>NC_053041.3:326098386-328942553 GCF_002575655.3 Aegilops tauschii subsp. strangulata | reverse complement strand
ATACGTCTGTAATGCATTGTATGGCCCAGAATAGGTCCTATTCTTCTACCTTTTCCAGGTAGTCGATGGCTATTCACAGCTACCACCTTAACACCAAAGAAGAGTTCGACCCAATGCTTTATTTCTGTCTTAGTGAATCCCGATTCGACATTAAAAGTATATTGATTCTTTCCCAATAAACGAAGACTTTTTTCTGTAAATACTGCGTATTTGATTCCATCCATAAATCGACTTTCCCTCCTATGCTCTGAGTTCCAGTATCGATAAGAATTCGAGTTCTTATTGTTCTTATGTTATGGTATGAATATACCATACCAATTCGTTATGTATGGATGATGGATGAGATTCCATGGATAGAGAGCCAGTTCCAATAGACTTATGGAATGTTCCCGTTCGTGTGCATCCAGCAGGAATTGAACCCGCAAATTTACCAATTATGAGTTGGGCGCTTTAACCATTCAGCCATGGATGCTTAACAGGGATCATCGTACATCGTAAATAACCAATTTTCATATAGAAAGACATATCATAGAAAAATGAAATCGAAAATATTCCGAGATGGCAAATATTCGGAGATGACTATGAAAACACCTCTCTGGATCCTCGAATTGAAAGAGAGATTGAGAGGGATCAAGAATCCTAATTCTCGCTATTTGGAATGGATCCAATTCTATTGAGTCTGACTCATAGTGATCATTTCTCTTTAGCAAAGAATGACCTTGGTTATCAAAGGATTGAACAACCGGGATCCATTTACTTATGATACCTAGTTGGCATTGATAACAAGGATCTAATGAATTATGAGTTTAATAGATCCTCTTTAGCAGAAAGACGTATATTCCTTGCTCATTATCAGACAATCACTTATTCCCAAACCTCGTGTGGGACTAATCGTTTTCATTTACCATCTCATGGAAAACCCTTTTCGTTCCGCTTAGCCCTATCGGGTATTTTAGTGATAGGTTCTGTAGGAACTGGACGATCCTATTTGGTCAAATACCTAACGAAAAATTACGATTTTCCTTTCATTAAGGTACGAGGGCTTCTTATTCCACAAGAACGAAAGCACCTTTTCATTCTTTCATATACTAGGGGTTTTTACTTGGAAAAGACAATGTTCCATACTAAAGGATTCGGGTCCATAACCACGAGTTCCAGTGCACTAGATCTTGTAGCACTTAGCAACGAAGCCCTATCCATTAGTATTCCACATAAGAAATCCATTCTAGAAAAAAATACAATTAGATTAGCTCTTCATAGACAAACTTGGGGTTTGCGAGCCAAGGTAAGATCGGCTCGGGATCATGGGACCCTTTTCTATCAGATAGGAGGGGCTCTTGTACAAAATAGACTTACTAAGTAATAACCCCATAGAATCTATCTATATAAAGATAAAGAGGCAATCGTGTCAGGAAGCGGGTTTTTCTTTGGCCAAAAGGTACTTCGAACTTGGAACGAGCATGAAGAGATTAACGAGACTTCTTTCTCTTTTGAGTTTTTCTGGCGGACCTGCCGCGCAAGATCTTTGGTCTTCCCCTGGAACCGATGAAAAAAAGTGGATCGCTTCTTATGTACTCGCTCAGAATGATTCTTCTCTATCTATAGTTCATGGCCTATTAGAAAAATGGGGTTCTTTATCTTTCCTATATTTAGAATTATTATTATTATTGTAATTTACTTTTAGATTTGGGTAGTTTCTGCAACTATTATATCTATTTGCACAAATACCTCGACGCTTTCCAATCGTTAATACATAAAGCCCGATAAGCATGTCTTGGGTTGGTACGCAAATAGGATCCCCAATAGCGGGAGATAAGAGATTCATATGAGAAAACATAAGTAAACGGGCTTCTGCCTGAGCTTCCAAGGATAAAGGTAGATGAACAGCCATTTGATCTCCATCAAAGTCCGCATTGAAACCCTTACACACTAATGGGTGTAAAGAAATAGTACGCCCCTCTACTAAAGTGGGTTGAAAGGCCTGTATGCCTAATCTATGCAGGGTAGGTGCTCTATTTAACAGTACAGGATGTCCCCGCATAACTTCTTGAAGTATTTCCCATACAATGGGTTCTTTTTCCCAAATTTTCCTTTTAGCAATCCTTACATTAGAAGTGGCGCGTTTCGTGATTAAATCGCGAATTACAAATAGCTGAAAAAGCTTTATTGCTATCTCTAGAGGTAATCCACATTGATGTAATGAAAGCGAAGGACCCACAACAATGACAGAACGCCCCGAGTAATCGACCCGTTTCCCAAGCAGAGTCTCGCGAAACCTTCCCTCTTTACCTTCAATTACATCTGAAAGTGATTTGTATACTTTATTGTGACCATCCCTCGTCGGTTGCCCGCGGGACCCACTATCAAGAAGTGTATCCACGGCTTCTTGTACCAATTTTTCCTGGCACATTACTAAATCTGCTGGCGCTAATTCACTTCTTTTTAATAGATAGGCAAGATTGTTGTTCCGACGGATAACTCTCTTATAAAGTTCATTAATGTCTGAAGTCACTACTTTATCTCCAGACCTATAAACAATAGGTCTCAATTCGGGAGGAAGAACCGGTAATAAGCACAAAACCATCCATTCTGGTTCTACATTTGTTTGAATAAAATGTTTCGCCAATTGCATGCGTCTATTAGGAAATCAAAAAATCCAGATACAAATGCATGATGTATATATTATATCATGCATATATCATAAAGAAGGAGTATGGAGCCGGTAGTGGGAATCGAACCCGCAACCCCAAGGTTATGAGCCTTATGAGCTACCAAACTGCTCTATACTCTTAAACTAAAGAGGGGTAACTAGTGGATAAAAGAGGGTTGGATACGCCCCTCTACCAATATCTATACAAATAGAATAGTCCATTTATACAGAATGGTAAAGAGGGCTCCTCTATGATTATCAATTCCAGAAATCCATACAAATACGAAAGGGTATTTTATCCTTACCAACTGGATCTTGTTGCACCCGGTAACAAACACTCATAAACCATTTCTCGAAGTACGTGTCCGGATAGCCCAAAATGTCGATAGTTAGCTCTAGGTCTTCCGGTCAAAAAACAACGTCGATGAAGGCGTGTAGGTGCACTATTACGCGGTAGGGATTGCAATTTTTCTCGCATTTTCGTTTTTTCACTCAAACTCAAGGGAGAAACTTTGCTTCTTATCTTTTTTTTTAAAGATTGACGAATCAAATGATATTTCTGTTCTAATTTCTGCCGCTTCTTCTCCCTCTGAATCAAACTTTTTTTTGCCATAATGTGTCGTTGCTATTATTACCAAGTATACGGTTCTAATCCTAGATGGAAAAATAAATAGAAAAAGAAATCTAAAAAGGCAGATCCTCCCTCTCTATCAAGAGTAATGAACTAGGTGCTGATACAGTACAAAAAAACAAACTAAATTAACCAAACTTGCCTGATGTTGAGGCAATCAAGAAAGCTGCATAAGTGAATATATAACCCACGGAAAAGTGAGCTAATCCAACCAATCTGATGAGGGAGTCAAGGAAGGAGGATGCCGTTTCTCAGGAGGCGCAGCCGCCTCGACGGAAGGAGCCCTGAAGAACTGACGTTAGGAAACAAAAAACAGCACACAAGGAGCCACAGCGGTACGATACTTACACGTCAACGGCAATGTACTTCCTCCACTTCAGCGGTCCAAAGATGTTGCTGCCGCTGGGAGACCCTTTCCTCTTGCGGAGCTCCTCGAAGTCCACACAAAGATGACTGAAACACTGGACGTGACGGCCGAAGCGCAGCAGGGCCGAAGAAGAGCTCGGAAGAATATCTTCAGGGGTGCCCGGTTGCGGCAAACAGCCGGGCACCGTTTCACCACGACCTCCCGAGGCTCCTGGAGCCTTGGCCTCGGGAGTCGCATGCAGCGTCTCCTCAGCAACTGACGCCTCAAGAGGGGAGAGGCAGGCTCCTGAGGACAATGCCCCAGGATCACCACTCGGCACGTGCTCCTCAGCACTCGAGCCACCGGCCTCCGCCGGAGCTCGCCCACCTACACCGTCACTTGGGGCGAGCTCAGCATCAAGGGCAAGGAAGGGAACCATGACGACGGGGTTCTCACGAGGCCCCTCCAGGCCGATCGGCCGTGGCCCCCATTCATCGAAGAGAGGCATGTTCTTTACAAATTCATCCTTGTTCTTGCAGCGGTACAGCAAACAGTTCTTCCCAGGCAGTTCGGCCGGCAAGGGGACGCCCGTCAGGACTTTGAGCACTGTTCGCCGCGTCCCGAGGAGGAGCCCAGACTCCTGAAACCTCATGTGGTCCTGGCCGCTCAACAAGGTCCACATTGGGCGAGAATGGCGCTGAAGCGGGGCGACCCGGCGTTGGACGAATTCCTTCACCACCATCGGCGCAGTTACGCCGCGATCCTTCAGCAACCTCAACCTGAGCCATACGTGGGCAAGGCCGGGGCTCCTGAGCCGCTGATGGCTCCAGCCGGAGTTAGGAACAGCGGGCCCTGACGGAGCCTGAAGCAGAGGACTGAGCACGCCGGCATCAACAAACACCCATCGTGTCCGGAATTCGCTCGTGGGTGGAGGAAGCTCGAAGTCGATCCCCTCGCCCGCCGTCGCAGCCATGGCAAGGAAGCTCACGCATCCCGAGCTTTGTTGGGGGTCAATCAGATGCAATGAGAAGAAATGGCGAAGGAGGGCCACGGAAGGGGCTATGCCAGCCATGGCTTCGCACACGAAGGCGAAGACGGCAAGAAGAGTCACCGACTGAGGGTCGAGATGCAGCATGTGGATCGGATAATTCTCAAGCACCGCGTTGAAGAAAGCGGAGAAGGGAGGAATCAGGCCAGCCCAAAGGGCATCTATGAAGATTGGGACTTTGGTGGCCGCCTGAGTCGTGCGAGTGCGAGACGCAGGCCAGGCCACCATCTTCCCCCACTCGTTGAAGCTAGAGGCAAGCATCGGGCGCACCTTGTCCATGGCCTCATCGTTGAGCACACGAGACCGGCCGAGCGCCGGCGCAAAGGACGGAGGCGCAGCAGGCAGAGATAGAGGTCTCTTCCCCTTCTCAGCTTGTTTCGGCACCATGGCAATGGAGCAGGCGGAGCGCAAGTCAGATTGGAGAAGAGAAACAGAGTCTCGAGGAAGCAGGGAGATTGGGGAGGCAAGGCGCAGACAACGGAGGAATAACTGTGTAGGCCGCGGGGGCCTCATAGCTAGGCGGGTTCAAAGGCAGCGTGGGGAAGCGGAGACGCCCACGTCCAATCAACCGCCACAAATCAACCGAGGCCGTAGGCTTTTGGGCCCCGCGGTGCTCCGAACTTGACCCTTGGCTTCGCCGCGAAGCCAAGCCCGGTCGCACCTTGGGCCGGGGGGCTACTGTCGGTGTTCTGGGAACGGGGGTCCCCAAACTTGCCTGCCTGCGGCCCACAGCGTGGCTAGGCAGCAGGCCGTACGGCCCATCTTCATCAACAAGGCACCCAAGACCCTCGCGAGGGTCCAAGCCTTGCCAGGCGGACGACGCAAGACCTCCTCTGGAGTGTCCTAGCCAGGCAGGCTTACGAGGAGCGGAGATATCAAGGCGGGGCAAACCTCACGAGGCTCTCGTGACGTGAGCCATGATGAATGGCACCAGGCGGGCGCCAGGCGGGCGCCAGCGCGCGCAGTGTCCTTATTTCCTCTTTGGTGCTAAGGGGCCAGCGCAGGCGAAGAGTGCCAAGGCATTAGGCAAAGGTTGCTATATTGGTGCAACGAGACCAAGACCAGGAGGGCGGCAAGACGGAGGTCATCGTGGAGCCCAAGACGGCATCACCACCAGAGCTTTTCGCAGGCGAAGACCACCTTTTGTCAGGATAGCTTGTACTAGTTGTCCCCCTTTAAATTTGCCCGCCGTTGTTGGCTCCCTTCCCGCTGGATATTTGGGAAGAGGACCAGGGCCTCTATAAGTAGAGCTAGCCACCATAGTAGGGGGGATCTGATCTTAGCTTGATCCAACCCGATCGAGAGCCTAGCCACAAGAACATCTCAACCTCAGGAGGCTGTTCTTCCCTTGTATTGTTCATCACTAGCCCAAGAGGCAATCCACCACCACCACACTGGAGTAGGGTATTACACCACAACCGTGGCCTGAACCAGTATAAACCTTGTGTCTTTCTGTGTTGCGAGTTCGTCGAGTTCATCCGCGAGATCTTAGCAAGCTAGGGCGTAGATCGGTAGGAGGGAAAGACTTCGCGCGCACCCCAGTGTTCGAACCTTAAGGGTTTGCCGGAACCCCACATCCGACATATTGCTCCGTCGCAACCGCCGCCCTCTTCGGAAGCTCGGCAAAAACGCCTGTGGAGCGCCAGACCCGCGTCAGCACGGCGAACATGTTGCCGCTAAAAACACTCTGCAGTATGTACTTCTTACCATCTCCGATTTGCCCCACTTGGTGGAGCTCCTCATGGACACCTCGCACCTCCATCCTAGACACCTATAGCTCTTTGTCCGCCTTGGATAGCTTGGAGGACTGCTCTTTCTGCTTCTGCTCAAGGGTCTCACATTTTGTGACGGCATCCTTGAGCTTCACCTACACTTCGGCCACTCGAGCCTCATGCTTTTCGCCGGTGGTCTTCACCCTCTCAACTTCGGCTACCGCCTTTTCGACAGCCGCTTCCTTTTCGGAGACCTTGACCTCGGCCTTCTACAGTGTCGCTTCAGGCCCTCAACCTCCGTGGCAGCTGCTGCACTCACCAAGCACCATATGCTCAGCATACAATGTGGAACGTAAGTGTCCGACGGCATTAACTATGTACTTCACCAAGATCTCACCTTGTGCCTCATCAAGCCATTTGTTGACGAGGTCAACCTTTGCATCAAAGCGTCTAAGCTTCCGATCAATCTGCTCCAAGGTAGCAGCAATAGCAGCCACGGCCAGGGACGATGCCTGCGATATCAAATCATTAACGACATTTTAAATGCTGCCTAAGTATATTTTACCCATTGCAAGGCTTTTCGCAATCCTCACAGATTCTCGGGGGGCCGGTATATATACGGCCTGCTCAAACTTTGATTAAACAAAATAAATCTATTTCGCGGGAAAGGACTGATACGTCTCCATCGTATCTACTTTTCCAAACACTTTGCCCTTGTTTTGGACTCTAATTTGCATGATTTGAATGGAACTAACCCGGACTGATGCTGTTTTCAGCAGAATTGCCATGGTGTTGTTTTCGTGCAGAAATAAAAGTTCTCAGAATGACCTGAAACTTCACGGAGATCATTTTTGGAATAAATACAAAAATTGGCAAAAGAATCAACAGAGGGGACCCACACCCTATCCACAAGGGTGGGGGTGCGCCCACCCCCCTGGGGCGCGCCCTCTACCCTTGGGGTCCCACGGACCTCCACCGACCCCAACTCCAACTCCATATATTCACGTTCGGAGAGAAAAAACCAGAGAGAAGGATTCATCACGTTTTACGATACGGAGCCGCCGCCACCTCTGTTCTTCCTCGGGAGGGATGATCTGGAGTCCGTTTAGGGCTCCGGAGAGGGGAAATCATTGTCATTGTCATCATCAACCATCCTCCATCACCAATTTCATGATGCTCACTGCCGTGCGTGAGTAATCCCATCGTAGGCTTGCTGGACGGTGATGGGTTGGATGATATTTAGCATTTAATCGAGTTAGTTTTCTTAGTGTTTGATCCCTAGTATCCACTATGTTCTAAGATTGATGTTGCTATGACTTTGGTATGCCTAATGCTTGTCACTAGGGCCCGAGTGCCATGATTTCAGATCTGAACCTATTATGTTTTCATGAATATATTTGTGTTCTTGATCCTATCTTGCAAGTTATAGTCACCTACTACATGCTATGATCTGGCAACCCGGGACTGACAATAGTCGGGACACTTCCCGGTGATGACCGTAGTTTGAGGAGTTCATGTATTCACTAAGTGCTAATGCTTTGGTCCGGTACTCTATTAAAAGGAGGCCTTAATATCCATTAGTTTCCAATAGGACCCCGCTACCACGGGAGGGTAGGAGAAAAGATGTCATGCAAGTTCTTTTCCATAAGCACGTATGACTATATTCGGAATACATGCCTACGTTATATCGATGAATTGGAGCTAGTTCTGTGTCACCCTATGTTATAACTGTTGCACGATGAATGCCATCCTACATAATTATCCATCATTGGTCCATTGCCTATGAACTCATTTCATATTGATCTTTGCTAAGTTACTTTTCCGTTGCCACTGTTATGATTGCTACAAAATTGCTATTGTTACTTTTGCCACCGTTACCGTTACTTTCATACTACTTTGCTACTAAATACTTTGCTGCAGATATTAAGTCTTTCAAGTGTGGTTGAATTGACAACTCATCTGCTAATACTTGAGAATATTCTTTGGCTCCCCTTGTGTCGAATCAATAAATTTGGGTTGAATACTCTACCCTCGAAAACTGTTGTGATCCCCTATACTTGTGGGTTATCAAGACCTTTTTCTTGCGCCGTTGCCGGGGAGCATAGCTCTATTCTCCGAGTCACTTGGGATTTATATCTGTTGATCATTATGAGGAATCTGAAAGACAACAAAACCAAGATCTATCCCTCAACTACGAGGGGATGTAAGGATTTGCCATCTAGCTCTGCACTTGATTCACCTTCTGTTTTGAGTAAACTCGCGACACCTACACCTGCTATTGATTCCGATATGTCACATGTTATTGATGATGCCACTTCTTCTATACATGATGCTTATGATGAAACTACTTCTCTGCTTGATAATACTATGCCATTAGGTGAATTTCTTGATGAACAACTTGCTAGGTTTAGAGAGAATGAAATTACTGAAACTGATGATATTATTGAAACTAAAGATTATGATTCTCCCCCTAGATATGAATTGCATGTTGTACCTGAGGGTTATGTAATAGATGAGGAAACTGCTAGAGACTTTCTTGCTTGCAATGATAGAGATGACCTTAAAAAACTGTTAGCTAAGCTGAAAGAAAAGTCTTTGAATGCTAGAATGCAATATGACCATATGTTTGCTACTTCACTTATATTTGTTACTGATAAGAATTATGAATTCTATGTCGATCCCGAGTTAATTAGTTTGGTTGAATCTGATCGTTTCTATGGTTATGAATGTGAAACTGTTGTGGCACATCTTACTAAATTGAATGATATAGCCACCCTATTTGCTCATGAGGAAAAAATTCGGTATTACTATATTCTTAAATTGTTTCATTTCTCATTAAAGGGTGATGCTAAGTTATTGTTTAATTCTCTTGCTCCTGGTTGTGTGCGTAGTCCCTAGGATATGATTTACTACTTCTCTGCAAAATATTTCCCCGCTCATAAGAAACAAGCTCCCCTAAGGGAAATATTTAACTTTGTGCAAATTGAAGAAGAGAGTCTCCCACAAGCTTGGGGAGGCTTCTCCAATTACTTAATGCTTTGCCTGATCATCCTCCCAAGAAAAACGAAATACTTGATATTTCTTATAATGGACTAACCGATGCTTCCAGAGACCACCTGGATAGTTGTGCTGGTTGTGTTTTCAGGGAACGAACTATTGAGCAAGCTGAATTGCTATTGAATAATATATTGAGTAATGATTATGACTAGACACTTCCTGAACCAACTGCTAAGCCAACTCCGAAGAAAAGGGGTATTCTATTTCTTAGTCCTGAAGATATGCAAGAGGCAAAGAAATCCATGAAAGAAAAAGGTATTAAAGCTGAAGATGTTAAGAATTTACCGCCTATTGAAGAAATACATGGTCCTGACAACCCGACACAGGTAGTAGAGGTAAACTCTCTCCATAGATTTGATGAAGGTGATATTCCTCATAATAAGTTTGCTAGTCAATGCTTGGATGAGTTTGATAATTTTATTGTTAAACAAGAAAATTTCAATGCTTATGTTAGTAGACAATTGAAACGTAATGCATACATGCTTGACCAATTTATATGAGTAGAACTGTTAATGATCTTAAGCTTATTAGTCAACATGCTTCCATGGTTACAACTCATGTAGAACAAGTACTTAAGGCTCATGATGATTTGCTCAATGAGTTGAATAGTAAAGACAATGATAATGTTGTTAGGGTCATGACTAGAGGTGGTAAAATGACTCAGGAACCTTTGTATCCTGAGGGCCATCCTAAGAGAGTTGAGCAAGATTCTCAGAGAATTAATACTGATGCACCTAGTCCTGGTAATAAAAAGAAAAAGAAAACTGATAGGACTTTACATGCTTCCAAGGAACCTGTTATAGATACACCTGAGAACCCCAATGATATTTCTATTTCTGATGCTGAGACACAATCTGGTGATGAGCATCAACATAGTGATAATGCTAATAATGTTCCTCTTGATGCTCAACCTAGTAATGATAATGATGTAGAGATTGAACCTGTTATTGATCTTGATAACTCACAATCAAAGAATCAACGTTATGATAAGAGAGACTTCGTTGCTAGGAAACATGGTAAAGAAAGAGAACCATGGGTTCAGAAACCCATGCCCTTTCCGCCTAAGCAATCCAGGAAAAAGGATGATGAGGATTTTGAGCGCTTTGCTGAAATGATTAGACTTATCTTTTTGCGTATGCGTTTGACTGATATGCTTAAAATGCCTCCTTATGCTAAGTATATGAAAGATATTGTTATTAATAAAAGAAAGATACCGGAAGCTGAAATTTCCACCATGCTTGCTAATTATACTTTTAAGGGTGGAATACCAAAGAAACTTGGAGATCCAGGAGTACCAACTATACCATGCTCCATTAAAAGAAACTATGTTAAAACTCCTTTATGTGATCTTGGAGCCGGTGTTAGTGTTATGCCTTCTCTTTATATCATAGACTTGAATTGAATAAGT
Organism: Aegilops tauschii subsp. strangulata; assembly: GCF_002575655.3. Taxonomy (NCBI): domain Eukaryota; kingdom Viridiplantae; phylum Streptophyta; class Magnoliopsida; order Poales; family Poaceae; genus Aegilops; species Aegilops tauschii. The sequence goes on along the minus strand of NC_053041.3, from coordinate 328,931,701 downwards.
TGAAACCTACTAAAATTTCTTTGCAAATGGATGATAAATCAACTGCTATACCCATCGGTATTTGTGAGGATGTGCTTGTTGTGGTTGCAAACGTTACTATCTTAACGGACTTGGTTATTCTTGATATTCCCGAGGACGACAGTATGTCGATCATCCTTGGTAGACCCTTTTTGAATACTGTAGGGGCTGTTATTAATTGCAACAAAGGCAATGTCACTTTTCATGTTAATGGTAATGAGCATACGGTACACTTTCCGAAGAAACAACCTCAAGTTCATAGTATCAATTCTATTGGAAAAATTTCAACTATTACTATTGGAGGTTTTGAATTTCCTCTTCCTACTGCCAAAAAGAAATATGATATTCTTATTGTTGGGGACATGCATATCCCCGTTGAGGTAATCTAGTTTTATTCAAAAATTCTCCGTTTTCATGTCATTCAGAAGAAGTTTGTTAATAAGACTTGATCAACCTTGTTAATGGATTCCTTTTGATCATCATGAGATGGATGAATTTAGAAGGCACACCACTCTATACCCATCTTTTACTTTCTGTTATTTAGAATAAATAAAGCAAAAATAGTATATTCTGTCTGTTTTCTGAATTATCCATACAATAAGAAATGTCCTGAAAATAAAACTTCTCCAAATGCCCTAAAAATTTAGTATGATTTTTTATAGAATATTTGAGAATTCTGGCACTAAGAACACACCAGGGGGCCTCACCAATGGTCCACAAGGGTGGAGGGCGTGCCCTACCCCCTTGGGCGCACCCCTGCCTTGTGGGTCCTCTCCACTTATTCCAGCACCCATCCACTTCGTCTTCCTCTAGGAAAAATCATCCCATAGCTCAAACCCATGTTCTTGCTCATTTTGCTGCCATGTTCGATCTCCTTGCTCAAAGCTCCATTCGCAAAACTGCTTTGGGGGATTGTTCTTTGGTATGTGACTCATACAATGGTCCAATTAGTTTTTATTCTAGTGCTTTATTTATTGCAAATTTTTGCTGCTGTGGTGACCTTGTTCTTGAGCTTGCATGCCGAATTTATATGGTCAAAAGTAGTTTTGATGCATGATATAGCCTCTAGGCACTTGTAGGAGTAGTTGCTATCAGTTTTGTTGAGTTTGGTTCACTTTTATTTTGAGTTACTAAAAATTTCAGCAATTTTCAGAGGAAGAAAAAAATGAGGAGAAGGAACAGCCCAACTACAATCTTCCTCGCGCCACGGAGATTCGGCCGTGTGAATGGCCATGTGATGTATTCTTACAAGCGGCCGGAATTTATGAGGATTTCTATTATTTGGCTGAGAATGCAAGCATCACCGACTTCCTCCACGACCAGTGTGATCAATATCTCCTACTCACTAATACTTTCATGCAAAATTTTCATTTTCATGCTAGGAGATCACCACCCACGATAGAGTTTCACTTATATGATGAGCATAAGGAGATGACACTTTATGACTTTCGTGAGGTTTTAAATTACCTTATGAGGGTAGCGTCGAGGAAGCACGTCCTAGAGATGTGGAAGATTTTATTGATGAAGTCACCGTAGGGGAAAGGAGAAGGGTGTCGAAAGCGAGAGTGGCTAGTTTACATTTTCCTATTTTGCGCTACTACTCATTATTTGCTGGGTGATGTTTAATTGGTCGCAGGGAGAGTGGAGGCCTTAGTGCTCCTAACCTTGCCATTTTGCGCCATGCTTTACTTCGTGATTAAACTTTCAGTTTAGGCGCTATGGTTGCTAAACGGTTGAGTGTAAACCGTACAAATGGTCCTATTTTCGGAGGTATCTTCGCCTCCCGCCTTGCTAGACGCTTCGAGATACCCATTAGGCATTATGAGAAAGAGGAGAAACTGCTACCCACTATATACTTAGATTATGAAAGCATGGTAGAACATATGTTTATTCGCTATGATGAGGAAAAGGGACTCATCTATAACTTGATATTTAGCGAGGATACTTTTCAGATTATTACCTTGCCTACACCTTCTTTGTTCGATATTCATTCAGGTAGGTACTTCGTTTTGCCCGCAGACATTCATGCATACTGGGAGGGGACACGATCCCCAGTTCCTGAGCTAGAGCCATCACCTGACCCATATCAGGAGCCTATTTATCAGTGGGAGCCACAGGAACTCGCCAACCAGTGGAACCCCCAGGATCCTCCTTAGTACACCGGAGAGGACTACTTTGATCCATGGGCATAGACCAACTTAGGCCAAAAGCCCAAGCTTGCGGGAGTACGTATTTCTCACCGACATTACATTCATATTCACACACTCATTCTAGTTTTTGGTGTTCATACTTTTTCATTGTATTATCTATGTTAGTTTATTTTGTTTTTCTCGTTGTCTTCTTGTGTGTTTGAAAACCCTTAAGAAAAACCTAAAAAAAATTAGTTGTAGCTTATTTCTTTCCTTGCTTGCTTAGTAGTAGTATTAAAGAAAACCCAAAAGGATTTCCCGTTCTTCTTTTGCCTATTCGGAGGTTTCCCATGTAAATAGTTTTTCTCGTTCTTGTTTTACTTTCTTCAGAAAAACAAAAACTCCAAAAACATTTCAGTGTGTTTATTTGAAATTCTTTTCTTTTCTTTGGGGGTCGAGAGAGGAGACCACGATGAAAATGTTGAGTGTCTCTCATTTGCATTATTGTTGATCTAACAAAGAGCCCATATTACCTTGTCTTCTCCTTTGAATAAATGTTTGCAGATTCCATCTTAGCCCAATGCACGTGCATTATTATTATTATCCACACCGTTCGGTCGTGCAAGTGAAAGGCAATAATGACGATATAAAATGAAATGATTGAGATGAGGAAAAGCTGGTATGAACTCGACCTATCTTGTTTTTGTAAATATGATTAGTTCATCGTTCTTGATTCAGCCCATTATGAATGAAACATGTTTGTAATGACAATTAGAGATTATAGTTACTCATGCCATGCTTAATTAGCTAGGAGTTTATAATTGTTTACCTTGCGTGCACACATGGAAATTAAAATGGTTGTGATGTAGTATGATCGGATGTTATCCTCCTTTGAATGATTCGAATGGCTTGACTTGGCACATGTTCACGCATGTAGTTGAAACAAAATCAACATAGCCTCCACGATATTTATGTTCATGGTGATTTATATCCTACTTATGCTTGCACTCAATGTTCGATAATCTCAATGCATGTTTATGACTGTTATCGCTCTCTAGTTGGTCGCTTCCCAGCCTTTTTCTAGCCTTCACTTGTACTAAGTGGGAATACTGCTTGTGCATCCACTTCCATAAACCCAAAGTTGTTCCATATGAGTCCACCATACCTTCCTATACGCGGTATTCACCTGCCATTCCAAGTACATTTGCATGTGCCAAACTCTAAACCTTCAAATGATAATCTGTTTTGTATGCTCGAATTGCTCATGTAGCAACTAGGGCTGTCAATATCTTCCATGCTAGGTGGGTTATTATCACAATGACTGGACTCCGCTCATCATTCACGAGAAAATGGGTGGTAACCGGGATGCCCAGTCCCATGCTCAAATAATATGAAAATATAATTGCAAACAAAACTCCCCAGGACTGTTGTTAGTTGGACGATACCCGTTGTTTCGGACTAGCCGTGGAGTGTGCTTGTTGGTGGTGGGGGAGTATAAACTTTACCATTCTGTTTGGGAACCGCCTATAATGTATCTAGTATGGAAGATACCAAGATCTCTTGGTTGTTATTTTGACAATGAAAGCATGCCGCTCAAAATATTATTCCTCTCTATTTCAAAACTCGAGCTCTGGCACCTCTACAAATCCCTGCTTCCCTCTGTGAAGGGCCTATCTATTTACTTTTATTGCTGAGTCATCATCCTCTTATAAAAAGCACCAGTTAGAGAGCACTACTGTCATCTGTATGCATTGCTATTAATTTATATTAAGTATGACTGTGACTGGATCTCTTTTACCATGAATTACAATGTCTAGTCAGTCCTTGATCTTCAGAGGTGCTCTGCATTTATGTTTTGCGGTCTCAGAAAGGGGTAGCGATATACCATTTTGTTTATATCATATCATGATTGTTTTGAAAAAGTGTTGTCATCCGAGATTCATTATTATTGCTCTCTAGTTGATTATGCCATTGATATGAGTAAATATGAGACCTAAACGTTATTGTTAATATGGTTAGTACATAATCTTTGCTGAAAACTTGAATGCTGGCTTTACATATTTGCAACAACAAGATCAAACAAAGTTTGTAAAAGTTTTTCTTTATCACTTTCAGTTTGTCAACTGAATTGCTTGAGGACAAGCAATGGGTTGACCTTGGAGTTGATACGTCTCCCTCGTATCTACTTCTCCAAACTCTTCTGCCCGTGTTTTGGACTCTAATTTGCATGATTTGAATGGAACTAACCCGGATTGACGTAGTTTTCAGCAGAATTGCCATGGTGTTGTTTTTCTGCAGAAATAAAAGTTCTCGGAATGACCTGAAACTTCACGGAGATCATTTTTGGAATAAATAAAATATATTGGTGAAAGAATCAACCGAGGGGGACCCACACCCTGTCCACAAGGGTGGGGGCGCGCCCACCCCCTGTTGGCGCTCTCTGTCCTTGTGGGTCCCACAAACCTCCACCGGCCTCAACTCCATATATTCACATTCGGGGAGAAAAACCTAGAGAGAAGGATTCATCACGTTTTACGATACGGAGCCGCTGGCACCTCATGTTCTTCCTTAGGAGGGCAGATCTGGAGTCCTTTTTGGGCTCCGGAGAAGGAAATTGTCGCCATCGTCATCATCAACCATCCTCCATCACCAATTCCATGATGCTCACCCCGTGCGTGAGTAATCCCATCGTAGGCTTGCTGGACAGTGATGGGTTTGATGAGATTTACCATTTAATCGTGTTAGTCTTATTAGGGTTTGATCCCTAGTATACACTATGTTCTAAGATTGATGTTGCTATGACTTTGCTATGCATAATGCTTGTCATTAGCGCCCGAGTGCCATGATTTCAGATCTGAACCTATTATGTTTTCATGAATATATTTGTGTTCTTGATCCTATCTTGAAAGTTATAGTCACCTACTACGTGCTATGATCCGGCAACCCCGGAGTGACAATAGTCGGGACACTTCCCGGTGAAGACCGTACTTTGAGGAGTTCATGTATTCACTAAGTGCTAATGCTTTGGTCTGGTACTTTATTAAATGGAGGCCTTAATATCCCTTAGTTTCCAATAGGACCCCGCTGCCACTGGAGGGTAGGACAAAAGATGTCATGCAAGTTCTTTTCCATAAGCATGTATGACTATATTCGGAATACATGCCTACATTATATTGTTGAATTGGAGCTAGTTCTGTGTCGCCCTATGTTATAACTGGTGCATGATGAATGCCATCCGACATAATTATCCATCATTGATCCATTGCCTACGAGCTCGTTTCATTTAATCTTTGCTAAGCTACTTTTCTGTTGCCACTGTTACGATTGCTACAAAACTGCCACTGTTACTTTTGCCACCGTTACCGTTTCTTCCATACTACTTTGCTACTAAATACTTTGCTGTAGATATTAAGTCTTTCAGGTGTGGTTGAATTGACAACTCAGCTGCTAATACTTGAGAATGTTCTTTGGCTCCCCTTGTGTCGAATCAATAAATTTGGGTTGAATACTCTAAAGGAAATATCCCTAGAGGCAATAATAAAGTTATTATTTATTTCCTTATTTCATGATAAATGTTTATTATTCATGCTAGAATTGTATTGACCGGAAACTTAGTACATGTGTGAATACATAGACAAAACATAAGTGTCCCTAGTATGCCTCTACTTGACTAGCTCGTTTATCAAAGATGGTTATGTTTCCTAACCATAGACATGTGTTGTCATTTGATGAACGGGATCACATCATTAGGAGAATGATGTGATGGACAAGACCCATTCGTTAGCTTAGCTGATCGTTACAGTTTCATTGCTAATGCTTTCTTCATGACTTATACATGTTCCTCAGACTATGAGATTATGCAACTCCCGAATACCGGAGGAACACTTTGTGTGCTATCAAACATCACAACGTAAATGGGTGATTATAAAGATGCTCTACAGGTGTCTCCATAGGTATTTGTTGGGTTGGCATAGATCGAGATTAGGATTTGTCACTCCGTGTTTCGGAGAGGTATCTCTGGGCCCTCTCGATAATGCTCATCACTATAAGCCTTGCAAGCAATGTGAATAATGAGTTCGTTGCGGGATGAAGTATTACGGAACGAGTAAAGAGACTTCCCGGTAACGAGATTGAACTAGGTATGATGATACCAACGATCGAATCTCGGGCAAGTAACATACCGATGACAAAGGGAAAGAACGTATCTTGTTATGCGGTTCGACCGCTAAAGATCTTTGTAGAATATGTAGGAGAAAATATGAGCATGCAGGTTCCGCTGTTGGTTATTGAACGGAGATATGTCTCAGTCATGTCTACATAGTTCTCGAACCCGTAGGGTCCGCATGCTTAACGTTTGATGATGAATTGTATTATGAGTTATGTGATTTGATGAACCGAAGTTTGTTTGGAGTCCAAGATGAAATCACGGACATGACAAGGAGTCTCAAAATGGTCGAGACATAAAGATTGATATATTGGAAAGCTATATTCGGACATCAGAATGGTTCCGGAGAAGTTCGGGTATTTTCCGGAGTACCGGGAGGTTACCGGAACACCCCGGGGAGTTGATGGGCCGTAGTGGGCCTTAGAGGGAAGGAGAGGCAGCAGCCCAGAGGTGGCGCCCCCAAGCCCTGTCCGAATTGGACAAGGGGTTGGGGGTGCGGCCCCCCTCTCCCTTCCTTCCCCCTTCTCCTTTAGGTGGAAACCTAATAGGACTTGGAGTCCTAGTAGGATTCCCCTTCTCCCGGTGCGCCTAGCTTGGCCGGACGGCCTCCCCCTCCCTTCTTTATATATAGGGGCAGGGGGGCACCCTAGAACACACAAATTGATCTTTTAGCCGTGTGCGGTGCCCCCTCCACAGTTACACACCTCGATCATATCGTTGTAGTGCTTAGGCGAAGCCTTGCGCTGGTAACATCATCATCACCATCGCCATGCCGCCGTACTCACGGAACTCACCCTCATCCTCCACTGGATCAAGAGCACGAGGGACGTCATCGAGCTGAACGTGTGCTGAACGCGGAGGTGCCGTATGTTCAATACTTGGATCGGTTGGATCGCGAAGAAGTTCGACTACATCAACCGCGTTACTAAATGCTTCCACTTTCAGTCTACGAGGGTACGTGGACACACTCTCCCCTCTCGTTTCTATGCATCTCCTAGATAGATCTTGGGTGATCGTAGGATTTTTTTTGATATTACTGTGTTCCCCAACAGTGGTATCAGAGCCAGGTCTATGCGTAGATGTTATATGCACGAGTGGAACACAAAGAGTTGTGGGCGATAATAGTCATACTGCTTACCAGCAACATCTTACTTTGATTCGACGATATTGTTGGATGAAGCGGCCCGGACCGACATTACATGACCGCATTCATGAGACTCGTTCTACCGACGTGCTTCACACACAGGTGGCTAGCGGGTGTCTGTTTCTCCAACTTTAGTTGAATCGAGTTTGACTACGCCCGGTCCTTGTTGAAGGTTAAGACAACACACTTGATGAAAAATCTTTGTGGTTTTGATGTGTAGGTAAGAACGGTTCTTGCTAGAAGCCCGTAGCAGCCACGTAAAACTTGCAACAACAAAGTAGAGGACGTCTAACTTGTTTTTGCAGGGCTTGCTGTGATGTGATATGGTCAAGACATGATGTGATATAAATTGTTGTATGAGATGTTCATGTTTTGTAACAGAGTTATCGACAACTGGCAGGAGCCATATGGTTGTCGCTTTACTGTATGCAATGCTATCGCCATGTAATTATTTTACTTTATCACTAAGCGGTAGTGATAGTCGTAGAAGCAATAGTTGGCGAGATGACAACGATGCTACGATGGAGATCAAGGTGTCGCGCCGGTGACGATGGAGATCATGACGATGCTTCGGTGATGGAGATCATCAGCACAGGATGATGATGGCCATATCAAGTCACATATTTTGATTGCATGTGATGTTTATCTTTTATGCATCTTATTTTGCTTAGTACGGCGGTATCATTATAAGATGATCCCTTACTAAATTTCAAGGTATAAGTGTTCTCCCTGAGTATGCACCGTTGCTACAGTTCGTCGTGCCGAGACACCACGTGATGATCGGGTGTGATAAGCTCTACGTTCACATACAACGGGTGCAAGCCAGTTTTGCACATGCAGAATACTCGGGTTAAACTTGATGAGCCTAGCATATGCAGATATGGCCTCAGAACACGGAGACCGAAAGGTCGAACGTGAATCATATAGTACATATGATCAACACAGTGATGTTCACCATTGAAAACTACTCCATCTCACGTGATGGTCGGACATGGTTTAGTTGATTTGGATCACGTGATCATTTAGATGACTAGAGGGATGTCTATCTAAGTGGGAGTTATTAAGTAATATGATTAATTGAACTTTAATTTATCATGAACTTAGTCCTGATAGTTATTTTGCATATCTATTTTATTGTAGATCAATGGCCCATGCTACCGTTCCTTTGAATTTTAATGCGTTCCTAGAGAAAGCTAAGTTGAAAGATGATGGCAGCAACTACACAGACTAGGTCCGTAACTTGAGGATTATCCTCATTGCTGCAAAGAAGAATTACGTCCTGGAAGCACTGCTAGGTGCTAGGCCTCCTGCAGACGCTATTGATGACGTTAAGAACGTCTGGCAGAGCAAAGCTGATGACTACTTGATACATCTCCAACGTATCTATAATTTTTTATTGTTCCATGCTATTTTATTATCAATCTTGGATGTTTTATAATCATTTTATAGTCATTTTATATCATTTTTTGGGACTAACCTATTGACATAGTGCCAGTTGCTGTTTTTTCCATGTTTTTTACATTGCAGGAAATCAATACAAAACGGAGTCCAAATGCCACGAAACTCCATGATGATTTTATTATGGGCCAGAAGGAAGGCAATGGGCCTTGGTTGCACCTGGGGGGTGCCCCGAGGGTGGGCACAACCCACCAGGGCGCACCAGGAGGCCCAGGCGCGCCCTGGTGGGTTGTGCCCACCTCGGGTGCCCCCCGGACCACCTCTTTGCTCTATAAATACCCCAAAAATCCATAAACCCTAGGGGAGTGGACGAAATATTCATCCAGCCGCCGCAGAGTTCAGAACCACCAGATCCAATCTAGACACCATCATGGAGGGGTTCACCACTTCCATTGGTGCCTCTCAGATGATGCGTGAGTAGTTCTTCGTAGACCTTCGGGTCCGTAGTTAGTAGCTAGATGGCTTCCTCTCTCTCGCTGAATTCTCAATATAATGGTCTCTTGGAGATCCATAAGATCCATATGATGTAACTCTTTTTACGGTGTGTTTGTTGGGATCTGATGAACTTCGAGTTTATGATCAGTTATATATTTTTATATCCATCAAAGTTATTTGAGTTTCTTTGATCTCTTATATGCATGATCTCTTATAGGCTCGTATTTCTTCTCCGATATTTGGGTTTTGTTTGGCCAACTTGATCTATTTATCTTGCAATGGGAAGAGGTGCCCAGTAGTGGGTTCGATCTTACAGTGCTTGATCCTAGTGCCAGAAAGGGAACCGACACGTATGTATCATTGCTACTAAGGATAACAAGACGAGATCTATATCTACCGCCATATAGATATATGGATCTTGTCTACATCATGTCATCATTCTTATTGCATTACTCCGTTTTTCCATGAACTTAATACACTAGATGCATGCTGGATAGCGGTCGATGCGTGGAGTAATAGTAGTAGATGCAGGCAGGAGTCGGTCTACTAATCTTGGACGTGATGCCTATGTAATGATCATTGCCTAGATATCGTCATGATTATTTTAAGTTCTATCAATTGCCCAACAGTAATTTGTTTACCCGCTGTTTGCTATTTTTCTCGAGAGAAGCCACTAGTGAAACCTACGGCCCCCGGGTCTTCTTTCTCATATATTTTCCTTGCGATCTACTTTTCCTTTGCTTTTTTTATTCAGATCTATTAAACCCAAAAATACAAAACTATCTTGCTGCACTTTATTTTATTTGCGATCTATTATTTAAATCTATTATAATTTTATCCCATCATCGTGCCTTCTGGCGCCGTTACCCGAAAGGGATTGACAACCCCTTTAACACGTTGGGTTGCGAGTGGCTGTTATTTGTGTGCAGGGGATGTTTACGTTTTGTTGCTTGGTTCTCCAACTGGTTCGATACCTTGGTTTCATTACTGAGGGAAATACCGACCGTTGCTGTGCTACATCATCCTCTCCTCTTGGGGGAAACACCGACGTAGTCTTAGCAAACATCATCAAGGGAATTTCTAGCGCCGTTGCCGAGGAGGATCTTCAACATAACCAGGTTCCTAATCACAAATCTCATCTCCTCCCAATTTACATTATTTGCCATTTGCCTCTCGTTTTCCTCTCCCCCACTTCACAAAAATCTGCCGTTTTATTCGCCTCTCTTTTTCCATTCGTCGTTTTCTTGCCGGATCTGTTTTTGAGTGCAATCTTGTTGTGTGGTCATCATGACTCAAGCAAACACCAAATTATGTGATTTCTCAAATACCAACGACAATGATTTTATTAGCACTCCGCTTGCTCCTCCCACCACTAGTGCGGAGACTTGTGATATTAATACTGCTTTGCTGAATCTTGTTATGAAAAAAGACCAATTTTCCGGTACTCCTAATGAGGATGCCGCGTCCCATCTTAATACCTTCATGGAATTATGCAATATGCAAAAGAAAAAAGATGTGGACAATGATGTGGTCAAGATGAAATTATTTCCATTTTCTTTGCATGATTCTGCAAAAATTTGGTTCTCTTCTTTGCCTCGCAATAGTATCGATTCTTGGAACAAGTGCAAAGATGCTTTTATCACCAAGTATTTTCCTCCCGCAAAAATTATTTCCCTTAGAACCCAGATCATGAATTTCAAGCAACTTGAACGTGAACATGTTGCACAATCTTGGGAAAGGATGAAAATGATGCTAAGGAATTGCCCAACTCATGGGTTAAATCTTTGGATGATCATACTTTTTTATGGAGTTGAATTTTGTTTCTCGTAATCTTTTAGATTCTGCCACGGGTGGAACTTTTATGGAAATTACTTTGGGTGAAGAGACCAAATTTCTTGATAATATCATGGCAAATTACTCACTATGGCATACCGAAAGGGCTTCTACTAGTAAAAAAGTTAATTCAGTTGAAGAAATTTCTTCTTTGTGTGACAAAATTGATGCTCTTATGAAATTGGTTGCTAGTAAAAGTGCTCCTATTGATCTTAGTGATATGCCTTTGTGTACTTTGATTGAGGAAAATAGTGATGCCATTGATGTTAATTTGATCTCTAGAAATAATTTCAACAACAATGCTTATAGAGGAAATTTTAATCCTAGGCCTTTTCCTAGTAATTCCTCTAATAATTATGGTAATTCCTATGGAAATCAATCTTACAATAATAATAGGAATACCTCTGATCTTGAGAATAATATTAAAGAATTTATCAACATGCAAAAAGTTTTCAACACTTCCATAGAAGAAAAGTTGAATAAGATTGATGATTTGTCTAGAAGTGTTGATAGAATTGCTCAGGATGTGGAAAATCTCAAGATGAAAATTTTTGTGCCTAAAGTTGATGAATCAATTAAAGCTCTTTATGTTTCTATGGATGGAAGTAATAAAAGAACTGCTATGCTTAGAGCTAAAAGAGAATTTTTAGAGAAAGATTTTTCTAGTGATTATTCTTGCAAAAATGATGAAGATCTTAAAATGATTGGTGTTTCTTCTATTGATTCCTTGTTTAGCAAAATTAATAATGATGAAAAAGGGACTAGAGAAGAGTCAACTTTAGGTAGAAGGCGTCCCAATATTTCGGAGGGTGAAAATCTTGTTGAGAAAATTGATGAAAGTGGGTTTGGAGAGGTCAAAACTTTAGCTAGTGATGCACCCACTCTTTTGGATTACAAAGACTTTAATTATGATAGTTGCTCTTTGATTGATGGTATTTCTTTGTTGCAATCCATGATAAATTGACCCCATGCTTATGAACAAAACAAAGCTTTTACTAAACATATTGTTGATGCCATGATGAAAGCTTTGGAAGAAAAGTTGGAATTAGAAGTTTCAATTCCTAGAAAATTGCATGATGAGTGGGAGCCTACTATCAAAGTCAAGATTAAAAATTATGAATGTTTTGCTTTGTGTGACTTGGGTGCTAGTGTTTCTACAATTCCGAAATCTCTATGTGATGTGCTTAGTCTTACCAATCTTGAAGAATGTTCCTTGAATTTGCACTTGGCAGATTCTACTATTAAAAAGCCTATGGGAAGAATTAATGATGCTCTTATTCTTGCAAATAGGAATTATGTGCCCATAGATTTTATTGTTCTTGACATTGATTGCAATCCGTCTTGTCCAATTATTCTTGGTAGACTGTTTTTACGCACTATCGCTGTCGTGATTGATATGAACGAAGGCAATATCAAGTTCCAATTTCCTTTGAGGAAAGGTATGGAACACTTTCCTACAACAAAAAGCAGGCCACCTTATGAATCAATCATGAGGGCATCTTATGGATCTCGAACCAAAGATGACAAAACTTAGCTCCTTGCTTTATGCCTAGCTAAGGGCGTAAAACTATAGCGCTCGTTGGGAGGCAACCCAATGAATAAAATTTATTTTTGATTTTTGCTTTCTGTTCTTGTGTGTTCACAAAATTATGCTACTGGTATGATTGTGTTTTTTTTGTTTTAATTAGTGTTTGTGCAAGGTAAAGCCTATAGGATCTTCTTGGATGATAGTTGTTTGATCTTGCTGAAAAAGGACAGAAACTTTGCGCTCACGAAAATAATTTTAATAAATTACAGAAAAGAGCTTTTGCTCTGATTATTTTTGCAGAAGATTAATATAGAAATTACCCTGTTCTTCCTATTTTGGTAGATTTTTTGGAGTTCCAGAAGTATTCACCAAAGTCAGATTACCACAGACTGTTCTGTTTTGACAGATTATGTTTTCTTTGTGTTGTGTGCTTATTTTGATGGCTCTATGGTTTTCTTTGATGAGTTTTTGCCATAAAGAAGTTGGAATACATTAGATATAACACAAAAACAAAATATGAATTGGTTTGATATAGCACTTATAGTAGTGGTTTGCTTTATTATACTAACGGATCTCAGAAAAGTTTTGTTGAGTTTTGTGTGATTGAAGTTTTCAAGTTTTGGGTTATCTTATGATGGATGAAGGAAGGATGTAAGAGCCTAAGCTTGGGGATCCCCCGCCATCCCAAGCTATTATCCAAGAATGAGCAACCAACTAAGCTTGGGGATGCCCCCGAGTGGCATCCCCGCTTTCTTCCAACAACTATCGGTATTTTACTCGAGGCTATATTTTTATTCGTCACATGATATGTGTTTTGCTTGAAGCGTCTTATATGATATGTGTCTTTGCTTGTTTTATTTTGTGTTTTAAGTCATCAATCCTTGCTGGACACACTTATTTGAGAGAGCCAAAATTATACCATGTCTTGTTAGAATTGCTCTCTATGCTTCACTTAAATCTTTTATGAGCTAGGACTTGCTCTAGTGCTTCACTTATATCTTTTTGAGCACGGTGTGCTTAGTATTTTTCAAGAAATGCTCTCTTGCTTCACTTAGATTTATTTGAGAGTTAGTAAAATTTTGAAGAAATTCTCTCTGGCTTCACTTAAATTATTTTGAGAGAAAGAAATTTTTTTATGCTCATGATCTTCAGTTATATTTGTTTGAGCTTATGAAAAGCAACACATGAAAATTAGTCCCAAAGTGATAGATATCCAAGAAGGATAAAGAAAAAGAAAATTTCATGAAGATCACTGGACAAAATAAACTAGATTCTTAGTAATAGTTTTGAGATATGATGATGTGATATGTGAGTTATCTTGATGAGTAATTGTGCTCTAGTAAGAATATTGGTGTTAAAGTTTGTGATTCCCTATGCATGCACGAAAGTCAATAATCATGCAATGAAAATTATATCCTACTTGTGGTGCATTATTCAGTGTTAATTATGCTTAATGCGTGCTTATGAGATTATTCGTTTCTTGGTTGGTCGCTTCCCAATATTTTTGCTAGCCTTCATTTTGCACCAAGTATGACCTCTACTTGTGCATCCAAAATCCTTTAAACCAGTTGTGCCACATGAGTCCACTATATCTACCTATTTGCAGTATTCTTTTGCCATTCTAAGAAAATTTGTATGTGCCATCTCTAATTTTCAAAAATAAACTTCTCTTTTGTGTATTTGTTTCGCTCGCGGAACGGTAACGAGTGGCTAATATTTTCCATGCTAGATGTGTTATTCTCAAGATGAGTGTTTATTCACTTGTCATTGCACGAGAGTAAGGCAAAGGTTTTACGGATGCCTAGTCCCGAAATGCAAAAAAATATTACTTTATGTTGTCAGATAATAAATTCCTTGGAAAGTGTTGGTATGGAGGGCACCAGTGGATACAACTAGCCATGGAAAGTGAATGAATGGTGGAAAAAGGAATAAACTTTATTTTCCGTTAGGGAACCGCCTATGGCATATCTAGCATGGAAAGTATTCATAGATCTAAGTCGTTTTTGTTGGTGGGATGGATACACCTCCCAAAATGTTTTTTGTCTCAAATTTTTCGCTTTGAGCTCTGGCACCTCTACAAATCCCTACTTCCCTCTGCGAAGGGCCTTTCTTTTACTTGATGCAGTATTTTTTGAAATTTGAGTCTCCATCTTCTCTATGAAAAGCACCAACTAGGAGGCAATATGATCGTGCTCAAGTATTGGGTGTAGTTAATATTCGAGTGTGTTTCATGAATGGATCAATGTTTGAGCATGATGGGCTAGGGATAACTTATTTTAGCGTTGATATTTTGAAAGACATGGTTGCTTGTTGATATGCTTGAGTATCTAAATTATTATGTCAAAACTAGACTATTGCTTTGGATCACATAAAAGTCCAAATGTCCATGCTATAAAGAAAATAATATGATATGACTTGATGAACAACACTCCACATCAAAAATTCTGTTTTTATCACTTACCTACTCGAGGACGGGTAGGAGTTAAGCATGGGGATGCTGATACGTCTCCAACGTATCTATTGTTCCATGTTGTTTTATTATCATTCTTGGATGTTTTATGATCATTTTATAGTCATTTTTATCATTTTCTGGGACTAACCTATTGACATAGTGCCAAGTGCCAGTTGCTGTTTTTTCCATGTTTTTTGCGTCACAGGAAATCAATATCAAACGGAGTCCAAATGCCACAAAACTCAACAATGATTTTTTATTGGCCAGAAGGAAGGCAATGGGCCCTGGTTGCACTTGGGGTGCCCCGAGGGGGGCACAACCCACCATGGCTCGCCAGGAGGCCCAGGCGCGCCCTGGTGGGTTGTGGCCACCTCAGGTGCCCCCCGGACCGCCTCTTTGCTCTATAAATATCCCAAAAATCCACAAATCCTATGGGAGTCAACGAAATATTCATCCAGCCGCCGCATAGTCCAGAACCACCAGATTCAATCTAGACACCATCATGGAGGGGTTCACCACTTCCATTGGTGCCTCTCCGATGATGCATGAGTAGTTCTTCGTAGACCTTCGGGTCCGTAGTTAGTAGCTAGATGGCTTCCTCTCTCTCGCTGAATTCTCAATACAATGGTCTCTTGGAGATCCATATGATGTAACTCTTTTTGCGGTGTGTTTGTTGGGATCTGATGAACTTCGAGTTTATGATCAGTTATATCTTTTTATATCCATGAAAGTTATTTGAGTTTCTTTGATCTCTTATAGCCTTGTATTTCTTCTCCGATATTTGTTTTTTTGCCCAACTTGATCTATTTATCTTGCAATGGGAAGAGGTGACCGGTAGTGGGTTCGATCTTACGGTGCTTGATCCCAGTGACAGAAAGGGAACCGACTGGTATGTATCGTTGCTACTATGGATAAAAATACGAGATCTATATCTACCGCAATATAGATAGATGGATCTTGTCTACATCATGTCATCGTTCTTATTGCATTACTCCGTTTTTCCATGAACTTAATACACTAGATGCATGCTGGATAGCGGTCGATGTGTGGAGTAATAGTAGTAGATGCAGGCAGGAGTCGGTCTACTAATCTTGGACGTGATGCCTATGTACTGATCATTTCCTGGATATCGTCATGATTATTTGAAGTTCTATCAATTGCCCAACAGTAATTTGTTTACCCACCGTTCGCTATTTTACTCGAGAGAAGCCACTAGTAAACCTATGGCCCCCGGGTCTTCTTTCTCATATATTTGCCTTGCGGTCTACTTTTCCTTTGCTTTTTTCATTCAGATCTATTAAACCAAAAATACAAAAATATCTTGCTGCACTTTATTTTATTTGCGATCTATTATTTCAATCTATTATAATTTTCTCCCGTCATCGTGCCTTCTGGGGCCGTTACCCGAAAGGGATTGACAACCCCTTTAACACGTTGGGTTGCGAGTGGCTGTTATTTTTGTGCAGCGGCTGTTTACGTTTTGTTGCTTGGTTCTCCTACTGGTTCGATACCTTGGTTTCAATACTGAGGGAAATACCTACCGTTGTTGTGCTACATCATCCTCTCCTCTTGGGGGAGACACCGACGTAGTCTTAGCAAACATCATCACTACTCGATAGTTCAGTGTGCCATGCTTTAGGGCTTAGAATCGGGATTTGAAAGACGTTTTGAACGTCATGGAGCATATGAGATGTTCCAAGAGTTGAAGTTAATATTTCAAGAAAATGCCCGAGTTGAGAGATATGAAGTCTCCAACTAGTTCTATAGCTGCAAAATGGAGGAGAATAGTTCTGTCAGTGAACACATACTCAGAATGTCTGGGTACCATAACCACTTGACTCAGCTGGGAGTTAATCTTCCTGATGATAGTGTCATTGATAGAGTTATTCAATCACTGCCACGATCAAGTGTTGATGGTCAACAAGATGACTAGTTTCAAGAAAAAGTGTAAAGGGAAGAAGGGGAACTTCAAGAAGAACGGCAAGAAAGTTGCTGCTCAGGAGAAGAAACCCAAGTCTGGACCTGAGCCTGAAACTGAGTGCTTCTACTGCAAAGGGACTGGTCACTGGAAGCGGAACTGCCCCAAGTATACACATCAATAACATACTAATGCTCGTAGTAGCGCCTGGGTATTTGATACTGGTTCTGTTGCTCATATTTGCAACTCGAAACAGGGGCTACAGATTAAATGAAGATTGGCTAAGGACGAGGAGATGATGCGCGTGGGAAATGGTTCCAAGGTCGATGTGATCGCCGTCGGCACGCTACCTCTACATCTACCTTCGGGATTAGTTTTAGACCTAAATAATTGTTATTTGGTGCCAGTGTTGAGCATGAACATTATATCTGGATCTTGTTTGATGCGAGATGGTTATTCATTTAAATCAGAGAATAATGGTTGTTCTATTTATATGAGTAATATCTTTTATGGTCATGCACCCTTGATGAGTGGTCTATTTTTGTTGAATCTCGATTGTGATGATACACATGTTCATAATATTGAAGCCAAAAGATGCAAAGTTGATAATGATAGTGCAACTTATTTGTGGCACTGTCATTTAGGTCATATCGGTATAAAGCGCATGAAGAAACTCCATGCTGATGGGCTTTTGGAATCACTTGATCATGAATCACTTGGTGCTTGCGAACCGTGCCTCATGGGCAAGATGACTAAAACTCGATTCTCCGAAACAATGGAACAAGCTACTGACTTACTGGAAATAATACATACCGATGTATGTGGTCCAATGAGTGTTGAGGCTCGTGGCCGGTATCGTTATGTTCTTACCTTCACAAATGGTTTGAGCAGATATGGTTATATCTACTTAATGAAGCATAAGTCTGAAACATTTGAAAAGTTCAAAGAATTTCAGACTGAAGTGGAAAATCATCGTAACAAGAAAATAAAGTTTCTACGATCTGATCATGGAGGTGAATATTTGAGTTACGAGTTTGGTCTTCATTTGAAACAGTGCGGAATAGTTTCGCAACTCACGCCACCTGGAACACCACAGCGAAATGGTGTGTCCGAACGTTGAAACCGTACTTTATTAGATATGGTGCGATCTATGATGTCTCTTACTGATTTACCGATATCGTTTTGGGGTTATAAATTAGAGACGGCTGCATTCACTTTAAATAGGGCACCATCAAAATCTGTTGAGGCGACGCCTTATGAACTGTGGTTTGGCAAGAAACCAAAGTTGCCGTTTCTTAAAGTTTGGGGCTGCGATGCTTATGTGAAAAAGCTTCAACCTGATAAGCTCGAACCCAAATCGGAGAAGTGCATCTTCATAGGATACCCAAAGGAAACTGTTGGGCACACCTTCTATCACAGATCCGAAGGCAAAATATTCGTTGCTAAGAATGGATCCTTTCTAGAGAAGGAGTTTCTCTCGAAAGAAGCGAGTGGGAGGAAAGTAGAACTTGATGAGGTAATTGTACCTTCTCCCGAATTGGAAAGTAGTTTATCATAGAAATTAGTTCCAGTGATTCCTACACCAATTAGTGAGGAAGCTAATGATGATGATCATGAAACTTCAGATCAAGTTACTACAGAACCTCGTAGGTCTTCCAGAGTACGGTCCGCACCAGAGTGGTACGGTAATCCTGTTCTGGAAGTCATATTACTAGACCCTGGTGAACTTACGAACTATGAGGAAGTGATGATGAGCCCAGATTCCGTGAAATGGCTTGAGGCCATGAAATCTGAGATGGGATCCATGTATGAGAACAAAGTGTGGACTTTGGTGGATTTGCCCGATGATCGGTGACGGTGTCCTGGACTAGGGGGTACTCACCATGTCATCTCCCGACCAGCTGGATCGGGCTGAGGACCCCCATGGCGGTTCACTCATGGGCCAGTTCGGACAGCCCATGCCGCATACAAGAAGGACTCCACAAGACTTGGCGCCCAAGACAAGGACTCCCCTAAACCCTAGGCCTCGGGTGTGTTATATAAACCGAGGCTAGGCTAGTCAATAGACAATCTCATATTCATTACTACAATCTCGTGGTAGATACATGTACTCTGTACTACATTCCATATGAAAACAATCAAAAGCAACATGTAGGGTATTATCTCTTCAAGAGAGCCCGAAGTTGGGTAAAACCCCGTGTTCGTGTTACCATCGCTCCAAGACGCCTAGCTTAGGACCCCTACTACGAGATACGCCGGATATTGAACCGACATTGGTGCTTTCATTGAGAGCCTGCTGGGTGATCGTCACGGATTGATGGGATAATCAGGTGATATTTCTTAAGTTAGATCTGTTTTGTAGATATCTATTTCTTGCAAATTATTCTCTATCAGTCTGTGAAATTTTCTTCGCAGATGTATACTAGATCGAAACCTACAGGAATAACTGATCTACTCCGCCGTTCCGATTTGCTATGCGGCGGCCGCCGTCTGATATTTTGATGTTTCTGCGGCTGCTAGCCAAACGGAAGCACACACACGCCGATCTAATCACGCATCAGCGTGCACCAACCGTGCGCCTGCTGGTCCCTTGGGAGCCGAGTACTACTGAGGATAGTCCATCTTCATCTAATCGGTTAATAGTCCACCTCGATCCTGTTGATTCCTCCTCACGTGGGAGCCTAGTACTCAATACTAGGAAAAGTAGTACATATGACATGACCCAGACGTGCTTGACAACGCCGGTTGTCGTTTTCTCTTCGGATCATTGCATCCACCATTGAGCAACTCAGGTCTTTTGATTTGACCATGCATTGGTCCATGGCATGAAAGGGACAAGTGTACTAGTACTCACGCACCACATATGGGATCGACCAGGCATCATCAGAGCACGACACATGTGCTTAGTACTAATTCACAAGCACAGTTTACAAGGATGATTAAAGAAAAAGGAAGTGTTGTCTTCTCCGGGTTAAACATCCAGCTATATAGAGCTTTGGACAGTTTTTTCACGGCTATGGCTATAGATCAGGTGCACTTATACCAGTTTTATTATCCTGTATAATTTAGTGTATCCAAAAAAACTCTTTGCTTTCGATATGCATTCTTGGGTACGCAGGTTCATCGATTCGTACATAGGTGCCATACACACACCGGGCTGGTCCTCCGCCCCGTCATTATGGCAGGCCGACAACCACTGCACCTGACATCTCCGCAGAACGAGCTTGGATCATGCCGACGGTGTCGCCTCGGCGCACGCTCCTGTGCCGACATCTCCGCACGACCCCTCTGTCGGGACGACCTCGGCGTTCAGGCCATATTTCTTTAATTATTTGCTTTACTTAAATAAATTAAGTAGAGGATATTTTTTACATTATATATATATGTATATTATTATGCCTGGCTTGCACCATTTTATCTGTGCAGGCAATTGACTTAAACCGGGCCGCACTGTCACCTTGGCATGCCCACGTCGTCGTCCCACCTCCGTCGACATAATTGTGTCGTTGCCTTGGCATGCTGCCCTATGTTGGCAACCCCACGCCGTTCGCTTCATCAACCTATTCGGCCGGAGACTCCGGCGTCATCCGTCTATCTGCTCCATCGCCTCGGCTAGACTGGGGACTTCACCTGTTCGGATTGCTGAGCTCTTTGCTCGGCCATCTCGGGACCAGCCTGGTGGCTGGAGCCTTGTCTCGCATCAAGCTCAGACCGCGTCATCACCGCCGAGCGCATTAACCAGCTAAGTCGCTTTCACACTCAAAAACTTTCAGTTTTAAATTTAGTTCGATGAGACCGAGCATTATACTTTTTTGGCAAAAATTTGTTTGTGAAAAACTTCCTTGTCAAAACTAACTTTGTGACACACAAATTCAAATACCCCGCTTACTTGGGGGCTTCCTTTATGAAGCCTTTCCTCTTGCATATGATTATACTTGTATGGCTTTGTTCCTTGTTCATGTATTACGCCACAATATGCACCATATTGACTTAAGTGTTCCGCAAGCTGGGTTGCCTTGCTCCTGTGTTTACCCCTACGTTCCTGATTGTTCGGCTAGGGAGTAAAGGGAGCACCTCTGCGATTGTCACGATCGGGTCATCCGAGCTCGGACCTCAGACTCGGTGAAGCCGAAAGCTAGCGCTCTTATTGTTTTCAATTATGGTCGGC
The DNA here is from genome assembly GCF_002575655.3 of Aegilops tauschii subsp. strangulata. Taxonomy (NCBI): domain Eukaryota; kingdom Viridiplantae; phylum Streptophyta; class Magnoliopsida; order Poales; family Poaceae; genus Aegilops; species Aegilops tauschii. The sequence goes on along the minus strand of NC_053041.3, from coordinate 328,910,453 downwards.
ACACAACGGAACTCATGAGTACCAAAAATCAATTGCACAAGTCTCATAGTAATAATGAGCAACCGAAGAAAGGTATCGGTGGAGGTACTATTTTCTTCGAAGATGCTTCTTACACTTCGTCAGTAATATATCATAAGTTCCCTGAGCGCGCTCTGTCTGTTACAGCCTTATGGCCTGATTGCCTGGTTATCGGAAACACCGTCGATATTCTCGACAGGTGCAGTAGATAAAACTTTTCGGCCCTTGACCAAAGAGGGAGAAGCCGACAGTCGGTTAAGACGCATTTAAAGTTCGGGTGAACACAGATAAGATATAAGTACTTCGGTACATACAATCGTTATACATAAAATTCTTTTACCCAAGTCACTTGGGGGCTCTTAAATTTATATGAGCTATTTTATAGTAAATGTGTTTTCTTCTTGGTCATTGCAAAGTCTTTTTATACCGCTCCTTTTTTGACTCGAGTATATGGTCAATAGCCGGATAGCCTGTCTTCTCTCTAAAAGCCGCTCGAGTGTATTTCGCTAAACTGGCTTCGGAGAAGTACTCCGCCTTTGGGATAAGGAGCTTGAAGCCGTAGGCCGACCCGCGTGAAGTCTTGAGATCGGATGTGTCATGTTAAAGCACGACAGAAGCACAATTTTATTTTATTTTTCCAATTTTTGGATTGGCACCGAACACTTGATCTTGTTCGGACGTCAAGTTTTTACTAACGTTTTTTGGTTTTCCAAGCTTATGGCACTTTTGAACTATTTGTGTGTTTGCAGCATAAGTCTCGCAGTGCAACGCTGGACACCTTTAGAGATTCGGCAAAAACATTCTCGGATATTGCTATATATGCATTGGTTTCGAATTGTGTCTTCAGTCAATAGTTGGGTTGCCCGGCTCCTGTGCTTGCCTCCTATGTTCCGCTTTGTTCGGCTAGGTGTGCAATGGGAGAACCACTGCGATTGTGCTTCCAGCTCGCATGGTTAAGCACCTCAGTGGAGAAAGCCGACAACTGACTGACACAATAAGCGCGAACTGGTTAGCGATCCGATGACTGTGTTAAATGATGGGCCGTTCATAACATTGGCCGAAGTGTTTACGGCTTGACCTCAGCTGTCGCCGAACACTAACCGGGGGCTCATAGCTAGCTTCCCCAGTTTAAAGCTCCTATGACTAAGTGAAATTTATAAATCCCGGATATCTGATTTCCTCGTTTCCGCTAACACAACTGCCTTCGGGCACCGAGACGTCGGCTAAGGTTGTCTTGTGAAAACACCCTGCGTAGTATCTACAAAGGGGTAGAAGTCGACGATGGGCCACTTTCAACTGATAAACGGTCGCAGTGGAGTCAAAATAAGTATATATCATGAGCGTTTGTATTCATTATACAAGCGTTGCCTTCCATAATTATCATTATATAAAGCCATAAATATGCATCAATTTGACTTAAGATTTTGGCTAAGCTGGGTTGCCTGGCTCCTGTGCTTACCCCTACGTTCCCGATTGTTCGACTAGGTGGTAAAGGGAGCACCTCCGTGATTGTTACTACTGGGTCATCCGAGTTAGTACCTCAGACTGGGTGAAGCCGAAAGCTAGCAATCTTAAATGACCACATTGGTCAACAACGACGGAAGTGAAAATTTTGGTTCATTAATACCATAGAGTTCGGGAACTTTCCCCGAACTAAATCCTCAATATTTTCCTCCCACATTGATCGGAGGTGAGGTTTCATGATCATGATAAAGCATGACGACCCAAAGAAAGGAACCAATAGCGGGACTATTTTCTTTGGAAGATGTTTCTTACGTTAGAAAGTAATATAACATATCTGTCTACGTACCTTTGTTTATAAAACCGTATGGCCGGATTGCCTTGTTTGCCGTCAATCTTTGCCCTCATAAAGGCTTTATAAAGTAGGACAAACACTCCTCAAATGCTGGCCGAGGAGGTTGAAGCCGATGGTCGATCAACAAAGTTTTGTACAATGCGGATCCGAGCATTAATGATGTAGAGTACTTGGATACATAGAATCATTACACATATTTTGTGATTTTACTCTGGATATCGATCCTTATTCGGCCACCCGTGCCCACATTAAGGCTCGTGGGCTACTGGGCTTCGTGCTTATCATTTACAAATATTAAAGGGGTACATCGATCCCCTGATCTGGTGTTGCCACCCGACCAGTGGCTCGGGGGCTACTGCATTGACAATCTAATGCAGAAAATTTAAAGTGCAATATAGTTTTTGAGGAGATTATGATCCTCAGATTGGTTGGCCGCACCCAACCTGAGTGTCGAGGACTTTGCACACCGCTCTTTGTGTCCCGAAGTATTCTGCCGAGCTAGGTGTTGATTCTCAGGCCAATTTTGCGAATCAACCTGAGTCTCAGGGGCTACTGGGATCAGCGGTTTTGTGTCATCCTTCAGGTGCATCTCGGGTTTTAGACCGATACACACCTTGAGGGCTACCGGCTATATATCTCGGCAGAGAATAAATTGCACCAATCAAAAATATTGACAAAAAATCGGCCCGCAGTCGGGGTGGTGCACCACCTCCGAAGCAGTCCGGCATGAAGCTCAGGCGCCAGTGGCTGGCTCCATAGAGGGCATTTCCGGCATTAAGCTCGGCTAAACTCCTTCAACTTTTTTTGAACCAAGGTGATCTATGACACCTCGGATACAATATGGCGTTGGGGCTTGGACATAGTCCGGCGTTGGAGCTCGGATATAGTCCGGCGCTGGAGCTCAAATGCAATTCAGCGTTGGAGCTCGGCTGTAACAATACTCTTCGGACATAGTCTGGCGGTGGAGCTCGGATACATTCCGGCGTTGGAGCTCGGAAGCAGTCCGGCGTTGGTGCTCAGCTGCAAAAGATACCTCGAATGCAATCCGGCATTGGAGCTCGGATGCAAGAGGACACTGCCGCCCGGGAACAACTTCATACCCGAGGTGTGGCATAAAAATAACAAGGCATTGATAAAGGCCAGAAACTTAAAGGGGCTCTTCGGATACCCGACGTGTAAACTCTTCGGATGCACTTTGGCGATCCACAAGATCGAAGATGAGAAGATTTGTGGAATCAGTTTTCAAGACCGACGACCGAAGATGAAGAACAGTTCGGAAGAATCAAGGAGCGTCCCCAACTTGAAGACCAGTTCAGGGGGCTACTGACGGTGTCCTGGACTAGGGGGTACTCACCACATCATCTGCCGACCAGCTGGATCGGGCCGAGGACCCCCATGGCGGTTAACTCATGGGCCAGTTCGGGCAGCCCATGCCGCATACAAGAAGGACTCCACAAGACTTGGCGCCCAAGACAAGGACTCCCCTAAACCCTAGGCCTCTGGTGTGTTATATAAACCGAGGCCAGGCTAGTCAATAGACAATCTCATATTCATTACTACAATCTCGTGGTAGATACATGTACTCTGTACTACACCCCATATGAGAACAATCAAAAGCAGCATGTAGGGTATTATCTCTTCAAGAGAGCCCGAAGCTGGGTAAAACCCCGTGTTCATGTTACCATCGCTCCAAGACGCCTAGCTTAGGACCCCTACTACGAGATACGCCGAATATTGAACCGACAATCGGCAAGCCATAGAAATTAAATGGATCTTCAAGAAGAAGACCGACGCTGACGGTAATGTTACTGTCTACAAAGCTCGACTTGTTGCAAAAGGTTTTCGTCAAGTTCAAGGAGTTGACTACGATGAGACTTTCTCACCCGTAGCGATGCTTAAGTCTGTCCGAATCATGTTAGCAATTGCCGCATTTTATGATTATGAAATTTGGCAAATGGACGTCAAAACTGCAATCCTGAATGGATTTCTGGAAGAAGAGTTATATATGATGCAACCAGAAGGTTTTGTCGATCCAAAGGGTTCTAACAAAGTGTGCAAGCTCCAGTGATCCATTTATGGACTGCTGCAAGCCTCTCGGAGTTGGAATAAACGTTTTGATAGTGTGATCAAAGCATATGGTTTTATACGGACTTTTGGAGAAGCCTGTATTTACAAGAAAGTGAGTGGGAGCTCTATAGCATTTCTAATATTATATGTGGATGACATATTGTTGATTGGAAATGATATATAATTTCTGGATAGCATAAAAGGATACTTAAATAAAAGTTTTTCTATGAAAGACCTCGGTGAAGCTGCTTACATATTGGGCATCAAGATCTATAGAGATAGATCAAGATGCTTAATTGGACTTTCACAAAGCACATACCTTGATAAAGTTTTGAAGAAGTTCAAAATGGATCAGTCAAATAAAGGGTTCTTGCCTGTGTTACAAGGTGTGAAATTGAGTCAGACTCAATGCCCGACCACTACAAAAGATAGAGAGAAAATGAAAGTCATTCCCTATGCTTCAGCCATAGGTTCTACCATGTATGCAATGTTGTGTACCAGACATGATGTGTGCCTTGCTATAAGTATAGCAGGGAGGTACCAAAGTAATCCCGGAGTGGAGCAATGGACAGCGGTCAAGAACATCCTGAAATACTTGAAAAGGACTAAGGATATGTTTCTCATTTATGGAGGTGACAAAGATCTCGTCGTAAACGGTTACGTTGATGCAAGCTTTGACACTGATCCGGATGACTCTAAGTCACAATCCGGATACGTATTTTTATTGAATGGTAGAGCTGTCAGTTGGTGCAGTTCCAAGCAAAGCGTCGTGGCGGGATCTACGTGTGAAGCGGAGTACATAGCTGCTTCGGAAGCAGCAAATGAAGGAGTCTGGATGAAGGAGTTCATATCCAATCTAGATGTCATACCTAGTGCATCGGGTCCAATGAAAATCTTTTGTGACAATACTGGTGCAATTGCCTTGGCAAAGGAATCCAGATTTCACAAGAGAACCAAGCACATCAAGAGACGCTTCAATTCCATCCGTCATCAAGTGTCGGAAGGGGACATAGAGATTTGCAAGATACATATGGATCTGAATGTTGCAGACCCGTTAACTAAGCCTCTTCCACGAGCAAAACATGATCAACACCAAAACTCCATGGGTGTTAGAATCATTACTTAGCACTCTAGATTATTGACTCTAGTGCAAGTGGGAGACTGAAGGAAATATGCCCTGGGGGCAATAATAAAGTTACTATTTATTTCCTTATTTCATGATAAATGTTTATTATTCATGCTAGAATTGTTTTAACCGGAAACTTAGTACATGTGTGAATACATAGACAAAACATAAGTGTCCCTAGTATGCCTCTACTTGACTAGTTCGTTTATCAAAGGTGCACTACTAGAAAAAGGGCTATAGATGGGATTGACACTAATGGCGCACCAGACAAGCGGTGCGCCATTAGTATATACTAATGGTGCACCACCTTCTGATACGCCATTAGAGTTGAAACTACTAATGGCGCACCAGGCGCAGGGTGCGCCATTAGTATCAAAAAAAATTAAATAGTGCGCCTGTCCAAACATACTAATGGCGCATCCAGACACAGTGCGCCATTACTAGTTGTAACTAGTAATGGCGCACCTGGCCCAGGGTGCGCCATTAGTATCAAAAAAAAAATTTAACTAGTGCGCCTGTCCAAACATACTAATGGCGCATCCAGACACAGTGCGCCATTACTAGTTGTAACTAGTAATGGCGCACCTGTCCCAGGGTGCGCCATTAGTATAAAAAAAATTTAAACTAGTGCGCCTGTCCAAACATACTAATGGCGCATCCATACACAGTGCGCCATTACTAGTTGTAACTAGTAATGGCGCACCTGGCCAGGGTGCGCCATTAGTATAAAAAGTTTCTTTTAACTAGTGCGCCTGTCCAAACATACTAATGGCGCACCACCAGAAGGTGCGCCATTAGTAACCTGGATTACTAATGGCGCATCTAGAGTTGGTGCGCCATTAGTAAGTGGGCAGCAACAAGATATTTTGGACAGCCTCTCCTACCCACACTCACTTTCTCCCCACTTCATTCTCTCCACCTCCTCCTTGTCTCGGGTGCCTCCTCTTTTTCACCTCATTTCCACCATAGATTCATTCAATTTAAGTGGTTAAATTACCTTGTTTTGATAGGTAAGTAAGGGGGGAAGCTATATTTATGTTGTTCTCCCTACAACAATGTGCACATGCACTTTTTATGGCCTAGCTAGATCTATGTATGTTCGTGGTGTTGCATATGTTTGTGGTGTTGCATATGTGTTTGTGTTTGGAGGTGTACCGGTATTTGAAATGCGATAGTTGCCAATATTTTGCCGGAATGTTGATTCATTTCCGTTTCGGCGAGAATTTTGGCATTAAGCATTCTTTTTGGTCCTATTTTTAGGGAAAGTCATGCCAAATTTTTTGTTGGTTCTAAAATATCGTTTTGCTCTACCCCGCAGGCGACCATGGTCCGCATGATGACCGAAGGCATCGTGAATAGGTTTTTGAGGTCCGCGAAGGCCGAGATGCTTCAAAAGAACGAGACGGAGATAAGATGTCCGTGTCGAAGATGCAAGCTGAAGAGCCTTATTGCGGACCCGGAATCCTGGAAGGTGCGGGACCACCTGCTCTTGCGTGGTTTCATGGATGGATATCGGTGGCAAGGTGATGAAGATGACTACGAAGTCGTCCATGGGGGCCGGGCAAGAAATGAGGAAGGGCAGCAAGACAACCACCGCGGCTCGGGCGGGCGAGAAGACGAAGAATCCCCAGGAGATGATCACGACGGTGATGCTGTACACAGTCATCATGTAGAAGATGCAGGACATGATGATGAGGAAGATGCCGGAGCAGACGACGGGCATGATCATGAAGATGATGATGCCGGCGGAGCAGACGACGCTGGACCATCGATGGGCTGGGTGCAGGACCCTCATATTCAAGAGCTGCTTCTCAAGCAGACGGATAACGCAAGAGCTGCCGCCCGAGAGAAAGCCAAGATGGATCAACTTGAGTTAGACGCGGTTACTCCATTGTATGAAGGATGCAGGCCCGAGGATACCCGCCTGAAAGTAACGCTCATGGCTCTGGAGATGAAGGTAAAACACAAAATGACCGACGCATGCTTCGACGAGAACATGTCATTCTGGCACGAATGTCTTCCCAAGGGGAACAAGTGCCCGACCAGTTTGGAGGAGGCGAAGAAAATCGTGTGTCCTCTGGATTTACCGCACGTGAAATACCATGTGTGCATGAACAATTGCATCATTTATCGGGACGAGCACGCGGAGTCTACCATATGTCCGGTGTGCGGCGTCACTCGATACAAGAAGAGGAAGAAAGCTCCTCGAAAAGTGGTGTGGTACTTTCCGATCACTCCTCGTCTGCAGCGGTATTTCGCGAACCCTAAGGTAGCAAAGCTCCTGCGTTGGCACGCAGATAGGGAGGAGAAGAAGCGAGAAGATGACGCAAATGATCCGGAGATAGATAAAAAAGACAAGATGCTGAGTCACCCTAAGGATGCGAGCCAGTGGCAAGCGTTGAACTTCGAAGACCTAGAATTTGGGAGCGATCCAAGGAACATCGTGCTGGGCGCGAGCACCGATGGAGTCAATCCGTTTGGCAGCCAGAGAAGCACACATAGCACCTGGCCTGTGTTTGTGTGGATGTACAACCTTCCCCCCTGGTTGTGCATGAAGAGGAAGTACATTCACATGAGTATGCTAATTGAAGGACCAAAACAACCAGGGAACGACATCAATCTATATCTGGGGCTGCTGAAAGAGGAGCTTGACACGCTGTGGAAAACGCCAGCCAATACGTGGGACGCCGCAGAGAAAGAATATTTCCCTATGAGAGCCGCGCTGCTCACGACGGTGCACGACTATCTCGGTTACGGATATCTCGCGGGGCAGGTGGTCCACGGATTTTCTGGATGCGTCAGGTGCATGGATGACACAACGTATCGCCAGCTAGATAGAGATCCCGGGTCTTCGAAAACCGTGTTCATGGGACATCGAAGGTGGCTTCGCGACGATGACCCGTGGAGAAAACGCAAGGATCTATTCGATGGTGAAACCGAACCCCGAGGACGCCCGCGTACGAGGAGCGGCGAGGAAATAGACGAGCTGTTGAAAAATTGGAAAGACTGCCCACTGCCGGGAAAGAAGCAAAAGGCGTCAGAGCCGGGAAAGAAGCGAAAGGCGCCAGAGCCGCTGCTGAAGGTATGGAAAACGAGGTCTGTTTTCTGGGACTTGCCGTACTGGAAGATCCACCGTGTGCCTCACAGCCTTGATGTCATGCATATCACGAAGAGCGTGTGCGAGAGTCTGCTTGGTACCCTGCTCAACATGCCAGAGAGGACCAAAGATGGGCCGAAAGCAAGGGCAGACTTGAAATCAATGGGCATCAGGCAGGAGCTTCACGCTATATATGATGATGATGATGATGATGATGAGGCGAAGCAGGACACGGAAAGTCGTCGCAAAGGCAAAAAGGCCAAGAAGACCGGAAATGACTACCCTCCCGCGTGCTTCACTCTAAGTCAGGAGGAGATCGAGCAGTTTTTCACCTGCCTCGTAGGAGTAAAACTTCCTTACGGTTACGCGGGAAAGATAAGCAGATACCTAGACCTAGCGAAGCTGAAGTTCAGCGGGATGAAGTCTCACGACTGTCACGTGCTGATGACGCAGATACTTCCGTTGCAATCCGTGGGATCATGGACGCGCACGTCCGTGAAACGCTATTTGGCCTATGCAACTTTTTCGACGTCATCTCTCGGAAGTCTGTTGGCGTGAGGCAACTCAGAAGGCTACAGGAAGAGATCGTGGTGATACTATGCGAGCTTGAGATGTACTTCCCGCCCGCATTCTTCGACGTTATGGTGCATCTGCTGGTCCATATCGTGGACGATATCATCCAACTCGGGCCAACGTTCCTGCACAGCATGATGCCGTTCGAAAGGATGAATGGTGTCATCAAAGGATACGTTCGCAACATGTCACGTCTAGAGGGAAGCATAGCCAGGGGCTTTCTGACCGAAGAGTGCATCTCCTACTGCACGAATTATCTAGGCATCGAGAACCCCGTTGGTCTGCCCGTCAACAGGCACCTCGGCAGGCTCGCTGGATGGGGTCACCGTGAGGGTCGCCGCGAAATGCATGTCGACTTCGAGGGTCGACTCGCCGACTTTGAAAGAGCAAACCTAGTCGCGCTACAACACATAGACGTGGTCGATCCTTGGATGGTAGAGCACAAAACCTTTATTAAGAAGACGTACAATGACCGAGGCCAACAGAGGACGGACGGAGATATACTCAAAGAGCACAACTCATGTTTCACGCGTTGGTTCAAGCAGAAGCTTCTGTTGTACCCTTTACATGAGGATTCTTCCGCGGAAGAACAACTCATATTCGCCTTGTCACAGGGCGCCGAGCACAACCTGATGACCTATGAGGCGTACGATATCAACGGCTACACATTCTACACCGAGGCCAAGGACATGAAGAGCGATGGTTATCAGAACTCCGGGGTAACGATGGAATCCTACACCGGTAACAACAAGGACAGATACTACGGAAGGATCGAGGAGATCTCGGAGCTGAGCTACGCTGGAGAGAAGGTCTCGATGTTTCGTGTCAGATGGGCCAAGAGCGTCCTAAAAGAAGGCCGGTATTTCACCACCATGGTTACACCCGAAGCCAAATCCAAGACCGCAGGCGCAAACGTCACCGCGAAAAATGAGCCATGGGTACTGGCTTTCCCAAGTGGACCAATGCTTCTTCATTACCGACCCGTCAAAGCCCAGTCGTGTTGTCGTGAGGAGAGGCAAAAGGAAGATCATCGGAATGGATGGAGTAGCCAATGAGCAAGACTTTGACAAGTACGGCGACCCGAGAATCGAACATGACGACGATGATGAAGTAGCAGCATACACCACAAGAAGAAGCAGGACCACCCTACCTAAAGGACATCCGTTCCACAGAAGAACTCCATTTGCGAAAAAGAAGGGCAAGAAGATTGTGAACAGATAGCTAGCTAAGATCGATTGTATTTAAATCGTAGCCTTCATTTCTTGATTGTATTTCATGGGCACTTTTTGAACTATCATGAATATTTTTAAATTTCATGGACACTCGATCTCGATCCCCCTCCATCTCGATCGCTAGCTATCCCACCTCGCCAGATCCGGTCCCCCTCGCCGCCGAGCACCCCCCGGTCCACCGGCCCCCCGCACCCCGCGCACCCTCCCCCGCTCCACCGGCATTACTGTTTGATGATATTTTTAAAAAAATTATTACTGTCTTATAAAAAAATATTACTGTTATGATTTAAACAAGTTTGAACATATTTAAACACAAATAAATATCAAACAGCATTTTAAATGCATAAAAAAAATTGTGGAGCCTGGGAATCGAACCCAGGACCTCCTGGTGTGAGAACTGGCTGCTGACCAGCCGAGCTAGTAGAGGGAACTTGGTGCGGATCAGGTAAGGTGGAAGATAACCTGTTGGCTCGAGCAGAAATCAAAAAGAATACTAATGGCGCACCAGGGTGAGGTGCGCCATTAGTATGGATGTACTTATGGCGCACCAGGGTGAGGTGCGCCATTAGTATGGACGTACCTGTTGGATAACCTATCCCCTCTCTCCCTCGCCCTCGCCCTCGATCCCCTTCCCCTCTCCTCTCCCGACGCCGCTGCCCCGCCGCCTCGACGCCGCCCCATCGTCCTCGTCTCCGCCCCGACGCCGCGACGCCGCTGCCCCGCCGCCTCGACGCCGCCCCGTCGTCCTCGTCTCCGCCCCGACGCCGCAACGCCGCCCTCTCCTCTCCCGACGGCGCCGCCCCGCCGCCCCGTCGTCCTCGTCTCCTCCCGGACCTCGTCGCACCACCACCAACATCCACAGCGTCGACGTCTTCGTCCCCGACGACGCCCCCGTTTTCTACGCCCGCAGGTACCCCATCCAAATCACCCCCGCCTCCATTTCCCACCTCTCCCTCTCTGCTCCTAATACAACAATCTGTCCCTATGCGAGCAACCATGATTGATGAGGGGGGATTAGTACATTAGAAAATCAAGAGGCCAGGGGTGATCCTCCTTTTTTTAAAGAAAATCAAGAGGCCCACGAGAATCATCCATTGTAGGAAGAGGAGCCATCGCCATGATAGTTATTTGTTTCTCTATCTAGCACAAATTGTCTATCACCAGATAGTTTAGGCATTTCTATAGATTAATGAAAGAATGCAAAAGGATGAGACATATATAGGCTTCAGATATCTAATTCGTGACTCCCAGAAAAGTAGAGCAAAAATTTGGTGTGGCGAATGGTTAAATGCCTGTTAACCACCAAACTAAACTACTAGTGTGGCAACTCGAAATTAAGAGATGCAAAAAAATCGCTGGTGCACTTTGCCTGAATTTTGCCATGGCAACTACTACAGAATTTTGCCATGGCAATTACTCCAGAATTTGGCCATGTCAAAAACTCGTAGAGATTCTATCCATGGCAACTACTCATAGCAAAGTCTGCCATGGCAACTTTCATAAAAACATTCAGTTTGCCATGGTACTTGAAATAAGTTTGACATGTTGTGGAAATTTCAGACTTTGCCATGTTTTACATTTGCCGTGTTTTTAGCTAAGAGCAATCCTACATTTGCCATGTGACCATGGTCCCAAGATTTGCCATGGCAAAAGATTGTAGCTGTGTAAACAAAAAAAAGTGTGATAGCTCAAAAAATGATGTCTGAACCTACTACACAAAAATTCAGTTATGTATCAAGGTGGCAAAATGTTTGTTTGTTCTGTAAAATAGCATGGCAAATTTTTATCTAAGAGTTTGTTCTATTTGTATTTATCTAAAGATTAGCATGGCAATTTTCTACATGGCACAATCTTTTAGCATGGCAAAATATAGGATGATAGCATCCTAATTTTTTCATATGGCAAATATGAAGAAAAGCATCAACTTATACCTGAGGAAAAAATATGAAGCTAGTGACCTGTGCAAAAAACAGAAAATTAAAAAATCAACGGCTAATATTAACTCAGTAGTGTCTTAAAATTTCTCAATTTTGTTTGCCAAAAAATAACCTCTGGGTGTAATGAGCAGATAATGAAGAACATATTTGTGTTTCCAAGTAAATACAGTACCTCCTGCTGTAACTGCTGAGTTCTGAGACAGCACTCTTTTCTTTTAATTTTCAGAACATTTACAGTCTTGCTCACTACTCTGATTCTTCTTTATCAGTGGATGCAAAGTCAAAAACAAGAGCTTTTAGGACTTCATGTTTTGAAACCAGTTAAATCATATAGTTTCTGTTATTTTTTCTCATGCTCCTATTCTCTGAACATATTAGCTGGAAGCATCACATAGTTTGTTAGCTTTTTACAGACAAGTGTGCTTTGATTTTTGTTTAAGATTGCAGCTATCTTCATGTTGTTTGTTCCATAAATATTCTTATATACCATCAAAATAACTTCTGTTAATTATGTTCAGTACTGATGAATTTTTCATTGACTATTTTGAACACTGTCATTCTCAAGTTAAGTTTGTACTCTGTAACCTCATAACCTCATAAAGAGCAATATATTTGTTTGGCTGTCTTCTGTTAACAATATTTACCCCTGTTCTTTCATGTGCAATTAGTTTCATTACACTGAAAACTAAGTTTCTGATTTATTTTGTTATACAAGTGTATTTAGTTACTTACTTACTCCTGGTAGCTAATAAGTGGTTACTCTTTGGACTTTGGTGGTGTATGTATAAAAAAGCAGTAGCAAATAAAAAAAGCAGTAGCAAATTAAAAAAACAGTAGCAAAAAATTAGGTATAAAAACAGTAGCAAATATAGCTAGGGCAATTTTGTTTAGGTATAAAAAACAGTAGCTACAATTTGTAAAAAGCATGAGCAACTGAAAAATCATCCTGAAATATAGCTAGGACAAACTTCAGTCTTTTTTTTGTTTGTAACAGAAACTACAGTAGTAAATATTTCCTGAAGTAAATATTTTCAGTCATTACAAATATGATACTGCTTGGAGATGATGCTGCTTGGAGATGATACTGCTTGGTGTATTTTCCATGTTGTGATGGAGGCCTTTTTTTCCTTGTCCACCCAAGAGGCCCTTGAGTTTGCCGAAATGTCGATTAACTTCCGTTCCGGCAAATTCGGGTACTCCATATGTCCTATTTTCAGCAAAGGTCATGCTGAAATTTTCCGTGAATTTTAGCATGACTTTGCTAAAAATAGGACATATGGGGTACTTGTGACTAATGCATGGGCCGGGGTATCTTAGTAGGTAATTAAGTAGGATCAAGTGCCCCGGCGTACTTGTGACTAATGCATGGCTTTTAGGGTGCCTCGGTGTCGATAAAAACCGAAATGATGAAAGCTTAGGCTTTTAGGGTGCCTCGGCGTCGAAAAACCCTCAATGATAAAAGCTTAGCTTTTAGGATGCCTCGGTGTTGACAAACCCTAAATGATGAGACCATGATCTTGTTCCTTGACAATAACCAACTTTTTGACCAAACTTTGTTCCTATTTAGAGACAAACATGGCCAACAACGATGAGGCCGGGGGTTCGGGCGTCGACAAGCCATTCTGGAAGCTGTCCCAGGAGATGGAGGAACAACCTCACTTGTATGAGGACGCCGCCTTCCCCACCGATCCTGAGACCACTGATGGTACCGCCGAGGATGACCCCACTGATGCCACCACTGATGGTGCCGCCGAGGATGCCACCACTGATGATGGCGGCGCACGCACAGATGGCAGCCAACCGAAGAGGCAACGGAAGGACCGACGCCCGACCGTGCTCCGCACCCTCAAGGAGGAAGTTACTGAAGTGGACTCCGACGGGAATCCAACGGCGCCCGAACGAATAGTCAAGGGGTACTCGCTTCATCTCGGGTGCATTCTCCGGAGCACCGCCTCGATCAACACCGAGAACCTGAGGCATCCTGATCGAGGGAATTTGCGCAACCTCCTCTTCACGAAGCTGCACGAACGATACAAGTTCCCCGCTGAATTTGAAAACACAAGCCTCAAAGGGAATAAAGTGAACAATGCTGCCCTCATGAAGATGAGCAAGGCCCTGTCTACTTGGAAAAGCAATGTGAAGAGAATGATCGAGAAAGGTGAGAGTTATGAGAAGATCAAGGAGAAAAATCCTTCGATCACCGAAGATGACTACAACGACTTCAAGATCAATTGCTCGAGCACCGCACACTCCGAATCAAGTAAGTGGGGGAAAGAAATGCGGGAGCTGAACTTAGGGGAACACACACTCGGTCCCGGCGGTTACAGAGTGGCGGAGCCTATATGGGACAAGGAGGAGGCGGACCGTGCCGAGCAAGGCCTACCGCCCCTCTTCGATAAATACGGTGACAAGCAGACCAGGAACTTTGTCAGGGCCCGGTACAAGAAGGACCCGAAAACAAAGGAGCTTACCACGGATCCGAAGACCAGGGCGCTTGAGCTTGTTCTGGTAAGGAATACACCCCCTCGTAATTAGCTCCATATGGTTGCATTCTAATTAATGAAGCCAAATTTCTAAATGGTTCACATTCCTTCCGCAGGCGACTGAAAGCAGTAGCGCGGGGTCGACTAAGAGCAACCCTTGGGGCACCACTCTAAATAGGGCGTTGAATGTAATGAAGAACAAGGATAAGCTCAGTAAGCCGACGTCAGCTGGTCGTGTGGCCGGCAAAGGCTTGTCGACAAAATGGTCGTCATACTATGACACTGCTGGGCGAAAGGAGAAAAAGACCAGCTCGGAAAGCCAGGCGCGCGAGGTTCAAGAACTCAGGGCACAGGTGGCGCGGATTCCGGAGATTGTCCAAGAGCAAGTGCAACAACAACTCGGAGCGACGATCACCGCCATTGTGCCTACCTTGATCCAGGGGATTAGTGCGTGGATTGCGGGCGGCCAACAGGGGCCGCCCCCGATTCCTAGCTTCACGGCCAGCAACTCGCAGAACGCGATGGTGGGGCCATTGGTGTCTCCGGCGGAGCCGGCATTGGTGTCTCCGACGCCGGCACGGGAGCTTAATGCACCCGGGTGTACGCCGGCCGGCACCTCTGCAGCAAGCGGCCCCTCCGTCAACTGCACGCCCGCCGTTGGCGGTGCCTCGACATTAGCCGAGCTCGACGCCATCATCACGGTAACTAATTAAGCCTCTCTCGGCCGAGGACTTCATCTCCTTGCCTTTGACTGGGCATCCCTAACGCCCTACATGTTTTCGCAGGGCGCCGCCGACGTTCCGTGCACTCTCCTGCACTTCGTGAACAACGAGTTGGTCGATGTCGCCAAGGGCAAAATCGTTCAACCGGGCAACCCCTTGTTCCACGGTACCCAGATGCCACCCAACTTGTTTAGGGTTCAACTGGTTCGGGTGCTGCCAGGCTGCGACGAGGTGTTACCTCCGATTCGACCCATGGGGGCCGACGATGATGACGTGATGAACCTCAGCGCCTGCCTGAGCTGGCCCCTGCTTTGGCCGAAGAGCCAGATTCGTTTGGGGGCGGGGGACACCACCCCAAAGACAACACCGCCAGTCGTGCCGGCGCCAAGTCGGCCCCATGGCAAGACCGCCGCAACGGTGCCGGACATCCCTATGCCACTGGATCCAAACATGCATATGGCACAGGATCAGAACGACGACGATGACGACGATACATTTGCCAACGTCGATCAGTACTTTGCCGATCATGGGGATGGTGGCGACTTCATGGGGCCTCCTTCTCAAGAACCCAACCCAACAAAAGACGTGTGCGATCTAGCTGGTACCACGGAGAAGCCAAGTTGCAACAGGCGTCGTCTGCAGTTCAGCTCTCAGGAGACGCCTCCAGCTGCCGACTTCACCGAGCCTCAGATAGGCGAGGTGCCAAATATGATCAGCCCCAACACACTCAAGAAGGCGGTCTGTGAGCAGAACTCGGTCCCATTACAGGAGATCAAGAAGAAGGCACGCAAAAGAAAGACTAACAAGGGTGCGGGCCAGCCGGCACCGAGTACGATCCGTGCTCAGGACGGGCCACCTTCAACTGCGGATATCTCGAGGAGGGTGCATGTGGCGGGTAGGCTGATGCTACCGAGAAATATGCTCGATGCTGCAACCGGTGCTATGCGGAGTCTGCATGACAGTGTTCTTTCTTTGGAGAAGCGGCGTCTCCGAGAGAAGGATGTGGCATACCCGGTTTTCGCGGCCAAGGTGCCAGAGGGCAAGGGCTTTGTGGATAACTCCATCGGGGGTACGATCGTCCTGCGGTTTGATGACATCCACGCTATGTTGAACCTTCATCCGCTGCACTACACCTTCGTTCGGCTATTTTCGCTGAGTATGGAGATGCGGATCATTCGCGACAAGACCCCGGACATCGTGATAGTCGACCCCTTCTACATGCGTGCCAAGATCTTGGGCAGCGCTGGGGACCGGCAAGTCGCAAGTTCTTACCTCGAAGGCGTCATTCTGGCAAACCAAGATAAGGACAACTTCCTCGTGCCTTACTTTCCCGAGTAAGTCCTCCCCTCAACCGCCCCGTAACATATGAATTCTTAGATTTCGATCGTTTTTCTTTTAACATTCCGTGTTTTCTGCAGTGACACACATTGCACGCTCATCCTCCTAAGCCCCAAATATTCCATGGCCACGTATTTCGACCCGGACCGTCAGTCGAACGTAGACTACACAAATGTCAAGAAGGTTCTTGATGATGTTCTCCCCGGCTACGTCAAATCTGGAGGCACCTTCACCAGGCCGATTCGTAAGTACGGCAAGCACGTGTTCTCCCACAACACGACGTTCTGCTGCGTCAAGCAGCCGCCTGGCGGTCAGAAGGGTGCCTACTACGCCATCCATCACATGCGGGCGATCGTACGGGACCATCATCAACTACTGCTACCGATTAGACTCAAAGATTGGGCCGCGAGCGTGTCGGCAATCCAGGACGCGGACATCAAACAAGAATTCTTTCGCATCCAGTCGGAGTTTGCGGAAATCATCCATCAAGATGTCCTTCGTACCTCGGGGCAGTTCTACCTCAGAAATCAACCGTCCAACAATGACATCGACACAATCCTACAAATGCAGGCTGACAACGCCCGTGGTTTCATGACTCCCACGATAGACGGCGGCTTCATCCACGCTCCGGTCCCTTGAGTCGAGTCGAAAGCAGTGATGCTGTGTCTAGTTCTGAAACATCGATTGGCTCATGTTGTAATTAAACTTTAATGAACTTGTAGTATGTCTCTTTGGTTTCGAGAGTCCTTCAACTTAGATGTAATCGATGCTATTAATGTCTTGCTTTTCTCTTCCGATCGTTCTGTTGCATACTTATATATTGCTTATGTATTGTCTGTGAATTGGTACTAATGTTTCGTTTGGCTACTGCATAGCGATGCCATGGTATGTCGTGTACAAGGGTAAGGTTCCCAGAGTCTACGACGACTGGGAGGAGTGTCGGAGACAGGTTCACCGATTCAGCGGTAACAGTTACAAAGGGTACGCCACTAGGGCCGAGGCCGAATCTAGATACGCCCGCTATCTAGCGGGAGAGGGGAGGGAGCGTTGGAGGAACCGGATGAAGACGAGTTTCATCGTGATGATGCTCATCGTGATGACCGCAGCTCTCTTCTATGTGATGGTAGTTTAGATGATCGATATCGACTTGTAATGTGAAGACAAACTCGCGGTCTCGAGACTTGTAATATTCATACTTATACATTTTGTTCGGTCTTTTCAATTCGGAGACTAATATGATGAATTGTATTCGGAGACTAAAATGATGAATTGTATTCAGAGACTAATCTTCTATTGTATTCGATGAATCTGTTGTTGATGTGTGCTGTCTATATTTTGTCCAATTATACATTTTGTAACCTGTGCAAAAAACAGAAGAAAAAAACCTAATATTCATACTAATGGCGCATCACATCATAGTGCGCCATTAGTATGCCAAAGGATACTAATGGCGCATCACTAAACAGTGCGCCATTAGTATGCCGAAGTTACTAATGGCGCATCCTGCTGTAGTGCGCCATTAGTATGCCAAAGCACCTGGGTATACATGGCCCCCTGGGAGGCATACTAATGGCGCACTGTTGTATATACTAATGGCGCATCTGGGGTGCGCCATTAGTATACCAGATACTAATGGCGCACCAGTGGTGCGCCATTAGTAAAATATACTAATGGCGTGCTACTAATGGCGCACCACTAATGCGCCATTAATGGCCAGATTAGGTGCGCCATTAGTAGGCCTTTTTCTAGTAGTGGTGGTTATGTTTCCTAACCTAGACATGTGTTTTCATTTGATGAATGGGATCACATCATTAGGAGAATAATGTGATGGACAAGACCCACTCGTTAGCTTAGCATTATGATCGTTACAGTTTCATTGCTACTGCTTTCTCATGACTTATACATGTTCCTCACACTATGAGATTATGCAACTCCCGCATACCGGAGGAAAACTTTGTGTGCTATCAAACGTCACAACGTAAATGGGTGATTATAAAGATGCTCTACATGTGTCTCCGAAGGTATTTGTTGGGTTGGCATAGATCGAGATTAGGATTTGTCACTCTGTTTTTCGAAGAGGTATCTCTGGGCCCTCTCGGTAATGCTCATCACTATAAGCCTTGCAAGCAATGTGACTAATGAGTTAGTTGCGGGATGAAGTATTACGGAACGAGTAAAGAGAATTGCCGGTAACGAGATTGAACTAGGTATGATGATACCGAGGATCGAATCTCGGGCAACTAACATACCGATGACAAAGGGAACAACGTATGTTGTTATGCGGTTTGACCGATAAAGATCTTCGTAGAATATGTAGGAGCCAATATGAGCATCTAACTTCCGCTATTGGTTATTGACCGGAGATGTGTCTCGGTCATGCGTACATAGTTCTCGAACCCGTAGGGTCCGCACGCTTAACGTTCGATGGCGATTTGTATTATGAGTTATGTGATTTGATGAACCGAAGTTTGTTTGGAGTCCCGGATGAGATCATGGACATGACGAGGAGTCTCGAAATGGTCGAGACATAAAGATTCATATATTGGAAGGCTATATTCGGACATCGGAATGGTTCCGGAGAAGTTCGGGTATTTTTCCGGAGTACCGGGAGGTTACCAGAACCCCCCGGGGAGTTGATGGGCCTCAGTGGGCCTTAGAGGGAAGGAGAGGCAGCAGCCAGGAGGTGGCGCCCCCCCCCCAAGTCCAGTCCGAATTGGACAAGGGGTCAGGGGCGCGGCCCCCCTCTCCCTTCCTTCCCCCTTCTCCTTTAGGTGGAAACCTACTAGAACTTGGAGTCCTAGTAGGATTCCCCTTCTCCCAGCGCACCTAGCTTGGCCGGCTGGCCTCCCCCTCCCTCCTTTATATACAGGGGCAGGGGGCACCCTAGAACACACAAGTTGATCTTTTAGCCGTGTGCGGTGCCCCCCTCCACAGTTACACACCTCGATCATATCCTTGTAGTGCTTAGGCGAAGCCCTACGCCGGTAACATCATCATCACCGTCGCCATGCCGTCGTGCTGACGGAACTCACCCTCGTCCTCAACTGGATCAAGAGCACGAGGGACGTCATCGAGCTGAACGTGTGCTGAACGCGGAGGTGTCGTACGTTCGGTACTTGGATCGGTTGGATCGCAAAGAAGTTCTACTACATCAACCGCTTTACTAAACGCTTCCGCTTTCGGTCTACGAGGGTACGTGGACACACTCTCCCCTCTCGTTGCTATACATCTCCTAGATAGATCTTGCGTGATCGTAGGAAATTTTTTGAAATTACTGCGTTCCCCAACATACTCACCCTCAAAAACTGTTGCGATCCCCTATACTTGTGGGTTATCAAGGACATTACTTGACTCACCTCAAAGCCTGTCAGAGGGCCCTGGACGGCATCGTTCAGTCCGGTATGGATGGACCGAACACCATTTAGAACCACACCCATAAGGGCGCAGTGCCCGTCGATGATAGCAGAGTTGTTCGCCAACTCCTCCATCGCGTCCGGCCAGCCTGTCGCCGCCTGGTTGTTGGTGTGCGGCGTGGGCGGAGGGACCTCAACCCCTTCCCCATCGGAAGGTGGAATGGGCACCTGTGAGGGCTATATGTGTCAAAACCGGCGGATCTCGGGTAGGGGGTACCGAACTGTGCGTCTTAGGATCTATGGTAACGGGAGACAAGGACACAATGTTTACCCAAGTCCGGGCCCTCTCGATGGAGGTAACCTACTTCCTGCTTGATTATCTTGGATGAATATGGGGTTACAAGAGTTGATCTACCTCGAGATCGTAATGGCTAAACCCTAGAAGTCTAGCCTGTATGATTATGATTCTCCTTGTCTCTACAGACTAAACCCTCCAGTTTATATAGATACCGGAGGGACCTAGGGTTATGTAGAATCGGTTTATAGAGGAAGGAATCTTCCTATCCGAACACCAAGCTTGCCTTCCACGCCAAGGAGAGTCCTATCCGTACACGGGTAGAAATCTTATGTCTTGTATCTTCACGGCCCATTAGTCCGGCCCACGTCATATAGCCCGGACGTCCGAGGACCCCTTAATCCAGGACTCCCTCAATAGCCCCTGAACCAGGCTTCAATGACGATGTGTCCGGCGCGCAGATTGTCTTCAGCATTGCAAGGCGGGTTCCTCCTCCGAATACTTCAAAGTAGTGCTCGAACACAGAAAACATGTCCGGCTCTACAAAACAAGCTCCACACACAGCCACGAAGAGTATAGTACTTAACAAGTCCCATCTGCTGACAATTGTTACGGCGGGACGTTACGTCCCTGGCCTGGTTATTATTTCGAATCGTCGTTCGGCCTCTCGCTCCATGTTACGAGACATGGTCTTCATTGACACATCCTGTCAAACATAGATCGTGCCCCCTTGTCACGGGATCCTTATCATTATGGGCATGGGTAATCCAACCGTGTTGTTTGCACGATCCCTGGGGAAGAGGCGAGCTTTAAGGCCCGTGAGGAGGCGTTCGATATTCATCATCTTTATAAAGGAGTACAGACCCGTCCTTTTTCCCTCACGCCTTCCCAACCTCGAGCTCCAGCGCCCAGGTCTCGATTTCTATCAGCTATGTCCGGATCCAGCTCCCAAGGCAGGTGGGCGACCTCCTCGGTCACCGAGGAAGATATCGCGAAGCTCCGGGAGGCGAGGTACCTGACTGCGGAAATCCCCCACAGGCTCCCTGTCGGTGTCAAAACCGGCGGATCTCGGGTAGGGGGTCCCGAACTGTGCGTCTAAAGTCGATGGTAACAGGAGACAGGGGACACGATGTTTACCCAGGTTCGGGCCCTCTCTATGGAGGTAATACCCTACTTCCCGCTTGATTGATCTTGATGAATATGAGTATTACAAGAGTTGATCTACCACGAGATCGTAATGGCTAAAACCCTAGAAGTCTAGCATGTATGATTATGATTTCCCCTATGGACTAAACCCTCCGGTTTATATAGACACCGGAGGGGACTAGGGTTGTACGAAGTCGGTTACAGAGAAAGGAATCTTCATATCCGAGCGCCAAGCTTGCCATCCATGCCAAGGAGAGTCCCATCCGGACACGGGTGAGAGTCTTCGGTCTTGTATCTTCACAGCCCATCAGTCCGACCCATGTCCAACAGGCCGGACGCCCAAGGACCCCTTAATCCAGGACTCCCTTAGTAGCCCCCGAACC
This sequence comes from Aegilops tauschii subsp. strangulata, assembly GCF_002575655.3. NCBI lineage: Eukaryota > Viridiplantae > Streptophyta > Magnoliopsida > Poales > Poaceae > Aegilops > Aegilops tauschii. The sequence continues at coordinate 328,888,867 of NC_053041.3, read as the reverse complement.
AGGCTTTCAACGACGATTTGTCTGGCATGCAGATTATCTTCGGCATTGCAAGGCGGGTTCCTCCTCCGATGACTTCAAAGAGTTGTATTCAGCCTTCCATTTAATGTCGTACCCATCGGCTTCTCTGTATCCACGGCTTCAGCTTCCACGTGTCGAGTGAATACGAGAGGTCAGGGAATTTTTTGCACATAACACCCCGGCCATACAAGAAAGGCGTCTATTTAAAGAGATTGGATCTCAGATCCATTCTGCACCACGCGGAAAATCCTTAGAGCTTGCTAGGGGGAACCACTCCAAGATGGCTAGCGCTCCCAGCTCTTCCTCCCATCCCCACGGCTCCGAAAAAGGCGATTGGGAGAGATGTTCCGTATCCCGCGGTCAGCTGGTGAAGCTGCAAACACAGGGATTTCTCCCCCCCCCCCCCGCGCGGATCTAGTTGTCGTTCGAGCAGGATTGACTTCCTTCAACGGCGGGGCTCAGGCGGAGAATTTCCCCAATCCGTCCAGGGGGTAACGAGTGTGCTTCGTTCCCTACTTGCTAAGAGGCGTCGGAATTTCCAATCCACCCGTTCCTCCGAGGACTTCTGGAGTACTATGGCCTCCAACTGCACAATTTCACTCCTGCCTCCATCCTGCACATCGCGGGTTAGGTTGCTCTTTGTGAGCTATTCCTGGGCTGTGAGGCCCATTTTGAATTATGGAGGAAACTACTCTGCCTCGTCCCTCGTAACCAAGAGGGATCAATATTCGAAGTGGGTGGAGCCGAGGTATGGCGCATCGCCGAGACCGGATACCTCTCCGGCACGCCGAAGAAGGCGTCCGAAGAGTGGCCTTCCGAATGGTTCTATATTGAGGACGTCGCTCTCCCCGACCCAGTTCGAATGGGTCTTCCCAAATTTTCAAATGCTCCGTTGAAGAAACGCCACAGCTGGCGCCCTCGGAGCCTCGAGGAGGAAGATAGTGCGGAAGTCCGTCAGTTAATGAGCAAGATAAGGACACTTGCCCTGTCCGGACTATCAATAGTCGAGGTAATGGCGACTTCCATAGTGCGGGGGGTTCAGCCACTCCAATACAGAGGGCTTCCCATGTGGCACTATAATGGGGAAGATGACGCCTCCCACTGCGGTTGGAAGGGTCCGGACACCCCCGCCGCTTTGGCCAAAATATTGGCCGAACTGTACAAAGGGGAGAAAGAGGAGTTCACTCGTATTAAACTTCGAGATGGATTTTCCATGTACAATCCTCCTAGCTGGGTGAGTTCTAATCCCGCCAGTTTACTCAATCCTCTCCCTGAGTCACTTTTAATGGACATTAACCCATCCATTTGTAACAGGAATGGCGGAAGGTTACTGAGGGGATCCATAGCCCCGCCCCACAGCCAGAGTATCACAACCGGGACCTTGACCCCGGATTCGAAGAGGATCTGGACATATTCGTGGAGCTCGAGGATGGAGTGTTCTACCAGGCGAGCTATGACGGCACGGAAGTGGCCATCACCGCCGACTATCCCGGTCTCCTCCCTGCCTCGCATGTAAGTGATCAAGAGACACCTTCTTCGAGAGAGCTTCCTCATTACACCTCACCCACCGCACTATTTCATGCTCCAAAGGGGAGGCGCCCAATGCCTCGACGTGCGCCAGAGGCATCTCCTAAGAGAGCGGCGCCCGCACCAAGCAAATCTTCAAAGAGGAAGGCGAACGACAACACGACAGAGCCTTCATCAAAGAGGTATGGTTTGTGATCATGCCCCCTGGCAGTCACACGAACTGTGACATTATCCGCTGTGTCTTATCAGGAAAAGCGTTTGTCGGACTATGTCAGGGGATCTTACCGGCCGCGCCTCCATAAGTCAGGTTCCCGACCCTGCCTTAAAGGCAAGGGATGATACGGGAGTGACGCCGGATTGTCCTTCGGCAGAGGATTCGGATGATGTGTCCGTCACAAACTCTGAAGTGGAAAGCGCCATGAATCATCGGCGCCGGCGGGCCGCTCTTCGCGACCCCGGCTTTTCAAAAGAGGCATTCAACGCCTTCAGCTCGGCTGATGCATACATCCGAGCTGCTCGAGACGGGCTTACTAGAGCCACAGACCAACATTTAAAAGATATGCGGGTAAGTACATATTTGTACAAATCTGATAATTATATACCAGTAGCCCCTGAGACTTGAAGCAATTGATACAACTGTTTTAAGGATCATTGTATAACCTGGTGCTCACAGAGAAGAACAACCTCTTGTCTCAAGAGCTGGAAAAATGTCGGACCCAGTTGGCTGCTGCTACCACAAAACTGGAGAAATCCAAGGAGGCATCGCCTGGTAATGTTCCCCTCCATTGAGAAAATATAATCATGTACCAACAATATAAATACTTTTTGTATTTCCCATGGCAGGATCGTTGGATCAACTGAAGGAGGCCCTGAAAGTCGCGCAAGCGGGTGAACAAGAGGCCAAAAGACAACTAGCCGCAGGCGACCGTGTGCTGACACGGGTCAGGGGTGAGAAAAATAAGCTCCAGGATTCCAACACCCTGCTGGGCGAGGAACTAAAAGACGTGCAAGCCCAGCTGGCCGACTCCGTGAAGGAGAATAAGAGACTGCGAGGTGGCATATTTAGTATGCTTTTTGAACTTGTCTCCCTATAATTCGGCGAGGGCAGGAACAGACAGATTTATGTCTGCGGGTATGCTGACTGGCCGTCCCGAAGAGGAAATGTCCGGATCTCAAGGCGACCTACTACAAGAGCTTTCCTAAAGGCACGAGCGAGTTCGGCAAGCAATGCGGAGTGTTGCCAAGGCTTTATGGCCATCCGCCTCCCCTCCAGGAAGTATGGCGGAGCTCATTGAGCTATTCAAAGGAGCCCGACGGCTTATTTGGTTATGGAAGATATCAGCCTGCCAAGAAGGTGCGCGAGAGGCCTGAGCCATGGTGAAGACACTGTACACCAAGCTTGATCCGAATCATATGGCCTGGGTTGGACCTCTAGGGTCGGACGGACAAGAAATTCCCGTTAGTTTGGTATATGACCAGGTAAAAGTAGCCGCAAAATATCCCCAACAGGATTGTAAGTTAGACAGCCTGTTAGATGGCATAGAGGTGGAAATTTTTGAGTCCCGGTGACTATTTACTTTCCTTGACATATTTGTCCCTAGCCGGATTGTAAAACGATCGTCATGGCAGACCTTTTCTCTTCCACCTCTGTACCCGAAGGTACGGAGTGTTTTTGAATACCTGAGCGGCAAGATAGATCGGGGTATGCGTGGAAACCAGGCGTAGGGGTCATAGTTGCTTAAACAGACAAGTTGTATCCGGCTAGCTATGTTATATTACATTGTAATTGTAAGAAACATCTTCCAGAGAGAATAGTTCCGTTAAGGGTTCCTTTCCCTAGGTGAACATGCGTTAATATGCATGTCCGAACTGTGATTGAAAAATCACAGTATACGTAACATCTGGGGGTTCATAGTGTAATGAGTCTGAAAACATCTTTAGTCCGCTGACTGAATATTCCATTAAGAACGCTAGCTTTCGGCTTCACCCAGACTGAGCTACACATCCGGATGACCCCGCAGTAATAATCGCAGAGGTGCTCCCTTTATGCCCTAGCCGAACTAACTCATAACGGTGCATATAATGGTGAAGAAAAGGTACATGTGAGGAAAAAACACATATGTGGTGAGCTTGATTCCCCGAAAATAATAATAAGCTTCTGTACAAGAAGCCCCCAGGTATTATGGGCGTACATATTTAAGGATGTGTACATCATAGGTGCGCGGTTTAGCCGCACGAGAGCTTTAAAGCTAAAAAAGTCGAAAAGAGAGGAAAAAGTATGGAAACAAAAGGGAGAAGAAGACGAACAAAGAGTTCGGCTCTATGCCTAGAATCTTCGGAGTCTGGCCGCGTTCCATGGGTTCGGTTCTAGGCGATTGGCTAATGCAGCACGCGGGCGGCGGTACGCTCCTCAAGTGAGAACTTCATCAATGATGAAGGGACCCTCCCACTTGGGCTTGAGTTTGTCCTTTTTCTTCTCTGGCAAGTGTAGAACGAGTTCACCAACATTATAAGTCTTGGCCCGCACTTCTCGGCTTTGATATCTGCGAGCTTGCTGTTGATAAAATGCGGAACAGGCTTTTGCGACGTCGATCTCCTCCTCCAGGGCATCTAAGCTGTCCTGCCGATCAAGCTCGGCCTCTCTCTCTCTTCATACATGCGCACTCGAGGTGAGTCATGAATAATGTCGCAGGGCAACACAGCCTCTGCGCCGTACACCATGAAGAAGGGTGTATATCCAGTAGTGCGATTGGGCGTGGTCCGCAGCCCCCAGAGTACGGAGTCGAGCTCCTCAACCCAGTGCTTGTCTGATTCCTTCAAAGACCGCACTAGTCTAGGCTTGATGCCGCTCATAATAAGACCATTGGCTCGTTCGACTTGACCGTTTGTTTGCAGGTGATAGACGGAGGCGTAATCGAGCTTAATGCCCAGATTAGCACACCAGGTTTTCACCTCATCGGTTGTGAAATTGGAGCCATTATCGGTGATGATGCTGTGTGGGACACCATAACGGTGCACGACACCAGATATGAAATCTATCACTGGTCCGGCTTCAGCCGTTTTAACTGGTTTGGCCTCTATCCACTTAGTGAACTTATCTACCATGACCAGCAGATATTTTTTCTTATGGCTTCCTCCTTTAAGGGGTCCGACCATATCAAGCCCCCAGACCGCAAAAGTCCAAGTGATGGGGATTGTTTGTAGAGCGGTCGGTGGCATATGGCTTTGGTTGGCGAAAATCTGGCATCCGACGCAACGTTGGACAAGGTCTTGTGCGTATGCTCGGGCCGTCGGCCAATAGAAACCTGTACAGAAGGCCTTACTTACAAGGGCCCGAGCCGCAGCATGGTGACCACCGAGACCGGCATGAATTCCAGCCAAGAGCTGCCGTCCCTCTTCTTCGGAGATACATCTTTGAAGTACTCCGGTAGCGCTTTTATTGTAGAGCTCTCCGTCATGGACCTTGTAGGCTTTCGAGCGCCAGACAATGCAGCGAGCCTCATTCTGATCCTAAGGGAGCTCTCGCCTATTAAGGTAGGCCAAGAAGGGTTCAGTCCTTGGGGTAATGACTGCCATGATAAGATGGGCCGATGGTGTTATTTCGGTGGCTGAGCCCCTAATGATATCGGTATTGTGTTCAAAATCTAGGGGTATAATCGGGTCTGGAGTGGTGTTGCCGGTCTCCCCTTGCCACACCACGGATGGCTTGAAGAGCCTTTCCGGAAATATGTTAGGCGGGACAGGGTCGCCCTTGGCTCCGATGCGAGCAAGGACATCCGCCGCTTGATTACTTTCTCGAGCCACATGATGAAACTCGAGCCCCTCGAACCGAGCTGACATTTCGAGAACTGCGTTACGATAGGCCGCCATCTTCGGATCTTTGGCGTCGAAATCTCCATTTATTTGGGATATTGCGAGGTTTGAATCCTCACGCACCTCCAGGCATTGTATGCCCATGGAGACGACCATCCGAAGACCATGCAGTAAGGCCTCATATTCGGCTACATTGTTGGAGTCTGTGTATAATATTTGGAGTACGTACTGAACTGTGTCTCCAGTGGGGGATGTTAAGACAACGCCCGCTCCTAAGCCCGCCAGCATTTTGGAGCCATCGAAGTACATGACCCAGTTGGAATATGTGCCATACTCTTTAGGGAGTTCGGCCTCTGTCCATTCGGCGACGAAGTCAGCCAGTACTTGAGATTTAATGGCCCGGCGTGGTTTGTATATTATGTCGAATGGAAGGAGCTCAACGGCCCACTTGGCAATCCGGCCTGTGGCATCGCGGTTGTTTATTATGTCAGTGGTACTTCGGAAGCCACCGTGATCGAGTACTCTTGGAAGTAGTGTCGCAGCTTCCTGGATCCCATGAAGACCGCGTATGCTATCTTTTGTAATGAGGGTACCGGGATTTGCATGGTGTGAGGACAGTGGATACATAGTATATCAGCTTCTGAAGCGGGAATTTGTGTTTGTCCTCCTCTCGCTCGACGACGAGCACCGCGCTCACCACTTGGTGCGTTGCCGATACACTACAAAAAAATACACTTCCGTGATGATACGTGTTTGTCACAGTAGGTCGCGTTTTTTGTCATGCATGTACATCCATGACGATTTTATGACAGAATCAAGATAGTCATACGTGTGTTGTCGTAGAAGTGTTCCATGACATTACCAAAATTATCATCACGGAAGTGTCCACCTCCATGATGATAAATCGCGCGTCACAGAAGTGCTTTCGTCAAGGGTGACCGACACGTGGCATCCACCGTAACGGAACTCCGTTAAGCTACCGGGTCGGGTTTTGGATCCGATAACCCGTTAACAGCCCCGACTAATGGGGATTTTCCACGTGTAAAATCATCATTGGCTGGAGGAAACACGTGTCGGCTCACCGTTGGGACAGATGTCATCCGCTCATTGGACCGAAGGCGCCTATGATACGGCGACACGTGGCACGGCCCAACAGAGGGCCATTCCTGTGAAAAGGCCGGCCCGTTTGACTTGGTCAAAAGGTGGCGGGCCGGCCCACGGAAAGCCTGTTAACGGCCTGTTCGCATATAGCCCATTTACAGCCCGCTAACCCAGGGCCCGTTACGCCCTATCCGAATTAGGCCCAGTAGCGTCATCTGGGCCGTCCAATATGACTCAGTCCGTTTTAACTTCCGGCCCATGTGTGGCCCATGACTTCTTTCGGCCCATATGAGGACCTTTGTAACTCTTGGCCCATTAACGGCCCGTGGTGAAACTGGCCCGTAATGAACAGTGTATCACTTTATACCCATTAACGGCCCGTTATTCCATTGGGCCGTTTCCAGCCCAAGTTATCTTTCGGCCTTCTCAGGGCCCATTGATTCTTGGGCTCATTTGCAGAATTCGGTTACATACGGCCCGTTACGGTCATTTTCTGCTCGTGGGCCAAATTCAGCCCGTCGTTACAGTCGGCCCGTTTGCGGACCGTTAATACGTTGGGCCGTTTTCATGTAAAAAAACCTGTTGGGCTGTTTTCATAGAGTTATCAAATACGGCCTATTAACGGCCCGTTATGGTCCACGAATAGTACGACCCATGATTGGCGAAATGATGATACGCCCCGTAGAAGGCCCATGGATCCTACGGCCCGTATGAGGCCCATGGATAGTACGGCCCGTATAAGGCCCATGGATCGTACGGCCCGTAGAAGGCCCATGGACCCTACGGCCCGTAGAAGGCCCATGGACCCTACGGCCCGTAGAAGGCCCATGGACCCTAAGGCCCGTATAGAAGGCCGGTGGATCCTACGGCCGGACGAAGGCCCATGGATCATACGGCCTGCAGGAGGCCCATGGTTACAACAGTCTGTGTGTTGCCATGATTATTTTGGCCTAGTTACCAAAAATAGGCTATTGTGGCCACTAGAAAAAAAACAGAAAAAGAACTGCAGTGACTACAAGCAAACAACTAAACAAGACAATAAGGAAATAAATAAGCAAGCAATTAACGCTAGCCTATTACCGCTATTACACATATTACATCCACTGGGCATCAAAGTTCGCCACCAGTGCAAATATAGGGAACAAAGCAACACATTACATACACTGGCCGTCAAAATTGGCCACCAGTGCAAATAAACACGGCAGCAAAACAAGAGCATAACTGAAACAACTTCAGAAGAGCTCAAGAAACATTATCCTGGGTATCCACCATGCTGGCAATAAGCTTAGCAAGCTGATTAGCTTTGTCCTGTTTGGCGCTAAAATCCTCCAACGCTTGCTGTTGCACCAGAAAGTATGCATCTGAATGCTCCAGGGACTTCCGCAGTCCTTCCGCTTCTTGTCGCAGCACAACTGATCGATGTCTTTCAGCTTGTAGTTGAGACTCAAGAAACTGAACTGATCCAGACAGTGAGTTTGAATAGCTTGTGCAAGCGGTAGTGGCCAGTAACTCGAACACTAAACGAAGATAGGACTTTGGGGTTGTCTCGCTGTCTTCAAGATAGTCTTCCTTAGCTGTTTTATCAGCTTTGTTGGAGACCAACAAGGATGTGTCACTATCCTGAACCTTATCTGCATTACTTCCTTTACCATTGCTTAATAAGGCACTCTTCCCCAATATTCTTTCAGCATTCTAAAAGAAGAAACAAGCAGACACATAACAAGTTTAGCATGTACTAGTATATGAAACTCATTTCGGTGAACCAGTTCATTAGTAAGGTGGACATGATTAAACTACCAAGTCTTCTATTGCCAAGTACTAGTACATAGTAAAAGCATCAAACAAACATATATCTATGTCCTATGGTCACTGCATTGTCTTGCCAAATCAAAATAGAGACACGGTTCAAATCATATCAGTTCAAGACAAAGCAGAAGTGAAAGAATACAAAGCGTGGGAAACTACACGGCACAACAAGATTTCAGATGGGTACCACAGGTCTACATGTACAACAACACTATTGGCTCTGTTGTGATGCTAGTAATGTGTATGATATGAAAGTCAACTGTATACACAATTGAAATTGAAATCAACAGAGCTATTGATAAGAGCAAACCTGTTAAAGAAACATGCGTGAACATACCTGCTGTGCCATTGGAGTTTCAATTGGATCATTCAATTTAAAAATAAGTTTGTATGAGTAAATACAGTGATACAAGAGCAAAGCAATCATAGTTAAAAAAGGCGCGCCTAAGCGAGCGCTTAAGCGCGCCTAGGCTCTAGGCGTTGGCAAAACGCATTGCGCATAACTACACATAATTTGTGCATAACTGCGCATAAGCATGCGCTTTGGTCAGTAAAGCGCAAGGAGGTGGCAAAACACACAATTAACGCCTAGCGCTTTGTTGAACTATGATAGCAACGGAATCTTAAATTAGAACAGTTGTTCTTCAGGTTTAGGCACTTGTTCTACATGAACAGAGTACAGTAAGACGCAAGAATATAATACTTAAAAATAGAAAATGAGCTCATAGACCTTACCACATTCTTGGTTCGGGACCAGTACAGAACAAGGCGTTCCCAGTCATCGTCCAATAAATGTGTCTCAGGAGAACGTAAGGGAATTTGATGAGTTTCTTTGCCGGTGAAGTACGTTTTCTTCAGGTAATTCCGATACTGCCACCAAGCATTCTTGAAGATAGCAGAGGTATTAGCACAGGTTACCTCATCCCGAGTTTCCAAATTGGTCCTTCTCTATAGAGAAAAATGGGAAAATTTGTTGTATTATAACCATCATGGAGGTAGGATGTATGGGACGAAGCAAAGTAATTGCCATGAATAACATTACTTACACATAACTCCTGGACAAACACCTGCAACTGGCATTTTCCTTCATCTTCAGTATAATATTTCCAAGATGGGAAGATACGCACGTATGATTTAACAACATCAAATGGGATAGATGCTAAACTACGACTAGCTGGTTGTGCTTCCTCCACAGGAATAGGCGTACTAACTGGTGGAGTTGGGGTTCGCCATGATAGTACTGGCCCTTTGGGCACTGGAGCTGCCTTACTAACTGCTCTTGTTTGGGAGCTCTGTGGTGGAGATGGTACTGTGTCAACAGGAACTGGGTTACTATCGGCTGGGGTTGGGGTTAGATTGGGTGAAGCTGGTTCTCTGTCCATCGCAGTAGGGGTACAATCTGCGAGAGTTTTGGTTATGTGTGGTGGGCCTGGTTCTTGTGCATGTACAACCGGGGTGCTATGTCCACCAAGAGGTAGCACTGTTTTATTTGAAGACCGTGTTTTTAGTCCGCTAGATACTGGCATCACCCGCTCCAATTCAAATGGCTGATAAACAGGAAACATAGTTGAATGTACAGACATTGTATGAGAGACAGATGCAATAGATAGTGTGGAAAAAAGAGGGCATGAAATAGTTGACATGTATATTGTTTAACTAAAACGAATAGCATGACATAATTTCACATATATGATGTCTATCTAAACTGGATAGCATAGCATAACATAATTCAAAGATATGATGAATAACTAAACAGGATCGCATGACATAATTCACCTACATGTTATCTAAGTAAACGGGATCGCATCATTTAATTCACATATGTGATTTATATGCTAAACAGAGGGCATTCGATATGATATCTGAACTAAGAACATGGTGTTGAATATTGTGTATATGATGTCTAAGCTATGCAATGCAAGACACCGTATGCATGATATCAGCAGTATAACCGTGCCAAGTTAGAGCATACACCTCAGTGGGGGAATAGGACTGGTCATCTATCTCTGAATCCATCTCTGAGGAGCTATCGGTACCCAACAAGAGATCTGCTTCGACAGGTAGCATTGTCTGCTCTGAAGGCCTTGTTTTCACTCCAGATTTTTCCATCTCCCACCCAAATGGCTGATTCACAGGAAGAGTAGTTTAATGTACAAACATTGTCGACAAATGGAAATGTAATGAAGAAAAGGATGGGCAAGATATCATTCAAATATATGATGCCTGGTTAAACAGGATGGCATTGCACATTTCACATATATTATGGCTGGCTAAAAGACATGAGACTGCATAATTCCCATATATGATATAGAAACTAAACAGGTGGCATTACAGAACATGTCTAAACTAAGCAGATGACATATATGATGTCGAAAGTAGGCACTGCAAGGCAACATATGCATGATATGACTAACATCATCATGCCAAGCTAGAGCAAACACCTTGGTTGTAAATAGGAGTGGTCAGCGGCGTCTGAATCCGCCTCAGAAAAGATATCTTCCTCTAGATTACAATCTGGAGAGTGGCGGGGAGGGTTTGCCATTGAACCCACCATGGAGCGATGTCTGCATGGTATTGTATTGCCGCGCAAAACTCTTCTCTTTTCTCTACATGTTCAGCATGACTGTGTACAATATCTGACATGCATACGAAAAAAATATGGTGAGATTATATAAGGAGAGCATGCAGAAATTTAGAGTGATGGTAACAACCAGCGGATCGACGTTTTTCCGTTGAACCAAAATAGCCCTAATGGATCGACGTGAATGTATAGTAATAAGTGATGCAACAAGTGTACAACCTCTTTGCCGTAGCCGTGTCGACCTCAACATCATTGGGTTGGTCGCTGAAGCAGTTGAGGCAGAGGTGGCTGTCGGAGGTGTGGAGGAATATCTGAGGAATCTGTAGACGGCGTCCAGGGCACTGCTCTGTTGTGATGGATCGTTCTGTCGTTGGAGCAGCTCCGGTGAGTCGTAAGACGTCAAGGCTGAAGCAGCACAAGACAGACATCGTCAATCTCAAGTGGGATTCTAATAGCATCTCCAATAGATGATGTAAAATGGATGTAAAATTAACATCACCAAAAACCACCTGACTACAACAGATGAGGTAAAAACTGTTGACTCTGAACTTAGCTGTCAAAACTGAAATTTACTGTGGAATCTGAATGCTACTGTCGAAACTGAACGCAATGGTAGTAGAGAGGCACTTGACATGTAGTTTAGGGAGGGCCTGTAGTTCATCTTCAACCTGCACCCCCCTGAGCCGCCAGCCACCACCGGCCGAACCGCCGGCCCCAGCGCCGCCTCACCGCCCCGAAACAACTCGCCACCGCCGCCCCGGCCAGCCCTCTAGGCCCCCCGCCCCCCACCCTGAACCCTAAGATAGATAGTGGGGTACCTCTCCGGTGAGCCCCCGTCCCCGCTGCGGGTGGTTCTTCCTTAACTCCGGCGAGCCCCCCAACCCCTGAAAATCGACTGACCCAAAAGTCGATACAGTCGACTAAAGTGTGGCTTAATCGGAGCAGAGCAGCAGCACGAGCGAGGGGGAGAGCAGCAGCAGCAGCTGGGCGAGCGAGCGATCGAGCGAGAGCCGGAGCAGCAGCAGTGCGAGCGAGCGAGAGCCGGAGCAGCAGCAGCAGATCCGGCTGGTATGGACGCCGCCGCCGAAGGGGCCTCGCACTGGGGGAGAGCCACCGTGGAGATGTCGCCCGCGGCGCCGGCTTCAAGGTAGCCGCTCCATGGGGGTGTGGGATGGAGCACCGTAGGCGTCGGGAGGTCGAGTTAAGGAGAAGGTGCGATGCGATGAGTGTACAACCTCTTTGGTGGCGCCGAGTAGGCCTCGGCTTCGTTCGAGGAGTCGGTGAGGATGCTGCGGTTTCGGTGGAGCAGGTTAAGGCAGCGCTGTGGGGATGGAGCAGGCACGGTAGACGAGGCAATCGTCGGAGCAGCTCCTTGGAGGTGGAGGACGGGGCGGCTGAACCGGCGGGGCGGCGAGATGGACGACGGATCCTCATCTAGGGAGGTGGACGAGGGACGTCGAGCTGTTGCGGTGGACGATGTCGTCAGGGAAGAGGCTCCGGCTGGGCAGCGGTGATGTGGCGAACGGAGGAGGGTGGGGTTTCGCGGCTGGAGCGGAGAGGTTATGGCAGCCTGGGATTTCGAATGGTGAAAAGGGGGCGATGGGAGGGGGTGAAGCATGACTTAGGACGCGCTTGTCCAAAATGTAGGGTGTGTTACAAAAGTACCCCCCACCGATTGACTAGCGGCCCTTTCGGCTCAGGGTTAGAAGGGGGATTTCGCGTGTCGGGATTTGGCAGCTGGAGGGAGTTTTCGCGCGCGTTGTAATTTCGGGATAGTAAGGCACGGGTTGTGAAGGCGCCAGTTTTGGGAGCACGTTATCTGAATTTTCGGGATATAACAAGACACGGGTTGAATTTTAGGGACAAGCCTAACGTGTAGTAATATCGTACTTGTACGTACCAAATCAATTCGCACTTCCCTCAACCAAAAAGAAAACGAAAAAATAAAACTGTTCACACCACACAAAGAGAGAGTCTTGCCCCGTTTTACTATACAAATGCTATTCAAAGCTACTCCCTCCTTCCATCCATATAGGGCCTAATGCGTTTTTCGATGCTAACTTTGACCAAATATTAGAGCAATGATATATGACATGCAACTTACACAAAGCACACCGTTAAATTCGTCTGTGAAAGGTTCTTTCAATGATATAATTTTCACATTGTGCATGTCATGTACTATTAATCTTGTCAATAGTCAAAGACGGTCTTAAAAATCTCATTACGCCCTATATAGATGGAAGGAGGGAGTATGAATCCATGTTATGTCCGATTAAATTTTTTTGCTTGCTGTATAATGCCTGTAACCTACTCATACCAATATTTTAGTGCATTCCAAATGTCTATACTACCGCTGCAATTCGAACTAAATTTGAATTCGTTTCTCTATTTCAATAAGAATCTACAATCATGATTGTTGCCAACTTCAACCATCATAGTTTCCTTGCTATCCGCCAGATATAAATCAGATGGCCTATAATGCAGGATGGCAGGCACACCATCATCAACAACTCCGTTTTTTTATAAGAGTAGAGATAAAATATATTAAATATAGTATAGCATGTTCATAACCACACCATGTGTATCACCGTTATATATATTCACACATGCGTCGGTTTGAAACACTATGATAAATTCTTCAAATATCCAAATTCGCTTTTCATAATGAAGTATATATGATCTCTATTCGTCTTTTACACCCACACAACCCTCTTATCTTTGTAGCTAGCGCTAACTTTCTCTTGTGCATGCACACGCCCGCATCCCTCTCACCCTCCCTCGGCATTCTCTAGCTCCATCATGCAAATTCGTCTTTTCACTTTAGGTCGTTCACCCACGGTGTGTGTAGGCCCCCCAGCTCCTTCTTTACGGCACACATCGATCGATATGCCTCTCTAGCCAGGTGTGCCTAGCACAAACACAAGCTTCCCCTCTTCTCTTGTCACCGTCCATGCCTCACCCCCACCACTCTTTTCATCATTCTCGTACTCGCACACTCCTCCCCCTCGATATAGTATGCCTCTCGTACCACCTCCTACATGCACCCCTCTCTCTCTATCCTTCTCCTCGTGCCTCATTTGCTTCTAGCACACACACGCATGTATACTGATCGATCTCCCAACATATACCTAGATCGACTTTAACTACCCCCCCATCGATCGACATACCTCACAAGTTATGTCTCTCCTTTCTCTAACAAAGGGCGATTGATCTTCCTATGTAGTTACATCTGCTTACCACAGCCACATCGTCCCCCCTCATCATTCATGCATGCCTCCTGACCCGTCTCTCACACGCACGTGCACAGACAACAAGCAGCCATCTCCTCTCTTATTGATATTGCGGGCGTGCCCTCCGTTTGTCTAGCAAGCCTATCCCACCATTTGTTAGAAGCAACTCCACTACCACCCCCTCCAACACTCTAGCTCTGTCTCTCTCCCAACCTTATTCCTCTCCTGCACATATGCATGGATGCCACCCTTTGGGGCCTTTCTCTCCTTTCCCGTATGGCCCATTAAGGCCCAATACGAATTCCCGTAACTCTCCGGTACTCCGAAAAATACCCGAATCACTCGGAACCTTTCCGATGTCCGAATATAGTCGTCCAATATATCGATCTTTACGTCTCGACCATTTCGAGACTCCTCGTCAAGTCCCTGATCTCATCTGGGACTCCGAACTCCTTCGGTACATCAAAACATATAAACTCATAATATAATTGTCATCGTAACGTTAAGCGTGCGGACCCTACGGGTTCGAGAACTATGTAGACATGACCGAGACACCTCTCCAGTCAATAACCAATAGCGGAACCTGGATGCTCATATTGGCTCCCACATATTCTACGAAGATCTTTATCGGTCAAACCGCATAACAACATACGTTGTTCCCTTTGTCATCGGTATGTTACTTGCCCGAGATTCGATCGTCGGTATCTCAATACCTAGTTCAATCTCGTTACCGGCAAGTCTCTTTACTCGTTCCGTAATACATCATCCCGCAACTAACTCATTAGTTACAATGCTTGCAAGGCTTATAGTGATGTGCATTACCGAGTGGGCCCAGAGATACCTCTCCGACAATCGGAGTGACAAATCCTAATCTCGAAATACGCCAACCCAACAAGTACCTTTGGAGACACCTGTAGAGCACCTTTATAATCACCCAGTTACGTTGTGACGTTTGGTAGCACACAAAGTGTTCCTCCGGTAAACGGGAGTTGCATAATCTCATAGTCATAGGAACATGTATAAGTCATGAAGAAAGCAATAGCAACATACTGAACGATCGAGTGCTAAGCTAACGGAATGGGTCAAGTCAATCACATCATTCTCCTAATGATGTGATCCCGTTAATCAAATGACAACTCATGTCTACGGCTAGGAAACATAACCATCTTTGATCAACGAGCTAGTCAAAGTAGAGGCATACTAGTGACACTCTGTTTGTCTATGTATTCACACGTGTATCATGTTTCCGGTTAATACAATTCTAGCATGAATAATAAACATTTATCATCATATAAGGAAATAAATAATAACTTTATTATTGCCTCTAGGGCATATTTCCTTCAATACAATGGAGCCTGCCTGCCTGGTTTGTCGCTCTTCAGAGTATCTCACACAAGGCTGCGGTGGCCTCTCTCTCTCTCACCCTTGGTCACTGATCCGGCCGCATCCCGTCCGCTGGGGGAAAGGGAGTGCGGTGGCCTCTCTCTCTCTCTCACCGTTGGTCACTGATCCGGCCGCATCCCGTCCGTCGGGGGGAAGGGAGGAAGTGCATCGTTTCTCCGTTTGGCGGCGCCGAGGCAGCCCGTCCCGATCTGCGGTAGACGCCGTTCTCTCTGACCAAGCTCCGGCGCGGCAGGGCCTACGCCACCTGCTCGCAGATTCCGCCCGCCGCCGCTCACCTAGTTACATCCCGACGACCTCCAAGTATCCCCTCCAGCCTTGCTCCACTGCCCGTCTTCCCACGTCGCTGCATGTGGATCTTCCATAGTTCTTTGCCCAAAATGTAGCTCGTCCAGCGTACTTTCCATATTGCATTCTCATCCTCACACCGTTTTAGACAAACACAACCGTGTTGTTATCTTCCCTTAGGACAAGGAATATGCTTCTTTTTTGTCGTCGCATGTGTCATCAACTGTTATTACTCTTAATTGTTTCCTTTCTACTCGTTGCTATTGCGACCTTTTGGTGAACTGCACAAATCACTTTTTTCTTAAGAGTGTTTTGTGCAGTTGTACTAAAATGTCGCACGGGCAACGTCTCTACATTTCAGTGCGACTGCACAAAGGGAGATTGGTTTTGCTCTATCCTCCTCATCCAACTCCGAGCCTAATCTTCTCCAACTAGTTAGTCTTAAGAGAGACTACAAAGGTGACCGGCTTCTATTTGTGTGTTTATTGTTTCATCAGCAGTCCTCTATTATCGTAATCACACTTAATATCTTCGGAACAGGGACGCTCAACTCTATTTTAGTGGAACTGCACAAAATGATCGGAATGTTGCATGCTCCAGACAACTACTTTTTTCCCCAACATGCCTTGTTGATTTAGACAGAGCTGGGGGGACATTGCTGCCAATGAAAGCATGGATCAATTTTAATTTAACACCTTCTCAAAACTCTGTCTTCAGTTGTGATGTAATTATTAGCTCTGATCTGCTAATAATTGACATGCATTAGCAAGGAAGTTAGTTTTTTATTGTTTTCGAAAGAGTGTTGATGGCAAGACACGCGAAACAAAAGCTGAAAGCTCACACCATTGTACAATTTCATGTCGCTGGAAAATTATTTGTATAGTACGTTAGTTATGTAAACAAATGATGGAAGCTTGATAGCATTGCCAGAAGCCTCTTCATCATCCGGGTCCATGTGCCATGCACAAAATTATACTCCTTCGTTCCTAAATATTTGTCTTTTTACAAATTTCAAACGGGCATATTTTAGAGTGTAGATTCACTCATTTTGCTTCGTATGTGTACTCCCTCCGTTCCTAAATATTCTATTCGTCTTTCTAGAGATTTCAACAAGTGACTACATACGGAGCAAAATGAGTGAATCTACACTCTAAAATATGTCTATATACATCCGTATGTGCCAGTCCATTTGAAATCTCTAAAAAGACAAATATTTGAGTAGTCACTCATTGAAATCTCTAGAAAGACAAATACACCGGAGTATATTTAAGAACCGACGGGGTAGTGCACAACCGCATGGGAGACTCAGCCCGGTCGTTGCGCCGCATTAATAGTGAGTAATGAGCAGTCAAATCATAAGCTCCACCTTTCCCACTGTAAGTTGCTCGAAAGAAGCAACCATCAATACGCTCTTCTTTGAATCCGCTCATACTACTCCATCCGTCACTGTTTATACAGCACGCTTCAGAAAAAAGAAAAAAAATCTGTGGGACCAAGGCGACTAGCGATCCGCCTGAAAAATAGCATTGGTAGTTATAGCACGACGTCTATTACTAGAGGGAATAATGCGTACACACATGCATGCAGTGCTTCCACCCCGGGTACACACATGCATGCACTTACTCCACTCCGTAGTAGTCCCGTACATGGAGAGAAATTGTGGACTTGATTGCGGTTACCACGCCCTAATTAATTGAGCATTAAACCAAACGCGTCTAAAGTCTCTCTGGTGGTGGAAATGCATTGAGAGAAATGCATCATAATGAAGCGCGCCCCGTAAATTGTGATAGAGGGAGGAGTAGTATGAAGGTGCAAAACCAAGTACGCGTATGGCCAGTCGGTCAACGCACCTCCTCTTGGCATATCACTGACATGTGGGACAGGAGTGTGAGCAAACCGATCTCAATTGACATCAAAGAGCCAACCCGCCGTTCCTTGAGAGAGACGAGGAGCGAGAACACACAGACGGGCTCGCACGGAGGCCAAGATATATTCGAGCATGGTTGGTTGATCGATATCATTCATTACATGTTGGGCTGCCGTTTTCCGCCCTTCTCCGGAATAAACGTGTACTTTATCAGGTATAAAAAATTAAGAGTACAGACGCTCCACCATGTGGTTCTAGTAGTAGTACTACTCGTACTACTGCGCTTGGCTCTTCGCCTCTTCGTGAAGTCGAACAATGATGGTACTCCACATGTTGGTACTACAGTGTATGCCTCTGACAATCTGACACCGAATGGACTGATGCATGTCCACCGAGGGTAGGTTGCATTAGTCAAAAGACGTAAGCGAGCTTCACCTTGTCCTGCAAGCTTCTCCTCGTTCTGCGAGTTGACGGGACACATCAAAAAGTAGTGCTAGCCGATACTACCTCCTTTCCGGTTAATATGGCTTAATCTTTTTTGCGGGTAAATGAGAGAGCTTTATTCATATATAAGCATTCTTAGGACGATCAGCCAAGACACTGGTCACTAGGAAGCGAGGTACCCCGCAAAAAAAGAAGTAGGAAGCGAGGTGTTTCATCAAGCGAGCTCTCGGCCACATTCAAAGTGCAGCAAGCACGGTTCGCACGAAGATGCGCCGCAAGGTTTGCTGACCTGTTTACATGCTGAATAACAAAAAAAGAGGAAATATTACCGAGCGCTACTATTTGTAACAGGATATGAGCCAGAATTAAGCGAGAATTGTGGCGAGTGTTCCATGCAATCAACTTCCATTATCACATGCGAGAACCCTCGAAGAGAACCAAATGTGTTGAAGATTGCTTTATCACATTTTAAAATTATAATAAGAGTGCAGACGCTCCTCCATCCGGTTCCTAGTACTAGTATAGTACGTACCTTTATAGACTATAGTAGTAGTAGTACTAGTAAACTTTGCGCTTGGCTGTTCGCCTATTCGGGAAGTCGAACAATAATAGCACTAGTAGTATAGTGTATGCTTCTGGCAATCTGACACCGAATAAACTATTGCATGTCCACCGCCTGAGCGAGGGAGAGCTTGCATTAGTCAAAAGTTTCTCCTTGTCCTGTGAGCCACCGCGTGCAAGCTTCTCCCGTCTTGCAACCTTCTCCTTGTTCGGCAAGTTGACGGGACACAGCAAAGTAATGCTAGTCCATACTGCCTCCTCTCCGGTTAATATGGCTTAATTTCAAACGAGATAAATACACTGTCTGTCACTGTATATTTGTAAAAATACGGTCAGTGGACTTCATAATACGCTCATTTCGCTCAATATATATATTTTCCGGTGTTTATACGGTCACTAGCTCACCCTGACTGAGTATGTGTGTGCGTGCACGTGTAGGTTGAGCACTTGAGCGTGACCGTGTGTGTTCCCTCGTGTGCTCGGACATGCATGCATTAGGGCGTCACTCGCGTTTTTGCGTCCATGTGTACGTGTGACTGTTGCATACACGTAGGGGGAGTACGTGTAGGGGCCACTAAGGAGCAGTCAAATCACACAGTAAGTTAGTCGGAAGAAGCAACCATCATTTCACTCTTGAATGACACGTACGCAATATAAAATGGTTGATATGGAGAGAAAAAGAAAAGCACTATATGTACACTAGCAGGAGCCTAAGCTACAAGCCTGCTTGCTTAGGTTGCTCTCTTCACAAGCATAGAATGACGGGCCTGATCCCGCAGCTGGGGGAAGGGAACAATGTTCTGCGTAGACGCGGTCGACATCGGCGAGGGAGAAAACCCACAGTCGTTGCGTCCCAACCGGGGGTCACCGCGGTACGGGCCGATGCCGCGTCCCAACCGCCCTTCTAGCTACAGCCCGACGTCCCAGGTAGTCCATCTTCCTTTTGGAGCCGGCTTGCTCCACTGCCGTAGCTCCATCTCCATGTCGATCTTTCTCTACTTCTACCGGCTTCTACTTGTGATGAGTTTATGTCTCATGAACTAGTGCCAGTACTATTATTCTAATCACACTTCTTCAATATCTTTGCCATCAGGGATGCTCAGGTCGATTTTAGTGGAACTGCACAAAAGCATCATATGATCCGAGGGTGGCAGCCGTCTTTCCTTCGACAGGTTCTACCTGGCCAGGAAATTAAATCATGTTTAGGGTTTAGGGTTTAAGTCGTAGTGACCCCATCAGTAGTTTTTCTTCCGTACACGCTCTCACAACTTTTTTCTTTAGTTGTGAAGTAAATATTGGCTATGATCTATGAATCATTGAGATGCATCAGCATGCGTGTTAGTTTTCCTTTGTATTTGATGGAATGTTGTAACGGGGCAACCTTGGAATAGGAATGAAAATGGAGTGGAAAGTTTCCGTTTTTCCGGAGAAAAAATGGAAACGGAGAGAAACCAACGTTTCGTTTCGTTGGATCGCGCCATCGAGCAAAACCAATGTTTAAATCACGTCTGTCGTGTTCGTGTCTCACCCTCCTCCACGGCTCGACCCCACACGGTCGCTCGGCATGCCACTCACCGCAAACCGAGTATACGATAACTTTCCCGCCTGGTTGTCGATGGATCGCGCCATGGAGTACTAGCACTACTGGAAGAGATTAACGAGTTGGGGGAGGACAGCTAGCTGTAGCACGGACTCCCAAGAACTTTTTACATGCATGTTGTAGCCGGCTATTGTGACCTTTGAACGCGGAGCAGCCGCGTGCACCCGGAAGCGGCGAGGGCGACGCTCTCTCGGCCGGCGCGCCGCTTCAATGCCGGCGCCAGTGAGAGGTCGCGTCCGCTCTGGCCGGGCATGAATGCAGCACTAACCGTTTCGGGCGGGAAGCACGCGCGGGTGATGAAGAGGGTTCGGGTTCGTCAGGACCGGACGTGGCAGCGGTCCGGACGTGCGCAAACAAGAGATGTTGTACGTTAATATTGCTGCGTATATAATTAACAACGTAAATAATGTGCCAGTTGGACAAATATGATTGGAGATGGAGATGGAAATGGAATTTTACGTAAAAACGGATATGCATGTCTATGTCTATGTGTGTGTGCGCGACGACTCTCGCGACCTGGAAGCGGGGGCGTGTTTTTGATCGAGTTTTCTTTCTTGGTACGTTAGAAAATCAGTTTGTCTAATTCACATCTAGATGTTATTTAAGGATATCACATCTAAGCTCCCACAAGTATATAATGTAGCAACAAGAAACATAAAAAATAGGAAAAAAATAGACCACAAACAAAGTGGACATCAACTTAGATGTGACATAATTATGTCACATCTAGATGTGTCCTAGACAGACCCTTAAAAAATTGTCCGCCAGTTTTCGTTTCCTTTTTCCAGGAACACGCGTATTCTATTTAAAACCACTTCTATGGAGAGATATTTTACTCCATTATAGCCTCTTGTTTGATAGAGTTTCTCGCGTCTCGCTCTCTCACCCTCTCCATATATGTTACACGCTGGAGGCTCAGCGTTCATTTGCTAGGGTTTGCTATATTCACAGTCTCTCACCCTCTCTTCACCAGATCTAAACAAGACTGTGTTGGCCTCTTGTCTCTCTCTCCCCCCTCACAGCTGGTGAAGGAGGCGTCTGTATCCCGATGCACCGGGAAGGGGAGGAGGTGCAACGTTCACTCTATCGCCTTCGGCGATGGAGGAAATCCACTGCCGGCTGCGCTGTTCTCTTTCACCCAGCGCCTGTGCGGGAGGGCCACCGACCCCTTCTTCCTCGCTGCCGTACGTAGTGTGGGCAGATCCCGCCTCCCGCCGCACGCCTTGCCACATCCCGACGACCCTAAGGTATAAGTTTCTTTGAAACCGTCGTTGCTCTAGCTGCATGTGGATCTTTTTTTATCTGTAGTCGAATCTAGGTCTTGGTTCAAAGAGGAAAGAAGGGTGCGGTGGGCTGGAGCAATAATCTAGGATGTGGTTCAATGAGGAAAGGAGGGGCGGAAAGTAGTATAGACTGGCTATCCAGCCGCTTTGTAGGTTGAAAAGGGAAAAAGGGGGTAACCCAGTACACACATCTGTAAGGAACCGATCTCTTTGTTGAAAAGGGAAAGAAACTGGGGGGTCGGGTAGTTTGTGCAGGACTAGATTTGCTGCCCTCACATAGGAAGAAGGTTCAAAGAGAACAAATATGGGACCAGCGCATATATGTTGCTTGGCTACATACTCTGCATCACCCATTTATACGTGTGGACGCACATGGTGCTGGCATGTCCCATACAGCTATTTCGCTGTTGTTAATCTAAGAATGCCGCCGGAAAATTGAAACAATGCCACTGTTAAAAGTAAATTACATTTTTTAACGAATGTTGTTTCAAGAGAATGTCTCTGTTAATATGAATCAATGCAACCATTTTAGAAATGCTACTGTCCTACTTTATTTTCCATCCAAGATAAGTTAGATGCTTCTTTCTGTCACCGTTTGTTTCATCCTCCTTTATCGGCAAGTAATTATTTCCTTTTTTGCCTCTGTTAAAACAGGGCTATCGATTCAACTTGTTGCTATTGCGACATTTTGCTTTGCTACTCGAAACACTCATGTTTTAAGAGTGTTTTGTGCAGTTCAACTTGAATGTCACACCGGTGACTTTGCTTAATTTTGGTTGAACTGCACAAAAGGAGATCGAGATTTGTTTCCAGTCTTCGTGGCAAGTTGTTTCAAATCTTGGTCTCAACCACATGATGTGTCGTGTGCTTTGAGATGTTGTGCTACTTGTTTTGGTACTATTTTAAATAAATGTTGAATTGAAGCTATTGTATTGCTGTCTTTTCCCATTAAGTAGTGAACAAAAATGGGACCAACCCAGACATGATGCTTGTTGCTTTGTTACAACAAATTCAGCATCACCCCCTTTATAAGCCAGTAATTGATGCCACTCTCAGAATTAACTACTGAATCCTATTTCAAAACTGCAACACTTGTTAGGGATTGGCGGGATTACCATTTTTGTGGCCGCATGTTTCATCCTCCTTTATTAGCCAGTAATTGATTCCTCTTTTGCCTCTGTTTAAACAGGGACATCTATTCAACTTGTTGCTATTGCGACATTTTGCTTCGCTACGCGAAACACTTTGCTTGATTTCAGTGCAACTGCACAAAACAAGATTGGATTTCCTATTCGTGTTGGCAGATTCGTATTTTATCTTGTCCGTCTCATGAAAGGTCAGTACAGGCCTTCATCCACATGATTGTGCATTGTGCTTTGAGATGTTGTGCTACTTGTATTGGTACTATTTTAAATAAATGTTGAATTGAAGCTATTGTATTGCTGTCTTTTCCCATTATGTAGTGAACAAAAATGGGACCAACCCAGACATGATGCTTGTTGCTTTGTTACAACAAACTCTGCATCACCCCCTTTATAAGTAGATGGAAGCACATACTGTTGTTGCGCCCACTTTCCCCTGGAACTGTTTATGCTTTTCGTTAATCTAATGCCGCTGGTAAAATTAAGCAATGCCACTCTCAGAATTAATTAACTACTGAATCTTAGTTCAAAACTGCAACACTTGTTAGGAATGGTACTATCCTGCTTTGTAGTTCTTTCACTACAAGAAATATGTCAACTAGTGACCTTATGTCAGTGACCCTGGAAGAATTGGTCATAGATCTATGACCATTTCAGACCAATTGGTCAAAAGCTGTTCGGGGGGCTCCAAACCCTAAACTATAACGACCATTTTGGTCAAAAAGGTCGTAATTTCCTTACACGAAATGGTCATAAAGCAGATAGCACAGGTCCGCTGCCTTATTTCTAGCTGATCATGACCAATATAGATGGTCATAACCTTGTAAATTGTGGTGGGTTGCTATGACTAGGCGCCACCTCATCAGTTTTGCCTATGTGTCATGTCCATGTGGCAGTTTTTGCCCTAGGTTGTGAAGCAACCTATATTTCTGTCATTCCCAAAATTCCCAAAAAAATCTCATAAATTCTTTGGGTCATATCTTCGTCAAATATGTAAAAAAAACCTTCCTTGCCTAGTTCAAAAATAATTCAAAATATTCATTTTCCAATTCTGTTCAAAAAACACTTTGTGAAGGAAGTACCACTTTGGCATGTCCAAATGGTATCCATTTTCTACAGTGCTATCCTATGCCCAAATAACCATCCTCGACCAAATGCCAGCTCAATCCATTCATTATTTTGAGCCCAGCTTCAACATTTGTATTTATGTCCAGTGTGGTACTTTGCAAAGCAAGTACCACCTAGGCTCCTCCTTTTGAGCTGAAAATTTGTGAAGACGGTCTTCTTAGTAACTGATCATCCTCAGCCAAAACTCACGCCCATTAGCCATGTGCATTTCCCGTACCGCTAATCAAACAGTTGGCTGCTTATTCATGTTTGAGCATCGATCGGTCTCCTCGTGAGAATGTTATGTTGTGATTTTCTTCCTAGCACCTACCTGGGGAGTGCCCAACCCACTAGACATGCCTAGGCCACCCAGAACACATGGCAACGCCACGGTCACGCGGTGACCACGTGGCGGGCATGCGAGTTTACGCGCTCTAGAGTTGGGGCCCTCGGCCACCGTCCAAACCTCGACGTATCGCCACCAAACCATGTATTTATGATTAAATAGGTACTTATGTAACTATAAATGATTTTTGGAAAAAATAAATAGCAAACTATGAGGCAGCTGCAGTTCAAATTTGACCCGCTTCCTGCTGAATCGGCGGGAATTTGTCTTTTTCACCAAAGGTGGATCAAAACTTTTTACACCCAACCATTTGGTCAATTGTGCATTAAATATGGCCTAGTATTTTAGACAAATGATTTGGTCCAATTTTGCAACAATTACTTGGGAGGTCCTTCACAAAAAGACCTCATTTGGGGCACTCGAAAAATGGAAAATGGTTTTTTCGTCCAAAGAAAATGAAAACTTCCTTAGGAAACATTGTTTGCCATTCCAATATGAACCCTTGTGCACAATATGAGATCATTTGAACAAACTATGCCATGAATGTGGCCAGAAAATTGATCATTTGGCTTGAAAGCCATTGATCTCCACACGTGATAGCTCATTTCTGAGAACACTTTTTTTAAATAATTGCCGTATTACAAGTTTGTTATTTTTCCTGGGAACTTGGCCACATATAATGACACAATGCGAAGGTTTCCAAATTTTTTGATTTTTTTTGAATTTTTTATGCCCGTTTCGAAATGCGGTCAAAACAGCGGGGTTGACCGTTCCTAGCCAGTGGTTGAATCTTGGAAAAAATTTGTTGTTTCTCTGATTAAATAGATACTTACGTACCTAGAAATGATTTTTGGAAAAAATAAGAGCAAACTATGAGGCAACCGCAGTTCAAATTTGACCCGCTTCCAGCTCAATCAGCGGAAATTTGTCTTTTTCACCAGAGGTGGATCAATACTTTTTACACCCAACCATTTGGTCAATTGTGCATTAAATATGGCCTATTATTTTAGAAAAATGATTTGGTCCAATTTTGCAACAATTATTTGGTAGGTTCTTCACAAAAAACCTCATTTGGGGCACTCGAAAAATGAAAAATTGATTTTTCGTTATTCGAGGAATAACACTACTAATTATTTGGAAATTTAACAAACATTGTCATAAAAAGAGAAGGAAACTTACCATTAGGCGTCGTGGTGCTGCGTTGGAGCTCACGCTGCAATGGAGTTTCGCTGGGCGCCGTGGTGCTGCGTTGGTAGCGCCTATTCTTAATCAATTATGACTATTTTAGATGGTCATAAGCTTGCACTTTGTTTTGATTGGTCTATGGGCATGTCACGCGGATCAAGCATTAGAGACCGTCGGATACTACCAGATCCAACGGCCCACACCCCTCACCCTCTCCCCCACCCACACCCACCCGAAAACTGCTCCCCTCACGTACACCACATGCCGTTGAGGGCACTGACATGTGGGCCTAATTCCTCGTGGGCCCACATGTCAGTGGCCGAATACCACCCTCTCCCCCGCACACCACTCCTCCCCCTCTCCCCCTCTCCCCAGCACACCACTCCTCCCCACGACCCGCACCCGCACCCAAACCCCTCCCGTCGGACCCCTCTCCCCCGATTGGACCGCCGCCACCGCCACCTACGGCGGCCGATCCCGCTGCGACCTCCCCTTCCACCTCAAGCCGCTCCTCCCTCCTTCGTCGACGACCACCTGCTCCCACAACTCGCGCCCGCACGCCACCTCCCCTCCTCATCGCCTCGCTCCTCGCCTTCCCCGCCGACCACCCTCTCCGTGACCACCTCGTCGCCACCGCCCTCGCCTCCACGTTCTCCGTGCCGCTCTCCAACCGTACCTCTCCCTCTCTCCCATGGCGCCAAATTGAGCCGACGGGGTCAGTCCGCGGCCAGATCCGTCACGGCCACAGTGGGCCTTCTGGATTCGCGCCGTCGTCGAGCTGGATGCGCGCCTCGTCGCGCGGCCTCGTCTGCCTCCGCAGCTCACCCTCGCGTCTCCTCCATGGCGTCGGCTTCCAGATCCGCCCATGGGTAGGACATGGTGCTCCATCTCCATGGCGAGTTGGCTGCATCCCCACGTCTGCTTCCGCTCGGCCGATGATGCCATCTGCGCGTGCTTCTGCTGCTCATATAGGTGATGTGTCTTCTATCGATTTGCTCTTCTCCCCTCTACCTTACGTCATGTGTCTTCCCTCCTCACGCAGGTGCACGCACCACGGGCGCCCCGAATCAAGCAGGTGACGCGACGGCCCTCCCAGATCCATGATGAGCCGCATCTGGCTCCTCCTCGCGGCTGTCGGCCACGTCCTCGACACGGTTCTAGGTACTGACATTCCCCCCTCCCCGCACACATCCTCCACCTGCTCTTGCTTACTCTGATCCTCCCATTCCGCTTTTGGTTGGGGAGTTCCTGTATTGATCCATATGCATGCATTAATTTGTAGCTGTGCATGCGACGTGGAGCCTCATCTTTGAGCTGCTTGACCTCAAGGGCGAGGTGGACGACGATGCTCTGATTCTTGTGTGATGTTGCCAACAGCAAGATGTAGCGAATAACTTGGTAATCATTACTCCAGTAGTGAATAGTCGATTAGTCGAGCGACTGCTAATCATCTGGTGGCCTTTGACTTGTGATTGTGGTGTTGTGCTCTAACCAGTGGCATGATTTACAAGCTATGGTAATTTTAGGTTTAGGGAAATATGTACTGTTGCTCCTGATCTAACCAATTGGCCACTATCCAGTTACCCTAGTATGTGTTTGGATGTGTTTATGTGGATTTAGTCTAATCTGTCTCCTCCTGTTGATCTACTGGTCCATGCTCTAGTTCTAATTCATGCCTATGAACTGGTTACTATGGATTTGGTGCTGCTCTAGCTTCTTTGTGCATATACATGTGCAGTCGGTAACTAGTGCAGTCCAAGCCTTCTAAAATGATTGCCTTTACTGTCCATGTCTGTTAGTTCCATGATCAAATCTATTCTGTTATGTTCATGTCTGTTAGTTCCATGATCAACTTGTATATGCAGTCCAAGCCTTCTAAAATGATTGCCTTTACTGTCCATGTCTTGATGTGATTTGTTCTTAAAATGGTTTGCTAGATAGATCCAAACTGTGGTTTTGTGTACAATAGTTTTGCATTGTATGGGCTAAATTCTGTTGTCCATCAGCATGTTTGACTTGTCATTTATGTGGAAGTTTGATGGTGACATTATAAGTTGTGTATGCAATGATACCTGGAAGGCTGCACTGCTTAACCAGCTTGCTGTTAGAATTTTTTTAGTCATAAATTTTTCCTTAATTCAACTCGTTTAAGATTTGTGCTAGTATGTGACCTGCCTATAGATATGAGTTACATCCCAGCCATTTTAACTATGATTGGTATTATTACTTCAGATTTGACGGTGAAAGTGCATTTGTTAACTGTATTCTAATGCTCTCATATGTAAGAAATGCATGGGTTAACTCATCTTTATTGATCAATCCTCTCTTTTAATTAATAATGTATGCATGCCTTGTATGTTCTGTGTTCTTTACTATACTGTTTTGGCCTCAGGCAATTAAATATTGTATCTATTTTTATTGTGATATGCAACTCTTCAAAAAAAGAAACTGTATTATGGAATTACTCATCTGCATGGAATTTCTATGTATTCTAGTAGTTTATTTTTGATCCTTTATTGATGTATTATGGAACTTGACCCTAACTTACTGTACATTGTAAGCTTAGGCTGTTCAGGTGTGCACATGGTTGAGAATCCATCGATTCACTCAGCACGATCATTCTCAGCCACAAGTATCAATCACTCTTCTGATTAGTATTTCAGTCACGGTGCTGTACCTACACAGCTTTGCTGATTGATAGCCCTGTTGTTCCTACACAAGCTAGCAGTGGACTAACAATTTGTACTGAATTAATTGATGTACCTAGAGGAAATAAACAGTAAACTAGAGACCCAGATCATTGTTGGGAATGATGGTGATTGTCGCTGTGTGAGTACAGTTTCTTATTGCCTTGTGTCAATCAACCCACTGATCTGAAGTCAGTCCTTAATGTGTGGATGGTTGTGTTCTTTTGCAGGTTGTTGGCACCAAGGTACTGCTACTACTATAGTGATGCAGCTGTTGTTCCTTTCAGGTACTGCTACTGCTGTTGTTTCTTTCAGTATGGTTGCTGCTGTTGCTTCTTAGTATGGCTGCTGTTGTTGCTTCTCAATAATGTTCCTGCTGTTGCTTCTCCGTTCAAGTCAAAACTGATGTTGTTGTTGCTTCTTAGTACTGTTGTTGTTTCCCTCCTGCTGTTTCAAATTGTTGTTACTGCTGTTTCCTTCCTACTATTGTTCCAGTCAACTGCTGCTTCCCTCCTGCTGTTTCAAATTGCTGCTACTGCTGTTTAAGTCAAAACATAGTCCCTATAGCTTTTCTCAACCCCTAAATTGCTGCTGCTGTTTCAAATTGCTCAATTATTTGAATTGTTGCTGCTGCTATCTCATTTTAACTAGCTGGAGGACAAAAGGCATGGTACTAGCTGAACTTGTGTCTTCATTCTAATCTAAATAACTGTCATTTTTTTATGGTCTCTTCTTGGTATATTGGTTCCAGTGTTACTAATTCTTCTCTGCTGATTTTTTAAGGCTAATTCTTCTATGCTGATACATGTAACAGGGCAACCGTGGAAGGCATATCACCGTTCTGACAAGAGCAAGTGCCGTTTACGATCGCTATCAAAAGAGCTCCATGCTGAAGAACATAGCTCGTAACCGTGATTGCCATACTTTTAGAGCTTGTACCTAGTTATTACACTTGTAGAGCTTCTTGTAGAGCTTGTATATGTTGGAGCTTGGTTACGGTGCGTAAATCTTGGTTACGTGTAGAGCTTGTAGATCTTGTAAAGTACTTTATATGTTAGAGCTTATTACCTGTTATTTGTACAGCAAGAGCCCTGTACTGAATCGGAAGTATTACATGTGTTTTTTGTTTGTGCCAATTTAAATACTGGTTATTTATTTACTATTAAATTGAAATATGAAGAATATGACCTTGCTAGCTGGGACCCACTTACCAGAACCTGACAACTGGGACCCATCTGACTAGTGGACCCTTCTTTTGGGTAAAAAGAAAAACTAAATTTTTTTAGACAAAAAGGCCACAACCCAACAATAAAAAAGGTTGCAATGTTGGACTTGGCCCATGAAGCCGATCAAAAATTGATATAAAAAATATATAAAAAGGCTGAATTGTTTGGCTAGGCCCATGTAGAAAATCGAATTGGACCGGGCCGATTCCTGTGCCACATCAGATTGCCACGTCGGATGCCTACGTGGCCTGGGGAGGCTGCTAGTGACCAAAACAAAATAGTAGGCATATTTTGGTCGTAAACGTCTACGACCTTCTCACAAAGAAGGTCATTAATTTCAGTTTACGACCGCCAGCTTTTGACCTTCTGTTTTTGGTAGAAAAAGGTCGCAAATGAAAAACAATGACCTTTCAGTGACCAATAGTCAAGGTCACAAGTTGACATATTTCTTGTAGTGTTTCTACATGTTTAACCAACGTATTGTTAAGATAATGTCTCTGTTAAAATGAATCAGTTGGATTGTTTTAGCAATGGTACTTTTCTGCTTTGTCGTTCTTTATACATGTTGAAACAAGGCATTGTTAAGATAACATCTCGGTTAATATGAATGAATCACACTGATGGAGAATTGCTACTCTCGTACTGTGTTTCCCATTAAGATAAAGTAGATCAGTAGATGCTTTTCTTCTGGGAGTACAAGTCATCAACCGTTATTTCTCAGTAATTGTTTCCCTTTTACCTATTGTTGCTTACAAGGATATCAAAATTAAAGCTCGATTTTATTCCGACTTCGATTTTAGTTGAACTGCACAAAAGGAGCCAATGTGTCCAAGGCAAACTGCTGCATTATTGGGTCCAGTTGCTCGTTCCACTTTGCAGAAAGAAGCAGTCACTGTTTGCGCTACATTACAGAAGGAATGACCGAGAAGCTTTACAGAGTATTATTAGACACCGGTGACATGACTAGTCTGCAGAGACCATTGGCAATTTAACAACGCATGGAGTGCCCTGGGCAAAAAGTGCCCAAACAAGTACAAGAAGCTACGACAGGACTCCACGATCATAGGCATTACATACTTTGAATGGGAAAAGCTTGTCAAGGTTTAATCATTGATGTTAGCAAGATGACGTTAGTTTAATATATTGGAATTGGAAAACCTTGTCAAAATTGGCTCACTGATGTTAGCCAGAAGACATGCATTTGATATTTTTGAGTGGGACGCCCTTGCTGTGAGCAGCGTCGAGTGTTTTTCCTATTCCTGTGTTCAATTTAGAAGTAAATAGTTACTCTGCTGAGATATTCCTGTGTTAAGAGTTTGTTCTGAATATTTTCTATGTAATGCCAGGCCTCGTGTTTGATTGCAAAGTTGAGCTTGGAATGTTGTGGCATGCGGCATCACGAGCTGTTCACCGTGCCTCCTGAGAATAATGCTTCGTATTATTTTGCATGTCGATCTAATGCCAGTGATTTGCTTGTTAAGAAGATCATCCTCTTTTGTTGTTTCCGTGCTTAAGAAGTTCATCGTCTGATGTTTCATTCATAGCCTATACGACAAGTCGGGTAGGTTAGACGTGAAACCATATGATCTTCCGACCAACTCATGATATTAGGCCATGATTGGATCGTCGTTTTCCAACCAAAACCGTTTGTGAAACTGACGCTTGTAAATTAAAGCAGATGGTATCGGGCGAAGGCGCTTGGTTGGTCGATTTCGACTAGTAAAATATCGGAAGTACTTCACACACGATAAAAACGCTGAACGACACTCGGATGATTGCTAATCCAGCCGTTAGTTGCTGTTTCAGCCTTGCCCATGGATGGCATGATACGCACGTCGTGCATGTATCGTCTGGTAATGTCGTCCAGATAGCAGTGCTCGTAAAATATACACTTGTCTCTCAAATTACACGCGTAACCCGCCGGTTTTACTTACAGACCTCAGGCCCTCGGTTTCATTACGCCTGTTTTTTACGCGTTGTTTCCGATGACGAGTAAATTACACTTGTATGTTAATACAGGTTTGAAATAAACCAGAGCTCCCAAGCGCGGCCTTACCGTTTCATGCCGTCTCAGTTTCTCGAAGGTGCTCATAGGTGTCCGATGATCCTGGCTTCCTGAATGAGCAGCGGGCGCTGTATCAGACCATCCGTAGGGCCCGCGATGCTCTCTCCGTTGTCCTTTGAGTTGTTGCGCTCGCCATGGCGCCGAGCATTGTTAACATCATCAACGAACATGAGGATTCAGGAGATGACTTTATTTTGACTGGATGACACTAGGGACCCACTAGGGCCATAGCCGTACGTACGCAAGTGCCTCCTTATTATGTACAACTATTTTTTTGCTTTCTCCTGGTTTCCTGACATCACGGTCCCACACCATTGTCAACCTATGTAGTCAATATAAACGAGAGAATTGCACAAGGTGCGGCCGACAGGTGGGACCAAGCAGCTCGAGCAGTATTTGTGTTTTTGAGGCGTGAGCACTTCAGAGTTTTTCTTGGCGATGATTTCGTTGTTGTTTAGAGGAGAGCAGGGTGTTAACTGGGCGGGCTGTGGCCCGTCTAGCCCAGGCCAGATATCCAGCCCAGATACTAATTTTTTCAAGATGAAAATGGCTAGCCCAGCTATACGTCTTTTTGAGGAATACCCACGCAAGGTGAACTTGTTATTCTCCGCCCCGCTGGGCTGCAAATCTTTCCTAGGAGGGATGCATTAGGCTTAACAGGAAAATGGGCTTTAAAAAATAATAAATGGGATGTAATTATAAAAACTGGGCAGTAACTATAAAAAAATGCACCAAACACGAAATTAGTTTATAACATATTATTTATGGATTTTGAAAATCTTAAATTTTCATTGTTGCGCGCGCAATGTTTCGTTGGATTTTTACGTATTACAAATTTATATTTAATCTGACTAGAAATTTCGGGATAAAAATATTTCGGATCCCATCAAAATGTGGGAAATTTTATTGAATTCTGTCTTCAACGGTTGGTTGAAATTATTAATCGTTGTCCTAGCTAGAAAATGGGCTGTACTTTTAACAAACTGTAAATGGGCTGTTGTAAATTCATTAGAATTCAAAAATGGGCTGTACATTCTTACAAAACGCAAATGGGCTATAAGTTCTCTGCCACACACTTGTGGGCCTACTAAGTGACCCGTCCCCTAAAAAAATAAGTTGACGCGTATGCAAGGCTTTGTCAATTTATTATAGTCAACACACGGTTCTAGCAGCGGTGGCCGTTGGTTGTCTATCCAACGGATGTCGTGCTTCTTCTTCAATCTCGGATATTCTTAGCTTCGGCCGCCCAAAAAATGATTCCTCCCCCTGACATCTGGGGCACACCGTTTCGGAGGCTGACCTGTGGGCCTACTAAGTTGGAGCGTACCAAGGGCTTTGTCAACTTAGTCAATATAAATGATTCTAGCTTCAGTGACCGTACGATGTCCATCCAACGGTCGTAGTGCTTCTTCATCCTCTGGTCTTCTTGGTCCAGCCGCCCAAAGCAGCGCCGATCATGCCGCCTGCTCCTGCCTCCCGTGGCGGGCTGTGCTGCCGCGGAGGCCTCACCGCCCCCATACTACTCCCACCGCTGGCCAGGCCATCCCTCCACTCGCCCACACCCCCTGTTATTTTGCGGCGATGGCAGCCTCACACCGCAGCCGAACCAGTGAACCCTCGTACTCCTCTCCGCGCGGGCTTCCACTGCTGCGTCTTCCCCGGCTCCGCGTCGTCCCCTTCCTAGGCCTCACCGTCGTCCACCGCCCTGGTGCTCTCGGGACGGCATGGTCAACGTGGTCAACGACCAACTTCCATCGGAAGAGTACTGTACGTGGAGAGGCTGACAGCTGGGTCCACGGCGGCCGCAAGAAAGTGCCTCCTTATTACGCGCAAAATTATTATTCCTCCACCTGACAGCGGGGACCCACCGGACGGGCCACCTTATTTCGCGAAAAAAACATTTCCCCCCTGACTGCTGGGACCCACTGGACGGGCCACCGTATTTCGCGAAAAAAAGTTCCCCCCGCTGTCAGCTCGGACCCACCGGAAGTGCCTCCTTATTACGCACAAAAAAATGAATACTCCCCCTGCTAGCTGGGACCCACCTTGGTGGGAGGCTGACTTGTGGGACTACAAAGTTGACGGGGACGGAGGGCTTTGTCAACTTAGTCAATATGAACGATTCTAGCTCAAGTGATCGTACGATGTCCATCCAACGGCCGTAGTGCTTCTTCAACCTCTGGTCTTCTTGCTCTAGCCGCCCAAAGCAGCGCTGGTCGTGCCGCCTGCTCCTGCCTCCCGTGGCCGGCTGTGCTGCCGCGGAGGCCTCACCGCCCCCTACTATTCCCACCGCTGGCCAGGCCCTGCGGCGACGGCAGCCTCACACCGCAGCCGAACGAGTGAACCCTCATACTCCTCTCCGCGTGGGCATCCACTGCCGCGTCTTCACCGGCTCCGCGTCGTCCCCTTCCTAGGCCTCGCCGTCGTCCACCGCCCTGATGCTCTCGGCGCGGCGTGGTCAACGTGGTCAAGGAATGACTTCCATCGAACGTGGATTGTATGTGGAGAGGCTGACAGCTGGGTCCACGGCGGCAGTAAGGAAGTGCCTCCTTATTACGCGGAAAATAATGATTCCTCCACCTGACAGCAGGGACCCACCGGACGGGCCACCGTATTTCGTGAAAAAAAACGTTTCCCCCCTGACTGCTGGGACCCACCAGCTACACCTTCGCACGCAAGGAAGTGCGTCCGGGCAAAAAAAACGATTCGCCCCCTGACTGCTGGGACCCACCAGCTACATCTTCGCACGCAAGGAAGTGCGTCCGGGCAAAAAAAAACCAAAACAATTCGCGCCCCTGACTGCTGGGACCCACCAGCTACATCTTCGTAGGCAAGGAAGTGCCTGACAGTCGGGACCCACCTGGTCGAAGCGTACGTAGCGTTGTCATTCTGGTCGCGAACATGTACGTACATATATACTGGTCGATGTAGAGGCACGCACGTGTCGTGGTAGAGGCGCGCACGTAGCATGTACACGTATGTATAGCGGCCAGGGTGCAAGAAAGAAAATACGGCCACGTACGTACATACGGGCAGGGTCTTGAACGCCTACTCGCGCATACGTACGGCGAGGGCTCATGTACATGGCTGGGTCGGAACGGAGAAACAGCGTCGTCGTCGTGTTCATGGGGAGGCAACGGAATGCGTTGTGTTCATGGGGAGGCAACGGAATGCGTCGTGTTCATGGGGAGAGGTGTGGCGTACCGCAAAACGGAGGAAACGGACCTCCTACGGTCGAAACGGGGGTCCTGTTGATCGGGAGGAGTGTGGCGTACCGCACAACGGAGGAAACGGACCTCCTACGGTCGAAACGGGGGTCCTGTTGATCGGGAGGGGTGTGGCGTACCGCAAAACGGAGGAAACGGACCTCCTACGTTCGGAACGGGGGTCCTGTTGATCGGGAGGGGTGTGGCGTACCGCAAAATGGACGAAACGGATCTCCTACGGTCGAAACGGGGGTCGTGTTGATCGGGAGGGGTGTGGCGTACTGCAAAACGGACGAAACGGACCTCCTACGGTCGAAACGGGGGTCCTGTTCATCGGGAGGGGTGTGGCGTACCGCAAAACGGGACTCCACGAGATACTGTTCATCTCCACCGTCGACCTCCTCTAGCCTCCACGGCCTACCGTCGACCTCCTCCAGCCTCCACGGGCTCCTATTCATCCAGCCTCCGCCGCGCGCTACTCCACCGGCTACTGTTCAACCACCCCTCCACGGGCACCCCTCCACCGTCTACTGTTCATCCAGCCCTCCACACCACGGGGTCCTGTTCAGCCACCCCTCCACGGGCACCCCTCCACCGTCTGCTGTTCATCCAGCCCTCCACCACACCACGGGGTCCTGTTCATCCAGAGGCAATGCCACCGCTCACTGTTCATCCACCCCCCCCCCCCCCCCCGTAACGCTCACTGTTCATCCAGTCGATCGGCTTCAGTTAGCAGCAGTAGCGAAGGAATTGCTCAATCGGGTTCAGTTAACAGCCATCGATCGATCGCTCGGGTTCAGTAACGCGTAGCCTGCAGTGCAATCGCTCGGGTTCAGTTAGAGCCCAACGCCTCCCTCGGGTTCAGTTAGAGCCAACGCCTCGCACACACGCGCGTACGTGTACGAGAGAAACGCGC
This sequence comes from Aegilops tauschii subsp. strangulata, assembly GCF_002575655.3. Classification (NCBI taxonomy): domain Eukaryota; kingdom Viridiplantae; phylum Streptophyta; class Magnoliopsida; order Poales; family Poaceae; genus Aegilops; species Aegilops tauschii. Next base: position 328,853,467 of record NC_053041.3, on the reverse strand, counting down.
ATCGCTCGGCCCCAGACCTCCACCGTAACCGGGAACTCCCCGAAATCCCCCCCCTCACTTCTACCACGATTTTTTCCGTCATGGACGGCCCAAAGAATGTCATGCATCTGCGTCTCCGGCCCGCCCAGGACGAAAAGCCCATTTTTTGTCATGATATTTTGTCATAGAAGTAGGAGCCCACCACATCTATGATGATACCGGGTTTTGTCACAATTATCATCATAGAAGTGTCATATGTATGACAGAATAAATTTTCGTTCGGCCCAAAATGTCACGGATGTGTCTTTTTTTGTAGTGATATGTATAATAGCATGGGTTCGCCGACGTTCGGTGCAGCCAGGATTGGGTTGCTCGCTAAAAGAACCTTTATTTCTTCCAGTCCGGCCGTTGCCGCATCCGTCCACTCGAAGTGGTTGGTGTGTCGGAGAAGGCAATAGAGTGGCAGTGCTTTTTCACCTAGTCTGGAGATAAAGCGGCTTAAAGCTGCCACACATCCGGCTAGTTTTTGGACCCATTTTAGGTCTGCTGGCGTAGCCAATTTTGACAAAGCTCGGATTATGGCCGAGTTTGCTTCAATTCCTCTATTGGAAACGATGAAGCCCAGCAGTTTTCCAGCGGGAACACCGAAAACACACTTTTGTGGATTGAGCTTGATGTCAATTGTACGGAGGTTGTCGAATGTGAGACGCAGATCATCTATCAATGACTCAACGTGCCTAGTTTTGATGACGACGTCATCCACATATGCTTCAACTGTCTTGCCGATCTGTTTCTCCAGGCATGTTTGAATCATGCGTTTGTAGGTGGCCCCGGCATTTTTTAGCCCGAAGGGCATAGTGTTGAAGCAAAATGGCCTGTATGGCGTAATGAATGCCGTTGCGGCTTGGTCGGACTCCTTCATTTTGATTTGATGGTATCCGGAGTATGCGTCGAGGAAACACAATGAGTCGTGTCCTACGGTAGCATCAATAATCTGATCGATGCGAGGGAGGGAGGGGGAAGGGATCCTTAGGGTAGGCCTTGTTGAGGTCCTTGAAATCGGCGCATAGGCGCCAGGATTTATCCTTCTTTGGCACCATCACCGGGTTTGCTAGCCAGTCCGGATGTTTTATTTCTCTCATGAATCCGGCCTCGATTAACTTGGCTAGCTCCTCCCCCATGGCTTGTCGTTTGGGTTCGGAAAAGCACCGCAGTGTTTGCTTGACCGGTTTATATCCCTTCAGTATGTTGAGGCTGTGTTCGGCCAACCTGCGTGGGATTCCTGGCATATCAGAAGGGTGCCAGGCGAATATGTCCCAGTTCTCGCGCAAGAACTCTCGTAGTGCGGCGTCAACCATTGGGTGAGCTGTGCCCCGATGGATGTTGTGTTCTTGGGGTCCGTCGGGGTGGACTTGAAATTTGACTATTTCATCTGCTGGTTTAAAGGAGGTGGATTTGGGTCGCTTGTCCAGGATTACGTCATCCCTATCCACAATGGAGCGCAACGCGGTTAGCTCTTCGGCCGCGAGGGCTTCAGACAGTGTCGCGAGGGCCAGGGATGCGGTTTTGTTTTCGGCGCGGAGTGCTATGTCCAGATCACTGGCAAGAGTGATGATAACATTGAGCCCAGGCATCTTGAGCTTCATGTACCCGTAATGAGGTATAGCTTGGAAGCGTGTAAATGCATCTCGCCCCAATAGGGCATGATATCTGTTGTTGTAAGGGGCCACTTGGAAGGTTATCTATTTGGACTGATAATTCTCCGGCGTGCCGAATACCACGTCAAGTGTGATTTTTCCCGCACATCGCGCCTCCCGACTGGGAATGATTCCTTGGAAGGTCATGCTGCTTTGCATGATGCGGCTCCTGTCTATTTTACATTTTGTTGAGTGTATCCTCGTAGATGAGGTTTAGTCCGCTGCCGCCGTCCATGAGCACTTTGGTGAGCCAAAAACCGTCCACAATTGGATTGAGGACCAAGGTGGCCGGTGCCCGGACTGTCCGGAATTTTGGTTCGTCACTGCCATTGAAAGTTATGGCCGTGTCGTTCTAAGGGTTTGTTGCCTTGACTTGAGAGAATTCGGCGAGGTCGCGGAGGGCCCTTTTGCGCCGATTGTTTGAAGCAAAAGTCTCGAAGACCGTCAATACGCTGAGGTCGTCGTCTTCCGGGGGGTGTTGCTCTGGGGTATTTTTGTTGAGGATATCCTCGCCGCTCTTGGCCACTTGCCGGAGTATCCAACATGCTCTAAGGCTGTAGGTTGGTATGGTATCCGGTGTTGAGTGTATTTTGCATAGCCTATCGAGCCACCCCTCCATAACGGTTCCGCGCCCCGTAATGTGCTTAGATTTCTTTACTATTAGTTCAGGTGCCCCACGAGGGTGCATCCTTTTTGCCTGGACGAAGGGTTGAGTGGAAACCGCTGGTTCCCATAGAGCTGCCTGAGTTTTCCAGGCACTTTCCATTGCACAGTACTTCTGTACGATGGTTTCCAAGTCAGTGAAGTGTAATACGCGACGGCGGTTGATGGCGTTGAGGATTCCTACGTCCGTGCAATTATTGCAGAATGCTGAGATCGCGTATTTGTTGCGGCAATCTTTAATCTTGTCTTTGACAAGGAGGAATCTGGCCCAAAAGTGATGGACTATTTCCTGAGACTACTGCCGTATGTACATGAGATCGCGTATATCTAGGTGGGTTGGTGGCTTTAAATCCGAACCCTGACCCAATTTGTGATCCGGAGTTTGAGAAATCTCCGAGCTTAATGGTTCGGGCTCCGGGATAACAACTGATTTTTCAGGCCCATCATCCAATTCTAGGTTCGGAGGACAGGCCACGTCGTTCCGCGGACAGGTATCCGGCTCTTCATGCTCGGAAATCCGAACATAGTTCATCCTCAATATAGAGGAAGAGTTGTCGTTTTGCTCCTCTACTACCGCTATCTGATGGGTGACCAGTGGAGATTTGATTTCTCTCTGATCGGGTTGAAGCCCAATCCGATCGTAGTCTGTAGCGACCCCCAAGGCGGCGATGCGATCTAGGAGTTCGTTTAATGATGACAACTCCGTCAGATCCATCAGTTTGGAGTATTCGGAGTCAACACGGAGGTGATTTTTGATGACCCGAGAAGTCATCATCGGCTTGACGACCGTACGGGCGGTCATGGTAAAGCTGCCCAGCCGGAGGGTTTGGCCTGAGGCCAGGGCTCCTTTGGAGGTGATACCGTCCTTGATAACAAGGCGAGCCATCAATCCTGTCTTCGACATCACAGCGGAACTCTCAATGAAAGCACCAATGTCGGTGTCAAAACCGGCGGATCTCGGGTAGGGGGTCCCGAACTGTGCGTCTAAGGTCGATGGTAACAGGAGATAGGGGACACGATGTTTACCCAGGTTCGGGCCCTCTCTATGGACGTAATACCCTACTTCCTGCTTGATTGATCTTGATGAATATGAGTATTACAAGAGTTGATCTACCACTAGATCGTAATGGCTAAAACCCTAGAAGTCTAGCATGTATGATTTGATTTCCCCTATGGACTAAACCCTCTGGTTTATATAGACACCGGAGGGGACTAGGGTTGTACAAAGTCGGTTACATAGAAAGGAATCTTCAAATCCGAGCGCCAAGCTTGCCATCCACGGCATGGAGAGTCCCATCCGGACACGGGTGAGAGTCTTCGGTCTTGTATCTTCACAGCCCATCAGTCCGGCCCATGTCCAATAGGCTGGACGCCCGAGGACCCCTTAATCCTGGACTCCCTCACTCCCCGCCCGGGGGCAGGTTATCCCTACACAAAAATCCGGCGAGAGGGTTGTATTCATCCCTCACTTCCTCCGCGGGCTAGGGTTCGCTCTTCACCCTTTCGTTCGTGGCCTCATGTTCTATTATGGGCTGGATTTTCACGATCTAGCTCTAGACTCCTTTCTTCACATCTCGGCATTTATCGTCATGTGCGAGGCTTTTCTCTGCATCCCTCCACGCTTCGGCCTATGGCTCAAGACCTTCAATGTGAAGCCGAAGATAGTCGATGGGGAGCAGGCAGAGTGCGGCGGTGCTATGGTGAGTAAGCTCACCAATACTATCTGGCCGAAAGGCACCATCACGGAAACCTCGAACTTATGGCAGCGCGAGTGGTTCTATATCACCGAACCCCGTGGTACCAAATGGGTGGCCACACCTGCGTTCCGATCTGGCCCTCCATTGCGACTCGCGTCGTGGATCAACCAGGGGCTAGACTGGGGATCAACTGATGAAGTGCAGACGCTGCAAAGCCGCATCTAGAGCATCCTCGAAAAGGACACCGGCCTCATCAACGTGATCCAGGTAATGCTAGTCCGTCGGATCCTCCCGTGCCAGCGACGGCCTCTCCGCATGTGGGAGTTCAATCCGGAAGGACCGCGGACCCTCCAGCAATTCTTTGCTACAATGCACAAAGGGATGTGGAAACTATTCTTCAAGACTCGAAAACAGTGGCCGGATACAACCGAGGACATCGGCCTTGACACCAACCATCCAGATACCCCGGTAAGCACCCATTTTCAGAATGCAACTTGGTTGATTATCCCATAGCGATGCACTGAGAAACCTATCTTTGACCAGGGCTGGATAAAGAAGGCGGAACGAATTAGGTGTTCAGCTCCACTTCCCGAAAGCTCAACTGATACTGTGCTGATGAGGATGCTGGCCCCGGCGCCGTATCAAGTCCCGGCGAAGGAGGACAAGAAGAAAAGCAAAAAGGCCGAAGGTGGCCTCCACTCTAAAGGTATATTGGACGCTACGTCCGGGGAGACTCAAGTTCCCTCTTCTGAAGACGATGCGGAAGGAGAAGGCGATATCCCTTCTCCCCTTGGGAGGAAGAGAACTGCCTCCGCAGACTTGGAGGCGGAGGCATCCAAGAGAGGGAAGATATCCCTGTAAGATGGTTTGGGTTCGGAAGCCGATGTCGTCGCAAAGTACCTTCGTAAGGACAAGCCCTTCGCCGAATCAGAAGTGAACAAGGTTGCTCTAGACATATCCCGTTCTTTTTGGGTTGCAGGGATACCATTCAAACTATATGTTTGCAGTCCGGCTCGCTGTCTTCCTTCACAGTCCTCCTCATCGGGGGACTTGCCTCCGGAGATGATGGAAAGCGAGACGCCTCCACCAGCTTCCTCGCCCCTAAGGGCGGACGACCCCGAGGTGTCGTCCCAGAGGATCTCCCATGACCATCCAACGGCGCGGGGGACAATGAAGACAGCGCCCGAAGGTGATACTTCAGTCGTCAAGGGTCCAGGGGGCGCAGCCTCCACGGGGACCAACAATGAGGGCCATGAACTATCCGGTCTACAGCCGAAGATGACTCTAGGGTCGAGTAAGCATATCCCTTGGAAGGGAGTTCGTACTCCCGCAGCAGCCTCCAGGGATCCGGAGGTGCCAGATACTCTGATGGGCGCGTGGCAAAGTGCGTCCATCTCAGAGGAACATCGTACCTTAATGGGTACGGTAGTTGGAAGGATTCTGTCTGCCAAAAGCGGATTGAATGAAGCCTTCACAGGCCTGCTAAGAGGCTTCGAGGTATGCAATGTAATATTTTAACCACTCTTTACATGCAGAATTCACCTGTGTATGGGTAGTAGCCCTTGAGACTCTGGTCGGCTTCCACAGGGAGGCGATCAAAGGATCAAAAAGATATGCTCAGGAAGTGACATATTTAATTTGAAAACAGGCTGCTACGTCAATGGCGACCGTCCAAGCTGCGGAAGTTGCAGATCTGAAGCATAAACTTGAGATAGCCGAAGAGGACATTACTCTTATTAACAGGAGGCTCGGCGAGGCACAAGGTATGTTTTGGGACAGCCCGCTTATGCGTGTATAATGATATGAGCATGAAGCTGAAAGTTATACACTGTGACATGCATAATTGTAGATGGTGCAGCCGCGGTTGAGACCCTTCGGGCCGAGCTTGCCCGTGCTAAGGAGCAAGCCAGAGTGAGTAATGCGGCTGCCGAGAAGGCGGCTGCTGGTTTAAAGGCCGAATAGGCCATTCGGTGCCAGTGCGAGGAGAGAATATCTACCATAGAGCGAGAGCTGAAGGATGCCACTGACAAATGCCAATCACTCGAGGAGGATAACAAAGCCAAGGCAGCCGAACTCGACAAGGCCTTGCAAGAGGCGAGAGAGGTACGGTCCGAGTCTAGAGCGGCTCGGGAAGAGATCCGGCAAGCTGGGGAGATAGCGGCTGGTAAGCCCTTTCTTTTACAGACTAAGTTTGGTGACCCGAAGTATGCTCAGCTTAATCAATTGTGGAGTTCTCCAGACGCGTTCTTGGACCTGCCGAAGAGTGTCTCTGATGCAGCGCAGTTTTTCCAAGCGCAGGAAGGACGCGCTGCGGAGAAGCTTTTCTGGTCACAATTCAACGTGCCAAGGCGTCCGTCGTTGCTGAACGAGCAGATGGCCCAGTGGGCCGAGCTCCATAAGATGTCCGGAGCTGACATGAAGGGACGGCTCGAACTTAAGCTCCATGGCCTGGGCACTACCGCCGCTGCAGCTGGCGGGCGCCGCAGAAGCGGAGGGCATGTACCTTAACGGCTCGCCGCTGTCGGCGAGCATATCGTGTTGGCGCTCGTAGATCCCCATGGGCGCCGAGGGCGTGTACGGGCCGACGGGAGCCGCTGATCCGCTGCTCTTGGTCAACAAAATCCAGCACGGGGAGGGGAGGGGAAGGGATTGATTACATCGAGAGAGAGGACATTCTCATAAGCAAGGGCGACTCCCCCTCCCCCTCCCCGTCGCCCGGCGTGCGCCACTCCGGCGCCGGCGTCCACCGCTTCCCGCCGACGGTCGCTCCGACCCCGGCGGCCACCTCCCTTCCCCCTGTGCGACAGTTCTGCGTGACCATGGCTGGCAGCCCAGCCTCGGTCTCTCAGTGTTTCCCCGGAGCACGGAGAGGCCTGTGGTCTCCGGTCTCGGGCTCTCAGAGAGCTCGGGCGCGGCAGCTTCCGTGGGGGCTGCGTCCGCGGAGGTGGACGGTGCTCCCTGCCCCGAGGCGCCGTTCGTGCATCCTAGGCCTTCTAGGTGCGAGCTTTGGCGCTGGCGGCAGGCTGAGAGAGAGAGCGCTCCTCGTGGCGCCCCGGCTCCTGCGCGGCAGGAGGTCTCGCCGGACATGGAAGGCAAGTGCTTCCTGTGTCTCAAAGAGGAACACTTCAAGAACGACTGCACCAACCCTATGGTCTGCTTCAGGTGCGGTATGGAGGGGCACCCGTCCAAGGAGTGCAAGCGGCCGCGCAACCCCTCGTCAGAGGATGAGTTACGGTGGCATGCTCTGGCCAAGGTGGCCCGGCGTGAGCAGCTCGCTCTGAGAGAGAGGGCCTCAGAAGTCAGGTCTCAGACTCCCCCGCCACCACCACCCCGTTCTGCCAGGGACTTCGCGCTGGTCTGGCCTCGCCTCTCACCGTCTGGTCCCTCGCAGGCTGCGCCCATGGAGGAGGGGCCGGACCCTACGGAGCTCTGTGTCATGAGACGTGGCCAGTCCATGGCGGATCTGGAGGAGAGGTTGAGGTTCGCCATGGTGGCTTTTGTGGCCGGCGCACGCCACGATGTGCTGCCGGAGTTCGTGCTGCAGGCCCTGGAGGAGAAACTGGACATACAGCCACAGTGGGTCTCTGTCCGTCGTTTCAGGCCAGAGGACTTCCTCGTTGTCTTTGCCAGTGCGGAGATCAGGAACAGAGTAAGCTCGAGGCCGTCCCTCGAGCACCGTGGGGTGAAGCTGTTCTTTAGGCAATGGACGCGGCAGGCGCAGGCCGTGCACTCGATTCTGAGTCAGAGAGTGTCATTGGTGCTTGAAGGCATTCCGCCTCATGCTTGGGAGAGGGAGACTGCCCAGGATTTGCTGGGTTCATCGTGCCTGGTTGATACAATCGCACCAGATACGAGTTAGGAGAGATCTATCTGCATTCAGGCTCACGGAATGGACAGCGAGCTATGATAACATCCCGACGCTCCGGTGGTTGGCGATTCCTGAGCTGGGTCTGGTGGCACCCCTGTTCAAACCCACGATGCTTCAATACAAGGTGCTGATTCACATTGAGGAGGTTAGAGATTTCGGAGAGTTCATGGAGCCGCCATGGACCGCTGCGGTGTCTTCGGACAGCGGGCAGAGTGGCCTCCCTCCTTCCGAGGGCAGCAGCGGTGGTAGCGGCACGGGAGCCGCGCCCATCCGTCCCTGCTGGCTGTTCAGCGCAAGGGACTCGCGCGGTGGTGGTGCTGTTGGTTCTTCTCGGGGGCACGGTGGCGCGGGGGAGCCTCTAGCAGCGGCGCTGGCGACCGCGGATTGGGAGGTGCCGCCCATGGAGCCGAGATCGTGGGTGGCGTCAGCGGGGCCACCACGACTTGCAAAGGAGAGGATTGCTGTCAGGCATTCTGCTTTTGACCGCTTGACCATGCCAGTTGGACCAACAGAAGGATCGAGAAGTGATATTTCAAATCGCGAGGCCGCGCAGCCCGTGCAGGCAATGATTGAGGCGTCGGATGGGATTCTCATGGAGAGGCAGCGGGCGGGGCAGGCTGGGGGGACCCCACCGCGCAGCCCCACCATACTGCGTCGACCGGAGGGCTTGCTCTCCCCTCGGGTTCCCCCCCACGCAGGATGGAGACAGCGACGGAGCACAAGGCACCAGGGGTCCCACCTTGCAGATCGGGCCATTCCACGGCTCGGCCGCACACCGGGCCCGCGCCAACGGACCAAGCCACGGCTGTCGACGAATCAGCAAACGCGGGGACTCGGGCGGGTGGGGGCCACCTCTTCTGGGCGGTGCCCCGCCTGTATCGGATCCGCTGCCTACCCCGCCCAGCCAACTAATGATTACTAACCACCACGCGACAAACGGTGAGCACGAGGCGCAGAGAGAAGATGCCGAGCCAATCCTAGCATACATGATTCATGCAACTCCGGTTCACGTGGACGAGACTACGTCCAGGCCATGCACCGAGCTAATCGTCATTAATGGCGCCATGCAAGGAGGGATGGACTCTGCGGCTTGCCAGGAGCCACCAAATGAGGACTCTGCTGCTCTGGTGGGAATGACGCCCCCGGAAGCGATCGCCTACTCCAAGCTCAAGGCGTTCTGTGTCAACATCGTCAAGAAATTGGCTCCCCCTCTCCTCAAGGAGGTGCGGCTTCCATGCTTCGGCCTGATGCTGAGCCATTCACACCGAGGCGCACCACCAGAGCTACGAAAAGGGCGGGGGAGCGGGATCGTCTAAGGCAACCCCGGCAGAGAATGTTCTGCTTCGCGCGCTAGGGCTGGCACCACATGACCTCCAGGTGGATGAGCACATGGTGGAAGATCTCAAGGGGCTGTTCGACTCCCCTCTCAGAGAGCAGCATATTCGAGTCATTGCCTCGCTCTTTTGGAAGACAATGCCGATAGGAGGAGATCTCGGAGGGGCTAACTCGAGGATCATGGGGGTTCACTAGAGCCGTGAGGTGGTGAGAGTGAGGTGTGGATATATCATTTATGGACCCTAGCCCATATATTTTGTGTTGGAACGTGAGAGGTCTAAACAACCCAGCCAAGAGAGACGTTGTGAGGGAGTTTGTCGCCACCTTAAGAGTTAATGTAGCTTGTCTCCAAGAAACTAAGATGGAAGTCATTGATCGCATCACTGTGCTGCAATGCCTTGGGCCGTCGTTTGATGGCTTTGCTTTCTTGCCTGCCGTAGAGACGAGAGGAGGAGTTCTCATTGCCTGGGACTCGACCAACATTGACATAGATTACTTACAGCTGAATACGGATTTCATCTCAGGGAAAGTTGACACGAGATACGGGGCGTCCTAGTGGATCTCTATGGTTTACGGACCGCAAGGTAACACTCTAAAAAATGCGTTCCTAGACGAGCTTCACGTCGTTCGTTTGTTGCGGCCAGGGCCGTGGATGATTCTGGGTGATTTCAACATGATCCTTCGCGCATCAGAAAAGAGCAACTCGAATTTGAACACAGGCATGATGAACAAGTTTCGTAGCTTTATCGACAATAATGAACTAAAGGAGGTCTATATGCACGGAAGGAGGTTCACTTGGTCGAACGAGAGAGACGCCCCCACCCTGACTAAGATTAATCGGGTCTTGGTCTCTGTTGACTAGGACTTGGAGTATTCGGACTGTCTCTTGCAAGCCCTATCCTCGGGTGTTTCCAACCATGCACCGCTACACCTGAGCACGGCGACACTTTGCTACCCCAAGAAAAGATTTCGCTTTGAGACGTACTGGACTAAGCTTGAGGGTTTTGACGATGCGATCAGAGAGGCTTGGGCCTGCAGCGACTTGATTGTGGATCCTTTTAAGAGACTTGACGCACTCTTCAGGAACTCCGCGGAGGCATTACAAGCTTCGGGGCAGAGAACGACCGGCAACATCAAATAGCTTATGGCAGTGGCCACCTACGTGATCTACAGATTCGATAGGGCGCAAGAAGATCGGATTCTCACTGATCAGGAGCTATGGCCGTACCCTCAAACTGGCGTTGCTGGGGATGGCCTCGCTTCAGCGGACCATTGAGCGTCAGCGATCCCGTATGAGATGGGTCAAGGAAGGAGATGCTAACACGAAGTTGTTCCAAGCTTTCGCCAATGGAAGGAGGGCAAAAATCTTCATCCCGCGAATCAAGGTAGGAGACGAGATACACACAGATCAAGCTCACATTGGGGCAGCTTTCACTTCCTCCTTCGAGGAGCTTCTGGGCAGAGATCAGGCGCGTGATTTCACTCTTGACCTGGATGCCCTTGGGATGCACAACACGGATCTTCACGAGCTGGAGGAAATATTCACCGAGGATGAGGTGTGGAAAGTGATTAAGGAGTTGCCTCCGGACCGGGCGCCGGGGCCACATGGTTTCACAGGAGCTTTCTATCAAAGGGGTTGGCCTATCATCAAGGGAGACATCATGGCGGGCATTCTAAAGCTCTACGTGGGAGACGATCGCGGCTTCGCTAAACTAAACAGAGCTCTGATGGTACTCATGCCCAAGCATAGCGATGCGGAGGAAGTAGATGACTACCGCCCGATCAGTTTCCCCGTAGCTTCGGCAAACTCTTTTCCAAGTTGATGGCTAACAGAATCAGAAGGAGACTGCCCGAGCTCGTCAATGCGAATCAGTCCGCTTTTATTCGAGGGAGAAGCTGACACAGAATTTGTTGCTCCCTCGAACACCTCCCTCCCCCTCCCCCTCCCGAGCCGCCCCCCGCGTGGGCGGCCGGGAGGCCCCCAGATCCCGTCGGCCGGCCCTCCCCCACTCCTCCTCCTCCTCCTCCTCCCTCGCCGCCGCCCAAGGGCGCGGCCAGCCAAAGCCTGGTCGTTGCCGGCGGCGGCGGGGACTCCGGCCCTCTCGCTCGCATGGGGCTGGGGCGGGCCGGCGCCCCAGGGTCGGAGCATGGCGGCGGGCCGGACGCCACGGCGGGTGGTGGCGGCGCCTCGGCGACTTCACTCGCCCGCGGCAGGAGGCCTCGCGATCTGGTGTGTCGCGGCCGCCAGGGACAGCGGCGGCGTGACCGGATCGGGTTGCGGCGGCGCGGCCGGATCTATGCCTAAGCGTGGGCCTTGACCACTGGTCTGCCGTCGACACGGTGGCGGGTGCGACTCGTCGGCAGCTGGGCAGATCCGTTCTACCCTTGTCTGGTCCTTGACAGCGCGGGCATCTCCGGGGGAAACCCTAGATCTCCTTGGGATCGAGCGATGACGGCGATGTTGCGTCGTAGTCCCTCTTTAGGGCATCATTTTGGAGTTTACTCCGGTTTAAGGGACCAGCGACGTCGGTGGCGCACATCTGGTGGAGCACCTGCCGATGAAAATCGCGCCGACTATGGTCATGGCGGACGATAACGACATCTTAGATGTCGTTCCCTTGTCAAGGCATCGTCGTTGCAGTCTGCGTCATCAGGATCAGGATGCTCCGGGGGAAACCCTAGATCTGGGTCTTCCGGATCGGACGACGATGGCGTTTTATCGCTTTCCCTCCTGGGGGCATCGTTTTGGAGCAAGTGATGGCTAGGGGGATGGTGGAGCGGTACTTCATCTCACACAGTGATGGCGGCGGAGATCGGCGGCATGGAGTTGTGGAGGCTCGGCGTCCGATGCGCGGAGATGGACTCGCGCAGGAGGAGGTAGCTGTCTGGCGTCATGGTGACGTCGATGGCAGAGTGGCCAGACAAGGTAGAAGCTTCAATATGATCTGAAGACGGACCTGTGGAAGATGGCGGCGACGACACACGAGTGCGTCTGACCCGATTGTGCCCCAGACCCGGTATGTGGCTCGGCTGGGGCTTCGGGCTTTTGATGTTAGGCTTAGGTGAGTGGTTGGGGTAGTGGCCCAGCTAGAATCCCTCATCATATGGATAGGAGTAGCGGCATATGTTGCCAAGATGGTGGATTCAGGTATATTGTTTGTAATACTTTGTAAGGTCCTCGAGAATAATCAATAAAGTGGCCGTATGCATCTCCCAAATGCAGAGGCCGGGGGTCATCCTCCTTTTCTAAAAAAACCTCCTAGTAAGGAAGTTGCATGCCTGCAGGACGCCATCTGTGTTTCTGAAGCTCGATATATCATGTGCATTTGACACCATATCCTGGCCTTTCTTGTTTGAGATGCTGAGAGCCAAGGGTTTCGGAAGTAATTTCAGAAAATGGGTTGCGATCCTGCTGCAGTCCACGTCCTCTAGTCATTGTCAATGGGAACCCAGGCAGGAGGTTTGACCACGCTCATGGCCTTCGCCAGGGAGACCCGAGTTCTCCGCTTCTGTTTGTCATGGTGATGGATGCACTTTCGACCCTGATCTGCAAGGCCGCTGCTGCCGGAGTCCTGTCCTCCTTCAACTACGTCATGGCAAACCAAAGGCTCTCTTTATACGCGGACGACGTTGCACTTTTCGTTTGCCCTACGGAGCTGGATCTCATTTACATCAAGGAGATTTTACATGTCTTTGGACACGCTTCTGGCCTTCGAGTAAACTATCACAAAACTTCTGCAACTCTGATTCAAGGTCAGCATGGACATTCGGAAAGAGTACAACTACTTTTCAACTGCCACATCGGAAAATTCCCCTGTAAATATCTAGGGATGCAACTTAGTATCCACAAGCTTACAAAAATGCAATGGCAACCCATGCTGGATCAGGCCAAAAGCTTCATCCCCGCCTTGCAGCGAGGCTTGATACGGAGACCAGGGAGATTGGTACTTGTAAACAGCGTTATCGCGGCTCGTCCCATACATCACCTGCTCGTAATGAAAGCACCACAATCGGTGTTGGATGAGTTTGACAAATGGATGCGAGCGTTCTTCTGGGCCGCAAAAGAGGCTGTCAATGGCGGGCAGTGCCTTGTGGCCTGGTAGACGATCTACCGGCCAACGAGCTTTGGAGGGCTGGGAGTAAAGAATCTTAAGACACAAGGTCTGGCCATGCGCGTTCGTTGGGAATGGCTTAGAAGGATTGAGCCTTTTCGGCCCTGGCAAGCGTTGCACCTCATGGTGGACAAAGAGGCCAAGGATGTGTTTGCATCATGCTTTTATGTTGATATTTATTGCATTATGGGCTGTTATTACACATTATGTCACAATACTTATGCCTATTCTCTCTTATTTTACAAGGATTACATAAAGAGGGAGAATGCCGGCAGCTGGAACTCTGGGCTGGAAAAGGAGCAAATATTAGAGACCTATTCTGCACAACTCCAAAAGTCCTGAAACTCCACATAAGTTATTTTTGGAAATAATAAAAAATACTGAGCGAAGAAAATGCCAGAGGGGGCCCACACCCTGGCCACGAGGGTGGGGGGCGCGACCTACCCCCCTGGGCGCGCCCCCTGCCTTGTGGGCCCCCTGGTGGCCTTCCGGTGCCCATCTTCTGCTATATGAAGTCTTTCGTCCGAGAAAAAATCATAAGCAATCTTTCGGGACAAGACTCCGCTGCCACGAGGCGGAACCTTGGCGGAACCAATCTAGGGCTCCGGCGGAGCTGTTCTGCCGGGGAAACTTCCCTCCGGGAGGGGGAAATCATCGCCATCGTCATCACCAACGCTCCTCTCATCGGGAGGGGGCCAATCTCCATCAACATCTTCACCAGCACCATCTCCTCTAAAACCCTAGTTCATCTCTTGTATCCAATCTTTGTCTCCAAGTCTCAGATTAGTACCTGTGGGTTGCTAGTAGTGTTGATTACTCCTTGTAGTTGATGCTAGTTGGTTTATTTGGTGGAAGATCATATGTTCAGATCCATTATGCATATTAATACCCCTCTGATTATGAACATGAATATGCTTTGTGAGTAGTTACGTTTGTTCCTGAGGACATGTGAGAAGTCTTGCTATTATTAGTCATGTGAATTTGGTATTCGTTCGATATTCTGATGAGATGTATGTTGTCTTACCTCTAGTGGTGTTATGTGAACGTCGACTACATGACACTTCACCATTGTTTGGGCCTAGAGGAAGGCATTGGGAAGTAATAAGTAGATGATGGGTTGCTAGAGTGACAGAAGCTTAAACCCTAGTTTATGCGTTGCTTCGTAAGGGGCTGATTTGGATCCATATGTTTCATGCTATGGTTAGGTTTACCTTAATACTTCTTTTGTAGTTGCGGATGCTTGCAATAGGAGTTAATCATAAGTGGGATGCTTCTCCAAGTAAGGACAGCACCCCAGCACCGGTCCACCCACATATCAAATTATCAAAGTACCGAACGCGAATCATATGAGCGTGATGAAAACTAGCTTGACGATAATTCCCATGTGTCCCCGGGAGCGCTTTTCTCTATATAAGAGTTTGTCCAGGCTTGTCCTTTGCTACAAAAAGGATTGGGCCACCTTGCTGCACTTTATTTACTCTTGTTACTTGTTACCCGTTACAAATTACCTTATCACAAAACTATCTGTTACCTATAATTTCGGTGCTTGCAGAGAATACCTTACTGAAAACTGCTTGTCATTTCCTTCTGTTGCTCGTTGGGTTCGACACTCTTACTTATCGAAAGGACTACGATAGATCCCCTATACTTGTTACTATGGAAAGTAATCCTTTGAGGGGCTTGTTCGGGGTATCTTCACCTCGACCAGTAGAGCAAAGAGTTGCTCCTCAACCTACTGAACCTACTGAAAATGAAAATGTTTACTTTGAAATTCCTTCGGGTATGATAGAGAAACTGCTAGCTAATCCTTTTGCAGGAGATGGAACATTGCATCCCGATTTACACTTAATCTATGTGGATGAAGTTTGTGGATTATTTAAGCTTGCAGGTATGCCCGATGATGTTATCAAGAAGAAGGTCTTCCCTTTATCTTTGAAGGGAGATGCATTGACATGGTATAGGCTATGTGATGATATGGGATCATGGGACTACAAACGGTTGAAATTGGAATTCCATCAGTAGTTTTATCCTATTCATCTTGTTCATCGTGATCGTCATTATATATATAATTTTTGGCCTCGCGAAGGAGAAAGCATCACTCAAGCTTGGGGGAGGCTTAAGTCAATGTTATATTCATGCCCCAATCATGAGCTCTCAAGAGAAATGATTATTCAAAAATTTTATGCTCGGCTTTCCGACAACAATCGCTCCATGCTCGATACTGCTTGTACTGGTTCCTTTATGATGAAGACTATTGAATTCAAATGGGATTTATTGGAAAGAATTAAACGCAACTCTAAAGATTGGGATCTCGACGAAGGTAAGGAGTCAGGTATAACACCTAAGTTTGATTGTGTTAAATCTTTTATGGATACCGATGTTTTCCGTAAATTTAGCACCAAATATGGACTTGACTCTGAGATAGTAGCTTCGTTTTGTGAATCCTTTGCTACTCATGTTGATCTCCCTAAGGAGAAGTGGTTTAAATATAATCCTCCCATTGAAGTAAAGGTAGTTGCACCTATTAAAGTTGAAGAAAAGACTATCACTTATAATGATATTATTGTTCCTACTGTATATGTTGCGAAACCACCTTTCCCTGTTAGATTAAAGGGTCATGCTAAAGCTTCAACTGTAGTCAACAAAAGTAATATTAGGACACACAAACCTCCTGAGCAAGTTAAAGTTGAACCTAATATTGCTATGGTTAAAGATCTCTTGGCTGGTAATATTGATGGGCATGTTATTTACTTTTGTGATGAGACTGCTAGAATTGCTAAACCTGGTGCTAAAGATAAACATAGACCTGTGGTAGGCATGCCTGTTATTCCTGTTAAAATAGGAGATCATTGCTATCATGGCTTGTGTGATATGGGTGCTAGTGCTAGTGCAATACCTATTTCCTTATACAAAGAAATTATGCATGATATTGCACCAGCTGAGATAGAAGATATTGATGTTACCATTAAGCTTGCTAATAGAGATACTATTTCACTGATTGGGATTGTTAGAGATGTTGAAGTCTTGTGTGGGAAAGCTAAATATCCTGTTGATTTCCTTGTTCTTGGTTCCCCACAAGATAGCTTTTGTCCCATTATATTTGGTAGACCCTTCTTGAACACTGTTAATGCTAAGATAGACTGCGAAAAGGATGTTGTTACTATTGGCTTGGATGATATGTCTCATGAGTTTAATTTTTCTAAATTTCGTAGACAACCTCGTGATGAGGAATTGCCTAGTAAAGATGAAATTATTGGTCTTGCTTCTATTGCCGTGCCTCCTAATGATCCTTTAGAACAATATTTGCTAGACCATGAAAATGATATGTTTATGAATGAAAGAAGGGAAATAGATGAAGTATTCTTTAAACAGGGACCTATTCTGAAACACAATTTTCCTGTTGAAATCCTAGGGGATCCTCCTCCACCCAAGGGTGATCCCGTGTTTGAGCTTAAAACGTTGCCTGATACTCTTTAAATATGCTTATCTAGATGAAAAGAAGATATATCCTGTTATTATTAGTGCTAACCTTTCAGAGAAGGAGGAAGAAAAATTATTGAAAACTCTGAAGAAGCACCGTGCTGCTATTGGATATACTCTTGATGATCTTAAGGGCATTAGTCCCACTCTATGTTAACACAAAATAAATTTGGAGAAAGATGCCAAACCCGTTATTGATCATCAACGACGGCTGAATCCTAAGATGAAAGAAGTGGTAAGAAAGGAAATACTAAAGCTCCTTGAGGCAGGTATAATTTATACCGTGGCTGATAGTCCGTGGGTAAGTCCTGTCCATTGTGTCCCTAAGAAGGGAGGTATTACTGTCGTTCCTAATGATAAAGATGAATTGATTCCGCAAAGAATTATTACAGGTTATAGGATGGTAATTGATTTCCGCAAATTAAATAAGGCTAGTAAAAAAGATCATTACCCCTTACCTTTTATTGATCAAATGCTAGAAAGATTATCCAAACATACACATTTTTGCTTTCTAGATGGTTACTCTGGTTTTTCTCAAATACCTATGTCAGCTGATGATCAAGCAAAGACCACTTTTACTTGCCCTTTCGGTACTTTTGCTTATAGACGTATGCCTTTTGGTTTATGTAATGCACCTGCTACCTTTCAAAGATGCATGATGGCTATATTCTCTGATTTTTGTGAAAAGATATGTGAGGTTTTCATGCACGATTTCTCCGTTTATGGATCCTCTTTTGATGATTGCTTGAGCAACCTTGATCGAGTTTTGCAGAGATTTGAAGAAACTAATCTTGTCTTGAATTGGGAGAAGTGCCACTTTATGGTTAATGAAGGCATTGTCTTGGGGCATAAAATTTTTGAAAGAGGTATTGAACTTGATAGAGCTAAAGTGGATGCTATTGAAAAGATGCCATGTCCCAAGGACATCAAAGGTATAAGAAGTTTCCTTGGTCATGCCGGTTTTTATAGGAGGTTTATTAAGGACTTCTCAAAAATTTCTCAGCCTCTGACTAATCTATTACAAAAATATATACCTTTTGTCTTTGATGATGATTGTGTAGAAGCATTTGAAATACTTAAGAAAGCATTAATTTCTGCACCTATCGTTCAACCACCTGATTGGAATTTACCCTTTGAAATCATGTGTGATGCTAGTGATTATGCTGTAGGTGCTGTTCTAGGGCAAAGAGTTGATAAGAAATTAAATGTTATTCAATATGCTAGTAAAACTCTAGACAGTGCCCAGAGAAATTATGCTACTAATAAAAAGAATTCTTAGCAGTTGTATTTGCATGTGATAAGTTCAGACCTTGTATTATTGATTCCCAGGTGACTATTCACACTGATCACGCTGCTATTAAATATCTTATGGAAAAGAAAGATGCTAAACCTAGACTTATTAGATAGGTTCTCTTGCTACAAGAATTTGATTTACATATTATTGATAGAAAGGGAGCTGAGAACCCCGTTGCAGACAACTTGTCTAGGTTAGAGAATGTTCTTGATGACCCACTACCTATTGATGATAGCTTTCCTCATGAACAATTAAATGTCATAAATGCTTCTCGACTGCTCCATGGTATGCTGATTATGCTAATTACATTGTTGCTAAATTTATACCACCTAGTTTCACATACCAGCAAAAGAAAAAGTTCTTCTATGATTTAAGACATTACTTCTGGGATGACCCACATCTTTATAAAGAAGGGGTAGATGGTGTTATTAGGCGTTGTGTACCTAAGCATGAACAGGAACAGATCCTACGCAAGTGTCACTCCGAGGCTTATGGAGGGCACCACGCTTGAGATAGAACTACACATAAGGTATTACAATCCGGTTTTTATTGGCCTACTCTCTTCAAGGATGCTCGTAAGTTTGTCTTATCATGTGATGAATGTCAAAGAATTGGTAACATTAGTAGACGTCAAGAAATGCCTATGAATTATTCACTTGTTATTGAACAATTTGACATTTGGGGCTTTGATTATATGGGACCTTTTCCTTCCTCTAATGGGTATACACATATTTTAGTTGCTGTTGATTACATTACTAAGTGGGTAGAAGCTATTCCAACTAGTAGTGCTGATCATAACACCTCTACTAAGATGCTTAAAGAAGTTATTTTTCCGAGGTTTGGAGTCCCTAGATATTTAATGGCTGATGGTGGTTCACATTTTATTCATGGTGCTTTTCGTAAGATGCTTGCTAAGTATGACATTAATCATAGAATTGCATCTCCATATCACCCACAGTCTAGTGGTCAAGTAGAATTGAGTAATAGAGAGCTCGAATTAATTTTGCAAAAGACTGTTAATAGGTCTAGAAAAGATTGGTCCAAGAAACTTGATGATGCATTATGGGCCTATGGAACTGCATATAAAAATCCTATGGGTATGTCTCCGTATAAAATGGTTTATGGAAAAGCATGCCACTTACCTCTCGACCTAGAACATAAGGCATATTGGGCTATTAAAGAGCTCAATTATGATTTCAAACTTGCCGGTGAGAAGAGGTTATTTGACATTAGCTCACTTGATGAATGGAGAACCCAAGCCTATGAAAATGCCAAGTTGTTTAAAGAAAATGTTAAAAGATGGCATGACAAAAGGATACAAAAGCGTGAGTTCAATGTAGGTGATTATGTATTGTTATACAACTCTCGTTTATGGTTTTTTGCAGGAAAACTTCTCTCTAAATGGGATGGTCCTTACGTTATCGAGGAGGTCTATCGTTCCGGTGCCATAAAAATCAACAATTTCGAAGGCACAAATCCGCAGGTGGTGAACGGTCAAAGAATCAAACATTATATCTCAGGTAATCCTATAAATGTTCAAACTAATATTATTGAAACCGTAACCCCGAAGGAATACATAAGAGACACTTTCCAGAATGTTTCAGACTCCGAAAAGGAATAGGTACGTGGTACGGTAAGTAAACCGACTCCAAAATAGTTCTAATGGCAATTTTCCTCCGTTTTGGAATATTTAAGAAAACAGGAAAATAAGAAGTAGTCCGAGAAGGACACGAGGCCTCCACGAGGGTGGAGGGCACGCCCTACCCCCCTAGGCGCGCCCCCTGCCTCGTGGGCACCTCGTGTGCTCTCCGGACTCCGTTTTCTTGCACGATACTTCTTTCGGTCGGTAAAAATTTATTATATAATCTCCCGAAGGATTTGACTCCTATATCACGCAAATATCCTCTGTTCTTGTTTCGAGCTGTTTTCTGTCAGGGTTGTCAAAGCCAGGCATCATGTCGTCCCCTTCCTTCAACAATGGTGACAACGATGCTTGGCTAATGAAGATAGATCTGAAGAGGGAAGAACCCATGGAGATCAACAAGGATGAAGGGTTCAAGAAGGCCACGGAGGACCAAGCTCCGGCAGCAGAAGACATCCTTCAACTTGATCACAATCTTCTTACCCCAACTGAGATCGAAGCTTTCAAGATGATTGAGTTAGCTCGTATACAAAAAAAGTATCTCACACGTGAAAATATTTTGTTGAAGGAGCATATCATCGCACTCAAGGGCATTATCCGCAAGTTGGAGGACCTCTTACGCTCGATGTGCGACTATCCATCATCACCTCCATCTTCTTCACCAGCAAAGGAGATATAATCACATGGGTATGGTCACTCCCCTTTTGGCAACTGCCAAGCTTGGGGCAGGTGCCCCGGTATCGTATCACCATCACACTCCTATCTTTACCGTTTTTCTTAGTTCGATCCTTTTAGTAATATCTTGATCTAGTAGAATAAAGTTTTAGTATGATCTAGTCGTGAGTTTTGCTTTATGATCCCTCTATGTAATTGAGTCCGTGAGCTATATAATAAAGATTAGTGTTGAGTCAAGGGCTTGATTTTCTTGCTATGATCTTGAGGGAATAAAAGAAAAAGAAAGAATAAAAAGAAATAAAAACAGATCATATTGATCTTATGGAGAGTAATGACTTCACATATAAAGAGTATGATGATTAAAAGTTGTTGAGAGTTGACAAACATAGCTTTGGTCATCGTTGCAATTAATAGGAAGTAATAAAGAAAGAGAGGTTTCACATATAAATATACTATCTTGGACATCTTTTATGATTGTGAGCACTCATTAAAATATGACATGCTAAAGAGTTTATGTTGGACAAGGAAGACAACATAATGGGTTATGTTTTCTTATATCTGAGATAAAGTATATTGTCATGGATCATCCAACATGTTGAGTTTGCCTTTCTCCCTCATGCTAGCCAATTCTTTGCACCAAGTAGAGATACTACTTGTGCTTCCAAATACCCTTAAACCCAGTTTTGCCATGAGAGTCCACCATATCTACCTATGGATTGAGTAAGATCCTTCATGTAAGTTGTCATCGGTGCAAGCAATAAAAAATTGATCTCTAAATATGTATGATTGATTAGTGTGGAGGAAATAAGCTTTATACGATCTTGTGATGTGGAAGAAATAAAAATGACGGACTGCATAATAAAGGTCCATATCACAAGTGGCAATATAAAGTGACGTTCTTTCGCATTAAGATTTTGTGCATCCAACCCTAAAAGCGCATGACAACCTCTGCTTCCCTCTGCGAAGGGCCTATCTTTTACTTTTATCTTCTACCTTATGCAAGAATCATGGTGATCTTCACCTTTCCTTTTTACATTTTATCCTTTGGCAAGCACAGTGTGTTGGAAAGATCCTGATATATATATATATATATATATATCCAATTGGATGTAAATTAGCATGAACTATTATTGTTGACATTACCCTTGAGGTAAAAGGTTGGGAGGCGAAACTATAAGCCCCTATCTTTCTCTGTGTCCGATTAAAACTCTGTAACCACAAGTATTGCGTGAGTGTTAGCAATTGTGAAAGACTAAATGATAGTTGAGTATGTGGACTTACTGAAAAGCTCTTACATAGACTCTTTCCGAGGTTATGATAAATTGCAATTGCCTCAATGACTGAGATTATCGTTTTTTAGTTCTCAATAAAGTTTCTGATTCATACTTTGCATTGTGAATAGATTATTACTTGAGCATAAGAAACCATATGAAAATATCCATATATGTTGATGTTATAAGAATGATCATGATGCCCTCATGTCCGTATTTTATTTTATCCACACCTCTACCTCTAAACATGTGGACATATTTATCGTTATCGGCTTCCGCTTGAGGACAAGCGAGGTCTAAGCTTGGGGGAGTTGATACGTCCATTTTGCATCATGCTTTTATGTTGATATTTATTGCATTATAGGCTATTAATACACATTATGTCACAATACTTATGCCTATTCTCTCTTATTTTACAAGGTTTACATAAAGAGGGAGAATGCCGGCAGCTGGAACTCTGGGCTGGAAAAGGAGCAAATATTAGAGACCTATTCTGCACAACTCCAAAAGTCCTGAAACTCCACGGAAGTTATTTTTGGAAATAATAAAAAATACTGAGCGAAGAAAATACCATAGGGGGCCCACACCCTGGCGATGAGGGTGGGGGCGCGCCCTACCCCCCTGGGCGCGCCCCCTACCTTGTGGCCTTCCGGTGCCCATCTTCTACTATATGAAGTCTTTCGTCTGACAAAAAATCATAACCAAGCTTTCGGGACGAGACTCCGCCGCCACGAGGCGGAACCTTGGCGGAACCAATCTAGGGCTCCGGCGGAGCTGTTCTGCCGGGGAAACTTCCCTCCGGGAGGGGGAAATCACCGCCATCGTCATCACCAATGCTCCTCTCATCGGGAGGGGGCCAATCTCCATCAACATCTTCACCAGCACCATCTCCTCTAAAACCCTAGTTCATCTCTTGTATCCAATATCTTTGTCTCCAAGTCTCAGATTGGTACATGTGGGTTGCTAGTAGTGTTGATTACTCCTTGTAGTTGATGCTAGTTGGTTTATTTGGTGGAAGATCATATGTTCAGATCCATTATGCATATTAATACCCCTCTGATTATGAACATGAATATGCTTTGTGAGTAGTTATGTTTGTTCCTGAGGACATGGGAGAAGTCTTGCTATTAGTAGTCATGTGAATTTGGTATTCGTTCGATATTTTGATGAGATGTATGTTGTCTTACCTCTAGTGGTGTTATGTGAACGTCGAATACATGACACTTCACCATTGTTTGCGCCTAGAGGAAGGCATTGGGAAGTAATAAGTAGATGATGGGTTGCTAGAGTGACAGAAGCTTAAACCCTAGTTTATGCGTTGCTTCGTAAGGGGCTGATTTGGATCCATAGTTTCATGCTATGGTTAGGTTTACCTTAATACTTCTTTTGTAGTTGCGGATGCTTGCAATAGGAGTTAATCATAAGTGGGATGCTTGTCCAAGTAAGGACAGCACCCCAGCACCGGTCCACCCACATATCAAATTATCAAAGTACCGAACGCGAATCATATGAGCATGATGAAAACTAGCTTGACGATAATTCCCATGTGTCCCCGGGAGCGCTTTTCTCTATATAAGAGTTTGTCCAGGCTTGTCCTTTGCTACAAAAAGGATTGGGCCACCTTGCTGCACTTTATTTACTCTTGTTACTTGTTACCCGTTACAAATTACCTTATCACAAAACTATCTGTACCTATAATTTCAGTGCTTGCAGAGAATACCTTACTGAAAACCGCTTGTCATTTCCTTTTGCTGCTCGTTGGGTTTGACACTCTTATTTATCGAAAGGACTACGATAGATCCCCTATACTTGTGGGTCATCAGGTAGCAAAGTGTTCTTCTGGACGGACATATGGATACAGGGATTTGCGGCCAAAGATATTGCCCCGCTGATCACTGGGATGGTGGACAAGCGAATGAAGGGGAAGAGTATGGTTAGGGAGGCACCGCTCGAGGGAGCTTGGGTCCATGACATCACGGGACAGCTATCTTTCACTGCTCACATGCAATTAATACACTTGCAACAAGCCGTGGCGATGATCCACATGAACGTTGAGGAGGAGGACGCCTTTCTTTGGCCCTGGAGCGCTACGGGATCGTACAGTGCTAAATCCACTTACAAGATGCTTTGCTAGGGCATGACTCGGTTTTCCGCCGCTCAATGCATCTGGAGAAGTTGGGCGCCTCTTAAGTGTAAAATCTTCGCGTGGCTTGCCTCCCAGTACCGGCTCTGGACCTCGGATCGACGTGCGAGACACGGACTCCAAGAAATGTCCTCGCATGCTTCATGTGCTGCCAAGATGAGGACACAGCGGATCATATCCTCGCTAGATGCGTTTATGCGAGGCAAGATTGGAGTGGCTGCTTCCAATGGTTACAAATCAACATACATATCCCAAGCCCAGAGGACACTTTCATGGGAAGGTGGACCAAGGCTAGGAAGCCCTTCCATGGTAAGCTCAAGAGAGGTTTCGACTCGTTTGTCATCTTGACCATGTGGCATCTATGGAAACAAAGAAACGCAAGAGTGGTCAACTGGATTGATCAAGTGCGCACGGACACTAACCTTGTCCAGCTCATCCACGAGGAGATCAAGCTTTGGAAGAAGGCGGGTATAGGAGTTGAGGGTTTAGATAGATTTGTGAGAGAGTAATCTTTGTGTCTTCTTTCGGAGTTGGAGTTCCGTGTACCCCCGTCTTAGCACGGGTTCTTGTAAAACTTTCTTTCTTCCTTCTATAAAAATGTGGTACGCCTTTGGCGTACTCTCGAAAAAAAATTACATCGAGAGAAAGGAATAAAGAAACTTAGGAACGACGACGAACGAATTGGTCAGCGGGCAGTGGGTTGCGCGTGAGCAACAACCTTGATGGACGAATGGTGACGAGCTGCGGTGAAATGACGGTAGCTATGAATGTTATGGTAGCTGAGAGGAACTCCGCTCTCTTTAGGATCTTTTTCTACATGCGTGTGTGCGTGCATGTTGAAGTAGTACACGATTGCGTGCTTGTTCCGTGGTGGTGGTGGATTTGGAGCTGCTGGGCCTTGTTCCAGCGCGACACAAATCTCGTTGTACTATTCCATTTTTTGTTTTTTCAGCGCGTTGTACTGTTCCTTTCCCACGCCCGCTCTCATGAGCAGTATTACTGTACTACTCTTGGTATTTTTTTGACACACAGTATGCTCGTACATAAGAACATATACTCATCCCTATAAACGCATGCACGCACCGTTAAATATATGAGCAAATTACTAAGAGATTTAATCCAAATAAACACAAAAATAAGTCATGACGGCAATAACAGAAATTGAACTAATCATGCAGCCTAGCATAATAGATGAACAGATCGAATCTATGGCACATACTAGAAAAATGAATTCTACCACAAACTTGAATAACAAGGACATAATCACATACGGTGCAACGGGAGCAGAACCGTTGGCGTTGATGTTGTCGCCCATGTCGTTGAGGAAGAGGTTGTCGAGGTCGGGGAAGAAGTCATCATTGGCGAATTCGTCGCTGCTAGCAGTCACGCGAGTGCGCTCCCCAAAAACCAGATCGCCCCTCTCCCGTACAGGATCACGAGAGGCGAGGTTCCGAAGGCCTACTGTCCCTTCTCGCGGTGCATGCCGGAAGGAGGAATGGAAAAGACTTGCGTGGTGGCGCAATGATCTGGAACAATGTGAAACCATACGATGCGGCGGCTAGGGTAGACGTCTGCCTGACTATATAATACGGGCCGTGTAGGTTGTGGGAGTAAACCCCACGTCCAAGTCGTGATCCAAACGAATCGAAAATAGTAATTAACGCGTCCGTTTATTAATTATTGACTCATTAATTTTCCCGAGCAGGAAAAATATAGACAACATGCATCGCTTTGTCCTCGGCTTGGCTCATTCACGAAACCCGACGCGGCACATCGTGACGATGCAAAGCGAGGCAAGGCGTGTAGGTCTCCTCTTGTCATGCTCATACAAGTGGTAGAAGAGCTCACCCTATAAAAAGGTGCAACTCCCACTCAACTTCCGTGGTGGGACTAAACTTTAGTCCCACTTACACCACTCACAGCCATGCATGGATGGACCATGAGAATTTCAGGTTTTTAGTTGGGCTTTGGGCCAAAGGCCTGCCAACAAATTCCAACAATCCCCTACAAAGTCTCATTGGCACATCTCATCATTTAGTTCCAAAACATTGTTTTATATACCGGTGCTTAGTGGAGACTGTGAAGTTGAACTTCCACTTAGAATTTTATGCTACACTAGATAACAACTTGAATAATGGATTATGCCTTGAACTACAAATTTTCTGCGAGACTAGTTCCACACAAATTCTGGACCGATACTGGGCTGCCGCAAGGCTTCCCTGCGGGTGGAGCATATACATCATACTCCAGGGCCTTTCGTGAATTTATTAGAGAACACCCAATTCTCACACACTGCGATGTTAACAGTCAAATTCATATAGGTGTGTTCCTCAGGAGATGCTCTGCAGGACAACATATCTGCTTACTCAAATAAGCCACTCAAAACACATTAAGATAACTATCAACCTGCCATGCAGATCAAAAGACTATTGCATCTTTACGGAGTGGGATAATTAATATAGGGATACTCTCCTTCCAGCAGACCAACAGCTTGTCTCCCACTTCTACTTCATGGGATCTCCGATCACATAGAGTGGGTTACCACAATGGACAACTCATACGGTGGGTCTCAAACCCATCTCCATCGATGCATTATCTATAACATTACCTGATAAACCCTTTATGAACGGATCTACCAAGTTTTTCGACGTTTGGATATAATCCAATGTAATAACTCCAGAGTTCTTCATTTTTCTGACAGATTTAATCTCATCTTCACATGCTTTGAGGACTTCATAGTATCCTTAGAAATGTTTATCTTGACGACCACAATTTGATTATCACATTTCATCAGGATTGGGAGTATTGGGTTTTCAACCATGGGTAAGTCCACCAAGAGCTGACGAAGCCACTCTGCTTCAACAGTGGCAGTGTCTAATGCCGTGAGTTCTGCTTCCATAGTTGACCTAGTTAAGATGGTCTGCTTGCAAGACTTCCATCAAGAAGCGCCACCACCAAGTGTAAAAACATAACCACTTGTGGCCTTAATCTCATCAGCATCAAATATCCAGTTTGAGTCACTATAACCCTCTAGTACCCTCAGATACCCGATGTAGTGAATCCCATAGCTCGCAGTGCCTTTCAAATAGCGCATAACTCTCTCAAGCGCATGCCAATGATAATCTCCCGGTTTTGACACAAACCGGCTCAGTTCGTTCACAACAAATGAGATGTCAGGCCTCGTGGCACACACCAGATACATAAGCGAGCCAGTAATCTGAGAATATCTCAGTTGATCTCTAGCAATCCGTCGATTCTTTCGAAGCAACACACTAGCATCATATTGAGTTGGAGAAGGCTTGCAGTCATTATACCCAAAATGACTCAAGAGCTTTTCCACATAGTGAGATTGAAGCAGTGTAATCCCAGCATTCTCATCTCTCAACAACTTGACGTTTAAGATAACATCAACTACTCCTAGATCCTTCATCTCAAAACAACAAGATAAGAAATCTGTAACCTCCTTGATTAAATCAAGTTTGGTTCCAAAGATCAGTATGTCATCGACATACAAACAAAGAATAACTCCTCCACCCCCACCATGGCGATAGTACACACACTTCACATTCGTTTACAACAAAGCCTTCAGCGGTTAATGTTCTTTTGAACTTCTCATGCCACTCCTTGGGAGCTTGTTTAAGGCCATATAAAGACTTTAATAGCTTGCACACCTTTCCTTCCTGACTAGGTACTACAAAACCATATGGCTGATGAAGGAAATATGCCCTAGAGGCAATAATAAAGTTGTTATTTTATATTTCCTTCTGGATGATAAAGGTTTATTATTCATGC
This sequence comes from Aegilops tauschii subsp. strangulata, assembly GCF_002575655.3. Taxonomy (NCBI): domain Eukaryota; kingdom Viridiplantae; phylum Streptophyta; class Magnoliopsida; order Poales; family Poaceae; genus Aegilops; species Aegilops tauschii. Next base: position 328,825,819 of record NC_053041.3, on the reverse strand, counting down.
TAGAATTGTATTGATCGAAAACATAAATACATGTGTGAATACATAAACAAATACCGTGTCCCTAGTAAGCCTCAACTATACTAGCTCGTTGATCAAAGATGGTTAAAGTTTCCTAAGCATGGACATGTGTTGTCATTTGATGACGGGATCACATCATTAGGCCCCGCTTGGAGTGTAGTTTTTCTACCACCCTTGTAATCTTTTACACCTGTATTATACAGGCCTCCAACCAAATACATTCTGAAGGGTGGTATTTTCAATCCGGTTGTAATATGTGCTTGGCTCTCCAGGTTTCAATCCACTTGTAAAATATGCATGTCGCCCAGGTTGCAACACCCGACTTTCCAAATCACATGTACACACATATTCAACAGCACAGACTAAACAAGCATGTGAATTTCCAATACAACTGCACTTCGACACAAATTGCACAAGTATAAAATGAGCTAAAATTTTCATTTATATTACAATAGCACAACATCAGTAAAAAAGATCATATTTTTGCAATCTTCCAGTTGAACATAGTTCCGATAACTCATAGTGCTCAAAGTCAGCAATTTAAATTACAATTCTATTGAGGCATACTTGTCTCGTCTCGTTGGCATGGTACATAACCAAAGTTAGGACTCGGCAATTGTTCAATCGGTGTGCGTCTAGACATAAAATATTTCTGAAAGATTATGACTGCTTCATGGACTCGGGTAATCACAGAATCATGCGAAAGGGCGACCTGAAAAAAAACATTAGCTATATAATGATCACTTTGTGCTCTATGAATGATACCAACCATGGATGTAGAGAACAACCATGTATGTCAAAAAGATTAGAACAAAATCCTGAATTACCAATGGGAGCCAGATGGTTCAAGGTAGCCATAGCATGTCACTCAAATTTAAAGTAACTACATTATTTTTCAAGAAAGACCGATGAAGAAACAACATGGCAGCAATATAAACAAAATCTTGAATAAGAAAAATGTTCCAGGCAGCAACAAGTCTACACATGTCTAGAATATTATGTTGCAAAGGGGGATTGAAACATCAGCACCAACAGTATAACTCTGAAGTTGAGACCATGTGTAGAACCCAATAAACAGGGCAAGCAATCATGCAATAAAGAGGGCAACCAATCCTGCAATAAACAGGGCAAGCAATAATGAAGATTGGGATACATTCTATTGATTTACGTAGCGAAAATAAAAGGAGCACGAACAATACCTTTGATCAGAGCACCAGATTGATTGAAGGAAGACCACCAGATGAAAGTCGAGCTGCAAAGGAATACTCGCTGAAATAAGCCTTACAAACTTATCTTTAGTGGGGAGAAGAAATGCAGAAAACCAAGATAATGGTACTTACAAGGAGGAGGCTGAGGACTAATCTTGTCGACTTCCTTCTTTAGCCACATACCCCGCAATCTTGAGTTGTAACCCAGAAAAATCTCACGGTTTGCAGCATCTTTGAAAACATCAGAGGCAAAGATTTTGACCTCATCGTGAACATCATCCATGTCATTCAAGACCTCTAAGCATTCTGTAATTGAGGGCTATTTTCCTTGCTATGACACTTTTTCCTTCTTGGAAGCTTGCCCTTTCTTGAAATTCACATAAGCCATCATGGAATATTCAAGCCGCTGTACAGATGTGGCACCTTTTTGTTTCTTGGTTTTTTCCCCTTAGGACTTGATTCACTTATTTGTGGTTGATCACCATCAGCATCTTCACTGCCTAATTCTTCCTCGTCATTGATAGTGTTCTCTCTTTCATCCACATCATCTAATGTAGGAGTATCATTGATGTCAATTATTGAAGAAGTCCTTATGTTGTCATCTCTTCCATGTCTTGTATTTTTCTTGCTAGTGCTTGCAACCATCTTCTCCTTTGCTCCAAAGTTGCTACCTAATTTTGTGACAATCAGAGGCTTCCTTGATGTGAGGCAATGTCTTCCTTGAGAAATGTGTCCTTCATAGAGCACACCCCATGCCTCGTAAAATGGAAAGCTCTTTCCTTCATCCATTTTGAGCTTTGGGTCCTCCTACATAATTAATAGAAAGGTGTGAGCAGATCATGCATAGGCATAGAAAAGTTCATGCACATATAAGGAAATCAGAAGTTTGAAGGAATAAAAACTTACTGCAATGATCTCTTCCCGTTTTTCAGGCATGGTGTTGATCACAGATGCAATATGATTCCATGATATTCCAGAACGGTTGATTGTGGACTTGATATTTTTGTAGTGCTTTTTCAACCGAGCTTCCTTATCTTGGACCTGATCCTTGGTAAAACTTGCCTCTGGATATAAATTGTTCAATTCCTTGACAACTTGATTGCATCCTTCTGTAGTCCACCCATTTTGGCCATGGTAATGAGATAGATTGTACTCTGTAAGTACCTCCACGAGACTTTTCTCATGCCTTGCTGTCCACTTAGCCCTATTTTGCGTCATTAGAACCTATGACAATGTAACTTTAGCAATAAATCAACACAAGAATCTGATCAAATTAAGCAATATAAAAATATAAAATGAAACATCACATTAATCAATACAAATCTGAATATCCAACATCACATTCAGCAATATAAGAATCTGAAAATGCAAAATCACATCAATCAATATGAAATGAAACATTAACATAACTCAAATATTACTAATATATAAGATTGATCCCCAATAACATAACTCAAATGTCATCCTTACATAACTCAAATGTCATTTTTATATCTCAAATTTCACATCATTACAATAAATTACATTGACAGAAATAAAAACTTCAATTATTAGCCAACAGATCTCCGTGACATTTTTGTCTTCTAATTCTTTGATAGTCCACCCACATCCTGTTGGCAATTTCATCTCTCATGGAATTACCAAGGTCCCTTTGATTGCTTGAGGATGTAGGAACATCTCGAGGTTTGTCATCTCCATCAGGAAGAGTGACAAAATGAAGAGGATCAATTTGCATTTGTTGCGTATCTAACCATTCTTCATCACCTCTCCTCGGATTATGTTGTGAAATACAGCTGCCGCCACAGCAATTTTGACTTGAGTATCAATTGGGTAATGCATGCCAACTTTCAAAATAGGAAATCGCATTTCCCAGACACCAATTGCACGCTCTATGTGGTTTCGTAGACGGGCATGCCTTAGATTGAAAAGTTCTTTCGCATTCTTTGGGCGAGAGCCACCTCTACCAAAATCTTGTAGATGATAACGAACTCCATGGTACGGAGCTAGAAATTGTGGGGTGTTTGCGTAGCCTCCGTCAACCAAATAGTACTTTCCCGTAGGTACATGGAAGCCCGATTGAAAGGAAGATTTCAATACTCCAGCATCTGAGGCAGACCCCTCCCAACCAGCCGACACATAAACAACCTTGAGATCAAAGTCGCAGGCAACCATCAAATTTTGGGAGAGGGTCCCCTTTCTATTCCTATATGGAGCAGCCTCACTGGATGCGATGGTCATGGGAACATGAGTCCCATATATTGCCCCTAGGCAGTTCTGCATTAAACAAGCTATGGTTACTATATGTGTTATGCTAAGAGAGGATAGAAATTCCTAAAGTACATAGCAAGGGATGGTGTCTACCTCGAAGAAAGGCCAAAACTGGGGATGTGTTGATATTTTACAGTGAGTATCTGACGAACTATGCTTGATAAGGTCAAATGCCAATGATATCATAGCATTGAAGCATCCATTGATATGTCTATGCACTATTTCCGGACTATGCTGAAATCTATCAATCAATGTACCATAACTCGCATTCCTGGAAAGCATGTACATAAACATCCCTAGTTGCTCTCCAACGCTGACTCCTCTTGAGTTTCGTAGAAGATTTTTGGATCTAAGGTGGTCGCATAGAGCTTGGAAGATGTGGGATTCCATCCTAAGAATATCAGGGCACCGTTGAGGGTGGCCATCCAATATTTCCCGGATATACTTAGCTCCTGTAAGAATTGATGTGTTGTATGGAATCTTTTCTCTCCTAGAAGATATACAATATAATGTCGGAAAGACAAGAAACATTATCTCCTCCTCCTCCTCCGAATCAGTACGTGACTCGTAACCGTCAGCATGATTACTTGTATCCATTATCTAGCGAGAAGAGAATACAAAATAAATAAGCAAAAATACTTTGTCAATCTATATAGCATACACATCAGGGCATGGATTGTTACCAAGCTTCTGTTGTTATTCCATGGATCAGTCATGTTATTTAAACGAAGCAGGCCCATAGTATATGAACAACGACAGACTAGTTTAACATGACCAAACACATTATCTATTGCAAGGAACTTTGGACACTATCTTCAACCGATCAAAAACAGAAAAAAAATCAATGGGGCTTTCTTTAAACTATGAAATACCATAAGTAATTCATAGATATAGAGATTGTCCTTGAAGCAAATTAGTTGCGAGATCAAGCGAGTGAATTAACTGATCCGTAAATAGACATGCGCCTGATACATTGGCACCTAGATGAAACAAGCAATGTACAGTACATTCTTTCAGAGTGGTAACAATCAATTAGCATAAACATCTTGGACAGACAAAAGCAACTCATTAGATCACTATTCATCTATTTGTTTATCATTATTTCTAGATTTACATCAAACTGAACTTTGACAACAGCTAACTACCCGATCATTTGGCTTATTTCCCCGATCGACCTGAACTTTGATAGCAGCTTAAACTGTAATGTAACAACTAAATGAAGCTTGGCTTATTTCCCCGATCAAACTGAACTTTAACCGACGGAACTAACTACCCTACACCTGACGAAACTGAATTCTAGTGAAACTTTGCCAGCAGCTGTTAACTGATAGGAGGGTTCGGTCTAATCATCACCAAGCAGGATGGCGACGTCGCCAAGGAGTACTCCGCCGCTGGCTGATTGGGGAAGGGGCAGGGAGGGGCAGAGGAGGAGGAGGGAGGATACCTTGGCGGAGCAGAGGAGGATGAGCGGTTCCCATCACGATTAGGTCACGATTGCCGACCAGCGTCGCCGTCGCGGCCACGAGCGAGTAGCCATCACCATCGTGGCCAGGAGTGAGTCGCCGTCGTCGGCGCGCCTAAACCCCGTTGAGGCCACCGTCTTCTGCGCCTCACCACGTCGCCATCGCGAACGCCGTCGCTTGACCTCCTCGTGGACACCAGCGCCGGCGCCTACTGGCAGCGCAACTCGATCTAGGTCTTGAGCGAGAGGCGAGGTGGGGGAAAAACGACGGGCGCTGGTCTGTATCGGATATCGGCCTAATACAGGTGTAAATGAGAAAACAGGTGTAGAATTTACAGCCCAAAAACGACATGCTAAGCACGAACGCGGGGCCCATCCGTTTTTATTTTACAGGGGTATATTTTACAGGTGTATTGGGCCTCAAAACGAGGAACCAAGCGGGGCCTTAGATAATGATGTGATGGACAAGACCCATTCGTTAGCTTAGCATGTTGATTGTTTAGTTTATTGCTATTGGTTTCTTCATGTCAAATACATATTCCTTCGACTATGAGATTATGCAACTCCCGGATACCGGAGGAATATACCTTGTGTGCTATCAAACGTCAGAACGTAACTGAATGATCATAAAGATGCTCAATAGGTATCTCTGAAAGTGTTTCTTGAGTTGGCATAGATCGAGATTAGGATTTGTCACTCCGAGTATCAGAGAGGTATCTCTGGGCCCTCTCGGTAATGCACATCATAAGAAGCCTTGCAAGCAAAGTGACTAATGAGTTTGTTGCAAGATGATGTATTATGGAACGAGTAAAGAGACTTGCCGGTAACGAGATTGAACTACGTATGAAGATACCGCCGATCGAATCTCGGGCAAGTAACATACCGATGGACAAAGGGAATTACGTATGTTGTCATAACGGTTCAACCCATAAAGATCTTCATAGAATATGTAGGAGCCAATATGGGCATCCAGGTTCCGCTATTGGTTATTGACCGGAGAGGTGTCTTGGTCATGTCTACATAGTTCTCGAACCCGTAGGGTCCGCACACTTAACGTTCGTTGACAATATAGTGTTATATGAGTTATATGATTTGGTGAGCAAATGTTGTTTGGAGTCCCGAATGAGATCACAGACATGGCGAGGAGTCTCAAAATGGTCAAGAGTTAAAGTTTGATATATATATATATATATATATATATATATACATAGGACGATGGTATTCGGACACCGGAAGTGTTTCGGAGTGTACCGGGTAGTCACCGGAGTACCGAAGATGGTACCGGACACCACCGGGATGTTAGTGGGCCTATTGGGCCATAAGAGGTAAGCACACCAGCCCACAAGGGGCTAGCGCGCCCCCCATGGCAGCCGCCCTAGTGGGGAAAGGAAAGGAGGGATTCGGCTTCCCCCTTCCTTCCTCTCCCCCCTTTCCTCCCCCATCCGACAAATATGGCGGGGGGGAGGGGGCAAGAGCAGGAGCCCAAGTAGGATTCATATCTACTTGGGGCACCCCTTGGCCTCTTCCCTCTCCCTCCCACCTATATATATGTGGGGGAGCGCCTAGTACAACACAACATTGTCTTAGCCATGTGAGGCGGCCCCTCCACCGTTTACTCCCTCGGTCATATTTTCCGTAGTGCTTAGGCGAAGCCCTGCGAAGATAGCTTCACCATCACCGTCGCCACGCCGTCGTGCTGCTGGAACTCATCCACTACTTCACCGTCTTGTTGGATCAAGAAGGCGAAGGACGTCATCGAGCTGAACGTGTGCTGAATGCGCAGGTGCCGTATGTTCGGTGCTCGATCGGTTGGAATGGGAAGAAGTTCGACTACATCAACCGTGTTGTCAAACGCTTCTGCTTACGGTCTACGAGGGTATGTAGACACACTCTCCCCCTCATTGCTATGCATCTCCATGGATAGATGTTGCGTGTGCGTAGAATTTTTTTTATTTTCCATGCAACATTTCCCAACCGTGGCATTCGAGCCAGATCTATGCGTAGATGATATGCACGAGTAGAACACAAAGAGTTGTGGGCGGTGATAGTCATACTGATTACCACCAATGTCTTATTTTGATTCGGCGGTATTGTGGGATGAAGCAGCCCGGACCAACCTTACATGTCCACGCACATGAGACCGGTTCCACCGACTGACATGCAACTAGTTTTGCATAAAAGGTGGCTGGCGGGTGTCTGTTTCTCCTACTTTAGTTGAATCTAATTTGACTATGTCTGGTCCTTGAAGAAGGTTAAAATAGCAAACTTGATGAATCACCGTTGTGGTTCTTGCGTAATAAAGAACGGTTCTTGCTAGAAGCCCGTAGCAGCCACGTAAAACTTACAACAACAAAGTAGAAGACGTCTAACTTGTTGTGATGTGATATGGTCAAGATATGATGTGATATATATTGATGTATGAGATGATCAAGTTTTGTAATATTGACAACCAGAAGGAGCCTTAGGGTTGTCTCTTTATTGTATGAAGTGCAAGCGCCATGTAATTGCTTTACTTTATCACCATGTGTTAGCGATAGTTGTAGAAGCAATAGTTGGCGTGACAATCTTGACGCTACGATGGAGATCAAGGTGTCAAGCCGGTGACGATGGAGATCATGACGATACTTTGGAGATGGAGATCAAAAGCACAAGATGATGATGGCCATATCATGTCACATATTTTGATTGCATCTGATGTTTATCTTTTATGCATCTTATTTTGCTTAGAATGTCGGTAACATTATAAGGTGATCCGTTCACTAAATTTCAAGATAAAAGTGTTCTCCCCGAGTATGCACCATTGCCAAAGTTTGTCGTTTCGAAGCACCACGTGATGATCGGGTGTGATAGACTCTACGTTCACGTGCAACGGGTGTAAGACAGTCTTGCACATGCAGAATACTTGGGTTAAACTTGATGAGCCTAGCATGTACAGACATGGTCTCGGAAGACTAGAGACCGAAAGGTCGAACGTGAGTCATATAGTGGATATGATCGACATAGAGATGTTCACCATTGATGACTACCCCATCTGACATGATGATCGGACATGGGTTAGTTGATTTGGATCATGTATCGCTTAGATGACTTGAGGGATGTTTATTTAAGTGGGAGTTCATTAGTAATTTGATTAATTGAACTTAATTTATCATGAATTTAGTCTTATATTTTTGCATATCTATGTTGTAGATCAATGGCCCGAGCTACCGTTCCCCTGAATTTTAATGCGTTCCTAGAGAAAGCTAAGTTGAAAGATGATGGTAGCAACTACACGTACTGGGTCCGTAACTTGAGGATTATCCTCATTGCTGCATAGAAGAATTATGTCCTTGATGCACCGCTAGGTGAAAGGCCTGCTGCAGGAGCTGAAGCTGATGTTATGAACGTCTGGCAAGCTCAAACTAATGACTACTCAATAGTTCAGTGTGCCATGCTTTACAGCATAGAACCGAGACTTCAAAGAAATTTTGAACGTCATGGAGCATATGAGATGTTCCTGGAGTTGAATTTAGTATTTCAAGCAAATGCCCGGGTTGAGAGATATGAAGTCTCCAACAAGTTTATAGCTGCAAGATGGAAGAGAACAATTCTGTCAGAGAACACATACTCAAAATGTCTGGGTATCATAACCGCTTGACTCAGCTGGGAGTTGAACTTCCGGTTGATAGTGTTATTGACAGAGCTCTTCAATCACTGCCACCAAGCTATAAAGGCTTCGTCATGAACTATAATATGCAAGGGAAATAAAACGATTCCTGAGCTCTTCGCAATGATTAAGGCTGCAGAGGTAGAAATCAAGAAGGAGAATCAAGTGTTGCTGGTTAACAAGACCACTAGTTTCAAGACAAAGGGCAAGGGAGAGAAAGGGAACTTCAAGATGAATGGCAAGCAAGTTGCCACTCCCAGGAAGAAGCCCAAAGCCGGACCCAAGCCTGAATTTGAGTGCTTCTACTGCAAAGGGACTGGTGATACATCCATTTTGCATCATGTTTTCTTACTGTTATTTATAGTGTTTTTATCCATAATAATGCCTTTTGGAGTAATTCTAATACCTTTTCTCTCATAATTTGCAAGGTACACACCAAGAGGGAGAATTCCGACAGCTGCAAATGTGGACCTGAAAAAGCTACGTCGGGCCACCTATTCTGTGCAACTCCAAATGAGCTGAAACTCCATGAGGATTTTTTGTGGAATATTTAAGAAATATTGGAGCCAATAAACACTAGAGGGGGCCACCAGGTGGGCACAACCCACCTAGGCGTGCCAGGCCCCCTGGCGCGCCTTTGTGGGTTGTGGCCTCCTCGGCCCACCTCCGGTGCCCATCTTCTGGTATATAAGTGATTTTGACCTAGAAAAAATAAAGATAAGACTTTCGGGACGGAGCGCCGCCGTCTCGAGGCGGAACTTGGGCAGGAGCACTTTTGCCCTCTGGCGGAGCGATTCTTCGGGGAACTTCCCTCCCGGAGGGGGAAATCATCGTCATCATCATCACCAACAACTCTCCCATATTGGGGAGGTCAATCTCCATCAACATCTTCACCAGCACCATCTCATCTCAAACCCTAGTTCATCTCTTGTATTCAATCTTGTTACCGGAACTATAGATTGTTGCTAGGGGGTGACTAGTAGTGTTGATTACATCTTGTAGTTGATTACTATATGGTTTATTTGGTGGAAGATTATATGTTCAGATCCATTATGCATATTAATACCCCTCTGATCATGAGCATGTTTATTGTTTGTGAGTAGTTACTTTCGTTCTTGAGGTCACGGGATAAATCATGTTGCAAGTAATCATGTGAATTTGATAGGTGTTCGATATTTTGATGGTATGTATGTTGTGATTCCCTTAGTGGTGTCATGTGAACGTCGACTACATGACACTTCACCATATTTGGGCCTAAGGGAATGCATTTGGAGTAGTAAATAGATGGTGGGTTGCGAGAGTGACAGAAACTTAAACCCCAGTTTATGCACTATTCCGTAAGGGACCGATTGGATCCTAGAGTTTAATGCTATGGTTAGAATTTATTCTTAATACTTTTCTCGTAGTTGCGGATGCTTGTGGGAGGGTTAATCATAAGTAGGAAGTTTGTTCAAGTAAGAACAGCACCTAAGCACCTGTCCACCCACATATCAAATTATCAAAGTAGCGAACACAAATCAAACCAACATGATGAAAGTGACTAGATGAAATTCCCGTGTACCCTCAAGAACGCTTTGCTTATCATAAGAGACCATTTTGGCATGTCCTTTGCCTTAAAAGGATTGGGCTACCTTGCTGCATACTTGTTACAATTATCGTTACTTGCTCGTTACAAATTACCTTGCTATCAAACTACTCGCTACTTACAATTTCAGCACTTGCAGACATTACCTTACTGAAAACTACTTGTCATTTCCTTCTGCTCCTCGTTGGGTTCGACACTCTTACTTATCGAAAAGAGCTACAATTGATCCCCTATAATTATGGGTCATCAAGGCTATTCTCTGGCACCGTTGCCGGGGAGTGAAGCGCCTTTGGTAAGTGGAACTTGGTAAGGAAACATTTATATAGTGTGCTGAAATTTATTGTCACTTTGTTACTATGGAAAAGAATCCTTTGAGGGGTTTGTTCGGGGTATCTTCACCTCGTCCGGAACCACAATTAATTGTCCCTCAACCTACTGCACCTACTGAAAATATTGAATATGAAATTCCTTCGGGTATGATAGAACAACTGCTAGCTAATCCTTATGCAGGAGATGGAACAGAACATCCTGATATGCACTTGATATATGTAGAACAAATTTGTGGATTGTTCAAGCTTGGAGGTTTACCCGGAGATGAGGTGATGAAAAAGGTTTTCCCTTTATCTTTGAAGGGAAAAGCATTGGCATGGTATATGCTATGCGATAATATTGGATCATGGAATTGGAATCATTTGAAATTGGAGTTCCACCAAAAAATGTATCCTATGCATCTAGTTCATCATGATCGGAATTATATATATATATAATTTTTGTCCTCGTGAAGGAGAAAGTATCGCTCTAGCTTGGGGGAGGCTTAAGTGAATGTTATATTCATGCCCCAATCATGAGCTCTCAAGAGAAATTATTATCCAAAAATTTTATGCTCGGCTTTCTCGTAATGATCAAACCATGATGGATACTTCTTGTACTGGTTCTTTTATGAAAAAAAAACTATTGAATTCCGGTGGGATCTTTTGGAAAGAATTAAATGCAACTCTGAAGATTGGGAACTTGATGAAGGTAAAGAGTCAGGTATAAAGCTTAAGTATGATTGTGTTAAATCTTTTATGGATACCGATGCTTTTCAAAAGTTTAGCACTAAATATGGACTTGACTCTGAGATAGTAGCCTCCTTTTGTGAATCATTTGCTACTCATGTTGAAATCCCTAAAGAGAAGTGGTTTAAATATCACCCACCTATTAAAGAAGAAATTAAAGAACCGGTTCCAGTTAAAGAAGAAACTATACTTTATAATGTTGATCCAGTTGTTCCTACTGCTTATATTGAGAAACCTCCTTTTCCTGTTAGGATAAAGGAACATGCTAAAGTTTCAATTGTGGTTAACAAAAGCTATGTTAGAACACCTAAACCTGATGAATAAACTAGAGTGGAACCTAATGTTGCTATGGTTAAAAATCTCTTAGAAGAAGACATAGATGGGCATGCTATTTACTTCTGTGCAGAAGCTGCCAGAATTGCTAAACCGGAAAAAGGGGATAAAAATAGACCAGTTGTTGGCCTGCCTGTCATTTCAGTTAAAATAGGAGATCACTATTATCATGGTTTACGTGACATGGGTGCTAGTGTGAGTGCTATTCCTTACAAGTTATATCAAGAAATTAGGCAAGACATAGCGCCTACAGAGTTAGAAGACATAGATGTTACTATTAAACTTGCAAATAGAGACACCATATCACCTTGTGGGATTATTAGAGATGTTGAAGTCTTGTGCGGGAAAATTAAATACCCTACTGATTTTCTTGTTCTTGGTTCCCCACAAGATGACTTCTGTCCCATTATCTTTGGTAGACCTTTCTTGAACACAGTTAATGCTAAGATAGATTGCCAGAAACAAACTGTGGGTGTTAGTTTTGGTGATGAGTCTCATGAGTTTAATTTTCCAAGTTTAGTAGAAATCATCATGAAAAAGAATTTCCTAGTAAGGATGAATTAATTGGTCTTGCTTCTATTGTTGTGCCGCCTACTGATCCTTTAGAGCAATACCTGCTAGACCATGAAAATGATTTACATATGCATGAAAGAAATGAAATAGATAATATTTTCTTTGAACAAAATCCTCTACTTAAACACAATTTGCCTATTGAAACTCTAGGAGGTCCTCCTCCATCTAAAGGTGATCTTGTGTTTGAATGAAAGCAATTGCCATACACTTTGAAATAGGCTTATCTCGATGAAAAGAAGATATATCCTGTTATTATTAGTGCTAACCTTTCAGAACATGAAGAAGAAAGATTATTGAAAGTTCTAAGGAAGCACCGAGCTGCTATTGGATATACTCTTGATGATTTAAAGGGCCTTAGTCCCACTCTATGCTAGCACGAAATTAATAAGGAACCTAATGCTAAACCAGTTGTTGATCACCAACGTCGGTTAAATCCGAATATGAAAGAGGTGGTAAGAACGGAAATATTAAAACTTCTGGAAGCAGGTATAATCTATCCTACAGTTGATAGTAGATTGGTAAGTCATGTTCATTGTGTCCCTAACAAAGGAGGTATTGCTGTTGTTCCTAATGATAAGAATGAACTTATTCCACAAAGAATTGTTATAGGCTAGAGAATGGTAATTGACTTTAGAAAATTAAATAAAGCAACTAGAAAAGATCATTACCCTTTGCCTTTTATTGATCAAATGCTTGAAAGATTATCTAAGCACACACACTTTTGCTTCCTTGATGGATATTCTGGCTTTTCACAAATACCTGTTTCTCAACCTGATCAAGAAAAGACCACTTTTACTTGTCCTTTTGGAACCTATGCTTATAGACATATGCCTTTTGGTTTATGTAATGCACCTGCTACCTTTCAAAGATGCATGATGGCTGTATTCTCTGATTTTTGTGAAAAGATTGTTGAGGTTTTCATGGATGATTTCTCTGTCTATGGGAAGTCTTTTGATGATTGTTTAAGCAATCTTGATCAAGTTTTTCAGAGATGTGAACAAACAAGTCTTGTCTTGAATTGGGAGAAGTGCCACTTTATGGTTAATGAAGGCATTGTTTTGGGTCATAAAATTTCTTAAAGAGGTATTGGAGTGGACCAAGCTATGGTTGATGCAATTGAGAAAATGCCGTGTCCTAAGGACATCAAAGGTATTCGTAGTTTCCTAGGTCATGCTGGTTTCTATAGGTGGTTTATCAAGGACTTTTTTCTAAAATTTCTAGGCCTCTTACTAATCTTTTGCAAAAGGACATTCCTGTTGTCTTTGATGATGATTGTCTTGAAGACTTTGAAACACTCAAGAAAGCTTTAATTACTGCACCTATAGTTCAACCACCTGATTGGAATTTGCCTTTTGAAATTATGTGTGATGCTAGTGATTATGCTGTTGGTGCTGTTCTAGGACAAAGAGTTGATAAGAAATTGAATGTTATTCATTATGCTAGTAAAACTCTAGACAGTGCTCAAAGAAATTATGCTACTACTGAAAAAGAATTCTTAGCAGTGGTGTTTTCTTGTGATAAGTTTAGACCTTATATTGTTGATTCCAAAGTAACTGTTCACACAGACCATGCTGCTATTAAATATATTATGGAAAAGAAAGATGCTAAACCTAGACTTATTCGTTGGGTTCTCTTGTTACAAGAATTTGATTTGCATATTATTGATAGAAAAGGAGATGAGAACCCCGTAGCTGATAACTTGTCTAGGCTTGAAAATGTGCTTGATGACCCACTTCCTATTGACGATAGTTTCCTTGATGAGCAGTTAGCTGCAATAAATGTTGCTAATAGTACTCCTTGGTATGCTGACTATGCTAATTACATTGTTGCTAAATATTTACCACCTAGCTTTACTTACCAACAAAACATAAAATTCTTCTATGATTTAAGACATTACTTTTGGGATGACCCACATCTTTATAAAGAAGGAGTAGATGGTATTATTAGACGTTGTGTACCTGAGCATGAACAGGGACAAATCCTACGGAAATGTCACTCCAAACCTTATGGAGGCCATCATGCTGGAGACAGAACTTCTCGCAAGGTATTGCAATCTGGATTTTATTGGCCTACTCTCTTCAAGGATGCTCGTAAGTATGTCTCATCTTGTGATTAATGCCAAAGAATAGGTAATATCGGTAAGCGTCAAGAAATTTCTATGAATTATTCACTTGCTGTTGAACCATTTGATGTTTGGGGATTTGATTACATGGGACCTTTTCCTTCTTCTAGTGGGTATACACACATTTTGGTTGCCATTGATTATGTTACTAAATGGGTAGAAGCTATTCCAACTAGTAGTGTTGATCACAGGACCTCTATTAAAATGCTTAAGGAAGTTATTTTCCCAAGGTTTGGAGTCCCTAGATATTTAATAACTGATGGTGGTTCACACTTTATTCATGGTGCTTTTCGTAAAATGCTTGCTAAGTATGATGTTAACCATAGAATTGCATCACCCTATCATCCTCAGTCTAGTGGTCAAGTTGAACTTAGCAATAGATAAATAAAATTAATTTTGCAAAAGAATGTCAATAGGTCCAGGAAGAATTGGTCTAAGAAATTAGATGATGCACTTTGGGCTTATAGAACAGCATATAAAAATCCTATGGGTATGTCTCCTTATAAAATGGTTTATGAAAAAGCTTGTCATTTACCTCTTGAGTTAGAACATAAAGTATATTGGGCAGTTAAAGAACTTAACTATGACTTCAAACTTGCTGGTGAAAAGAGGCTATTTGATATAAGCTCATTAGATTAATGGACAACCCAAGCTCGTGAAAATGCAAAGTTATTCAAAGAAAAAGTTAAAAGGTGGCATGACAAAAGAATTCAAAAACGCGAGTTTAAAGTCGGAGAGTATGTTCTTTTGTACAACTCTCGTTTCAGATTCTTTGCAGGCAAACTCCTCTCAAAATGGGAAGGCCTCATTGTCATCGAGGAGGTTTACTGGTCTGGAGCCATCAAAATAAATAATTTCGAAGGCACTAACCCGAAGGTTGTCAACGGACAACGAATAAAGCATTATATCTCAGGTACGCCTATCAATGTTGAAAGAAATATTGTCTAGACTTTGACATCGGAAGAACACATAAAAGAGTCCTTCCGGAACACATAAAAGAATCGTCAAAATAAGGAGGTACGTAGTACGGTAAGTAAACAGACTCCGAAAAATCTGCAAAAATATTTTTTTGTCAGTTTTGGAATAATTTAGAATTTTGGGAATAAAGAAACTTCCAGGAAGCGTCCCCTGGTGGGCACAAGACACCAGGGCGCGCCAGGCATGCCTGGCACACCTCCCGTACTCCATTTTTCTTCCATATGCTTGTCCTACAAGATAAAAATTCTATTTATACTTCCTGAACCTGTTAACCACCGTATCGAGGAGAAAATCATGTGTCCTCTTTTCTTGTTGTTTCCGGTCAGATTTATCAAGCTAAGCGTCATGTCTTGCTGCTCCTCCAACCCCATGGAAGAAGATTCTTGGCTGATGAAGATCGAGAAGAAGCGGGAGGATCCTACAGACACCACCAAAGGAGAACTGAGTATCGGGTATGGGCACTCCCCTTGGCTTCCGCCAAGCTTGGGGGAGGTGCCCCGGTATCATATCATCCCACTATCATTTTGCTTTTACTTATCTTAGTTCAATCTTTTTCTTAGATGAATAAAGTTTAGTTTGATCTTTTCTTCTTTGAAAATTTGCTTAGTGATCTATCATTGTTATCGTGTGCAAGTTATATAATAAAGTCAAATTGAGTTTTTACTTTCTTTACTTTTATGTTGCAAATAAAGAAATAAGAAAGAAATAAAGAAAAAAGAAAATAAGCAAATAAAAGAAAGGAAATAAATCCATAAGATCATATACTAATCCTATGGTAGGTGATAGCACCACATAAGGAAAAGTATAAGTAAGAAAATTTTATTAGAGATTAACAAACATAGCATTGGTCAGTGATGCAACTCATGAAAGAATTAATAAGGGAAGGGAAGATTCACATATAAATATACTATCCTAGAATCTTTTGTGATTGTGAGCCCTCATCAAAATATTATATGCCAAAATTGTTGACGTTGGACAAGGAAGACAACGTAATGGTTTATGTATGTTTATATTCACATAGAAGTCATATTGTCATAGAACCTTTAACATTTGATGCTTGCCCCCTATCTTTGCTAGCCAAAAATTCCGCACTAAGTAGAGTTACTACTTTTGCATCCAAAAACCCTTAAACCCAAATACTTTTCAAGTGTCCACCATACCTACCTAGGGATTGAACAAGATCCCTCAAGTAAGTTGTCATCGGTGCAAAAAGGCAATAAAAATTGCTTATAAATATGTGAGATCATTTAGTGTAAGAGAAAATTGAGCGTTGCACAAACTTGGTTGACAAAGAATAAAAGCAACGGACTGCATAATAAAGGTTGTCATCTTAAGGGGCAATGTAACGTGACGTTCTTTTACACTAAGGGGTTGACGATGCAAACAAATAAGCACATGGCAACCTCTGCTTCTCTCTGCGATGGGCCTATCTTTTACTTTTATGTATTTACTTTTATGCAAAGAGTCAAAGTTTTCCTTCTATTCCTTTTTATTTTTCTCCTTTGGCAAGCATCATGTGGTGAGGAAAGATCTAGGCACATATGCCCAGTTGAATATAGATAGCATGAGTTATTATTGTTGACATCACCCTTGAGGTGAGTATGTTGGGAGGCGAAACTATAAGCCCCTATCTTTCTATGTGTCCGGTTGAAATGTTTTGCTCATGTGTACAAGGTCAGTGTTAGCAATAATAGAAGACTATATGATGGTTGAGTATGTGCACTTGCCTAAAGGCTCCGACATGTGACCCGTCCTGAAAAGATGATGAATTGTAGTTGCAAAGTTGACTGAGAGCATAGTTTGTTGCTTTCTAATAGAGTTTTTGCTTTATACTTTGATTATGTGATGAACTATTACTTATTCATGAGAAGTGTATGATAAATGTTCTATGATAAAAGTTTTATGTTTAATTTTGTTGCTGTTATAATAATCAACATGATGCTTCTATGTCCGTATTTTGTTTTTATCGACACCTCTCTCTCAAAGCATCTGGACATGTTTTTTGATTTCGGTTTTTGCTTGAGGACAAGCAAGGTCTAAGCTTGGGGGTGCTGATACGTCCATTTTACATCATGTTTTCTTATTGTTATTTATAATTTTTTATCCATAATAATGCTTTTTGGAGTAATTCTAATGCCTTTTCTCTCATAATTTGCAAGGTACACACCAAGAGGGAGAATTCCGGCAGCTGGAAATCTGGACCTGAAAAAGCTACGTCAGGCCACCTATTCTGCACAACTCCAAATGAGCTGAAACTCCACGAGGATTTTTTTTGGAATATTTAAGAAATTTTGGAGCCAATAAACACCAGAGGGGGCCCACCAGGTGGGCACAACCCACCTGGGCGCGCTAGGCCCCCCTGGCGCGCCCTGGTGGGTAGTGGCCTCCTCGGCCCACCTCCGGTGCCCATCTTGTGGTATATAAGTGATTTTGACCAAGAAAAAAAATAAAGAGAAGACTTTCGGGACGGAGCGCCACCGTCTCGAGGCGGAACTTGGGCAGGAGCACTTTTGCCCTCCGGCGGAGCGATTCTGCCGGGGGAACTTCCCTCCCGGAGGGGGAAATCATCGTCATCATCATCACCAACAACTCTCCCATCTTGGGGAGGGCAATATCCATCAACATCTTCACCAGCACTATCTCATCTCAAACGCTAGTTCATCTCTTGTATTCAATCTTGTTACCGGAACTATAGATTGTTGCTAGGGGTGACTAGTAGTGTTGATTACATCTTGTAGTTGATTACTGTATGGTTTATTTGGTGGAAGATTATATGTTCAGATCCATTATGCATATTAATACCCCTCTGATCATGAACATGTTTATTGTTTGTGAGTAGTTACTTTCGTTCTTGAGGTCACGGGATAAATCATGTTGCAAGTAATCATGTGAATTTGATAGGTGTTCGATATTTTGATGGTATGTATGTTGTGATTCCCTTAGTGGTGTCATGTGAACGTCGACTACATGACACTTCACCATATTTGGGCCTAAGGGAATGCATTGTGGAGTAGTAAATAGATGGTGGGTTGCGAGAGTGATAGAAACTTAAACCCCCAGTTTATGCACTATTCCGCAAGGGACCGATTGGATCCTAGAGTTTAATGCTATTGTTAGAAATTATTCTTAATACTTTTCTCGTAGTTGCGGATGCTTGCGGGAGGGTTAATCATAAGTAGGAAGTTTGTTCAAGTAAGAATAGCACCTAAGCACCGGTCCACCCACATATTAAATTATCAAAGTAGCGAACACAAATCAAACCAACATGATGAAAGTGACTAGATGAAATTCCTGTGTACCCTCAAGAACGCTTTGCTTATCATAAGAGACCGTTTTTGCCTGTCCTTTGCCTCAAAAGGATTGGGCTGCCTTGCTGCATACTTGTTACAATTATCGTTACTTGCTCATTACAAATTACCTTTCTATCAAACTACTCGCTACTTACAATTTCAGCACTTGCAGACATTACCTTACTGAAAACTGCTTGTCATTTCCTTCTACAACTCGTTGGGTTCGACACTCTTATTTATCGAAAAGAGCTACAATTGATCCCTATACTTGTTGGTCATCAACTGGTCACTGGAAGCGGAACCGCCCCAAATACTTGGCGGGGAAGAAGGATGGCAAAGTGAACAAAGGTATATTTTATATACATGTTATTGATGTGTACCTTACTAGTGCTCATAGCTGCGCCTAGGTATTTGATACTGGTTCGGTTGCTCATATTTGTAACTCGAAATAGGAGTTGCGGAATAAACGAAGATTGGCTAAGGACGAGGTGACGATGCACGTCGGAAATGGTTCCAAGGTCGATGTGATCGCCATCGGCACGCTACCTCTACATCTACCTTCGGGATTAGTTTTAGATCTAAATAATTGTTATTTGGTTCTAGCGTTGAGCATGAACATTATATCTGGATCTTGTTTATTGCGAGACAGTTATTCATTTGAATCGGAGAATAATGGTTGTTCTATTTATATGAGTAATATCTTTTATGGCCATGCACCCTTGATGAATGGTCTATTCTTGTTGAATCTCGATCGTAGTGATAGACATATTCATAATATTGATGCCAAAAGATGCAAGGTTGATAATCATAGTGCAACATATTTGTGGCACTGTCGTTTAGGTCATATTGGTGTAAAGCGCATGAAGAAACTCCATTCAGATGGACTTTTGGAATCACTTGATTATGAATCATTTGATACTTGCGAACCATGCCTCATGGGCAAGATGACTAAAACTCCATTCTCCGGAACAATGGAGAGAGCTAATGACTTATTGGAAATAATACATACCGATGTATGCTATCCGATGAGTGTTGAGGCACACGGCGGGTATCGTTATTTTCTGACCTTCACAGATGATTTGAGTAGGTATGGGTATATCTACTTGATGAAACACAAGTCTGAAACATTTGAAAAGTTCAAAGAATTTCAGAGTGAAGTGGAGAATCATCGTAACAAGAAAATAAAGTTTCTACGATATCTGATCGTGGAGGCGAATATTTGAGTTACGAGTTTGGTCACTGGTGCGTGTCGGTCCTAAACAAACGGTTTTAACCCCTTTCCACGAGGGCATTTGGAACCATCACCAAGTGAGTGTGGGCGATAGGGGGTCCTTCCCACACGACCAAGAAACCGTCGGGGATAGGGCCCCTACAGTACTCCTACTCGTTTCTGCTCGCATTGCCATCGTAGTCGGTATTCTGTGGTGCTACGTTTATGATGCGCGGCCCATCACAAACGGTTCACTATTATAGAACGTGTATGATGCGCGGCCCATCACAAATGGTTCACCATTAAGAAGATTAGCTAATCGTCATACGAGTGTCGGACAGGATTACGAAACGTCGAAGTTGCCGTAACATCATCGTACACGACAACTATCGCACACGCTATTCTGTGGTGCAAAGTTTACGATGCATACTTCATCAGAAACAGTTCATGGTTGCGAATCGTGTACGATAAGGCAACTAACACAAACGTTTAGTTTGCCCACACCATTTGTGATATTGTCTGACATCGCACATGCTTTGGAAATGGCAACTGTGTGCATGCTTGCACACATTTCCTCTCTGTGAACCGTCTCTCATTATGGTGCATATCGCAAACGTTTGTGTTTTACCAACCGTGTATGCCGTAACAACCTGGAGAGCGTAATTTCACCGTAATTTAGTTGCTGCTTTTCCAAATTGTACCGGATTTGAATTTGAATTTGAATGTATGCTACAGCTTTATTCATATCCATCAGGTTCAAACAACCAATGCATTATTCGATTCATAGGTACATATGTTCAAGAATTACATAAGAACCAAATAAAGAATGATGAACCACGGTTGTATACTTGTACTATTAAAGACGGTAAAGAAAGAGGCAAAATATATTCTGGTTGCTGAAAAAGGTGAAGCGGAATGCCCATATTGTGCCCTCCTCCATGCAGAAGGCACACACGACTCTAGTCCAACCCCTTGTGATGGCCGACCGCCCATCCTTCACGGTCTTCATGAAAACATCTAGATAATCATCGTGTTCTGGTAGAAATACTTTAACCTTTGCATGCCCACCAATCATGTAGTTTGAGAGGTAATCTTGAGTAAACTGCTTTGGCAACCACTGCAAAGGAAAAAGATTCAGACATTGTCATCTAAGACAACTCATTATGGGCACTAAAAAGAAGGCTGCAGAGTTCTTACTTACCATCCTGCAGTTCACTGTTGTCTTGGATAAAGTATAAACAAATAGTTTAATTGCCATCTTTGGACCCATTTTACTAACAATCTTTATCAGCTTCCTCACTTGATGCTGGTTCATCGATATCTCATTGCCCCATAGCAGAAAGGGTCGAAACGCGGATCTTTACTAGTGACATATGCTCCTAAAAGCACCAAGTTAATGTTAGAAGCTAAACAACAATTTCACAATGATGTAGTACAACACTCTTTTATAATATGTCTATATACATCCGTATGTGGTAGTCCATTTGAAATCTCTAAAAAGACAAATATTTAGGAACGGAGGGAGTATCTTATAACATCCAATATACTCACATATTAGATGAATTAACATCTTATATTATGGGCCGGAAGGAGTTTAGTTCATTCTTGGAAATTATCGGCTGATTAACTGGTGCTGTATCCATGGGTTACAATTAGTTTGAGCTAGTTCGGGCTCAAATAGCCCTATAGTATCTGTAAACATGAGGGCTAGTTTGAGCTAATTGCATATATAACCCACCAAAAAAACTATCCAAACAAGGAGGTGCTAATTGGAGCTAGTTCTCCTAGTGCATTTATTGTCAATCTAACCCTGCCATCCAAACAACTCTTTGGATGGAGTTAGTTCAGGGTTAGTAATGAGCTAGAAACTAACTTTAACCTCTAGCTAAGTTGAGTATCCAAACAGGGTATGTTGTTGTTGTTGCTGCTGCTGCCGCTCTTCTACGTATATCTAGACATCATTAGAACATTAATGTAACACTCTTCCTTGTTGCTATGTTGCCTAGGATTGCATATTTAGACATTAAGTACAGTGCATGTTGCTATGTAGCCTCAGACTATTACATATGGCCCTAGTTAACCTAACAAAAAATGGGTTGCAAATATATTCATTTAAAAGTCCGATTCACCGATTAGTCCCTTATCAGCCGCCGGCCTATATGGTACCAGCTACCGATATCCTGAACAGTGAGCAGATATAAGCCATGGGATGAAACTAACCTCAATGGAAAACAACAGTCGTTCCCAAAATTGTCCTGTGTAGGTACATCAAGAAGCATGTTAAGCACAACAGTCTAAACATCAACCAAAATTATTCATGGCAGACAAAATAATCTCCAAAAGATAGCTTCAGTGTGCAGGTTTAAGCACGCTAGTAAAGCAAAACAAGTGGAAAGGTGTGCTAACTGCAACAGGCCTAACATTTAACAACAAGCAAACATAGTCATTCAAACTAGTATTGTGCTGGTCTAAGTACACTGGTTATGGTTAAATAAAAATGGAAAGGCGTGTTAACTACAAGATGCAGCAACCAAATGTAGTCATTCATAATGGTATTATTGAAACTGGTACTGATGAAATTGAACTGCACAGTTCATACTTGCACATATAGAACATCACGTTGTGAATAACTGGAATAAACAAGGCATACTACGAACAACCAAAGATAGCATTTGAAAATGAACATATGCTACCTACAAACAACCGAACAATCAAAAAACTTTAAAAGAGGCATATGCTAGCTATAACAGGCTTAACAACAAGCAAATATATGCATTCCTATCGGTATGTTTAAAACCGGATTGATGAAATGTACTGCCCAGTAAATAATTGCACATATAGAGCATCACATTGTGAACAACTGAAATAAACAAATCATGGGTTTCCTCACTTGTCACACATGGGCTCGTTCCCGTGGGAAGAGCGCGGACCCTGGATGCACTCCATGTTGTCGCAGATGGGCTCCTTCCCCTTGGAAGAGCACGACTGTAGGGTGCCCTCCCTGATGTCGTAGATGGGTGCTTTCCCCTTGGAAGAGCCAGAGAGGGTCCCCTCCTCGTGATCGCCGTCGATGAGGTCTGACTTGGAAGCTGTGGATCCCAAGCCAGCGTCGCAGAACGTGTCCTTCAGAAATGACAAAAGGGGCTCGATGGCGATGTAGAATGGCAAATTGTTGACAGCGAGCCAGAGGAGATCAGCGGCGGGGCCATGGATGAGATCGACGACGGTTGAACCCGAGGGGTTGGGGGTGGGCCACTTAACCTGTGACACAGCCCGCCTCAGGCCGTCGCTGTCGATGACCTCGATGTCATAGCCGGTGGACGAGACATGCCCGCATACTCTATCCCGCTGCTTGAGTGCCTGCCGCCAGTAATGGTCGTCAGCTTCCTCGGCGACGTCGGGCGAAGAGACCGCTATACACCTCTTTTGGGCTAGTCGCTCCTCGAGCTCCACGGGAAGCGTAGCCGGGCTTAGGCTGCGACGCTCTGGAGTGGGGGTGGGGATGGGGATCTGTGGGAAAGGGGGCATTTGGCAGGCGTCATCTAAGAAACTCAGGGCGTCCTAGGTATGAGATCGGTGGGTAAGCTGCACTCGCAAACCGGCAGATGTTGACAATGGAGGCCCTGCGGCAGCGGCGGCGGGGACCTTGCTAGGATTTCAAGCGAGGGAGGGGGTGTGTGTGCGTGCGCGCGCCCACGCCCGAGGAGGTTTTTGTGTGTGTGTGAGTGTGTGTGTCGAGGGGGCATGGGGTGTTTGAGGAAATGACACGGGTACTGAAAATTTTACTACGAGCGAATCAAACACGGAAGTGAAATGCCGGGATATTGAAAATTTTGATGATAGTGCATCATACACGGTCCGAAGATTACAACCATGTGTTATGAAACAGAAAAACCCTCGAGGCAGGCAGATATTTTCTAGGGATGCAGGCGGGATTGGGAACAAGAAACATCGCACACGGTCCGGAGATAACAACCATGTGTTATGAAATAGAAAAACCCTCGAGGCGGGCAGATATTTTCTAGGGATGCAGGCGGGATTGGGAACAAGAACATCGCACACGGTCCGGAGATAACAACCGTGTGTTATGAAACAGAAAAACCCTCGAGGTGGGCAGATATTTTTGAGAGGGGGAGCCTCGTGGAGCCCAATGTACTGTGCGGTTGTGTGTGTGACAGGTGCACCTGCATGGCACACGGTTAGTTTGAGTGAACCGTGTCTGTTGCGTCATCCGACTTGTCTAATGTTCATAAATTTTGCGAAAAATTACGCGGGAGAGGGTCAGAACACGAACACACTTGCATGTGAACCAAATTTAGGTATCAAAAGGGTGGTTTGATTTTCAAATACCAAATGCAACTTCGATGTGGCACCTCTCTCGCAAAGCGCACGGTATTGCTTGCCCCCACCCCCCCCCCCCCCCCCCCGTGTCGGCACGAAGGGAATCCTAAGCTATGAATGCATGCCCCCTCCCCCCCCAACCGAGGTTTACTTAGCAAAGTGCGAAGTAGCTAGCAGCCCCCCTCCTCCCTCGTGTCGGCACGAAGGGAATCCTAAGCTTATGAATGCAGGCCCCCAACTAAGGTTCATTAACCTAGCAAAGTGCGAAGTAGCTAGCAGCCCCCCTCCTCCCTCGTGTCGGCACAAAGGGAATCCTAAGCTATGAATGCATGCCCTCCCAACCGAGGTTCATTCACCAAGCAAACTGCGAAGTAGCTAGCAGCCCCTCCTTCCTCGTGTCGACACGAAGGGAATGCTAAGCTATGAATGCATGCCCCCCAACCGAGGTTCACCCTAGCAAAGTGCGAAGTAGCTAGCAGCCCCCCACCCTCGTGTCGGCATGAAGGGAATCCTAAGCTATGAATGCATGCCCTCCCAACCGAGGTTCACCCTAGCACAGTGCGAAGTAGCTAGCAGCCCCCTCCCTCGTGTCAGCACGAAGGGAATACTAAGCTATGAATGCATGCCCCCCCAACCGAGGTTCACCTAGCAAAGTGCGAAGTAGCTAGCAGCCCCCCTCCCTCGTGTAGGCACGAAGGGATTCCTAAGCTATGAATGATGCCCCCCAACCGAGGTTCACCTAGCAAAGTGCAAAGTAGCTAGCAGGCCCCCTCCCTCGTGTCGGCACGAAGGGAATCCTAAGCTATATATGAATGCATTCCCTCCCCCCCCCCCAACCGAGGTTCACCCTAGCAAAGTGAGAAGTAGCTAGCAGCCACCCTCCCTCGTGTCGGCACGAAGGGAATCCTAAGCTATGAATGCATGCCCCTCCCCCCCAACCGAGGTTTGATATCTACTACGCAACCTTCTTCTTGTAGACGTTGTTGGGCCTCCAAGTGCAGAGGTTTGTAGGACAGTAGCAAAATTCCCTCAAGTGGATGACCTAAGGTTTATCATTCCGTGGGAGGCGTAGGATGAAGATGGTCTCTCTCAAACAACCCTGCAACCAAATAACAAAGAGTCTCTTGTGTCCCCAACACACCCAATACAATGGTAAATTGTATAGGTGCACTAGTTCGGCGAAGAGATGGTGATACAAGTGCAATATGGATGGTAGATATAGGTTTTTGTAATCTGAAAATATAAAAACAACAAGGTAACAAGTGGTAAAAGTGAGCGTAAACGGTATTGCAATGCTAGGAAACAAGGCCTAGGGTTCATACTTTCACTACTGCAAGTTATCTCAACAATAATAACATAATTGGATCATATAACTATCCCTCAACATGCAACAAAGAGTCACTCCAAAGTCACTAATAGCGGAGAACAAACGAAGAGATTGTGACGCCCGGATAATTAGGCTACAGTAACCCCACGTTCACAATGCCACATCACCTCAGATTACTGTTGATAATCTCACGTTAGTTCGAAACGATTCATATTCAAAATTTGAATTTAAGTTAAACAATTAAAGTTTTCAAAAGTCAAAACTAAATTGTTTCTAATGTGTCAAATAATCCTTAGTAAACGTTGGTGGATAAATTATCTTTTAATAAAATATTTAAATACACTAAAGTAATAGAAATGACCGCAAAAACAAATAATTAGACGCCTTTTATAAAATTATAATAATAAAACTAAATTAGTAGTGTGCCAAAATAATTGTGGCAGTGGACTAATTAGCAATACTAATTTAGGTGCTGACTGGGTATTTTATAAAACTAAAATAAAAGAAACTTTAAATGAAAACAGTAAAGGAAATAAGTAAAAGAAATAAAAGACACCCCCCCCCGACTAGGCTTGGCCCAGTTGGCCGAAGGAGCCAGTCGGCCCAGCCGACCCACTCCCGCACCCCCTGGCCTACTAGGCCTCCTCCCCTCCCCGTAACCCACCGACACCCCACTCCTCCCCCTCGAAATATCTTCCTCCCTCTCTCCCGATTGGATCGGGATCGAGAGGAGGAGGCCGCCGACGCCGCCCGGTACCGCCTCGCCGTGACGCCGCATCGCCTCACCCTCGTCCATCACCGCCCGGACTCCCTCGCCGGCCTGCTTCATCTCCGTCGTGACGTCCCCGTCCCCCCACCACGAGCCCCGCTGCCCAGTCCCCTACTTCCCCTCGTGAGCCCCCCTCTCCTCGTCTCTCGCTCGTCCCGGCATTGTCGCGCCCCGCCCTGCCCGGCGTGCCCCCGCGCGCGCACGCCCGAACCTCGCCTCGCTCTCCCGCTTCACTCGCCGCGGCCTCGTCCCGCGCAGGCGCGCGCCAGTGACCGCCGCGGCCACCACTCCGGCCGCTCGTTGCGCTCACCGCGGCCCTGCCGCGCCCGCGCCTCCCTCGCCCTGCTCCGCCTTGCCGCCCGCTTCCCCTGCTCCTCCCCGGTCACCGCCCGTCGCCGCCGCCCCTGGCTTCTGCTGCTGTGCGCCCCCGCTCGCCCTCCTTGCAGCCCCGCTGCTCCGCCCGCGACCACAGTCGTCGTGCGTCCACGCCCGAGCGCCCTTGGGCGTGCGACGATCGGGCAGCGCCCGTTGCCCGTTTGGCCCTATGGGCCACTGCCCAGTGGGGCCCCCCCGCCCCACGCCCCTCTGTTAAAAAAAAGAGAAGAATAAAAAAATTAATTAAGTAATTAATTAACTTAATTAGATCTGTTAAATTAACCAGATTAACTCTGATGATAACCTAATAATTAATTAACTAATTAATTATGTTTAGTTAAAATGTGACTATGACAAACGGGACCACACGTCAGTTGACCAGTCAACGCCTCTGTTGACTGCTGACGTGACGTCAGCATACACTATTCTGGATAATGTTGAATTAAATTAATTAAATAAATTTGAAAAATGATTTAAAACATTAGAAAATCATATAAAATAAACCGTAGCTCAGATGAAAATACTTTCTACATGAAAGTTGCTCAGAACGACGAGACGAATCCGGAAACGCAGCCCGTTCGTCCTCCACACATCCCTAGCATAGCAACCATGCAACTTTCCCCCTCTAGTTCATCTGTCCGAAAACACGAAACACCGGGAATACTTCCCGGATGGTTCCCCCCTTCGCCGGTATCGCCTCCTACCGCGTTAGGGCACGCCTACCATTGTTTGTTGTCTTGTCATGCATCATTATGCGTCTGTTTGCATTGTATTCATTGTTTCTTCCCCCCCTCTTCTCTCCGTTAGACTACGAGGCTGACGCCGCTGCTGGTGCCCCGATCGACTATGTTGTTGAGGACCCCTCCTTGCCAGAACAACCAGGCAAGCCCCCCCTTGATCACCAGATATCGCCTATTCTTCTCTATACTGCTTGCATTAGAGTAGTGTAGCATGTTACTGATTTCGGTTAATCCTATTCTGTTGCATAGCCTGTCATTGTTGCCACAGTTGTTACCTTACCTGCTATCCTACTACTTAGTATAGGATGCTAGTGTTCCATCAGTGGCCCTACACTCTTGTCCGTCTGCCATGCTATACTACTGGGCCGTGATCACTTCGGGAGGTGATCACGGGTATATACTATATACTTTATATACATGACACATGTGGTGACTAAAGTCGGCTCGGCTCGTTGAGTACTCGCAAGTGATTCTGATGAGGGGGCTGAAAGGACAGGTCGCTCCATCCCGGTAGAGGTGGGCCTGGGTTCCTGACGGCCCCCGACTGTTACTTTGTGGCGGAGCGACAGGGCAGGTTGAGACCACCTAGGAGAGAGGTGGGCCTGGCCCTGGTCAGCGTTCGCGGATACTTAACACGCTTAACCAGATCTTGGTATTTGATCTGAGTCTGGCCATTTGGCCTATACGCACTAACCAACTACGCGGGAACAGTTATGGGCACTCGACGTCGTGGTATCAGCCGAAGCGTTCGTGCGCGGATACTTAACACGCTTAACAAGATCTTGGTATTTGATCTGAGTCTGGCCATTTGGCCTATACGCACTAACCAACTACGCGGGAACAGTTATGGGCACTCGACGTCGTGGTATCAGCCGAAGCCTTCGTGACGTCAGCGACTGAGTGGCGCGCGCCGGATTGGACCGGAACGCCTACTAGGCTAGGTCTGCTTTCGGCCGCGTTTGCAACATGCAGGTGTGCAATGGGCGATGGGCCCAGACCCTTGCGCCATAGGATTTAGACTGGCGTGCTGACCTCTCTGCTGTGCCTAGGTGGGGCTGCGACGTGTTGATCTTCCGAGGCCGGGCATGACCCAGAAAAGTGTGTCCGGCCAAATGGGATCGAGCGTGTTGGGTTATGTGGTGCACCCCTGCAGGGAAGTTTATTTATTTGAATAGCCGTGTCCCTCGGTTAAAGGACGACCCGGAGTTGTACCTTGACCTTATGACAACTAGAACCGGATACTTAATAAAACACACCCTTCCAAGTGCCAGATATAACCCGGTGATCGCTCTCTAACAGGGCGATGAGGAGGGAACCGCCGGGTAGGATTATGCTATGCGATGCTACTTGGTGAACTTACCATCTACTCTCTTCTACATGCTGCAAGATGGAGGTGGCCAGAAGCGTAGTCTTCGACAGGATTAGCTATCCCCCTCTTATTCTGGCATTCTGCAGTTCAGTCCATCGATATGGCCCTTTACACATATACCCATGCATATGTAGTGTAGCTCCTTGCTTGCGAGTACTTTGGATGAGTACTCACGGTTGCTTTTCTCCCTCTTTTCCCCCTTTCCTTCTACATGGTTGTTGCAACCAGATGCTGGAGTCCAGGAGCTAGAGATCCCGAGGATGATTCTACGTGGAGTTCAGCTTCGAGGAGTAGTTAGGAGGTCCCAGGCAGGAGGCCTTGCCTTTTTGATCGTTGCTACTTTTGTGCTAGCCTTCTTAAGGCAAACTTGTTTAACTTATGTCTGTACTCAGATATTGTTGCTTCCGCTGACTCGTCTATGATCGAGCACTTGTATTCGAGCCCTCGAGGCCCCTGGCTTGTATTATGATGCTCGTATGATTTATTTATGTTGTAGAGTTGTGTTGTGATATCTTCCCGTGAGTCCCTGATCTTGATCATACACATTTGCGTGCATGATTAGTGTACGATTGAATCGGGGGCGTCACAAGTTGGTATCAGAGCCAACTGCCTGTAGGAATCCCCCTTTCCAACTCCCTGGCCGAAGTCGAGTCTAGTCATTGAAAAACTTTTACTAACATGGCTGTGTGGCTTACAGGCCCACGTTGCCATTGGGTGGTACTAGGATCTTTTACTCCTCGACCTTTACTCTGGAACTCTGAACTCTTTCCTATTCGGGTTAAATGAATTTTGCTAAATCTAACATTAGGATCTCGTTATCACTTTCACCCAGAGAGCCCCATATTACTGATGATCGTCTGCTGCACGTGAAGACCCTGAAGACACTCTCCGCTGTTAACCCGAGAACTTGTGTTCATCGCTTTTGCAATTCCCTTCCATCGATAACTCCTATGGATAACCACGTATACTCGCCATTCATACAATGTTTCCCAGTTGATCTTGTTATTACAAGATACCCCGAAATTCTCTCTGTTGTTACGAGAATCTTTTTAGCTTACTGCCTTGCTGTTCTTTGTCACCTGAATACCCCTACGGATAATTCTCGCACTTACCGAGTATCCGCTCATCCCCAGTTGATTCAAGTATTTCACAAAAGTGTTCAAAATACCATTCGATCTTCCGAAAATCCTCAGGAGCCTTTTTGCTCTTGAAATTCTTGCTTACTTGCATTATGATTAATCTTAAGTCTCGTAATCTTATTGGCATCTCTTGTCATTATCATTTTGAGTCTGTTGATTCAATTTTTTGCGAATGCTCGCAATCCTCGATCAGATCCTAGAATTCATCCTTCCGGATCAGACGTCATTTGAAATGTGAGCTGGTTCTCGCCAATCAAATTGTTGTTGATTGTGCCCCTAAGTCTATTGAACTTATCCATCCTTGATCAGAGCGTCTGCTTCTGATCCTTTGCTTTGTAAATCATAATTCCTTTGCAATTGAGCTCTAAGTTACTCAGTTGTTTCTATAATCCAATGTCTTTGCATTGATTCTTCCTCTGGTTGTGAGCCGATACTTACATCAGATCCTTTATGGACCATCAGAACCTTGTTGGATTTTATCCGACAACGTCCTTCATATTCAATCACTTTGGAAGTTCTTTCCCTGATACATAATGCCTTTGGTAAATCCTATTCCTTGATTTGGCCAACCATGCTCTGCTTTCGAGCTGGTGATATTTACTATTGAAGCTTGTGGTATATGTTTCCATGATGCCCCGATGGGTTGAACCTAT
Source organism: Aegilops tauschii subsp. strangulata (assembly GCF_002575655.3). Classification (NCBI taxonomy): domain Eukaryota; kingdom Viridiplantae; phylum Streptophyta; class Magnoliopsida; order Poales; family Poaceae; genus Aegilops; species Aegilops tauschii. The sequence goes on along the minus strand of NC_053041.3, from coordinate 328,795,355 downwards.
GCCTTCCATAATATGTGTGAACTCGAAAGTTTTCATGAGTCGTACTCTTTTGGTATTTTGCCAGATAAAATTTCAACACTACAACTTTTTCGAAAGTGAGAAGTGAATGAAAGGTTATGCATTGGAGAAGTGGGAGTCGACCTTGAACTTTATGTTCATGCCCATGGACATGATGTAGATCTTATCATTAAAAGCTTCTCTTTAATTAATTATTCCCTTGGTATAAGTTCATCTTATATCTGGGATCTGGCCTTTTGCAATCGTGATTCCGACCATGTTCTCCTTTAAATACCATTTCTCGTACAAGTTGAGCACTTGTCTTCTGCAGAGCAATACCCCAGTCCAACCTCTACTTTGGTTTGTCGTCGAGTATTACCCCCTGGTATCTCGAGAATGCCAAGGAACTACTTAACTTCTTATGAGTTCTTCATCAACTAATATTCTTGCCGATTCCATTTTTCCAACGGGTTCTGAGTTGTTAGAACCCCTCAAGGACACCGATAAGTGAATCAATTCCGCACTCCGATTCAATAACTCTAAGTAATTTTTCTTGCTTACGAGTTTAATAATCCTTCAAGTCATTCCTAGCCTGCTCGGCTATGTCATTATAGTGCCAAGTTTAACTGTGCTACCTGGTCCTTCCCAGCGCACAAATTTCGACAGTGAGCTAATCTTGCGTCGATCTTCCTCGTCATATCACTTCTCCTTGAACAGCAAACTTGATTTCGAGTTTGTGTCCTACCCGTGGTTCCAATAACCTTTCGCTTTCATCATTCCTTTGACTTGATGTCATCGTCGATCAATTACATCTTCTTGAAAACCTCTCGACAAATTTGTCGTGATCATTGTCAACAGTTTGACTTCTTCCAAGTTGTGTGTCGAAATTCAGGATGTGAAATACCATCCTTGCCCCTCAATGAATTATGTTATCATCGACAACATTCTTGCCTCCCCCCAACACAAGCTTGTTCATATTTTGTGTTGTATCTTGATTTCCTTGCTATCTAGCTTATGATATGTTCTACCTTGGAGTATTACCATCTTTTATGTCAAGAATGTCGTGAGAATTTCACCACCTCTTATGACATCTTGATATAGGTCATACTTCTTGCCATATCCGTTCATTCCTTGGTCCCCGTGTTGTTCCTAACCGGAAAACCGACAATTGAACTATGGTGTGCGACTTCAAAACTTCTAGCAACCTTATTGCTTTGAAGCTAATGGTCAACATTTCATTCTTAGACCATTGGCTATCGAATCGCCATTCTAACATTGTTTGTGCTACCTAAGTCCGTATTTCGGGTGCACCCTCAACCAATGTTCAATCATGTATGTTTCCTCGAGCATACCTCATTATATCATTTCAACTGACAAAAGCTATCTCCTTGTACACATAATTGTGGAAATCCATCTTTTGGAAATCTCAATGGATTGTCGCTGAGTCAATCAGTCACCTCCTCACCTCTCCTTGATTTAATGATGAACCCTTGTTCAGAACTCGCTTCCATAGTTCATCTCCCGAGAATCTTCGATGCCGTTTCGACAATTTGTGTTGCACCTTTCTTCTCAGGCATCCTGAGTCTGAGTTATCCTGACACCAATCAGATCTGAATCTCGGTCAGATATGATGGTTGGAACATATTTCCAAGAGTTATAAGATTGGTCTATTTATGACCCGGTAAGGTGATGTCATGCCTAACACACCTGGCCGGAGGACCTATTGTTATAAGTTTTCCTTTTTAGCAAGGTTAGCTATTCTTCCATGAGGAAATTGTAAGACTTACTCTATAAGTTGTTCCTGATGGATCCTTTGTGTATCCATAGCCTGATCTTACCTAATGACCATGTCAATGCTATCTCGAAGCATGTGTGTGGTACTCCGATCTTCAATAAAAATATTTGAAGCACAATGCTAAATTTTCGTTATCAATTATTCAAACACCGTTGTTTGGGTAATGTCATGAAATTTCTCTCCCCTTACCTAAAGAGTTTTCTACATTATATCCTGTCATGGATATCATGCTCTGCTTGTCCTTGGGAAGGATATACCCTTGAAATATGTGTTTAAACACATTTTCCTTTCCATTGTTCTACTTAAACTTGATAATCATATTTTCCTTTCCATTGTTTGGTTTAGCCTTTCTTGTGATCTGTATGACCTAAGCAGTAAAATTCTCCTGCTATTGTAAACACCTCAGTGTACAATTCTGTCAGAAAGACCCTGTTACTTTTGATTGATGACATTCCGGTAACCACCGATGGACGAGAACTTTGCCTATTGGTCCGCCTCGTTCAACGAGCAGGAAGATGGTTCTCTTCGTCCCTCGCACGTGGTACCGACGTTGTTGCCGACATAAATGACAGGCTATCCGCTGACATGTGTTGCCTACCTGGTCATACAAGACGTCACCGCCCTTCCTACTTTTAACCCACATGGTGGGCCCATAACCCACAGTTCCACAGGATCGAAACCTGGCTCTCCTGTACACCCCTGTTGCTAAAGTTATTTCTCGCGTTTGGCTTTGTATGTAAGTCGCGAGCCAACTTCCTAGTGATCCATTCAGGTATCAGACGCAATACTTATTCTCGTTGCTCTGGACCCCTTTCACACTTTGTTTCAGGCATCGAACGATTTCCTGCCCGCTCGAAACTTTCCATAATACCTCCTCGCTTTGATCTCGATAATGTCTTAAGTTTCAATTCGAGAGTTACCTTCCGCCACCTTCCCTGATGTTATCTACTAGATAAGCAAACATTGTAGCGGTCCATTCTTTCGTAATACCCCCTTATCCTTTTGTAAGTACGATGGAGATCTCGAAGAAAAGATGACGACTGGATCATGGTGACTTGAAACAGAGAAATGAAGACATCAACGAAAGGGATCAACCTCTTCGAAAGGGTAGCCAAGACCGAGAAGACTCGTTAGGTTTTTCGCTACCAACACCTTCCCCCCTTACTCCACCGCTTAAATCTCGGGACGAGATTTCTTGTAGTGGAGGAGAATTGTGACGCCCGGATAATTAGGCTACAGTAACCCCACGTTAACGATGCCACGTCACCTCAGATTACTATTGATAATCTCGCGTTAGTTCGAAACGATTCATATTCAAAATTTGAATTTAAGTTAAACAATTAAAGTTTTCAAAAGTCAAAACTAAATTGTTCCTAATGTGTCAAATAATCCTTAGTAAATGTTGGTGGATAAATTATCTTTTAATAAAATATTTAAATGCACTAAAGTAATAGAAATGACCGCAAAAACAAATAATTAGACGCCTTTTATAAAATTATAATAATAAACCTAAATTAGTAGTGTGCCAAAATAATTGTGGCAGTGGACTGATTAGCAATACTAATTTAGGTGCTGACTGGGTATTTGATAAAACTAAAATAAAAGAAACTTTAAATGAAAATAGTAAAGGAAATAAGTAAAAGAAATAAAAGACAACCCCCTCCCCCCCGACTGGGCCTTGGCCCAGTTGGCCGAAGGAGCCAGTCGGCCCAGCCGACCCACTCCCGCACCCCCTGGCCTACTAGGCCTCCTCCCCTCCCCGTAACCCACCGACACCCCACTCCTCCCCCCTCGAAATATCTTCCCCCCTCTCTCCCGATTGGATCAGGATCGAGAGGAGGAGGACGCCGACGCCGCCCGGTACCGCCTCGCCGCGACGCCGCATCGCCTCGCCCTCGTCCATCGCCGCTCGGACTCCCTCGCCGACCTGCTTCATCTCCGTCACGACGTCCCCGTCCCCCCACCACGAGCCGCGCTGCCCAGTCCCCTACTTCCCCTCGTGGGCCCCCCTCTCCTCGTCTCTCGCTCGTCCCTGCATCGTCGCGCCCCGCCCCGCCCTGCGTGCCCCCGCGCGCGCACGCCCGAACCTCGCCTCGCCCTGCCGCTTCACTCGCCGCGGCCTCGTCCCGCGCTGGCGTGCGCCAGCGCCCACCGCAAACACCACTTCGGCCGCTCGTTGCGCTCACCGCGGACCTGCCGCGCCCGCGCCTCCCTCGCCCTGCTCCGCCTTGCCGCCCGCTTCCCCTGCTCCTCCCCGGTCACCGCCTGTCGCCGCCGCCCCTAGCTTCTGCTGCTGTGCGTCCCCGCTTGCCCCCCTTGCAGCCCCGCTGCTCCGGCCACGACCACAGTCGTCGTGCGCCCACGCCCGAGCGCCCTTGGGTGTGCGCCGATCGGGCAGGGCCCGTTGCCCGTTCGCCCGTGCCCGTTTGGCCCTATGGGCCACTGCCCAGTGGGGCCCCCCGCCCCACGCCCCTCTGTTAAAAAAAGAGAAGAATAAAAAATCAATTAATTAAGTAATTAATTAACTTAATTAGATCTGTTAAATTAACCTGATTAACTCTGATTAGATAACCTAATAATTAATTAACTAATTAATTATGTTTTGTTAAACTGTGACTATGACAAACGGGACCCACAGGTTAGTTGACCAGTCAACGCCTCTGTTGACTGCTGACGTCATGATGACGTCATGATGACGTCAGCATACACTGTTCTGGATAATGTTGAATTAAATTAATTAAATAAATTCGAAAAATGATTTAAAACTTTAGAAAATCATATAAAATAAACCGTAGCTGAGATGAAAATACTTTCTACATGAAAGTTGCTCAGAACGACGAGACGATTCCGGATACGCAGCCCGTTCGTCCGCCACACATCCCTAGCATAGCAAACACGCAACTTTCCGCCTCCGGTTCATCTGTCCGAAAACGCGAAACACCGGGAATACTTCCCGGATGTTTCCCCCTTCGTCGGTATCGCCTCCTACCGCGTTAGGGCACGCCAAGCACTGTTAGTTGTCTTGTCATGCATCGTTATGCGTCTGTTTGCATTGTATTCATTGTTTCTTCCCCCCTCTTCTCTCCGTTAGACTACGAGGCTGACGCCGCTGCTGGTGCCCCGATCGACTACGTTGTTGACGACCCCTCCTTGCCAGAACAACCAGGCAAGCCCCCCCTTGATCACCAGATATCGCCTATTCTTCTCTATACTGCTTGCATTAGAGTAGTGTAGCATGTTACTGATTTCGGTTAATCCTATTCTGTTGCATAGCCTGTCATTGTTGCTACAGTTGTTACCCTTACATGCTATCCTACTGCTTAGTATAGGATGCTAGTGTTCCATCAGTGGCCCTACGCTCTTGTCCGTCTGCCATGCTATACTACTAGGCCGTGATCACTTCGGGAGGTGATCACGGGTATATACTATATAATTTATATACATGACACATGTGGTGACTAAAGTCGGGTCGGCTCGTTGAGTACCCGCAAGTGATTCTGATGAGGGGGCTGAAAGGACAGGTGGCTCCATCCCAGTGGAGGTGGGCCTGGGTTCCTGACGGCCCCCGACTGTTACTTTGTGGCGGAGCGACAGGGCAGGTTGAGACCACCTAGGAGAGAGGTGGGCCTGGCCCTGGTCAGCGTTCGCAGATACTTAACACGCTTAACGAGATCTTGGTATTTGATCTGAGTCTGGCCATTTGGCCTATACGCACTAACCAACTACGCGGGAACAGTTATGGGCACTCGACGTCGTGGTATCAGCCGAAGCCTTCGTGACGTCAGCGACTGAGTGGCGCGCGCCGGATTGGACTGGAACGCCTACTAGGCTAGGTCTGCTTTCGGCCGCGTTCGCAACGTGCAGGTGTGCAATGGGCGATGGGCCCACACCCCTGCGCCATAGGATTTAGACCGGTGTGCTGACCTCTCTGTTGTGCCTAGGTGGGGCTCCGACGTGTTGATCTTTCGAGGCCGGGCATGACCCAGAAAAGTGTGTCCGGCCAAATGGGATCGAGCATGTTGGGTTATGTGGTGCACCCCTCCAGGGCAGTTTATCTATTCGAATAGCCGTGTCCCTCGGTAAAAGGACGACCCGGAGTTGTACCTTGACCTTATGACAACTAGAACCGGATACTTAATAAAACACACCCTTCCAAGTGCCAGATATAACCCGGTGATCGCTCTCTAACAGGGCGACGAGGAGGGAACCGCCGGGTAGGATTATGCTATGCGATGCTACTTGGTGAACTTACCATCTACTCTCTTCTACATGCTGCAAGATGGAGGTGGCCAGAAGCGTAGTCTTCGATAGGATTAGCTATCCCCCTCTTATTCTGGCATTCTGCAGTTCAGTCCATCGATATGGCCCTTTACACATATACCCATGCATATGTAGTGTAGCTCCTTGCTTGCGAGTACTTTGGATGAGTACTCACGGTTGCTTTTCTCCCTCTTTTCCCCCTTTCCTTCTACCTGGTTGTTGCAACCAGATGCTGGAGTCCAGGAGCTAGAGATCCCGAGGATGATTCTACGTGGTGTTCGGCTTCGAGGAGTAGTTAGGAGGTCCCAGGCAGGAGGCCTTGCCTTTTCGATCGTTGCTACTTTTGTGCTAGCCTTCTTAAGGCAAACTTGTTTAACTTATGTCTGTACTCAGATATTGTTGCTTCCGCTGACTCGTCTATGATCGAGCACTTGTATTCGAGCCCTCGAGGCCCCTGGCTTGTATTATGATGCTCGTATGATTTATTTATGTTGTAGAGTTGTGTTGTGATATCTTCCCGTGAGTCCCTGATCTTGATCATACACATTTGCGTGCATGATTAGTGTACGATTGAATCGGGGGCGTCACAGAGATTATGGTAGGGTACAAAACCACCTCAAAGTTATTCTTTCCAATCAATCCGTTGGGCTATTCCTATAAGTGTCACAAACAGTCCTAGAGTTCGTACTAGAATAACACCTTAAGACACAAATCAACCAAAACCCTAATGTCACCTAGATACTCCAATGTCACCTCAAGTATCCGTGGGTATGATTATTCGATATGCATCACACAATCTCAGATCCATCTATTCAACCAACACATAGAACCTCAAAGAGTACCCCAAAAGTTTCTACCGGAGAATCAAGACGAAAACGTGTGCCAACCCCTATGCATAGGTTCATGGGCGGAACCCGCAAGTTGATCACCAAAACATACATCAAGTGAATCACATGATATCCCATTGTCACCACAGATACGCACGGCAAGACATACATCAAGTGTTCTCAAATCATTAAAGACTCAATCCGATAAGATTACTTCAAAGGGAAAACTCAATCCATTACAAGAGAGTAGAGGGGGATAAGCAACATAAGATCCAACTATAATAACAAAGCTCGCGATACATCAAGATCGAATCACCTCAAGAACACGAGAGAGAGAGAGATCGAACACATAGCTACTGGTACATACCCTCAGCCCCGAGGGTGAACTACTCCCTCCTCGTCATGGAGAGTGCCGGGATGGTGAAGATGGCCACCGGTGAGGGATCCCCCCTCCGGCAGGGTGCCGGAACAGGGTCCCGATTGGTTTTTGGTGGCTACAGAGGCTTGCGGCGGCGGAACTCCCGATCTATTCTGTTCCCCGAAGTTTTTAGGGTATATGGAGATATATAGGCGGAAAAAGTATGTCAGGGGAGCCACGAGGGACCCACGAGGGTGGAGGGCGCGCCCTATGGGGGTGGGCGCGCCCCCTACCTCGTGGCTCCCTCGTTTCTTTCCTGACGTGCACTCCAAGTCTATCAGGTTGCTTCCTTCCAAAAATAACTTCTCCAGAAGGTTTCATTCCATTTCGACTCCGTTTGATATTCCTTTTCTTCGAAACATTGAAACAAGGGAAAAACAGGAACTGGCACTGGGCTCTGGGTCAATTGGTTAGTCCCAAAAATAACATAAAAGTGTAAAATAAAGCCCATAAACATCCAAGATGGATAATATAATAGCATGGAACAATAAAAAATTATAGATACGTTGGAGACGTATCAGCATTCCCAAGCTTAATTCCTGCTCGTCCTCGAGTAGGTAAATGATAAAAACAGAATTTTTGATGTGGAATGCTACTTGGCATAATTTCAATGTAATTCTTCTTAATTGTGGTATGAATATTCAGATTTGAAAGATTCAAGATAAAAGTTCATATTGACATAAAAGTAATAATACTTCAACCATACTAACTAAGCAATTATGTCCTCTCAAAATAACATGGCCAAAGAAAGTTCATCCCTACAAAATCATATAGTTTAGTCATGCTCCATTTTCATCACACAAGAATGCTCTCATCATGCACAACCCCGATGACAAGCCAAGCAATTGTTTCATACTTTAGAAATCTCAAACCTATAAACTTTCACGCAATATATGAGCGCGAGCCATGGACATAGCACTATCGGTGGAATAGAATGTGATGATGGGGGTTATGTGGAGAAGACAAAAAAGGAGAAAGTCTCACATCAACGAGGCTAATCAATGAGCTATGGAGATGCCCGTCAATTGATGTTAATGCAAGGAGTAGGGATTGCCATGCAACGGATGCATTAGAGCTATAAATGTATGAAAGCTCAACAAAAGAAACCAAGTGGGGGTGCATCCAACTTGCTTGCTCATGAAGACCTAGGGCACTTGAGGAGGCCCATTGTTGGAATATACAAGCCAAGTTCTATAATGAAAAATTCCCACTAGTATATGAAAGTGACAAAACAAGAGACTCCTTATCATGAAGATTATGGTGCTACTTTGAAGCACAAGTGTGGCAAAGGATAGTAGCATTGTCCCTTCTCTCTTTTTCTCTCATTTTTTTGGGCCTTCTCTTTTTATGGCCTTTCTCTCTTTTTTTTATTCCTCACTTGGGACAATGCTCTAGAAAATGATGATCATCACACTTCTATTTATTTACAACTCAATGATTACAACTCGATACTAGAACAAGGTATGACTCTATATGAATGCCTCCGGCGGTGTACCGTGATATGCAATGAATCAAGAGTGACATGTATGAAAGAATTATGAACGGTGGCTTTGCCACAAATACTATGTCAACTACATGATCATGCTAAGCAATATGACAATGATGAACGTGTCATGATAAACGGAATGGTGGAAAGTTGCATGGCAATATATCTCGGAATGGCTATGGAAATGCCATAATAGGTAGGTATGGTGGCCGTTTTGAGGAAGATATAAGGAGGTTTATGTGTGAAAGAGCGTATCATATCACGGGGTTTGGATGCACCGGCGAAGTTTGCACCAACTCTCAATGTGAGAAAGGGCAATGCACGGCACCGAAGAGGCTAGCAATGATGGAAAGGTGAGAGTGCGTATAATCCATGGAATCAACATTAGTCATAAAGAACTCACATACTTATTGCAAAAATCTACATGTCATCAAAAACCAAGCACTACGCGCATGCTCCTAGGGGGATAGATTGGTAGGAAAAGACCATCGCTCGTCCCCGACCGCCACTCATAAGGAGGACAATCAAAGAACACCTCAGGTTTCAAATTTGTTACATAACGTTTACCATACGTGCATGCTACGGGACTTGCAAACTTCAACACAAGTATTTTTCAAATTCACAACTACTCAACTAGCACAAGTTTAATATCACTACCTCCTTATCTCAAAACAATCATCAAGCATCAAACTTCTCTTAGTATTCAACTCACTCATAAGAAAGTTTTCACTATTCTTGAATACCTAGCATATTAGGATTATTTAAGCAAATTACCATGCTATTTAAGACTCTCAAAATAATCTAAGTGAAGCATGAGAGATCAATAGTTTCTATAAAACAAATCCACCACCGTGCCCTAAAAGATATAAGTGAAGCACTAGAGCAAACAACAAACTATTCCGAAAGATATAAGTGAAGATCAATGAGTAGTTAAATAATTATTAAGCTACGTGAAGACTCCCCCATTTAAGAATTTCAGATCTTGATACTTTATTCAAACAGCAAGCAAAACAAAATAAAATGACATGACGCTCCAAGCAAAACACATATCATGTGGTGAATAAAAATATAGCTCCAAGTAAAGTTACCGATGAACGAAGACGAAAGAGGGGATGCCTTCCGGGGCATCCCCAAGCTTAGGCGCTTGGTTATCATTGAATATTACCTTGGGGTGCCTTGGGCATCCCCAAGCTTAGGCTCTTGCCACTCCTTATTCCATAGTCCATCAAATCTTTACCCAAAACTGGAAAACTTCACAACACAAAACTTAGCAGAAAACTCGTAAGCTCCGTTAGCGAAAGAAAACAAAACACCACTTCAAGGTACTGTAATGAACTCATTATTTATTTATATTGGTGTGAAACCTACTGTATTCCAACTTCTCTATGGTTTATAAACTATTTTACTAGCCATAGATTCATCAAAATAAGCAAGCAACACAATGAAAACAGAATCTGTCAAAAACAGAACAGTCTGTAGTAATCTGTAACTAACGCAAAATTATGGAACTCCAAAAATTCTAAAATAGATTGGTGGACCTGAGGAATTTTTCTAGTAATCATCTGCAAAAAGAATCAACTAAATAGAACTCTCCAGTAAAAAGTTTTAGCTAATGTCGTGAGCGCTAAAGTTTTTATTTTTTACAGCATGATCATAAAGACTTCACCTGTAACATCCCAAATTTTCAATTTGGTATGTTATACATAGATCATCATTGCATATCATGTTTTATTGCATTTTGACAAATCCTCGATAAATCCTAAGCAACTCAAGGACCCTCGGAGAGAGTTGGGGATTTTCTCAAATTTTCATATTTGATTTTCATCAAATAATAAGACCAGGATTTTGGTTTTAATTATTTTTCTCTCCGGAAAAATATTTCACTTTAAAATAAAACGAGAGGAGAAAACATGACTTCTCCAAAACAATTGAAATACTGGAGGAAAAATGTTAAAATCATTATTTGGAATTTATTTGGATTTTATTTGCAATTTTTATTGCATTAAAAATATTGCATGTTTTCAAAATATTTATTTTGATTTAAAACAAATGTTCACCCTATTCTAGATTTTCTAACTAGACGGCGAAAATTTATTTCATATTTTTCCGATTTTTATTTATTTTTCTACGTATTATTTTCCGCGGAACTTATTAAAAAAAAAACAAACGCCCGCGCGCCGACTGGGCCAAAGGCCCAGCCGACGGCCCAACCCCCGCGCCCGTCTCCTTCCTGGAGACCGAACGCGCCACGGGACAGCTGCCCGAGTCCGACCGCCCTGCGCCGCCGCCGGTGCCCCCTTCCCCAAGCCCAGCACCCCCCTCCTTAAATAGCCCCCTCCTCTCTCTCTCCCTCAACCCGCAAGCCGCCGCCGCCGCCGGAGTCGCGCCTACCGCCGCCCGTTCGCCGCCTGAGCCGCCGCCCTCGCCTCGCCGCACCCCCCCGACCCCTGAGCCCGCGCCCGAGCCCGGAGCCCCGCCGGAGCCCCTCGTCGGAGTAGCCCGACGAGGTACTGCCCGATGCCCGTTGACCTTTGCCGGTTTTCGTTAAAAAAACCCTTCGTTTAAAAAAAAAAACCCTAGATCGGTTTTTTTCGGTTTTATTATTTTGCGAGCGTTCACCGAACCGTCTGTTTTAACGACCGCGTTCGTCGGTTTTTCTCTGATAACAAACGTCCGTTATTTAACCGTTCGACCATTTTTCTTTTTCGTCGGATTTTTCTCGTTATTTTCTCAGATTCGATTTCTGATCAAATCTTCGATTCTGTTTAACTTCTCGCTCGTTTATCGGAATCAGGCGATTCAAGCGCCTAGAGTTTCGTCTCGAAATTCTCTTTCCGTTTAATCTACTCAAACAAGTTTTGTTACAGTAAAATTTGACCTAGATCCAGATTAGCAAACGAAGTTTCTTTCTTTCGCCGTTTGAATTTCGTTGCTTCTTTCGAGTTGATTCTTTTAGCAAACCGGAGTTCTTAAGTTGAACTTTCTGGTTGGTTCTTTCATTCGAGTTTTACGTGTGCATTAGATGAGTACTGATTGTATGCTTGTTTGTTTGCGATAGAGTACCCAGAGTGTGCCGCTTGTTACTTCGACTCGCTAGGTTTTGCGGATCATCAGCAAGGCAAGTAACACTTTGATCATACCCCGTTCATACCCAGTTTTCATTGCATTAGATCTATTTCCTCAAACACTTGCATGATTAGGATCTAATTAAACTGTGGGTATTGGGAAGTAGTTGAGGTAGTACCTATTACCTGTTTCATATATCAAACCCTTGGGAGTTACTTCTACGTTGCTTTTATTATTGCCATGCTATGCTTGTAGACGTGGATTTGGGTTTGAGTGATATTCATGACAGATGTGAGATGTTTATTAATGGTTCAACTTAAGGTGGCAACTAAAACTCACATCTGGGTGGATTGAGGGACCTGGAGAACCCAGTGTTGCCTGTATGTATAAGGTCCGCCACCCAGGCTCAAAGGGATCATAAGATTATTCATGCTAGAAACTTCCGTGTGCAGCCACAAGCTATTATGGGCTCTAGCATAGCTGAGTAGGTTACAGGATCTCTTGAAGAGGTGGACTAGCAGATGTAGGGGAAAGTAGGTGTACCGGTCCATCCAGAGTAAAGAGTGATTGTTTCTGAAAGACTGTGTCCCGGTCATCCGTTTCTCAAACATCATGCAGTGCGAGAATCAAGCGGAGGCGATCGAGTCTTGTGGGGAAAAGTGCGCAAACCTCTGCAGAGTGTACAAACTAATAATGGTTAGCCGTGTCCCCGGTTATGGACAACTTGAGTATCTAGTATCTGGATTATCATTTGAATCTCATCACCGTGATACTTATAATTAATTTTGTTGGGTTAAAGATGATACTTAAATGGGATTGAGTTGGAGGTACCTTCTCAATGTTTCAACCACCATGATAGTTAAATAAAATTTATTCCTTTGAAGTAGGATAAAACTGGCTTTTCGCAAAACTGTAACCATAGAGCTTTCCACCAGCCATATATGCATGTAGAATAGCATTATTATTGTTCATTATTCTCTATGTGTTACTTTGCCAGCATATTCTATGTGCTGACCCGTTTTCGGGCTGCAACGTTTCATGTTGCAGACTTTTCAGACGACGAGTAAGGTGCTTTAGGTCGTGGTCTTATACTCAGTGATGCCGCTGGAGTGATGGACTCACTTATCTTCCAAGTCTTCTGCTGTTATCGTTTTAGATGGCCTTAAGCCATGTTTATCATACTCAAACTCTTCGGAGTTATTCGATGTAATAAGTGTGTGATTGCTACTCTGTTATAAATCCTCCATTTGTACTGTGCGTGTCAGCATTACTGATCCAGGGATGACACTGGTGCACAGCAGCACAGGCCATTTGAGGTCTGGTCGCTACAAAGTTGGTATCAGAGCACACGTTGACTGTAGGACACGACCACTAAGCTTAAGCCCTAGAAAACTTCTCTCTTCTCATTTCTGACCCCTCTCCACTTTCTACTCTTTTAGGAATGGCGAATGCAAGGAGCAAGTTCATGCAACCAGATGAAGACACGCCGTTTGGTCGACACTTGAAGGAAGTCACCAAGTACTTGAACATAGGAATACCAAGCATCACCGGAACCTACAACGCCACATTACCTGAAGAGGAGAGCTAGAAGATTCAAGTTATCATTCCAGGAAGGACGTTTATGCCAATTATGGAACCCATGAGATTGGTTTTCGAAGCACCAACTTGGAGTTTAGGGAAGAGCATGGCCGCACACATCGCCATGGGACGCATTGGAGAAGTCTACCACCACGAGCTTAAGGATACAATTTATCAGATTTGTGGACGTCGAGACGCGCAATGGGAGATGATCAAGACCAAGAAGGATGGATCAATTGCAGCTTTCATCCAGGAGCAGAACCAACATATTCGACGCCAGGAGAACCAGATGTGCACGGACAAGGAAGAACTGAAGAAGGCATTAACGAAGATCAAGGAACTCCAAGAAGAACTCAAGGCTACACGCGAAGATTACTTGGAGGAAATCAACGCACTAGTAGGGAAGATTGACGACCTGGAGAATAAGATTGGAGCATTCGTTGGAAATCCAGTGCCAAAAGCAGAAGTCGATGAATGCACTTGTCCGGATAACTACATCATCATCAACGACACCGACTCGGAACCAAGTGAAGACGAATGGATTGATGAAGCTGGAGCAGACATCATGGAGTCTTCAACGGATCAGAATTTCTAGTAGACCACCATATCAGTAGTAGTTTTCCCCCATTTAATATTATAGTTCAAGCACTTTGTAACGCTAGTTAGATTGATTGTTTTGCCTTGTTTGGATTGATTGAGTGATATTGATTGAATTTGTCTCATGAGCATATGGGTAGTGTTTTCTCTCTAGACCTCATTCTATTCTTAACTCTCATCTTTTCTAAACCTATCAGATGCCTCCGAGACGCGACACCGGATTTGTTTTCCCGCCAGAGATCACCCAGTTGATTCAGCAACAGAATGCCCTGATGCAAGTGTTAGTGCAGAACCAAGGCAACAACAACAACAACCCACCGCCACCACCACCTGTTGATCACTTAGCCCGCTTCTTAAGGCTAAACCCGCCGGTGTTTTCCAGTAGCACCGAGCCGATTGTTGCAGATGATTGGCTCTGCAAAGTTGGAAGGGAGTTGACCACTGCAGGATGCACAGATGCGGAAAGAGTGCGTTTTGCCGCACATCAGCTTGATGGACCCGCAACATCATGGTGGGAGAATTATACAGCCACGCACCCTATTGACACTGTCACATGGGACCAGTTTCAGCAAGCTTTCCGTACAGCTCATGTTTCAGCAGGAGCTATGGCTATGAAGAAGCGTGAGTTTCGTAATCTACGCCAAGGAGGACGCACCGTAGGCCAGTATGTGGAGGAATTCAGTAAGTTAGCACGTTATGCACCAGATGACGTTGCTATAGATGCTGCCAAGCAGGAGAAATTCTTGGAAGGACTGAATGATGAACTGAGTATGCAGTTGATGGTAGCAACCTTCAACAACTACCAGGAGCTGGTAGATAGAGCTCTCATGATTGAAGGGAAGCAACAGCAGATTGAAAATCGTAAGAGGAAGTATGGACAAGGGAAGTACAATTCTGGAGCCCAGCAGAAGCCACGATTTACCTCGAAGCCGGGAGGACAGTTTCAGCATACCCATGGAGGAGTTAGTTCGCACAACCATAATGGCTCCAAGAATGGTAATGGGAATGGAGGAGGAAACGGACAGAACCGCACCAACCCATCTACCCCAACCAAGAGAGATCTAAGTCACATTACTTGTTTCAAGTGCCAGAAGACGGGACATTATGCTACTGATTGTCCCGAAGCCCAAAATGGAAATGGCAATGGAAGCTCTGGGAAGAAGCCGAACCCGTTCAACAAAGGACATGTGAACCACGTGAGCGTGGAGGAGGTTGAAGCTCAGCCTGATGCAGTAATAGGTAAGTTTTTGGTTAAGGCATTTACTGCAACCGTTCTTTTCGATACTGGTGCATCGCATTCATACATATCAAGGGGATTCGTAAACAAGTTTAAGATGTCCACCCAAGTTCTCAAAAGCCCTATGTTAGTAACCTCGCCAGGAGCAGAGTATATGGCCACCCAAGGATGTTTTCAGATACCGTTGGCCATTGGTAGGCATGTTTTCCCCTCAGACCTCATTGTTTTGGAATCGCAAGGTTTGGATGTGATTTTGGGAATGGATTGGCTATCGTTGTATGGAGGAAACATCGATTGTGCCAGCAAGACGATTTTGCTTACCACCCCAGAAGGAAAAAGGATCAAGTATGTATCCCGGCATATGCCGAAGAGGACTCAAGTGAATTCCTTGTCAGGAGTTGTACAGGAGGAAGTACCAGTGGTGAAGGATTATCCGGATGTATTTCCAGAAGAGTTGCCAGGCATGCCACCAGATAGAGACATTGAGTTTTTGATTGAACTTTTGCCAGGCACAGGGCCAATATCTAAGAGACCGTACAGGATGCCCGCAAAGGATTTGGAGGAAATTAAGAAGCAGATCAAGGAGTTACTGGATAAAGGCTATATTCGCCCAAGTTCGTCACCTTGGGGATCACCAGTACTTCTAGTGGAGAAGAAAGATGGATCGCTGAGGATGGTTGTTGATTACCGAGGATTGAATGAAGTGACCATCAAAAACAAGTACCCACTGCCGATGATCAATGATTTGTTTGACCGCTTACAAGGAGCTAAAGTATTTTCCAAGATCGATTTACGATCAGGATACCATCAGTTAAAGATTCGAGAGCAGGATATACCCAAGACGGCATTTACCACCAGATATGGATTGTATGAGTATACCGTTATGTCATTTGGACTGACTAACGCACCTGCCTATTTCATGAACCTGATGAACAAAGTGTTTATGGAGTTTTTGGATAAGTTCGTCGTGGTGTTCATTGATGATATTTTAATCTTTTCCAAGGATGAAGAAGAGCATGAGGAGCATTTACGATTGGTACTTGAGAAGCTCAGAGAACATCAGTTATATGCCAAGTTCAGCAAATGTGAGTTTTGGCTGAAGGAAGTTGGATTCCTTGGACATGTTATTTCTGGAGAAGGAATAGCAGTAGACCCTGCCAAGGTTGACACAGTGACAAGTTGGGAATCACCCACGACTGTTGGAGAAATCCGGAGTTTTCTTGGACTTGCAGGATACTACCGGAGATTCATCAAGAATTTCTCGAAGATTGCTAAGCCTATGACCGAGCTATTGAAGAAGGACACCAAATTCAATTGGACTGAGGAATGTGAAGATAGTTTCCAGGAGTTGAAGAAACGATTGGTTACCTCACCAGTGTTGATTCTGCCCGATCAACGCAAGGACTATGAAGTTTATTGCGACGCTTCTCGTCGAGGACTTGGAGCAGTGCTTATGCAGGAAGGAAGAGTTGTGTCATATGCTTCACGACAACTTAAACCCCATGAGAAGAATTATGCTACGCATG
Organism: Aegilops tauschii subsp. strangulata; assembly: GCF_002575655.3. Classification (NCBI taxonomy): domain Eukaryota; kingdom Viridiplantae; phylum Streptophyta; class Magnoliopsida; order Poales; family Poaceae; genus Aegilops; species Aegilops tauschii. Next base: position 328,778,568 of record NC_053041.3, on the reverse strand, counting down.
ATTTGGAATTAGCAGCCGTAGTGCATGCATTGAAAACATGGAGACATTTTCTCATCGGAAACCATTGTGAAGTGTACACGGATCACAAGAGTTTGAAGTATATTTTCACGCAGAAGGAGTTAAATCTCAGATAGAGAAGATGGTTGGAGCTCATTAAAGATTATGATACGAGATTGCATTATCACCCTGGAAAGGCTAACGTAGTAGCAGACGCGTTGAGCCGCAAGAGTCATGTCAACACCCTCATGACAGGAGAATTACCTCAGGAGATAGCCGAGGACCTTCGCGAGTTATGTTTGGAGATAGTCCCAAGAGGCTATTTAGCGACATTGGAGATTCTGTCTACCTTGATGGAAAGAATCAGAGAAGCTCAGAAGACAGACAAGGAGATTGAAGAGATAAAGGAGAAGATGAGCAAAGGAAAAGCCAAGGGATTTCGTGAGGATGAGCACGATACCTTATGGTTCGAGGACCGCGTATATGTGCCAAATGATCCGGAGATCAGGAAGTTGATTTTGCAAGAAGCCCATGATTCACCGTACTCGATTCACCCAGGGAATACCAAGATGTATTTGGATTTGAAGAATACTTTCTGGTGGACCAGAATGAAGAAGGATATTGCAGAGTATGTAGCAGTTTGTGATGTATGTCAGAGAGTGAAGGCAGAGCATCAGAAGCCAGCAGGATTGCTACAGCCATTGCCGATACCTGAATGGAAGTGGGATAAAATAGGCATGGATTTTATCACCGGATTACCCAGGACTCGTTCAGGCTATGACTCGATATGGGTTGTAGTTGATCGATTAACGAAAGTGGCTCATTTCATTCCAGTGAAGACCACTTACACCAGTGCTAAGTTGGCAAAGATATACATGACCAGGATCGTATGTTTGCATGGAGTTCCAAGGACCATTGTATTAGACAGAGGAACCCAATTTACCTCGAAATTTTGGAAGCAGTTACATGAAACATTGGGAACCAGGCTGGAATTCAGTACAGCTTTTCACCCGCAGACAGATGGACAGACCGAGAGAGTCAACCCGATTTTGGAGGACATGTTGAGAGCATGTGCACTAGATTATGGATCTAGTTGGGACGACAATTTGCCATATGCGGAGTTTTCATATAACAACAGTTATCAAACCAGTTTGAAGATGGCCCCTTTCGAAGCCTTGTACGGAAGGAGGTGTAGAACACCGTTGTTATGGGACGAAGTTGGAGACCGTCAGTTGTTTGGACCAGATTTGATTAAGGAGTCTGAACAGAAAGTGAGGATGATTCGCGATAGGCTCAAGGTAGCCCAGTCCAGACAGAAGAGCTATGCCGATTCTAAACGAAAGGAGACAGTTCACGAAATTGGAGACAGAGTGTATCTTCGAGTATCACCACTTCGTGGAGTGAAGCGCTTTGGAGTTAAAGGAAAGTTAGCGCCCCGTTTTATCGGACCATACAGAGTGTTGGAACGTATGGGAGAAGTTGCTTACAAGTTGGAATTGCCCGAAGGATTGTCTGGAGTACATGATGTATTTCACGTTTCGCAGTTAAAGAAGTGCCACGCAGAGATGGCTGAGATACCACTGAGAGATACTGTGCCACTGGAAGCGATTCAGTTGGAAAGTGATTTGACTTATGAGGAGAAACCAGTTAAGATTCTCGAGTATGCCAACCGAGTTACCCGCAGCAAGGTTATCAAGTTTTGCAAAGTTCAGTGGAGTCACCACACAGAAGATGAAGCCACCTTGGAGCGAGAGGAAGATCTACGGAAAGACCACTCCCACCTGTTTTCTAGCCAACCCGAATATCGAGGGCGAGATTCATCTTAAGGGGGGGGGGGTAGGTTTGTAACATCCCAAATTTTCAATTTGGTATGTTATACATAGATCATCATTGCATATCATGTTTTATTGCATTTTGACAAATCCTCGATAAATCCTAAGCAACTCAAGGACCCTCGGAGAGAGTTGGGGATTTTCTCAAATTTTCATATTTGATTTTCATCAAATAATAAGACGAGGATTTTGGTTTTAATTATTTTTCTCTCCGGAAAAATATTTCATTTTAAAATAAAACGAGAGGAGAAAACATGACTTCTCCAAAACAATTGAAATACTGGAGGAAAAATGTTAAAATCATTATTTGGAATTTATTTGGATTTTATTTGCAATTTTTATTGCATTAAAAATATTGCATGTTTTCAAAATATTTATTTTTATTTAAAAAAATGTTCACCCTATTCTAGATTTTCTAACTAGACGGGGAAAATTTATTTCATATTTTTCCGATATTTATTTATTTTTCTACGTATTATTTTCCGCGGAACTTATTTTTTTTTAAAAAAAACAAACGCCCGCGCGCCGACTGGGCCAAAGGCCCAGCCGACGGCCCAACCCCCGCGCCCGTATCCTTCCTGGAGACCGAACGCGCCACGGGACCGCCGCCCGAGTCCGACCGCCATACGCCGCCGCCGGTGCCCCCTTCCCCAAGCCCAGCACCCCCCTCCTTAAATAGCCCCCCTCTCTCTCTCCCTCAACCCGCAAGCCGCCGCCGCCGCCCTCACCGCCGAGCCCGCCGCCGCCCGCATCTCACCGCCGCCGCCGCCGGAGTCACGCCCGCCGCCGCCCGTTCGCCGCCGGAGCCGCCGCCCTCGCCTCGCCGCACCCCCCGACCCCCGAGCCCGCGCCCGAGCCCGGAGCCCCGCCGGAGCCCCTCGCTGGAGTAGCCCGACGAGGTACTGCCCGATGCCCGTTGACCTTTGCCGGTTTTCGTTTAAAAAAAACCCTTCGTTTTAAAAAAAACCCTAGATCGTTTTTTTTTGGTTTTATTATTTTGCGAGCATTCACCGAACCGTCCGCTTTAACGACCGCGTTCGTCGGTTTTTCTCTGATAACAAACGTCCGTTATTTAACCGTTCGACCGTTTTTCTTTTTCGTCGGATTTTTCTCGATATTTTCTCAGATTCGATTTCTGATCAAATCTTCGATTCTGTTTAACTTCTCGCTCGTTTATCGGAATCAGGCGATTCAAGCGCCTAGAGTTTTGTCTCGAAATTCTCTTTCCGTTTAATCTACTCAAACAAGTTTTGTTACAGTAAAATTTGACCTAGATCCAGATTAGCAAACGAAGTTTCTTTCTTTCGCCGTTTGACTTTCGTTGCTTCTTTCGAGTTGATTCTTTTAGCAAACCGGAGTTCTTAAGTTGAACTTTCTGGTTGGGTCTTTCATTCGAGTTTTACCTGTGAATTAGATGAGTACTGATTGTATGCTTGTTTGTTTGCGATAGAGTACCCGGAGTGTGCCGCTTGTTACTTCGACTCGCTAGGTTTTGCGGATCATCAGCAAGGCAAGTAACACTTTGATCATACCCCGTTCATACCCAGTTTTCATTGCATTAGATCTATTTCCTCAAACACTTGCATGATTAGGATCTAATTAAACTGTGGGTATTGGGAAGTAGTTGAGGTAGTACCTATTACCTGTTTCATATATCAAACCCTTGGGAGTTACTTCTACGTTGCTTTTATTATTGCCATGCTATGCTTGTAGACGTTGATTTGGGTTTGAGTGATATTCATGATAGATGTGAGATGTTTATTAATGGTTCAACTTAAGGTGGCAACTAAAACTCACATCTGGGTGGATTGAGGGACCTGGAGAACCCAGTGTTGCCTGTATGTATAAGGTTCGCCACCCAGGCTCAAAGGGATCATAAGATTATTCATGCTAGAAACTTCCGTGTGCAGCCACAAGCTATTATGGGCTCTAGCATAGCTGAGTAGGTTACAAGATCTCTTGAAGAGGCGGACTAGCAGATGTAGGGAAAAGTAGGTGTACCGGTCCATCCAGAGTAAAGAGTGATTGTTTCTGAAAGACTGTGTCCCGGTCATCCGTTTCTCAAACATCATGCAGTGCGAGAATCAAGCGGAGGCGATCGAGTCTTGTGGGGAAAAGTGCGCAAATCTCTGCAGAGTGTACAAACTAATAATGGTTAGCCGTGTCCCCGGTTATGGACAACTTGAGTATCTAGTATCTGGATTATCATTTGAATCTCATCACCGTGATACTTATAATTAATTTTGTTGGGTTAAAGATGATACTTAAATGGGATTGAGTTGGAGGTACCTTCTCAATGTTTCAACCACCATGATAGTTAAATAAAATTTATTCCTTTGAAGTAGGATAAAACTGGCTTTTCGCAAAACTGTAACCATAGAGCTTTCCACCAACCATATATGCATGTAGAATAGCATTATTATTGTTCATTATTCTCTATGTGTTACTTTGCCAGCATATTCTATGTGCTGACCCGTTTTCGGGCTGCAACGTTTCATGTTGCAGAATTTTCAGACGACGAGTAAGGTGCTTTAGGTCGTGGTCTTATACTCAGTGATGCCGCTGGAGTGATGGACTCACTTATCTTCCAAGTCTTCCGCTGTTATCGTTTTAGATGGCCTTAAGCCATGTTTACCATACTCAAACTCTTCGGAGTTATTCGATGTAATAAGTGTGTGATTGCTACTCTGTTATAAATCCTCCATTTGTACTGTGCGTGTCAGCATTACTGATCCAGGGATGACACTGGTGCACAGCAGCACAGGCCATTTGAGGTCTGGTCGCTACATCACCCAAGTCTCCCCAAAGGTTCTACTTGGCACAAACACTAACTAAAACACAAAACCACATCTAAACAGAAGCTAGATGGATTATTTATTCCTAAACAGAACCAAAAAGCAAGAAACTAAAATAAAACTGGGTTGCCTCCCAACAAGCGCTATCGTTTAACGCCCCTAGCTAGGCATGATGATTTCAATGATGCTGACATAAAAGATAAGAATTGAAACATAAAGAGAGCATCATGAAGAATATGACTAGCACACTTAAGTCTAACCCACTTCCTATGCATAGGGATTTTGTGAGCAAATAACTTATGGGAACAAGAATCAACTTGCATAGGAAGGTAAAACAAGCATAACTTCAAGATTTTAAGCACATAGATGGGAAACTTGATATTATTGCAATTCCTACAAGCATAAATTCCTCCCTCATAATAACTTCAGTAGCATCATGAATGAATTCCAAAATATAACCAGCACCTAAAGCATTCTTTTCATGATCTACTTGCATAGAAATTTTACTACTCTCCACATAAGCAAAATTCTTCTCATTCGGAATAGTGGGAGTATCATAAGAGACTTGAATACTATAAATTGTTTCCACATTAAAAGAGTAATGTTCAGAGAAATGGTACTCATAATCATGACAAGTTTTATAAATATAATCATCACTACTCTTTATAGCATAAGTTTCATCACAATAATCATCATAAGTAGCAACTTTGTTCTCATCATAATCAATTGAAACCTCTTCCGAAATAGTGGATACATCACTAAATAAAGTCATGACCTCTCCAAATCCACTTTCATAAATATTATAAGATTCAACATCCTCCAAAATAGTGGGATCCTTACTTCCTAAAGTTGACACTCTTCCAAACCCAGTTTCATCAATATAATCATCATAGGTAGAAGGCATGCTATCATCATAACAACTTTGCATATCAAAACTTGGGAGGCTAAAGATATCATCTTCATTAAACATAGCATACCCAAGCTTGGGACAAACATTAATGTCAGCAAATATATTCTCAAAAACATCATCTTCATCAAACATAGCATCCCCAAGCTTGGGCCTTTTCATATCATAAGCATAATCACTCTCATTATTAATAGTATGGATAGCACCAATAGTATAGCAAACATTATTATCATATTCTTCCAAGCAAGTGCCAAAAAGATTTTCAAGATCATAAGAAGTATCATTATCTTCCCGATCATAATCATCACAACAAGCAATAGGCATAACGAGATCATCACCAAGTGCATCATCTTCCATAATTATTTTTGATTAATTTTCATGAGGCACAACAATAATAGGAGCAACATTATTTGGGAGAGATATCTTTTTAGCTCTCTTCCTTTTTCTTTTCTTCTTCTTCACCTCATGTGTGGGTTCAATCCTCTTTTTGGAGCTCCTTATTAATGAGATTGGTTGAATAGAAGGCTCCTCCTCATTACCTGATTCATCATAAGAAATAATAGGAGGATATTGGGAACTCCCTTCCCTTTCATTAGTATTTTCTTCATATTCTATTTGTTTTCTTCTCTTTATGTAATTGGCAATATAAGGATTTTCGATGCAATTCACCGCACAATACATATAAATTTCCTCTAGATCAAATTCAAGAAGTTTATAACGGGCAAATTCTGGAAGATAATTAGTCATACGTTTCATTTCTTCGTAGCCCATAAGCAAACTAAGTTCATTATAATGTGCAACGGAAATCAAGTCATCACAATTTTTGGACACCATTAGATCATAAAACAATTTGCATTGGATAGTTAAATGACCCCGTTCATCGCAAAGTTCACAAGTACAGCCAAGAAGATTTAAATTTTCAGCACAAACATCTAGCCTTTCTTGCAACAATTTAGTTTCTAAATGCTTATGCCTCTTGCAATATCTATCTTCTCTATTTGATGTGTACTTGCAAACCCAATGCACTCCACAAAAATTGACATGCTTATAGGAAACATTTTCATGATGACTAGTGCAATCATCATTAGTACTATGGATATTCAAAGAGTTCATACTAACAAAATTGCAATCATGCTCATCATTCAAAGATTTAGTGCCAAACATTTTAATGCATTCTTCTTCTAACACTTTGGCACAATGTTCCTTCCCATCATTCTCATGAAAGATATTAAAAAGATGAAGCGTATGAGACAAACTCAATTCCATTTTTTTGGTAGTTTTCTTTTATAGACTAAACTAGTGATAAAACAAGAAACTAAAAGATTCGATTGCAAGATCTAAAGATATACCTTCAAGCACTAACCTCCCCGGCAACGACGCCAGAAAAGAGCTTGATGTCTACTACGCAACCTTCTTCTTGTAGACGTTGTTGGGCCTCCAAGGGCAGAGGTTTGTAGGACAGTAGCAAATTTCCCTCAAGTGGATGACCTAAGGTTTATCAATCCGTGGGAGGCGTAGGATGAAGATGGTCTCTCTCAAACAACCCCGCAACCAAATAACAAAGAGTCTCTTGTGTCCCCAACACACCCAATACAATGGTAAATTTTATAGGTGCACTAGGTCGGCGAAGAGATGGTGATACAAGTGCAATATGGATGGTAGATATACGTTTTTGTAATCTGAAAATATAAAAACAGCAAGGTAACAAGTGGTAAAAGTGAGCGTAAACGGTATTGCAATGCTAGGAAACAAGGCCTAGGGTTCATACTTTCACTAGTGCAAGTTCTCTCAACAACAAAAACATAATTGGATCATATAACTACCCCTCAACATGCAACAAAGAGTCACTCCAAAGTCACTAATAGCGGAGAACAAACCAAGAGATTATGGTAGGGTACGAAACCACCTCAAAGTTATTCTTTCCAATCAATCCGTTGGGCTATTCCTATAAGTGTCACAAACAGCCCTAGAGTTCGTACTAGAATAACACCTTAAGACACAAATCAACCAAAACCCTAATGTCACCTAGATACTCCAATGTCACCTCAAGTATTCGTGGGTATGATTATTTGATATGCATCACACAATCTCAGATCCATCTATTCAACCAACACATAGAACCTCAAAGAGTACCCCAAAAGTTTCTACCGGAGAATCAAGACGAAAACGTGTGCCAACCCCTATGCATAGGTTCATGGGCGGAACTCGCAAGTTGATCACCAAAACATACATCAAGTGAATCACGTGATATCCCATTGTCACCACAGATACGCACGGCAAGACATACATCAAGTGTTCTCAAATCATTAAAGACTCAATCCGATAAGATTACTTCAAAGGGAAAACTCAATCCATTACAAGAGAGTAGAGGGGGAGAAGCAACATAAGATCCAACAATAATAGCAAAGCTCGCGATACATCAAGATCGAATCACCTCAAGAACACGAGAGAGAGAGATCAAACACATGGCTACTGGTACATACCCTCAGCCCCGAGGGTGAACTACTCCCTCCTTGTCATGGAGAGCGCCGGGATGATGAAGATGGCCACCGGTGAGGGGTCCCTCCTCCGGCAGGGTGCCGGAATAGGGTCCCGATTGGTTTTTGGTGGCTACAGAGGCTTGCGGCGGCGGAACTCCCGATCTATTCTGTTCCCCGAAGTTTTTAGGGTATATGGAGATATATAGGCGGAAAAAGTACGTCAGGGGAGCCACGAGGGGCCCACGAGGGTGGAGGTCGCGCCCTAGGGGGGTGGGCGTGCCCCCTACCTCGTGGCTCCCTCGTTTCTTTCCTGACGTGCACTCCAAGTCTATCAGGTTGCTTTCCTTCCAAAAATAACTTCTCTAGAAGGTTTCATTCCGTTTCGACTCTGTTTGATATTCCTTTTCTTCAAAACACTGAAACAAGGGAAAAAACAGGAACTGGCACTGGGCTCTGGGTCAATAGGTTAGTCCCAAAAATAGCATAAAATTGTAAAATAAAGCCCATAAACATCCAAGATGGATAATATAATAGCATGGAACAATCAAAAATTATAGATACGTTGGAGACGTATCAAGGTTCACCTAGCAAAGTACGAAGTAGCTAGCAGCCCCCCCTCGTGTCGGCATGAAGGGAATCCTAAGCTATGAATGCATGCCCCCTCCCCCCCCAACCAAGGTTCACCTAGCAAAGTGCGAAGTAGCTAGCAGCCCCCAACCCCCTCTCGTGTCGCCACGAAGGGAATCCTAAGCTATGATTGCATGCCCCCCAACCGAGGTTCACCTAGCAAAGTGCGAAGTAGCAACCCCCCCCCACACACACTTTCAGTCGGCGGGCCAGAGAGGCATATATCTCACCAAGATGGATCGTAAAACGGACCCAAGAATAATCCACCTTGGTCATACAACCTCTCTCTTGTTGTTGGTCAAAGTGATGGCTGTCCATGCGACCCCGGAGATGGGCTAGCTCTCCAATAATCACGCAAGTATAGCTAGTCCCCGAAGACAACCTCTGCAGGCGTGTGGCCCAAACATATGTATGGAGAGGTGTGTTTTTGAGTAACAATGGAACAACTTTGATGTGGCACCGTGATTTCGAACTAGAAATCCACACACTGAGTGAGGGTTAGGTTGACGATGCATATGTATGTTACACCACACTTCAAGCCAACGACGGGATTCATGCATGCATGCGTGCATAGTATATGTGCTCAAACTTAATTAGGTCTGAATCTCACCATGACCTATACTACGATAACACGAACCAAATGAAGAATCCGCCATGGTAACCTATCTTGTTGTTGGTCAAGGTGATCATGGATGTCCACGCAGGCCCATCAATATATAGGCTTTTCGCCGATAACCACATGAGGGAGTGTATCATTCGAAGGCAACCACTACATGCATATGTATGGAGGTGATGCGTGCATGCATGTTTGAATACACAACATTGATGTGGCACGTGTGTCAAAAATCGTACACTAGCTCCCCACACAGATCGAGATCGGCTCATGATGAGTGTTGTTGTACTAGCCACTTCGACTCGATGGGAGGGATCATGCGTACACATGCATGTGTGTGTGCTCAAACTGTATCATGCATGTCATCCGAGAGCAAAAATAATAATCCCCTCCTAAGTCAAATAACCTCTCTTGTTGTGAGGCAAAAAGTAGTGATGGACCAAGCGGGCCCACAGATGGAAAGCATCGATATCGCTGATAACCGCTTAAGTGGGTGCGAGAGGACAACCACCACCGCTTTGCATGTGGGCCAAACATATATATGTTGAATAGCCAAAATGCACAACTTTGATGTGCCACATGCCTCAAAAACCGTAAGCCACGCACCCACAGAGAGTGAGGTTCATATCAAGCGTACTACATATGATGGTCCCCTTCCCCCCTCTTCACCGCATACTATATGCTCCTGCCGTAATATATGTACAACCCAAAAGAATCCTCATCTATGGTGAAATTAATTAACCTCTCCTGATGTAGGTCAAAGTGATGCATGCATGCATCGACGATGGCCTCGTGGGCCCACAGATGGAAGCGTCACACGTGAGTGTCCTAGCTAGGATATGCATGTGGCCCAAAAAGGTGTTGTGTGATGTTTGAATAACCAATTTCACAATTTTCATGTGGCACGTGCCTCGATAACCAAGAAGTCCCGAGACTGAGTGAGGTGTCCTTGTTCACGGACGCGTACGTATAGTATATATGCTAGTCCCCTCCCACCTCTTCGACGCGTACTATATACCACCATAACACAAACCAAAAAGATTCTACCTTGCTGGTCAAATTAACCTCACTGCCGGCTGTTCATCAAAGTGATGGACGACGACCTCGCGGTCCCACAGAAAGCGTCACACACGAGTATCGTGTAGGACAACCATCGACTGCATGTGGCCAAAACATTTATGTATGAAAGGGTTGTGTAATGTTTTAAATACCGATTTCACGACTCTGATGTGGCACCGGCCTGCCTAACAAAACGGCCAACCCACATGGTGGCTCACAACTCGTAGTGTACTGTGAGCCACCCGCCACCCCCAGATGCACACACCCACACACACACACACACCGCGAATCCACCGCAACTACGATGCATGTTAAATTAATTATCCCGCGGTGAACATACATGTTACCAAAGGAGGGAAGTTTTAATTTCAAAAAAATCACAGAGATCATTAAGACATTTTAGTACATTGATTGATTGATTTTCTACGGGTATAATGTGCAAAAATCAAATTTGAGCTACATGCACACGTGACAGTGCACCTAAATGGATTGCAAAAACACATGTGTCTAACTTGGTGCATGTTTAATCCCCATGCAACAAATTTCAAACATTGAGAATCTTGATTTTTAAATTATAGTACATCCAAAACTTATTTGAAGTTCATGAAACTTATCGTGTTGTCATATGGACACCAATACAAAGTGGCATTGTACTTTTTTGTCAAATTTGAGACCAGTTTTGATGTAATCTTTATCTAATTACAGACGGGAGTATTAATAATTGGGAACCAATATCCCAAACGGATTATTTATTTGAACCGTGAGCGTTAGACCAACAATGGATACGTGCCATGCTTTGGTTAAGCAATAAAGCGGCAGCATTAATCATCCAAATAGAAAAACAATATACGTGCCGCCACGCGACCCGTGTGGCGTGCGAGCAGGCGTGAGTTGACGGGACGCATGCGAGCAGTCCGCCGCGCAAGCAGACGGGGAGGCGTGCAGGTGTGTTAATTGACGGAGGCGTGCTCGCTGCACAGTGTCATCGGGAGGCGTGCGAGTAGCTGTGTGAAACTTTGGTAGGCATGCCAGCAGTCTGGTGCACAGGCTCACCAGGAGGCGAGCCATCGGTTTGACCGCGGCCCGCCTCTCTCCCACAACTCCCACTGCTCTATATTAATGGTGCGCTCGAGCGGCCGCACCCCCCATCCTCTCTACGCACACACAGTCCTCTCTCTCCGCTTGCATCCTCGATGCTGCTCTCAGTCCTCAAAGCTGTCAGTGTATGAGGATGCCGCCGAAGCGCCCCATCGGAAGGATTGCCGACGCCGGGGCTGGTAAAGCACCGGAGCAGGGTGTGGAGATGGAGACAGAGGTTGCCATCACCGCCGGCGAGTTATTGCTGCACCCTGACGTCGTCGACGGCGTCGAGCTTCCACAGCCGGAGGCAGAGTTCCACACCGACTCCGACGACCACTCCGGCGACGACTCCGACGACGACGGACAGCTAGTTAGTCATCTATACCTATTTATGTGTCAAATAGATCATAGGGTTTCTCTGGTTACTCCTGCCTCCCCCTTTTTGGAATAGAAATCCTGTGGTTATATTCTCCCAATCCACGAAATCCGAGTAAGTTTCCTTAGATCCGTGTAGTGTATTGATTGTTTGAATGGTACAGGTGATAAGTGATTAGTTGTTTCATCTGTGCAAATGATTTCTGCTAGTAATCCGACTAGGGTTAGTGTTCATGCTAATAATTCCTAGCCAAGACTTGACAATTGATTTTGAATGACCTACATATGTTTGTGCCATTATTTTCTGCAAGATTGGTCTGTACATAAATGACAGTGCTTAAAAATCGAACCATAATCTCTGGATATGTATAAATAAATAGCCATAAATTCCTTATCCTACTTCACACCATGTAATCAGTGATTTGATGACAAATTTGTTTTACTATTTGTATACGTGCTGTTTGACGATGTGGACAGCGAGGATGAAGATGCCCAGAGGAGGTACAAGAGGCGAATCCTGAGGGAGCTTTATGCGGGAATTCATAACAGGCGTATTAGGACCTGGAACGACGGCTATGGATGCCTATCGCGGAGGTAAACACTTAGCTCGACGCCTGCCGCCGCCGCCAGGCTGCTGGCAAAGCCCACCGCATTTTGCCACTTCCACTTGCCGCCGCCTATTGCCATCTACTTTCTCAACGCTGCTCGCGGTCGACCCATCTCCGCTCGGTTGAGGAATCTGCCGTACTGAGGGTTCTTTCTCATGGACGACGAGGTAATTAATTTAACAAGATATTATCTCATCTCTTATCCCAGTTCATCTGCCTCCTTTAATCACCCGACGGAAATCGCCGTGAATTCATTTTTATTCGAGCTGATTTGAGAGTTTTCTTTCATTCATAGAATGTACAGTGCGCCGACACTTCAGAACTTTGCGACGGCCGCCATAGATTCCATCTCATCGTACCAGATAACTTGAGGACGTGCGCGGTATGTTCAATCTCACCCTAAATCGGTTGGCATGGCCTACTTTCCTGAACGTATTCTAAATATTGCTACATTTGGATAAAAGGTGCCACATGCACCATATACGTCAAAGGGGATTTTTTCCCCTCTTCTTTCTATATTAGGAAAATTAATGATGTATTGTTCTTTCGATTACTCTCATTTTTCCATGACATCATGTTTACCCTATCTGTTTAATTATAGATTTTTGTCCTTCGATTTCAACTGTTGTACAGTTCTTTCAATTTGGGCCCATATTTGCATGTTACCATATTTTCTTCAACAATCCTACCATTTTCTGCAGAACATCCCTTGCTATGCAACAGATTATGTAGCGCATAATTTTTCCCTTTACATAGATCGAGCCTCCACGGATGTCATACTGCACACAAACCATGGATTTACAATCTTTGCTACTGTAAGACTTGATGAAGGTGGTGACTCCTATTTTGCCACTGGCTTTTGGAATGAAATTGCAAAGTTTTATGTACTGAAAGCTGGCACTAAAATTGCAGTGCACATAGAAGGTCCTGGTCATGAGATATATGCTAACTTCCCCGACAAAATCATCCGTCCAGACTTTGTTCGAAGTAAGTTTTCTTTTCAACTATCTGCATATGTTGACTTACCAAGCAATGTCAAATGAATTTTGTAGTATTTAAGCAACCAATTGTTATTCCCTTTTCTTACTATATTCCTACCTAATAACTTCTAGTTACCAATACACTTTTCTATTGCCCTGTTTTAACTAAATATTCCCTGTACTCCCATTTCTATCATAAAGCGCCGCTGACAAGGAGACTCCGGAGGTGGAGAACGGGGCTGCCAACAAGTGGAGGCAGGGCGAGCTAGAACCGCAAGCGACTCCAGCAGGCCTAGACCGAATCAGCAGCCTCCCGAATGATATGTTGAGTCATCATGTCCCTCCTCCCAATCAAATATGGGGTGCGGACAACCCTCCTTTCCCGGTGGTGGCGCCCCCTATGGAACTCCAGCCCTCTCGACCTCATCGACACCCACGAGCTCTGCCTTGGCTATCGCAAAACCTTGGATGCATTCTCCAAGATCCTCGGCAGTCACCTTGGCCCAACCAAAGGCCTTAGAATGAGCAAGTTCCGTTCCAATGGCAAGGACCGAGCTAAGCTTGACAACTGGTTCCGATCCCCCACTCTAGATCGGCATATGATGATGGGCATATGCGGTCGCTGCCAACATCCGCACTCCGCCTCGCGCCCACGCTGCGCGTCGCCAAGTTTAGGAACTGCCATTTCCCGCCCCTTAATGACGCGCCTGCTCTTATTCTACCACGACTGAAGCACCTCGAGCTCGTTGCCGTCTTCCTCTCAAAGGGTGACATGGAGCGCCTGCTCCGTGGCTGTACTGCACTCGAGTACCTTCGTCTTCAGGCGATCAATGGGTTGAGTACCTTCCACATCACCTCCATGACTCTCTGGACTATTTATGTGTGTTGCTGGTGTGGCAGGAAGACATCACAAAAGTTATACCACGGTATGGTCATCCAGGACACACCTGCACTTGAGAGATTACTTGTAGTTGATCAAGAAGGTCCAACAAGAATCAATATCATTTCTGTGCCGAAATTGACAGTGGTGGGCTACTCGCCTGACAAATACTTCGAACTTGTTATTGGATCCACACCCATTCAGGTACAACAGCCGCCTTCTACCTCTCCTTCTACAAATTAACATTATTTCTAATTTTGAAGATGTTTGTTTGTCTGTCATTCAGAAAATGATTCCGACAAGCTTGACCCCGAAACTGCGCACAGTGAAGGTCTTGGCACTAGAATCTATCGGCCCCGACCTGGAGCAAGTTGTCAGTTTCCTGAGATGCTTTCCGTGCCTGGAGAAGCTATATATCGAGGTGATGTTCCTTTCCTGTTAAATGTTAACCATAAGGGAGTTCAATTTGTGACACCTTTTTCCAAGTTTACAATGACAATGTACTATGATTTCTGAAGGTTCTTTTGGAGGATTTCAGTACATACATGCCCCCCATATTAGTTGCTTGATCCATATGGTTACAATCAATAAACATTTCTCTTTGGATTCATCTTTACTAGTTTCCTTAGGGAACTTTTCATCCACTCCAACCTCTTGTGAAGAAGGCTACATTTTTCTAGAATGTAATCAAATGCCCATGTTAATCATGTTAGATCGAAGATGGCATGTTAGTGCATTTTACAAATCCTGCAAACCAAATAGCTAGGTCTGTAGTAATGTTCAAAACTGCATGTAGGCATTAACACATTTTCTTCTTTTGCAGATAAGATTAGGCCGAGTGGTGGATAATGTGATACAATATAACAATCACGTCGAATGCCTAGATCTGCATCTCTTAGAAATTACTTTGAACTCCTACCGTGGGACCTTACCGGAGATTATATTCGTCGGGTTCTTTGTTCTCAGAGCAAGGGTGCTGAAGGCAATGTGGTTTGCCCTACATTTATTTCGCAAAAATGAATGGTTTTTTGATCAGCGCCGGCGCCTGCGGCAGAATGGAGTAGGCTCCAAAAATGCTAAATTTCATTTTGGAACTTCAGATGATAGAGTATTCGAAAGTCATCGTGTCAACCCCATACATGACTTCTCAGTGGCTGACCCCTTAACAAAAATTGTGAGGTTTCGAAGCCAGACTTAGAAGTAGTGATATTAGTTTGAACCTCTCTGATATCCATGTTCAGCAGATCAACGCGAGCGTTTGCAGCTGATGAGCTGAATTTCATTTCTAATATCAGTTTGAACCTTGTAATCTTCGAATTTGAGCCATATTGCTAACACTATTTTGACCTCTCTGGAATTTGAACCTTGTAACATTTCGAGCTTTTGTGGTACAATCGTTGAAATGGCATCGTATGAGACTCGTATATTGCTAGCACTATTTTGACCTTAATATGCAATGATCCTAGATTTTATTAACCATTCTCGAATCAGTTTACCTTGTCGATCTCACAGCACACGATCTGTATAGCTAACTCGACTGCACTCTTCGACATTATTGCACACAGTTGGTTTCTTCCACCGTGTGCACTGTAGAGCGCAGAATTAGTTATCGCACTCGAGTGTCCATCATCACCCTTCTGTGTAATTTTGACCTCATCACCCAAGGGTAAACTTATGACCGAAGTCATTCCACACACTTCGTTTTTACTAAGCGTTTTGCCAATAAACCCCCATGATTTATCCCTCTTCTAGCCGGCGTGTGGCCAAACTAGCCGGGCGGGAAGCTTGTGTGGTAACCAGTGCGGTAGCGCGGGAACAAGCTCAGCGACGATACATTTGGTGCCTCTTCGACCACACGCATCCGGTGCGGTGTTGTCAAGCGTGCACTGGATTCTGGAATCCTCCGCTATGAACGCCGTGACAAGACGTGATGATTACAGGCCGGCCGGCCCCCATTTATTACAACGGCCATTTAACCTACCCTTGTGTCTCTTCAACCTTTCGATCGCGGCCCACCATTGCAAGAAGCACCCACCACGAGAAATTCTTAGAGGGTACCCTGCGCGGCTCCAATGTCGCTCTGAGCGGCTGCCGTTGACGAGCAGAAGTCCACCATGCATGCCGTGGTGGACACCCACAGAAGGTTCATGGACCTCTCGATGGTGTACACAAACGATCCGGTCTAGGTGGAGCACTCCATCCACAACATGGAAGTGTTTCTTCCCAAGGAGAAGTACAAGGTGGTCGGGTTCGACCTCGAGTACACCCGCGCTTGTGCCAGGTTTCGTCCCAAGGTCGCCATTGCCCAGATGTGCGTGCGCCACCACATCCTCGTCTACCACTACTGCCTGGCCACAAGGCCTTGCGAGCGTTTCGCCAGGTTTGTCAGCAGCCCCCACTACATGTTGGCTACGATGGACATCACCAACGATGTAAAGGCGCTCGAGAGTTCGGGCATCGCCTGCCAGAATCTTGTCGACATCCAGGGCCACTACAAGATCTGGGGTACAAAGGAGCATGTGAAAGACTCACTGGTTCACCTCGCCGAGGCCATCATCGACCCCTTCTACAGAGACATGAAGGATTCGTGCAACAAGGACAAGCGTGCCTGGCACTCGGCCTGGATGGAGAAACTCGACAAAGCTCACGTCGTGTATGTGGCCAAGGAGGCGTACACGAGCTACGACATGTACATGCGGATTGTTGACATGAGGAAGTGCCTCCTTCCCCAAAACGGCCAGGGATCCAGCCGGAAGCAGAGCAATGGCAAGCGTTGTCGCAACAATAAGTAGATGATTAGATCCTCGTTTCTCCTACTTTAGTATGCATGTAATTGCTTACTTTGGTGTGTGCAAATGTTATGTGTGTAGTCACTTGTGTAATCGTATGCTTAATTTGGTTATGCAATGCTGTCTTTTTAAGTATATATGTTGATGCTCTATAGACAGAGCGTAGATGGTGTGCGGACAAAGAAAATCACATCACACACGGACTAAACAATGGAACCCGTCGGTGATGTTTTCATCAATCACTCACAATTGTATACCAGCAATCGTTTGCTCACAACACACACAACTTGTTAGCAGTAATCGTCTATGTTCTTATTGGTCTTCGCACACGTTTCCGATTAGAGACCTGTTTGCCTTGTATCACACACATCTTGTTCATTTGAACCGTTTCTGTTCTCATGTCTCAACGCAAACAGTTCATCCGAGTGAACTGCATGTCGTATATCGCACACACCTTTGATCTGGCTGACCGTTTCTTTTGTGTTGCCTAATCACAAACAGTTCATCCGAGTGAACCGTATGCTGTACGTCACACAAACCTTCATCTGCTGCCCGTTTCTTTTGTCCCTCCTCATCGCAAACAGTTAATTGAGCTGAACCGTATGCCCTGCATCGCACACGCAACTAAAATCTGAACCGTGTTTGATGCATCCTCCATCGCAAATGTTTTGCACCTTTTTTGACGGGTTTTTTACACAAACTTTTGCGATTATGGCATCGCACACAGTTTCGTCGAAGGGTCTCTGATCGTAGTGTCGTGTTAGCAGCATCCTGCAGTAGTGGGTCTTCATTTAAAACAATGTGGAATTGTTTCACAACTAACGCCACATGGAACACCACAGTGTAATGGTGCATCTGAACGTCGTAATCGTACTTAATAAGATATGGTGCGATCTATGATGTCTCTTACGATTTACCACTATCGTTTTGCGGTTATGTATTAGAGTCTGCCTTATTCATGTTAAATAGGGCACCATCTAAATCTGTTGAGAAGACACCGTATGAACTGTGGTTTGGCAAGAAACCTAAGCTGTTGTTTCTTAAAGTATGGGGTTGCGACACTTATGTCAAAATGCTTCAGCCTGATAAGCTCGAACCCAAATCGAAGAAGTGCGTCTTCATAGGATACCCTAAGGAAACAATTGGGTACACCTTCTACCACAGATCCGAAGACAAGATCTTTGTTGCCAAGAGTGCAACCTTTCTAGATAAGGAGTTTCTCTCGAAAGAAGTGAGGGGGAGGAAAGTAGAACTTGATGAGGCAATGGTACCTTCTCTCAATTTGGAAAGTAGTACATCATAGAAATCCGTTCTCGTGATGCCTACACTAACTAGAGAGGAAGTTAATGATGATGATCATGAAACTTCAGATCAAGTTGCTATTGAACCTCGTAGGTCAACTAGAGCACGGTCTGCACCAGAGTGGTACGGTAATCCTGTTCTGGAAGTCATGTTATTAGACCAAGGCGAACCTACGAAGTATGAAGAAGCTATGATGAGCCCAGATTCCGATAAATGGCTTAAGGGCATGAAATATGAGATAGGATCCATGTATCAGAACAAAGTGTGGACTTTGGTGGACTTGCCCGATGATCGGCAAGCCATTGAGAATAAATGGATCTTCAAGAAGAAGATAGACGCTGATGGTAATGTCACCATCTACAAAGCTCGACTTGTTGCGAAAGGTTTTTGACAAGTTCAAGGGGTTGACTATGATGATACCTTCTCACCTGTAGTGATGCTTAAGTCAGTCCGAATCATGTTAGCAATTGCCGCATTTTATAATTATGAAATCTGGCAAATGGACGTCAAAACTACATTCCTTAATGGATTTCTTAAAGAAGAGTTGTATATGATGCAACCAGAAGGTTTTGTCGATCCTAAAGGTGCTAACAAAGTGTGCAAGCTCCAGCGATCCATCTATGGGCTGGTGCAAGCATCTCGGAGTTGGAATATACACTTTGATGAGGTGATCAAAGCATATGGTTTTATACAGACTTATGGTGAAGCCTGTATTTACAAGAAAGTGAGTGGGAGCCCTGTAGCATTTCTGATATTATATATGGATGACATATTGTTGATCGAAAATGATATAGAATTTCTGAATAGCATAAAAGAATACTTGAATAAGAATTTTTCAACGAAAGACCTCGGTGAAGCAGCTTATATATTGGGCATCAAGATCTATTGAGATAGATCAAGACGCTTAATTGGACTTTCACAAAGCACATACCTTGATAAATTTTTGAAGAAGTTCAAAATGGACCAGTCAAAGAAGGGTGCTTTCCTATGTTACAAGGTGTTAAGTTGAGTCAGACTCAAAGCCCGACCACTTGAGATGATCGAGAGAAAATGGAAGTCATTCCCTATGCCTCAGCCATAGGTTCTATCATGTATGATATGCTGTGTACCAGACATGATGTGTGCCTTTCCATAAGTTTGGCAGGGAGGTACCAAAGTAATCCAGGAGTGGATCACTGGACAGCAGCCAAGACATCCTGAAGTACCTGAAAAGGACCAAGGATATGTTCCTCATTTATGGAGGTGACGAAGAGCTCATTGTAAATGGTTACGTCGCTGCGAGCTTCGACACTGATCCAGATGACTCTAAGTCACAAACTGGATACGTATTTACATTGAATGGTGGAGCTGTTAGTTGGTGCAGTTCCAAGCAGAGCGTCGTGGCGAGATCTACGTGTGAAGTGGAGTACATAGCTGCTTTGGAAGCAGCGCATGAAGGAGTCTGGATGAAGGAGTTCATATCCGATCTAGGTGTAATACTTAGTGCATCGGGTCCAATGAAAATCTTTTGTGACAACACTGGATCAATTGCCTTGGTGAAGGAATCCATGTTTCACAAGAGAACCGAACACATCAAGGGATGCTTCAACTCCATTCTTGAAAAGGTCAAGGATGAGACATAGAAATTTGCAAAGTGCATACGGATCTGAATGTGGGAGACCCGTTGACTAAGCCTCTTCCGCGAGCAAAACATGATCAGCACCAAGACTCCATGGGTGTTAGATTCATCACAATATAATCTAGATTATTGACTCTAGTGCAAGTGGGAGACTAAAGGAAAGATGCAATAATAAAGTTGTTATTTTATATTTCCTTATTCACGATAAAGGTTTATTATTCATGCTAGAATTGTATTGATCGGACACTTAAATACATGTGTGAATACATAAATAAATACCATATCCCTAGTAAGCCTCTACTAGACTATCTTGTTTATCAAAGATGGTTAAGGTTTCCTAACCATGGACATGTGTTGTCATTTGATGACAGGATCACATCATTAGGAGAATCATGCGATGGTCAAGACCCATCCGTTAGCTTAGCATATTGATCCTTCAGTTTATTTCTATTGTTTTCTTCATGTCAAATACATATTCCTTCGACTATGAGATTATGCAACTCACGGATACCGGAGGAATCCCTTATGTGCTATCAAAGATCACAACGTAACTTGGTGATCATAAAGATGCTCTACAGGTATCTCTGAAGGTGTTTGTTGAGTTGGCATAGATCGAGATTAGGATTTGTCACTTTAAGTATCAGAGAGGTATCTCTGGGCCCTCTCGGTAATGCACGTCATAAGAAGCCTAGCAAGCAAAGTGACTAATAAGTTTGTTGCAAGATGATGAATTACGGAACGAGTAAAGAGACTTGTCGATAATGAGATTGGACTAGGTATGAAGATACCGACGATCGAGTATCGGGCAAGTAACATACTGCTAGACAAAGGGAATTACATATGTTGTCATAACAGTTCGACCGATAAAGATCTTCGTCGAATCTGTAGGAGCCAATATGGGCATCCAGGTTCCGCTATTGGTTATTGATTGGAGAGGTGTCTTGTTCATGTCTACATAGTTCTCGAACCCGTAGGGTCCGCACGCTTAACGTTCGTTGACAATATAGTGTTATATGAGTTATATGATTTGGTGACGGAATATTGTTCGGAGTCCCAAATGAGATCACAGACATGACGAGGAGTCTCGAAATGGTCGAGAGGTAAAGATTTATATATAGTACGATGGTATTCGGACACTGGGAGTGTACCGGAGTTTACCGGGTAGTCATCGGAGTACCGGAGGGGGTGCCTGACACCCCGGGATGTTAGTGGGCCTATTGGGCCAGAAGAGGGGAGCACACCAGCCCACAAGGGGCTGGCGCGCCCCCCATGGCAGCCACTCTAGTGGGAAAGGAAAGTGGGGGATTCGGCCTCCCCCTTCCTTCCTCTCCCCTTTCCTCCCCCCCGACAAATATGGCAGGGGGGTGCGGCCAAGGGCAGGAGCCCAAGTATGATTCAGACCTACTTGGGGCGCCCCTTGGCCTCTCTCCCTCCCACCTATAGTGGGGGGGGGGCGCCTAGCACAATACATCATTGTCTTAGCCGTGTCCAGCGCCCCCCTCCACCATTTACTCCCCCGGTCATATTTCCGTAGTGCTTAGGCGAAGCCCTGTAGAGATAGCTTCACCATCACTGTCACCACGCCGTCGTGCTACCGGAACTGATCCACTACTTTGCCATCTTGCTAGATCAAGAAGGCAAAGGACATCATCAAGCTGAACGTGTGCTGAACGCGGAGGTGCCGTACGTTCGGTGCTCGATCGGTTGGAACGCGAAGAAGTTCGACTACATCAACCGCGTTGTCAAACGCTTCCGCTTACGGTCTACGAGGGTATATAGACACACTCTCCCCCTCTTTGATATGCATCTCCATGGATAGATCTTCCGTGTGCGTAGAAAAGTTTTTGTTTTCCTTGCAACGTTTCCCAACTGTTGATCCATGTAAATTTCCTCGTTCAACTCTCCATTGAGTAAAGCCGTCTTAACGTCCATTTGATGAACAAGAAGACCGTGTGAGGCAACCAGCGATAGTAGAACCCGAATAGTGGTCAATCTAGCCACAGGTGACTAAGTATCATAGTCATGTCCTTTCACGTTTCTCAAATGGAGTCATGGTCCTATGCTTTGTGGGAACTCGGTTTAGGACATGACACGCATTTAGCGCCTCCCCCAACATGCCTTGGAGAGACCCGATGTGTCTAACACGGCGTTAACCAAATGAGTTAGAGTTCGGTTTTTTTCTTTCGACCACCCCATTTGACTTAGGTGAGTAGGGAGGTATCCTATCATGGATTATACCATGTTCCACACAAAACAAATCAAATTCATTGGGAACATACTCTCCACCACGATCAGACCTTAGCCATTTAATTTTTCGATCAAGTTGGTTCTCTGCTTCTACTTTATAGTTTTTGAAGAAATTTAAGGCCTCATCTTTTGATTTCAAAAGATACACATAACAATATCTAGTGGAGTCATCAATCAACATCATGAAGTATTTCTTTCCACCTTTGTCAACATGCCATTCATCTCATAAAGATTAGAATGTATAAGCTGTAGTGGCGCTAAGTCCCTTGCCTCTGCAGTCTTATGGGACTTGCGAGGTTGCTTAGCCTGCACACATACTTGGCACTTGGAGCCTTTGACAGTAGTGAATTTCGGAACTAAGATCATATTGGCTAGCCGTGTCATGCAACCAAAGTTAATATGACAAAGTCATGAATGCCAAATATTAGACTCATTATCGTGGCAAACATAATTAATAACTTTAGCGCAAATATCTGACAAAGATAGGCGGAACAAGCCTCTGTACTCATAGCCTTTTCCAAAAAATTGTCCATACTTAGAAATTACAACTTTATTGGACTCAAAAACCAACTTAAAACCATCTCGACATAAACGGGAACCGCTGACGAGATTTTTATTGTTGGAGGGCACATGATGAACCTTCTTCAGGCGCACGATTTTTCCCGAAGTAAACTTCAAATCGACCGTAATGACACCTTGAACAATGGCATGTGACCCGTTCCCCATCAGCACAGAGAAGTCCCTGTGACCTGATAAGAAGAAAACATGGGGGCATCAACACAAACATGTACATTGGCCCGGGTGTCAATCAAGCAATCAGGAGAATGAAATACTGAAAGGATGGTAGGCAAAATACCATACACAGATTCCTTCACATTAGTATCACTGATGACAACATTACCGGTCCAGCCGCTCTTCTCAAGTCACACTCCTCAAAGCGGTTAGGACATCTCAGAGCCCAGTGATTACGATCACCGCAGACATGTGATACGTCTCCAACTTATCCATAATTTTTTTGTTCCATGCTATTATATTATCTGTTTTGGATGTTTTATATGCATTAATATGATATTTTGTATTATTTTTGGGACTAACCTGTTAACCTGGATCCTAGTGCCAGTTTCTGTTTTTTCCTTGTTTTTGAGTTTTACAGAAAAGGAATATCAAACGGAGTCCAAATGGACTAAAACTTTACGATGATTTTTCTTGGACCAGAAGTCATCCACAGAGCTTGAAGAGGGGGTCATAAGATGCCCGAGAAGGCTACAAGCCTGTCAGGCGCACCCCTGGGGGTGCGCCTTGAGGGCTTGTGGGGCCCTTGAGAGTCCTCCAACCCTAATTCTTGCACTATAAATTCCCAAATATTCCCAAACCAACAGAAGCATCCACCAAAATACTTTTCCGCTGCCGCAAGCCTTTGTTCCCGGAGATCCCATCTTGGGGCCTTTTCCGGCAGCCTGCCAGAAGGGGATTCGATCACGGAGGGCATCTACATCAACCTTGCTGCCCTTTCGATGAAGCGTGAGTAGTTTACCACAAACCTACGGGTCCGTAGCTAGTAGCTAGATGGCTTATTCTCTCTCTCTGAGCTTCAATACAATGTTCTCCTCGATGTTCTTGGAGTTCTATCCGATGTAATATTCTTTTGCGGTGTGTTTGTCGATATCCAATGAATTGTGGATTTATGATCATATTATCTACGAATATTATTTGAGACTTCCCTGAATCTTTTATGCATGATTAAATATCTTTGTATTTCTCTTCGAATTATCGGTTTGGTTTGGCCAACTAGATTGGTTCTTCTTGCAATGGGAGAGGTGCTTAGTTTTGGGTTCAATCTTGCGGTGTCCTGACCTTGTGAAAAAGTAGGGGTAGAGAGGCATGTATTGTATGTTACCCATCAAGGGTAAAAAGATGGGGTTTTCATCATATTACTTGAGTTTATCCCTCTACATTATGTCATCTACTTAAGGCGTTACTCCGTTCTTA
The DNA here is from genome assembly GCF_002575655.3 of Aegilops tauschii subsp. strangulata. Lineage (NCBI taxonomy): Eukaryota > Viridiplantae > Streptophyta > Magnoliopsida > Poales > Poaceae > Aegilops > Aegilops tauschii. The sequence goes on along the minus strand of NC_053041.3, from coordinate 328,754,390 downwards.
TGAACTTAAAACTCTAGATGCATGCTGGATAGTGGTCGATGTGTGGAGTAATAGTAGTAGATGCAGGCAGGAGTCTGTCTACTTGACATGGACATGATTCCTATATTCATAATCATTGCCTTGCATATTGTCATAACTTTGCGCTTTTCTATCAATTGCTCGACAGTAATTTGTTTAGCCATCGTATGTTTTCTTTCAAGAGAGAAGCCTCTAGTCAAACATATGGCCCCGGGTCTATTTTCCATCATATATTTTCAGATCTATAAACCAAAAAACCCAAAAATACCTTGCTGCAATTTATTTATATTTACTTTAGTTTGCTCTTTTATTTATATTTTATACCTATCTCTTTTAGATCTCCTCTTGGTCGAGATCGTGAAGGGATTGAAAACCCCTTTTTCACGTTGAGTGCAAGTGTTTGTTAGTTTGTGCAGGTGCATAGATTGGAGACTTGCTTGTGCCTCCTACTAGATTGATACCTTGGTTCTTAACTGAGGGAAATACTTATCTCTACTTTGCTGCATCACCCTTTCCTCTTGAAGGAAAAAATCAACGCAAGCTCAAGAAGTAGCAGGAAGAATTTCTGGCGCCATTGTTGGGGAGGTTCTACATCAAGCCTACCATAAACGCTCATCTCTTGCATTACATTATTTGCCATTTGCCTCTCGTTTTCCTGTCCCCCACTTCTAAAACGTTTTCAGAAAAACACAAAAATATTTGCCTTTTTATTCGCCTTCTTTAGTTCGTCTTTTTGTTTGCTTGTGTGCTTGATTGGTTTCTTGCCATCATGTCTGAATTTGGGGAGGTTATCATTGAAAAAGGTAGTAATAATCTTGAGGGAAAATTTGATTACTTTGCAAATAATAATCCTCATGAAGAACCCACTATCATGCATACTAAAAAACTCCAAGTGGGTAGCGGTAATATTATTGGAAAAAGTGTTATTCAAGATTTCTTTACTTGTGCCGGTACAGTACCCATGCTAGGAGGGTCAATCCATAATAAAACTAATAGCTATGCGGATGCAATATCTTTGCTTGTGATTGAACTTGAAAGACAATTTGTTCATATGCATCCATGCATACAAAGGGTTTTCCTAGAATTCTCTAATTTTCATCAGCCCTCCGTTAAACGCATTGCCACCATATTCCTAGCGCATGAATTTAGGTTTATTTTGAAGGAAGCGGGTGAAATATTTGCTCATTATAATATCAATGGTGGTTGTCCTCCCATAGAGGAGATCCTTTTTATTCCAGAAGAAATAATGAGGTTGCAATCCCCGGATTATACCGCTTATAAAGAAAACTTAAGACAGAAAGTTCCTCCCGATGTTTTGGTTGATAAGATTTCTAAACTCAATGATAATTTTGCTATAAAAAATAACGGATTTGGGTTTATGCCAAGATATAAACTTAGAGAATTCATTCAAAGGAACATTTATAATGAAGAAATAATTATAAAGTACAAAGGGCCGAAGGAGGATCCCATTCCTCCCAAACTTGATCTTATAGATCCTTACCCTATTAAATGTAGCCCCTTTGATTACTTTTGTTTGCCGCTAAGAAAGCTTGCTGCCAAGTGGAGGGAGTGTGAGAGAAGCATGGATGATATCCCTCACTTCTATGGCAATACCTAGATCTATGTTTTATGCCTGGCTAGGGGCGTTAAACAATAGCACTTGTTGGGAGGCAACCCAATTTTATTTTTTTGTTTTTAATTTTTGGTTCTGTTTTTCAATAAATACACATTATTACCTCTGTAGTAATTGTGCTTTGGTGTTTCAATTAGTGTTTGAGCCAAGTAAGACCTTTGGGATGATCTATGGTGATAGTTGATTTGATCTTGCTCAAAAACGGAAATTTTTGCGCCAGTAACAGAATTGATCTGAGCTGCTAGAACGTGATAAATTCTTGATTTTTTTTACACAAGATTGATATACAAATTGCCGCTGTTTTCCTTATTTTTCAGAATTTCTGGAGTTACATAAGTATCCAAAGTTTACAGATTACTACAGATTGTTCTGTTTTTGACAGATTCTGTTTTCTATGTGTTGTTTGCTTATTTTGATGAATCTATGGGTAGTATCGGGGGGGGGGGGGGGTATGAACCATGGAGAAGTAGGAATACAGTAGATATTACACCAATATAAATTTAGAATGAGTTCACAACAGTACCTAAAGTGGTGATTTATTTTTATTATATTAACGCATCTCATGAGTTTTCTGTTAAGTTTTGTGTTGTGAAGTTTTCAAGTTTTGGGTAAAGATTTGATGGACTTTGGAATAAGGAGTGGCAAGAGCCTAAGCTTGGGGATGCCCAAGGCACCCCCAAGGTAATATTCAAGGAGAACCAATCATCTAAGCTTGGGGATGCCCCGGAAGGCATCCCCTCTTTTGTCTTCATTCCATCGGTAAATTTACTTGAGGCTATATTTTCATTCACCACATGATATGTGTTTTGCTTGGAGTGTCTTGTATGATATGAGTCTTTGCTTTTTAGTTTGCCACAATCATGCTTGCTTTACACACCTTTTGAGAGGGACACACATGAATCGTGAATTTATTAAAATAATCTATGTGCTTCACTTATATCTTTTGAGCTAGGCAGTTTGCTCTAGTGCTTCACTTATATCTTTTTAGAGCATGGCGGTGGTTTTATTTTATAGAAATTGTTGAACTCTCATGCTTAACTTATATTATTTTGAGAGTCTCTAAAGCATGGTAATTTTCTTAGGTTATGAATTTAGTCCTAATATGATGGGCATCCAAGAGGGATATAATAAAAACTTTCATATAAAGAGCATTGAATACTATGAGAAGTTTGATTCCTTGCATTTGTTTTGAGATATAAAGATGGTTATATTAGATTCGTGCTAGTGAGTAATTGTGGATTGGTAGAAATACTTGTGTTAAAGTTTGTGATTCCTGTAGCATGCACGTATGGTGAACCATTATGTGATGAAGTCGGAGCATATATGATTTATTTTTTGATTGTCTTCCTTATGAGTGGCGGTCGGGGACGAGCGATGGTCTTTTCCTACCAATCTATCCCCCTAGAAGCATGCGTGTAATACTTTGTTTCGCTAGCTAATAATTTTTTGCAATAAGTATGTGAGTTCTTTATGACTAATGTTGAGTCCATGGATTATACGCACTCTCACCCTTCCACCTTTGCTAGCCTCTCTAGTACCGTGCATTTCTCGCCGGTGCATTAAACCCACCATATACCTTCCTCAAAACAGCCACCATACCTACCTATTATGGCATTTCCATAGCCATTCCATGATATATTGCCATGCAACTTCCGCCATTCCTTTTTATTATGACACATACCATCATTGTCATATTGCTTTGCATGATCATGTAGTTGACATAGTATTTGTGGCAAGGCCACCGTTTATATTTTATAAATATCACTCTTGATCATTGCACATCCCGGTACACCGCCGGAGGCATTCATATAGAGTCATATTTTGTTCTAGTATCGAGTTGTAGTTCTTGAGTTGTAAGTAAATAAAAGTGTGATGATCATCATTATTAGAGCATTGTCCCATGTGAGGAAAGGATGATTGAAACTATGATTCCCTCACGAGTTGGGATGAGTCTCCAGACTTTATAAAAAATAAAAGAGGCCAAAGAAGCCCAAACAAAAAAAACAAAAAGAAAAAATGAGAGAAAAGAGAGAAGGGACAATGTTACTATCCTTTTTCCACACTTGTGCTTCAAAGTAGCACCATGTTCTTCAATAATATAGAGTATCCTATTTTGTCACTTTCATATACTAGTGAGAATTTTTCATTATAGAACTTGGCTTGTATATTCCAATGATGGGCTTCCTCAAATTGCCCTAGGTCTTCGAGCAAGCAAGTTGGATGCACACCCACTTAGTTTCTTTTTTATCTTTCATACGCTTATAGCTCTAGTGCATCCGTTGCATGGAAATCCCTAATAACTCACATTAATATCTATTGATGGGCATCTCCATAGCCCGTTAATATGCCCAGTGATGTGAGACTTTCTCCTTCTTTTTGTCTTCTCCACAACCACCATATTCTATTCCACCTATAGTGCTATATCCATGGCTCTTGCTCAGGTATTGCGTGAAAGTTGAAAAAGTTTGATAACACCAAATGTATGAAATAAATGTATTGGCTTGTCACGGGGTTGTGCATGTTAAAGTACTTTGTGTCATGAAGATGGAGCATAGCCAGACTATATGATTTTGTAGGGATAACTTTCTTTTGCCATGTTATTTTGAGAAGACACGATTGCTTTATTAATATGCTTGAAGTATCATTGTTTTTATGTCAACATTAAACTTTTGTTTTGAATCTTATGGATCTGAATATTCATGCCACAATAAAGAAGATCACATGGATAAATATGTTAGGTAGCATTCCACATCAGAAAATCTATTTTTATCATTTACCTACTCGAGGACGAGTAGGAATTAAGCTTGGAGATGCTTGATATGTCTCCAATGTATCTATAATTTTTTATTGTTCCATGCTGTTATATTATCTGTTTTGGATGTTTTATATGCATTAATATGCTATTTTATATTATTTTTGGGACTAGCCTATTAACCTAGAGCCCGGTCCTAGTTTCTGTTTTTCCTTGTTTTTGAGTTCTAGAGAAAAGGAATTTCAAATGGAGTCCAAACTGAATAAAACTTTACCATCATTTTCCTTGGACCAGAAGACATCCACAGAGCTTGAAGAGGGGGTCAAAAGATGCCTGAAGAGGCCACAAGCCTGCCAGGCGCGCCCCTGGGGGGTGCCCTGAGGGCTTGTGGGCCCCTCGGGAGTCCTCCAACCCTAATTCTTGCATTATAAATTCCCAAATATTCCCAAACCAACATAAGCATCCACCAAAATACTTTTCCGCCATCGCAAGCCTCTGTGCCCATGAGATCCCATCTTCGGGCCTTTTCCAGCACCCTGCCGGAGGGGGATTCGATCACGGAGGGCGTCTACATCAACCTTGCTGCCCTTCCAATGAAGCGTGAGTAGTTTGACACAGACCTACGGGTCCATAGCTAGTAGCTAGATGGCTTCTTCTCTCTCTTTGATCTTCAATACAATGTTCTGCTCGATGTTCTTGGAGTTCTATCCGTTGCATTATTCTTTTGCGGTGCGTTTGTTGAGATCTGATGAATTGTGGATTTATGATCAGATTATCTATGAATATTATTTGAGTCTTCTCTGAACTCTTTTATGCATGATTAAGATATCTTTGTATTTCTCTTCGAATTATCGGTTTGGTTTGGCCAACTAGATTGGTTTTTCTTGCAATGAGAGAGGTGCTTAGCTTTGGTTTCAATCTTGCAGTGTCCTCACCCAGTGACAGAAGGGGTAGGGAGGCACGTATTATATTGTTGCCATCAAGGATAAAATTTGGGGTTTATATCATATTGCTTGAGTTTATCCCTCTACATCATGTCATCTTACTTAAGGCGTTACTCCATTCTTATGAACTTAATACTCTAGATGCATGCTGGATAGCGGTCGATTTGTGGAGTAATAGTAGTAGATGCAGGCAGGAGTCGGTCTACTGGTCACAGATGTGTGACGCCTATATTCATGATCATTGCCTTATATATTGTCATAATGATGCGCTTTTCTATCAATTGCTCAATAGTAATTTGTTTACCCACCGTTTGTTTTCTTCAAGAGAGAAGCCTCTAGTGAAACCTATGGCCCCCGGTTCTATTTTCCATCATATATTTTCAGATCTATAATCCCAAAAACCCAAAAATACCTTGCTGCAATTTATTTATATTTACTTTAGTTTGCTCTTTTATTTATATTTTATACCTATCTCTTTTAGATCTCACTCTTGTTCGTGACCATGAAGGGATTGACAACCCCTTTTTCGCATTGTGTGCAAGTGTTTGTCAATTTGTGCAGGTGCGTAGATTGGAGACTTGCTTGTGCCTCCTACTGGATTGATACCTTGGTTCTTAACTGAGGGAAATACTTCTCTCTACTTTGATGCATCACCCTTTCCTCTTCAAGGGAAAAATCAACGCAAGCTCAAGAAGTAGCAACATGTCATAGTCCCCTGTCCATCTTATGAGAATTCTTCTTGAAGTTGGTAGAATGTGATGGTTAGCGCAACCCAGATGTATTTGCTGTTGTCAAACGACATATACGAATCCACAACGGAATCGTCAAGAACACTCAGAAGGGCGCCCTTAAAGAGGGTATCCATCTTCTCAAAAGCTTCCTTCTATGCAGGATTAAGAGCGCCCTCAGGGTTGCCCTTAGTGGCGTCATAGCCGTACATGGTCTGAAACCAGTAGACTGCCCTCGTGTGCCACCTCTTATATTGCACTCCCTTCAAGGTAGGTTGCTTCAAATGCGCAGAAAAATCACTCGGCCTATAATCAGGTTTTTGGATCGTTGAATATATGAGCAAATTACTAGAAGATTTTATCCGAATAAACACGAAATAAATCATGACGACAATAACAAAGATTGAGCTAATCATGCAGACTAGCATAGTCGATGAACATATCGAATCTAGGGCACATACTAGAAACATGAATTCTACCACGATCTCGAACAAGAAGGACAGAATCACATACGGTACAACGGGAGCAGAACCGTTGGCGTTGATGTTGTCGCCCATGTCGTCAAGGAAGAGGTTGCCGAGGTCTGGCAACAAGTCATCGCTGCCAGCAGTCATGCGAGTGCGCTCCCCAAAAACCTGATCGCTCCTCTCCCATACAAGATCATGAGTGGCGGGGTTCCGGAGACCTGTTGTCCCTTCTCGTGGTGCATGCCGAAAGGAGGGATGGAGAAGACTTGCGTGGCGAAGTAATGATCTGGAACAATGCGAAACCATATGATGCGGCGGCTAGGGTAGACGTCTGCCTGACTATATAATGTAGGTCGGGTAGGTCGTGGGTGTAAACCCCACGTCCAAGTCGCGATCCAAAAGAATCTTAACAGTAGCTAACGCGCCCGTTAATTATTAATTAATGACTCATTAATTTTCCTGAGCAGGAAAATATAGACAACGTGCATAGCTTTGTCCTCGGCTCGGCTCATTCCTAAAACCCGACGCAGCCCATCGTGACAAGGCATGGCATGGCATGGCGAGGTGAGCAAGGAGGAGGAGCGCACGTGTAGGTCTCCTCTTCTGCTGCTCATACAAGTTGTAGAAGAGCTCACCTTATAAAGTGGTGCAACTTGCACTCAACTTCCGGGGTGGGACTAAACTTTAGTTCCACTCACACCACTCACAACCATGGATGAATGGGTCATGAGAATTTCAGATTTTTAGTTGGGCTTTTGGCCAAAGGCCTACTAACAAATTCCAAAATGCACACCCTACCCCTTATGAGCACCTTTGGACATTGAGTCAGCACACCATCTTGAGATCGATGAATTCATCTCAAATGCATTTGTAGTCGATTGGAAGTCTCCTCCCGCTGAACGCATATTGCCGGAAGGACTGAAATAAATTCTGGAAAATACGAGCAACAGTGTCAAGTCTAAGGCTTGAATTGGTGAGATGGAGATACCGCTGTCCTCCTAACCGTCAAGCCACATGTTGGTTCGTCGTACTACTATACTAGTACTACATACATGGAGTTACGATGTAGTGAGGGACTCCATGTCAGCGGCGTGCGTACATTGGCGCCTCATTTGACTACACCCCGACACCAGGAGCCAGCGGCGCGCATCCCTAGTTCCACACATCATGGATAGACAAGTCCTTTGAGGTACGTCATGGCATCTATAACCGGACTCACACTCCCTCTTTAAATGTTTCGGCGAACAGACTAGACACCAAAATTAGTCGTCCAACCAGATTCCTCAAACCAGTCCTAAACGTTTGTACTGTCCGGCACTGTGGCCGTCTCCATACAGGATATGACAACACATAGGGATCTGACCCACTCTGGCCCACCCCAATCCAAGAAAACCTACCCGGGACATATCCTATCCCCTCTCGCTTCCACACTCCTCATCCTCGCCTCGTCTGCCCCGCTTCCCTGTCCACTCGCCTCCCATCACGCAGACCGTCACCGAATTCGGAAGCGGCTCCTCATCTAAGCCGATCTCGTCGATTGGGATGCCTTCGTGGCGGAGTTAGACGAGGAGCTTGCAATTTGGGTTGCCCTCAATCAGTCATGGGTGGATAAGGGTGTCTCATCTTCCTCCTCACATTCCTCGGTTGCCCGGCGGAACTTCTCCTTCGTGCATGCCAACGTTAATTCTTCTCAGTCTGCCCTCGTCCCGGTGGTCCAGCGGGTCTCCTGAAGCTTTGGACTGTCACCTCCGGTGTCGCTCCTCCAGGCTAGCGATGGTGTTGGTGCCGGAACCGCCTAGCGCACAACCGCGGCTCCCTGAGTCGGACGCGGATAGCTGTCCATGCGAGATAGAGGGCACATACCAGATCTAGTCAGTCCGACTACGGGTCGTGTAGATCCGCGTTGGTTAAACCATCCTCCGACTTGGAGGAGCTTATGTGAGGCGTCATACATTGGTCGTAGACCACGATAGAAATGGACGCCCATCGTCGTTGACACAAAAATGCCAAGGCATTGTGGCTCGGTCTGAAGGAGTCGAGCGGCTCACCTAGGTGAAGGTGGCTAATGTAGCGAGAGTCGAGTGCCTCGCCAAGGAGCAGGCTTGCTCTGCCCGGCGCCTGGCCGGGCTACCTGCTCGTCCTTTCCAAACAGCGGTACCACTAGCGAGGACCACGTCCCTCCATTTACCGTCACGTACCTCGAGGCATGCTACTCTCGTAGGAGTTGTTGGATTCCCCGAAGAGGAAAGGTGATGTAGAGCAGCACCAGAAATTATTTCCCTTGGTTAAGAACCAAGGTTTATGGAACCCCTAGGAGTCACCAAGCTAACAATGTAAATAACACCAACACAAAACAAATGCTTGCACCCAATTTGGAAAGGGGATGTTAGTCCCATTGTCTTGCGAGTTACAAGATTAAAAGCAAATAGATAGTGATAATTGTAACACCCACGATGCGGCTATATCTCCCACGTGCTGAGGCACGACTTAGAGGCATAACCGCATTGTGGTTTTGTCGCAAGAAGGGTCATCTTCACTCAATCCCATGTAATGAACAAGAATGGGATAAAGAGTTGGCTTACAATCGCCACTTCCAACAATACATAAATGAATTCATACATCATTCAAGGTACACACATAGGTCCGACTACGGAACCAAAATAAAAGAAGACAACCCAACTGCTAGATCCCCGATCGTCCTAACTGGGCTCCACAAATGATCAACATGATAAGAAACAACACAACGAACAAGATCTTCATCGAGCTCCCACTTGAGCTCGGTTGCGTCACCTGCACTCGCATCATTGGCACCTGCAACTGTTTGGCAGTATCTGTGAGTCACGAGGACTCAGCAATCTCACACCCGCGAGATCAAGACTATTTAAGCTTATAGGAAGGAAAAGGGTTAATGAGGTGGAGCTGCAGCAAGCACTAGCATATATGGTGGCTAACATACGCAAATGAGAGCGAGACGAGAAGCAACGGAACGATCGTCAACTAGTAATGATCAAGAAGTGATCCTGAACTCCTACTTACGTCAAACATAACCCAAAAGCCGTGTTCACTTCCCGGACTCCGCCGAAAAGAGACAATCACGGCTACACACGCGGTTGATGCGTTTTAATTAAGTCGAGTGTCAAGTTCTCTACAACCGGATATTAACAAATTCCTATCTGCCACATAACCGCGGGCACGGCTTTCGAAAGATAATACCCTGCAGGGGTGTCCCAACTTAGCCCATTATAAGCTCTCACGGTCAACGAAGGATATTCCTTCTCCCGGGAAGACCCGATCAGTCTCGGAATCCCGGTTTACAAGACATTTCGACAATGGTAAAACAAGACCCGCAAAGCCGCGTGCCGACAAATGCCGATAGGAGCTGCACATATCTCGTTCTCAGGGCACACCGGATAAGTCAAGCTACGAGTAAAACTAGGCCTCGAGTTTCCCCGAGGTGGCCCCGCAGGCTGCTCAGTTCGGACAAACACTCGAAGGAGCACTGGCCCGGGGGGGTCTAAAATAAAGATGACCCTTGAGTCTGCAGAACCCAAGGGAAAAGGGGATAGGTGGTAGCAAATGGTAAAACCAAGGTTGGGCCTTGCTGGAGGAGTTTTATTCAAAGCGAACTGTCAAGGGGGTCCCATAAATCACCCAACCGCGTAAGGAACGCAAAATCAAGGAACATAACACCGGTATGACGGAAACTAGGGCGGCAAGAGTGGAACAAAACACCAGGCATAAGGCCGAGCCTTCCACCCTTTACCAAGTATATAGATGCATTAATTAAATAAGAGATATTGTGATATCCCAACATATCCATGTTCCAACATGGAACAAACTTCATCTTCACCTGCAACTAGCAACGCTATAAGAGGGGCTGAGAAAAAGCGGTAACATAGCCAAACAAGGGTTTGCTAGGAAAGGTGGGTTAGAGGCTTGACATGGCAATATGGGAGGCATGAATATGACAAGTGGTAGGTAGCGCAAGCACAGCGATAGAGCGAACAACTAGCAAAGCCAAGATAGAAGTGATTTCGAGGGTATGGTCATCTTGCCTGAGATCCCACAAGGAAGAAGAACAAGTCCATGAAGAAGACAAACGGATGTAGTCGAACGAATCCTCACAACTCCGGAACAAAACCGAAGGTAACGAGAGAAGCAACCCGGAAAGAAACAAACAACATACTAAACAACCACCACATACACATGGCATGATGCATAAACAAGTATGATGCATGTCCGATTTATTGAGGCATGGCATGGCAAAATGCACAAACAATACTACAAATTAAGTGGAGCTCAATATGCAACGAGTTGCATATTGACGAAACACCACATACGATTATTTAGTTCTCTCTCGGTTATGTACCCAACAATGTTAAATGTTGATTAACATGGCAAGAGGTGAAGCATAAGTAAACTACACATTTTAGGCAATTTAAATGAGGCCGGGAACAATAAACAACAATTCCGGAAAATCCTCATGTCCATATTTTAGATTTGGTACTGTTCTGCCATAAACACAATTTTAATGTTGTTAAACAGCAAAATAAAGTGCACCATGTTAATCTATGCATTTTTCTACCCCATTTACATATAAAGTTTATTAAATTTGGAGCTACGGTTATTTAGTTATGAAATAAATCATTTTAACATGGCATTTAAGCAAATTAAATAAACAGCAAGTTTAAACATTTTTAACATGGTTGGAAGTGGCATATTATGAAACTAGACAAAATTCTAAGCACTTTTCATATATAAATTATTTTGATCCAATGCATGGTTTGTGAATTATTATATGCATGAAGTTTAGGGTCCAATCTATAAATATGCAGTTTTTGGGATAAATGGCAAAACTCGTAGGGCACGGAAAAAAATTATGCGTGGGCCGAATCTGGCTGGCCCAGCAGTGCACAGGAGATGGCTGGGGCTGCTCACCCATGGGCCAAGCCCAGTCTGTGGAGGGGAAGGCCGGCCTTGGTGGTGCTGGGCTTGGGGCTGGGGCGGAGCGGGCAGACGCAGAGGAAGCCAACGCGCGTTGAAAGAGCGGTCAACAGTGCAGAACGAGGCATCATCCTCCTCTTCTCGATGCAGAGGCTGGACAGGCGCGGCGTGATGGGACGGGCGCGGGGGAGCTCTCCGGCGAGGCCGCAGCTTGGGGAGGCGGAGAGGAAGGTCGGCGAGAGGCGCATGCGTCAGTTGCAACGACGACGCAGATGAGGCAGGGGAGGTCGACGGGTCATGCGTGGCTACTGGAGCTCCTCGAGCAAAGAAGAAGCCGGTGCTGGCTGGGTCATCGGGGACCTCGTCGGTGGCACGAACAGGAGGGGAACGCCCAGGATCCAAGGCGGAGGACGCGCGGGCTCGTCTGGTTCCTGTCCCTGACGAAGAGAGACAGAGAGAGGTGAGACAGAGAGAGGGGGGAGGGAAAGGAAGAGAGAGCGCGAGGGAGGTCCGGCGGCGTGACCTGGAGGTGCTGGTGATCGTCAGCGGGGAGGCGAGGCGGCAGGGGTCGCGAGGAAGACGGCGGAGCTCTGGATTGGGAGGAGCTTGGGGTTGGGAGCGTCGGTCGATGGGCGGCTCAGGTGCAAGGGGATCCAGGGGAGCGGGGCCTGGTGCCCGAGCGGCTGCTGCGAGGATTCAAGGAGAAGGTGGAGTCTGCGGGTGGATCTCGAGGCTGGCTCGCGATTAGGGGCACGCGGAAAACGAGGAGGAGACCAGGTGGAGGTTTTTGCGGCGGCGGGGAGGAAATGATTGATGGGATGGCTAGTCTAGGGTTAGGCAGTATATATAGCAAGGATTTCTGGTTAGGGGCTAATCGGACCCTCCGATTAAAATCAAACAGTCGAGATAAATAGGTTGGAGAGTCCAATGAAGAAAACGGTGATGTTTTATAGATGTTTGGGGATGATCCGGACCCAACGGTGATGACTGAGCGGGTCGGGTTCGGGACAGGTTTCGGACGCGCGCGAGAAGGGGTTTTTGTGCATTGTACAGAGAGACTCTAGTTTAGGAAAGAGGGCAAACGAATAACAAGGTTTGACTCGGAACGGTCAATGAAATCAAGGGGGGACACGGCAACTACGAGCGGATGCAAGTTTTAAAAACAATGACGGCAACGAAGTGCCGATGCAATGCGGATGATGCCATGATGAAATGCAACAAACAAATAAATACACACAACGACAACGAAAAACATGGATGGCGTCTGAAGCATCGGTCTTGGGGCGTTACAACACTCCACCACTACAAGAGGATCTCGTCCCGAGATCTAGGATGGCACCGGAGATAAACGAAAGAGGAAGAGGTAAAACAAATTGCTTCTTTGACTAACGAGTGAAACCAAAGAACCTTGAGAGGTTAAATAATTTAAAGAATAATACAATGGAGATGAACACGATTGCAAACACTCCGTTAGAAAAGAGCAACAAGGAACATTACGAGAACCATGTAGGTTGAAAAGCAAACAAAAATGGTTACGATGGACAAGAAGTACATGCAATCACTCCGGTTGAAACGAGATGTATAAGGAACGATAAAGATCAATTACGACAACACTCCGGTTAAAACAAGATAGAGAAGGAATAAGAGTGATATAATTTGGATAGCATTCCGACTGTAAATGGAAGGAATTTAACATGATCTTGACAAGATGAGAGGATACTCGATGAAATTAACAACACGTTGCCTCCGTAACTAATAAAAATGGCACAAGGGGTAAGAAAGATTTCAGACAGCACTCCGGTTGAGGAAGGAGACAAAACTTGATAAGATGAGAGAACTCGAATGAAAACACGACACTCCGGCTAAACGGATAAGAAAGGAAAAATTATATGATCTTGACAAAACAAGATGATTGGTCGAAGAGAGCAACATCACAAAGCCTCCGGAAACCATGCATGATAGTTAGATAGTTGGAGTGAATAGAACGAAGAATGAAACCAACATCTCCTACCATAAATGAATTTTACAGAGCATCCTTACGAAGTAGGATCGAACGGAGTTGTTGGAAAAACCAACAACGAAATGAATAAGCTTGTAGTGGGCTTATGGAAAACTTCTCAAGATAGAGGCGAAATTCTGCCACTACGGAAACAGTTGATTGGATTGAGATCAACAAGGAGAAGAAAACTTCTTCACCAAGATGAGAAGGAGAACATTTGACCATTGATAAACACCACAAATAGTTACATTCCTTAGGGAAGGCTATAGGTGAAATCTATACCAAGATAGCATCAACAAAGAAATTGTTGGGTTGAACAAGATACCATGAACGAAGAAAATATGATGGGTTTAATATCTCATTCTTGATAACTTGTGAATCATGAAACATGAAAAGAAATTGTCAAGAATGACATATCACCATCTCAAACGATAAGGTAGAAAAAAGTTGCACTTTGGAATGCAAGATGAAGAATACTTGAACTCCTCAAAACAAAACATGTGTTGAACACCATGTTTATTTTAGAGTAAAGCTTGGCTGGTCATAACTTCAAGAGAAATCTTGAAGAACAATTGAAGAATGAAAGGAATCCTTGACGAACCACCATGTTGATCCTCCATGAAGAACTCCGATAATAAAAGAATGATCAAACGAAAGGGAAAGTTGAAAAGAACTCCGGGAGAAGCCTTGCAATGATTAGATGAAGCTTTGAAATGATATAATTGAAATAACTTGGAGCTCCAGAAAGAAAAGATGAACAACTTGGAACCGAGAATTTGATATCATGAACGAACTCCGGAAGAAGGAATTAATCACTTGGAGGAAACAAGAATAAGAATTACATTACGCGTATCCTCCACCAATTTAGATTGATGACAAGCAACGGATTTGGCATACTACTTATTCTCGTTGAAAAAAAGGATTGAAGAGAGATATAGCGCAAACTTCAGAAGGTATTGATGGAACCACCGGTGGAATTTGGAAACAACGAATGAATTAAAATGATAACCAAGAAAGAGAACTCCTGAATGAACCACCGTAAGAATTGAAAATGAAAGTAGCAAAGGCGCAATTCATCGGGAAGAATTAGAAAACGAATAAAGATACTTGACAGAATTTAGACACATGAGAATGAAAAGATTATGAACTGATTAGAGGATATTTGAATGATGCACCGATAAGATTTGGAGAACGAGAGCTGAATGTTGAGAACGAATAAATCTTCTGAAATGATGGCCTTCGGAGAATCAAACTGAAAAGACTCATGAATTGCTCCGGATGGGTGAAAAGAATTTTCGCAATCGAAAACAATTATGAGAGGATGGCATCAAGCTAGAACCATGAATCCTCAAGAGAATGGAGCAAGATTTAAGAGAAACTCTTCTTCGGTCTTCAAATGTTGAGAATGACGATGAGAAACACCACCATGAATTGTTGAGGCACTCCGGAATGAAAATTAGAAATGTTGAACCAACGATTAAAAGAATTTGAAAACAACCTTGGAGAAGGCATATGACTGATGACAATTCATTCTTACGTCAAACTTCGAAAAGAATTTGGGAATAGCTCCGGGAAAATTAGAAGAGTCAGGTAAGATCCTAGGAAAAGACCTATGGGTTAGGGCCCACTCAAAAGGAACACCGTTGAATGATTTAAAAGAGAGATTGCATCGGTTCAATTAAATGGCTTGAATAAGGTAAGACCTCGAAATAGCTAGAAAGGATTAAGAATAGAAACATGAATCCTCTGGGATACCTTCAGCACTCTAGATAAACATGAATAGCAAGAGGTGGAAGATTAAGAGGTGCACCGGCATGAGAAAACATTTGAAACGATGAAAGGATACGATCAACACCGAAAGCTTGAATTGAATCCACCGGAGAAGAAAAAAGAACGAAGAATAATAGACTTGAGGCTTCCTGAGCTGAGAATCACCAGATAAGAACATTGATGGAAAAGAATGGAGAAACTTCACATCAATAAAAAGGATACTTGGTTAAGAAATCTTAGTCCTTGAAGAAAAAGGGTGGGAGGGCGGGAAAAACAAAGGCAACTTGGGTCGGATGAAACGAACACCGTTGAGAAAAACTTAGAATTGATCCTGCGAATGTTGGAATGACTAGTTGCACTTGAAAAGAAGCACACCTGTTGGAAAGGAATTAACATGGCAACCTCGATGATCAAGAAGGATAAGTATTCACATAGAAATATGAGAACACCGTTTAGGGAAGGTATGGACTCAACATTTTACTTCGAAGCAACTCGAATACCACAAATAAAACAAAACCAAGGATTTGGCTTGCAGAATAAGCTGGAACAAACATATGATAGAGATTTCGTCCGAAGTTTTCGTGGTGGGGCCCACACGGGCTCGATCGTACATCACCATCATGTACAAGGCAGTGCACATGACATACGAATCGTCCCCGAGTCGGCATAGCCAAGGACTCTTTAAGACACTACGAGACCACTGTAAAACCAACCGTGGAAAGGCGGACCACTAGACGTCGAACCCCAATCTCATATCATGCATCTGTCGGAAAGATATCCTAGGAACTACTTGAATTCCCACTTATAAACTCCCGAAACTTTCTGGTTATGCAATCTAGTGTTGGGGATACAGGGGACACAAAATATATCACCCAAACTAACAATCCCTAGATCCAACTGTATCCACCCGTCAACACATAACCAAGAAACCTTCAGAAATCATTTACCTCAACCTTCGAAAAGCATCCGTTATACGAGTTATGGCAATACTCCCGAACTCCCGCCCCAGTACTGGGTGGCGTCGAGGTGATCTCACCAACAACTGCATAAAAGAGATTTTCGATGTCGGCGAAACTCAGGTATTCCAGAACTGCAACGATAAAATTGTGACGACAACACCTCGGAGCTCAACTCCCCGGGACACTGCCACAACCCCTAAATGTCAGGAGGCACCAAGAACAATGTTCTCTTCACAAAACCATCGGAACGATTCCAAGATACCCGCGTGATCCTAAAATTTTTTTAGTGCAATTTGAGGAGAGAAAAGTCAAAACTTCTACGTCAGGAGACCTCACGAGTGCGACGAAGGGACTGAGGAGTAAAAAGAATCCTACTCTCCGATATATATAATCCTAAGACTCAAAACATTTTTGTTCTAGAGTCAACAACGTCAGCGATTCGATCAAGCAGGGGGCTCCTAAGTCGGGGATGGCTCTGATTACCAACTTATAACACCCACGATGCGGCTATATCTCCCACGTGTCGAGGCACGACTTAGAGGCATAACCGCATTGTGGTTTTCTTGCAAGAAGGGTCATCTTCACTCAATCCCATGTAATGAACAAGAATGGGATAAAGAGTTGGCTTACAATCGCCACTTCACACAATACATAAATGAATTCATACATCATTCAAGGTACACACATAGGTCCGACTACGGAACCAAAATAAAAGAAGACAACCCAACTGCTAGATCCCCGATCGTCCCAACTGGGCTCCACTACTGATCAACATGATAAGAAACAACAGAACGAACAAGATCTTCATCGAGCTCCCACTTGAGCTCGGTTGCATCACCTGCACTGGCATCGTCGGCACCTGCAACTGTTTGGCAGTATCTGTGAGTCACGACGACTCATCAATCTCACACCCGCGAGATCAAGACTATTTAAGCTTATAGGAAGGAAAAGGGTTAATGAGGTGGAGCTGCAGCAAGCACTAGCATATATGGTGGCTAACATACGCAAATGAGAGCGAGAAGAGAAGCAACGGAACGGTCGTCAACTAGTAATGATCAAGAAGTGATCCTGAACTCCTACTTACGTCAAACATAACCCAAAAGCCGTGTTCACTTCCCGGACTCCGCCGAAAAGAGAGCATCACGGCTACACACGCGGTTGATGCGTTTTAATTAAGTCGAGTGTCAAGTTCTCTACAACCGGATATTAACAAATTCCTATCTGCCACATAACCGCGGGCACGGCTTTCGAAAGATAATACCCTGCAGGGGTGTCCCAACTTAGCCCATTATAAGCTCTCACGGTCAACGAAGGATATTCCTTCTCCCGGGAAGACCCGATCAGTCTCGGAATCCCGGTTTACAAGACAGTTCGACAATGGTAAAACAAGACCCGCAAAGCCGCCCGATGTGCCGACAAATGCCGATAGGAGCTGCACATATCTCGTTCTCAGGGCACACCAGATAAGTCAAGCTACGAGTAAAACTAGGCCTCGAGTTTCCCCGAGGTGGCCCCGCAGGCTGCTCGGTTCGGACAAACACTCGAAGGAGCACTGGCCCGGGGGGTCTAAAATAAAGATGACCCTTGAGTCTGCAGAACCCAAGGGAAAAGGGGATAGGTGGTAGCAAATGGTAAAACCAAGGGTGGGCCTTGCTGGAGGAGTTTTATTCAAAGCGAACTGTCAAGGGGGTCCCATAAATCACCCAACCGCGTAAGGAACGCAAAATCAAGGAACATAACACAAGTATGATGGAAACTAGGGCGGCAAGAGTGGAACAAAACACCAGGCATAAGGCCGAGCCTTCCACCCTTTACCAAGTATATAGATGCGTTAATTAAATAAGAGATATTGTGATATCCCAACATATCCATGTTCCAACATGGAACAAACTTCATCTTCGCGTGCAACTAGCAACGCTATAAGAGGGGCTGAGCAAAAGCGGTAACATAGCCAAACAAGGGTTTGCTAGGAAAGGTGGGTTAGAGGCTTGACATGGCAATATGGGAGGCATGAATATGGCAAGTGGTAGGTAGCGCAAGCACAACGATAGAGCGAACAACTAGCAAAGCCAAGATAGAAGTGATTTCGAGGGTATGGTCATCTTGCCTGAGATCCCGCAAGGAAGAAGAACGAGTCCATCAAGAAGACAAACGGATGTAGTCGAACGAATCCTCACAACTCCGGAACGAAACCGAAGGTAACGAGGAAGCAACCCGGAAAGAAACAAACAACATAGTAAACAACAACCACATACACATGGCATGATGCATAAACAAGTATGATGCATGTCCGATTTATTGAGGCATGGCATGGCAAAATGCACAAACAATACTACAAATTAAGTGGAGCTCAATATGCAACGAGTTGCATATTGACGAAACACCACATACGATTATTTAGTTCTCTCTCGGTTATGTACCCAACAATGTTAAATGTTGATTAACATGGCAAGAGGTGAAGCATAAGTAAACTACACATTTTAGGCAATTTAAATGAGGCCGGGAACAATAAACAACAATTCCGGAAAATCCTCATGTCCATATTTTAGATTTGGTACTGTTCTGCCATAACACAATTTTAATGTTGTTAAACAGCAAAATAAAGTGCACCATGTTAATCTATGCATTTTTCTACCCCATAACATATAAAGTTTATTAAATTTGGAGCTACGGTTATTTAGTTATGAAATAAATCATTTTAACATGGCATTTAAGCAAATTAAATAAACAGCAAGTTTAAACTTTTTAACATGGTTGAAAGTGGCATATTATGAAACAAGACAAAATTCTAAGCACTTTTCATGTATAAATTATTTTGATCCGATGCACGGTTTGTGAATTATTATATGCATGAAGTTTAGGGTCAAATATGTAAATATGCAGTTTTTGGGATAAATGGCAAAACTCGCAGGGCACGGAAAACAATATGCGTGGGCCGAATCTGGCTGGCCCTGCAGTGCACAGGACATGGCTGGGGCTGCTCACCCATGGGCCAAGCCCAGTCTGTGGAGGGGAAGGCCGGCCTTGGTGGTGCTGGGCTTGGAGCTGGGGCGGTGCGGGCAGACGCAGAGGAAGCCAACGCGCGTTGAAAGAGCGGTCAACAGTGCAGACCGAGGCATCATCCTCCTCTTCTCGATGCAGAGGCTGGACAGGCGCGGCGCGATAGGACGGGCGCGGGGGAGCTCTCCGGCGAGGCCGCAGCTTGGGGAGGCGGAGAGGAAGGTCGGCGAGAGGCGCATGCGTCAGTTGCAACGACGACGCAGATGAGGCAGGGGAGGTCGACGGGTCATGCGTGGCTACTGGAGCTCCTCGAGTAGAGAAGAAGCCGGTGCTGGCTGGGTCATCGAGGACCTCGTCGGCGGCACGAACAGGAGGGGAACGCCCAGGATCCAAGGCGGAGGACGCGCGGGCTCGTCTGGTTCCTGTCCCTGACGAAGAGAGACAGAAAGAGGTGAGACAGAGAGAGGGGGGAGGGAAAGGATGAGAGGGCGCGAGGGAGGCCCGGCGACATGACCTGGAGGTGCTGGTGATTGCCGGCGGGGAGGCGAGGCGGCGGGGGTCGCGAGGAAGACGGCGGAGCTCTAGATCGGGAGGAGCTCGGGGTTGGGAGCGCCGGTCGATGGGCGGCTCGGCTGCAAGGGGATCCAGGGGAGCGGGGCCTGGTGTCCGAGCGGCTGCTGCGAGGATTCAAGGAGAAGGTGGAGTCTGCGGGTGGATCTGGAGGCTGGCTCGTGATTAGGGGCGCGCGGAAAACGAGGAGACTAGGTGGAGGTTTTTGCGGTGGCGGGGAGGAAATGATTGATGGGATGGCTAGTCTAGGGTTAGGCAGTATATATAGCAAGGATTTCTGGTTAGGGGCTAATCGGACCCTCCGATAAAAATCAAACGGTCGAGATAAATAGGTTGGAGAGTCCAATGAAGAAAACGGTGATGTTTTATAGATGTTTGGGGATGATCCGGACCCAACGGTGATGACTGAGCGGGTCGGGTTCGGGACAGGTTTCGGACGCGCGCGAGAAGGGGTTTTTGTGCATTGTACAGAGAGACTCCGGTTTAGGCAAGAGGGCAAACGAATAACAAGGTTTGACTCGGAACGGTCAACGAAAGGAAGGGGGGACACGGCAACTACGAGCGGATGCAAGTTTTAAAAACAATGACGGCAACGAAGTGCCGATGCAATGTGGATGATGCCATGATGAAATGCAACAAACAAATAAATACACACAACGAGAACGAAAAACATGGAAGGCGTCTGAAGCGTCGGTCTTGGGGCGTTACAATAATAGTAAATGGCAAAAAGTAAAGGAAAACAAAAGAGAAAAATTGTAAGAGTTTTATATTAATGGAGAATGGACCCAGGGGCAGTTTCACTAGTGGCATCTCTCTCGAAAGTAGGTACTGGCATGAACAAATTACTGTTGGGCAATTGACAGAATAGTGACAATTTATAACTATGATCTTTCATGGCATAATCTCCTATAGGCATTACATCTGTGATAACTAGACCGTTAATCCAACTGCATCTACTACTATTACTCCATCTGACCATTATCGAACTTGCATCTCAAAGTATTAAGTTTGCAAGAAACAAAGGAACGCAATAAGCAAGATGGCATAATATAGACAAGAAGAAACCTAGCAATAAGATTAAATTCTGTCATTTTATCCTTAGTGGCAACAATACAAATGCATGTCTTGCCCTTTTCTATCAGTGGGATATAGAAATCACCACCAGATTGAACCCACTAGTATGCACCACTTCATGTGAAGAACTACTAATATATCCTGGCCAGAGAAGACTCATAGATGGGAAGGCATACATAGCTATTTAATTATGCAGCAAGCAAACTTCAAGAGATTTAATAGAAATCAATGAGTAATATGATCATAAATCCAAAATTCATCAGATCCCAACAAACACACTACAAGAATTACATCGGATTCATCTCAAAAGAGAACATGGTATTGAAGATACAAAAGAGAGAGAGAGAGAGAGAGAGAGAGAGGGAGAGAGAGAGAGCCATCTAGCTACTACTATGGACCCGTAGGTCCTAAAGGAACTAGTCACACACCATCATGGAGGCAGCAAGGTTGAATAAGATGACCACCCCCATTGGTTCCTGGCGAGGACATCCCTAGTCCTTTACCGTCCTTTTCCATTGATGACGTTGCTACACACGACAAGTCCAATGAAATCAGAATTGGACCAATTACAAGAGCACGTGCAAAACTACTAGAACAATAGGTGAATTCACTCTTAATTGAATCTGACATTTGTGTTAATGTGAATTTTATACTGCTTAAGTCTTTGCATGTTTGTATGTTCATATTTGAAGAGAAGACAAGCTTGGCACATGGAGATTAAGAATTGTAGCAAGAAGAACTTCTGCCGATGTGTAATATCAGCAAGTGCAAGAGGGAGGAGAGGGAGGAAGGTGCATAACATGAAGAGAAGGAAAATCAGAACTAGACTAGGATTGACTATGAGGAGGCCCGAAATTGATATACGTGTAGAATCCATGTCCATGTTCCAAATAAGGCGTGCAATTACAATTTGGAAAGCTGGTCTCATGTGGTTCCAAACTTTATACCCGCAACCCACGATTCGCGGTAACCGAGTCACAATCGTCAAAACAATATGACAGTTGTTTCTTCTAGTTTTCTAGATAGAGTCATTTAAGTTAGGAAAGTTAGAGATATGGTTGATTTTGACTCCAGCACTAGGTTGGACATCCAGGGGTCTCTATATACCCTTGTAAGTCATGGCTTTTCGGGTGAGACCATGTTTTGATTAAACCTCTAGCTGATAGAACTGCTTTAAGTATTCTTCTAAAATTATATTCCTCTTTGCATCAATCAGGAATATTTATCTACACCAAATTCATTCCAATAGGGTGTATGTGCTATTGAAAGTCAAGTGCTATATGTCATTCCATTGGGAATTGGGAGATTGTAGAACCGCTTCGTGGTCGGTGGCTATGTGTGCAAGTGTGTGGTGTTGCGAATATCCATAGGGTTAAAGATCCGTGGCATTGGCAACGGGGGAGAACCAAAGAGTTCAAGAGCATCTTAGAAGTTATCCAGCAAGTTCATCACTGACAACATCCTCTCACTGAGAAGATCGAGCCACTCCTTATCATCTTGGTATCAAATTTCCAGCGTTTACCCGTCGAGCATCCACTAATCCCTTAGATTAGTTTTGTTTTAGTCCTGTACAGAAAAAGCCATACAAAAAGATTATCTTTAGAGATTGCTGCCATGGCCTAGATAGCATCAATTTCAAGTTTTAGTTGTTGGCCGTAGTCTTTTATTTGTGTAACTTATATTCTAATATGAGTCATAGTAGTTGCCTAGAATTTTCATTCTCAAGTCGGAGTCGTTTGGTTGCTGTCAAGTCTGTTCGTCTGAGTCAGTGTTAGTTTTTTAGATTATCCATATGAATCAGATTGTGTTTCCTTTTGATAACCATAGTAAACCTTTCTTCCTTAGCGTAGCACTTTCCTATTGATACTACCATATCCTTTGCTCTACAGGCTGCTCAGATAGGAATTTGGAGAGTGCATTGTTTGTTTTGGCAAATCCAGATTGGTTACTAATTTCTTAGGTTTCTGTTGATAAAACAAAAAGAGAAAAAAGAAATAAAGAAAGAAAGAGAAAAAGGAGAAAAAGAAGCTCTACGTGAAAGTTTGATACAGTTTTGGAGATGTGTTTTAGTAATTCTGCCACGTTCATTGCACTAGTAGATTGAGAAATCTTGTACCTATATACATTGAGTATTTTGCTAGCATCTCTCCTGTGAAATTGCAACACAAGCATCACTCTGAGATACCATAATTTTAAGCTCAATATCAGAGTTGCATTTGCCCCATTTATCTTCACCGTGTGTGTTTTCCGTGGGTCTTTTTGTCATACGATCAACACTAGGATTTGTGAATTTGTGTTGTTAGGAATCCCAACCAAGCTCCACCATATACCCTGATACGTCTCCAACGTATCTATATCTTTGGATTGTTCCATGTTGTTATATTATCATTTTCTGACGTTTTACAATCATTTTATATCATTTTTTGGGACTAACCTATTGACATAGTGCCCAGTGCCAGTTGCTGTTTTCTACTTGTTTTTTACATCGCAGGATATCAATACCAAACGGAGTCCAAACGCAGCGAAACTTTTTGTGGATTTTTTCTAGACCAGAAGACACCAGATGGGCCAAGAAAGATCCTGAGGGGTACTCCGAGGGGAGCACAACCCACCAGGGTGCGGCTAGGCCCCCAGGCGCGCCCTGGTGGGTTGTGCCCACCTTGGTGACCTCCCGCACAGCCTCTTTGCTCTATAAATACCCCAATATTCCAGAAACCCTAGGGGAGTCGACAAAAATCAATTCTAGCCGCCGCAAGTTCTAGAACCACCAAATCCAATCTAGACACCATCACGGAGGGGTTCATCATCCTCATTGGTGCCTCTCTGATGATGCGTGAGTAGTTCATTGTAGACCTACGGGTCCGTAGTTAGTACCTAGATGGCTTCATCTCTCTCTTTTGATTCTCAATACAATGGTCTCTTGGAGATCTATTTGATGTAACTCGTTTTGCGGTGTGTTTGTTGGGATCCGATGAACTTTGAGTTTATGACCAGATCTATGTTTTTATCCATGAAAGTTATTTGAGTCTTTTAATCTCTTATATGCATGATTACTTATAGCCTCGTATTTCTTCTCTGAATCTTTGGTTTTGTTAGGCCAACTTGATCGATTTTTCTTGCCATGGGAAGAGGTGCTTTGTGATGGGTTCGATCTTATGGTGCTTGATCCCAGTGAGAGAAGGGGAACCGACACGTATGTATCGTTGCTATTAAGGATGACAAGATGGGGTCTATTTCTACATAAATAGATCTTGTCTACATCATGTCATCGTTCTTATTGCATTACTCTGTTTCTCCATTAACTTAATACACTAGATGCATGCTGGATAGTGGTCGATGTGTGGAGTAATATTAGTAGATGCAGGTAGGAGTCGGTCTACTAATCTTGCACGTGATGCCTATATAATGATCATTACCTGGATATCATCATGATTATTTAAAGTTTTATCAATTTCCCAACAGTAATTTGTTTACCCACCGTATGCTATTTTTCTAGAGAGAAGCCACTAGTGAAATCTACGGCACCCAGGTCTCTTGTTTATTATATTTTCCTTGGCGTTCTATTTTTATTTGCTTTTATTTTCAGATCTATTAATCCAAAAATACAAAAATACCTTGCTGCGATTTTTATTTATTTATTTTATCTCGCGTTCCCGCGAGATCTATTTATCCAATCTACTACCATTTTATCTATCTTTTTACCCGTGAGGGATTGACAACCCCTCTCTTACGTTGGGTTGCAAGTATTTGTTCTTTGCTTGCAGGAGATGTTTACGTGGTGTTGCATGGTTCTACTACTGGTTCGATAACCTTGGTCTCATCACTGAGGGAAATACCTACCGTAGCTGTGCTGCATCATCCCTTCCTCTTTGGGGAAATACCGTCGTAGTTCAAGTCGCATCAAAAGGAATTTCTGGCGCCATTGTCGGGGAGACATCATCAACATCTACCAGGTTCCTAATCACAAATCTCATCTCCTTGCAATTTATATTATTTGCCATTTGTCTCTCGTTTTCATCTCCCCCACTTCACAAAAATTTGCCGTTTTATTCGCCTCCTTTTTCATTCGCCGTTTTCTCGTCAGATCTCATGTTTGCTTGTGTTGCCATGTGCCTTCTATTTGCTTGCATCTTTGCTTGCTAAGAATCTATTGATATGGATCCTCATCCACTTGCTAATCTTTTCAAGAGATCCAATTATGGTGAACCCATTGCTAGTGAATTGAGTTCACTAGATTATCTTTATGAATATTTGCTTGAGATTTATGAATCTGAAAATTGTGATGAAGTGTTAAAAGAAGAAAATTATAATGTAATTCATGATAGCTCCTTAGATGGAAAGCATGATTGCAATGATGTTACTATAAATTCTATTAATGTCAATTGTGCTAATAATATGCAAAACCCCAAGCTTGGGGATGCTAATATTTCAATATCCACTACTTATTGCAATGATCATGATTGGGGTGATAATGATTCTTATGATCTTGAAAATTTATTTGATGGATATGCTTGCGATAATATAAAAAGTGGGTGTGGAAGAGAGTCAACTTTAGGTAAAAGTAATCCCACATATTTGGGGAGTGTTCAATCGTATGAATTTTTTGATGAAAGTGGGTTTGGAGAGGTCATGATTTTATTTGATGATAAGCCCACTATTTTGGAAGAGTGTCAACTTTGCATGCATGTGGATCATATAGAGAATATGTTATGTGATAGCTATATTGTTGAATTCGAATATGATCCCACATGTAATTATTATGAGAGAGGGAAATATGGTTGTAAAAGTTTTCTACCTCTCGTTATGTTGAGATTGCTATTGTTTCTTTCTTCTTCCTTGCATATGCTAGATTTTGCTTGTCTTGATAAAACAATTCCATATAAAATGCCTATGCATAGGAATTATGTTAGACTTAAATTTGTTTGTCACATGTTTTATGATTCTCTCGTTGTGTTTCAATTATTATCTTTCTTGTGAGCATCAATAAAATTTTATGCCTAGCTAGGGGCGTAAAATGATAGCGCTCGTTGGGAGGCAATCCAATGAATAAAATTTATTTTTGTCTTTTTCTTTCTGTTCTTGAGTGTTTGCACAATTATGCCACTTTTATGATTGTGTTTTTTTGTGTGTTTTAATTAGTGTGTGTGCCAAGCAAAGCCTTTGGGATCATGTTGGGTGCTAGTTGCTTCGATCTTGTTGGAAAATAGAAACATTTGCATCCAATAAAATAATTTTTGAAAATCACTGAAGCAACGAAAAAAATCTGATTTTTTTAGGGAAGATTGATATACAAATTCCCCACGTTTTCCTAATTTTTCAGAATTTTTGGAGTTATAGAAGTATTCGAAATATCCAGATTGCTACAGACTGTGCTGTTTTTGACAGATTCTGTTTTCTTTGCATTGTGTGCTTGTTTTGATGATTCTATGGTTTCCTTTGAAGAGTTTTTGCCATCGAAAAGTTGGAATACAGTAGATATAATGCAAAAATAAAATATGATTTGTTTTGCAACAATACTTAAAATAGTGATTTGCTTTCTTATACTAACGGATCTCACGAAGGTTTTGTTGAGTTTTGTGTGATTGAAGTTTTCAAGTTTTGGGTGAGATCGCGATGGATGAAGGAATAAGGATTAGCAAAAGGCTAAGCTTGGGGATGTCCGAGGCACCCCAAGATAATATTCAAGAAGTATCAAGCAACTAAGCTTGGGGATGCCCCCGAGTGGCATCCCCTCTTTCTTCTAACAACCATCGGCATTTTACTTGAAACTATATTTTTATTCGTCACATATTAGTAGTTTTGCTTGGAGCGTCGTGTATGATATGAGTATTTGCTTGTTTTGATTTTTGTTTTAAGTCAAGAATCCTTGCTGAAAACACCTATTTGATAGAGCCAAAATTATGCCATGACTTGTTAGAATTGCTCTCTATGCTTCACTTAAATCTTTATGAGCTATGGACTTGCTCTAGTGCTTCACTTATATCCTTTTGAGCATGACGTGCTTTGTTATTTTTTAAGAAATGCTCTCATGCTTCACTTAGATTTATTTGAGAGTTAGTAATTTCTTTTTAGAAATTCTCTCTTGCTTCACTTAAATTAATTTGAGAGAAAGAACATTATGATGCTCATGTTCTTCACTTATATTTGTTTGAGCTAATTAAAAGCAACACACGAAACTAGTTCCAAAGTGATAGATATCCAAGGAGGATATAATAAAAACTTTCATGAATATCATTGGACAAAATATACTTGATTCGTTGTAATAGTTTTGAGATATGATGATAGTGATATTTGAGTCATGTTGATGAGTAATTATGCTTTAGTAAGAATATTGGTGTTAAGGTTTGTGATTCCCTATGCAAGCACGAAAGTCAATAGATATGCAATGAAATTACATCCTACTTGTGCTGCATTATTCGGTGTTAGTTATGCTTACACTACTGCAGGTTGCTGCTAACGCGACACTACAATCAGAGACCCTTCGACAAAACTGTGTGCGATGCCATAATCGCAAACGCTGCATTATTCGGTGTTATTTATGCTTACACTACTGCAGGTTGCTGCTAACGCGACACGACAATCAGAGACCCTTCGGCGAAACTGTGTGCGATGCCATAATCGCAAACGGTGGTGTAAAAGAACTCTGAGAAAAGGTGCAAAGCGTTTGCGATGGAGGATGCATCAAACACGGTTCAAATTATAGTTGCGTGTGCGATGCCGGGCATACGGTTCAGTTCAATTAACTGTTTGCGATGTGCCAATACAAAAGAAACGGGCAGCTAGATGAAGGCATGTGCGATATACGGCTTACGGTTCACTCGGATGAACTGTTTGCGATTAGGCAACACAAAAGAAATGCTCAGCCAGATCAAGGTGTGTGCGATATACGGCATGCGGTTCACTCGGATGAACTGTTTGCGTTGAGACATGAGAACAGAAACGGTTCAAGTTAACAAGATATGTGTGATACGCGGCAAACAGGTCTGTAATCGGAAACGTGTGCGTAGACCGATAACAACACAGATGATTACTGCTAACAAGCCGTGTGTGTTGTGAGCAAACGATTGCTGGTATACAATTGTGAGTGATTGATGAAAACATCACCGATGGGTTCCATTGTTTAGTCCATGTGCTATGTGATTTTCTTTGTCCGCACAACATCTACGCTCTGTCTACAAAGCGTCAACACATATACTTAAAAAGACAACATTGCATAACCAAATTAAGCATACAATTACACAAGTGACTACACGCATAACATTTCCACACACCAAAGTAAGCAATTACATGCATAGTAAAGTAGGAGAAATGAGGATCTAATCATCTACTTATTGTTGCGACGACGCTTGCCATTGCTCTGCTTCCGGCTGGACCCCTGGCCATTTTGGGGAAGGAGGCACTTCCTCATGTCAACGATCCGCCTGTACATGTCGTAGCTCGTGTACGCCTCCTTGGCCGCGTACACGACGTGAGCTTTGTCAAGTTTCTCCATCCAGGCCGAGTGCTAGGCACGCTTGTCCTTGTTGCACGAATCCTGCATGTCTCTGTAGTAGGGGTCGATGATGGCCTCGGCGAGGTGAACAAGTGAGTCCTTCTCATGCTCCTTGCTGCCCCAGATCTTGTATTGGCGCTGGATGTCGACAAGATTCTGGCAGGCGATGCCCGAATTCTCGAGCGCCTTTACATCGTTGGTGATGTCCACCATAGCGAACATGTAGTGGGGGCTGTTGACAAACCTGGCGAAACGCTCGCAAGGCCTTGTGGCCAGGCAGTAGTGGTAGACGAGGACATGATGGCGCACACACATCTGGGCGACGGTGACCTTGGGACGAGACCCGGCACAAGAGCGGGTGTACTCGAGGTCGAACCTGACCACCTTGTACTTCTCCTCGGCAAGCAACAGCTCCATGATGTGGATGGAGTGCTCAACCCAGACCGGGTCGTTGGTGTACACCACCGAGAGGTCCATGAACCTTCTGTGGGTGTCCACCACGGCACGCATGGTGAACTGCTACTCGTCGTCGACAACCGCTCGGAGCGCGATTGGAGCCGCGCAGGATACCATCTAAGAATTTCTCGTGGTGGGTGTGCTTGCAATGGTGGGGCGCGATCGAAAGGTTGAAGAGACACAAGGGTTAAATGGACGCTGTAATAAATGGGGGTCGGCCAGCCTGTAATCGTCACGTCTTGTCACGGCGTTCATAGCGGAGGATTCCAGTGCACGCTTGACAACACCGCACCGCACATGTGGACTCGAAGAGGTGCCAAATGTATCGTCGGTGAGCCAGTTCCCGCGCTTCCGGGCTATTTACCGCGCAAGCTTCCCGCCCGGCTAGTTTGGCCATGTGTCGACTAGAAGAGGGACAAATCGTGGGATTTTATTGGCAAAAAGCTTTGTAAAAACGAAGTGTGTGGAATGACTTCGTTCATCAGTTTACCCTTGGGTTATGAGCTCAAAGTTACACAGAAGGGTGATGATTGACACTCGAGTGCGATAATTAATTCTACGCTCTACAGTGCACACGGTGGAAGAAACCAACTGTGTAATAATGTTGAAGATCGCAGTCGAGTTAGCTATACAGATCGTGTGTTGTGAGATCGACAAGGTAAACAGATTCGAGAATGGTTAATAAAATCTAAGACCATTGCATATTAAGGTCAAAATAGTGCTAGCAATATACGAGTCTCATATGATGTCATTTCAACGATTGTGCCACAAAAGCTTGAAATATTACAAGGTTCAAATTCCAGAGTTATATGGCTCAAATTCGAAGATTACAAGGTTCAAACTGATATTAGAAATGAAATTCAGCTCATCAGCTGCAAACGCTCGCGCTGATCCGCTGAACATGGATATCAGAGAGGTTCAAACTAATATCACCGCTTCTTAGTCTGGTTTCGAAACCTCACAATTTTTGCAAAGGGGTCAGCCACTTAGAAGTCATGTATGGGGTTGACACGATGACTTCCGATTACTCTGTCATCTGAAGTTCCAAAATGAAATTCAGCATTTTTGGAGCCTATTCCATTCTGCCGCAGGCGCCGGCGATGATCAACAAACCATTCATTTTTGCGAAATAAATGTAGGGCAAACCTCATTTCCTTCAGCACCCTTGCTGTGAGAACAAAGAACCTGGCGAATATAATCTCCGGTAAGGTCCCTCGGTAGGAGTTCAAAGTAATTTCTGAGAGATGCAGATCTAGGCATTCGACGTGATTGTTATATTATATCACATTATCCACTACTGGGCCTAATCTTGTCTCCAAAAGAAGAAAACATGTTAGTTCCTACATGCAGTTTTGAATATTACTACAGGCCTATTTGGTTTGCAGGATTTGTAAAATGCACTAACATGCCATCTTGGATCTGACATGATTAACATGGGCATTTGATTACATTCTAGAAAAATGTAGCCTTCTTCACAAGAGGTTGGAGTGGATGAAAAATTCCCTAAGAAAACTAGTACAGATGAATCCAAAGGAGAAATGTTTATTGATTGTAACCATATGGATCAAGCAACGAATATGGGGGGGACATGTATGTACTGAAATCCTCCAAAGAATCTTCAGAAATCGTAGTACATTGTCATTGTAAACTTGAAAAAAGGTGTCACAAATTGAACTCCCTTATGGTTAACATTTAACAGGAAAGGAACATCACCTCAATATATAGCTTCTCTAGGCACGGAAAGCATCTCAGGAAACTGACAACTTGCTCCAGGTTGGGGCCGATAGATTCTAGTACCAAGACCTTCACTGTGCACCGTTTCTAGGTCAAGCTTGTCGGAATCATTTTCTCCATGACAGACGAACAAACATCTTCAAAATTAGAAATAATGTTAATTTGTAGAAGAAGAGGTAGAAGGTGGCTGTTGTACCTGAACGGGTGTGGATCCAATAACAAGTTCAGAGTATTTGTGAGACGAGTAGCCCACCACTGTCAATTTCGGCGCAGAAATGACATTGATTCTTGTTGGACCTTCTTGATCAACTACAAGTAATCTCTCAAGTGCAGGTGTGTCCTCAATGACCATACCGTGGTACACATCTTGTGATGTCTTCCTACCGCACCAGCAACACACATAAATAGTCTGGAGAGTCATGGAGGTGATGTGGAAGGTACTCAACCCATTGATCTCCTGAAGACGAAGGTACTCAAGTGCAGTACAGCCACGGAGCAGAAGCTCCATGTCACCGTTTGAGAGGCAGACGGCGACGAGCTCGAGGTGCTTCGGTCTTGGTAGAATAAGAGCGGGCGCGTCATTAAGGGGGGGAATGGTAGTTCCTAAACTTGGCGACGCGTAGTGTGGGCGCGAGGCGGACTGCGGATGTTGGCAGCGACCGCATATGCCCATCATCAAAAGTGAGCTCCTCGAGCTGATCTAGGGCGGGGGATCGGAACCAGTCGTCAAGTTTGGCTCGGTCCTTGCCGTTGGAACGGAACTTGCCCATTCTAAGGCCTCTGGTTGGGCCAAGGTAACTGCCGAGGATCTTGGAGAATACATCCAAGCTTTTGCGATAGCCATGGCAGAGCTCATGGGTGTCGATGAGGTCGAGAGGGCTGGAGTTCCATAGGGGGCACCACCGCCGGGAAAGGATGGTTGTCCGCGCCCCATATTTGATTGGGAGGAGGGAGATGATGACCGTCAACATGTCATCGGGGAGGCTGCTGATGAAGTCTAGGCCTGCTGGAGTCGCTTGCGGTTCTAGCTCGCCCGACCTCCGCTTGTTGGCAGCCTCCTCCACCTCCGGAGTCTCCTTGTCAGCGGCGATTTCTGATAGAAATGGGAGTACATGGAATATTTAGTTAAAACAGGGCAATAGAAAAGTGTATTGGTAACTAGAAGTTATTAGGTACGAATATAGTAAGAAAAGGGAATAACAATTGGTTGCTTAAATACTACACAATTAATTTGACATTGCTGGGTAAGTCAACATGCAGATAGTTGAAAAGAAACTTACTTCGAACAAAGTTTGGACGGATGATTTTGTCGGGGAAGTTAGCATATATCTCATGACCAGGCCCACCTATGTGTAGTGCAATTTTAGTGCCAACTTTCAGTACATAAAGCTTAGAAATTTCTTTCCAAAAGCCAGCGCCAAAATAGGAGTCACCACGTTCATCAAGTCTTACAGTAGCAACGATTGTAAATCCATGGTTTGTGTGCAGTATGACATCCGTGGAGCCTTGATCTATGTAAAGGGAAAAATTGTGCACTACAGAATCTGTTGCATAGCAAGGGATGTGCTGCAGAAAATGGTAGGATTGTTAAAGAAAATATGGTAACATGCAAATATGGGCCCAAATTGAAAGAATTGTACAACAGTTGAAATCGAAGGACTAAAATCTATAATTAAACTGATAGGGTAAACATGATGTCATGGAAATATGAGAGTAATCGAAAGAACAATACATCATTAATTTGCCTAATATAGAAAGAAGAGGGGAAATATCCCCTTTGATGTATATGGTGCATGTGGCACCTTTTATCCAAATGTAGCGATATTTAGAATATGTTTAGGAAAGTAGGCCATGCCAACCGATTAAGGGTGAGATTGAACATACCTCGCGCATCCTCAAGTTATCTGGTACGATGAGATTGAATATCTGGCGGAGGTCGCAAGGTCCTGAAGTGTCGGCGCACTATACATTCTATGAATGAAAGAAAACCCTCAAATCAGCTCGAATAAAATTGAATTCATGGCGATTTCCACCGGGTGATTAAAGGAGGCAAACGAACTGGGATAAGAGATGAGAAAATATCTCATTAAATTAGTTACCTTGTCGTCCATGAGAAAGAACCCTCAGTGCGGCAGATTCCCCAACCGAGCGGAGCCGGGTTGACCGCGAGCAGCGTCGAGAAAGTCGATGGCGATAGGCGGCGGCAAGTGGAAGTGGCGAAATGCGGTGCGCTTTGCCGGAAGCCTGGCAGCGGCGGCAGGCGTCGAGCTAAGTGTTTACCGCCGCGATAGGCGGTGCCATGGCATAGACGCGGAGGAGCTTGTGCAGGTGTGAATGGGTACTGTACCGGAGGGGGTGGCGGGCATGGTGAGGGTTTTTGTGACGTGAGGATGGTGAGGGTTTTCTTTTTTCTTTTTTGAATGGGTCATGAGGGTTTTCTGTCCCACAAAGAATTTTGGGGGCGACGGTTTGCTAGAGCGAACCGTGTGTGATTAACGCAACAGGCAAATGAAAGTCATTGCACACGGTTCCAATTTTGGGAACCATGTGTGATTGATGTACTACCTCCGTCCTGGTTTATTGGTCCCCCTTTGTAATTTTTACCAAATTTTGACCAAATATTTAACATACTCAGACATAGATATTAAGCGTACACGTACATAAGCATAGTTCAACCATAAGTACGTAGTTCAACCGTCATTAAGCATACTCAAGCGTACATAGTTCGATCCATCCCACATCTCATCTCACATGCCGGCACGATCCTGAAGCTTCTCCAGGTACTCGGCGTACGTGTCGTGCGCCACCCTACGAGAATACTTCTGCTTGAAGGAGCCAACGTTCCGTCCTGTTGCATGCACCAGAACACTTAGATATGCATCATGAAGCTTCTGGTTGCAAAATGGGCATCGATAGCCGCTATTCCAGGTCCTAATAGGCCTGTTATGTATTCCCGCATAAAGCTCCCTCAGGATTTGCCTCTTGTACCTCCTCTGGCCATCTTCATCCTCACTGTCCACATCGTCAAACAGCACCTATAAAAATAGTAAAACAAATTTGGCATCAAATCAATGATTACATGCCGTGAAGTAGGATTACGAATTTATGGCTATTTATTTATACATATCTAGAGATTATGGTTCATTTTTTAAGCATAGTCGTCTATGTACAGACCAATCTTGAAGAAAATAATGGCACAAACATATGTAGGTCATTCAAAATCAATTGTCAAGTCCTAGCTAGGAATTATTTGCACAGATGAAACAACTAATCAGTTATCACTTTTACCATTCAAACAATCAATACACTACACGGATCTAACGAAACTGACTCAGATTTCATGGATTGGGAGAACATAACCATAGGATTTCTATTCCAAAAAGGGGGAGGCAGGAGTAACCAGAGAAACCCTATGATCTATTTGACACATAAATGGGTATAGATGACTAACCAGCTGTCCGTCATCGTCGGAGTCATCGCTGGAGTGTTCATCGGAGTCGTCGCCGGGGTCGTCACCAGAGTCGGTGTGGAACTCCACCTCCGGCTGTGCAAGCTCGACGCCGCCGCCAACGTCAGGGTGCAGCGATAACTCGCGGCGGTGATGGCAACCTCTTTCTCCATCTCCACGCCGTGCTCCGGTGCTTTAGCAGCCCCGGCGTTGCCACTCCCTCTGATGGTGCGCTTCGGTGGCATCCTCATACACTGCCGAGTTTGAGGACTGAGAGCGGCGTCGAGGATGCAAGCAGAGATAGAGGATTGTGTGTGTGTGGGGAGGATGGGGGTGTGGCCGCTCGGGCACACCATTAATATGGAGTAGTGGGAGTCATGGGAGGGAGGCGGGCGGTGGTCAAACCAATGGATCTCCTCCCGGTGAGCCTATGCACCGGACTGCTGGCATGCCTACCAAAGTTTCACACAGCTACTCGCAAGCCTCCGCCAATTCACACACGTGCACGCACGCCTCCCCGTCTACCCGCGCGGCGGTCTACTCACATGCGTCCCGTCAACACACCCCTGCTCGCACGGCACACGGGTCGCGCGGCGAGACGTATATTGTTTTTCTATTTGGATGATTAATCCTGCCGCTTTATTGCTTAACCGAAGCATGGCATGTATCCATTGTTGGTCTAACGCTCACGGTTCGAATAAATAATCTGTTTGGGATATTGGTTCCCAATTATTAATAATCTCCCGTTTGTAATTAGATAAATATTACATCAAAACTGGTCTCAAATTTGACAAAAAAGTACAATGCCACTTTGTATTGGTGTCCATATGACAACACGATAAGTTTCATGAACTTCAGATAAGTTTTGGATGTACTAGAATTTAAAAATCAAGATTCTCAATATTTGAAATTTGTTGCATGGGGATTAAACATGCACCCAGTGAGACACATGTGTTTTTGCAATCCATTTAGGTGCACTGTCACGTGTGCATGTTGCTCAAATTTGATTTTTGGACATTATACCCATAGAAAATCAATCGATTAATGTACTAAAATGTCTTAATGATCTCTGTGATTTTTTTGAAATTAAAACATCCCTCCTTTGGTAACATATGTTAACCGCGGGATAATTAATTTAACATGCATCATAGTTGCGGTGGATTCGCGGTATGTGTGTGGGTGTGTGCGTCTGGGGGTGGCGGGCGGCTCGCAGTACACTACGAGTTGTGAGCCACCGTGTGGGTTGGCCGTTTTGTTAGGCAGGCCGCTGCCACATCAGAGTCGTGAAATCGTTATTTAAAACATTACACAACCCTTTCATACATACATGTTTTGGCCACATGCAGTCGATGGTTGTCCTACACGACACTCGATACTCGCGTGTGACGCTTTCCGTGGGACCACGAGGTCGTCGTCCATCACTTAGACGAACAGCCGGCAGTGAGGTTAATTTGACCAGGAAGGTAGAATCTTTTTTGTTTGTGTTATGGTGGTATATAGTACACGTCGAAGAGGTGGGAGGGACTAGCATATACACTATACGTACGCATCCGTGAACAAGTACACCTCACTCAGTGTCGGGACTTTTTGGTTTCCGAGGCACGTGCCACATCAAAATTGTGAAATTGGCTATTCAAACATCACACAACACCTTTTTGGGCCACATGCATGCACGCGGTGGTTATCCTAGCTAGGACACTCACGTGTGATGCTTCCATCTGTGGGCCCATGAGGCCATCGTCGATGCATGCATGCATCACTTTGACCTACATCGGGAGAGGTTAATTAATTTCACCATCGATGAGGATTTTTTTGGGTTGTACATATTACGGCAGGAGCATATAGTATGCGGTGAAGAGTGGGGAAGGGGACCATCATATGTAGGACACTTCATGAAACTCACTCTGTGTGGGTGCATGGTTTACGTTTTTTGAGGCATGTGGCACATCAAAGTTGTGCATTTTGGGTATTCAACATATATATGTTTGGCCCACATGCAAAGCGGTGGTGGTTGTCCTCTCACACCCACTTAAGCGGTTATCAGCGATATCGATGCTTTCCATCTGTGGGTCCGCTTGGTCCATCACTACTTTTTGCCTAACAACAAGAGAGGTTAATTTGACTTAGGAGGGGATTATTATTTTTGCTTGTAATACGGTATATATATATATCATGCTCTGGGATGACATGCATGATACAGCTTGAGCACACACACATGCATGTGTACGCATGAATCCCTCCCATCGAGTCGAAGTGGATAGTACAATGACACGTCATGAACCGATCTCGCTCTTTGTGGGGAGCTAGTGTATGATTTTTGATGCACGTGCCACATCAATGTTGTGAAATGGTATTCAAACATGCATGCACGCATCACCTCCACACATATGTATTTAGTGGTTGCCTTCGAATGGTACACTCCCTCGCGTGGTTATCGGCGACAAGCCTATATATTCATGGGCCCGCGTGGACATCCATGATCACCTTGACCAACAACAAGATAGGTTACCATGGCGGATTCTTCATTTGGTTCGTGTTAGCGTAGTATAGGTCATGGTGAGATTCAGACCTTATGTTTGAGCGCATATACTATGCACGCATGCATGCATAAATCCCCATCGTTGGCTTGAAGTGTGGCGTAACATACATATTCATCGTCAACCTAACCCTCACTCAGTGTGGGGATTTCTAGTTCGAAATCATGGTGCCACATCAAAGTTGTTGCATTGTTACTCAAACACACACCTCTCCATACATATGTTTGGGCCACACGCATGCATTGATTGTCTCTGGGGACTAGCTACTTGCGTTATTATTGGCGAGCTAGCCCATCTCCGGGGTCACATGGACGGCCATCACTTTGACCAACAACAAGAGAGAGGTTGTACGACCAAGGTGGATTATTCTTGGTCCGTTTTACGATCCATCTTGGTGAGATATGCCTCTCTGGCCCGCCGACTGAAAGTGTGTGTGTGTGGGGGGGGGGGGTTGCTACTTCGCACTTTGCTAGGTGAACCTCGGTTGGGGGGGGCATGCATTCATAGCTTAGGATTCCCTTCGTGGCGACACGAGGGGGGGGCTTCTAGCTACTTCGCACTTTGCTAGGTGAACCTCGGTTGTGGGGCATGCATTCATAGCTTAGGATTCCCTTCGTGCCGACACGAGGGAGGGGGGATGCTAGCTACTTCGCACTTTGCTAGGGTGAACCTCGGTTGGGGGCGGGGCAGGCATTCATAGCTTAGGATTCCCTTCGTGCCGACACGAGGGAGGGGGCTGCTAGCTACTTCGCACTTTGCTAGGTGAACCTTGGTTGGGGAGCATGCATTCATTGCTTAGGATTCCCTTCATGCCGACATGAGGGAGGAGGGGGGCTGCTAGCTACTTCACACTTTGCTAGGTGAACCTTGGTTGGGGGGCATGCATTCATAGCTTAGGATTCCCTTCGTGCCGACACGAGGGAGGAGGGGGGCTGCTAGCTACTTCGCACTTTGCTAGGTGAACCTCGGTTGGGGGAGGGGGCATGCATTCATAGCTTAGGATTCCCTTCGTGCCGACACGAGGGGGGGTGGGGGCAAGCAATACCGTGCACTTTACGAGAGAGGTGCCACATCGAAGTTGCATTTGGTATTTCAAAATTAAACCATCCTTTTCATACATAAATTTGGTCCACATGCAAGTGTGCTCATGTTCTGACCTTCTCCCGTGTCATTTTTCGCCAAATTTATGAACATTAGACAAGTCAGGTGACGCAACAGACACGGTTCACTCAAACTAACCGTGTGCCACGCCGGTGCCCCTGTCACGCACACATCCGCAAAGTACATTGGGCTCCACGAGGCTCCCCCTCTCAAAAATATTTGCCGCCTCGAGGGTTTTTCTATTTCATAACACACGATTGTTATCTCCGGACCGTCTACAATGTTTCTTGTTCCCAATCCTGCCTGCATCCCTAGAAAATATCTACCCGCCTTGAGGGTTTTTCCATGTCATAACACACGGTTGTTATCTCCGGACCGTGTGCGATGTTTCTTGTTCCCAATCCCGCCTGCATCCCTAGAAAATATGTGCCCGCCTCGAGGGTTTTTCTGTTTCATAACACCCGGTTGTTATCTCCAGACTGTGTGCGATGCACTATCATCAAAATT
The DNA here is from genome assembly GCF_002575655.3 of Aegilops tauschii subsp. strangulata. Taxonomy (NCBI): domain Eukaryota; kingdom Viridiplantae; phylum Streptophyta; class Magnoliopsida; order Poales; family Poaceae; genus Aegilops; species Aegilops tauschii. Next base: position 328,716,257 of record NC_053041.3, on the reverse strand, counting down.
TTCAATAGCCCCAGCATTTCACTCCTGCGTAGTAAAATTTTCAGTCCCGCGTCATTTCCTCAAACACCCCCGCCCCCTCCACGCACACACACACACAAAAACCAAAACCTCCTCGGGTTTGCGCATACACACACACCCCCTCCCTCGCTCGAAACCCTAGCAAGGTGCCCGCCGCCGCTCCCGTCGCCGCCGCCGCAAGGCCTCCATTGTCAACATCTGCCGGTTTGCCCGTGCAGCTTACCCACCGATCTCCATACCCAGGCCGCCCTGAGTTTCTTAGATGACACCTGCCAAACGCCCCCTTTCCCACAGATCCCCATCCCCATCGCCCACTCCAGAGCGTCGCAGCCTAAGCCCGGCTACGCTTCCCGTGGAGCTCGAGGAGCGACTGGCCGAAAAGAGGTGTATAGCGGTCTCTTCGCCCGACGTCACTGAGGAAGCTGACGACCATTACTGGCGGTAGGCGCTCAAGCAGTGGGCTAGAGTATGCGGGCATGTGTCGGCCGCCGGCTACGACATCGAGGTCATCAACAACGACAGCCTGAGGCGGGCTATGTCACAGGTTAAGTGGCCCACCCCCAACCCCTCGGGTTCAACCGCCGTCAATCTCAACCATGGCCCCGCTGCTGATCTCCTCTGGCTCGCTGTCAACAATTTGCCATTCTACATCGCCATCGAGCCCCTTTTGTCATTTCTGAAGGACAAGTTCTGCGACGCTGGCTTGGGATCCACAGCTTCCAAGTTAGATCTCATCAACGGCGACCACGAGGAGGGCACCCTCTCCGGCTCTTCCAAGGGGAAAGAGCCCATCTGCTCTTCCAAGGGGAAAGATCATGTCTGCGACATCAGGGAGGGCACCCTACAGCCGTGCTAATCCAAGGGTAAGGAGCCCATCTGCGACAACATGGAGCGCATCTAGGGTCCGTGCTCTTCCCACGGGAACGAGCCCATCTGTGACAGGTGAGGAAACCCATGATTTGTTTTGCCGTGCCTCTTCACAGGGGAAACCCATGATTTGTTTTATCGAGTCCCTTTTGTAGTGTAGTGAGAATATGTCGAGTTTTAATTGCTATATCTGGTTGTTTGCAGTATGCCTTGTTTATTTCAGTTGTTCAAAATGTGATGCTCTATATGTGCAATTATTTACTGTGCAATACATTTCATCAATCCAGTTTTAAACATACCGATAGGAATGCATATATTTGCTTTATGTTAAGCCTGTTATAGCTGGCATATGCCTCTTTTAAAGTTTTTTGATTGTTCGGTTGTTTGTAGTTAGCATATGTCCAGTTTCAAATTCTATCTTTGGTTGTTCGTAGTATGCCTTGTTTATTCCAGTTATTCACAACGTGATGTTCTATATGTGCAAGTATGAACTGTGCAGTTCAATTTCATTAGTACCAGTTTCAACAATACCACTATGAATGACTACATTTGGTTGCTGCATCTTGTAGTTAACACGCCTTTGCATTTTTATTTAACAATAACCAGTGTACTTAGACCGGCACAATACCAGTTTGAATGACCATGTTTGCTTGTTGTTAAATGTTAGGCCTGTTGCAGTTACCACACCTTTCCACTTGTTTTGCTTTACTAGCGTGCTTAAACCTGTACACTGAAGCTATCTTTTGGAGATTATTTTGTCTGCCATGGATAATTTTGGTTGATGTTTAGCCTGTTGTGCTTAACATGCTTCTTGATGTACCTACACAGGATAGTTTTTGGAACGACTGCTGTTTTCCATCGAGGTTAGTTTCATCCCATGGCTTATATCTGCTCACTGTTCAGGATATCGGTAACTGGTACCATATAGGTCGGCGGCTGATAAGGGACTAATCGGTGAATGAGACTTTTAACTGAATATATCTGCAACCCATTTATCGTTAGGTTAACTAGGGCCATATGTAATATATCTGAAGCTACATAGCAACATGCACTGTACTTAATATCTAAATATGCAATCCTAGGCTACATAGCAACAAGGAAGAGTGTTACATTAATGTTCTAATGATGTCTAGATATACGTAGAAGAGCAGCAACAGCAAGAACAACACCACAGCCCTGTTTGGATACTCAACTTAGCTAGAGGTTAGAGTTAGTTTCTAGCTCATGACTAACCCTGAACTAACTCCATCCAAAGAGTTGTTTGGATGGCAGGGTTAGATTGACAATAAATGCACTAGGAGAACTAGCTCCAATTAGCACCACTTGGGTTGGATAGTTTTTTATGGGTGGGTTATAGATGCAACTAACTCAAACTAGCCCTCATGTTTAGATATACTTTAGGGCTATTTTAGCCTGAACTAGCTCAAACTAACTGTAACCCATGGATACAACAGCAATTAATTAGCCAATAATTTGTAAGAATGCACTAAATTCCTTCCGGCCCATAATATAAGATGTTAATTCATCTAATATGTGAGTATATTGGATGCTATCAGATACTCCCTCCGTTCCTAAATATTTTTCTTTTTAGAGATTTCAAACGGACTACCACATACAGATGTATATAGACATATTATAAAAGAGTGTTGTACTACATCATTGTGCAATTGCTGTTTAGCTTCTAATATTAACTTGGTGCTTTTAGGTACATATGTCATTGGTAAAGATCCACGCTTCGACCCTTTCTGCGTATGGGGCAATGAGATATCGATGAACCAGCATCAAGTGAGGAGGCTGATAAAGATTGTTAGTAAAATGTGTCCAAAGATGGCAATTAAACTATTTGTTTACACTTTATCCAAGACAATAGCGGACTGCAGGATGGTAAGTAAGAACTCTGCAGCCTTCTTTTTACTGCCCGTAATGAGTTGTGTTAGATGACAATGTCTGGATCTTTTTCCCTTGTAGTGGTTGCCAAAGCAGTTTACTCAAGATTACCTCTAAAACTACATGATTGGTGGGCATGCAAAGGTTAAAGTATTTCTACTAGAACACGATGATTATCTAGATGTTTTCATGAAGACCGTCAAGGATGGGCGGTCGGCCATCACAAGGGGTTGGACTAGAGTCGTGCGTGCCTTCTGCATGGAGGAGGGCGCAATATGGGCATTCCGCTTCACCTTGTTCAGCAACCAGAATATATTTCGCCTCTTTCTTTACCGTCTTTAATAGTACAAATATACAACTGTGGTTCATCATTCTTTATTTGGTTCTTATGTAATTCTTGAACATATGTACCTATGAATCAAATAATGCATTGGTTGTTTGAACCTGATGGATATGAATAAAGCTGTAGCATACGTTGAAATTCAAATTCAAATCCGGTACAATTTGAAATAGTAGCAATTAAATTATGGTGAAATTACACTCTCCAGGTTGTTACGGCACACACAGTTGGTGAAACACAAACATTTGCGATATACACCATAATCCGAGACGGTTCACAGAGAGGAAACATGTGCAAGCATGCACACAGTTGCCGTTTGCAACGTGTGTGCGATGTCAGACAATATCACAAACGGTGCGGGCAAACTAAACGTTTGTGTTAGTTGCCTTATCGTACACGATTCGCAACCATGAACTATTTCTGATGAAGTATGCATCGTAAACGTTGCACCACAGAATTGCGTGTACGATAGTTGTCGTGTACGACGATGTTACGATGGTCCGGCGTTTCGTAATCCTGTCCGACACTCATATGACGATTAGCTAATCTTCTTAATAGTGAACCATTTGTGATGGGCCGCGCATCGTACACATTCTATAATAGTGAATCGTTTGTGATGGGCCGCGCATCATAAACATAGCACCACAGAATACCGACTGTGATGGCAATGTAAGCAGAAAGGAGTAAGAGTATTGTAGGGTCCCTATCCCCTATGGTTTCTGGGTCGTGTGGGAAGGACCACCCTATCGCCCACACTCACTAGGTGACGGTTCCAAATGCTGTTGCGGATAGGGGTTAAAAACCGTTTGTATAGGACCGACACGTACCAGTGTTAATGCTCGCTTATGAGATTTTTTGTTTCTTGGTTGGATGCTTCTCAATCTTTTGCTAGCCTGCATTTGCACTAAATATGATCACTACTTGTGCATCCAAGATCCTTTAAACCAGTTTTGCCATATGAGTCCACTATACCTACCTATATGCGGTATTCTTTTGCCGTTCTAAGCAAATTTGTATGTGCCATCTCTAATTTTCAAAATAAATTTCTCTTTTGTGTGCTCGTACCGCTCATGAAACGGTAGGGGGTGGCTAATATATTTTGATGCTAGATATGTTATTCTCAAGATGAGTGTTTATTCACTTGTCATTGCACGACCGTACGGCAAAGGTATTAGGGATGCCAATCCCGAAATGAAAAATGAATTTACTTTATGTTGTCAAATAGTAAATTCCTTAGAAAGTGTTGGTATGGAAGGCACCCGTGGATACGGTTAGCCATGGAAAGTGAAAGTATGGTGGAAAAAGGAATAAACATTATTTTCTGTGTGGGAACCGCCTATGATATATCTAGCATGGAAAGTATTGGGAACTACTCGATCGTTTTCGTTGACAGGAAAAGCATGCCACTCAAAATGTTTTTATCTCTAACTTTTTTGCTTTGAGCTCTGGCACCTCTACAAATCCCTACTTCCCTCCGTGAAGGGCCTTTCTTTTACTTTATGCAATTTTTATTTTTATTTTGAGTCTCCATCTTCTCTTATAAAGCACCAACTAAGGTGCACTATGATCGTACTTGAGCATTGGGTGTAGCTAATATGCGAATGTGTTTCATGAATGGATCAATGATTGAGCATAATGGGCTAGGGATAACTTGCTTTAGTGTTGATATTTTGAAAGACATGGTTGCTTGTTGATATGCTTGAGTATTAAAGTCCTCATGTCAAAACTAGAATATTGCTTTGAACCATATAAAAGTCCAAATGTCCATGCTACAAAGAAAAGAATATGTGATGAACATGTTAGGCAGCATTCCACATAAAAAATTCCGTTTTTATCATTTACCTACTCGAGGACAAGCAGGAATTAAGCTTGGGGATGCTGATACATCTCCAACGTATCTATAATTTTTGATTGTTCCATGTTGTTATATTATCATTTTTGGATGTTTTACAATCATTTTATATCATTTTTGGGACTAACCTATTGACATAGTGCCTAGAGCCAGTTGCTATTTTCTGCTTGTTTTTTACATTGCTTGAAATCAATACCAAACGGAGTCCAAACGTCGATTTTTTCTGGACCAGAAGACACCAGATGGGCCAAGAAAGTACCCGAGGGGTGCTCTGAGGGGAGCACAACCCACCAGGGTGCGCCTGGGGGCCCAGGCGCGCCCAGATGGGTTGTGCCCACCTCGGTGGCCTCCCGCACCGCCTCTTTGCTCTATAAATACCCCAATATTCCAGAAACCCTAGGGGAGTCGACGAAAATCAATTCCAGCCGCCGCAAGTTCCAGAACCACCAGATCCAAGCTAGACACCATCACGGAGGGGTTCATCATCCTCATTGGTGCCTCTCTGATGATGCGTGAGTAGTTCATTATAGACCGGGTCCGTAGTTAGTACCTAGATGGCTTCCTCTCTCTCTTTTGATTCTCAATACAATGGTCTCTTGGATATCTATTTGATGCAACTCTTTTTGCGATGTGTTTGTTGGGATCCGATGAACTTTGAGTTTATGATCAGATCTGTGTTTTATCCCTGAAAGTTATTTGAGTCTTTTGATCTCTTATATGCATGATTACTTATAGCCTCGTATTTTTTCTTCAAATATTTGGTTTAGTTAGGCCAACTAGATCCATTTTTCTTGCCATGGGAAGAGGTGCTTTGTGATGGGTCCGATCTTACGGTGCTTGATCCCAATGATAGAAGGGGAACCGACACGTATGTATCGTTGCTATTAAGGATAACAAGATGGGGTCTATTTCTACATAAATAGATCTTGTCTACATCATGTCATCGTTCTTATTGCATTACTCCGTTTCTCCATGAACTTAATACACTAGATGCATGCTGGATAGCGGTCGATGTGTGGAGTAATAGTAGTAGATGCAAGCAGGAGTCGGTCTACTAATCTTGGACGTGATGCCTATATAATGATCATTGCCTGGATATCGCCATGATTATTTGAAGTTCTATCAATTGCCCAACAGTAATTTGTTTACCCACAGTATGCTATTTTTTAGAGAGAAGACACTAGTGAAATCTACGCCCCCCCGGGTCTCTTCTTTATTATATTTGCCTTTGCGATCTATTTCTATTTGCTTTTATTTTCAGATCTATTAATCCAAAAATACCTTGCTGCAATTTTTATTTATTTATTTTATCTCGCGTTCCCACGAGATCTATTTATCCAATCTACTACAATTTTATCTATCTTTTTACCCGTGAGGGATTGACAACCCCTCTCTTATGTCGGGTTGCAAGTATTTGTGCTTTGTGTGTAGGAACTATTTACGTGGTGTTGCGTGGTTCTCCTACTGGTTTGAAAACCTTTGTCTCATCGACAGGCTCTTTGGGGAAATACCGGTGTAGTTCAAGCCGCATCATACCCTGGTTTGTTGGGTGGTAGTTTTCACCCTCGGTACTCGCTACATCAGATCCGTGCATGTTATGGCCAAACAAGTTGGTAAGTTTTTCTAGTTCACTTTGGAACGTTAACATACCTTGTTTCTTTCAGTTTTGATTGAGTTGAGAGTCTTCCACATATATCCAGGTTATTTGTGTGTACTAGTCATTTTTACTGAGCCTGTCGATGTATAGCAGAAAAAGGATCCTAAATCCGTGGTGCATTGGAATGAATATGAAGCTCTCCGTGATCATCGTTAGGAACAAATTCGGTGTGCAACCAATCCTATAAATGAGAATGTGCAGAACATGGAGTTGGACCTGAAGGATGCCACTGAAACCATCACAACAACACAATCGCAAGTTAATAAATTTCAAGGGACTCTAGTTACCTTGCAACAAGCTTTGGCTCCACTGCAATAGTCTGTTGATCGCCAACAAAATCAGCATCATCATGATGATGATGGTAAAGCTAGTGTTCATGGTGGTAATGGTGGTGTCGCAGCTGCTAATGCTGCCAATGTTGAAGGTACTGCATCTCGTAGTGCACAATTTCAACAAGCTAATCGCGACTGGCAAGCTCAACATGAGCCAGTTGTTGCTGGCCAAAGATGGTGGTCGTGGTAATGGAGGTCGTGCCGGTGCCAGGCCTATAGGCCGTGGATTTTCTCCTCTTGGTGCATGCCATTGATTTGATGATGATGCTTTTGCACAACCAGCCAACCGTGATGATGATGGCTTGGGCAAACCAAAGTTCACCGTACCCAAGTTTGTTGGTTCTACTGATGTTGAAGAGTACCTCAATTGGGAGCTGAAGGTGGAAAAATTATGGCGCATGCACGAGTAAACCGAGGACCAAAAAATAAAACTTGCATATTCTTAATTTGATGACTATGCTTTGCTTTGGTGGGATAATGTAGTATAGTCTAGAAATGAAGATGGCGAACGTTCCACTGTTACATGAAGAGCTATGTAGGAAGAGATGCGTGCTCGCTTTGTTGCACACAATTATATTCGTGCTCTCTATGATAGATTGCAGAATTTGAGGCAAGGTATTTCTTTTGTGGATGAATATTTTCACGAGATGGAGCTTATTATGAAGCGTGCTAGAGTGTGTGTAGAGCCTGAACAAACAATGCAGTGATTTGTCTCTGGTGTGAACTATAACATCAAGCATATTGTTAGCTTCACCAATATTATGACATGACAAATTTGTTACACCAAGCACGTGAAGCTAAAATACAGGTGGCTGAGCATGCTAAGTCTACATCTTGCACAACAGCGAGTAGAGGTCCTTTTACATGATGAATAACACCGAGTGTGGAGCCTACTCCTAGTTCCACTACGGACTTTTGTGGTAATGCTTCTTCCAAATCAGATTCGGTGATCTCTAATGCGAAGAAACCATCGCAACCTGCTGCTAGTGCTACTGGTTCTACTAATTCTACAACAAGAAATAGGGACATGAGCAGGCCCGACCCATAGGGCGGGCAAACAGGGCGCTCGCCCTGGGCCCCTTGGAAGCAGGGGCCCAGGCCTAGGTGTAGTTCTCTTTGTTTAGTTTTATACCCAGAAAAATACAGAGGGCCCAAAGTGCAACTAGTCAGGCAAAGCCCATCACGCTGTTGGACATGTGCGGTAGTCACACGAAGGAATTAATCGATCCCGACAGGATCTCGCTATGCAGTTGGGCGTCTCCTCTTCTTCCCCAATTTCAGATCAAGTCTCCAAGAACAGCGCCGCCCTTCCCATGCCTTTCTGATTTTGAGGTTGCGGCCAACCATTGACGGAGATAAATGGCGCAATTCCAGTCCCCAATTAGCTCTTCTTCATCCCGTACATTCTTCTCCATCCCCATATGGTTGAGAGATGGTACGGGTTCTTCTTTGTTCTTTCAAGTAATCTCATTCTTCAGTTTGATGATTCAATGTTAAATAATGTTGAACCATGGTAACATAGGGATTATAATTTGGAGGTGATATGTCTCTTGTAATTTGAGGACATTTTTCAGATATTACTGGCTGAGGTTTCCATCAATTCGTTTTTTTCTTGCGTCCGATCCAACCATCCATATTAAGGTGCTTTCCTTCCTTGACCATATATATCTTGAACAAAAATTACACTTTTTGTATTTTTGTTGTGGAATATCTTCCAGTAAGTATTTTGCCAGTAGTGAACTATGAATAGAGGAAAGAAAATAATGGGATTAAATTTATTGATTCAATATCATTTTTATAGGAATTCCCAATGGGAGCAATTAAAGTTTTAGAACTAGTGGTTATCCTTGGAAATTTTTGATATTGGTTTTGTTTCATTTGAACAACCAAATAATTTTTCTTTTGCGGGTAACAAAATAATTATTTAGATGAAGCCAAGATCGTCGAGATGTAAATTGCTTCATGGTACGGATTGGTTTTCTTACTAACAAAAATAAGTGGAGCATTCATCTATGTGTGAGGGCCCTAAGATTTACTTTCGCCCCAGGGCCCCCAACATGCATGGACCGGCCCTGGACATGAGCTGTCATACATGTGGTTGAAGGGGTCATTTTAAGAGAGATAGTTCCAATAAAAAGGTTAGGATAATTATTGAGGATACAACAGAATATGAAACCGGTGATGATGCTGACCCTGATTCTGAAATTTGGGAGGAAGATGAAGATGGTTCAATAGATGCTTATGCTACACACTATCCTACTATTTTTTGCTCGCCCAAAGTGCTAAGTGTTACTCCTAGTCCTACAGAACAACGGTGCAATTTGTTTCAAACAAATGCTATTGTTGGTCCTGGTAAGGCGTGCAAGGTTATAATTGATGGCGGTAGTTGTCACAATTTGGCTAATAAGGAGGTATGCCAAAAGATGAAACTAAAATATTTACCGCACCCCAATCCATATTATATTCAATGGCTAAGTGATAGTGGAGAGGTGAAGATTAGCCACGTGGTGCATGCCAAATTTCTGATTGGACCATACAAAGACACCATTGAGTGTGATGTGATTCCTACGACCGTGTGTCACTTGTTGTTGGGTCGCCCATGGTAGTATGATAGGGATGCTCGTCACAATGGGAGATACAACACATATCATTTAAATTGGCGTGGCAAGGAGGTTACTTTGAGGCCTATGACAACGCAAAAAATTGTAAATGAATCTCGTCAAGAAATTGAAGTGGATCTTGGAAAAGAGAGTGAGACATTAGATAGGTCAGAGACTACACTTCCGGTGAGTGAGAGCCACAAGCCAAATCTGAGCGGGAAAAACAGAAGTGAGGGACAGAAATCCTAGTTGTGTTAGCCACCAAATCTGATTTGAGAGAGTTTAGTTAGGAACCTACTTCTGTGCCGCTTGTGCTGATGTGCAAGGGCCAAAATTTTGTTTCTAACAACATGACCCCTCTCTCTATTGGTGTTCCTAATGTATTGCAGGAATTCAGCGATGTGTTTCTGGAGGAGGAACCCACTGGTTTACCACCATTGCGAGGTATGGAGCATCGAATTGATTTGATGCCAGGAGCATCACTGCCCAATCGGGCACCATACCGCACCAACCTCAAGGAAACAAAGGAAATTCAGGAATAAGTACAAGAGCTTCTCGACAAACACTAGTGCAGAAAACGTAGTATCGACATTCTAAAAACCGCATTTATGGCGTGAGGGGTCAACGCCACCAATATGGCGCCACTGTTAAAAAGTACCAATGTTGTCGGGCCCCACGCCATTGGTATTTTACATACTGGTTGCATGGCACTATTCACTCACGCCATCACTATGTGAAATAGCAATGGTGTGGACACACATACCACGTCACTAAAATATACTAGTCGCAGCAACGTTCACATAACCTCCAAGGCCACCACCAAGTATTTATAGATTTAAAAAAATTCAATTATACAATTCGTCCATGCATCCAAATATTATACATTCGTCCATATATTCAAATCAGTTATACAATTCATACATTCATCAGTTATTAAATTCAGTTCTAAAATGTGGTTGTCGCCGCCGCTACCTTAGCCCCATGTTAATGTCGTCATCTCGTCGTCGCCGTTGTAGCCCCATGTTGACACTGTCATTGTCGTTGCCGCCGCCACTGCACCCCCCATGTTGATGACATCATCGCCACATCCCCTTGTCAAGCACATCATCGTCGCAGCCCCATGTAGATATCACGCTCCTAGATAAATGTACTAAGAATTATTTTCATATATGGCAGGTATAATTGTAGTTGTTTCACTAACTAAAATGTATACAGGGGAGGCAACAATATCTTGTTTGTGCATTGAGGAAATAATGGTTAAACCTAATACAACACTTCCTGGTTATACCATGAGTATAAGATAAGTATAAGCACATGCTTATTCCAACATGCTCTTCTCGTTTTCAAAGCCTATTAGAATTATTATGCACTGGTTGTAGTTCACAATACAACTTACACAAAGATTGCAATTAAAGTGAGATAGCTAGATGTAATTGTACTTAGTATCCTTGGTGCACTACAACTAATTCTATACATTAGCATTGGCTAAAAATAATATGTAGATACAAATTGTAGTCTACAGTGTGCTGAAACTGAACCTAAATTAGTGTGCTCAATACTAAGAGTGGTTTGAGGCATATAAGGTTACATGGAGCTTGCACCAATTCACGGATAGTCATATTTGCATATATATATATACATGAATTCTATCAAGAGTAGATCTCGACATAAACATGAACCATGAACCTGCAATCCAAAAGAAGCAGTGTTAGAGTGGAGAAGTAACTGCATGACAACACATGATTTCCACTTAAAAAACAGAAAAAAAATCTATCATCCAACACAAATTAAATATCAGGATTTGTAAAAGTAAACTATAAGGTATGTAAAACTTAGTTATCCGCGGAGGAGCTTGAGCCAACAATACAACATTAAATCTGCCTGAAGACCTTGGACCCAAAGTAGACGAATACAAGAAACTAGTCATATTGATGGAGAGATGGTTACAATTATCATCAGACCTAGTATATGAAACTAGTATACACTACACACACGTACGCTCTCTTCACAGCATCCAAAAAATAGAAGCACCAAGGCATTTCAACAAAAGCTCGTATCCTCAGATTAAGCACACACAAACACATACACACCATGATCACTCATACTTCAAGGGGCAAAGAAACGGGATTTTAGTAATCGTCTAAAATTGAACCTAAACTAATCTACTGAAACTGAAGATTTTTACATACCAAAATTCAACCTGTTGCATGTGATCTAGTATAGGAATTTTTCATAAGAGAACACATGCCATAAAACACGATGTAGAACTATCCCTAGATAAAAAAAAGTTCCAGCAATTTGAGCAAAGAGGAATACCAACAATCGGTGGCTACTCGTCCAAATGCTTTGCTCGTAGCCTCCCTCTACAACCTCCTAGCGTGGGGAGAGGTGCACCCATGTGAGGCTAGTGGAGCCGAAGAGAGCACGACCGGCGACAACAGCGTTGCCGGGGCATTCACCTTTGACCACTGAATGAAATAGAACGCGCAGGGCGCTAAGGCCATGCTACTTCTTGAGCTTGCGTTGATTTTTCCCTTGAAGAGGAAATGATGATGCAGCAAAGTAGAGATAAGTATTTCCCTCCGTTAAGAACCAAGGTATCAATCGAGTAGGAGGCATAAGCAAGTCTCCAATATATTCACTGCACAAACTAACAAACACTTGCACACAACGCGAAAAAGGGGTTGTCAATCCCTTCACAGTCAGGAACAAGAGTGAGATCTAAAAGAGATAGGTATAAAAGATAAATAAAAGAGCAAACTAAAGTAAATATAAATAAATTGCAGCAAGGTATTTTTGGGTTTTTGGATTATAGATCTGAAAATATATGATGGAAAATAGACCCGAGGGCCATAGGTTTCACTAGAGGCTTCTCTCTTGGAGAAAACAAACGATGGGCAAACAAATTACTATTGAGCAATTGATAGAAAAGCGCATAATTATGATGATATCTAAGGCAATGATCATGAATATAGGCATCACGTCTGTGACAAGTAGACCGACTCCTGCCTGCATCTACTACTATTACTCCACAAATCAACCGCTATCCAGCATGCATCTAGAGTATTAAGTTCATAAGAGTGGAGTAACACCTTAAGTAAGATGACATGATGTAGAGGGATAAAGTCAAGCAATATGATATAAACCCCATCTTTTTATACTTAATGGCAACAATACAATACGTGCCTCGCTACCCCTTCTGTCACTGGGTGAGGACACCGCAAGATTGTACCCAAAGCTAAGCACCTCTCCCATTGCAAGAAAAACCAATCTAGTCGGCCAAAACAAACCGATAGTTCGAAGAAAAATACAAAGATATCTTAATCTTGCATAAAAGAGTTCAGAGACACTCAAATAATATCCATAGATAATCTGATCATAAACCCACAATTCATCGGTGAAGGAAATATGCCCTAGAGGCAATAATAAAGTTGTTATTTATATTTCCTTATATCATGATAAATATTTATTATTCATGCTAGAATTGTATTAACCGGAAACTTAGTACATGTGTGAATACATAGACAAAACAAAGTGTCCCTAGTATGCCTCTACTTGACTAGCTCGTTAATCAAAGATGGTTAAGTTTCCTGACCATGGACATGTGTTGTCATTTGATGAACGGGATCACATCACTAGAGAATGATGTGATGGACAAGACCCATCCGTTAGCTTATCATTATGATCGTTTAATTTTATTGCTATTGCTTTCTTCATGACTTATACATATTCCTCTTACTATGAGATTATGCAACTCCCCAATACCGGAGGAACACCTTGTGTGCTATCAAACGTCACAATGTAACTGGGTGATTATAAAGATGCTCTACAGGTGTCTCCGAAAGTGTTTGTTGGGTTGGCATACATCAAGATTAGGATTTGTCACTCCGTGTATCGGAGAGGTATCTCTGGGCCCTCTCGGTAATGCACATCACTATAAGCCTTGCAAGCAATGTAACTCTTGAGTTAGTTGCGGGATGATGCATTATGGAACGAGTAAAGAGACTTGCCGGTAACGAGATTGAACTAGGTATGATGATACCGACGATCGAATCTCAGGCAAATATCATACCGATGACAAAGGGAATGACGTATGTTGTTATGCGGTTTGACCGATAAAGATCTTCATAGAATATGTAGGAACCAATATGAGCATCCAGGTTCCGCTATTGGTTATTGACCGGAGATGTGTCTCAGTCATGTCTACATAGTTCTCGACCCCGTAGGGTCAGCACGCTTAACGTTCGATGACGATTTGTATTATGAGTTGTGTGTTTTGGTGACCGAAGTTTGTTTGGAGTCCTGGATGAGATCACGGATATGACGAGGAGTCCCGAAATGGTCGAGAGGTAAAGACTGATATATTGGAAGGTTATATACGGACACCGGAATGGTTCCGAAGAGGTTCGGGGATTGTTTTGGAGTACCGGGAGGTTACCGGAACCCCCCGGGAAAGTCAATGGGCCTCATGGGCCATAGTGGAGAGAGGGACGCAGGCCACAAGAGGTAGCGCGCGCCTCCCCCTGCCCAATCCGAATTGGACAAGGGGTGGGGGCGTACCCCCTTTCCTTCTCCCTCTCCCCTCTTTCCCCTTTCCCCCCTCTTCGTTGGAAGGAGGGGAGGGGGCGAATCCTACTAGCAGTGGAGTCCTAGTAGGACTCCCCCCTTGGCGCGCCTCCTCCTGGCCGGCCACCTCCTCCCCCTCTCCTTTATATACGGGGGGGGGGGGGCACTCCAAAGGCACATCATTGTTCTCTTAGGCGTGTGAGGTGCCCCCCTCCATAGTTTACTCCTCCGGTCATAGCATCGTAGTGCTTAGGCGAAGCGCTGCGCGGATCACATTACCATCACCGTCACCACGCCGTCGTGCTGACGAAACTCTCCCTCGACCCTCTGCTGGATCAAGAGTTCGAGGGAGGTCATCGAGCTAAACGTGTGCTGAACTCGGAGGTGTCGTACATTCGGTACATGGATCGGTTGGATCGTGAAGACGTTCGACTACATCAACCGCGTTAACCTAACGCTTCCGCTTTCGGTCTACGAGGGTACGTGGATACACTCTCCCCCTCTCGTTGCTATGCATCTTCTAGATTGATCTTGCGTGAGCGTAGGAAGTTTTTTTTGAAATTGCATGTTGCGTTCCCCAATTATGGTATCAGAGCCAGGTCTATGCGTAGATGATATGCATGAGTAGAACACAAACAGTTGTGGGCGATAATAGTCATACTGCTTACCACCAACGTCTTACTTTGATTCGGCGGTATTGTTGGATGAAGCGGCCTGGACAAACATTACATGACCACGTTCATGAGACCGGTTCTACCGACGTGCTTTGCACATAGGTGGCTGGCAGGTGTCTGATTCTCCAACTTTAGTTGAATCGAGTTTGACTATTACCGGTCCTTGTTGAAGGTTAAAACAACACACTTGACGAAAAATCGTTGTGGTTTTGATGCGTAGGTAAGAACGGTTCTTGCTAGAAGCCCGTAGCAGCCACGTAAAACTTGCAACAACAAAGTAGAGGAGGTCTAACTTGTTTTTGCAGGGCATGTTGTGATGTGATATGGTCAAGACATGATGTGATATACGTTATTGTATGAGATGATCATGTTTTGTAAAAGTTATCGGCAACTGGCAGGAGCCTTATGGTTGTCGCTTTATTGTATGAAATGCAATCGCCATGTAATTGCTTTAGTTTATCACTAAGCGGTAGCGATAGTCGTAGAAGTAATAGTTGGCGAGACGACAACGACGCTACGATGGAGTTTAAGGTGTCAAGCCGGTGACGTTGGAGATCATGACGGTGCTTTGGAGATGGAGATCAAAGGCACAAGATGATGATGGCCATATCATGTCACATATTTTGATTGGATGTGATGTTTATCTTTTATGCATCTTATTTTGCTTAGTACGGCGATAGCATTATAAGATGACCCATCACGAAATTTCAAGGTATAAGTGTTCTCCCTGAGTATGCACCATTGCTATAGTTTGTCGTGCCGAGACACCACGTGATGATCGGGTGTGATAAGCCCTACGTTCACATACAACGGGTGCAAGCCAGTTTGGCACATGCAGAATACTCGGGTTAGACTTGACGAGCCTAGCATATGCAGACATGGCCTCAGAACAGTGAGACCGAAAGGTCGAACGTGAATCATATAATAGATATGATCAACATAGAGATGTTCACCATTGAAAACTACTCCATCTCACGTCATGATCGGACATGGTTTAGTTGATATGGATCACGTGATCATTTAGATGACTAGAGGGATGTCTATCTAAGTGGCAGTTCTTAAGTAATATGATTCATTGAACTTTAATTTATCACAACTTAGTCCTGATATTTTTTGCATATTTATTTTTGCGATCCGACCTCAAACGGTCAAATCTCTATGCATAAGTGTCATCCCTGGATCGGTAATGCTGACACACACCTTGAAGGATTTATAACAGAGTTGAATCACACACTTATTACATCGAATGTCTGAGAAGAGAACTTATTACAATAATATGGCTTAAGGCCATCTAAATAAGATAACTGCAGAAGCATCGAAGGTAAATGAGTCCATCAACTCCAACGGCATAGCTATCATATCATACCATTCAATTCAAACAAAGGACATACAATCGATCTATCTACCGTTACTAAATACTCGGACTACCAATATATACATGGGGGAAATACTACTGATAATATGGTGGTCATCTAGAAAATTTGATCGGTGGAAGACTGCATGATATCTGCTCCAGTTTCGTCTTCGTAATCATCATCACTACTGTCGGGGTCGGAGTCGGTGTCGTCGATGATGATGTAGTCCTCGGGATGGCGTCATCTCCTCCTGGCGTGGGGTCTCCCATGAATACTCCTAGCTTCCTTGTTAGGTCGTCATTCTTCTCCACTAATATTGTGATTTCCTCCTCGTATCCATCTCGTGTAGACTTGAGTTCCTCTTCAAGCTCCATGTTCCTGGTCATCACCTTCTTCAGATCTATCATGCTCGCGCACATTTGGTTCTCCTGGCGACGAATGTGCTAGTTTAACTCCTGCATGAAAGTTGCAATGGACCTATCCCTCCTGGTGCTGATCATCTCCCATTGCTCGTCTCAGTGCCCACATATCTGATAGATGGTGTCCTTAAGATCCTTGTGGTAAACTTCGCCGATGCGTCCCATGGCGATGTGGGCTGCCATGCTCTTACCTAGACTCCAGGTTGGTGCATCAAAGGAAAACTCTATGGGCTCAGTAACTGGCGTGAATGTCCTTCCGGGAACTTGAACTTGAATCATCCAACGCTCCTATTCTGGTAAAGTGGCGGTGTAGGTCCCGGTTAAGCTTGGTATTCCGATGTTCAGGTACCTAGTGACTTCCTTCAAGTGACGTCCAAAAGGTGTGTCTTCATCCGGTTGTGCAAACTTGTTCCTTGGGTCCGCCATCCTATAAAGTGGAAAACGGAGGGGAGTCAGAAATGAGTAGAGAAGAGTGACCTATGGCTTATCTTAGTGATCGTGTCCTACAATCAGCATGTGCTCTGATACCATCTTGTAGCGATCCGACCTCAAACAGTCAAATCTTTGTGCATAAGTGTCATCCCTGGATCGGTAATGCTGACACACACAGTACTTGAAGGATTTATAACAGGGTGCAATCACACACTTATTACATTGAATGTCTCAGAAGAGAACTTATAATAATATGGCTAAATGCCATCTAAATAAGGTAACTACGGAAGCATCAAAGGTAAATGAGTCCATCAACTCCAACGGCATAGCTGAGTGCGCGACAACGACCTAGCGCACCTTACTCTTTGTCTGAAAAGTCTGCAACATAACACGTTGCAGCCCAAAATGGGTCAGCACATGGAATATGCTGGCAAAATAACACTGTAGAGAAATGAACAGGTAAAAACTATCACTACATGCATATATGGCTGGTGGAGGCTCTACGGTTAACAAGTTTTTGCGGAAAGCCAATTTTTCCCTACAACAAAGGAATATATTTTGTTTAACTATCATGGTAGTTGATAAACATTGAGAATGGTAACCCCATCTCAATACCAATTAAACAGTAATTAATAACCCAACAAATTAATTTAGAGTGATGAGATCAACATGATAATCCAAGAACCAGATACTCAAGATGTCCGTAACCGGGGACACGACTAACCATGATTAGTTTGTACACTCTGCAGAGGTTTGTGAACTTTTTCCCACAAGACTCGATCTCCTCCGTTGGATTTCTCGCACTACATGGTGTTTGAGAAATGGATGACCGAGAAACAGTCTTTCAGAAGCATTAACTCTTTCGACGGGTAAACCGTACCACCTACATCCCCTACATCTGCTAGTTTACAACTGAAAGAGGTCACACAACATACTCAACTATGCCAGAGCCCATAATGGCTTGTGGCTGCACACGGAAGTTTCTAGCATGAATAATCTTATGATCCCTTTGAGCCTGGGTGGCGAACAATAGGATGATCACATGGATGCCCCGGTATCTCCTTGGACAACACTGGATTCCCCATGTGCCCACCAACAATCCACCCAGATGTGTATTAAAGTAGCCACCTTAAATAAACCCGTAGTTTATAAATAATCTCACAGCTGTCATGAATCACTCCACCAAACCACGTCTACGAGCATAGCTTAGCAGTATAAGCATAACGTAGAAGTAACTCCTAGGGTTTGGTAATAAAAGGGCAATAGGTTCTACCTCATCAACTACTTCCCAATACCCACAAGTTAATCACATCCTAATCATGCAGTGTATGAGGATTGTAACTAATGCATAAAAACTAGGTAATAAAGAAGTCTGATCAATGTGTTAGTTGCCTTGCTGACGATCTGCAAACCCTAGAGACTCGTAGTAGCACGCTTCGGACTCCGGGAATTCTATCGCAAACAAACAATAGCATACATAAGCACTCAAGCATAGATGCAACAGTAAAATTCAGATAAGAAAGATCCAATCTAAAAGTTCAACTGAAGAGCTTCGATATGCAAAAAGAATCAATCAAATCGGAGCTACGAAACTGAAACTACGATCAAAAGAAGTTAGAATTCAAATCTGCTTGAAACCAAATTTTAAATTATCAAAACCTTGTTCAAGTTGATTAACCGGAAAGAAGGGTTCGAGACGAAGATTTAGGCGTTGGTTTCACTGGATTTGGACAAACGGTTAAAAAGTTGCGAGGGTTTGAAGATCAGGGGCTAATCTGCGATAAAAATAATCATGGATAGGCCCCTGGCTAATCTGCGATAAACAGAAAAAGAAAAATTCTATCGGACGAACGTCCGCTAACAGAGACAAACGAACGAATTCGTTCGTTTCAGAAACTAATCTGACGAACGTTCGCTAATTAGCGAACTCAGAAAAAACGATCTAAACCGGCGAATCCAAGAAAACCGAACCGATCTACTCGAAGAAAACCGGATATAGTGTTTATAAAAAAACCGAAACAGACTGGAACAAAACCGGCGGTGGCGACGGGTCAACGGCAACGGCGGGCGGCTGATCCGGTGAGCGGGGCGGCTCGACGAGGCGGCGGCGTGGCGTGACGGCGACGCGGCGGCGGCGGCGGCAGCAGCAGCAGCAGCGGCGCGAGACGGCGGGCTGCGGCGGCGGTGCGGCGCGGGCGGCAGTGGTGGTGGTGCGGGACGAGGAGGAGAGGGCGGCGGGGCGGGGCGGGGCTATTTAAAGGAGGTCGGGGGCGATCCTACTTGGCCAAGGGGCCAAGCGGCGGTGGCGGCGCGGTCCCGGACTCCCGCCGGATTCCAGCGCGGGCACGGCTCGGGGAGGGGAAGGCGATGGCGGCTAGGTCGTGGCCTGACGCTAGCGGGGCCGGCCTAGTTCGGCCGTGAACTTTTTTTAAATAAAATCCCGTCGAAAAGGAAAAATCCTAAATAAATAAAAAAAATCTAAAAATGCCAAAAAACATTTCACCGTCTGAATAGAATATTTAGAACAAAGTGAACATTTTTCTGGCCTGAAATTGCAATTTTGAAATATGCATATTTTTCTAATTCAAATAAATCTCGAATAAAATCCAAATAAAAATATTTATTTGGTTTTAAAATTTTCCCTCCAATATTTCTTTATTTTGGAGAAGTCATTTTATCCCCTCTTTTTTTTAATATTGGAAATATTTCGGAGAGAAAAAATATTAAAATCAAAATGATCCTCTTTTCAAATTTGAGAAAAGTCAAATATGAAAAATAAATGAAATCCCCAACTCTCTCCGTGGGTCCTTGAGTTGGTTAAGATTTCTAGGATCACAAACGAATTGCAAATAAAATATGATATACATATGATGACCTATGTATAACATCCAAATTGAAAATTGGGATGTTACAAACCTACCCCCCTTAAGATGAATCTCGCCCTCGACATTCGGGTTGGTTAGAAAATAGGTGTGGGTGGTCCTTCCGTAGGTCTTCCTCTCATTCCCAGGTGGCTTCGTCCTCGGTATGGTGGCTCCACTGAACTTTGCAAAACTTGATAACTTGCTTCGTGTAACTCGGCTGGCAAACTCGAGAGTCTTGACGGGTTTCTCCTCGTAGGTCAAATCACTATCCAACTAAATTGCTTCCAGGGGCACTGTATCTCTTAGAGGAATATCGGCCATCTCAGCATGGCACTTCTCCAACTGGGAAACGTGAAACACAACTTGAACGCCTGACAATCCTTCGGGTAACTCCAACTTGTAGGCCACTTCTCCCATACGCTCCAAAACTCGGTATGGTCCTACAAATCTCGGGGCTAACTTTCCCTTAACTCCAAAACACTTAACTCCTCGCAGAGGCGACACTCGAAGATATGCTCTGTCTCTGATTTCATAGACTACCTCCTTGCGCTTTGAATCTTCATAACTCTTCTGCCTGGACTGAGCTACCTTCAGTCTATCTCGAATCAACATAACCTTCTCTTCAGACTCCTTGATCAAATCTGGTCCAAACAACTGACGGTCTCCAACTTCATCCCACATCAATGGTGTCATGCACCTTCTTCCATACAAGGCTTCGAACGGGGCCATCTTCAAACTGGCTTGATAACTGTTGTTGTATGAGAACTCCACGTATGGCAAATTATCATCCCAACTAGATCCATAATCTAGTACACAAGCTCTCAACATGTCCTCCAGAATCTGATTGACTCTCTCGGTCTGTCCATCTGTCTCCGGGTGAAAGGCTGTACGGAATTCTAGCCTGGTACCCAAAGTCTGATGAAACTGATGCCAAACTTTGAAGTGGACTGTGTTCCTCTATCTGATACGATGGTCCTCGGAACTCCATGCAGACATACGATCCTGGTCATATATATCTTGGACAACCTCGCGCTCGTATAAGTGTTTTTCACTGGGATAAAATGAGCTACCTTGGTCGAATGATCCACTACTACCCAGATAGAATCATATCCCGATCGGGTCCTGGGTAATCCGGTGATAAAATCCATACCAAGCTTGTCCCATTTACATTCGGGTATCGGCATAAGTTGCAGTAATCCTGCTGGCTTCTGATGTTCTGCCTTCACTCTCTGACATACATCACACATGGCGACATACTCGGCAATATCCTTCTTCATACCAGTCCACCAGAAACGCTCCTTCAAATCCAAAAACATCTTGGTGTTTCCGGGGTGTATCGAGTATGGCGAGTCATGGGCCTCCTGAAGTATTAACTTCCTGATCTCTTCATTATTGGGTACATAAACACGGTCCTCAAACCATAAAGTTTCGTACTCATCCTCATGAAAACCTTTGGCTTTTCCTTCGCTCATCTTCTCCTTTATCTCAGCAATCTCCTTATCATCCTTTTGAGCTTCTCGAATCTTTACCAACAATGTTGACCGAACCTCCATTGCTGCAACAAAACCTCTAGGGACTATCTCCAAGCAAAGCTCCCTGAGATCTTCGGCTAACTCCTTTGGTAATCCTCCGCTTACGAGGGTATTGGCATAACTCTTCCGGCTCAAAGCGTCTGCTAAACATTGGCCTTTCCTGGATGATAATGCAACTTCATATCATAATCCTTTATAAGCTCCAACCATCTCCTTTGCCTGAGATTCAGCTCCTTCTGGGTGAAAATGTACTTCAAACTCTTGTGATCCGTGTACACATCACATCGATTTCCAATAAGAAAATGTCTCCAGGTCTTGAGTGCATGAACTACAGTTGCTAACTCCAAATCATGCGTGGCATAATTCAACTCATGCGGTCAAAGCTAGCATGAGGCATATGAAACAACTCTTCCGTCTTGCATAAGTACACCTCCAAGTCCTAAGCGAGAGGCGTTGCAATACACTTGAAAATCCTTGCGTATATCCGGCAGAATCAGCACTGGGGCTGTAACCAAACGTTTCTTCAGCTCCTGGAAACTGGCCTCACACTCTTCGGTCCACTTGAACTTAGTGTCCTTCTTCAACAGCTCCGTCATAGGCTTCGCAATCTTGGAGAAATTCTCAATAAATCTCCGGTAATATCTCGCGAGTCCAAGGAAACTTCGAATCTCTCCTACTGAGGTGGGTGCCAACCACTCAGTGACTGACTGAACCTTGGTGGGGTCTACTGCTATACCTTCTCCTGATATAACATGTCCAACGAATCCTACTTCCTTCAACCAAAACTCACATTTGCTGAACTTGGCATATAACTGATGTTCCCTGAGCTTCTCGAGAACTAAATGCAAATGCTCCTTCTGTTCCTCTTCATTCTTCGAGTATACCAAAACATCAATGAACACCACAACAAACTTATCCAAGAACTCCATGAACACCTTGTTCAGCATACTCATGAAATAGGCAGGGGCATTAGTCAATCCAAATGACATAACTGTGTACTCATATAGCCCGTACCTTGTGGTGAAGGCTGTCTTACGTATATCCTGTTCTCGGATCATCAGCTGGTGGTATCCTGATCGCAGATCGATCTTGGAGAACACTTTAGATCCTTGCAGATGGTCAAACAAATCATTGATCATCGGCAGCGGGTACTTGTTCTTGATCGTTACTTCATTCAATGCAGGATAATCAACAACCATTCTCAAAGATCCATCCTTCTTCTCAACCAAGAGCACTGGGGTCCCCACGGTGACGAACTTCGTCGAATGTAACCTTTCTCCAATAACTCCTTAATCTGCTTCTTAATCTCCTCTAGATCATTTGTGGGCATCCGGTATGATCTCTTCGATATCGGTCCGGTGCCTGGCAACAGATCTATCAAAAACTCAATGTCTCGATCTGGCGGCATGCCTGGTAGTTCCTCTGGAAATACATCTGGGTAATCCTTCACTATAGGAATTTCCTCCTGAACAACTCCTGAGAGGGAATTTACTTGGGTTATCCTTGGCGCATGCCTGGATACATATTTAATCCTTTTTCCCTCCGGGGTGGTGAGAAGTATCGACTTACTAGCACAGTCATTGTTTCCTCCATACTTCGATAGCCAATCCATACCTAGTATCACATACAAACCTCACGACTCCAGAATTATTAGGTCTGAGGGGAAAACATGGCTGCCAATGGTTAAGGGTAACGATCACACCATCGACTGGCTATATACTCTGCACCTGGCAAGCTTACTAACATGGGTGACCTAAGGGCTAAGGTGGGTAGCTTAAAGTTGTCCACAAATCCCCTTGATATGTATGAATGCGATGCACCAATATCAAAAAGAACGAGTGCAGTAAATGACTTAACCAAAAACTTACCAATCACTGCGTCAGGCTGATCTTCAACCTCCTCCACATTGATGTGGTTCACCTGACCTCTGGTGAAGGGATTGGGCTTCTTCCCAGAGCTTCCATTCCCATTGCCATTCTTCAGCTCAGAACAATCGTTGGTGTAATGCCTAGTCTTCCCGCACTTGTAACAGGTGACATGACTCAGATCCTTCTTAGCGGGTGTTGCTAGGTTGGAACGGTTCTGGTTGCTGCTTGCTCCATTCCCATTTCCATTCTTGGGACCACTTTGGTTATGGGAAGTTCCTCCATTATGAGTGTGTCCTCCATGGTTATGGGTAAATCCTCCCGGGTTAGGAGTAAAACGAGGTTTTTGCGCTGCTCCAGAGTTATACTTCCCTTGCCCATATTTCCTTTTGCGCTCTCTATCTGCTGCTGCTTCCCTTCAATCATAAGAGCCCTGTCTACCAACTCCTGGTAGTTAGCAAATGTTGCCACCATCAACTGCATGCTTAGTTCATCGTTCAACCCTTCCATAAACTTCTCCTGCTTTGCAGCATCTGTGGCCACATCATCCGGGGCATAGCGAGCTAGCTTACTGAACTCATCCACGTACTACCCCACAGTATGATTTCCCTGGCGTAAGTTGCGAAACTCACGCTTCTTCATGCTCATAGCTCCAGTTGAGACATGTGCAGTGCGGAATGCTTGCTAAAACTGATCCCAAGTGACATCGGCTATGGGGAATGTGGTTGTGTAATTCTCCCACCATGAGGCTGCGGGTCCATCCAATTGGTGTGCGGCAAAATGCACCTTCTCAGCATCTGTGCAATCTACGATGGTCAACTCCCTTCCAATCGTGCGTAGCCAGTCATCAGCAACAATCGGCTCGGTGCTATTGGAAAACACCGGCGGATTCAACCTCAGAAAACGGGCTAAGTTGTCAACTGGAGGTGGTGGCGGTGGGTTGTTGTGGTTGTTGCATTGGTTCTGGACTAGTAGCTGCATTAAGGCTTTCTGCTATTGGATCAACTGAGTGAGCTCCGGTTGGAAGACAAATCCGGGGTCACGTCTATCTGCTGTTGGATCTGATGGGTTTAGAGGGAAGAGGTAAGAATAGAGTGAGGTCTAGTGAGAAAACACTACCCATATGCACATGAGACAAACACATTCACATCACACCATTCAATTCAAACAAAGGGCATACAATTGATCTATCTACCGTTACTAAATACTCGGACTACTAATATATACATGGGGGAAATACTACTGATAATATGGTGGTCATCTAGAAATTTTGATCGGTGGAAGGCTCCATGATATCTGCTCCAGTTTCGTCTTCGTAATCATCATCACTACTGTCGGGGTCGGAGTCGGTGTCATCGATGATGATGTAGTCCTCGGGATGGTCGTCATCTCCTCCTGGCGTGGGGTCTCCCATGAATACTCCTAGCTTCCTTGTCAGGTCGTCATTCTTCTCCACTAATATTGCGATTTCCTCCTCGTATCCATCTCGTGTAGACTTGAGTTCCTCTTCAAGCTCCATGTTCCTGGTCATCACCTTCTTCAGATCTATCATGCTCGCGCACATTTGGTTCTCCTGGCGACGAATGTGCTGGTTCAACTCCTGGATGAAAGCTGCAATGGACCTATCCCTCCTGGTGCTGATCATCTCCCATTGCTCGTCTCGGCGCCCACATATCTGATAGATGGTTTCCTTAAGATCCTTGTGGTAAACTTCGCCGATGCGTCCCATGGCGATATGGGCTGCCATGCTCTTACCTAGACTCTAGGTTGGTGCATCAAAGGAAAACTCTATGGGCTCAGTAACTGGCGTGAATGTCCTTCCGGGAACTTGAACTTGAATCATCCAACGCTCCTCTTCTGGTAAAGTGGCGGTGTAGGTCCCGGTTAAGCTTGGTATTCCGATGTTCAGGTACCTAGTGACTTCCTTCAAGTGACGTCCAAAAGGTGTGTCTTCATCCGGTTGTGCAAACTTGTTCCTTGGGTCCGCCATCCTATAGAGTGGAAAATGGAGAGGAGTCAGAAATGAGTAGAGAAGAGTGACCTATGGCTTATCTTAGTGGTCGTGTCCTACAATCAGCGTGTGCTCTGATACCATCTTGTAGCGATCCGACCTCAAACGGTCAAATCTCTGTGCATAAGTGTCATCCCTGGATCGGTAATGCTGACACACACAGTACTTGAAGGATTTATAACAGGGTGCAATCACACACTTATTACATTGAATGTCTCAGAAGAGAACTTATTACAATAATATGGCTAAATGCCATCTAAATAAGGTAACTGCGGAAGCATCAAAGGTAAGTGAGTCCATCAACTCCAACGGGATAGCTGAGTGCGCGACAATGACCTAGCGCACCTTACTCTTTGTCTGAAAAGTCTGCAACATAACACGTTGCAGCCCAAAATGGGTCAGCACATGGAATATGCTGGCAAAATAACACTGTAGAGCAATGAATAGGTAAAAACTATCACGACATGCATATATGGCTGGTGGAGGCTCTACGGTTAACAAGTTTTTGCGAAAAATCCAATTTTTCCCTACAACAAAGGAATATATTTTGTTTAACTATCATGATAGTTGATAAACATTGAGAATGGTAACCCATCTCAATCCCAATTAAACAGTAATGAATAACCCAACAAATTAAGTTAGAGTGATGAGATCAACATGATAATCCAAGAACCAGATACTCAAGATGTTCGTAACCGGGGACACAGCTAACCATGATTAGTTTGTACACTCTGCAGAGGTTTGCGCACTTTTCCCCACAAGACTCGATCTCCTCCGTTGGATTTCTCGCACTACATGGTGTTTGAGAAACGGATGACCGAGACACAGTCTTTCAGAAGCATTAACTCTTTCGACGTGTAAATCGTACCACCTACATCCCCTACATCTGCTAGTTTACCACTGAAAGAGGTCACACCACATACTCAACTATGCCAGAGCCCATAATGGCTTGTGGCTGCACACGAAAGTTTCTAGCATGAATAATCTTATGATCCCTTTGAGCCTGGGTGGCGAACAATAGGATGATCACACGGATCCCCCTCTAGACCTACTTTCGATCCTACAAGTGGTATTAGAGATTTGGTCTCCATTTGCCTTGATTTCCATAGCTTTGGTGATCATAGCCTTGGTTTCACAACCTAGGAGAGTATGGCGTCTAGCGAGGGAAATTACCACCGTAGAGGTCCTTACTTTGATGGTACTAGTTTTGCTAGTCGGAAGCATAAGATGAAACTGCATATTCTTGGTCATAACCCCGCCGTTTGGGCTATTGTGCACATTGGCTTCCAAGGTGATTTCTTCGAGGATGGAAAAGAACCGGATTGTGAAGCGTCTGCAGAAGAAATGAAGATATTGCAATATAATGCTCAAGCTTACGATATTCTCTTCAACGGACTGTGCCCCGAAGAATTCAACAAAATCAGCCGCCTTGAGAATACAAAGGAAATTTGGGATACTTTGGTTGATATGCACGAAGGCACCGAGTCGGTCAAGGAATCCAAATTGGATGTGCTTCGAAGTCAACTTGAAAAGTTCAAGATGAAGCATGGTGAAGGAGTCGCTGAGATTTACTCTAGGCTTGCTCCCATCACAAAAGAGATTGCGCCTTAGGAAGCGAAGAGATTAACGACAAATTCATCATCAAGAAGATCCTAAGAGCCTTGGATAGAAAATATGATACCGTGTGCACCTTGATCCAAATGATGCTCAATTGCAATGATCTCAAGCCCACGGAAGTCATTGGTAAAATTGTTGCTCATGAGATGTCACTCAAGGATAAGGAAGAGCTCCACAACAAGTCTAGTGGTGCTTACAAAGCTTCAAGTGATGCTCCTACAACATCAAGTGAGAAACAAGTTTCCAATGAAGAATTGAGCTTAATGGTGAAGAACTTCAACAAGTTCTACAAGAATAGAAGCAAAGAGAGAAGCTCCAAGTAAAGATCCTACAATGACAAAAGATCTTCTAGTCGTGATCGTAATAGCTACAATTGTGGAAGACCCGGGCACTACTCCAATGAGTGTACAGCTCCCTACAAGAAAAGAGAAGATTCACCAAAAAGGAGAAGTAAAAGAGATTAATCACCACCAAGAGAGAGAAGGAGTAGAGATGATCGTAATGAACGAAGACCCTCTTGTAAAAGCAAGGATTCGGAAAGGAAGGACAAGTCATCAAAGAGCAACACAAGACGAAGACATCAAGCTCATGTTGGTGAATCGGTATCCGGTTCTGACTCCGAAAACTACTCCGAGAGAAGCTATCACTCCGACTTCGAATATACTCAAGATGAAGGTGTTGTCGGTCTTGCACTTGTGTCATCCAACTCCTATGACATATTTGACTCACCAAATGAAGTAATTGGAAGATGCTTCATGGCTAAAGGCCCTAAGGTATCACACCCCAAGTATGTTAATTTCAATAGTGATGAAGATGATTTGCTGGGTGATGATGATTTACTTGATGAGAACACTAGTGATGAAAGCTATGATGAAATTGCTAGTATTCATGCTAATCAAGATGAAATGAATGACAATGATAAGAAGGAGATTGAGCATCTAACTGAAGAACTAGACACTCTTAAGTTAGCTCATGAAACAACTCTAGAGGATCATAGAGAGCTCCTAAAGACTCATGAGAAGCTACGCTTCGAGAAGCTAAATTGAGAGCAAGAGCATGAGTTCCTAAAAGCTATCAATGATGATCTTCGAAAGAAGAGTTCCTATTATCTTGCCAAACGTCTCCTTTTGGCTACTTATATGCCACAAGTAAAATCTAGCAATAAGAACAAGAAAGATTCTACCTCTAGTAGTAACAATAACCATGTTAAATCCAATATTGTTGCTTCTGGTAGTTCTATCGATTCCACTAATGATTCTCTTAGACGAGTTACACTTGAGTAAGAAAATAGCTTATTGAAGGGAATTTTAGAGAAAGGTGTTTACAAGAGCCTTGCCGGGAGTAAGCAATTTGAGGAAATTGAATGCAAGCAAGGAAGGCACTGGAAGAATCAAGGTGTTGGTTTTGAACGAAAGTTCAATGCCAATGGAGTTGAGTGGGAAGAAGATCAATACCCCAAGACGAAGTTTGTTCCTCAACAAGAGAAGTATGACCCCACTTCTTTCAAGGGAACACAAGCTCAAGATGATCTTCCACCACAAGACCACAAGCTAAAAGGCAAGGCAAGCTTCAAGAAGAGATTAATTCATTTGAAGAAGCTCCTAAGGCCATGGTCTACAACATACTTCACTCATATTCATTTTGGCGAGGACATGAGCAATCAACTTTCATATCTTGCACTAGTTCATGGAGTCACAAACCCTCTTGTTGGTAAGACAAGGGACAAGGTAACCTAATACTTTCATGGACATCATCATAAGAATGTTTCACTCTATGTCTATCGATATCCTTGTATGTTCCCTATGGGAGAAACCCATGTAGGTATTGAAAGTGCAACACTCCAATGGATTGCTCCAAATGATCTACATCAACATTGAGCATCCACATCTTCAACATCTACATGAAATCATCATCGACAAAACCCAAGGTTAGTTCATCCCTCTTAGGGGGGATATCACATCTAGGGGGAGCTTTGCTCTAAAAATTTGAGCTTAAGAAACTCTAATGATGTGAACAGAACAATGCTTTATGTAAAAGTGGTAACCCCACTTGTGCTTAAACAATGAGTATGACGTATGATCAAATGTTCTCATTTGACTCCTAAGTCAATATACTCATATATAGATGACCTAGTCATCGCCAATTGCTTGATAGATGCTAGAGTGTATGTGCATGCTTTGCCACATGTTTTATTTGCTATCTTATTGTGCGAGCATGTTGGTTGCATAATTTTCTCCATTCGAGGACATCCATTTTTTGTTTGATTGTTTGGTTTTTCTTTTGCCAAATGGATGGACAAGAATGCCTAAGTACTCCCTCTAGCTATCTATGATTTTTCTCGTCTCAAAATCTATTCATGCTACATCACAACATTTGAATGAGTCACTTTCGGACCATCCGTGTGAGGAGCACTCAGAGCCACCAATCCGTCAAGGGCTAACTTCCAAAACCTCTTATGATTTTTAGTCAGACTAAGTTATCCAACTCGGTCTCACCGAAATATGTAAGTTGATCTAGGTTTTCATCTCGATGCCACCGATTGGAACGATTCGGTCACACTGAGTTGCATCAACTGCTAGCAGTTTTGCATCTCGATGCCACCGAGACGTTCCACTGGGCACCACCGACAACGTCTGGGTATATATACTGCGGCTCAAAGTTTGGAAATTTCTTCAAACACACTTGCCCGCGCCTCCCTAGCACTGCCGCCCCTAGGTCTCTGGATCATCACCGTCTCCGCCAGTGAGCCTCCGCCGCTGGTCTCCGCTGCCATCACCGGGTATGCTCACCGCCGTTGCCGCCATAGCGAACCGTCACCAAGTTAGGGTACGGATTCGACCCTTTGTGCTATCCTTTACTCTGATTCTTGCACAAAGTATAATGCCTTTATTCCTCCCACGTATGAGATCAATTTATCCAGCAAAGAAATCCTTTAGAATTGATTTGATGCAAAAACTTAGGGTTAGGATTCTGCCGAACCCATCTCGGACCGACCGATCTGAGGATTTCGGTCACACCGATTGGCCCTGGCCATTGCACTAAGTACAACTCGGTCTGACCGAAGTGTACTGATTGATGAGATCAAAATCACTTTCTCTATGAAACCCTAGCATCTAGAGTCATCGAACTGCATATCAGTCTGACCGAAACAACATGTTTAGACTCTATTAGTGCTTCGGTGTCACCCAGTTTGTCTAATCGGTAGCTCCGAAATGCTTTCTGCAGAAAACTAAAGTTAAGTTTTTGTTTCATTTTTTGCAAAAACCAACTTTTTTTTGTGATGCTCATCTACTCTATCCACACCCATCTATTCACAGGGTCAGTTGCAGCTATGTCAGAGGCCAGTGATAGTCGGAATAAGTTTGAAGAGCAGGTCAATCTCAGTGAGGGCACTAGTCCCAATATTAGCTATGATGAGGGAAGCAGAAGCACTCCTAGTAACTTGTCTAAGGCAGCTACTAGGAAAAGGAATAAAAGAACTTCTGAGAGTGAAGTTAAAGACTTTGTGATTGAGGAGGAAGTGACCTCCAAGAAAAAAGTGCTCAAGAAAGAGTATGATGCTGCTACTGCCACAAAGCCAGGCCTTTCCAAGAAGGCTCCTGCAAAGAGGACTCCAATGTCCAAGGCCAGAGCTTCAACTCAGGAGACAATGTAGTTCACTATTGAGCCCAGAGAAGAATAAGAAGCTGCTGTTGGTGGAAAGAAGAGGAAGGAAAGGGTCAGGAAGACCATTGCTAGAGTGATTGGAAGACCGTCCATGATGATGGATGAAGAAGAAGAAGAAGAAGAAGAGGAGGAGGAAGAGCCTGCTGCACCTCCTGCCAAAACACAGAAACTGATGGCAGATGCTATCAAGACTGGGGCTGCTCCTTCAAAGCCCAAGTCTACCCCAAGCCTGCAGCTCCATCTCAAGCCCTCAAGACAACAGCTCCAAAGAGATCAACAAGAAATATCTCAACCGCAGAGAAGAACAAGGCCCTAGTGCCTGAAGTTCAGGAACATGATGAGCCACTAGTGCTCAGGAAACTCAAGCCCAAGATCCCAGATCATAATAATGATCATCCTATGGTAGAGAATATGAAGTTGAGAAAGGATCATTGTATGAGACTGTGGAGGTAGAATGATCCTTATCCCACAAGGAGAAGGATTGTTGTGGGCTATCATTTTCATACCAGAGAACAGCTGGACTTCTATGAGACTGTCTTGTCGGACAAGAAGCCCATTGTTTGTGACATGAAATGGGTTGATTGGGAATATATTGACGAGAATGAAGACTATTTTCCTCATGTGCATGAGAGCTTCAGGATGAATGGTGTTGACAAGTTTGTTGGACAAGAACTGACAAAGTGGAACGATGAGATGATCATGCAGTTCTACTCCACTGCCCACTTCTACCCTGATGGTAAGATAGTGTGGATGACAGAAGGCACCAGATATCAGTCAACAATCTCTGAATGGGCCAAGCTGATCAATGCCCCCAAGGAACAAGATAATGATCTTGATGTGTATGGCAAACCTAAGAAGGATCACAACTCCATGGCTAACATGTACAAGCCAATCCCTAATAAAGCTTTGGAGACACACAAGCTTGGGTCTATATATTATCTGCTTGCTGATTTGACCATGATGAACACCATCTTGAGGCACACTCCGTTGCCCAAGTCTGGAGATCACATGATGATACATGGTCACTCCATCAATTTCCTCCATTTGTTTGATGTCCCACAAAAATTTAAAGTCATGAGCTTGATTGTTGAGACAGTGAAGAGGACAGCACCCCACCAGCAGAGGTCTTGTGGATATGACCCACAGATCCAGACATTGATCAACTCCAAGATGGGAACTGGGACATATCTACTAGACAGAGAGCATCTACCCCTGAGGCCAGACTTTGAGGACAACGAGGCTGTCGTGCATGCTTCACATCCTACCTGTGTTGAAGCCGAGGAGAAGATTGAGAGAGCTAAGGCTGGAAAAGCAGCAAAGGCAGCAAGTTCCCCAGATGCGTCAGTTGCGAATCTCAAGACCAAGCAAGATCAACTCAGTTAACTGCTTGAGGCTACCGTGAGAATTAAGAAGAGCTTGGCCGCCTTGTCTCAAAATCAGGAAACTCTTGAAAGGATCATTGAGACAAAGATACATGACCTAGATGTGAAGGTCACTGAGATTCAGAAAGTTGTGGAGAAGCTTAGGGATGGTGATGAGGATCGTGATGATAGACCCACAACAAACACATTTCAGAGAGTGCCAAGGGCACAAATATCATCAGTTGTGCCAGTCGCCAGAGACTCCAGGATTACCATCTCAGCACCTGCAGCCACCGCCACAGTTGGCCCTCCAGTGTCAACTCCTCCAGCTCCACAGACTTCCTCAGCGGCATTTGCAGATGCCCTCCTCTCCACATCGTCTACACACACCGGAGAAACAAGCCAGAAAACCCCTTCAGGAGCTCCCCGAGATCGTGCTTAGAGTGCCGTATAGCACTATACTTTTTCGAACTTTTTGGTAACTTGTTGACAAAGGGGGAGAAAGTGTCTAGATCATAGGCTTTGAGAGAGAGAGTGCCTCTTGCTTTTTGTTGGTTTCATTTGCCTTGCTACAGTTGCTACTTTGGTCGTTTGGTTGTCTTCCTATGCTAGAATTTGAGTTATGCTCGTGAGATACTTATGTGATCATGTGTTTGATCATATTATGCTTAATGTGTGCTTGCATGATTATATCCATGAATGTTTATGTATGATCAATCACTTGCACTACAGAAAAAGACACATCTGTGACATTTTGGGCCAAACGAAAAAATTTCTGTCATGCTTATGACACTTCTATGACAATAATTGTGACAAAACCCGGTATAATCATAGATGTGGAGGTCTCCTACTTCTATGAAAAAAATCATGACAGAAAATGGGCTTTTCGTCCTTGGCAGGCCGGAGACGCAGCTGCACGACATTCTTTGGGCCGTCCATGACGAAAAAATCATGGTAGAAGCGAGGGCGAGGAAAATATCGAGGAGTTCCCGGTTATGGTGGGTGGTGGTTGGGGCCGAGCGATGCACGGTGGTTTGCGTGTTTCTCTCGTGTACGCGCGTGTGTGCGAGGCGTTGGCTAACTGAACCCGAGCGATCGCACATTACTAAACCTGAGCGGTCGATCCCTTGGCTGTTAACTGAACCCGAGTGATTCATTCGCTGCTGACTGAACCCGAGCTATTCCTCCGCTACTGCTGCTAACTGAACCAAGCGATCGATCACTGCTGCTGCTTACACTGAAGCCGATTGAGCCCCCGTGCGAGACGTAGCTAGCCGCGCGCGCAGTACGTGCAACGAGTCAAGACATGGTGAGTCAAGCCGATTGGTTGGTTGTGGATGAATAGTTCCCGGTGGGGGTTGGATGAACAGGACCCCGTGGTAGTAGGCCGTTGCCGCTGGATGAACAGGACCCCAAGGTGGCCGCCGCACCCCAGCCGGTTGGGGGTGGATGAATAGGACCCCGTGGAGGCTCTATTAATGGCAGCGGTGGAGGTTGGATGAACAGTAGCCGTGGATGAACAGTACCCCATGGAGGCTGGAGCGAGGCAGTAGACGGTGGATGAACAGGACCCCGTTTCACCGTAGGCGCTCCAACACATGTCTGTTTCCTCTGTTTTGCGGTACGCCACACCCCTCCCGATCAACAGGACCCCATTTCGACCATAGGCACTCGAACAGAAGTCTATTTCCTCCGTTTTGCGGTACGCCAGACCCTCCCCGATGAACAGGACCCTGTTTCGACCGTACGCGGTCAAACAGAAGGCCCGTTTCCTCCATTCTGTGGTATGCCAAGCGTTGTTTTGGCTGTTCCGTCCAAGCCGGTTGGCTCCAATGAACACGGCGTATTCCGACCCAGTCGGTCGCCTCCCGATAAACACGACGCTATTTTCTTCGCTCCGACCCAGCCGGTTTGCTACTGATGAACAGGACGACATCGTTGTACGCGTTTGAGACCACGCCTGTATGTCCATACGTAGCCGTATTTACTTTCTTAAAGGGTGGTTGTACGTATGTGTACACATTATAGACGAGACTACGTGACAGGCTACGTCCGCACCTCTACTACAACATGTGTCGCTCCTTACTTGGCCACAGTTCATCGCTGCAGAGAGACCGATCGACCAGTATGTATGTACATGTTCACGACCAGACAGACAATGCTACGTACGCTTTGACCGGGTGGGTCCCATCTATTCCTTGCATGCGAAGATATAGCTGGTGGGTCCTAGCTATCAGGGGGAAGAATCTTCTTTTCCGTAGTATGGATACACTTCCTTGCGTGCGAAGATGTAGTTAGTGGGTCCCAGCTGTCAGGGGGGAAACATTTTTTTCACAAAATACAGAGTCCTGTCCGGTGGGTCCCTACTGTCAGGTGGAGGAATAATTATTTTACGCGTAATAGGAGGCACTTCCTTGCTGTGGCCGTGGGCCCAGCTGTCAGACTCTCCACCTACAGTCCTCTTCCGATGGAAGTCTTTCCTTGACCACATTGACCACGCCGCGCTGAGAGCACCAAAGCGGTGGACGACGGCGAGGCCTAGGAAGGTGATGACGCAGAGCCTGGGAAGACGTGGCAGTGGATGCCCACGCGGAGCCAGGGAAGACATGGCAGTGGATGCCCACGCGGAGAAGAGTACGAGGGTTGACTAGTTCAGCTGTGGTGTGAGGTTGCCATCGCCGCAGAATAACAGGGCTTGTGGCTGACTAGAGGGATGGCCTGGCCAGCTGTTGGAGTATGAGGGTCGGTGAGGCCTGCGCGGCAGCATAGCCGGCCACGGGAGGCAGGAGTAGGCGGCACAGCCCGTGATGGTTTGGGCGGCTGGAGCAAGAAGACCAAAGGTTGAAGAAGCACAACTATCGTTGGATGGACATCGTACGGTCACTGCAGCTAGAATCGTTTATATTGACTAAGTTGACAAAGACCTGCGACTTAGTAGGCCCACAAGTCAGCCTCAAAATATGGTGGGTCCCACCTAGCAGCGGGGGTCTTCATTTTTTGTGCGTAATAAGGAGGCACTTGCGTGCGCAGAGATATAGCTGGTGGGTCCGAGCTGTCAGCGGGGAGAATGTTTTTTTCGTGAAATACAAAGGCCCTTCCGGTGGGTCCCCGCTGTTAGGTGGAGGAATCATTATTTTGACCGTAATAAGGAGACACTTCCTTGCTACGGCCGTGGACCCGGCTGTCAACCTCTCCTCGTATATTCCTCTTTTGATGGAAGTCGTTCCTTGACCACGTTGAGCACGCCGCGTTGAGAGCACCAAGGCGGGTCGGCGAGGCCTAGGAAGGGAATGACCAAGAGCAGGGGAAGACTCGGCAATTGTTTCCCACGCGGAGGGGAGTACGAGGGTTTACTGCTTCAGCTGCAGTGTGAGGCTGCCGTCGCTGAAGAATAACACGAGGTCTGGCTGAGTAGAGGAATGGCTAGGCCAGCGATGGGAGTACGGTGGGGCGGTGAGGCCTGCGTGGCATCACAGCCGGCCGCGGGAGGAGGGAGTAGGCAGTCCCGCCAGCGCTTGTTTGAGCGGCTGGAGCAGGAAGAGTAGGGTTGAAGAAGCACGACAGTCGTTGGATGGACATCCAACAATCACCGCTCTCGTGTGTTGACTAAGTTGACATGGCATTGCGTTCGCGTCAACCTTTTTTTAGGAAAGCATACGCGCCAACCTATAGTAGGGGCACAAGTCATCCTCAAATCTGTGGAAAACATCATACAACCCATCTGCCATTATTTCTAATAATTTACAGCCCATTTGCTAATTCTTATGGTTTTTTTGGAGCCCATATTCTTTTTATTAGCATTACAACCCATATTGTCGCTACGGTTAAAAAATTATACAAAATTTTGCATATTTCGGTGCGGTTCGAACTGTTTTTAATCCCGAAATTTCGAGTCACATTCATACTAATTTGAAAAATAAATTTATATCAATATAAAATCCAAATAGTTGTCCACGCATAAAAATCAATGGAATTTAAAATCTCAAAATTAAAAAAAAAAAGAAATTTGAAACTAATTGTCGGTTTGCTGTGTTTTAAAAATGTACAACCCATTTCTCATTACAGATAGCCCATTTTCTGGGCATGCCGAATGAAGCTCTCCTCGTCTTGAAAGTTTTGCATCCCAGCAGGGCTGACAAAGCAAGTAGGCCTCGGTTGGGTATTCTGCAAAAGAACAAAAAAACGGGGCTAGCTATTTTCAGAAAAAAAAACAACTAGGCTGGTCTTGTGGTAAACATAAAAGAAAAGGCTGGCTAGACAGGCCAGAGTGCCCCGCACAGCCCAGTTGACACCCCTGCTTTCGTCTCAAAAAAATTAACTAGACAAGATGCTGGGTCCCTATTGTCAGCCACTCATTGTGCAATTCTCTCGTTTATTGACTACGTTGACAATGGCATGGGACCCAGATGTCAGAATTCCATTAGGAGGAACCTTTTTTTTGCTTGAAATAAGGAGGAATTTGCTTGCATACTGCCATTACGCTGGGGGGCCCTACTGTCATCCTCTCAATGTACAATCATCTCCTGATAGTGTACGCGTCAACCTAGTAGGCCCACAAGTAATCTTCTAAACCAACGGCGGAAAAAAATAACAGCCCATTCCATACGTTCAAACGGAAAGTTCAACATTCAAAGCAAAGTAACAGGTCTGATCCAGATATAGAGTACTGAACTTCCACGTTGACAACCATCATAGCCAAGTTAACTATCTACCCCCACTAATACTCTAGTAGTGTACAAGTACTAACTTACTCTTAGCTAACTAGACGATGCCAGCCGCCATCTGCAGTACACCGAAGCTACCCCCACCGACGTCCTCCTCCTTGCCTTGGACTTGCCAGAGGTGCGATAGGGCGCGTTGCTCGCGCGCATTGGCCCTTTCCATGCCGGCGTGCTCCACCGAAGCTTCGGCTTCTAAGCAGGAAACCCACTTGACGAGCTGGTACTAAAATTCGGCGTCACAAACGCATGCGTATCCGACAGCCTCCAGGGCTATTTGCCGGGCGACGGCCTCCACGTAGTCGGCCCAGTTGCGGGCGCTCTACTCGCCACTCAGAGCGTCGGTACGCTGCTAATCCATGCCCCGCTGGCAGTGCAAATCGGTGATACGCTGCTCCTCCGCCAGGCGATCGCGCTCCAACAAGTCCTCATACTCCGCATTGCCATCTAAAGACCGATAGAATGCCTCCTCCCTCCGTCTGTCTTCCGGTGAAAAACCTAACAGTAGTTCCGGTGGTGACCGCCTCCGGCGTTGCCTATTGCGGACGGGCGGGGGGCATGACGAATGTGGCAAGAGCAAGGGCAATTGGTGAGTGACGTCTGGCCAGTGGGGGCCTATGAGGATATGGTGAGTTGGGTGATGGTGCCACCGGAGAACGCCAGGAACCAGTAATTATAGGCCGAAGGTACGTGAAGCAGTGTGTCGCGGGAAACGCGACGGTGATCGCGGTCATCAGAATTCAATGCATAATTAAGAAGGCATGGCTTAGCACGCCAGCTTGCCGTGGAAAACTAGAAAAACTAAAATTATGACTGTGCCGACCCGTCCCGTCCCGTCAGTGGTGCGTCCCGTCCGTGCTGGGTCGCGCGTCGGCATCACGGT
Organism: Aegilops tauschii subsp. strangulata; assembly: GCF_002575655.3. Lineage (NCBI taxonomy): Eukaryota > Viridiplantae > Streptophyta > Magnoliopsida > Poales > Poaceae > Aegilops > Aegilops tauschii. The sequence continues at coordinate 328,678,741 of NC_053041.3, read as the reverse complement.
AAAACAAGTGCGCTCGATTCATCCAGATGAGGTACATGCGTGATCTGCTGGTTATACGCGTAGGTTTGAGTCGGTCGTATAGTGTATGTGTAGGAGCTGATGGACGTTCGCTAGGAGATAAGGCATTTGAGAAAGTTTTTGTTGCCAGTGTCTTCATATTCGCATGGCACTTTCTTTAGAACAGCATGTCAGTTTCTTCAGAGGTAGGCATTTTTATTCAAAAAACTGCCACCTTCGGATCTTGCGTCGCAACTAAAACTGCCAGTAGCATATTAGTAGGATAGCTAGTGATCGATCAGTAACTTGTAAACACTGAGCGAACAGAAATAAGGAACTGCTAGTAACTTGTAAACACTGAGAACACAGAAATAAGGATCATGTTGTGCACAATAGTAAGAGCCGATCCGTTCGAAATGTTCAGACGAGACTCACATGCCTAGCATTGTAATTTGTTCACATTAGTAGCCCAAATTCACAACCAATTAGTACGATTCCCATAAATAATATCAATATTTTAATGCATCTCAGTGATTCACAGATCATATACAAATATGTAGCTCCAAAAGCAAAGATCTAGAAAAAACGTCTGTTCTTCCTACTAACATGGATGCTTCTATGGGCCAACATTCAGTACAAAGTGAAAGACAAATATGTTTGTGAAGTCTACAATTCCTCTTGCAAACATAACTAGTTTCGACAACAGCTGGAACCATGAGAATGAACCACACATGATGGAGGAACATACACTACAATATGATTTGATCTTCTCTCGATCACACGACGAGACTATTTTCGGAATACAAACTTTAACTTAGGAAAAATGATGCCCATTGTATAATCATACCAAAGCAATGAAGCACCTAGTGTTGGCCAATAAATAGTACAGTACTACTTTTGTGCAGTCCATGAAGTGACTATCCAATCTTTCTGTCTATTTTCAAATGGCACTGCATTTAGTGACTATACTATTCTCTTGTGCAGTTCCACCAAAATTGCGGTCACTTTGTTTGTTTGCCAAAAAGCAATGGATAGACATATGTCTGCACAAATATCAAGCAGCTAGTAAACATATACCTCACCTTGTATTTTTGGTTTAAACACGTCTCTTCCGCTTAGCATCTGCCATGTTTTGCACTGGACAATTTGATACTATCATGTTTTTCCCTGGACAATTTCGTACTAAATTGATTTGCTGGTACGGAGCAGAAATATAGCGCCCATTCTTCATCAGACCAAGGATATCCATGTTCGCAGTGATGGAAGAGGTGAAATCGATACAACCGAAACTGAGCATCCAATCATTGAATCATGTCCTGCATCTCTAATGTAGGTCCACCCTGCATATAAAGTCACATGCAAACCACTAATATTACTATCTAATGACAGTACAAAAAGAGTAGCAAGATAGTAGCAAACCATGTACCTTCGTAATGAACAGCTCATAGTGCCACCAATTGGATATAACGGTTTGGAAGAAAACATGCTCCTAATGTTGAACCATTTGGACTTTTTGTGCAGCTCCACTAAAATCGAGCATCCCTGTTTGCACAGATATTCAAAGTGTGATTACTATAAACGTGGTACTAGTTGAAGCATAGACTCAAGAATATAAGCATTCCATTTTCTTAATGGGAAAAGGTAGCAAGACTGTTTCTAACCACCTGTTTGAAGGAATAAATAAGGAACAACGGCTGATGTCAGGAAGGCATACAAAGTATTTTCTTAAAAACTGAACCATTCGTGACCTTTCCTCATCTTTTAAGCATATTTAGTGCAGTTCAACTAAAATAAAGTGACATCACTACCTTGACAATTCAGTGACACTGTACAAAAAGAAATGACTTACCATTACATCATGATGTCAGGTAAGTAAGCAACAGGCATTAGAGACAAACATATAGACCTCCTCCGATAACATAATGAACATTAATTTTAACAAAGGTGTGACTAGCTTTACCCGCATAATTTGAGTGAACTCTACACCCTCTGTTCCTTAATATAAGACGTTTTCGTAGTTCAATTTAAAGCACCCAAACGTCTAGTATTTAGAAAAACATGTAGTAGTTTTCTTGAGCACATATCTGGGAAAGCTTGCCACACTTTATATATGTCCATACGCTAATGCAACACAATTCGAATAGTACAAATATACACTAATCCCATGGCTAGTGCAACAGTAGAGTAGTTTTTTTATTACGGGGTACAGTACAATGGTTTTACTAAACAGATTTCCATAAGCTAGCACCGGAAGATTTCTATAAGCATTAGACTAAGTGTGGCATTATTTAAATGTGGCATCACTTTAGCAGTAGCATTGCTTGACTTTACCGCTGGCGTTATACTAACAGCAAAAAAGTGGCGATAAGAGCATCGGAGGCCCATTCGGACAGTGGGCGCACCAGTACGATGTACCTCCACGGACGCATAGAGTGGTGAGGCAAGTATGGTTGCCCAGAGCAACAAATATCCAGGCAGCATATGTGGATTACGTCCCATTTTTGTTCTCTTTAGCCACCTTTTTCCTATGTGAGGACAACAAACCGACTGACCTGGTCATTCTCTATTGCGTTGTCATGCCTTTCTACCCTTTTCACCCTTTTTCAACCAAGAGACATGAGACTTGTTCCTTAGCTACTGATTTTGCCCTTTTCAACCTAGGTGCGGGTTCGATACCTAGTCTCTTCGATAGTACTTTCTCCCTTCCTTTCCTTATTCAACCCAGACATGGATTAGTCTGCATGAAGTAGGGTTTCCTTTAATATTGCAAATTAAGGTTTTCATCTGCGTGGCCAGCAGAGCAGAGGATAGCAAATCGGAGAGATGGTTGAGTGGAAAAAGATCCACATGCGACGACGTGGTACATGGGGCAATAGAACAAGGGTATGGTTCGAAAAGAGGTAGCATACCTGAGGGTCGGCGGGAAATGACTTTGCTCGTGGTCGTCGTCCTCCACACACACTACGACAGCGAGCTTGGGGACAGAGGCCATCCCGTGTAGGCGCTAGGTCTGAGAGGACGGACATGTCGTCAGTGCGTGACCTCGCTCTTCGACGACGAGTGCGTCAATGCTACACGTCCTTTTCTTCCTCGGCGGACCTGTAACCACTGGCGAGGAGGGAGAGAGTGGGGCACCGCTGTCTTTTTTAGATCTGGAGAGAGGGTGATAGTGTGAGAAGCAAGTGGGCAACCCTTAGAAAGCAAGCGCTGAAGCTCCAACCTATATATATCTTTTTTGATACTAGTACTAGAGGTGGAGTAGTGGTAGAGTAGTTTATATTTTCTCTGCATACAGTACCAGTTAGTCGTGCTTCAAAACTGAATGGCACGCCATTAAAAAAATAAAGTCAAGAAATAATGCGCCACCTCAGGGCAACGCGACCAGATAGCATTTTGCACGAGAAATGACATACCATGTTTCGTTGAAATGTGGTCCCAATCCAACATGTCAGTGAGACCACGGCGAGCCCTTTTGTGCAATTTCTGAACAAACGTCTATGTAGGCCGGGGCGCCTCTTCCTGTACCATAGCAACCATCCACCTCCTCTTCGCCTTTCCCTCTCGATTTGGAACTGCTGTCGCACGCGCTTCCTCCCTCCATTTCCCTTCACCCTTCCTTCTGCCATTGTTCAATCGTCTTATCCATGGAGGTAACCGGCCAGAAATGACCCCGTTATTCTTTCCCCGATCTGAAAGATGACATGGTGGAGGAACTCATTGATCGATGCGACATCATCACCTCGGCTAGCATGGCAGGTTCGTTCAAGACCATTCTCGAGTCAACAAATAACACCATTACAAAGAACCCAAGGGTCCAGGAGCGGTTTGATCTCCCCTATCTTCTTCGCCATGACACTGCTCGCTGGCGCGCGGACGACGGAAGCCTCACCTTGTGCAAGTTGATGCCGCTTGACAATGATACGTGTGATGTTAATATGCCATTGCTTAAGGGTAAGGCATGGGCAAGCGCAAATGGAGATTGGGTTGTTTATATTGGGCACAACTTCAAGTGGGAACTTGTGAATGTGTACACTCGTCACCGGGTTCCACTTCCAAAAATCTCAGAGTGCCCTGAGGGTGAGCACATAGATGATCTACGTACATTCAAATACGATCATGGTGACTGTCGTCTATGGAAGATAGAAATTTGTCAAGTTCCCAACCGCTCTTGGGATTACACGAACTATGATGTTGTTGCTATCTTTGACAAGCTTGTTGTCGTCCTGACTTCCACGCCTCGATGGATATTGCTCAAAAATCAATTTTTGTACACGGATGAGTACTGTGATGCAATTCAATGAGCGTCTTGTGTTTCCTGCCACCACTCATGGCACTGTTTTTGCATGCAATCCTTATTGTTTCGGTACGTTTGTCTTCCACAATAATTAGAATTGTTTCATCCACATGCACGCGAGTTAGTATCCCCGTACTAATTAACCTTCTTGTGTTTCCAAGGTCATGTGAACATTCCACCACCTATACTTGAAAATTTTATAACCAAGGGGGAGACGACGATGGTGATGATCACGGGCAAGAGGATGAGCAGGACCTACATACTCAATGGCGCCTGACAACTTATTCCGATGGATTACCTCTTCTTGTCTGTATACAGGGCACTACTAATGTTACTATGGAAGCAGTTGTTGTCTCCCATGGTCGCACTCTCTGGACCTATCCCAACATCCGTTGTAGGGATGGATACTAGTGTGCTAGCGCCAGCACCTTCTCCCTGGTTGAATATTGATAGTCTTGGAGAAAACTCGCTCTTCCTTGGACTAAACTATCCAATGATGGTGAAAGGTGATCCAGCTGCTGTTGGCACAACATTACTACCATTTATGAGAAGCAACTGTATCTATACATCGGACGTTGCTATAGTTCCCTACCCTGGCTATCACAATATGTGTCCTGATATAGGCCTCTTCAGCCTAGATGATGAGTCCTGCGTTCTTCTCAATATTGACAATAGCTGGCCCTTCCTAGAGGCTTACTTATGGTTCAAAGCAAGCATTTCCAATGTCGAGGATTGATTGAGTTGAAGTTCATTTCATTGCTTGTTATTTGTTGTGTGATAAAACTTTAGTATTTACTAGAATGTTTTGTTGGAAATAATCTAGAATCCAACATGTATCCTCGTTGTCGTTGTGTATTGATGACTTGTTGTATGTAATGAATGGTACATTTGCATATGCATGTCATAAACTCAATTTATGAATGGTTTTTGACTCACTTCTTGTAGTGTGAGTACCGTAGTAGTATAGCCAACATCCAGTTATATGAAGTTACCAAATCACATAGAGCCAACCTAATAGTATGCTAGTACAATAGTTAGTCCTAATAGTAGTATACCAGCAACTAGAGCTAGGTGTCGCACGGAGGACGAGAAATATGGTGATAGCGTGAGGTGGGCTTGTACAGTACGTATGATGTAGGCACAGGGGTTTTCGTATTTCCTACTCGTCCGGTCTAAATGTGGAGAAGATTTGGTCGAGTTCTTCCTCCTTTGGCCGACACGTGGGACATCCAGCATCCAAGTTGTGTCATGCAAGAAAATAGAGTGCTAGTCTAGGTAACTCCAAAAGCGGCCACCGAAGATATTTATTGGATTTTGTCGGATCACGGGTTTCAGCAAAACCCTTAAGGTTCGAACTCTGGGGTGCGCGCGAAGTTCTCCCCCTACCGATCCACGTCCTAGCTTGCTAAGATCTCACGGACGAACTCAACAAACTCACAACACAAGAGACACAAGATTTATACTGGTTCGGGCCACCGTTGTGGTGTAATACCCTACTCCAGTGTGGTGGTGGTGGATTGCCTCTTGGGCTGATGATGAACAATACAAGAGGAAGAACAGCCTCCTGAGCTTGAGTCGTTCTTGTGCTCGGTGAGCTTGTGTGGGTGAGGATGGTCTAATCCTAGATCAGTTGGCTCCTATGGTGGTGGCTAGTCCTATTTATAGAGGCCCTGGTCCTCTCCCCAAATATTGAGTGGGAAGGGAGCCAACAATGGCCAATTTGAAAGGGGACAACTAGTATAGCTTATCCTGACAAAAGCGGTCTTCGCCTGCAAAAGGCTCTGGTGGTGACGCCGCCTTGGGCTCCATGGTGACCTCCGTTTTGCCGTCCTGCTGCTCTTGGTCTCGTTGCACCGATATGGAAACCTTTGCTTGACGCCTTGATACCCCGCGCCTGCGCTTGCTTCCTTAGCACCAAAGGGGAAACAAGGACACTTCGCGTGCTGGCGCCCGCTTGACCTTGATCGTCATGGCTCATGTCACGAGAACCTCGCGAGGTTTGCCCTGCCTTGATCTCTCCGCTCCTCGCGAGCCAACCTGGTGAGGCCACTCCTGAGGAGGCTTGGCCCCTCGCGAGGGTCTTGATCGCCTTGTAGATGAAGATGGGCCATACGGGCCCACGCGCAGAGCCACGCCGTGGGCCGCACGCAGAAAAGTCTGGGGACCCCCGTTCCCAGAACGCCGATAGTAGCCCCCGGGCCCAAGGCGCGCTCGGGCTTGGCTTCGAGGCGAAGCCAAAGGTCAAGTGCAGAGCACCGCGGGCCCCAAAAGCCTACGGCCTTGGTCGACGTGTGGCGGTTGGTTGGACGTGGGCCTCTCCGCTTCCCCACACTGCCTTGGAGTCCGCCTGGCTATGCGGCCCCCGCTACCTACACAGTTATTATTCCATCGCCCACGCCTTACTTCCCCGATTCCTCTGCTTCCCCGAGACTCTGCTCCTCCACTCCAATCTGACCTGTGCTCTGCCCGCTTCATCGCCATGGCGCCAAAACAAGCAGACAACGGGAAGAAGCCTCTGTTTTCGCCAAGTGCGCCTCCAGCCGTCGAGCCCGCAGTTGGCCGACCGCTGGTGCTCAACAATGAGGACATGGGCAAGGTGCGTCCAATGCTCGCCCCCAGCTTCAACGAGTGGGGAAAGATGGTGGCTTGGCCTGCGTCTCGCGCTCGCATTGACCGGGAAGCCACCGAGGTCCCAATCTTCATCGATGCCCTTCGGGCCGGCCTGATTCCCCCTTTCTCCGCCTTCTTCAACGCGGTGCTTGAACATTACCAGATCCACATGCTACATCTCGACCCCCAATCCGTGACTCTCCTCGCCGTCTTCGCCTTTGTGTGTGAGGCCATGGTGGGCATTGCCCCTTCCGTGGCCCTTCTCCGTCATTTCTTCTCATTGCATCTAATGGATCCTCGGCAAAGCTCGGGGTGCGTGAGCTTCCAGGCTGTGGCTGCGACGGCAGGCGCGGGGATCGACTTCGAGCTTCCTCCATCCACGAGCGAGTTTCGAACACGGTGGGTATTTGTCGATGCCGGGGTGCTCAACCCTCTGCTCCATTCTCCATCAGCACCTGCCGTTCCCAACTCCGGTTGGGGCCACGAGAGGGTCGCGAGCTCCTGTCTTGTCCCTGTCTGGCTCAGGCCGAGGAGGTTGAAGGACCGCGGCGCGACTGCGCCTATGGTGGTGAAGGAGTTCATCAGGCGCCGAGTCGCTCCGCTTCAGCGCCATTCTCCCCCGATGTGGGCTTTGCTCAGCAGTCATCACCACATGAGGCTTCAGGAGTCCGGGCTCCCTCTTGAGACGCGGCAAATAGTGCTCGAGGTCCTGACGGGTGTCCCTTCGCAGACGACATGCCTGGGAACAAGGTTGAATTTGTAGAGAGCATGCCTTCCTTTGATGAGTGGGGGCTGCCCCCGAACGGCCTGGTGGGGCCCCGCGAGAACCCCGTCGACGTGGTTCCCTTCTTCGCCGCTGGCACCGAGCTCGTCCCGAGTGTGGGTGCAGGGGGGCGAGCTCCGATGGAGGCTGGTGGCCTGAGTGCTGAGGTGCATATGCCACCTGGGGACCTTGGGGCATCGGTTGCGGAGGCGACGCAGCTCGCGGCTCCCGTGGCCGAAGCTCCGGAGGCCTTGGGGGGTTGCGGTCAGACAGCGCCCGACTGCTCTTCTCAGCTCAGCGCCCCTGAAGCTGTCCCTCCGAGCGCTTCCTCGGTCTCGCCCGCGCCGGCCGCCACGTCCAGCGCTTCGGTCGGCTTTGCGTGGACTTCGAGGAGCTCCGCAAGAGGAAAGGATCCCCGAGCAGCAGCGGTATCTTCGGGTCGTTGAAGCGGAGGAAATATATCGCTGTTGATGAGTAAGTACTGTATCTCTGCGACTTCTTGAGTGTTGCTTCCCTTCCTGACGTTAGTTCTTCAGCGTCCCTTCCGTCAAGGCCGATGTGCCCCCCGAGAAGCAGCCCCCTCTTTCCTCGACTCCCCCACTGGCCTTGAGCGCCCCGAGTTTGCTTGCTGTCCATGGAGCAGGGTTGGTTGGAGAGGTGCGCTTGCCTCCATGGCGCATTGAACCTGCGGCCTCGTCGCCCCTCCCCCACGGCCTGGCGTGGAGCTTGGCGGGCGTGCCCAAGACCCCTCCTCTGGTCATGGACAGTAGCTGGTTGGCTTCGGTCTTCGGTTCCTCTTCAAGCAGCGGGCCCCGACTAGCTAGGGCCCCTCGTGAGGCCTGGCCGGCGCCTGGGGCGGCACCAGCCCCCCGCTGAGAGGGGGTGCGCTACTTCACGCCCCGCCAGCAGCCCCCGAGGTGGAGGACGAGGTGGGCCGTGCGCTTGAGTTTGAGCGTGAACGAAGCATCGTTCGCCACGAGCTCTTCCAGGAGGCGATGAGCGCGATGAACCGACTCGGCGGTGAACTTGCGGACGTCGACGCGCGCCTCAAGGCTGAGGGTCTTCGACTGGCGGAGGAACAACGTAAGCTGAAGGTGGCCATCAACCTTGGCCGCCATCAGCGTGATCTCGACAATGCGAAGGCCGAGGCGTCCCTCGAGGTCTCTCGTGAGGCTTGCTCTCGAGCTCTGGAGGAGGCTCGCGAGGCTGACCGCCATCGCGAGGCTGCGGAGAAGCGCGTGTGGGAGCTCCAGTCCTGGAGTGCGTCCCTGGAGCGGCAGGTGGAGGCGCGCAGAGCCACCCTTGCGTCGCTGAGGGGGACGCCCGCCGAGGAAGAAGAGGTCCGTAGGCGCGAGGAGGTGTTGGCTCTGGAAGCCGTGGAGCATAGCCTCGAGCTTGAGCGGCTGGAGACGAGGGAGCATCAGGTTGCCCAAGCGGAAGATGCCGTTGGCACACGTGAGGCCAAAGCTCAGGAGGAGGTCGATCGCCGGGTGGCCGAGGTTTGGGCGGGTCTTGAGGGTTGGCATGACCTGAAGTTGCAGCCTGCGGAGACGTAGGCTACAGGTAGGGCCGCTGCCCTTAGGCCCAGGCTAGCTGAGGTAGAGAGGCGCGAGGGGGCCACATTGGCCGCCCTGGTCACGGCGTAGGCAGAGTTGGCTTCCGCCCGCGTCGAGCTGCTCTCTCTTCTGAAACGGGTTGATGATGCCGAGGCCATTGCGCAGCAGAACAGGGAGGAAGTGCTTCAGCGGTGGACATTGGAGCGCGAGCAGCCCCCATGCTCCAGGACCTCAGGGTTAGGGCCAACGCGGCGCTGGGCCACGTCTGTGACGAGAATGCACTGCATCCCCACTCGAATGACTATGCCAGTCACCTGCGCTTCTTCGCCGACGTGGTGACGCGCCTGGAAGCCCGGTTTGATAGAGCTCGCCAGCTCATGGAAGAGAGGAGCCAGGGCCTGCTCGGGCGCGTGTTCTCTTGTGTCTTCAGCCATCTTCGGAACACCTTCCCCGACTTCGACTTTGACGCCGCCATTGCCCCCGTACCGCTGGCCATCCGGGGCGACCTGGCGTGGTGGGTGGAGGACAACATGGATGCGCTGGTCAGGGCCTTCGCTTCCGAAGACGACGCGGTGGTGGTCGCGATAGACGAAGGCGACGTGGTCAACGACGGTGATGGGGGCGGCGTCGAAGGCGACGACGATGCCGGCGAAGGTGACGACGATGCGAGCGATGCGTCTGAAGGGGATGCGGCGAGCGACATATCCGGCTGATCCCATGTCCCCTACTGTTTTATCCTGTATGCAAAAACTCGGGCGCGCCCCCTAAAGATTGTAAGAGCATTTTGAGAGGGGGAGCCCCTCGTGTAAACAAACTGCTGTCTTTATTCCTTTATGTCCAGCCGAGTATGTACCTTTGAGAATCCGTGGATTCGGCGGCAAGTTTGCCATTGCGGCTTACCTTAGCCGGGTAAGCCCCCGTGCTGGATCGTGAGATTGTGAGCTCCCGACGAACTCTTGAAGAGTCTGCTGGCTCGCCCGAGAGGGCTTCGCGAGAACTCGGCGCCGATCATAGTGCCGACGCGCGCGACGCGTATGCTGCGCCCTGCCCCGCTCGCGAGGAGCCCGCGAGGGGGGGGGGGCAGCGGTCGTAAGGTCCAGGGCAAGGCAAGAATCGGATAGCAAAGAAAAGCTCGAACGAGAAAAGGCACCCCCCGCGCACATCAATGAAAATTCAACTTCAACTGAAATTCAAATCCAGAAGGCAAGGCTACAGAAAAGAGATCCATAGCAAATGGCCGCGTCCGGCGCCTAGTCTAGTCTTCTGGTCTTCGAGTCTTCTCACCAGCGCGGAGCTAAGTGCTGCCACTAGGATGTGGGAGGGAGCCCCCGAGACCCGAGGGCGGCACTCCTGAGACTCCGGGGCGTGTACAGCCCCACTAATTATTACGTGAGACTGTCATGGGCGGCGATCTTCACAGGCGTGAGCCTTACTTCATATCGCCAGACGAGGGCCCCGCCTTGCGCCTCCCTCCGCCACCGTTGGGGGCGATCAGAAACCAGGACGCCACCAAAGGGGCAAAGGGGACGCTAGCGGCGCCCTCGGCGACCACGGGTCCTCTGCCGGGGGTAGGCTTTTCAGCACCTCCCCAGCAGAGGGCCTACCTCCGGGGGGCGCCTTGCTCCGTGCGACGCGGGGAGGCATCTGGCTCCCGACCCCTCTCCTGCAGCCCCCAGCACGATCCCCCTGGCGGAAGGGAGGCCGCCGAGCTGGGGCCGCCAGCCACTGTGGTGACCTGATCTCCCTGCGACTCATGGTTAGCATAAGCTTGCTCCTGAGGGATTAGTCGTACCCTGTATCTGTTGTCGACGACGCGGTTGGTGGGGCTCTCTGGCGGCTCTTGGAAGGCTTCAGCTCCTAACGCCTCCTCCTCCCAACCTGGCCCGAGGAACAAGCCAGGGTCGTCCTCCGGCGTGTACTCCTGGTCGATCATGCGGGGCACATAGGCCTCCGAGGCCGCTGCCCCAAAGATCTCACCGAAGTGCCCCATGCTCTATGTTGCCCGGCCTGTCATGCCGTCCTGAGGATGGCAGGGCAGTGCTCCGATGGGGCCGTATGCGGCAACGCTCGTGCCCGCGCCCACCTGGGCTGGTGCGGGCGCGGCAGGGCGCCCTCCACCGTGGATCGTGTTGATGTCGACGAGGCCCCCGGGTGTGCTCGGGAGCACGCGGGCGCGGCGAGGCCCACCGTGGGACCCAGCCGCCGCCTGAGGCGTGAGCTGATAGTAGAAGGGCGGCGCTCCCGTGGCCACTGCGTCCAGCAGCTCGGGAACGCGTTCCAGCAGCGCTTCTCGGCCGCTCTCCATCAATCGGCACCGCAGCAACTCCCGTGCCACTGTGAGCGCGGCCCGCATGTTCACCTGCTCCCGCCGGGTGTGTGGCGCCGTTGCCGCGGCGTGGCTTGCGGCCCTTGCAGCGGCTCGCGCTTGTCGTGGAGTAAGGGTGGACGGCGCCTGGCCGCACCGCCCGCACCCAGCGACATTAGGTGGTGCCCGTGCCGCCTGGAGCGCGGGGTTGAGATCTTCCTAGGCAGGCGGCGCCGCCCGGGCAGTCCAGGCTGCCCAGCGGTTGGCGTCAGCCCTCGGGTTGCCGGACATCGGAACCGTGGAGCGTCGGCGGATCGACTGGTGGGGAAGGGGCTCCGGCGCACCACTACCTGGCACGCCAAATGTCGGATCACGGGTTCCGGCAAAACCCTTAAGGTTTGAACTCTGGGGTGCGCGTGAAGTTCTCCCCCTACCGATCCACGTCCTGGCTTGCTAAGACCTCACGGATGAACTCAACGAACTCACAACACAAGAGACACAAGATTTATACTGGTTCGGGCCACCGTTGTGGTGTAATACCCTACTCCAGTGTGGTGGTGGTGGATTGCCTCTTGGGCTGATGATGAACAATACAAGAGGAAGAACAGCCTCCTGAGGTTGAGGCGTTCTTGTGCTCGGTGAGCTTGTGTGGGTGAGAATGGTCTAATCCCAGATCAGTTGGCTCCTACGGTGGTGGCTAGTCCTATTTATAGAGGCCCTGGTCCTCTCCCCAAATATTGAGCGGTAAGGGAGCCAACAATGGCCAATTTGAAAGGGGACAACTAGTACAGCTTATCCTGACAAAAGCGACCTTCACCTGCAAAAGGCTCTGGTGGTGACGCCGCCTTGGGCTCCATGGTGACCTCCGTCTTGCCGTCCTGCTGGTCTTGGTCTCGTTGCACAGATATGGAAACCATTGCTTGACGCCTCGGTACCCGCGCCTGTGCTTGCTTCCTTAGCACCAAAGGGGAAACAAGGACACTGCGCGTGCTGGCGCCCGCCTGACCTTGATCGTCATGGCTCACGTCATGAGAACCTCGCGAGGTTTGCCCTGCCTTGATCTCTCCGCTCCTCGCGAGCCAACCTGGTGAGGCCGCTCCTGAGGAGGTCTTGTGTCGTCTGCCTCGTGAGGCTTGGCCCCTCGCGAGTGTCTTGAACGCCTTGTAGATGAAGATGGGCCATACGGGCCCACGCGCAGAGCCACGCCGTGGGCCACAGGCAGGCAAGTCTGGGGACCCCCGTTCCCAGAACACCGACAGATTTGTTTTTCATCACCAGCACGTCTAGGTGAAAGATGTGCAGGTTTAGTGGGCCGTCTTGCGTTTTCACTGACATGTGGGACCGCATGTGAGCAAACAGACGATGGGCACACTCCGCGCGTTTGCTGGCTAGCCGAGAGAAGAGAGAGAGAGGAGGGCTGAGCACGAACTCTAGGAAATTTTGCGACAATGTGAGTAGTACTAGTGGTGTACCGTACTCCTGGAGAGATAATGGGTCCGCTCTACATAACTAGCACCTCGATATAGTGGGGTGGCATGGGCCATAACTAGCATTCATGTGTAGCAGTACGGCGCACGCCACCCACACGAGTCCCACCTGACACCAATTTTCTTGGAGTTCGTGCTACAAATGTCTCTTCTCCCTCCTGTTTTCTCTAACTCAGCCATCGCGCGGTGGGCGGGGTGGGGGTTTGCCGATAGTCGGTTTCTCAACTGCGGTCCCACCTGTAAGTGAAAATGCAAGACAGCACGCATTCCCCCATGAGCGGCGTGCCGGACCAACCGTGTGGGGGTGCGACACCAGCACGGCAGGCTTTTCCTTTTGAACTTGTAACTTGTAAAATTTGGTTCTGCTCCATGGCGCGACCGATAGATAGAAATAACGATTTTCCTAGTGTAATGAGAAGTTTGGTTCTGCTGCATTCATGCATGGAGTACGTAGGAAAATTATGAAGTTGATGCGAAAGGTAAGATAATTACTAGTACAATATACTACTACATGGAATTGATGGAAAGATAAAGATACATACGGATCCATCAACGACATCCTCGCGCCCTAGTGCGCTGGGTCACCAACCGACGTGTGAGGAGCAGCGGCTTTGGCGGCGAGCTCAACGTGCTTCTGAACAATGCCATCCAAGGTTGCCCTGCGGTCCAAGAAGGCCAGTGTCCTATCGTCCTCCTCTTGCACGTACTAGCCCTTGTGGACGATTTGCGCGTAGACGTGGGTGATTATGTTGATGGTGTCTTGCTGTGCCAGGCACTGCGTGGCGAGCGCGACCTCGAGGTGGACATTATCTAGCGCGACGGTAGGCAGTTGCAGGGCCACCAGTGCGTCGAAGAGGTTGTCACCATAGAGGCCGTTCAGGGTGGTGGGCATCGCAGTGCCTGGGCACGTGGGCTAGAGGCGTACGTCAAGGTCGTCCGCGAGCTTATTGACGATGGTGAACTTGTCGAGGAAGCCAACGAGGACCTCGTCGAACAAGGAGACTAAGCTGTCGTCCAAGAGGCCTCTTGCCCTGGCGGCCTCAAGCATGACCTGGAGACGTTCCTCGGTGCCGGGCCGCACGCCGGCATCGTGGACCATGTGGCACAGCCGGCTGATGCTCGTGCTCATCGCCCCCATGGGTCTAGCTTATAGTCAACTGATCTTATGATTGGAGTGATCACTCTTGCCCTTGGTTAGGGTTCGTAGGTGCGTAGGATTTCGTTGATTGGACTGGCTGGGAGCCTTTATATGAGAATTGCAGACTGCGTTGCATTCACATGTGTGTTGGCCATCTACTCCTCGGCCCTCCCTACCCTCCCTCCGTGTCGGTGCAGTATAGTCATCTCACCGAGACCAACATGCGGCAAAACAAGAGAACTTTGATGTTTACTGGTTTATTGGTCCCCTTTGCATTTTGCGCCAATTTTTGACCTTTGATTTAACTAATAAAATGTTAATGCATGTAACCAAAAATAATATCATTGGAACTATGTTCAAATACGAATCCAATGATACAATTTTTGGTGACATGCATTATTATTATTTTAGTTAAATCTATGATCAAAATTTGGTACAAAATACTATGGGGACCAATAAACCAGGACAGAGGTAAGAGTAGTATTTTGTAATTAATATCATTGCATAAAGATAATTGAGCACTGCATGTTGTGCTAAGTACTCTCAATCCATTGAATGCATACGCACCCCACATCTCCTATTTCGTGATTTCTTTTTTCATGGAAAAAAGGGAACGAGGTGGGTAGTCAATGCACTGCGCCTAAAAGTTTTGGGATTATTTGGTTTTCATAATGTGACTAATGCATCAGTACGGAGGGGGTACAATAGTAGTGTTTGATTGCAATTTTTTGTTGGTAGCTTACCAAGCTGACCGCTCGGTGAGTACAATAGTAGTCTGATTGATGAGATTTCAGATTTGAGCCATCTACCGAAAGGGAGAGTGTATAATATCATTGGGAACTACGTTCAAACCCGAATAAAACAACACTCCATGTATTTATTTACAGAGGGAGTAGTATATTTTTTGTGACATGCATTACTAGATATTGCTAGTCAAATACTAAATCCAGACGAACGTGGTAGTACTACTAAATCTAGATGGTGGTGCTAGTACTAGTAGTACTACTACCAATGTAGTAGTACTGTACTACCCGTTGGTCAAATTATTACGTGCTGCTCCTTACAGTGAAGTGACAAGACCCTGCACCGGAGATGACACCTGAGTGTAGGTGCCGTGTTCGACATACCAAAGTCAGCCTTACCGTGTGCAGTCACTATCATCATGGTTGTAGAGCTAGCCTAGTTACAACTAGCCGTGTTCGATGTGTGTTGCCATGAGTATCTCTACTCTTTTCATATACGAGTAAGATGCCCGTGCATTGCACGGAACACCAAGATTGGGGTTGGACGGCGCCGGCAGCGGCCATCGCACCAGATTGTGCCATGGCCTTCTAGATGTAGTGGGGAAGAGCTAAGGCTGATTGTGAGAGGCAAGGAGTTTTTTGTAAATAGGGAACAAGTGTGGGCATCTTTTTGCAAAACTACAGCAGTTTGCTTTGTATGCGTCAGATCTAGATCCGACGGCTATTGGTGAAAGATGGCAGGCACAACATCATCACCAACTCAGGACCTCTTTTATTCACAGGATTTTGAAAACGCAGGAATAGGAAAATTATAGGTTTGGAGTGTCATGCCCACTTGAATCCTATAGGATTAGCAAGGAGCGTTTGATTTCACGGGAAAATCAAAGGAATTGTAAAAAGAGGTTAGGGTGGATGTTAGATTTCTTATGAGATGTAGTACAAAAGATTCCATTGGAAAAATTCCTATGGGATTCAATCCTATGAATCAAAGGACAAACGTAGGAAAAATTTCAAAGGATTTCAATCCTCCAAAAATCCTATAGAATTCCCTTGAATCAAATGAGCCCTCAGGTTTTTATAGGAGTAGAATAGAGAAATAGAGAAACTATTTTCTTATAAAAAACTGAGTTGGTGATGATGGTGTGGCTGCCATCCTGCGATATAGACTGTCCAATCTATATTTGATGGATAGAAAGCAAACTATGGCAATTTTTCAAAAAGATACCCGCACCCCTCTCCACATTTGCAGATAAGGCCTTCCCTCGTTCATCTTCGTCTCCCACAAGAAAAACAACTCATATAAATGCACCTTCATGTTCCGTGCAACGCATGGGCCTCTTGCTGGTAATAATAAATATTGTACTCAAGTAATGGGTATATCATTGCCGCACCTATGCACGCGAACATTTATCGTAACATAGTACTACCTCATGCTGGATAGTCATAACATTACAAGTTTCAAACTGATAATGCAAATGCTAGGAGTAATGTTGCACCTACAAAGAGGGAATTATTAGGAAGTTTACATAAGAACTTTCATTACTTTAGGTGGATGCAGCATTATCGTACAAACTAGAATCCACCGTCCCAACAAGACACTAATGGGCAAATAAATTTTTTAGTCTCTAGCGAATTGATGTTTCAAAAACAAATTCAGCTTCTGAGGACACTTTGTCATTTAGGCTTAGACGCTTGCGGTGATCAGCATGCCATTCATTGTTGCTCCAGGGAATGCCAAACATCATTACCTTGAGCACACTTGCCTCTAGAACAAAGAACCTGGAAAATTTAATCTCGGATGTGCTGCCTCGGTAGTCGATCAAATCAATTTATGTAAGATGGAGATCAAGGCATTCGATGAGATTGTTATAGTGCAGCACATTTTTCACTTTCGGGTCTTTTTCAATCTGCAAAATAAGAGAACATATTAGAGCAGCTGGCTGTATAAGATTGTCATGTCATCAAGAGGTACCAATATCATTTGCTCATACGATAGGGTTATCTTTAGGGTTGGCTCTAAGGCTAGTGATATTTTTTCACACACACTCTCTCTCTCTCCCTCTCTCTTTCTCTTTCCTCTCATTTACCTAGGAGCACGTGAAGAGCTTGGGCATTTGTTGCCTTCCACTATGTGGCTGATGCCATATTTCTCAAAAGTATGCCACATAATGATACGCATCGATGTCAAATCAAAAGATTTTGGCACCGCTCTAGCGATGTGAGAGAGTTGGCACCGCTGTGCACATAGACCCACATGTATAAATAAATCAATCAAACCAACTACACCAACCTCTCCCTCTCCCAAAAAGTGTTTTTTATTCCTCAGTCCTCTCCCTCTCCCACGCAAGTGTTTTTTCATTGCGTGGGTTAATTTTGCACCGAAGCAAAGCAGGTGACCCAGATTGGGGCACCAGGTGGAGGGGCATCGATGCCAAATGCATCACAAGTGAATTTGGCACATGTTTTGGCCTACATAGTGGAGGGCCATTATAACCCACTTTTGTACTACCTTGTATTTAGTGTAAAATTTTGACCATAGATTTACCTAATAAAATGCCAATGCATGTCACAAAAAATTATACCATTTGAAATTGTGTTCAAATACGAATCCAACGATATAATTTTTAGTGACATGCATTAACATTTTGTTAGTTAAATCTATGGTCAAATTTTGATACTACAAAATACGAAGAGTAACCCAGGACAGAGGTAGTACTTGCTCTTAGGCTAACCATAGAGTTACTAGTCTAAGTTACTTGCCACTATGACTAGCCTAGGCTACTAGTAGTACAACAAAGAAAACGATGCAGGTGATCACGTGAGAAAAAAATACTGAAAACATTTCTTTCGGTGCAGTGCATATATGCAGTTTTGAACACTACACTTGTCATCGTAATTTGGGAAAATTACGAAAAATTGAGCTACGTTGTGATTACCACTCACTAATAGGAAAGAAGTTTCACCTTGATGAGTAGCTTCTCCGTGCAAGGAAAGCATGTAAGGAATCCAACAACTTGATCCAGATTGGGGCCGATAGATTTTATTGCCAAGATCTTCACTTTGCGCACAAACTGGGCCAAGCTTGTGGGAATCATTTTCTAGATGACAGTCATAAATACATCAAGAAGAAATTTAAAAATGTGAATTTCAAGAAGACGGAGAATAAGATGAGTGTTGTACCTGAGAATTTGGTAGATGAGCGCACCAACGCTGTCAATTTCGGTGCGTCAATGACCCTGATTTTTGTTGGACCTTCTAGATCAAATACGAGCAATCTCTCAAGGAAAGACTGAAAGGATCGAGAAGAGGTGTCTAGAGGGGGTGAATAGACTCTAATCAAGAAAAGTTGCAGTTTTTAATCTCTTGAGTTGAAGTGGAGTATTAGCACAAGTTTAAACATTCACAATACATATCAAGCAAGCATGCGAGGATACAAAGAGTATATGAGCAGCGGAAAGTAAGGCATGCAAGTTGCAAGAATGTAAAGAGAAGGGATTGGAGTGTGGAAATGCAATTTGGAGACATAGAGACTTTTTATCCGAGGTTCCGATAGGTGGTGCTATCGTACATCCACGTTGATGGAGACTTCAACCCACGAAGGGTAACGGTTGCGCGAGTCCACGGAGGGCTCCACCCACGAAGGGTCCACGAAGAAGCAACCTTGTCTATCCCACCATGGCCGTCGCCCACGAAGGACTTGCCTCACTCAAGTAGATCTTCACGAAGTAGGCGATCTCCTTGCCCTTACAAACTCCTTGGTTCAACTCCACAATCTTGACGGAGGCTCCCAAGTGACACCTAGCCAATCTAGGAGACACCACTCTCCAAGAAGTAACAAATGGTGTGTTGATGATGAACTCCTTCCTCTTGTGCTTAAAATGATAGTCTCCCCAACACTCAACTCTCTCTCACAGGATTTGGGTTTGGTAGAAAGAAGATTTGAGTGGAAAGCAACTTGGGAAAGGCTAGAGATCAAGATTCATGTGGTTGGAATGGAATATCTTGACCTCAACACAAGTGTAGGTGGTTCTCTCTCAGAAAATATGTGTTGGAAGTGTAGGCATGTTCTGATGGCTCTCTCCACGAATGAAGAGTGGGTGGAGGGGTATATATAGCCTACCAACAAAATCTAACCGTTACACACAAATCACCAAACTCGGTGGGACCGAATCATGAAACTCGATCGGACCGATTTGGTTCATAATGTGACCGTTAGGCATTTCGGTGGGACCGACTGGATCAACTCGGTGGGACTAATGTGCTAGGGTTAGGGTAAATCCAATTCTCGGTTTGACCGATTACACAAACTCGGTGAGACCGATTTGGGTAATAAGCGAAACAGGAAGTTGGCCAAGCAAACTCGGTGGGGCCGGTTGCAAATCTCGGTGGGACCGAAATTATTGCAACAGACAACGGAGAGTTTGCAAGCCCATCTCGGTGAGACCGAGATCCCATCGGTTTGACCGAACTGATTAGGGTTTCTGGCAGTGGCTATGTCAACTGAACTCGGTGGCTCCGGATATGAAATTTTGGTGGGGCCGAGTTGGACTTTTTGGATTAGGACATATGTGGAAGTGAGAAAGTGGTTGAGGGCTTTGGAGCATATCACTAAGCACTTTGAGCAAGCAAGCCATTAAGCAACACCTCATCCCTTCTTAATAGTATTGGCATTTCCTATGGACTCAATGTGATGTTGGATCACTAAAATAGAAAATGTAGAGTCCTGAGCTTTGAGCTTGAGCCAATCCTTTGTCCTTAGAATCTTGAAGGGTTTCCACATCCTCTTGTCCATGCCACTCCATTGTTGAACTTATCTGAAATATACTAGGTAGAAGCATTAGTCCAACAAGAGATATGTTGACATTAATTACCAAAATCACCCAGGGAGCACTTGTGCTTTCAATCTCCCCCTTTTTGGTAATTGATGACAACATACATCAAAGCTTTAGGTAAATATATAGAGAGCAATAAGCAAAGCTTTGGAAAGACATGTAACATGCAAAGGCTCCCCCTACATGTATGCAATCATATAACTATGGAATATAGGATCATGTGAATGCATAAGCATGTCAGAGTAGTCGATGTGTTACATGTATCTTGGCTATATGCATCAGAGAAAATGATGTGAATATAGGAAATGTACCTTCACGCCCATGAGCCCTTCTTGCAAACAGTATGTACATCAGCAAGAAATCCTCATACACACGATTGTGATGCATCTACTTACCTTGTGGTCTTGAGTTGGCTTAGGAAGGAATGAACCTAAGTAAACAAGGTTAGACAACACAGATACACCTACTAGCCAGAGCAAACAAAAGAAACCACAAGAGAACCAAGACTGGGATGACATGTATAGAGTGAGTACTGAGTACCCCATTGGGTATAGACATGTCCCCAAAGGTAAAGATATGCAATAAAATCAGAGATTTCCTTCCCTTAGATGTCTTGCTCCCGTTCAATCTTGCATGGGATATTGGGAGAAGATAGGGAACAGAAAATCAGAGCAAAAGAAAAAACAACATAAATAATGCAAGCAATCAAATATGATCAAATATGAACATGTCTTTCCCCCCTTAAAGACATGTAATTTCTCTCCTCTTGAACACCAAGCATCTGAGGTCTGAGGTTTCTCACACACACTCCCCCTGAGTATCCTCTCCCCCTATAGAAATGATTAAGCATATAGCTTTGATGTGATCCCTCTCTCCCCCTTTGACATCAATTTCCAAGAAGGGCTCTTTTGGATTTTTGTTTTATTGCAAAAGGGTTTGGTCTTGAGTCACAAAGCAAAGCGACTGTGATGCTGGTAGAGAACAAGAGTCATTGAGTGGAGCTGGAGCAAAAAGAATGCAGAAATAAGTGGCAAGTTGTCTTTTTCGTAGTGAAATCGGTAGCACCGACTTGTGTGCTTCGGTGGCACCGAGAGAATTCGGTTAGGCCAAAGAAAACAGACCGGTGTGACCAAGTTCATCACAGTAAAACACTTGTCACCTCAGCTCACTAGGAACTTTAAGATCTCACAAGGATTTGCAAGAAATTATCTGAAAGTTTGCAATGAATTGGATGCAGAAAATGCAGAACAGAAAAGAGAAGAAAAGATCTAGATGAAGTTTTTTTTATTTGAAAGAGGAAACACAAATGCAAATGCAAGAGCACGGAGAAATGCAAGAGAACTTCATCTAGCATTGGTCGGCGACAAAGTCACCTATGTTAGAGTATGTTGACTTAGGAGTCAAGTGAGGTCACTTGATCATAGGTCATACTCATCGTTTAAGCTCAAAAGGGGGTTACCATTTTTCGTTAAAGCATCTTGATGTATTCACATCTTGTTGAGTTGCTTTATCCCATGACTTGGAGTAAAGCTTCTCTAAGATGGAATAGCATACCTTGGGTGGTGGTGTTGATCTTGATCATGTAGTCGAACTTGTGTGGGTTGCTCAAGGTTGATGTAGCTCATCAAGAGTTGGGAGCACCACCTGGAGTTTGAGTTCATCTTCCTACATGGGTTAGCTTTGCAAGGAAGAGCACTTGTGTATCCAAAATGACAATCATAAAATTTAGCATAAAATGAGTCAAAAGATATATTTGAGGGGTTTTGTGCTTCCTTGACTTCAACCACCATTATGTAGAGATTGCTCAAGATGTGAGTGAGTTGCAATCTCATGGATTTAGATTCATCCAAGTACCTACAAGGGTCAGATAGCATGCAAGGGTGCAAAAGTATCCAAGACATATAGATAGCATCATGAAAGAAATATCAAGGATTAGTCAAAGGCTCATGCCTTGCATGTATCCAAATGGAGTTCCTACTCCAAGTTTGAAGCATCAATGATGTTCAATTCACCTCTCAAACGGCAAAAGACTTTCTCATCAAGCGGTTTGGTAAATATATCCGCTAATTGCTTATCGGTGCGAACATGCTTAAGATTAATGTCCCCTTTGGCAACATGGTCTCGAATGAAATGATGACGAACTTCAATATGTTTAGTTCGAGAATGTTGCACGGGATTGTGAGCAATCTTAATAGCACTTTCATTGTCACACAGCAATGGAACATGTTTCACATATATCCCATAATCTTTAAGAGTTTGGGTCATCCAAAGTAATTGAGCACAACAAGAACCAGCGGCAATGTATTCCGCTTCGGCGGTGGATAAGGATACCGAGTTTTGTTTCTTGGAGGAACAAGACACAAGAGATCTACCAAGAAATTGACAAGTACCCGAAGTGGACTTTCTATCCACCTTGTCTCCGGCATAGTCCGAATCGGAGTAGCCAACAAGATCAAAGGAAGACCTCTTAGGATACCAAATGCCAAAAGTTGGTGTATGTATTAAGTATCTCACTATCCTTTTCACAGCCTTAAGATGACATTCTTTAGGTGCCGCTTGATATCGTGCACACATGCACACACTTAGCATAATATCGGGACGAGAGGCACATAGATATAACAATGAACCAATCATAGAGCGGTAAACTTTTTGATCAACCGGTTCACCATCTTTGGTCAAATCAAGATGTCCACTAGTAGGCATGGGTGTAGTCATACCTTTGCATTCTTGCATATTGAACTTCTTGAGTAAGTCCTTGGTGTACTTTGTTTGAGAGACAAAGGTACCTTCCTTAGTTTGCTTGATTTGCAAACCGAGAAAGAATTTGAGTTCACTCATCATTACATCTCAAACTTCTCCGACATTAGCTTTCCAAACTTCTCACTAAAATGAGGGTTAGTCGAACCAAATATAATATCATCAACATAAATTTGGCACACAAATAGTTCTCCATTAACCCTCTTAGTAAAAAGAGTAGAATCAATTTTAACAATTTCAAAGCTTTTTTCAATAAGGAACTTGGTCAAGCATTTATACCACACTCTAGGGGCTTGTTTAAGACCATAAAGGGCTTTGTGAAGTTTGTAGACATGCTTAGGTTTCTTAGGATTGACAAAGCCGGGAGGTTGCTTAACATAAACTTCCTCCTCAATTTCAGCATTTAGAAAAGCACTTTTAATGTCCATTTGATACAAGGTGATATCATGGTGATTAGCTTAAGCAAGTAAGATGCGAATGGACTCAAGTCTAGCAACGGGAGCATATGTCTCACCATAGTCCATACCTTCGACTTGAGTGTAGCCTTGGGAGACTAGGCGTGCTTTGTCGCAGACGACTTGACCATCTTCATCTTGCTTGTTGCGAAACACCCATTTGGTACCAATGATGTTGTGGTTGTTGTCGGGCTTCTCGACCAATGTCCATACTTGATTTCTCTCAAAGTTGTGTAGTTCTTCATGCATAGCGTTTATCCAATCCGGATCTTCCAATGCTTCTTCAACCTTCATAGGTTCAATGCTAGAGATGAATGAGTAATGTTCACAAAAATTAGCCAAACGAGTTTTAGAGCGAGTTATTCTCCCGGTTTGGATATCATTGTAGATTTGCTCGAAGGGATGATCTTTGGCGATTCTTGCTCGAACTCGTGGGAGCTTTGGCTTGGCTCAGGGTGGAACATCTTCTTCATCTTGTTCTTCTTCTTGGCCTTCTTCATTGTTGACGTTGTCATTCTCTTGTCGTGGTGGAGAAGGAGGTTGTTGATGTTCACCTTGGTGTGCTTCCTCGTTTTCTTTGTCTTGGTGTGTCCCACTTGTGGATGCTTCTGTATCAATTCTTGGTTCACCTTGTCGTGAGGTAGAAGCTTCCACTTGGATGGACGAGGTACTCTCCTTCACCTCCGTTGGACGAATCTTGCCAATAGACAAGTCTTGGATTGCTTCTGAAGGGTCTTTGTCTCCTACATCAATTGGCAATTGCTCTACTTGCGAGCCGTTAGATTTATCAAACTTCACATCTAACGTCTCTTCAACCTTTCGGGTGAAATTGTTGTAGACACAGTAAGTGTGAGAGTTTGAGCCATAACCAAGTAGGAAACCTTCATGAGATTTAGGAGCAAATTTAGAACGACGATGTAACACCCCAGATGTAACTTTCCATATTTGGAACTCCAACTCTTGCCATTTTCGGCTATGTGTTATGATATTCTCTTCGTGGGCGGGTTTTGTCTTTCGTTTTGCATTTTGTTCAGTCATGCATCTCATAATGTCATCATGTGCATCTCATTTGCATACGTGTTCGTCTCATGCATCCGAGCATTTTCCCCGTTGTCCATTTTGCAATCCGACACTCCCACATGCACCAGCGCACCCCTCTTGTCTCTTTTCGTGAGCAGGTGTCAAACGTTCTCAGAATGGACCGAGGTTTGCCCAGTGGCCTTGGTACACCACCGGTAGACCACCTATCAAGTTTCGTTCCATTTGGAGGTCGTTTGATGCTCCAACAGTTAACCGGGTAACCGCAAAGGCCTTTTGTGTGTTGCAGCCCAACACCCCTCCAAAACAGCCCAATAACCCATCTAAGTCACTTCCATGCTCTCCGTCGTTGGATCACGATCGTGTGGGCGAAAACCGCACCTCATTTGGAGTCTCCTAGCTCCCTCTACCTATAAATATGTGCACCCTCCTCCAAATCCGGGTCCCGAAACCCTAGCCCCGCTCCCTCTCCGCCGCCGGACACGTCCGGTCCGGCCGGACAGATCGTGCCGCCGCCCCGCGCCTATCGCTCACCGCCACGTGTCCCTGCACCGCCGCCACCCGCGTGCCTCCCGCACCGCTCCTCCACGCCGGCATGGCGCCGCCCCCGCGCCAAGCTCCGGCGACCCCGCCGCCCATCGCCGCCTCGCTCCGTTCGTCGCCGTCCACCGCCGCCTCACCCCGACGCCGCCTGACCTCCGCGTGCCGCCTCCTCTCCCTCGCCGCCGCGCCCGGTGCCGGACGGATCCGCCCCGGCGGACCCCGGATCCGGCAACCCTAGCTCCAGCCACCGCGAGGACTCCTCCGGCCACTCCTCCGACGAACCTCGACGTCCGCGCCGGCAAACCATAGATCTGGAAACGAGGTTGACTCCCCCCCCCTCATTTTTCTGCTAAGTCCCGAATTGCTCATATTATGTGGCTCTGTTCATCGCATCATATCTCCTTGCATACTGCTCCGTTTCATTCTTGTGATATATCAAAATGTTCATCAGGAGATGCTCTCCATTTTGTTCCATTGTGTCATGTTTGTTTGAGTTCATCTTGATGCCTAAATCATCGTTGCAAGAGTGCTATATGATGTTTACTGCTGTTTTTTATCAGAACTTGATGTTTTGTCATTTTTGCTGCATTTGATGTGTGCATCTTTTCGGCATGAGCTCTACATGTGTTTTGATCTATGCCATGCCATCTTTACAGGGGTGTATGCCATGTATTTTTTTGATCTACGTGGTGACTAGAAGAAGCATGCAAACTAGGCTTGGTGATGTTTCTGTTTTCAGGGACTTAGGATTTGCCAAGTCTTTTCCTGCTGTTATTTTGATGCCATGTATCCATGTGGCTACAGTGAGATTCATGATTCTTTTGAGTATGTTCAGTAAGGATGTTTTGGACATATAGTTGTGCTCTATCCATCCGTGCCCCTGTTTGCAATTATGGAGGGCCCTAGCATGTCGCAATCTTGCTCTACTTTTGCTATAAAATGTTCCTGGAAGAATGTTAACATGCTATTCAATTTTGCCAAGGTTGTTGTAGTTGATCCATACATGCTATGAACTTGCTCTTGCTGTGGATAGCTTCATGAACATGTCTTCTTGCTGTTGGTTTGCTTGTTTTGTCATGCATTGCCTTGTGATGAGTGAATCAAGCTCACAAAGATGCCTTCATAATTCTGTTAATGTCATGCTCTGTTTTCTGCTGTCTGAAACCTGTTAACGAAACTTGCTATGTTTACATGGGTTCCATCATATCTTCTCTGCCTTTTTGGCTCATAGCCAGTAAGGGACTTTTGTTCTAGGCTTTTAGTAGATTTATGCCATTCCTTGTTTTGCTTTGATAAGTTCCTTTAGCATGTTGATTGCTTTCTCTGAACATTGCCAGTAAGGAGCACGCATATTGCATTGCATATCACATCTCGCATATCATGCCATGTATTGCATCATGTTGCTTGCGCAGTTCCCGTGGTTGATTGTGGTTCCATTGCTTGTGTTCTTGCTTTGGGTAGAGCTGGGAGACGAGTTCGTGAACGAGGAACCTGTTGAGAACACTTACGAGGGTCAAGCTTTCGACAACTCTAAGAACCTTGCAGGCAAGATGACCATACCCTCGAAATCACTTCTATCTTTGCTTTGCTAGTTGTTCGCTCTATCGCTTTGCTGTGCTACCTACCACTTGCTATTTCATGCCTCCCATATTGCCATGTCAAGCCTCTAACCATCCTTTCCTAGCAAACCGTTGTTTGGCTAAGTTACTGCTTTTGCTCAACCCTTCTTATAGCGTTGCTAGTTGTAGGTGAAGTTGAAGTTGGTTCCATGTTGGACCATGGATATTTTGGCATATCACAATATCTCTTATTTAATTAATGCATCTATCTATTTGGTAAAGGGTGGAAGGCTCGGCTTTATGCCTGGTGTTTTGTTCCACTCTTGCCGCCCTAGTTTCCGTCATACCGGTGTTATGTTCCTTGATTTTGCGTTCCTTACGCGGTTGGGTGATTTATGGGACCCTCTTGATAGTTCGCCTTGAATAAAACTCTTCCAGCAAGGCCCAACCTTGGTTTTACATTTGCCTACCTAAGCCTTTTTCCCTTGGGTTTTCGCGAGCCCGGGGGTCATCTTTATTTAAACCCCCGGGCCAGTGCTCCTTCGAGTACTGGTCCAAACTGGGCGATGTCCGGCGCCCCCTGAGCAACCAGGGTCTATGCCAACCCGGCGTCTTGCCCATCCGGTGTGCCCTGATAGCGAGATATGTGCAGCTCCTATCGGGATTTGTCAGCACATTCGGGCGGCTTTGCTGGTCTTGTTTTACCATTGTCGAAATGTCTTGTAAACCGGGATTCCGAGACTGATCGGGTCTTCCCGGGAGAAGAAATATCCTTCGTTGACCGTGAGAGCTTTTAATCGGCTAAGTTGCGACACCCCTGCAGGGTATTATCTTTCGAAAGCCGTGCCCGCGGTTATGTGGCAGATGGGAATTTGTTAATGTCCGGTTGTAGAGAACTTGAGACTTGACTTAATTAAATACATCAACCGTGTGTGTAGCCGTGATGGTATTTTTTCGGTGGAGTCCGGGAATTGAACACGGTTTGGGTTATGTATGAACGTAAGCAGTTTCAGGATCACTTCTTGATCACCTCTAGCTACGCGACCGTTGCGTTGCTTCTCTTCTCGCTCTCATTTGCGTATGTTAGCCACCATATGCTTAGTGCTTGCTGCAGCTCCACCTCATTACCCCATCCTTTCCTATAAGCTTAAATAGTCTTGATCTCACGGGTGTGAGATTGCTGAGTCCTCGTGACTCACAGCTTCTACCAAAATAGTTGGAGGTGCCGACGATACCAATGCAGGTGACGCATCCGAGCTCAAGTGGGAGTTCGACGAGGAACTTGGTCGTTACTATGTTTCGTTTCCTGATGATGAGTAGTTGAGCCCAGTTGGGACGATCTGGGATCTAGCATTTGGGGTTATCTTCTTTTCATTTGGTTTTGACCGTAGCCGGTCTATGTGTGGATTTTGGATGATGTATGAATTAATTTATGTATTGTGTGAAGTGGCGATTGTAAGCCAACTTTCTTTATCCCATTCTTGTTCATTACATGGGATTGTGTGAAGATGACCCTTCTTGCGACAATACCTACAATGCGGTTATGCCTCTAAGTCGTGCCTCGACACGTGGGAGATATAGCCGCATCGTGGGCGTTACAGATGATGCTTATCAAGAATGTAGCATTTTGAGCCAAATACTCGAAAGTATCCAACTTGGGGTTTGTTACCGGTGAGGAGCTCGTATGCCGTCTTGCCGAGCAGCTTGTGAATATACAAGCGATTTGTTGCATGACAAGCTGTCTCAACCGCTTCCGCCCAAAAGTGTTTTGGAGTCTTGTACTCATCAAGCATCGTTCTTGCCATCTCAATAAGAGTCCGGTTCTTCCTCTCAACGACTCCAGTTTGTTGAGGTGTGTATGTAGCCGAGAACTCATGTGAAATACCCTCTTTGTCAAGAAAGGTATCCGCATTTGCGTTCTTGAACTTCGTTCTGTTGTTGCTCCGAACCTTCTTGATCTTCACGTCAAATTGATTTTGGGCCTTCCTAGCGAAGTTTTTGAAGATCTTTTGGACCTGCGATTTGTCATCAAGAAAGAACACCCACGTAAATCTTGAAAAATCATCAACTATGACTAGTCCAAACGAGTTACCACCGAGACTCTTGTAGGCATTTGGACCAAAGAGATCCATGTGAAGTAGCTCGAGTGGTCTTCTCGTGGTCATGATGTTTTTCGCGCGATGACTTCCTCCAACTTGTTTCCCTGCCTGACAAGCACTACAAAGTCTATCCTTGTCAAATATGACATCTTTTACTCCAAGGATATGATCACCTTTAATAAGCTTATCAAGATTTCGCATACCCACATGACCTAGCCTTCTATGCCACAACCAACCCTTAGAAGATTTAGCAATTAAGCAAGTTCTAGGTTGAGCCTTTTTAGTGAAATCAACAATGTAAAGATCACCTCTATGTATACCGGTAAAGACCATTTTACGATTGTCTCTACGAAACACTTGGCAATCTACTTCAGTGAATAGGGCATTGAAACCGAAATCAGCAAGTCTAGAAACTGAAAGTAAATTGTACCCAAGAGATTCAACGAGCATGACATTTTGTATGGAGCTATCATGTGAGATGGCCACCTTACCGAGGCCAACCACCTTACCCTTTGAATTATCACCAAAAGTGACATATTTTCGAGGGCCGTCGTTTTCAGCAAGCTCACGGAACATATCTTTATCTCCGGTCAGATGATCAGTACATCCACTATCAAGGACCTATTCCTTTCCTCCAACCATGTACCCACGAAGATTTGCCATAAGACCAAAGTGTCTCATTGCATTATCAAGATCATAATCACTATCATCATCATCCTAATCAGAGTATCCATGTTCAACATCATCTTGTGATTGATCAATTCCTAGAGAGGGTAATTCATTAGATAAATGATCATTTCTATGGTTATCTTGATGAATTCTAATAGCTTTGGAAATGATATTGCTAATGATCCCAACATCTCTTATGGCACGCATGAGATTGGTAAGCTCAAATAAACAATCACCAAAGCTAGGATCACTAGAATTCATCTTACTCAAGGCAATAGACTTATGGAGAATTTCGTCTAAATTTTTAAGGAATAATCTGGAAATCGTCCTCAAGAAATCTCCATATAGTATAGGCACAATCAAGAGTAGGCAAACTAGCAATCAAATTTTTGGGCAATCCTCTTATGATAAGATTGATAGTTCCAAGATTGCGAATCATGTCCAGATCCTCTTCGGGTGTGGGATGCAAAGGATCAATATGAGGTGCACATGGGCTAGTAATGTACTTGTTCAAATGATATTCATTGAGAATCTCAAGCATTTCATTTTTCCACTCATGAAAATATTCTCCATCAAGAATAGGCACTCTACGTCTAAGACTCCCCAAAGTAGACACATCCATCTTCCTCCAAAGGTGTTTAAACCAAGGCAATGGAGACCAATGCTCTGATACCAATTGAAAGGATCGAGAAGAGGTGTCTAGAGGGGGGTGAATAGACTCTAATCAAGAAAAGTTGCAGTTTTTAATCTCTTGAGTTGAAGTGGAGTATTAGCACAAGTTTAAACATTCACAATACATATCAAGCAAGCATGCGAGCATACAAAGAGTATATGAGCAGCGGAAAGTAAGGCATGCAAGTTGCAAGAATGTAAAGAGAAGGGATTGGAGTGTGCAAACGCAATTTGGAGACACGGAGATTTTTTATCCGTGGTTCCGATAGGTGGTGCTATCATACATCCACGTTGATGGAGACTTCAACCCACGAAGGGTAACGGTTGCACGAGTCCACGAAGGGCTCCACCCACGAAGGGTCCATGAAGAAGCAACCTTGTCTATCCCACCATGGCCGTCGCCCATGAAGGACTTGCCTCACTCGGGTAGATCTTCACGAAGTAGGCGATCTCCTTGCCCTTACAAACTCCTTGGTTCAACTCCACAATCTTGACGGAGGCTCCCAAGTGACACCTAGCCAATCTAGGAGACACCACTCTCCAAGAAGTAACAAATGGTGTGTTGATGATGAACTCCTTGCTCTTGTGCTTCAAATGATAGTCTCCCCAACACTCAACTCTCTCTCACAGGATTTGGATTTGGTAGAAAGAAGATTTGAGTGGAAAGCAACTTGGGAAAGGCTAGAGATCAAGATTCATGTGGTTGGAATGGAATATCTTGACCTCAACACAAGTGTAGGTGGTTCTCTCTCAGAAAATATGTGTTGGAAGTGTAGGCATGTTCTGATGGCTCTCTCCACGAATGAAGAGTGGGTGGAGGGGTATATATAGCCTCCACACAAAATATAACCGTTACACACAAATCACCAAACTCGGTGGGGCCAAATCATGAAACTCGGTCGGACCAATTTGGTTCATAATGTGACCGTTAGGCATTTCGGTGGGACCGACTGGATCAACTCGGTGGGACCGATGTGCTAGGGTTGGGCTAAATCCAGTTCTCGGTTTGACCGATTACACAAACTCGGTGAGACCAATTTGGGTAATAAGCAAACTTGGTGGGGCCGGTTGCAAATCTCGGTGGGACCGAAATTATTGCAACAGACAACAGAGAGTTTGCAAGCCATCTCGGTGAGACCGAGATCCGATCGGTGAGATCGAACTAATTAGGGTTTCTGGCAGTGGCTATGTCAACTGAACTTGGTGGCTCCGGATATGAAATTTCGGTGGGGCCGAGTTGGACTTTTTGGATTAGGAAATATGTGGAAGTGAGAAAGTGGTTGAGGGCTTTGGAGCATATCACTAAGCACTTTGAGCAAGCAAGCCATTAAGCAACACCTCATCCCTTCTTAATAGTGTTGGCTTTTCCTATGGACTCAATGTGATGTTGGATCACTAAAATAGAAAATGTAGAGTCCTGAGCTTTGAGCTTGAGCCAATCCTTTGTCCTTAGAATCTTGAAGGGTTTCCACATCCTCTTGTCCATGCCACTCCATTGTTGAACTTATCTGAAATATACTAGGTAGAAGCATTAGTACAACAAGAGATATGTTGACATTAATTACCAAAATCACCCAGGGAGCACTTGTGCTTTCAAAGACGCATTCTCAATGACCATAATGTGGAACAACTAGAGTGATCCCTTTCCTATTGATGTCTTGTTGCTGGGCCAGCAAGACACATAAATCCATCCGAGATTCGTCGAGGCGATGTGGAGGATAATGAACCCATGGATCTACCAAAGACGAAGGTACTCG
Source organism: Aegilops tauschii subsp. strangulata (assembly GCF_002575655.3). Lineage (NCBI taxonomy): Eukaryota > Viridiplantae > Streptophyta > Magnoliopsida > Poales > Poaceae > Aegilops > Aegilops tauschii. Next base: position 328,647,467 of record NC_053041.3, on the reverse strand, counting down.
AGTGTAGTACAACTGCGGAGCAGGTGCTCCATAGCCTTCTTCGAGATGCCAACGTTGAAGAGGTCGAGCTGCTTGAGTTGAGGGAGAAGAAGGGCGGGTGCGGCATTAATCTAGGGAAAATAGCAGGAGCTGAAGCTGGCGTGGCTCACCGTTGGCATGAGGCGGAGTGCAGACGCCGACAGAGAGCGACATCGTCGAGCTTCAAACCTGTGCTCCTCGAGATGATCTAGGGCGGGGGATAAGAATAACTTGTCAAACATGGCTTGGACCTTGCTGTTGGTACTGAACATGCATATGTTAAGGCGTCTGGCTGGCCTAGGGTGCGATGAAAGGATCTTGGAGACTGCGGCCAAGCGTTTGCAATCCCCATCGCAGAGGCAGTTGTCGACAGTGAGGTTAAGGGGGACGCAGCGCCAGAGGGGGCGCTACCGCCGGGAGAGCAGCATGGTCCGCATGGCAGATTTGGTGGGGAGGAGGCCGATGGTGACGAGCAGCATGTCGTCGGGGAGGCCGTTGATGAAGTCCAGGCTCGCCGGATGCGGTTTTGGCTCGAGCCGCCTCTGCTTGTTGGCTGCCTCGCCGTCCATCTCAGTCGGCGGCGAAACCGGTGTACACGTGTGCTGGTGTGTATTGTGTGCTGGGTGTGCACGAGTGCACCCAGGTGTGCATGCCGCCGCGAAGTGGTGAAGTGTGCGCAAGTGCATCCTTCATGCGGAAGAAGTGTGCCCTCAATTTACTAGCGTGCGGGGTGCTACTGCGAGTGGTTTCAACTTTGTTTACTTCACCGCATGTCAGATGGGCCTCTAGTTTACTTATTTTCACCCATTGCCACATGGACCAGCACACGAAGATAGAGAACACCAGCTGATAAGGCAGCATGTGAACTGGTTGACCGATCAACTAAACAATATATGGAGCTATACGCTGACATAGTGACCGTATAATCCCTCGGTATAGATAGTTCGAGTGAGAGGGGAGGCCCGTGAGAGATAGTAGAGAGAGAGAAAGAGCTACTCCCTCCGTTCGATAATGTAGTGCCTATATTTTTTTAAAGTCAAACTTTTGAAACTTTGACCAAGTTTATAAAGAAATTACTTATATCTAAAATACCAAAGATAAGTGATAGTATGAAGTAAGTACATGTTGTGATGAATCAAATGATCGTTCCAGATGTAAATGTTTTTCTCCACATATACCTGCTCAAACTTTTCTGAGGTTTGACTTTTCAAAACATCCATATGTTTATGGACGTGAGAGAGTACCTAACTAGGGAGAGAGAGAGAGAGTGTGTGTGTGAAATAGAAAGAGTGAGTGAAAAAAGTGTGTGTGCGTGTGTGAAAGAGACATGGACAACACACGATAAAGTAGAGAAAAAGCGTGTGCGTCTTATGCAAACATATCACACATACATCTTCGACAGCGGGAGCGAGGAGAGGAGATAGTGTGTGGTTATTTGCAACCAAGAGAGAAAGACCCCTAGCACGTGGCCAAGAGAGGTCTGACAAACAAGGAGAGAGTGTATGTTTGTGACAAAGAGATCCCCTGGAGATCGTGATGGGACTACATCGGTGGGAGACCGAGTGACAGGGTGTGTGCACGATAGAAGATACCCCAAGAGATATCGAGATAGACGTTTGGATGGAAGGAGACAATACGTGTGTTCCTGATGGCTAGTGAGAGATAGTCATGCATAGGGGGGAGTGTGTGCGCCTATGATGGAGTGAGGGAATATGGTACTTTGTGGGGGTGCATGTCACATAGAGAGAGAACAAGGGCGGAGAGTGTTAGACGGGTCTATGTAGCGCGAGTGAGATATGTGTATGTGTGAACCAGGGAGATATAAAGTTTGAGATAGATAGAGGAGCCCCGATATGGCTGAGTGGTGCGTCAGATAGCTGAGATGGGGAAAGAGATACTCCATCCGTTCGATAATGCAGTGCATATAAATTTTTTAGAAGTCAAACTTTGGAAACTTTGACGAGGTTTACGAAAATATTATTTATATCTACAAAACCAAAGATACATCAAATGAAACTACATCTCATGATGAATCTAATGATATATGTTTGCCGTCCTAGATGTAAATGTTCTTCTCCACGTACATGGTCAAACTTTGTGATGTTTGACTTTTTAATAAATCTATATGCTATGGACCGAAGAGAGTGCCTAAGTTGAGAGAGATCAAGTACGTGTGAAGGAGAATGAGTGAGTGTGCAAAAAGAGTGTGTGTGAAAGAGAAAGGGACAACAAACGATAAATTAGAGAGATTGTGTGTTCGTTTCTTATGCAAACATATCACACATGCATCTCCGAGATAGAAAAGTGAGGTGAGGAGATACACGAAGATAGCTAGTGCGTGATTGTTTGCAACGGAGAGAGAGACCCCTATAGCACATGTCCAATAGAGGTCTGGCCAACAAGGGACAAAGGTCGAGAGGGACGCATGGAGATGATGGACGCGTGGGGAGGGAGAGAGGGTGTGTTCGTGATAGAGAGACCCCCTCGAGATTGTGAGGGGACTATATGGGTGGGAGATCGAGGGACAAGGTGTGTGTGCGATAGAAAGATGCCCCGAGAGAAATCGAGATAGACCATGCACATGTTTGTGATGGAGACTAAGAATTGGCTAGTCATATACATATAGGGAGGACTGCCTGTGCCTACAATTGAGTGAGAGACAATCATACTTGGCTAGGAGTGAGATTTTGTGTGTGTGCGTGTGAGATGGAGAGACAATGAGGGAGAGAGAGAGAGTTTTAGATGGGTCTATCGAGTGCTAGTGAGATATGCATGTGTATGTGTGACCTAGGGAGATGGAGAGTTTGAGAGAGAGAGGGAAGAGCTTCGAGACGGCAGAGTGTTGCGTGAGGGAGTTATGAGCAACGAGCAAGGGAATTTGTGTGCGTACGATAAGTGCACCCAAGATATTTAGCTTGGACTAGAGAATCATACATAGTGTGCCAGAGAGACCTATACATGGAGTGTGCATGCGAACTAGAAAGACCCCCCCACACACACACAGAGGGAGAGGGGCTGACAAGGTTTGTATTTGGATGCGTGCGATAGAATTGAAGATTGTCAGAGAGAGAACAGGAGTCCGGGAGAGGGGGAGGTCGCGTTTAGGCATCGAAGACTGATATAAACCATTTTTTGATATAAATTTGCATTCAAATATTTGAATTGGAGAACATGTTGTCCGCAATCCACACATGAACGGGGATACAAGTATCATACAAGTTCATTAATTTTACTTTCAACATGTTCATGGAGTACTATAATACTGTACAACATGCTACTCGATTGAGGTGTTCAATTTTGGATTTAGTTCACTATTTTGAGCTAGTGAACGAGCTATTTCATTAAATCGAGACATTTCATTTTGGGTTTGATTCCCGTTTTTTGAGTGGGTCAACTATTTGTCATATAGTAAATCATTAGCAACGAGCATGTAAAAACACATTAGTCCCGAGCATCATCTCACCATCTAAAAAAGAAGTGGCAAGCTAATATTTCAAAATTTGATTCGAATCGCCTTGGTAAGGTAGACACGGATGCTCGTTCTCCCAAAATTTGACCGAACCGCTAAACACCCCTACTTGGTGGAATTCGCCCGATCAAATAAATGGGAGACGCGAAATTACCGGCCTATGTGGGACACGCATCAATTGGCCCTTTGTACATCGAGGGTAGGTTCGTAACTTCATCCAAGCACGCCTTCTCCTCGGCCGAAATGACAGGTGCCGGAAATAATTCATAAACCATGGGCGGCAAAACACCCTCTCCTCGCCCGAAATCGCTCGCGCTGACTATTTTAAAACACACCCTCCTCGCCCGAAATAGCTCACGCCCACTATTTCAAAACACGCCCTCCTCGCCCGAAATCGCTCGCGCCCATTATTTCAAAACACGCCCTCCTCGCTAGAAATCGCTCGCGCCCACTATTTTGGAGAAGCAAACTTACTCTACTATCCCCGACCCTTAGTGCACAGACCCAAGCCCAGAAGCCTAAAGGCAGGGGTAGAACTGTAACCCCCCCCCCCACACACACACACATTTCAGACAAATGCGTCCGTAAGACATGGTTCCCCCTCCCAATTCCCCATTCATACCTCGTGGGCCCCAAATTACCTTCTCCTAGGAAGCTCCCTTCTCCCCAGCCACGAAACCTCAGCCCCTCCTCCATGGCGCCCCCGCCGCACCAAATTCACCGCCGCCCTCCTCCCCAATGCCAGAGACGCTGTCCATTTTCCATCATGCACTGGGCCGTGTGCCTCTTACCCCGTGCTGCCGGAGCTGCCTCGACGACGTCCGCGTGATCCGTACCGGAGCCGATTCACCCCCGTCGTTGTGCACGGCACTTGAGCGGCTCCAACTTCGGAAGCGTCTAGGGCCCCAGCGTTGTTTCCTCGTAGCCGTCGACCGTCGTGATATCTCTGCTTTCCTGCCGCTAGTAGCCACCGCAATCGCGCCGGCCTCACCGGCTCCGCAGCTGGAGCTGCCTACTTCACCAGGCTGCAATATAGGTTGTACACTTATCTTAAATCACTTTATTTAGGCGTCAGCTATTTGAATTTTTATTCTGGGCCAATCGTCCCAATGGGAAGCAGCACCCCTCGAGGCGGCGAAGCTCCTAGGCAGCCGGTTGGCTGGTGTCTAACGTAAGGGTGCGGGGGCGCAATTTCGCCGTGGAAGCAGCGCTTAGGTGGCTATCTTAGAGTTGTGTGGGTTGAAGGTACTGCCGCCACCGGATCTGGATGATGACGAGTCTTTGTGGATTAGCCAGGGGCGGCGCAACCACGGCAGTGCGCTGGGGCGGGGAGCGGGGTTTGGGCGGAGCTCTTGCGGCCAGGGACGGCGGAGGTAGGCTGCTCTGCCGGTTGTCGCTGGCTCTCCTGGGAAGATTCTGAACAGTGTTAGCGGGAGGCACAAGACGGCCATCAAGCCATCCTGTGTATCAGACAGTACCAAAATAAAATAAAATCGAGTGACCCCAATTTAGTTTTCAGTCAACAGATGTGTGACCACTCTCGTACCTTACTGTTGATCTCTTAGGGTATTTCTTCATATAAGAGATATGTGTCATTCTTAACATTTTGCATTTTCTGCATCTTCAGCCACACCTTCTTCCTTCTCAGCGCAGCTGCTCCAACAAGGGAAGCATACACTAGAAGGGAGCTATAGTCCCCACTCAACAGTTCCCTACATCAAATGTGCGTGCCCGACATGGAAAGCCACAACAACTGCAGGGCCATCGACAAATCAGCACATGATGCTCACTCCTATGGATGGCAGCCAGATAGGTTGTATCTTACTTGTGTGAAACGTTTATGGCTTTTTTATTCATCTAAGCATGGAAATAGATTATCACATTTCACTGTATATTCATGCTGATTTCTTAAGAGTCTTTTTCAGGAGTTAACCCTGTTCCATAGTTCAGACAAGAGACTTGTTCTTGAGGTAACGTTGTTCCATAGTTATCATCCATTATCCATTGTTATCCCACAGGCTGGTGATTATAGCACTTCTAGTATTACCTATGTTGTTCCTCAATACTTGTGTGTGCCATCTAGTTAATCTTGAGTATAAACGATACATATTCTATAGCTTTCATTTGTGTTCTCCCTTTAGTTTTTGAGACCTGTTGCTGCTAGTTAAGCCCAGTCCTACTATTTATGTCGTCTCCTAAATGCACTCATTACATAAATCTAACTACTAGTTGTCTTCCATGCATGTCAGATATAATTGCACACATTGATATATCCACAAGAACCACACGGAGCAATGGAACGGCCAACAAACTTGATGTCAATGATACCCAATATGATGGAACATGTAAAGGCAGCTCTTCAGAAGACTTGTAGAAACATGACGAATCCTATTCACCCTACAAGGTCCTTGCTCTAACTTGGCCCGTGATATGGGTACATCATGCATATAATATCCTGGAGTGCATCTACTCTGTTGCAATGCCACGTGCTTAGCCTGCTGATCATGCATGTAAATATGTCTTGCCTTCCTGTTTTTCAGTACCTATTCCATTCATGATAACATGTTTTGAAATTCAAGTACTATCATTATACTCTGTCGCAATGCCATCTTCTTAGTTTGGACATCATGCTTTTGAATATCTTATGCATTGTTATTCATCAGTATGTACTTCATCTGTCTACCATACCATGTTTTTTTTTTACATTTAAGTGTTGTTTTAGTGGTCTGTTCCAATGCCATCTTAGTTTGTCAATCATACACGCATATGTTGCCTTAGTGTTTTTCTGTATGTATTCCGCTATCATATAGTTTTACATTCAACTAGTGTTTTTTTACTCTGTTGTCATGTCGTATCCCTAGCTCTTGCATCATACTCCCTCCGTCAGGATTACATGTCACAGAAATGGATAAAAATGGATGTATCTAGAACTGAAATATGCCTAGACACATCCATTCATTTCCGGATGGATGGAATACATGTCAATATGCCATGCCTTTCTATTATTCAGTACCTATTCCATCTCTCTGTCGTAGCATGTTTTATAACTGAAACACCATTCTTCTATATAAGGCATGCAAGGGGAAGACGGTTATGTTAGAATCTGAAGGGTTACAAACAAGGTCTTTGCAAAAGATCGAAACGCCAGGAGATAGTAAACCAACTCAAGTGTTCATAGATACTTCTCCGGCACAGAGAAACCCAACTCCTACTGATAATAAGCAGATTCAAGTGGCCAAAGAACTAGTCCAATCCAGTCCAGCAAAAATATGTCAACTCCATTCTAAAAAGCGTGTGCGTATCCTCACATCATGAAATTTTATAGCATCCAACTCATATTTTCTACATGTTTCTTACCCATCTCTCTTTTAGAAAATAAGCTTAAAGGATAGAAGACTTTCTAAACTGGGATCGTGTTCAAGGAAAGTATCTTGCGGGAATTCTCTGTGCTCCAATGCTGATGTAAGTACTTGTTGTATATCACTACATTTTTACATCAGCATGTATTTTGTTAATCGGCATGAATCCAACCTTTATCTGATCTAAATTTACTTGTAGCAAAATGTATAATTAAAGGCGACAATGTAGATTTTTGTAAGGAAAACTGCGTGGTAGTTTTGCATACTGAGCTACATGAGTGTACTATCTCATATCATGCACATTACTAAATTGTAGTGCTGTTCTGGTTGCCCAATCATTCATTGTGTCAATGTTGCTGTCCTATTACCTTACCTGGCTGATGATAGTTGTGCCATATTGTGTTAATTTGGTGTAGGTTGGTGTGGTCTGGTTGCCCGAATGTTGGTTGTGTCAATGTTGCTTTCCTATTATCTGACCTGGCCAATGATACCAATGCTAGTGTGTTAATTTGGTGCAGGCTGCTGAAGATAAGAAGACAAACTCTGAAAACAGCAAGGCAACCCCATTGTTTCTTTCCAATAAATCTAGGCTAGGTAATATGGCAATAACTCTAGATTAATCTGTTCGGTTCCCCTCCTAATTTATGTTATGATGCAGTGGCCGGGACACTCTCCACTATCAATAATACAAGCCGGCCAAAATCACCATCTGAATCTGATGAGTTTCCTCTCTCTCGAATCCAACGGAAAAAATGTATGTTTGTGAAAGCATTACTGGCTGAAGCAATCATGGAAATCGTGGAGGAATAAGAGGTGCACATTCTTGCGCAACAACAACTGATCAATGTTTTCAGAGGCAGTGTAGCAAAGAAGGAAGAACTTGCTCACATGCTTATGGGCGTCTGATACGTCCATTTTGCATCATATTTTCTTACTACTATTTATAATGTTTTTATCCATAATAATGCTTCTTGGAGTAATTCTAATGCCTTTTCTCTGATGATATGCAAGGTACACACAACGAGGGAGAATTCCGGCAGCTGGAAATCTGGACCTAGAAAAGCTACGTCAGGCCACCTATTCTGCACAACTACAAACAAGCTGAAACTTCACGGAGATTTTTTATGGAATATTTGAAGAATAGTGGAGCGAATAACTACCAGAGGGGGCCCACCAGGTGGTCACAACCTTCCTGGGCGCGCCAGGGAGCCCAAGTGCGCCCTGGTGGGCTGTGCTCACCCAGGCCCACCTCCGGTGCCCATCTTCTAGTATATCGGTCGTTATGACCTAGAAAAATAAGAGGAGGACTTTCGGGACGGAGCGCCGCCGTCTCGAGGCAGAACTTGGGCGGGAGCACTTTTGCCCTCCGGTGGAGCGATTCCGCCAGGGGAACTTCCCTCCCGGAGTGGGAAATCATCATCATCATCGTCATCATCACCAACAACTCTCACATCTTGGGGAGGGAAATCTCCATCAACATCTTCAACAGCACCATCTCATCTCAAACCCTAGTTCATCTCTTGTGTTCAATCTTGTTACCAGAACTATAGATTGGTGCTTGTGGGTGACTAGTAGTGTTGATTACATCTTGTAGTTGATTACTATATGGTTTATTTGGAGGAAGATTATATGTTCAGATCCAGTATGCTATTTAATACCCCTCTGATCTTGAGCATGATTATCATTTGTGAGTAGTTACTTTTGTTCTTGAGGTCATGGGAGAAATCATGTTGGAAGTAATCATGTGAACTTGATATGTGTTCGATATTTTGATAGTATGTATGTTGTGATTCCCTTAGTGGTGTCATGTGAACGTCGACTACATGACACTTCACCATATTTGGGCCTAAGGGAATACATTGTGGAGTAGCAATTAGATGATGGGTTGCGAGAGTGAGAGAAGCTTAAACCCCAGTTTATGCGCTATTCCGTAAGGGACCGATTGGATCCAAAAGTTTAATCTATGGTTAGAATTTATTCTTAATACTTTTCTCATAGTTGTGGATGCTTGCGGGAGGGTTAATCAGAAGTAAGAGGTTTGTTCTAGTAAGAACAGCACCTAAGCACCGGTCCGCCCACATATCAAATTATCAAAGTACCGAACACGAATTAAACCAACATGATAAAAGTGACTTGATGAAATTCCCGTGTACCCTCAAGAACACTTTGCTTATTATAAGAGGCCGTTTTGGCCTTTCCTTTGCCTCAAAAGGATTGGGATACCTTGGTGCACTTTTTTTACTACTATCGTTACTTGCTCGTTACAAATTATCTTGGATCAAACTACTCTGTTACTTACAATTTCAGCACTTGCAGACATTACCTTGCTGAAAACCACATGTCATTTCCTTCTGCACCTCGTTGGGTTTGACACTCTTACTTATCGAAAAGAGCTACAATTCATCCCATATACTTGTGGGTCATCAAGGCTATTTTCTTGTGCAGTTGCCGGGGAGTGAAGCGCCTTTGGTAAGGAAACATTTATATAGTGTGCTGAAATTTATTATCACTTGTTACTATGGAAAACAATCCTTTGAGGGGTTTGTTCGGGGTATCTTCACCTCGAATTGAACCACAATTAGCTACCCCTCAACCTACTCCACCTACTGAAAATATTGAATATGAATTTCCTTCGGGTATGATAGAACAACTACTAGCTAATCCTTATGCAGGAGATGGAACCGAACCTCCTGATATGCACTTGATATATGTAGAACAAATTTGTGGATTGTTCAAGCATGCAGGTTTACCCGGGGATTAAGTTATGAAAAAGGTTTTCCCTTTATCTTTGAAGGGAAAATCATTGGCATGGTATAGGCTATGCGATGTATTGGATCTTGGAATTGGATTCGTTTGAAATTGGAGTTCCATCAAAAAAATATCCTATGCATCTAGTTCATCGTGATCGGAATTATATATAATTTTTGGCCTCGTGAAGGAGAAAGTATCACTCTAGCTTGGGGGAGGCCTAATTCAATGTTATAAACATGCTCCAATGATGAGCTCTCAAGAGAAATTATTATCCAGAACTTTTATGCTCGGCTTTCTCGTGATGATCAATCCATGCGTGATACTTCTTGTACTCGTTCTTTTATGAAGAAGACTATTGAATTCCGGTGGGATCTTTTGGAAAGAATTAAACGCAACTCTGAAGATTGGGAACTCGACAAAGGTAAAGAGTCAGGTATTAAGCTTAAGTATGATTGTGTTAAATCTTTTATGAATACCGATGCTTTTCAAAAGTTTAGCCCTAAATATGGACTTGACTCTGAGATAGTAGCTTCCTTCTGTGAATCATTTGCTACTCATGTTGATCTCCCTAAAGAGAAGTGGTTTAAATATCACCACCTATTAAATAAGAAATTAAAGAACCGGTACCAGTTAAAGAAGAAACTATACTTTACAATGTTGATCCAGTTGTTCCTTCTGCGTATATTGAGAAACCACCTTTCCCTGTTAGGATAAAGGAACATGCTAAAGTTTCAACTATGGTCAACAAAAGCTATATTAGAACACCTAAACCTGATGAACAAATCAAAGTAGAACCTAGTATTGCTATGGTTAAAGATCTCTTGGAAGAAGATATGGATGGGCATGTTATTTACTTTTGTGAAGAAGCTGCTAGAATTGCCAAACCTGATAAAAAAGATAAACATAGACCTATCGTTGGCATGCCCGTTGTCTCAATTAAAATAGGAGATCACTGTTATCATGGTTTATGTGACATAGGTGCTAGTTTGAGTGCTATTACTTACACCTTATATCAAGAAATTATGAATGACATAGCACCCGCAGAGATAGAAGACATAGATGTTACTATTAAACTTGCTAATAGAGACACTATATCACCAATTGGGATTGTTAGAGATGTTGAAGTCTTGTGTGGGAAAATAAAATACCCTACTAATTTTCTTGTTCTTGGTTCCCCACAAGATGACTTTTGTCCCATTATCTTTGGTAGACCTTTCTTGAACACCGTTAATGCTAGAATAGATTGTGAGAAACAAACTGTCGGTGTTAGTTTTGGTGATGAGTCTCATGAGTTTAATTTTTCCAAGTTTAGTATAAAGCTTCATGAAAAATAATTGCCTAGTAAAGATGAATTAATTGGTCTTGCTTCTATTGTTGTGCCTCCTACTGATCCACTAGAACAATATTTGCTAGACCATGAAAATGATTTACATATGCATGAAAGAAATGAAATAGATAAGATTTTCTTTGAACAACGTCCTCTACTTAAACACAATTTGCCTATTGAAACTCTAGGAGGTCCTCCTCCACCTAAAGGTGATCATGTGTTTGAATTAAAACAATTGCCAAACACTTTGAAATATGCTTATCTTGATGAAAAGAAGATATATCTTGTTATTAGCAGTGCTAACCTTTCAAAACATGAAGAAGAAAGATTATTGAAAGTTCTAAGGAAGCACCAAGCTGCTATTGGATATACTCTTGATAATTTAAAGGGAATTAGTCCCACTCTATGTTAGCACAAGATTAATATGGGGCCTGATGCTAAACCTGTTATTGATCACCAACGTCGGTTAAATCCGAAGATGAAAGAAGTGGTAAGAATGGAAATATTGAAACTTCTGGAAGCAGGTATAATCTATCCTATAGCTGATAGTAGATGGGTAAGTCATGTTCATTGTGTCCCTAAGAAAGGAGGTATAAGTGTTGTTCCTAATGATAAGAATGAACTTATTTCACAAAGAATTGTTACAGGCAATAAAATGGTAATTGATTTTAAGCAACTAGAAAAGATCATTACCCTCTGCCTTTTATTGAACAAATGCTTGAAAGATTACCTAAGCACACACATTTTTGCTTCCTTGATGGATATGATGGTTTTTCACAAATACCTGTTTCTCAGCCTGATCAAGAAAAAGACCACTTTTACTTGTCCCTTTGGAACTTATGCTTATAGACGTATGCCTTTTGGTTTACGTAATGCACCTGCTACCTTTCAAAGATGTATGACTGCTATATTCTCTGACTTTTGTGAAAATATTGTTGAGGTATTCTTGGACGACTTCTCTATTTATGGGAAGTCTTTTGATGATTGTTTAAGCAATCTTGATCGAGTTTTGCAGAGATGCAATCAGACAAATCTTGTCTTGAATTAGGAGAAGTGCCACTTTATGGTTAATGAAGGCATTGTCTTGGGTCATAAAATTTCTGAAAGAGGTATTGAAGTGGACAAAGCTAAGGTTGATGCAATTGAGAAAATGCCATGTCCTAAAGATATAAAAGGTATTCGTAGTTTCCTAGGTCATGTTGGTTTCTATAGGATATTTATCAAAGACTTTTCTAAAATTTCTAGGCCTCTTATGAGTCTTTTGCAAAAGGATATTCCTTTTGTTTTTGATGATAATTGTTTAGAAGCCTTTGAAACACTCAAGAAAGCCTTAATTTCTGCACCTATTGTTCAACACCTGATTGGAACTTGCCTTTTGAAATTATGTGTGATGCTAGTGATTATGTTGATGGTGCTGTTCTAGCACAAAGAGTTCATAAGAAACTGAATGTTATTCATTATGCTAGTAAAACTCTAGACAGTGCTCAACGAAATTATGCTACTACTGAAAAAGAATTCTTAGCAGTGGTGTTTGCTTGTGATAAATTTAGACTTTATATTGTTGATTCCAAAGTAATTGTTCACACTGGCCATGCTACTATTAAATATCTTATGGAAAAGAAAGATGCTAAACCTAGACTTATTCGATGCGTTCTTTTGCTACAAGAATTTGATTTACATATCATTGATAGAAAAGGAGCTGAGAACCCCGTAGCTGATAATTTATCTAGGCTTGAAAATGTGCCTGATGACCCACTACCTATTGATGATAGTTTTCCTGATGTGCAGTTAGCTGCAATAAATGTTGCTCATAGTACTCCTTGGTATGCTGACTATGCTAATTATATTGTTGCTAAATATTTACCACCTAGCTTTACTTACCAACAAAAGAAAAAATTCTTCTATGATTTAAGACATTACTTTTGGGATGACCCACATCTTTATAAAGGAGTAGATGGTATTATTAGACGTTGTGTACCTGAGCATGAACAGGGACAAATCCTACAGAAATGTCACTCCGAAGCTTATGGAGGGCATCATGCTGGAGATAGAAATGCTAACAAGGTATTGCAATCTGGATTTTATTGGCCTACTCTCTTCAAGGATGCCCGTAAGTTTGTCTTATCTTGTGACGAATGTCAAAGAATAGGTAATATCGGTAAGCGTCAAGAAATGCCTATGAACTATTCACTTGCTGTTGAACCATTTGATGTTTGGGGATTTGATTATATGGGACCTTTTCCTTCCTCTATTGGGTATCCACATATTTTGGTTGCTGTTGATTATGTTACTGAATGGGTAGAAGCTATTCCAACCAGTAGTGCTGATCACAACACCTCTATTAAAATGCTTAAGGAAGTTATTTTGCCAAGGTTTGGAGTCCCTAGATATTTACTAACTGATGGTGGTTCACACTTTATTCATGGTGCTTTCCGTAAAATGCTTGCCAAGTATGATGTTAACCATAGAATTGCATCACATTATCATCCTCGGTCTAGTGTTCAAGTTGAACTTAGCAATAGAGAAATAAAATTAATTTTGCAAAAGACTGTCAATAGGTCCAGAAAGAATTGGTCTAAGATATTAGATGATGCACTTTGGGCTTATAAAACAGCATATAAAAATCCTACGGGTATGTCTCCTTATAAAATGGTTTATGGAAAAGCTTGTCATTTGCCTCTTGAGTTAGAACATAAAGCATATTGGGCCATCAAAGAGCTCAACTATGATTTCAAACTTGCTGGTGAAAAGAGGTTATTTGATATTAGCTCATGAGATGAATGGAGAACCCAAGCTTATGAAACTGCAAAATTATTCAAAGAAAAAGTTAAAAAATGGCATGACAAAAGAACCCAAAAGCGTGAGTTTAAAGTCGGAGAGTATGTTCTTTTGTACAACTCTCATTTCAGATTCTTTGCAGGAAAACTCCTCTCAAAATTGGAAGGCCCCTATGTTATCGAGGAGGTTTATCGTCTGGAGCCATCAAAATAAATAATGCCGAAGGCACTAACCCGAAGGTTGTCAATGGGCAACGAATAAAACATTATATCTCAGGTACGCCCCTTAATGTTGAAAGTAATATTATCCAAACTTTGACACTGGAAGAACACATAAAATAGTCCTTCTGGAACGCTCCAGAATTGTGAAAATAAGGAAGTACGTGATATGGTAAGTAAACGGACTCCGAAAAATCCGTGAAAATATTTTTGTCAGTTTTGGAATATTCAGAAAATTAGGAAAATTAGAAATTTCCAGGAAGCGTACCCTGGTGGGCACAAGACACCAGGGCGCGCCGGGCAGCCTGGCGCGCCCAGGTGGGTTGTGCCGACCTGGGACACCTTCCAGACTCTATTTTTCTACAGTTTTCTTGTCCTCCAAGATAAAAATTCTATACATATTCCCTGAACCTGTTGATCACTGTATCGCGGAGAAATCCTCTGTTCTCTTTCCTTGCTATTTTCGGTCAGATTTATCAAGCCAGGCATCATGTCTTCCTCCTCCACCAACAACATGGAAGAAGATGCTTGGTTGATGAAGATCGAGCTGAAGAGGGAGGAGCCCAAGAACATCGTCAAGAGAGACAAGCGCAAGGAGGCTACCGTAGATCCACCCTCGGTGGCAGAACAAACATTGTCGGCCGAGGAGGAAAAAGAAGATATCCTTAAGCCTTACCTTGCTCATCTTACCCGTACTGAGATTGAAGCCTTTCGCATCATTGAAACAGTTCGCGTGCAAAATAAGTATCTTACTTGCGAAAATATTCTCCATCAAGAGCATATCATCCATCTCCGAAGCGTCATCCGTCGATTGGAGAATCTCTTGATCCTGAAGGACCATCATCATCATCATCTTCTTCACCGCCAAAAGAGAATTAAGTATCGGGTATGGTCACTCCCCTTGGCTTCCGCCAAGCTTGGGGGAGGTGCCCCGGTATCGTATCGTCCCACTATGTTTTTGCCTTTACTTATTTTTGTTTGATCTTTTGCTTTAGATAAATAAAAGTTTAGTTCGATCCTTTCTTCTTTGAGAGTTTGCTTAGTGATCTAACATTGTAATCATGTGCAAGATATATAATAAAGTTTAGTTTGAGTTTTTGCTTTCTTTACTTTCTTGTTGCAATAAAAAGAAATAAAAGAAAGGAAATAAATCAAGAAGATCATATACTAATCTTATGGTAGGTGATGACACCACATAAGGAAAAGTATAAGTAGAAAATTTTATTAGAGATGGACAAACATAACATTTGTCAATGATGCAACTCATGAAAGAATTAATAAGGGAAGAGAAGATTCACATATAAATATACTATCCTAGAAATCTTTTGTGATTGTGAGCTCTCATCAAAATATTATATGCCAAAATTGTTGAAGTTGGAAAAGGAAGACAACTTAATGCTTTATGTTGGTTTATATTCACATAGACGTCATATTGTCATGGATCCTTTAACATGTGGTGCTTTCCCCCTATCTTTGCTCGCCAAAAATTCCGCACAAAGTAGAGAAACTACTTGTGCGTCCAAAAACCCTTAAACCCAAATCTTATTTTCATGTGTCCACCATACCTACCTATGGATTGAGCAAGATCCCTCAAGTAAGTTGTCATTGTCGGTGTTCTGGGAATGAGGGTCCCCAGACTCGCCTGCCTGCGGCCCACGGTGTGGCTTCACCAGCGGCCCCGTACGGCCCATCTTCACCAGCAAACACTCAAGACCCTCGCGAGGGGCCGAGCCTCATGAGGCGGACGACACAAGACCTCCTCAGGGGCGGCCTCACTAGGCTGGCTCACGAGGACCGGAGAGATCAAGGCGAGGGGCACCTCGTGAGGTTCCCGTGACGTGAGCCATGACGACCAAGGCCAGGCAGGCACCAGGTGGGCGCCAGCGGGCGTAGAGTACCAGTTTCCTTTTTTGTGCTAAGGAGGCAGGCGTAGGCGAGGAGTCCCGAGGCGTCAAGCAAAGGTTTACATAACGGTGCAACGAGATCGAGACTAGCGGGACGGCAGGACAGAGGTCATTGCGGAGCCCACGACGGCGTCACCACCAGAGCCTTTAGCAGGCAAAGACTACTTTTGTCAGGATAGCTTCTACTAGCTATCCCCCTTCAAACTTGGCCGTTGTGGAATCCCTTCCCACCTAATATTTGGGAAGAGGGCCCGGGCCTCTATAAATGGGACTAGCCACCACCGTAGGAGGCAACTGATCTTGAACGGATCTGGAACTGATCTTGGACGGATCATTCGGACCACCCGAGCACTCATTAGCTCACCGAGCCCAAGAACACCTCTCCTCCTGAGGTTGTTCTTCCCTTGTACTTGTTCATCCGCAGGCTACAAGGCAATCCACCACATCACACTGGAGTGGGGTATTACACCACATCGGTGGCCTGAACCAGTATAAATTCTTGTGTCCCTTGTTCTTCGTGTTCGGCGAGCTGAGCTCTGAGATTGCGGTGAGAGCGAGAGCTAGGGGGAGGGAGAACTTCGTGCCCACCCCAGAGTTTGAACCTTAAGGGTTTTGCCGGAACCCGTGATCCGACATTTGACGCGCCAGGTAGGGGTGCGCTGAAGCTTTCCTTCCGTCGATCCACGCTCCACCGCTCCACCACGTCCATGGCAGACGTGCGTCGAGCCCGTGCCGAGTGTCGGGCCGCCCTCGCCGCCCATGTCGCTCAGACAGCCCCTATCGGCGGGCCTCCCCGTTGTTCTCCGTCACCCGCCGCCAACGCGGCCACTGGCCCGACGGGAAACAAGCAGCAAGCGTCCTCACTGCACCCTTCTGTGCGGCGGGACGGCCGCACCGCCACCCCGTCGTTGACTCCGGACGGCTCATCGTCCCACGCTCGTCGCGCGCCCACGGACGAGCAGGCCGCGCTGCTCATGGAACGCGAGCTCCTGCGCTACCACTCGGTCGACGACCTCTACGAGGACTGGCTAGACCGCATCGCCGACCTCGTCAGCGCCACTGGGCCTCCCCCGCACCATCCCTCTCGCTGCCTCACCGTCCGCAACTGCGGGCGATGTGGCTCATGGGGCGCCTCCGCCACCTCTGCACCAAGACGGCGCCCTGGCACCAGGACGCGCGGCCCCTCGGTGTGACCCGCCGCACTGGGCGCCCGTGCATGAAGAAAGAAGCTGCCAAGAGGTACCCCAACCGAGAGAAAACTCTCCCGCGCTCCTAGCGCCGCCGTGTCAAGATCGCGTGCCTCCCGCGGTGACGGTGCGCGGGCGTCAAGACCAAGCTCCTCCCCCACGGCGGCCCTGGTGGCTATGGCAGGCTGCCGTGCCTTCACCCCGGAGCT
Source organism: Aegilops tauschii subsp. strangulata (assembly GCF_002575655.3). Classification (NCBI taxonomy): domain Eukaryota; kingdom Viridiplantae; phylum Streptophyta; class Magnoliopsida; order Poales; family Poaceae; genus Aegilops; species Aegilops tauschii. Next base: position 328,630,247 of record NC_053041.3, on the reverse strand, counting down.
GCGTAGCGTCGTTTGGCCAGGCATGTTCCAGCCAGACATGCCTCCATGCTACGACGGCACCCCCGATCCAGCGGAGTTCTTGCAGCTCTACGAGCTGAGCATCGAGGCGGCCAACGGCGACGAGAAAGTCATGGCGAACTGGTTTCCCATGGCTCTCAAAGATGGTGCTCGCTCATGGCTCCTGAACCTGCCCCCAGGTTCGATCTCCTCCTGGGGTGAGATGCACGACCGCTTCGTCGCCAACTTCCAGGGCACTCGCGACCGCCCGCCGGCCGCGGGTGACCTATGCCGCATCAAGCAGCAGCCAGGGGAGACCCTGCAGAAGTACATCCAGCGCTTCAACAACGTTCGCCTCAAGATCCCCAAGGTGACCGACGAAGCCATCATCTCAGCGTTCTCTGATGGTGTCCGCGACGTCAAGATTAAGGAGGAGCTCGCCATCCACGAGGAGCTATGCATGACTCTGGAGATGTTCAACATGGCGACCAAGTGTGTAAGAGCTCAGGAGGGGCGCCTTTCCCTCCACGAGCTCCCTGGTGCCGACCTAGAAGAGAAGAAAGCCAAGGCCAAGGACGCGAAGCACAAGGGGGTAGCCGTGCTCGGAGCGGAGCCAGATACAAAGCGCGGCCGGGACCACCCCGAGTCGTCCAAGAGCAGTCATCCGTTCTGCGCCTTCCACAAAGTACACGGACACAACACCAATGACTACCAAGAGCTCAGGGCCATTCGAGATGGACGCTTCGGTCGACGCCCCGAGCACAACGACCCGGGCTACGGCCGGGGAGGAGGACGAAGTGGAGGACGCTGGGACGACCGCGGCCCCCGTCATGAGTGGCGCGACCGGCCTTGTGAGGACCACTGGTAGGACCAGCCTTGTGAGGGCACCTGGAGGGACTAGCCTCGTGAGGACCGTCCTCAGGGAAATCCTGGCCTCCCTCCACTGCCGCCACCACCATGGAGGAACGACGACCACCATCAAGACGAGGGGGCTGGGGGCTTCCAGGAGCCGCGTGCTATCGCTTGCATCTTGGGCGGTGCTCAGGCCCCAGCTTCCCAGTGCATCTTCAAGCAGTTTGCTCGCGAGGTGAACGCAACCCTTCCCAGGCTCGAGGCCACGCGCCCGCTTAGGTGGTCCAAATGCGCCATCGCCTTCAGCTCATCGGACCAGCTCAAGTGCGCGGCTACTGCCGGTGCCCTCCTGATGCTTTGCTCACCCGTCATCAGCAATGTCCAAGTCACCAAGACCCTCATCGACCGAGGCGCAGGGCTCAAATGTCCTGTCCGTCGAGACATTCGACAACCTCCAAGTGCCATACGATCAGCTGCAGCCTACCAAGCCTTTCTCCGGAGTGACCGACGGCTCCACCACCCCGATAGGGCAGGTCCACCTCCCTGTCACCTTCGGCCAGCGCGACAACTACAACACCGAGCTCATTGACTTCGACGTCGCCCACATCCGTCTGTCGTACAACGCCATCCTTGGATATCCAGCGTTGGCCAAGTTCATGGCGGTGACCCACCACGGCTACAACGTCCTCAAGATGCCGGGGAGTGGCGGCATCATCACGGTCCCGTGTGAAGAAAGAGATGCGGTGTGCTCCCTTGAGCGCGCCTTCCAAGCCGCAGCAACGAGGACCCCGACAATGAAGGCACACTGTACCCTCCTGAGGCCATCCCCAAGAAGAAGAAGCAGCTACTCCGCGCAGGGCCTCAGGAGAGCAGCGTCTCCAGCGGCACCACCTTAGGATCAGTGCCCGCAGCTGGGGCGCCTCCCTCTCTCGCATAGGAAGGCGCACCTGGCGCCCTCCTCGGGCAGGGCTCGGGGGCTCTCTTCTGGAGGGCCTCAGACCAAGCCAACATCACGAGGGAGGCGCTCGGGCACCGCATGGAGGCGTGCTTCGCTGCACGTTTCCCTCGAGAGGGCGCAAGGCAAGGAGCGCCCAGTGCTCAAGAGTTCATCACCCAGGCCATCGAGGAGCTTCAGGAAGCAAGGACCATACGCGGCGACCGCCGCCCGCCACCCGGCACAGCTCCCCATCCTGGTGAGGACGGCGGGCTGCGCGTCTGCGTCGACATTCCACGGCTCAAGTGGGCCGCATCTCAGGAGCGCTTCTGGCCTTCGAGCGTTGGCCGGTGCGAGGGTCCACCTCACAGCTATGTTCGCATGCCGTTTGGCCTGCCGAACGCGGCTGTCACCTACCAGCATCATCTACGGAGCATCCTGGCGGCCTAGGAGGCCAGGCATCACGCAGTCCCGGCGGAGATGGCGAGGGTCCTCAAGGAACCACCCGAGCCCCCAGAGCCTCCTGAGGCTCAAGGCCATGGTGGATCGTGACGAGTGACCTCTGCAGCACGCACCTTCAGCTACCTCGACACCCCTTTGACAATGAAACCAGGTGACATTTTCCGGTTTACTCAGCTGGGAGCGCCCCTCGGGCTGCATCATTCCCAGGTCGCACGGGCCTGCCCCCACGACGTGTATCTTTTTGCATCTTTAGCTTACTCTATTGGGGGGGCCCTCGGGCTGCATCATCCCCAGGTCACTCGGGTCCATCCCAGTGGCATGTATCATTCTTACATCTATCTAAACTAGCTTATCTCCCTGCGTGGTTCCCCTGCGACTAACACTTGTTTGATTACATCTCGCGGCATCCCGCGCTGCTGACCGATCTCTTGTTTACCCCACGGCGAGAGCTCCACATATCGACACGGCGCTTGTGCTCGGGTCCATCCCTGCAACGCTGATAAATCTGAGAGATCGAGCTCTAGCTAGTGGCTCGCTCCGCGCACGTCACCTCATCGGATCCTCAGTGCCCTCGCCTTCCTATGGAACAATCGACAGCTGGGTAACCAACGCGATCACGGGCTATATTCCCTCTCCAACGAACCTGCAGGAAACTCCCGAGGATGACAACGGGCAGTACCGCGGGCTCCCTCTTCTTCCATGCAATTCGCTTGCGCGTTAAAGGGGGGCTCCTGAGCATTGCGACTCTGGAGCTCTTACTGGCTCTCCAGCCCTCACCCCCTGGCCTTGAGCATGACATCGCGACCTGGCATACCAGCGGCGGCGGAGCTCGCTCGAGGGCCGAGACCCGAGGACACAGAGCACACGGGAGAGCATGAAAAAGCGGGGGAAGTTCGCACGGGCCTAACCCAGCCACACTATGGCCGTTGGCGCACGAATCCGGCGCTGCACAATGAATCGGCTCCGGACTACTAAGATAAGTTTCGCACTCGCGTCAGCTAAGCGCTGCGGCATAGGATTCCCATCACTTGCAGCCTTGCTATGGCGACGCCGCCTTCCTTTCCTGCCTTCAGGTGGTTGCTTGCTAAAGGGGACCTCTTGAGCATCTCGTCTTAGGAGCTCTTACTGGACCTCGGGCCGCTCACCTTCTGGCCTTGACCACGGCATCGCGACCTGGCATACCAGCGACGACTATAGCCTACCTGGGGACCAGGACCTGTCGGCATAGAGCGCCAGGCCACCGCGAGGTTGGGAAAGGGGGGACTGAGCCGAAGCAAGACACGCAGTCGTAGATCTCCATAATAAGGATAATGTTAACAAAAGGCACTACAGACCCTTTACACACCCACATGGGGTTCATCTCGATTCCTCACAGGAAACAAAAGGAGAAGGTTTATAGGAACCCTATCTATGGGCGTCGCCGCCGCCGCCATCATCAACAGTGGGCCACGGGAGGCCGATGCCAACCCCATCCAGATCAACGGCGGCGACGGGCGGACGCCGCCACTGCGCTCTGGGCACGGCGAGAGCTCGGGGGCACGTAGCTGTCGTCGCTCGTCTCCGGAGTCCCATAGGGCTCGGGAGAGTCGCTGGACTCCCAAGCGCCGTCGCTGCTATCGAAGGAACTGCCAGTGAGGCCAGCGGCGGGCCTGGCTCCTGCCGCTGTGCCATCCCGACGGCCCCCTCCAGGGCAGCACTCCAGGCGGCGACCCTCCTCATCGAAGACCTTGAAGAACATCGTGGAGGCGCCGTCGTATTCGAAGTGGATGGCGAGGGTGCCCTCCGCACGGCAAACCCGGGAGACTTCACCCCATCCGCGGGTCATGACGATCTTGCCCGGGGAGACGACCTCGACCTCCGCCCTCGTCGCCGGGGCGTCACAATCGGCGTGCTACAGCCACAGCTCGAGCGGACCCCTCGGCGGCACGTCGGCAGAGAAGAACTGCGGGAAGCGAATCCAGGAGCGCCGGGGCATGGCCGCCCACACCACCAGTTCACGCGAGGAGGCCTCAGCGTGGGTTCCAGGGACGACGGCACGTGCCACTGCGGCGCGGCCCCCACGGCAGTGGCGCAGTCGGCATTGATCGTCGGCTCCTCCTCCGGAGCCCTCTGCCTGGGCGTACAAAGGCAACGGATATCCAGGAGGACGCCTCTCATGCCAAGGCCTCGTCACCTCCGGCCTCTCGACGACGTCGCGGCGGCGGGCCAGCCTCTTCTTCGGCAGGAGTGGTCCCGGCTCTTCGCGGGGGCTTTTCCCTTCTCGATGGCCGAGAACCTCCGTATCGGCGTGATGGGTGATGCGGCTAGCAGTGAAACGAGGAGTCGAGAAGAAGAAGCAAGCAGGACGGAAGAAGAGATGGGCGACGGGGGCTCCGCCCCCTCCCCATTTATAGCAAGAGGAGGCTAACCACCGGCCTCCACGATCGCAGGTAATGATAGCTTTTCTACATGCACCAGGGACTTGTCAACTTGGGCAGTTGCCGAGGCAGCGCGGGGAAGCAGAGACGCCCACGTCCCGTCAGTCGCCACGCGTCAATCAAGGCCATATGCGGTTTGGGCCCGCGGCGCTTTGCACTTGCCCCTTGGCTTCACCTCGAAGCCAAGTCCTAGTGCGCGTTGGGCCCGGGGGCTACTGTCGGCATTCTGGGAATGGGGGTCCCAAGACTCGCCTGCCTGCAGCCCACGGCGTGGCTCCACCAGTGGCCCCGTATGGCCCATCTTCACCAGCAAATACTCAAGACCCTCGCGATGGGCCGAGCCTCAGGAGGCGGACGACACAAGACCTCCTCAGGGGCGGCCTCACTAGGCTGGCTCGCGAGGAGCGGAGAGATCAATGCGAGGGGCACCTCCTGAGGTTCCCATGACTTGAGCCATGACGACCAAGGCTAGGCGGGCACCAGGTGGGCGCCAGCGGGCGCAGAGTACCAGTTTCCTCTTTTGTGCTAAAGAGGCGGGCGCAGGTGAGGAGTCCCAAGGCGTCAAGCAAAGGTTTCCATATCGGTGCAACGAGACCTTGACCAGCGGGATGGCAGGACGGAGGTCATCGCGGAGCCCACGACGGCGTCACCACCAGAGCCTTTAGCAGGCGAAGCCTACTTTTGTCAGGATAGCTTGTACTAGCTGTCCCCCTTCAAACTTGGCCATTGTGGGATCCCTTCCCGCCTAATATTTTGGAAGAGCGCCCGGGCCTCGATAAATGGGACTAGCCACCACCGTAGGCGGCAACTGATCTTGAACTGATCTTGAACGGATCTGGAACTGATCTTGGACGGATCATTCGGACCACCCCAACACTCATTAGCTCATCGAGCCGAAGAACACCTCTCCTCCTGAGGTTGTTCTTCCCTTGTACTTGTTCATCCGCAGCCTACAAGGCAATCCACCACACCACACCGGAGTAGGGTATTACACCACATCGATGGCCCGAACCAGTATAAACTCTTGTGTCCCTTGTTCTTCGTGTTCGGCGAGCTGAGCTCTGAGATTGCGGTGAGAGCGAGAGCTACGGGGAGAGAGATCTTCGTGCGCACCCCAGAGTTCAAACCTTAAGGGTTTTGCTGGAACCAGTGATCCGACAGTCATCGGTGCAAAAAGGCAATAAAATTGCTTCTAAATGTGTAAGATCATTTAGTGTAAGAGAAAATTGAGCGTTGCATGAACTTGTGATGGTGAAGAATAAAAGTGACAGACTGCATAATAAAGTTAGCTATCACAAGGGGCAATGCTACGTGACGTTTTTTTGCACTAAGGGGTTGAGCATACAAACAAATAAGCGCATGGCAACCTCTGCTTCCCTCTGCGAAGGGCCTATCTTTTACTTTTATGTATTTACTTTTATGCAAAGAGTCAAGTTTTCCTTCTATTCCTTTTTATTTTTCTCCTTTGGCAAGCATCATGTGGTGAGGAAAGATCTAGGCACATATGTCCAGTTGAATATAGATAGCATGAGTTATTCTTGTTGACATCACCCTTGAGGTGAATACGCTGGGAGGCGAAACTATAAGCCCGTATCTTTCTATGTGTCCGGTTGAAACGTTTTGCTCATGTGTGCGCGGTGAGTGTTAGCAATCATAGAAGACTATATGACGGTTGAGTATGTGGACTTTCCTAAAGGCTCTGATACGTTACCGTTCTTGAAAATATGATGAATTGTTGTTGCAAAATTGACTGAGAACATAGTTTGTTGGTTTTTAATAGAGTTTTTGCTTTATACTTCAACAGTGTGATGCATTGTCACTTATTCATGAGAAGTCTATGATGAGAGTTCTACGATAAGAGTCTTATGTTTAAGTTTGTTGCTGTTATAATAATGAACATGATGCTTCTATGTCCGTATTTTGTTTTTATCGACACCTCTCTCTCTAAGCATGTGGACATGTTTTTCGATTTCGGTTTTTGCTTGAGGACAAGCGAGGTCTAAGCATGGGGGAGTTGATACGTCCATTTTGCATCATGTTTTCTTACTATTATTTATAATGTTTTTATCCATAATAATGCTTTTTGGAGTAATTCTAATGTCTTTTATCTCATGATATGAGAGGTATACACAAAGAGGGAGAATTCCGGCAGCTGGAAATCTGGACCTGGAAAAGCTACGTCAGGCCACCTATTCTGCACAACTCCAAACAAGCTGAAACTTCACGGAGATTTTTTAAGGAATATTTGAAGAATATTGGAGCAAATAACTACCAGAGGGGGCCCACCAGGTGGGCACAACCCACCTGGGCGCGCCAGGGAGCCCAGGCGCACCCTGGTGGGTTGTGCTCACGCAGGCCCACCTCCAGTGCCCATCTGCTGGTATATAGGTCGTTTTGACCTAGAAAAAAATAAGGGGAGGACTTTTGGGACGGAGCGCCGCCGTCTCGAGGCGGAACTTGGGCAGGAGCACTTTTGCCCTCCGGCGTAGCGATTCCGCCCGGGGAACTTCCCTCCCGGAGGGAGAAATCATCATCATCATCATCATCATCACCAACCACTCTCCCATCTTGGGGAGGGCAATCTCCATCAACATCTTCAACAGCACCATCTCATCTCAAACCCTAGTTCATCTCTTGTATTCAATCTTGTTACCGGAACTATAGATTGGTGCTTGTGGGTGACTAGTAGTGTTGATTACATCTTGTAGTTGATTAATATATGGTTTATTTGGTGGAAGATTATATGTTCAGATCTAGTATGCTATTTAATACCCCTCTAATCTTGAGCATGATTATCATTTGTGAGTAGTTACTTTTGTTCTTGAGGTCACGGGAGAAATCATGTTGCAAGTAATCATGTGAACTTGATATGTCTTCGATATTTTGATAGTATGTATGTTGTGATTCCCTTAGGGGTGTCATGTGAACGTAGACTACATGACACTTCACCATATTTGGGCCTAAGGGAATGCATTGTGGAGTAGCAATTAGATGATGGGTTGTGAGAGTGACATGAGCTTAAACCCCAGTTTGTGCGCTATTCCGTAAGGGACCGATTGGATCCAAAAGTTTAGTGCTAAGGTTAGAATTTATTCTTAATACTTTTCTCGTAGTTGAGGATGCTTGCAGGAGGGTTAATCATAAGTAGGAGGTTTGTTCAAGTAAGAACAAGACCTAAGCACCAGTCCACCCACATATCAAATTATCAAAGTACCGAACACGAATTAAACCAACATGATGAAAGTGACTAGATGAAATTCCCGTGTACCCTCAAGAATGCTTTGCTGAATATAAGAGACCGTTTTGGCCCGTCCTTGGCCTCAAAAGGATTGGGCTACCTTGCTGCACTTTTTTTACTACTATCGTTACTTGCTCGTTACAAATTATCTTGCTATCAAACTACTCTGCTACTTACAATTTCAGCACTTGCAGACATTACCTTGCTGAAAACCACTTGTCATTTCCTGATGCTCCTCATTGGGTTCGACACTCTTACTTAACGAAAGGAGATACAATTGATCCCATATACTTGTGGGTCATCAGCATCATCCGCGCTGAGGTTGCAGATTGTGAGGTTGTAGATCGTTAAGTTGTGCTCATTTATTTGCACTGGCATCAATCTTTGATTGCCAAGTGGATTTAATTTCCTGTAGTATATGCTGGATGTGCAACGGTTTTCCTTGCTTGTCGTACGTTTGCTTAGCATGCCTTGCATTCTAGCTAACTGGTTGCTAGGAAGGCAAAAAAGAAGTGAAATTATTAGTTACCACGAATAGTCATGGGCCCTATATGAAGGAAGCAGCCCACTGCCCTTAATGGGCTCGCATGGGCCAAAATTCTCATAGGCCTTTGATTGATCGGTTTTTTATCCTGTCCATAATTGCTCGTCGTAATGGGCTGAAATTATAGCTGGGCCGGAATTGATGTTATCTAATTGGGCCTACTGACATGTTCGAACTTTAGCGGGCCCATTAAGTTAATGGGACGTAACCAGGCCGAAAACACTATTGGCATGCTATAATTGAAACGAGCCAACAGTTAGTGCTCGGCCCTGTTACCTCCCAGGTCGTTAACATGCCGACATCGAAGCGGGCAATAACTGGGCCCATTCGACTTCACGGGCCATTAACAGCCCGATACAAAGGTCGGGCAATATATGGCCCAACTGCATTTTGGGCCTTTGGCAGGCTGAAAGAGACAGCGGGCTCGTACAGGACCATGAAGAGCATGGACAGCTAAGAGGCCGAATGTCTGGTCGGACTTTATATGGCACAACTGTGTTGTGGGCCTTCGGCAGGCCAAAAGAGAAACCGGGCTGGTATTGGTCATGAAGAGCATGGGCCATTAAGAGGCCAAAACTCAGGTCCAACTGCAAATGTCCCAACTCATTTATGGGCCGTTAACGAGCAGAAAGACACACCAGGCTGGAAATTGGCCCAACACTTAAATGGGTCGCTAAAAGGCTGAAAGACGTACATCCTGAAAAGGCCGAAAGACGTACATCCTGAAAATTGGCCCATCCCTTGAATGGGCCATTAACAGGCTGAAACCACATGGAGCCGATATTGAGCCCAAATATATAGCGGGTTGTTAACGGGCTCGAACTGACGATGGGCTGCAATGGTTACAAATAGTTAGCGGGCCATTGACGGGCCAAATTGGCACATCTCGGATGGGCCACGGGCTTAAAAGGACCACACACAAGTAGGCCCTATATGGGCTGGCCTGCTAATTTTGATTGGGCCGGCCTCTTTCACCTAAATGGGCCACTCTTGGACCTTGCCAGTTGCCACGTGCCAACGTATCATAGGCGCCTCCTGTACAATGAGTGGATGACATCTATCCCAACGCTGAGCCGACATGTGGATCCTCCGGCGAATGAGAATTTTACACGTGGAAAATCCCCATTCGTCGGGTGTTGGGGATACGACTATTGGGCATGACCCGCCCAGGAGGGGCCGGGTTATCCCAATGGCGGTTCATCATAACAAAGCCCATGAAGATATAGAAGATGGCGATTTACGAAGGAGACTTGTTAAGGGGCCCAAAACCAAAAGGCGGCTTAAGGCCCATAAGTGTAAACCGCCATGTATGTATGACTTGGGTTGTAAGGTATGTATAGTTAGTCACCGAGCCGGACACGTTTGTATATGAGCTGGTCGGGACTCCATGAGCCGCGGGGCGTCAGCCTGTGTATATAAAGGGACGACCCGGCGGCGGTTTAGGGAAGGAGACAACAGATCGAAAAGCTAGGTCAAGCGTAATCGCTCCCTGGTAATCGAAACATCAGCAATAGCACGTCAAACTGGATTAGGCCTTTACCTTCACCGCAAGGGGCCGAACCAGTATCAACTCCCCGTGTTCTTTGTCCCATTTAACCCCTTTAAGCTAACCTCATTGCGATGGCTCGACTAAGTCCTCACACTAGGACATCTGTCGTGACAATTCCACGACAGTTGGCGCCCACCGTGGGGCCAGTGCACGGTGGTTTCGAGTTCTTACAGGGCAACTTCGAAGGGATCAAGGGATATGCTATGGGCCGGATGACCAAGAGTCGTCGCGGCAAGCTCTACATCGACGATGCAGGCTGGGGCCCCGAGGCCGGCTCAATCGAGTAAGGGTATCGGGTCCCCTTCGCCGGAATCCATGTTTTCATCGGCAAGATCGATGAACCGGGCCCAGAGCCGGACATCTGCACCGACATCATCGAGACGGCTCAGCGTGCACGACCCGCCCGGGATCAACCCGCCGTGAAGCGCGCCTTTGTTGGATTCATCCATGGGGCGGAATTTGAGGAAGGATCCGTGTCTGGCGGTAACACGGCCATCTATTCTGTTGGTGAATCGTCCACATGCGAGACTAATTCAATGTATCAGCTGCAAGATGGCCGGCTTGGGGGTTATTCCGATGGCGACAGTATTCCGGACCCCTATGAGTCGCCGAATAGGGTCGCAATTTTCATGGCCGGTACACAGCCAGCGTAGAATTCTACGACTGCAGTGGTGATGATTTCTGGGACAGCAACGGCGGCGGCGGCTGGGGCAGGAGGCCCTGTGCGCCCGCCAGCTCAGGTCTTGACCGACTTACTGGATAGTCTGACAACATTGTTAGCAACAAATGTTAACCCGGCGAATCAAGATCACCATAACGCGGAGGTTGCGAAGTTGTGTGACAAGATAGCGCAAGCCAAGGAGGATTTAGAGGCTGAGAACGGCAGGATGACTGCGGAGCGAGCTGTTTTGGATGCTCAGGCACAGCGGATTCAAGCGGATTCTTACCGGCTCACAGTGGATCCGAACGCTTCAAACGAGATTCTAAGGAGGAAGCACTGGAGTCGTCTACCCTCGGTTTATGATCCGCGGAACCTTTTCCCTATGCCTGGAGCGGGGACCAGTAACCCGCCAGAGATAAATCGGGTGGTGACCATACCTAGGACCGGAGCGCCGGTTCAGCCGCGCACAACATATCCGCCTCGTCTGAATAATACCCCGCCATGATATGTGTCGACACCACCGGGTCATTACTCTAACCCGTTGGATAAGATGATTGCTGCGATGACACGATTGGCGGCTCTCCCAGTTGAAGGCGAGTCTCTAGCTGCGATTGAAACCCAGAGGGCGAGAGAGCTTCTTCAGACAGTTCTGGTACAGTAGGAGGCATATTCTTACAATCGTGAGAGGATTCACTCGACCCCTCGCCCAAGCCGGAGTTATAGCAGACACATGGATTCACCGGCCATTTCAAGCAGTGACAGGCACCGTAACCAGCCTTGTGGACATGATCTGGCGTGCAATGGTGCTCAGGATGTGGTGGACCAGGACAGAGCACGTCGAGAAGCTGAGCTGGCGGCTCAGCAAGCGGCTCATCGACATCTTCTGGCTTATCCGACGACTTCGGTGGAGGCAGGCATGACCTCTAGAACCACGGGCGTACCGTGTTTAGTGTCGGCTCTGCGTAATGAGCGTCTGCCCAAGGATTTCAAAGGACCTCGTAAGGTGCCTAACTATACAGCCGACTTGCCCCCTGAGGCATGGATTGAAAGTTATGAGATGGCCATGGAGCTATTGGAGGTCAGCGATGCTGCATGTGCCAAGTACTTCACCATGATGCTGGATGGGACGGCCCTTACTTGGTTAAAAGGGCTACCTGCCAATTCCATTGGGTCGTGGGATGAGTTAAAAGCCCGGTTTATCCAGAATTTTAAAGATACGTGTAAGCATCCCATGTCGATTGTGGATATGGATGCCTGCGCCCAAGAAGAGGGCGAGTCAACAACCCATTGGGTGCGTCGGGTCAAAGCTATCCTGCACTCATCAGATAACATCAATGTCGGCTCAGCAGTCCTGATGTTAGAGAAAAATGCCATTTTTGCCCCTTAAACAGAAGCTAGGGCGGCTCAAGCGCCACTGCAATGATATGGGGGAGCTGATGGCGGCTCTAATTAAATATGCCAACTCTGATAGGACCGAGGACCCCGAGTCTGATGATGAAAAGACGGGAATGGGAAAGAAGAGTGGCAATGCCAAGAGCCAGCATCATAACCCGGCGAGCCAGGGGGGCAACGGTAAGCACAAGGCCGATAATAATTCAGATTTTGTGGCCAATACCAACAGCAGAACAATGGTCAGCGTCGTAAGGGAAAGCCACCTCCTTGGGCAGGAGTGTTAGGTATAAATCTTGAGTACATGCTGAATCAGCCTTGCCCAAAGCATGGTACGCGGGAAAGACCATCCGGTCACCTTTGGAAGGACTGCCACATTATGAAGGAGTTCAAACATTCTGATCTGTTCCAGAACAATCATGGGCCGGGCAGCGGCTCAGGTTCTGGCTCTCATGGTCCGGGTGGCGGCTCAAGTTACGGTGGTGGCGTTCTAATTCCGGTTTCCAGGGTCACCCAAACAATCAAGGCAATCAGAGTGGTTATCATCAACAGTCTGGTCAGGGGAATCAGCAACCGCAATCTGGGTATCAAAGTAATACGAAGCAGTTGAATAGTGGGTAGTACCACGTCTTCACCACGAGTTTATGCAAGCGGGACCAGAAGCTCCGTAAAAGAGTTGTGAACGTCGTTGAGCCGGCGGTTCCCCATTACTTGCGATGGTCTGAGCAGCCCATTGTGTGGAGTCGTGAGGATCACCCACCCCGGGCTGATAATCCGGGTCAATTGGCTTTGGTGGTGGCGCCTCAGGTTGGAGGATATAAGTTCACCAAGGTACTCGTGGATGGAGGCAGCAGTATTAATATCCTTTATTATGATACTTTCCGTCGTATGGGGTTAACTGATAAAAATCTTAAGCTGTCCAATACTGTTTTCCATGGAGTGGTGCCTGATAAGTCGGCATATTCGGTAGGCAAGATCGCTTTGGAGGTGGCCTTTGGAGATGAACATGACTCCCGGGCTGAGATGCTAACCTTTGAAGTAGTCAAGATTTAGAGTCCGTATCACGCTCTATTTGGACGGCCGGCTTACGCCAAGTTCATGGCACGGCCTTGTTATGTTTATCTAGAGCTCAAAATTCCGGGTCACAAGGGGACCATCACAGTGCATGGAAGCCGGAAGATAGCTTTGGAGTGTGAAGAGGGCGACGTTGCTTATGCGGAGTCTGTCTGCGCAACAGAAGAGCTGAAGTTCTAAAAAGACAATGTTGACCTGGCAGATATGACATCTTTGAAGAAGCCAACTACGGAGCACGATCCGGTCTTGCAATTTAATTCGGCGGATGACACTAAGCTAGTTGATTTCGTTCCTGGCGATTCATCCAAGCAGTTTAGCATCAGCAGTAATCTGGATCCGAAATAGGAAAGTGCGCTCATCGAGTTCATCCGTGAGAACCGGGACATCTTTGCATGGAAACCTCCTGACATTCCAGGTGTATCGAGGGAACTCGCTGAGCACACTCTTAATATTGATCCGAAGTTTAAGCCGGTCAAGCAATTCCTTCGTCGTTTTAATGAAGAGAGGCGTAAGGCCATTGGTGAAGAAGTGGACCGGCTCTTGGCGGCTGGGTTCATCGTTGAAGTTTTTCATCCTGAGTAATTGGCTAACCCGGTGCTGGTGCTTAAGAAGAACGGCACTTGGCGAATGTGTGTGGATTACACGGACTTAAATAAGGCTTGTCCGGTTGATCCTTTTGCTCTCCCTCGTATCGATCAAATTATTAATGCTACGGCGGGTTGTGAGCGTTCGAGCTTTTTGGATGCTTATTCTGGTTATCATCAGATCAAGATGGCAGTTAAAAACTAGGAGAAGACAACTTTCATTACTCCGTTTGGAGCCTTCTGCTATGTGTCTATGCCTTTTGGGCTCAATAGTGCCCAGGCGACTTATTAATGGTGTGTGCAAAATTGCCTTCATAATCAAATCGGGCATAATGTTCATGCTTATGTAGATGACATTGTGGTGAAGTCCAGGGAGAAAGAGACCCTGATTGATGACTTGAAGGAGACCTTTGACAATCTCCGGGTTTATAAGATGATGCTTAACCCGGCCAAGTGTGTTTTTGGCGTGCCAGCTGGTAAGCTTTTGGGTTTTCTGGTTTCTAAACGAGGAATTGAAGCTAACCCAATGAAGATAAAGGCTATCACATCTCTGGCTAAGCCGGCATGTATTAATGATGTTCAGCGTTTGGCGGGTCATATTGCGGCCTTAAGCCGGTTCAAAAGTATTGGGGAACGTGGTAATTTCAAAATTTTCCTACGCACACGCAAGATCATGGTGATGCATAGCAACGAGAGGGGAGAGTGTGTCCACATACCCTTGTAGACCGAAAGTGGAAGCGTTAGCACAACGCGGTTGATGTAGTCGTACGTCTTCATGATCCGACCGATCAACTACCGAACGTAAGGCACCTCTGAGTTCAACCCACGTTCAGCTCGATGACGTCCCTCAAACTCCGATCCAGCCGAGCTTTGAGGGAGAGTTCCGTCAGCACGACGGCATGGTGACGATGATGATGTTCTACCAATGCAGGGCTTCGCCTAAGCACCGCTACGATATTATTAACGTGGACTATGGTGGAGGGGGGCACCGCACACGGCTAAAAGATCAATGATCAATTGTTGTGTCTATGGGGTGCCCCCTGCCCCCGTATATAAAGGAGCAAGGGGGGGACAGGCGGCTGGCCAGGAGGAGGCGCGCCAGGAGGAGTCCTACTCCCATCGGGAGTAGGACTCCCTCCCTTCCTTGTTGGATTAGGAGAAGGGGGGAAGGGGGAGGAGGAGAAGAAGGAAAGGGGGGAGCCACCCCCTCCTTGTCCAATTCGGACTAGAGGGGGAGGGGGCGGCGCGGCCTGCCCTGGCCGCCCCTCCTCTTCTCCACTAATGCCCATGTAGGCCCATTAAACCCCCGGGGGGTTCCGGTAACCCCCGGTACTCCAGTATATATCCGATAACCCCCGAAACCATTCCGATGTCCGAATATAGTCCTCCAATATATCAATCTTCATATCTTGACCATTTCGAGACTCCTCGTCATGTTCGTGATCACATCTAGAACTCCGAACTACCTTCGGTACATCAAAACAAATAAACTCATAATATAACCGTCATCGAAACTTTAAGCGTGCGGACCCTACGGGTTTGAGAACTATGCAGACATGACCGAGACACGTCTCCGGTCAATAACCAATAGCGGAACCTGGATGCTCATATTGGCTCCCACATATTCTATGAAGATCTTTATCGGTCAGACCGCATAACAACGTACGTTGTTCCCTTTGTCATCGATATGTTACTTGCCCGAGATTCGATTGTCGGTATCTCAATACCTAGTTCAATCTCGTTACCGGGAAGTCTCTTTACTCGTTCTGTAATACATCATCCCGCAACTAGCTAATTAGTTGCAATGCTTGCAAGGCTTAAGTGATGTGCATTACCGAGTCGGCCTAGAGATACCTCTCTGACAATCGAAGTGACAAATCCTAATCTCGAAATACGCCAACCCAACAAGTACCTTCGGAGACACCTGTAGAGCACCTTTATAATCACCCAGTTACGTTATGACGTTTGGTAGCACAGAAAGTGTTCCTCCGGTAAACGGGAGTTGCATAATCTCATAGTCATAGGAAGATGCATAAGTCATGAAGAAAGCAATAGCAACATACTAAACGATCGAGTGCTAAGCTAACGGAATGGGTCAAGTCAATCACATCATTCTCCTAATGATGTGATTCCATTAATCAAATGACAACTCATGTCAATGGCTAGGAAACATAACCATCTTTGATCAACGAGCTAGTCAAGTAGAGGCATACTAGTGACACTTTGTTTGTCTATATATTCACACAAGTATTATGTTTCCGGTTCATACAATTCTAGCATGAATAATAAACATTTATCATGATATAAGGAAATAAATAATAACTTTATTATTGCCTCTAGGGCATATTTCCTTCAGTCTCCCACTTGCTCTAGAGTCAATAATCTAGATTACACAGTAATGATTCTAACACCCATGGTGCCTTGGTGCTGATCATGTTTTTCTCGTGGAAGAGGCTTAGTCAAGGGTCTGCAACATTCAGATCCGTATGTATCTTGCAAATTTCTATGTCTCCCACCTGGACTAGATCTCGGATGGAATTGAAGCGTCTCTTGATGTGCTTGGTTCTCTTGTGAAATCTGGATTCCTTTGCCAAGGCAATTGCACCAGTATTGTCACAAAAGATTTTTATTGGACCCGATGCACTAGGTATGACACCTTGATTGGATATGAACTCCTTCATCTAGACTCCTTCGTTTGCTGCTTCCAAAGCAGCTATGTACTCCACTTCACACGTAGATCCCGCCACAACGCTTTGTTTGGAACTGCACCAACTGACAGCTCCACCGTTCAATATAAACACGTATCCGGTTTGCGATTTAGAATCGTCCGGATCAGTGTCAAAGCTTGCATCAATGTAACCATTTATGATGAGCTCTTCGTCACCTCCATAAACAAGAAACATATCCTTAGTCCTTTTCAGGTATGTTCTTGACCGCTGTCCAGTGATCCACTCCTGGATTACTTTGGTACGTCCCTGCCAAACTTATAGCAAGGCACACATCAGGTCTGGTACACAGCATTGCATACATGATAGAGCCTATGGCTGAAGCATAGGGAACATCTTTCATCTTCTCTCTATCTTCGGCAGTGGTCGGGCATTGAGTCTTACTCAACTTCACACCTTGTAACACACGCAAGAACCCTTTCTTTGCTTGATCCATTTTGAACTTCTTCAAAACTTTGTCAAGGTATGTGCTTTGTGAAAGTCCAATTAAGCGTCTTGATCTATCTCTATAGATCTTGATGCCCAATATATAAGCAGCTTCACCGAGGTCCTTCATCGAAAAAATCTTATTCAAGTATCCCTATCCAGAAATTCTATATCATTTCCAATCAGCAATATGTCATCCACATATAATATCAGAAATGCTACAGAGCTCCCACTCACTTTCTTGTAAATATAGGCTTCTCCAAAAGTCTGTATAAAACCAAATGCTTTAATCACACTATCAACGCGTTTATTCCAACTCCGAGAGGCTTGCACCAGTCCTTAAATGGATCGATGGAGCTTGCACACTTTGTTAGCTCCTTTTGGATCGACAAAACCTTCCGGTTGCATCATATAGAACTCTTCTTCCAGAAATCCATTCAGGAATGCAATTTTGACATCCATTTGCCAAATTTCATAATCATAAAATGCGGCAATTGCTAACATGATTCGGACAGACTTAAGCATCGCTACGGGTGAGAAAGTCTCATCGTAGTCAATCCCTTGAACTTGTCGAAAACCTTTTGCAACAAGTCGAGCTTTATAGACAGTAACATTACCGTCAGCGTCAGTCTTCTTCTTGAAGATCCATTTATTCTCAATGGCTTGCCGATCATCGGGCAAGTCAACCAAAGTCCATACTTTGTTCTCATACATGGATCCCATCTCAGATTTCATGGCCTCAAGCCATTTTGCGCAATCTGGGCTCACCATTGCTTCTTCATAGTTCGTAGGTTCGTCATGGTCTAGTAACATAACCTCCAGAACTGGATTACCGTACCACTATGGTGCGGATCTTACTCTGGTTGACCTACGAGGTTCAGTAACAACTTGATCTGAAGTTTCTTGATCATCATCATTAACTTCCTCACTAATTGGTGTAGGTGTCACAGGAACCGGTTTCTGTGATGAACTACTTTCCAATAAGGGAGCAGGTACAGTTACCTCATCAAGTTCTACTTTCCTCCCACTCACTTCTTTCGAGAGAAACTCCTTCTCTAGAAAGATTCCAAATTTAGCAACAAAAGTCTTGCCTTCGGATCTGTGATAGAAGGTGTACCCAACAGTCTCTTTTGGGTATCCTATGAAGAGACATTTTTCCGATTTGGGTTCGAGCTTATCAGGTTGAAGCTTTTTCACATAAGCATCGCAGCCCCAAACTTTAAGAAACGACAACTTTGGTTTCTTGCCAAACCACAGTTCATAAGGCGTTGTCTCAACGGATTTTGATGGTGCCCTATTTAACGTGAATGCAACCGTCTCTAGAGCATAACCCCAAAACGATAGCGGTAAATCAGTAAGAGACACCATAGATCACACCATATCTAGTAAAGTACGATTACGACGTTCGGACACACCATTACGCTATGGTGTTCCGGGTGGCGTGAGTTGCGAAACTATTCCGCATTGTTTCAAATGAAGACCAAACTCGTAACTCAAATATTCTCCTCCATGATCAGATTGTAGAAACTTTATTTTCTTGTTACGATGATTTTCAACTTCACTCTGAAATTCTTTGAACTTTTCAAATGTTTCAGACTTATGTTTCATTAAGTAGATATACCCCTATCTGCTTAAATCATCTATGAAGGTGAGAAAATAACGATACCCGCCATGAGCCATCGGACCAGATACATCTGTGTGTATGATTTCCAACAAATCTGTTGCTCGCTCCATAGTTCCGGAGAACAGCGTTCTAGTCATCTTGCTCATGAGGCACGGTTCGCAAGTACCAAGTGATTCATAATTAAGTGGTTCCAAAAGTCCATCAGTATGGAGTTTCTTCATGCGCTTTACACCGATATGACCTAAACGGCAGTGCCACAAATAAGTTGCACTATCATTATCAACTCTGCATCGTTTGGCTTCAATATTATGAATATGTGTATCACTACTATCGAGATTCAACAAAAATAGACCACTCTTCAAGGGTGCATGACCATAAAAGATATTACTCATATAAATAGAACAACCATTATTCTCTGATTTAAATGAATAACCGTCTCGCATCAAACAAGATCCAGATATAATGTTCATGCTTAACGCTGGCACCAAATAACAATTATTCAGGTCTAAAACTAATCCCGAAGGAAGATGTAGAGGTAGCGTGCGGACCGCGATCACATCGACTTTGGAACCATTTCCCACACGCATCGTCACCTCGTCCTTAGCCAATCTTCGCTTAATCTGTAGTCCCTGTTTCGAGTTGCAAATATTAGCAACAGAACCAGTATCAAATACCCAAGTGCTACTGCGAGCATTAGTAAGGTACACATCAATAACATGTATATCACATATACCTTTGTTCACCTTGCCATCCTTCTTATCTGCCAAATACTTGGGGCAGTTCCGCTTCCAGTGTCCAGTCTGCTTGTAGTAGAAGCACTCAGTCTCAGGCTTAGGTACAGACTTGGGTTTCTTCTCCTGAGCAGCTACTTGCTTGCTATTCTTCTTGAAGTTCCCCTTCTTCTTCCCTTTGCCCTTTTTCTTGAAACTGGTGGTCCTGTTGACCATCAACACTTGATGCTCCTTTTTTTATTTCTACCTCCGCAGCCTTTAGCATTGCGAAGAGCTCGAGAATCGTCTTATCCAGCCCTTGCATGTTATAGTTCATCACGAAGCTCTTTAGCTTGGTGGCAGTGATTGAAGAATTCTGTCAATGACGCTATCATCCGGAAGATTAACTCCCAGTTGAATCAAGTGATTGTTATACCCAGACATTCTGAGTATATGCGCACTGACAGAACTATTCTCCTCCATCTTACAGCTGTAGAACTTATTGGAGACTTCATATCTCTCAATCCGGGCATTTGCTTGAAATATTAACTTCAACTCCTGGAACATCTCATATGCCCCATGACGTTCAAAAACGTCGTTGAAGTTCCGGTTCTAACCGGTAAAGGATGGCACACTGAACTATTGAGTAGTCATCAGCTTTGCTCTGCCAGACGTTCATAACAACTGGTGTTGCTCCTGCAGCAGGTCTGGCACCTAGCGGTGCTTCCAGGACGTAATTCTTCTGTGCAGCAATGAGGATAATCCTCAAGTTACGGACCCAGTCCGTGTAATTGCTACCATCATCTTTCAACTTTGCTTTCTCAAGGAACACATTAAAATTCAACGGAACAACAGCACGGGCCATCTATCTACAATCAACATAGACAAGCAAAATACTATCAGGTACTAGGTTCATGATAAATTTAAGTTCAATTAATCATATTACTTAAGAACTCCCACTTAGATAGACATCCCTCTAATCCACTAAGTGATCACGTGATCCAAATCAACTAAACCATGTCTGATCATCACGTGAGATGGAGTAGTTTCAATGGTGAACATCACTATGTTGATCATATCTACTATATGATTCACGCTCGACCTTTCGGTCTGAGTATTCCGAGGCCATATCTGTTATATGCTAGGCTCGTCAAGTTTAACCTGAGTATTCCGCGTGTGCAACTCTTTTGCACCCGTTGTATTTGAACGTAGAGCCTATCACACCCGATCATCACGTGGTGTCTCAGCACGAAGAACTTTCGCAACAGTGCATACTCAGGGAGAACACTTATATCTTGATAATTTTGTGACAGATCATCTTATAATGCTACCGTTAATCAAAGCAAGATAAGATGCATAAAAGATAAACATCACATGCAATCAATATAAGTGATATGATATGGCCATCATCGTCTTGTGCTTGTGATCTTCATCTCCGAAGCACCGTCATGATCATCATCGTCACCGGCGCGACACCTTGATCTCCATCGTAGCATCGTTGTCGTCTCGCCAACTTATGCTTCTACGACTATCGCTACCGCTTAGTGATAAAGTAAAGCATTACAGGGCGATTGCATTGCATACAATAAAGCGACAACCATATGGCTCATGCCAGTTGCCGATAACTCGGTTACAAAACATGATCATATCATACAATAAAATTTAGCATCATGCCTTGACTATATCACATCACAACATGCCCTGCAAAAACAAGTTAGATGTCCTCTACTTTGTTGTTGCAAGTTTTACGTGGTTGCTACGGGCTGAGCAAGAACCGTTCTTACCTACACATCAAAACCACTACGATAGTTCGTCAAGTTAGTGTTGTTTTAACCTTCTCAAGGACCGGGCGTAGCCACACTCGGTTCAACTAAAGTTGGAGAAACTGACACCCGCCAGCCACCTGTGTGCAAAGCACCTCGGTAGAACCAGTCTCGCATAAGCGTACGCGCAATGTCGGTCCGGGCCGCTTCATCCAACAATACCGCCAAACCAAAGGATGACATGCTGGTAAGCAGTATGACTTGTATCGCCCACAACTCACTTGTGCTCTACTCGTGCATATAACATCTACGCATAAAACCAGGCTCGGATGCCACTGTTGGGGAACGTGGTAATTTCAAAATTTTCCTACACACACACAAGATCATGGTGATGCATAGCAATGAGAGGGGAGAGTGTTGTCCACGTACCCTCGTAGACCGAAAGCGGAAGCGTTAGCACAACGCGGTTGATGTAGTCGTACGTCTTCATGATCCGACCGATCAAGTACCGAACGTACGGCACCTCCGAGTTCAGCACACGTTCAGCTCGATGACGTCCCTCGAACTCCGATCCAGCCGACCTTTGAGGGAGAGTTCCGTCAGCACGACAGTGTGGTGACGATGATGATGTTCTACCGATGCAGGGCTTCGCCTAAGCACCGCTACGATATTATTGAGGTGGACTATGGTGGAGGGGGGCACCGCACACGGCTAAAAGATCAATGATCAATTGTTGTGTCTATGGGGTGCCCCCTACCCCCCTATATAAAGGAGCAAGGGGGGAGAGGCGGCCGACCAGGAGGAGGTGCGCCAGGAGGAGTCCTACTCCCACCGGGAGTAGGACTCCCTTCCTTCCTTGTTGGATTAGGAGAAGGGGGGAAGGAGGAGGAGGAGAAGAAGGAAAGGGGGGGGGGGCGCCCCCCCTCCTCCTTGTCCAATTCAGACTAGAGGGGGAGGGGGCACGCGGCCTGCCCTGGCCGCCCCTCCTCTTCTCCACTAAGGCCCATGTAGGCCCATTAAACCCCCGGGGGTTCCGGTAACCCCCGGTACTCCGGTATATATCCGATAACCCCCAGAACCATTCCGATGTCCGAATATAGTCGTCCAATATATCAATCTTCATATCTTGACCATTTTGAGACTCCTCGTCATGTCCGTGATCACATCCGGAACTCCGAACTACCTTCGGTACATCAAAACACATAAACTCATAATATAACCATCATCGAAACTTTAAGCGTGCGGACCCTACGGGTTCGAGAACTACGCAGACATGACCGAGACACGTCTCCGGTCAATAACCAATAGCGGAACCTGGATGCTCATATTGGCTCCCACATATTCTACGAAGATCTTTATCGGTCAGACCGCATAACAACATACGTTGTTCCGTTTGTCATCGATATGTTACTTGCCCGAGATTCGATCGTCGGTATCTCAATACCTAGTTCAATCTCGTTACCGGCAAGTCTCTTTACTCGTTTTGTAATACATCATGCCGCAACTAGCTCATTAGTTGCAATGCTTGCATGGCTTAAGTGATGTGCATTACCGAGTGGGCCTAGAGATACCTCTCCGACAATCGGAGTAACAAATCCTAATCTCGAAATACGCCAACCCAACAAGTACCTTTGGAGACACCTGTAGAGCACCTTTATAATCAGCCAGTTACATTGTGACGTTTGGTAGCACACAAAGTGTTCCTCCGGTAAACGGGAGTTGCATAATCTCATAGTAATAGGAACATGTATAAGTCATGAAGAAAGCAATAGCAACATACTAAACGATCGAGTGCTAAGCTAACGGAATGGGTCAAGTCAATCACATCATTCTCCTAATGATGTGATCCCATTAATCAAATGACAACTCATGTCAATGGCTAGGAAACATAACCATCTTTGATCAACGAGCTAGTCAAGTAGAGGCATACTAGTGACACTTTCTTTGTCTATATATTCACACAAGTATTATGTTTCCGGTTAATACAATTCTAGCATGAATAATAAACATTTATCATGATATAAGGAAATAAATAAGAACTTTAGTATTGCCTCTAGGGCATATTTCCTTCAATAAGCCGGTTGGGTGAGGAGGCTATCCCTCTTTATTAGATGATGAAGAAAACAGATCACTTTGTTTGGAGTGATGCTGCTAATCAAGCGTTTGAGGATTTGAAGAAATAGTTGGCTGAGCCGCCCGTTCTCGCTGCTCCCATTGATAAAGAGCCTTTGTTGTTATATGTGGCTGCCAATAGCCGAGCTGTCAGCGTAGCCATTGTGGTGGAAAGGAAGGAGCAAGGAAAGGAGTATCCGGTTCAACGGTCGGTTTACTACATCAGTGAGGTACGTATTGAGTCCAAATAGAGGTATCTGCATTGCCAGAAGCTCGTGTATGGGGTTTTCATGGCTAGCCGGAAGCTTAAGCAGTATTTTTCTGGGTCATCCAATCACTGTGGTTAGTTTTGCCCCTTTAGGGGATATCATTCAAAATAGAGAAGCTACAGGTCGGGTAGCCAAATGGGCCATTGAGCTTGGACCTCATGGTTTGAAGTATGTGCCTTGTACAACCATCAAATCTCAAGCACTTGTGGATTTCATCAATGATTGGACAGAGTTGCAGATGCCCAAGGAGAAGCCAGATAACACATATTGGACTATTCACTTTGATGGGTCCAAGCAGCTGGAAGGCTCGGGGGCTGGAGTTGTATTAACTTCCCCGCGAGGTGATAAATTTTCTTATGTTCTCTAGCTGATGTTCCCTTGTACTAACAATGCAGCTGAGTATGAGGCCTTGCTCCATGGTCTTCGGATGGCTCTTGAGATGAACTTAAGCCGGGTGAGGTGTTTCGGCGATTCAGATCTGGTAGCTCAGCAAGTTTCTGGCACTTGGGATTCTAAGGATCCACTCATGGCAGCTTATCGTCGAGAGGTTAATGCTATTGTAGGTTACTTTAAGGGTTATCAAGTTGAACATGTTGATCGCTGGAAAAATGAGGCGGCTGATGCTTTAAGCCGGTTAGGTCCCAGCGTAAGCCGGTGCCTCCTAACACTTTCCTGGATATTCGGCCTAACCCTTCGGTCAAATTGCCTACAGAAGAAGATCTTGCTATTCCTGACCCGGAAGCACAATTGGTGGCGGCTCTTCATGCGATTCCTGATTGGACAGTTCCATATTTGGCTTATATGACCCGGGGCGAATTACCTGAGGATGAAACTTTAGCCAGACAGATAACCCGGCAGTCTAAGTCAATGACTATTGTCAATGGAGAGTTGCATCATCATAGTGTCACATGAGCGTTTCAATGTTGTGTTTCTCCTGAAGAAGGTTGTGAGATTCTACGAGAGATTCATGAAGGAGACTGTGGTCATCACGCCGGTTCTAAATCTCTCGTAGCCAAAGCTTTCCGTCATGGGTTTTATTGGCTGACGGCTCATGCTGATGCTGAGGATGTCGTCAGTAAATGTGATGGTTGTCAGAAGTTCTCACGACGAGGTCATGTGTCGGCTCAAGAATTGTGGATGATTCCTATTGCTTGGCCATTTGCATTCTGGGGGCTTGATATGGTTGGTCCTTTCAAAAGGTCCAAGGATAAAAAGACACACCTCCTGGTGGTGTTTAACAAGTTTACAAAGTGGGTTGAGGCAGAGCCAGTCAGTAAATGTGACGCAGCGACGACGGTTCAATTCATCAAAAGGTGATTTTCTGTTTCGTTTTCCCCACAGTATTATAACTGATAATGGCACTAATCTATCCAAAGGTGCTATGAAAGAATTTTGTCAGCGTGAGCATATTTGACTTGATGTATCGTCTGTGGCTCACTCCCAATCCAAAGGTCAAGCTGAGAGAGCCAATCAAGAAATTTTGAGAGGCATCAAGCCCCGGCTTATGGTTCCTTTGCAAAGGACGTCGGGTAGTTGGGTGGAGGAGTTACCCTCAGTGTTATGGAGTATCAATACTACCCCCAACAGATCTACGGGTTACACGCCCTTCTTCATGGTTTACGGAGCAGAGGCGGTTCTCCCTAGTGACATCCGTCACGACTCACCCCGTGCGGCGGCTTATGTTGAAGCTGACAATGAAAAAGCACGTCAGGATGCACTTGACCTGTTAGATGAGGAGTGTGACATCGCGGTGGCTCGTTCGATGATTTACCAGCAAGATCTGCACCGTTATCACAGCCGCCAGGTTAAGACCAAAACCTTTCAAGAAGGTGACTTGGTGCTCCGGCTTATTCAGGATCAGACTGATATGCATAAACTATCCCCGCCGTGGGAAGGGCCTTTTGTGGTCAGCAAGAATCTGAACAACAGATCATACTATCTTATCGATGTTCGAGACCACAAGGACTCACGCACGTCGCAGGAGGAGACCCGTCGGCCGTGGAATATTGCTCATCTTCGGCCGTACATATATTGACAGTGTATATATTATGATGATTATATGGCATCCCTGATAATGCAGGGCCTCTGTCGTTTCATTTCCAAGAATAATGAGTCTTTTTCATTACAAAATGCTCACTTGGGGGCTTCCTGCTCATTGAGCATAGCTGTGAATATCCCTCTTGATCGGCTCAATGCCACACTTCCAATGGTCACTTGGGGGCTTCCTGCTCATTGAGCATAGTTGTGAATATCCCTCTTGATCGGCTCAATGCCACACTTCCGATGGTCACTTGGGGGCTTCCTGCTCATTGAGCATAGCTGTGAATATCCCTCTTGATCAGCTCAACGCCACAAACCACTTGGGGGCTTCCTGCTCATTGAGCATAGCTGTGAATATCCCTTTTGGTCCGGCTTATACGCCATGGTTACAAAGCACTTGGGGGCTTCCTGTTCAAACATAGGTGTATTCACCAAAGAGAACATAGCATTACTACCCTCATGAGCTGGCTTGGAACACCAGGTGTATTCACCAAAACCTTCCGGGTTCTCCTGCTTTGTAGAATCTGCCACTCTGCCCGGGTAATCCCGGAATGACAAGCCGAACTCTTGACAAGTCAATCTTACATAGACCCTGAATTTTTCAACGTTAAAACGGCGGTCATGTGAGGCCGGACTCACAAAGTGTAAAAGGTTAACTCAGTGGCTTGGCGGCCCATGAAAGACTTGGAGCTTTAGGCTTGGCGACCTATGAAAGCCTCGTTTTCTCCATTTGATTTTTTTGAACATTTTTTGGATTCATCTTGATACCATATTGACATATGGTTTAATACGATTCAGGCCATGTAGCCTCAATCCTTACGGCTCATATTTGAGTATATCCGTGGTTTCTGATACCCCGACCTGGCTTTGGACTATAAGTCGCCAGTATATGATGATGTCAAATACTTGGAAGCATTGTGCTCTAAGTTTTGGGCTATTACCCCTTACTGCATTGGTACGGTAAGCCGGCAGTTTAATCAAATATCACAGGTATGATATTTTTTGATTATGTCTAGTTATGATTAAACCGGCCCTGGTTATGAACTGTTTTAGTCACTAGTGGTTTTATAAAGGGTATTATGACCCGTCCTGTGGTAAACCGCCAGGGCACTTGTGATCTACTTGTGTGCAGGGTAGTGCTAAATCTCATCTGCATAAATCGACGTTATCATAAGCATAAAGTGGTAGCTTTTCAAATGGCGGATCAAATAGTGTTGCGCAAAACAAAAATGTGCACGATGGCACGACAGATCAAAGTTTCGCTAATCTATTACATGGCTCGGCAAGCCAAAAGATCAAGTGTTTTTAGCGGATCAAATATATGAACCGCCCAGCGAATCAATCTTCTTGGCCTTGACGGTTTGAAGCTTCTGGATCATCCTTCTCCGGTTCTTCCTCCTCCTCCGCCGTATGGAAATTTGGTGATGACCAATCGATGCCACACAAGGCTTGTAATTCAGCTTCATCATCTATAAGTTCGGACGGTTCAACTTCAGGGGCGAAAGTATGCTTACGGATTGGGGGGATTAGATCCATCACTTTATAAGCCGGCGTGGGCATCTTCTGATTCTCCATGTCATAAGCCGGTTGGTATCTTGAAAGATCCGTTTCATTTGCAATTAGGCTGGCCAGGGGACGTATCTCCTTCACGCAGGCAGTGAAGTCTTTCTTATCAAAAGGACTGCCATCTTCTTTTAAGCTTGGGTACCCAGTAGCAATCTCGGTCGGGTCTAGCTCTGCTAGCCATGCCTTGGCCCGGCTTAAAGCTGTCACAGCTCCGGCTCTTGCAGATGACCGCTTCTTCTCGTCAATCCTAGCAGGCAAAACAAAAAGCTTTTTTAGGACATCACTCAAGAGAGTAGGTGCTCGATTAGTCAAAGAAATTGCGGCCAGTGCGTGCTGAGTTCCAGTATATAGCTATTCAACAAGTGTATAAACAGCCTTGAGCTTCACACGCATCTCTTGGCTAAGATTGCTGCTCCTGGGACCTGAGTAATAATTATGGATTGGTTAGAGGCGATTTGTACCATCAAGGAGGAGATTCAGTTTTGATGCTAGCAAGGTGACTCACCAAAGATAGCAGAAACCATCTGGGATACACGGTGTTTTAAACCGGTAAGCTCAGTGGTCCCCTCTTGAAGACCAGCTTCTACTTTTTCAGCCCGCTGCGTTAGAGATGTTTTCTCTTCAGCCCAGGCAGTTCTTTCAGCATCAAAACCGGTCTTCAGTTTTTCTGTCTCCTCCAGGCTAAATTTAAATTTTGAATCGGCTTTCCGGGTCTCAGATTCTTGATGCTCTAGCCGGGTTTTCACATCAGCTAATTCTGATTGAAGTTGAGCAGTGGCGTCCTGTACAAGCACAGATTTGCATCCACATTCATATTCGGGTTACAGGAATATAAGTCCCAAGCCTTTTGCAAGCAACAACGCTTGGCACTTGGGGGCTAATGCGTATGAAAAAATTCTTTGTACAATGGCAAGAAATGAATAAGTCCCAAGCACTTTGCAAGCAAGAGCACTTGGCACTTGGGGGCTAATGCATATTTCTCATGTTTCATTACTACTTTATGATGACCCGGTTTTGCTGCAAACGACCACAGCCGGCTCATGGGGGCTACAGAAGTAAGCTTTCATTTATAAACAATGATGAACAATACCGATTCATTCATGCTAATTAACCCGGTCCTTGGGGGCTACGGATGCAATGTTAAAGGCCCG
Organism: Aegilops tauschii subsp. strangulata; assembly: GCF_002575655.3. Classification (NCBI taxonomy): domain Eukaryota; kingdom Viridiplantae; phylum Streptophyta; class Magnoliopsida; order Poales; family Poaceae; genus Aegilops; species Aegilops tauschii. Next base: position 328,602,159 of record NC_053041.3, on the reverse strand, counting down.
GTTTAGTCCTGAAAGTGAAAGCCGACCTTTGAAGGATTTTATCTAACATGCTTCTTATACTCATGGTTATTCTAAGTCTACCGCATATTCACTCCTATCATACACATTAGACTTGGGGGCTGGCAGGATATACAAAACTTATTAAAGAGAGGAATTCATACCTCATATTGTTGATGCATCTGCTTCACCATATCAATTTCAAGGTCGCGGCTGGTGTGCACTTGGTTGAGGTACCCAGAAAGTACTTCACTAGTACTCAATTGAGAATAATTGACAATATCAAATCTCACTTTCCGCTTTTCAATGAATTCCTGTTTGGCGGAGTGCTTGACCAAGACAGTGGGATTTCCCAGTTCTTTAAAGCCGGTGCCAGTGATCACAACATCGTCGGCATGTGTTCCCGACGGTTTAATTGGGCTTGTTGATTCAGTGGTCACATGATTGAGGTCACTGGAGAGGTCAAGAACTTCTGGTGGAATATCATGGATAGGATCGTCAGGTTGTAGCACGGAGCTGTCGGATGCTGGAATATGTTGTTCCGGCTCATGGACTTTAGGATTTGCAGCCGGCTTGGCCACCTTTGACTTCTTGCTGGGCTTTGCTTTTCCACTGCATGAGTCATGAGAGGTCAGTACAAGTATAAGAACATAAGGATATAGAGAATACTAAGTAATTGTTGCTACCCAGGGGCAGTTTTGAAAGCCGGCAGCTGGGTCTGTGAGGAGTCGCCAGAGGAAGAGAGAGAAACCTCCTGATAGTTTGAATCAGAAGAATTAAGTGGCTTGTGGATGAGACCTGCCAGTGGATAAAAAGAGTTTACATTTGGAAAAGACCTCGTTTCGATGTTTCCGTGGAGCCGGAGTATTCGGTAAGCCGGAGGATAATTCTTCACCTCCGCTGGTCCGAGTTTGTCGCCGGTTCTCGTGCTGCTGTTGCTTCAAAAGAAAGTGAGGATCCAAATGAGCTAAGGGGTGTGAAAAGCTTACTTTCCGGGTTACCCGTCGAATTTTCTGTCTTGGCAAAGGCTCTTAGTCAGAGGAAATAATCGTTACCTCTGCTTCGACCGCTTGACTGGCCCTCGTGTCATCCTGGTGATAATCAGTGTCAATAAGATGGTTGAAAAAGGAGCCACGGGAATCAAGGGCTACCTCCAACTCAGAACTATCGTCCAGCTCGAACATCTCGGAAGCGGTCAATTTCTTCTTATTCTTCTTGGCGGCTCTCTTGGCGGCCTTCACTTTGGCCCTCGCCTTTTTGGCAGCTTCATGGTCATATTCCTTATTCCAAAAATCGGATTTAGCCTGTGAAAAGTCATCAAAGTCGAGTTAAAAGAACATTTGAATGATAAAGGAAAAGTAAGAGAATCAGAGGCTTACATCTGGTGGCGGGTTAAGCTTGCAGAAAGGGTTCAATCCCACTTTGCTGCAGCTCTCCAGGCTCTCGTTCAGAAGGGTCTTTGTCATTTCATTGATGGCATCATCAGTTAAGCACACGGAACTGTGGCGCAGTGGATCTTTTGCACCACCCGTGTAGGTACACATTAAGTTGGGCGGCGGCTTAAGGGTATGATTCGCCAAGAAACCCAGCACCGAACCAAGTCAATGCCAGTCAACCCATTTCCCAGCAGAGCATTGACCTTTGCAATAGTGGGGGCAAGTTTTGCACGCTCAGGAGCGGTAAGCTTTTCGGGAAGATGATGCTTTGGGTCAAGACGCTGGACACGATAACCCGGCAGTGGATTCTCGTCAGTCGGAGAGGTATCTTTGCAATAACACCATGTCTGGTTCCAATCTTTGTGGTGACTCGGTAAGAGACCATAGGGGAAGATCGCATCCCTTCTTCGTTGAATTGAGATCCCGCCAAGTTCTAAGCTGGGTCCGTTAGTAAACTCGTTTTGGCGGTTCAAATAAAAATATTCCTGGAAGAGTTCAACACTAGTCTCCTCTTGAAGGTATACTTCACCAAAGACTTGAAAATTATAGATATTTGACACGGAATTGGGTCCGATGTCTTGAGGATGCAATTGAAAGAAGTGCAGAACGTCTCGGAAAAATTTAGATCCAGGTGGTGAAAAGCCCCGGTTCATATGATCAGTAAAAACAATGATCTCACCGTCGTGTGGCTGAGGTTTTTTTCATTTTGCTTGGGAGCGCGCGAATGCAGATTATCTTTTGCTGGTAAGAAGCTGATTTTAACAAAGTCCTTGAGTGTGTTTTCAGTGACGATAGAAGGAACCCAATTGCATGAAGTGACTGTCTCCGGCGGCATTATGAAGGAAGAAGCCTAAAAAGAAAGAAATTTTGCCGGTTTAAGTTGATTCATTAAGTCGAAAGTAAATGTTGCAGTATCTACTCAGACTGGCGGCTTAAACGGGGCCTAATGATATATGACTAATTATAACTGGTGATGTAATCCGCCATGACAACAATGGTGTTCAAGATCTATCAAGAGAGAATTCTACTAAGTGTTGAGACAAACAGGTTTCACAGATTGATGCTATGATTTCGGATCTGCAACATGTCAGATAATGGAAAATATTTTTGACCTAAATTGCGGTGCTCGAGCAGTTCATATGTTCATATTGGTTTTCTTACGCAAAGGAGATGGTCTAAAAACAAAGGCATGTATCACGACTGCCGCTGTGCAGGAGGAGTGCAAAGTTTGAATCAAAGATATAAACTACAACGAAGAACAAGGACGAACTCTGACAAACTTACAGAATACCCTAATGAGATCTAGAGGAAAGGGAATGAGGAAAACTTACCTGAGCTGTTAATCAACGGTGGTGCGGGACCAAACTCTGGACAGATCAGGTTGATGAGGCGGCCAACGTCGAAGCAGTAGCTGAGGTCAAGGACGGCGGCGGAGCTCGGGCGCTAGAACGACGCAAGGAAGAAGAAAGAGATGAAGAGGCAAGGGAGGAAAAAGAAAGGGACCCCTGGCCCTATTTATAAGGCTGGAGGGATAAGTGACATGCGTGGGAATCGAGGAGGCCAAAAAATGGATATGTGACGACAAAAACGCCTTGATTTTCGGAGGTTCATTAAAAGAAAAAGGGGATTTAATACAGATTTGGGCTTTGTGTAATATTAAATGGCAGGTGATGTCATGGCGGGTTACCATAATTCCATTAGGTGATGTCATCGCTGGTTACAAGACCTCGCAAGGATAAATGAAGAAGGATTTTTTTTCTAAGTGTTGGAGATTGATATGAACAGGTTCAAATCAACCTGGGGCCTAATGTTGGGGATATGACTATTGGGTATGACCCTCCCAGGAGGGGTCGGGTTATCCCAATGGCGGTTCATCATAACAAAGCCCATGAAGATATAGAAGATGGCGATTTACGAAGGAGACTCGTTAAGGGGCCCAAAACCCAAAGGCGGCTTAAGGCCCATAAGTGTAAACCGCCATGTATGTATGACTTGGGTTGTAAGGTATGTATATTTAGTCACCGAGCCGGACACGTTTGTATATGAGCCGGCCGGGATTCCATGAGCCGCGGGCATCAGCCTGTGTATATAAAGGGACGACCCAGCGGCGGTTTAGGTAAGGAGACAACAAATTGAAAGCTAGGTCAAGCATAATCACTCCCTGGTAATCGAAACATCAGCAATACCACCTCAAACTAGATTAGGCCTTTACCTTCACCGCAAGGGGCCGAACCAGTATAAACTCCCCGTGTTCTTTGTCCCGTTTAACCCCTTTAAGCTAACCTTGTTGCGATGGCTCCACGACTAAGTCCTCACACTAGTACATCTGCCGTGACAATTCCACGACATCGGGGCTGTTAATGGGTTATTGGATCCAAACCGGAACCTGATAGCTTAACGGCGACCCATTACGGTGGATGCCACATGTCGTTTACCCTTGACGAAAACACTTCTATGATGCGCCATTTATCATCATGGAAGTGCACACTTCCGTGATGATAATTTTGGTATTGTCATGGAACACTTCTACGACCGCACAGGTATGACTATCTTGATTCTGTCATAAAATCGTCACGGATGTACATGCATGACAGAAAATGTGACCTACTGTGACAAACACGTATCATCACGGAACTGTTTTTTTGTAGTGACGTATCCTTGGTGATGAGTGCATATTGTTTAATTCTTATCATTTTGAGCGCTCCACCAAGATGTATGTGAAATGGAAGAGTGACCCATGATCCTAATCGATTGTGCATTTGCATTCAAAAGCAAATTTTAAATAATGCACAAATTTAGGGGGAGCTCTTGCTTATCACATACTTCTCAAAATGACGATGTATTTCATTCATATTATTATTCGTTGGAGCTTTGATCTATATGTTGTCATCAATTACCAAAAAGGGGGAGATTGAAAGTGCAACTAATCCCCGGGTGGTTTTCGTAATTCACAATAACATATAGCTCATTGAACTAATATCCATTCAAGTCTAATATTTCAGAAAGTTCAATGAATGGCATGGCATGGCCTAGAGATCTGGACCCCTCAAAATGCTAGGGACACATATTGGCAAAAGCTAAAGACTCTTCATTTATATTCAAGTGATCCAAGATCACATTGAGTTCAATGGAAAGCTTACTATTAAAATGGGATGAGGTGTTGCTTAATGGTCTACTTGCTCAAAATGCTTGGTGATATCGCTCCAAAGCCCTCAAGCACTTTCTCATTCCAAATATGTCCAAAACCCAAAGTGAAACTCGGCCCCACCGAAATCTTCTATCCGACGCCACCGAGTTCATTTGATATAGCCACTGCGAGAAACCCTAACACCTCGGTCACGCCGATACAGATCTCTGTCTCACCAAGATGGCCCTGCAAACTCTCTGTTTCCCTTTTGTAACATTTTGGTCTCACCGAAATGAGCGATCGGTCACACCGAGTTTGCTTGACCAACTCTCTATTTGCTCTTTGCTGAAATCGGTCTCACCGAGTTCACGCAATCAGTGCCACCAAGATGAGGTTTTGCCCTAGCCCTAGCACATCGGTCCCCCTGAGTTGTTCTAGTCGGTCCCACCGAGATTCCTAATAGTCACATTTTGGACTGAATCGTCTCACCGAGTTCTTCTATTCGGTCTGACCGAGTTGGGTCATACTCCCTCCGTCCCAAAATAAGTGACTCGACTTTGTACTAACTTTATTACAAATTTAGTACAAAGTTGAGTCACTTATTTTGGGACGGAGGGAGTATGTGTGTAACGGTTGGATTTTGTGTGGAGGCTATATGACTGGTACAGCGAGGTGCTATACAAACGGTTTTTAACCCCTTTCCGCGATGGTGTTTGGAGCCGTCGCCAAGTGAGTGGCTGCGATACACTACAGGAATCAGGCACTTTGCCGTCTTCCATGGCTGATGGCAAAGGCATGCCTGGCGGATGGCAAAGGCCTTTGTCGTCAGCCAGCAGACGGCAACAGGTCTGACTGAATAGGCTACGACAAAGGGTTCTTTGCCGTCTGCTGGCGGACGGCAAAGATGAAATGGTCTTTGCCGTCCGCCAGCGGACGGCAAAGAGCCTGGATGGCACATGTGGCAGGTTCGGTCCGTTAGGGGGTTAACGGCGTGCTTTGTCGTCAGCTGGCGGACGGCAAAGACCTTTGCATATTTGTCATCTGCCAGCGGATGGCATAGCGGGCCACGTGGCAGCACTTGGGGGGCTGGCCTATTTGATTTCTTTGTCGTCTGCTGGCTGACGGCAAAGATGCAAGGGTCTTTGCCGTCTGCCAGCAGACGGCAAAGTATCCAAATAGGCAGCCTATTGCCCCAGGTTGCACAGGTAGCTGACACGTGGCATATTTGCCGTTTGCTGGCTGATGGCAAAGCTCTTTGCCGTCGGCCAGCAGATGGCAAAGAGCCTGTATAGCCCCTATTTTTTTTTCTGTTTTTTCTTAAATTCATTCAATTTCACATAGATATATATATATACACACATATGAAAATACTTTCGACAAGCATACCAACACATATACATACCAAATCATATCCCTGCCATATGGATATGATCATCCAACACATATACATAGAAAATCAAAAGTCCATATGCAACATATATAGCTAGCCAACATATCCAACAACAAGCATACAACGGTTTCATCCATACGTAGATATATAGGTAGCAAGTTTCACATTGTCCATCCTACAAAATCAAAACAAGAAGGAAGCATAAAGAGAAGAGTAGACTCCATCAACGCAAGCTTCCTCATCTAAAGCAAATCTGCAAATTGGGAAAGATGAAAGTTAGAAGAAGAAGAAGAAGACTAGTTAGAAGAAGAAGAAAAAGAAGAGGAAGAAGAAGAATAAGAAGAAGAAGAAGAAGAAGAAGAAGAAAAAGAAGTTGAAGAAGATTTTTTTTCTTCTCTTTCTTTTTCTCCTCTCCTCTTCTTTATCTTCTTCTTCTTCTAACTAAGGTAGGTAAAAATGCCATTTTATTGCTAAGCTAGGTAAAAATGCTAAGTGTAGGTCATTTTAGAGCTAAGCTAGGTAAATAGGTCATTTTGGGCTTAGTAAGGTTATTATGTCATTTTCGAGGAAAATAAGCTAAGTCTATATCATTTTGGAGGTAACAAAGATTATCATGCCATTTTTGACCTAAGTATGCTAAGTATGTCATAAATGGACTGAAGAAGCTAAGTATAGCTCATTTTTGTCTAACTTAGGTAATTATGCCATTTAGGAGGAAAGTAAGCTAAGTATGCATTTGTTAAGCAAAACACTAGAGAAAACTTACCCTCGTCACAACAAATGCGATTAAGATCGCAACTAAGGTAACAATTGATCCAACGGCATAATGATACCAAGCCTCATTATCAATGACATATTTTCTAATCTTCTAAATCTTCAAGCGCATTGCATCCATCTACAAGCGCATTGCATTCATCTTCATCTTGTGATCATCGACGACATCGGCAACATACAACTCCAATGTCATCTTCTCTTCTTCAATTATTTTAATTTTTTCTTTCAAATACTCATTTATTTTTCAACTAAATTTAACTTCTTGACAAGAGGGTCGGTTTCAAATTGCGATACACATACCTCCTAGATTAAAATATCTCTATGTCAACTTGATGTCCATAATTGTCATAAATGCGAAATGCAACAAATAGTTATGAAAGAGAATTTACCACATCTGAATCATAAAGCGGATGAGGGCCGACGGGGACGGACATCAAGACCATGGCACCATGTATAAGAAACAATCATACAAATTAAGAAAATTATACAAGTAACTATATAAATCATACAAGTATACAAGTAACTAATAAATCAAGTACAACATAAAAAATTGAATACCTAATAATAATCTGGATCGTCGGGTTCAATAAATGCTCTGGGATCAATAAAGGCATCATCATCATCACTATCGGTAATGACGTGCTCATCATCATCATTAATAAATGCATCATCATGTCAAAGGCCACCTTTACCTAATCGGTCAAGCATTGACAGGTCATCCGCAGCAGTAACCTCTTCTAGTTCAGGCTCTTCTTGTTCCGGCTCAGGGGTGAAGTCGGGTTCACTGTCGCTGTCTACTACAATGTTCTGGGGTGAAGTAGAGCAGTTCTTGAAACGTTTTTCTTTGGAAAGACGTGTTTCTTGGAAGAATTCTCCTTCATATGTGTCTAGGTTAACGTGAGGTTCATAATCCCCTTCATTGGGGGGAGGTAGTCTAACACGTGGTGGCACTTCCTAAACGACATCCCAAGCAGTGAGATTTGGATCACTTTGACAGGCCCACGGTAGATAGAAAACTTGGGTTGCCTGTTGAGCCATAATATAGACATCGGGAACATCCAAATGGGTGCTTTGTTTGATTTCCACTAGCCCCAAGTGTTCATGAGCCCTTCTAGTCTCCTTCGGCTAGAACCAATAACATTTGAAGACTATGACATTTGGTGGGTTTGCACCATAGAATTGAAGTTCATAAATTGCTTCAACTCTTCCATAATACTCGGTATCTCCTTCGCCGATAGCAGAGACACAACAATTTGTAGACTTTCGGTCGGCCATAGATAGCTCTTTGTCATAGGTACGAAAGCGATACCCGTTGATGTCGTATTTGTCAAATGAACGGACCTTAAAGTCAAAACCATTAGCGACTTGTCTCAATTCGGCATCCATTAACTCTGAATTAGCCTACAAGTTTAATACGAAAGGGATTGTTGCATTAGCCACAAATTAGACGAAGAAATGAAATGGTCTAATGGAAATTACCATTTGTTTGAACCAAGAGATGAAACCGGGATAGCCGCCTCCATGCTTTGCCAGAAGCTCATACTCTTCGACGAAATCCTTTTGGATCACCGCTCCATACGAGAATTTGGCGACGTATCGACTGTATCAAATTTATCCGGGAATAAGAGCTGTTCAAAGCAATTAGAAGTTGCAAAACAATGTATCGAGAACATACTCGATGTACGGTTGCACTTCTGTTAGGTTAGTGAAGATATACAACGAAATGATCTGCCATTCTTTGAAATCCAACATTAAGGAATTAGAAGCACCGGCTGGTGCGAGATCCCCTTTGAATAGGCTGAGGTTGGATCCACCCTTTTTAGGGTCGTCAGCATTGTACCGAGGCTTCGGATTTTGCAAATGACGATTTTTGGCTTCGTAGTGTGCTGTCACAAAGTTTGCCGCCTCCTCAGTAATGAATGCCTCAGCAATCGATGCTTCAATTCTATGTTTATTATTACATTTTGCTCGTAGTGTCTTCTGCATCCTCTCAGTTGCGTAGCACCAATGATTTTGCACGCCCCACCCCCCAATCTTGCCTCAGTTGGGAGATGCAAAATCAAGTGCTGCATTGGATTAAAGAAGCCTAGCAGAAAGATCTTCTCTAACTTGTAGATCAACTCCGGCGCCAACTCTTCCATTTCTTCTAGCAGGCCATCTTTAAAGAACATGAAAGAAATAGCTCAGCTCTGCCAGTACTAGCCATTCATCCTCAAGGATGAAGCCACGCAACATCACCGGCATTACCCGCTCAATCCATATGTGCCAATCATGACTCTTGAGACCAAATATCTTCAATTTATCAAGACTCGCTCCCCTCTTTAGATTCGCTGCATACCCATCGGGGAACATCAACTCCTTTTGCACCCACAAGATAATTTCCCTCATAGTTGGCCTTCCAAGATTAAACCATGCCATTGGCTTTGTCCAGTTCTGCTTTCCTTTTGGTGGTTGCATGTTTTGTAACGGTCTATGACATAGCGCCTCCAGATCGATTCTAGCCTTAGTATTATCCTTTGACTTCCCATCTATGCCAAACAATGTACCAAAAAGTGCCTCGACGATATTCTTCTCAGTGTGCATCACGTCGATGTTGTGTGGGCAAAGGAGGTCTTTGAAGTAAGGCAGATCCCACAAGCATGTCTTGTGAGTTCAGGCGTGTTTCAAATTATACCCCTTGAAATACCCTGGATGCTCTGGATCTGTCTTTAACGGATCCAGGGTCTCTTGGCCTGTCAACGTAGGTGGTGGAGAGTTTTTGACAACTCTACCTCTGATGAAGTTCTTCCTGTCTTTCCTGAACTTATGGCGAGGATCCAGAAACTGTCTATGCATGTCAAAGAAAGAAAACTTGCGACCGGCTTGAAGCCAACGAAATTCAAGAGCTCCCTTGCACGGGAACCTTCCATGCACACACCAGCTAACGAATAGTGCATACGCCAGCAAGTCATGCGTCGAGTACATGTACCAGACACGCATTATGAAGTTACATTTGCTAAAGGCGCCGTATGTCTTGAACCCATTATCCCAGGCTTCTTGCAATTCCTCCTTTAGCAGCTGCATGTACACATTCATATTCTTCCCCGGATAGTTGGGCCCTGGAATTATCAACGTTAGGAAAATGTTTTTTCTTTGCATAATCTGCCCAGGGGGGAGATTGAGTGGAAAGACAAACACGGGCCAACAACTGTATTGGGCTGCCATCAGACCAAACACACTGAACCCATCCGTGCTGATGCCGACTCGAGGATGTCTCGGATCTGCCGCTTTGTCATCATGTAATGCATCGAAGCGCTTCCATGCTTCACCGTCCGATGTGTGCACCATCATCAGCTTCCCATCTGCATCTAGTTGGGTTCTTTTGCCCGTTTTATGCCATGTCATCTGTCTGGCCGTCTCTTCGACCATGAAAAGACGTTGAAGTCGTCGTACGATTGGCATATACGGAAGAAAATTAACGGGGATTTTGGTCTGCGTCTTCTCACCCATGCCGTTGTCTAACACAACATACCTGGATGACTTGCAAATGGGACAATAGTTCAAGTCCGCAAACTGAAGCCTAAATAAGGCACATCCTTTCTCACAGGCATGTATCTTCTCATAGGGCATCTTAAGAGCACGGAGGATTTTGTCTGACTGGTACAGGTTTGCAGGTAGTACATGGCCTTTGGGTAGAAAACGTCCAAATACTGTCAATTGTGTTGTAGCATTCTCTGCCCAAGTTGAATTTAGCCTTCAGAGCCATTATTTATGAGATGGCATCGAGCTGACAAAGCTCAGTGTGCTCGTGGAGAGGATGTTTTGAAGACTCCAATACTTCATTGAAGGCCTTTGCAGATTCCTCCATCTCAACGTCCGAGTCCCGAGCATCATCAAAGTCTTGCACCATGTCTTGAATCCCGGTACCATGCTCGTCGGTGCGACGATGAAGCACCTCAGCTCTGGCACGTTGGGCAGACTCGCCATGAAATGTCCACACGGTATAATCTGGCGTAAAACCCCTCTTCTGCAGGTGTTTTCCCATTTCATCCTCTGTCCTCTTGTCCCAATTGTTGCACCGCAGAGGGGCACCATGTTGTCCTCTGGACATTTGCAAATGTGGCAGAAACCCCTTGGTTTTTGTTAACCATTCAATGTTCATGTCTTTCTGACTAGTGTGACCGGTGTACATCCACGCACGATCACTCATCTTGCCTAGCTATTGGACACATAAGAAATATAATATAAATCAGCATGTATATGTTCATCAGTTAATGGAGTTTGTCACTTTCATTACATCCATGCAACCTAGACGCTAATAGGTAAAGATAGGTCCTAATCCCACCCGAGTATGTGTAGATTGGGTTCGTTTTCCCATGCTCCGCTCTAGATCCGACGCAAAATTTCGTAAGCACCTCCCCGCTGTTCTCCTGATACACGTCTCGGCAATAAGTAGAGAGGATGTGTACCCGGAGAACGCAGGGAGGCACTGACGTAATTCTGCATCGGATTCGGAGCAAAGCATATGGGAAAACGAACCCAACCTACACATACTCGGGCTGTCCATGGATAACGTTGGACAATTAGAAAGAATCATGGTTATAAATATGCAAATGCATGCATATTTATAGATGTAACCCTTTCGAACGGGAGATGCATAGTGGTCACGCATACTGATGATTGAAGACACCTATAGCTAGCAAGTTTCATCGGCACGAAGACCGGAACAGAGCAAATGAAGGGGGGGAGGAGATGTCATTTGTGCTCACCCATGAACCCAGGGGCGCAGCTCGTCGAACACTAGACCCTCGCAGCGACTGTCGGTGTCAAAACCGGTGGATCTCGGGTAGGGGGTCCCGAACTGTGCGTCTAAGGTCGATGGTAACATGAGACAGGGGAAACGATGTTTACCCAGGTTCGGGCCCTCTCTATGGAGGTAATACCCTAATTCCTGCTTGATTGATCTAGACGAATATGAGTATTACAAGAGTTGATCTACCACGAGATCGTAATGGCTAAAACCCTAGAAGTCTAGCCTGTATGATTATGATTGCCCCGATGGACTAAACCCTCCGGTTTATATAGACACCGGAGGGGACTAGGGTTGTACAAAGTCGGTTATAGAGAAAGGAATCTTCATATCCGAGCGCCAAGCTTGCCATCCACGCCAAGGAGAGTCCCATCCGGACACGGGTGAGAGTCTTCGGTCTTGTATCTTCACAGCCCATCAGTCCGGCCCATGTCCAACAGGCCGGACGCCCGAGGACCCCTTAATCCAGGACTCCCTCAGTAGCCCCCGAACCAGGCTTTCAACGACGATGTGTGCGGCATGTAGATTATCTTCGGCATTACAAGGCGGGTTCCTCCTCCGATGACTTCAAAGAGCTGTATTCGGCCTTCCATTTAATGTCGTACCCATCGGCTTCTATGTATCCACGGCTTCAGCTTCCATGTGTCGAGTGAATACAAGAGGTCGGGGTATTTTTTGCACATAACACCCCAGCCATAGAAGAAAGGCGTCTATTTAAAGAGATTGGATCTCAGATCCATTTCGCACCATGCAGAAAATCCTCAGAGCTTGCTAGGGGAACCACTGCAACATGGCTAGCGCTCCTAGCTCTTCCTCCCATCCCCACGGCTCCGAAAAAGGCGATTGGGAGAGATGTTCTGTATTTCACGGTCAGCTGGTGAAGCTGCAAACATAGGGATTCCCCCCCCCCCCCGCGGATCTAGTCCCCGTTCGAGTAGGATTGACTTCCTTCAACGGCGGGGCTCAGGCGGAGAATTTCCCCAGTCCGTCCAGGGGGAACGAGTGTGCTTCATTCCCTACTTGCTAAGAGGCGTCGGATTTCCAATCCACCCGTTCCTCCGAGGACTTCTGGAGTATTACGGCCTCCAACTGCACAATTTCACTCCTGCCTCCATCCTGCACATCGCGGGTTACGTTGCTCTTTGTGAGCTATTCCTAGGCTGTGAGGCCCATTTTGAATTATGGAGGAAACTATTATGCCTCGTCCCTCGTAACCAAGAGGGATCAATATTCGAAGTGGGTGGAGCCGAGGTATGGTGCATCGCCGAGACCGGATACCTGTCCGGCACGCGGAAGAAGGCGTCCGAAGAGTGGCCTTCCAAATGTTTCTATATTGAGGACATCGCTCTCCCCGACCCAGTTCGAATGGGTCTTCCCGAATTTTCAAATGCTCCATTGAAGAAACGCCAGAGCTGGCGTCCTCGGAGCCTCGAGGAGGAAGATAGTGTGGAAGTCCGTCAGTTGATGAGCAAGATAAGGACACTTGCCCATTCCGGACTATCAATAGTCGAGGTAATGGCGACTTCCATAGTGCGGGGGGTTCAGCCACTCCAATACAGAGGGCTTCCCATGTGGCACTATAATGGAGAAGATGACGCCTCCCGCTACGGTCGGAAGGGTCCGGACACCCCGCCGCTTTGGCCAAAATATTGGCCGAACTGTACAAAGGGGAGAAAGAGGAGTTCACTCATATTAAACGTCGAGATGGATTTTCCATGTACAATCCACCTAGCTGGGTGAGTTCTAATCTCGCCACTTTACTCAATCCTCTCCCTGAGTCACTTTTAATGGACATTAACCCATCCATTTGTAACAGGAATGGCGGAAGGTTACCGAGGGGATCTATAGCCCCGCCCCACAGCCAGAGGATCACAACCGGGACCTTGACCATGGATTCGAAGAGGATCTAGACATATTCATGGAGCTCGAGGATGGAGTGTTCTACCAGGTGAGCTATGACTGCACGGAAGTGGCCATCACCGCCGACTTTCCTGGTCTCCTCCCTGCCTCGCATGTGAGTGACCAAGAGACACCTTCTTCGAGAGAGCTTCCTCATTACACCTCACCCACCGCACTATTTTGTGCTCCAAAGGGGAGGCGCCCGACGCCTCGACGTGCGCCAGAGGCATCTCCTAAGAGAGCGGCGCCCGCACCAAGCCAATCTTCGAAGAGGAAGGCAAAGGACAACACGACAGAGCCTTCATCAAAGAAGTATGGTTTGTAATCATGTCCCCTGGCAGTCACATCGAACTGTGACATTATCCGTTGTGTCTTATCAGGAAAAGCGTTCGCCGGACTATGTCCGGGGATCTTACCGGCCGCCCCTCCACAAGTCAGGTTCCCGACCCTGCCTTAAAGGCGAGGGATGATACGGGAGTGACGCCGGGTTGTCCTTCGACAGAGGATTCAGATGATGTGTCCGTCACAAACTCTGAAGTGGAAAGCACCATGAATCATCGGCGCCGGCAGGCCGCTCTTCGCGACTCCGGCTTTTCAAAAGAGGCATTCAACGCCTTCATCTCGGCTGATGCATACATCCGAGCTGCTCGAGACGGGCTTACTAGAGCCACAGACTAGCATTTGAAAGATATGCGGGTAAGTACACATTTGTACAAATCTGATAATTATATACCAGTAGCCCCCGAGACTTGAAGTAGTTGATACGACTGTTTTAAGGATCATTGTATAACCAGGTGCTCACAGAGAAGAACAACCTGTTGTCTCAAGAGCTGGAAAAATGTCGGACCCAGCTGGCTGCTGCTACCGCCGAACTGGAGAAATCCAAGGAGGCATCGCCTGGTAATGTTCCCCTCCATCGAGAAAATACAATCATGTACCAGCAATATTAATACTTTTTGTATTTCCCATGGCAGGATCATTGGATCAACTGAAGGAGGCCCTGAAAGTCGTGCAAGCGGGTGAACAAGAGGCCAAAAGGCAACTAGCCGCAGGCAACCGTGTGCTGACACGAGTCAGGGATGAGAAAAATAAGCTGCAGGATTCCAACACCCAGCTGGGCGAGGAACTAAAAGACGTACGAGCCCAGCTGGCCAACTCCGTGAAGGAGAATAAGAGACTGCGAGGCGGCATATTCAGTATGCTTTTCGAACTTGTCTCCCTATAATTCGGCGAGGGCAGGAACTGACAGATTTATGTCTGCAGGTATGCTGACTGGCCGCCCCAAAGAGGAAATGTTCGCATCTCAAGGCGACCTATTACAAGATCTTTCCCAAAGGCACGAGCGAGTTCGGCAAGCAATGCGGAGTGTTGCCAAGGCTTTATGGCCATCTGCCTCCCCTCCAGGAAGTATGGCGGAGCTCGTGGAGCTATTCAAAGGAGTCCGGCGGCGTATTCGATTATGGAAGATATCAGCCTGCCGAGAAGGTGTGTGAGAGGCCTGGGCCATGGTGAAGACACGGTACACCAAGCTTGATCCAAATCATATGGCCCGGGTTGGACCTCTAGGGTCGGACGGAAAAGAAATTCCTGTTAGTTTGGCATATGACCAGGTAAAAGTAGCCGCAAAATATTCCCAACAGGATTGTAAGTTAGACAGCCTGTTACATGGCATAGAGGAGGAAATTTTTGAGTCCCGGTGACTATGTACTTTCCTTGACATATTTGTCCCTAGCCGGATTGTAAAACGATCGTCATGGCAGAACTTTTCGCTTCGACCTCTGTACCCGAAGGTACGGAGTGTTTCCGAATACCTGAGCGGCAAGATAGACCGGGGTATGTGTGGAAATCACACGTAGGGGTCATAGTTGCTTCAACAGACAAGTTGTATCCGTCTAGCTAAGTTATATTACATTGTAATTATAAGAAACATCTTCTAGAGAGAATAGTTCCGTTAAGGGTTCCTTTCCCTGGGTGAACATGCGTTAATATGCATGTCCGAACTGTGATTGAGAAATCGCAGTATACGTAACATCTGGGGGTTCACAGTGTAATGAGTGTGAAGACATCTTTAGTCCACCGACCGAATATTCCCTTAAGAATGCTAGTTTTCGGCTTCACCCAGTCTGAGGTACACATCCGGATGACCCGGCAATAACAATCGCAGAGGTGCTCCCTTTATGCCCTAGCTGAACAAACGGGAATGTAGGGCATAACCATAGGAGCCAGGCAACCCAGCTTGGCCAAAACTTAAGTCTAACGATGCATATAATGGCGAAGAAAAGGTACATATGAGAAAAAACACATATGTGGTGACCGTGATGCCCGGAAAATAATAATAAGCTTATGTTCAAGAAGCCGCCAGGTATTATGGGCGTACATATTTAAGGACATGTACGTCGTAGGTGCGCGGTTTAGCCGCACGAGAGCTTTAAAGATAAAAAAGGCGAAAAGAGAGGAAAAAGTAATGGAAACAAAAGGGAGAAGAAGACGAACAAAGAGTTCGGCTCTAGGTGTAGAATCTTCAGAGTCTGTCCGCGTTCCATGGGTTCGGCTCTAGGCGATTGTCTGATGCAGCACGCAGGCGGTATGCTCCTAAGCTGAGAACTTCATCAATGATGAAGGGACCCTCCCACTTGGGCTTGAGTTTATCCTTTTTCTTCTCTGGCAAGCGTAGAACGAGTTCGCCAACATTATAAGTCTTGTCCCGCCCTTCTCTGCTTTGATATCTGCGAGCCTGCTGTTGATAAAATGCGGAACGGGCTTTTGCGACGTTGCGCTCCTCCTCCAGGGCATCTAAGCTGTCCTGCCGATCAAGCTCGGCCTCTCTCTCTTCATACATGCACACTTGAGGTGAGTCATGAATAATGTCGCAGGGCAACACAGCCTCTGCGCCGTACACCATGAAGAAGGGTGTATATCCGGTAGTGCGATTGGGCGTGGTCCGCAGCCCCTAGAGTACAGAGTCGAGCTCCTCAATCCAGTGCTTGTCCGATTCCTTCAAATACCTCACTAGTCTAGGCTTGATGCCGCTCATAATAAGACCATTGGCTCGTTCGACTTGACCGTGATTTTGCGGGTGATAGACAGAGGCGTAATCGAGCTTAATGCCCAGATTAGCACACCAGGTTTTCACCTCATCGGCTGTGAAATTGGAGGCGTTATCGGTGATGATGCTGTGTGGGACACCATAACGGTGCACGACACCGGATATGAAGTCTATCACTGGTCCGGCTTCGACCGTTTTAACTAGTGTGACCTCTATCCACTTAGTGAACTTATCTACCATCACCAGCAGATAGTTTTTCTTATGGCTTCCTCCTTTAAGGGGTCCGACCATATCAAGTCCCCAGACCGCAAAAGGCCAAGTGATGGGGATTGTTTATAAAGCGGTGGCTAGCATATGGCTTTGGTTGGCGAAAAGCTGGCATCCGACGCACTGTTGGACAAGGTCCTGTGCGTCTGCTCGGGCCGTCAGCCCATAGAAACCTGTACAGAAGGCCTTACTTACAAGGGCCCGAGCCGCAGCGTGGTGACCACCGAGACCGGCATGAACTTCAGCCAAGAGCTGTCGTCCCTCTTCTTCGGAGATACATCTTTGAAGTACTCAGCGCTTTTCTTGTAGAGCTCTCCGTCGTGGACCTTGTAGGCTTTCGAGCGCCGGACAATGCAGCGAGCCTCATTCTGATCCTCAGGGAGCTCTTGCCCATTAAGGTAGGCCAAAAAGGGTTCCGTCCATGGGGCAATGACTGCCATGATAAGATGGGCCGATGGTGTTACTTCGGTGGCTGAGCCCCCGATGATATCGGTATGTGTTTGGAATCTGGGGGCATAATCAGGTCTGGAGTGGTGTTGCCGCTCTCCCCTTGCCACACCACGGATGGATTGAAGAGCCTTTCCAGAAATATGTTAGGCACGACGGGGTCGCACTTGGCTCCGATGCGAGCAAGGACATCTGCCGCTTGATTAATTTCTCGAGCCACATGATGAAACTCGAGCCCCTCGAACCGAACTGACATTTTGAGAACGGCGTTATGATAGGCCGCCATCTTCGGATCTTGGCGTTGAAATCTCCATTTATTTGGGATATTGCGAGGTTTGAATCCCCGCGCACCTCCAGGCGTTGTATGCCCATGGAGACGGACGTCCGAAGACCATGCAGTAAGGCCTCGTATTCGGCTGCATTATTGGAGTCTGTGTATAATATTTGGAGTACGTACTGAACTGTGTCTCCAGTGGGGGATGTTAAGACAACGCCCGCTCCTAAGCCCGCCAGCATTTTGGAGCCATCGAAGTACATGACCCAGTTGGAATATGTGCCGTACTCTTTAGGGAGTTCAACCTCTGTCCATTCGGCGACGAAGTCAGCCAGTACTTGGGATTTAATGGCCCGGTGCGGTTTGTATGTTATGTCGAATGGAAGGAGCTCAATGGCCCACTTGCCAATCCGGCCTGTGGCATCGCGGTTGTTTATTATGTCATTCAGTGGTACTTCAGAAGCCACCGTGATCGAGCACTCTTGGAAGTAGTGTCGCAGCTTCCGGGATGCCATGAAGACCGCGTATGCTATCTTTTGGTAATGAGGGTACCGGGATTTGCATGGTGTGAGGACAGTGGATACATAGTATACCGGCTTCTAAAGCGGGAATTTGTGTCCGTCCTCCTCTCATTCGACGACGAGCACCGCGCTAAACACTTGGTGTGTTGCTGATATGTATAACAACATCGGTCCACCGACGTTGGGTGCGGCCAGGATTGGGTTGCTCGCTAAAAGAACCTTTATTTCCTCCAGTCCAGCCGTTGGCGCATCCGTCCATTCGAAGTGGTCGGTGCGTTGGAGAAGGCGATAGAGTGGCAGTGCTTTTTCTCCTAGTCTGGAGATAAAGCGGCTTAAAGCTGCCACACACCCGGCTAGTTTTGGGACCTGTTTAAGGTCTGTTGGCGTAGCCAATTGAGACAAAACTCGGATTTTTGCTGGGTTTGCTTCAATTCCTCTATTGGAAACGATGAAGCCCAGTAGTTTTCCAGCGGGGACGCCGAAAACACACTTTTCCGGATTGAGCTTGATGTCATATGAATGGAGGTTGTCGAATGTGAGACGCAGATCGTCTATCAATGACTCGACGTGCCTAGTTTTGATGACGACGTCATCCACATATGCTTCAACTGTCTTGCCGATCTGTTTCTCCAGGCATATTTGAATCATGCGTTGGTAGGTGGCCCCGGCATTTTTGAGCCCGAAGGGCATAGTGTTGAAGCAGAACGGCCCATATGGGGTGATGAATGCCGTTGCGGCTTGGTCGGACTCCTTCATTTTGATTTGATGGTATCCGGAGTATGCGTCGAGGAAACACAGTGAATCATGTCCTGCAGTAGCATCAATAATCTGATCGATGTGAGGGAGGGGGGAGGGATCCTTAGGGCAGGCCTTGTTTTCGGCGCGGAGTGCTATGTCCGTATCACTAGCAAGAGTGATGATACCATTGGGCCCAGGCATCTTGAGCTTCATGTACCCGTAATGAGGTATAGTTTGGAAGCGTGTAAATGCATTTCGCCGCAATAGGGTGTGATATCCGTTGCTGAAAGGGGCCACTTGGAAGGTTATCTCTTCGGATCGATAATCCTCCGGCGTGCCGAATACCACGTCAAGTGTGATTTTTCCCCCACATCGCGCCTCCCGACTGGGAATGATTCCTCAGAAGGTCGTGCTGCTTTGCTCGATGCGGCTCCTGTCTATTTCCATTCTATTGAGTGTATCCTCGTAGATGAGGTTTAGTCCGCTGCCGCCGTCCGTGAGCACTTTGGTGAGCCAAAAACCGTCCACAATTGGATTGAGGACCAAGGCGGTCGGTGCCCGGACTGTCCGGAATTTTGGTTTGTCACTGCCATTGAAGGTTATGGCCGTGTCATTCGAAGGGTTTGTTGCTGTGACTTGGCAGACTTCGGCGAGGTCGCGGAGGGCCCTTTTGCGCCAGTTGTTTGAAGCAAAAGTCTCGAAGACCGTCAATACGTTGAGGTTGTCATCTTCCGGGGGTGTTGCTCTGGGATATTTTTGGTGAGGATATCCTCGCCGCTCTTGGCCACTTGCCGGAGTATCCAACATGCTCTAAGGTTGTGGGTTGGTATGGTATCCAGTGTTGTGTGTATTTTGCATGGCCTATCGAGCCATCCCTCCAGAACGGTTCCGCGCCCCGTAATGGGCTTAGATTTCTTTACTATTGGTTCAGGTGCCCTGTGTGGGTGCATCCTTTTTGCCCGGATGAAGGGTTGAGTGGAAACTGGTCGTTCCCAGCGAGCTGCTTGAGTTTTCCAGGCGCTTTCCATTGCACAGTACTTCTGTACGATGGTTGCCAAGTCAGCGAAGTGTAATACGTGACGGCGGTTGATGGCGTTGAGGATTCCTACGTCCGTGCAATTATTGCAGAATGCTGAGATCGCGTCTTCGTTGCGTCAATCTTTAATCTTGTCTTTGACAAGGAGAAATCTGGCCCAAAAGTGATGGACTGTTTCCTGAGACTGCTGCCGTATGTACATGAGATCGCGTATATCTGGGTGGGTGGGTGGTTTTAAATCCGAACCTTGACCCAATTTGTGATCCGGAGTTTGAGAAATCTCCGAGCTTAATGGTTCGGGCTCCAAGATATCAACTGCTTTTTCAGGCCCATCATCTGATTCTAGGTTCGGAGGACAGGGCACGTCATTCCGCGGACAAGTATCCGGCTCTTCGAGCTCGGAAATCCGAACATAGTTCGTCTTCAATATAGAGGAAGAGTTGTTGTCTTGCTCCTCTACTACCGCTATCTGATGGGTGATCGGCGGAGATTTGATTACTCTCTGATCGGGTTTAAGCCCAATCCGATCGTAGTCTGTAGCGATCCCAAGGCGGCAATGCGATCTAGGAGTTCGCTTAAAGACGACAACTCCATCGGATCCATCCGTTTGGAGTATTTGGGGTCAACACGGAGGTGATTTTCAATGACCCGAGAAGTCATCGTCGGCTTGACGGCTGTTTGGGCGGTCATGGTAAAGCCGCCCAACCGGAGGGTTTGGCCTGAGGCCAGGGCTCCTCCGGAGGTGATACTGTCCTTGATAACAAGGAGAGCCATCAATCTTGTATTCGACGTCACAGCGGAACTCTCAATGAAAGCACCAATGTCGGTGTCAAAACCGGCGGATCTTGGGTAGGGGGTCCCGAACTGTGCGTCTAAGGTCGCTGGTAACAAGAGACAGGGGACACGATGTTTACCCAGGTTCGGGCCCTCTCTATGGAGTTAATACCCTACTTCCTGCTTGATTGATCTTGATGAATATGAGTATTACAAGAGTTGATCTACCACGAGATCGTAATGGCTAAAACCCTAGAAGTCTAGCCTGTATGATTATGATTGCCCCTATGGACTAAACCCTCCGGTTTATATAGGCACCGGAGGGGACTAGGGTTGTACAAAGTCGGTTACAGAGAAAGGACTCTTCATATCCGAGCGCCAAGCTTGCCATCCACGCCAAGGAGAGTCCCATCCGGACACGGGTGAGAGTCTTCGGTCTTGTATCTTCACAGCCCATTAGTCCGGCCCATGTCCAACACGCCGGACGCCCGAGGACCCCTTAATCCAGGACTCCCTCAGCGATGAAAAAACTGCACATTTAAATCGAAAGATGAGTAACACAGCAATTTTGTTTTTCTGTCAACCTAACTAAATATTTACAATAGGACGAGCGGGTTAGGGGGTTCCTCGGCGTCGATGGAACCCTAAATAGCAAGTATCATCGGTGCTAGATACATGTGGCGCTCGGCGTTGAACACTAGATCGACATCCCACAAGTGACGCCGGCGCCCGGTGTCCCGCAACAATAGTTCTGGTGGCCGATGACTGTCGAACACCTTGGCGAATTTGTCTGGCAGCCTTTGTGATGAGGATTAAAGCCAAGTTTTGAAAGTTCAAACAACCAAACCGACTTGAGTCAGTTTGGGTGTCTCAAGTTTCAACACTTGGCTTTTAATCGTCATCGCAGAGGCTGCAAGACAAATTCGCAATGGTGTTCGACCGCCTTCGACGCCGAGAACTGTTGCTGCAGGACGCCAGACGCTGGCGTCACTTGTGGGACATGGACGTAGTGTTCAACACCGACGGCCACATGTATCTCACACCGACGATACTTGCTATTTAGGGTTCCACCGACACCGAGGAACCCCCTAACCCGCTCGTCCCCGGGCGCCCTCAGGTATGGCGACGTACGGTCGACCCCGATCCTCGACCTGGTTTCTTCGGTGATGCACCCCTAATCTTCTTCTTCCTCCTCCTCCTCTTCTTCTTCCTCCTCCTCTTCTTCTTCCTCCTCTTCTTCTTCTTCCTCTTTTTCTTCTTCCTCTTCTTCTTCTTCTTCTTCCTCTTCTTCTTCTTATTCTTATAATTTTTTCATCTTTCTTCTTTCTTATTAACCTAAACTAAACATAAACTTAACCTAAACTAAACTAAATCTAAACCTAAAAAACAGAAACTAAAACTAAACTAAACAAGGCCTAAATTAAACTAAATCTAAAAAAGAAAAAAAAAAGAAGAGGGATGTCTCACCTTCAGGCACGGCGGGGGGTGCCTGGGATGGAGGAGGGGGGCGCCGGGGCGGCTCGGGGCGCCGGGGCGGGGTGGCCGCGGGGGTGGAGGAGAGGGCCGCCGGGGCGGGACGGCACAGCGGGGTGGGGTGGCCGGGGCGGCGAGGCTGGGCGGCGGAGCGGCAGGGGCGGCTCGGGCACGGGGGCGGCGGCGCGGGTGTGATGAGGGGAGGGAGAGAGAGGGGTGGGGCTGGCCGCTTTTTAGTTTAGGTCACAGCTCTTTGCCGTCTGCTAGCAGACGTCAAAGAGCCTAGCTAACGAACGTTAGTTGGGCACTTTCTTTGCCGTCAGCTAGCGAACGGCAAAGAATCTTTGCCGTCAGCTAGTGGATGGCAAACAAAGTGGCCATTAGGTGGTACTCGTTAGTGGGCCACCCTCACTCTTTGTCGTCTACTAGCAGATGGCAAAGCTTCTATGTCGTCCGCTAGCGGACGGCAAAGAGCTGGCTGGCGGCAAACATGATCTTTGTTGTCAGCTCTTTCTTCGAAGTTAGTTTCCTATAAGCTGATGGCAAAGACCTTCTTTGTCGTCAGCCGGCTGACGGCAACGAGCTGACTAACGGCAAAGATCCTGATAGGGAGCCATGATGCATACAGTTGTCCCTATAAAACCGTTTCTGATATCTCGAATATATATCCCAAATGCTTCATCCTTGCTACTCGTTGTGCTCGCATTGCCATCGCTGTCGGAGTTCTATGGTTTTACCTAAAACCAGGCACGTACCAAAATGGCTCTACGTTTACAATGCCTGGCACATCACAAACAGTTGATGATTGTAAACCTTGTACGATTGGTCGACAATCACACACATTTAGTTTTCCCGCACCGTTTGTGATATTGTCTGACATCACACACGCTTTGCAAACGGCAATTGTGTGCATGGTTACACATGTTTCCTCTCCGTGAACCATGTCGGATTATGATGTACTCCCTCCGTTCCTTTATATAAGGTGTATTTGTTTTTTCTAAAGTCAAACGAGTGCAAGTTTGAGCAAGTTTTTAGAAAAATATATCAATATTCACAATATAAAGTTTATATCACTTGATCAATCATGAAAGGTATTTTCATATTTTATCTATTAGGTATTGCAGATGTTTCTATTTTGTTCTATAATCTTGGTCAAACTTTCAAATGGTTGACTTGCACGGAAACTAATACACCTTATATTCTGGAACGGAGGGAGTACATCGCACATGTTGTGCTTTATAGACCGTGTGCACCGTAATGACCTGCAGACCGTAATTTCACCCTAATTTAATTACTGCTATTTAAATTGTACCTAATTTGAACTTGAAAGTAAGCTATAGCTTTATTCGTATCCATCAGGTTCAAACAAGCAATGCATTATTTGATTCAAAGGCACATATGTTCAAGAATTACATAAGCACCAAATAAAGAATGATGAACCAGGGTTCTATACTTGTACAATTACAGATGGTAAAGAAAGAGGCGACAAACATTCTGGTTGCTGAACAAGGTGAAGCGGAATGGCCCTATTGTGCTCTCCTAGATGCAAAAGGCACGCACGAATCTAGTCCAACCCCTTGTGATGGCCGCCCGCCAATCATGTAGTTTGAGAGGTAATCTTGAGTAAACTGCTTTAGGATCCACTTCAAAGGAAAAAAGATTCAGACATTGTCATCTAACACAACACATTACGGGCGGTAAAAACAAGGCTACAAAGTTCTTACTTACCATCTCGTAGTTCACTGTTGTCTTGCATAAAGTGTAGACAAATAGTTCGATTAACATCTTTTGACCCATTTTAATAACAATCTTTATCATTTTCCTCACTTGATGCTAGTTCATGAATATCTAATTGCCCCATACGCAAAAAGGGTCGAAGTGTGAATCTTTGGCAATGACATATGTACCTAAAAGCACCAAGTTAATATTAGAAGCTAAATAACAATTGGAAAATGATGTAGTACAACACTCCCTCCATCCCACTACATAAGATTTTATTACATGTATATCTAGACATCATCAGAACATTAAGGTAACACTCTTCCTTGTTGCTATGTAGCCTGGGATTGCATATTTACTCATTTAGTACAATGCATGTTGCTTTGTAGCCTCAGATATGAATATGACCCTAGTTAACCTACTGATAAATGGGTTACAGATATATTCAGTGAAATGTCTGATTTGACGATTAATCCATTATCAGCCCCCAGGCTATATGGTACCAGCTACTGATATCCTGAACAGTGAGTACATATAAGCAATGCAATGAAACTAACCTCGATGGAAAACAACACTGTTCTCAATATTGTCCTGTATGAGTACATATAAAGGCATGTTAAGCACAACAGGCTAAACATCAGCCAAATATATCCATGGTAGACAACATAATCTACACATGATAGCTTCAGTGTGCATGTTTAAGCACGCTAGTTAAGCAAAACAGGAAGTGGAAAGGTGTGTTAACTTCATCAGACATAACACTTAAAAACAAGCAAATAGTCATTCAAACTGGTATTGTGCAGGTCTAAAGTACACAAGTTACTGTGAAGAAAATGAAAAGGCAACTTAACTGCAACATCCTTAACAGCAACCAAATATCGTAATTCATAGTGGTATTGTTGAAACTGTTATTGATGAAATTGAACAGCACGGTAAATAGTTACACATATAGAGCATCACATTGTGAAGAACTGAAATAAACAAGGCATAAGGCCATCTCTAGCCGATCCTTTAAAAGTTACAAACTAAAACCCTTAGTGGATATGCCTTGTTTATTTAGACCTACCACCCAGTGGTAGTTACCCCACATGTCTCATATACTATCATGTGGTACTATATATACTATTTTATTATTTTAAATAAGTTTATATACTATATCTAAGATATTTCAAAGCAAGTTACATGAAAAAATTGCATATGAGCCCATAGTTTTTATTATATTTGTGAAATACGTACATATTTGTACGTAAAAAAGAGCATACTCAAAACTTGGTATATACTACCTAAAAATTAGTATATATACTACCTAATCATTGTTATACACTACATACTACACGTACATACTCTCGGTTTCGACAGATACTACAAACAACATACAAAACACGAGTGGTGGTAACTACCACTGCTTGTAGGAAACATTTGTCCTATATATATAGGACAGCACTATTCTAATCCCAGGCTTAGAATAACTATTTGGATCACAGCCAGCCCTATAAGGGCCCAACTGCTCACTCCCGAACTTCCCGAACTACCGAATCCATAGTGGAAAAAAATCCCACCCATGATCTCTCGTCCACCACTTCTTTCCTCGATCCCCAACGCCCCGCGATCCCATTGCCGCCGCTGCCTACCACACCTCCTACCGGTGCGCTAGCACCCCTGCCTCTTTCCCGGCGCGCTGTCGTCCCCGCCTCCTCCCGGCACGAGGCTGCCCCCAGACTCCTCCTGGGACGCCGTCGTCCCCGCGTTCCTCCTGCCGTGCCGCCGCCCCTGCCTTCTTCTAACTGCCACCATGGACCACCACCTCTGCCCCGATCCACCTTGGTAGTGGATCCTGCGCGCCGTTGCCGACCATGGATCCTGGGCGCCGCCGCCTGTCTTTGGATCCCGCCTGCCGCCATCAGGGTCCTCGACTGAAGATGAGCAAGCCGTGGATCCTGGGCGCCATTGCGGGCCGTGGATCCCGGGGCGCCACCGCCAAGCTCTGATCCCGCCAGCCGCCGCCGAGTTTCCCGACTGAAGATGCCCTACCGCCGCGGCACTCAGGCCGTTCGCCACAGCCACCTCTAGCAGTTCACCGCCACCATCCTGTGCGCTCCTGGTCACCCCCGATTCTTCTCTGAGCGACACCAGGAACCACCTTACTCCCCTGGTTCGCTTCCATCATGGGATCACTTCGCGCCGGTTCGCGAGGCCACAACCCCCGCCCTCAAATTTCATCACTTTTTTGTGTTTATCCTCTGAAAGAAATGGCCATAGTTGCAGGCCGGCTTCACCAGATTATTCAGTTCAGCTCTAAACAAATGAGCATTATACTTTTTTGCCCAGTTTGCTCACTTTTTGGAATGAAAAAAGGCTGAAGGTAGAAATTGTTCCAGAAGGTGAAAAATATGTCCAAGTATATTTTCTAGAACACCGAAACACTCTGGACATCATTGGTATATGCATGCCGATGTTATCAACCAACTTCGACATATATGCTACAATTATCCCTCGAGACGGAACTGTTGTAGTAGACTTCTATCCATGCTGGATGTAAAAAAATAAATGTTCATGTTAATGAATATTGATAAAAGTTGGGAAGAGGTTCTCTCCTTTTTGTTTTTTTTCTAGAAATGTTGCTTTAGAGACTGTTGTTTTAGAGAGTGTTCAATTTTAAAGAAAGCATTTTCCATGTTTCCAAAAGAAATTAGAGGCTCAAATTTCACAAACATAGAGGTTCAATGTTTATTACAGAACCAAGAAAGTCAAATTAAAAATACAAAGAAGTTCTACTTTTTAATAATAAAGGGGTTATATAAAAACCTAGAGGTTTGAATTTAAATAACCAAGAAGTTCAATTTTTAGTACAAAACCAAGATGATCAAGTTACTGTGGCACCATCGCCGCTAGTGTGGCACCTCAACCCGCGGTTCCTTTGTCTGGCCATGTGTGGTCGTTCAACAAAGCCGTCTGATGCAGTCCAACTCTAATGCTCCTTGCTGCTGCTGCCTACATCTTATCATATGGCCAAACATGTCAAATTGTATTTTTCTTGTGTACAAAACAGCGATGGTTTTGTTATCTTTTTGTGTGTCGGTTTGATTTTTATGAGAAGTTCACACTAATATAACAACATGTCGTTGTATGAGTAGACGCATGGCAATTTCATTTTTTAGAAACATTTAGAAAAAAACTACATAGATAAGTTCATGTTTGAGAAATTCTGAAGTTCAAGTGTACTACATACAGAGGAAATTCATCAAATGAAAAAAAGGGACCACCTAGGCCATTTTACCGACAGCAAAAAAATGCCTAAAAATGTCGCGAGACAAAAAAACAACTTCAAATGATATAACATAGTAGGTTCGTAGAGAAGTAGAAAAAACCATAATTTGTTTTGTAAGTTTAACCATTTCTAAAAAATACCTTGAAGTTCAAATTTAAATAATAGGGCAGTTTAATGTTTATTACAAACCTGTGATTTTCCCCGTTACTTTAGAATAAAAAAATAAGTTCAAAAATAAAAAATGGAGCAGTTCGAACAGTTTATAATAAATGGTGTTTCTACATTTTAGTAAAAAAATTGGAGAAGTTCAAAATTAAATAGCATAGAAGTTCAAAAATGTTTATTCTAACACCAAGAAGGTCAAATTAAAAAAACCGAGCAGTTTAAAAAGTTTGTAAAACATATATTTGCCCCTGCTTTTTTAATATCTAGAAGTTCAACTTAATACTTGAGCAGTTCGATATTTATTGCATAACTAGGACTTTTCCTGTTACTAATGAATAACAACAAGAAGTCCAAAATTTTAAAAATATGAAGTTGTTTAATATTTGTAAAAACTCAGATTTTCCCCAATGCTAAAGATTAAAACCAATAAAAAAGTAGAGCGGTTCAATGTCTATAAAAAACTCAGATATTTTCACGTAACCAAGAGAAATTCAGATTGATAACTGCGAGAAGGTCACGTACTACATAGTGTGCATGTTGTATTAAAAAAGGTTGAAAAAGCAAAGGTTGACAGTTTTGTTGCTACAAGTTCAAGTGCTCAGCCCGAGAATAATAAAAAATTCTTGTGAGAGAGGTTGAACAAAAATATGTGACAGAAGTTAAAGGTGAAAATAGCGGGAAGTTCAACTACTACACGAAATGCGTTTTAGATAAGAATATCAAAATAGAAACCAAAAAGCTTAAAAGATTTGTTGCAAGAAGTTCAAGTGCTCTGTCCAGGGAAGTTCAAAATTTCTTGCGAGAGAGGTTCACCTTGTATTTCCATGTTCGAAAACACAAAAAAGAAATTGTTTTTTTGCGTTTTAAAATAATTATCTCAATCCACAAAGAAGTTCAGTTATTGTTTGGGAGCAATTTGATTTTCAAAAAGAAAATAAAAAATTCAAATTATAAAAATTGAAAAAGTTCATGTACTACTTGGTGTGTGTTTTAATATGAGAAAAATGAATTAAAAGGCAAGGTCCAATTTTTGTGAGAGAGGTTTGTACAAAAAGAATATCATTTATGTAACACTAACGAATGGATGAGAAAATTGCACACAAAAATACGTCAGAGAAGTTCAACATGAAAACAACAGGAACTTCAACTACTACACTAAATGAATTTCAGATGAAAAACTTTTAAAACCGTCGCGAGTATGAAAAAATGATCAACACGGGAAAGTTGCATGTTTACAACAGCCTTCCATCGGTATATCACTTGCTCAATTCCGGTGAGTGGATGTAGAGCTACGAGCCAAAAAAGCATGTGAAAAACAGAGTGAAGTTCAAGTAGACATGCCAAGAAGTTCAAGTTCTTCATGCGGTGCATTTTCGAAATATGTTTCGCGATAAAGGCAGAACACATGATCTCGCCGGTTTCAAAATTACTTGAAAACGGCTAGCAATCAGAGAAAACCATCTACATGAAAAAGTTTCACATTTTCCGTAGCTTTTCAACGGTAGATTATTTGCCCCATTCCGATGAAGTTTGTAGAAATTACGGCGAAAATACATTTTTAGCCATTTTCAAAATTGACTTAAAACCATAAAGATTTGGGAGAAACAATATATATGAAAAAGTTTCGCATTTCCTCAAGCTTTTCAACGCCATAACATTTGCTGGATTTGGACATCGGTTAAAAACTTATCTCGGAAATATGAACTTTGTGGAACTTGTACCGATTTCTAAATTACTTTTAAACCGTTCAAAATTATAAAAACATTTCAACATGAAAAAGTAGCGCATTTTCATAAGATTTCCAACGCCATATTATTTGCCTCAATTGGATTAGCTGTTTAGAAATGACATCGAAAATACGAACAAGGCTGTTCGGTTTGCGAAATTTTATAATTTTGGAAATTACTCTTTAACCATAGGGATTAGATAAAACTATCAACATGTGGAAGGAGCGGTTTTGCAACAACTTTCCAATCCATATTATTTGCCTCATTCCGATAAATGGTTTAGAAATGCGATAGAAAATACGATTCACGTTTTTTGTATGAAGAAAAAACGGTTTTCAAAACTGCCCTTGAACCGCTTACATTTTGCCAAAAATTCAACTTAGGTCATGATACTCGTGTCCATAGCTTTCCAACGGTATATCGCAAGCCCCATTTGAGCAATGTTGGCGAGGTTCAACCTAGCACTTGGAGATGTTCAGGTCGAACAACTCAGGCAGTAAAATTGCAACACGCATGTTCATCACGACCCGAGAGCAAAATCCGCCAATGAGCGCGATTCCTATTTAAAACCGGCATTTAGTTGCTAAAAACAGTGTGGAGAATACACTTACATCACATAGAACATGACTGACCAAAATAATTCATGCGGGGAGACACGGTTGCGAAGATAACCCGAAGGTTGGGTTCCTACAAAGGGAAGTTCAGGCGTGTAACTCAGGAAGTTCATGTTGTGATCAGAATAGTGTGTGTGTGTGTGTGTGTTGTGTGTGTGTGTATACTACAGCAATTTCCGGCTGTTTCTAGTCGATCCCCTAATCTTAACGTTGTAAACTTCAATTTGATCAAGTTCAAAGCTGGTTCAACCAAAAGTAGCATGCATTCAAACATAAACATAGATAGTTTTGCATAACCGAACATAAAACTTAAATTTAAACTAAACTAAACTACTCTCGGTCTAAGTGGAGGTGGAGCCAATCCTTCCTCATCAGGTACGGTGTGCCGCGAGCCGGCTCTGGGCTGGTGCCGTAGTTGGGTTCATTGGGGAAGACACTCCTCCACTCGTCGACGTTGATCTCCTCATCCTAGCTGCCCACCTCGGCTCCCTCTGCACCGCTATCCTCGCCACCTTTGACCTCGTCATCGAAGGAGAGCATGATAACCTCGCCGCCCTCCACACTGGCAAAGAACACCTGCTCTGGCTCCATGAGCTCCGAGTGCTGTCGGCGGAGCTCTTGCATGTAGGCCTCGAGGCACTCCCATGCCTCGTGGTCCTCCCACGCCATAGCCGAGCTCACCATGTCTGGCTCCGGCGAAACGAGGTCGACTGAACGTGTGCCGAAGGGGAAATTGAGCCTCGCTGCCACGCCGTGGTAGCGGACCTGCCAGCGGTAGTACTCCATGGCCGCGAGCTCAGCCGTGTGGAAGCTACCGAGCCACCAGCGGGTGTGGGTATCCCGATCCGTAATCTCGGTGATCCACGTCCCCCACCGCTGCTGTCGGACCCCGAGGTAGGACCTCGTCGGCGGCCGGTCCCGAGGGAGGATGAGGATGTCCTCGAACCGACGTAGGGGCGCGGCGGCGGGTGGATCGGGTGACCAGCGACGGCAGGTCAATAAAGAGCTCGCGGAGGATGACGGGGACACCTCGGCGGCCACCTCACCGGCGTCGGGCAAAGAGGCCGCGATAAATCTATTTTTGGCCATTGGTTCCTCGAGCTCCCTGGCACACAGGCAGAGGTTGAGGATGGAGGCGGCGGCGGCGATGACGGTGACCTACCAATGGTTTCGAGCGAGGGAGGGGTGGTGTGTGTCTATGTGAGCGGAGGTTTTGTGGAGTGTGTGGTGTGTGTTTATGGGGGGCAAGGTGGTGTTTGAGGAAATACCGCGGCAACTGAAATTTTACTAGGCGGGAGTAAAATGTCGGGCTACTAAAAATTTGGATCAAGGGTGAGCAAATATTTTTGAGATTGCGAGGGATGCAGAGGCAGGAGTAAAATGCCAGGGCAACTAAAAATTTGAATCAAGGGCGAACAGATATTTCTGAGATTGCGAGGGATGCAGAGGCAGGAGTAACAAGGCGGGGCTACTGAAAATTTGAATCAAGGGCGAGCAGATATTTTTTAGATTGTGAGGGATGTAGAGGCGGGAGTAAAGTGTCGGGGCTACTGAAAATTTGAATCAAGGGATTGAAGCAGAGCGGGAGTAATAGACATCGCACACAATCTGCACATACTAATCGTGTGCTATCAAACATTAAAACCTTCCAGGCGGTAGATATTTTCGAGATTATGAGGCAGTAGATATTTTTGAGACCAGGAGGCAAGCCTTGTGGAGCCCAATCTACCATGCTGATGTGAGTGACTGCAGGGGCACGGGCGTGGCACACGGGTAGTCTGACCGAACCGTGTCTGTTGCGTACCCAATCGCAGACGGTTTCTACATCCCACTCATGTGCTGTTTATAATTTTGGGAAAAAGAATAACGCGGGAGAGGGTCAGAACATGAACACACTTGCATGTGGACCAAATATATGTATGAAAAGGGTGGTTTGATGTTCGAATACCCAATGCACAACTTTGATGTGGCACCTGTCGCACAAAAGCACAGTATTGCTAGCCAGCCACCCCCTACGAACCCCACTTCGTGTCGGTGGTAAGGGAATCATAGCTACGAATGCGTGCCCCCAAATAGCTAGGTCTGAAATCTCACCCTACCATAACACAAAACCTATAGGAGTCCATCATATATATATGGTCAAGCTTCCCCTTTTGCTTCCCGACAAAGGTGGACCGTGTGCCGAGTGATCATCCTATATAGGACTACGTACCACCGTCTGCATGTGGCCCAAAGAGGTGTTTGTGTGATGTTTGAATATGCAATGCACACTTTGATGTGGCACCACATATATAGGAAACCAAAAAGTCCCCACAGAGAGCGCGAGGTTCATGATGCGTGGTATGTGCTATATGTACGCCCCCATTCGACGCGTGGTATATATGTACTTCTACTATATAGCACAAACCAAAAAAATCATTCCTTGATGGTCAAATTAACCTCTCTCTCTCTCTCGTTCGGTCAAAGTGATGGAGGACAACCTCGCATGCCCACGGATGGAAGCGCCACACGTGAGTGAGTTCCTATAGGGCAACCACTGCTTGCATGGTATTGTGTGATGTTTGCATACCAATATAATGTACAACTTTGATGTGGCACCTGCCTCGGGAACCGGAAAGTCCCCACATGGAGCGAGGTTATGACACACATATATATAGAGTATTCATGTTGCCCCCTCTTTGACATGTGCATACTCCTATCGTGCATATACGTAACACAAACCAAAAAAGAACCATCCTTGTTGGTCAAATTAACCTCTCTCTCATTGTACGTTCAATTGATCGACGATGACCTCATGGGCCCACAGAGAGAGTCACACGTGAGTGAGTGTAATAGGACAAAACCACCATGTGCATGTGCTCGTGTGTTATGCCCAGTGCACAAGTTTGACATGGCACATGCTTCGCAAACCAGAAACGCACTACATCATGATGCGTGCCCACCTCACTTCAAGCCAGTTGGAGGGACTCATGTGTACGCACGTGCCAGAACTTTGATATGGAATCTCACCATGATCCACACCACACACATGCCAAGAAGAATCCACCTTTTGGTCAAATGCCTCTCATTGTCGGTGGGAACTGAAAACCTTTGCGGGCTAACGAATGGGTACGTCGCTGATAACCGAACGAGGGAGAGTGTCCGAGAGGACCACCAATGCATGCATGTGGCCCAAACATGTATATATGAAAGGGTTGTGTAATGCTTTAAATAACCAATTCACGACTTTGATGTGGCATATATGACTCACAAAATGATCAATAATCCCACACAGAGGCTCACGCCTCGTAGTGTACTACTGGACCTCCCCACCCCAACTTTGAGGAATGTCAAACATTTTCTAAAGTGAACATGTGACCAAAGGAGTGTCGTGTTAAAATTAAAAAAACAGACATCATTCGCCCGTTTTTATGCATTGATTGATTTCCTAGGGATTTAATGTGCAAAAATCAAATTTGAGCTACATGTGCACAGAAATGGATTGCAAAATCATATGTGTCCCTGGGTGCATGTTCCCCATGAAGGAGATTTCAAAACATTGAGAATATAGATTTTTTAAATTCAGTACATTCAAAACTTAGCTGAAATTCATGAAACTTATCGTGGTGTCATATATGGACACCAGTAGACCGTGATATTGTATTTTTTTCATCAAATTTGTGACACGTTTTGATATAATCTTCTTACAAATGGGAGATTGTTAATAACTAGCAACCAATATCTCATATGGATTATTTATTCGGACTAGGTGTGTTAGGCCGTGCCATGCTTCGGCTAAGCAGTAAAGCGCAGAAAGAATCATCAATAAACCAAAAAATATACGTGTTGCCACGTGCCCCGTGTGTCGTGAGAGCAGGCGTGAGTTGACGGGACGCATGTGAGCAGTCTGTCGCGTAGGCAGACCGGGAGGCGTGTGTGCAGGTGTGCGTATTGACGGGAGGCATTTTCGCTGCGTAGTGTCACCAGGAGGCGTGCAAGTAGCTGTGTGAAATGATGGTAGGAATGGCAGAAGTCCGCCGCGCAGGCTCACCAGGAGGCGAGACAGCCTTTGACCGTGGCCCGCCTTGCTCCCACTGGTCTGTATTAATTGCGTGCCCAAGGTGCCGGCCACAATAGGTGGCCACACCCCCGGTCCACAGTGGTAACCAACATCTGGATTCTGGAGTGTATGAGGATGTCACCGAAGCGCACCATAGGAGGGAGTGGCGTCACCGGGGCTGGTGAAGCACCCGCACAACACGTGAAGCTGGGCACAGAGGTTGTCGTCGCCGCCGTCGAGCTCTCACGCGGGCAGCAGCATGACCTTGACTTTGTTGGCACCATTGTGCCCCCCCCCCAGCCGGACCCGGAGGTCAATAGCAACTCCGGCAACGACTGCGACTCCAACGGAAAACTGGTTAGTCATCTATATACCCATTTGTGCGGCAAACATGTCATGTGTTTTATCTGGTTACTCCCCCCTCCCTAATTTTTTGGAATACAAATCCTATGTTTATGTTCTCTCAGTCCATGAAATCAGAGTAATTAATTCAGTTGGATGCACGTAGTGTATTGATTGTTTGAAGTTATCCACATAGAGTTAGTGAGTAATTATTTGTTCTGTACAAATGATTTTTGCTAATAATCCGACTAGGGTTAGCGTGCGTGCTAATAATTCGTGGCCAGATCTTGAGAATTGATTTTGAATGTCATACACATATGTTTGTGCCTTTTTTCTTCCAGATCTTGAGAATTGATTTTGAATGTCCTACATGTATGTTTCTACCATTTTTTCTTTCAGATTGCTATGTACACAGATGAGGCTCCGGCCAGCGCCACCGCCGGATGTAGATCTTGGACCCGGCAGCGCGGCCAGAAGTGGCCACGCCCCCATGGACCGGAGGAACTAGTAGAATCACCGCATCAGCGATCTCCCGGACGTCATCCTTGAGGAGATCATATCCCTTCTCCCCACCAAGGATGGCTGCCGCACACAAGTCCTCGCATCTCGGTGGCACACTCAGTGGCGTGCCGCGCCTCTTAATATCGATTGTCGTCAGCTATCTGTCGATGATGATTCTGAACTCCCCGAAGCCATCATCTCCTCCCACCAGGGCTCTGATCAATGCATCTGCATCTCGGCATGCTACCTGCTGGACATACCCTGCATGGTGGCTGCCTGACTGACATCCCGTCAATTCGATAAAGTCCAGCAACTTGAGTTCTACCATGACTATGTATGTAACATACCACGAACCGATCTATATGTGCCCTCACCACCGATGTGCATGTGCATCTTGTGGTTTTCCTCCTCTCTCCAGACTATCACCTTTGCTGGTGCCATCTAGCAGACAATCTGGTACAAATGCTTCGACTCCCACTTCTAAAAAAATTTGCGCTTGTGGTGGTTGATTTGTCGGAGGCCGCACTGCACAACATCATCCACTCCAGCTGCCCTGCCTTGGAGCGCTTGTTGCTTGTTTTTGGAATAGAAATTCATATCCGTTGTCTCAAAATAAAGTCACCCCACATTGTAAGCATGGGAATATGTTTTTTTGGACATGATCTCATCATCAAATATGCCCGTTCACTTCAAAGGTTGCTCCTTGATTCAACTATAGTACCTTCGCAAATAACTGTAGTCTCTGTGCCTAAACTGGAGACCCTAGGTGGAATTCGTGATCCTTTTAGATGGTTCAATATGGTGTTTGGCTCCACGCCTATTGACATACTGTATATTATTCACGTAAACTTTTGTAATCTACTTTTTTCATTTGTGCGCATAAGTTAAGTATCATCTTGGAGTACACTTTTGGTACTAATATTATGTTCTATGCTCAATTAAGAGCTTTTCCGTCCTATCAGTGGTGGTGTATTTTGTCAAGACCTTACATATCAGTATGTGGTGTTTTGATCTGAACACGATTATTGGCTTGCTGCAATGCTTTCCATGTCTGGAGAATTTATATAAAAAGGTGATGATTTCACGCACATTGAAAGCCCATATATAATGTACTATAATTAATCATTCAGCTATCACTCTTTCAACGTAATCTTTTTTAGACATTAACTATTTTCAATCGCCATCTCCATTTAGGCACTAACACATGAAGAAAAAGGTATAACCAATCAATGGTTCAAGAAGCACCGGGATTTTCTCAGATCTCATGACATTCGTTTCAAGATAGTAAGTTGGAAGGATATGCATCCAACAATGCAAACACTAGCTTTGTCACATTCTTCATGTTGAATGCGAGGGCACTATTGCCTGTGAGGATTAAGTTTTTCGACAAGAAATTTCTCATGGCTGCAAGTGTTGAACAACATAAAAAGAAGTTTCAGGTGGACCTCAGGGCTTCTGATCGTGCTCGTCTTATATTTACAACAACTTGTCCTCATTTACCAGTAGAATTTATGGCCTGGGATCTTGATTTTATGGATCAGATTGAACCATTTGATTTTGGCTACCGAAAACTTTGGTTGAGTTAGATGTCATTGTCCTGTTCAATCTGGATTTTGTCTAAACCTAATGAGCAATTAATCCTCATTCTTTTGTACTGTTTGTAAGATGGAGTTAGATATTGTTGCCCTTTTCAACTCGGGTTTGACCCATATTTTCATTCATACTGGGCCAATGGCTTGCCGTTTCTTTAATTAAGACATAAATATTATAAGCATTCACAACATAGGGAAAGAATATCACTCTCGCGGGATCCTTGAGATCTTTGTCCATTATAGAACCCGCAAGTTATTAGCGCCCACCAGCACCCACAAACTTATTTTCAGCTAGCACACCAAATGGGCTGTAATTCTTAATAAGAAAAGCTACATGGTAGTGACAGATTTGGATTTGTCATTTGGGACCCACGAGGAAAAAGCCTATCAGGGCGGCGCCGACTCGACAGTAAACATTGAGAAACCTGGTTTTAAAATTACTGTGAATCCAAAACTCGCCTCAAAATGATGGAACTTGGCATGGTGTTATGAAATAGCACCAACATGCTGTGGTAAAAAATTACTCCAATTTGGGACAAGTTTTGGTATAAACTTCTTACAAACCAGAGCTTCTCTAAAAAAGGCTCATATGGTTCCGAGAGGGAACTTGTCACCTATGTGTGCGAAACAACATACACTGTCTCTTCGCGCCTTGATTTATTTTAGAGAGGCAACATGCAACTATAGGAGCGTCGTCCTAAAAATATGAAATTATTCAGGGTTCGTTTTGCCTTTTTATACATTATTTGAGTTTTCTAGGCATTTTGGAACATACATTGGTGTGTGCAAAGGTCATGTGTATACTAGCCACCTATGTAATTGGATCTTCAATCTGTTTATGGAATCAAGTCCTTATAAGTTATAAGTACATATGTTGTTGTTCTGTGTGTAATGACATC
Source organism: Aegilops tauschii subsp. strangulata (assembly GCF_002575655.3). Taxonomy (NCBI): domain Eukaryota; kingdom Viridiplantae; phylum Streptophyta; class Magnoliopsida; order Poales; family Poaceae; genus Aegilops; species Aegilops tauschii. The sequence continues at coordinate 328,565,305 of NC_053041.3, read as the reverse complement.
GCACATGGACCATACTAGGGAACCCGTCGGTGATGATTTCATCAATCGCTAACAAGTGTAAACCAGCAAGCGTTTGCCCACAACACACACGGCTTATTAGCAGCAATCATCTGTATTATTATCGGTCTTCACACACATTTCTGATTACATACCTGTTTGCCGCGTATCACACACATCTTGTTAAATTGAACCTTTTTGTTCTCTTGGCTCAAAGCAAACAGTTCATCCGAGTGAACTCTATGCCGTACATCGCACACACATTGATATGGTTGACCGTTTCTTTTGTGTTGCCTAATCACAAACAGTTCATCCGAGTGAACTGTATGCCGTATATCGCACACGCCTTCATCTGGCTGCCCATTTCTGTTGTTCTGCATCATCGCAAACAGTTTATCCGAGTGAAATGTATGTCGTATACCGCACACGCCTTCAGCTGGCTACCCATTTCTGTTGTTCTACCCCATCGCAAACACTTCACTGAACTCAACCATATGCCTCGCATCGCACACGCAACTAAAATTTGAACCTTGTTTGATGTATCCGCCATCACAAATGTTGTGCACCTTTTTTGACGGGTTTTTTACATCATCGTTTGCGCTTAATGCACCCCACACAGTTTTGTCAAAGGGTCTCTGATCATAGTGTCGCGTTACTAGCATCCTGCAGTAGTGTATATACCCCTCCACCCCCTTCTCCATATGTGAGAGAGCCATCAGAACATGCCTACACTTCCAGCTTACATTTTCTGAGAGAGAACCACCTACTCACGTGTTGAGATCAAGATATTCCAATCCTACCATAATATTCTTGATTTCTAGCCTTCCCCAAGTTGCTTTCTACTCAAATCATCTTTCCACCATATCCAAACCTGTGTGAGAGAGTTGAGTGTTGGGGACACTATCATTTGAAGCACAAGAGCAAGGAGTTCATCATCAACACAACATCTATTACCTTCTGGAGAGTAGTGTCTCCTAGATTGGTTAGATGTCGCTTGGGAGCCTCCGACAAGATTGTGGAGTTGAACCAAGAAGTTTGTAAGGGCAAGGAGATCGCCTACTTCGTGAAGAACTACCAGAGTGAGGCAAGTCCTTCGTGGGCGATGGCCATACTGGGATAGACAAGGTTGCTTCTTGATGGACCCTTCGTGGGTGGAGCCCTCCGTCGACTCGTGCAACCATTACCCTTTGTGGGTTGAAGTATTCATCAACGTGGATGTACAATATCACCACCTATCAGAACCATGACAAAAATCGCCATGTCATCATTGCGTTTGCACTCTCCAAACCCTTCCCTTTACCTTCATATGCAATGTTTTACTTTCCGCAGCTACAGTCTTAGAATTGCATGTGTAGGTTGATTTCTTGACTTGTGTTAATTGCTAAAATCTGCCAACAAATAAAATTGGGAAAAGTTTAGACTTTATTTGGTCAAGTAGTCTAATCACCCCCCTCTAGACCTACTTTTGATCCTACACAAGTTTGTTAGCCAGTGGATTGTTCCTCTATATTCCTCTCGTGCGCCCATTCTCATATTCATTTTGATCATGTTCAATACCTGACATGCATGAAAACATAAAAATAAGTGAGATTATCTTTCTAATGCAGAAGTGATTCTAATCCAATACTGCCTCCCTGTAAACCCCCTTTGTGATATCTCTGAAGTTATTCTGAGAGATGCCATGCATGCTGTAATTTGGTGTGTGCATTAATATAGTAAGGAAGAACAACTTGACCTGACCTGACAGATTCAAAATAGACTAAGGGAGAACAACTCGACCTGACCTGTCGACCGCAAATGTCTCTGCTAATTTTCCCAACAAGGAACATACTTATTAAAGAAGAAGAGAAGAGGATCATGTTAAAGAAGAACAGAAGAGCAAGAAGATTGAAGATATTACAAGTCTTTCTATACAATGTCTGTTGCCCACCCATGATGAACCAGAGCGCATAGAGAAATACTATTCCTTTCGGTCTCTCCATATGTGGCTCACATGCATTTCGAAACTAAAGTAGGAACATTTAGCTGGCCAATTAGACATGTCTCAGTTTTACTAATATCAGCATAATATCAGTTTTTTATTTGTACAACTAAGCTTGTTTAGCTTGATGGGTGGAGTAGTGCTATTATGACACGAATTAGATAGGCTGATCGTGGTCATCATAAAATGGGGAAACATAAGCATGATGAGTACAGTGTTGACCATGGTAGTGCCATGACAGATCTGAAGCTGTAAACCGCGCAAAGGGTACTTAGCAACTGATGTTTGCTTTGAAATAACAACTAAGATTTGGTATGGAGAAGAAAGTACAGTCAACAAGTGACAAAGAAATGCAATTGCTGCTGCCTCTCTATATGTCGCAACATGAATTTGGAAACTCAAGTGGGACCTTTAGCTAGCCAACTAAATGTGTCCGTTAACTAGTATCAGTATCATATCACAATCATATTTGAACAAGCTTTGGAATTATGAGTGTTGTGTCGTTTAGCTTGAAGGGTGGAGTACTGCTAGTACGACAGAAGGCACCTACGCAGATCATAGTAGTGTAGATAAAAGGGGAAAACCCTAAGCATCACGAGTAAAATCAGGAAAGTGGAACTAGCTGAACATATGCGCTTGTATTGCCGGTACTGCTAGAAAGGGTTCGGAAAGGCTTCGGCCTCAAAGGGGCAGCTCTATTCAACTGAAGGCACAATATTGTTACTATCAGTCTAGACTCTCAAATGTTAGAAGTATGTTCTGTTTAAGATAGAGATAGGAGTTATAGATAGAATATATTAAATCATGTATGACTTGCCCTCTACTCTGTGTCTCTCACTCTCTCACACACACGTACATCTATATATACCCTACACAAGGGTCATATCAATACAACAAATATTATAGGTTCTATATTTTCTACATCAAGGACGACATAGCTCCCAGCATTTCCCGGATATTATGGCAGACCATCTAGACTAGTTGAAAGCATCCATCTGAAGCGAGCCAACAGACCTGTCGACTGCAAATGTCCCTGCTCCACTTCCCGACAAGGAACATACTGTACTACTCCCTCTATTCCTAAATATAAGTCTCTTAGAGATTCGTATGCGGCTACATACGGAGCAAAATGAGTGAATGTACACTCTAAAATATGTCTATATACATCCATATGTAGTTCTTATTGGAATATCTAAAAAGATTTATGTTCTACCGAAAAAGGCTTTCGCCCTGCTTTATAAATAAAGCAGCGATGAACAACACCCGGTCCGAACGCACGCCACCACAACACACACAGCGCCCAAGGCAGTTTAGGAACGGAGGAAGTAATATACTTATTAAGAAGAACAGAAGAGGAACATGATAACAAAGAGCAAGCATATTTTAGATAATACAATGTGTGTTGCCCACCCATGATGAACCAGAGCGCACATAGAAATACTATTCCTTCCGATCTCTCCATATATGGCTCACATGCATTTCGAAACTAAAGTAGGAACATTTAGCTGACCAATTAAACCTGTCTCGGTTTTACTAATATCAGCATCATATCAGATTCGAATTTGTACAACTAAGCTTGTTTAGCTTGATGGGTGGAGCTGTTTTATTACGAAACAAACCACGTAGGCTGATCGTGGTCATCATAAAATGGGGAAATCGTAAGCATGATGTCGGTGCAACAAACCCTGGGTCTGTTGCCCAGACTGTGCACAGGCACGGGAACAAGATTGAAGCACCAGCCCAAGTCAGAGTGCAAGGAATCAAGAGATTCAAAGCACCCGCACGCATATCAGAGACACCAAGATCGAGCCAGAGAAGCAGGATTTCGCCAAGAGAAAGGCCTCCATTGCCGGGCAGGTGAGCCCGGCAAGGGGCGAGGCCACCCCAGAAGCAGATAATCGAGGCACCTCGGCAGGGCTGCCGAGGCTCGCAGAGGCAAAAACACCTCACCACCCACTCAGCCATGACCCACGTTTTCGATCAGTGCGGTGTCAAGCCGCAAAGTTACTGAGTGGCAATCATTCGACACATGGCTGCCTCTCCTTATAGAAGAAACACACAGATGACACCCGTCCTGTGACGTGTCAAGAGAATAGGCGCGGAGCTGGCAAGATAGCCCGGCAAGCCTTGTCGGGCAACCAGTGATGTGACACTAAGCGGTGCATTTAATGCGCCCTGTCAGCCCGCAGAGTTAGGTATGATAGCACGGTTTGCTATGATATCAATGCATAATGACTACTTTGCCATTGTGGTGACCCCTTCATCTATAAAAGGAGGCCCATGGCAACCGTAGAAAGGGTTCGAAGGTTGGATAACTCATACCCCCATACGCGTGTAGTCGCTGCTGCCCAGGGCAACCCCTGCCGGGAAAGTGTACTACACTCGCCACCACCTTTTCCACCATCGATCCACAAAAGCAGGAGTAGGGTTTTACGCCTCACGGCGGCCCGAACCTGGGTAAATTGCCTGTGTTATCTCTGTCGTGCTGCTCCACGCCCCTCCGCTCTTTGTGCAACACATCGCCCCCTGCCGAACTAGCAAGGGACCTCCTGGTCCCATAGGTGGCTCTGGTTTTACCCTGACATCTTTAGCACGCCAGGTAGGGGGATCGCTTGTGCGAACCCGAAGGCGTGCGCAGTGCGTCATCTTCATCACCATTGCCATATTCGACGACGCCATCGACCATGGCGCCCAAGAAGAAGTCCGGTCCTGCGGCTCATCCATCCACTTCGAAGGCTCCGTCGCCCGCGGCCTCCTACGCTGTGGGGGTGTGGGGGTGCAGGAGGATGCGGACGCTGCTGGGGAAGTGGTCGGAGCAAGCGGCGCCATCACCACTTCTCCCGCTGTCGATGCAGGAGTAGGGGGCACCGGAGGAGAGCAACATCAGCAACACCACAATGGCCACGCCTTCCAAGGTACGGGCGAGGGGGTTATTTCATCTGTGCCCCTCTCCCCCGCTGACGGGCACAGCCACAACAACGGCGCTCGGACCGGGGCGAACCGCCGCCCTCCGGCCGCACCCACCACGGGTGCGGTCGTCGCGCGTTCACCTTCCCCGGGGCGGGCCGGCCAAGCCGCTGCACCCGACGGGGCCACTGGCCCTCAAGCGCCTTCCCCACACCATGCCCAGGTGGTTGCCCCACAGCGACAGCGGGGGCGCAGTACTACTGCTGCCGGCATCGTAAGGAGCCGCTCGACGGTAGTATCGACTACATCGACGTCCATGCCGAGCACTGCTTCGGAGGCCATGGCGCGAGCTCAGCTGCTGCTGAGGTTTCCGCTAGCGGCCGAGCAGATGGATGAATGGCATGCCACCATCTAGAGTCTGCTCTGTTCCGCTGAAGCTGGGGGCTCGCGGCGAGCTAGGCCGCCACCACCTCCCCAAGCAACTGCAACTGCTCGTGCTGCTGACCGTACGGAAGGGGCCAGCCCCACGGTGTAGTCCCCACCATGGCAGCCAGCGCGAGCACAATCGAATCAAGATCATGATGACGTCTCGATGGCATGTTCTGACCCTCGAGTACATCCAGACCAACGTCGAGCCCTGGAGGATGGGCGGAGAGGAGACGCGCGCGTCGTCATCGAGCAGCACCGCGACGACTTCCGCCGGACCAACGGGTGCAACGGCCTCAACATCGATGAGCCTGCGCTCGGTGTTGGCGGGTGCCTACCTTTCGAGGTTTGCTGTCGTGCCTTTACACGAGAGCTGCAGCAAGTCCGTTCGCACATTCAAGCCAGAGATACCTGAGAAGTACGACGGGAGGCTGAACCCGGCAGAGTTCCTGAGCATCTACACCATCGCTGTTTAGGCTGCCGGGGGAAGAGATGAGAAGGTGTTCGCCAACTACTTCCCTTTGGCCGTCAAGTCCAATGTGAGGTCTTGGCTGATGATCTACCAGAGAACTCCATTTCGTCGTGGGCTGACCTGTGCCACGAGTTCATTGGCACCTTCATTGGCGGTCATCAAGAACCCGGCAGGCCTAGCGATTTGTAGCTTCTCCAGCAGAAGGAAGGAGTAACCCTCCGTAAGTACTTACAAAGATTCAGCAAAGTTCATAGAAATATCCCAAATATCCATCCAGCGACCGTAATAGCGGCCTTCCAGTCCATTGTGCGCAACTGTCGTATTCGTTCCAAGATGAACGTACGGTTGCCCATGACTGTAAATGAGCTTTACACATTAGTGGATAACTGTGCTCGGATGGAGGAGGGAAGGAGATTGCCCGGAGAGGAAGGTTGCACCAATGTTGATTTAGAGGATGAGGATGAATCAACTAGTCAAACGAAGAGCAAAAAATGCAGTAAGAAGCAGAGAGATAAGGCAGTGATGATTGTTGAGGGATCTGCTACGCCTAGTACCAGCAAGAAGGCCAAAGCTGAGGCCCCCAGCAAGGAAGCTACCGTGTGCGCTGACTGCCGGGAGGCCGCGGCTGCCGAGAAAGCTAGGAAAGGTGATGGGCCGTACTACAAGACTCAGCGGACCAAGGGCCATGACCTTCAAGATTGTTATCAAGTTGAGCAGCTTGTCAAGAGGTAGAAAGCGGAATATGAGAAGCGTGACAAGGAAAAAGGTCAGAATGTTGCTGGCGGTAAGGGCCGAGGTGGTGAAGTAAATCGCCCTGGCAAACCCTTTTGAAACCATGGAAAGCCCGCCAGAGGTTGAGATAAGGAAACCTTTGATGATGGGAGTGATGGAGGGGATGAAGAGGAAACCAGTGAGCAAGAGTTTCAGAAGGCCACAGGCGCCCTGTGCATTGACGGAGGTGCATCTCTGCACTCCTCTCACCGCCAGCTCAAGCGGTGGGCGCAAGATATCAATGTCGTAGAACCAGCGCCAGAGGCCTGGAAGCCGCTCAAATGGTCCCGTACGCCCATCAACTTTGACGAGGAGGACCATCCTACCATACCACTACGGTAGGATGTTTGTCGTTGTTGGTCTCCCCAACATTTCGCAACCTCAAGGTCACAAAGATGTTGGTGGATGGCGGGGCCGGGTTGAATCTGATTTTCCCGGCAGTTATCAGCAAGCTTCAGATAGGAGAAGATGAGCTAGAAGTTACTGGCACATTTCAAGGAGTTAATCCCGGCAGGTGCCATCCTAAGGGAAAGATCATGTTGTCGGTAACGTTTGGGGGAAAACTGAACTACCGGACTGAGAGGATTGTGTTTGATGTGGTTGATCTCCCCCTGTCGTACAATGGGATTCTTGGACGCCCAGCCTTGGCTAAGTTCATGGCAGCATCCCACTATGCCTACAACACCTTGAAGATGCCTGGGCCACTAGGAGTCATCACCATCCCGTCATATGTGAAAGATGCAATTATTTTTGGGATAAGATGTACCGAGATGCTGTCGCTACAGAGGTAGCTGAGGGAGTCCTGGACTAAGGGGTCCTCGGGCGTCCGGCCTATTAGCCATGGGTCGGACTGATGGGCTATGAAGATACGAAGACCGAAGACTGCACTCGTGTCCGGATGGGACTCTCCTTGGCATGGAAGGCAAGCTTGGCGATCAAATATGTAGATTCCTTTCCTTTGTAACCGACCTTGTGTAACTATAGACCCTCCTGGTGTCTATATAAACCGGAGGACTTAGTCCGGAGGAGGATATATTCATTACCATAGTCATACAGGCTAGGCTTTTAGGGTTTAGCCATTACGATCTCGTGGTAGAACAAATCTTGTAATACTCATATTCATCAAGATCAATCAAGCAGGAAGTAGGGTATTACCTCCATAGAGAGGGCCCGAACCTGGGTAAACATCGTGTCCCCTGTCTCCTGTTACCATCGACCTTAGACGCACAGTTCGGGACCCCCTACCCGAGATCCGCCGGTTTTGACACCGACAGTAGCGGCAGTAGCAATTCCCGCCAAGGAAAGCAAAGAAAAGAAGAGAGGTTGTAAGGCCTCCGGCAAAGAGTCCGGGAAGCGTGCGCCCACCGAGTGCACGGCACCCATCGACGACGTGCTGGAGTGTTCTAACAGCAAGAGATCCAAGGTTGTCGCACCCCAAGTGAAGAAGGTCCCAGCAGGGCTGGCTGGCGTTGATGGTACTTTCACTATCAGCGCCACCCTCAATGACAAATAGGAAAGCGCGCTCATTGCCTTCCAGCGGGCGAATATCGATGTGTTTGCCTGGAAACCATCTGATATCCCCAGTGTTCCTAGGGAGGTAATCAAGCACCACCTTGCTGTCTGCCCACATGCCCGACCTGTCAAGCAGAAAGTCCGGAAGCAAGCCTTGGAGAGACAGCAGTTCATTGCAGAAGAGATCAAGAAGCTTGAGGCAGCTGGTTTGGATAGAGGAGTATTGCACCCCACGTGGTTGGCAAATCCAGTGGTAGTCCGGAAGGCTAACAGGAAGTGGAGGCTTTGCATAGATTTCACAGATCTAAACAAAGCTCGCCCGAAAGACCCATTTCCCTTGTCGTGCATCGACCAGATTGTGGACTCCACTTTAGGTTGTGATTTGCTCTCCTTTCTGGACGCATACTCTGGGTATCACAAAATCTCCATGTCCAAGGAAGATGAAGAGAAGACGCCATTCATCACTCCATGTGGTATGTACTGCTTTGTGTGCATGCCATTCGGATTAAAGAGTGTCGGGTCCACTTTTGCAAGGGCAATCCAGATTGGTTTTGAGCCATAGCTACACAGAAACATAGAGGCCTATATGGATGATATTGTGGTCAAGACCAAGGATAAGACAACCCTTATTCAAGATTTGGAGGAGACGTTTGATAATCTGCGCAAGAACAATCTGAAGCTCAACCCGGAGAAGTGTGTATTTGGTGTTCCCTCTGGCAAGCTACTTGGGCTCTTCATATCCCATCGCGGGATAGAAGCCAACCTCGACAAGATCAAAGCCATTGAGTAAATCCAAGCACCAAGGACAGTTAAGGATGTGAGGCGCCTGACAGGATGTGTTGCCGTGCTTAGAAGATTCATCTAAAGTCTGCCGAGCACACCTTGCCATTCTTCAAGATCTTGAAGAAGGCCGGCCCTATGAAGTGGACCCCAGAAGCAGATGCGGCTTTGCAAGTGTTGAAGGCCTACCTGTCCTCTATGCCTACCTTGGTCGCTCCCAAACCCCAGGAGCCGTTGCTGCTATACTTGGCGGCAACCAACCAAGTGGCCAGTGCGGCCTTGGTAGCGCAGAGAGAAGTGGATGAGGTAGAAAGTGAGCAGAGACTGGCAAGGTCAGAGAAGGATCAGGATAGAAGTGAGCACGACAACGATAGCAACCCAAAGGAAAAGGAAGAAAGTTGGTGCAGCGCCCAGTGTACTTCGTCAGCTCCCTATTACACGGGGCTAGATCGAGGTACTCTGGTGTGCACAAATTGATCATTGGCCACGTTATGGCCTCAAGGAAACTTCGCCACTACTTCCAAGCCCATGAGATCATGGTTGTTACTTGTTTCTCGTTGCAAAGGATACTCCGAAACCCAGAGGCTACCGGCAGAATAGTGGAGTGGGCTTTGGAGTTATCCAGCTTTGTTTTGAAGTTTGAAAGCAAATCAACTATCCACAGGAGGGCATTGGCAGAGTTTATTCCAGAATGAACGCCAACCCCTGATGAGGAAACAACAGAGATAGCTATCCCCGGCAAGGAATCACCCCAAGAATGGATTATGTATTTTGATGGTGCTTTTTCCCTGCAAGGTGCAGGAGCTGGTGTGCTTCTCGTCGCCCCTTCCAGGGAGCACTTGAAGTACGTCGTCCAAATACATTTTGCACGGGAAGAGGCAACCAACAATACAACGGAGTATGAAGGACTCCTTTCCGGGCTCAGAATTGCAGTTGAATTGGGAAAAAAGAAGTTGATCGTTCGAGGAGATTTGCAGCTTGTGGTGAGACAAGTCAACAAGGATTACCAAAGTCCATTGATGGAGGCATACGTCGAGGAAGTGAGGAGATTGGAGGAGCACTTTGACTGATTACAAACAGAGCATGTACCCTGTGCGGAAAACAACATTGCTGGTCATCTGTCAAAGTGTGCTGCGCAGAAGCTTCCTGTGGAACCAGGAACTTTTGTTCTCCATCTCACTCAGCCCTCCGTATCCCCGGCAACAATGGCTCGGAAGAGGAGAAAGTTGGACACCGGAAAGCCTCGCCCGGTCGAGCCGTCTGCTCCCGGCAGATTCCCTACCAGAAACAACTCCTCACAGCCTGCCGAACCACCCACTCCAGTCGGGTCCATGAACCCCGCGAACGAGGGTAGTGCTCCCGCCGCAGAGGAGGTGCCGCTAGTCCTCGTTGCCGAGCCCCAGGCTCCAATTTGGGCAAGGCACATTGTCTGCTTTCTCCAAACTAGAGAGCTGAAAAATTAGCCCGAAGGGCCAGTATGTATCAGTTTGTCGATAACACTCTGTACAGAAGGCGGCCCAACGGTGTGAAATTGAAGTGTGTCTGCCAGGAAGAAGGAAAGGAACTGCTGGCTGAGATTCACAGAGGAATGTACGGCTCCCACTTCGGATCAAGGGCATTAGTTGGGAAAGCATTCCGGCAAGGATTCTATTGTCCCACAGCCCTCCAAGATGCGGTTAAGCTAGTCGCAACATGTGATGCCTGCCAGTTCCATTCCAAGAAAATACACCTGCCTGCCCAAGCTCTTCAAACAATCCCTCTATCATGGCCATTTTTGGTCTGGGGGCTCGATATCCTCGGCCCCTTCCCCCGAGCAATCGGGGGCTTTGAATTCTTGTTCGTTGCCATCGACAAGTTTACAAAGTGGCCGGACGTGACTGCCGTGAGAAAGGTGACTGCTCAGTCAGCTATCAAGTTCTTGAAAGAGTTGGTGTGTCGTTTTGGAGTTCCGGCAAGGATCATCACTAACAACGGCACCTAGTTCACGAGCCACGCCTTCATGCAATATGTTTGTGCCCTCGGATGCAAGATGTCATTTGCCTCTGTGGCACACCCCCAGAGAAATGGACAAGCTGAGAGGGTGAACGCTGAAGTGCTAAGTGGACTCAAGACAAGAACTTTCGATACGCTGCAGAAGCACAGCAGGCGGTGGATCAAGGAGCTGCCGGTAGTTCTCTGGTCCCTCAGAACGACACGAAACCGAGCTACCAGGCAGACTCCCTTCTCCCTGGTCTACAGGGCAGAAGCAGTTATCCCCAAGGAACTCATTTACGGGTTGTCTCGAGTGCTTGCCTACGATGAAGTAGCGCAAGATCAGCACCGGCGTGACGACGTTGTGCTACTCGAGGAGAACCGTCTCCGGGCTACTATGCGTGCTGCATGCTTCCAGCAAGCCCTGCGTCGCTATCATAGCCGCAGGGTTTGTGCCCGGTGTTTTGAGGAAGGTGACCTTGTCCTTAGGCGCGTTCAGTCCGCCAAGGGTACACACAAGTTGTCACCAAAGTGGGAAGGCCCTTACCGGGCAGTATGAGTCACCAGACCAGGCGCAGTCCGTCTGGAGACCGGAGATGGCACTCAGTTGCAGAACTCACGGAATATTGAGCATCTCCGCAAGTTCTAACCGTAAGGCACGGCTGTCGGGCCTTGCCCGGCAGCCACACTTTCGTACAGGCCTTGTCTCAGCTGCATGTAACCCCTTGTACAAAGTCGGGGCGATGACTTCCTGCAAGAGAAAATAAAGAAGCGCTATAGGGGGGGCAACTAAGATTGCATGCATGCATGAGCACACCAAGATCACTGCACAAGCATTTCATGAGCATTTGCATATGCATATAGATAGGCTCGCATCTTGCATTCATTATCATCTACATGAAGTTGCAAGTTCCTGCCGTGAAATTGGCTTCGACAAGGAGTTGAGAAGATTGCCCGGCACAGCGATCCCCGGCAAGCCAAACAGATAAGTTTTACCTACTGTCCATTAGTGTTCTGTAAGGCTATAACTTACGCATGAGAAAGGCCCGCCACTCTTTTGAGACTTAGGTGCTCCCATCCATTACTCCAATGTTGCTTCAGTCAGAATGGTCGCAATAGCCTTTGGAAAAAAGGAGTTGGCGGGTGGCTGGTCCCTCTGTCTGTTCCCCGGTAGACTCAGTTCTCCGGTAGACAAAAAGGGTACCGGCAGGATAGCCTGCCAGAGAAATCTTGTTTATTTACATTAAAGAGGCATCCCACCTCTGCATGGACATACACGTGCACAAGTTCTCGGCAAGGTTCATCTTTTTCATTCATATGCTAATACAAGTACAAGCATTACAGAACACTAAGACGGACACGAGGGATTACATTATTTGAATTAAAATTTGGCAATTGCCTACGAGTTTAAGATTGAAAAAAGATTGGTGCCCCACAATGCCTTTGACCCTGTCCATCTCCTGCAGGAAGAGGTCGAAGAGGCCAGAGGCGGGCACAGCTGGGATTCGGCGCCTCCCCAGGATCAGGACGGCGCTGCTCGCCAGCAAGGAGGAAGAAACCGGAGGGCAGGCGTGGATGGTGACGCTGCCAGAGGACCAGATGGGAGGCATGGAGTCCCCGGCAAACACGACTCGTCGGAACGGTCGTCCCCGTTCTTGACGCGTCATGGGTTGCTGCTGCCGTCCGCATCACTACCACCCGAAGACCTCGGCGCGACCACCACGCTGGGCACCATGCTCTCTAAATCCTTCGACAGAGATCATGGTCGTCCCCGTAAGCCCTAACGTTAGAAGCCACTGCACGTCCCGAAGACGTGTGAGAAAGCAGGGAGCCTTCCTGTACGACGTGAGAATCACGCCCAGGAGGAGCCAGATTCGCCCCTCTTGGCGATGAATCTACCCTATGGCTCCTCCCCGACGCTGCGAGAGGAAGAAGAATGGGGAGCGATCGACTACCATGCACCATGCCTGCCTCGAGCCGCGACATGGTGTCAATCGCGTCCCCTCCCACTGAAATCAAGGCCACTGGCGGCCTGCCGGCAAACACGCCAAGGTTGCCACTCCCAGCGTTATCGCCGCATCGCCCGAATCCCCTTTTTAGATATGAAGGAGGCTTCGAAATGAGGCCAGGGGCTGGCCCCAGGCTCTTCTCTTCAACATGACCAACAACAGAAGATGAAGGAGAGGAAGTTCCCGAGGATGAATGACTCCGCCCTCCTCCGCCCCTCCTTTTATAGGCAGGGCGGGGAGGGGGCTGCTCCGTCAACGGGCGGCCACTGTCCCCCTTCACCAATTCAAGACGACCGGGCCCTCACCATGATGCTCTCCCACGCCACACGCCTCCGTTACCTATCCCGCGCGATGCATGCAGCATACGTGGCTAAGGATAAGGGCACAGTGGGAAGAGTAAATTGGCAGCTTCTACCCTATGCGGTAAAGTCATTCACGGGCCATTACTGGAGCGGTCCCGCCACTATTGGCTTTATGCAGCGCGCGGAGAAACCGGAAACTGGCCCAGAACCAAGGCTAATGAAGAAGCAAAAGAGACCTCAAGAGACCAGCCTCTTCAAGCAACCCTTGCCTATGCACTAATTAGGCCCTACCCCGACGATGCTCGATGGCGCATTCGGGGCAGGCCCGGGGGCTTCTGTTGGTGCAACAAACCCTGGGTCTGTTGCACAGACTGTGCACAGACACGGGAACAAGATTGAAGCACCAGCCCAAGTTAGAGTGCAAGGAATCAAGAGATTCAAAGGACCAGCACGCAGATCAGAGAGACCAAGATCGAGCCAGAGAAGCAGGATATCGCCAAGAGAAAGTCCTCCCTTGCCGGGCAGGCGAGCCCAGCAAGGGGCGAGGCCACCCCCAGAAGCAGATAACCGAGGCACCCCGGCAGGGCCTGCCAGGCCTCGTGGAGGCAAAAACACCTCACCACCCACTCAGCCACGACCCACGTCGTCGATCAGTGCGGTGTCAAGCCACAAAGTTACTGAGTGGCAATCATTCGCCACATGGCTGCCTCTCCTTATAGAAGAAACCCACGGATGACCCGTCCTGCGACGTGTCAAGACAATAGGCGCGGATGTGAGCCTTGCCGGGCAACCAGTGATGTGACACTAAGCGGTGCATTTAATGCGCCCTGTCAGCCCGCAGAGTTAGGTATGCTAGCACTGTTTGCTATCATATCAATGCATAATGACTACTTTGCCATTGTGGTGACCCATTGATCTATTAAAGGAGGCCCATGGCAACCATAGAAAGGGTTAGAAGGTTGGATATCTCACAACCCCACACGCGCGTAGTCGCCGCTGCCCAGGGCAACCCCTGCCAGGCAAGTGTACTACGCTTGCCAACACCTTTTCCACCATCAATCCACCAAAGAAGGAGTAGGGTTTTACGCCTCACGGCGGCCCGAACCTTGGTAAATTGCCTGTGTGATCTCTGTCGTGCTGCCCCACGCCCCTCCGCTCTTTGTGCAACGCGTCGCCCCCTGCTGAACCAGCAAGGGACCTCCTGGTACCATAGGTGGACGTGGCTTTACCCCAACACATGATGAGTATAGTGTTGACCGTGCCAGTGGCATGGCAGATCTGAAGCAAGAGACCATGAAAAGGGTACTTAGCAACCGATGTTTGCTTTGAAATGATAACTTAGCTTTGGTAAGGACAAGAAAGTACAGTGTCGGGTGGTAGGTGCGACATATGCCAACGGGTGGCTTATCATTTTGGGAGCCAGTAAGACATCGCCGGTGCCTGGAAATGGGATAAGGCAAAGACATGCACGTCGGCGAATCTTACCCAGGTTCAGGGCTCTCTGTGGAGATAACACCCCTAGTCCTGCTCTGCGGGGTCTTCGCATGATCACTAGATGAACACAAGTAGCTACAAGTGCTCCTTGAGCTGTTTGGCTAGAGAAGGAAGAAAGGCAAGGCTAGCTCTCCTCTTCCCTCTACGTGGTGGCTAAAACTATCTTAGAGATCAACCCTTTGCATGGGTGCCCTGGGGGGTTTATATAGGCCTACCCCGGGGATACAATGGTAATCCGACTGGGTGCGGGTCCCAGCCGTCAGTGTCTATGCTCGCCGGCTTCTCCGCCGGCCGTTGGGGCCCGCCGACTGGTGGGTCCCGCCGGCTGCCGGCCTCTTGGTCGACAGGCCGGCCCCACCGGCTAGGGGCCTTGTCGGCGACTGGTTATTGTTGCCTCACCCCTGATGACGAGGGCTTTGTCGAGGTAAGCGTGGCTACAGTGCCGCCGCCTGGCGGGCTCTCACTATAGCCTCACCTCGTCTTGTCTCCTTAATGATGCACATACTTCGAGGGAGGGAGGTAGCCGGCCATTGGGAGCCGGCTACACCTCAGGCCGACTACCGGAGGCCTGGCCGCCTTCGAGCGTCTCTCTGGCTGAAGGGGGCCGCCGCCCGCGGGCCGTACTGGCGCCTGTCGTGGGTGACGTCTCGGTCAACATGGCAATAGTGCCGCGCCGGACGGGGGATGGCTGACCCGTACAGCGCACTGTGGCCATGCATGCTCCGAGATTCGGGGGTGGCAGGCTGTACTGTGGCCACGCCCTGTCTCATCACCGTTATGTGGGCGCAGCCCTGGTGGGTGCAGTCTTGGCCGGCTTCCGGGAGTCGGTCTTCTTGTGGACGGCTTCTGGGAGTCGGTCTACTTATGGCCGGCTTCTGGGAGTCGGTCTACTTATGGCCGGCTTCTGGGAGTCAGCCATCTTATGGTTATCTTTGGGAAGGTTTTTTGGAGGTCGGGTCGCCTTCCGGTAGTCAGCCTGTGAGATAGCCGACCAGGGGAAGGCGGCCCTGTGTTTTGGATACTTGAAGGCCCAATCGGCCTGATAATTTTTTGAAGAGCGACGGGGAGTCGGTTAGGCTACCCGTGGCCATTTACTCCGACAGTAGTCCCCGAAGCTGGTTGGGCTTCGAGGCTGAGAGTAGGTCGAGAAGCTCGGTCAGCTTCTTATCTTGACGAGCCAGCAGCTAGGAGCCGGCTTCGGTTGGGTGTGCCGTCTTGGCGAAATTTTTTAAGTCTGAAGGCGGGAGTCGGTTGGTGCGCACGCCGGGTTGCGGGCCGGCCGCTCGCCGCCCGCGTACCACGTGGCACCCTCCGGCTGAAAAATGCCTGCCAACCCACGCGCGTGACGGGATGTCGCCGCAGGCCGGGGGCCCATCACTCCCACGCCTAGGCCCAGGTGCGGATTCTCTGTGGCCCAAAGCGGGTCGCACGCCTTCCGGCAGCAGTTTCTGCACGTCGTTAGGGCGTAGTAATCGCGGAACATGGGGGAGTGGACGCAGTTAATCCCACGTTCCCCCCACGCCTCGCCTCCTCGGCTTCGCCGCACGAGGCTATAAGTAGGGGGAGGAGGGGGAGCGGCAGACGCTCGCACACTCATCCTCTCTCCGCCATCTTCTTCCTCCTTCTTTCCATCGCAGCAGCCTCTTGCCGCCGCGCCGTCCAACTCGCACTACCCTGCAACCTCGCTGCCGCAGGGCCGTGGTTTCTCCGCCGCCGCACCCTTTCTCGTCAGCTTCTTGCCATCATGCAGCACGGCGGAGACTGGGACGGCTCCAACGTCCACGCGGACCACATCAACTTCCTCCGCAAGACGCGGCGGTTTCCCGGCAAGGACCAGGTGCAGGTCCGTCTCGCGCCAGAGAAGGAGACCACGCCGGCGCCGGAGGAAGGCGAGCGGGTAATATTTCGCTCGCGCTTCCTGCGTGGCCTCGGCCTGCCCGCGAGCGCCTTCTTCCACTCCTTCCTCGAATTTTATCAGCTCCAGCCGCACCACCTCACCCCAAACATGGTGGTGCTGCTGTCCGCCTTCGTCACTCTGTGCGAGGGCTTCCTCGGCGTCCTTCCCACCCTCGAGCTCTGGGGGGAATTCTTCCAATCCAAGCTTGGCACCCGCATGCAGGGCGTGCCGGCTCAGAGCGGCGCCTTCATCGCGATGCGGTGGCCGGTAGCCGACAACCCCTTCCCTGTCATCACGCTAATCCAGTCGGTGAAGCGCTGGTAGAAATCGTACTTCTACGTGAAGAACGTCGCCCCACAAGGCGACTACGTCAACTTGCCGGCTTACGTAGCCGGCCCGCCGGCTGGGAGGCGGCCCCAGTGGTCCTATCGGGCCAGGACGCTGTCGCCGGCTGGAGCCGCCGCCGTCGCCCGACTTCGGGTAATGATCCAGTCGGAGGGCCTGACTGGGTCCGACCTGCTGGCCGCCTTCGTGGTGCGCCGGGTGCTCCCACTTCAAGGCCGCCCTCATTTGATCAGTCAAATGAGCGGCCAACTCGATCCGAGTCAAATGTGCACCAAGGAGATGCCTCATGACGAGGTGGCTCATATGGTGAACTATCTCGCGAACTGCAAGCTCTCCGCAGAGTGGCTGTTTGGCAAGGAGCCGTACTCCCGTGCCAATCCCCCGCCTATGGTATGCTTTCTTTATCTTCTCTTCTTTTAGTTTTGTCACCAAGTTTTTCTTGGCCGACTCTGACCAGTCGGCACGTCTTGGCAGAGCCCTCTTCTTCGACATGTGGCCGGGACAGCGGGGGCGGATCGCCAATTTCTCCCCGGCCGGGCGGAGCATGACTTGGAGGACCCCGACTTGGGGGCGGCCGCCATGGATGATAACACCAAGGCAGGAGGCGGCGAAGCAGGCGGCTCCGGGCTTGGAGCCAGCTTCGACGACTGGCCGGATGACGATGAGGCGGAAATCGTCCCGCGCCGCCAGCCGGTGTCTGATTAAGGCACGGGCTCATCTGCTGCGCCGGCTGCCTGAGGCGGCGCGCGGAAGCGTCGGACCGCGTCGGGCCTATTCGGCAGTCGGCTGAGGAAGCCCAAGGGCGGGGCGGCAGCGACCAGGTGGGACGAGGCGGCCGTGAAGGCGGCCCGCTTCCGCAAAGTGGTGAAGCGGCCGCAAAAGGTTTCAGCGTAAGTGTCGATTCTCTCGCGTATTCCTTCTTCTTTTCTAGTCGGTTTCTGAATCCTTGTCTTGACTCAAAAAACAGGGCTCCGCTTTCTCTTGAGCGGGTCACTGCCGCCTCCGTGGTTGGATCGCCGGGAGGATCCGGGAGCACCCGCCGCGTGGACCCCCGCGCCAAGCTTCAAGCGACGATGGAGCGAAATGCGCGGGAGGCACGGGAGGAGAGGGAGGCGGAAGAGCTGAGGGCGGCTGCCGCCAAGGCGGCACAGGAGGAGGCGGAGGAGTCAGCGAAGGCACAAGCTGACGCGGCGGCCAAGGCTCAGGCGGAGGCTGCAACCGCAGCGGCCGGGGCCTTGCTTGTCACCCCCCTGCGCTCCATGGCACCCGAGATCCCGGAGCCCCCGCCAGAGGAAGCCGATGGCGACCTGCCGGGGATGGAGAGGGAGGAGGACGACGTCGTCGTCCAGGAGAGGGAGGCGGCACCGCCATCGCCGACTGGGGCGGCCCAAGGCAGCCAGCATAACGCGTCGCCTGCGCAATCGGCTAGAGGCGAGCCGGCTGTGAGGACGGACCTGGTGGTTCGGTCGCCATCGCGCCAGCGCGCGGGGAAGGAAACTTCGGCTCCGGACCCGCAGAAGGCCGCGGGCTCTAGCTCGTCGGCCCAGGACGTGGACGGCCAGCGCCAGCTCAGGGTGGACACCGGGTGGTGGGACGGCCGTGGTGAATGTGGCGGCGCAAGAAGTCCGGAACCGGCTTCAGTCCCAGGCCGCAGTGATGAGGCTGTATAATGACGAGTTCCTCGCGACACGGGTGGCCATTCGGGTGAGTCTTCTCGTTTTTTCCTTCTTGATCTTGGTTTCTTCCGTGGGGGCGCGTCAGCGCACCAACTGGGTGTAGTCCCCGAGTTCCGAGTCGGCTGCTGAGCAGGCGGCTTGGAACTTCTTGGTAGACTTTGTTTGCTATCTTGTTCTCATTCGCTTCTCTGCCCGACTTGCAGGACTACCACAACCTCCGTGCGGCTTCCTTCAACTCTCAGGCTCGGGAGCTGACCCAGAAGACTGATGATCTAACTGAGAGCCGGAGTAAGTGCTTCATCTTTTATCTAACGTGGGGGCGCGTCAGCGCACCCACTGGGTGTAGTCCCCGAGATTCAGGCCGACTGCTAAGCAGTCGGGTCGGATCTTTCCTGACGACTTCTTTGTTATTGCTTTTTTCTTCTTTGCCATATCTGCAGAGGCCAATGTCAGCCTGCGGGAGCAGCTGGGTGGGACCCAGACCGCCCTTCGCGCCAAGGAAGCCGAGTTCGACGCCTTGGCTCAGGAGCGTGACCGGATAGGAGGAGGAGGAGGTCACCGGAGAGGCGCTCGCCTACATCGCCGGAGAGGAGGAGGAGGTCGCCTGAGAGGAGTTCACCGGAGCATCGGATAGGAGGAAGGAGAAACCATGAGGGGAGGGGAGGAGAGGAGGGAGGAGGAGCTCATCGGAGAGGAGGTAGGAGAAACCGTGAGGGGAGGGGAGGAGAGGAGGGAGGAGGAGGTCACCGGAGAGGAGGAGGTCGCCGGAGAGGAGGAGGAGGAGGTCGCCGGAGAGGAGGAGGGTAGTATGGTGGAGGATACAAGGGGAGATGGAGTCGAGGAGAGGAGGAGATGGAGTGGAGGAGAAGAATGAAGAGGTAAGGAGGAGAGGACCACGCCCAGCCGTATATACGGCATAGTAATGGCGCACCGTGGGCAGGTGCGCCATTACTAACTTTTTTTATTTTTTTGATTTATTTTGAATTTTGAAGGCGGAAGATAGTAATGGCGCACCATGGGCAGGTGCGCCAATAGTAAGTTTGAGTATTTTTGAATTTTTTTCCCTCTCCAGATCTTAAAAGCCCCGTATCTTTTTTTCTGTTAGGTTTTTGAGGATTTTGAAAATGTTTAGCGGGATACCCCCGGTTAAATTCGGATGTAACTTTTTGAGTAGATGATTTTTCATATAATTTTTTTTTCATCCGAGTTCATATGCAAAAGTTATGCCCATTTTACAAATTCTCGAGAGATTTTGCAAAAAAGTCAAAAATTCATGTTTGTAAATTTTGCTAACAACTAGACCACATATCACATGGGAATCTTATTTTATTTTATTTTTTTGACATTTCTATCATTTTCTTTTATTTTTTTTGAAACTGAAAAGGCGGTCCACGGGGGGGGGGGGTGCATTCGGGGGAATGTTTGGGCCAAACTACTAATGGCGCACCGTGGGAGTGGTGCGCCATTACTAGTTCAACTAGTAATGGCGCACCACACGCACGGTGCGCCATTAGTACTTTAAAAAATAAAATAAAAATAAATTTTTGAAACATAATTACTAATGGCGCACCGTGGGAGTGGTGCGCCATTACTAGTTTAACTAATAATGGCGCACTATCCCCTGGTGCGCCATTAGTAGTTTTGAAAATAAAAAAATTACTAATGGCGCACCGTGGATGTGGTGCGCCATTAGTATTTTCACACTAATGGCGCACCGACACATGGTGCGCCATTACTAGTTAGTAATGGCGCACCACATGTACAGTGCGCTAGTAATGGCACACCACATGTACAGTGCGCCATTAGTGTCCATATTGGCTATAGCTGTTTTTTAGTAGTGCCTCCTTCCCTTTGGTGGACTCCAACTAGGACTTGGAGTCCTAGTAGGAATCCACACTTGGTGCGCCCATAGGGGCCGGCCGGCCTCCCCTCCTCTCCTCCTTTATATACTGAGGCAAAGGGGCACCCCAAAGACACAAGTTGATCATTGATCTTTTAGCCGTGTGCGGTGCCCCCCTCCACCATAATCCACCTCGGTCATATCGTAGCGGTGCTTAGGCGAAGCCCTGAGTCGGTAGCAACATCATCACCGTCATCACGCCGTCGTGCTGACGGAACTCCCCCGCAAAGCTCTGCTATATCGGAGTTCATGGGACGTCATCGAGCTGAACGTGTGCTGAACTCGAAAGTGTTGTACGTTCGATACTTGGATCGGTCGGATCGTGAAGACATACGACTACATCAACCGCGTTGTCATAACGCTTCTGCTTTCAGTCTACGAGGGTACGTGGACAACAATCTCCCCTCTCGTTGCTATGCATCACCATGATCTTGTGTGAGCGTAGGGATTTTTTTGAAATTACTATGTTCCCCAATAGTGGCATCCGAGCCAGGTTTATGCGTAGATGTTATATGCACGAGTAGAACACGAGTGAGTTGTGGGCGATACAAGTCATACTACTTACCAGCATGTCATACTTTGATTCGGCGGTATTGTTGGATGAAGCGGACCGGACCGACATTACGCGTACGCTTACACGAGACTGGTTCTACCGACGTGCTTCGCACACAGGTGGCTGGCGGGTGTCAGTTTCTCCAACTTTAGTTGAATCGAGTGTGGCTATGCCCGGTCCTTGTTGAAGGTTAAAACATCACATACTTGACGAAAAATTGTTGTGGTTTTGATGTGTAGGTAAGAACGATTCTTGCTCGGCCCGTAGCAGCCACGTAAAACTTGCAACAACAAAGTAGAGGACGTCTAACTTGTTTTTGCAGGGCATGTGGTGATGTGATATGGTCAAGACGTGATGAGATATAAGTTGTTGTATGAGATGATCATGTTCTGTTGAAGTTATCGGCAACTGGCAGTAGCCTTATGGTTGTCTCTTTATTGCATAAGATGCAAGCGCCAAATAATTGCTTTACTTTATCGCTATGCGATAGCAATAGTTGCAAGAGCAATAGTTGGCGAGACGACCATGTGACGACACGTTGATAAAAGATCAAGATGATGGAGATCATGGTTTCATGCCGGTAACAATGGAGATCATGACAATACTTTGGAGATGGAGATCAAAAGCACAAGATGATGATGGCCATATCATGTCACATATTTTGATTGCATGTGATGTTTATCTTTTATACATCTTATTTTGCTTAGTTTGGCGGTAGCTTTATAAGATGATCCCTTACTAAAATTTCAAGGTATAAGTGTTCTCCCTGAGTATGCACCGTTGCGATAGTTCTTCGTGCCGAGACACCACGTGATGATCGGGTGTGATAAGCTCTACGTTCACATACAACGGGTGCAAGCCAGTTTTGCACATGCAGAATACTCGGGTTAAACTTGACGAGCATAGCATATGCAGATATGGCCTCGGAACACTAAGACCGAAAGGTCGAGCGTGAATCATATAGTAGATATGATCAACATAGTGATGTTCACCATTGAAAACTACTCCATCTCACGTGATGATCGGACATGGTTTAGTTGATATGGATCACGTGATCACTTAGATGATTAGAGGGATGTCTATCTAAGTGGGAGTTCTTAAGTAATATGATTAATTAAACTTTAATTTATCATGAACTTAGTCCTGATAGTATTTTGCAAATAATGTTGTAGATCAATAGCTCGCGTTGTTGCTTCCCTATGTTTTATATGTGTTCCTGGAGAAAACTAAGTTGAAAGATAATGGTAGCAATTACACGGACTGGGTCCGTAACTTGAGGTTTATCCTCATTGCTGCACAGAAGAATTATGTCCTAGATGCACCGCTAGGTGACAGACCTATTGCAGGAGGAGATGCAGATGTTATGAACGTTTGGCTAGCTCAATATGATGACTACTTGATAGTTTAGTGCACCATGCTTAATGGCTTAGAATCGGGACTTCAAAGACGTTTTGAATGTCATGGACCATATGAGATGTTCCAGGAGTTGAAGTTAATATTTCAAGCAAATACCCGAGTTGAGAGATATGAAGTCTCCAACAAGTTCTATAGCTAAAAGATGGAGGAGAATAGCTCAAGCAGTGAGCATGTGCTCAGATGGTCTGGGTACTACAATCGCTTGAATCAAGTGGGAGTTAATCTTTCAGATAAGATAGTGATTGACAGAATTCTCTAGTCACCATCACCAAGTTAGTAGAACTTCGTGATGAACTATAGTATGCAAGGGATGACGAAAACGATTCCCGAGCTTTTCATGATGATGAAATCGATGAAGGTAGAAATTAGGAAAGAGCATCAAATGTTGATGGTTTACAAGACCACTAGTTTCAAGAAAAGGGCAAAGAAATAGAAAGGGAACTTCAAGAAAGAATGACAAATAAGTTGTCACCCCCGTGAAGAAGCCCAAAGCTAGACCCAAGCCTGAAACTGAGTGCTTCTACTGCAAAGGAAATGGTCACTGGAAGTGGAACTGCCCTAGATATTTGGCGGATAAGAAGGATGGCAAAGTGAACAAAGGTATATTTGATATACATGTTATTGATGTGTACTTTACTAGTGTTTATAGCAACCCCTAAGTATTTGATACTAGTTCAGTTGCTAAGATTAATAACTCGAAACGGAAGTTGCAGAATGAACAGAGACCAGTTAAGGGTGAAGTGACGATGTGTGTTGGAAGTGGTTCCAAGATTGATATGATCATCATCGCACACTCCCTATACTTTCAGGATTAGTGTTGAACCTAAATAAATGTTATTTGGTGTTTGCGTTAAGCATGAATATGATTTGATCATTTTATAGCAATACGGTTATTCATTTAAAGTCAGAGAATAATTGTTGTTCTGTTTACATGAATAAAACCTTCAATGGTCATACGCCCAAGGTGAATAGTTTATTGAATCTCGATCATAGTGATACACATATTCATAATATTGAAGCCAAAAGATGCAAAGTTAATAATGATAGTGCAACTTATTTGTGGCACTGCCGTTTAGGTCATATTGGTGTAAAGCGCATGAAGAAACTCCATGCTGATGGGATTTTGGAATCACTTGATTATGAATCACTTGATGTTTGCGAACCATGCCTTATGGGCAAGATGACTAAGACTCCGTTCTCCGGAACAATGGAGCGAGCAACTGACTTATTGGAAATAATACATACTGATGTATGCGATCCGATGAGTGTTGAGGCTCGCGGCGGGTATCGTTATTTTCTGACCTTCACACATGATTTGAGCAGATATGGGTATATCTACTTGATGAAACATAAGTCTGAAACATTTGAAAATAATTTCAGAGTGAAGTGGAAAATCATCGTAACAAGAAAATAAAGTTTCTACTATCTGATTGTGGAGGAGAATATTTGAGTTACGAGTTTGGTCTTCATTCGAAACAATGCGGAATAGTTTCGCAACTCACGCCACCTGGAACACCACAGCGTAATGGTGTGTCCAAACATCGTAACCGTACTTTATTAGATATGGTGCAATCTATGATGTCTCTTACCGATTTACCACTATCGTTTTGGGGTTATACATTAGAGACAGCTGCGTTCAAGTTAAATAGGGCACCATCTAAATCCATTGAGACGACACCATATGAACTGTGGTTTGGCAAGAAACCAAAGTTGTCATTTCTTAAAGTTTGGGGTTGCGATGCTTATGTGAAAATGTTTCATCCTGATAAGCTCAAACCCAAATCGGAGAAATGTGTCTTCATAGGATACCCAAAGGAGACAGTTGGGTACACCTTCTATCACAGATCCGAAGGCAAAACATTCATTGCTAAGAATGGATCCTTTCTAGAGAAGGAGTTTCTCTCGAAAGAAGTGAGTGGGAGGAAAGTAGAACTTGATGAGGTAACTGTACCTGCTCCCTTATTGGAAAGTAGTTCATCACAGAAATATGTTCCTGTGACTCCTACACCAATTAGTGAGGAAGCTAATGTTGATGATCATGTAACTTCAGATCAAGTTACTACCGAACCTTGTAGGTAAACCAGAGTGAGATCCGCACCAGAGTGGTACGGTAATCCTGTTCTGGAGATCATGTTACTTGACCATGACGAACCTACGAACTATGAGGAAGCAGTGATGAGCCCAGATTCCGCAAAATGGCTTGAGGCCATGAAATCTGAGATGGGATCCATGTATGAGAACAAAGTGTGGGCTTTGGTTGACTTGCCCGATGATCGGCAAGCCACAGAAAATAAATGGATCTTCAAGAGGAAGACGGACGCTCATAGTAGTGTTACTATCTACAAAGCTAGACTTGTCGAAAAAGGTTTTTGACAAAGTTCAAGGTGTTGACTACGATGAGATTTTCTCACTCGTAGCGATGCTTAAGTCTGTCCGAATCATGTCAGCAAATTGCCACATTTTATGAAATCTGGCAAATGTATGTCAAAACTACATTCCTTAATGGATTTCTTAAAGAAGAGTTGTATATGATGCAACCAGAAGGTTTTGTCGATCCTAAAGGTGCTAACAAAATGTGCAAGCTCCAGCGATCCATCTATGGACTCGTGCAAGCATCTCAGAGTTGGAATATACGCTTTGATGAGTTGATCAAAGCATATAGTTTTATACAGACTTGTGGTGAAGCCTGTATTTACAAGAAAGTGAGTGGGAGCACTACGGCATTTCTGATAAGTATATGTGAATGACATATTGTTGATCGGAAATAATGTAGAATTTTTCTGGAAAGCATAAAGGAGTATTTGAAAGGAGTTTTTCAAAGAAAGACCTCGATGAAGCTGCTTACATATTGAGCATCAAGATCTATAGAGATAGATCAAGACGCTTGATAAGTTTTTTTTTCAGTGAGTACATACCTTGACAAGATTTTGAAGTAGTTCAAAATAGAACAGTCAAAGAAAGAGTTCTTGCCTGTGTTACAAGGTGTGAAATTGAGTAAGGCTCAAAGCCCGACCACTGCAGAAGATACAAAGAGAATGAAATTCATTCCCTATGCCTCAGCCATTGGTTCTATAAAGTATGCCATGTTGTGTCCAGATCTATTGTATACCCTACATTGGTTTTGGCAAGGGAGTACAATAGTGATCTAGGAGTAGATCACTGAACATCGGTCAAAATTATCCTTAGTGGAATAAGGATATGTTTCTCGATTGTGGAGGTGATAAAAGGTTCATCGTAAAGGGTTACGTCGATGCAAGTTTTGACACTGATCCAGATGACTCTAAGTCTCAATCTGGATAAATATTGAAAATGGGAGCAATTAGCTAAAGTAGCTCCGTGCAGAGCATTGTAGACATAGAAATTTGCAAAATACATACGGATCTGAATTTGGCAGACCCATTGACTAAACTTCTCTCATAAGAAAAACATGATCACACCTTAGTACTCTTTGGGTGTTAATCACATGGGAATGTGAACTAGATTACTGACTCTAGTAAACCCTTTGAGTGTTGGCCACATGGCGATGTGAACTATGGATATTAATCAAATGGTGATGTGAACTATTGTTGTTAAATCACATGGCGATGTGAACTAGATTATTGACTCTAGTGCAAGTGGAAGACTGAAGGAAATATGCCCTAGAGGCAATAATAAAGTTGTTATTTATCTTTCTTTATATCATGATAAATGTTTATTATTCATGCTAGAATTGTATTAACCGGAAATTTAGTACATGTGTGAATACATAGACAAACAAAGTGTCACTAGTATGCCTCTACTTGACTAGCTCGTTGAATCAAAGATGGTTAAGTTTCCTAGCCATAGACATGAGTTGTCATTTGATTAACGAGATCACATCATTAGAGAATGATGTGAGTGACTTGACCCATTCCGTTAGCTTAGCACTTGATCGTTTAGTATGTTGCTATTGCTTTCTTCATGACTTATACATGTTCCTATGACTATGAGACTATGCAACTCCCGAATACTAGAGGAACACTTTGTGTGCTACCAAACGTCACAACGTAACTGGGTGATTATAAAGGTGCTCTACAGGTGTCTCCGATGGTACTTGTTGAGTTGGCATAGATCAAGATTAGGATTTGTCACTCCGATTGTCGGAGAGGTATCTCTGGGCCCTCTCGGTAAAGCACATCACTATAAGCCTTGCAAGCAATGTAACTAATGAGTTAGTTGCGGGATGATGTATTACGGAACGAGTAAAGAGACTTGCCGGTAATGGGATTGAACTAGGTATTGAGATACCGACGATCGAATCTCGGGCAAATAACATACCGATGAC
Source organism: Aegilops tauschii subsp. strangulata (assembly GCF_002575655.3). Classification (NCBI taxonomy): domain Eukaryota; kingdom Viridiplantae; phylum Streptophyta; class Magnoliopsida; order Poales; family Poaceae; genus Aegilops; species Aegilops tauschii. Next base: position 328,538,593 of record NC_053041.3, on the reverse strand, counting down.
AAAGGGAGCAACGTATGTTGTTATGCGGTTTGACCGATAAAGATCTTCGTAGAATATGTAGGAGCCAATATGAGCATCCAGGTTCCGCTATTGGTTATTGACCGGAGGCGTGTCTCGGTCATGTCTACATAGTTCTCGAACCCGTAGGGTCCGCACGCTTAACGTTCGGTGACGATCGGTATTATGAGTTTATGTGTTTTGATGTACCGAAGGTAGTTTGGAGTCCCGGATGAGATCGGGGACATGATGAGGAGTCTCGAAATGGTCGAGACGTAAAGATCGATATATTGGACGACTATATTCGGACATCGGAAAGGTTCCGAGTGATTCGGGTATTTTCCGGAGTACCGGGGAGTTACGGGAATACGGGGAAAGAAGTATTGGGCCTCATGGGCCAAGTGGTGGAAGAGAGGAGGCAGGGCGCGCGGCCCCCCTAGCCCAAACCGAATTGGACTAGGGGGTCGGCCCCCCTTTTCTTTTCTCTCCTCCCTCTCCTTCCTTCTTCCCTCCTTCCCTTTGGTGGACTCCTACTAGGACTTGCAGTCCTAGTAGGACTCCACACTTGGCGCGCCCATAGGGGCCAGCCGGCCTCCCCTCCTTTCCTCCTTTATATACTGAGGCAAAAGGGGCACCCCAAAGACACAAGTTGATCATTGATCTTTTAGCCGTATGCGGTGCCCCCCTCCACCATAATCCACCTAGGTCATATCGTAGCGGTGCTTAGGCGAAGCCCTGCGTCGGTAGCAACATCATCACCGTCATCACGCCGTCGTGCTGACGGAACTCTCCCGCAAAGCTCTGCTGGATCGGAGTTCATGGGACGTCATCGAGCTGAACGTGTGCTGAACTTGGAGGTGTCATACGTTCGGTACTTGGATCGGTCAGATCGTGAAGACGTACGACTACATCAACCGCGTTGTCATAATGCTTCCGCTTTAGGTCTACGAGGGTACGTGGACAACACTCTCGCCTCTCGTTGCTATGCATCACCATGATCTTCTGTGTGAATAGGAATTTTTTTGAAATTACTACATTCCCCAACACCACCACGGCCTCCAAAGGCGACGACAACGGCTCGTGCTGCTGGCCGTGCCAAAGGGGCCACCCCCACGGTGGAGTCCCCTCCGCGGCAGCCTACGCAGGTGCCATAGCTGGGGCCACGTGATCAAGAACCCGACGATGTCTCGATGGCTTCATCCGATCCTCGAGCGCGTCAAGGCCAACGGTGAGTCCCGGAGGACGGGCAATGGGAATGCACGCGCGTCACCATCGAGCGACTCCGCGACACCCACCGCTAGTCCGATAGGCGCAATGGCCCAGACATCGACGAGCCCACTCTCGGTGAGGGTGGGTACCTACCTTTCGAGGTTGGGTGCCCCGCCTTCACTCGTGAGTTCTGGCAAGTCCGTTGGCCATCTACCCACGCATTCAAGCCAGAGATACTAGACAAGTACGAGGGGAAACTAAGCCCAACAGAGTTCTAGAGCATCTACACCATCGTTGTTCAAGCTGCAAGGGGAAGAGACGAGAAGGTGTTCGCCAACTACTTCCCTTTTGCACCCAAGCCAAATGTGAGGCCTTGGCTGATGCACCTCCCGCAGAACTTCATTTTGACCTGGGCTGACCTATGCCATGAGTTTGTTGGCGCCTTCACGGGTGGCCATCAAGAACCACGGCGGCCCAGCGACTTGCAGCTCCTCCAGCAGAAGGAAGGAGAGACTCTAAAGAAGTACATGCGGAGGTTCAGCCGAGTACACAGGAACATTCCAGACATCCACCTAGCAGCTGTGATGGTTGCATTCTAGTCCAACGTGCGCAATCTTCGGATACGTTCCAAGATGAACATTCAGCTGCCCGAGACTATGAAGGAGCTTTACACTCTAGTGCATAAGTGTGCTCGGGTAGAGGAGGGGAGGGGGCTCCCCGGCGAAGAGGATGGCGTTGACATCGACTCGGGGGATGACGATGACGCCACCAGTCAGAAGAAGAAGAAGAATAAGAAGCGCAACAAAAGGCGCAAGGATAAGGCAGTGATGACCGTTGAGGGATCAGGCACACTTAGTACTAGCAAGAAGGCCAAGACCGAAGTTCTCGGCAAGGAAGTTGCCTCGTGCACTGATTGCCGGGAAGTTGTGGCTGCCGAGAAGGCTGGGAAAGGTGATGGGCCGTACTGCAAGATCCATCGGACCAAGGGCCACGATCTCCAGGAATATCAGCAGGTTGAGTAGCTCGTCAAGAAACAGAGTGCTGAATACGAGAAGCATGATAAGGAGAGAGGTCAGGATGGCACTGGCAGGAAGGGCCGAGGCAGCGGAGCAAGCCGCCCCGACAAGGCTCCTCAGAATCAAGGGAAACCCGCCAGAGGCCATAAGAAGGAGGATTACAATGATGAGAGTGATGGAGGAGATGAAGAGGAAACCAGCGAGCAGGAATTCCAGAAAGCCACTAACTCCCTATGCCCATCATCTTTGACGGAGAGGATCACCCTGACCGCACCACTGCGGTAGGGTGCTGTCGTTGTTGGTCTCACCAACAATCCGCAACCTCAAAGTCACAACGATGTTGGTTGACTTCGGGGCCGGGTTGAATCTGATCTCTCCAAAGTTCATTACCAAACTTCAGATTGCAGAGGAAGAGCTCGAGGTTACTGGCACGTTTCAAGGGATCAACTCCCACAGGAGTCGTCCTAAGGGGAAGATCACGCTACCGGTGACGTTCCTACCAGACTGAGAAGATCGTATTTGATGTGGTTGACCTCCCCCTGTCGTACAATGGAATCCTTGGGCGCCCAGCCCTAGCCAAATTCATGGCAGCATCCCACTATGCCTACAATACCAAGAAGATGTCAGGGCCGATAGGCGTCATTTCCATTTCGTCAGACGAGAAGGATGCAATCCTTTGTGTGGACAAGATGTACCGGGAAGCAGTCGCGGCAGAGGTCGCGGAAGCCGGTGTTCCCGCCAAGGAAAACAAGAAGAAGGGGGAAAATAGCAAGGATGCCAGCAAGGAATCTGGGAAGCGTACCTCTTCGGAGTACACTGCGCCTGTTGATGACTTGCCGGAGAGTTCCAATAGCAAGAGCCCCAAGGCTGCTGCACCCGCAATGAAAAAGGTCCCGGCAGGGCTGGCTGGCGCTGATGGTACCTTTACTATCAGTGCCACCCTCGATGATAAATAGGAAAGCGCGCTCATTGCCTTCCTACGGGTGAATATTGATGTGTTTGCCTGGCAACCATCTGATATCCCCGGTGTTCCCATGGAGGTAATCGAGCACCACCTTGCTGTCTGGCCACCACTACAAAAAAACCACTTCCATGATGATATGTGTTTGTCACGGTAGGTCACATTTTCTGTCATGCATGTACATCCATGAAGATTTTATGACAGAATCAAGATAGTCATATCTGTGCTGTTGTAGAAGTGTTCCATGACATTACCAAAATTATCATCACAGAAGTGTCCACTTCCATGACGCTAAATCGCGCGTAATAGAAGTGCTTTCGTCAAGGGTAACCCACACGTGGCATCCACCGTAATGGGTCGCCGTTAAGATATCGGGTTCCGGTTTGGATCCGATAACCCGTTAACAGCCCGGACCAATGGCGATTTTCCCCGCGTAAAATACTCATTCACCAACGATCCATGTGTCGGCTCAGCGTTGGGACAGATGTCAACCATCCATTTGACAAGAATCACCAATGAAATGTTGACATGTGGGACAGCCCAATAGAGGCCCATATAGGTTTAAGAGCCGGCGCAGGAATAGGCTCACAAGATTTCATCAAATCTAATGGGCCGGCCCGTTAACAGCCTAACATTTTCTGGACCAAATTATAGCACACATCATATACGAGCCGTTAAATGACTGCAATATTCTGGGCCAGTTTATGGCCTATATCAGATCCGGCCCGTTAACAACATACAATAGTTTGGACCAAATTACGGTCCATACCTGATACGGCCCGTTAACTGACTTTCATTTCTTGGGCCAAATTACGGCCCATAACAGATACGGCCCTTTAGCAGCTAATGTGCCATCGGGCCCATTGGGGGCCTAATTTGCTCTTCGGCCTCTTAATGGCCTGTTTAACAGTTCGGCCCGATATTAGTTTCGGCCGGTCAGCGGCCCTGTCTACATATGGGCCTCTTTTGGCCCGGTTTCACTTTCGGCCATTTAAAGGCCTGAGTTGCACCTGGGCCTAATTCTGGTCTGTAGTTACTTTCAGCCTCTTAACAGCCCGTAGTCTTCGTGGATACATTCTAGCCCAAACTGCCTATCGGCCTGTTAAAGGCCTTTGAGAGTGTTAGGCCTAATTTTGGCCCGTTATACATCCGGCATGCTTCCCGCCCGTCATGTAATTGGGTCAGCCAAGGCCCAAAAACATTTCAGCCTGTTAATGGCCCGTCACCCTAATGGGCCAATGATGGGCCGATTTAGATTACAGCATGTTGTCGGCCCGTGATTTGTTCGCCACAATTAAGGCTGAATGTAGTTTTCAACCTGTTAAAAGCCTATTTAATTTTCCAGCCCAATTAAGGCAAGAGGTTTACTCGGCCTTTTAAAGGCCCGAAACTAATAGTGGGACAGATTAAGACTAGACCTAACTAATGGCCCAAGAAGATTGTAGGCCCACGATTCGGCCCGTACTAGCGATTGGCGACCGGCCAATTTTAGTACAGAAATTATTATTTAATAAACCTAACATATTCTCTCATTGCGCACCGATCGAAGATTATGACCTTTTCTCAGAGCGACGACAGCATAAACAACAAATAAATTACAACATCATGACAAAGAATAAACCTAGACTATACAACAAAGAAATTACAACATATTACATCCCCTGGGCGTCAAAGTTCGCCGCCAGTGATAATAAATAGCAACCAGACAGCAAATTCCATAAATTGGGCAGGTCACCACCAGTGGAAGTAAGCAGGACGAAAAAATAATAGACAGAACCGACAACACTTCAACATAGTTCAAGAAAGGTTAGCCCGGCCCAGGAGCTGCAGTGCAAGCAGCTTAGCAACCTGATGAGACTGCGCTTCTTTGACGCTTATATCCACCAACTTAAGCTGCATAGCATCAATAGACGTCATGTACTTATGGTTAATCTTGCATAGAGATTGGAGTTCCAGTCGGATTTGAGTGGAAGCATGTCTTTCTGCTTGAATTGCAGACTAAAGAAGTTGAACAGATTCAGGCGGCGACTTCATCGAGCTTGTGTCACTGAGTAAGTTCGACACTACATCAAGATATGACTTTGTGGTTGTATCCCTACCCTCAAGATGTGTTGCCTTCTTCTCTGGAATATATGATAGAGGGACAAACAATGGCTTCGTCTCACTATCATTGTGGCAGTTCTTCCTAGGATCAGTGTTGTCACCCTGAAAGAGAAACAAGTAGGTAGATAACAGGTTTTGCACGTATAAGCATCAGCGCTGTCAATTCATCTCATTTCTTTGTCAAAAATAAAGAGACGCGGTTTAAAATAGCATTAACATAATAGGCATTGTCCATAGTTAAGACGGCAGGAAATGGCATTGTGCAGGAGCGGCCAGCTTCACCAGACCACTGGATTACACATCAAGAACACAAGCATACATGTAGTTCTAAACAACATATAAGCATGAATGATGAGTGTACTGTCAATTTATACCATTTCATATTGGTAAATAAAGAGACACGATTTAAATAACATGGGACAATTCCATTTCTCCCCCTAACTCTAACCCACACCTGGCATTTACCCCTAAATTTTGAGTATGCTCAAAAATACCCCTGCGCCGTTATCTGGTGTTATAGAAATACCCTTGAGCGTCGTTTCTGTTAGCTCAAAGGGGTTTGACCATGTGATTTTTCCAAAATGCCCCTGGATGGTACTAGTCCACATTTCGGTAAATAAAAAAACTAAGTCAAAGTTAGACTAATCAACGGAGACTGGTCAAATTTGGTTTTGGAGGCCCACATGTCATTCTCTCTTTAAGGTTTTTATAACTGTTTTATAGTTAGTAAAGGGCCCATGAGTCAGTGGAACACTTAACTGGAGGGTTAGCCTAAATCTCTTTTAAACGACAACTGCTAAACGTCGGCACCCGCGTGAAGGCACAACGGCGACGTACGGGAGGATGCCGGAGAGGTCTATGGGCTTCAGAGCGGTCCTGCGAGGCTGCGGGCATGAAGAAAAACTAGACTGAGTTTGTCGGAGACCGTGCGGTGGCCATGAGGATGGGCAATAGTGAGCTCGAGCGGCGGCGATGGGCGGCGCTCATGGGGAGAGATTCTCGGCGATGCAGGGAAGCTCGAGGGCGCACTAGGACATTCGAGAGGTTGCCTTGGAGCTGAGTAACAAGGGGGGTCCTCCTAGATTCATGGCTAGAGGAGATCGGGCAGCGGCCACAATCCACCCGAGTTGGGGAAGACGATGAGTGAGTCGTCGATTTTGGGTGCCTCAGTCTGATTCATCCTGCTAGAAAACAGATCAGGGAGTGCTCGATCTAATCGACCGTTAACCACCCCTACGAGCCTAAAGCTGGCCACCGCCGTCAGATGTTGGCCGCCGCCGGAGGTGAGCGAGGGAGAGAGAGACACAGAGAGGTAAGAGAGAATATAGTTTTCTTTTTCTTTTTTGGTGGGTCCACTTGTAAGTGACAGAGGGGGTGAGGGAGAGAGTTTTTCTTTTTGTTTCCTCGGGTAGGTCCCACCTGTAAGTTTCATATGCGTATAGAGGCAAAACTGGCCAGAAAATGTCCCGTAGCCAGTCAAACGCCTTTGACCACATGGAAATGGTACGGAAGGGTATTTCTATAAGAAGCTTTGATGGAAGAGTGACATTTTTGAGCATACTCGAAATTTAGGGGTAAATGCCAGGTGTGGGTTCAAGTTAGGGGGGAAATGAAATTGTCCCAAATAACATTAATATAATATGGCATTGTTCATAGTTGAGACATTGACAATTTGCTGTTAATGGTAGTTTCACTACACCACTGGATTACAGATCAAGAACACAACCATACACATAGTGCTAAAGAAGATAACTTGTTATGTTTAGTTTAATTTACATGGTACGAATAAGGAACTGGTTGTACAACTAAAGATTGAAATTGAGAAGGACAAACTTATGTTTATGTACTTCTTCTTTATAAACTTTGAACAAGCAATTTGATGTAGACGACAAAAATAAACAGCATTTGCACTCATAGCTATCCAAATATACACAACAAAGTTTGAAGGCTCGAGGAGGACAAACTTACATTAGTAATGAAGACAAGGTCTATAAAGCCCTTGTCCATATTGATGGGGGGCAATTCAAGAAGTTTACCGCACACTCTTCTTCAAGACCGTTGACTTTATTCTACATTTTGTGAAGATTAAATATAGCAGTGAAAATATAGGAACAAATGGTGATTATTTAACCTAAGATGCAGAGTACAAATGTAAATACAGCATGCAGGCAAAAGGCACTGACAAGAGCAATGCGGAGCTAAACTTCTTCGGTAACATTGGTTTTATTCAATATTTTGGCAAGAGTAACTATAGATCTGATGTGTAGAAAATGGAGGTCAAGGGAAAATAAGATGCAAATGTACATGAAGAACTAGCTGACAAATATAAGTACAGTGATGAAGGACAACAGATACTTACAAGAACAATGCAGAACTAAATTTCTTCATAAGCATTGTGTTTATTCTACATTAATTTAAGCATTAATATAGATCTGATAATTTAGAGTGAACTGTGGATAAGCAAGCTATAATGCACACTAATGTCACATAATCCACCAGGTATGAATGTAAGGACAGCGATAGGACAATAGGTACTCACAAGAGCAAAGCAGCGACCAGCATAGTTGTGATATCCTAGGTTTTGCGGCGCTGGTTCTATCGCTAATATACGTCGGGTGCTATGTGATTTCTCTGGTAGCACCACCTTTTCCAAGGACTTTGCTTGTACTCCTTCAGGTTCTGCAATCACGCTCTTCCTTTTGGATGTCTGAAACACAAGAACAACATTTGAATGGAAAAACATGGTATGACGACAAATGGAATAAGTGTTGATAATGGATGGGCATGGCATCTTCACATATATCATGAGTAAACTAAGCAGATGGTAGTGCAATGATGCAAAAGAAATGCAAGACACCTTATGCCAGATATGTGCAACCAATAAAACCTTGCCAAATTAGAACAGGCACCTTAATTGGTGAACAAGATAGGCCATCTGCCTTTGACTCCGTGAGCTCAGAATAGTCATTAGGATCATATTCTGAATACAGATCTATAGGTCAGGAGCATGTGGCTTTCATTGCATCCACAATGGACCTCAATCCATTGATGCCAAGTTTGTTACCCATTGAACTGTTCTGCAATATTCTTCTGATGTGCGCATTCTTATATTCATTCTGATTACGTACAATATCTGAAAAGCATGAAAACATAAATAGTAGTGAGATTATATTTGTAATGCAGAGGATATTGTAATGTAATAGGGGCTCCCTATAAACCCGTGTGCTATCACTGGATTCTGATGAGAGAGCCCATATGTGTTGTAATATGGTGAGTAGCTTAATATAATCTGGCACAACTACACAAAAAATAGGCTCCCTGTTGGGAGCTCCATATGTAAGGATAGTTGGCAGATGATAGGTTCATAATATACTGTATAGAAAGTTTGTTGCCAAACCATGATAACGAGAGCGCAGAGCCACTAGGCAGATCATAGTGTAGATAATAGGGGAACACCATAACCACCATAAATAAATTGGGAAAGCGGAATTGGCATGAAAATACAGGGTTTTGCCGCTACTAATATGCAGCCTATCGATCACCTACATGCCAGCTCTATTCATCTGAAGGCGCACAATTGTTACTATCAGTGTAGTCTATCAAAGACCGCGTGGCTTCCATCATTTCTGGGATATTATGGCAGACCAACTCGAAGTGCGAAATCATGTAGCAGAACCGGCCCAATAGAGCTATTGACTGCAGATGTCCCTGCTCCCCTTCCTGACAAGGGACATACTGTACTTACTAAAGAAGAACAGAAGAGGAACATGTTAAAGAATAGAAGGGGAAGCATATTATTGAGATTCCCCTTCTTTCTATACAATGTTGGTTGCCCACCCATGATGAATCAGAGCGCCCAAAGAAATGTCATTCCATGATGTCTCTCTATATGTGGCCACATGCATTTGGAAACTCAAGTGGGAGCATTAGCTAACCAATTAAATGTGTGTCTGTTAGCTAATGTCAGTATCATATCACATTCGTATTTGAAGAACCTTAGGACGTATGATTGGTGTGTTATTTAGCTTTAAAGGGTGGACAACTGCTAGTAGGACATAAAGCACCTACGCAGATCATAGTGTAGATATAATGGGAAAACCCTAAGCATCAGTAGTAAAATTAGGAAGTGGAACTTGCTGGAATATGTGTGCTAGTACTGCTGGTATGGCTAGAAAGGCTTCGAATACCAGCTCTTTACAACTGAAGGCGCGGTACTGTTACTATTAGTCTAACTCTCAAAGGCGACACATATGATCGAATACGAAGAGTTGAAAGCGTCCATGACAATCGACATGAAGACCAACACGAAGAGTTGAAAGCGTCCATGACAAGCGACCGAATAGACATGTACACTGCAAATGTCCCTGCTCCTCTTCACTACAAAGAACATACTGTACAACTATCATACTCCCTCTGTTCCTAAAGACAAATCTTTGTAGAGATTCCACTATGGATCACATACAGATGTATATAGATACATTTTAGTGTGTATATTCACTCATTTTGCTCCGTATGTAGTCCATGGAGGAATCTCTACGAAGACTTATATTTAGGTACGGAGAGAGTACTTACAAAGGAAGAATAGAAGAGGAGCATGCTAAAGAAGAGCAAGCAGATTTTGGATAATAAAATGTTGGTTGGCCACACATGATGAACCAGAGCGCATAAAGAACGCAACTCCTTGTTGTCCCTTGATATGTGGCGCATGTGCTTTTTGAAAGTAAAGTAGTAACATTAACTGACCAGTTAAGCATTCTCTGTTTTAGTACATGTCAGCATCATATCAGATTCGTATTTGAGCAACTAAGTTTGGAATTATGAGTGGCATGTTGTTTAGCTTGATGGGTTGAGGAGCACTGCTTGCACGTACGTCTCGAAGCACCAACGATAATGGTACTGAATATATGGGAATGTCTACATGCAAGTCGCCTAACTTTCGTCATTTGGGTCAGTCGACCATTTCAGGTGGTAGGATGAAGATCCTACGTCTCCTAACCCTTCTTCTTCCTCGCCTCTTACTCTTCCCCTAAAGAACACCACACGGGTCGCCGGCTGAACCACCGGCCACCGCCCTCCCCTCAACCGCCCACCACCTCCGATCTTCCGCTGCCCCAGGCCATCCCTCAAGCTAACCCCACCCCCCACCCGTGTCGAGTTTTGCCTCCAGCGAGGCCCTACCATAGCCCGACGACAGCCCCCCCACAACCACTTTCCGCACCTGAAACCCTAAGATAGATAATGGGGCATCCCTACGGCGAGCCGCTTCCTTCCCTCTGGCGAACTCCCAAAAATGGACTGACCCCAATTTGAAATTCAGTCGACTGTCATTTAAGCTAATGTGGAATATAAAAGGGGAAAACAATAAGCACTGTGAGTATAGTGGTGCGCGTGGCACGGCGGATCTGAAGGTGCAAACCGGACAAAGGCAACTTCGCAACCAATGTTTGGTTTCAACTAACAAGTAAGATTCTAAGTGATGGACAACAAATCACAGTAAAGCTGTGGCGATCTATTTTCTTGCTGAGATAAATAACTTGAGCAGATACGAAAGAGTACCGCCTCTGGTGTGCCGCCGTGTAAGCATATGTTGAGGCGTTGAGGGTGATGCGGTAGCGATGGCTGTCGGCGGCATGGAAGCTGATCTAGGAGGGCAGACGGTGGCAGCGAGGGAAATATCCCCGCGTAGTGGACGAGACGCTTATACGAGTGGCCTCGGCAAGGAGGACGATGACGCATATGAAGCGAGAGGACGCGAATCAAGGATCCTGGTCCGAAGCCGTGGATGAGAGAGGTCGATCTCTTGTAATGGACGATGGCGTCGGCGTATTAGCTCCGGCATGGAGGAGGAGGATGGCAGTCGATGGGGTGGCGGACCGAGGAGACTGCAGTGGAGAGGGTGTTTTGGCGCCCATGGAGTACGAATGGGGAAATGGAGAGAGAGGAAGGGGGAACCATGTCTTCAGGGCGCGCTTGTCTCAAATGCGAGGAAATTTACAAAATTAGCCCTCGTTTAAAATTTCCAACATCACAGCAATATTAGTCGGTTGGGGATAGGACGGTAATCTCGCATACACCAAATATTTGCCGATGGAGATTTCGGCCGACAAGAGTTTGTTTTGGCGCCCACCATGTATGAATCGGGGAGGAAGGTCAGAGGCGATTTCGGCCGAGGAGAAACTGTGTTTTGGCGCCCACCGTGTATGAATCCGGGGAGGTGAGAGGCGGAGGCGGTTATGTCACGTTTGAGTGAAATTACAAGCCTGCCCATATCAAAACCTATAGAAATTGTCGGGGTAATCTCGCGACATATGCCAGGGGGTGGCTTATCATGGATGGGGACAGGAGTATGTCATCGGGCCCTGGAAGCGGGAGTGAGCGAGATCTCGAATGAACACGAGTCTTACCCAGGTTCGGGGCTCTCTGAGGAGATAACACCCCTAGTCCTGCTCTGCGGGGTCTCCGCAAGATGACTATGATCTGAATGTAGCTACAAGCTTGATCCTTGAGTTGTATGCTAGAGGAAGGGGAAGAGCAAGGCTAGCCCTAGTGCTTCTCTAGCTACGTGTGTCGGTAATGGCGTGGAGGCTGAAGCCTTTGCATGGGAGAGCCCGGGGGGTTTATATAGGCCTACCCCCCGGGGTACAATGGTAATACGGCCGGGTGTAGGACCCGGACATGAGTGTCTTGAGGCGCCGGGTTCTCCGCCGGCTGCTAGGCCTGCCGCCTGGTGGGTCCTGCCAGCTGCTGTGAACTCGGTCGACAGGTAGGGCCCGCCGCCTACGGGCCATGCTAATTGCCTTTTGCTTTAGCCTCACCCTTGATGACGGATGCCTTGTCAGGGGACGCATGGCTACAGTCCCACCACCTGGCGGGCACTCACTGTAGCCATGCTCCGTCTCGTCGGATTAATGGCGCGCAGACTCCGAGAAGAGGGAAGGCCGGCTGCTAGAGGCTGGCCCGCCCCTGAGGCCGCCTTCCCGGGGTGCGCCATTGCTACCTCTTGAGCACTGCGTTGGTTTTCCCTTGAAGAGGAAAGGGTGATGTAGCAAAGTAGTGTAAGTATTTCCCTCAGTTTTTGAGAACCAAGGTATCAATCCAGTAGGAGGCCACGCACGAGTCCCTCGCACCTACACAAACAAATAAATCCTCGCAACCAACACGATAAGGGGTTGTCAATCCCATCATGGTCACTTACGAGAGTGAGATCTGATAGATATGATAGGATAATATTTTTGGTATTTTTATGATAAAGATGCAAAGTAAAGAAAGTAAAATAAAAACGGCGCCAGAAATAGCTTGTTGTCGGGAGATTAATATGATGGAAAATAGAACCGGGGGCCATAGGTTTCACTAGAGACTTCTCTCAAGAGCATAAGTATTTACGGTGGGTGAACAAATTACTGTTGAGCAATTGACAGAATTGAGCATAGTTATGAGAATATCTAGGTATGATCATGTATATAGGCATCTCGTCTGAGACAAGTAGACCGACTCCTGCCTGCATCTACTACTATTACTCCACACATCGACCGCTATCCAGCATGCATATAGAGTATTAAGTTCATAAGAACAGAGTAACGCTTTAAGCAAGATGACATGATGTAGAGGGATAAACTCATGCAATATGATATAAACCCCATCTTGTTATCCTCGATGGCAACAATACAATACGTGCCTTGCTGCCCCTACTGTCACTGGGAAAGGACACCGCAAGATTGAACCCAAAGCTAAGCACTTCTCCTATTGCAAGAAAGATCAATCTAGTAGGCCAAACCAAACTGATAATTCGAAGAGACTTGCAAAGATAACCAATCATACATAAAAGAATTCAGAGAAGATTCAAATATTGTTCATAGATAAACTAGATCATAAACCCACAATTCATCGGTCTCAACAAACACACCGCAAAAGAAGATTACATCGAATAGATCTCCACGAGAGAGGGGGAGAACATTGTATTGAGATCCAAAAAGAGAGAAGAAGCCATCTAGCTAATAACTATGGACCCGGAGGTCTAAGGTAAACTACTCACACAACATCGGAGAGGCTATGGTATTGATGTAGAAGCCATCCGTGATCGATGCCCCCTCCGGCAGAGCTCCGGAACAGGCCCTAAGATGGGATCTCACGGGTACAGAAGGTTGCGGCGGTGGAATTAGGTTTTTGGCTCCGTATATGGTAGTTTGGGGGTACGTAGGTATATATAGGAGGAAGGAGTACGTCGGTGGAGCAACGTGGGGCCCACGAGGGTGGAGGGCGCACCTAGGGGGGTAGGCGCGCCCCCTACCTCGTGGCTTCCTGGTTGATGTCTTGACGTAGGGTCCAAGTCCTCTGGATCACGTTCGTTCCGAAAATCACGTTCCCGAAGGTTTCATTCCGTTTGGACTCCGTTTGATATATTTTTCTGCGAAACTCTGAAATAGGCAAAAAAGAGCAATTCTGGGTGGGCCTCCGGTTAATAGGTTAGTCCCAAAAATAATATAAAAGTGTATAATAAATCCCAATAATGTCCAAAACAGAATATAATATAGCATGGACCAATCAAAAATTATAGATACGTTGGAGACGTATCAAGCATCCCCAAGCTTAATTCCTACTCGTCCTCGAGTAGGTAAATGATAAAAACAAAAATTTTGATGTGGAATGCTATTTGGCATAATTTCAATGTAATTCTTCTTAATTGTGGTATGAATATTCAGATCCAAAAGATTCAAGATAGAAGTTCAATATTGACATAAAAATAATAATACTTCATGCATACTAACTAAGCAATTATGTCCTCTCAAAATAATATGGCCAAAGAAAGTTCATCCCTACAAAATCATATAGTTTAGTCATGCTCCATTTTCGTCACACAAGAATGCTCTCATCATGCACAACCCTGATGACAAGCCAAGCAATTGTTTCATACTTAAGTAATCTCAAACTTTTTCAACTTTCACGCAATACATGAGCGTGAGCCATGGATATAGCACTATGGGTGGAATACAATATAATGATGGGGGTTATGTGGAGAAGACAAAAAAGGAGAAAGTCTCACATCAACGAGGCTAATCAATGAGCTATGGAGATGCCCATCGATTGATGTTGATGCAAGGAGTAGGGATTGCCATGCAACGGATGCACTAGAGCTAAAAATATATGAAAGCTCAACAAAAGAAACTAAGTGGGTGTGCATCCAACTTGCTTGCTCATGAAAATCTAGGGCATTTGAGGAAGCCCATTGTTGGAATATACAAGCCAAGTTCTATAATGAAAAGTTCCCACTAGTATATGAAAGTGACAAAACAAGAGACTCTCTATCATGAAAATTATGGTGCTACTTTGAAGCACAAGTGTGGAAAAATGATAGTAGCATTGTCCCTTCTCTCTTTTTCTCTCTTTTTTCGGGACTTCTCTTTTTTTATGGCCTTTCTCTCTTTTTTTTACTTCACTTGGGACAATGCTCTAGAAAATGATGATCATCACACTTCTATTTATTTACAACTCAATGATTACAACTCGATACTAGAACAAAGTATGACTATATATGAATGCCTCCGGCAGTGTACCGGGATATGCAATGAACCAAGAGTGACATGTATGAAAGAATTATGAATGGTGGCATTGCCACAAATACTATGTCAACTACATGATCATGCAAAGGAATATGACAATGATGAACGTGTCATGATAAACGGAACGGCGGAAATGCATGGCGATATATCTCGGAATGGCTATGGAAATGCCATAATATGTAGGTATGGTGGCTGTTTTGAGGAAGCTATAAGGAGGTTTATGTGTGAAAGAGCGTATCATATCACGGGGTTTGGATGCACCGGCGAAGTTTGTGCCAACTCTCAATGTGAGAAAGGGCAATGCACGATACCGAAGAGGCTAGCAATGATGGAAAGGTGAGAGTGCGTATAATCCATGGACTCAACATTAGTCATAAAGAACTCACATACTTATTGCAAAAATCTAGAAGCCATCAAAAACCAAGCACTACGCGCATGCTCCTACGGGGATAGATTGGTAGGAAAAGACCATCGCTCATCCCCGACCACCACTCATAAGGAGGACAATCAAAGAACACCTCATGTTTCAAATTTGTTACATAACGTTTACCATACGTGCATGCTACGGGACTTGCAAACTTCAACACAAGTATTTCTCAAATTCACAACTACTCAACTAGCACAACTTTGATATCACTACCTCCATGTCTCAAAACAATCATCAAGCATCAAACTTTTCTTAGTATTCAACACACTCATAAGAAAGTTTTTACTAGTCTTGAATACCTAGCATATTAGGATTATTTAAGCAAATTACCATGCTATTTAAGACTCTCAAAATAATCTAAGTGAAGCATGAGAGAATAATAGTTTCTTAAAACAAAAGTTACCACCGTGCTCTAAAATATATAAGTGAAGTACTAGAGCAAAAACTATATAGCTCAAAAGATATAAGCGAAGCACATAGAGTATTCTAATAATTTCCGAATCAAGTGTGACTCTCTCAAAAGGTGTGTACAGCAAGGATGATTGTGGTAAACTAAAAAGCAAAGACTCAAATCATACAAGACGCTCCAAGCAAAACATAGATCATGTGGTGAATAAAAATATAGCTCCAAGTAAAGTTACCGATGGAAGTAGACGAAAGAGGGGATGCCTTCCGGGGCATCCCCAAGCTTTGGCTTTTTGGTGTCCTTAGATTATCTTGGGGGTGCCATGGGCATCCCCAAGCTTAGGCTCTTGCCACTCCTTGTTCCATAATCCATCAAATCTTTCACCCAAAACTTGAAAACTTCACAACACAAAACTCAGCAGAAAACCTCGTGAGCTCCGTTAGCGAAAGAAAACAAAAGACCACTTCAAGGTACTGTAATGAACTCATTCTTTATTTATATTGGTGTTAAACCTACTGTATTCCAACTTCTCTATGGTTCATAAACTATTTTACTAGCCATAGATTCATCAAAATAAGCAAACAACACACGAAAAACAGAATCTGTCAAAAACAGAACAGTCTGTAGTAATCTGTAACTAACGCAAACTTCTGGAACTCCAAAACTTCAGCCAAAATAGGACGACCTAGAGAATTTGTTTATTGATCAGCAGCAATTGGAATCAATATCTTATCACGTTCTGCTGATTTTTAACAATTATTTTCGTGAACAGAAAGTTTCTGGAATTTTCTGCAAGATCAAATAACTATCATCCAAGAAGATCCTATAGGTTTAACTTGGAACAAACACTAATTAAAAACAAGTCTAAACAGAGGCTAGATCAAAGATTTATTCCTAAACAGAAGCAAATAGCAAAAAAAACTAAAAATAAATTGGGTTGCCTCCCAACAAGCGCTATCGTTTAACGCCCCTAGCTAGGCATAAAAGCAAGGATAGATCTAGGTACTGCCATAATAATAAGATAGATCATTAAAACTCATTTCATACTCTCTACGTTCAGAAGCAAGCTTTCTTTGTGGCAAGCAAAAGTAATCAAAATGGCTAAATTTAATGGGACAAAAATCCCCAAGATCAACCTTAGGAGGTATAGGTTCCTCCTTCGACCCTTCATATTGCACAACCAATTCATCATTATAGGCATTCTTTTGACAGAACTTGGTGAGCCTATATTCAAGAGAATATCCTAACTCATTATTTCGAATAGAAAAATCATCATTAAGTTCAGAAATTCTATCAACTAGAATATTGGTAGGAACCTTTTTTCTAAGGTTTTCATTAAAAGCAACATAATCTAGAGATTGAAAACGCATTATTTCGTCTTGATCAAATAAGATAGTTTTTATGGGAGGACGTCCAGCGTCCATCCTATAATGCGCAAAGATTTCTTTGGCCTCTTTTATAATAAATGTGAACTCCTGAGCCAAAAAGATAGTAGCGGCACGCTTAACAGAAGAATGCTCAATGTTAGAAAATTCTAGGAAAATCCTCTGTATGCAGGGATGCATGTGCATAAATTGTCTTTCAAGTTCAACTACAAGTATGGCGATAGCGTCCGCAAGACTACTAGTTCTATGAAGAATAGAACTACCCATAGAAGGCAAAGCACCGGCACAAGTAAAGATATCTTGGATAACTCCTTTTCCAATAATGTTACCACTACCAATTCGGAATTTTTTTGTATGTAAGGTAGGGGATTCTTTAATAGGAGCATCAGAATCTTTCATGATATTATTATTATCCTTATCGACAATAATTTCCCCAGTTTCAGACATAACGGCAGAGAGTGCGCGGAGCAAAAAGAAAGAGGAAGGCAAAAGGGAAAAGAGAGAGAGCGAATAAAACGGCAAGGGTGAAGTGGGGGAGAGGAAAACGAGAGGCAAATGGCAAATAATGTAATGTGGGAGATAAGGGTTTGTGATGGGTACATGGTATGTTGACTTTTGTGTAGACTCCCCGGCAAGGGCGCCAGAAATCCTTCTTACTACCTCTTGAGCACTGCGTTGGTTTTCCCTTGAAGAAGATAGGGTGATGCAGCAAAGTAGCGTAAGTATTTCCCTAAGTTTTTGAGAACCAAGGTATCAATCCAGTAGGAGGCCACACACGAGTCCCTCACACCTACACAAACAAATAAATCCTCGCAACCAACGCGATAAGGGGTTGTCAATCCCTTCACGGTCACTTACGAGAGTGAGATCTGATAGATACGATAGGATAATATTTTTGGTATTTTTATGATAAAGATGCAAAGTAAAGAAAGTAAAATAAAAACGGCGCCAGAAATAGCTTGTTGTCGGGAGATTAATATGATGGAAAATAGACCCGGGGGCCATAGGTTTCACTAGAGGCTTCTCTCAAGAGCATAAGTATTTACGGTGGGTGAACAAATTACTGTTGAGCAATTGACAGAATTGAGCATAGTTATGAGAATATCTAGGTATGATCATGTATATAGGCATCTCGTCTGAGACAAGTAGACCGACTCCTGCCTGCATCTACTACTATTACTCCACACATCGACCGCTATCCAGCATGCATATAGAGTATTAAGTTCATAAGAACAGAGTAACGCTTTAAGCAAGATGACATGATGTAGAGGGATAAACTCATGCAATATGATATAAACCCCATCTTGTTATCCTCGATGGCAACAATACAATACGTGCCTTGCTGCCCCTACTGTCACTGGGAAAGGACACCGCAAGATTGAACCCAAAGCTAAGCACTTCTCCTATTGCAAGAAAGATCAATCTAGTAGGCCAAACCAAACTGATAATTCGAAGAGACTTGCAAAGATAACCAATCATACATAAAAGAATTCAGAGAAGATTCAAATATTGTTCATAGATAAACTTGATCATAAACCCACAATTCATCGGTCTCAACAAACACACCGCAAAAGAAGATTACATCGAATAGATCTCCACGAGAGAGGGGGAGAACATTGTATTGAGATCCAAAAAGAGAGAAGAAGCCATCTAGCTAATAACTATGGACCCGGAGGTCTAAGGTAAACTACTCACACAACATCGGAGAGGCTATGGTGTTGATGTAGAAGCCATCCGTGATCGATGCCCCCTCCGGCAGAGCTCCGGAACAGGCCCTAAGATGGGATCTCACGGGTACAGAAGGTTGCGGCGGTGGAATTAGGTTTTTGGCTCCGTATATGGTAGTTTGGGGGTACGTAGGTATATATAGGAGGAAGGAGTACGTCGGTGGAGCAACGTGGGGCCCACGAGGGTGGAGGGCGCACCTAGGGGGGTAGGCGCGCCCCCTACCTCGTGGCTTCCTGGTTGATGTCTTGACGTAGGGTCCAAGTCCTCTGGATCACGTTCGTTCCGAAAATCACGTCCCCGAAGGTTTCATTCCGTTTGGACTCCGTTTGATATTTTATTCTGCAAAACTCTGAAATAGGCAAAAAACAGCAATTCTGGGTTGGGCCTCCGGTTAATAGGTTAGTCCCAAAAATAATATAAAAGTGTATAATAAAGCCCAATAATGTCCAAAACAGAATATAATATAGCATGGAGCAATCAAAAATTATAGATACGTTGGAGACGTATCAGCCATCTTCCACGAGCCCTGCCGCTGACCAACACCATCGTCTCCTTGCTGCTGCCGCCCCGAGGCCCCTTGTGATGTTTTGTGTTGGACCGTCAAGATCGGCAAGATTGACTACATGGACGCCAAGACCATACCAGGACCGCCAAGCATCGTCTCCGGGATTTTTCCCCAAAGTACCACGCCGGCCGTCATTCGCCAAGTACCCCTTCGGATCACCAAGTTCGACTACCATCGTCGTGTACCGCTTTCGGAATGTGTACTACTACGCTCAAGTTCCACTACAAGATGTACCACTACCGTCGCCGAAACCCCGTGTAACGCAAGCGTCAAGTTCGACTACCCTTGTCGTGTACAACTACCATCGACCCCGAGTTATTCTGATTCGTCAAGTTCCTATCTGAAACGAACGTGTATGACACTTCCACTACCATCGCCGTGTGCCACTACTTCCACGACGACCATCCCGAGGACGGCTACTTCCTCTACATCGCACCGACTCGATCCGCCCCGAAAACGCACGCTTCGAAGGTATAACCCCGAGGTGACGCTCGTGAACGAATGCATGTGTGTTGTATGAGCTGCTCGTGGTTGCACCGCTTCCGAGTTGTCATTGCACGTTTCTCCTAGTTTGCCATGCCGTCGACCCGTGGGAACCCGGTTACCGGGAGCACCCCACCATCTCTTGCGTGTTCCACACATCCGCACACTTCTCTTTTGCATCGGTATCTCAATCGAGTTACCGGTACCGATATGTTGCCGTGGCATCATCTTCGGATTCGTTGCCGTGGCACCCCTTTCTTCCGCCATGGTGACCAAATGCTTCATAACATGCTCATGTCAACATTTTCATAAAATTTCTTAAAACGTGCATATGCCATCCGCATCATGATAACAACATTTAAAATGTTTATATTTATTGTTTCCATTAAATTGCTAAATATGCATATGGGGATTTTCCGGAATTGTTGTTTGTTATTTCCGGCCTCATTTAACTTGCTTAAATAGTTAGGTTACTTATGCTTCACCTCTTGCCATGTTTAATAACATTTAATATTGTTGGGTACATAAACGAGAGAGAACTAAATAATTGATGTGGTGTTTCGTCAATATGCAACTCGTTGCTTATTGAGCTCCACTTCATTTATAGTGTTGTTTGTTGCATTTTGCCACGCCATGCATATTTAAACCGGACATGCATCATACTTGATTGTGCATCATGCCATGTTTATGTGATGGTTCTTTACCATGTTGTTTGCTTCTTTCCGGTTTGCTTCTCTCGTTAGCTTCGGTTCCGTTCCGGAGTTGTGAGGATTCGTTCGACTACGTCCGTTTGTCTTCTTGATGGGCTCGTTCTTCTTCCTTGCGGAATCTCAGGCAGGATGACCATACCCTCGAAATCACTTCTATCTTTGCTTGCTAATTGTTCGCTCTATTGCTATGCCGCGCTACCTACCACTTGCTATATCATGCCTCCCATATTGCCATGTCAAGCCTCTAACCCAACTTTCCCAGCAAACCGTTGTTTGGCTATGTTACCGCTTTTGCTCAGCCCCTCTTATAGCGTTGCTAGTTGCAGGAGAAGATGAAGATTGCTCCATGTTGGATTATGTTTATGTTGGGATATCACAATATCTCTTATTTAATTAATGCATCTATATACTTGGTAAAGGGTGGAAGGCTCGGCCTTATGCCTGGTGTTTTGTTCCACTCTTGCCGCCCTAGTTTCCGTCATACCGGTGTTATGTTCCAGGATTTTGCGTCCCTTACGCGGTTGGGGGATTTATGGCACCCCCTTGACAGTTCGCTTTGAATAAAACTCCTCCAGCAAGGCCCAACCTTGGTTTTACCATTTGCCTACCTAAGCCTTTTTCTCTTGGGTTCTGCAGACTCAAGGGTCATCTTTATTTTTACCCCCCCCCCCCGGCCAGTGCTCCTCTGAGTGTTGGTCCAAACTAGAGCACCGTGCGGGACCATCCCTTGGCAACTTGGGTTACGAACAGAAAAGAAAATAAGTAAAAAGAAAAGAAAGCTAACAAAAAAAGGGAAAAGGAGCCCCCCCCCCCCACTTGGCCGTGGCCCAACTTGGCCGAACGGCCTCGGCCCACCAGGCCACCACCTAGGCCGGCCCACCCCGCCGCCATAACCTCCCCCACTCCCCCAGCACTCCACCCCCACCGACACTCCCCCCCCCCCACGAAATATCTCCCCCCTCTCCCCCGATTTGGATCGGGATCGAGGAGGAGACCACCGCGCCCCGCGACGACCGCCGACGCCTGGACCTCGCTGGAGCGCGTCCTCGCCGGCCTGCCTCCTCCTCCCCGCCGGCCTGCTTCTCCTCGTCGCCGTGGTCCTCGACCACCACCCCGACCCCCGCTGCCACTGACCCTACGGCCACCGTGAGTCGCGCCCCTCCTCTCTCTCCCTCGCCCCGTGGTCGTCCCCGCCCCTGCTCGCCGCTCGGGGCCGCTCCAGGCGCCCTGCCCCCACGCGCGCGCACGCAGCCACAGCCGCGCCCACTCGCCTGCCCCGCACCACCCTGTCCAGCGCGCACTCGCCGCGGTCGCCGCGCCCCGCGCGCGCTTGGCCGCGCTCGTCGCCGCACCGTCCTGCTGCTCCCTCGTCCCGTCCGCGCTCACCGCGCGGTGCCGTCGCTGAGGGCGGCGCACCCCCTTCCCCGGCTCCCCCTGCGACCACGCGCGCCCGCCGTGGCCGCGCTCGGCCACTTCCTCCGCCCCGCACGGCGCTCGCCGCCGCGCTCACCGCCTCCACCACCGCGCCCCACGGCCCCCCTCCGTTCGCCCTCACCACCGCCGCGGCTTGCGCGCCCCGCCCTCGGCCTCGTCGCCGCTTTGACCTGGGGGCCACGCCGTGCCGCCCCCACGTGCTGGTCGCCGCTCGGGCTTGACCCCGCCCGCGGCGCTCGTCGCCGGGTCCGCCCGCACCACCGCCCGTCGCCCGCGCCGCACCCGCGCGCCGCGCCCGCGCCCGCCTGTGGCCCCTGGGCCACTGCCAGGTGGGGCCTCGCGCCCCTGAGCCACTGCCCCTGGGCCCGAACCCCCTAGGGCCAATGACATGTGGGGCCCAGCCCACAGAACGAAAAAAAAGAAATAAATAATTAAAAAATAAATAAATAAATAAATAATAAAAATAAATTTAATTAATTAATTAATTAACTAAATTAATTAAGTTAATTAACCCTGTTTAGATTAATCTAATTAATTAGTTAATTTAATTAATAGTTAATTAATTAGTGAACCCTCAAATGACCGCTGACGTCAGCATGATGTCATGCTGATGTCATCACAACACTGTTTCGGATAATGTATATATTAAATAAGTAAATAAATTCCAGAAATTAATTTAAATCTTTTAAAATTCATATAAAATAAACCGTAGCTCGGATGAAAATACTTTGTACATGAAAGTTGCTTAGAACGACGAGACGAATCCAGATACGCAGCCCGTTCGTCCACCACGCGTCCCTAGCATAGTGAACCTGTAACATTTCACCTCTGGTTCATCTGTTCGAAAACGCGAAACACCGGGAATACCTTCCCGGATGTTTCCCCCCTTCGTCGGTATCTCCTACTGTCGCGTTAGGGCACACCTAGCACGCTCATTGTCATGTCACGCATCGTCATGCTTATGTTTGCATTGTATTTATTGTTTCTTCCCCCCTCTTCTCTCCGGTAGACTACGAGACCGACGCTGCTGCTGCCCAGTTCAACTACGGAGTTGATGACCCCTCCTACTTGCCAGAGCAACCAGGCAAGCCCCCCCCCTTGATCACCAGATATCGCCTATTCTTCTCTATACTGCTTGCATTAGAGTAGTGTAGCATGTTACTGCTTTCCGTTAATCCTATCCTGAAGCATAGCCTGTCCTTGCTTCTACTATTGTTACCTTTACCTGCAATCCTACATGCTTAGTATAGGATGCTAGTTTTCCATTAGTGGCCCTACATTCTTGTCCGTCTGCTGTGCTATACTATCGGGCCGTGATCACTTGGGCGGTGATCACGGGTATATACTTATATGCTATATACATGACACATGTGATGACTAAAGTCGGGTCGGCTCGTAGGAGTACCCGCAAGTGGATCTTTGTGGCGGAGCGACAGGGCAGGTTGAGACCACCTAGGAGAGAGGTGGGCCTGGCCCTGGACGGCGTCCGCGGTTACTTCAACATAACACGCTTAACGAGTTCTTGGTATTTGATCTGAGTCTGGCCATTTGGTCTATACGCACTAACCAGCTACGCGGGAACAGTTATGGGCACTCGACATTGTGGTATCAGTCGAAGCTCTTTTTGACGTCAGCGACGGAGCGGCGCGCGCCGGATTGGACTGGAACGCCACTAGGCTAGGTCTGCTTCCGGCCGCCCTCGCAACGTGCAGGTGTGCAATGGGCGATGGGCCCAGACCCCTGTGCGCATAGGATTTAGACCGGCGTGTTGACCTCTCTGTTGAGCCTAGGTGGGGCTGCGACGTGTTAATCTTCCAAGGCCGGGCATGACCCAGAAAAGGGTGTGCGGCCAAATGGGATCGAGCGTGTTGGGTTATGTGGTGGACCCCTGCAGGGAAGTTTATCTATTCGAATAGTCGTGTCCCTCGGTAAAAGGACGAACCGGAGTTGTACCTTGACCTTATGACAACTAGAACCGGATACTGAATAAAATACACCCTTCCAAGTGCCAGATACAACCCGGTGATCGCTCTCTAACAGGGCGACGAGGAGGGGATCGCCGGGTAGGATTACGCTATGCGATGCTACTTGGAGGACTTCAATCTATTCTCTTCTACATGCTGCAAGATGGAGATGGCCAGAAGCGTAGTCTTCGACAGGACTAGCTATCCCCCTCTTATTCTGGCATTCTGCAGTTCAGTCCACTGATATGCCCCTTTACACATATACCCATGCATATGTAGTGTAGCTCCTTGCTTGCGAGTACTTTGGATGAGTACTCACGGTTGCTTCTCTCCCTCTTTTCCCCCTTTCCTTTCTATCTGGTTATCGCAACCAGATGCTGGAGTCCAGGAGCCAGACGCCACCGTCGACGATGACACCTACGACACTGGAGGTGCCTACTACTACGTGCAGCCCACTGACGATGACCAGGAGTAGTTAGGAGGATCCCAGGCAGGAGGCCTGCGCCTCTTTCGATCCGTATCCCAGTTTGTGCTAGCCTTCTTAAGGCAAACTTGTTTAACTTATGTCTGTACTCAGATATTGTTGCTTCCGCTGACTCGTCTGTGATCGAGCACTTGTATTCGAGCCCTCGAGGCCCCTGGCTTGTATTAAGATGCTTGTATGACTTATTTATGTTTTAGAGTTGTGTTGTGATATCTTCCCGTGAGTCCCTGATCTTGATCGTACACATTTGCGTGCATGATTAGTGTACGGTCAAATCGGGGGCGTCAGAAGTTGGTATCAGAGCCGACTGCCTATAGGAATCCCCATTTCCACACTCCTTGGCCGAAGTCGAGTCTAGACATTACAAAACTTTTACTAACATGGCTGTGTGTCTTACGGGCCCACGTCGCCATTGGGTGGTACTAGGATCTTTTACTCCTCGACCTTTACTCTGGGACTCTGAACTCTCTTCTACCCGGGTTAAACGAATTTGCTAACTCTAACACTAGGATCCCGTGACCGCATTCACCCCAAAGTTGGATAAGCCATAGTTGTTTCTTAGAATAGTATTTTGAACAATTCACACACTGTCATTTGACTCCTTTGAAACGTCTTTGCTTTCAGATGGAACCCACGAGGCAGGTCGTGCATCACACGACGGCCATTGGTGCCTCGGGATCACCTGATGTGCTAGCTGAGATGATGACCTATCTGGGTTATCGCTGGCACCCTGAGTACACCATCTACGAGGAGTACCAGGACTTTAACCAGGAGCAGTACCGTGCCATCGTCCACCTCTACTCGCGGGAGTATGACTCCACTACTATGCTACACACCGCTCATGGTGTTGGAGTGACCATCGAGATGGCTGTCCACGATGCTGCTTATGCTGCTCTGACACGTCTTCGTGGAGAGTACCGGGAGTTGGACACCTCCCCTTTCAGGTACATTGCTATCGCATCTGATGTTGGTGCGGAGGGATACTATACTGCTGCCTACTCCACTGTCACCCGAGAGCCCTTCTACCATCAGAACCTGGTTCTGCATGCTGATGGGTTGGATCGAGCTAACCGAGCTCTTCGCCACGATTTGTACACCACCCGTCAGCACCTTTACCGTGCTCTGACGCTGTTACACCCCTTTGTCCGATCTAGGGAGCTGCCCCGTTCTGCGATCTACCCGGCCAGGACTGTGATGCCCCAGGGTGTCGGCTGGCCAGATGTGGGAGGCCACTCTCCCGCACTTGGACCTCTTCTGCCACCTGAGCGTCAGGTTCTGCACCAGAGTATTCGCGGACCCCAGGTTGCTGACGTGGAGTTCCCGATGCGACACTACCAGCTTTCAGGCTACACCTACCTCCACAGTACCTCTTGGGCTGATGTAGGCTTGCTTGTTAGTGTTAGATGCATTCGCCGCGAGCCTGTGTGCCGCCTATGTTGTTTTAGTCTATGTACTGAACTCTGTGTACTGAACTCTGTGTACTAAACCCTATGCATGACCCCTTTTGTAAGTTATGCCGACTACTATGTAGTAGCTGTCGTGCTCCTTTCATTATGCATGTTTCATCATCAATGATTCTTGTCGTTGTAAATTTCTCAATGCTGAACTACCCTTGTTATATATTAGCAGGATGGTTAGACCAGGTGGTCATGGTGGCAATGCCCCACCACCACCTGAGTACTTGGCTGGTATGATCCAACAGTTTGAACTGAACCGCCAATTCATGGAAAATATGATGGCTCAGTTTCCTCGCCCCAATATGGACCAGCAACCAACCCCAGTAACTCTGCAGGATTTCATGCGCCTGAACCCAACTGTGTACCGCAGCTCAACTCAGCCTCTGGATGCTGATGACTGGCTCCATGACATCACCTATGAGATGGAGTCTGCCGATGTAGCTCCTGCCAGCTATGTCACCTTTGCTTCCTTCTTCCTGAAGGGACCCGCAGCTCAATGGTGGGACAACCACAGGCGTACTCTGCCAGCTGGAACAATCATCACCTGGCCAGACATCCAAGCTGCTTTCCGTGCCCGCTTCATTCCTCAGGGAGTCATGGACCGGAAGAAGCGTGAGTTCCGCAACCTCACCCAAGGCAACAAAACTGTTGAAGCTTATCAGCAGGAGTTTCTGGACTTGTCTCGCTAGGCTGAAGAGGACATTGCAACTGATGTACGCAGACAGGAGAAGTTCCGTGATGGCCTTCAAGCTGACATCAAGCTCGCACTTCTAGTGCATGACTTTGCTGATTTCGCCACCCTAGTGAACAAGGCCATCAATGTTGAAACTGGTCTGCAGGAATACCAGAGCTCTCACAGGCGCAACCGTGACACGGGCTCATCTTCGGGCCCGCCCTCACAGAAGCGTAAGATATGGATCCCGAACAACCTGTACCGTCCAAATGCATCTGCCCCAAGGCAGACCTATGCTGCACCTCGTCTGCCCCCACCACCATCTAGGCAGTCAAGACTTCCAGCTCCACCACCCCAAGCTCCTGTTCCCACTCCCAATAATGGTTTGTGCTTCAGGGTGTGGTCAACCAGGACACCGTGCTAGAGAATGCAACCAGAATTAGAATCAACTGGCCCTTCCAGCAACTGGCCATGGAAGCAACCAGCCCCGCAACAACAAGGCCAAGTCTTATGGTCGTGCTCATGCCAACCACGTTGATCTCAATGAAGCTCAAGACCAGCCTGCTACTGTGATGGGTACACTCCTCGTAAATTCAGTACCAGCATCCGTTTTATTTGATACAGGTGCATCGCATTCATTCATGTCAGAAGATTTTGCATTCATGCATGGCATTAGAAGCGAAGACATGAATGCTTCACTATTAGTACACACCCCTGCGGGCCAATGTCGAACCTCCATGATTTGCAACGACGTCCCCGTTGAAATCGAAGGACTGGAATTTCTTGTCTCCCCCATCGTACTGAAGTCCTGTAGCATTGATCTCATTCTGGGAATGAATTGGTTAAAAGCGCATACTGCTTCAATCGTTTGCACCACTAAGACCGTCCATCTGCTACACCCTTCAGATGAAATAGTTACTTACCAAGCTCATCTGGTGCAAAATGCCGAGGCAAGGCTCTATGCATTGAATGCATTGAACGCTGCACCACTCGAGGGCATTGAAAACATTCCCGTCGTGCGTGAATTCCTCGACGTCTTCCCTGAAGAACTTCCAGGGATTCCCCCTGCTAGAGCTGTCGAATTCATCATCGATTTGAAACCAGGCACCACTCCTATAGCCAAGCGACCCTACAAGATGCCGCCGCATGAAATCCTTGAGCTTAAGGAGGAAATCGACAATTCTCTTCGCAAAGGATTCATTCGCCCAAGTTGCTCTCCTTGGGGAGCACCTTCTCTCTTTGTCAAGAAGAAGGATGGGACAAACCGATTAGTTCAAGACTACCGTCCTATAAACCAAGCTACCATTCAGAATAAATACCCTCTTCCTCGGATAAATGATCTGTATGATCAACTGGCGGGTTCGTCAGTGTTCTCTAAGCTCGACTTGAGGTTGGGTTACCACCAGATCCGTGTTCGCGAAGAGGATATCCCAAAGACCGCCTTCGTGACTCGGTATGGTCCATACGAGTACACCGTCATGTCTTTCGGTTTAACCAATGCTCCAGCCACCTTCTCTCGTTTGATGAACTATATATTCATGGATTACCTCGACAAGTTCGTCGTGGTTTATTTGGATGATATCCTGGTATTTTCCAAGAACGAAGAGGAACATGCTGAACATCTTCGGCTTGTGCTGGAAAAGCTACGAGAGCATCAACTATATGCCAAGTTCTCCAAATGTGAATTCTAGCTACCGGAAGTAACCTATCTTGGGCATGTCATCTCTAAGGATGGTATTGCCATCAACCCTGAACGAGTCCAGGCTATCCTTGATTGGACTCCTCCCAAGAACGTTAAGCAAGTCAGAAGTTTTCTCGGTCTCGCCAGCTATTGCCGTCGATTCGTCAAGAACTTCTCCAAGATCGCCAGGCCTCTGACTAACCTGTTGCATAAGGGCGTCAAGTTCCAATGGATAGACAAATGTCAGGGAAGTTTCCAGGCACTCAAAGACAAATTGACTTCTGCCCCAGTTCTAGCTCCACCTGATACTAAGAAGGACTTCGTCATTTACTGCGACGCTTCCCGTCAAGGATTAGGCTGTGTCCTAATGCAAGACCGCAAAGTGATTGCTTATGCCTCTCGGCAATTGCGCCCTCACGAAGAGAACTACCCAGTTCACGACCTCGAACTTGCTGCTGTCATTCATGCGCTGAAACAGTGGCGACATTACCTTCTCGGTAATCGTTGCGAGATCTTCACTGACCACCAAAGTCTGAAGTATCTGTTTACTCAGCCAGACCTGAACCTCCGTCAGCAGAGATGGATGGAGCTTGTTGCAGACTTTGACTTGGGTATTTCCTATACGCCAGGCAAGGCTAATGTAATGGCTGATGCCTTGAGCCGCAAGTCTTACTGCAACCACCTCCAGGTTCACAAAGTTCAGCCCTCGCTTGTTGAAGAATTTAGGAAGCTGAACCTCCATATTGTTCCTCCGGGTGCACTCGCTCTCCCTCCTAAGGAGTTTCGCAAGATGAACCTCCGTGTTGTTTCACAGGGTTCCCTCAATACCCTGGCCGTCGAACCAGATCTCTTGGACTCCATCAAGAGAATACAGGGATATGACTCTGAAGCCCACAAGATTAAGCGCTACCTTGCAGAAGGAAAGCCCTCATTCTTCACTATTGCTGAAGATGGCACTTTGTACTTCAAGGGCCGCCTAGTGGTGCCATGTGCAGAGAAAAACCTGGATATGAAACAGGAAGTTATGAAAGAAGCTCATGATACGCCTCTATGTATCCATCCTGGTAGTACAAAGATGTACCAAGACATCCGTCAGAGATTCTGGGGGTCTAATATGAAGCAAGACATTGCTCGTTATGTTGTTGAGTGTGACGTTTGCCGTCGTATCAAAGCAGAACATCAAAGGCCTGCTGGAACTCTGCAACCTATCTCTATTCCTGAATGGAAATGGGACCATGTTTAGATGGTCTTCTTCACTGGATTTCCCAAATCACAGAAAGGTAATGATGCTATTCTTGTCGTCATTGACCGGCTTTCCAAAGTTGCACATTTCCTGGCGATCAAAGAAACGGTCACTGCTAGTCAGCTGGCAATGCTCTATATGTCCAGGATTGTTTCACTCCACGGTATTCCATTGGTTATCAGCTCAGACCGTGGCAGCTTATTCACTTCAAGATTCTGGGCAAGTTTCCAAGAAGCCATGGGAACTCATCTCTCATTCAGTACTGCATTTCATCCTCAGTCGCAAGGGCAAGTTGAACGCGTCAACCAAGTTCTCGAAGACATGCTTCGAGCTTGTGTTATTTCCTTCGGCAAGAAATGGGAGGAATCTCTTCCATATGCTGAGTTCTCTTATAATAATAGCTATCAAGCTAGTCTGAAGATGGTCCCCTTCGAAGTGTTATATGGACGAAAGTGCCGAACCCCTCTGAACTGGTCAGAAACTGGGGAACGTCCACTCTTCGGTCCGGATATTATCCAACATGCCGAAGAACAAGTCCGCATTATTTGTGAGAATCTCAAGACTGCTCAGTCACGTCAGAAGAGTCAGTATGACCGTCATCATAAAGACATGGTCTATCAACCTGGCGAAAAGGCTTATCTTCGAGTCACACCAATGAAGGGTGCTCACCGCTTCGGAATCAAGGGCAAACTAGCTCCTCGCTATATTTGCCCATTCACTATTCTCGAAAGGCGTGGAAAAGTGGCATACCAACTGGAGCTTCCGCCGAACCTTTCTCAGGTTCACGATGTGTTCCATTTGTCACAGCTCCGCCGTTGCTTCAAGGACCCAATCCGAGCAGTGGATCATGAAGTGCTCGAATTGCAGCAGGACCTCTCCTATAAGGAGCATCCGGTCCGCATTCTCGACCAAGCTGAACGCCGCACACGTCAGAAGGCGATCAAGTTCCTCAAAGTCCAGTGGTCGCACCATTCTGAAGATGAAGCCACTTGGGAACGCGAGGATCGCCTGCGTGATGAATACCCCGCCCTTTTTCCTTCTACCTCCTAAATCTCGGGACATTTCTTGTAGTGGAGGAGTTTTGTAACGCCCGGATAATCAAGCTACAGTAATCACACGCTAATGGTGCCACGTCACCACAGTTACTGTTGCTAATCTACCGCTAGGTCAAACCGTTTCAAAATTCAAATTTAAATTAATGTCGACAATAAAAGTTTTTCAAAATTTAAAACAAAAATGTTCGGGAGATGCCATATTTTGCATAAGTGAATATGGTGTAATAAACACATTTTTAGAAAATGCCTAAATATTTTAAAATGATGTAAAACAGAAAAGAAAATAAATAAAAAGAAAAGAAAGCTAACAAAAAAAAGGGAAAAGGAGCCCCCCCACTTGGCCGTGGCCCAACTTGGCCGAACGGCCTCGGCCCACCAGGCCACCACCTAGGCCGGCCCACCCCACCGCCATAACCTCCCCCACTCCCCCAGTACTCCACCCCCACCGACACTTCCCCCCCCCCCACGAAATATCTCCCCCCTTTCCCCCGATTTGGACCGGGATCGAGGAGGAGACCACCGCGCCCCGCGACGACCGCCGACGCCTGGACCTCGCCGGAGCGCGTCCTCGCCGGCCTGCCTCCTCCTCCCCGCCGGCCTGCTTCTCCTCGTCGCCGTCGTCCTCGACCACCACCCCGACCCCCGCTGCCCCTAACCCTACGGCCACCGTGAGCCGCGCCCCTCCTCTCTCTCCCTCGCCTTGTGCTCGTCCCCTCCCCTGCTCGCCGCTCGGGGCCGCGCCCCGCGCCCTGCCCCCACGCGCGCGCACGCAGCCACAGTCGCGCCCACTCGCCTGCCCCGCACCCCCCTGTCCAGCGCGCACTCGCCGCGGTCGCCGCGCCCCACGCGCGCTCGGCCGCGCTCGTCGCCGCACCGTCCCGCTGCTCCCTCGTCCCGTCCGCGCTCACCGCGCGGTGCCGTCGCTGCGGGCGGCGCACCCCCTCCCCTGGCTCGCCCTGCGACCACGCGCGCCCGCCGTGGCCGCGCTCGGCCACTTCCTCCACCCCGCACGGCGCTCGCCGCCGCGCTCACCGCGTCCACCACCGCGCCCCACGGCCCCTCCGTTCGCCCTCACCACCGCCGCGGCTTGCGCGCCCCGCCCTCGGCCTCGTCGCCGCTTTGACCTGGGGGCCACGCCGTGCCGCCCCCGCGTGCTGGTCGCCGCTCGGGCTTGACCCCGCCCGCGGCGCTCGTCGCCGGGTCCGCCCGCACCACCGCCCGTCGCCCGCGCCGCACCCGCGCGCCGCGCCCGCGCCCGCCTGTGGCCTCTGGGCCCGAACCCCCTAGGGCCAATGACATGTGGGGCCCAGCCCACACAACGAAAAAAAAAGAAGTAAATAATAAAAAATAAAAAATAAAAAAAATAAAAATAAAAATAATTTTAATTAATTAATTAACTAAATTAATTAAGTTAATTAACCCTGTTTAGATTAATCTAATTAATTAG
This sequence comes from Aegilops tauschii subsp. strangulata, assembly GCF_002575655.3. Classification (NCBI taxonomy): domain Eukaryota; kingdom Viridiplantae; phylum Streptophyta; class Magnoliopsida; order Poales; family Poaceae; genus Aegilops; species Aegilops tauschii. Next base: position 328,506,608 of record NC_053041.3, on the reverse strand, counting down.
TTAATTAATTAGTTAACCCTAATTACCCTAATCAGTCTATGACATGTGGGACCCACGTGTCAGATGACTGCTGACGTCAGCATGATGTCATGCTGATGTCATCACAACACTGTTTCGGATAATGTATATATTAAATAATTAAATAAATTCCAGAAATTAATTTAAATCTTTTAAAATTCATATAAAATAAACCGTAGCTCGGATGAAAATACTTTGTACATGAAAGTTGCTCAGAACGACGAGAGGAATCCAGATACGCAGCCCGTTCGTCCGCCACGTGTCCCTAGCATAGTGAACCTGTAACATTTCACCTCCGGTTCATCTGTCCGAAAACGCGAAACACCAGGAATACCTTCCCGGATGTTTCCCGCCTTCGTCGGTATCACCTACTGCCGCGTTAGGGCACACCTAGCACCGCTCATTGTCATGTCACGCATCGTCATGCTTATGTTTGCATTGTATTTACTGTTTCTCCCCCCCCCCTCTTCTCTCCGGTAGACTACGAGACCGATGCTGCTGCTGCCCAGTTCGACTACAGAGTTGACGACCCGTCCTACTTGCCAGAGCAACCAGGCAAGCCCCCCCTTGATCACCAGATATCACCTATTCTTCTCTATACTGCTTGCATTAGAGTAGTGTAGCATGTTACTGCTTTCCGTTAATCCTATCCTGATGCATAGCCTGTCCTTGCTTCTACTGTTGTTACCTTTACCTGCAATCCTACATGCTTAGTATAGGATGCTAGTTTTCCATCAGTGGCCCTACATTCTTGTCCGTCTGCTGTTCTATACTATCGGGCCGTGATCACTTGGGCGGTGATCACGGGTATATACTTATATGCTATATACATGACACATGTGATGACTAAAGTCGGGTCGGCTCGTAGGAGTACCCGCAAGTGGATCTTTGTGGCGGAGCGACAGGGCAGGTTGAGACCACCTAGGAGAGAGGTGGGCCTGGCCCTGGACGGCGTCCACGGTTACGTCAACATAACACGCTTAATGAGTTGTTGGTATTTGATCTGAGTCTGGCCATTTTTGGTCTATACGCACTAACCAGCTACGCGGGAACAGTTATGGGCACTCGACGTCGTGGTTTCAGCCGAAGCTCTTTTTGACGTCAGCGATGGAGCGGCGCGCGCCGGATTGGACTGGAACGCCACTAGGCTAGGTCTGCTTCCGGCCGCCCTCGCAACGTGCAGGTGTGCAATGGGCGATGGGCCCAGACCCCTGCGCGCATAGGATTTAGACCGTAGTGTTGACCTCTCTGTTGAGCCTAGGTGGGGCTGCGACGTGTTGATCTTCCGAGGCCGGGCATGACCCAGAAAAGGGTGTCCGGCCAAATGGGATCGAGCGTGTTGGGTTATGTGGTGCACCCCTGCAGGGAAGTTTATCTATTCGAATAGTCATGTCCCTCGGTAAAAGGACGACCCGGAGTTGTACCTTGACCTTATGACAACTAGAACCGGATACTGAATAAAATACACCCTTCCAAGTGCCAGATACAACCCGGTGATCGCTCTCTAATAGGGCGACGAGGAGGGGATCGCCGGGTAGGATTACGCTATGCGATGCTACTTGGAGGACTTCAATCTACTCTCTTCTACATGCTGCAAGATGGAGATGGCCAGAAGCGTAGTCTTCGACAGGACTAGCTATCCCCCACTTATTCTGGCATTCTGCAGTTCAGTCCACTGATATGCCCCTTTACACATATACCCATGCATATGTAGTGTAGCTCCTTGCTTGCGAGTACTTTGGATGAGTACTCACGGTTGCTTCTCTCCCTCTTTTCCCCCTTTCCTTTCTATCTGGTTGTCGCAACCAGATGCTAGAGTCCAGGAGCCAGGCGCCACCGTCGACGACGACACCTACGACACTGGAGGTGCCTACTACTACGTGCAGCCCGCTGACGACGACCAGGAGTAGTTAGGAGGATCCCAGGCAGGAGGCCTGCGCCTCTTTCGATCTGTATCCCAGTTTGTGCTAGCCTTCTTAAGGCAAACTTGTTTAACTTATGTCTGTACTCAGATATTGTTGCTTCCGCTGACTCGTCTATGATCGAGCACTTGTATTCGAGCCCTCGAGGCCCCTGGCTTGTATTAAGATGCTTGTATGACTTATTTATGTTTTAGAGTTGTGTTGTGATATCTTCCCGTGAGTCCCTGATCTTGATCGTACACATTTGCGTGCATGATTAGTGTACGGTCAAATCGGGGGCGTCACACGTCGGTACCTGTACGCTTAGCTTATCTGGTGTGCCCTGATAACGAGATATGTGCAGCTCCCATCGGGATTTGTCGGCACAGTGGGTGGTCTTGCTGGACTTGTTTTACCATTGTCAAAATGTCTTGTAACTGGGATTCCGAGACTGATCAGGTCTTCCCGGGAGAAGGAATATCCTTCGTTGACCGTGAGAGCTTATAATGGGCTAAGTTGGGACACCCCTGCAGGGTATAAACTTTCGAGAGCCGTGCCCACGGTTATGTGGAAGATGGGAATTTGTTAATATCCGGTTGTAGAGAACTTGACACTCGACTTAATTAAAACGCATCAATCGCGTGTGTAGCCGTGATGGTCTCTTTTCGGCAGAGTCCGGGAAGTGAACACGGTTCTTGTGTTATGTTTGACGTAAGTAGGGGTTCAGGATCACTTCTTGATCATTGCTACCTTCACGACTGTCCCTTTGCTTCTCTTCTCGCTCTTATTTGCGTACGTTAGCCACCAGATATGCTTAGTGCCTGTTGCAGCTCCACCTCATTACCCCATCCTTTCCTATAAGCTTAAATAGTTTTGATCTCGCGGGTGTGAGATTGTTGAGTCCTCGTGACTCACAGATTCTACCAAAACAGTTGCAGGTGCCGATGATACCAGTGCAGGTGATGCAACCGAGCTCAAGTGGGAGTTCGACGAGGAACTTGGTCGTTACTATGTTTCGTTTTCTGATGATCAGTAGTGGAGCCCAGTTGGCACGATCAGGGATCTAGCATTTGGGGTTGTCCTCTTTTATTTTGGTTCCATAGTCGGACCTATGTGTGTACTCTGATTGATGTATGTTTAATTTATGTATTGTGTGAAGTGGCGATTGTAAGCCTACTCTTTATCCCATTCTTGTTCATTACATGGGATTGTGTGAAGATGACCCTTCTTGCGACAAAACCACAATGCGAATATGCCTCTAAGTCGTGCCTCGACACGTGGGAGATATAGCCGCATCGTGGGCGTTACAGGTTGGTAATCAGAGCCATCCCCGACTTAGGAGCCCCCTGCTTGATCGAATCGCTGACGTTGTTGAGTCTAGAACAAAAATGTTTTGAGTCTTAGGATTATATATATCGGGGAGTAGGATTCTTTTTACTCCTCAGTCCCTTTGTCGTTCTGGTGAGGACTCCTGACGTAGATGTTTTGACTCTCCTCTCCCCAAATTTCACTAAATTTTTTTAGGATCACGCGGGTATCTTGGAATCGTTCCGATGGTTTTGTGACGATAACATTGTTCTTGGTGCCTCCTGACATTTAGGGGTTGTGGCAGTGTCCCGGGGAGTTGAGCTCCGAGGTGTTGTCGTCACAATTTTATCGTTGCAGTTCTGGAATACCTGAGTTTCGCCGACATAGAAAATCTCTTTTATGAAGTTGTTGGTGAGATCACCTCGACGCCACCCAGTACTGGGGCGGGAGTTCGGGAGTATTTCCATAACTCGTATAACGGATGCTTTTCGAAGGTTGAGGTAAATGATTTCCGAAGGTTTCTTGGTTATGTGTTGAAGGATGGATACAGCTGCATCTAGGTATTGTTAGTTTGGGTGATATATTTTGCGTCCCATGTATCCCCAACACCTGATTGCATAACCAGAAAGTTTCGGGAGTTTATAAGTGGGAATTCAAGTAGCTCCTAGGATATCTTTCCGACAGATGCATGATATGAGATTGGGGTTCGACGTCTAGTGGTCCGCCTTTCCACGGTTGGTTTTACAGTGGTCTCGTAGTGTCTTAAAAAGTCCTTGGCTATGCCGACTCGGGGATGCTTCGTATGTCATGTGCACTGCCTTGTACATGATGGTGTTGTACGATCGAGCCCGTGTGGGCCCCACCACGAAAACTTCGGACGAAATCTCTATCATATGTTTGTTCCGGCTTATTCTGCAAGCCAAATCCTTTGTTTTTGTTTTGTCTTGTGGTATTCGAGTTGCTTCAAAGTCAAATGTTGAATCCATACCTTTCCTAAACGGTGTTCTCATATTGCTATGTGAATACTAATCCTTCTTGATCGTCGAGGTCGTCATGTTAATTCTTTTCCAACCGGCGTGCTTCTCTTCAAGATGATCCCATCATTCTCCCCATCTGCAAGATCAATTCTAAGTTCTCTCAATGATGTCTGTTTCATTCATCCCAAGTTGCCTTTGTTTTTCCCGCCCTCCCACCCTTTTCTTCAAGGACTCAGATTTCTTAACCAAGTATCCATTTTATTCATGTGAAGTCCCTTCATTCTTTTCAATCAATGTTCTTACCCGGTGGTTCTCATGAAGATGTTCTTCAAGTTTATCATTCTTCATTCTTTTTCTTCTCCGGTGGACTAAATTCAAGCCTTCAATGTTGGTCACATTCCTTTCCTTGTTTCAAATGCTTTCTCATGCCGGTGTACCTCTTAATCATCCTCTTCTCACCATTCATTTGTTCCGGAGTGCTGAAGATGCCTCAGGAGATTCATGTTTTCATTCCTAATCCATTCTAACTATTTCGAGGTTGTTACCTCATTCAAGCCATTTAATTCAACCGGCGCAATTTTTCTTTCAATCATTCAACGGCGTACCTTTTGAGTGGGCCCTAACCCACAGGTCTTTTCCCAGGATCTCACCTAACTCTTCTAATTCTTTCCGGGGTTATTTTTATATTCATTGCAAAGTTTGACGTAAGAATGAATTTTCATCAGTCAAATGTCTTTCTCCGAGATCTTTCAAATTCTTTCATCGTTGGTTCATCATTTCTATTATCCATTGTTCCGGAGTGTCTCAATAATTCAGGGTGGTGTTTCTCATCGTCATTCTCAACATTTGAAGACCGAAGAAGAGTTTCTCTTAAATCTTGCTCCATTCTCTTCAAGATTCATGGTTATAGCTTGACGCCATCCTCTCATAATTGTTTTCGATTTTGAGAATTCTTTTCACCCATCCGGGGCAATTCATGAGTCTTTTCAGTTTGATTCTCCGAAGGCCATCATTTCAGAAGATTTATTCGTTCTCAACATTCAGCTCTCGTTCTCCAAATCATACCGGTGCATCGTTCAAATATCCTCTAGTCAATTCATGATCTCTTTGTTTCACTTGTGTCTAAATTCTGTCAAGTATCTTTATTCGTTTTCTAATTCTTCCCGATGAATTGCGCCTTTGCTACTTTCATTTCAAATTCTTACGGTGGTTCGTTCAAGAGTTCTCTTCCTTGGTTATCATATAAATTTATTCGTTGTTCCAATCCTACCGGTGGTTCGTTGAAGACTTTTCTCAAGTTTGAGCAATATCTATCTTAATCCTTTCTACGAGAATAAGTAGTATGCAAAAATCCGTTGCTTGTCATCAATCTAAATTGGTGAAGGATACGCATAACGTAATTCTTATTATTGTTTCATCCAAGTGGTCTAGTTTCTTCTTTCCAGAGTTGTTCATCATGTCATTTTCTTGGTTCGAGACGCTTCATTTTTCTTTCCGGAGCTCCATGTTCTTTCAATTATATCATTTCAAAGCTTCATCTAATCATTGCAAGGCTTCTCCCGGAGTTCTTTTCAACTTTCCCTTTCGTTTGATCATTCTTTTATTATCGTAGTTCTTCATGGAGGATCAACATGGTGGCTCATCAAGGATTCCTTTTCATTCTTCAATTGTTCGTCAAGATTTCTCTCGAAGTTATGATTCGCCTAACTATACTGTGAAATAAACATGGTGCTCAACACATGTTTTGTTTTGAGGAGTTCAAGCACTCTCCATCTTGCATTCTAAACTGCAATTCGTTCTACCTTATCATTTAAGGTGGTGTTATGTCATTCTTGACAATTTGAGTTCGTTTTCCATGTTTCACATGTTGTCAAGAATGAGGTATTTTAAATCCACCAATCTCTTCATTGGATTTATCTTGTGTCATGTTTCACCTAAAGCTTGCCCTAAGGATTTTGCTATTTATGGTGCTAATAAATGACCCAAGTTCTTCATTTATCCTCTTGGTGAAATAAATTTCTCGTCTCCTTGTTCATATCCATCCAATCTATTGTTGTCGTTAGTGGCAGGATTTAACCTCATAATTTTGAGAAGTTTTCCATAAGCCACTACAAGCTTGTTCGTTTCGTTGTTGATTTTCCAACTACTCCGTTCTTACCTTCTTGGAAGGGTATTTTCCAAGATAATTTGTGGCAGAAGTTGGCATTTTCTTCTCCATTCTTTATTCCAAGGATCTATCTTCTATTATTTTTTTTTCTTCCGGAGGCATTGTGATGTTGCTCTCTTCACTCATCTTCTCGGTTTGTGAGGACCGTGTTGTTTTTGTGCTTATCCATTTCCAACCGGAGTGTCGTGCCCTCTTTTCAAGTTCTTCCCATTCTATCAAGTTTTGCCTCCCTTCTCAACCGGAGTGCTGTCTGAAATCTTTCTTACCCCTTGTGCCATTCTTTCATTAGTTTTGGGGGCATTGTGTTGTTAATTTCATCGACTATCCTCTCATCTTGTCAAGATCACGTTCAATTCCTTCCATTTACAGTCGGAGTGCTGCCCAAATTATATAAATCTTATTCCTTCTCTATCTAGTTTTAACCGGAGTCTCATCCAAGTGCTTTCATTTTGCCAAGTTCAAATTCTATTCTTTTCATTTCCAACCGGAGTGTTATCGTAATTGATCATCATCGTTCCTTGTACATCTCGTTTCAACCGGAGTTCTTGCATGTACTTCTCGTCCATTGTTCTCATCATTCATAGCTTTGCAAACTCCAAAGTTCACATGGTGTTCCTTGTTTCTCTTTTCTACCGGAGTCGTCTCAATTTTGTTCAACTCTGTCGTATTCTTCTTTCAAGTTTTCAACCTCTCAAGGTTCGTTGGTTTCACTTGTTTGTCAAAGAAGCAACTTGTTTTACCTGTTCCTCTTCCGTTTATCTCCGGTGCCATCCTAGATCTCGGGACGAGATCCTCTTGTAGTGGTGGAGTGTTGTGATGCCCCAAGACCGACGCTTCAGACGCCTTCCATGTTTTTCGTTGTCGTCGTGTGTTTCTTTTCTGCTTGCTCTTTTATTTTTTCTTTGCATCATGCCATCATGTCATTAATTTTTAAAAACTCAACCAAGTAAATTGCATGGATCTTCGATCCATTTAAATCGAGGGAAATGCACATGGTGATTTCTCTTTATAACATATAAAATCTCCCAATATTATTAGGGAGCTATATTAAAATATTCCATTAACTTTGGAATTAACCATAACACACTTGCATAATAATTCCGTGCATTTTCTGCTTCAAGTTGGGTCTCCAAACTCTGCCCTAAATTCTTTCTTCACTTTCGGGAGCTCCACCAAAAATCCAAACATTTTTGGACCGTCCCAACCCTCACGCCCTGCTCACTTTCTACTTTTCTTGGATCAAGCTCATTTTTGTGAGTCCAGGAAAATTAACCGCATACCCAAGTTCCTTCCCAAATCTTTCCTTTCTCTCTTTTCTCTCTTTCTATTTTGTTTCTATGCTAATAGAAAATAAGAGAGAGAGGGAGAAAGGAACCCAGCAGGCCACGAGGCCCAGCCGCCCCACTAACCTAAACCCTAGCCGGTCCCCTGCTCTCTCTCGATCCCTTGACCCCTCCTCCTCGTTCCCTTCCGCCGCCACCACCCACGCACGTAGGGGCCTCGCGCCCGATCCCCATCTCTCCCTCCTCTCGCTCTCTTCCTCGTGCCCGATCCCCATGGCCCCGACGCCCGCACCTCCTAATCGCCGGTCACCTCCGCCGCTGTCCTCCATGCCGCTGCCGGCCGAGCTCGAAGCTCCGCCGCTGCACCTCGTCGCCGGAGTCCCGCTCCTCTGCCTCCCTACTTCGTCCGCAGTGCCGTCATGCTGCAGCGCCACCGGCCTCGACCTCCCCCCTCGCCGTGGCTGCACCCTGCAGCAGCTCCGCCTCCTCTGCTCCGCGCCGTCCCTGTCGTCTCCGTCGCCGGACTGCTGCACCTTCGGTCGTCCCCATCGACCGCAGGCCTCCTCGCCCCGCCTTCTGCTTGCCATGGCCGACCATCTACAGCGCGTCCAGGACGTTGGGTGGTTCCTTTCTAGACCACCACGACCTCGGCGTCATCCCAGCACCCATGGCCGCCCGTGCTCCTCGTTGTGGATGCCTCGAGGGCGTGCTCAAACTCCACCGCAGGGCCGCATGCTTGCCCTGCTTGTTCTCCTTCCACGATCCCTGCCGCTGACCAACACCATCGTCTCCTTGTTGCTGCCGCCCCGAGGCCCCTTGTGATGTTTTGTGTTGGACCGTCAAGATCGGCAAGATCGACTACATGGACGCCAAGATCATACCAGGACCTCCAAGCATCATCTCCGGGATTTTTCCCCCAAGTACCACGACGACCGTCATTCGCCAAGTACCCCTTCGGATCACCAAGTTCGACTACCATCGTCGTGAACCGCTTTCGGAATGTGTACTACTACGCTCAAGTTCCACTACAAGATGTACCACTACCGTCGCCGAAACCCCGCGTAACGCAAGCGTCAAGTTCGACTACCCTTCTCGTGTACAACTACCATCGACCCCGAGTTATTCTGATTCGTCAAGTTCCTATCTGAAACGAACGTGTATGACTACTTCCACTACCATCACCGTGTGCCACTACATCCACGACGACCATCCTGAGAACGGCTACTTCCTCTACATCACACCGACTCGATCCGCCCCGAAAACGCACGCTTCAAAGGTATAACCCCGAGGCGACGCTCGTGAACGAATGCATGTGTGTTGTATGAGATGCTCGTGGTTGCACCGTTTCCGAGTTGTCATTGCACGTTTCTCCTAGTTTGCCATGCCGTCGACCCGTGGGAACCCGGTTACCGGGAGCACCCCACCATCTCTTGCGTGTTCCACACACCCGCACACTTCTCTTTTGCATCGGTATCTCAATCGAGTTACCGGTACCGATATGTTGTCGTGGCAGCATCTTCGGATTCGTTGCCGTGGCACCCCTTTCTTTCGCCATGGTGACCAAATGCTTCATAACATGCTCATGTCAACATTTTCATAAAATTGCTTAAAACGTGCATATGCCATCCGCATCATGATAACAACATTTAAAATGTTTATATTTGTTGTTTCCATTAAATTGCTAAATATGCATATGGGGATTTTCCGGAATTGTTGTTTGTTATTTCTGGCCTCATTTAACTTGCTTAAATAGTTAGGTTACTTATGCTTCACCTTTTTCCATGTTTAATACCATTTAATATTGTTGGGTACATAAACGAGAGAGAACTAAATAATTGATGTGGTATTTCGTCAATATGCAACTCGTTGCATATTGAGCTCAACTTAATTTGTAGTGTTGTTTGTTGCATTTTGCCATGCCATGCATATTTAAACCGGACATGCATCATACTTGATTGTGCATCATGTCATGCTTATGTGATGGTTGTTTACCATGTTGTTTGCTTCTTTCCGGTTTGCTTCTCTCGTTAGCTTTGGTTCCGTTCCGGAGTTGTGAGGATTCGTTCGACTACGTCTGTTTGTCTTCTTCATGGGCTCGTTCTTCTTCCTTGCGGGATCTCAGGCAAGATGACCATACCCTCGAAATCACTTCTATCTTTGCTTGCTAGTTGTTCGCTCTATTGCTATGACGCGCTACCTACCACTTGCTATATCATGCCTCCCATATTGCCATGTCAAGCCTCTAACCCACCTTTCCCAGCAAACCGTTGTTTGGCTATGTTACCGCTTTTGCTCAGCCCCTCTTATTGCGTTGCTAGTTGCAGGAGAAGATGAAGATTGCTCCATGTTGGATTATGTTTATGTTGGGATATCACAATATCTCTTATTTAATTAATGCATCTATATACTTGGTAAAGGATGGAAGGCTCGGCCTTATGCCTGGTGTTTTGTTCCACTCTTGCCGCCCTAGTTTCCGTCATACCAGTGTTATGTTCCTGGATTTTGCGTCCCTTACGCGGTTGGGTGATTTATGGGACCCCCTTGACAGTTCGCTTTGAATAAAACTCCTCCAACAAGGCCCAACCTTGGTTTTACCATTTGCCTACCTAAGCCTTTTTCTCTTGGGTTCTGCAGACTCAAGGGTCATCTTTATTTTTACCCCCCCCCCTGGGCCAGTGCTCCTCTGAGTGTTGGTCCAAACTAGAGCACCGTGCGGGACCATCCCTTGGCAACTTGGGTTACGTCGGTACATGTACGCTTAGCTTATCCGGTGTGCCCTGACAACGAGATATGTGCAGCTCCTATCGGGATTTGTCGGCACAGCGGGTGGTCTTGCTGGAATTGTTTTACCATTGTCGAAATGTCTTGTAACCGGGATTCCGAGACTGATCGGGTCTTCCCGGGAGAAGGAATATCCTTCGTTGACCGTGAGAGCTTATAATGGGCTAAGTTGGGACACCCCTGCAGGGTATAAACTTTCGAGAGCCGTCCCGCGGTTATGTGGCAGATGGGAATTTGTTAATATCCGGTTGTAGAGAACTTGACACTCGACTTAATTAAAATGCATCAACCGCGTGTGTAGCCGTGATGGTCTCTTTTCGGTGGAGTCCGGGAAGTGAACACGGTTCTTGTGTTATGTTTGACGTAAGTAGGGGTTCAGGATCACTTCTTGATCATTGCTAGCTTCACGACCGTCCCTTTGCTTCTCTTCTTGCTCTTATTTGCATACGTTAGCCACCATATATGCTTAGTGCCTGCTGCAGCTCCACCTCATTACACCATCCTTTCCTATAAGCTTAAATAGTTTTGATCTCGCGGGTGTGAGATTGATGAGTCCTCGTGACTCACAGATTCTACCAAAACAGTTGCAGGTGCCGATGATACCAGTGCAGGTGATGGAACCGAGCTCAAGTGGGAGTTCGACGAGGAACTTGGTTGTTACTATGTTTCGTTTTCTGATGATCAGTAGTGGAGCCCAGTTGGGACGATCAGGGATCTAGCATTTGGGGTTGTCTTCTTTTATTTTGGTTCCGTAGTCGGACCTATGTGTGTACTCTGATTGATGTATGTTTAATTTATGTACTGTGTGAAGTGGCGATTGTAAGCCAACTCTTTATCCCATTCTTGTTCATTACATGGGATTGTGTGAAGATGACCCTTCTTGCGACAAAACCACACTGTGGTTATGCCTCTAAGTCGTGCCTCGACACGTGGGAGATATAGCCGCATCGTGGGCATTACAGGTGCGCTTAGCCCCACGGTGGGCGCCAAATGTCGGGGTAATCTCGCAACATATGCCAGGCGATGGCTTATCATGGATGGGGACAAGAGTATGTTGTCGGGCCCTGGAAGCGGGAGTGAGCGAGATCTCGAATGAACATGAGTCTTACCCAAGTTCGTGTCTCTCCGAGGAGATAACACCCCTAGTCCTGCTCTGCGGGGTCTCCCCATGATGACTCTGATCTGAATGTAGCTACAAGCTTCCTCCTTGAGCTGTATGCTAGAGGAAGGGGAAGAGCAAGGCTAGCCCTAGCGCTTCTCTAGCTACGTGTGTGGGTAATGGCGTGGAGGCTGAACCCTTTGCATTGGTCAGCCCCAGGGGTTTATATAGGCCTACCCCCGGGGGTACAATGGTAATACAGTCGGGTGTAGGACCCGGACGTCAGTGTCTTGGGGCGCCGGGTTCTCCACCGGCTGCTGGGGCCCGCCGCCTGGTGGGTCTCGTCGGCTGTCGTGAACTCGGCCGACAGGTAGGGCCCGCCGCCTGCGGGCCATGCTGATTGCCTTTTGCTGTAGCCTCGCCCTTGATGACGGAGGCCTTGTCGGGGGACGCATGGCTACAGTTCCGCCGCCTGGCGGGCGCTCACTGTAGCCATGCTCCGTCTCATCGGATTAATGGAGCGCAGACTGTGACAGCCTGGTTTTTGCCCTCCTTAATTTGCCTGATTTCCATTTGGATTGATTTTGAAATTTGGAGTTTTTGAATCTTTTCATATGGACTTAAACACTTGGGTACCCTTGGCTTTCACCCAAGTGCCTCATTTCCCTCTCTAATCATCATTCCCTCTCTGGTTCACTCCAAAATAATATTTGGAATATTTTTCTTTAATGAAAAATATTCATTTTCCTCTCCAAAACCCTAGCTAGCTCAATGTGCTCCAAAGCAACCCCAATTTTTCTTGCCCACAAAAATCTGAGAAAATTCACAACGAACCCTAGGGTACCTTCCTGAGCAAAAATTTTGCATCACTTTTTGGAATATTTTTGCTATAGAAAATATTTTCTGTTCTGGACAGAAATGGTGGTTTCTACAGCAACTACCATTTTACTTGCTCCATTGTGGCTGATTTTTCTTGTGCATCAGCACCTTAGTAGATGATTGCAAGCCTCCAAAGCACAGCCCCCAACTCCCAGCCATTTGACCTCAGTAACCTCTCAAAGTTACTGATCAGAAACTTACCTGGCGTGTGAAATCTTTTCTACTGCGTCTGGATCCAAACCAAAACGTGGTAATCTTCAAAACTACCATGAAAAGCCAGACATGAACTTTGGACGTAGGTCGGCCTGAGGGCAGAGTTCACGCGGTGACCACGCGTGTACACGATGCCAGCCTGCGTGTCGACGCGCTCTGAGTACCGCCGAGCGCTCTGTTTCGCGCGTGCTCGTTTCCCCGACTGCCATAGCGCGCCAAACCTCGCCACCATCTTCGTCCCAACCCCCTTAACTCCCCCTGGCACTCGCCGACGCCGGAGCTAGCCGCAGCAAGCACGGGCGCGGTGCGGCCAACACAACAGTGCACTCTGCACTGTGCTCGTCGCCTTCTCCTCGATCATGTGCTCATCCCCGTTCGCCCACAATCCCCGCGTGAGTTGCGTCGCCTTCTCCGTCTCTCACTGACCCCGCTCATTGCCGGGCGTAGTGTCCAGGTGTCGCCGACGGAGCCCGATCCACCCCTGGATGCTCGCCTATAAATGGAGCCCTCCCCAGCCTCCTCGAGCACCATCCTCCACTCCCACACACTCCACAAGCTTGTAGATAGTCGTAGCCCGGCCGGGCAGGCCGCGGGCCACCATCCCCGAGATCGAGCTCGCCGGTGATCCCCTCGGATCGTCGTGGTAGCTCCAGCCCCTCCCGGGCCTGGGCGACCCTTCCAGAGCCTCCGCCACTCTTCGGTGAAGCCGTCCCGTCCACTTGGAGCCCCTGGAGTTGCCTTTGTTCGCCGTCGTCTTCATCTCCGGCGACCACCGCTCTCTGCCTCCGCTTGCCAGGTCGATTCCGATGTCGTCCGACCACCCCTAGCTACGCTACGGGTACGGGCAGGTGCGCCTCCATCCCCTCTCTCGATCCCTCCCTCTCGTTTTGGCCAAGGAGCCCTCGCCGCCGGCGTGAGCTCCGGCGAAGCCGCGACCCCCTCTATTTCTTCCTCCCTCTCCCCCTCACCTGACTAGTGGGGCCCGCTAGTCAGCCACTCAGTACACGCGTGAAGCGGTATGAGTGGTGGCGCGCTGAGGCTTTACGCCTTCGACGTCACCCCCCTAGTTTGTTTTATTTAAATTCAAATTCATATATTTTCCAGAGAGCTTCAAACAGCTGTAACTCTTCCACCATAAGTCCAAATGAATTGATTCTTTTTGCATTGTGTTCTTTGCAAGGAAATCTAGCAACTCACCAAAAATGAGATTTTTCTATGCTGTCTAGATTTTATGGTGATTTTCAGAAGGGTTCTTGATATTTTCTTCTTGTGTTTAAAATTATTTTCAGAGGGTGAGGCTTGTCTTGAGGATCACCAGAAGGCTTGTGAACCTCATCTGCACTAAGGCAAGCCACAACAACATTTTCATGGTGCCATTTCAATATTTATGATTTTCTTACTTGAATGAAAGATTTAATCCATGCGTTTAAATAACTATTATGTTATTTATATTCTGTTAAGTGCTTGATTTAGTTAATATGCTTGATTTACAGAATGTTTGAAACTAACTTAGTTGGTAAAGAAATTAGGATTAATTTGTGGTGATGAAAGAATAATATTGTTATGCATATGAGCAATTACTTGAAGTTATTTTCTTGCATGAGTAAAATAATAAAATTTGCTTGAAAATATTCTGTTTAAAATGAGGTTTATCCTAACCAGAAAAGTGGCATGAGTTGTTCATGTTTATGCTTAGTGTGAATATAGTTGACTCAGTCATTTCCGTTAATATGTGATGCATATGTAGTGTTGCATTTTCATGGCATGCGATGACACCGATCGTTTTTACTTTAAGTTGAACCTGAAAATAACTCAACTTGAATATATCGTTGGTCGGGTCATGGTGCCACTGAATCGAGTTTTTCCCAGTGCAACCACATTTGCCTTTATGGGAAGGCCTTGATTCAGTCCGTTGCCATGCCTCTGGTCGGTGCCTCCAACTAGGGAAGGTTATGGGCATGCTTACCCTGGCCTGGTAAGCAGACATAACCTTGTGTGTCCGTTGTTGAGATTATGGTATCGGGTCCCCTTGTGGGATCGTTTTGGCCACGATGGTGGTCGTTGTGTCTTTGGTAGACACGGGGCCACCCAGGACTAGCCCGGTGGGGATTGGGTCGGCGTGGCCGGGAGAGTGTCATGGCAATGGAGGGGTTTCATCGGAATGCCGTTGGTCCACCCGAATGGGAGTGCGAGGCCATGGGTTCCATGGTGTGGGTACAATGTGCTACCTCTGCAGAGTGTAATAATCTATCGATAGCCGAGTCCACGGTTACGGACACGCTCGTAGTAGGTCACACCATGGGTCAACGCTTAATAAATTTTGCACACTAAGTTATGAACTTTGCACTGTTCATTATGGTGGGAAAGCCATCGAGATGTTCGAGACCAAGTATTGTTCGTGGTTGTGATCGCCGTAAGAATCACGAGATACCCCTAGTCAAGACCACGATGGTGGTATGTTTGTGATCCAAGAACGATCACGGTTCGTAAGCTAGTCCCGAGGGACTTTTATCACAAGAGCATGATCACAGCATGTTGAAATATTATTGCATTATTAATTGGTTAATTATCATGATATTGTTTGTCATTATGATTATGCCTGTTGTGAGCTTGCAAGTACATTCCATGTACTGACCTGGCGTGTCATGCCAGATTTCAGGAAAGTCTCGTTGGAAAGGAGTGCTGCTCGAGTCTAGATCGTGTCCACATCGGTTTCCCTGTGCTATGGAGTTTCCGCTACGACGTTGTTCCGCTGCCGCGTAGTTGCTATGATCGAGGCCCCTTTATGTTCACTAAATAATGTACATGTTGTTTAGCCGCACCGTGTGTGCCGCTTGGCCTGGACACCTGTTGTAATCTAAACTATGATCCGCTAGCATCAATAAAGTGGTTGTTTTCTGTACCGAGATGTTGTGTGTTGCCAGAAGACATGGTCTCTGGGCCGGAAATGCATGGTAAACCGGTCGCTCTGAGCCGGGGTGCCACACAGACTCCGACAGGAGGGAAGGCCGGCTGCTAGAGGCCGGCCCGCCCCCGAGCCCGCTTTCCCGAGGTGTGCCGTCTTCTGGTTGCTCGCGTACAGGTAGGGCCCGCCGCCCGCGGGCCGTACCGATCACCCGTCGTGGGAACATGGCCCTGGCTGATGTAGGCCATGTCATGAGCCATGTGGCTATAGTGCCGCGCCGGGCAGGCGGGTGACCGCTTGGTCGGCTTGCACTATAGCCACGCTCTTCCATGATACGGGGGACAGGGTGGTCTTGCAGCCACTCCCTGTCTCGTCATATTGAATGGGTGCAAACTCTGAGGGGAGGAGGAGCCGTCTGCTAGGGGCCGGCCCTCTGAGGCCGACTTCTAGGAGTCCGCCATCTTCTAGAAGTTGGCCTCCTGGGCCAGCCGGCCCAAGGAGCCGGCCACTCGTCCAGAAGGTGTGAGGGGCTTTGCTAGCCCCGATGTCTTGAAATGTTATGGGGCATAGATGAGGCTACCCGTGGTCAATCCCTCCGACAGAAATCGAGCCGATAGGCTTTGCGTGTTAGGGATAGGGAGTAATTTCCATCTCGCAGATTTTGGTTTCGGGAGGTTACTTCGACTTTCCCCGCTTCATTCAAATTTTTGCACAGAAAGAGTGCACGTTTACCGTGCCAACTCAATTCGAATCCAGTTTGTATTTTTTGGGTAGGATCCATTTTATATTCAAATACATATCCATATACATCATTTTTTATATATACTCTCAAAAGCGCAACACCCTTTATACATAAATATGGTTTACAAATGGCATGATCTTAGATTCATAAGGCTGGATCCATCTTAATTTGGATTTTCAAATATTTGAAACCACCTTATGTTGAAATCCAATGTATGCATTCCTCGCTAACTGTCTCCAATTAATGTGTGTTTCATGCGGGTTTTTTTTAATTCTCAAACATGTATAATGTGCTTCACACATCCAACATATAGTGTAATCCCGTTTAGACATTAATTGCATATAAACCATGCATTGTCTCTAATTGAAGAATCTATGGATCACTAATATTGATAAACTATATAACATTACATGTGTCCCCAAATTCAAATGAGTATGCATGTTTGATAGACCAATTTTTGTTATGATATTATCGATTTCGTGGTCTCTAGTTTAAATATTTGAATCCCCTTTAATCCAAATATTCGTCTCATACAACTATCACTCATGCTTATATATCTCTCTAGACCTATACGCCTTCATCGTCTCTCGGGTATCTCTCGTGCTACATGTATATCGATAATGATCTTTTATCTTCGTAACACACCAACAATACTCTCCCTCAACTTTCACTCTATCTCTCTCTAAGTATATCTCGCTCCCTGCTATGTGTCTCTAACTATGATTCTCCCTGTGAAATCTCTTTCTCTCACACAAACACAAACTTCATCTCCCGGGGTCTCATTTCTCTCTACTACTCCCCTGTGTGCCACTTGCAGACCCCCTCTCATACAGAGATGTCTTGCGCTCCTTAGTTATGAGAAGCTACGACTCTTCCTTTTAAATATCTCTTTCTCACACACAAACACAAACACTATCTCCCAGGGTCTCATATCTCTCTACCATTCCCTTGTATGTCGCTCACACATACACTCTCTCTCTCTCTCTCCCTAGAGATATCTCGCGTTCCCTGATATGTCTCTCTAGCTATCACTCTCGTTGTGAAATATCTTTCTCTCTCACAAACACAAAACTCCGTCTCTCAGGATCTCATTTCTCTCTGATATTTGTTTGTATGTGAGTCACATTCACCCTCTCTCTCACACACACACACACCCACACACATAACTCAGCCTTCTGATCCACTCAACTCTTATATCTAACAAACACACTAGCTAGCCGATCTCCCTCTAGCTAGCATCTTTACCTTTCTATTCATCTGTTTCTCCATCAACCTTATTTCTCGCCCCCACTCTTGCTTCCTATCACGCACACTATATATGTTTCTCTCTACATGCAGTCATGCGCCCTCTTTTTATCTTTCTCTCACACACACATAACTTCACCCTCTGAACCACTCAGCGGTCATCTCTAACACACAAACTAGCCGATGTCCCTCTAGCTAACATCTCTATCTCTCCATCTATCTGTAGTTTATCCGTCAACATTTCTTTCTCGCACGTACTCTTGCTTCCTATCACGCACACTATATCTGTTTCTCCATACATGCATCTATAGGCTGATCTCTTTTGCACAATCGTTGTGTCTCGCTCCCTCTACTCGACATAGATGCATGTTCCAGCCCACGCCACTATCTCTTGAAGACAAAAAAACATGCTCAAATATCAGGCCTTCTTCCCTCTACTCTCACATGCATGCATATTGTCATACCAATCTGTCTCTCCCATGCCGTTGATCTTACGACTTATGTATTCTTTCTTTTAGCTCGATCATGCGCCCGCGCACACACACACATCCCGCATATACATGTATACCTCTCGCACATGCACGTTCAAGGTCTTCTATGTCTCCATACGTAGTTAATTACCCTTAGCCCTAACCCCACATCGAATCGTTCTATTCTTGCGTGCACATAACTTCTGCCTGGATGGGTAAAACACACACTCACACTTAACAATCTCCTTCTAGCTACCCCCCTTCTCACTCTTCCCCTATATCCTCGAAACCAATAAGACCATCCCTTCGTTTAATTCCCGCCTACATGCACCATCGATATATAGTAGTCTTCCTCTGTGTCTCTCAAACAAACATGTTCTCTCGATGTCGACTCCTCTCACATGCACACGCCTTCTCTTCTCTCTCTACGGGCCTCTTCTCTTTCGCACCCCCCTCGTTGGTGGCCTCTGCCATACACATCACCTCTCTACGATGAAGGCACACACACTTAAATTACTTTCGCCACCGAAGACTCCGCTTCACACACACACACACACACACACACTAAGACTCCATCTCACACACACAACCTCTAGGCGGAGCATTTGTTCCTACCACCCTTCGTCCAAATTTACCCGTATGATAAACAATCACCGTAATTTACTTGTATAACATGGACAAATTCCACTTTACTTTAGTAGTTATCAAACTTCTCATAATTATATAATGCAAATCATGAGCAGGAAGTGACCTTTTTTACACAACCACGTTAACATGGCCACGTAAATCACAAGCTAAAGTGTAATACCATTATACTTATATCCCAATGCAAAAGGTTGAGTACATGTCCGAAGAGTAGAGTCGCACACACACACTCTGTCTCTCAGAATCTCACACACATACCAGTTATGTGACACCCCCTAAGCAAACCTGTATGTTACAATTTGTGCACCCGTGGGTACACGTGATAGTGCGCATTTATTTAAGCCGGACGGCGAACCCAAACAGTAGCTGCATTCATTCCCCTCCCGCCGCCTCTTCTCTGGTCGCCCTCGCCCGATAGCCATGGCCCGGCCGAAGGTAATGACATACGCCATACTCCCGCCGGAGCGGCGCTTTAATCTGGAGGCAGCGCAAAGCCCGGATCGCAGCCGCCCTGCCTACAGAGTCCAGACTAGCCGGAGCCGGACGAGGAGGCGTTGGAGGCGGAGCAGCACGCGGAGCCGGAGGAGGAGAACGACGATGCGGAGCTACAATAGGAGGACGATGACAAGGATGAAGCGGAGCCGGAGGAGGACGGTGATTTCCATTATACTCAGACTTAAAGGGCTTTGAGTTTCACGCCACATTTATTTCATAGAGATAAGAGAAAAAAAATTGTGATCATGCACGCATCTTTTTGTGCTAGCACTCCTATATAAGGGTTGACCGGTCGCTTCCCGCGGACGTGTGCGGGCAGTGGAAGAGGAAGGAGAAGGGAAGCGGGCTGTGGAGTACGCCAGTTGCAGCACGAGCTCCAAGGAACGTTCGTGCCAAACAATGCATAGTTGTACAATATAGTCCAGCGGAGTATGGATTGGCCTTTAGGTTGCGTGTGGATGACATGGCTGCAACATGCAGGCTACAGTTTGACAGCCTACCACCCCGCTTCGCAAGGTTTGGTCACGTAAGATTTGCATGCACACATGTCACGCACATACTTGTCGAAGGCATGCTCGAAAAAGGGCGACCAGGTCCGCTAGTCCGCATTGGTCCATGCGCCCAGAAAACAACTAATCCCAGTCGCTGTAAATGTCATGCGTGCTTTAATTCCGGGCTAGTGGATGGATGCGAACATGCCGTACAACGAACCGCTCGTCAGCTCCCTAATCTCTATCTCTACCCTTATAATAATAATAATAATAATAATCTATATTTATCTCTCTTCTACTACTCTTATAAAAAACGGAGTTGGTGATGATGGTGTGCCTGCCATCGTACAATATAGGTCGTCCGATTTATATTTAACGGATAGGAAGGATGTGACGCCCCGAGACCGACGCTCCAGACGCCTTCCATATATTTTCGTGTTCGCCGTGCGTTTTATTTTATTTGTTGCATTCATCATTGCATCATCCGCATTGCATCCGCATGTTTTCTTAAAACTCTTAGTTCACTCGTAGTTGCCGCGTGTCTCTGTTGTCCGTTCCGAGACCAACCGGGTTTTTCGAGTCCCTCTTGTTTGGCCGCTTAATCTCTTTGCTCAGTGCTCAAACCCCTCGCGTGCGCGTCCGAAACTTCTCCGAACCCGACCCGAGCTGTCGTTACCGATGGGTCCGGATCATCCCCCAACATCCCTAAAATATTTCTGTTTTGGTATTTGGACTCCCTACCTATTTATTCTCGATCGTCCGATTGCGATCGGAGGGACGAGGTAGCCCGTAACCTAATCCGTGATGTATATATTCGTCCACCCCTAGTCCATTTTGGCAAACCCTAAAAATCCTCTCCCTTGTCCCGTCGCGCCGCCGCCACTAGCTCCACTCAGTCGCCTCCCTCCTCGGGATCCTCCCGATTCAACCGCAGCCAACCAGCGCCAGCCACTTCTCGCCAGCATCCACCTCGCTTCTGTCGCCAACCAACCAGCGCCCGAGCCTCCACCTCCCGATCCATCCTTCCACCAACCCTCGCGCAGCCAGCCAGAGTTCGATCCTCAATGGATCGAGGTACTGTCTCCTCCCGCACCCCCCTGCTCGCTCGCCCCCGAGCAGCTCACCCCGCAGCCGCGCCTCCACCTTCGCCCACAACCGGTGAGCAGAGCCGCCGGAGCACGACCAGGACCAGCCTCGTCCCACTCCTCTCCTCCCCTGTCTCTCTCCTTCCTCCGGTCCCCTCATCTCATCTCTCTCTGATTTGTGTTGCAACGCCGCCGTTTCTGCAGAGCCACTGCTGCCACGGAGCTCCAACTCCGGCTACCTCGTCTCCGCGGTGATCTGACGCCTCAAGTCCCGTCCGACCGCCGTCCGTCCCGTCCTCGCCTCTGCTTCGAACACACGAGCGCGCTTGCCTCCCTCATCTCGCAAGCCTCGTCACGAGTCAACCGCACCCGCCGCCATGGGCTTCCTCATGGAGCACCACCACCGCACCTCCTCGGATCCGTCGGGTCCCGACCATCCCCATCGCCGGGAGCTCGGGCCAAGTCCGCCGCCGTCCTCTGCTTCGCCCGCACAATCCCGCTGCTGCCTGCTTCGCTCCATCGAGCAGTGCCACCGCCGGAGTTCCTCGTCGCCGGGAACCGCCTCCCCGACCCTCGGATTGCCCGGATCCACCGCGCCCGCGGGTCCCCTGCCTCTGCATCGCGCCTCTACCCGTCTTCTGCATCACCGTGTTCTGCTGCTGCTTCTGTTGGAAACGAGCAGCGCCAGCTCGCCCGTTGGCCCGCGCCTTACGTTGACCGCGACCACTTCCACGCGCGTGGGCCATCTCCGCTTTGCCCGTTGACCGGTCCACCTCTCCACTGAACGGGCCTTGGCCCATGGTGAGCAGACCCCCAACGCCGCCTCCTCTGTTCCTACTTGGGATTGGCCCGATTCTTCTACTGCTAATGTCCTGCGCCCAGTAGTTTCGGCCCGTGTCATGTTTTTTCCAGTTCTGCGAATATAGCATTATCCCAGGTTTTGTTGTTTTGCAGAAAAACCCTCATGATCATGCATTTAATAACTCCACAACCGTGCATCAGATTAAAATGAATTATATATGCGAAATGCTTAGAATTTTATCTAGTTTCATAATATGCTGCTTGCATCCATGTTTAAAATGTTTAAAATGCTGTTTGCATTTAATTTGCTAAATGCCATGTTAAAATGTTTTATTTCATAACTAATTAATCGTAGCTCCGAATTTAACAAACTTTATATGTAAATGGGGTGGAAAAATGCATAGATTAACATGGTAGCACTACTTTGCATGTTTAACAAATGTAAGATATGCTTTAGGACAGAACAGTACCAAATCTAAAATATGGACATGAGGATTTTCCGGAATTATTGTTTGTTGTTCCGGCCTCATTTAAACTTGCCTAAATAGTTAGTTTACTTATGCTTCACCCCTTGCCATGTTTAATAACAGTTAATATTGTTGGGTACATAACCGAGAGAGAACTAAATAATTGATGTGGTGTCTCGTCAATACGCAACTCGTTGCATATGAGCTTCACTTAATATGTAGTATTGTTTGTCCACCTTGCCATGCCATGCCTCATTAAATCGGACATGCATCATACTTTATTGTGCATCATGCCATGCTTATGTGATGGTTGTTTACTATGTTGTTTGCTTCTTTCCGGTTTGCTTCTCTCGTTAGCTTCGGTTTTGTTCCGGAGTTGTGAGGATTCGTTCGACTGCGTCTGTTTGTCTTCTTCATGGACTCGTTCTTCTTCCTTGCGGGATCTCAGGCAAGATGACCATACCCTCGAAATCACTTCTATCTTTGCTTGCTAGTTGTTCGTTCTATTGCTATGCTGCGCTACCTACCACTTGCTATATCATGCCTCCCATGTTGCCATGTCAAGCCTCTAACCATCCTTTCCTAGCAAACCGTTGTTTGGCTAAGTTACCGCTTTTGCTCAGCCCTTCTTATAGCGTTGCTAGTTGCAGGTGAAGTTGAAGTTGGTTCCATGTTGGAACATGGATATTTTGGCATATCACAATATCTCTTATTTAATTAATGCATCTATATACTTGGTAAAGGGTGGAAGGCTCGGCCTTATGCCTGGTGTTTTGTTCCACTCTTGCCGCCCTAGTTTCCGTCATACTGGTGTTATGTTCCTTGATTTTGCGTTCCTTACGCGGTTGGGTGATTTATGGGACCCCCTTGATAGTTCGCTTTGAATAAAACTCCTCCAGCAAGGCCCAACCTTGGTTTTACCATTTGCCTACCTAAGCCTTTTTCCCTTGGGTTTCCGGAGCCCGAGGGTTTTGAGTCTGAGGATTATATATATCGGAGAGTAGGATTCTTTTTACTCCTCAGTCCCTTCGTCGCTCTGGTGAGGCCCCCTGATGTAGATGTTTTGACGTTTCTCTCCTCAAATTTCACTAAAAAAAATTTAGGATCACGCGGGTATCTTGGAATCGTTCCGATGGTTTTGTGACGAGAACATTGTTCTTGGTGCCTCCTGACATTTAGGGGTTGTGGCAGTGTCTTGGGGAGTTGAGCTCCGAGGTGTTGTCATCACAATTTTATCGTTGTAGTTCTGGAATACCTGAGTTTTGCCGACATCGAAAATCTCTTTTATGCAGTTGTTGGTGAGATCACCTCGACGCCACCCAGTACTGGGGCGGGAGTTCGGGAGTATTGCCATAACTCGTATAACGGATGCTTTTCGAAGGTTGAGGTACACGATTTCCGAAGATTTCTTGGTTATGTGTTGACGGATGGATACAGCTGGATCTAGGGATTGTTAGTTTGGGTGATATATTTTGTGTCCCCTGTATCCCCAACACCAGATTGCATAACCAGAAAGTTTCGGGAGTTTATAAGTGGGAATTCAAGTAGCTCCTAGATTATCTTTCCAACACACACATGATACGATATGGGATCTATCATATGTTTGTTTCCGGCTTATTTCCTAAGCCAACCATTTGTTTTGTTTTGGTTTGTGGTATTCGAGTTTGCTTCATTGTCAAGTGTTGATCCATACCTTCCCTAAACAGTGTTCTCATATTTCTATGGGAGTGCTAATCCTTCTTGATCTCTAAGGTTGTCATGTCAACTCTTTTCCAACCGGCGTGCTTCTCTTCAAGTGGATCCGATCATTTCAACATTCGCAAGATCACCTCTCAGTTTTCCCACTGTTGTTTGTTTCATCCGTCCCAAGTTGCCTTTGTTTTCCCGCCCTCCCACCCTTTTTCTTCAAGGACTCGGATTTCTTAATCAAGTATCCATCTTATAGATAGCAAGTCTCTCCATTCTTTTCCGTAAATGTTCTTATCTGGTGATTCTCAGGAAGATACTAACGGAGCCTTAACTTCATCATTAGTCGTTCTTTCTTCTCCGGTGGTTTCAATTCAAGCTTGCGATGTTGATCATATTCATTTCCTTGTTTCAAATGCTTTCTCATGCCGATGCAGCTCGTAATCATTCAGCTCTCGCTATTCATTTGTTCCAGAGTGTTGAACATATCTCAGAAGATTCGTGCTTTCCATTCTCAATCCGTTCAAGGGATTTTGAGGTTGTTATCTCATTCAAGCCATTTAATTCAACCGGTGTAATCTCTCTTTCAAGCAATCTTTCCAACGGTGTATCTTTTGAGTGGGCCCTAACCAACATGTCTTTTCCCAGGATCTTACCTGACTCTTCTAATCTTCTCGGAGTTACTCTCATTTTTTCCAAGTTTGACATGAGAGTGAGTTATCATCAGTCAAATGCCTTCTCCAAGATTTTTCACATTCTTTTCATCATTAGTTCAACCTTTCTAATTTTCATCCCGGAGTATCTCAACAATTTATGGTGGTGTTTCTTGTCATCATTCTCAACATTTGAAGACCGAAGAAGAGTTTTTCCTCCAAATCTTATCCGTTCTCTCAAGATTCATGGTTCTAGCTTCATGCCATCCTCTCATAATTGTTTGCGATTGTGAGAATTCTTTTCACCCATCCGGAGCAATGCAGGAGTCTTTTCAGTTTGATTCTCCGTAGCCCATCATCTCAGAATTATTCATTCTCAGCTTTCAGCTCTCGTTCTCGAATTCTTCCGGTGCATCGTTCAAATATCCTCTAATCAGTTCACGATCTCTTCGTTCTCATGTATCTAAATCCCCTCAAGTATCTTCTTTCGTTTTCCAATTCTTCCCGGTGAATTGTGCCTTTGCTACTTTCATTTTCAATTCTTACGGTGGTTTGTTCAAGATTTCTCTTCCTTCGTCATCGTATCAACTCATTCGTTGTTCAAATCCTACCGGTGGTTTGTTGAAGACCTTCCAAAGTTTGTGCTATATCTACCTTAATCCTTTCTATGAGAATAAGTAGTATGCCAAATCCGTTGCTTGTCATCAATTTATATTGGTGAAGGATACACATAACGTAATTCTTATTATTGTTTAATCCAAGTGATCTAATTTCTTCTTTCCACAGTTGTTCATCATGTCACATTTCTCGGTTCGAGACGCTTCATCTTTTCTTTTCCGCATATCCAAGTTTTTGGCATTATCTCATCACGAAGCTCCTTCTAAATCATTGCAAGGATTCACCTTGTGTTTTTCACTTCTCCTTCTTTCTATCATTCTCTTTTTACCAAAGTTCTCACGAAGGCTCAATATGGTGATTCGTCAAGGATTCTTTTCATTCTTCAATTGTTTTTCAAGATTTCTCTCGAAGTTATGATCGGTGTTCAACACATGTTTTGTCTTGAGGAGTTCAAGTATTCTTCATCTTGCATGTCGAAGTGCTATCCTTTCTACCTTATCTTTTGAGGTGGTGTTATATCATTCTTGACAATTTTCATTAATGTTTTGTGATTCACATGTTGTCAAGAATGAGGTATTCTAAATCCATTAATCTCTTCGTTGGAGTTATCTTGTGTCAGATTTCACTTAAAGCCTTCCCTAAGGAATGTTGCTAATTGTGGTGCCTATCAACGATCCAAGTTTGCTCCTATCCTCTCGATGAAAGAAATTTTCATCTCTTCGTTGATCTCAAGCAAGCAATTGTTTCCGTAGTGGCAGAACTTTGCCTCAATTTTGAGAAGTTTTCCATAAGCCCATTACAAGCTCATTCGTTTCGTTGTTGGTTTTCCAATAACTCCGTTATAACCTTCTTGGAAGGGTGCTTTCCAAGTTCATTTGTGGCAGAAGTTGGCATTTTCTTCTCCATTCTGTTATTCCAATGATCTATCTTCCATTCTTTCTTCCGGAGGCATTGTGATGTTGCTCTTTTCACCCATCATCTTGAATTGTGAGGATCATGTTCTTTTCGTGCTTATCCATTTAACCGGAGTGTTGTGTCATCTCTTCAAGTTCTTTTATCTTATCAAGTCTTGCATCTCTTTTCAACCGGAGTGCTGTCCGAATTTGATATTCCTTGTTCCTTGTTTATCTCGTTTCAACCAGAGTGGTTTCAATTACTTCTTGTCCATTGTACTCTTCATTCATAGCTTTGCAACCTCCAAGGTTCACATGGTGTTCCTTGTTTCTATTTTCTACCGCAGTGCTCTCAATTGTGTTCAACTCCGTTGTGTTCTTTCTTTCAAGTTTTCAACCTCTCAAGGTTCTTTGGTTTCACTCTTTTGTCGAAGAAGCAACTTAGTTTTACCTCCTCTCTTCCTCTTCCGTTTCTCTCCGGTGCCATCCTAGATCTCGGGACGAGATCCTTTTGTAGTGGTGGAGTGTTGTGACGCCCCGAGACCGACGCTCCAGACGCCTTCCATATATTTTCGTGTTCGCCGTGTGTTTTATTTTATTTGTTGCATTCATCATTGCATCATCCGCATTGCATCCGCATGTTTTCTTAAAACTCTTAGTTCGTTAGTAGTTGCCACGTCTCTCTGTTGTCCGTTCCGAGACCAACCGGGTTTTTCGAGTCCCTCTTGTTTGGCCGCTTAATCTCTTTGCTCAGTGCTCAAACCCCTCGCGTGCGTGTCCGAAACTTCTCCGAACCCGACCCGAGCTGTCGTTACCGATGCGTCCGGATCATCCCCCAACATCCCTAAAATATTTTCGTTTAGTTATTTGGACCCCCTACCTATTTATTCTCGATCGTCCGATTGCGATCGGAGGGACGAGGTAGCCCCTAACCTAATCCGTGATGTATATATTCGTCCACCCCTACTCCATTTTGGCAAACCCTAAAAATCCCCTGCCTTGTCCCGTCGCAACGCCGCCACTAGCTCCACTCAGTCGCCTCCCTCCTCGGGATCCTCCCGGTTCAACCGCAGCCAACCAGCGCCAGCCACTTCTCACCAGCATCCACCTCGCTTCTGTCACCAACCAACCAGCGCCGAGCCTCCACCTCCCGATCCATCCTTCCACCAACCCTCGCGCAGCCAGCCAGAGCTCGATCCTCAATGGATCGAGGTATTGTCTCCTCCCGCACCCCCCTGCTTGCTTGCCCCCGAGCAGCTCACCCCGCAGCCGCGCCTCCACCTTCGCCCACAACCGGTGAGCAGAGCCGCCGGAGCATGACCAGGACCAGCCTCGTCCCGCTCCTCTCCTCCCCTGTCTCTCCTTCCTCTGGTCCCCTCATCTCATATCTCTCTGATTTGTGTTGCAACGACGCCGTTTCTGCAGAGCCACTGCCGCCACGGAGCTCCAACTCCGGCCACCTCGTCTCCGCGGTGATCTGACGCCTCGGGCCCCGTCCAACCGCCGGCCGTCCCGTCCTCGCCTCTGCTTCGAACACACGGGCGCGCCTGCCTCCCTCATCTCGCAAGC
The DNA here is from genome assembly GCF_002575655.3 of Aegilops tauschii subsp. strangulata. Taxonomy (NCBI): domain Eukaryota; kingdom Viridiplantae; phylum Streptophyta; class Magnoliopsida; order Poales; family Poaceae; genus Aegilops; species Aegilops tauschii. The sequence goes on along the minus strand of NC_053041.3, from coordinate 328,479,217 downwards.
CTCATCGCGGGTCAACCGCGCCCGCCGCCATGGGCTTCCTCATGGAGCACCACCACCGCACCTCCTCGGATCCGTCGGGTCCTGACCATCCCCGTCGTCGGGAGCTCGGGCCAAGTCCGCCGCCATCCTCTGCGTCGCCCGCACGATCCCGCTGCTGCCTGCTTCGCTCCATCGAGCAGTGCCACCGCCGGAGTTCCTCGTCGCCGGGAACCGCCTCCCCGACCCTCGGACTGCCCGGATCCGCCGCGCCCGCGGGTCCCCTGCCTCTGCATCGCGCCTCTGCCCGTCTTCTACATCGCCGTGTTCTGTTGCTGCATCTGTTGGAAACGAGCAGCGCCAGCTCGCCCGTTCGCCCGCGCCTTGCGTTGACCGCGACCACTTCCACGTGCCTGGGCCATCTCCGCTTCGCCCGTTGACCGGTCCACCTCTCCACCAACCGGGCCTTGGCCCATGGTGAGCAGACCCCCAACGCCGCCTCCTCTGTCCCTACTGCTGATGTCCTGCGCCCAGTAGTTTCGTCCCGTGTCATGTTTTTTCCAGTTCTGCGAATATAGCACTATCCCAGGTTTTGCTGTTTTGTAGAAAAACCCTCATCATCATGCATTTAATAACTCCACAACCGTGCATCGGATTAAAATGAATTATATATGTGAAATGCTTAGAATTTTATCTAGTTTCATAATATGCTGCTTGCATCCATGTTTAAAATGTTTAAAATGCTGTTTGCATTTAATTTGCTAAATGCCATGTTAAAATGTTTTATTTCATAAGTAATTAACCGTAGCTCCGAATTTAACAAACTTTATATGTAAATGGGGTGGAAAAATGCATAGATTAACATGGTAGCACTACTTTGCATGTTTAACAACTGTAAGATATGCTTTAGGACAGAACAGTACCAAATCTGAAATATGGACATGAGGATTTTCCAGAATTATTGTTTGTTGTTTCGGCCTCATTTAAACTTGCCTAAATAGTTAGTTTACTTATGCTTCACCCCTTTCCATGTTTAATAATAGTTAATATTGTTGGGTACATAACCGAGAGATGGGTACATAACCGAGAGAGAACTAAATAATTTATGTGGTGTCTCGTCAATACGCAACTCGTTGCATATTGAGCTTCACTTAATTTGTAGTATTGTTTGTGCACCTTGCCATGTCATGCCTCATTAAATCGGACATGCATCATACTTGATTGTGCATCATGCCATGTTTATGTGATGGTTGTTTACTATGTTGTTTGCTTCTTTCCGGTTTGCTTCTCTCGTTAGCTTCGGTTTCGTTCCGGAGTTGTGAGGATTCGTTCGACTACGTCCGTTTGTCTTCTTCATGGACTCGTTCTTCTTCCTTGCGGGATCTCAGGCAAGATGACCATACCCTCGAAATCACTTCTATCTTTGCTTGCTAGTTGTTCGTTCTATTGCTATGCTGCGCTACCTACCACTTGCTATATCATGCCTCCCATGTTGCCATGTCAAGCCTCTAACCATCCTTTCCTAGAAAACCGTTGTTTGGCTAAGTTACCGCTTTTGCTCAGCCCTTCTTATAGCGTTGCTAGTTGCAGGTGAAGTTGAAGTTGGTTCCATGTTGGAACATGGATATTTTGGCATATCACAATATCTCTTATTTAATTAATGCATCTATATACTTGGTAAAGGGTGGAAGGCTCGGCCTTATGCCTGGTGTTTTGTTCCACTCTTGCCGCCCTAGTTTCCGTTATACCGGTGTTATGTTCCTTGATTTTGCGTTCCTTATGTGGTTGGGTGATTTATGGGACCCCCTTGACAGTTTGCTTTGAATAAAACTCCTCCAGCAAGGCCCAACCTTGGTTTTACCATTTGCCTACCTAAGCCTTTTTCCCTTGGGTTTCCGGAGCACGAGGGTCATCTTTTTAAACCCCCCCGGGCCAGTGCTCCTTCGAGTATTGGTCCGAAACGAGTAGACTGCGGGGCCACCTCGGGAAACTTGAGGGCTGGTTTTACTCATAGGATGTCTCATCCAGTGTGCCCTGAGAACGAGATATGTTCAGCTCCTATCGGGATTTGTCGGCACATCGAACTGCTTTGCTGGTCTTGTTTTACCATTATCGAAATGTCTTGTAAACCGGGATTCCGAGACTGATCGGGCCTTCCCGGGAGAAGGAATATCATTCGTTGACCGTGAGAGCTTATAATGGGCTAAGTTGGGACACCCCTGCAGGGTATTATCTTTCGAAAGCCGTGCCCGCGGTTTTGTGGCAGATGGGAATTTGTTAATGTCCGGTTGTAGAGAACTTGACACTTGACTTAATTAAAATACATCCACCGTGTGTGTAGCCGTGATGGTCTCTTTTCGGCGGAGTCCGGGAAGTGAACACGGTTTGGGTTATGTATGAACGTAAGCAGTTTCAGGATCACTTCTTGATCATTTCTAGCTTCGCGACCGTTGCGTTGCTCCTCTTCTCGCTCTTATTTGCGTATGTTAGCCACCATATATGCTTAGTGCTTGCTGCAGCTCCACCTCATTACCCCATCCTTCCTATAAGCTTAAATAGTCTTGATCTCACGGGTGTGAGATTGCTGAGTCCTCGTGACTCACAGATACTTCCAAACAATTGCAGGTGCTGTTGACGCCAGTGCAGGCGATGCTACCAAACTCAAGTGGGAGTTCGACGAGGACTTGGTCGTTACTATGTTTCGTTTCCTGATGATCAGTAGTGGAGCCCAGTTGGGACGATTGGGGATCTAGCATTTGGGGCTATCTTCTTTTCCTTTGGATTTGACCGTAGTCGGTTTATGTGTGGATTTTGGATGATGTATGAATTAATTCATGTATTGTGTGAAGTGGCGATTGTAAGCCAACTCTTTATCCCATTCTTGTTCATTACATGGGAATTGTGTGAAGATGACCCTTCTTGCAACAAAACCACAATGCGGTTATGCCTCTAAGTCGTGCCTCGACACATGGGAGATATAGCCTCATCGTGGGCGTTACAAAGGAAACTATGGCAATTTTGCGAAAAGATACCCACACCCCTCTCGACATTTGCAAATAAGGCTTTCCCTCGTTCATCCTTTTCTCTCACAAGATAAACTACGCATACAAATGCATCTTGATGTTACGTGCAACACACGGGCATCTTGCTAGTAATATATAATAATCTACTCTTATAAAAAACAGATTTGGTGATGATGGTGTGCGTGCCCTCCTACAATATAGACCGTCCGATTTACATCTAACGGATAGGAAGGAAACTATGGCAATTTTGCAAGAAGATACCGGCACCCCTCTCCACATTTACAGATAAGGCCTTCCCTCGTTCATCTTTGTTTCCCATGAGATAAACAGCTCGTGTGAATGCATCTTGATGTTACGTGCAACGCATGAGCCTCTTGCTAGTCTCAGATATAAACTGCACTAGTGTGCGCCCGCAGAACATCCTTTCCGAAGGGACGAAGCCCTGTAGTTACCATCTCCTCTCGTGTAAACCAGCTCCACAAGGGACAAGGTAGTTGGTCGCCATTGCCATGGATTCGCCAGGCGGTGGTGCTTCTCATTCTTTTCGAGGTTGGGAGACCTTGGACGACAATCCTTTGGGACAAATCGTAAGTCGCTCAGACTTCCTCACATCCGCAAGACTTAGCGGTACTTGCACCAAATATTTTAAGAGTGTGCGTAAATATACGTGGGAGAAGGCCATGCTAGTTGGTCTGCCATGTGTCCTCGAGGACGAGGATATTTCCTTGGGGGTCTCTCCAATGCGGCGTGGCCGTAGTTGCAAGTTGACGCCCCTTGAGATGTCGACGTTGAGGGGCACTCGGATTTTGTCCGATGAGAAGGTAAGTGCCGAGTTTGATCACGTAGTAAATGCATTCTAAAGACTACTTCCGTGTCCATTTCCTAATTCCCCCGCTGCCCACTGTTTCACAGGTTAGGCTTGGTGCCAGTGGAGATTAGCTTGCATATGTACGAGAGGGTACCAACATCAATTTGCACAACATTTACAACAGTGACACCGTTCCCGTAGAACCTTTGTCCAACATTGGGACCAGCCATGCAATGGGTCATTGCCTGAATTGGTACGATGGAACCACGCTGAGATTGAAGAAGATAGCAATCCCGGAAGCCCTGATAAGGTCATCTGCCAACCAAAATTACACTCTCATTGTGGTGTTCGACATCAAGATTGCTTTCACGAACCCTGCACATGGCGGTCAAAGGTGGACCATGTTGTTTGCGCCTGATTTGTTGCCGTATGAGTACGAAGACGTTGTGCTCCTTTCTAACCGCATCTTCGCGGTGACAAACCAGGGGACTTATTTTGTATGGGACACATCCTACGGTATACTCCCTCTCTTCCAGTTTATTTGTTTTGATTTTTTTCGTTTTATTAGTTTCAAATTCAAATTTAAAGCTCCCCATCACATGTTGAGATTACAATGTCCATTAAATCGTTGCGTGCATGTACTAGTTTTTTATTGGTCATTTATATTGGTCACGCATGCATGCATTGTAAGTAGCGTTTTTACCAAGATTTCTTAGGAAACTGAGTGCAATAATTGAGTAGTTTTGCAAACTGCCAGTACTACACCTGAAACGATTCAAAATCAATACCACCACCACGCCCGTGTTTGACCGCCCTAGCCGACCCAAACCCCCTCACTTGCCGGTGCGCTCTTCCCGCGTGAAACGGTCAGCGTCGCCCCAGAGCGTCAATGCTGCATTAATGCCCGGCCAGAGCGGAGGCGACCTCTCACTAGCGCCAGCTTTGAAGCAGCGCGACGGCCGAGAGAGTGCCACTTCTCGGTGCATGTGACTGCTCCGCGTCGAGGCTAGCCATAGTGGTGGTGGTGGTAACTTAGCTGGTACATACACTCAGGAATAGCAGACATAGTGATGTGGCAGAGAATTAAAGAAGAGACATGGGGTCATGCATGGCAATAAATATGATCATCTATGCTACTACTCTATGATACTATGCACTATAAAAGTAGTACATCATACACTAGCATCATGCACTAGTACTATATTGTATATGATACTCCCCACTATGAGTAGCCTCAAACGACACCACGACCGGCCGTCATCCGTGCGCCGCCCACATTACAGTTGCAACTTGTTTAGAGTAGGTTTTACTCCGGTTTGTATGAAAACTGTAATGTATCTCGTTCGTTTTATATGAAAAGTTTTCGAAATGTACTGATTTTCGTCCGGTTTCTATGAATTCCGCCCTTGTTTGCATGATTATGCAGGGCAAAGTCATCCCCCGATCAAAATCAGATCGCCAATAGTGGATGTGCATGGGGCATTTGGTTTAAGTTGGAACCTTGTAGCTGACGGCACCTAGTTTGGACATATTATCTTAGCAGTCGTTACCCATGGTACCATTGAAGGGCAACAAGGTGCCAAGATCTATCATGATCGGACCCTGATCATGTACCTAGGTAATCCCTTCTCCCCGATCCAAGAGTAGTAGAGCCAGGAACTATCGTATATCTTATTGCCATGTATCTTATAACATTTGAGTACATGTCTCTTTGTACCCCACGAGCAGGAGTAGTTCTTTCCTTCTTTTTTTATTGATTGGGATAGTCATCTATGCAACTTTATAATGCCAAGTTGTATAAACAATAAAGGACTTAACCATTTCAATTCCATGTAGTACTAGCTAGGTATCCATAATCCCATCAAACAAAACTACTCCTACTTTAATTAATGTACATGGCCTAGGTAACACTCTCAAGTTGTTTGTCGTCGTCCGTGTCGCAGCTGGTCTATACATTGCTTCCGTCCCCCTCATAGAAATAAGCACTATAAAGTATTTTATTTTAATCCGTATCCCCTGCTTACGTCACCTTATTATACTGCATGGACCATAACCATGCACGTCAGCATGTATCCAGGTTTGAGATGCCAGGTGTACCAGATGGACGGCGGCGTGTTCAACCCCCGTGATGCTACCTGGGTGCGGATGAACACACTTGAAGAGTACTCGATTTTCATCGGGGACAACTACCCCATAGTGCAAACGATGCCACCTTCCGTGCACGACGCTGACGGCTTGCCGTTCATGAAGAAAGGATGCATTTTCATTGCGCACCGACGGATTCATATCTTGAACGCCCCTATCCCTGATCTATGCCGCTTCAGTTTGGATGAGTCTCCATCGTGGGGAGCCACACTAAGAATATGCGATGATATGGACTCTCGTTGCCCACCGTTATGGATCGTTCCATCTATGAAGAACACGTGGGACTGGAACTACGAGACGGACATGTATCCAGGAGTGGACGTACGAACCTGAGTAATGTAGCATGGTAAGTGAAGTAGAAAGGCACAAATAGTATGAACATGCATGGCATATAGGCATTTGTCTCTTACTACCATTAAATGGTGTACGTGCAATGCACGGTGATGCTATGATGTACGTGCCTAAGTAATCTACTACTATATTAATGGGAGTCACATATTAGGTTTTATATTTGTTTACATGTATGGCCCGAAACCTTCCAACTAGACGTGTCTTTATTTCTGGGTCGCACTTTGTATCATCCATACCACTAGTACTACGTGTAGTCTCCTACCTAGAAGTGGGAGAAGTGGAGACGCTCTACCATGCTGTTCATGTCCCACTCCTTTCGCTGATGTGTGGGACATCCATCACGTGCCGTGTTTGGCACTCCTTTGTCGTAAGTGTTAAAGCTCTAGCTTTCATAAAAAATAAAAAATAAATATAAATCAGCAGTGATACTATACCACGCGGTTTCCTTGCTCCTCGATATCGGAAAGAATACTTCTGTTCCCCGACATGTGGGAGGTCGACCATCCTGGTCTACTTGCCATGCATGCAGAACTCCAAGGGAGAGTCATCCCGGTTGTCGCATCGCAATAATAATGACTAATGAGCCGTCAAATCACAAGCCCAACCTTTCCCACTGTGAAGCTGCTCGGACGAAGGAACCATCATGACTTCGTTGAATTCCGCTTCTTGAAGAAAACTACTGTACCAGCAATACTGCTAGCTGCAGTAGTACTGTACTCCACTAGAGGCCTCCTTTGGTTCATAGGATAGGGATTCTATAGAGATAGAGATGCCATTTGATGCATAGGATAGGAATTTTTCCATTGAGTCTAGGCTAATGTACCGGTAATTTGCTCTAAAAACTACAGTAGTAACTAGTACTGGTACATGCTCGTAATTAGTTAAACAAACTTACGGGCGACATAGACACACACTAACTACTAGTACTACTACTTCTCACATGCTAGCCAGACGTCGTCGTTCTCCTTCCCAGCTTTGTCGGTGACACCCCACCGTGCTTGGATCTCCGCCGAGCTCTCCACAACAGCGCGTGCGTCCTCTTCTCTCCTGCGGCGGCGGGCCTCTCTTTTCTTGAGTGTTTTCTGCCTTTTCCGCTCCCTCTGTGCGGTTTTGGCCGCCTCTTGCTCTACCGTCCATTCGGCCTTGGTAGCTTCAAGGTCCACCCACGTAGGTCTGATGTCGTGAGTGGCAATGAACTCGGCACGACGGGATGCCATTGCTTCCCTACCATTTTGTGCGTGGTCGTGGGCGGCGAGGAGCTCGGCACAACTGGGTGTCATCACTTCCTTGCCGGTTAGTGTGCGGCGCGGTGGCATGAACGACGCTTGGTGAGATCTCTGGGGTGGAGTGGCCAGACAACCGTATAGTGCATTGGTTTGTCAAGAGCTCAAGGACAGACGACGAAGGAAATTTGGATTCCCCTTCAATCCTGGTCATTTATTACCGAGTAAAATGCATTGGAGGTCATCGAACTTGTCTTGATAGCTCGCTTTGATCATTGTACTTAAGAATACGGTCAATACGGTCATTATATACGAGATATGGTGATTAAACGGTCACTGGCTCAACGTATAGCTCCGTATTTGTCTGGTTGACCAGTCAAACAGTCTGGATGCGCCTCATCGGCTCGTGTTCTGTATCTATCTATCTATCTATCTATCTATGTGTGCCTACCTGTCAGTGGAGAAAGAAACAAAAACCAAAATTATGCGTATGTGAGGAATCAAACCACGGACTCATCGCTGCAACGCACACTCGTCAGCCAAATGAAAATGAAATACTATGCGTTAAATGCACAAACCGATTTTTTATATTATACGTGATGCACACACTAGCGCACAACGTCCATAGACACAAGTAGCATGTATGCATGCAGACACTCATGCTCACGCTGTCAACCATGCTAATGTTGGGGAACGTAGTAATTTCAAAAAAAATCCTACGCACACGCAAGATCATGGTGATGCATAGCAACGAGAGGGGAGAGTGTTGTCCCAGTACCCTCATAGACCGTAAGCGGAAGCGTTATGACAACGCGGTTGATGTAGTCGTACGTCTTCATGATCGACCGATCCTAGTACCGAAAGTACGGCACCTCTGCGATCTGCACACGTTCGGCTCGGTCAGGTCCCACGAACTCACGATCTAGCAGAGTGTCGAGGGAGAGCTTCGTCAGCACAACGGCGTGATGACGGTGATGATGAAGCTACCGGCGCAGGGCTTCACCTAAGCACTACAATGATATGACCGAGGTGGATTATGGTGGAGGGGGCACCGCACACGGCTAAGAGATCAATGATCAACTTGTGTGTCTCTATGGGGTGCCCCCTCCCCCGTATATAAAGGAGGGGAGGAGGAGGCCGTTCGGCCCTAGGGGTGCGCCAAGGGAGGGGAGGAGTCCTCCTCCTAGTAGGAGTAGGACTCCCCCTTTCCTAGTCCAACTAGGAGGAGGAAGGGGGAACGAACGAAGAGGAAGAGGAGAAGGAAAGGGGGGAGCGCCCCCTTCCCTAGTCCAATTCGGACTCCCTATCGGGAGGGGGCATGGATGCCCCTTGTGGGCTGCCTCCCCTCTTCCGTATGGCCCATGTAGGCCCAACTTTCCCCAGGGGGGTTCCGGTAACCCTCCGGCACTCCGGTTTTCTCCGAAACCACCCGGAACACTTCCGGTGTCCGAATATAGCCGTCCAATATATCAATCTTTATGTCTCGACCATTTTGAGACTCCTCGTCATGTCCGTGATCACATCTGGGACTCTAAACTACCTTCGGTACATCAAAACACATAAACTCGTAATACCGATCATCACCGAACGTTAAGCGTGCGGACCCTACGGGTTCGAGAACTATGTAGACATGACCGAGACACGTCTCTGGTCAATAACCAATAGCGGAACCTAGATGTCCATATTGGCTCCCACATATTCTACGAAGATCTTTATCGGTCAAACCGCATAACAACATACGTTGTTCCCTTTGTCATCGGTATGTTACTTGCCCGATATTCGATCGTCGGTATCTCAATACCTAGTTCAATCTCGTTACCGGCAAGTCTCTTTACTCGTTCCGTAATGCATCATCCCGCAACTAACTCATTAGTCACATTGCTTGCAAGGCTTATAGTGATGTGCATTACCGAGAGGCCCAGAGATACCTCTCCGACAATCGGAGTGACAAATCCTAATCTCGATCTATGCCAACTCAACAAGTACCATCGGAGACACCTGTAGAGCACCTTTATAATCACCCAGTTACGTTGTGACGTTTGGTAGCACACAAAGTGTTCCTCCGGTATTCGGGAGTTGCATAATCTCATAGTCATAGGAACATCTATAATTCATGAACAAAGCAATAGCAATATACTAAACGATCAAGTGCTAAGCTAACAGAATGGGTCAAGTCAATCACATCATTCTCTAATGATGTGATCCCATTAATCAAATGACAACTCATGTCTATGGCTAGGAAACTTAACCATCTTTGATTCAACGTGCTAGTAAAGTAGAGGCATACTAGTGACACTCTTTTTGTCTATGTATTCACACATGTATTAAGTTTCCGGTTAATACAATTCTAGCATGAATAATAAACATTTATCATGATATAAGGAAATATAATAACAACTTTATTATTGCCTCTAGGGCATATTTCCTCCAGTCTCCCACTTGCACTAGAGTCAATAATCTAGATTACACAGTAATGATTCTAACACCCATGGAGTCTTGGTGTTGATCATGTTTTGCTCGTGAGAGAGGCTTAGTCAATGGGTCTGAAACATTCAGATCCGTATGTATCTTGCAAATCTCTATGTCTCCCTCCTTGACTTGAGCGCGGATGGAATTGAAGCGTCTCTTGATGTGCTTGGTTCTCTTATGAAATCTAGATTCCTTTGCCAAGGAAATTGCACCAGTATTGTCACAAAAGATTTTCATTGGACCCGATGCACTAGGTATGACACCTAGATCGGATATGAACTCCTTCATCTAGACTCCTTCATTTGCTGCTTCCGAAGGAGCTATGTACTCCGCTTCACACGTAGATCCCGCCACGACGCTTTGCTTAGAACTGCACCAACTGACAGCTCCACCGTTCAATATAAACAAGTATCCGGTTTGTGACTTAGAGTCATCTGGATCAGTGCCAAAGCTTGCATCGACGTAACCATTTACGACGAGTGCCGGTGTCAAAACTGACGGATCTCCGGTAGGGGGTCCAGAACTGTGCGTCTAAGGCGGATGGTAACAGGAGGCGGGGGACACGATGTTTACCCAGGTTCGGGCCCTCTCTATGGAGGTAATACCCTACTTCCTGCTTGATTGATCTTGATGATATGAGTATTACAAGAGTTGATCTACCACGAGATCGTAGAGGCTAAACCCTAGAAGCTAGCCTATGGTATGATTGTTGTTGTCCTACGGACTAAACCCTCCGGTTTATATTGACACCGGAGGGGGCTAGGGTTACACAGAGTCGGTTACAAGGGAGGAGATCTACATATCCGTATTGCCAAGCTTGCCTTCCACGCCAAGGAGACTCCCATCCGGACACGGGACGAAGTCTTCAATCTTGTATCTTCATAGTCCAACAGTCCGGCCAAAGGATATAGTCCGGCTGACCGAGGACCCCCTAATCCAGGACTCCCTCAGTAACCCCTGAACCACGCTTCAATGACGATGAGCCCGGCGCGCAGGTTGTCTTCGGCATTGCAAGGCGGGTTCCTCCTCCGAATATTCCATAGAAGATTTTGAACACAAGGATAGTGTCCGGCTCTGCAAAACAAATTCCACATACCACCGTAGAGAGAATAATATTTCCACAAATCTAATCTGCTGACACATTCGGCAGCATGACATCACACCACGGCCCGGTCATTATTCGAACCGTTTTTCTCAACCAGCTACTGCACATATTGCGAGGCGGTTTTCTTGGCACGTCTTGTCGAAGTAGAGATCACGTCCCCTTATCACGGGATTCTCATCAATACGGGTGTGGGTAACCCAACCGCGCCATCAATTACGGCGCTTGAGGAATAAGCGAGTTTACCTGGCAGGTGGGGAGGCGTCTAGTTTCTTCCGCCCTTATAAAGGGACAAGGATTCCTCTTTTTCACCCACTCCCTCTTCCTCCCTACTCATCCATTCTTGCGCACTCGAGCTCTAGCACCCAAGTTCGCATTTTCTCCTCAAACCACTCCAATCATGTCCGGAGCGGGAGGCAAGTGGATGGTCTCCTCCATTACGGAGGAGGATATCACAAAGCTGCGGGGAGCCGGATATCTGGCCGCGGATATCGCACACCGGCTGCCAGATGCGGGGCAGATCGTCCCTACTCCAGAACCCCATGAGAGGGTAGTTTTTCTTACCCACTTCGTCCGCGGACTGGGATTTTCCCTCCACCCGTTTGTCCGCGGGCTCATGTTCTACTACGGGCTGGACTTTCACGATCTGGCCCCCAATTTCATCCTCAACATCTCGGTGTTTATCATCGTGTGTGAGGCCTTCCTCCGCATCAAGCCCCACTTCGGCCTGTGGCTCAAGACCTTCAACGTTAAACCGAAGGTGGTGGTCGGCCAGCAAGTGGAGTGCGGAGGCGCCATGGTGGGAAAAATGCCCAACGTCGCCTGGCTCGAAGGCTCCTATGTGGAGACCATAAAGGGGTGGCAATCGGGGTGGTTCTACATCACCGAGCCGCGCGACACCAACTGTGTGGCGGCCCCCGAATTTTGATCCGGAATCCCCATGCGGCTCACCTCTTGGAAAGAGAAGGGCCTATCCTGGGGTTCCTCGGTAGAGCTGAGTGGACTCCAGACATGTGTCAGAAACATGATGAGCAAGAAAATCAAGCTCGTCAACGTGGTCCAAGTCATGCTCTTCCGCCGGATCCTCCCGCGTCAAAGACGGGCATTCAATTTGTGGGAGTTCGACTTGGCTAAGCACCAGACCCTACGAGAGCTCTTCGACATGATGCACAAGGACGTCTGTAAGGTGCTGTTCAAGGGCGCCGAGGTACCTCCTCCCCTTACCGAGGAACGCGGACTCAGCGCAAAGCGCCCTGCCAATCCGGCAAGTCTTTTATATCTCATAAGATGTTCATTTTCCCCAGCTTAACCATGCGCGGGATCTAAGCCTCCACGCTATTTAACAGGACTGGGTAGCAATAGCGGAGCGGATCGATTGTCCAGCCCCCCTGCCCGAAGATCCAGCAGATGCTCTCCTAATGGAGATGCTGGTTCCGGCGCCTTATGAGGTGCCGATGAAGAAGGCCAAGAAGAAGGCCACGGGGACCAGGAAGGGTCTCCGGCGCAAGGTTATATCGGACTCATCGTCCGAAAACACCGAGGCGCACTCCTCCCACGAAAATGAGGAGGAAGAAGAGGAAAGTCCCCCCCCCCCCAGCCGGGGGGACAAGAAAAGGAAGGCCACCCCATCGGGGGAGGCCGAAGGGTCCAAGAAGGGAAGGACCCTCCTCCCGAACTGCTCCACGACAGCCGTTTTCAGCGACGAGGAGTGGTTACCCAGGGACAAGCCCCTGGCGAAGTCATGAGTATCCGGATATCATAACAATTCTTGGTACGTATTATTGTACTGTTTCTTATCACGCCGCGCATGATTATGCAGCCCATCCCGAGCCCACATCGACGTATCTTCGTCGGATGATTCTTTGGGCCCGTCGGATATGAACAGCGATTCACTCCTGACTACCTCCTCCCCACCGCCCTACGGATGACGCCGAGGTGTTGTCTCAAAGGGGACTGAACCAAGGGGAGACAGTTCCGGAGGCGCTTCAAGGCGACATTCCAGGCGCTGGGCGCACGAGGGGCAAGACTCCTCTGGGCCCCAACGCCGGGGGCAGCAAGTCTATTCCCAAGCCGAATACGGTGCCAGAACCTCCAGTGGTTCCGGATTCTGTCAGGCAACCCCTCGCTAAGGGGGGCAAGCCGTCTGTGCCGATGGCCTCTGTTCATCCAGAGGCATCGGACAACTTGCTGGAAGTGCTTCGTGGCGCTTCCATTGACGAAGAGCATCGCACCATTATGAGTGCGGTGGTCAGGAAGGTTCAGTCCGCCAAGAGCGGACTGACTGAAGCCTGTGCTAGCCTCCTAACAGGCTTTGAGGTAAGTAACCAGATTATAAGAGAATGTTACTGCATAGACAGGTGCCCCTGATGCTCTGTTTGGCGTTCGCGAAGAAAGGCCGAATAGAGGATCAAATAATAACGGCAGGAGTCTAATCGGAATATGTCTATGTGCATATGCAGGCTTCACTGCTGGCCGCTGCCGCACGTACTGCGGAGGTCGCCGCACTGAACCAGGACCTTGAGCGGTCCTAGGAAGAGCTCGGCCTTACCAAGAGGCAGCTCGAAGAGAACAAAGGTAAGTGATACCCCGTTTGTATGTAAAAAAAATTGGTTTTAGGATAATAGGATCGTCATGAATTTTGCTAGGGGCCACGACCGAAGTGGCGGCCCTGCAGAAGGCGCTATCCGAGGTCGAAGACAAAGCGGCCAAGGAGCGCATCGAGCGGGAAAATCAAGAAGCCCGAGTAGGCGAGGTGTAGCAAGAGCTCCAGGCTCTCGCCAAAAAACACGAGTCCTTGGAGCTTGACTCTAAGACGCAAGGGTCCGAGCTTGCGAAGGCCCTTGAAAGCGCACAACATGCCAAGGCCGAAGCCCAAAAGGCCCTCCGGGAAGTTGAGGCGGTTAAGAAGATAGCGGCGGGTAAGGCATTCATTATGCAAAGCAAGCATATGAAGGAAACTTTCTTTTTACTTACCCGAGTTCGGAGCTCTCCAGGAGCATTCGCAGATCTACCCCGCAGTGTGTCGGATGCCGCGGAGTTCTACCGGGCTGAGGAGGGGTGCTCGACGGAGAAGTTGTTCTGGTCTCAGTATACTGGGACCGAACACCCAATGCCCTTGAGCGACCAGCTGAAGCAACTGGTCGAGCTCCACAAGGCGACCGAACAGGCCATGAAGGGTCTTCAAGTCTGGATGTGGCCTGGCGAGTCCCTACCTGATAGCTAGTTCGGTCTGGTGAGGCGGCTTCTGAATGCCTGCCCACGGCTTGAAGTCATAAAGCGGTCCGTCTGCATCGAGGGTGTGCGCAGGGCTTTTGCCCGGGCGAAGGTTCACTGGGCGAAGCTGGACGCCGAAAAGCTGGTGAAGGGGGGGCCGCCGGAAGGCAAGGAGCATCGCCACCCCGAAATGTATTATGACAGTGTCCTGAAGGGTGCTCGCCTTGTAGCGGAGGAATGTGCTAAGGATGTAATATTCGAATGAATGTACTCATGTGATCCTATAATATGAAACGAGTTCATTTGCGCTATGCAACGCTTGTTAATTTAAAATATTACCTTCTATGCGGCCGTTTATGAAATCTGAGAGTTGGCCAGTTGTCGGCTTCTGCCCTCATGTAACTAGTACTGAGGTGTTCGGGATAAACCTGAGCACTCTTTATCCCAATTTTGGGTCCTTCGAAGGAGGTGTCCAGCACAGCGAGCCAGGCAATCGGACTATAAAGCTTTATCACTCTCACTTAGCCATAGAAGTCTACAATTTTAAATTTTGGCGAAGCCCCTAGTATTCGGAAGGCCGAATTTGGGGCGCTATATACGCCTAAGTCGGGCAAGGCCGACTCCTCGCCCGAAGCGGAAAAAGTCTTTAAGGACTTGAGACCTCTCGAACAGCGACCAGCTCTCGCCTCATCATGACAGTCAGTTTTCGGCTTTCTCTACTGAGGTGCTCGTCCGGAAGAACCGGGACACAATCGCAGTAGTTCTCCCAGTGCTACCTTAGCCGATATTGCGGAACATAAGGTACCAAAACATGGGAGCCGGGCAAACCCAACTATTGACCCAAGACATGATTCGGAGTTGATGCATATAATGCTATAAGTTCGGGGTGCCGCACTGTCGAAAGTGTTCGGACTTCTCACGCCGTGTTATGGGGTATACTGAAGCCCCTGGCGCATTGGTCGTACCAGAATGTACGGGTGCAAGTTGTCGTAAATAGGCAGACAAGGAAAAGAAAGAAAAAAAGAAAAGGGGAATGCAATAATAGGCTAATGTTATGCATTGTTATTAAATAATACGTCAAAGCGTACGGATACAAGTATTGTAATGAGCAAAAAATAGGGCCATTTGACATGTCCTATCCAAGGGCAAGTTGCGTACGGGTATGTAAAACAGGTATTTGATCATTATTAGAGACCACCTGGGGATTCCCTTGTACGTCAGACCGTCTTGCTTCCTTGGTATTTCCTTACCGCTATGAGTCCAACAATTAGACTGCCGGAACGGGCTTCCAGAGAGTAAGGTCCTGAAAGAGAGAAAATGCCCATGGGGCGGTTGAGCCGCATTGAGGGACATGCCGTAGTGGTGCCTCCGCCTATGCCCATGGTATCTTGAGTGCGTAGTTATGTACGCGTGGCATAGATTTCGTCACTTGACTGGGACTAGGACGGAAGCTGAATTGCTAGTCGAGCTTAAAACGTGCCTGCCGATCCGCCTGCGGGGTACTCCGGACTCGCTTGAAGGTGTCCAGGGTCTTTTTCGCTGAATTGGCGGTTTGCCTGATAAGGCTGCTTTGCGCTTCTGCGGCGAGGGCCGCAGTGGGCTCCTCCGTGCGGAGTGAGCGCTCTGTGTTTCCATTAACTGTGATAACCCCGCGTGGTCCTGGCATTTTGAGTTTGAGGTATGTGTAATGTGGTACCGCATTGAATCTGCCAAGTGCGGTTCGTCCGAGCAGTGTGTGATAGCCGCTGCGAAAGGGGACGATATTGAAGATTAACTCCTCGCTTCAAAAGTTGTCCGGAGACCCGAAAACCACTTCCAGTGTGATTGAGCCCGTGCAACAGGCCTCTACACCTGGGATTACACCTTTAAAGGTGGTTCTGGTGGGTTTGATCCTTGAGGGGTCTATTCCCATTTTGCGCACTGTATCCTGATAGAGCAGGTTCAGGCTGCTGCCACCGTCCATAAGGACTCGGGTGAGGTGAAATCCATCAATGATGGGGTCAAGGACCAATGCGGCAGATCCGCCATGAAGGATACTAGTGGGGTGGTCCCTGCGATCGAAGGTGATCAGACAAGAGGACCATGGGTTGACCTTTGGGGCGACTGGCTCCATCGCGTAGACGTCCCTTAGTGCGCGCTTCCGTTCCCTCCTGGGAATGTGGGTTGCGTATATCATGTTCACCGTTTTCACTTGTGGAGGGAACCTCTTCTGTCCTCCTATGTTCGGCGGCCGAGGCTCCTCCTCGTCGTCGCTATGTAGCCCCTTGTCCTTGTTTTCGGCATTCAACTTGCCGGCCTTCTTGAACACCCAGCATTCTCTGTTGGTGTGATTGGCTGACTTATCGGGGGTGCCGTGAATTTGACACGAGCAATCGAGTATGCGGTCCAAACTGGACGGGCCCGGATTTCTTCTTTTGAATGGCTTTTTCCGCTAACCAGATTTAGAGCCACTGAATCCGGCATTGACTGCCGTGTCTTCGCCGTTATCGCCGTCGTTGCGGCGCTTGTGTCTGTTACGACGTGGTCTGCCATTAGTATCTTTGGCATCTGAAGTGCCAGGATTCCTTGATGTGTTGTTGCTGCAAGCCAGCCAGCTGTCCTCGCCCGCGCAAAAGCGGGTCATGAGTGTCGTGAGGGCTGCCATGGACTTCGGCTTCTCTTGGCCGAGGTGTCGGGCGAGCCACTCATCCCGGATGTTATGTTTAAATGCCGCTAAGGCCTCGGCATCCGGACAGTCGATGATTTGGTTCTTTTTAGTTAAGAACCGAGTCCAGAATTTCCTGGCCTATTCCCCAGGCTGTTGGGTTATGTGGCTCAGGTCATCAGCATCTGGTGGTCGCACATAAGTGCCCTGGAAGTTGTCAAGGAATGCATCTTCCAAATTCTCCCAACTGCCAATGGAGTTTGCTAGCAGGCTATTCAACCAATGTCGAGCTGGTCCTTTGAGTTTTAGTGGGAGGTATTTGATGGCATGTAGATCGTCACCGCGGGCCATGTGGATGTGGAGGAGGAAATCCTCAATCCATACCGCGGGGTCTGTTGTGCCATCGTATGACTCAATGTTCATGGGTTTGAATCCTTCTGGGAATTCGTGATCCATTACTTCATCGGTGAAGCATAGGGGATGGGCGGCGCCTCTGTGCCGGGCTATGTCACGACGCAGTTCATATGAGTCTTGTCTGCCGTATTCGGCCCGGCCGGATTTGCTTTTAGTGTATCCGACGTGACGATCATCGTCACGCATTGGGGCGCGACCCCGTGATCCGTAGATCGATCTTGTATGTCCTGCTTTGTTTTCCAATACGTCTCGCAGGTCCCGCGTTTTGCCCCGGGCCTTGGTGTTTTTGTTTGTCTGGCGACAGGGTGCGGGCTGGACTTCGGGCTGATATGTCCTTCGGTCTCGGACACGAGGTGGCCGATCAGCCGCATCATACGCTGGTGATGTAGGTTGTAATGCTTCATGCTCGAGTTGGGGTAGCAACCTGCGCTTTGGGTAACTCTTGGTTGGGCATTCGAGTTCGTATTCCTCGGCCGCCAGGACTTCAGTCCATCTGTCCGCTAGCAGATCTTGATCAGCTCGAAGCTGTTGTTGCGTTTTCTTCAGGCTATTTGCTGTGGCTATAAGCTAGTGCTTGAAGCGCTCCTGCTCGACGGGATCCTCAGGCACGATAAATTCTTCATCGCCGAGCCTCACCTTGTCTCCGGAGAGGGGCATGTAATTGTCCTCCTCCGATTCTCCGTCTGCTGCCTGTTCCGGAGGGCTAGCTTGTTCATCCTCCCGCTCTAGGTCTGGCTGGAGGGGATTGTCGTCATCCTCGGCACTATCCGGAGCGTTATTGTCTCTTGTGTCGGTATCGCTCTTTTGCTATGGCGGGACTTAGAGCGGCGCCGATGACGCCGGTGCTTGGATTGCTTCTTGGAGGGATTATCCTCTGCTGTCTTATCACCTTCTTTGGGGGTGTCCACCATGTATATGTCATATGATGAGGTGGTAGTCCAACGCCCTGTGGGCGGCAGTTCTTGTTCGTCTCCAGCATCGTCGTCCATACCGTCAATGTCTTCGGAGCCGAAGTCGAGCATGTCGG
Organism: Aegilops tauschii subsp. strangulata; assembly: GCF_002575655.3. NCBI lineage: Eukaryota > Viridiplantae > Streptophyta > Magnoliopsida > Poales > Poaceae > Aegilops > Aegilops tauschii. The sequence goes on along the minus strand of NC_053041.3, from coordinate 328,460,822 downwards.
TTAAATCGTTGACAGTGGCTACTAACTGGGTGGTGGGTGGGGAGTGAATTTCTTCATCGTCCGCATCCCATTCTAGCCGGACATAGTTCGGCCAAGGGTCTCCTGACAGGGAGAGAGATCTTAACGAGTTTAGCACGTCGCCAAAGGGTGAGTGCTGAAAGATATCCGCGGAGGTAAACTCCATGATCAGTGCCCAATCGGATTCGATAGGCACGGACGCGGGCGGCTCGGAGCCCATGGCTGCGGACGAATCCAACGGTTCGGCAACACGGGTCTCGTAGGAGGTGAAGTCAGTATTCGGCTCTATCGCCACTGACTGTGCGGCCTCCGTGCGGGGTCCATCCACCCGTCCTCAGATGGCGCAATTTGTTCCGGATTGAGGGCCGGAGTAGTCGCAGGTGTGATCTCCCGAACACTGTCCGACGGCAGAGCTAAGTCATGCTCGTCGTGATCGTGTGGCGCACCTGACATGGGCTCGAATCCGTCGAAGATCAAATCTCCGTGGATGTCGGTAGTATAGTTCAAGTTTCCAAACCTGGCCTGATGACCAGGGGCGTAGCTCTCGATCTGCTCCAGATGGCCAAGCGAGTTAGCCCGCAGTACGAAGCCGCCGAATACGAAGATCTGCCCGGGGAGGAAAACGTCACCCTGGATCGCATCGTTGCCGATGATCGAAGGAGCCATCTAGCCTTACGGTGATGGCACAATGGAACTCTCAATGAAAGCACCAATGTCGATGTCAAAACCGGCGGATCTCGGGTAGGGGGTCCCGAACTGTGCGTCTAAGGCGGATGGTAACAGGAGGCGGGGGACATGATGTTTACCCAGGTTCGGGCCCTCTCGATGGAGGTAATACCCTACTTCCTGCTTGATTGATCTTGATGATATGAGTATTACAAGAGTTGATCTACCACGAGATCGTAGAGACTAAACCCTAGAAGCTAGCCTATGGTATGATTGTTGTTGTCCTACGGACTAAACCCTCTGGTTTATATAGACACCGGAGGGGTTAGGGTTACACAGAGTCGGTTACAAGGGAGGAGATCTACATATCCGTATTGCCAAGCTTGCATTCCACACCAAGGAGAGTCCCATCCGGACATGGGACGAAGTCTTCAATCGTGTATCTTCATAGTCCAACAGTCCGGCCAAAGGATATAGTCCGGCTGTCCGAGGACCCCCTAATCCAGGACTCCCTCAACGAGCTCTTTGTTACCTCCATAAACGAGAAACATATCCTTAGTACTTTTCAGGTATTTCAGGATGTTCTTGACCGCTGTCCAGTGATCCACTCCTGTATTACTTTGGTACCTCCCTGCTAAACTGATAGCAAGGCACACATCAGGTCTGGTACACAACATTGCATACATGATAGAGCCTATGGCTGAAGCATAGGGAACACCTTTCATTTTCTTTCTATCTTCTGCAGTGGTCGGGCATTGAGTCCGACTCAACTTCACACCTTGTAACACAGGCAAGAACCCTTTCTTTGCTTGATCCATTTTGAACTTTTTCAAAACATTATCAAGGTATGTACTTTGTGAAAGTCCAATTAAGCGTCTTGATCTATCTCTATAGATCTTGATGCCCAATATATAAGCAGCTTCACTGAGGTCTTTCATTGAAAAACTCTTGTTCAAGTATCCTTTTATGCTATCCAGAAATTCCATATCATTTCCAATCAACAATATGTCATCCACATATAATATTAGAAATGCTATAGAGCTCCCACTCACTTTCTTGTAAATATAGGCTTCTCCAAAAGTCTGTATAAAACCACATGCTTTGATCACACTATTTAAACGTTTATTCCAACTCCGAGATGCTTGCACCAGTCCATAAATGGATCGCTGGAGCTTGCACACTTTGTTAGCATCCTTTGGATCGATTAAACCTTCAGGTTGCATCATATACAACTCTTCTTCCAGAAATCCATTCAGGAATGCAGTCTTTACATCCATTTGCCAAATTTCATAATCATAAAACGCAGCAATTGCTAACATGATTCGGATGGACTTAATCATCGCTACGGGTGAGAAGGTCTCATCATAGTCAACTCCTTGAACTTGTCAAAAACCTTTCGCAACAAGTCGAGCTTTGTAGACAGTAACATTACCGTCAGCGTCAGTCATCTTCTTGAAGATCCATTTATTCTCGATGGCTTGCCGATCATCGGGCAATTCAACCAAAGTCCATACTTTGTTCTCATACATGGATCCCATCTCAGATTTCATGGCCTCAAGCCATTTCGCGGAATCTGGGCTCATCATCGCTTCCTCATAGTTCATAGGTTCGTCATGGTCAAGTAAAATGACCTCCAGAACAGGATTACCGTACCAGAAGGGGCCGGGTTACTCATAATGGTCATCGCCAGAAGCCCGGCGCCAAGCTTGAAGACGGTGGGCCAAAGATGGGCTTAAGACCCGGATATGGCTTAAGGCCCGTAGTTGCAATCATTATCATGGTAAAACTTGTAGTGTAAGGCAAGAATAGTCGAGAGTCCGAGCCGGACACTCTTATGAGCCGGCCGGGACTCTGAGAGCTGCTGGGCGTCAGCCTCCCTATATAAAGGGACGACCCGGCAGCGGTTTAGGGACAAGAAAGATCTCATCGAGAGCCAGGCATAGCAGTTAAGATCCCTGGTCATCGAAACCCTAATCAATACCACCTCAAACTGGACGTAGGCTTTTACCTTCACCGTAAGGGGCCGAACCAGTATAAACCCTCGTGTTCCTTGTCCCACTTAACCCCTTCAAGCTTCCTAGTTGCGATGGCTCCACGACTAAGTCCTAGTTCGAGGACATCTGTCGTGACAATTCCACGACAGTTGGCGCCCACCGTGGGGCCAGCGCACGGTGGATTTGAGTTCTTGAAGGGCAGCTTCGAAGGGCTCAAGGGATACACTGTGGGCCGGATGACCAAGAGTCGTCGCGGCAAGCTCTACATCGACGATGCAAACTGGGGCCCCGACGCCGGCTCAATTGAGTACGGGTACCGGGTCCCCTTCGGCGGAATTCATGTTTTCATTGGCAAGATTGGTGAGCCGGGCCCTGAGCCGGATCTCTGCACCGATCTCATCGAGACGGCTCAGCGTGCACGACCCGCCCGGGCCCGGCCTGCCTTAAGGCATGCTTTTGTGGGATGTATCCATGGAGGGCCCTCTGATCGATCTGGATCTGGTGATGAGACGGCCGTCGGCTCTGACGGCGAGTCGACCACCCGTGAGTCAAACTCGTTGTATCAACTTCAAGATGGCAGGCTCATGGGTTGTTCCGATGGTGACAGTATTCCGGACCCGTTTGAGCCGCCAAGTCAGGTTGGGGTCTTTATGGCCGGTGCACAGCCTGTTCAGAACCCTGCTGCTGGAGCGGGAAACCCGGTGCCCTCCCCGGCTCAGGTGCTAATGGATCTCACGGACAAGATGACGGCCCTGTTAACCGCCACGGTTGACCCGGCGGATCAAGCTCAGCATGATGCGGAGGTGGCGCGGTTAAAGTCGGATCTAGTGAAAGCTAAGGAGGATCTGGCAGCAGAAGGGATCAGGATGGCTGCGGAAAGGGCGGCTCTTGATGCCCAAACTCATTTGATTCAAGCGCAGTCCTTCCGGCTCACGATGGATCAAAACGCGTCCAATGAGGTGCTGAGAAGGAGGCATCAAAAGGCCCAATCTCGACTCCCTCCGGTTTACGATCCACGAAACCTCTTCAACACGCCAGGTGCAGGGTCTAGTAACTCGCCAGGGGCCATAGTGCCCGGGTCTGGGACCCCTATTCAGCCACAAGTGATGGGGCCTCCCTAGGTGCCCCCTGCCTCGCCTCAGTACGTGCCAATACCACCGGGTCATTATAATAACCCGCTAGAGAACATGGTCGCCGCGGTAGCACGGCTGGCGGCTCTCCCAGTTGATGGCAACTCTTCGACGGCTATTGAAACCCGCCTGGTCAGGGAACTCCTTCAGACAGCACTGGCGCAGCAAGAGGCGTACTCCTACAGCCGGGACAGGATCCACTCGACCCCTCGTCCAGGCCGGAGCCCGAGTTACAGCAGGCACATGGTCTCAGCGACCGGCTCAAGTAACGTCCGATGCCATGACCCGCCCCCTGGCCATGGCCCGGTTCATAACGGAGCCTTTCACGCAGCAGACCAAGATAGAGCGCGGCAAGAGGCGGAGCAGGTGCCTCAGTTGACGGCTTACCAGACTCCCCCGGCTTATCAGACGACTTCCGTCGACGTGGGTATCCCTACCAGGACTGGGGGTGTCCCTTGTTTAGTGCCAGCTATCCGCAATGAGCGTCTACCCAAGGACTTCAAAGGCCCTAGGAAGGTGCCTAATTACACGGCAGACTTACAACCCGCAGCCTGGATCGAGAGTTATGAGATGGCTATGGAACTGCTGGAGGTCAGTGAAGCGGCCATGGCTAAGTACTTCACCATGATGTTAGATGGGACTGCCCGCACTTGGTTGAAAGGGCTACCACCGAATTCCATTGGGTCTTGGGCTGAGCTGAAGGCTCGGTTCATCCAAAACTTCAAGGATACCTGTAGGCAGTCTATGTCAATTGTGGATTTGACTAACTGCAAGCAGCAGGACGGTGAGTCTACGACGCATTGGGTTCGCCGGGTTAAGGAGATAATACATTCCTCGGATAAGATGGACGCCGGCTCTGCAGTCTTAATGTTGGAGCAGAATTGTCGTTTTGTGCCCCTGAAGATGAAACTAGGGCGGCTTAAACGCGACTGCAATGATATGGGTACACTGATGGCGGCTCTTGTCAAGTACGCCGATTCTGATGGTACCAAGGACCCCGCTTCAGATGATGAAAGGACAGGGAAGGGAAAGAAGAACGGCAATGGCAAGGGTCCTCAGCATAACCCGGGAAACCAAGGAGGAGGCAAGCATAAGGCCGATGGCAGCCTAGAGTTTGTAGCCAACGCCAGCTCACAAGGTAATAACCAGCGACGCAAGGGGAGGCCCCCTCCCCGAGGCGGCGGGTCAGGCCCGACGCTGGAGCAACTGTTGAATGAGCCTTGTCCAAGGCATGGCTCTAGAGAGAAGCCAGCGACTCATCTATGGAGGGATTGTGCAATCATGAAGGCCTTTAAGAATTACAATGGCCCGGGCGGCAGCTCAGGCGCCGGCGACTTTCATGGCCCGGGCGGCGGCTCAAATTCTAATCCCCAGAACGGTCAAGGGGGCTTCAATCAGCAGTCTGGCCAGGGTCATCAACAGCAGCAGGGAGGTTATCATACCAATCCAAAGCAGCTTAGCGGTGGGCAGTATCATGTGTTTACCACCAGTCTGTTTAAGCGAGATCAGAAGCTTCATAAGAGGGCTGTGAATGCTATTGAGCCGGCGGTTCCACGCTACTTGCGGTGGTCTGAGCAGCCTATAGTGTGGAGTAGGGAGGATCACCCTCCCCGGGTGGATAATCCAGGTCACTTGGCCCTGGTGGTGGCTCCTCAGGTGGGAGGATATAAGTTCACTAAGGTGCTCATGGATGGAGGCAGCAGCATCAACATCCTCTATTATGAGACATTCCGTCGTATGGGGTTGATTGATAAGAACCTCAGCCAGTCCAACACAATTTTCCAAGGTGTGGTACCTGGTAAGTCGGCTTATCCAGTCGGCAAGATTGAGTTGGAAGTGGCCTTTGGAGATGAGAACAACTACAGGGTGGAGAAATTGACCTTTGAGGTGGTCAAGATAAGAAGTCCATACCATGCTATATTTGGACGGCCGGCTTACGCCAAGTTCATGGCACGACCGTGTTATGTGTACCTACAGCTCAAGATGCCGGATCATAATGGGACCATTACGGTTCACGGCAGCCGGAAGGTGGCCTTGGAATGTGAGGAAGGCGATGCAGCTTATGCAGAGTCTGTTTGTGCAACAGAGGAGTTGAAGTTTTACAAAGACAATGTTGACCCAACAAACATGACCTCTCTGAAAAAGCCGACTACGGAACATGAGCCGGCAATGAAATTTAAGTCGACTGATGAGACTAAGCTTGTTGATTTTGTTCCAGGAGATTCATCTCAGCAATTTAGCATCAGTGCCAATCTGGATCCAAAATAGGAAAGCGCGCTCATCGAGTTCATCCGTGAGAATAGGGACATCTTCGCATGGAAACCTTCTGACATGCCAGGTGTACCTAGAGAACTCGCTGAGCACACTCTCAATGTTGATCCGAAATTTAAGCCGGTCCGGCAGTTCCTTCGGCGGTTCAATGAGGAGAGGCGGAAAGCTATTGGTGAAGAGGTGGCCCGGCTCTTGGCGGCCGGGTTTATTGTTGAAGTCTTTCACCCAGAGTGGTTAGCTAACCCGGTGCTCGTGCTCAAGAAGAACGGCACTTGGCGGATGTGTGTGGACTACACGGACTTAAACAAGGCGTGTCCGGCTGATCCTTTTGCCCTTCCTCGTATTGATCAAATTATTGATGCTACGGCGGGTTGTGCGCGCTTAAGTTTCTTGGATGCTTATTCCGGATATCATCAGATTAAAATGGTAGTTAAGGACCAGGAAAAGACGGCATTCATCACTCCCTTTGGAGCCTTCTGCTATGTGTCTATGCCCTTTGGACTCAAGTGTGCACAGGCGACTTATCAGCGTTGTGTGCAGAACTGTCTTCATAACCAGATTGGGTGCAATGTTCATGCTTATGTGGACGATATTGTGGTTAAGTCCATAAAGGAGGAAACCCTGATAGATGATTTAAGGGAAACCTTTGATAATCTCCGGGTCTACAAGATGATGCTTAACCCGGCCAAGTGTGTTTTTGGTGTTCCTGCAGGCAAGCTCTTGGGTTTTTGGGTTTCTGACAGAGGCATTGAAGCTAACCCGGAGAAGATCAAGGCCATCACCTCACTGGCTAAGTCGGCGTGTATAAATGACGTTCAGCGCTTGGCGGGTCGTATCGCTGCTTTAAGCCGGTTTATAAGCCGTTTGGGTGAGAAGGCCATGCCATTATATCAGTTGATGAAGAAAACTGATAACTTTGTCTGGAATGATGCAGCTAATACTGCCTTTGAGGATTTGAAGAAGCAGCTGGCAAAGCCTCCAGTCCTTGCTGCTCCGGTTGATAAGGAGCCCTTATTATTATATGTGGCGGCGAACACACGAGCCGTCAGTGTGGCTATGGTGGTGGAGCGCAAGGAGGAGGGTAAGGAGCATCCGGTTCAGCGGCCGGTTTACTATGTCAGCGAAGTGCTCATCGAGTCCAAACAGCGGTATCCACATTGGCAGAAGCTTGTTTATGGTGTGTTCATGGCAAGCCGAAAACTTAAGCATTATTTCCAGGGTCATCCTATCACTGTGGTCAGTTCTGCCCCTCTTGGTGATATCATTCAAAACAGAGAGGCCACGGGGAGAGTGGCTAAGTGGGCTATAGAGCTCGGACCCCATGGTCAGAAATACGTGCCACATACTGCTGTTAAATCTCAGGCCTTGGTGGATTTCATCAATGATTGGACAGAGTCACAAGTGCCCGAGCAAAAGCCGGACAACACATATTGGACTATACACTTTGATGGGTCCAGGCAGTTGGAGGGCTCGGGGGCTGGAGTCGTGTTGGCTTCCCCTAAAGGTGACAAGTTTCATTATGTGCTACAGTTGATGTTTCCTTGCACTAACAACGCGGCTGAGTACGAGGCCTTGCTCCATGGTCTTCGGATGGCTAAAGAGATGAGCTTGAGCCGGGTAAGGTGCTTCGGCGACTCAGACTTGGTGGCTCAACAAGTATCAGGAAAGTGGGATTCCAAGGACCCTCTCATGGCGGCTTATCGCCGCGAAGTTGATGCCATTGCTGGGCACTTTCAGGGTTACCAAGTGGAACACATCGATCGCAGGAAGAACGAGGCGGCTGATGCTTTAAGCCGGCTGGGCTCTCAGCGAAAACCGGTGCCGCCTAATACTTTCCTGGACGTCCTGTATAGCCCTTCTGTTAAGTTGCCTACAGAGGAAGACTTGGTTGTCCCTGACCCGGAGGCATGGCTGGTGGCGGCTCTCCATATCACACCGGACTGGACAATGCCTTATCTGGCTTACATGACCCGGGGAGAGCTGCCTGAGGATGAAACTTTGGCCAGGCAAATAACCCGGCGGGCTAAGTCAATGATTGTTATCAATGGCGAGTTGCATCACCGCAGTGTTACGGGAACATTCCAGCATTGTGTCTCCCCTGAGGAAGGTCGAGAGATCTTGCGTGAGATTCATGAAGGGGATTGTGGCCATCACGCCGGCTCAAAGTCTCTTGTGGCCAAGGCTTTTCGTCATGGTTTTTATTGGCTGACGGCTCATGCTGACGCGGAGGACTTGGTCAGTAAATGTGATGGTTGCCAAAGGTTCTCGCGACGGGCTCATGTGCCGGCTCAAGAGCTGAGGATGATCCCAATTACTTGGCCCTTTGCGGTCTGGGGGCTTGATATGGTTGGGCCTTTTAAAAGGTCCAAAGATAAGAAGACCCACCTCTTGGTGGCGGTTGACAAATTTACCAAGTGGGTAGAAGCAGAGCCAGTTAGCAAGTGTGATGCAGCCACGACAGTTCAGTTTATGAAAAAGGTGATCTTTCGCTTTGGCTTTCCGCACAGCATTATAACTGACGATGGCACCAATCTATCCAAAGGCGCTATGGAAGAGTTTTGTCAACGAGAGCATATCCGACTTGATGTTTCCTCAGTGGCTCATCCTCAATCCAATGGTCAAGCTGAGAGGGCTAATCAGGAGATTCTGAAGGGTATCAAGCCCCGGCTTTTGGTCCCTTTGCAATGGACGCCGGGTTGTTGGGTGGAGGAGTTGCCCTCCGTGTTATGGAGCATCAACACTACTCCTAACAGGTCTACAGGTTTCACGCCTTTCTTCATGGTTTATGGGGCAGAAGCAGTCCTCCCCAGTGACATCCGTCATGACTCACCTCGAGTGGCGGCTTATGTTGAGGCGGACAATGAACAGGCGCGCCAAGATGCTCTTGACTTGTTGGATGAACAGCGTGATGTGGCAGCAGCTCGCTCAGCGATTTACCAACAAGACCTGCGACGTTATCATAGTTGCCGGGTTAAATCCCGGGTCTTCCAGGAAGGCGATCTGGTGCTCCGGCTCATCCAAGATCAAACAGACGTGCACAAGTTATCCCCGCCTTGGGAAGGGCCCTTTGTGGTCAGCAAGAATTTGCACAACGGGTCATATTACCTCATTGACATTCGGGAGCATAAAGATTCACGTAAGTCGGAGGAAGAGACCCGTCGGCCGTGGAACATAGCTCAGCTTCGGCTTTACTACACTTGAGCCACCGGCTCTCCCAATGTACATATTTCTCTACGCCATGTATATATTATGATAAGCAATAAAGCAGGACCTCTGTCCTTTTTTCTCCTCCAAAAGTGCATGTGTTGTTTTCATTGCAAGATTACATGATAACTTGAAGGAGGATCCGGCTTATGATCGTATTCGAATCTAGCCGTAAGCAACAAGGCCACTTGGGGGCTTCCTGTTCAAACATAGGTCGTATTCGAACCAAAGAAAACATAGCTGTCGATACCCATTTGATTGGCAAAGTGCCGAGCTCATTGGGGAGTTTTCTTTGATCATATTTGAATCTTAGTTTAACCCCTTTGAGAACCGACGTGGATCGTATTCGAATCAGCGTCGTTAAACAATTCTTAAAATCACTTGGGGGCTTCCTGTTCAAACATGGGTCGTATTCGAACCAAAGAGAACATAGCTGTCGGTACCCTCTTGATTGGCATCGCCACACCCACTGGGGGCTATATGATCGTATTCGAATCCTAGCAGGACCCCTTTGGGCCGGGTCTTTGGTCGTATTCGAACCGGAAGCCCCTAAGTTCTTCTGCTTTATAGCAAGTTTCTTCTGAGTATTTCAAAGTGTGTACGGCCGGGTCTCACTTTGCCGGCTTAATTTTGATTTCCAGTGTTAGTTGAGCACAATGGGTGTTATTAAGACAGGTAAACCAGAATTGAGGTATCACCCTTATTACCCGGGTTATTTAAACCGGAGGTATGCTTGCAGGCCGCTAAGTGTGTTATTACGGCTGTATTAAGGACATACTTGAGGATGTCTTTTTTGAGTCATATCCGGGTTATATATCTAAAACCTGTGCTTCTCAGTGCGGTAAGCCACCTAGAGACTTGTGATTTGTCCTTTTATGCAGGATAGTTAAAGGCAACTATTTTGAGCTTAAGGAAAATGAATGATCAATCATGACCCGGAGAAATATAAAGGAGACAACTTCCATAGACTTCAGCATTCAATGCGTGCACGATGGCACGGCACAGTTAAAGTGTTGACCCTATTCTATTACAAAGACTCGTTAAGTCCAAAAGGGTGAGGCATTGTTTGATAAACCGCCAGCAGAGTTACGACGCTTGCTGGGTTGAAGTCTCCGGCTCGTCTCTCTCTTCTCCTCCGGCTGTTCCCAAGGTCTGGAAAGTCGACGACTTCCAGTCGATGCCGCTCAGAGCTTCGAATTGAGCTTCCTCGTCAATTAACCCGGCCGGGTCAATCTCCGGGGCGAAGGTGTGCTGACGAGCCGGCGGGATTAAGCTGAGGGCTTCATAGTGAGGGGTCGGGATCCTCTGATTTTCCGCATTGTAACCCGGCTGATACTTAGTCAGATCTGTATCATTGCCAATCAGAGTGGCCACCGGGCGTACGATCTTCACGCAAGCCGCGAAGTCCTTCTGGTCAAAGGCGGAGCCGTCTTCCTTTAAGCTTGGATAGCCGAGGGCGATGTCTGCCGGGTCTAACTCTGGAAGGAACGCCTTGGCCCAGCTCAGCGCAGCGATAGCTCTGGCTCTTGCAGAGGCCCGTCGCAGCTCTTGGATACCTTGAGGCAGAACGGCGAGTCGGCGAAGAACTTCCGCCAGGTGAGTCGGCACCTCGTTGGATAGGGCCATCACAGCCAAGGCACGCTGTGACCCGGTGTAGAGCTGCTCCACCAGGGTGTACACGGCCTTCAGCTTGGTTACCACACTCTGGTTGAGGTTGGCACTTCTGGGACCTGTTTAACAGAATCAGATAAGCCGCCGACGAGGATGAGTTATGAGATATAAAGATTCTAAACTTGTTGAAAGTCGGTGAGATGACTTACCGAAGATTGCGGCAACCATTTGGGACACCTGGCGCTTTAAGCCGGAGAGTTCGGCGGTCTTCTCGGAGAGGGCCTTCTCTGCTTGTTCAGCCCGGTTCACCAGCGCGGCCTTTTCTTCAGCCCAAGCCTTCCGTTCAGCGTCAAACTCCGTCTTCAGCTTTTCTTGTGCAGCGATACTGGACACAAATTTGGCATTTGCCTTCCAGGTCTCCATTTCTTGCATCTTCAGCCGGTTTTTCAGATCGGAGATGTCAGCTTCAAACTTTTTACAAGCAGCCTGCATGCATAATTTCCGGGTTATAGGATGAACAGTTTTAAAGTCCCAAGCACTTTCCAAGCAAAGACACTTGGCACTTGGGGGCTAATGCATATTGAACGTTTCTATCTACAAATTGCCGGTTCAATTGAGTAAGCCGAAACTTAAGTCTACAACATATTCAGTCATAAGTTGTCGACTTGGGGGACTAGCATGGTAAAGGTAACTATGCAGTAAGTAAAAAGACAGAAGAATAATACCTCAGACTTCTGCTGAATCTGGTTCACCATGGCAATCTCCGCATCCCGGCTCTTGTGCACTTGGCTGACGAAGCCGGAGACGATTTCTCCGATGTTCAAAGTGGCGTAGTCGGTGAGGTCCAGGTTAACCCGGCGGGGCTGTAGTAGCTCCCCCTTGGCGGAGCACTTGGCCAACGCAGTAGGTCTCCCTGGCTCAACAAATCCCGTCCGGGTCATCTGCTGGTTGAGCCGAGCTGGAGGCCTCCGGGTTAACAGAAGCTTCTGTTACGGGCTTGTTGGTTGGAGCAGCGGCCTCAGGAGCAGAGGCAGCTGGCGGTTCTTGAGCGGCTGCCTCTGGCTCAGGCAAATCCGGCTCATCGACCGGCTTGTGCTTCTTCGCCCTTTTGCTGAGCTTTGCTTGAGCACTGCAAAGACAAAAAAGATTAAGCACAAAAGTGTAAGTAAAGACAAGTATAACATGAGATGGTCATCATTACCCGGGCACGGTCTTGAAAGCCGGAAGATTCGACTGCATAGAGTCGCCAGAAGAGGGGGAAGTTTCCTGATAATTTGAGTCAGAAGAGTTGAGTGGTTGACGTATAACACCTGCCAAAGGATGAAAAGGGTACAACTTTGAGATCACCTCGGTCCGGCGTTTCCTCGATGCGTCAGGTAACCCGGCGGAAAGGTCAGTGTCTTTGTTGGTCCGGGTGTGCCACCGGCTTTCATGAACCTGTCGCTTCAAAATAAATTGAGGATCTTGATAAGCTAAAGGATTGGAAAAGCTTACTTTCCGGGTTACCCTTCGGACTTTCAGCCTTGGCAAGGGCTCCGAGTCGGAGGAAAGTGACATTACCTCTTCAACCACCGGGTTACTTGCTCCGGTGTCGTCCTATCGATGAACAAGTATTGATAAGGCGGACAGAAATAAACAACAAATACAACAAGGACTTACAGGCTCGGGAGTTACCTCTGACTCGGAGCTGTCGCTTAGTTGCTTCAGCTCTGAAGCAGTAGGCCTACTTCCTGTCTTGCGAGGGGCGGCTTTCTTGGCGGCTTTCTTCGCCTTTCTGGCCTTCTTGGCCGCCTCATGGTCATATTTGACCCGCCAGAACTTGTCATCAGCCTGAAAAATACAATGATGATTTCTTAAAACGATTCAGATGACAGTTATATACAGAAGAAGATAAGATGTTTAGATCAGCGGCTTACCGCTGGGGCTGGGTTGGTCTTGCAGAAGGGGGCTAACCCGGTCCTCCCGCAGTCTGCCAGGCTCTCGTTCAAGAGAGCCTTGGTCATATCCTCTGCAACATCTTCAGGAAGATCATTGCGGCTGTGTCTCTGAGGGTCATCCTTTCGGCCCGTGTACTCGCACATTAAGCCGGGGCGGCGGCTCAATGGGATCACCCGCCAGGAGATCCAGACCCGGACCAGATCGATTCCGTTGAGACCATTGCCCAGGAGAGCCTTGATCTTGTTTATGGTGGGGAGCAGAGGTTGGCGCTCCGCTTGAGTCAGCTTGTCTGACAGTGGGTGTGTGGGCTCCAGACGCGAGGGGCGGAAGCCGGGCAACGGACTCTCATCAGCCGGCGACATGTCTTGGCAGTAGAACCACGTCAAATTCCAGTCTTTGGGGTGGCTGGGCGGCTCTGCGTAAGGGAAAAGACAGTCTCTCCGTCTCTGAATGGAGATGCCGCCTAGCTCCAAACTTGGCCCGTTGGCGCACTCGTTCTGGCGGTTCAAGTAGAAGAGCTCTCTGAAGAGCAGCAGACTGGGCTCCTCTCCAAGATAGACCTCGCAGAACACTTGGAAGTTGCAGATGTTGGACACCGAGTTGGGTCCTATATCTTGTGGCCGCAGGTCAAAGAAGTTCAGCACGTCTCTAAAAAAATTTGAGCCGGGCGGTGCGAAGCCCCGGCTCATGTGATCCGCAAAAATGACCACCTCCCCGTCCTTTGGATGTGGTCTCTCCTCTGACGGGTCAGGGGCACGGTAGGACATGACATCCTTCTTGGGCAGGTAGCCTGACTTGACAAAATCCGCTAAGGTCTCATTGGTGACATTGGACCTCATCCAATTGCAAGTGATAGAGGCTTTAGGAGCTTTGGGAGGCATGGTGAAAGTCGGCAGCCTATGATAAAAGGAAACGTCCGGTTTAAGTATAAGCCGGAGGGAAGTTATAGTTCAATGTTAAAGTGGCGGCTTACAGAGAGGACTAATGACATATATCTAAGTGTACCAGGTTATTTAGCCGCCCAAGGTATTGAGAGTAATTCGATTGTCTACGGCCTTATCACAGATGAGCCGGAATATTCTATGGCGCATGGTTTCCTTTGAGTCGGAAGGTTCTACGGCGCGTGGTTTCTTTAAGCCGGAAATATAAACCGCCATGACTCCATGAGTGCAATTTTTTACTAAGTGTGGTGAAAACAAGTTTCACACATTGCGGTGAATATTTTGGATCAAAATGGTCGGGCAAAAGGAAAATTTCTAGACCTAAAAACAGACGTAGGGGAGTTCTTGAGCTCGAACGAGGCCTTTATGCAGTGAAAAGAGGTCTACTTGCGTGGGAAATGGGTGCTAAAACATCTACCGCAGTGGTTCTATACAGGGCTAAGATCAGAAAAGGGCAGTAAAAATGAAAACTACCGGAGCTCGTGGGCGACAGCGAAGAACACGAAGAACACGGACGAACCCTACGGCGGATCTGTTCTACAGGGCAAGCAGGACTTACAGGGGCTGGAGAGTCGCGGAGGTCGTCGCGTTTCTCTGGTCAAACCAGGGTGATGCAGCGGCCTGAGTTGGTGACGGCGAGAAGACCCGCGGCGGCGGCAGCAGCAGAGCTCGAGCAGGGGAGCAGTGGCGCGAGGAAGAAGACGAAGAAGAGAGGAGTGGCTGAAGGCCCGTCGGGCCGGCCTATTTATAAGGGCGAGCTCATAAGTGGGCGCGAAAAAGAGGAGACCACGGCGTGGTTATCTCCCCACGAAACGCCTCGATTTTCGGGATGGCAGTAAAGATAAGATCCGTTGCGGGTCTGGTGGAGTAAAAAACGGGCTTAATGGAAGATGACGTCACGGCGGATTACCGGAGTTCAGAGAATGACGTCATGCCGGGTTATGGCCTTCACACAAATGGTAAGCCGGAGATTTTTTCTGTCGAAAGAACTGAAGATTGACATGAGCCGGCTCAAATCAATCTGGGGCCTAATGTTGAGGATATAGACCTTAGAGTCACCCGCCAGAAGGGGCCGGGTTACTCATAATGGTCATCGCCAGAAGCCCGGCGCCAAGCTTGAAGACGGTGGGCCAAAGATGGGCTTAAGACCCGGATATGGCTTAAGGCCCGTAGTTGCAATCATTATCATCCTAAAACTTGTAGTGTAAGGAAAGAATAGTCGAGAGTCCGAGCCGGACACTCTTATGAGCCGGCCGGGACTCTGAGAGCTGCTGGGCGTCAGCATCCCTATATAAAGGGATGACCCGGCAGCGGTTTAGGGACAAGAAAGATCTCATCGAGAGCCAGGCATAGCAGTTAAGCTCCCTGGTCATCGAAACCCTAATCAATACCACCTCAAACTGGACGTAGGCTTTTACCTTCACCGTAAGGGGCCGAACCAGTATAAACCCTCGTGTTCCTTGTCCCACTTAACCCCTTCAAGCTTCCTAGTTGCGATGGCTCCACGACTAAGTCCTAGTTCGAGGACATCTGCCGTGACAATTCCACGACAACTCTGGTGCGGATCTTACTCTGGTTGACCTACGAGGTTCGGTAGTAACTTGATCCGAAGTTACATGATCATCATCATTAGCTTCCTCACTAATTGGTGTAGGAGTCACAGGAACAGATTTCTGTGATGAACTACTTTCCAATAAGGGAGCAGGTACAGTTACCTCACCAAGTTCTACTTTCCTCCCACTCACTTCTTTTGAGAGAGACTCCTTCTCTAGGAAGGATCCATTCTTAGCAACGAATGTCTTGCCTTCGGATCTGTGATAGAAGCTGTACCCAATAGTCTCCTTTGGGTATCCTATGAAGACACATTTCTCCGATTTGGGTTCAAGCTTATCAAGTTGAAGCTTTTTCACATAAGCATTGCAGCCCCAAACTTTAAGAAACGACAACTTTGGTTTCTTGCCAAACCACAGTTCATAAGGTGTCGTCTCAACGGATTTAGATGGTGCCCTATTTAACGTGAATGCAGCCGTCTCTAAAGCATAACCCCAAAACGATAGCGGTAAATCAGTAAGAGACATCATAGATCGCACCATATCTAGTAAAGTACGATTATGATGTTCGGACACACCATTACGCTGTGGTGTTCCGGGTGGCGTGAGTTGCGAAACTATTCCGCATTGTTTCAAATGAAGACCAAACTCGTAACTCAAATATTCTCCTCCACGATCAGAGTAGAAACTTTATTTTCTTGTTACGATGATTTTCCACTTCACTCTGAAATTCTTTGAACTTTTCAAATGTTTCAAACTTATGTTTCATCAAGTAGATATACCCATATCTGCTCAAATCATCTGTGAAGGTGAGGAAATAATGATACCCGCCGCGAGCCTCAACATTCATTGGACCACATACATCAGTATGTATGATTTCCAACAAATCTATTGCTCGCTCCATTGTTTCGGAGAACGGAGTTTTAGTCATCTTGCCCAAGAGGCATGGTTCGCAAGTACCAAGTGATTCATAATCAAGTGATTCCAAAAGTCCATCAGAATGGAGTTTCTTCATGCGCTTTACACCAATATGACCCAAACGGCAGTGCCACAAATAAGTTGCACTATCATTATCAACTCTGTATCTTTTGGCTTCAATATTATGAATATGTGTGTCACTACTATCGAGATTCAACAAAAAATAGACCACTCTTCAAGGGTGCATGACCATAAAAGATATTACTCATATAAATAGAACAACCATTATTCTCTGATTTAAATGAATAACCGTCTTGCATCAAACAAGATCCAGATATAATGTTCATGCTTAACGCTGGCACCAAATAACAATTATTCAGGTCTAAAACTAATCCTGAAGGTAGATGTAGAGGTAACGTGCCGACCGCGATCACATCGACTTTGGAACCATTTTCCACGCGCATCGTCACCTCGTCCTTAGCCAATCTTCGCTTAATCTGTAGTCCTTGTTTCGAGTTGCAAATATTAGCAACAGAACCAATATCAAATACCCAGGTGCTACTGTGAGCATTAGTAAGGTACACATCAATAACATGTATATCACATATACCTTTGTTCACCTTGCCATCCTTCTTATCCGCCAAATACTTGGGGCAGTTCCGCTTCCAGTGACCAGTCCCTTTGCAGTAGAAGCACTCAGTCTCAGGCTTAGGTCTAGACTTGGGCTTCTTCACTTGAGCAGAAACTTGCTTGCCATTCTTCTTGAAGTTCCCCTTCTCCCCTATTCCCTTTTTCTTGAAACTGGTGGTCTTGTTGACCATCAACACTTGATGCTCCTTCTTGATTTCTACCTCCGCAGCCTTTAGCATTGCGAAGAGCTCGGGAATTGTCTTATCCATCCCTTGCATGTTATAGTTCATCATGAAGCTCTTGTAGCTTGGTGGCAGTGATTGAAGAATTCTTTCAATGACACTATCATCAGGAAGATTAACTCCCAGTTGAATCAAGTGATTGTTATACCCAGACATTTTGAGTATATGCTCACTGACAGAACTATTCTCCTCCATCTTGCAGCTGTAGAACTTATTGGAGACTTCATGTCTCTCAATCCGGGCATTTGCTTGAAATATTAACTTCAACTCCTGAAACATCTCGTATGCTCCATGACGTTCAAAACGTCGTTGAAGTCCCAGTTCTAAGCCGTAAAGCATGGCACACTGAACTATCGAGTAGTCATCAGCTTTGCTCTGCCAGACGTTCATAACATCTGGCGTTGCTCCTGCAGCGGGTTTGGCACCTAGCGATGCTTCTATGACGTAATTCTTCCATGCAGCAATGAGGATAATCCTCAAGTTACGGACCCAGTCCGTGTAGTTGCTACCATCATCTTTCAACTTAGCTTTCTCTAGGAACGCATTAAAATTAAACGGAACAACAGCACGGGCCATCTATCTACAACAACATAGACATGCAAAATACTATCAGGTACTAAGTTCATGATAAATTAAAGTTCAATTAATCAAATTACTTAAGAACTCCCACTTAGATAGACATCCCTCTAATCATCTAAGTGATCACGTGATCCAAATCAACTAAACCATGTCCGATCATCACATGAGATGGAGTAGTTTTCAATGGTGGACATCACTATGTTGACCTTATCTACTATATGATTCATGCTCGACCTTTCGGTCTCAGTGTTCCAAGGCCATATCTGCATATGCTAGGCTCGTCAAGTTTAACCCGAGTATTCTGCGTGTGCAAAACTAGCTTGGCACGATCATCACGTGGTGTCTCGGCATGATGAACTTTCGCAATGGTGCATACTCAGGGAGAACACTTATACCTTGAAATTTAGTGAGAGATCATCTTATAATGCTACCGTCGAACTAAGCAAAATAAGATACATAAAGGATAAACATCACATGCAATCAATATAAGTGATATGACATGGCCATCATCATCTTGTGCTTTTGATCTCCATCTCCAAAGCACCGTCATGATCACCATCGTCACCGGCACGACACCTTGATCTCCATCGTATCATCGTTGTCGTCTCGCCAACTATTGCTTCTACGACTATTGCTACCGCTTAGTGATAAAGTAAAGCAATTACATGGCGATTGCATTTCATACAATAAAGCGACAACCATATGGCTCCTGCCAGTTGCCGATAACTCCGTTACAAAACATGATCATCTCATACAATAAAATTTAGCATCATGTCTTGACCATATCACATCACAACATGCCCTGCAAAAACAAGTTAGACGTCCTCTACTTTGTTGTTGCAAGTTTTACGTGGCTGCTACGGGCTGAGCAAGAACCGTTCTTACCTACACATCAAAACCACAACTATTTTTTGTCAAGTATGTGTTGTTTTACCTTCAACAAGGACCGGGCGTAGCCACACTCGATTCAACTAAAGTTGGAGAAACTGACACCCGCCAGCCACCTGTGTGCGAAGCACGTCGGTAGAACCAGTCTCGCGTAAGCGTACGCGTAATGTCGGTCCGGGCCGCTTCATCCAACAATACCGCCGAATCAAAGTATGACATGCTGGTAAGCAGTATGACTATTATCGCCCACAACTCACTTGTGTTCTACTCATGCATATAACATCTACGCATAAACCTGGCTCGGATGCCACTGTTGGGGAACATAGTAATTTCAAAAAAATTCCTACGCACACGCAAGATCATGGTGATGCATAGCAACGAGAGGGGAGAGTGTTGTCCACGTACCCTCATAGACCGTAAGCGGAAGCGTTATGACAACGCGGTTGATGTAGTCGTACGTCTTCACGATCGACCGATCCTAGTACCGAAAGTACGGCACCTCCGCGATCTGCACACATTCGGCTCGGTGACATCCCACGAACTCACGATCCAGCAGAGTGTCCAGGGAGAGCTTCGTCAGCACGACGGCGTGATGATGGTGATGATGAAGTTACCGGCACTGGGCTTCGCCTAAGCAATGCAACGATATGATCGAGGTGGATTATGGTGGAGGGGGCACCGCACACGGCTAAGAGATCAATGATCAACTTGTGTGCCTCTATGGGGTGCCCCCTCCCCAGTATATAAAGGAGGGGAGGAGGAGGCCGGCCGGCCCTAGGGCGCGCCAAGGGAGGGGAGGAGTCCTCCTCCTAGTAGGAGTAGGACTCCCCCTTTCCTAGTCCAACTAGGAGGAGGAAGGGGAAATGAAGGAAGAGGAAGAGGAGAAGGAAAGGGGGGGCACGCCCCCCTCCCTAGTCCAATTTGGACTCCCTATAGGGAGGGGGCGCGGCTTCCCCTTGTGGGCTGCCTCCCCTCTTCCGTATGGCCCATGTAGGCCCAACTTTCCGGGGGGTTCCGGTAACCCTCCGGCACTCCGGTTTTCTCCGAAACCACCCGGAACACTTCCGGTGTCCAAATATAGCTGTCCAATATATCAATCTTTATGTATCGACCATTTTGAGACTCCTCGTCATGTCCGTGATCACATCCGGGACTCTGAACTTCCTTCGGTACATCAAAAACATAAACTCGTAATACCGATCGTCACCGAACGTTAAGCGCGCGGACCCTACGGGTTCGAGAACTATGTAGACATGACCAAGACACGTCTCTGGTCAATAACCAATAGCGGAACCTAGATGTCCATAAATGCTCCCGCATATTCTACGAAGATCTTTATCGGTCAAACCGCATAACAACATACGTTGTTCCCTTTGTCATCAGTATGTTACTTGCCCGAGATTCGATCGTCGGTATCTCAATACGTAGTTCAATCTCGTTACCGGCAAGTCTCTTTACTCGTTCCGTAATGC
This sequence comes from Aegilops tauschii subsp. strangulata, assembly GCF_002575655.3. Classification (NCBI taxonomy): domain Eukaryota; kingdom Viridiplantae; phylum Streptophyta; class Magnoliopsida; order Poales; family Poaceae; genus Aegilops; species Aegilops tauschii. The sequence goes on along the minus strand of NC_053041.3, from coordinate 328,440,770 downwards.
ATCATCCCGCAACTAACTCGTTAGTCACATTGCTTGCAAGGCTTATAGTGATGTGCATTACCGAGAGGGCCCAGAGGTACCTCTCCGACAATCGGAGTGACAAATCCTAATCTCGATCTATGCCAACTCAACAAGTACCATCGGAGACACCTGTAGAGCACCTTTATAATCACCCAGTTACGTTGTGACGTTTGGTAGCACACAAAGTGTTCCTCCGGTATTCGGGAGTTGCATAATCTCATAGTCATAGGAACATGTATAAGTCATGAAGAAAGCAATAGCAATATACTAAACGATCAAGTGCTAAGCTAACAGAATAGGTCAAGTCAATCACATCATTCTCTAATGATGTGATCTCATTAATCAAATGACAACTCATGTCTATGGCTAGGAAACTTAACCATCTTTGATTCAACGAGCTAGTCAAGTAGAGGCATACTAGTGACACTCTGTTTGTCTATTTATTCACACATGTACTAAGTTTTCGGTTAATGCAATTCTAGCATGAATAATAAACATTTATCATGATATAAGGAAATATAAATAACAACTTTATTATTGCCTCTAGGGCATATTTCCTTCAGCTAATGCATGCACGTCACCCTCTCAATCAAAGTCCTGCTCATGGCGCAACGCAAACGGCGAGCCCATCACCTGCGCGCCCCGGCGGTGCCTCACATTACTGTTTAGACGTTTGCTGGCGGCCTCCGCGAACACCGAGCATGTATTCACCTAGCTCAACACCAACGTCATAGTTGTGCTTGGGCACCGAGCTGCTCATGTATATCATCCATCACAATGACAAACTATAAAATAGCCTAGCTAGAGAGGGTACTATGGTACCTATATATGTATCGTGAGCGATCGATCATAGTCCCACTGCACACGAGTGTGTGTTTGATTGATTCGTCCATTATTCGTAAGTTATGCATGGTTGTGTGGTGTCTAATGGTGGTCGTCGAACGCTAGCTGGCAACAAGAGCGATTGCATGGACGCCTGGTTGTCTATATGTGCCGCATACGCTTCAAAGGCTCGTCATCCATGTGTTCACATTTTACCACCACGCCAGCGTCTGACCGCCCTGGCCTACTGAAACCCCTTCCATCGCTAGCTCGTGCTTCCCGCTTGAAACAGTCACCGTCGCTCCAGAACATCAATGCCGCATTCACGCCCGACGCGACCTCTCACTTGCGTCGGCATTGCAGCGGCGCGACGGCCGAGAGAGCGCCACCTGTGCGGCATCCCGGTGCAAGCGACTGCTCTGCGTTAACGACACCACGGCCATCCGTCCATCCGCCGCCCACATTAATGACATGCGGCTACCGAGTAACCTACTCTGGCGCTAGCCATCCATCCGTTTGCCGCGGGTCATTGCCATCTGCCCGCTATATTTACTTCAGCCCCAGCTCCCAACCATAGCCAAAGACTGTAACGCCCCAAGCCCGACGCTTCAGATGCCTTCCATGGATTCCGAGATTCGTCGTGTGATTTGTTTTGTTTGTCGCATTCATCTTTGCATCATGTGCATTGCATCATGTCATCCTGCACCCCTTTTTAAAACTCAGCTAAATAAATTGCATGGATCTTTGATCCATTTAAATCGAGGGAATTCACATGGTGATTTCTCTTTATAACATACCCTCCCAATATTTAGGGAGCTATACTAAATATTCCATTAACTTGGAATCACCCATAACACATCATTATTCTTCAACTCTTCTTTTATCCGACTCAACTTTCCTATCCTTCCTTTTCGACCTTTTAGTAAAATTGAGTTACAATTTTTCTTCTCCATAAATGTTCCAAATCTTCCCATAAATCACATCTGGTGTGTAGGGTCAGCTAGTATAATTCCAACCCATTTGGAGATCATTTGAATGGGTTTCAAAATTCAAACATGTCAAGTTAAATTCAGCATGTGCGGATTTTACTTTCCCTAAAAATACTCAGGCCATTTTTTTTCAAATCCCTTATATTTTTATGAGTCCGGGAAAATAGCCCCCTTGCACAAATCCTTTTCCTAACCCTCCCTTTCTTTTCTTCTCTCTAATTCTTTTCTCTTAATAAAGGAGATAAGAGAGAGAGAGAGAGAGCCCAACCAGCCCAGCCGCCCCACCTAATCCTAACCCTAGCCGGTCCCCTGCTCTCTCTCAATCCCTTGCCCCTCCTCCTCGTTCCCTTCCGCCGCCACCACCCACGCACGTAGGGGCCTCGCGCCCGATCCCCATCTCTCCCTCCTCTCGCTCTCTTCCTCGTGCCCGATCCCCATGGCCCCGACGCCCGCACCTCCTGCTCGCCGGTCGCCTCCGCCGCTGTCCTCCATGGCCGCTGCCGGCCAAGCTCGAAGCTCCGCCGCTACACCTCGTCGCTAGAGTCCCGCTCCTCTGCCTCCCTGCTTCGTCCGCTGTGACGTCCGGCCGCCGTGCCGTCATACTGCAACGCCACTGGCCTCGACCTCCCCCTCGCCGTGGCTGCACCCTGCAAGAGCTCCGCCTCCTCTGTTTCGCGCCACCCCGGCAAGCTCCGCCGCCCCTTGTCTTGCCCACGCCGGCGACCAGCAGCAGGTCGCTGCTCCGCGCCGTCCCTGTTGTCTCCGTCGCCGGACTGCTGCACCTTCGGTCGTCCCCATCGACCTCAGGCCTCCTCGCCCCGCCTTCTGCTTGCCATGACCGACCATCTACAGCGCGTCCAGGACGTTGGGTGGTTCCTTTCTAGACCACCACGACCTCGGCGTCATCCCAGCACCCATGGCCGCCCGTGCTCCTCGTTGTGGATGCCTCGAGGGCGTGCTCAAACTCCACCGCAGGGCCGCATGCTTGCCCTGCTTGTTCTCCTTCCACGAGCCCCTGCCGCTGACCAACACCATCGTCTCCTTGCTTCTGCCGCCCCGAGGCCCCTTGTGATGTTTTGTGTTGGACCGTCAAGATCGGCAAGATCGACTACATGGACGCCAAGACCATACCAGGACCGCCAAGCATCGTCTCCGGGATTTTTCCCCCAAGTACCACGACGGCCGTCATTCGCCAAGTACCCCTTCGGATCACGAAGTTCGACTACCATCGCCGTGAACCGCTTTCGGAACGTGTACTACTACGCTCAAGTTCCACTACAAGATGTACCACTACCGTCGCCGAAGCCCCGCGTAACGCAAGCTTCAAGTTCGACTACCCTTGTCGTGTACAACTACCATCGACCCCGAGTTATTCTGATTCGTCAAGTTCCTATCTGAAACGAACGTGTACGACTACTTCCTCTACGAACCTGAACCGCTCCGAGAATGCACCCTTGGAAGGTATAACCGCTGGAACGACGCCGTGGACGAATGCTTGTGATGTGTTGTATGAGATGCCTGTGTTTGCACCATGTCCGAATTGATCCTTGCACGTTCCTCGTTTCCTTGCCACCGTCATGTGGGACACCCGGTTACCGGGAGCACCCCACCATCTCTTGCGTGTTCCACACATCCGCACACTTCTCTTTTGCATCGGTATCTCAATCGATTTACCGGAATCGATATGTTGCCCGTGGCACCCTTTCGTTCCGCCATGGTGACCAAATGCTCTTTATCATCCTTCGTGTCAACATTTTCATAAAAAAATGCTTCCAACCTTGATTATGTCATCTGCATCATGATAACAACATTTAAATGCTTAAAAATTGTTGGTTGCCTTAAATGCTAAATGCAAATGGAGATTTTTTTTGGAATTGTTGTTGTTTCCGGCCTCATCTAAAATGCTTAACTGTGTAGTTTACTTACGTTTCATTTCTTGCCATGTTTAACAACATTTAATATTGACGAGTAGCGAAACAAGAGCGAACTAAATATGTGGAATGTGGTTTTGTCGATAAGCAACTCGTTGCATATTGAGCTCCATTTAATTTGTAGTATTGTTTGTTGCACTTTGCCATGCCATGCCTCTTTAAACCAGACATGCATCACTCTTGATTATGCATCATGTCATGTTTATGTGATGATTGTTTACCATGTTATTTGCTTCTTCCCGGTTGTGCTCGTTCTCGATAATTCCTGTTTCGTTGTGATTGTATCCGTTCGACTACGTTGGTTCGTCTTCTTCATGGACTCGGTCTTCTTCCTAGCGGGATTTCAGGCAAGATAACCGTCACCTTGGATCTCATTACTATCTTTGCTATGCTAGTTGTCTCGATGCTATTGCTATGTCGCGCTACCTACCATTTGTTTATCAAGCCTCCCAAATTGCCATGATAGCCTATAAGTTTTTTCACCCTTCCTAGCAAACCGTTGTTTGGCTATGTTACCGCTTTGCTCAGCCCCTCTTATAGCGTTGCTAGTTGCAGGTTGTTCCATGTTGGGACATGGATTTCATGGATATCATGGGGTATCACAATATCTCTTATTTAATTAATGCATCATATATACTTGGTAAAGGGTGGAAGGCTCGGCCTTATGCCTGGTGTTTTGTTTCACTCTTGCCGCCCTAGTTTTTGTCATACCGGTGTTATGTTTCTTGATTTTGCGTCCCTAACACGGTGAGGGGTATGGGACCCTCTTGACAGTTCGCTTTGAATAAAACTCTTCCAGCAAGGTCCAACATTGGTTTTAACATTTGCCATAATAATACTTGAATCTAATAATTAATTGGCATAGGGCGTCGCGAACCCGAGGATTTTTCTACATAGCAGGGGGGCCAGTGCTGATGGTGTTGGTCCCAAACTAGAGCCCCTTGCAGCGCCGCCACGAGGAAACTCGAGGACTGGTTTAGTTGTACGGACTGCTCATCCGGATGTGGCATGAGACGAGATACGCGCGGCTACTATCAGGGTGTCGGCACGCCGGGAGGTCTTGCTGGATTAGTTTTACCATTGTCGAAATGTCTTGTGCACCGGGATTCCGAGTCTGATCGGAGGTTCCCGCTATGGAGGATTGTCTCCGCGGATCGTGAGCTTGTCATGGGCTAAGTTGGGACACCCCTACAGGGTTTAAACTTTCGAAAGCCGTGCCCGCGGTTATGTGGGAGATGGGAATTTGTTAATATCTGGTTGTAGAGGACTTGACGTAAACTTCATTAAAATACACCAACCGCGTGCGTAACCGTGATTGTCTCTTTTCGGGGAAGTTCGAGAGGAGAACGCGGTCGGGTTATGTTTGAACGTAAGTAGTCAGGATCACTTAGTGATCATTACTAGTTTGCGACCGTTTGCGTAGCTTCTCATCTTACTCTTGTACTCATAAGTTAGCCACCATACATTGCTTAGCCGCTGCTGCAACCTCACCACTTATCCTTTCCATACCCATTAAGCTTTGCTAGTCTTGATACCCATGGTAATGGGATTGCTGAGTCCTCGTGGCTCACAGATTACTACAACACCAGTTGCAGGTGCAGGTAATGCGATGATCATGACGCGAGAGCGATGTTTGCCTGTTTTGAGTTCTTCTTCGTCGTCGTCGATCTTGGGTTAGGTTCCTGGTCAGCAGCCTGGGCTAGCAGGGTGGATGTCGTTTGAGTTTCTGTTTGTGTTTCATCCATAGCCGGATGTTGTTCTATGTATGATGTATTGATGTATTCTTGCGGCATTTGTATGCCTTGTATGTATCCCCATCTATTATTTAATGGATCGATGTAATGATATCCACCTTGCAAAAGCGTGTCAATATGCGGTTCTATCCTTGGTGGGACCTTTGAGTCTCTTTAGGATAGTGTCGCTTATTGGGCGTGACAAGTTGGTATCAAAGCCTCGACCGACCATAGGAGCCCCCTTGATTGATCGCTGGCGTTGTTGAGTCTAGAACAAAACTTTTTGAGTCTTAGGAATATATATATCGGAGAGTAGGATTTTTTTTACTCCTCAACCCCTTCGTCGCTCTGGTGAGGACTCCTGACGTAGATGTTTTAACATTCCTCTCCCCAATTTTCACTAAAAAAAATTTAGGATCACGCGGGTATCTTGGAGTCGTTCCGATAATTTTGTGACGAGAACATTGTTCTTGGTGCCTCCTGTCATTTATGGGTTGTGGCAGTGTCTCGGGGAGTTGAGCTCCGAGGTGTTGTCCTCACAATTTTATCATTGCAGTTCGGGTATACTTGAGCTTTTGCCGACATCGAAAATATCTTATATGCAGTTAGTGGTGAGATAACCTCGACGCCACCCAGTACTGGGGCGGGAGTTCGGGAGTATTGCCACAACTCGTATATCGGATGCTTTTCGAAGGTCGAGGTACACGATTTCCGGAGTTTTCTTGGTTATGTGTTGACGGATGGATACAGTTGGAGCGCAGGGCTTGTTAGTTGTGTGATATATTTGTGCCTCCCTGTATCCCCAACACCACATTGCATAACTAGAAAGTTTTGGGCGTTAATAGGTGGGAATTCAAGTAGCTCCTAGAATATCTTTCCGACAGATGCATGATTTGAGATTGGGGTCCAACGTCTAGTGGTTCGTTTTTCACGGTCGGTTTAAAGTGGTCGCGAGGCGTCTTAAAGAATCCTTGGCTATGCCGATTCGGGGACGTCTTGTTTGTCATTCATGACGTCCGCTGTACGTCGTGCCCATGGGGCCTCATCACGAACACTTTGGGCGAAATCTCTATCATATGTTTGTTTCCGGCTTATTCCCCAAGCCAATCCCTTGTTTTGTTTTGAGTTGTGGTATTCGAGTTGCCTCGAAGTCAAGTGTTGATTCCATACCTGTCCTAAGCGGTGTTCCCATATTTCTATGGGAGTACTAATCCTTTTATTCATGCCGAATGGTCATGCCAATTCTTTTCCAACCGATGTGCTTCTCTTCAAGTGGATCCGATCATTTTCAACATCCGCAAGATCAATTCTAAGTTTTTATAACTGTGTTTGTTCCATCCGTCCCAAGTTTCCTTTGCTTTTTCCCGCCCTCCCACCATTCTTCTTCAAGGACTCAGGTTTCTTAATCAAGTATCCATTTTATTGATGCGAAGTCTCATCATTCCTGTCCTTCAATGTTCTTACCCGGTGATTTCTCATGGAGATGCTCAGGAGCTTCAAGTTCAACATTCGTCGTTCTCATTTTTTCTTCCCCGGTGGATTCAATGCAAGCTTTCGGTGTTGATTATATCTCTTCCTTTTGTTTCACATGATTTCCATGTTGGAAGTTCTTATCTAAGCCTCTCATAATCGTTCACCTCTCTCTATTCATATCCGGAGTGCTAAAGATATCTCAGAAGATTCATGTTTCCATTCTTAATCCGTTCAAGTTATTTCGAGGTTGTTATCTCATTCAAGCCATTTAATTCAACCGGTGCAATCGCTCTTCAAAATTATTTCAACGATGTTTCTCTTGAGTGGGCCCTAACCCACAGGTCTTTTCCCAGGATCTTACTTGACCCTTCTAATTTATCCGGAGTGATTCCCAAATTCTTTTCAAGGTGTGACGTAAGTATGGATTTCATCAGTCATATGCCTTCTCCAAGATCGCTTACAAATTCTTTTGATCGTTGGTTCAACCTTTCTAATTTTCAATCTGGAGTGCCTCAACAATTAATGGTGGTGTTTCTCGTCGTCAGTCTCGGATTTTGAAGACCGAAGAGGAGTTCCTCTTAAATCCTTACCCGTTCTTCCAAAGATCTGTAGTTCAAGCTTGATGCCATCCTCTCATAATTGTATTCGATTGTGAGAATTCTTTTCACCCATCCAGAGCAATTCAGGAGTCTTTTCAGTTTGATTCTCCGGAGCCCATCATCTCAGAATTATTCATTCCCAGCCTTCATCTCTCGTTCTCCAAATCTTACCAGTGAATCGCTCAAGTATTCCCTAGTCAGCTCGTGATCTCCTCATTCTCTTGTATCTAAATTTTCCCAAGTATCTTCATTCGTTTTCTAATTCTTCCCGGTGATTCGTTCAAGATTTTCCCAAGTTTGCGCTATATCTCTCCTGAGTCCTTTTTCAATGAGAATAAGTAGTATAGCACAAATGCCCGTGCGTTGCAACGGGAGAAACAAACTCACACGCCGAACATGACTCAAAGACCCATGCAGGCCCACATCCTCTACCCCAGCCATGTAATTGCTTATCGTCCTTCCACCCTCGCCGACACAGTGGTCGTGGTATCCACCTGATCACAATGCGCCCGAACATATGCCAAGGCGATGAGTTCAAGCATTGCATGACAAACTTGTCACTGAACCACGCTAGCGCAATGAAATGTTTAAAACTAATCTCATTGAGCTAGACATGAGGGCCGCCTTGCGCGAGCTACACCATGCACCTGGTCCATATGTCCACCGACCCTCATATGCCCTCTCACTTCTGAATCAATGTTACAGACTCGCCCTCTTGCTTCTGAATCAATGTTACAGACTTGTTTCTTTCGAGGGGGGTGGGGGATGGTCCGCACGTGTCCATGCATCCTTCAAGGAAAGGTCATGTGCTTCACTGTGGAGCAAACACCACATTCCGAGTCCGCATATGTCGGATAGCTGTGGATGATCACATGTCACCACCGAGCAGCAGGAGAGGTAGACGGTGAGGGTTAACCCTTTCCAGCCGCCATCATCGATCCACATCTAGCTACTCATCCCGATCCGATTCGTCGCAACCTGATTGAACAACAATAATAATAACAAAATGGTTAAAGCGTTCAAAGCAGTAAACCCAAGGGCTGGAGAGGTGCACGGTCAAGGTTAGCCATTTCTTCGCTTTTGATTCGACTTTGATTCCAACTTGATGTGCATAGTATTGTACGTACACACTGATAACGTATTTTCTTTTTGCTCTTGAGAATTAAGAAAAATACTAAGCCAAAACATTAATTTTTACAGGTACGCATACACATCTACGTAGAGATACCAAGCCAGTGGTAGTGATACAAATCAAAGAGTTCCTAATCAACTGTCCTGAGCGCAAAGCAGCCTCACCTTTCGCGCACCATCGTGAACCAGACTCACTTTTCTTTGATATCCATCAATGTCATGATCGATTCCTACAATATCCTATGAACTTCCAAGACAAAACCAAACCCTGCGTAAATGTTTCTTTCGTGGAATATAAAAGCAAATGAGATCACGAGAAGATGTGCTACTAAACTGCACCGATAAACAAAGACGGTATCCACTGTAGCGCATGGTATTAGACATGCTCTTTATAAACTCTCATCTAAATTATTTCTCATAGCTAGTGAGGCAAGATTGGGTTAATCGATTCGCAGATAGCATATGTATCGCCAGTCCTATAGGATTCAGCATCTAACGTTTCTGCACCTAAATCATATCGGTCACAATCCAGAAAAGTTTCAGAAATTATCCATTGCTGAAGAACAGCATGCGGATTTAGTTACTGAAATTCTTTCACTACATTGCAGAATCATTCACAAGCAAACAACCAAGCATTGCAGTCATTGGCAGGTCGATTAGTAGGTAATCTGATGATCTAATATGGTGTATAATCTGGGTGGGACCATGAAAACTTCTCAAGAGAAGTAGTATAGTTGAAACATCAGAATAGACATGAGGAGAATACACTTTCATACATCAGACAAATACAACAATAGCTTGACTGAGTTAAGCAAGCACATGTTAAGTTTGTTGTTTTGACAGCAAGCCTACACAAAGAGTAAGAAGCGCAGGATCATAGTAGGCATGGTTATTAACAAAGCAGAAACAACATGATTTATTTAACCATAAATAGGAATTTTCAACACAACAGCTATATAATTTCTCCAACAGCATACATATAGCAAAGCTTTCACACCTATGAGACCTGGGACCACACTGTAAAACCTCACCAAGTACTGTGTTACCAGAAAAACAAAATCCCTACCGTTGTCACACTTTTCAAACTTGTAAGATTGCTAACCTTTCGGGTTATTCCTCTGGTTGGATGCTAGTCAAATCTTTGAATGAAATTTTCCACTAAGCTGAAAAACAACAGAAATAATATATATAATACAAAGAGATGTAGAGTTCTATAATATCTGAATCAACCTAGTGTCTGCTCGAAAGGGGGGTACATTTGAAAAATAAGGAAGCAACAACCAAGTGTCAAACTACAATCAATTTATCTCCAGATGAATAAATTAGTAAGCTCGGATTCATACAAAAAATTGATTGGCTATGTTCTGTAAGCTGTTTTCTGCCAAGAAAAAGTGTGAGAGTTTCAGCATTGTTTCAAAACTGTAATTGATTAGCGGCAAGTTCACTACATAATTAGGATGCAGAGGTGATGCTGATTAGTGCATGTCCGTACTGATTGTACCTGGCTACAGTACGTTGGTAGTACTAATGGATACCCATAATACCAATCATGGGTGACACTGGATTCTGACTAATTGCTGAAGTTTGCATGGAAGTGCAATGGAGTACTTTACCCAATTGATACAACATTTGGTTAAGCCTATCAGTATGAAAATTAATAGTGCGTACCAAGCAGCAGTTCTAAATTCAGCAGTCAAAGAAAGTGTTTAGACATGCTAAATTAAGTCTGCGCACTTTATTTCTTAGCTTACGCGCTAATTAGACCGAAGCGCGCTCGTCGTGCAAAATCCACCGCACTTCTCTTTTGCATCGGTATCTCAATCGAGTTACCGGAACCGATATGTTGCCGTGGCACCCTTTCGTTCCGCCATGGTGACCAAATGCTCTATATCATCCTTCATGTCAACATTTTCATAAAAAATGCTTCCAACCTTGATTATGTCATCCGCATCATGATAACACCATTTAAATGCTTAAAAATTGTTGGTTGCCTTAACATGCTAAATGCATATGGGGATTTTTCCGGAATTGTTGTTGTTTCCGACCTCATTTAAAATGCCTAACTGTGTAGTTTACTTATGTTTCATTTCTTGCCATGTTTAACAACATTTAATATTGATGAGTAGCGAAACAAGAGCGAACTAAATATGTGTAATGTGGTTTCCTCGATATGCAACTCGTTGCATATTGAGCTCCACTTAATTTGTAGTATTGTTTGTTGCACTTTGCCATGCCATGCCTCTTTAAACCGGGCATGCATCATACTTGATTGTGCATCATGCCATGTTTATGTGATGATTGTTTACCATGTTGTTTGCTTCTTCCCGGTTGTGCTCTCGATAGTTCATGTTTTGTTGCGATTGTGAGGATCCGTTCGACTACGTTGGTTCGTCTTCTTCATGGACTCGGTCTTCTTCCTAGTGGGATTTCAGGCAAGATGACTGTTACCTACTATCTTTGCTATGCTAGTTGTCTCGATGCTATCGCTATGTCGTGCTACCTACCACTTGTTTATCAAGCCTCCCAAATTGCCATGATAGCCTCTAAATTTTTTCACCCTTCCTAGCAAACCGTTGTTTGGCTATGCTACCGCTTTGCTCAGCCCCTCTTATAGCGTTGCTAGTTGCAGGTGCAGTTGCAGGTTGTTCCATGTTGGGACATGGATTTCATGGATATCATGGGACATCACAATACTATTTAATTAATGCATCATATATACTTGGTAAAGGGTGCAAGGCTCGGCCTTATGCCTGGTGTTTTGTTTCACTCTTGCCGCCCTAGTTTTCGTCATACCGGTGTTATGTTTCTTGATTTTGCGTCCCTAACACGGTGAGGAGTATGGGACCCTCTTGACAGTTTGCTTTGAATAAAACTTTTCCAGCAAGGCCCAACATTGGTTTTAACATTTGCCATAATAATACTTGAACCTAATAATTAATTGGCATAGGGTGTCGCGAACCCGAGGATTTTTCTACATAGCGGGGGGCCAATGCTGATGGTGTTGGTCCCAAACTAGAGCCCTTTGCAGCGCCGCCACGGGGAAACTCGAGGACTAGTTTTAGTTGTATGAACTGCTCATCTGGACGTGGCATGAGACGAGATACGCGCGGCTACTATCAGGGTGTCGGCACGCCTGGAGGTCTTGCTGGATTAGTTTTACCATTGTCGAAATGACTTGTGCACCGGGACTCCGAGTCTGATCGGAGGTTCCCGCGATGGAGGATTGTCTCCTTGGATCGTGAGCTTGTCATGGGCTAAGTTGGGACACCCCTGCAGGGTTTAAACTTTCGAAAGCCATGTCCGCGGTTTTGTGGCAGATGGGAATTTGTTAATATCCGGTTGTAGAGGACGTGAAGTAAACTTAACTAAAATACACCAACTGCGTGCATAACCGTAATTGTCTCTTTTCGGGGAAGTTCGAGAGGAGAACACGGTCGGGTTTTGTTTGAACGTAAGTAGTCAGGATCATTTAGTGATCATGTCACACCCACGATGCGGCTATATCTCCCACGTGTCGAGGCACGACTTAGAGGCATGACCGCATTGTGGTATTGTCGCAAGAAGGGTTATCTTCACACAATCCCATGTAATGAACAAGAATGGGATAACGAGAGTTGGCTTACAATCGCCACTTCACACAATACATAAATATAATTCATACATCATCCAAAATCCACACATAGACCGACTACGGTCAACTCCAAAAGAAAATAAGATAACCCCAAATGCTAGACCCCCGATCGTCCCAACTGGGCTCCACTACTGATCATCAGGAAAAGAAACATAATAACGCCCACGTTCCTCGTCGAACTCCCACTTGAGCTCGGTTGCGTCATCTGCACTGGCATCGTCGGCACCTGCAACTGTTTTGGTAGAATCTGTGAGTCACGAGGACTCAGCAGTCTCACACCCGCGAGATCAAGACTATTTAAGCTTGTAGGAAAGGATGGTGTAAAGGTGGAGCTGCAGCAGGCACTAAGCATATATGGTGGCTAACATACGCAAATGAGAGCGAGAAGAGAGGCAACGCAACGGTCGCGAAGCTAGAAATGATCAAGAAGTGATCCTGAAACTACTTACGTTCATGCATAACTCAAACCGTGTTCACTTCCCGGACTCCGCCGAGAAGAGACCATCACGGCTACACACACGGTTGATGTATTTTAAATAAGTCAAGTGACAAGTTCTCTACAACCGGACATTAACAAATTCCCATCTGCCTCATAACCGCGGGCACGGCTTTCGAAAGATAATACCCTGCAGGGGTGTCCCAACTTAGCCCATTATAAGCTCTCACGGTCAACCAAGGATAAACCTTCTCCCGAGAAGACCCGATCAGTCTCGGAATCCCGGTTTACAAGACATTTCAACAATGGTAAAACAAGACCAGCAAAGCCGCCCGAATGTGCCGACAAATCCCGATAGGAGCTGCACATATCTCGTTCTCAGGGCGCACCGGATGAACACTACGTACAACTAAAACCAATCCTCGAGTTTCCCCAAGGTGGCGCTGCAAGTGGCTCTAGTTTGGACCAACACTCAGAGGAACACTGGCCCGGGGGTTTAAATAAAGATGACCCTCGGGCTCGCGAAAACCCAAGGGAAAAGGCTTAGGTGGCAAATGGTAAAACCAAAGTTGGGCCTTGCTGGAGGAGTTTTATTCAAGGCGAACTGTCAAGGGGGTCCCATAAATCACCCAACCGCGTAAGGAACGCAAACTCAAGGAACATAATACCGGTATGACGGAAACTAGGGCGGCAAGAGTGGAACAAAACACCAGGCATAAGGCCGAGCTTTCCACCCTTTACCAAATATATAGGTGCATTAATATAATAAGAGATATTGTGATATTCCAAAATATCCATGTTCCAACATGGAACCAACTTCAACTTCACCTGCAACTAGCAACGCTATAAGAAGGGCTGAGCAAAAGCGGTAACTTAGCCAAACAACAGTTTGCTAGGAAAGGATGGTTAGAGGCTTGACATGGCAATATGGGAGGCATGATATAGCAAGTGGTAGGTAGCGCAGCATGGCAATAGAACGAACAACTAGCAAAGCAAAGATAGAAGTGATTTCGAGGGTATGGTCATCTTGCCTGCAAGGTTCTCAGAGTTGTCGAAAGCTTGATCCTCGTAAGCGTACTCAACAGGTTCCTCGTTCACGAACTCGTCTCCCGGCTTTACCCACAGCAAGAACACAAGCAATGGAACCACAATCAATCACGGGAAATGCACAAACAACATGATGCAATACATGAATGATATGCAAGATATGATATGCGATGCATATGCGTGCTCCGGAAGAAAAATTAAGAACAAGGCAGTAACTTGGAAAAGCAAGCATGCCACTGGAAAGATAAGATGATTTCGGTTGAAATCGATATAAAGATCACCGGAAACGGATGCACGGTTTGCAAATGGCAAGCAAAACAAGAATGACACGAATCTGTGATTAACAGCATGATAGCACTTAGAATACATCAAGTAACTATGCTACAGCACCCCAACATAGCAACAAAGCATATGGCAGTAATCTATAGGAGATGCTTGACAAAAGATGAACACTGAGCTACGGCTAAATCACAACAGAGCAGGTCCAAACAAGCATGGCAAAAGTGCAAAAGATAACAGGTTCACAGACTTGGTGAAATTACTGGACATGGCAGAAACAGCATCAGGTAGCCATGTTCAGAGCAACCAATCAACATGCTACAGGAGCTTAACATAGCAAAATAAGGCATGGCATGAATCTAGTAAATGCAAATAACAAATGTCTCTTACTGACCATGAGCCAAAAAGGACCAGAAGATATGATGGCACCCATGTAAACATAGCAAGTTTCGTTAACAGGTTTCAGACTTAGCAGAAAACAGAGCATGGCAGAAACAGTAGTATGAAGGCATCTTGGTGAGGTTGATGCACTCGTCACAAAGCAATGCATGACAAAAAAAGCACACCTACAGCAAGATGGCATGTTGATGAAGCTATCCATGGCAAGAGTAAATACATGGCATGTATGAAACAACTACAACAACCTTGGCAAAGCTGAATATCATGTTAACAATCTGCCAGAAATATTTTATAGCAAAAGTAGAGCAAGATTGAGTCATGCTATGTCACTCCATAATTGTAAACAAGGGCATGAATGGATAGAACACAACTATATCTACAAAACATCCTTACTGAACATCACCAAAATAAGCATGGATCTCTCAGTAGACACATGGATACATAACAACCAAATAACAGCAGTCACAGACTTGGTAAAATTAGTCTCTGAAAACAGAAACATCACGAAGCCTAGTTTGCATGCTTGTGCTAATCACCACAGAGATCACACAAATACATGGCATACACCTCTGTAAAGATGGCATGGCATACATCAAAACACAAGTAGAGCTCATGCCCATAAGATGCACACATCAAAATCAACGAAAATAACAAATCACCAAGTTCTGATAAGTAACAGCAGTTAACAGCAACTAGCACTCTTGCACCCGAGATTTGGGCATCAAGATGGACTCAAATTAACATGGTGCAATGGAACAAAATGAAGAGAATCTCGAGATGAACATTTCAATATATTACACGCACGAAACGGAGCTATATGCAGAGAGTTATGATGCGATGAACATGAGCATGTATTGTAAATAATTCAAGACTTAGAGAAAAATCGGGAGAGGGGAGAAGTCAACCGCCTCGTTGACTCGATCGGATCTAGCCGAGCTCGACCTCGAGCTCGCCGGAGAAGGAAGGGGCGCGGCGGCCGGAGGCGTTGGAGAGGAAGGAGAGGAGCCGGCGGAGGGCGCGGCGTCGGAGGGCGGCGCGGAGGAGCGAGGCGCCGCGGGGACGCGGTCGCCGGCGGGTGCGGGCGGTGGCTCCGGCGTCGGAGGGCGGCGCGGAGGAGCGAGGCAGAGGACGGCGGAGGGCGGCGGCTGGCACTCGCGGGCGGGGTGCCGCGCGGGAGGAGGAGGAGACGGGCCGGCGGGGGGCGGATCTGGGCCTCCCGGGCCCGCGCGGTCGGCGATGAAGTGGGGCGCAGCCCGGGCGACGTGGTGCGCCGTGAGTGGCTGCGGCTGGCGGCGTAATTTGTCCGGCGGCGGCGGACGCGTCCGTCCGCGGAGAGGGGAAGTGGACTAGGGTTTTGCACCGCGAATATTTCGGAGGGGAAGGTGTTTTATAGGTAGAGGGAGCTAGGAGACTCCACATGGAGTGCGGTTTTCGCCCACACGATCGTGATCGAACGACCTAGAGCATGGAAGAGACTTAGAGGGGTTTTGGGCTGTTTGGAGGGGTTTTTGCTGCAACACACAAAAGGACTTTGCGGTTACCCGGTTAGCCGTTGGAGCATCAAACGACCTCCAAATGAAACGAAACTTGACAGGTGGTCTACCGGTGGTATACCAAGGCCACTTGGCAAACCTCGGTCCATTCCGAGAACGTTCAACACCCGCTCACGAAAAGAAACAAGAGGGGTGCGCCGGAGGAGGTGGGAGTGCCGGATTGCAAAACGGACAACGGGGAAAATGCTCGGATGCAAAAGATGCACACGTATGCAAATGCAATGCACATGATGACATGATAAGAGATGCATGACATGAACAAAATGAAAAAAAAATCAAAACCCGACCACGAAGTGAATATCATAACACATAGCCGAAAATGGCAAGAGTTTGAGTTACAAATATGGAAAGTTACATCCGGGGTGTTACAACACTCCACCACTACGAGAGGATCTCGTCCCGAGATCTAGGACTGAAAGAACTCCGGATATTCAGAACGGAGGTGGTCCTCGCGTTCCCAGGTGGCTTCTCGGTCGGAATGGTGCGACCACTTCACTTTCAGGAATTTGATAGACTTGTTGCGAGTCTTGCGCTCAGTTTCTTCAAGAATAGCAACGGGGTGCTCATGATAAGACAGATCTTCTTGGAGGTCAATCTCTTCGAAGTTGATGGTGCGCTCAGGAGTCTTGACGCACTTGCGAAGCTGTGACACGTGGAACACATCGTGCACGTTCGCGAAGTTGGAGGGAAGCTCAAGTTGATAGGCGAGATCGCCTCTTTTGCCAATGATCTTGAAAGGACCCACGTATCTAGGGCAAGCTTCCCTTTGATACCGAAGCGACGAGTGCCTTTCATTGGAGAGACGCGGAGGTAGACATGGTCTCCGATCTGGAAAGCCACATCACGGTGCTTACTATCATAGTAACTCTTCTGGCGCGATTGCGCGGCTTTGAGATTTTCACGAATGACTTTACACATTTCTTCAGCCTCTGTGATTAAGTCATTGCCAAGAAGTTGGCGTTCACCAGTCTTTGACCAATTGAGAGGAGTACGACACTTTCTGCCATAGAGAATCTCGAATGGGGCCTTGCCCGAACTCGCTTGGAAGCTGTTGTTGTAGGAGAATTCGGCATATGGAAGACATTCTTCCCATTTTATGCCAAAGGAAATGACACAAGCCCTGAGCATATCTTCAAGGATTTGATTGACTCGCTCGACTTGGCCACTAGTTTGAGGATGGAAAGCTGTGCTGAAGCGAATGTTGGTGCCCATGGCCTTCTGGAAAGAGTCCTAGAACTTAGAAGTGAAGATGCTTCCATGATCTGATGAAATCAATTGTGGAATGCCGTGCAAAGAGACAATCCTGGAGGTGTATAGCTCTGCCAACTGAGCTGCTGTGATAGATTCTTTGATTGGAAGAAAATGAGCCACTTTAGTAAGCTTGTCGATGACAACGAAGATAGCATCATTTCCACGCTAGGACTTGGGAAATCCAGTCACGAAGTCCATTTCGATATGATCAAACTTCCATTCTGGGATAGCAAGAGGTTGGAGGAGACCAGCTGGTCGTTGGTGTTCTGCTTTCACTCTTCGACAGACATCACATTCGTTCACGAATTGAGCGATTTCTCGCTTCATTCGAGTCCACCAATACGACTGCTTGAGGTCATGGTACATCTTCGTACTTCCAGGATGAATGGAAAGAAGAGAATTGTGTGCCTCGTTCATAATGACTTTCCTTAGATCACCTTTAGGAACCAGAATCCGGTCCTCGAAAAATAAAGTGTCTCTGTCATCAATGCGATAGCACTTGTATTTGGAAAGACCCTTGTCGATACCACGTTTCACCTTATTCACCATGGTATCCAGGAGTTGTGCCTCACGAATTTGATCTTCCAAAGTAGGAGAGACTATGAGGTTGGCAAGAAAGCCTTGAGGAACAACTTGGAGATTCAGCTTGCGGAAAGCTTCACAAAGATCCGGTTGGAATGGCTTGAGAATTAAGCTGTTGCAATAAGCCTTCATGCTCAAAGCATCTGAAACGACATTGGCCTTGCCTGGAGTATATTCAATACTCGGATTGTACTCTGGAATCATTTTGACCCAACAAGTTTGCCTGAGATTGAGGTTGGGCTGAGTGAAGATGTACTTGAGACTCTTGTGATCGGTGAATATCTCCACTTGTCTTCCCAACAAGAGATGTCTCCATGTTATTAATGCATGGACAACTGCCGCCAACTCAAGATCGTGAGTGGGGTAGTTCTTTTCGTTGGGCTTCA
The DNA here is from genome assembly GCF_002575655.3 of Aegilops tauschii subsp. strangulata. NCBI lineage: Eukaryota > Viridiplantae > Streptophyta > Magnoliopsida > Poales > Poaceae > Aegilops > Aegilops tauschii. The sequence goes on along the minus strand of NC_053041.3, from coordinate 328,422,507 downwards.
ACTGACGAGAGGTATAGGCCACAACTTTCTTCTCTTGCATTAACACAGCACCGAGACCTTGAAGAGAAGCATCACAGAAAACTTCGAATGGCTTGGATTCGTCAAGAGGAGTTAAGACAGGAGCTGTGACAAGTTTCTCTTTGAGAGTGTTGAAAGCAACGTCACACTCAGGAGACCAGACATACTTCACATGCTTCTGGAGGAGGTTGGAAAGAGGCTTTGCAATCTTAGAGAAATTCTCAACGAATCTTCGGCAATAGCTTGCAAGACCAAGAAAACTGCGAAGCTGCTTGACATTCTGAGGAGGTTCCCAATTCACAATTGCGGACACCTTCTCGAGATTAACAGCGATGCCCTTGGCAGAGATGATATGACCGAGGTAAAGAACTTCATCGAGCCAAAACTCACATTTGGAAAACTTCGCATAAAATTGATACTCTCTGAGCTTGTCGAGCACCAATCGCAAATGTTTGGCATGATCCTTCTTATTCTTGGAGAAGACCAATATATCATCGAGATACACCAGGACGAATTCATTGGTATAGGGGTTGAAGATGAAATTCATCATCCGACAGAATGTTGGAGGAGCATTGACAAGGCCGAAAGACATGACAGTATATTCATAAGAACCAAAGCTTGTTCTGAATGTTGTCTTGGGAATATCTTCTTCACGAATGCGAATCTGATGATAACCCATTCGAAGGTCAAGCTTGGAGAATACTTTAGCGCCTTTGAGTTGCTCGAATAGCTCATTGATGTTGGGAAGCGGATACTTGTTCTTGATTGTCTTCTTGTTCAATGGACGGTAGTCGACACAAAGTCGTTCTATGCCATCCTTCTTCTGGACAAAAAGAACACCACAACCCCACGGAGATGAACTCGGTCTGATCAAACCCAGACGCTCTTGTTCATCGAGCTGTTTCTTCAATTCCTTCAGCTCCTTGGGTCCAAGCTTGTATGGACGCTTGCAAACGGGTTCAGTGCCGCGCTCAAGATCGATAACGAACTCAACTGGCCGGTGAGGAGGCATACCCGGAAGCTCTTGTGGAAAGACATCTTGATACTCACAAATGACTGGAATCTGAGAAATAGCATTCAATTCGCCCTTCTCATTGAGAGAAAATAACCGAATGGTTTCATCACGAGCGGCATAAATGATAACATCCTCAGACGAGTGTGTCAATTGAATTTCCCTGGCAGCACAATCAAGTTGAGCCTTGTGCTTAGAAAGCCAGTCCATCCCGAGAATAAGATCAATATCCGAGTCACCAAGAATAATTGGTTTAGACAGAAATTTATAGTTTCCCATCTTGATGGAAACATCCGGGACACAATTATTAGATGTCATTTGCTTACCCGGGGACACAATCTTCAACGGGATATGTTGAGGATGTAGACCTTGGAGTCACCCGCCAGGAGGGCCGGGTTACTCTTTGGATGGTCATTGCCAGAAGCCCGGAGCCAAGTTTCAAGACGATGGGCCAGAGATGGGCTGAGACCCGGATATGGCTTAGGGCCTGTAGTTACAATCATTATTATGGTAGACTTGTAGTATAAGGCAAGTATGGTTTAGAGTCCGAGCCGGACGTTCTTATGAGCCGGCCGGGACTCTAAGAGCTGCTGGGCGTCAGCCTCCCTATATAAAGGGACGACCCGGCAGCGATTTGAGGGCGACAACAATCTCATCGAGAGCCGGGCATAGCTGTTTAGCTCCGTGGCGATCGTAACCCTAATCAATAACACCTCAAACTGGACGTAGGCTTTTACCTTCACCGTAAGGGGCCGAACCAGTATAAATCCTCGTGTTCCTTGTCCCGCATAACCCCTTCAAGCTTCCTAGTTGCGATGGCTCCACGACTAAGTCCTAGCTTGAGGACATCTGCCGTGACAATTCCACGACAGTTGGCGCCCACCGTGGGGCCAGCGCACGGTGGATTTGAGTTCTTGAAGGGTAGCTTCGAAGGGCTCAAGGGATATGCTGTGGGCCGGATGACCAAGAGTCGTCGCGGCAAGCTCTACATCGACGATGCGGACTGGGCCCCGACGCCGGCTCAATCGAGTACAGGTACCGGGTCCCCTTTGGCGTAATTCATGTCTTCATTGGCAAGATTGGTGAGCCGGGCCCCGAGCCGGATCTCTGCGCCGACCTCATTGAAATGGCTCAGCGCGCACAACCCGCCCGGGCCCGGCCTGCCTTAAGGCGCGCTTTTGTGGGATGCGTCCATGGAGGGCCCTCTGACCCATCCGGGTCCGGTGACGAGGCGGCCGCCGGCTTTGACGGCGAGTCGGCCAATGATGAGTCAAACTCGTTGTACCAACTTCAAGATGGCAGGCTCATGGGTTGTTTCGACGGTGACAGTATCCCGGACCTTCTCGAGCCACCAAGTCAGGTTGGGGTTTTTATGGCTGGTGCGCAGCCTGTTCAGAACCCTGCTGCTGGAGCGGGAAACCCGGTGCCTTCTCCGGCTCAGGTGCTGATGGATCTCACGGACAAGATGACGGCCCTGTTAACCGCCACGGTTGACCCGGCGGATAAAGCCCAGCATGATGCGGAGGTGGCACCGTTGAAATTGGATCTGATAAAAGCTAAAGAAGATCTTGCAGCAAAAGGAATCAGGCTGGCTGCAGAGCGGGCGGCTCTCGATGCCCGGACTCAGTTGATTCAGGCGCAGTCCTTACAACTCACGATAGATCAGAACGCGGCCAATGAGGTCATGAGAAGGAGGCATCAAAAGGCCCAGTCCCGACTCCCGCCGGTTTACGATCCACGCAACCTCTTCAACACGCCAGGTGCAGGGTCTAGTAACCCGCCAGGGGTCATTGCGCCCGGGTCTGGACCCCTTATTCAGCCACGAGTGATGGGGCCTCCCCAGGTGCCCCCTGCCCCGCCTCAGTATGTGCCAATACCCCCGGGTCATTATGATAACCCGCTAGAGAACATGGTAGCTGCGGCAGCACGGCTGGCGGCTCTCCCCGTTGACGGCGATTCTCCGGCGGCCATCGAAACCCGCCGGGTCAGGGAACTCCTGCAGACGGCACTAGCACAGCAAGAGGCGTACTCCTATAGCCGCGACAGGATCCACTCGACCCCTCGTCCAGGCCAGAGCCCGAGTTACAGCCGGCACATGGTCTCAGCAACCGGCTCAAGTAATGTCCGACGCCATGACCCGCCCCCTGGCCATGGCCCGGTTCATAATGGAGCCTTTTACGTAGCAGACCAAGCACGGCAAGAGGCGGAGCAGGCGCCTCAATTGACGGCTTACCAGACCCCCCGGCATATCCAACGACTTCCGTTGATGTGGGTATCCCTACCAGAACCGGGGGTGTCCCTTGTTTGGTGCCAGCCATCCGTAATGAGCGTCTACCTAAAGACTTCAAGGGCCCTAGGAAGGTGCCTAACTATACAGCTGACTTACAGCCTGCGGCCTGGATTGAGAGTTATGAGATGGCTATGGAATTGCTAGAGGTCAGCGAGGCGGCCATGGCCAAATATTTCACCATGATGTTAGATGGAACCGCCTGCACGTGGTTGAAAGGGCTACCGCCGAACTCCATTGGGTCTTGGGCTGAGCTGAAAGCCCGGTTCATTCAAAACTTCAAAGATACCTGCAGGCAATCTATGTCAATTGTGGATTTGACTAACTGTAAGCAGCAGGAGGGTGAGTCCACGACCCATTGGGTTCGCCGGGTCAAGGAGATCATACATTCATCAGATAAGATGGATGCCGGCTCTGCAGTCTTAATGCTAGAACAGAACTGTCGCTTTGTGCCCCTTAAGATGAAGCTCGGGCGGATCAAGCGCGACTGCACCGATATGGGTACCCTAATGGCGGCTCTTGTCAAGTACGCCGATTCCGATGGTACCAAGGATCCCCCTTCAGACGATGAAAGGGCAGGGAAGGGAAAGAAGAATGGCAACGGCAAGGGTCCTCAGTTTAACCCGGGGAACCAAGGAGGAGGCAAGCGTAAGGCCGATGGCAGCCTAGAGTTTGTGGCCAACGCCAACTCCCAAGGTAATAACCAGCGACGCAAGGGGAGGCCCCCTCCCCGAGGCGGCGGGTCAGGTCCAACGCTGGAGCAGCTATTAAATGAACCTTGTCCAAGGCATGGCTCTAGAGAGAAGCCAGCGACTCACCTGTGGAAGGATTGCGCGATCATGAAGGCCTTTAAGAGTTACAATGGCCCGGGCGGCGGCTCGGGCGCCGGCGGCTTTCATGGCCCGGGCGGCGGCTCAAATTCCGGCCCTCAGAACGGTCAAGGGGGCTTTAATCAACAGTCTGGTCAGGGCCATCAACAGCAGCAAGGGGGTTATCAGACCAACCCAAAGCAGCTTAGCGGTGGACAGTATCATGTGTTCACTACTAGTTTGTGCAAACGAGACGAGAAACTTCACAAGAGGGTTGTTAATGCTGTTGAGCCGGCGGTTCCACGTTACTTGCGGTGGTCTGAGCAGCCTATAGTGTGGAGTAGGGAGGATCACCCTCCCCGGGTGGATAACCCGGGCCACTTGGCCTTAGTGGTGGCTCCTCAGGTGGGATTGGTTGATATCCTCTATTATGAGACTTTTCGCCGTATGGGATTGGTTGATAAGAACCTCAGCCAGTCAAACACTATCTTCCATGGTGTGGTACCCGGTAAGTCGGCTTATCCAGTCGGCAAGATCGAATTGGAAGTGGCTTTTGGTGATGAGAACAACTACAGGGTGGAGAAGTTGACCTTTGAGGTGGTCAAGATAAGAAGTCCGTACCATGCTATATTTGGACGGCCGGCTTACGCCAAGTTCATGGCACGGCCGTGTTATGTGTACTTACAGCTCAAGATGCCGGGTCACAATGGGACCATTACGGTTCACGGCAGCCGGAAAGTGGCTCTGGAGTGTGAGGAAGGTGATGCAGCTTATGCAGAGTCTGTTTGCGCCACAGAGGAGTTGAAGTTTTATAAAGACAATGTTGACCCAACAGATATGACCTCTCTGAAAAAGCCAACCACGGAGAATGAACCGGCAATGAAATTTAAGTCAGCTGACGAGACTAAACTTGTTGATTTTGTTCCAGGTGACTCGTCTCAGCAGTTTAACATCAGTGCAAATCTGGACCCGAAATAGGAAAGCGCGCTCATCGAGTTCATCCGTGAGAATAGGGACATCTTCGCATGGAAACCTTCTGACATGCCAGGTGTACCTAGAGAACTCGCTGAGCACACTCTCAATGTTGATCCGAAATTTAAGCCGGTCAGACAGTTCCTTCGGCGGTTTAATGAAGAGAGGCGAAAAGCTATTGGTGAAGAAGTAGCCCGGCTCTTGGCGGCCGGGTTTATCGTTGAAGTCTTTCACCCAGGGTGGTTGGCTAACCCGGTGCTCGTGCTCAAGAAGAACGGCACCTGGCGGATGTGTGTGGACTACACGGATTTGAACAAGGTGTGTCCGGCTGATCCTTTTGCTCTCCCCCGTATTGATCAAATCATTGATGCTACGGCAGGTTGCGCACGCTTAAGTTTCTTGGATGCTTATTCCGGGTATCATCAGATTAAGATGGCAGTTAAGGACCAGGAGAAGACGGCGTTCATCACTCCCTTTGGAGCCTTCTGCTATGTGTCTATGCCCTTTGGACTCAAATGTGCACAAGCGACTTACCAGCGTTGTGTACAGAATTGTCTTCATAAACAGATCGGGCGCAATGTTCACGCTTACGTGGATGATATTGTGGTTAAATCCATCAAGGAGGAAACCCTGATAGATGACTTAAGGGAAACCTTCGATAATCTCCGGGTCTACAAGATGATGCTTAACCCGGCCAAGTGTGTTTTTGGTGTTCCTGCAGGCAAACTATTGGGCTTCTTGGTTTCTGACAGAGGTATTGAGGCTAACCCGGAGAAGATCAAGGCCATCACCTCCCTGGCTAAGCCGGCGTGTATAAATGACGTTCAGCGTTTGACGGGTCGCATCGCTGCTTTAAGCCGGTTTATAAGCCGTTTGGGTGAGAAGGCTATGCCTTTATATCAGTTGATGAAGAAAACTGATACCTTTGTCTGGAATGATGCAGCTAATACCGCCTTTGAGGATTTGAAAAAGCAAGTGGCAGAGCCCCCCGTCCTTGCTGCTCCGGTTGATAAGGAGCCCTTGCTACTGTATGTGGCGGCAAACGCACGGGCCGTCAGCGTGGATATTGTGGTGGAGTGCAAGGAGGCGGGTAAGGAGCATCCGGTTCAGCGGCCGGTTTATTATGTCAGCGAAGTGCTCATTCAGTCCAAGCAGCGGTACCCGCATTGGCAGAAGCTTGTGTATGGTGTGTTCATGGCGAGCCGGAAGCTTAAGCATTATTTTCAGGGTCATCCCATTACTGTGGTCAGTTCTGCCCCTCTTGGTGATATTATCCAGAACAGAGAGGCCACAGGGAGAATTGCTAAGTGGGCTATAGAACTTGGACCTCATGGTCTCAAATATGTGCCATGCACTGCTGTTAAATCTCAGGCTTTGGTGGATTTCATCAACGATTGGACAGAGTCACAAGTGCCTGAGCAAAAGCCGGATAACACTTATTGGACCATCCACTTTGATGGGTCCAGACAGTTGGAGGGCTCGGGGGCTGGTGTTGTATTGGCTTCCCCTAAAGGTGACAAATTCCATTATGTGCTACGGTTGATGTTTCCTTGCACTAACAATGCGGCTGAATACGAGGCTTTGCTCCACGGTCTTCGGGTGGCTAAGGAGATGAGCTTAAGCCGGGTAAGGTGCTTTGGTGACTCAGACTTGGTGGCTCAACAAGTATCAGGCACCTGGGACTCTAAGGATCCTCTCATGGCGGCTTATCGCCGCGAGGTTGATGCCATTGCTGGGCACTTTCAGGGATACCAAGTGGAGCACATTGATCGCAGGAAGAACGAGGCGGCTGATGCTTTAAGCCGGCTAGGCTCCCAGCGAAAACCGGTACCGCCTAACACTTTCTTGGATGTCCTGTATAACCCGTCGGTTCGGTTGCCTACAGAGGAGGACTTGGCTATCCCTGACCCGGAGGCACGACTGGTGGCGGCTCTTCACGTCATACCAGACTGGACAATGCCATATCTAGCTTATATAACCCGGGGAGAGTTGCCTGAGGATGAAACTTTGGCCAGACAAATCACCTGGCGGGCTAAGTCAATGATCGTCATCGATGGCGAGTTGCATCATCGCAGTGTTTCAGGGACTTTTCAGCGTTGTATCTCCCCTGAGGAAGGTCAGGAGATCTTGCGCGAGATCCATGAAGGGGATTGTGGCCATCATGCCGGTTCAAAATCTCTTGTGGCCAAGGCTTTCCGTCATGGTTTTTATTGGCTGACGGCTCACGCTGATGCAGAGGACTTGGTCAGTAAATGCGATGGTTGCCAAAGGTTTTCACGACGGGCTCATATGCCGGCTCAGGAGTTGAGGATGATCCCAATCACTTGGCCCTTTGCGGTCTGGGGGCTTGATATGGTTGGGCCTTTTAAATGGTCCAAGGATAAGAAAACCCACGTCTTGGTGGCAGTTGACAAATTTACGAAGTGGGTGGAGGCTGAGCCAATTAGCAAGTGCGATGCAGCCACGGCGGTTCAATTTATGAAAAAGGTGATTTTCCGCTTCGGTTTTCCGCACAGCATCATAACTGACAATGGCACCAATTTATCCAAGGGCGCTATGGAAGAATTTTGTCAACGAGAGCACATCCGACTTGATGTTTCCTCAGTGGCTCATCTCCAATCCAATGGTCAAGCTGAGAGAGCTAACCAGGAGATTCTGAAGGGCATCAAACCCCGGCTTTTGGTCCCTTTGCAACGGACGCCGGGTTGTTGGGTGGAGGAGTTGCCCTCCGTCTTATGGAGCATCAACACTACTCCTAACAGGTCTACAGGCTTCACGCCTTTCTTCATGGTTTATGGAGCAGAAGCAGTCCTCCCCAGCGACATCCGTCACGATTCACCTCGTGTGGCGGCTTATGTTGAGACGGATAATGAACAAGCGCGCCAAGATGCTCTGGACTTGTTGGACGAACAGCGTGAGGTGGCAGCAGCCCGTTCAGCGATTTACCAACAAGACCTGCGCCGTTATCATAGCCGCCGGGTCAAATCCCGGGTCTTCCAGGAAGGCGATCTTGTGCTCCGGCTCATCCAGGATCAAACAGATGCACACAAGTTATCCCCACCTTGGGAAGGGCCCTTTGTGGTCAGTAAGAACTTGCACAACGGGTCATATTACCTCATTGATATTCGGGAACATAAAGATTCGCGTAAATCTGAGGAGGAGACCCATCGGCCGTGGAATATAGCTCAGCTTCGGCCTTACTACACTTGAGCTGCCGGCTCTCGTGGTGTACATATTTATCTCAGACATGTATATTATGATAAGCAATAAAGCAGGGCCTCTGTCCTTTTTTCTCCCCCAATTATGTGTGTGCTATTTTTTACATGCTGACTTAAAGGAGGATCCGGCTTATGATCGTATTTGAGTCCAGCCGTAAGCAGTAAGGTCACTTGGGGGCTTCCTGTTCAAACATGGGTCGTATTCGAACCAAAGAGAACATAGCTGTCGATACCCACTTGATTGGCAAAGTGTCGAGCTCGTTGGGAAGTTATCTTTGATCATATTTGAATCACAGTTTAACCCCTCTGAGAACCGACGTGGATCGTATTCGAATCAGCGTCGTTAAACAATTTTAAGAATCACTTGGGGGCTTCCTGTTCAAACATAGGTCGTATTCGAACCAAAGAGAACATAGCTGTCGGTACCCTCTTGATTGGCATCGCCACACCCACTGGGAGCTATATGATCGTATCCGAATCTTGGCTTAACCCCTTTTGGGCCGGGTCTCTGGTCGTATTCGAACTGGAAGCCCCTAAGTTCTGATTTATCACAAGTTTACTCTGATTATGACAAAGTGTGTATGGCCGGGTTTCACCTGCCGGCTTAATTTTGGGTTTATCTTGTTAATTGAACATCATGGATGTCATCAAGGCAAGTCAATTAGAGTTAAGATACCAACCGTGCTACCCAGGTTAATAATCCGAAAGTATGCTTGCAGGCCGTTAAGTGTGTTATCACGGCTATGTTCAGAGTGTAACTAAGGACCAGTCCTTTTTGATTCATATTCCGGGTTATCCATCTCAAACACCTGCTTCTCAGGGTGGTAAGCCGCCTTGAGACTTGTGATTTGCCTTTCTATGCAGATACTTAAAAGCACCTTTTAAGGTTGAGCAAGGACAAAGGGAAAATTATGACCCGGAGGAACACCAAAAGGATAACTTCAAGGGATTTCAGCATTCATTACATGCACGATGGCACGGCAGAGATAAATTGTTGCGCCTATTCTATTACAAAATTCATCAAGTCTCAAGGATGGAGCGTTGTTCGGTGAACCGCCAGCCGCTTTATGATGCCTGTTGAGTGGAAGTCCCCGGCTCGTTCCTGTCTTCTGCTCCGGCTGATCCCAAGACCTCGAAGGTTGACGACTTCCAGTTGATACCACTGAGAGCTTTGAACTGGGCTTCTTCGTCAATTAACCCGGCCGGGTCAATTTCTGGGGCGAAGGTGTGCTGACGAGCCGGAGGAATCAGATTGAGAGCTTCATAGCGAGGGGTTGGAATCCTCTGATTCTCCGCGTTGTACCCCGGCTGATACTTGGTTAAGTTGGTGTCATTCCCGATGATGGTGGCCACCGGGCGTACAGCCTTCACGCATGCCGCGAAGTCCTTCTGGTCGAAGGCTGAGCCGTCTTCCTTCAGACTTGGGTAACCCAGGGCGATGTCTGCCGGGTCTAGCTCCGGCAGGAATGCTTTGGCCCGGCTCAGCGCGGCAATTGCTCCGGCTCTTGCGGAGGCTCGGCGTAGCTCCTGGATCCGCTGTGGCAGAACAGCGAGCCGGCGCAGGACTTCGGCCAGATGGGTTGGCACCTCGTTGGATAGGGCCACCACAGCTAAGGCGCGCTGTGACCCGGTGTAGAGTTGTTCCACCAGGGTGTACACGGCCTTTAACTTGGTGACCACGCTCTGGTTGAGGTTGGCACTCCTGGGACCTGTTTAATAAAGATCAGATAAGCCGGTGACAAGGATGAATCATAACATATACAGACTTGATGAAAGCCGGCGAGGCGACTTACCGAAGATAGCAGCCACCATTTGGGAAACCTAGCGCTTTAGGCCGGAGAGCTCAGCGGTCTTCTCAGTGAGGGCCTTCTCCGCCTGTTCTGCCCGGGTCACCAGTGCGGCTTTTTCCTCAGCCCAGCCCTTCCGCTCAGCATCAAATTCGGTCTTCAGCTTCTCTTGAGCGGCGATGCTGGAGACAAACTTGGCGTTTGCCTTCCGGGTCTCCATCTCTTGTGTCTTTAGCCGGCTCTTGAGATCCGCAAGGTCCGACTCTAATTTCTTGCCAATAGCCTGCATATATTTCCAGGTTATTAACAGTCATTCTATAAGTCCCAAGCGCTTTCCAAGCAAAGACACTTGGCACTTGGGGGCTAATGCATATTGAACGTATCTGTCTACGTACTGCCGGCTTAGTTAAGTAAGCCGGGGCCTAAGTCTACAATATATTCAAGTATAAGTTGTCGACTTGGGGGCTAGCATGACAAGGGTCACTATGCAGAAAGTAAGAAGACAGCAGAAGGATACCTCAGATTTTTGTTGGATCTGGTTGACCATGGCGATCTCGGCGTCCCGGCTCTTGTGAACTTGGTTGATGTAGCCAGAGACGAGCTCTCCAATGCTCAAGTCTGTGTAGCTGGAAAGGTCCAGATTCACCTGGTGGGGCTGCAGCAACTCCCCCTTCGCGGAGCATTTGGCCAGCACGGTCGGGCGCCCCGGCTCAACATACTCCGTCCGGGTAATTACCACGTCCGGGTCGTCAGCTGGTGGGGCTGAGCCGGAGGCCTCCGGGTTAACCGACGCTTCGGTCGTTGTCTTGGTAGTCGGGGCAGGGGCGTCAGGCGCCGTGTCCATGGGAATGGTGGCTTCGAGGGCGGAGGCAGCTGGCGGCTCTTGAGCCGTCGCTTCCGGCTCAGGCAAGTCCGGCACTCCGGCTGACCTGGTCTTCTTTGCTCTTTTGGTGAGCTTTGCCTGGGCACTGAAAAGGCAGAAATGTTAGGCATACAAAGAGTAAATACAGACAGATAATGTAAGGAGATTGTTATTACCCAGGTGCAGTCTTGAAGGCCGGCAGACTTGACTGCATGGAGTCACCCGAAGAGGGGGAGGTCTCCTGATAATTGGAGTCAGAAGAGTTGAGTGGCTGACGGATGACACCTGCCAACGGATGAAAAGGGTACAGGTGAGAAAAAACCTTAGGGCGACGCTTCCTTGTTGCGTCGGGTAACCCGGCGGAGAGGTCGGTATCCTTGCGGGCCCGGGTGTGACGCCGGCTTTCGTGAACCTGCTGCTTCAAAAGAAATTGAGGGTCTTGATGAGCTAATGGATGAGAAAAGCTTACTTTCCGGGTTACTCTTCGGACTTTCAGCTGTGGCAAAGGCTCTGAGTCGGAGGAAAGTGATGTTACCTCTTCAACCACCGAGTTACTGGCGCCGGTGTCATCCTGTCAATAAGCAAAATGTTGATAAGGCGGACAGCAACAAACAACAAATATGGCAAGAGTTTAAAGGTTTAAGGGTTACCTCTGACTCGGAGCTGTCGCTTAATTGCAGTAGCTCCGAAGCAGTGGGTCTGCTTCCCTTTTTGCGAGGGGCGGCTTTCTTGGCGGCTTTCTTCGCCTTCCTGGCCTTCTTGGCCGCCTCATGGTCATACTTGACCCGCCAGAATTTATCATCAGCCTGAGAAATACAGTAATGAATTCTTAAAATGGTTCAGAGCAAGGTGACGTGCAAAGGAAGTTGAAAGGTTAAAGTCAGCGGCTTACCGCTGGGGCTGGATTGGTCTTGCAGAACGGGGCTAGCCCGGTTCTTCCACAATCTGCCAGGCTCTCGTTTAACAAAGCCTTGGTTTCTTCTTCAGCAACGTCTTCTGGAAGATCATTGCGACTGTGCCTCTGCGGGTCATCCTTTCGCCCGGTGTACTCACACATTAAGCCGGGGCGACGGCTCAATGGGATCACCCGCCATGAGATCCAGACCCGGACCAGGTCTATTCCGTTCAGACCGTTGCCTAGCAGGGCCTTGATCTTATTGATCATTGGAAGCAGAGGCTGGCGTTCCGCGGCGGTCAGTTTGTCGGATAGCGGATGAGTCGGCTCTAGGCGTGTTGGGCGAAAGCCGGGCAGCGGGTTCTCGTCAGCCGGGGACGTGTCTTGGCAGTAGAACCAAGTCATATTCCAGTCCTTGGGGTGGCTTGGCGGCTCTGCGTAAGGGAATAGACAGTCCCTGCGCCGTTGGATGGAGATGCCGCCTAATTCCAGACTTGGCCCGTTCGCACACTCGTTTTGGCGGTTTAAGTAGAACAGTTCTCTGAAAAGCAGCAAACTGGGCTCCTCTCCAAGGTACACTTCGCAAAAGACTTGGAAGTTGCAGATGTTGGATACGGAGTTGGGTCCTATATCCTAAGGCCGAAGGTCAAAGAAGTTGAGCACGTCCCGGAAGAATTTTGAGCCGGGCGGTGCGAAGCCCCGGCTCATATGGTCCGCAAAGATCACTACCTCCCCGTCCCTCGGCTGTGGTCTTTCTTCGGACGGATCAGGGGCACGGTAGGACATCACTTCCTTCTTGGGCAGATATCCAGACTTAATGAAGTTGGCCAGGGTGTCGTCAGTAACATTGGATCTCATCCAGTTGCAAGTGATGGGAGCCTTGGGAGGCATGGTGAAGGTTGGTGGTCTATGGTAAAGAGAAAAGTGTCCGGGTTAATTGTAAGCCGGAGATTATCATTCAAACTACAATGGCGGCTTATGAAGGGGACAAATGATATATATTCAGATACGGTGGGTTATCTAAGCCGTAGGGGCATTCAGAATAAGTTGGTCATCTACGGCTTACTGCAGTTAAGCCGGAGGATTCTACAGAGCATGGTTCTCTTTAAACCGGAAAGTTCTATGGCGCGTGTTTTCTTTAAGTCGGCAATATAAGCCGCCAAGATTCAAGGGCTGCAGTTTTTACTAAGTGTGGTAAAACAAATTTCACATATTGCAGTAACTTTTTCGGATCAAAATGGTCAGGTGAAATGAAAATTTTCTAGACCTAAAAAACAGAGGCGGAAGAAGTTCTTGAGGATTGAACATGGTTCTTATGCAGTAAAAAGAGGGTTTTTGCAGGTGAAATGGATCCCAAACATCTACCGCACTGACTTTATGCAAGGTAAAAGATCAACCGAGTGTGGTGACTACAAGAGCTACTGAGGTTTGGGGCAATGGTGATGAACGCGAAGAACACAAGATGAACCCTACCGTAGATCTATCTGACAGGGCAAAGGAGACTCACCGGAGTTGGAAAGAGCGGAGGTCGCTGCCGTGAATCTGGTCCGAATCAGGGTGATGCAGCGGCCGGGTTGATGAAGACCAGGGGCGCGACGGCGGCGGCAGTGGCGGAGCTCGGGCAGAGGAGCGACGGCGCGAGGAGGAAGAAGGAGAGTGTGAGAAGAAAGCGCTGGGCCGGCCTATTTATAAGGCAGAGTCATAAGTGGGCGCGAGATTCAAGGAGACCACGGCGTGGTTATCTCCCCCTCACGGCGCCTCAATTTTCGGAATGACAGTAAAAGCAAAGATCCGTTGCGGATCTGGCGGAGTAAAAAACGGACTTAATGGAGGATGACGTCACGGCGGATTATCCGGAGTCCAGAGGATGACGTCACTCCGGGTTATGGCCTTCACATGAATGGTAAGCCGGAGATTTTTTTGTCGGCAGAGTTGAAGATTGACACGAGCCGGCTCAAGTCAATCTGGGGCCTAATGTTGAGGATGTAGACCTTGGAGTCACCCGCCAGGAGGGCCGGGTTACTCTTTGGATGGTCATTGCCAGAAGCCCGGAGCCAAGTTTCAAGACGATGGGCCAGAGATGGGCTGAGACCCGGATATGGCTTAGGGCCTGTAGTTACAATCATTATTATGGTAGACTTGTAGTATAAGGCAAGTATGGTTTAGAGTCCGAGCCGAACGTTCTTATGAGCCGGCCGGGACTCTAAGAGCTGCTGGGCGTCAGCCTCCCTATATAAAGGGACGACCCGGCAGCGGTTTGAGGGCGACAACAATCTCATCGAGAGCCGGGCATAGCTGTTTAGCTCCGTGGCGATCGTAACCCTAATCAATAACACCTCAAACTGGACGTAGGCTTTTACCTTCACCGTAAGGGGCCGAACCAGTATAAATCCTCGTGTTCCTTGTCCCGCATAACCCCTTCAAGCTTCCTAGTTGCGATGGCTCCACGACTAAGTCCTAGCTTGAGGACATCTGCCGTGACAATTCCACGACAGGATAGGAATCTTTTCCGTCACAAACTCATGCTTGGCAACAAAAGGTCTTGAAATGAAAGAAAGAGATGCACCAGTATCAAATAAGACTTTTGCAGGAATATCATTAACTGAGAGATTACCCATTATCACATCAGTAGATTCCTCCGCTTGAGCTGCATTCATCATGTTCACCTTTGCAGACTTGGGATTATGCTTGACCACTGCATTGCTGGAAGATCTCACAGGAGGAGGAGGTGGAAGACGCCTTTGGTTGAAGCACTTGTTAGCATAGTGACCTTTCTGCTGACACTTGTTGCAAGTCACCTCTGAGAGTGGATGGTGATAAGGAGCATTGGACTTTGGAGCTTGATTTTGAGACTTGTTCTGATAGCCAGGGTTGGAAGAGTGGGAAGATCCATGGCCACCTTTGTTCTTCTGCTGGTAAGGCTGACGAAACGGAGGAGGAGGAGGCAACCAGAACTTCTGTTGCTTAGCAGCCACTAGTGAGGAAGAAGAAGACTGAACTGCGTCCCTGACTCTCTTCTTAGAAGCCTCACACTTGAGCTGAGCAGCCTCTTGCTTCAGTGCCATGTTATAGAATTGATCAAACTGAGTAGGCTCAACAAGAACGAGAGCTAACTGCAGATCCTCTCTAAGGCATCTCTGAAGTGATAGATCATGCTCTTTTCATCAGGAACGTCTTGCTTAGCGAAGCGAGCGAGTTTCTGAAACTGGATGTTGAATTGATACACAGACATGTTGCCTTGCTCGAGATTGCGGAACTCCTCACGCTTGCTCTCAACAACACTTTGTGGAATGTGGTGTGCTTTGAAGTCCCGACAGAAGTCAGTCCAAGTGATCACACGACCTCCTCTGGAATCTTTGTATTGTTGATACCAATCAGCAGCTTGGTCCAAAACATCCTTACTAAACATCTCCAAAAGGAGCATAGATCTCTCTGTAGCCACATGGATACATAGCAACAAAATAACAGCAGACACAAACTTAGAAAAACTACTAAGTCCCTGAAATCAGAAACATCACGAAGCCTAGTTTGCATGCTTGTGCTAGTCACCACAGAGATCACAAAAATACATGGCAGACACCTCTGTAAATATGGCATGGCATACATCAAAACACATGTAGAGCTCATGCCCATAAGATGCACACATCAAAATCAACAAAAATAACAAATCACCAAGTTCTGATAAGTAACAGCAGTTAACAGCAATTAGCACTCTTGCACCCGAGATTTGGGCATCAAGATGGACTCAAATGAACATGGTGCAATGGAGCAAAATGAAGAGCATCTCGAGACAAACATTTCGATATATTACACGCATGAAATGGAGCTATATGCAGAGAGTTATGATGCGATGAACATGAGCATGTATTGTAAATAATTCAAGACTTGGAGAAAAATCGGGAGAGGGGAGAAGTCAACCGCCTCGTTGACTCGATCGGATCTGGCCGAGCTCGACCTCGAGCTCGCCGGAGAAGGAAGGGGCGCGGTGGCCGGAGGTGTTGGAGAGGAAGGAGAGGAGCCGGCGGAGGGCGCGGCGTCGGAGGGCGGTGCGGAGGAGCGGGGCGCCGCGGGGACGCGGTCGCCGGCGGGTGCGGGCGGTGGCTCCGGCGTCGGAGGGCGGCGCGGAGGAGCGAGGCAGAGGACGGCGGAGGGCGGCGGCTGGCGCTCGCGGGCGGGGTGCCGCGCGGGAGGAGGAGGAGACGGGCCGGCGGGGGCCGGATCTGGGCCTCCCGGGCCCGCGCGGTCGGCGCCGAAGTGGGGCGCAGCCCGGGCGACGTGGCGCGCCGTGAGTGGCTGCGGCCGGCGGCGGAATTTGTCCGGCGGCGGCAGACGCGTCCGGCCGCGGAGAGGGGAAGTGGACTAGGGTTTTGCACCGCGAATATTTCGGAGGGGGAGGTGTTTTATAGGTAGAGGGAGCTAGGAGACTCCAAATGGAGTGCGGTTTTCTCCCACACGATCGTGATCGAACGACCTAGAGAATGGAAGAGACTTAGAGGGGTTTTGGGATGTTTGGAGGGGGGGTTTTCTGCAACACACAAAAGGACTTTGCGGTTACCCGGTTAGCCGTTGGAGCATCAAACGACCTCCAAATGAAACGAAACTTGACAGGTGGTCTACCGGTGGTATACCAAGGCCACATGGCAAACCTCGGTCCATTCCGAGAACGTTCAACACCCGCTCACGAAAAGAAACAAGAGGGGTGCGCCGGAGGAGGTGGGAGTGCCGGATTGCAAAACGAACAACGGGGAAAATGCTCGGATGCAAAAGACGAACACGTATGCAAATGCAATGCATATGATGACATGATAAGAGATGCATGACATGAACAAAATGCAATACGAAAATCAAAACCCTACCATGAAGTGAATATCATAACACATAGCCGAAAATGGCAAGAGTTGGAGTTACAAATATGGAAAGTTACATCCGGGGTGTTACAGATCATTACTAGTTTGCGACCGTTTGCGTAGCTTCTCATCTTACTCTTGTACTCATAAGTTAGCCACCATACATTGCTTAGCCGCTGCTGCAACCTCACCACTTATCCTTTCCATACCCATTAAGCTTTGCTAGTCTTGATACCCATAGTAATGGGATTGCTGAGTCCTCGTGGCTCACAGATTACTACAGCACCAGTTGCAGGTACAGGTAATGCGATGATCATGACGCGAGAGCGATGATTGCCCGTTTTGAGTTCTTCTTCGTCGATCTTGGGTTAGGTTCCTGGTCGGCAGTCTGGGCTAGCAGGGTGGATGTCGTTTGAGTTTCTGTTTGTGTTTCATCTGTAGCCGGATGTTGTTCTATGTATGATGTATTGATGTATTCTTGCGGCATTTGTATGCCTTGTATGTATCCCCATCTATTATGTAATGGATCGATGTAATGATATCCACCTTGCAAAAGCGTGTCAATATGCGGTTCTATCCTTGGGGGGACCCTCGAGTCTCTTTAGGATAGTGTCGCATATTGGGCGTGACAAAGACCCATAGTCATTCTCCTCCGGTCCCTTCCTTCTGTCGGCACCACTCCAACCATGGCCTCCTGGCGCTCCAAAGCTCTCTTGGACGTACTGTCGCAGGAGCAGACGAAGGACATCGGCGGCTCCGCTCCTGGCGCACTCCAAAGCTCTCTTGGATGTACTATCGCAGGAGCAGACGAAGGACATCGCCGGCTCCCCCCCGGGCGCCCTCCGCTGCCGCGACCACGAAGCCAGCGCGCGTGCGCGGGCGCAGCCGGCAACGATGAAGAGTAGTACATGGTAGGTTGACGCCGCTCTGGTCCCATGAAGTACACCACTCCTCCACTCAGTCGACGCCAAGCTTGGTAGGGTAACATCAGCGGCCGATTAGCCGCTTGACGGCGACGTGGAGGCGGAAATCTTCAGAACCTTGTGCTCCGGAGGAGGAGGTTATCGAGGCGGAGCTGGACAAGGCCGAGGCGGATGAGGAGGAGGTAAAGGCAAATGCCGGAGCGTCAGTTCCCGGGGTGATAGAGGCAAAGGTGTCCCGTCTTTCGATGAGATGATGGATATCGCTTTGGTGGAAGTTGACTTTGACGATCCAGCTACGAACGTGCGATGACGTCGCGCCTTAGCAATCGCTAAACCAACTCCGAGAGGTTATTGACCACGCCGGAGCACGATCAACCTGACCACGAGGGTTTGTTTCCTGCGAGCAAACGAAGAACAAGCAAGAAACTGAGATTGCAATCTGGATATTGTGAATATAAGATGAAAGCTTTATTAATCAAGGTGGGGTTCTGTGACGCCTTTGTCTGGTCGTTGAACACAAACGAAGTACGCGAAGTTGCAGCTTTGGCGAACTTTTAATCTAAACAAAACCCAAAGTCTAAACGACGCCCTAAGGGCTGTATATATGGAGGAAGAGGGGGGAATTTCGTGGCCCTTGGGGAAGGGGTCCGAAACCAACCCTATCTCTTGTTTCCCCACACATACAGACTCTAAAAATAGCCTATACTCAAGTATTTCGAAATTACATGGGCCTGGCCCAATAATAAGGTGACGCAGCACCTAGAATAGCCTCTGGACGAAAGTTATGAAGTAGCATCTTGTATATTTCGTCCAAGGCTTCATGCACGCATTATGGTGGCTTCAATGTCCTGAAATCATCACTTGTAACTCCGTTCTTGTCCCCCATGCGCATGCCCTCATCTCCATGCTTGTTCTTGCTCCAATGTTCATCCTTCTCAAAGCTAGGCCCTTCATTTGTAAGCAAAACAAATGTATCCAATTTAGGCAGCATCATATTCTCATGAACATTAGAATCATTACCAAGAAACGAAAGTACCTGGTAATTTAATTGGCGTGCGCGAGCTCTAGTAATTGGTCCAGTATGTATAGCAGCAGGGGCTGTGGGTGTAACAATGGTATGGATGTCCTCATCATCCTCCCCTTCTTGAAATGAAGTCGTCCTCGACGGAAGCTCATCTCCCTCACCCAAATAAGGCTTCAAATCTGCAATGTTAAAAGTGGGACTAACCCCAAAATCTGCAGGCAGCTCAAGTTTATATGCATTATCATTTATTTTCTCTAACACCTTAAAAGGACCATCAGCACGTGGCATTAGCTTTGATTTGTGCAAATCAGGAAATCTATCCTTACGCAAATGTAACCAAACAAGATCTCCAGGTGCAAACACAACATGTTTTCTACCCTTATCTCCAGCAAGTTTATATTTAGCATTCATACGCTCAATGTTTTCCTTAGTTAACTCATGCATTTTTAAGATCAATTCAGCACGTTGTTTAGCATCAAAATTAACCTTCTCCAAAGATGGAAGAGGCAACAAATCAATAGGTGCACGAGGTAGGAAACCATACACAATTTCAAAAGGGCACATCTTAGTAGTAGAATGCAATGACGATTATAAGCAAACTCAATATGAGGCAAGCATTCTTCCCACATTTTCTTATTATTCTTCAAAACAGCCCTAAGCATAGTAGACAATGTTCTATTGACTACTTCAGTTTGTCCATCAGTTTGGGGATGACAAGTAGTACTAAAAAGCAGTTTAGTCCCCAACTTAGCCCATAAACATCTCCAAAAGTGGCTAAGAAATTTAGTATCACGATCTGAAACAATAGTATTTGGCACACCATGCAAACGAATAATTTCACGGAAGAACAAATCAGCAACATTAACAGCATCATCGCTTTTATGACATGGTATAAAGTGTGCCATTTTTGAGAATCTATCCACGACAACAAATATGCTATCCCTCCCCTTCTTTGTTCGAGGTAAACCTAAAACAAAGTCCATAGATATATCCTCCCAAGGAACACTAGGTACAGGCAAAGGCATATATAAACCATGAGGATTGAGTCGTGACTTAGCTTTTTGACATGTAGTGCAGCGAGCAACAAAACGCTCAACATCCCGTCTCATCTTTGGCCAAAAGAAATGTGTAGCAAGTACGTCCTCCGTCTTCTTCACGCCAAAGTGTCCCATTAATCCTCCTCCATGCGCCTCCTGCAACAACAAAAGACGAAGAGAGCTAGCTGGAATGCATAGCTTGTTAGCACGGAACACAAATCCATCATTAACGACAAACTTGTTCCAGGTTCTTCCTTCTTTACAATTCTGCAAAACATCTTAAAATCAGCATCATGCACATATTGATCTTTGATGGTCTCCAAACCAAATATTTTGAAGTCAAGTTGTGAAAGCATAGTATAGCGACGAGACAATGCATCAGCAATAACATTTTCTTTACCCTTCTTGTGTTTAATGACATAAGGGAAAGTTTCAATGAATTCAACCCATTTAGCATGTCTACGATTCAGTTTAGCTTGACTTTTAATATGTTTCAAAGATTCATGAACAGAATGTATAACAAATTCTTTGGGCCATAAATAATGTTGCCATGTTTCTAAAGTCCGAACAAGAGCATATAGTTCTTTATCATAAGTAGAATAATTCAGACTAGGCCCACTCAATTTTTCAGAAAAGTATGCAACAGGTTTACCATCTTGTAATAACACACCTCCTAATCCAATTCCACTAGCATCACATTCAAGCTCAAAAGTCTTATTAAAATCAGGAAGTTGGAGTAAAGGAGCATGTGTCAACTTATCTTTCAATACCGTGAAGGCTTCTTCCTGTGCGGTACCCCAAACAAAAGGCACATCCTTCTTTGTAAGCGCGTTGAGAGGTGCAGCAATGGTGCTAAAATCTCTCACAAAACGCCTATAGAAACCAGCAAGTCCAAGAAAACTCCGCACTTGTGTGACCGTTTTGGGCTGCGGCCAACTCTCAATAGCTTCAATCTTGGCTTTATCAACTTCAATTCCCTGTGGAGTAACAACATAGCCAAGAAAAGATAGTCGGTCGGTGCAAAAGGTGCACTTCCCAAGGTTACCAAACAAACGTGCATCACGTAGAGCAATAAAAACAGCACGTAAATATTCCAAATGTTCTTCCAAAGATTTGCTATAAATTAGTATATCATCAAAATAGACTACCACAAATCGTCCAATGAAAGCACGTAAAACTTCGTTCATTAGTCTCATGAAAGTACTAGGTGCATTAGTTAACCCAAAAGGCATGACTAACCACTCATATAAACCAAACTTAGTTTTAAATGCAGTTTTCCATTCATCTCCCAATTTCATACGAATTTGATGGTATCCACTACGCAAATCAACTTTGGAGAATATTGTAGAGCCACTCAATTCATCAAGCATATCATCTAGCCTAGGAATAGGATGACGATAACGAATAGTAATATTATTAATGCCTCTACAATCAACACACATACGCGACGTACCATCCTTTTTAGACACTAGTATAATAGGAACAGCACAAGGACTAAGAGATTCGCGTATATAACCTTTGTCGAGCAGCTCCTGTACTTGACGCATAATCTCCTTCGTCTCCTCTGGATTGGTACGGTATGGTGCACGGTTGGGTAGCGATGCACCGGGAATTAAATTAATTTGATGCTCAATCCCTCGAATAGGTGGTAATCCCGGTGGCACGTCTTGTGGGAAGACATCAGCGAACTCCTGCAAAATGTTAGTGACAGCAGGGGGCAAAGAGGAAGGCACGTCCTCGAATGAAAATAATGCCTCTTTGCACACAAAAGCATAGCAAACAGATTTGTTGAAATCTAGCTCATCAATATCAGATTTTGTGGCAAGTAAACATGCACTTTTCAATTTAATTTCAGAAACAACACTAGATGGTTTATTATTAGGTTTCATTTGTTGCTCAAATTCTTTTGCCACAATCTGATTTTCACTCTTATTTTTCTCCTGTTTTGCTTTATTAGCTCTATTAATGTCATCTTTCAAAATGGAATCAGGAGCCATAGGAAGCAAAGTAATATTTTTATCCTTATGAACAAGAGTATACTGATTGTTTCTACCATGGTGTACAGAATTTTTATCAAATTGCCATGGTCTACCAAGTAATAAGGAACATGCTTGCATGGGTACCACATCACAATCAACATAATCAGCATATGTAGAGATACTAAAATGCACACGAACAGTACGTGTTACCTTAACCTTGCCGCTGTTGTTGAACCATTGGATGTAGTAAGGATGTGGATGTGGTCTTGTGGTGAGAGATAGTTTCTCCACCATCTCCATGCTAGCCAAGTTGTTACAGCTCCCTCCATCTATGATGACGCGAACAGAACGTTCCTTCACAACTCCCTTTGTATGGAACAAATTATGCCTCTGATTTTGCTCTGCTTGTGTGACCTGCACACTCAAAACACGTTGAGCAACTAAACATTCATACCTGTCAGCGTCTTCAGGAGCCATGTATTGCGTCTCATTTTCAGAATCATCTCCACCATGTTCTTCACGTGTAATAAGAGCCAAAGTCTCCTCATCATAGTCACTAGCGGACTCATACCCACCATCCTCAGTAGCAATCATCACACGCTGAGATTTGCATTCTCTCGCATAATGTCCTCTTCCCTTACAACGACGACAAATAATATCACTTGTGTGCCATGTTGACGCCATGGAAGAAGAAGAGCTCTGCGCAGGCCCGGCAGGTGTGCTCTTGGCAGAGAGTGGTAGTTGTGCCTGCTTTCTTGTATCACGGCTGGAGGTGGCACCTGATGGAGGTGATGGTGAAGTGGAAGTAGAGGATGCACGTGGTGTCCATGATGAAGGTCGACCTGCAGAAAAGTTAGTTCGCGCCAATGCCTGTCGATCCTGCACTTCATGTTCAGCTTTACAAGCAAGATGGAATAAACGAGTGATATTATTATAATCCTTATACTCTAGAATGGTCTGAATCTCTTTATTTAATCCACCCATAAGACGTGCAAGCATAGCTTCATTCTCCTCAACAATACCACATCTAATCATGCCAGTTTGTAATTCCTGATAATATTCTTCTACAGAATTTTTCCCTTGTCTTAAGCGCTACAATTTTTGAAGTAATTCACGTTGATAATATGGTGGAACCCAACGAGTACGCATAGCAGTTTTCAAAGCAGCCCAAGTAGCTGGAACAGGATATAATCTACAATGTTCAGACCACCAAACACATGCAAAGCTAGTGAAAGCACAAACAGCAGCAGGAACACGTCTCTCCTCAGGATATTGTAAACATGTAAATCGTTGTTCAGTTTCTAGCTCCCAAGTAAGATATATATCAGGAACATATCTACCCTCAAATGGTGGAATATTCAATTTCAGTTTAGGGAGATGGTCATGATCTCGTACCTGAGGTGGTGGTGCCGGCCTACCGTTGCGAATATATACCTGAGGTCGACCTGCTGGTGGTCGTGCTGGTGGCTGCACGTAGTTCTGATTTTGATCAACCTCATCCTCATAATCGCCCGCATAATCGTCATCCTCCTCAGCCGCCGCAGTAGCAGGAGCCAAAGAAGCATCAACAGTAGGTGCAGTGGCACCCGAATTTTGACCAGTCTCAATTGGAACGCGCTGTGCTCGTCCCACTTGATTTGGAAGGCGGCGTTGGAGATGTGGTTGTTGTTGTTGTAGAGGTGCGACATATGCAGCTGGTGGTGGTTGGGGAAGACGCTTAAGTAATTCAGTAAACTTGTTATCCAGCTTTGTCTCGAACGACTTCTCCACGGCATCTATCTTCTCCATAGCCTCTTCAAATCTGTTTAGCACATCTCCCACCTGGCCACTCATCATTTGCTGAAATTTATCATGCAACTCCTTGTTCGTCATGTTCTCCCAATCAGTCTCATCGGCTTGTGATCCTGCCATGGTTAGCAGTAATAGAAACACAAAAGAATATGATCCTACAGACTACTAGGAAGTGGTGGTGATGGTGATGTGTCACAAATCCTTCAAGCGAATCTCAAATTCTTACCAGTTCTTACCCAGCAGCAGGTGGTGATCGGCAACCGTTGTAGTCAAAACTCTCAAAGCTTGGATAGAGCGATTACCAGGGAGAGTCAAACGCACGATGTAGATGTATGTGGAGCTGGGAAGGCTTATAATATGGTAGCAAAAATGGTCAGCAATAATCAATACAGAGATGCAAAGTTGAATAAACGCTCAACGACGGTACTGTGCTGGTCCTAGGCTAGACCGTGCTAGAGACGCGAGCCTAGAACACTAACAAAATCACGGCGCTGCACGTAAACAAAGGAAAAGCACACTCTGGAATTTTTTTTTGCTCTTTTTTTCGCGCTCTTTTTTTTGCGCCTCTTTTTTTGCGAAAAATCACTATAATGGCGAGTGTCTCAAAATTCTTCCCAGGTCAAACTGACAGGATAGGCACAAAATTTTTTTGACTAATTTTTTTCCGGAAATCAGGGCAGCGACGACGAGAAAGTGCGACAAAAAATCATTATGATGGCGAGTGTCTCAAAACACTCCCCGGGACCTAAAAATAGGATAGGGAAAAATATTTTTGGTCGCCGAAATTTTGGCCTAAAAACTGCCCGGGGGTCTCCAGACTCTTTTTTTTTCGAGACCTACTCAGGCAAGGAAACACGAAACGGAAAATAGATGGATCTCTAAAACAAACCAAATATGAAAAGAACTCGGATTGGTTGTGGATATATGGTGGTAGGATATGGCAGCGGTGGTGCTATATGGTAGCGGTGGTGGTATATGGATACGGATCGGTGGTGGTATATGGATACGGATTGGTGGTGGTAGATGGCAAGGCGATGATGATGGTGCGGCGGCGGCGTGACAACTTATGACCAGAACTCGAAACTCTAAAAGACTAGACTCTAAGACCAGCAACTTGACACGACGATGCAACCGCAAATTCAACAAAGCAAAAACCCTAAAAAGATTATGCAAAGGCTCAGATTGGTTCGGATATGATGAACTAACCCTAATTTTTTTTGTGGCTTTTTCGTGGACTGTAGGTATGAAGAACAGACTTGATCTAAACTACGAAAAACTGTAAAATCTCACCGAGCAACCTGGAAATCTGATACCACTTGATAGAGGCAAAGGTGTCCCGTCTTTCGATGAGATGATGGATATCGCTTTGGTGGAAGTCGACTTTGACGATCCGACTACGAACGTGCGATGACGTCGCGCCTTAGCAATCGCTAAACCAACTCCGAGAGGTTATTGACCACGTCGGAGCACGATCAACCTGACCACGAGGGTCTGTTTCCTGCGAGCAAACGAAGAACAAGCAAGAAACTGAGATTGCAATCTGGATATTGCGAATATAAGATGAAAGCTTTATTGATCAAGGTGGGGTTCTGTGACGCCTTTGTCTGGTCGTTGAACACAAACGAAGTACGCGAAGTTGCAGCTATGGCGAACTTTTAATCTAAACAAAACCCAAAGTCTAAACGACGCCCTAAGGGCTGTATATATGGAGGAAGAGGGGGGAATTTCGTGGCCCTTGGGGAAGGGGTCCGAAACCAACCCTATCTCTTGTTTCCCCACACATACGGACTCTAAAAATAGCCTATACTCAAGTATTTCGAAATTACATGGGCCTGGCCCAATAATAAGGTGACGCAACACCTAGAATAGCCTCTGGACGAAAGTTATAAAGTAGCATCTTGTATATTTCGTCCAAGGCTTCATGCACGCATTATGGTGGCTTCAATGTCCTGAAATCATCACTTGTTACTCCGTTCTTGTCCCCCATGCGCATGCCATCATCTCCATGCTTGTTCTTGCTCCAATGTTCATCCTTCTCAAAGCTAGGCCCTTCATTTGTAAGCAAAACAAATGTATCCAATTTAGGCAGCATCATATTCTCATGAACATTAGAATCATTACCAAGAAACGAAATTACCTGGTAATTTAATTGGCATGCGCGAGCTCTAGTAATTGGTCCAGTATGTATAGCAGCAGGGGCTGTGGGTGTAACAATGGTATTGATGTCCTCATCATGGGGCTCACGGCCGGACATGGTGGTCGCGCGCTGGCGATCATTTAGATTAGGTTTACAGTAGGTTTTAGTATGGTTTGTGCGAAATATGTAATGAATTTCGTCCAGTTTATGGGAAAAGTTTTCCAAATGTAATGAATTTCATCTGGTTAATTTGAAATTTGCTTTGTTTGCACGAATTTCGTCCGGTTAGATCATATAGTTGTTGAAAGGTATGCGGGCAACATTGGATAGTCCTCTGGCATCAGTGTCCTCGGACAGATACCGGTGTAAATTTGTGGGTCAGCGCTGGAGATGCCCTAACTATCATGCTATAATTGCTAACAGTGCTCTATTATTTTGCAGGGGACAGATACCGTGTTTCACACTCCTCCCACGTAAGAGTGTAGACGCTTGCTTACATAAAAATGGAGCAAGTGGACGGCACTGTAGCACGTCATATCACTCAAACTAGTCAGCCTAACGCGCGGGAAAGCCCCGCCCTCGTCATTTTGTTCTGGATTTATATCGATTGATCACACGAAAATGTTACGCTTTGCAAGTTCAAAAGGAAAAGGCGGCACACTTAAAGCACGCCTGTCGCGTTCGCGTCGCACCCCTGACAGTCTGGCTCGCACACCGCTCACCAGAGGGGACACGCGTTATCTCGCATTTTCACTGACATGTGGGACAGCAATTGAATAAACCGTCGATAGCCGATAGCCGATATCTAATCGCTCGGCGGGCGTCGGCTGAGAAGAGAGAGATGGGGGAGGGAGAAGAGATCGCCCGCCCGCCGCGCACGGACTCCAAGCAATATGGTGATAATGTGAGGTAGGCCATGTGGGAGTCCGGATCGCTTCCAAGCCCGCATCTGACCGCCCTGGCCCACCAGAAAAGCCCTCCCCCTCCCGTGCACGCTCCCCCCTTAGACACCAGCTGGCCGCATTCATAGCAAGTACAATACTGGGCTATAAGCACGCTTATGTGGAGGAGAGAGAGGCATTAAAAAAGTTAAGGAGTGAGCTCCACAAGAGCCCGTCTCTACACGTGCTTCTAGGCATAAAAAACTAATTCTAAAAAACAAAGGTACAAAAAAATAATTGTTTCTTTAAAAAAGAAGGTAAAAAACATTTGAGAGGAAATAGATAGAGAGAAAGTGAGAAAAAGTTGTAACCTTATAGCCAACCTTATAGTCAACACTATGGTACATGAGGAAGGATGGAGTTGTGCACATGCCAAGTTCACTCTGCTGCCGTGTTTCACACTCCTCCGTCGTAACAGTGGAGAAAATAGCTTTCATAAAAAATAAACAATGAATACTGTCGGCATTCTGGGAACCAGGGTACCCAGACTTGCCTGCCTGCGGCCCATGGCGTGGCTCCATCAATGGCCTGGTACGGCCCATCTTCAACATCGACAAAGCAAGATCCTCACTAGGGGCCAAGCTTCGCGAGGCGGACGACGCCGAGACCTCCAGAGGGAGCGGCCTCCCTAGGCTGGCTCTTGAGGAGTGGAGATTGTTATGCGAGCTCCCAACTCATGAGGTCAAGATGATGTAAGCCATGACGACCACGGCCAGGCGGGCGCAGGGTAGCAGGTTTCCTCTTTGGTGCTAAGGAGGCAAGCGTAGGCGCGGAGTCCCGAGAAATCAGCCAAAGGTTTTCATTCCTGTGCTACAAGACCAAGACCGCCAAGACGGATGTCATTGCCGAGCCCACCACGGCATCACTTCCAGAAGCTTTGCAGGCGAAGACCAACTTTCGTCAGGATAAGATGTACTACTTGTCTCCCTTCAAACTTGTCCGTTGTGGGATCCCTCCCACCTTCGTTTTGGAGTAAGAGGACCGAGGCCACTATCTATATCTATATCTATAATAATTAAAGACTCCCAAGAAATTACCATAGAAATTAGAAGCCGTTTATCTGGTGGGACCTAATTATTACGGTTCAGATCTACTCATATAATTATGGGAAAAAATTGAAGTCCATTTTTTTTCTAAATTCAGGCCAATAATATTAATAATCACTCAAAAGGCCCAGAAACTATCAATGCAAACCATGTCAGAGAGTCCATAATTTTCCATTGTCAAGAAATACAGTCCATAGCCTGCAAAAAGAAAAAGAAATAGAGTCCATAATTGCCCATTGTTAGGGACTTACTCCCTCCGTTTTAAAATATATGACCCAACTTTGTACTAAAGTTAGTACAAAGTTGAGTCATTTATCTTGGAAAGGAGGGAGTAGAAACCAGTCACGTTACAGCGGCACCAAAAGCCTCTTTCCCAGTCCGGCTCGTTTGGCTTCCTCGACGTATACGTCGCCGCCGCCAACCCACGATGTCGCCGCCGCCGCTCCTACCATCCCACGATGTCGACCCTGCCACCGCTGCCGCCATCCCGTGATGCCGCCGCCGATTCCTTCCTGACGCTCATGGTGGGGCGCGTTAGCACTGCACGGTCCCGCCGTCCCTGGCGCCCGTCGTCGCGCTGTGGTGACTGCACCGCGAGGGCGCCTCCTGCTGGCAACGGTTGTAGGTCCTCTTGCTAATCCTTTTCTATCTCATATCAATGACATCTTGAGCTTAAGATTTCCATCAACTCATCAATTGATCTGAAAAAGGGACACAGATTCACGGTGTAATCTCATCTCCCCAATCCCTTTTCTTTTTTATTCTATAAATAATATCTCATATTTCGAGTTCTGACAAATATGCAGCATGCCAACATAAATCTTTTAGGCCAATTACTGAATCAATCACAGGATGGCTGATGCAGCGGCTAAGGAAGCGGCCGTCGTAGTCAGTGAGGTTGCAGAGTGAAGGGACTGCAGTGGACTGTTGGCGCCAAGATCCCTACTCTATTCTCCATCTTTTCAATTCATCACAGTAGACAGAAGCATACAATTAGCTTTATCCCTAATGTTTCGGCAAGAAAATAAGTGGGATGTGTACATGGCATGTGTATCCATAAGGGTCTTGACTCGATTGTATAATGTTGGAAGGTGGAGCATGCAAGTTGGTGTGGTCTGCATAACTGCATTGCTTCTGGTGGCACAACAAAATCTGCATGGTAGGCCTTCCTTTGGCTAGCCAGTTCACTTTGATGTTTATAGGAGGTTTGAATTATATATGTTTTCCAATGTTGCCATGTGTTAGCCAACCGAATTAGTGTCTTTTCATGGCCAACTTAATTCGTTGATGTCTTTTCATATGAGCAGAATTGAAGGATGTGTGTTTCTCTCGAGTACATGCTAAATCTTGGATTATCTCCATGGCATATCCAATCGTCCTGCCATTTAATGGAGGTACGATGCTTGGAGTTTAAATATTCTTTCATGTGTTAGCTGCTAAATTGTGCACTTTTGTTGTTAGGTCAACTGGTAGTCAGATTTTAGAACTATTGGACATCCACAGTAAGCTTCAAGTACGAGCTGTACATGCATATGTTTTCTGGCAAAACTTTATTCCTTAAAGGTACACTCCATTTCTTTCTATATCGCACACATATAAGGTCTTATCTTTGTTATGGCCCTAACTGTACTCTACTATGCAACTATTCAAGTACTACACTCTACTCAATTTTTTTCCTGCTAAGCATGGTCATTGTTTTGTGTAATATTTTTGCAGGTATATCCTCCTTAGATCTCTCAAGTCAGATATGCATGTGAAGGGAAAAAAGTTAAGAGCTATGCCGTCGGCGTCCTAGCCAAGAATCTCGGATCAGGTTTTCCCCAAAGCAACGCACGCAAGGTGCTTCCATCAGCAACAGGGTTGCCTGGATGCCCGCTTACCTGCCCATTTATAAACCATGTAAGGTACATGGTAGCTCCTCCCCAGTCGGATCTAGAAGTATATCACATAATCTTGTGACTGGCCCGTTTTGTGCATTGATCTTGAAAAAGGGCAGAGGCTCAGAGTACATGATGGACTCGATTTGTTAATACAGTGTCCCAGCCACCTATGATCCCTTTCCTTTCCAATTTTTAAATCCTCTCTGTTTCACCCAGCATGCTGCCTTTTCAGAATATAATCAGTGAATCAATTGGTTAGTGGGAACATAGTTGATGCAACGGAGCATATTTTGTATGGACCATACTTTGTCTGAAGCAGATTGAGTTGGCGTGGTGACCTGCAAGGCTGTAGAGTGGAGAAACTACACTCTGCCCCAAACATATAGGCAAGTGTCCCCTTATTCATAAATTTCCTTCTGCATTTTACACTTCATTGAACTCATTAAATAGCCCCACAAATTGGCTTATATCTAACATGGAGAAAAATAACATTCAGTTTTTTTAGATCTATCAGCAATAATACTATTGATTGGTGTATGAGACAAAGAACAGCATAGAGATTTGATCTGCTTCTCCTCAAGCGGCACGACACAATCCTTGCACTAGGTCTATGGTCTTTGCAACATAAAGTAAATACTGGACAACAAGTTCACTTTGATGCTTACATGGGGCTTTATGAAGATTCGCATGTCGCGCTCATATTTAGATGAAGTTTAAAGATATTTACTAGTTTACTTGACCTAATATTTCCTAACAGTAGTGTTAGCTAATGAAATTAGTTGATGTTTCTCATAGTTTTAAATAGTGCGCTGTCTTGGCGCTAGATTGCTACCGGTTAAATAAAGTTACCTAAATCAGTTTTCACCAAATTATTGTATTAGGCATTCCGCCATGCACAAATTAGTATTCAGAAATTTATGTACCAACCTAATTATATATCCCCATATCAAATAAGATTTAGAATCTTCATCTTCAATGTCATATGATTTTAGGTACTAGCAACATGCAGTATGACATAACTATATATCACACTAAATTGCTTATGCTCTTGCAGCCTTGCATATACAACTCAAGTCCCCACTTCTGTATGTATTGCTGATATACCTTTTTTCCCCTTTCTAATCCATGTACAGATCTGTTGTGTGTGTGGACAGAGGAGTAGTCATATCTGTGATTAGAGAAGCATTGATGGGGTTGAGTTGGTGGACGTTTTTCTCTCAAAAAATACAGACTACATGTTTGTGCATTGATCTCCCATTGTAATCTTGATTTGCATAGCTAGAGTATTTCAGTTTGGTATGTGTCTCCTTAGTAAGTGGAGTAATATGATCTAAAAGACAGAAGATGGTCACACAACTGGAGATGAATACTGACTGGATTTGTAAGCCTCCACAATGTTAAAGGGATTTGGCAGGCCAGGTGGCTACCGTGGGTCCTTATTTTCCTCTCGTCCCTGGCGGCTGGAACCCTAGCCGCCGCCCAGGGAGGCCGATCTTCCAACGCCGCTCTCCGGCGGCTCCCCTCCGCCGGCGACCTCGGTCGTCGGTGGTGAGGGGGGCCGCCGGATCCACGCGTGTGGATCGTTTTTACTCTCGTAGTCTAGGTTTTTAGGTTGTTAATCGTCTTTGCTTCGGCGGTGACGATGACAACGTTGAATAAAGATTCTTCGGATCCTTCCCTGATGAGGCCATCGGTCCTATGGTTGGGGATGGATTTGGAAACCAGTCTGTTCAAGCAAGGATGGTGTGGCGGCGGCGACATCCTCGTGGTGGACCTGTGTCCTCGGGCTCCGCCGTTGTGACGGCGTTTGCTCCAGCGTCGGCGCGGAGCTTGGGAGGTAGTCCAGGAGCGGATGCAGATTGTGGTCTGCATCGACAACATCTGAAAGACGGAGCATGTGCTGGGCTCGTGGTTCGTGGATAGCATATATGGTTTCCTCCTTTGGTGTTTTAGTTGTGGTGGGGTGCTAGATCTGGAGTTCGATGGCGTGTCGGGGGTGTTGCCCCGGTCTGATTCGTTCAACGGTAAGGGCTTCACTTTTGGTGAGCCACCTTGGAGGTCCGCAAAGCTGCATATCAGTGATGGAGCCGCGTCGAGCTCGGGTGAGAAGGTGATTCGTCATTCTTTTCTTCGGTGGCTACTGTGGTGGTGCCGGAGGCAGGTGACGGGCGTTGGTGTCAAGCTCAGAGATGTTCTGCTATTTTTTCAGTTTTGTCATGTCGGTCTTTACGTGACTTGTACTTTGTTCTTTATGATATGAATGAGACACGTATTACCATGAAAAAAAAGACTCCACAATGTTTTTTTGACACTTTTGTACATATAATCAAACAAAAAAAACATTGTCGCTACTCCTGTTTAAGTGTGGGTAGGGATGATGCTCTGTATATTTGCAGTCTCCATTGGTGTCGACCAATAATATACCTATTATAAGAAATATACGACCCTGTCTTATTTGCTGTCAGGTCAACACTTGAATAAATCATACTTTCATTTAATTTTATATTAGCCAACATCTGCTTTAATTTTATTGAAGAACTTATTTTTATATTACATATACGGTTTAGCTTGCTATCTTCACCATGTGACGTGACCCAAAATTATTCTTAAAAAGGCTATTATCAGGTTATACGCAGTTACTATGAGCCTATGAGGTGATATTTAATTAGCACATAAATGAATACTCATGATTGTTCTAACGTATTGCATCTTAAAAGGTCTACCTGGATACGCTTTTAAATAATGACTTGCATTATTTTCAAAAAAATTCCCCACTTACCAGATGATCCTTGGCCGTGAGAAATAGTTGCATCCGTTGTTCAGGCTAATTTTGGCTACTTACTATTGGACGAGAAAATATGTGAACATAAATTAGGCTAATTTTGGCTACTTACTATTGGACGAGAGAAATATGTGAACATAAATTAGTTGCTTCTTTCTGGACCTGCTTTAAAATTAAATTATTAACTGATGATTAGTTGTCATGGAGATGATTTCAAAATATTCTCTAATTGAATTATGGCAACCAAGCTGGAGCAAGTTTTCCAAATACATATTTATCTATGAAAACTTGCATATTTTTACCTTGCAAGATCACTAGCTATTGGAGGGGGCTGAGATCCCCACTTCTGTATGTATTGCCGATATACCTTTTTTTCCCTTTCTAATCCACGTACAGATCTATTGTGTGTGTGTGTGTGGACAGAGGAGTAGTCATATCTGTGATTAGAGAAGCATTGATGGGGTTGAGTTGGTGGATGTTTTTCTCTCAAAAAATGCAGCCTATGTGTTTGTGCATTGATCTCCCATTGTAATCTTGATTTGCATAGCTAGAGTATTTCAGTTTGGTATGTGTCTCCTTAGTAAGTGGAGTAATATGATCTAAAAGACAGAAGATGGTCACACAACTGGAGATGAATACTGATTGGATTTGTAAGCCTCCACGATGTTTTTTTGACACTTTTGTACATATAATCATACGAAAAAAACATTGTCGCTACTCCTGTTTAAGTGTGGGTAGGGATGATGCTCTGTATATTTGCAGTCTCCATTAGTGTCGACCAATAATATACCTATTATAAGAAATATACGGCCCTGTCATATTTGCTATCACGTCAACACTTGGATAAATCATACTTTCATTTAATTTTATATTAGCCAACATCTGCTTTAATTTTATTGAAGAACTTCTTTTTATATTACATATACGGTTTAGCTAGCTATCTTCACCATGTGACGAGACCCAAAATATTCTTAAAAAGGCTATTATCAGGTTATATGCAGTTACTATGAGTCTATGAGGTGATATTTAATTAGTACGTAGATGGATACTCATGATTGTTCTAACGTATTGCCTCTTAAAAGGTCTACCTGGATACGCTTTTAAATAATGACTTGCATTATTTTCAATTTTTCCCCTACTTACAAGATGATCCTTGGCCGTGAGAAATAGTTGCATCCGCTGTTGAGGCTAATTTTGTCTAGCTTGCTACTTACTATTAGACGAGAGAAATATGTGAACATAAATTAGTTGCTTCTTTCTGGACCTGCTTTAAAATTAAATTATTAACTGATGATTAGTTGTCATGGAGATGATTTCAAAATATTCTCTAATTGGACTATGGCAACCAAGCTGGAGCAAGTTATCTAAATACACATTTATCTATGAAAACTTGCATATTTGTACCTTTGCAAGATTTTGGAGGGGGCTGAGAGATGCTGCATCCGTTTCTTCGAAAAAATAAAGGTGCGTCAAACTCTGCCTGAGCTTTTCCACACATGAAGTCCATCTAGAGCAAAATCATCACAAATAAACACTTTCTTTGTTTATTTTTCTCTCGCAATCTAGGCTGAGAAAGGCCTCCTGTTGTCCTTTGTGTGGTGCT
Organism: Aegilops tauschii subsp. strangulata; assembly: GCF_002575655.3. Classification (NCBI taxonomy): domain Eukaryota; kingdom Viridiplantae; phylum Streptophyta; class Magnoliopsida; order Poales; family Poaceae; genus Aegilops; species Aegilops tauschii. The sequence continues at coordinate 328,388,657 of NC_053041.3, read as the reverse complement.
AGGCTGCTGTCTCGGATGGAATAACACAACATCGCTTCTGTTGCATGCCCAAAGAACAGAATGAATGGTATCATTTAAAATTGATGGATTGAGTTTGCTGAAGACTTTTTCATTTGCATTCCTCCTTTTGAACGATACTAACATCACTGTGTATTGTGTAGTTTCTGTTAAATGTACTCCTTCAGTAGTTGTGCATACAGTGTGAGGGCATTTTCTTCAATTGCGCATCTTGCCCCAGTTATGATTTATAATTATAAATGTTTTTAGGACATAAAAAATATGTTTTTTTGTTTAAGATTGAAAAAACAGGCTTATGTATTATGAATGCTTATAAGTTTTAACTTACTTTAAATATTGCTCACAATTTTCAGCTATGTATGCAACACATTTGCAAATATGCTAGCCCGTGCATCTGCACGGGTTGACGACTTGTAAATATAGTTTAGCCACCACTAGCTCACACCAACACAAGAACTGACCTCCTGAGCCTGTTCTTCCTCTGTACTAGTTCATCCCCAGCCTCTCGCGAGGCTAATTCACATCAAAGCAGGAGTATAGTCTTACACCGTAAGGTGGCCCGAACCTAGGTAAACAACCGTGTCTCTTTTCATTTCCCGTTCATCGAGCTAGGCCGTGATAGCAACAAGTTGGTAGGTTGGGGAGATCGAGTTCCTCGCACACGCCCCAGAGTTCGAACCTTTCTTGAGTCTGGGGAGCCCTGAATCCGACATTTGGCGCGCCAGGTAGGGGCGTGCCGAAGCCTCTTCTGCACCGTTCGCTCCATCATCACCATGGCGGGAAGCCCGTGAAGTCACGTCGAGCATTGGGCAGCTCGGCCTGCCAGGGCGGCACCCCCCGGCCATGAAGCTCTCCACTCCGCGCTCCTCGCAGCCGGCACGCTCGCCGGCATTGATGACCGTCGGTGGCACGGGCCACCCCCGCCCACCTCCGCGCGGCACCGTAATCCTGCCACGGCACAGTCTTTAGGTTACGCCATGGCGTCGACGCTACGCGCTCGTCGGGAGCAGGCGAACACGCAAGCCACACTCATCGTGGCGCGAGAGCTGCTGCGGTGCAGGCTGGAAGAAGGCGGCCACGACGCCTTGCTTGGACAGGTCGCCGAGCTGCTCGATGCCGCCTGCGAGGGCGCAACATCCTTCTACACCCTACTTACGCCACAGACGCTGCCAGGGTCACGCGCTCGCCTCCGCTGCGCCCGTGTGCCCTTCCTTGGGGGGCCGAGAGATCTCGTGGCGGCAACCTAGCCCACGACACCGCTTGCCCACCTCAAGATGCGTTCCCCTAGGGTACGGCCGGGGCGGGCGGCCCCTTGCGGGGTCGCGCCAAAGTGCCACCCCCCGGTCATCGTGACCTGGTATCAAAGATGGCGGACAGCGGGGCAGGGGGACCGGGCGTCGATCTCAGGATGGCGGCACCAGGTGCCCCTACACCCCCGTTGATGGGCCACTGGGCACGCAAGGAAGAAGCCCGCGCTCATTCCTCTCGTCGGCTTGGACATCGAGACCGCCGGGGCCGCGTGCGGCCGAGGCCTATAGCGAGCAACCCCGACACCTCGTCGGCGCCTTCGACAACAGCAGCCACCGGGTACCACCAATATCTTTGGGACACAACTGCGCTAACCTTGGATCGCAGGTGAACCAAGCCATGCCTTCGGCCGTGCACTTCAGGGCTTTGGCCTTGCCCCGGGCAGGAGGGACGCACTGGGGGCAGCGCGGGAGGAACCCGGAGCCAGAGATTCCCCCACGCCACGCAGCGCAGGGCACCACCACGACGGTGGCGCGCGCCGCCTAGAGGTAGGTCCTTCACCAGGGAAGGCGCCGACGAGCCCTTCCCCTGGTAGAGGGCATGCGAAGGCTTGACCACCGCCAGAGGAGCGCCCGTGAAGGTCTTCGCTCGTGACACTCTCATGTAATAATGAGTTGGGGCTTTAAATGCCCCGGAGTCTCCTGAGCGTCGCCCTCGGGCCTCACGGGGGCTCCCACCCACGTCCAAGTGGAAGCACAATGCTCCACGCTGGCCTTCGACACTGTCCCCCAATGACTATGCCCACGTCTAGTGGAAGCACCGAGCTCCGCGCTGGTGAGAAGACTAGTGTAGGCGCCAGACGCGGCTGTCTCTTTTTGCCCTTTTCTGTAGCACAATTTGCTGTCTTTGGAATGAAATTTGGAGTTTCGCGTGCTTATTAAAAGAAAAAGGGGGGGAAACTTTTTGATTCGCAGTGTCTTCTTGCTCTTTGGTTTGTGTTAAAAGCACGGCTCATGCCTGCTACCCCCCCTCCAGCGCCTCGCGGAAGGGGGCGAGTGTGGTGTGCGCACTCACGCGCCAGGCTGGAGCCGCTGGCTAGCCCACAGCGTCAAGGCCCCCTCCGGGCCAGGGGCGTAACCACCCCGGGCCGTCGCCCACACCTTGCCAATACTCGGCAATTGGCTCCTCTCGCGGCGCTCTCGAGCGGCCCAGCATGCACGTGGTGAGGCTCAAGCCCCCGCGGACCCCCGAAGGGCCCGCCTCAGGTGGGGATGGCAATGGGTCGCGTTTGGGGCAGGTGGAGCTGGTCCAAATCCAACCCATGACCCATCTTCCAGCCCTCTACCCATCCACCAAAGTATCCATGGGCACAACCTGTGCCCATGCCCAAACCCACTGGATACCCAGATACCCATGGAGCTCCATGGGCATAGAAAAATCAACATGAAGACTTCCCATAGGTCAAATTAACTCATCATTCATTCAAAAATTACAACATAAGCTACAAGCATAAGTAGGCAGCAAGTACACTGTTCAAACATTGTCCACACACACAATGACAACTCAAATATTCTGATAGTAAAAAACTTGTCTTAAATCTTATTACATCAAAAAAACTGGAAGAGACCACACAATGACAACTCAATTAGTCTCATAGTAGAAAACTTGTCTTAAAATCTTATTACGTCACAACCAAAGTTGCAAAGTGTTATTACATCACAACCGAAGTTGCATAAATAAAGTACGTAACATATTTAATATTCAAATGCACTTCCAACAATATGTGCACTAGTAATTAGAGACCCAACCTAATGTCCACATGAGCACACTTGGCTCCAAATTAGTCTTCAGTAATGATTGATTCATTTTCATCCTAACATAAAGCCCTCAGGAGAGGAGCGTCCCCTCGACGCAAGGACCCGCTCAAGACCATCAGCACCAAAGATAAGTCACGACAACCACTTTAGTCAGGATCCTTCCGGTTCGCGGCAGCGCATTCCGAAATCAATATTGAGAGCATATCATCATTCATACATTATAGGGGAACTGCCTCCAAAGTTGCCTTTACGCCCCGCAGGGCCACGCCCGAAATTTTGGCATACAGGTCGGAACGGGAAAGGAGATGCAGGCCTAGCAAGACGCAGGCCTAGCGAGACGCGCTACCATCAGCGTTGCCGTCTTCATCGTCGCCATCTGTACCGACCTCTTCGGCTGCAAGCATGTCCACGCCGTCTTCAAGGGCGAACTCTGCGATCAGATCATCCACATGGTCATTCACCCAGCTCGCCAGGTCGCCCTGGGTGACCCTGAGCACGGGGGCTATCGCAGCATTGAAGTCGAAGTTGGGGTCAAGGCTAAGAAGATACCTGAAGACACGCGAGAATGCGTGCCCAAGAAGGCCCCGACTTCTCTCTTCGATGAGCTGACGCGCCCTCGTGGCCCGGTCCTCCAGACGGGTCACGACTTGAGTGAAGAGGTGAAGGTAGCCGACATCATCAGCTTCGTGCGGGAGGGAGATGCTCTCTTCGCAGATGATGTCCAAGGCCCGTTTGGCCCTGACCCTGAGGTCCTCGAGCATCAAGGAGCGCTCGCGCTGCATCGTTCGGCGGCGGTTCGCTTCGTTTGTAGCCTTCTTCATAAGGGACGTGGCGCCCGCGACCTGCTGTTGAAGTGAGGACAACTCGGCTTGGGCGGAGGCATGAGCCTCCTCGGCGGCCTCCTCGCGCCGCTCTGCTGCGGCCAGCTTCGCCCTGAGGGCGTCGGTCCTGCCCTGCAGCTCGACCTGCCGCCTGTTGGAACCAGGTCTCCTAGAGCCCCAACTTCTGGTGGTATTCGTCAACAAGAGCCCCGCGGATCCCGGCCACCTTTTGGTCAATCTCCTGTTGGACCCTAGCTTCCCGAGAGGCAAGGGCGTCCTCAGCTGCGGCTACTTGGCGTTCCCTCACCTCCAGTCGCTCGAGCTCCAGGCTGTGCTCCAAGACCTCAAGCGCCAGCGTGTTCTCGCGCGCCTTGACCCCCTTCTTGTCTGTGGGGGCCCCGCTTGGTGACGCCGCTAGGGCAGCCCTGCGTGCCTGGACCTACCGTTCAAGGGTGCCGTTCAAAGCTCGAAGCTCTCTCTCACGCCCCTCGGCCGCTTCACGGCGACAGTCGGCAGCCCTGGCCTCCTCCAGAGCATGGGCGCAGGCCTCACGAGAAGCTGCGAGGGACTCCGCGGCATCCGCGCGGGCGCGCTCATGCTGCAGATGCCCGAGGTTGATGGCGACCTTCAGTTGATGCCACTCACGCGCCAGGCGGAGGCCCTCCGCCACGAGGCGTGCGTCGAGATCGGCAAGTTCTCCCCCAAGTCGGCCCAGCGTGCTCATTGCTTCCTGGAAAAGGTCATGGCGGACGATGTTGTGCCCACGTGCGAGCTCCAGCGCACGGCCGAGCCCTTTTTCCACGCCAGGGGCTGTCGGGGAGGCGCGGAGCGACTCGCCCGTCTCTGGCAGGGGGCTGGTGGCTGGGGCTCCTTCGGCTGCTTCCCGGACCTCGGCAGAGGCACTGCACGGCCCGGCCTCGCTGCTCGAAGATGAAGCCGACGCCGAGGTTGCCTTGCCACCAGCAAGGACCAACAGAGGAGCTCTCGACACGCCCCCTGTACCCCAGAAGTGGCCTTGGAGGAAGGACGCTGAGTGAGCAGGATCGCGGCCTTCCAGCGGCGCCTCCGCCTCGCAAGCTGGCACCATGTCCTGCACGAGTGCTCGACGCGAGGAACCTGGAGCCGCGGGCGAACCAAGGGCCTCCGAAGGCCGCACCCCAAGCGGCCTTGCCGCCGGAACCGAAGGGATCCTGAGGAGCCAGAGTCAGAAATGGACGCGACACGCGAAGACCCATGAGGGTAAGGTACTTACTCGTCCACAACTATCCACTTCTTCTGTTTCAGGGCTCGGGGGGCGCCGCCATAGCCGCTCCAGAGCCCCTTCCTCTTGCGAAGTGCCCCAAGATTCGGAAGAGGTACACCCTCGTGGCTGGGGTGCGGACCGCCTCCTCGGGAGCATCCGGTGACGCCTGCTCCCCAGCCGTCACCTCAGGAGCCTTCGATGGTGCCCGCTCCCTAGCAGTCGCCTCAAAGGCACCCACTGATGCCTGCTCCCCAGCCATCACCTCAGGAGCACTCGATGGCGCTCGCCCCTGCAACCACCTTAGGGGCGCGCGCCACGGGATTAACGAGAATGGGAGCCACCAAGAAGGGGTTCTCGCGAGGCCCCTCGAGGCCCTCTGGGCGCAGCCCCCACACGTCTAAGCGGGGCATCTGCTTCGCGAAGGCCTCCCTGTTCGAGCAATTGTACAAGAGGCACCTGTCTACCGGGAGCGCGGCAGGCGCCGGGTCGCCCGTCAGGAGCTGGAGCACCGCCTGCAGCGTCTTGGAAGGAAGCGAGGGCACCTGGAGCCTCATGGGGTCTTTGAGGCCGGTGAAGGCCCACATTGGGCGAGAGTGGCGCTGGAGCGGGGTGATGCGCTGCCGAATGAACTCCCTCAGCACCATCGGCACTGTCACCCCTGCCTCCTCCAGCTCGGCCAACCTGGACCAGACGCGGGCGAGCCGCTGGTCGACGAGCTTCACATGTCCCCAGCCAGAGCTCAGTTCCGCCGGTGCTTGCGGAAGCTGGAGTAGGGGGCTACGCGTGGTGGCGTCCACATACACCCACTGCTTTCGGAATCCCTTTACATCCGGGCGGAGCGTGAAGTCGATGCCGGAGTCAGCTGTCGCTGCCACAACCCGGAAGGCCACGCATCCCAAGCATTGTCTGTCGTCGACTAGATGGAGCGAGAAGAAATGGCGGAACAGGGCCACAGACGGAGCAACACCCACGATGGCCTCGCATAGAAAGGCAAAGGCGGCAAGGAGAACGATGGACCCGGTGTCTAGATGCAGCGCTTGGATCTGATAATGCGGGAGCGCGACATTGAAGAAATCAAAGAAATGGGGGACCAAGCTGGCCAGGAGAGCGTGAAGGTGAATGGGGATCTCAGTGGCCTCCATGTCGACCAAGGCCCGGGAGGCGGGCCAAACCGTCATCGCCTTCCACTCGTTGGAATCGGCGGCAAGGGCCAGCCGGACCTTGTCCAGCCCCTCCTGATTGATCACCGTCGACCGATCAAGTGCGGGTTCCAAACACGAAGGGGATTCTGCAGACGCATGAGCCTTCCCTTTCTTCTTCAACCTTGGAGCCATGACAGCGGATTGGTGCTGGCGTGGGATCTGGAGGAGGAGGCGAGAGCTCGCAGGGAAGGGGCGAAGCAGAGAATGAGCGCGATGGGCAATGATGGCTGAGCCGCGCTTGCAACGGGCAGTCGTCAAATCTGGAAGTTGCCGAGGCCGCGGGGGGAGTGGAGACGCCCATGACCCATCAAGCGCCACGCGTCAATTCGGCCCGCAGGCAATTGGGGCCCGCGGCGCTTCGCCCTTGCCCTTTGGCTTCTCCTCAAAGCCACGTCCGAGCGCCCCTTGGGCCCGGGGCCTACTTCCGGCGTTATGAGAACCAGGGTACCCAGAATTGCCTGCCTGTGGCCCACGGCGTGGCTCCATCAACGGCCTGGTACGACCCATCTTCAGCATCGACAAAGCAAGACCCTCGCGAGGCGGACGACGCCGAGACCTCCAGAGGGAGCGGCCTCCCTAGGTTGGCTCCTAAGGAGCGGAGATTCCTATGCGAGCTCCCAACTCATGAGGTCCAGATGACGTAAGCCATGACGACCATGGCCAGGCGGGCGCTAGTGGGCGCAGGGCAGCAGGTTTCCTCTTTGGTGCTAAGGAGGAAAGCGCAGGCACGGAGTCCTGAGGAATCAACCAAAGGTTTCCATTCCTGTGCTACAACACCAAGACCGTCAGGACGGATGTCATCGCCGAGTCCAACACGGCGTCACGAACAGAAGCTTTGCAGGCGAAGACCACCTTTTTTTAGGATAAGATTTACTACTTGTTTCCCTTCAAACTTGGCCGTTGTGGGATGCCTTGCCGCCTTCATTTTGGATAAAGAGGACCGAGGCCACTATAAATATAGCTTAGCCACCACCATAGGAGGGGATCCGGATCCGATCCAACCAAAACCCTCACTAGCTCACACCAACACAAGAACTGACCTCCTGAGGCTGTTCTTCCTCTGTACTAGTTCATCCCCAACCCCTCGCGAGGCTAATCCACACCAAAGTAGGAGTAGGGTCTTACACCGTAAGGTGACCCTAACCTAGGTAAACTACCGCGTCTCTTTCCTTTCCATTCATCGAGCTAGGCCGTGAGAGCAACAAGTTTGTAGGCTGGGGAGATCGAGTTCTTCGCACACGCCCCAGAGTTCGAACCTTTCGGGTCTGCGGAGCCTTGAATCCGACAAATACTCGTTGCTCACCCTCGATATCGGAAAGAATACGTTCATTCGCCGACATGTGGGACGTCAACCATCCTGGTCCACTTTCCATGCACAAAATTATCCTGGTCCACCCTGGTCGTAGCGCAGGCCCAACCTTTCCCACTGTAAGTTGGTCGGATGAAGGAACCACCTTGACGTCGTTGAATTCCACTTCTTCAAGAAAACTTACTGTACCCGCAGTACTGCTACCACATGCGAAGACTGGACGACACTATAGCATGTCATATCACTAAAACTCACTAGGCCAAACTAGCCCGCCTAGGATTTGTACTTCTCTGTACTGCTATGATTTTGTGTTCTCAAAAAATATCCTTTGTCAGTCTAATGATTAGGAGTAGAAAGAGGGTCTTTCTCTCTCTAGATCTCTCTCCATCCCACAACCCCTCTAGCACACGTACACACTCTCTGTAGCCACTCTGAAAGTACGACATCACTACACATTCACGCTTCCAACAAAAAAATTACACATTCACGCATGTCCCAAGTACGTGCCAATTTTGCTGGCTATTAATGTGAGGCCTCCTTTGGTTTAGAGGAATCTTGTAGGAATTTCATAGGATAGGATTTCTATAGGAAAAAAATTCTGTAGAGCCCTTTGGTTTATCAGAATGGAATCATATTCCTATGGAGGAATTCTTCCTATCCTCCACATTTCGTAGGAAAATAAACATTAGCCTGGACTCAATGGAAAAAATCCTATGATGTGAATCAAAGGGCATCTCCATTCCTATTCATACTCATAGGATTAAGATACATGTCATCTCATTTCCTATGACTTTCCTATTGCTATGATTTTCCTACCCTATGAACCAAATGGGGCATGAATGTATCCGTGAACCAGCTGTCAGGACCCCGATTCTAAGTCACACCGATCTAGCCTGTAACACCTCATATCACTTTGCGGCCTCACGCACGGTATTCCCACGGGTGTCGCCTTACCATGGCCCGGGACCGTTTGCGCCTTTTGGCTCACGTATATGATAGTGTCGCTAGCATCCATATGACAGAGAACCCGGGCCGACATGACTAGTCGTGAACCCAAAGTGGCACTAACTTACGGGGACAAGCATACATGAATCAACATCGAGCATGTCGGTCAGCAGCGTGTGAATCCGGGCTGTAGCACTGGGCTAACAGGACTCCGGGAACCCGGGCTGTAGCAGGCTAGGCAGGACTCCGGATGCCACCGCGTGACATTTCCCCGGAGGGACAGACACAGGAACGAAGTGAATCACATGCCGGCCAGTCAAGTGTTCCGGAGCAGTAGTGCTGGGCTAGCAGGACTCCGGTGAACCGGGCTGTAGCGGACTACTATGGCTCATGAAAGCACAAGACTACATTTCCCCATAAGAGAGGCTACCAAGGATAAACAACTAGGTTGTCGGATCCCACACATACCAAGCATTTCAATCATACACACAATACGCTCGATATGTGCAAATACAACATGGCATCACAACAAGACTCTACGACTCAGAGTATTTATTCATTAGGCTCCGAAGAGCCAGATATTACAAACATGGGTCTCATGACCCAACATTCAGAGCATACAAGTCAAACACATGCGGAAGCTTAACATGTCTGAGTACAGACATCTACAAATGAAAAAGGCTGAGAAGCCTGACTATCTACCAGATCCTGCCGAGGGCACAAGATCGTAGCTGAGGTATCAAGCTAAACGTCGAAGTCCACACGGAACTACTAGCGAGACTGGCGTCTCTCTGCAAAACATAAAATAGGCAAACGTGAGTACAAATGTACCCAGCAAGACTTACATCAGAACTAGCTACATATGCATCGGTATCAACAAAGGGGGGTGGTGGAGTTTAACTGCAGCAAGCCAGCTTTGACTCGGTGGCTATCCTAAACTATGACTGCAAGTAACTCTTTGAGGTGGCGCACACGAGTCCACATAATCACCATATCAATACTCCACTATGGATCCGCTCCCGTCTCCCTACGAGAACGCCATCCATAGCACTCACGCTTATCTTGCGCATTTTAGAATATCCACTTTCACTTGTCTATGAACTGTTATAGGCAACCCAGAAGTCCATTTCCGCGGACACGACTATTCGAATAGATGATGTTAACCCTGCAGGGGTGTACCTCGACACACACGCTCTCACCACTTACCGCCGTTTACACGACATGTACTCGGCAACCTTCAAGCGGAAGCCCAGCGAGGGTGTCGGCCACAGCCTACCTAAACACTCAAGTCTCTAGTCCAGGTTTATCGCCTATTCAGGTTCCATCCGCAGGGAGTCCGGCCGAGGTTTCCACATACAGCCCCGAACGTGTGTGCGGGGTTCCGAGACACCAAACGGGCGCCCGGCATGCCCGACCACGTGCCTACCGCATCACAGCCCACCCCTCCGGTCAGCGCTGCCCACGGCCTCCAGCATACTACAAACACCAGAAACTACTTGCAACTCCTGGACAGAGGACAAGGGTGATTAAGAAGCCGAGAGGGTCCATTGGTTTCGGGCCCAATGCGTGGTAGTAACTGTATCATGGATCACAAACACAGAACTCAGTTCATGAGGACGGCTGCAATGAGACAACCCACCATGTACTCCTACATGGCCTCTCACCGCTACCTTTACCAAAACGTGTTCACACACTTAGCTCACACACAGTAGGACATGTTCATCACCATTCCAACTCATCCCCGATGAATCAGACCTGACACAACTCTAAGCAATAGCAGGCATGACAAACAAGCATGAATGAGTAGGCACACCAGGGCTCAAACAACTCCTACTCATGCTAGTGGGTTTCATCTATTTACTGTGGCAATGACAGGTCATGCAGAGGATAAGGGGTTCAACTACCGCAGCAAGTAACAGATGAATCGTTGTTGTCCTAATGCAGTAAAAGAGAGCAGGAGCGAGAGAGAGTGGGTTTGTATCGGAATGGACAAGGGGGTTTTGCTTGCCTGGCACTTCTGAAGATATTATAGTTCTTCATCGGTGTCATCGATCACGTCATCGGAGCATCGGCTACTGAGAGGGGACGGTTACCGGCAAACAGAGAAGGACACAATCAATGCAATGCGACAATATGATGCATGAATGTGACATGGCAATATGCTGTGAACTGAGCTAATGCAGCTAGCAACAAGTGCAAGGGAGTCCATTTGAACCAAAGGTTCAAATGCAAACTCTAGTTTGAGCATTTAAAATGCCATTTGAATGTTTTCACCTATACAGCAGGTATAACTTAGTTTGACATGCATGAAAATGATACAGATGGATAGATTGCATTTTTAATCATTTTTCATATATAAATTATTTCATTCTGAGCTACGGTTGATTTTATATGATTTTTAGAAGTTTATACTAATTTCTGGAATTTTCTGAATTATTTTAAATCCAGAAAACCAATACTGCGTCAGCATGACGTCATCACTGCGTCAGCGAGTCAACGGGCTGGCCAGAGTCAAACCTGGCTCGTGGGACCTGCCTGTCAGTGACTAACCTAACTAATCCAGATTAATTAGCGCTAAACTAATACTGATCTAGTTTAGTTAAGAGCATGGGCCCACACGTCAGTGACTCAGGGGGAGTCAAACTGGGGTCAAACCGGGTTAAACGAGGTCAAACCCGCCGGCGACTCAACGCCGGCGAGGCCCGAGACGGCGGCCCGGCTCGGAAAACGCCCACAGGGCACGGACGAGGCCGTTCTTGGGCTCATTGGAGAGCTCTTGCAGGCGCACGTCGGGTGGTGGTGGCGGCCGGGCCTATGGTGGCCGGAGCCGACGACGGCGAGCTCCAAGGCAGCGGCCGGAGTTCGAACACGCACGGGTTTGATGTTCCGGTGCGCGGCAGGACCAGCTGGTGGTCGGGATCGTCTCCTAGGAGCAACCCGAGCACGATGACGCGCCCAGGCGCAGGCTACGGCGTCGGTAGCCATGACGGCGGTGAAGCACAGCGCCGGCGAGCTTCGGAGCTCATGGGGACGACGTCTGCGGTGAGGGATAGACCACGGGGTCAGGGGGAAACGGTGGTAGAGCTCACCGCGGTTCCGGCGAGCAAGCTAGCTAGGTCGGGGAAGCACAGACGGCGGCGAATCGACGATGAAGTTGCCGGCGGCGGAATATTGAAGATGAGCTCGGGGACGGCGCTGCGGGGCTTCTGGCGGTGCGTGGCTCGGTGAGGGGGTCGAGGACGACGTCGCGGAGCTCGGGGATGCGTCGGAGAGGCGAGGGGGTGCCTCTGGCTATGGGTACGGCGATTGGCGGCGACGAGCTCCGCTCGGGCAGAGAGGAAGAGGGAGCAGAGGAGGGGGAAGAGGTCGGGAGAGAGAGCAGCGAGGGAGGGAGAGGAGAGAGGGGTTGAGGGGAGTGCGTGGCGCCCTCGGGTGCCTCCAGCGACGAGCAGGTAAGCAGGAGGTGGCCGGCGCGTGGCCAGCGTGCGGCGAGCACACGCTCGTCCTTCTGTCCAGGGAGGAAGACGACAGGGGGGGGGGGGGCTAGCTGGGCTGGGCCGCCACAGTGGTGGGCTGGCCTAGCCACTTGGGCTGCAGGTAAGGCCCAGGTATCTCTCTTTTATTTCTGTCTTTAGTTTCTGTCTTCTATTTTCTTTCTCTGTTTTGGATTAGTAAAAATACTAATTCATTCTGTAAAATCCTGAAAATAATTGTGGGCACTTTTGAAAATATTTCCAACAGCCCTCAACTAGTTTCAGAATTATTAGAGCATTTAAAATATTTATAGGATTTAAATGTCTCAATTCAAATACAATATGAGTTAATTCAAAAATCCAAAAATGACCTAGAAATATTGGCATCATTTTTGGCAGAGGTTTTCACCTTTATCAAAGATGATGGACTTTTCCTGAAGTCACTTTGGGTTTATTGGAAGTGATTTTATTTGAGCCTATTTGAATTCATTTGGTGCTAGGGTTTGGTCAGTCCCCATTTCAAGTTTCTGAGAATTTAAACATGATGCAAGATGATGATGCAATGACAAGCAAGGCCAAGCTAGGGCTGTGACACCAACTCTTTGAGATTGATGTGAATTAAGTTATAATTGTGGACTACCTGATCGATTGCTAAGCCTACAATTTTAGGAGCTTGGGCTATTGGACGATCGATGAAGGATCAGACCTATAAGCGTACCACGAGCTCATCAGCCCGAACGTTTCTCTTCGGTGAGTGTTTTGCAAGTACTATAGCTCGCATAGTAGCTAGCCGACTAACACCAAGAATCATCAAACAAGCCCTGATGATATGATAAACAGTTCAAACATACATCTAAGTATGCCATATATTACATCAAAAGCTGATGAGGATACATCTTTTTCCATAACTCGGAGAGGGTTCACATGATTCACTATCAAACAAAAGTAGCAAGTACCGCCCACACAAGACAGTGCACTAGCCCTAAGATGCACTACAAAAAAAAATTACACTTCCGTGATGATACGTGTTTGTCACAGTAGGTCACGTTTTCTGTTATGCATGTACATCCATGATGATTTTATGACAGAATCAAGGTAGAAGTGTTCCATGACATTACCAAAATTATCATCACGGAAGTGTCCACTTCCATGACTATAAATCACGCGTCATAGAAGTGCTTTTGTCAAGGGTGACCGACATGTGGCATCCACCGTAACGGGTCGCCGTTAAGCTATCGGATTCCGGTTTGGATCCAATAACCCGTTAACAGCCCTGACCAATGGGGATTTTCCACGTGTAAAATTCTCACTGGCCGGATAATGCACGTGTTAGCTAATCGTTGGGACAGATGTCATTCCTACAATGGACGGAAGACGCCTATGATATGTGGACACGTGGCATAAGCCAACAGTGGCCCATTTTAGGTAAAAAGGCCGGCCCAGCTAAAGGCCCACCATGTTTTTTCAGACACTGGTGGGCTTGCCCGTTAATAGCCTGCCATGTTTTGGGTCAAATTAAGGCCCATATCAGACCAGGCCCATTCACAGCCTGCTGTGTTTTGGGCCAAATTACGACCCATATCGGATCAGGCCCGTTATCAAGCCACTGTTCTTTTGGGCCCATTCTAAGCCAGATTTCTATTTCAGCCTCTTAAATGCCCATTTACCATTTTGGCCCGATAATAGTATCGGCTTGTTAGCGGCCCGTGGTGCATCTGGGACGTTCTCGGCCCGGTTTAACTTTAGGCCATTTAACGGCCCATTTAGAAACTGGGCTATTTCTTGTCCGAAGTAACTTTAGGCCTCTTAACGGCCCGTAGTCTTCATGGATAAATTTCAGCCCAACTGGCCTATCGGCCTGTTAATGGCCCGTGTAACAGTTGGGCCTAATTACAGCCTGCGTTGAATCTGGCCTACTTATAGGCCATCTGATAATGGCCCGTGATACTTTTGGGCCTATGGCCCGCATGGATACCGGCCTGCTTAAAGCCCATAATTTTATTGGGCCAAACAGGCCCGAGATATATTTTGGCATGTTAACGGCTCGTCCTATTTGGGCCAAACATGGGCCTTAGGCAGTTTCGGCCTGTATTGGTCCGTGAATTTTTTGGCTCAACGCTAGCCCAATCTAGGTTTTAGCCTGTTAAAAGCCAATGGTATTCTCTGGCCCAGCTGGCCAGTACTTTACTCGGCTGTTAATGGCCCAAGAAAGTGCACTACTATAGGTTTAGACCTGCTAATGGCCCAAGATAATTATAGGCCCACATTTTGGCCCATATGAGTAACGGGCTGGCCTAAAGACCGACAACACTGAGATCCACTAAACCTTCCGACCTAAATTACAGCATACCAACCAAGAATAAACCTAGACTATACAATAAAGAAATTACGACATATTACATCCACTGGGAATCAAAGTTCGCTACCGGTGATAATAAAGCGCAACATGACCGTGGATTACATACATTGGGCATCAAAGGTCGCCACCAGTGCATATAAACGCACTGACAAAAGAATATACAAAACTGAGAGCACTTTAGAAGGCATTACGCCTGGCCAGGACGGGCTCCGCAAGCAGCCGAACAAGCTGATGAGACCTCCGTTGTGTCAACTTTAGATGCTCCATCCCTACCTTTATAGCACCATAGTGCGCAAGGCAGTCCTCTGAGATCTTCATTGCATCATTGACATCAAGTCGGAGCTGAGCTAAAACAAGCCTTTCCGCTTTAAGTTAAGACTGAAGAAGTCGAACTGATTGAGGTAGCGAATGCACAGAGGTTGTCTCACAGCTGTTGGTGAGTACCTTCAACTCACTGTCTTCATCAAGACAGGACCTTGGGGTCATCTCGCTCTCTTCAAGATGGTTTGACTCACTATATTCCCCAAAGTTCTGCCTGGCATAAGAGATACGACTCTGAAAGAGAAACAAGGAGACCCGTAACAGGTTTCACAATTATATAAGCAAATAAATGGATCTGTTCTGCACAAGGAACATGTTTTTACAACTACAATTTAAAACTGGTAGTTGTTGCAAACATCCAATCAGATGTAAACAGCAAAGTAAACAACAGAGGAGGAAATGATGCTTATCCAAATCTATACTAGAACAAAGTTTGAAGGCTTGAGAAGGATGAACTTACATTACATGTTAACATGGGCTGGACAAAGCCCTTCTCCATGTTGATGGAAGGATAATTCAATAAATTCCCCAAAGAAACTTCTTTATAAGCATTGCCATTATTCTACAGTTTGCAAAGAGTAAATATAGATCAAATAATATTGGAAGAAACAAAGGATAATGAAACTCAGGTGCAGACTGATGATACATAATCAAATAGAAATTAATTAAGTACAACGTTACAAGGCAAAAGGTACTGACAAGAGGAATGCAGACATCAACGTGAAGTGGCATTGGCTTTATTCAACATTTTTGTTGAGGATATAAACCTTAGAGTCACCCGCCAGGAGGGGCCGGGTTACTCATAAGGGTCATCGCCTGAAGCCCGGCGCCAAGTTTGAAGACGGTGGGCCAGAGATGGGCTTAAGACCCGGAGGTGGCTTAAGGCCCGTAGTTACAACCGTCATCATGGTAGAACTTGTAGGGTAAGGCAAGAATAGTTGAGAGTCCGAGCCGAACACTCTTATGAGCCGGCCAGGACTCAGAGAGCTGTGGGGCGTCAACCTCTCTATATAAAGGGACGACCCGGCAGCGGTTTAGGGACAAGAAAGATCTCATCGAGAGCCAGGCATAGCAATTAAGCTCCCTGGTCATCGAAACCCTAATCAATACCACCTCAACTGGACGTAGGCTTTTACCTTCACCGTAAGGGGCCGAACCAGTATAAACCCTTGCGTTCCTTGTCCCGTTTAACCCCTTCAAGCTTCCTAGTGGCGATGGCTCCACGACTAAGTCCTAGCTTGAGGACATCTGCCGTGAGAATTCCACGACAGTTGGCGCCCACCGTGGGGCCAGCGCACGGTGGATTTGAATTCTTGAAGGCAGCTTCGAAGGGCTCAAGGGATACGCTGTGGGCCGGATGACCAAGAGTCGTCGCGGCAAGCTCTACATCGACGATGCAAGCTGGGGCCCCGACGCCGGCTCAATTGAGTACGGATACCGGGTCCCCTTCGGCGGAATTCATGTTTTCATTGGCAAGATTGGTGAGCCGGGCCCTGAGCCGGATCTCTGCGCCGATCTCATCGAGACGGCTCAGCGCGCACGACCCGCCCGGGCCCTGCCTGCCTTGAAGCATGCTTTTGTGGGATGTGTCCACGGAGGGCACTCTGATAGATCTGGATCTGGTGATGAGACGGCCGCCGGCTCTGACGGCGTGTCGTCCACAGATGAGTCAAACTCGTTGTATCAACTTCAAGATGGTAGGCTCATGGGTTGTTCCGATGGTGACAGTATTCCGGACCCGTTTGAGCCGCCGAGCCGGGTCGGAATCTTCATGGCCGGCGCGCAGCCTGTTCAGAACCCTGCTGCTGGGGCAGGAAACCCGGTGCCCTCGCCGGCTCAGGTGCTGATGGATCTCACGGACAAGATGACGGCCCTGTTGACTACCGCGGTTGACCCGGCGGATCAAGCTCAGCATGATGCGGAGGTGGCGCAGTTAAAGTTAGATCTAGTGAAAGCCAAAGAGGATCTGGCAGCGGAAGGGATCAGGATGGCTACGGAGAGGGCGACTCTCGACGCCCAAACTCAGTTGATTCAGGCACAGTCCTTCCGGCTCACGATGGATGAGAACGCATCCAATGAGGTCATGAGAAGGAGGCATCAAAAGGCCCAATCTCGACTCCCTCCGGTTTACGATCCACGAAACCTCTTCAACACGCCAGGTGCTGGGTCTAGTAACCCGCCAGGAATCATAGTGCCCGGGTCTGGGACCCCTGTTCAGCCACAAGTGATGGGGCCTCCCCGGGTGAACCCTGCCCCGCCTCAGTACGTGCCAATACCACATGGTCATTATGCTAACCCGCTGGAGAACATGGTCGCCGCAGCAGCGCGGCTGGCGGCCCTCCCAATTGACGGCGACTCTCCGACGGCTATTGAAACCCGCGGGGTCAGGGAACTCCTTCAGACAACACTGGCGCAGCAAGAGGCGTACTCTTACAGCCGGGACAGGATCCACTCGACCCCTCGTCCAGGCCGGAGCCCGAGTTACAGCAGACACATGGTCTCAGCGACTGGCTCAAGTAACGTCCGGCGCCATGACCCGCCCCTGGCCATGGCCCGGCTCATAACGGAGCCTTTCACGCAGCAGACCAAGACAGAGCGTGGCAAGAGGCGGAGCAGGTGCCTCAGTTGACGGCTTACCAGACTCCCCCGGCTTATCCGACGACTTCCGTCGACGTGGGTATCCCTACCAGGACTGGAGGTGTCCCTTGTTTAGTGCCAGCTCTCCGCAATGAGCGTCTACCCAAGGACTTCAAAGGCCCTAGGAAGGTGCCTAATTACAAGGCTGACTTACAACCCGCAGCCTGGATCGAGAGTTACGAGATGGCCATGGAACTGCTGGAAGTCAGTGAAGCGGCAATGGCCAAGTACTTCACCATGATGTTAGATGGGACTGCCCGCACTTGGTTGAAAGGGCTACCACCGAATTCCATCGGGTCTTGGGCTGAGCTGAAAGCCCGGTTCATCCAAAACTTCAAGGATACCTGTAGGCAGTCTATGTCAATTGTGGATTTGACTAACTGTAAGCAGCAGGAGGGTGAGTCTACGACACATTGGGTTCGCCGGGTTAAGGAGATAATACATTCATCTGATAAGATGGATGCCGGCTCTGCAGTCTTAATGTTGGAACAGAATTGTCGTTTCGTGCCCCTGAAGATGAAACTCGGGCGGCTTAAAGCGCGACTGCAATGATATGGGTACACTGATGGCGGCTCTCGTCAAGTACGCCGATTCTGATAGTAGCAAGGACCCTGCTTCAGATGATGAAAGGACAGGGAAGGGAAAGAAGAACGGCAATGGCAATGGTCCTCAGCATAACCCAGGGAACCAAGGAGGTGGCAAGCGCAAGGCCGACGACAACCTAGAGTTCGTAGCCAACGCTAGCTCACAGGGTAATAACCAGCGACGCAAGGGGAGGCCCCCTCCCCGAGCCGGCGGGTCAGGCCCGACGCTGGAGCAACTGTTGAATGAGCCTTGTCCAAGGCATGGCTCTAGAGAGAAGCAAACTACTCATCTATGGAAGGATTGTGCAATCATGAAGGCCCTTAAGAATTCCAACGCCTTTAACGGCAACAATGGCCCGGGCGGTGGCTCAGGCGCCGGCGGCTTTCATGGCCCGGGCGGCGGCTCAAATTCTAATCCTCAGAACGGTCAAGGGGGCTTTAATCAGCAGTCTGGCCAGGGTCATCAACAGCAGCAGGGGGGTTATCAGACCAATCCAAAGCAGCTTAGCGGTGGACAGTATCATGTATTTACCACCAGTCTGTGTAAGCGAGATCAGAAGCTTCATAAGAGGGCTGTGAATGCTGTTGAGCCAGCGGTTCCACGCTATTTACGATGGTCTGAGCAGCCTATAGTGTGGAGTAGGGAGGATCACCCTCCCCGGGTGGATAATCCGGGTCACTTGGCCTTGGTGGTGGCTCCTCAGGTGGGAGGATATAAGTTCACTAAGGTGCTCATGGATGGAGGCAGTAGCATCAACATCCTCTATTATGAGACTTTCCGTCGTATGGGGTTGATTGATAAGAACCTCAGCCAGTCAAACACTATTTTCCATGGTGTGGTACCTGGTAAGTCGGCTTATTCAGTCGGCAAGATTGAGTTGGAAGTGGCCTTTGGAGATGAACACAACTACAGGGTGGAAAAATTGACCTTTGAGGTGGTCAAGATAAGAAGTCCGTACCATGCCATATTTGGGCGGCCGGCTTACGCCAAGTTCATGGCACGGCCGTGTTACGTGTATTTACAGCTCAAGATGCCGGGTCATAATGGGACCATTACGGTTCACGGCAGCCGGAAGGTGGCCTT
Source organism: Aegilops tauschii subsp. strangulata (assembly GCF_002575655.3). Taxonomy (NCBI): domain Eukaryota; kingdom Viridiplantae; phylum Streptophyta; class Magnoliopsida; order Poales; family Poaceae; genus Aegilops; species Aegilops tauschii. The sequence continues at coordinate 328,369,596 of NC_053041.3, read as the reverse complement.
GCAGTGTGAGGAAGGCGATGCGGCTTATGCGGAATCTGTTAGCGCAACAGAGGAGTTGAAGTTTTACAAAGACAATGTTGACCCAACAGATATGACCTCTCTGAAAAAGCCGACTACGGAGCAGGAGCCGGCAATGAAATTTAAGTCGGCTGATGAGACTAAACTTGTTGATTTCGTTCCAGGAGATTCATCTCAGCAGTTTAGCATCAGTGCCAATTTGGATCCAAAATAGGAAAGTGCGCTCATCGAGTTCATCCGTGAGAATAGGGACATTTTTGCATGGAAACCGTCTGACATGCCAGGTGTACCTAGAGAACTCGCTGAGCACACTCTCAATGTTGATCCGAAATTTAAGCCGGTCAGGCAATTCCTTCGGCGGTTTAATGAAGAGAGGCGGAAAGCTATTGGTGAAGAGGCAGCCCGGCTCTTGGCGGCCGGGTTTATTGTTGAAGTCTTTCATCCAGAGTGGTTAGCTAACCCGGTGCTTGTACTGAAGAAGAACGGCACCTGGCGGATGTGTGTGGACTACAGAGATTTGAACAGGGCGTGTCCGGCTGATCCTTTCGCCCTTCCCCGTATTGATCAAATCATTGATGCTACGGCGGGTTGTGAGCGCCTAAGTTTCTTGGATGCTTATTCTGGATATCATCAGATTAAAATGGCAGTTAAGGACCAGGAGAAGACGGCGTTCATCACTCCCTTTGGACCCTTCTGCTATGTGTCTATGCCCTTTGGACTCAAGAGTGCACAGGCGACTTATCAGCGTTGCGTGCAGAACTGTCTTCATAACCAGATTGGGCGCAATGTTCATGCTTATGTATATGATATTGTGGTTAAATCCAGGAAGGAGGAAACCTTGATAGATGATCTGAGGGAAACCTTTGATAATCTCCGGGTCTACAAGATGATGCTTAACCCGGCCAAATGTGTTTTTGGTGTTCCTGCAGGCAAGCTCTTGGGTTTCTTGGTTTCTAACAGAGGCATTGAAGCTAACCCGGAGAAGATCAAGGCCATTACCTCCCTGTCTAAGCCAGCGTGTATAAACGACGTCCAGCGCCTGGCGGGTCGTATCGCTGCTTTAAGCCGTTTTATAAGCCGTTTGGGGGAGAAGGCCATGCCATTATATCAGTTGATGAAGAAAACTGATGACTTTGTCTGGAATGATGCAGCTAATACTGCCTTCGAGTATTTGAAGAGACAGCTGGCCGAGCCCCCAGTCCTTGCTGCTCCGATTGACAAGGAGCCTTTATTGCTGTATGTGGCTGCTAACACACGAGCCTTCAGTGTGGCCGTGGTGGTGGAGCGCAAGGAAGAGGGTAAGGAGCATCCGGTTTATTATGTCAGCGAAGTACTCATTGAGTCCAAGCAGCGGTATCCGCATTGGCAGAAGCTTATTTATGGTGTGTTAATGGCAAGCCGGAAGCTTAAGCATTATTTCCAGGGTCACCCCATCACTGTGGTCAGTTCTGCCCCCTTGGAGATATCATTCAGAACAGAGAGGCCACAGGGAGAGTGGCTAAACGGGCTATAGAGCTCGGACCTCATGGTGTGAAATACGTGCCACGCACTGCTGTTAAATCTCAGGCCTTGGTGGATTTCATCAATGATTGGACAGAGCTACAAGTGCCCGAGCAAAAGCCGGATAACACATATTGGACTATTCACTTCGATGGGTCCAGGCAATTGGAGGGCTCGGGGGCTGGAGTCGTATTGGCTTCCCCTAAAGGTGACAAGTTCCATTATGTGCTACAATTGATGTTTCCTTGTACCAACAATGTAGCTGAGTACGAGGCCTTGCTTCACGGTCTTCGGATGGCTAAGGAGATGAGCTTGAGCCGGGTAAGGTGCTTCGGCGAATCAGACTTGGTGGCTCAACAAGTATCAGGAAAGTGGGACTCCAAGGACCCTCTCATGGCGGCTTATCACCGCGAAGTTGATGCCATTGCTGGGCACTTTCAGGGTTACCAAGTAGAGCACATCGATCACAGGAAGAACGAGGCAGCTGATGCTTTAAGCCGGCTGGGCTCTCAGCGAAAACCGGTGCCGCCTAATATTTTCCTGGACGTCCTGCATAACCCTTCTGTTAAGTTGCCTACAGAGGAAGACTTGGCTGTCCCTGACCCGGAGGCACGACTGGTGGCGGCTCTCCACATCATCCCAGACTAGACAGTGCCCTATCTGGCTTACATGACCCGGGGAGATTTGCCTGAGGATGAAACTTTGGCCAGACAAATAACCTGGCGGTCTAAGTCAATGGTTGTTATCAATGGTGAGTTGCATCACCGCAGTGTTACGGGAGCGTTCCAGCGTTGTGTCTCCCCTGAGGAAGGTCAAGAGTTCTTGCGTGAGATTCATGAAGGGGATTGTGGCCATCACGCTGGCTCAAAGTCTCTTGTGGCCAAGGCTTTTCGTCATGGTTTTTATTGGCTGACGGCTCATGCTGATGCGGAGGACTTGGTCAGTAAATGTGATGGTTGCCAAAGGTTCTCGCGACGGGCTCATGTGCCGGCTCAGGAGCTGAGGATGATCCCAATTACTTGGCCCTTTGCGGTCTGGAGGCTTGATATGGTTGGGCCTTTTAAAAGGTCCAAGGATAAGAAGACCCACCTCTTGGTGGCAGTTGACAAATTTACCAAGTGGGTTGAAGCGGAGCCAGTTAGCAAGTGTGATGCAGCCACGACAGTTCAGTTTATGAAAAAGGTGATCTTTCGTTTTGGCTTTCCACACAGCATTATAACTGACAATGGTACCAATTTATCCAAAGGCGCCATGGAGGAGTTTTGTCAACGAGAGCATATTAGACTTGATGTTTCATCAGTGGCTCACCCTCAATCCAATGGTCAAGCTGAGAGGGCTAATCAGGAGATTCTGAAAGGCATCAAACCCTGGCTTTTGGTCCCTTTACAACGGACGCCGGGTTGTTGGGTGGAGGAGTTACCCTCCGTGTTGTGGAGCATCAATACTACTCCTAACAGGTCTACAGGTTTCACGCCTTTCTTCATGGTTTATGGAGCGGAAGCAGTCCTCCCCAGTGACATCCGTCATGACTCGCCTCGAGTGGCGGCTTATGTTGAGGTGGATAATGAACAGGCGCGCCAAGATGCTCTTGACTTGTTGGACGAACAGCGTGATGTGGCAGCAGCTCGCTCAACGATTTACCAACAGGACCTGCGCCGTTATCATAGTCGCTGGGTTAAATCCCGGGTCTTCCAGGAAGGCGATCTGGTGCTCCGGCTCATCCAAGATCAAACAGATGCGCACAAGCTATCCCCGCCTTGGAAAGGGCCCTTTGTGGTCAGCAAGAATTTGCACAACGGGTCATATTACCTCATTGACATTCGGGAGCACAAAGATTCACGTAAGTCGGAGGAAGAGACCCGTCGGCCGTGGAACATAGCTCAGCTTCGGCCTTATTACACTTGAGCCACCGGCTCTCATAATGTACATATTTCTCTAAGCCATGTATATATTATGATAAGCAATAAAGCAGGACCTCTGTCCTTTTTTCTTCCAAAGGTGAACGTGTTGTTTTCAGTGCAAGATCACATGATAATTTGAAGGAGGATCTGGCTTATGATCGTATTCGAATCTAGCCATACACAATATAGTCACTTGGGGGCTTCCTGTTCAAACATAGGTCGTATTCGAACCAAAGAGAACATAGCTGTCGATACCCGTTTGATTGGCAACGTGCCGAGCTCATTGGGGAGTTTTCTTTGGTCATATTTGAATCATAGTCTAACCCCTTTGGGAACCGACGTGGATCGTATTCGAATCAGCATCGTTAAAAAACTCTTAAGGTCATTTGGGGGCTTCATGTTCAAACATGGGTCGTATTCGAACCAAAGAGAACATAGCTGTCGGTACCCTCTTGATTGGCATCGCCACACCCACTGGGGGCTATATGATCGCATTCGAATCCTAGCATAAACCCCTTTGGGATGGGTCTCTGGTCGTATTCGAACCGGAAGCCCCTAAGTTTTTCTGATTTATAGCTAAGTTCCTCTGATTATTTCAAGTATGCGCGGCGGGTCTCACTTTGCCGGCTTAACTTTGATTTACAGTACTAGTCGAACACAATCGGCGTTATTAAGGCTGGTAAACCGGAATTGAGGTACCAACCTTTATTACTCGGGTTATCTAAGCCGGAAGTGTGCTTGCAGGCCGGTAAGTGTGTCGTTACGGTTATATCAAGGACATAATTGAGGACCAGTCTTTTGTGATTCATGTTCCGGGTTATATGCATAAGACTGTGATTCTCCGTGCGGTAAACCGCCTAGAGACTTGTGATTTGTCTTTCTATGCAGGATAGTTAAAGACAACTATTTAAGCTCAAGGAAACATGAATGATCAACTATGACCCGGAGAAATATAAGGAGGCAACTTCAATGGAATTCAGCATTCAACGCGTGCACGATGACACGACAAAGTTAAAGTGTTGGTCCTATTCTATTACAAGACTCATCGAGTCCAAAAGGGTAAAGCATTGTTTAAATAAGCCGTTTACAGAGTTAAGCCGCTTGCGGGGTTGAAGCTTCCGGCTCATCCCTCTCCGCTCCTCCGGATGTTCCCAAGACCTGGAAAGTTGACGATTTCCAGTCAATGCCGCTCAGAGCTTCAAATTGAGCTTCCTCGTCAATTAACCCGGCCGGGTCAATTTCCGGGGCAAAGGTGTGCTTACGAGTCGGCGGGACTAGGCTGAGGGCTTCGTAACGCGGAGTGGGAATCCTCTGATTTTCTGCGTCATAACCCGGCTGGTACTTGGTCAGATCCGTGTCATTTCCAATGAGAGTGGCCACCGGGCATACGATCTTCACGCAGGCTGCGAAGTCCCTTTGGTCGAAGGGGGTGCCGTCTTCCTTCAAGCTGGGATAGCCTAGGGAAATGTCCGCCGGGTCTAGTTCCGGAAGGAATGCCTTGGCCCGGCTCAGAGCAGCTATGGCTCCGGCTCTTGCAGAGGCCCGTCGCAGCTCTTGGACCCACTGCGGAAGAACGGCAAGCCGGCGAAGAACTTCCGCCAGGTGAGTCGGCACCTCATTGGATAGGGCCACCACGGCCAAGGCGCGCTGTGACCCGGTGTAGAGTTGCTCCACCAGGGTGTACACGGCCTTCAACTTGGTCAGCAAGCTTTGGTTGAGGTTGGCACTTCTTGGACCTGTTTTAACAGAGTAGAATAAGCCGCTGGCAATGATGGGAGTTACGAGACATAAAGATTACAAACTTGATGAAAGCCGGTGGGATACTTACCGAAGATGGCGGCGACCATCTGTGACACGTGGCGCTTTAAGCCAGAGAGCTCGGCGGTTTTCTCCGACAGAGCCTTCTCCGCCTGTTTGGCCCGGCTCACTAGAGTAGCCTTTTCTTCGGCCCAAGTTCTCCGTTCAGCTTCAAAGTCCTTTTTCAGCTTCTCTTGAGCAGCAATACTGGACACAAATTTGGCGTTGGCCTTCCGGGTCTCAGTTTCTTGCGTCCTCAGGCGGGTCTTGAGATCGGAGATGTCAGCTTCAAACTTCTTGCCAGCAGCCTGCATAATTTCCGGGTTATAGTATGAACAGTTATTATACAATTTTAAAAGTCCCAAGCACTTTCCAAGCAAGGACACTTGGCACTTGGGGGCTAATGCATGTTGAACGTTTCTATTTACAAATTTCCGGTTCATGCGAGTAAGCCGGAAGATAAGTCTACGACATATTCTATCATAAGTAGCAGACTTGGGGGCTAGAGTATGGTAAGGATGACAAGATAACTATGCAGTAAGTAAGAAGAGTAATACCTCAGACTTCAGCTGAATCTGATTCACCATGGCAATCTCTAAGTCCCGGCTCTTGTGCACCTGACTGATATAGCCGGAGACGATCTGTCCGATGCTCAGATTGGCATATTCGGTGAGGTCCAGATTGGCCCGGCGGCGCTCTAGCAACTCCTCCTTAGCGGAGCACTTGGCCAGCGCAGTAGGTCTCCCCGGCTCAATAAATTCCGTCCGGGTGATTACCACATCCGGGTCATCGGCCGGTGGAGCTGAGCTGGAGGCCTCCGGGTTAGCAGAAGTTTCTGCAATTGGCTTGTCGGTTGGAGCAGGGGCTTCAGGAGCAGAGGCAGCTGGCGGTTCTTGAGCTACTACCTCCGGTTCAGGCAAGTCCGGCTCTTCGACCGGCTTGTTCTTTTTCGCCCTCTTGGTGAGCTTTGCCTGGGCACTGAAAGGACAAAAAGGTTAGTACAAAGGTATGAGCAAAGATAAGCACAACAAGAGATGATCGTCATTACCCGGGTACGGTCTTGAAGGCCGGCAGGTTTGATTGCATCGAGTCGCCAGAGGAGGGTGAGGTTTCCTGATAGTTTGAATCAGAAGAGTTGAGCGGTTGACGTATAACACCCGCCAAAGGATGAAAAGGGTACAAGTTGGAGATAACCTCGGTTCGGCGTTTCCTCGATGCGTCAGGTAAGCCGGAGGAGAGGTCAGCGTCTTTGTTGGTCCGGGTGTGCTGCCGGCTCTCATGAATCTGTTGCTTCAAAAGAAATTGAGGATCTTGATAAGCTAAAGGATGAGAAAATCTTACTTTCCGGGTTACCCTTCGGACTTTCAGCCTTGGCAAGGGCTCCGAGTCGGAGGAAAGTGTCATTACCTCTTCAACCACCGGGTTACTTGCTCCGGTGTCATCCTGTTGATAAACAGTATTGATAAGGCGGACAGAAATAAACAACAAATACAACAAGAGATTAGAGGTTCAGGGGTTACCTCTGACTCGGAGCTGTCACTTAGTTGCAGCAGCTCTGAAGCAGTAGGCCTACTTCCCTTCTTGCGGGGAGCGGCTCTCTTGGCGGCTTTCTTAGCCTTTCGGGCCTTCTTGGCCGCCTCATGGTCATATTTGACCTTCCAGAATTTGTCATCGGCCTGAAGAGTACAATGACGATTTTTTAAAGTTCAGATGAAAGCTATCTACGGAAGAAAATAAGATGTCCAGATCAGCGGCTTACCGCTGGGGCCGGGTTGGTCTTGCAGAAGGGGTTTAAGCCCGTCCTCCCGCAGTCTGCCAAGCTCTCATTCAAGAGAGCCTTGGTCATGTCCTCAGCAACGTCTTTAGGAAGATTGTTGAGGCTGTGTCGCAAGGGGTCATCTTTCCGGCCTGTGTACTCACACATTAAGCCGGGGCGGCGGCTCAAGGGGATCACCCGCCACGAGATCCAGACCCGGACCAGATCAATTCCATTGAGACCATTGCCCAGGAGAGCCTTGATCTTGTTAATGGTGGGGAGAAGAGGTTGGCGCTCCGCTTGAGTCAGCTTGTCTGACAGAGGGTGTGTTGGTTCCAGACGTGAGGGGCGAAAGCCGGGCAGCGGGCTCTCGTCAGTCGGCGATGTGTCTTGGCAATAGAACCACGTCTGGTTCCAGTCCTTTGGGTGGCTTGGCGGCTCGGCGTAAGGGAAAAGGCAGTCTCTCCGTCGCTGAATGGAGATGCCACCAAGTTCCAAGCTTGGCCCGTTGGCGCACTCGTTCTCACGGTTTAGGTAGAAAAGTTCTCTGAAGAGCAGCAAGCTGGGCTCCTCTCCAAGGTAGACTTCGCAGAATACTTGGAAGTTGCATATGTTTGACACGGAATTGGGTCCTATGTCTTGTGGCCGCAGATCAAAGAAATTTAGCACGTCTCTGAAGAACTTTGAGCCGGGCGGTGCGAAGCCCCGGCTCATATGATCCGCAAAAATGACCACCTCCCCGTCCCTTGGTTGCGGTCTCTCCTCTGATGGGTCGGGGGCACGGTAGGACATGACGTCCTTCTTGGGCAGGTAACCCGATTTCATGAAATCTGCTAAAGTCTCATCGGTGACGTTGGACCTCATCCAATTGCAAGTGATGGGTGCTTTAGGAGCTTTGGGAGGCATGGTGAAAGTCGGAAGCCTATGAAAAAAGGGAAATATGTCCGGTTTAATTATAAGCCAGAGGGAATTTACAGTTCAATATTTCAAGTGGCGGCTTATGGAGGGGCCTAATGACATATATCCAAGTGCATCGAGTTATCTAAGCCGCTGGAGGTATTGAGAGTAATTCAATTGTCTACGACCTTGTCACAGATGAGCCGGAAAATTTTATGGCGCATGGCCTCCTTTGAGCCGGAAGGTTCTACGGCGCGTGGTTTCTTTAAACCGGAAATGTAAACCGCCACGATTCAGTGGGTGCAGTTTTTTTACTAAGTGTGGTGAAAACAGGTTTCACACATTGCAGTAAATAATTTGGATCAAAACGATCGGCTAAAAGGAAAGTTTCTAGACCTAAAAACAGACGCAAAGGAAGTTCTTGGGCTCGAACGGAGCCTTTATGCAGTAAAAAGAGGTCTACTTGCATTTGAAAGAGTGCCAAACAGCTACCGCGTTGGTTCTATACTATCTTAAGATCAAGAAGAGGCAGTAAAAATGAAAACTACCAAGAACTCGTGGGCGACGGTGAAGAACACGGAAGAACAGCAGGAGCTTAACGTAGATCTATTCTACGAGGAGTAAGGAACTTACAGATGTAGGTATGCTGCGAGGGTTCGCCGCGGTTCTCTGGACGATTCAGGGTGATGCAGCGGCCAAGGTCGACGAGGACGTGGAGCTCTGTTACGGCGGCGGCGGCGGAGCTCGAGCAGCACAGGGGCAGCGAGAGGAAGGAGACGACAGAAGGGGGAGAATGGAGAGGACCCGGGTTATTTATAAGGCCGGACTCATAAGTGGGCGCGAGAAACGAGGAGATCACGGCGCGGTTATCTCGCCCGAGAGGCGCCTCGATTTTCGGGACGGCAATAAAGATAAGATCCGTTGCGGATATGGTGGAGTAAAAAAAGGACTTAATGGAAGATGACGTCACGGCGGATTACCCGGAGTCCGGAGGATGACGTCACGCCGGGTTATGGCCTTCACGCAATTGTAAGCCGGAGATTTTCTGTCGAAAGAGTTAAAGATTGACATGAGCCGGCTCAAATCAATCTGGGGCCTAATGTTGAGGATATAAACCTTAGAGTCACCCGCCAGGAGGGGCCGGGTTACTCATAAGGGTCATCGCCTGAAGCCCGGCGCCAAGTTTGAAGACGGTGGGCCAGAGATGGGCTTAAGACCCGGAGGTGGCTTAAGGCCCGTAGTTACAACCATCATCATGGTAGAACTTGTAGGGTAAGGCAAGAATAGTTGAGAGTCCGAGCCGGACACTCTTATGAGCCGGCCAGGACTCAGAGAGCTGTGGGGCGTCAACCTCTCTATATAAAGGGACGACCCGGCAGCGGTTTAGGGACAAGAAAGATCTCATCGAGAGCCAGGCATAGCAGTTAAGCTCCCTGGTCATCGAAACCCTAATCAATACCACCTCAACTGGACGTAGGCTTTTACCTTCACCGTAAGGGGCCGAACCAGTATAAACCCTTGCGTTCCTTGTCCCGTTTAACCCCTTCAAGCTTCCTAGTGGCGATGGCTCCACGACTAAGTCCTAGCTTGAGGACATCTGCCGTGAGAATTCCACGACAATTTTGGTAAGAGTAAATGTGGATATGATAATTTGGAGAAAGTGGAGGGCAGGGCAGATAAGATGTAGAGTAATGCTAGACAATCAACTATCTTGCGATGCAAGTACAGTAATACCACCACCGTACGTTATTACTTGTCGCTCAAATGGATGTATCTAGCACTATTAAGTTCTAAATACATCCAATTGATCAACAATTAATTCGATACAGAGGGAGTACATGACAACAGGTACTTACATGAGCAATCCAAAGCTTCATAACCAATGTGTTAATTCTACATTTATCTAAGTAAATATAGATCTTATAATTTCAAGCAAAGGGAGGATAAAGAAGCGAACATTTACAGCGATGCCACATAATCAAACAACAATGAGTGTAAGTATGCTGACAAAGGGCTAGAGGTACTGACAAGAGCAATGCAGTGCCCAGTATTTTTGTGAGATCCTATGATCGTTTGAGCAAGGAGATTCATCTGAAATTAGTTTTCATACAAGAGAGAAGGTAAGGCACATGCAGAAATTTAGGAGTTCAAATTTTGAATTGATATCATAGATAGTACCCGACGCTGGGCTCTCAGCAGTTCTAATAGGGGTTTGGCCAGTGGAGTAGGGGTAAAGTGTGGTACAGTTGGGCCTGTGTTTTCTGTGGCTGCTGATCTATCTGATTTAACATGTATCACTACCTTTTCCAAATACCTAATTTGTACTCCTTGATGATCTGTACTCACCCTCTTCCTTTTGGACATCTACTACGAAAGAACAACATTTGACTGGAAAAACATAGTATGACGACACATGGAATAGGTACAGAAAATGGATAGGTATGGCATATACTCATATATGATTCTTAAACTAAGCAGATGGTGGTGTAACAAAGTAGAAGTAACGCAGGAGGTCATATGCAAAATATGTGAAACCAATACAACCTTGCCAAGTTAGAGCAAGCACCTTGATGGGTGAATAAGATAGGCCATCCTCTACCATGCCAAGTTTGTTAGCCAGTGGATTGTTCCTCAATATTCCTCTCGTGCGCCCATTATCATATTCATTTTGATAATGTTCAATACCTGACATGCATGAAAACATAAAAACAAGTGAGATTATCTTTGTAATGCAGAAGTGATTCTAATCCAATACTACCTCCCTGTAAACCCCTTTGTGCTATCTCTACAATTCTTCTGAGAGATGCCATGCATGCTGTAATTTGGTGTGTGCATTAATATAATGTGGCCTACTACTCAAAATATGAGAGCTCCAGAAGTGATGATACTTTGCAGATGAAAACTTTGACATATAGTAAAGAAGAACAAGTCGACCTGACCTGACAGATTCAAAATATACTAAGGGAGAACAACTCGACCTGACCAGTTGTAACACCCCGGATGTAACTTGCCATATTTGTAACTCCGACTCTTGCCATTTTCGGCTATGTATTATGATATTCCCTCCATGGTCGGGTTTTGTCTTTCGTTTTGCATTTTGTTCATGTCATGCATCTCATATCATGTCATTATGTGCATTGCATTTGCATACGTGTTCGTCTCTTGCATCCGAGCATTTTCCCCGTTGTCCGTTTTGCAATCCGGCACTCCCACCTCCTCCGACGCACCCCTTTTTGTTTCTTTTCGTGAGCGGGTGTTAAACGTTCTCGGAATGGACCGAGGCTTGTCAAGTGGCCTTGGTAGACCACCAGTCAAGTTTCGTTCCATTTGGAGGTCGTTTGGTACTCCAACGGTTAACCGGGTAACTCCAAAGTCCGTTTGTGTGTTGCAGCAAAACCCCCTCTCTAAACAGCCCAAAACCCCTCTAAGTCACTTCCATGCTCTAGGTCGTTCGATCACGATCGTGTGGGCGAAAACCGCACTCCATTTGGAGTCTCCTAGCTCCCTCTACCTATAAATATGTGCCTCCCTCGTCCAAATCACAGATGAAACCCTAACCTCGTCCCCTCCGCGCCGCCGGACAAAACTCCCACCGACGGACGTGTCCGCCTCCCACCGCCGCCGCCACATGTCGCCTCCGGATTCGCCGCCGCCCGCGCCAACTTTGCCGGCCCGGAGAGCCCGTGCGGGGCCCTCCCGGCCCGCTCCTCCCGAGCCGCCACGCAGGGCGCCTCCCGCCGGCGCCAGCCCCGCGTGCCGCCGCCGTCCTCCTCCGTCCTCCTCCGCTCGCCGCCGTCTCCGCCGCCTCGCCATCGTCGCCGGCCGGAGCCCGCACCACCGCCGCCGCGGCTCCTCGTCGCCGTCTGCCGCCGCTGTGCCCGCGCCGCTGCCTCCTCCGACCGCGCCCGTCGCCGCCCCGAGCGCCACCCCTCCTCCTCGCCGCCTCCTCTTCCCCTCCGTCGCCGGCCGCCGTCCTCGCCACTACTCCGGCCGTCCCCGAGCTCGGCCCGACCCGATCTGCGATCCGGTTGACTTTTTCCCCTGTCAAAATTTCTGTCTTTTATTTCTTACAGTGCATGCCCATGTTCATCGCATCATAACTCTCTGCATATAGCTCCGTTTCGCGCGTCTAATATATCGAAATGTTCGTCTCGTGATGCTCTACATTTTGTTCCATTGCACCATGTTCATTTGAGTCCATCTTGATGCCCAAATCTTTGGTGCAAGAGTGCTAGTTGCTGTTATCTGCTGTAACTTATCAGAACTTGAGGATTTGTTATTTTTGTTGCATTTAATCTGTGCATCTTATGAGTATAAGCTCTACATGTGTTTTGTTGTATGCCATGCCATCTTTACATAGGTGTATGCCATGTATTTTTGTGATCTCTGTGGTGACTAGCACAAGCATGCAAACTAGGCTTCGTGATGTTTCTGATTTCAGGGACTTGGTAGTTTTTCTAAGTCTGTGTCTGCTGTTATTTTGTTGCTATGTATCCATGTGGCTACAGAGACATCTATGCTCCTTTTGGAGATGTTTAGTAAGGATGTTTTGGAGATATTGTGGTAATTGATCCATTCATGCCTTTGGTTGTAATTATGGAGTGCCATAGAATGACTCAATCTTGCTCTACTTTTGCTATAAAATATTTCTGGCAGATTGGTAACATGATGCCCTCATATTATTGTTTCTGCCATGCTCTGTTTTCTGCCAAGTCTGAAACCTGTTAACGAAACTTGCTATGTTTACATGGTTACCATCATATCTTCTGGTCCTTTTTGGCTTATGGTCAGTAAGGGACTTTTGTCATATGCTTTTAGTAGAATACTGACATGCCTTGTTGTGCCATGTTAAGTTCCTTTAGCATGTTGATTTCGTGCTCTGAATATAGCTACCTGATGCTGTTTCAGGCATGTCCAGTAATTTCACCAAGTCTGTGAACCTGTTATCTTTTGCACTTTTGCCATGCTTGTTTGAGCCTGTTATGTTGTGATCTTGCCGTAGCTCAGTGTTCATCTTTTGTCAAGCATCACCTGTAGATTACTGCCATATGCTTTGTTGCCATGTTGGAGTACTGTAGCATTGTTACTTGTTGCATTCTAAGTGCTATCATACTGTTAATCATAGATTCGTGTCATTCTTGTTTTGCTTGCCATTTGCAAACCGTGCATCCGTTTCCGGTAATCTTTATATCGATTTCGACCAAAATCATCTCATCTTTCCAGTGGCATGCTTGGTCTGCCAAGTTACTGCCTTGTTCATCATTTTTCTTCCGGAGCACGCATATGCATCACATACCACATCTCGCATATCATACATGTTTTGCATCATGTTGCTTGTGCATTTCCCGTGATTGATTGTGGTTCCGTTTGCTTGTGTTCTTGTTATGGGTAGAGCCGGGAGACGAGTTCGTGAACGAGGAACCTGCTGAGTATGCTTACGAGGATCAAACTTTCGACAACTCTGAGAACCTTGCAGGCAAGATGACCATACCCTCGAAATCACGTCTATCTTTGCTTTGCTAGTTGTTCGTTCTATTGCCATGCTGCGCTACCTACCACTTGCTATATCACGCCTCCCATATTGCCATGCCAGCCCCTAACCATCCTTTCCTTGCAAACCGTTGTTTGGCTAAGTTACCGCTTTTGCTCAGCCCTTCTTATAGCGTTGCTAGTTGCAGGTGAAGATGAAGTTGGTTCCATGTTGGAACATGGATATTTTGGAATATCACAATATCTCGTATTTAATTAATGCATCTATATATTTGGTAAAGGGTGGAAGGCTCGGCCTTATGCCTGGTGTTTTGTTCCACTCTTGCCGCCCTAGTTTCTATCATACAGGTATTATATTCCTTGAGTTTTGCGTTCCTTACGCGGTTGGGTGATTTATGGGACCCCCTTGACAGTTCGCCTTGAATAAAACTCCTCCAGCAAGGCCCAACCTTGGTTTTACCATTTGCCACCTAAGCCTTTTTCCCCCGGGTTTTCGCGAGCCCGAGGGTCATCTTTATTTAAACCCCCGGACCAGTGCTCCTTCGAGTGCTGGCCCAAAGCGAGCGATGTCCGGCGCCCCCTGGGCAACCAGGGTCTATGCCAACCCGACGTCTGGCTCAATCGTTGTGCCCTGGAACGAGATATGTGCAGCTCCTATCGGGATTTGTCGGCACATCGGGCGGGTTTGCTGGTCTTGTTTTACCATTGTCGAAATGTCTTGTAGACCGGGATTCCGAGACTGATCGGGTTTTTCCGGGAGAAGGTTTATCCTTCGTTGACCGTGAGAGCTTACGATGGGCTAAGTTGGGACACCCTGCAGGGTATTATCTTTCGAAAGCCGTGCCCGCGGTTATGAGGCAGATGGGAATTTGTTAATGTCCGGTTGTAGAGAACTTGTCACTTGACTTAATTAAAATACATCAACCGCGTGTGTAGCCGTGATGGTCTCTTCTCGGCGAAGTCCGGGAAGTGAACACGGTTGAGTTATGAATGACGTAAGTAGGAGTTCAGGATCACTTCTTGGTCATTACTAGATGACGACCGTTCCGTTGCTTCTCTTCTCGCTCTCGTTTGCGTATGTTAGCCACCATATATGCTTAGTGCCTGCTGCAGCTCCACCTCATTTCACCATCCTTTCCTATAAGCTTAAATAGTCTTGATCTCGCGGGTGTGAGATTGCTGAGTTCTCGTGACTCACAGGTTCTACCAAAACAGTTGTAGGTGTCGATGATGCCAGTGCAGATGACGCAATCGACCTCAAGTGGGAGTTCGATGAGGAACGTGGTCGTTACTATGTGTCTTTTCCTGATGATCAGTAGTGGAGCCCAGTTGGGACGATCGGGGATCTAATATTTGGGGTTATCTTATATTCATTTGGATTTGACCGTAGTCGGTCTATGTGTGGATTTTGGATCATGTATGAATTATATTTATGTATTGTTTGAAGTGGCGATTGTAAGCCAACTCTCGTTATCCCATTCTTGTTCATTACATGGGATTGTGTGAAGATGACCCTTCTTGCGACAAAACCACAATGCGGTTATGCCTCTAAGTCGTTCCTCGACATTGGGAGATATAGCCGCATCGTGGGCGTTGCACCAGTCGACCGCAAATGTCTCTCCTACTCTTCCCAACAAGGAACATACTTATTAAAGAAGAGAAGAGGATCATCTTAAAGAAGAGCAGAAGAGCAAGCAGATTGAAGATATTACAAGTCTTTCTGTACAATGTCTGTTGCCCACCCATGATGAACCAGAGCACATAGAGAAATACTATTCCTTCCGGTCTCTCCATATGTGGCTCACATGCATTTCGAAACTAAAGTAGGAACATTTAGCTGACCAATTAAACATGTCTCAGTTTTACTAATATCAGCATAATATCAGATTTGAATTTGTATAGCTAAGCTTGTTTAGCTCGATGGGTGGAGCAGTGCTATTACGACACGAACCACGTAGGCTGATCGTGGTCATCATAAAATGGAGAAACCGTAAGCATGATGAGTATGGTGTCGACCGTGGCTGTGGGATGGCAGATCTGAAGCTGCAAACCGCGCAACGGGTAGTTAGCAACCGATGTTTGCTTTGAAATAACAACTAAGATTTGGTATGGACAAGAAAGTACAGTCAACGAGTGACAAAGAAATGCAATTCTGCTATCTCTCTATATGTCGCGACATGCATTTGGAAATTCAAGTGGGACCTTTAGCTAACCTATTAAATGTGTCTGTTAACTAATATCAGTATCATATCACAATCATATTTGAACAACTAAGCTTTGGAATTTTCAGTGTTGTGTTGTTTAGCTTGAAGGGTGGAGTAATGCTAGTACGACAGAAAGCACCTATGCAGCTCATAGTAGAGTAGATAAAAGGGGAAAACACTAAGCATCAAGAGTAAAATCAGGAAAATGGAACTAGCTGGACCAGTGGGTGGCGCGCATGCTTTTCGAAATGAATATAGGAACATTAGGTGACCAATTAAACGTTCTCTGTTTTAGTAATATGAGCATCATATCAGATTCGTATTTCAACACCTAATCTTTGTAATTATGAGTGGCATGTTGTTTCGCTTGATGGGTTGAGGTCTTGAGGAGCAGTGCTAGCACGACACGACACGAAGCACCTACGATAAAGGGGGGAAACCATAAGCTTTACGAGTATAGTGACCGTGCCATGGCGGATCTGAAGGTCCAAACCGGATAAAGCTACTTCGCAACCAATGTTTGCTTTCAACTAGCCACTATGATTTGGTACGGACAAGAAAAGTATAGTAAACAATTTACGATCTATTTTTCCAGGTGAGATCAATAACTTAAGTACATATGGAAGAGTACCACCTCTCTTGCGACGCCGTGTAGGCCCCTGCTGATACATTGAGGGCGCTGCGGGTGCGATGGCTGTCGGCGGTGCAGAAGAAGACTTTAGACGGCAGACGGCCGGGTCAGGGGATAAGTCATGTTGCCGTGGACGAAGCGGTGGTAGGAGCGACAACAACAAGGTGGACGATGGCGCCGATGAAGCGAGAGGACGCGATGAAAGGATCCTGGTTCGGCGCCGTGGATGAGAGACGTCCATCTCTTGCAGTGGACGACGCGGTAGGGGTACCGGCCCCGGCAAGGTGGAGGATGGGGTGGCAGACAGAGGAGGCTGGCCGCAGTAGGGAGGTTGTTGTGGCGCCGACGGTGTATGAATGGGGAAATGGAGGGGGAGGGGGGATCTCAAACTTTGGGACGCACTTGTTTTAAATGTGGGAAAGTTACGAACTTATCCCCCGTTTAAAATTTCGGACAGCACGTCGGTTGGGGGTAGGACGGTAATCTCGCATCTCCCAAATATTTGCCGGTAGCGATTTCGGGCGAGGAGAGGGTGTTTTGCCGCCTACGGTTGGCGCCCATGGTGTATGAACGGGGCTGACAGGTAGGGCGGTTGTGTCACATCTGAGGGAAGTTACACATCTGCCCTTATTTAAAATATTTGCCTAAATCGATTTCGGACGAGGAGAGTTTGTTTTCCGCCCACCGTGTATGAATGGGGAAATGGAGGGAGAGACACATGTCTTTCGGACGAGCTTGAATCAAATGTGTTTTGCCGCCGACGTTTGGCACTCACCGTGTCTGACTCGGCTCAGAGGCGGTTGTGTCAAGTCTGATTGAAGTTACTAGTCTACCCCTATCGACAGCAGTGTAAATCCGGTCGATTAGGATGTCAAGTGTCAGGGGTAGACAATAATTTCCATCTCGCAAACACTTGCTTCGGGCAGCCCACAAATGATAGTGGGTGTTTAGCCGCTTCCTTCAAAACTTGGGAGAATTAGCATTCACGTTTACCCTGGGCCCTGACAACTAAATTCAAATCCAATTTGTATTCGATTACGAATATCCATACATAATTCTATGTCTTGTTATTTATTTCTACAAAACCACGACAAAGATTTATTCCATCTTTGTATATGATTATGATTTAGAAATGCCGTGATCTTCAAATTCAGTAGGTTGGATACACTTTGAGTCAAATAGTTATTTTATCCAATACAATATGCTCACACGAAAACAATTCACCTTATGTCAATCATACAAGTACTGAGGATTACCTCGCCTAAAAAATTTGGATCATTACAACACATGGACAACATAGGGGGTCTTACAACATAATCCATTCAGAGACATGACACAACATGCAGGTATAATAATCTAATGACAATTTCAACCGGTATCTGAAGAAGAACTGGGATTACCCTGGGCTTCAGACAGCAGAAACAACAGGACCTCCTCCGTCTTCAAATGCAACATTCTTACTTCCTCCAATTCTTGGGTTGCTTGCGTAATGCGTGCAGCTAATTGCATAATTTCCAGCCTCAAGATCAAGATTACCTCATTCATGGCAGCCACACCATCTCTTTCTGCCTCTAGTAGAGCCTCAAGAACTATAATATCTGTGCTCAGACTGCTCTCCGGCGGTGTTGCCTCTGAACTGCTACCATCTAGTAACATGAATGGTGCACTGCTTCCACAAATAGATTCTGGGGTTATACATTGTGTCCTAGTGTGAACGACATCCTGACAGGTTTCCGCTGGACATAAGTAAGAGATAGTTATCACATGATCCAGGCAGTAAGCTTACATGGTAAATGACATACAAATTATTGTCGAGCATGGCAAGCTATATTTAAATGTTTCGAAGCAGCATCAGCCAAAAAGAAATTAAAATGGTAAGATGAAACTAGGGATGTAAGTGGCAAATAAATGACATCCGCCAGTCCCATCTAGTTAGATTTTGCTAGCTCCCTAGTTCATTTTCCTCAAAAAACAAAAACTCTTTTGAACTATCATACCACTAGTGGACTTTAATCAGGATTAAACGGGACCCAATTGACATCCCTAGTTGAAAGGGAGTGTACCACCGCTATATTTAAGTTGCCAAGGCATCTAAGAAGATGAAATAATCTGAGAAAACACTTAACAGTGTGGCCTCTTATAAACTACGAAGACAGTCTTGCCATGAAGTTCATAAGAAAAGTTAAGGACTCAAATGAACTAGGCATGCATTTAATTACGATAGTACAACATGCACTGTTGACATATTGGCCAACTCGGGTATAGCCTAACAAGTAACAAACAAGCATTCGAATCAAGCAATACAACAAAGCAGACAACTAAACTATTTGTAATTCTGTAGGATTACAGATTGAGGGCACAAGCCAAGAAAGCAGCCCACATGCATTACATTTCACATGTACTAAGACACATTGGCTTACCATATGTTGCTGTGAAGCCTCGCTGCTGTTGCAATGTTCTTTGAAGATATCATCAGCATCCCGTGGTTGCAAATCTAGTTGTTGTAGTTTATTCTGCACCCTCTATTTAGGTAAAATTAATTTAAATCGCATGCATTGGTTCAAATTGATCATCAATGGTTCATCTAAACTAATGAAACAAGGGTGTGTGCTTACACGACAATATATGTGCTTCACTCTATTTTTATGCTTGTTCGAGGTGCCAGCCGCAAAAGAACAAATATTTTGCTTGATGGGCACTGATATGCGTCGGTGCTATACAAACGGTTTTTAACCCCTTTCCTCTATGGCATTTGGAACCGTCGCCAAGTGAGTGTGGGCGATAGGGGGGTCCTTCGCACACGACCTAGAAACCGTCGGGGATAGGGAGCCTTGATGCATACAGTTGTCCCTATAAAACCATTTCCGATATCTCGAATATCCCAAACGCTTCATCCTTGCTACTCGTTTGTGCTCGCATTGCCATCGCAGTCGGAGTTTTGTGGTTTTACCTAAAACCAGGCAGATTCCAGGCATGGGAGTTTTCCAGGCAGATTCCAGGCACGGGTGTTTTATGATGCCTGGCACATCACAAATAGTTCATGATTATAAACCGTGTATGATAGCTAGACAATCAAACACATTTAGTTTTGCTGCACCGTATGTGATAGTGTCTGACATCACACACGCTTTGCAAATGGCAACTGTGTGCATTGTTACACATGTTTCCTCTCCGTGAACCGTGTCGGATTATGATGTATATCGCACATGCTGTGCTTTTATTAACCGTGTGCGCCGTAATGACCTACACACCGTAATTTCGCCCTAATTTAATTGCTGCTATTTAAAATTGTACCTAATTTAAACTTGAAAGTAGGCTATAGTTTTATTCATATCCATCAGGCTCAAACAACCAATGCATTATTCGATTCACATGTACATATGTTTAATAATTACATAAGCACCAAATGAAGAATGATGAACTAGGGCTCTATACTTGTACTATTACAGATGGTAAAGAAAGAGGCGACAGACATTCCGGTTGCTGAACAAGGTGAAGCGGAATGGCCCTATTGTGCTCTCCTAGATGCAGAAGGGATGCAGGACTCTAGTCCAACCCCTTGTGATGGCCGGCCGCCAATCATGTAGTTTGAAAGGTAATCTTGTGTAAACTGCTTCAGGATCCACTGCAAAAGAAATAAGATTTAGACATTGTCATCTAACACAACTCAATACGGGCAGTAAAAAGAATGCTACAGGGTTCTTACTTACCATCCCGCAGTTCGCTGTTGTCTTGCATAAAGTGTAAACAAATAGTTCGATTGACATGTTTTGACCCATTTTAATAACAATCTTTATCAGTTTCCTCACTTGATGCTGGTTCATGAATATCTCATTGCCCCATATGCAGAAAGGGTCGAAGTGTGGATCTTTGGCAATGATATATGTACCTAAAAGCACCAAGTTTATATTAGAAGCTAAACAACAATTGAAAAATGATGTAGTACAGCATTCCCTCCGTCCCATTATATAAGATTTTATTACATGTATATCTAGACATCATCAGAACATTAAGGTAACACTCTTCCTTGTTGCTATGTATCCTGGTATTGCATATTTAGTCATTCAGTACAATGCATGTTGCTATGTAGCCTCAGATATATTAAATATGGCCCTAGTTAACCTACTGATAAATGGGTTACATATATATTCAGTGAAATGTCCGATTCGATGATTAATCCCTTATCAGCCCCATGCTATATGGTACCAGCTACCGATATCCTGAATAGTGAGTACATATAAGCAATGCGATGAAACTATCCTCGATGGTAAACAACACTGTTCTCAATATTGTCCTGTATGAGTACCTATAAAGGCATGTTAAGCACAACAGGCTAAACATCAACCAAATATACAACATAATATACAAATGATAGCTTAAGTGTGCAGGCTTAAGCACGCTAGTTAAGCAAAACAAGAAGTGGAAAGGTATGTTAACTGCATCAGGCATAACATTTTAAAACAAGCAAATAGTCATTCAAACTGGTATTGTGCAGGTCTAAAGTACACTAGTTATTGTTAGAAAAATGGAAAGGCATGTTAACTGCAATATCCTTAACGGCAACCAAATATCGTAATTCATAGTGGTATTGTTGAAACTGGTATTGATGAAATTGAACTGCATGGCAAATAGTTGCACATATGGAGCATCACATTGTGAAGAACTGAAATAAACAAGTCATAAGGCCATCTCTAGCCGATCCTTAAAAAGTTAAAGGACTAAAACCCTTAGTGGATATATATATACTCCAGCAATTTATGGCCTTTTCTAGTAGATCCCCTAAACTTAACATTGTAATCTTCAATTTGATCAAGTTCAAAGCAGGTTCAACCGAAAGTAGCATGCATTCAAACGTAAACATTGATAGTTTTGCATAACCGAACATAAAACATAAATTTAAACTAAGCTAAACTACTTTCGGTCGAAGTAGTGGTCGAGCCAATCCTTCCTCGTCATGTACGGTGTGCCGCGAGCCGGGGCCGGGCCGGTGCTGTCATCGGGGTCGTTGGGGAAGGCACTCCTCCACTTGTCGACGTCAATCTCCTCGTCCTCGGGGCCCATCTCGACGCCCTTCGCGTCGCCGTCACCGCCGCCTTTGACCTCGTCATCGGAGGAGAGCGCGATAACCTCGCCGCCGTCCTCGCCGCCTTCGACCTCGCCATCGGAGGAGAGCGCGATAACCTCGCCGCCCTACGCGCCGACAAAGATTGCCCGCTCCACCTCCACGAGCTCCGAGTGCTGCCGATGGAGCTCTTGCATGTAGGCCTCGTCGGCGGCCTCGGCCTCGAGGCGTTCCCATGCCTCGCGGTCCTCCCACGCCATAGCCGAGCACAACACCCCTAGCTCCAGCGGAACGAGGTCGACCGGACGTGTGCCGAAGGGGAAATTGAGCCTAGCCGCCGCGCCGTGGTAGCAGACCTGCTAGCGGTCGTACTCCATGGCCGCGAGCTCGGCCGTGTGGAAGCTACCGAGCAACCGGCGGGTGCGGGTCTCCCGATCTGTAATCTCGGCGACCCAGGTCCCCCCCCACCGCTGCCAGACCCCGAGGTAGGACCTCGTTGGCTGCCGGGTCCGAGGGAGGACGGGGAAGTCCTCGAACCGGCGTAGGGACGCAGCGGCGGGTGGATCAGGGGACCGGCGATGGCGGATCGAGCCTGCGGAGGACGGCGGGGACACCTCGGCGGCCACCTCGCTGGCGTCGGGCGAAAAGGCCACGATAAACCTCTTTTTGGCCATTGGCTCCTCGAGCTCCCCGGCACACAGGCAGCAGTTGAGGATGGACGCGCCGGCGATGGCGGCGACCTACCAATGGTTTCGGGGGTGGTTTGTGTCTGTGTGAGCGGAGGTTTTGGGGAGTGTGTGGTGTGTGTGGAGGGGGGGGGGAAGGTGGTGTTTGAGGAAATACTGCGACAACTGACAATTTTACTAGGCGGGAATAACAAGGCGGGGCTACTGAAAATTTGGATCAAGGGCGAGCAAATATTTTTTAGATTGTGAGGGATGCAGAGGCGGGAGTAAAATGCTGGGGCTACAGAAAATTTGAATCAAGGGACTGAAGTAGAGCGGGATAACAGACATCGCACACGGTCCGCACATACTAATCATGTGCTATCAAACATTAAAACCTTCCAGGCGGTAGATATTTTCGAGATTACGAGGCAGTAATATTTTCGAGATTGCGAGGGATGCAGAGGCGGGAGTATTTGGGGAGCGAGCTAGTGTGCTTGACACGCCTGTTGTGGACTGTAGCCGACGCACCTTCTCGCGTAAGCCATAGGCGTACTATACACCGACGGTGCTCCAGGATATTTTGTACTGAAATTCATGAAACTTGGCATGGTATCATGGAGCGGCATCAACATTCCGTGGTAATTTTTTTATCCCATTTGGGGCAGGTTTGGGTATAAGCTTCTCACAACAAGCCTGGTGGTTTCGATAGGGAACGTGCCACCTTTGGGGACGAAACAATATCCGTTGCCTCTTGTTGCTTTCCAAAATTTTCTAGTGTCAACATAAAACAACAGGAGTGTTGTGTTAAGTTTTGGAATTTTTCGGGGCTCGTTTGGACATTTTTAAGTATTAATTGGGTTTTCTAGGCATTTTGTGTGCATAATTCCAGTTTGAAATTCATGCACATGCTCCGGTGCATATAAATTGGTTGAAAAATCTAATCTGTGTCCTTGGGTGCGTGCTTAGGTCCCATGCAAGATATGGGAATGAATTTCAAACACCAGGGCACTGTTGATTGCCGGCAAGACGTTGAGATACCTGGTTTTCAAATTCTAGTAAATCCAAAACTCGTCTGAAATTCATGAAACTTGGCATGGTATCATGGAGCGGCATCAACATGCCGTGGTAAAAAATTTGTCCCATTTGGGGCAGGTTTGGGTATAAGCTTCTCACAACAAGCCTGGTGGTTTCGATAGGGAACGTGCCACCTTTGGGGACGATACGATATCCGTTGCCTCTTATTGCCTTCAAAAAATTTCTAGTGTCAACATAAAACAACAGGAGTGTTGTGTTAAGTTTTGGAATTTTTCGGGGCTCGTTTGGACATTTTTATGCATTAACTGGGTTTTCTAGGCATTTTATGTGCATAATTCAAATCTGAACTACATGCACATGCTCCAGTGCATATAAATTGGTTGAAAAATCAAATCTGTGTCCTTGGGTGCATACTTAGGTCCCATGCAAGAAATGGGAATGAAGTTCAAACACCAGGGCACTGTTGATTGCCGGCAAAACGTTGATATACCTAGTTTTTAAATTCTAGTAAATCCAAAACTCGTCTGAAATTCATGAAACTTGCCATGGTATCATGGAGCGGTATCAACAAGCCGTGGTAAAAAATATGTCCCATTTGGGGCAGGTTTGGGTATAAGCATCTCACAAACCAGAGCTTTTCACAACAAGCCTGGTGGTTTCGGTAGGGAACGTCCCACCTTTGGGGACGAAACAATATCCATTGCCTCTTATTGCTTTCAAAATTTTTCTCGTGTCAACATAGAACAACAGGAGTGTTGTGTCAATTTTTGGGATTTTTCGGGGTTCGTTTGGACATTTTTATGCATTAACTGGGTTTTCTAGGCATTTCGTGTGCATAATTCCTATTTGAAATACATGCACATGCTCCAGTGCATATAAATTGGTTGATAAGTCAAATCTTTGTCCTTGGGTGCATGCTTAGGTCCCATGCAAGAAATGGGAATGAATTTCAAACACCAGGGCACTGTTGATTGCCAGCAAAACGTTGAGATACTTTGTTTATAAATTCTAGTAAATCCAAAACTCGTCTGAAATTCATGGAACTTGGCATGCTATCATGGAATGGCACCCGACATGTTGTGGTATTTTTCATGTCCATTTTGACAGAAGGCGCACTCGAATAACAGCCAACAAAGGCATTTTAAAAAAATAGCTGCCACTTTAATATCTCAAACGTTTGTATAATTCAAACCGTGTGCGTTCTGTTAACCATTCATGTGACGCCATGTGTCTTGGTTTTAATGGCTATAGGAGGTGCCGTGCGGACAGCTGCTTTACTGAACGGGAGGCGTGCGAGCGCAGTCCGGTGTGCAGGCTCACCGGGAAGCATGCAAGCTGTTCAACGCAGGATCTGTGCATCTCTTCAACGCAAACGGTTCAAATTACGGTATGCAAATTAAATCCAGACTTCTGCGCTACGCCAAGAGACACTGCGATTTGTCAAAATATGCAACTAAAAATCACTAGCACTATCTAATTTTTGCAACTACAATTCAGTAATTAAGCATAGATTTCATTCATAGATTAAGCAGTCGTTCTCGCCGGGAAGCGACATAGCCTTGGACCGCCGCCCGCCTCGCTCCCACTGGTCTGTATTAATGGCGCGGCCGAGCGGCCACACCCCCCATGCTCGCCACACACACAATCCTCTCTCTCCGCCCGCATCCTCGATGCCGCTCTTAGTCCTCAAAGCCGTCAGTGTATGAAGATTCCGCCGAAGCGCCCCATCGGAGGGAGTGGCGACGCCGGGGCTGCGGAAGCACCGGAGCACGACGTGAATACGGAGACAAAGGTTTCCGTCGCCGCCGACGAGGTGGAGAACACGGCTGCCAACAAGCAGAGGCGGGTCGAGAAAGAACCGCAAGCGACTCCAGCAGGCCTAGACTTCATCAACAACCTCCCCGATGATATGTTGAGAGTCATCATATCCCTCCTCCCAATCAAATATCGGGCAAGGACAACCGCCCTTTCCCAGCGGTGGCACCCCCTATGGCTCCTCACCCCTGTCGACCTCCTCGACGCCCACGAGCTCTGCCATGGCTATCGCAAAAGCTTGTATGCGTTCTCCCAGATCCTCGGCAGTCACCATGGCCCAATCAAAGGCCTTATCACGGGCAAGTTCTGTTCCAATGGCAAGGACCGAGCCAAGCTTGATGAGTGGTTCTGATCCCCCGCCATAGATCAGCTGAAGAATTTCAGTTTTAATGAATGGCATATGCGCTTGTTGCCAATGTCCGCGCTCCGCTTCACGCCCATGCTGCGCCTCGCCAAGTTCATGAACTGCCATCCCCCCGCTCCCCTTAATGACGCGGCCGCTCTTTTTCTACCACGATTGAAGCACCTCGAGCTCGTCGCCGTCTGCATCCCAAAGGATGACATGGAGCGCCTACTCCGCGGCTGTACTGCACTCGAGTTCCTTCGTCTTCAGGTGATGAATTGGTCAAGTACCTTGCACAACACCTCCAGGACTCTCCGGACTATTTATGTGTGTTGCTGGTGCTGCAACGAGAGATCACAAAAGGTGGACCACAATATGGTCATTGAGGACACACCTTCACTTGAGAGATTACTTGTAGTTGATCAACAAGGTCTAACAAGAATCAATGTCATTTCTGCTCCGAAATTGACAGCGGTGGGCTACTCATCTGTCAAATACTACTACTTTTAGGTACAACGGTAGCCTTATACGTCTCCTTCTTGATATGAACATTATTTCTAATTTTGAAGATTTTTGTTCGTCTGTCATCCAGCAAAGCTTCACCTAGATTCTGGGCACAGTGAAGGTCTTGGCACTAGAATCTGTCGGCCCCAACCTGGACCAAGTTGTCAGTTGCCTGAAATGCTTTTCGTGCCTGAAGAAGCTGTATATCGAGGTGATGTTCATTTCCTGCTAAATGTTAACCATAAGGGAGTTCAATTTTTTGCACCTTTTCCCAAGTTTACAATGACAACGTACTATGATTTCTGAAGGAATTTTGGAGGATTTCAGGACATACACCCCCACCCCATATTGGTTGCTTGATTCATATGGTTACAATCCATAAGCATTTGTCCTTTGGATTCATCTGTACTAGTTTTCTTAGGGAATTTTTCATCCAATCCAACCTCTTGTGAAGAAGGCTACATGTTTCTAGATTGTAATCAAATGCCCATGTTAATCATGTCAGATCGAAGACGGCACGTTGGTGCATTTTACAAATCCCGCAAACCAAATAGGAGTGTAGCAGTGTTCAAAACTGCATGTAGGCACTAACGCGTTCTCTTCTTTTGCAGATAATATAGGCCCGGAGATGGATAATGTTTATAATGACAATCACATCAAATGCCTGGATCTGCATCTCTCAAATGTTACTTTGATCTCCTACCGAGGGACCTTACCGGGGATTACACTGGCCAGGTTCTCTCTTGCCAGAGAAAGGGTGTTGAGGGTACTGAGGTTGAACACACATTTAATTAGGAAAGATGAATGGTATGTTGATCAGAGCTGGCAGGTACTGTAGAATGGAAGAGGCTCCAAAAAAGCTAAACTTCGTATTGGAAGAGCATATGACAGAGTAATTGGAAGTCATTGTGGCAAACCCATACATGACTTGTCAACAGCTGACCCCTTTACAGAAATTTGGGCATTGTAATCTTTGAATTTGAACCTTGCAATATTTATGGTATTTGTTATATTGAACCGTTTCTGTTCTCTTGTATCAATGCAAATAGTTCATCCGAGTGAACCGCATGTCGTATATCGCACACACCTTGATCTGGATGACCGTTTCTTTTGTGTTGCCTAATCACAAACAGTTCATCCGAGTGAATCGTATGCTGTATATCGCACACACCTTCATCTGGCTGCCCGTTTATTTTGTTCCTCCTCATCGCAAACAGTTAATTGAACTAAACCGTATGCCCTGCATCGCACACGCAACTAAAATCTGAACCGTGTTTGATGCATCCGTCATCGCAAACGTTTTGCACCTTTTTGACGGTTTTTTTACACCGCCATTTGCGATTATTGCATCACACACAGTTTCGTCGAAGGGTCTCTAATCGTAGTGTCGCGTTAGCAGCATCCTGCAGTAGTGGGGGTTGGTAGCTCCATAACTAATAGAAGCATCAAATTAGTCATGCAACTTGGGAAGATCAAGAATGCATAAAAAAGTAATGAACAGAGGCTCGGAGCAGTGATGTAATAGCTTGCATCAGAAAATGTAGGGTAAAACAAACAAAAAGCAGCGGAACTAGATGCTAGTTTGTTGATGTGTAATTAAGCATAGAGAACATGAAGCAATCTGATGGAACCAACAGGTGGCATCAGAACAACACCATTATCATAAATATAGCATGCAAGAAGTAAAATAGTAAGCAGTGATATCTAGGAAGTATAGTAATACTTAGGACAAAACTAAAGCATTGTAACTATATGTGCACTGGTTTGTAATTTAGCACATTTAACATGTTCACTGCCAGAAGTATGGCCCTACAGGTGCAAGCAGAATAACGCGTCTCATGAAAAATTGAATGATGCCATGAAGAAATTCAAAGGTGCGGTGCTTATGCTAAGAAAGTGAACGTAGGCGCTGGCCGTTGGATAATAGTACCTAAGTCTCGACGGCGTACGGGTATCGTTGTCATACTTGATAGCTAAGGATCGTCGATGGTGCTCGTGTTGCGGTTGAGTTTGGGCCGGCTGTCGCCGTTGCTGGAGCGGCTCCGGTGCTTCGGTTGCGGCGCCTATCGACATACAAGGAAGCTCATCTGTGGTAAGTGAACAGTTCCACGATAAAGAAGGGAAAAACCGAAGGAGTACAAATCAAAATAACCTGATGAGGCTGCGGCATCAGTAAAGCAGGGCCGATGGAGTTGAATATGGCATCCATGGAGCGGGTCCGGTGCAGTGGACAAAGGCGTCGGTGGGCGTGGTGTACAGTGCTTTCGGTGAGGCGGATCTGTTGCGGCAGGCGAGGGCTTGTATGAAGGGCCAACGATGGGGTGGACGAGGGAGTCAGTGAAGGGCCTAGACTGTGGTGGACAAGGGTGCTGGTTAAGCAGATCCGGTGCGGTGGACCATGATGGCAGTCAAGGAGATCTAGAGCAGTGGACAAGCCAATCGCTGAAGCGACTCCGGTGAAGTGGTGAGTTGGCAGTTGGGGGTTCCAAGGTGCGGAAGGTAGATCCGGTAGGGTGTGAGGTCCACAGCTGCGGCGAAGGAGTAGATTCGGCGGCTTGGCGTGGTTGGGGGGGGGGGGGTGGTCGGGGAGGGGAAGGGTAGGGGCACTGGGGAAGAATGTTGGGGGCAAAGAGGGGAAAACAATGGAGTTACCAAAGCAGCCCTTTTCCGTTCATGTGGCAGGGGTAAAACAGGAATATTGCAAGGCTAAACTTTCGGGCGCGAGATATTTTGATGTGAGCAGGAAGTTTGAAAGCTTTTGGCACCTGAAATTAAGTGTTCTGCTCTTGTACGGCCGACTATGATATCATGGCCGAGAATTTATTTGTTTTGCACGCAAAAAAGTGCATGTTTTGAAAATCAGTGTCTCCAACTCGAAACTTAGATTGTCCATTCAATTCAAATATGGATCATTGAGCTAGTACAAGCAAATACCATCATACGGTCCAATTCAAATGAAATTCCAAATGTGTTTATCCTAAATATGATGACAAAAGCAAAAATGTGTATGTGTATGAATAAAGTGGATGATTATAAAGTTTGAACATGCCCATATGTGTGTATCTCTAGGTTTGATATATGAGTTTGAAATCACGAAAGCCCGGCTTAAAAAATGTACCCCCGTTTAAATGAATTACAACAACTAATGATGGAGTCGAATTCCAAAATTCCAATCTTAGGTTTGTAATTCTGGTACTTCAAGGTATATCACGCATGTTCAAAAGTATCATTATCTCATAGGCCAAACTGTGAAACAAATTGATCAACCATGAGTGGACACACTATTGACCATATATATCTCAATTGCACTAAAGTCCCTCAAATATAGACACCTCACTCTTTATCTGAAGCCAACCCCCCCCCCCCCCCCCACACACACACAAGTCGTTCTCTCCCCCGGACATGAACACACGAGCACATTAACACCCCCTCTCTTCTAAAGTCCGTACCCCAATCTTCGTCTCTATCACTTTGTCTCTCGAGCATGCACACATCTCTTCCCCCACTCTCTAGGTCTCCCGGCATCTCTCTTTCCCAAGCACACACACTATGTAGAGTGTCTCTTTCCCATACACACAAAACGTCGCCCCCAAACGTCTATCTCCCTAGTTATGTGATTCTCGCACACTCACCTCACACACCATCCCCACTGCAAACAAGCACACTTTGTCTCCTTGTGCACCACTCTCCTATTTCTATCTCTCCCACATGTGGACCCGCCCCAGCTCTGTGGCACCCCGGCTCAGAGAAAACCGGAACGCCCCGTATTCCAGCCCAGAGATCGAGGAGAAGTCTTCTGGAATACGACCCTACTTAGCATAGAACAAACCAGCTCTTTATTACAAGCTATTTGGGTACAAGGGTTACATCGGCACGGCGACACTATGCCCGCCGCAGTTGCTCTATGCAAGCAGCAGAACAAATCGAGGCAGCAGAAAAACTCTAGCAGCGGAACAATAACGACGGTGGTGAACTCCACTCTGCAGGGACTCTGGTTGGAACGCTTATCCTAGCTCGCACGAACGGAAACCACGAGAAGCAATCAAGCAATCACGGCATGACCTGCAAACTGGCATGACACGCCAGGTCAGTACATTGATTGTACTTGCAAGCTCACAATAAGCAGAAGCATTCAAGACAAACAACAGCATGGCAATTACAGATTAAGCAGAAATTATTATGATATCACCATGATAGCATGGCATGAACAACATGAACATGATACAGCTAGAGCAATATGAGCATGGGATGAACATATAAATCTGACGCTACGAACATGCAACATGATGACACTATATGCACCACTTATTTTGCTCGGGTTAACTCGTAACCACCACATGCATCACTTACCAATCTCAGACATCACACGATCATCTCAGGATCAATCAAGCTTGGTATAAACAATACTGTAGTAATCATTAAATGACCACAAGGAGCTTGATCTTTACCCATGATTCTCGCACAACATCACGAATATCCAACAACTTGGTATCCTCGATACCACGGTGATCATTCACGAATCACAAACGGAACCACTCTTGGCTCAACTGGTTACCTCATAACCAAACGGTGATCATTCACGGATCACATAACCAACTAATCTCATCATCAAACCAGGGTTGTTATTAAGCACATTATTATTATTACCGTTGACCCATAGTGTGACCAACTACGAACTGGGACCTCATCCGCGGGTGCGGCTATCGATAGATTTAGTATACACTCTGCAGAGGTTCGTACAGTGTACCCACACCATGGAACCCATGTCCTCGCACTCCCATTCGGGTGGACCAACGATGTTCCGACAAAACCGATCTACTGCCATGACAAAACCGATCTTTGTTGGGATCAAAAAGATATAGAGGATTTTTCTATCAGGGACCTTTCTGTAATGAATTTTTTTTCAAACAGGGCCTGGATAATAAAACAGAAAGCGTATTAGAAGCGAATACGTTTCCTGCAGGTGAAAACGCATTCTGGGCCGAACTAGAAGAGAATACGCTTTCGGAAAGCAAAGACGTAATCTAGTGGATTACGCCTCCACTTATCCAGCGTGGCGAAGGCCGGGCCGGGTGGCTAAGATGCTTACAGGTGGGACCCACCTTATCCATCTCTCTCCTCCTGGCTCCTTCTTCCTCCTCCCGACTGGGCACGACCGAACAGAGGAGGCTGCGCACTCCAACGACCGCCCCGGGCGACTCCGGCCACCTCCGGCGGAGTTCTGGCTACCGGAGTGCTCACGGGACCGAGGCACATCCATCCAGGGCGTCGCGCACGCCGGGGAAGACCAGAGCAGTGGCTGCCTCGAGCATGGCGGACGGTGGCGTCGGGCGCAGATGGGGACCACGGCCAGAGGCCAACAGAGGAGGAGGGAAACGGCGGGGAAGCTTCTAGGGGTGTGGTGGATGTCTCTGATGGTGGAGGGGGAGAGGAATGAGCTCGGGGCAGCTCCAATTTAGGAGGAGGTCGAGGGGGGGGGGACACGGCGGCCATGGGCACAGTGTGGTGGCTCCGGATCTTGGGCGAGTGGACGGGGAGGGAGCTTGGAGAGTTGGAGGCTTGCTGGTGTGCTCGAAGGGCTCGGGGGAGTCCTATATATAGACAGGGGCGAGGTGCCGAGCCGGTTGCCGCTGCTCGAGCTCGGCCAAAGCTCTGGCGTCGCGTAGCAAGCACGGGGTGGCACGAGAAGGCGACGAGGGAGGTGCGGATGAGCTACAGAGGTGCACAGGGACGAGCAGAGCTCGGGGACAAGAGGAGGAAGATGTCGCGGCGCGAACATAGCCGGTCGGCTACAGCTCGCCTATGGGCGCGCGGCGACGAGCGCTGACGGAGGGGCTTACGGAGGGGGAGATAGCTCCAGGAGGATGGCGACGACGCGGTAAAACCGTTAGACATGCTCATGAGCGCGAGGACGACAAGAGTGGGAGGGGCCCGTTAGATAGCTCTAGGGCAACGGCAGCAGAGCGCGCACACAGGCTTGCCATTAACGCGGTCACCGCGTGCACTGGCATGTAGCGGGGGAAATGAGCTAGAACATGTTGTCTAGTGGTAAGTTCTTCCAGGGGAGGTTTCAACTGCGGTGGTAGATCGATGAAAAGCTCTGTGGTTAAATCGTAATCAACCTCTGAAGTTTACTGCAGTAAATCTGAACATGTACTGGTGATCCACAAGAACATGATTGGAAGCAATGGAGTTGTCTGGGATGATTAGCTTAGGAGGGACTATAATCCTGTTAACTTTGAGAAGATTTGGATCAAGATTTAATATAGTTGCTTTGCAACTGCCAAATCTGGTCAGAAACTAAATGAGGAAGGTGCACTAACATGGAGAAGCCACTTGAGCTGAAATTTGGCAAGGCTTAGTGATTTGGCCATACTAAGATGCTGTAAAAATTTCATACCAATTGGATTTACCAAAATGGTACTTGCTTCACAAACATCCTTACTGACCAGAAACTTGCAATAATTTTGGAGAAATATTCTCTAAGTGAAATGGTGCCAAATTTGGTGGAGAGATGTTATAAGGGTAGAAGCACAATCTGGTAATTTATCAGGATTTTTGAAGCAATATAAAATGCACTTGCTTCACAACCTGAAAATATTGCGAGAATCAAAGATTTGGTCTTGTGCTCACATAGATGACTGGATGGGGCTGAAATTTGGAGGAGGGTAATTATATGAGCACATTAAGAGGCATGCAAAATTTCAACTCATTTGGATAACCCTAGCTAGTACTTCCTTCACAATGGCTTTTGTCTGACAGAAACTTTGAAAAATCACTGAGGAATATTGGCTTGGCAAATAAAGTTGAATTTTGGCATGAGGCAATTATTTGGACATAAAAGAATGCCCAACAAGTTTGGTAGCAAACAAGATTGGATAGGTGGCACTTCCTTCACAAAATGCCACTCTGGACAAAAATGAAGAATAATTATTGGTGAATTATTCTTGGGCTACGACAGGAAAGTTTGGGCATATTTGAGCAACATATGACCCACAGGAATTATGAGAATTATTTGGGAATTTTTTGGATGAACAGAAATATAGGTTGCTTCACAACCTAGGGGAGACAGGGTTATTCCTTTAATAGAAAAAGGAATATTCCCGGGAAAAAGAAATTAGGGTTTGGTCAAGCAGTGAAGTGGCATGATCTTCGAGTAGATTGGAGGATGATGAGTCACTTGGGAGAGGAAATGAAGATGATTTCCCAGGTGACAAGGCCACAGAACCACTCCAAAAAGAAAAACAGAGAAAAACCAATAAATCAAAAAGAAAAAGAAAAGGGCCAAAAACCAGGCTGTTACAAGCTCCTTCCTTGTATACATATATGTCGTGACTGTTCCCATAGCTACCTAATGTATCATCGTTCTCAATCTCGCACATTGTTCTCTACACCATCTATTCTAGATCTCTCATGTAGTACCTATCACACACACGATGACTCGCTTCCCTTGCGTCTCCGTACATAGGCCACTTTCGAACAACATCAACATTGTCTCCCTATCTATATGCCACTTCTGCACACAAACGACTCCTCCCCCTCTCTTCCTCTCTCTCTCTCTCTCCGTCGCTAGCTCTCTCTCTCTCGCTCTCACACCCCTCTCCCACACACACTCGATGTCTCTTCCAAATAGTTTGCTCCCCGACCGCACCCATGCTATCCCGCTACTACACATGCCTTTGTCTCTCTTTCACACACATGTCACACCATTAATTCCCCCTTCCCTATACTAGGTTCACATCATTAGTGGTCTCTCTACTCCACATACACACACTCCCTCTCACACCCAAACGCACGCACAAACACACACAGACACACACAAACACCCATCTATCTGGATCCTTCTTTTAAGACACACCCTTGCATATTGTCTCCAGCTCTAGCTATGTATATACCCCCTCCCCCTCTCTCTAGCTCAGATGCACACCAAAATTCTCCATATCTCTAACTCACACATCTCTCCCCTTGTCCGCATGTGTATATCACACACTCACTCTCTGATTATGTCTATGTGTCTCCACGTTACACAACACAAAGCCCCATGTACATGTCTCTCTCTATCCTCCACACACAGAGACACAAAGAATCTCTTATCATTGCCTTAGTCTCTACACATATCACACACGCACACTGTCTCTCTCTTTCTCTCTCTCTCTCTCTCTCTCGCACACACACTCAACAAAGGTTTTCCCGTGAATAACTTATCGTCTATTCATCAACAGTCATGGCAGTACGGCGAACATGAGACGTGAAAAAGAATAAATCTACATGTGCATAGACCACCTAGTATGACTACTAGGACTAGAGCAAGCCAAAAGCGCGCCGCCGTCACCCCCTCCTTATCGGTGATAAGAAAACCTTTGTTTTAAACAGTCGAGAAGTCATTGTGCTAAGGCCCCACATGCTGAGCCGTTGAATAGAATGTAGATCCAAGTTTAGGGAAACAAGTATCGATAATATGTTTGTATCTCCATACTTATATTTCTTATCTTATAAAAAAACCGAGTCGGTGATGATGGTACACGTGCCATCTTGCAATATAGACCGTCCGATCTATATCTGACGGATAGAAATTAAACTAAAAGATACCTGCACCTCTATCCAAATTTGTAGACAAGGCCTTCCGTCGTTCATCCTTATCTCCAACAACCTCATTGTTGAGCAATTAAAAAAGGAAGCCTCTGGAACAAACTGGCATGGTGGTTGCTGCTGGCGTCATCCATCCCCATGCCTCCACTTAGTCCGACCACCAATCACCACCATGCCCCACTCCTCTTCACCTTATCTCCTCTTTCTGGAGATATCATTAGTTTTTACACATGGTATTACTCCCGCATGGGTCAATCACAACAGGTGTTTTATAAAAAAATGCATCTTGATGTTCCGTGCAATGCACGGACATCTTGCTAGTACTCCTACAGAAAACTTAGTTGGTGATGATGGCGTGTCTCTCATCCATCATTTCTGCCCATTAGATCGACATCTAACGACTGTGAGGTAAGTTGTTGCCTTTTCTACCAACATCCCACTTCTCTACCAATTTGCAGAAAAACCCATAATTAGTATCTTAAAACCAACCACATCCCTCCCTCACCTCACCAAAACAGCCCAAGGAATATATTCTGATTGAAACATAATATATCTCTAGTGATATATGTATATCAAAATTAGAGTGTTTTCTATCAAGTTTGTGAATAAGTATTATTCTAATTATGATCCATTGCAACGCACGTGAACATTGCTAGTATTTCCAACCATGCAAAAAAATGCTAGTATTTCCATAGTTTCGAGTTTTCCATCAAGATATTAGTCCCTAATGGTTGATATTTAGTTTCAATCACGTACACATAGGCACTATGTAACTAGCCTTGCTTATTGGCTTCCGAAGCTTAACTTTCACTCCTACTTACAGTATGTAGAGTATTTAACAAAAAACTACCACTTTCAACCAGTCCTAGGAAGAAATATTGTACAAAAAATAGCAAAAACATACCCAAAATTTCTTAATCCGCGCAAAAAGACTAATACCTAGTGCCGGTTAGGCTCGTTTAAACTCGTTTATGACAGGGTTGGCCCACACGTCCGTGCTGACGAGGCAGCTTAAACCTGTTTGACCATTGACACGAGGGACCCACATCTGACCTTCTATCCTGTTATTCCTCCTCAAATCACTATTTTTCCTGAACATTACTTCAAACAGTACTGATGCATGTTCATCGGTGGCGCCGGTGATGAGCGAGTTGGCCACCGCTCCACCGGATGGGCCGGATGCCGCGCTGGCCTCCGCACGGGTTGGCTGGCTGGCCCGAGCGTGACTCACGCGTGAGCAAGACGCCGCGCTGGCCTTCGCTCGAGCCAGATGGCAGGCCTTAGCGTGGCGCACGCGAGCAAGCCGCCGCACCACCGTGCCAACCTAGCTAGCAAACCTTGCAGACAAGCAGCTGGATGCATCCAGCAGGGTGTGTTCTATCTTGGCTAGCTAGCAGCCGCGAGCGCCAGACGGAGCTGGCATCCGGGCTACCGCAAGATGGGCTCCGCACCGCCAGCGGTTTTGACCTTGCCTTCTGCCGGTGGCGGTAGCTGCGTTCCATGGCTGATTATGACTAGGTGGACGGGCCGGAGGTAGGAGGTCACTCGGGGATTTTTGTCCAGACTGACATGTAGGTCCCACAAGTCATAACGCCTAACTTGCCGGTCGAATAGAAGGCGTTGACTTAAGGGGTGACATGGGTTGAAACATGCCTATAACGGCACTTTGTAGAGTAGTCATTTCTTGGAAGGGCTGGTTGGTAAGGGCATGTACAATGGTTGATAAGGTAGTCTTGTCTTAAGTCTGCCACTATGCAAGTGGTAGTAGTTTCTTGGCATTATTAGTGGTCTCTTGTAAGGAACAATGTACTAGCAACAAAAGGCGATTCTAGGTTGCGTTGTACTCCAACGAGTACTACTTGTGGTCATGGGAGTGTATAGCTCGTTTTGTGGGTTCGATCCCGGCCAAATGCACAACGACCTATTTTTTAAATAGTAACTTCGCTGCGAGCCAATATTGTACACTGGTAGTTTGACTTTTGAAGTCGAAAGGACGTGTCGCACCACAATCTGGGTGCACTGGATAGCCCAGCCACATGAACGGGTTTTCCCTCCCATCATCTCGTGGCTCGCTTACTAGAGTAGTACTCCTATATATCAATTCACACCATGCAAAGTTTCTCGCCTGTGTGCTCTCCCTAGCCGCACCTCGCGTGTAGCTTCCTCATCAACTAGCATATTTAAACTAGCACCTCCCAATTAAGCCCGAGGAGCCGGAAAAGCCTGGCACGGCATTGGGAACTATGCAATATGGCTCTGTACGTAAAGTGCTAGTACTCTACTACTCTGTAGCTTGTGGCGTTGCACGCATGGACTTCACTCCATTGTCGGCTCTATAAAAGAAATTCCTCTTCACGTGATTTTTTTTGAAACGGAGGCAAAAGCTTTGCCTCATCTCATTCATAAAGAAGGAACTACTAACAAAGTTTGACGAGATCCATTACACCTCCACAAATGGAAGACAAAAGCCTAGTCTTGCTGTATCAAATAACTCAAATGTTTTGCCCCCGCAGTAACCGTCGCTGATAAACAGGCTGCTAGTGTGTGCGTGAGAGGAGCGGCTGAGTAGGCCAGCTATGCGCTTGAATAAAGCACCGAGAGTACCCACTACGCAGGTGTACTTTCCCTGCATTGATAGTACAATGATGGTTCTAGAGAACAGCAGTACCCTCCACTTCCAACTGTAGCTCCTTGGCGCTAAGATTCAAGAGTTCAAAACTGGTGCACTATACTACAAGTACAGTACATCGCACTACTAGTTGAAAAAGTAGTACTAGTACTGCTACAGTACGAGTACTTAGTAAATAATAGCCTCACCATCGCGAGGCATGAGGCACTACCACTATGTGTGCCCGCATAATTTAGTTGGCGAAGGGACGAAGCCCTGCGGTAACTACACTCTTATCTCCTCCTCGCCAGCTCCTGTCCCCCCCGAAGAGAAGGCATTTCGTCACTTCTCCCATGGATTCGTCAGGTGGTTCTCCTCCTCGTCAGGGCTGGGATACCTTGGAAGACGATCCTCTGGGAGAAATCACACGCCGCTCCGACGTCCTCACCGCTGCAAGACTCGGTGCTTCCTGCACTAACTTTTTTAAGACGGTGCTTAAACAAGCTTGGAAAAGGCCATGCTTGTTGGTCTTCCATGCGTCCTCCAGGAGAAGGTTCTTCTATGGGACAATCCTTCATACATTCCACTGCTCCCTGGCCATGGTTGCACGTTGACTCCGCTAGAGTTGCCGACGTTGAGAGGTAGTCGGATTTTGTCTGATGAGCAAGCCAGTCTTGGAGTTTGAGCAGGTAGTACTTAGTTATTCCGCTTCCATCCCGCAATTTCTCCACTGCCCATCATCTTATATATAGGTCTGGGTCGGTGCCAATGAAGATTGGATTGCATACCTCCGGCCGGATACCACCATCATTTTGCACAACATCCACAGCAGTGCGCCTGTTCCCGTAAGCCCTTCTTCACCATTGGGATCGGCCTTCCAGACTGGCTGGCCTTGAATACGTGTGATGATGCCTACATGATATTGAAGAAGATAGCAATTGTGGACCCGCCAACAAAGCGACGCGGCTACAACGATTACTATCTCACCGCGGTGTTCGACATAAGGATTGCCATCAATGCAAGAGGCAGTAACGGCAGAGGCTGGCGCATGTTGGCCGCGACAGATTTGTACCCCTACACGTTCGAAGATGCCATGCGCCATCTAGGCCGCATCTTCCCGGTGACAAGCTAGGGGACTTGTTTCATCTAGTTGCCATCCTACGGTATGGGAGATTACAAACGGAATCCACAAACCATCATTTGCATCCCTAATGGTACTCCATTATTTTGCAGGGACCAGTCATCCCCCAATCAAAATAAGATCATCGATCCTAGATGTGCATTTGCATCCGCGATTCGGTCTAACCTGGAACCTTGTAGCTGACTTTTGGCATATTGGGATCAACTATCTTAGTAGTCGTTACCCATGGTACCACGGATGTGCACATGGTCACACAATCTACCACGATCGGACCGTCACCATCTACCCAGGTATTCCATTTTCTCATTGTTGTGTGTTAGAGTAGTAGTACTTGTTAGTGTTCTTGACTGGGCCATGTTTACTGTACTAGTAGTACAATTTAGTATTATATTTTTTAACCCTCTCGCCTTCTCTTTCATTGTTGTACTACTTACTAGTACTAGTAGGACTACTTTTTACCTTGGAGGACGTGTATAGCTAGCTAGGCCCTTGAAGACTTGAACCCACTAGCTCCCACCATTTTTGTTTTTCCATGTCTTACTATCTCATACATGTAGCCAAGAGTGGCTATATATAATAAGTCGGTTATTTTACTTCCTCTATACCAGAGTAGTACTGTAGGGGATATACCCCGCGGTATGACCCGGCCGGACCTGGCGCTTCATCGTGACCCGCCGGGTGATTGGCGACTCATAGGTCTGGCGGTTCACTGGTGTGACGACTCACGAGCCCGGTGACTTAATGATGGCCCCGACGGTGGGTTAGACAGAAGAGTAGGCCCAAAGCCCAGAAGGCCGGCTCATGTTATGGTGGGTCGGTTTATGAAGAAAGGCATAAAGAATATTCTCCTAAGCGAGACCCGGACTTGTATTCAACTTGTAAGAAAAGATAGACTAGTCCTAGTCCTACTAGGACTCCACATGTAACCCGCCCCTCTAACTTATATAAGGAGGGGCAGGGCACCCCAAAGAGGGACAAGCAACAAGAAATAATCTCTAGGGCTAAACACCGAGAGCCGGAGCCGGCGACTCTCCCGTGATCATAATGAGACCTAGCCTCAAACAGCACGTAGGGTTGTTACCGGATGATGTTTCCCCGGGCCCGAAGCTGTCTAAACCCTTGTCTTGTGCGTTGATCCGCCCTGCGTCTCTCATCCCAATCAACCCCTCTCAAGCTACTACATAGATGCGCTGGCCTCACGACTAAGTCCTCACGCTAAGGACATCTGCCGTGACAATTCCACGACAGTTGGCGCCCACCGTGGGGCCTGCGCACAGTGGTGTTGAGTTTTTGGAAGGATCTTTTCAGGACTCGAGAAGTTCACAACCCGCCGGATGAGCAATAGCCGGCACGGAAGAATTTATATCATCAACGATGAGTTGGAACGACGAGGATAAAATTAAGTTCAGGAAAAAATTAGGGTTACAGTTTGTCCGTCGCCGTCGTCATGCAATATGCTCTGCAATCAGGCGGATGCGGTCAACTTTTCTCGGCGGGCTGTGCGTGGCATCTAGCAATCCATCAAGCTGTCAAATCACCACGTCGCTGAGACCGTCAACTTCCGTTAGAAGTTTGATTGGACACATTACAAGTTACGGAGCATCAACTCGTAGCTGCTGGTGCTATTTCCTTCAATGTACAAGTGATCCGAAGTCTGATCGATGTTTGGAGTACCCGCCTGCAAGAGGCCGAGACCGACAGGAGTCCTGTACAAGTCGCCGAGACCGACAAGTTCTTGCTGCCGATTCAACTCGTACACAGCGATAGAGATTGATTCTTGTGCGGCCAGTCTGGCAGAATTACGAGGAGGCAAACAAAAACCATTATGAAAATAATACCAGCGCCGCTGATCATTTGGAAAAAGGTACACGCACGTACACTATTTTCAGGGACATCATATAGGTATGCCTATGGAACCGCACCAAGAAAAAGCCTCAAAATACCAACACAGCAACGCCCAAAGTCTACGATGGGAATATACGTAGGCCAGCAGTTACAGGAAAGATTAACAGAGACAAGACATCAAGTTCCAAATTTCACTGGGATCAGATAAAATATTTTTAAAAGGAAAGGACAGTTGAAACTATAATCCTCTCGATTGACGTCGGCTCAAGTCTCGCAAAATTGAATGCTTCTCACGTGGGGGCAAGGGGACCGGAGTGCTAGTACAGAGGCTTTCAACGCCCATCGGCTGGCGTCGTCATCACAAGATACCAGCGATTCAGGTATTGTCAGATCCTCCGGTCGCCTGTGAGTCGCCACTGCTGCAACGTGCTGCTGCCTGGGCCTCGTGCTACTCCGCCCACGCTCAGCCTCCCTCGCCGCCATGTGAGACACCCCCGTTGAGCCACTGCTGCTCTCAACCTTAGCTGCGGCCCTGCGTCGCCGAGCCGCCCCCGCTGATGTGGAACTGAGCCGGCACCTCCGCCACGCGGCCCTCGTCTCCATCCCACGCTGCCTCACCGTGCCCGCACTGAGCCAGCCCGGCTGAGCAACTTGCCTCCGCCGCAGGCCACTTCTTCCGCGTCTGAACCGCTGTTTCCACGGTTTCATTTGCGTTGAGCCTCCGTGGTCTCTGTGTTTCACTACAGCCGTAACTGCGCCCCGAGCTGCCTGATTTGCCTCGGCCATCCACCCGCCATTGTTCGTCTGCAAACTGATCTACACCACGGCCTCACCGGTGACTCGCCCATGGGCCGCCGGATTTCGCCGTCCGCTCCTACTACGGCCGCCTCCTGAGCCGTCCCCGCGCTGGGTCACCTCCATCAAAACCGCCGCAGTGGGCCTGCCTTAACCCGCCGTCGTTGCGCGGTCCGGTCGCCTCCATCGTAATGCGTCAAATCGCCCTCGCCTCCGTACTAGCACGCCCACGCGGCCAGGTCACCGCCACTGCGGCCATATGCCCCGACGCCTCCGCACCGGCGATGTTTCCGTTGAGCCGCTGGGGTCACCGTTCGCTTCGAGCTGTTGCGGGCCGGCCCTGCTTCGCCTTCAATCCACCGTGGCCTTGGGCTGCTGCTTCTGAGCCGTCTGCGCCATTGCTAGTTTCTACTTCTGAGTCGCCGGCGCCGTTGCGTGCTTCTGCCATGGTTTGTTACGTTACCCTGTCCCACGATGGCTTAAGCCGGCCTCGCCTCACTGTATTTCGCGTGACCGATTTGCTGCCTCACCCCGTCGTCACTGGCGGATCACCGTTCTCCAACCTTGAAAGTGAAGGACCCACCGGGTCGCGGACCTCGCCTCCGTGTTAAGCATCCACCAAGCCGTGGTCGCTAGAAGTCGCCCCGGCCGTGTTTGAGCCGCCCTCACCTGCGCGTGGAGCTGCTCTTTTCTGCCACCAAGGCATGCATGTTGTCATAAAACGGGGAACTGAAGCTGATATAGCAGCAGTCCCGTTGTCACAACTCTGGAGCTGCAGCCCCGCCACCCACGTGAAGGACCAAGCACCAGCGTCTACGCAAGAATTAAAAAAGGGGCCACATGGGTGCTACTGCGTCTAACGCTGTCCAGCATTATTCAATGCCAGCGTTTGTGTTCATCTGATAAAACAGACCAGGTGCTATTGTTTCTATCTACTTTTAATACATATTTTAATCAAGAAGAGCAATTACTTTGGTTTGTATATTTCTATGTGCAGCAAAGGTGGTGCCATGTTGTGCCTATGAAGTGTGTGTCAGCATCGTCACGCACCGGGCCGCACCTGCCTGCTTACTGATGAAACAGGTGTGCGCAAGTCGCCGCCCGTACAGTTTAATCTACATCAACCCGCCGGAGCCGCGTTGACCCGCCCCTACCGCTTTGAGCCGCCAGGATTATATTAAGGTCGCCGGTCTGCCCGAGCCGCCGAAACTATATTGAGTCGCTGATCTGCCTGAGCCACCTCTGTCGCGATAAACGGATCATCCGTCATCCTAACAAATCAGGTGATATCCATCCAAGTATGTTTTATTAGCACATGTTGTTTTTGTCAAAGAACAGTTTATCTTTGCCTTGGTCTGCAATATTGTTTATGCAGGGCAATTATTCATGACAAAAAATGATATTATACCGCGGAGATGGAGGCACGCCAACATCTTTTGGCATAGGTGGTCGTCGTCACTCAACGGACTCCCGCACCGGCTTACAACGCCGTGGCCGTCTCTCGCGACCGCACCGGCTTACAACGCCGTGGCCGTCTCTCGCGACCGCACCGGCTTACAATGTCGTGGCCGTCTTTCGCGGCCACGCCGGCTTACAACAAGGAGGACAACTTGCCCGTCCGCACCGACTTACAACGCTACGGCCGGTTCATCTGTCTGTGCCGCCTCAGATGTTGCGGTCATCTTTACCGTCCGTCTCTCGCGGCCTGGTCTACAACAATACACCGGGCCGCACCTGTCTGCATGAGCGGATTATCGAATATGAGCAAGTCACTGCTTGGGAAGCCCGGTTTTCTTTCAACAAAATGGAGGCAAATTATCATATACTATCAACCGCCGTCTGCACCGGATGGCTCAATGGACATGCGCACAAGTCGCCGTCACTACGGTTTGGTTGAGCTTCAAACAGCCAGTTGGAAGGAACCATTGGCCGAGTTGCTGACACGGCTCATACGGGATCATTTATAACCCGCCGCAGTCACCTCAACCTTCTGTGGATACACATCGTGCTATCAACACCAATGATATACAAGTTATGCCGGTTTATATCACGGTTAAATATGGAGAATCTCAAGCCAACTCCTTGAGTCATCTTGAGACTCGGGGGCTACAGTGACATGACTCGGGAACCCCGGGTCGTTGGAGGGAATGATAACCCGGTTCCGGAGGCTGCTACCATATTGATGAAACTTTAAAGGCCGTCAGAAAATTGCCGGTTCAAAGAAAGATTCCGGTTTAAAATCCGGTTCAAGAGATATCTTTCTCCCGCAAAGTTTTGAAGCTCTCAAATCCGGTTCAAACGTCCGGCTCAAGGTACCCTGCTTTAATGACCATTGGGAGCTGATCGTATTCGAATTTAGCTTAACCCTTTTGGTGTGACCCTGATCGTATTCGAATCAGAGTCGTTAAATATTCTCATGATCACTTGGGGGCTTCCTGTTCAAACATAGGTCGTATTCGAACCAAAGAGAACATAGCTGTCGATACCCACTTGATTGGCACACTGCCGAGCTCATTGGGGAGTTTCTTGGTCATATTTGAACCATAGCTCAACCCCCTTTGGGAACCGACGTGGATCGTATTCGAATCAGCGTCGTTAAACAACTCTCAAGGTCATTTGGGGGCTTCCTGTTCAAACATAGGTCGTATTCGAACCAAAGAGAACATAGCTGTCGGTACCCTCTTGATCGGCAACGCCAAAGCCACTGGGGGCTATATGATCGTATTCGAATCTTAGCTTAACCCCTTTGGGACGGTTTCTGATCGTATTCGAATCAGAAGCCTCAAAAACTTTGAAGTCTCTTTTTGCAAATAATTTTTGGGATTTTATTTGAAGCTCTTTTGAACACATCTAAAGTGTATATGAGTGGTTTCTATTTAAACCCGGCTTGATTTTCGATGATAAGTCGCCGGCTTATGACAATCATCATCTATGTGGAAGAATTGGCTTCTAAGGATTGGGTCATCACACTTACTGCACAGGTATCGTAAGCCGGCGGTACAGTTCAATATCACAGGTAGGATATTGTTTATACATAATTATGTTTAAACTAGCCCTGGCTATGGACTTTAAGCTGCCGGTATGTTTTGAATTGCGCCATTGGAATCATGCGCGTATCAAAGATTAGGTTATCACCCTTATTGTGCAGGTCATATAAACCGACAAATGCAAATTCAATATCACAAGTATGATATTATTGTTATGTTTCAAA
Organism: Aegilops tauschii subsp. strangulata; assembly: GCF_002575655.3. Classification (NCBI taxonomy): domain Eukaryota; kingdom Viridiplantae; phylum Streptophyta; class Magnoliopsida; order Poales; family Poaceae; genus Aegilops; species Aegilops tauschii. The sequence goes on along the minus strand of NC_053041.3, from coordinate 328,325,786 downwards.
GTTATGATTCATAACAGGCTTATCTGTGACTCCTTTTTTACACACCCGTGGTCATATGTAAGATATTGTGACCCGCCCTGCGGTAAACCGCCGAGGTTTCTTGTGATCTACTCGTGTGCAGGATAAGACTACATTTGGGTAGTTACCCGCCCTGGCTTTTGACATTAAGTCGCCAGGGCGTATGTTGTTTGAACTCTGTGCAGGATTTGCGGAACTATGACTTATATAAATGTTTAAATCCAAGCCCATCATCGCAAGATTGACATTGGTGTCTCAAAAAAGTTATCAATTCTTGATTTTCTCAAAAGGCTATAAATAGCCGGGTTATAAAATTTCCGGCTTACAATGGAGGCGTAATAAATCGCCATTGGCCAAGAGCCGCCAGGTATTTAAACTCCGGGTTTACTTGTCAACCGATGAGGTATTCAAATCTTGAATAGCCAACATGGCTGGATTTCTATTGTGATTATCAATAACTAGTGTTATGATTGAGGTTTTCAAAGTCGCTTCAGCGCAACGACTATTATTGTTATCAATGGGCATGATTTATTTTACAATGGAGGAAATAGTCCCGAGTCGCCGCAGGCTTACGACCCGGCACTTGCGGGCTACATTGTTCAAATCGAGATTACAACGAATATACAAGTCCCATGTCACTGCCAGCATGCACCATGGCACTTGGGGGCTAATGCAAAGTCATTCTTTTTGGCTCAACTTATTGAAGACCCGACTCATCACATTCTAAATGAGCCGGCCCTTAGGGGCTACCAATTGCTCCTGTCGAAAATTCGAGTTTTTACTAGTGACTGAGATGAACAATATGGATTTCTTCAAAGTGGCAGCATTTATATTGAAGCAAGTCTTAAGCCATCACTTTGTTCTCCTGAAGACTTGGGGGTTACAGGTATTATATTATTATTGAAGAAATATTTTCAAATTCTTTGTTTTGAGCAAACCAGATTGACCCGGCGTCACCAATCATTATGACCCTGTGACTACAACCCGGCGTCATCAATAAACATGAACCGGCGTTGGCAACAATTATGACCCGGCATCATCAGTCTTTTATAACCCGGAGATTTTGGAAATTATAACTCGGCAATATCTATATCTTTAAGCCGGTTGAAAACCAGATGAGTATTTTAAGACCTATATTTTTAAGCCGGCGCTTTGGAAGCTGACTTAAGTGGATTATTTCTTACAATATTTCTCTACAAGAGACCAATGCCAGCAAATTGACTCTGAAGCTGGCCTATTGACCCGGATTTTTCAAAAGAAGTGCTCGGATTTTTTGCATTGGCCAGGTTTGGACATATCTGTTAAAAGAGATTTGCTATAAGATCTTGAGTATGCATCCAGGAGGAAATGACAAGGACTTAAAGATGATCAGGTGCCGGTTCATGAAAATATTTAACCCGGAACACAACCTATCAAGTTTGTTCTTGTGTTTATTTTACAGGATCAGTTTAACATGGACAAATCCAAATTAAACTGGGGGCTAATGTCGGGGATATACCCCGCGGTATGATCCGGCCGGAAGTATGACCCGGCCGGACCTGGCGCTTCATCGTGACCCGCCGGGTGATTAGCGACTCATAGGTCTGGCGGTTCACTGGTGTGACAACTCACGAGCCTGGTGACTTAATGATGGCCCCGACGGCGGGTTAGACAGAAGAGTAGGCCCAAAGCCCAGAAGGCCGGCTCATGTTATGGTGGGTCGGTTTATGAAGAAAGGCATAAAGAATATTCTCCTAAGCGAGACCCGGACTTGTATTCAACTTGTAAGAAAAGATAGACTAGTCCTAGTCCTACTAGGACTCCACATGTAACCCGCCCCTCTAACTTATATAAGGAGGGGCAGGGCACCCCAAAGAGGGACAAGCAACAAGAAATAATCTCTAGGGCTAAACACCGAGAGCCGGAGCCGGCGACTCTCCCGTGATCATAATGAGACCTAGCCTCAAACAGCACGTAGGGTTGTTACCGGATGATGTTTCCCCGGGCCCGAAGCTGTCTAAACCCTTGTCTTGTGCGTTGATCCGCCCTGCGTCTCTCATCCCAATCAACCCCTCTCAAGCTACTACATAGATGCGCTGGCCTCACGACTAAGCCCTCACGCTAAGGACATCTGCCGTGACAATTCCACGACAAGTACTATTAGCTGCACAGTATTACTGACCGCCATATTTGAGCCCAACATTATTATGCATGGACCTTGACTATGTACATCACCATGTGTCCAGATCTGAGATGCCGCATGTACCAGATGAACGGCGCCGAGTTCGACCCCCGTGATGCTACGTGGGTGCCGAGGAACACACTTGGAGAGTACTCGCTTTTCATTGGGGACAGCTACCCCATTGTGAAGCGGATGCCACCTTCCATGCACGACACCGAAGGCCTGCCGTTCATGAAGCATGGTCGTGTCTTCAGTGCGCACCGCCGGATGAACGACATGCTGGGACACGTTATCCCTGATTTATGCCGCTTCAGCTTGGATGAGTCTCCATCGTGTGGAACCAGACTAGAAAGCTGCGACAATGATTCCTGTTGCCCACCGCTATGGATCGTGCCATCCATGAAGAACACCTGGGACCGGAACCTGGAGGAGGACATGTAGCCCATCTATAACGTGTAAGTGGAGTATGGTAAATTGTGAACGGTAGCGCTGTGAATATATGTAGACTAGTCGTGCACAAATTTATCACATGAAGTGGAGATGAACTTGTGTGGCATACCGACATTTGTCCTTTAGAATTTATTACTAGTAAATGTGTTATGTGTACGTGCAACTTGTGTGGTTGTTGCACGGGCTCCAACACACTCTTTGAGAAAAAAGGTGGCACAGCTTTGGATATAGGTGACGTGGCGGCATCATACAGTAACATTGTTCGCTCTAGTTGTAGTACTCATACTAGGATGACAACTCCTATAAAACCTTGCGCTTGGCTCTTTGCCTCTTCGGGAGGTTCAATAGTTCGTACTCGTGTGAACCTTGCACTTGGCTCTTCGCCTCTTCGGAAGGTCCAACAATGATGATACTACAGTACAATATGCTTCTGGCAATCTGACACCAATTGAACTGTTGCACGTCCACCGCGAGGGCGAGGGCGAGGGAGAGGGCGTTGTAGTCAAAACCCTCTCCTTGTCCTGCGAGCCACCGTGTGTGTGGGCGAGGGAGAGGGCGTAGTAAGCAAGCTTCTCCTCGTTCGGCGAGTTGACAGGACACATCAAAGCAGTACTTGTACTAATCCATACTGCGTCCTTTCCGGTTAATATGGCTTAAGTTGAAATGAGAAAATACACTGGCGGTCAACGTACGTAACAATACGCTCTTTACGGTCACTATATAGTTTTGCGGTGATTATACGATCACTAGCTCATCGTAGAGCACCGTATTGCACCCTACTACCGGGCACATAGTCGATGTGGCACTTTGTTGACTGGTTAAATTGACACCTGGTTTCTGGGTCCCACCTGTTAGTTGGCAGAGCAAAGAAATCAGTTAAACAAAACTTTACGCAGGCGCGACAGGAGTCGAACTCTTGCGCGCCAACCACCCTGGTTGTGTATGTGAGTGCATGTATGTGTACTCCCTCGGTCTTCCAACAAAGAGTGTACATCGGCTCAAAAACAAAGAGTGTACATCTGCAATTCCAATGCATTTAGCCTTTAATCTAATCGATATTGATTGACTAATGCACCAACTTGTGCTCTAGCTATAGGCTACATGTCTATCCTTAATTACAGCATGCAACAACCTTCATTTAATCTTCTTCTCTCAATGGTCGCATGCACACATATGTCTGCTACTTTTGGGCGTTAATTATGCCATGAAGTTCTGGTTCCTCCTGTTCAATGTGTAAATCTCAATATGTACAGTCTTTCACGGACGTAGGGAGTAGGTTGAGCACTTGAGCGTGAGCGTGTGTGTTGCGTCGTGTGCTATGTGCCGTATGGATGCGTGAGTGTTGCGTGCGTGCATGTAACACCCCGGATGTAACTTTCCATATTTGTAACTCCAACTCTTGCCATTTTCAGCTATGTGTTATGATATTCCCTCCGTGGTTGGGTTTTTGTCTTTCGTTTTGCATTTTTTTCATGTCATGCATCTCATATCATGTCATCATGCGCATCTCATTTGCATACGTGTTCATCTCATGCATCCGGGCATTTTCCCCGTTGTCCGTTTTGCAATCCGGCACTCCCACATGCACCGGCGCATCCCTCTTGTTTCTTTTTGTGAGCGGGTGTTAAATGTTCTCGGAATGGACCGAGGTTTGTCAAGTGGCCTTGGTATACCACCCGTAGACCACCTGTCAAGTTTCGTTCCATTTGGAGGTCGTTTGATGCTCCAACGGTTAACCGGATAACCGCAAAGGCCTTTTGTGTGTTGCAGAAACCCCCCTCCAAACAGCCCATTAACCCATCTAAGTCACTTCCATGCTCTCGGTCGTTCGATCACGATCGTGTGGGCGAAAACCGCACTCCATTTGGACTCTCCTAGCTCCCTATGCCTATATAAACACCTCCCCCTCCGAAAATTGCGTCCAAACCCTAAAATTCGCCCTCCGCCGCCACCGGACACGTCCGCCGCCACCGGACAAATCGCCGCCGCCGCTCTCCTCCAATCCTGCGCCGCCATGTCACCTTCTCCGTCGCCCGCGCCGCCGGCCCGCGAGGTCCGTGCTCGGCCCCCCCGGCCCGCTCTGCCTCCCTCGCCTCCTCCTGCGCGCTCCTCCGCTCCGGCCGCCTCAAATCGCGTGCCTGCCCCGATCTGGATCTGGAGGTTGACCCCGAAATATCCTCCAAGTCCCGAAGTTTTTACATTATGTTGCATTATTCATCATGGCATATCTCCTTGCATACTGCTCTGTTTTGCGTGCATGATATATCACAATGTTCGCCACGAGATGATCTTCATTTTTTTCTATTGTGCCATGCTCGTTTGAGTCCATCTTGATGCCCGAATCTCTGGTGCAAGAGTGCTATATGATGTTTACTGCTGTTAATTATCAGAACTTGATGTTTTGTTATTTTTGTTGCATTTGATATGTGCATCTTATGGGCATGAGCTCTATAGGTGTTTTGATCTATGCTATGACATCTTTACAGAGATGTATGCCATGTATTTTTGTGATCTATGTGGTGACTAGCACAAGCATGCAAAGTAGGCCTCGTGATGTTTCTGTTTTCAGGGACTTAGAATTTTGCCAAGTCTGTTACCTGCTGTTATTTTGTTGCCATGTATCCATGTGTCTACAGTGAGACCCATGTTTATTTTGAGTATGTTCAGTAAGGATGTTTTGTAGATATAGTTGTGCTCTATCCAACCATGCCCCTGTTTGCATTTATGGAGTGACCTAGTATGTCTTAATCTTGCTCTACTTTTGCTATAAAATATTTCTGGCAGATTGTTAACATGATATTCAATTTTGCCAAGGTTGTTGTAGTTGATCCGTACATGCTATGAACTTGCTCTTGCCATGGTTAGCTTCAAAAACATGCCATCCTGCTGTAGGTATGCTTGTTTTGTCATGAATTTCTTTGTGATGAGTGAGTCAAGCTCACCAAGATGCCTTCATAATTCTGTTTTTGCCATGCTCTGTTTTCTGCCAAGTCTGAAACCTGTTAACAAAACTTGATATGTTTACATGGGTGACATCATATCTTCTGTCCTTTTTGGCTCATGGTCAGTAAGGGACTTTTGTTCTATGAATTTAGTAGATTCATGGAAAGCCTTGTTTTGCTATGATAAGTTCCTGTAGCATGTGTTTTGCTTGCTCTGAACATTGCTACCTGATGCTGTTTCAGCCCTGTCCAGTATTTTCTCAAAGTCTGTGAAGCTGATATCTTTTGCATTTTTGCCATGCTTGTTTGAACCTGTTATGGTGTGATCTAGCCGTAGCTCAGTGTTCATCTTTTGTCAATCATCTCCTGTAGATCACTGCCATATGCTTTGTTGCTATGTTGGAGTGCTGTAGCATAGTTACTTGATGTATTCTAAGTGCTATCGTGCTGTTAATCGCAGAATCGTGTCATTCTTCTTTTGCTTGCCATTTGCAAACCGTGCATCCGTTTCCGGTGATCTTTATATCAATTTCGACCGAAATCATCTCCTCTTTCCAGTGGCATACTTGGTTTGCCAAGTTACTGCCTTGTTCATTCTTTTTCTTCCGGAGCACGCATACGCATCGCATATCACATCTCGCATATCATGCATGTTTTGCATCATGTTGCTTGTGCATTTCCCGTGATTGATTGTGGTTCCATTGCTTGTGTTCTTGCTGTGGGTAGAGCCAGGAGACGAGTTCGTGAACGAGGAACCTGTTGAGTACGCTTACGAGGATCAAGCTTTCGACAACTCTGAGAACCTTGCAGGCAAGATGACCATACCCTCGAAATCACTTCTATCTTTGCTTTGCTGGTTGTTCTTTCTATTGCCATGTTGCGCTACCTACCACTTGCTATATCATGCCTCCCATATTTGCCATGTCAAGCCTCTAACCATCCTTTCCTAGCAAACCGTTGTTCGGCTAAGTTACCGCTTTTGCTCAGCCCTTCTTATAGCGTTGCTAGTTGCAGGTGAAGTTGAAGTTGGTTCCATGTTGGAACATGGATATTTTTGGCATATCACAATATCTCTTATTTAATTAATGCATCTATATATTTGGTAAAGGGTGGAAGGCTCGGCCTTATGCCTGGTGTTTTGTTCCACTCTTGCCGCCCTAGTTTCCGTCATACCGGTGTTATGTTTCTTGATTTTGCGTTCCTTACGCGGTTGGGTGATTTATGGGACCCCCTTGACAGTTCGCCTTGAATAAAACTCCTCCAGCAAGGCCCAACCTTGGCTTTACCATTTGACCACATACCACCTATACTTTTCCCATGGGTTTTCGCGAGCCCAAGGGTCATCTTTATTTTAGACCCCCCCGGGCCAGTGCTCCTTCGAGTGTTGGTCCGAACCGAGCTGCCTGCGGGGCCACCTTGGGGAAACTTGAGGGCTGGTTTTACTCGTAGCTAGTCTCATCCGGTGTTGCCCTAAGAACGAGATATGTGCAGCTCCTATCGGGATTTTTCGGCACATCGGGTGGTTTTGCTGGTCTTGTTTTACCATTGTCGAAATGTCTTGTAAACCGGGATTCCGAGACTGATCGGGTCTTCCTGGGAGAAGGTTTATCCTTCGTTGACCGTGAGAGCTTATAATGGGCTAAGTTGGGACACCCCTGCAGGGTATTATCTTTCGAATGCCGTGCCCGCGGTTATGAGGCAGATGGGAATTTGTTAATGTCCGGTTGTAGAGACCTTGTCACTTGACTTAATTAAAATACATCAACCGTGTGCGTAGCCGTGATGGTCACTTTTCGGAGGAGTTCGGGAAGTGAACACGGTTTGAGTTATGCATGAACGTAGGTAGTTTCAGGATCACTTCTTGATCATTTCTAGCTTCGCGACCGTTGCGTTGCTTCTCTTCTCGCTCTCTTTTGCGTATGTTAGCCACCATATATGCTTAGTGCTTGCTGCAGCTCCACCTCATTACACCATCCTTTCCTATAAGCTTAAATAGTCTTGATCTCGCGGGTGTGAGATTGCTGAGTCCTCGTGACTCACAGATTCTACCAAAACAGTTGCAGGTGCCGACGATACCAGTGCAGATGACGCAACCGAGCTCAAGTGGGAGTTCGGCGAGGAACGTGGTCGCTACTATGTTTCTTTTCCTGATGATCAGTAGTGGAGACCAGTTGGGACGATCGGGGATCTAGCATTTGGGGTTATCTTATTTTCATTTGGATTTGACCGTAGTCGGTCTATGTGTGGATTTTGGATGATGTATGAATTAATTTATGTATTGTGTGAAGTGGCGATTGTAAGCCAACTCTCGTTATCCCATTCTTGTTCATTACATGGGATTGTGTGAAGATGACCCTTCTTGCGACAATACCTACAATGCGGTTATGCCTCTAAGTCGTGCCTCGACACGTGGGAGATATAGCCGCATCGTGGGCGTTACAGTGCATGTGTATGTGTGAGTGTTGCATGTTGCAGGTATGCATTCATGCAAGAGGGTTTTACTCCCTCCCATTGACATGTTCATATTTCAAGCTTCATTAAAACGTTGCATGCAAGAATTAAGAGATAGCTCACCAATGTGTGTAAGAGTTCTGGTCATTTGTTCCTCACGCTTGCATTCCAATTAATACGTTCGTAAATGCAATTTTCTTGAGGAAAGCGAGACCATTATTGAGTGCTTTCGGAAAAAACATTCTTTGGGCACTCATCATTTACTACTACATTGGTTGATGATTTTTTTATTGACCTGTATATAAACCTCCGTCCTGGTTTAATGGTCCCCTTCGTACTTAGTGTAAAATTTTGATCGTAAATTTAACTAACAAAGTGGCAATGCATGTGATAAAAAACTATACCATTAAAAACTATGTTCAAATACGAATCCATTGATATGATTTTTGGTGAAATGCATTAACATTTTTATTAGTTAAATAGATGGTCAAAGTTTGACACAAAATACTACTAGTACTTCTACATTATTGGCGCCGGGTGCCTTGGCCAATATTTAATCTTGTTGGACAGGATAAGCGTAGAGGCATAGGGATACTGTAGATAGGAAGTCGTAGCGATCCATTATTCCCCATCTAGGTCAGGGAGAACTATTCAACTAGTCTTCACAGTGAAGTGACAATACACGCTGCAACAGATGGGACACTTAATTAATAAGCTAAAACAGTGTGTTGGTCTTACTAAATCAGCCTTACCTAGTACTGCCATCATGTTTGCCAGTGGAGCACGCTTCCAAAAATACGCCTACGCACCTCTCTCCTCCATTAACTGACATATGGGCCCTCTTGAGGTAGACCCACATATCATCGGCTTAACTATTTACACTCTGAAGGACGATATATCCTGGTAGTAGTACTAGTAGAATTGAAACTTAATGCAGTTTCTTCCCCTTCTTTCCCTCTTCTTCCTCCTCTCTTCCCCATCGTCGGCCGCACACCATTTCCCCCCGCTCACTGCTCGCCTGCCCGTGCCATCTTCCATGGTAGCTCGCGCGTACCATATCCCCCCGCTCATTGCTCGGCCACACACGCCATCTTCTTTGCTCGCCAACACGAATCCACTTCCCCGCTAGCTCGCACGCACCGAAAACCCCAATCACTCAACACCCTAAAAAACCTATGGCAGAACCGACTGACACGCAGAGCCGCGATTGGAATTCCCTCCCCGATGTTCTCTTGGAGCAGATCCATAATCTTATGGACCTCCTCAGCACCATCCGTCTGGCCGCATGCTCGGTGTCTTTGTACCGTCTACTCGTCTACAACCGACCGGCCCTTTTCAAGACACCCTGCTTGCTGATGCCCAATCCTTGCAGGTGGCCCAGACACCGACTTGACGATCCTACGGAGGTTGCCGTGGTGCCCCTCGACATGCTACCACTACCTGTCCACCTGTCCTTCATGCGCGGCCACTATCGGGCGGGCATGAAGGCCAACTGGATCATCCTCATCCACCAATCTGGTAGTCCGTGGCATCTCATGGATATCTACACCCAGCGAGAGATTGCCCTTCCATCGTTGGATACCACCGCCATCGAGCCTCGCGGCCCGCTGGACACTCCTGCCTACTACGCACGAGATGCATCGAGCTTTTGGCTCGACCTCTATTTACTGAAGGTTGTAACCTACGAAGTGCCTGTTACAAGCTCATTGCCTTGTTCAACATGGGATTAGTCTATCTGGAATCCGTTCGCCATACATGGTTATGGATCATGGTCAATCCTGTTGATCCTCCATTTCTGTCTGATGCTATAGTGCATGATGGCATCGTTTACGCGGTCGATGCACAGATTGGCCGCCAATACTGGTGGAATCTATCATCATGTAATTGTTCTATCTCATCTCATCTTTACCTTATGAATATGACTGCCTGTTGATTGTTACAAATTTAGAATAGATAGTATGTCTATAACCACATCATTGCTATATGTTCCTCTCATTTCCTAGATTTTTATGACCACACATGTTATTGTTAGAGTTGATATGAGAACAATTGGCTTCTAATGATTGTTAGAATAGATATTATGAGTATAACCTCATGATTGCTATATGTTACTCTCATTTCCAAGATTTTTATAACAACGCATGTTATTGCTTAGAGTTGACATGAGAACAGTAGTAAGTGCTATGGTAGAATATGAGTGGGCCCTGTCATAGCTGTTTTCCTCTCATTGTTACATGATGTTTGAACCATGACATATTGCTAGAATATGAAATGGCTTATTTTTTAACTTGGGGTATGATTATGACCATGACATTGCAATTCTCTGTCTATGATATGTGTCACTATTATAATAATCTTAATTCCACACATACTCTGAACATGATTGTATATTTTTGTCCTTTTGGTCTCCAATTTGATTTGTTGCAGCAGATGCAAATGCGCTGGCCATCATGATTCCAGGACCTGGAATCATACCAACTTGTCGGATCTCGGGTTCCGGCAAAACCCTTAAGGTTCGAACACTGGGGTGCGCGCGAAGATTTCCTCCCTACCGATCTACGCCCTAGCTCGTTAAGATCTCACGGACGAACTCGACGAACTCACAACACAAAGACACAAGATTTATACTGGTTCGGGCCACCGTTGTGGTGTAATACCCTACTCCAGTGTGATGGTGGTGGATTGCCTCTTGGGCTGATGATGAACAGTTACGAGGAGAAGAACAGCCTCCTGAGGGTGAGGTGTTCTTGTGCTCGGTGTGTGGCTAAGGATTGGCTCAAGATCAGATTCCTCTACTGTGGTGGCTAGTTCTACTTATATAGGCCCTAGTCCTCCCCCCAAATATTGAGCGGGAAGGGAGCCAACAATGACCAATTTGAAAGGGGACAGCTAGTATAGCTTATCCTGACAAAAGCGGTCTTCGCCTGTGAAAGGCTCTAGTGATGACGCCGTCTTGGGCTCCACGGTGACCTCCGTCTTGCCGTCCTGCTGGTCTTGGTCTCCTTGCACCGATATGGAAACCTTTGCTTGATGCCTCGGTACTCCGTGCCTGCACTTGCCCCCTTAGCACCAAAGAGGAAACATGGACGCTGCGCGCGCTGGCGCCCGCCTGATCCAGATCGTCATGGCTTACGTCACGAGAGCCTCGCGAGGTTTGCCCTGCCTTGATTTCTCCGCTCCTCCCGAGGTAGCCTGGTGAGGCCGCTCTTGAGGAGGTCTTGCACCGTCCGCCTCCCGAGGGTCTTGAATGCCTCGTTGATGAAGATGGGCCGTATGGGCCTGCATCATAGCCGCACCGTGGGCCGCAGGCAGGCATGTCTGGGGACCCCCATTCCCAGAACGCCGACAGTAGCCCCCGGGCCCAAGGCGCGCTCGGGCTTGGCTTCGGGGCAAAGCCAAAGGTCATGCGTGGAGCGCCGCGAGTCCCAAAAGCCTGCGGCCTCGGTTGACGCGTGGCGGTTGATTGGACGTGGGCATCTCCGCATCCCCATGCTGCCTCGGCAATTGCTTTGACTTGACAAAAGGCTGGCACAGACAGCGCTTGCCTTCACTGTTCCCCTTTGCCTTGCCTCAGATCCCCTTTCTCGCTCCTCGCCACCGATACCTCCAGATCTGCTCCAATCTTGCTCCGCATCTGCGACTAATGGCGCCGCGCAAGGTCAAGTCCTCCTCGGCGCCGACTTGGTACGGGCCGGCTCTTGAAGTGCCCAACATCATAGAGAAGAGCCTCACCTCCACGCGCTTGCTGACGGCGGGGGAGAGCAATGAATGGGGGAAGACAGAGCTCCGGCTTGCCTCCGACATGCCGGAGCTTGAGGGAAGCACCTTCTTCCCCTTCTTCTCGAGTAGCATCACTGACGGGTTGGTTCCTCCCTTCTCTGATTTCTTTTATGAGGTCCTCGACCACTACGGGCTGCAGGCGTTGCATCTCCATCCCAACTCTATCCTCCTCCTATCTATCTTCGCCTACTATTGCGAGGCATATCTGGGCGTGATGCCGTTTGTGGCGCTTCTGTGCCACCTCTTCTTCCTCCGTGTCAGCGATGACCATGTTTCCGGGTGTGCCAATTTCATCGCATCCGGCAAGGCCAACTCAATCTCGAACACCGGGAAGAGAGCCGACAACATCCGGGCCAAATGGGTCATCATGGACGCCAAGTGCGTCCACCCGCGCTTGGCATTGCTGACGGAGGCGCCCCAGTTTAACAAGGGGTGGACCCGCGCAGAGCTCGCTGACGAGCGGGCGTCGTCGGTGTTGGCGCAGATGTAGACCGACCTGAAGCCGGGCAACGCGAAGGCGGTGAAGGTCACAGGGGCCATGCTCCTCAGGGAATTCCTGATGTTGCGCATCGCCCTGCTCCAGGCGCACGTGCGCCCCTTGTGGAAGCTTGGAGATGAAAAAGACAAGACCCGCCTGAGGCCGGGGCCCTCCCTGACGATGAACTGACTGCTGTCCTGCGCCTCCTGGTTGGGGACAACCAGGAGTACCCGCCGAGCGCCTTCACTCCCTTGTTCCACCGCAAGGACTGGGAGCCGCTCGTGGCCTCCAGGCCGACCTTTGACGCACGCGGGCTGGTGCCGCATGTGCTCCCCGAAGTCCCCGCGGCGCCGAAGCCAGTGGAGCTATCTTCTGACGAGTCCCGCATGGGGAAAGGAGAGGAGGAGGACTCGGAGGCAACCCCCGAGGAGATGGGGGAAAACTCTCCCTTGAGAAAAGCTGAAATCCTCCGCGCCCTTCCTGACGACGCCGAGGTCGATGCCCGCCAGGAGGGGGGAGAACTGCCCTCGTCCCGACAAGGAGCAGATCGTCGCTTATTCCTCGGGATGCTGCTCCACCTTGACGCCGGCCGGAGCTGCCTCCGGCCCTTCTGCAGCGCCATCTTCTGCTCTCGGAGTCCGCGTGCTCACACCTCAGGCTTCGAGGCTTTCAGGCTTCAAGCTTCCCAAGCGGAGGATGGAATACGCCGCGGTGGATCAGTGAGTGCTTCGAGCTTCGTCTTGCTTCTACTTATACTTGCTATTTCCTGATGTTCTCCCTTGGTTGATCAGGCCGGTGCCTTCGGCGAAGAAACGGAAGGAGGACACGGCGGCCGCGCCCCCCTCGTTGGCGAAAGGAGGTGGCTGCACTCGCACCTCCCCAGCCCGGTCGCCCTCACGAGGCCAAGAGGACCAACGTCGGGAGGAGTCAGCCCCCGTGGCCTCGCTGGCTCCGGAAGTGCCAGCGCCTGGCCCGGCTGATGAGGTCCCAAGGGCTCAGGAGCCCTTGTTCTCCCAGGCTCTGGCGATGACGCCAATTCCTCCTTCTGCCGCGCCATTACGCCCAGGCTCTTCTGCTTCCTCCACTGCCCTGGAGTGTGTTCTTTCAGAGATGGCATAGCTGCGGGAAGATCTTCTGGGCGCCTGGAACTGGCCTCCGGCTGGCTTCATTCTGACTCGGCGGTCCGAGCGACGCTGAGCCAGGCCACGGCGTCCTCCGAGACGGAGAAGCAGAGCGCCGCCAAAGCCGCGGCTGATCGCGACGCGACGCTGAAGGACGCCGAGGCCGCCCGCGGCCGCTGCCAAGAGCTGGAGGACGAGCTGAAGTGTCTGAGCGACCAACACGAGGAAGAAGCACGCGGCCGCCAGGTGAAGGAAGAGGAGATGAGGGTCCGGGAGGACGCCATCAAGAACCGCGACGCCGAGTTGGAGGAGCTGGAGAAGACGCAGGCTGCTGAGCGCAGCCGGCTGGAGGAGCTGGAGCGGGAGGTGAAAGCGAAGGAGGCCGATCTTGACGCCAAGGCGAAGGTCCTGGCTGAGGACCGCGCGACCTTCGCTGATCTCGAGGAGAGGTCTCGCGCGGCACTTAAGACACTCTACGAGAACGTCTTGGAGAGGCCGCTAGCCGCCGATGAGGACGGCCCTTCCTAGCTACTTCCTTTCTTGGTGGAGCCGCTCGAGGAAGTTGTGGAGGGCGTCGGTCCCATGGCGGAGGCGGAGGCTCATGTTCTTTCTTCAGCTGCGTTGACTCGTGTCTTCAGCCACCTGCACCTTCGCGACCCCAAAGCTCGTCTTGACGAGCTGCTGGAGCCTGTGGCTGATGACCACTGCACAACTGCCGCTGCAGCTGTGCAAGGTCAGGTGGAGGCCCTGCTGAAGAAGTTCCGCGGCTTTGCCTCCGCGCCCTTGGCCGGAGGCGAGGCTACCGCTGCAGCCCCGGCTGGTGACCAAGGCGAAGGCGACGCCACCAAGGGAGGAGTGTCGCCCACGGGCATCGATGGTGTTCAGGGGTGACCTGCGGCTCCTTTCCTGTTTTATTCTTGCAGTCATGAATCAGGCCTCATGGAGGCGTTAAACTTGCGTTTGATATTGTGAGAACAATATGTCTTGCAATATTGGCTTCGAGATTTTGCGATTTTCTTCCTATCCACTTTGTGTTCTGCGTCGGCAGAGCCCGGCCCCAGGAATAACTCAACCGCCATTGGGCCGACCGGAGACCAGGACGGACCAAGGAGTGAGGGGCTACGTGACCAGTTAGGCTCCTGAGTCGTGATGCTTAGGAGTCCCCCTTGACGCGCAAACAACTTATAGGAAGGATGCGTGAGGATAGGTTGATGTTCTACGTCGGCAGAGCCCGGCCCCACGCATACCTCAACCGCCATTGGGCTGACCTGAGACCAGGACAGACCAAGGAGTGAGGGGCTACGTGACCAGTTAGGCTCCTGAGTCGCGATGCTCAGGAGTCCCCCTTGACGCGCAAACAATTTCCATACCTGCCCTCGCCGAGGCCTCGGGAGGGGCGTGCGACGACCAGGTCTGGGAGACCTAGTTGGGTGGCGTGCGCTTGGGTGTGACCCGAGCACAGCCCCCAGGTCCGGGAGACCTGGTTGGGTGGCATACACTTGGGCGTGACCCGAGCGCAGCCCCCTCACGCGGCTCTCCAGAGGGGAGGCGTTGCGGTGAGGCTGGACGCTGAGCTCTAGGGCTCCCTGAGGTTGGTGCGGCCGTGAAGCCGCCCTTAGTTGTTTATCACCAGCACGGAGCATAGTGCTTCCGCTTGTGCACGGGCATAGCCGCTCCTCGGCAGTGTCGACGGCCAGCGCGGAGCATGGTGCTTCCACTTGTGCGTGGGAGGGGGGCTCCCTCTGAGGAGAGCCCCCGGGGCGTGTACAGCCCCGCCCTGACACGTGGCTTGCACGACAGGGTTGCGAGGTGTATCTGGGCACTCGTGAGCCAGCACGAGACTCACGAGGCCCTACCTCAAGGCGGGTTGCGCCTGGTCTTGGGTCTTGATAGCTTTATGTTCCTGTGAGACGGCTAGGTACAAATGCTCTACGTCCTCAGGTCCCGGCCCTCGAGCAAGCTCAGCCACCGCTGGTATGCCAGGTCGCGATGCTGTGGTCAAGGCCAGGGGGTGAGGGCTGGAGAGCCAGTAAGAGCTTCAGAGTCGCGATGCTCAGGAGCCCCCCTTTTAACGCGCAAGTGAATTGCAAGAGAGAGGGGTGGACCCATGGCGGCTGGCAATCGAGCAGGTGATAACCACAGGTACATGAAAGCAGCAGGCTTAAGTAAAAGCAGGGAAGATACATGCCACTCGGTTAGGGCCGAGCGGCTTGGGGATGATGCAGCCCGAGGGCGCCCCCAGTAAGGTAAGCTAAGACATAAGCAAAAGGGGTACATGCCACAGGGACGGACCCACGCGGCCTGGGAATGATGTAGCCCGAGGGGCGCTCCTAGCTGAATGAACTTGGAAAATGTCACCTGGTTCTGTTGATGAAGAGATGTCGGGGCAACTGAAGGTACGCGGCTAAGGGATTGCTCCTCACGAGCCACCGAGGCCCTGAGCCTCGGGAGGCTCTGGGGGCTCAGGTGGTTCCCTGAGGACCATCTCCATCTCTGCCAGGACAGCGTGGTGCCTGGCCTCCTGAGCCGCCACGACACGCCGCAGGTTGCGCTGATAGGCTGACGACAAGCTCGGTAGGCCAAATGGCATGCGAACGTAGCTATGTGGTGGACCCTCGCAACGGCCCACGTGCGAAGGCCAGAAAGGCTCCTGAGATTCAGCCCTGTTGAGCCCTGGAACATCGATGTAGACACGCGACCCGGCATCCTCGCCTGGATGGGGAGTTGTGCCTCGTGAGCGGCAGTCGCCGCACATGGCCCTTGCGTCTTGCAGTTCTTGAGTGGTCTTGGTGATGAATTCCTGAGCGGTGGGCGCTCCTCGCCCAGTGTCCTCCTGAGGGAAACGTGCCATGAAGAACGCCTCCAAGTGGTGCCCGAGCGCCTCCCTCGTGACATTGGCAAGGTCTGAGGCCATCCAGAAGAGAGCCCTCGAGCCCTGCCCGAGGAGGGCGCTGGGCGCGCCTTCCTATGCGATAGAGGGAGGCGCCCCTGGAGCGAGCGCTGATCCTGACGAGGTTCCAGCTGCGATGTCACCCTCCGGCATGGCGCATCTGCTTCTTCTTCTTAGGGATGGCCTCTGGAGGGCCCTCGCCCTTGCTGTCGGGGTCGTCGATTGCTGCAGGTTGAAAAGCACGCTCGAGGGAGCACACCGCGTCTCTTTCTTCGCATGGGACCGTGATGATTCCGCCGCTTCCCGGCATCTTGAGGACGTTGTAGCCGTGGTGTGTCACCGCCATAAACTTGGCTAGGGCTGGATACCCAAGGATGGCGTTGTATGGCAGGCGGATGTGCGCGACGTCAAAGTTGATGAACTCGGTGCGGTAGTTCTTGCGTTCCTCGAAGGTGACAGGGAGGTGGACCTGCCCTACCGGTGTAGTGGAGCCGTCTGCCACTCCTGAGAAAGGAGTGTAGGCTGAAGCTGGTCATATGGCACTTGGAGGTTGTCGAACGTGTCGACAGACAGGACGTTGAGCCCTCCGCCGCCGTCGATGAGGGTCTTGGTAACATGCACGTTGCTGATGACTGGTGAACAAAGCATCGGGAGGGCGCCAGCGGTCGCTATGCACTTGAGCTGATCTGCCGAGTTGAAGGTGATGGTGCACTGGGACCACCTGAGCGGGCGCGTGGCCTCTAACTTATGGAGGACTGCATTCACCTCACGAGTAAACTGTTTGAAGATACGCTGCGAGGCTGGGGCCTAGGCTCCGCCCAAGATGCAGGCGATAGCGCGTGGCTCCTGGAAGCCCCCAGCCCCCTCGTCCTGATGGTGGTCGTCATTCCTTCTTGGTGGTGGCGGCAGCAGGGGAAGACCGGCGTTGCCTAGAGGACGATCCTCACGAGGCTGGTCCCTCCAGGCGCCCTCGTGAGGATGATCCTACCAGCGGTCCTCACGAGGCCGGTCGCGCCACTCCTGGCGCGGGCCACGGTCGTCCCATCGTCCGCCTCCACGTCCTCCTCCTCGGCAGTAGCCCCAGTCGCTGCGCTCGGGGCGTCGACCGAAGCGTCCTTCACAAATGGCTCTGAGCTCTTGACAGTCACTGGTGTTGTGAGTGTTCAGGTTGTGAAAGGCACAAAACCGTCGGCTGCCCTTGGATGACTTGGGCTGGTCTCTACCTCGCTTGGTGTCCGGCTCCGCTGCGAGCACGGCTGCTTCCTTGCGCTTCATGTCCTTGGCCTTGACTTTCTTCTCCTCTGGGCCCGCAGCTAGCAGCTCGAGGAGGGGGAGGCGCCCTTCCTCAGCTCTTGCGCACTTGGTCACTAGGTTGAACAGCTCCTGAGATGTGCACAACTCCTCGTGGATAGCGAGCTCCTCCTTCATCTTGATGTCGCGGACGCCATCAGAGAACGCGGAGATGATGGCCTCGTCCGTGACCTTGGGAATCTTAAGGCGGACGTTGTTGAAGCACTGGGTGTACTTCTGGAGGGTCTCTCCTGGTTGTTGCTTGACGCGGCGCAGGTCACCCGCGGCCGGCGGGCGGTCGCGAGTGCCCTGGAAGTTGGCGAAGAAGCGGTCGCGCATCTCGTCCCAGGAGGAGATCGAGCCTGGAGGCAGGTTCAGGAGCCACGAACGGGCGCCGTCTTTGAGTGCCATGGGGAACCAGTTCGCCATGACCTTTTCGTCGCCGTTGGCCGCCTCGATGCTCATCTCGTAGAGCTGCAGGAACTCCACGGGGTCGAGGGTGCCGTTGTAGCGAGGAGGCAGATCTGGCTTGAACTTGCCCGGCCAGGCGACGCTACGCAGCTCGGGGGTGAAGGCGCGGCAGCCGGTCGTGGTCGCCGGGGCCCGTCTTGGAGGTGGAGCTTGGTCTTGACGCCCACGTGCCGCCACGGCAAGCGGCACGGGGCCCTGCCGTGGCTGAGGATCCTGGCGCGATGGTGCGAGGAGGGGTCGAGCGTTCTCTCGCGGTCGAGGAACTTCTTGGCAGCTTCCTTCTTCACGCGCGGGCGCCGGACACAACGGATCGCGTCGCGGAACCGCACGCCTCGGCGCCAAGGCGCCATCTTGGGGCAAAGGTGGCGGAGGTGCTCCATGAGCTACATCGCCTGTAACTGGCAGAGCGTGAGGCGGAGAGAGGGATGGCGCAGGAGAGCCCCCTGCGGCGCGGACGAGCTCGGCGATGCGGTCGAGCCAGTCCTCGTAGAGGTCGTCGACCGGGCGGTAGCGCAGGAGCTCGTGCGCCATGAGGAGCGCGACCCGTGCGTCCATGGGAGCGCGACAAGCATGGGACGAGGAGCCGGCCGGGGTCAGCGATGGAGTGGCGGCGTGGCCGTCTTGCCGCACCGAGGGGCGCAGCGAGGACGCTTGCTGCTCGTTCCCCGCCGGGCCGGTAGCGGCATTGGCGGCAGGATACAGAGAACGACGAGGTGGCCCACCGACGGGAGCCGTCCGAGTGACGCGGGTGGCCAAGGCAACCGGGCGCTCAGCAGGAGCACGGCGAGCGTCCGCCATGGAGACGACGGAGCATTTGGACGCGAACGACGGAAGGGAAACTCCGGCGCACCCCTACCTGGCGCGCCAAATGTCGGATCTCGGGTTCCGGCAAAACCCTTAAGGTTCGAACACTGGGGTGCGTGCGAAGATTTCCTCCCTACCGATCTACGCCCTAGCTCACTAAGATCTCGCGGACGAACTCACAACACAAAGACACAAGATTTATACTGGTCCGGGCCACCGTTGTGGTGTAATACCCTACTCCAGTGTGGTGGTGGTGGATTGCCTCTTGGGCTGATGATGAACAGTTACAAGGAGAAGAACAGCCTCCTGAGGGTGAGGTGTTCTTGTGCTTGGTGTGTGGCTAAGGATTGGCTCAAGATCAGATGCCTCTACTGTGGTGGCTAGTTCTACTTATATAGGCCCTGGTCCTCCCCCCAAATATTGAGCGGGAAAGGAGCCAACAACGGCCAATTTGAAAGGGGACAACTAGTACAGCTTATCCTAACAAAAGCGGTCTTCGCCTGCGAAAGGCTGTGGTGATGACGCTGTCTTGGGCTCCACGGTGACCTCTGTCCTGCCGTCCTGCTGGTCTTGGTCTCGTTGCACCGATATGGAAACCTTTGCTTGATGCCTCGGTACTCCACGCATGCGCTTGCCCCCTTAGCACCAAAGAGGAAACAAGGACACTACGCGCGCTGGCGCCTGCCTGGCGCCCGCCTGATCCTGATCGTCATGGCTCACGTCACGAGAGCCTCGCGAGGTTTGCCCTGCCCTGATTTCTCCACTCCTCGCGAGCCAGCCTGGTGAGGCCGCTCTTGAGGAGGTCTTGCGCCGTCCGCCTCGCGAGGCTTGGCCCCTCGCGAAGGTCTTGAATGCCTCGTTGATGAAGATGGGCCGTACGGGCCTGCAGCATAGCCGCGCCGTGGGCCGCAGGCAGGCAAGTCTGGGGACCCCCGTTCCTAGAACGCCGACACAACTGACGGGTGGTGGTTTATCGCTTGTTCAGCTGACAGCGGTCATTTGATGCTCATTTGCACGTACCAAATTGACCAAACCATTTCATCAAACCACATGTAGTACAATGCCAGGGGCGTTCGTGACTGTGGTGGCTATGGCTGCTTTGTTTTCGAGAAAGATCCCAGCTTCGTTGGGCCAAGCGTATTCAACTGGAGGCAGGTTTACAGCCTCGACAACCACTCCATGTTCCCCAGGCTCAATTATCCGATCATCCAACCAATCAACGATCATATCACCGACGATGATTACCGTGCTATGCAACTTCCGTTCGCCAGGGGGAACTATGTTTACACACCATACCATGGGTTTCATGAATCACCATATCCATAGATTCGTCGACATAGGTTTCTGACATGACCAGAAAGAGTGGAATTCTTTATTGCCAGATAATCTTCAGTGTGTGAAAGGCATCAAGCTTCCAAGCGATGGATGGCTTTTGCAAACCCGACATGCGGCGATGTGGTTCATGCCAACATCAAATATGCACAACTTGATCCTGCTGCTGTAGCATGACCCTCTTTTGTTGGATATTATGTACTATTGTTAATTTGAAGCACTCCTTTGGTTTGAAGTATAGATACCTTTCTGGGATCAAGTGCATCCTAACTCACCTCCGTAGGATGTACTGATAATGATGATGGAGATGTTGCACAGAAGCCATATATATATATATATATATATATATATATATATATATATATATATATATATATATATATATATATATACATATATGTATATATATCAATTAGGCTTCAAGTGCGTACTTGTTGGTGAAAGTGTTGTCCAATGGGAATTATATTTTGTATTACTCATGTAGCCTACAAATCTGCCGCACAGCCTTGCAACTTCTTACTCCATTTCTAAATTTGTACCAGTCCTCTATACCGTATATTGCGCTACTCGTACTACTACCTCCTCCTGGTTTATTGGTCCCCTTCATAATTTGTGTCAATTTTTGACCATAAATTTCACTAACTAAATGTTAACGCATGTCACAAAAAATTATATTATTTGATTTGTATTTGAACATAGTTTCCAATGGTATAATTTTCAGTGACATGCATTGACATTTTGTTAGTTAAACCTATGGTTAAAATGTGACAATAAATACGACTAGTAAGTGGTAAGGTAGTAGTACTAGTATACGTCGGTCAAATTATTCATGTCCTCACATTGAATCATGACAACATGCTGTGCGTGAGGTGACACAAGAGTCCCGGCGGCGTGTTCAAGTATTGTGGACTTCTGATTTGGAGTACCACTTATCTGTCGAAATATTTTATCGTTCACTTAAAACAGTCGATTGATCATACATTGAGTACCATATAACTGGAATTAACCGATGCAAGTCCAAGAAGGATTGGCCGGTGCTGCCAGCTGGGATCAAGTTCGATCCCACAGATCAGGAGCTGATCGAGCACCTTGAGGCCAAACTGAGTGCTGACAGCGTGAGATCCCACCCTCTCATCGATTTGTTCATACCAACCATCGAAAGCGAGCACGGCATATGCTACACCCATCCTGAGAAACTTCCAGGTGAGACACCAATCGGCCGTCTACTTGCTCAAACATATTCCTTTGTTTATAGATCTATTTTTCTTTTTAGATACCGACCTAGTGAAGCAATTACAATTTGACAATTCATAAAAAGTGAAACAAGTGACTGCAACATGCCAAAGATGTTATGAAAATGCCAACTACGTACACTAAAACATGTATTCGACAATACTGGAGGTATCACACTGAGTGGCCTAAGCAAGCATTTCTTCCAGCGCGACTCCAGGGCGTTCAAAAGGGGCACATGGACGCGTCACAAGATATGGTCGGAGTGCGGCATGCACGCGATGTGGCACAAGACCGGCAATACCTTGCCGGTGATGGTTAACGGCCAGCAGACGGGCAGCAAAAAGGTTCTGGTGCTGCACACCAACAAGAACTTCGACCAGCAGAGGACCAACTGGGTGATGCACCAGTACCACCTCGGGAACCTGGAGCAAGAGAAGGAGTGGGATTTGGTCCTCTGCAAGATTTTCTACCAGACGAACACTAGGGCCAAGACTAAAAAGATTATAAGTTAGTTTGGTATTGGTACTTGTACTACCTGGTCGTCTGCAAGTTGGTATTGTTGTTAATGATCTTTTGGTACGAACTTGGCATTTGCTTCCAACCATCATGTCAAGGATCGACATGGATATAAAGCTAAATCATTTGTTTCGAAATGAATTTCCAGGCACCTGATTTTTATTTGATGGGTAGCATAAGCACCTGCCGTTCGAATTCCCAGTTCTCCAATTTTTTTACATCTTTGAAGTGCGCAGGGGATCCATCCGGTTTCACAGGATGATAGTTGGACGCAGCACGTCAGAACTGGGCTGTGGCATGCCAAGCCCAGCTGCAAATTGTCAAAAGAGAGGACCGATGGATTTGGGCCTTCCAGAACAGTTAAGTGTCGCGACCTCGATCATGAAGCGCCTCCCAAGGACTAAAAAAGGCCTAGTCTGTTATTATTAGTTGAAATATGTAAAATATTCCATAATGAAATAAATATGTAAAATGCAATGAATTTAGTCCGCTTTCACTGAAAACCATCCGATTTGCATGAAATTCGTCCGTGGAACTACAAGACGGCTGTCCATACAGAGCCTAACCGTACGGAACCAGCAGGTCCATGGCCGTACGCAAGCAAGTGCATGCACTTATTATCACGATGGAAAAATAATGCTGACGTTTGAGACGGTGAAACCCGTGAAGTCCTCAACATACTCAATAAGAGAGAGAATTCTGCAAGTGCAGACTGATAACTAGGATCCAGCAGGTATATTGTTTTTTCAGGTCGAGCAAGTTTCAACTGGGCTGTAGACTGCCCAGGCCCGGTTTTGTTATTAACAGGCCTAGCCCATGACGACAACGGGGCAGTTTATCTTCTGGTCTGTGGCCCGCCAGCTGAGGGAGTTCTGGATTGGGGGGTCCTCGGACAGCTGGACTATATACTTTAGCCAGAATGTTGGACTATGAAGAGACAAGATTGAAGACTTCGTCCCGTGTCCGAATGGGACTCTCCTTGGCGTGGAAGGCAAGCTCGGCAATACGGATGTGTAGATCTCCTCCCTTGTAACCGACTCTATGTAACCCTAGCCCCCTCCGGTGTCTATATAAACCGGAGGGTTTAGTCCGTAGGACAACAACAATCATACCATAGGCTAGCTTCTAGGGTTTAGCCTCTACGATATCGTGGTAGATCAACTCTTGTAATACTCATATCATCAAGATAAATCAAGCAGGAAGTAGGGTATTACCTCCATCGAGAGGGCCCGGACCTGGGTAAACATCGTGTCCCCCGCCTCTTGTTACCATCCGCCTTAGACGCACAGTTCGGGACCCCCTACCCGAGATCCGCCGGTTTTGACACCGACATTGGTGCTTTCATTGAGAGTTCCACTGTGCCATCACCACAAGGTTTGATGGCCCCTTCGATCATCACAACGATGCGATCCAGGGTGAGGTTTTCCTCTCCAGACAGATCTTCGTATTCGGCGGCTTCGTACTGCGGGCCAACTCGCTTGGCCATCTGGAGCAGATCGAGAGCTACGCCCCTGGCCATCAGGTTAGGTTTGGAAACTTGAACTATACTCCCGACATCCGCAGAGACTTGATCTTCGACAGATTCGAGCCCATGTCAGGTGTGCCGCACAGTCACGACGAGCATGACTTAGCTCTGCCGTCGGCAGTGTTCGGGAGATCACACCTGCAACTACTCCGGCCCTCAATCCGGAACAGATTGCGCCATGCGAGGACGGGTGGACGGACCCCGCCACGAAGGTCGCGCACTCAGTGGCGATAGAGTCGAATGTTGACTTTACTTCCTATGAGATCCGTGTTGTCTGACACTTGGATTCGTCCCCGGCCACGGGCTCCGAGCCGCTTGCGTCCGTGCCTATCGAATCTGATTGGGCACCGATTATGGAGTTTTCCTCCGCGGATATCTTTTAGCACTCACCACTGGGCGACGTGCTAAACTCATTGAGGTCTCTCTCCTTGTCAGGAGAACCTTGGCCGAACTATGTCTGGCTACAATGGAATGCGGACGACGAAGAAATTCGCTCCCCACCCACCACCCACTTCATAGCCACTGTCGACGATTTAACCGATATGCTCGATTTCGGCTCTGAAGACATCGACGGTATGGACGACGATGCAGGAGATGAACAGGAACCACCGCCCACAGGGCGCTGGACTGCCACCTCATCATATGATATATACATGGTGGACACCCCCAAAGAAGGCGATGGTGATAAGACAGCGGAGGATAATCCCTCCAAGAAGCAATCCAAGCACCAACGTCAGCGGCGCCGCTCTAAGTCTCGCCATAGCAGAAGCAGCGATACCGGCACAAGAGACAATAACGCTCCGGATAGTGCCGAAGACGACGACAATCCCCTCCAGCCAGACCTCGAGTGGGAGGATGAACAAGCTAGCCCTCCGGAACAGGTAGCAGACGGAGAATTAGAGGATGACAATTACATGCCTCTCTCCGAAGACGAGGTGAGCCTCGGCGACGAAGAATTTATCGTACCTGAGGATCCTGTCGAGCAGGAGCGCTTCAAGCGCCGGCTTATAGCCACATCAAACAGCCTGAAGAAAAAGCAACAACAGCTTCGAGCTGATCAAGATCTGCTAGTGGATACATGGACTGAAGTCCTGGCGGCCAAGGAATACGAACTCAAGCGCCCAACCAAGAGTTACCCAAAGCGTAGGTTGCTAACCCAACTCGAGGGGGAAGCATTAAAACCTACATTACCAGCGTATGATGCGGCTGATCGACCACCTCGTGGCTGAGACAGAGTGGCATATCAGCCCGAAGTCCAGCCCGCACCCCGTCGCCAGACAAACAAAATCACCAAGGCCCGGGGCAACACGCAGGACCTGTGAGACGTATTGGAAAACAAAGCAGGACATACAAGATCGACCTATGGATCACAGGGTTGCGCCCCAATGCGTGACGATGATCGTCACGCTGGATACACTAAAGCAAATCCGGCCGGGCTGAATACAGCAGACAAGACTCGTATGAACTGCGTCGTGACATAGCCCGGCACAGAGGCGCCGCACACCCCCTATGATTCACCGATGAAGTAATGGATCATGAATTCCCAGAAGGGTTTAAACCCGTGAACATTGAATCATATGATGGTACTACAGACCCCGCGGTATGGATAGAAGACTTCTTCCTCCACATTCACATGGCCCGCGGGGATGATCTACACGCCATCAAGTATCTCCCGCTAAAACTCAAAGGGCCGGCTCGGCATTGGCTGAATAGCTTGCCGGCAAACTCCATCGGAAGTTGGGAGAGCCTGGCAGATGCATTCCTGGACAATTTCCAGGGCACTTATGTGCGACCGCCAGATGCTGACGATTTAAGTCATATAACTCAGCAGCCAGAGGAATCGGCCAGGAAATTCTGGACCCGGTTCCTAACTAAAAAGAAGCAACTTGTCGACTGTCCGGATGTAGAGGCCTTAGCAGAATTTAAGCATAACATCCATGACGAGTGGCTCGCCCGGCACCTCGGCCAGGAGAAGCCAAAATCCATGGCAGCCCTCACGACACTTATGACCCGGTTTTGCGCAGGCGAAGATAGCTGGTTGGCTCGTAGTAACAACACAGCAAGCAAACCTGGCACATCGGAGGCCAGGGATAGCAATGGCAAACCACGACGCAACAAACACAAGCGCCGCAAATATGGTGAAAACACCGAAGATACAGCAGTTAATGCCGGGTTTAGTGGCTCAAAGTCCGGTCAGCGGAAAGGGCCGCTCAAAAATAACAATTCGGGTCCATCCAGTCTGGACCGCATACTGGATCGCCAATGCCAAATCCATGGCACCCCAGGGACGCCAGCCACCCATACCAACAGAGAATGCTGGGTCTTCAAATAAGCCGGCGGGGCAGGCACCAAAAAGAGAGAAGGGGGGTCTCAAAGCGACGTTGGCGATGAAGAGCCCAGATCACCGAACACAGGAGGCAAAAGAAATTTCCCCCGCAAATCCAAATGGTGAACGTGGTAAACACCACCCAAATTCCCTACCCGGACCGGATACGCACCCCTAGGGATGCCGACTTAATGGAACTAGTCGTCCCACAATATAAACTAGGGCCGGTCACCTTCAACCGCACGGGTCGTCTAGTTAGCGCCAATCAGGGCAACCCAGCCGCACTAGGCCTCGACCTGATAATTGACGGGTTCCACCTCACACGAGTCCTTATGGACGGAGGCAGCAGTTTAAACCTGCTTTACCAGGACACAGTGTGCAAGATGGGCATCGATCATTCGGTGATCAAACCCACTAAAGCCACTTTCAGAGGCATTATACCAGGTGTGGAAGCCAGCTGTACAGGCTCCATCGCCCTTGAGATAGTCTTCGGATCACCTGACAATTACCGTACCGAAGAGTTAATCTTCAAAATCGTCCCCTTCCGCAGTGATTATCGAGCACTGGTCGGACGACCCGCGTTCGCTCGATTCAACGCGGTGCCACATTATGCCTACCGTAAGCTCAAAATGCCCGGTCCACGCGGCGTCATCACGGTTAATGGCAAGGTGTGACACCCAAGTTTTTATTTGGATTTTTCAAAAGATTTTATTTGACTTGAGGGGAGTGATTTAAATTTTTCTTCAAGAGAACTCTCCCTCTCATATATTTTTCTTTATGGAAAAAGTTTTGTTTGGATTCACCCAAGATCTGCCTTTGGTCTTGGAAGTTCTTGCTTTTCATTTGGTCTCAAGACAAAATGCTTTTCATTTGGGAAAATAACTTTTGAAAATCTTTTTGAATTTTGCACTATGGCTTTTGGAAAGTCCTTTGCCACTTTCAACAATTCCTTCTTGCCATGGCATTAGTGCAAATCCTCTCTCCTAACCACTTCCTCACCTTTGGATCATGATTTGCATCAAATCCAGCAAGTTGAACCTCCCCATGTGATTATTTCCATACAAATTCTATTCAAATAAATTTCTGCCTTCTTTTCCAGCACTTGGAGATTTACAAAGGAACTCCACTTTCTGTCTTGATTTTTGCCACCAAACCTTTTTCCCCTCCTAGTCCTTTGAACCCTCAACCTAGAACCATGAAGATCCACTGGTCTTCAGTTCAAAATTTTCAAACTACACCCGCTGCAAGTTTGGACCAGATTTGTCAAATTTGGTGAAATTCATTCAAAACCTTCTCCAAAAATTCCAAGTAAAATCAGGCAGCCTCTGGGTGCATTGAGTGGTCATCTCACCAAGTTACAGCTCCAGAAAAATTTATCTCATAGCCAAAACCTTCTGTCGAACACCTGCAGTGCACTGTCTGTGTCAAGTTCAGAAAGTTCAGAGAACACTGCAGTGGCCTGCTGTCGTTTTCTTCAGAGAAGGACGTCGATCTCGCCAGTGCCACCGCGTCGCCTTGCTCCTCGTCCCCGCCCTCTTGTTCCTGCACCGCACGAACGCCTGGCGCCTTGCGGGCGTCGGCGACGAGCAGCAGAAGGTGCGCCGCCCCGTGACCGACGCCGGCGGCGGCTTTGCGGACGCCAGCGGGAGACACGGCGCCGACGAGGCCACCCAGCGCCGCCCAAACCACCGGAGCCTGCCGCGTGGCCTTCCACTCCCCAGAATACGCTGCCGCTCTCGTCGTGAACCGCAGGGCGCGGAGCGCGCTCTCTGCCGCCGTTGAGCCCGTGCGGTCACCTCACCGTGGACCGACGCCATTACGCCAAGACCATCTCCGTTTAGCTGTGAAACGACTCCAGTAACCTCCACTGATGCTGCCTGGCCGCTCAAACCACCTGCCAATCCACTGCTCCGCCGTAATCGCTCGCCGGAGATTCTTCGTTCACGGCCACCCCATCGATCTGCCTATAAATAGAGGCCCCGAGCTTCAACTCGAGCACCCACCATCCCTGCACTCCCCCTAGAGCAAGCCTAGCCACTGGTAGAGCCCCGAGGAGATCTCCTTCCTCGACTCCGGCCGCCGCGACCCGCCACGGGATCCAGCCCGATTCGCCCCCGTGTGCGCTCCTCCGCCTCCATTCTCTTGCCAGTAGCTTCACCTTGCATCACTCGTTCTGACCCGCGCCTCAATTCGTAGTTTGCAGCCCTCCACCGGAGTTCCCCATCCTCACCCGAGCCGCCGTCCGCCGGAGATAGTGTCGCCATCGGCGTGGTGCTCCCCGTTGGACGAGTCCACCACCCACCGACGCGGAAGAAGACGCTGAAGCTCTTGGTACCCTCCGTTTCTCCTAACTCGCCGTGGTTCGACGCCGGCGTCCACCGCAGTCTTCGGGCGCCGGCGACCTTTTCAAACCTGACATGTGGACCCCGCGTGTCAGCCTCTGTTCTTTTATTCGCGAACCTTTTTTTGTTGGCGCCTTCGGGCAAAATACGTTTTCTCCTTTGCGCTTGCGCATTCCCAACCGAAGCGTTTTCTCTTTTCTCAGTTAAAACCCTGGAACTTTTCTGTTTCATTACAGATAAGTCCCTGGACAGAAACCTTTATAACTTTTTAATAAAAACGGATTTTTGAGTGATTCTTTTTCTGACAATCTTCAAATTTTGTCTAGTTTGTTATGGGATTTATTTGAAAATTATTTGGAAAAGTTTCTGTGCAATTGTTGGTTTTCACGTTAGTATCCATTTCGTGATTGCCGTAGGTTCCGAGAGAGGTGACGGAGCCGCGAACTTCGCCGAGCTAGGCTCCGACTTCTCTGAACCAGGAAAGCATGTTTTGAACATTTGATATGACAGGTGTTTTACATGTTCACGTGAGAGTTTGTGCGTGGCATATGAGTGTCGGTAAATGCCTCGTTGCTTGTAAGGCAACGACCCGGTTGTTTCCAAAGTCGCGATGATCTCTGATGAGAGATGGCCTAATCATGTGGTGACATGAAGGGCAGCAAGGTGGTACTGTTGTAGCATACCAGCCTTGCGTCATCCGACTTTCCCCGACGTTAACGTGGTTGGAGCCACATTATCGTTCTTTTCCCGCAAGTCCAAAGTTGCGATGATCTCTGATGAGAGATGGCCTAATCATGTGGTGACATGAAGGGCAGCAAGGTGGTACTGTTGTAGCATACCAGCCTTGTGTCATCCGACTTCCTCCGACGTTAACGTGGTTGGAGCCACGTTACCGTTCTTTCCCCTTTCCGTGCTACCACATGTCTCATTGCCAGGATGCGGTTTAGTAAGTTGGTAACCTCTTTCCGTGTACACACCAAACAGAGAGGCCGGGATGATGGTACCTTGGCCCAGGATTAAAGCCAGTCATCCGGTCAGGGGGCATGGGTGTTTCCGGTTGGGACCGAGAGGGGGGGCACCCCCTTAGAGCGCGTGTATAGAAATTTGATCCCATGCTACGCGAGGTTGTAGCCTCCCCGTCTCAAGGTTTTTCTTGAATGTTGCCGAGGGTGATCCCTGGCTTCGGATGGTTGAATTGGGTGTGTACTGGTTAGACGTGTTTCTTCCAAAACACTGTAGACGGAACTAGTCCCCGTGACTACTGAAATCCGTTGGCTGTGGTTAAGTACAAACTCTGCAGAGTCAATTCTTTCCAAATCATCGCATCCATGATCAAGTAGTGTAAACATTATATCCATATCTATCCGTGTGAAAAACTTGTCCCCGGTGAACAAGCTCAAGTGATAAATTCAGATTTATTGTTATTCCTGTGGATGGACTAACTTTATATTTGTCTCATGCTTGTGATAAATTATGTTCCCGAACTATTGCATTATTGAGCTACAATATAAGCCCTTTATGAGACGTCGCGCAGACGTCCGACTGTGGCGTGTACTCGTTTCTCACTTGAAATATAAGCCCTTTATGTGATGTCGCTCAGACGTCCGACTGCGGCATGCACTGTCTTTATTTTCTGTTGCAAGCCCTTTATGTGGTGTCGCCTCGACGCCCGACTGTGGCATTATTATTCTGCATTTTTCGCTCGAGGAGTCTTTCAGACACTCGTTTGGCACCTGTATTATTATTCCGCATTTTCCGCTCGAGGAGTCTTTCAGACACTCGTTTGGCACCCGCATTATTATTCTGCATTTTCCGCTCGAGGAGTCTTTCAGACACTCGTTTGGCACCAGTATTACTATTCTGCAGTTTCCGCTCGAGGCGTCATTCAGACCCTCGCTTGGCACCCAGTTTTTATTATCTCTATGTCTGATCGCACTGGTTAACTTGTTCATATGTTTCATGTTTGCATTCGTTATACCTTATGTCCGAACTGTCTTGCGAGTACTTTCATAGTACTCACCTGGCTTGTTGATTTGGCCAGATGTTGACGAAGGCGATCTCTTGGATGAAGAGTTTGATAGCGCGTCCGATGCCTAGAGGAGTCCCAGTCAGTCCTGCGCGATCCCGGATATGGGTCACGTGTATTGTATACGCATCCGCCACCCGCAATAAGTCTTCTCAAGCCTCACTCCGACGCTCGATGAGTTGTAGTCTTCTGGAATCATATCACTCGCTTCGCGATGATATTTCCACCACCGTTATTATCGCGAGTTAGTAGTTTGCCACCCTATCCGCCGTCTTGTTTTAGCGGCGTGCATGTAATAAATTGTTGGGCAGTCTCTGCTCAACCTTGTATTATATTTAATACTCCTGGTATTTTTCTTCTGTGACCAAGATATTGTCTACCAGTGAGAAGGAATTCTTCCTCGCTGGTCCGTAAAAGGGGTTGGTCTCTCAATAATTATTTTATTGAAAAACCAGTCGTGACAAGCTTGGTATCAGAGCCAGGCTGACTGTAGGAAGCCACTAGGTGTGATCGCTAATCGGTTATTAGCATCTTTTGTGCTTTTTCAGCATTTTGCAATTGTAGCTATTTTCTGTTTGTCATCATAAATTTATGACATGACTACTCAGAATTTTTGCCTACTTTTGTAGATGGCTGGAAGCAGCTGTGGGAATCGAGTGTTCACCAACGTGCCCGAGGGGTTTGTCAAGCTCCTCGTCTCCATCACCAAGCTCGTGATCGGGCCAGCAGCTCGCCCGGAGTTCACACTCTATCAACACAAGCTCAGTGACGACGTGTCTATGCACCAAGCTGTGGTGCAGTTCAAGGGAGGATGATCTGCTGCTCGCCACTTCCGTTTTGTGGGAAGGGCCATGCCTACGGAGAGGCAGGCCATGCAGATGGCTGCCCGTGAGGCGATAGCTCGCCTTCGGGACATCCTTCCTACGATGAAGACTCGTCGCTACCGCTACCTCCCATGCCATGTGCCATACACCAGCCACTATGCGTTCGCCTGCCATCGGGGAGAACGAGATGAAGCCATCGAGATGGTTGTGGAGTATCTCAAGGCTCTGGAGGAGTCTTTCGACAACCTCGTAGATGATCTTGTGGCTGCCCGCATGGACTTAGTCCGGGGCGGTCCTGCCAGCAGGAAGGAGCTTCTCCACACGGCGCCGCCCCTGACATTCGTCTCATCTTCAGCCTCGTATGCACCGGCTGTTTTGGCCACTGCTCGCCGTCTGCCTACCACTGAGGAGTTCGACCGAGTCATCGCTCCTACTCCAGTCGGAGCCGCACCGCCTGCCGCACGCGCTCTACCACCAGTCGCCCCCGCACCATCACCGCAGCACAGCGTCACGCGCCAGGAGCCAGCTAGAGAGGAGGAGGTTGACTCTCCTGGACCGCTGAGCCTTGCCATCGGCAAGGGGAAGGAGATCTTCACCATCTCCGACTGAGAGCACCGAGTAGCCGCGTGTTATGCCTGCTTGTATGATGTGTTGTTTTATCTGTACCCTGGTTTGTATTGGTGTGTTTGCTGCCTTCCGGAGTAGTACGCTAGTTTTTAATAACATGTCAGGATCGTGTACGCGCATCCTGAGTGCTGTATCTTGTGTTTGCTTTTCGCATGTAAGATTTATGTTAAGCACTTCTTCTCCATGAAAAATCATTTGTGTTTCTTTGAAAACCTTGAAGCCTTTTGATTATTGCCTTTGCAAGATTTTTTGTGCTACACAATTTTTCTCATGGGTTTTGCAAATAATACCCCAGACTGGAAAAATGTCTCGCCCGTGGACTCGCTCCATGCCCAATCAGCCAGAAGAGGTTTACGGGACACAGACCAGCAACAATTTCACTCAGGGTCAGTCCAGCCAACAAGACAGCGAAGCAGCACTGTCTCAAGTATGCCGTCTGTTCGAGCAAAGCCAGCAACAGCACCAAGAGATGATGAACCATGTCATCAACATGGGAAACCACCGTGAACCCTATCAACCCCATTCCAAGTTATCTGAGTTACAGAAGACTCGCCCCTCAACTTTTGCTCACACCGACAGACCGCTGGAAGCCGATGATTGGCTTCGTGAGATTGAGAGGAAACTGATTATTGCTCAGTGCTCAGATCATGAGAAGGTGCTTTATGCACCACACTACCTTACTAGAGCAGCCGCAGCATGGTGGGAAAACTTCCTACACATGCATCCCAGGGAACACAACATCACCTGGGAAGAGTTCAAGGAAGGCTTCCGTGGGGCACACATCCCCAGGAGCATCCTAAAGATCAAGAAGAGAGAATTTGATGACCTGAAGCAAAGAGGCATGTCAGTGACAGAGTACAATGGTCAGTTCACTCAGCTGTCTCGTTATGCCTACGACGAGGACATGACAGAAAGCAAAAAGATGGAAAAATTCCTGGACGGCCTGGCACCAGCACTGAGATGCCAACTGATTGTACACACCTTTCCGGATTTTAAGACGCTGGTGGACAAGGCCATCACCTTGGAGAATGAGCGCCGTAGTCTGGAAGATATCCGTAAGCAGAAGAGGGACAAGACGACTCTTGCCCGCAGCAACCGAGGCAAGACTGAGGTCCCAAGGACAGACACAAGGAGATCCACGACTACTGAGCCAAGGCCCGTCGGACAATTTCATGCCAGGGACAAGGAGTTCACATACCGTCCAGGGGTCACCTGCTATGCATGTGGTCAACAAGGGCATTATGCTAAACAGTGCCCGAAGCCAAGAGACTCGGCACTCAAGCCGAACAATGGTGGAAACAATCCAGCCCCCAAGCGCAACAACTTCAATCCCAGCAACAACCACAGGAAGGGTCACCTGAACCATGTGACCAGGGAAGAAGCGCAGAATGCCCCAGACATCGTGCTCGGTACGTTCCCTATCAACACAGTACCTGCCACGGTTTTGTTTGATTCTGGAGCTTCCCATTCGTTCATTTCGAAGAGTTTTGTTTCGCAACACGGTTTTCCGATACTTCCCTTGGAAAAATCTATGATCATCAAGTCCCCCAGAAATAAGCAAATCGCTCAAGGTTACTGCCAAGGAGTGGTCATTGAGTTTGAAGGACTACAATTCCATGCGAATCTCATCATGTTGGAAAGTAAAGGACTGGATGTCATTTTAGGGATGGACTGGTTAACCACCAACAAAGGATTCATCGACTGCTTGAATCGAACAGTGATTCTCACTCACCATCACGGCAAGACTATAAGAGTTTCCGCTCAAGAAAGGCCACGATCACAGCAGCCAAAGTTGAACAAAATGGACATTGCAGAACTGAGAAAAGTTCCAGTGGTATGCGAGTTTCCTGATGTGTTCCCTGAAGAACTACCAGGCATGCCACCAGACCGAGAGATCGAATTCAACATCGAACTAGCACCTGGCACCGCTCCCATCTATAAGAAGCCTTATAGAATGGCACCCTCAGAATTGGTGGAGTTGAAGAAGCAGATAAAGGAATTGTTGGACAAAGGATTTATTCGAGCCAGCTCCTCACCATGGGGTTCGCCTGTGTTGTTCGCTAAGAAGAAAGATGGGACACTGAGGCTGTGCATAGACTATCGAGCCCTCAATATGGTCACCATCAAAAACAAATATCCGATGCCACGGATCAATGATTTGTTTGACCAGATCGCACAAGCCAAGGTATTTTCAAAGATTGATTTGAGATCGGGATACCATCAACTGAAGGTACGGACAGAAGACATTCCCAAGACAGCTTTCACTTCCAGATATGGATTATACGAGTTCACAGTGATGCCTTTTGGACTAACGAACGCCCCCGCATATTTCGTCCACCTCATGAACAAAGTATTCATGAAATTCATGGACAAATTTGTGGTGGTATTCATTGACGACATTCTGGTTTACTCGAGGACACCAGAAGAGCATGCTGAACACCTCAGAATTGTTTTGGGAGAATTGAGGAAACACCAGTTGTACGCCAAATTTAGCAAGTGCGAATTTTGGCTAAGACAAGTTGGTTTCTTGGGCCATATACTGAACCAAGAAGGCGTGGCCGTAGACCCAGAAAAAGTCAAGGCCATACTGGGCTGGAAGCCACCCGCCAATGTAACTGATGTGCGGAGTTTTCTGGAATGGCCGGGTATTACAGAAGATTTATTGAAGGGTTCTCCACTGTGGCGAAACCTATAACACAGTTACTCAAGAAGGACAAGAAATTTGTATGGACGGAAGCATGCGAGCAGCGCTTCCAAGAACTCAAGAAGAAGCTGACAACCGCACCAGTCTTAACTATGCCAGACATACACAAGAGCTTTGAAGTGTATTGTGACGCGTCCCGAAAAGGTCTCGGATGCGTGCTAATGCAGGATGGCAAGGTTGTCGCATATGCCTCCAGGCAGCTGCGAAAACATGAGGAAAATTACCCAACACATGACCTGGAGCTAGCAGCAGTCATACATGCACTCAAGGAGTGGAGGCACTTTCTGTTGGGAAATCGCTGTGAAATATATACAGACCATAAGAGCCTCAAATATATTTTCACACAGCCAGAGCTGAATTTACGCCAACGACGTTGGTTGGAACTGGTCAAGGACTATGACGTCGGTATCCACTACCATCCAGGGAAAGCCAATGTAGTGGTCGATGCCCTTAGTCGAAACCCCAGCCCGGACAATGACGGTCCGCAAAATTTGAGGCCTGAGTTTCAGCGAGAGTTCGCTAGGCTCAACATGATGTTAGTCTCTGAGGGCACCGTATCGAACCTGGAGATACAACCCACCCTGGTGGAAGAAATCAAGAAGGCTCAGCAGGGACATCCCAGCATCGAAGGCATAAAGAAGAAAATGAATCTTCGTAAGACTTCCGAGTTCATCACCGACAGTGAAGGAACATTATGGTACCGAGACAGACTTTGCGTACCTAACATTGAGGAGCTCAAGCAACAGATCTTGACGGAGAGCCACACAGCTCCATACTCGATTCATCCTGGAGGAACCAAAATGTACAAGGACATTCAGGAAAGATTTTGGTGGCACGGTATGAAAAGAGATATAGCCACATTCATTGCTTGTTGCGATTCGTGTCAGCGCATCAAGGCCGAGCATCAAAAGCCAGCAGGGCTACTCCAACCAAACAGGATACCAGAGTGGAAATGGGATGAAATAGGAATGGATTTCATCGTCGGATTACCCCAATCACAACGTGGGAATGACACCATATGGGTTATCACAGACCGACTAACCAAGGTTGCTCATTTCATTCCCGTGAAGACTACCTACTCCACCCAAAGACTGGCAAAACTTTATCTATCTCGTATAGTTTGTTTGCACGGAGTCCCAAGGACTATAATATCATACCGAGGCACACAATTCGTCTCCAAATTTTGGGATCACCTACAACAAGCTCTGGGCACGCAACTAGCTTTCAGTACAGCATACCACCCTCAGACTGATGGACAGACGGAACGTGTGAACCAGCTCCTAGAGGATATGCTAAGAGCCTGTGTGCTCACCTATGGATCCAGTTGGGAAGAGAGTTTGCCGTATGCCGAATTTGCTTACAACAACAGTTACCAAGCCAGCTTGCAAATGGCACCCTTTGAAGCATTGTACGGACGAAGGTGTCGTACCCCATTGAATTGGTCAGAGACAGGTGACAGCCGTATCTTCGGCCCAGATATGCTTAAAGAGGCCGAGGAGAAAGTTAAACAAATCCGGGACAGACTCAAGACAGCACAGAGCCGCCAAAAGAGCTACTATGATCAGAAGCACCGTGAGGTCAGCTTTGAACCCGGTGATTCCGTATACCTCCGAGTATCTCCTATGAGGGGTCTGCAACGGTTCAAAATAAAGGGGAAGCTAGCCCCAATATTTATTGGACCATTTTGTGTAAAGGCACGAAGAGGCACGGTGGCCTACCAACTAGACCTCCCCAAGGAGCTGTCAGCGTCCATGACGTGTTCCACGTCTCACAGTTAAGAAAATGTGTGAGCAACCCAGAAAAACATGTACCTCATGAGGACATTGATATGCAACCAGATCTCACCTACAGAGAAAGACCAGTAAAGATTTTAGAAGAGTCTGAATGGAGGACCCGTCAGAAAACGACAAAGTTTTTCAGGGTTCAGTGGAGCAACCACACTGAGGATGAAGCTACATGGGAAAGGGAGGATTTCCTTCGAGCAGAGTATCCATATCTATTTGAGGATCAACAGAAATCTCGAGGACGAGATTTTTCCTAAGGGGGTAGGTGTTGTGACACCCAAGTTTTTATTTGGATTTTTCAAAAGATTTTATTTGACTTGAGGGGAGTGATTTAAATTTTTCTTCAAGAGAACTCTCCCTCTCATATATTTTTCTTTATGGCAAAAGTTTTGTTTGGATTCACCCAAGATCTGCCTTTGGTCTTGGAAGTTCTGGCTTTTCATTTGGTCTCAAGACAAAATGCTTTTCATTTGGGAAAATAACTTTTGAAAATCTTTTTGAATTTTGCACTATGGCTTTTGGAAAGTCCTTTGCCACTTTCAACAATTCCTTCTTGCCATGGCATTAGTGCAAATCCTCTCTCCGAAACACTTCCTCACCTTTGGATCATGATTAGCATCAAATCCAGCAAGTTGAACCTCCCCATGTGATTATTTCCATACAAGTTCTATTCAAATAAATTTCTGCCTTCTTTTCCAGAACTTGGAGATTTACAAAGGAACTCCACTTTCTGTCTTGATTTTTGCCACCAAACCTTTTTCCCCTCCTAGTCCTTTGAACCCTCAACCTAGAACCATGAAGATCCACTGGTCTTCAGTTCAAAATTTTCAAACTACACCTGCTGCAAGTTTGGACCAGATTTGTCAAATTTGGTGAAATTCATTCAAAACCTTCTCCAAAAATTCCAAGTAAAATCAGGCAGCCTCTGGGTGCATTGAGTGGTCATCTCACCAAGTTACAGCTCCAGAAAAATTTATCTCATAGCCAAAACCTTCTGTCGAACACCTGCAGTGCACTGTCTGTGTCAAGTTCAGAAAGTTCAGAGAACACTGCAGTGGCCTGCTGTCGTTTTCTTCAGAGAAGGACGTCGATCTCGCCAGTGCCACCGTGTCGCCTTGCTCCTCGTCCCGCCCTCTTGTTCCTGCACCGCACGAACGCCTGGCGCCTTGCGGGCGTCGGTGACGAGCAGCAGAAGGTGCGCCGCCCCGTGACCGATGCCGGCGGCGGCTTTGCGGACGCCAGCGGGAGACACGGCGCCGACGACGCCACCCAGCGCCGCCCAAACCA
Source organism: Aegilops tauschii subsp. strangulata (assembly GCF_002575655.3). Classification (NCBI taxonomy): domain Eukaryota; kingdom Viridiplantae; phylum Streptophyta; class Magnoliopsida; order Poales; family Poaceae; genus Aegilops; species Aegilops tauschii. The sequence continues at coordinate 328,288,404 of NC_053041.3, read as the reverse complement.
CCGGAGCCTGCCGCGTGGCCTTCCACTCCCCAGAATACGCTGCCGCTCTCGTCGTGAACCGCAGGGCGCGGAGCGCGCTCTCTGCCGCCGTTGAGCCCGTGCGGTCACCTCACCGTGGACCGACGCCATTACGCCAAGACCATCTCCGTTTAGCTGTGAAACGACTCCAGTAACCTCCACTGATGCTGCCTGGCCGCTCAAACCACCTGCCAATCCACTGCTCCGCCGTAATCGCTCGCCGGAGATTCTCCGTTCACGGCCACCCCGTCGATCTGCCTATAAATAGAGGCCCCGAGCATCAACTCGAGCACCCACCATCCCTGCACTCCCCCTAGAGCAAGCCTAGCCACTGGTAGAGCCCCGAGGAGATCTCCTTCCTCGACTCCGGCCGCCGCGACCCGCCACGGGATCCAGCACGATTCGCCCCCGTGTGCGCTCCTCCGCCTCCATTCTCTTGCCAGTAGGTTCACCTTGCATCACTCGTTCTGACCCGCGCCTCAATTCGTAGTTTGCAGCCCTCCACCGGAGTTCCCCATCCTCACCCGAGCCGCCGTCCGCCGGAGATAGTGTCGCCGTCGACGTGGTGCTCCCCGTTGGACGAGTCCACCACCCACCGACGCGGAAGAAGACGCTGAAGCTCTTGGTACCCTCCGTTTCTCCTAACTCGCCGTGGTTCGACGCCGGTGTCCACCGCAGTCTTCGGGCGCCGGCGACCTTTTCAAACCTGACATGTGGACCCCGCGTGTCAGCCTCTGTTCTTTTATTCGCGAACCGTTTTCTGTTGGTGCCTTCGGGCAAAATACATTTTCTCCTTTGCGCTTGCGCATTCCCAACCGAAGCGTTTTCTGTTTTCTCAGTTAAAACCCTGGAACTTTTATGTTTCATTACAGATAAGTCCCTGGACAGAAACCTTTATAACTTTTTAATAAAAATGGATTTTTGAGTGATTCTTTTTCTGACAATCTTCAAATTTTGTCTAGTTTTTTATGGGATTTATTTGAAAATTATTTGGAAAAGTTTCTGTGCAAGTGTTGGTTTTCACGTTAGTATCCGTTTCGTGATTGCCGTAGGTTCCGAGAGAGGTGACGGAGCCGCGAACTTCGCCGAGCTAGACTCCGACTTCTCCGAACCAGGCAAGCATGTTTTGAACATTTGATATGACAGGTGTTTTACATGTTCACGTGAGAGTTTGTGCGTGGCATATGAGTGTCGGTAAATGCCTCGTTGCTTGTAAGGCAACGACCCGGTTGTTTCCAAAGTCGCGATGATCTCTGATGAGAGATGGCCTAATCATGTGGTGACATGAAGGGCACCAAGGTGGTACTGTTGTAGCATACCAGCCTTGCGTCATCCGACTTTCCCCGACGTTAACGTGGTTGGAGCCACGTTATCGTTCTTTTCCCGCAAGTCCAAAGTTGCGATGATCTCTGATGAGAGATGGCCTAATCATGTGGTGACATGAAGGGCAGCAAGGTGGTACTGTTGTAGCATACCAGCCTTGTGTCATCCGACTTCCTCCGACGTTAACGTGGTTGGAGCCACGTTACCGTTCTTTCCCCTTTCCGTGCTACCACATGTCTCATTGCCAGGATGCGGTTTAGTAAGTTGGTAACCTCTTTCCGTGTACACACCAAACAGAGAGGCCGGGATGATGGTACCTTGGCCCAGGATTAAACCAGTCATCCGGTCAGGGGGCATGGGTGTTTCCGGTTGGGACCGAGAGGGGGGGCACCCCCTTAGAGCGCGCGTATAGAAATTTGATCCCATGCTACGCGAGGTTGTAGCCTCCCCGTCTCAAGGTTTTCTCTTGAATGTTGCCGAGGGTGATCCCTGGCTTCGGATGGTTGAATTGGGTGTGTACTGGTTAGACGTGTTTCTTCCAAAACACTGTAGACGGAACTAGTCCCCGTGACTACTGAAATCCGTTGGCTGTGGTTAAGTACAAACTCTGCAGAGTCAATTCTTTCCAAATCATCGCATCCATGATCAAGTAGTGTAAACATTATATCCATATCTATCCGTGTGAAAAACTTGTCCCCGGTGAACAAGCTCAAGTGGTAAATTCAGATTTATTGTTATTCCTGTGGATGAACTAACTTTATATTTGTCTCATGCTTGTGATAAATTATGTTCCCGAACTATTGTATTATTGAGCTACAATATAAGCCCTTTATGAGACGTCGCGCAGACGTCCGACTGTGGCGTGTACTCGTTTCTCACTTGAAATATAAGCCCTTTATGTGATGTCGCTCAGACGTCCGACTGCGGCATGCACTGTCTTTATTTTCTGTTGCAAGCCCTTTATGTGGTGTCGCCTCGACGCCCGACTGTGGCATTATTATTCTGCATTTTCCGCTCGGGAGTCTTTCAGACACTCGTTTGGCACCTGTATTATTATTCCGCATTTTCCGCTCGAGGAGTCTTTCAGACACTCGTTTGGCACCCGCATTATTATTCTGCATTTTCCGCTCGAGGAGTCTTTCAGACACTCGTTTGGCACCAGTATTACTATTCTGCAGTTTCCGCTCGAGGCGTCATTCAGACCCTCGCTGGGCACCCAGTTTTTATTATCTCTATGTCTGATCGCACTGGTTAACTTGTTCATATGTTTCATGTTTGCATTCGTTATACCTTATGTCCGAACTGTCTTGCGAGTACTTTCATAGTACTCACCTGGCTTGTTGATTTGGCCAGATGTTGACGAAGGCGATCTCTTGGATGAAGAGTTTGATAGCGCGTCCGATGCCTAGAGGAGTCCCAGTCAGTCCTACGCGATCCCGGATATTGGTCACGTGTATTGTATACGCTTCCGCCACCCGCAATAAGTCTTCTCGAGCCTCACTCCGACGCTCGATGAGTTGTAGTCTTCTGGAATCATATCACTCGCTTCGCGATGATATTTCCACCACCGTTATTATCGTGAGTTAGTAGTTTGCCACCCTATCCGCCGTCTTGTTTTAGCGGCGTGCATGTAATAAATTGTTGGGCAGTCTCTGCTCAACCTTGTATTATATTTAGTACTCCTGGTATTTTTCTTCTGTGACCAAGATATTGTCTACCAGTGAGAAGGAATTCTTCCTCGCTGGTCCGTAAAAGGGATTGGTCTCTCAATAATTAATTTATTGAAAAACCGGTCGTGACACAAGGATGAACTTTACTTCGGCAGCAACGAGTACACCGCTGCCTTAACAGCAAAAGCAATGAGCAGCACCTTGCAGCCGAACCTCGAGTCGACGGCCAGGCTCCCGGACACCGTCAAGGGACTCCGAACTACTTCGCGGAAGGATAGCCCGGCTCGTCCAGAGCTCAATTAAACACTCCGGCGAAGGCCAGGATAGGCCACACTCAGCGGCTCAACCGCTCTCCGGCACGCAAACATTTCTTACATTTCCTTCGCAGGTTCACCTTTGCGCCGACCAGGACGGGCGATACGGAGGCAGCTCGAACGCGCAAGGGAATCCTTAGACATTCCCCGTGATGACCATCCGGCTATACTCCGGATCCGCACACAGCTTCTTCCCCCTGGTCTCAGCAGGTTCCACAGTCATATTTCCTCTTTGTCACATTACATGTACTTATACGCATCGACGTACTATTCAAATACAACTTATGAATTCATATGACGCTTATCTGCTGTTATTTCTTATTAAACTTCTTTTATCAAGTGGCATCCGTACACCACGATATGCCTTCCAATATGCCAGGGGCTTCGTTTTACCCATAATACGACAATAAAGTCCGAACACCTTCGTGGAAGTTCGGCACCCCGAACCTATAGCATTATATGCATCAGCTTCGAGTCATGTCTTGGGTCAATAGTTGGGTTTGCCCGGCTCCCACGTTTTGGTACCTTACGTTCTGCTATATCGGCTAAGGTAGCACTGGGAGAACTACTGCGATTGTGTCCTGGTTCTTCCGGACGAGCACCTCAGTAGAGAAAGCCGAAAACTGACTGTCATGATACGGCGAGAGCTGGTCAGCTGTTCGAGAGGTTGTAAAATCTTTAAGGACTTCTCCCGCACAATGCCATAACCAATGCTGCGTGCGATGGATCGGTTTTTTTCCAATCAGGTGCTTATTGAGCCCCTAGTGCAGTCTTCCAAACACCAGGGGCTGCGCCTACCTTCCTAAAGCTCCTATGGCTAAGTGAGAGCGATAAAGCCCTATAGTCCGATTGCCTTGTTCGTTGTGCTGAACACCTCCTTCGAAGGACCCAAAACTGGGATAAAGAGTGATCAGGTCTATCCCGAACACCCCCGTACTTCTTACATGGGGGCAGAAGCCGACGACTGGCCAACTCTCAGTATTAATATATAAAACAGCCGCGTAGGAGGATAAACTTTTATATAACAGGCAATAAATAATATAAATGACCTTGTTCAGACATTACAATGGACAACATGATTTGCATTCATGGAAATATAATGTCCTTGGTACATAGCTCCGCTGCAAGACAGGATCCTTTCAGGACACTCTCATAATATAATTCGGGCTTGCGATGCTCCTTCCCCTCTGGCGGTCCTTCGGTCATCAGCTTTTCAGCATCCACCTACCCCCAGTGCACCTTCGCGCGGGCGAAGGCCATTCGCGCACCCTCTATACAGACCGACCGCTTGATGACATCAAGTCGAGGGCAGTCACTCACAAGCCGCTTCACGAGCCCAAAGTAGCTGCTTGGAATCGGCTCAGCGGGCCATAGCCGGATAATCAGATCCTTCATGACCAGTTCCGCCGCCTTATGCAGTTTGATCAGCTGCTTTAGTTGATCGACAAAGGGCACCAGATAATTCGGTGCCAAATACTACGTCCAGAAGAGCTTACCCGCAGTATCCCTTTCTTCGGTTGGGTAGACTTGGGCGGCATCCGATATGCTGCGGGGCAGCTCGGCAAATACCCCTAAGAAATCTGAATTCAAAATTAGAAACATAATTTTCTCCTCAAATGCTTGCTTTACATGGAAAAAGCCTTACCCGCCGCGATCTTCCTCGCCTCTTGGATCCCCTGCAGGGCGCTTTGGGCTCCCCCCGGGCATCGCTCGTGGCCTGACGCGCCTTGGTGAGATCGGATTCTTTCTCCGTTAAACTCTGCTCCAAGGTCTCGCACTTCTTCACGACCTCTTGCAGCTCCTGCTCAACTTTAATCACCCTGGCCTCGTGCTTCTCACGAAGAGCCTGTTCTGTGGTTGCCTTTTTCTCGGCCTCGGCCACAGCCTTCTTAAGGGCCTCGACTTCGGTCACCAATCCTAGCGCAAATCATGAAGCCTATTTCATCATACTGAAAATTCATTCGCAATAAACGCGACCAAGACTTGTGCATACCTTGTTTATCTCCCAACTGCATTTTCAACTGACCAAGTTCTTATTTGGCCCGCTCCAGACTTTGATTCAGTCCGGAGACCTCCGCAGTATGAGAGGCAGCAGCCGCTATAGACACCTGCTTATAACAGAAGAGAAATAGATGTCATCCAATGAGTCTTCCTGCGAACATACAATTTGATCCTCTGTCCGGTTCTTTCTTTCACCGAACAGTGTATCAGGGGCTACTATCCATACCATGACACTCTTCGAAACCTCATAAAACATACCTCAAAACTTTTATAAGTCTGATACAGGCTTCATTCAGTCCACTCTCAGCAGACTGAATCTTCTCAATCACCGCACCCATAAGGGCACAGTGTTCATCGACGATGGAGGCGCTCTTCAGCACCACCAACAAAGCATCCGACACCTCTGGTTGGACAGAGGTTGCCGGTGAAACAGGCATGCCCCCTCCAGCTGAGAGAGGCTGCCTGCTTGATTCTGGAGCCGTATTGGTCTCCGGAATTGCATCCGGCTGGGAGCCGAACTCAAGATGGCCCCCGCCGTCGGCTCCCATGGGAATTTTCTCCCCCATGTGTCCAGCCCATGAAGTTTGACCTCCGGGCGCCGCCTTCACGGTCTTTTCTTCTCCTCCTTGGTCGGGGTCCCTCTGGGACGAAGCCTCGGTGTTATTCACCTGTTTGGAGGAAGGGGCCTTCGGGGGCGTCCCGCTCTCCATAGCATCCGAGCTCAGCGAATCCTCTGATGAGGATTGTTTGATGCGGGACCTCGCCGGACTACAAAAAATGGCTCAGGATACAATATTATGCCATGATGAATCTGGACGCATAAACGTACTCAGATTCAATATACTCACGAATTCACCAGGGGCTGGGCCCTGGGATGCCATGCCGGGCCGCTGTCGGCGGCGGTAGTGGACTCCTCCGGAAGAGGAGTTTTTCCCCTTTTGGGCGACTCGGCCTCCAAGTGTGCGGAGGCCGTCCTCTTCTTTCTCCCCCCCCCCCCCCCCCCGCAGTGGATTCATCTTCCTCCTCCTCCTCGTCCTCTTCGGAGGCGGAATGGGCATCAAAACCTTCGGATATTGTGTCCGAAGTGCCGCGGCGACGAAGGCCGCCCCGGATCTTTTTGGCCTCCTTCTCGGCCGTCTTCTTCGGCACCTTGTAAGGCGCCGGGACCAGCATCTTCGTCAGAAGTGGGACGGCCGGTTCTTCGGGCAGCGGGGCCGGACAATGGATCCACTCCGCCTTCTTCGTCCAGCCCTAGGAGAGTTGTGGAAAGCACATTAGGCACTTCCCTTGGGTTATGCGGATAGAAAGTACGATGACTTACTGAACTTGCAGGGCGGGACAGTTGGTACCCGCGGTCTTCGGCGGAGTCCGGCCATGATTTGCTGGACATGAAAAGCACCTTCCAGATGTCCTTGTGCGAGGAGCCGAAAAGCTCTCGCAGGGTTTGGTGCTTGGCCGGATCGAATTCCCATAAATTGCAAGTCCGGTGTTGACAAGGCAGGATCCGGCGAACTAACATCACCTGGACTACATTGACAAGTTCAATGTTCTTGTCTCCCATACCTTTAACGCGCGTCTGGAGCACCAATAGTTCGTCGGACGAGGACCAGTTCAGGCCTTCTTGACCCAGGATGTAAGCCGCAGGGGGGCACCAGATCGAAACTCGGGAGTAGCGGCCCATTTCGTGCCGCGCGGCTCGATGATGTAAAACCACTGCTGTTGCCACTCCTTGACGGAATCGTTAAAGGTGCCTGTTGGCCATATGACGTTGGGCATCTTGCTCACCATAGCACCCCCGCACTCGGCGTGCTCGCCGCCCACTACCTTGAGCTTCACATGAAAAATCTTCAACCATAAGCCGAAGTGTGGCGAGATGCGGAGAAAAGCCTCGCACACGACAATGTATCTCGAGATGTTGAGGAAGGAATTAGGGGACAGATCGTGAAGATCGATCCCATAATAATACATGATGCCGCGAACGAACGGGTGGAGGGGAAACCCTAGCCCGCGGACAAAGTGAGGGAGGAATACAACCCTCTCGTGAGGTTCCGGAGTAGGGACGATCTGTCCCGCCGTCGGGAGACGGTGGCTGATTTTCTTGGCCAGATACCCGGCCTCCCGAAGCTTTTTGATATCCTTCTCCCGAAAGGTAGAGGCCATCCATTTGCCTCTTGCTTCGGATCCAGACATTTTCGGAAGGCCTTTGTGGGCAGAGAAGATGAACGCTTGGGCGCTGGAGCTCGGGCGGAGGGGAATGGATCGGGAAGAAGAAAGCGTGGGTGCGAATGGGAGTCCTTATCCCCTTATAAAGGCAGCAGGGATTCTGCACCTCCCCACTTGCCTGGTAAAACCGCTTATTCCCCAAGCGCTGTAATTGATGGCGCGGTTGGGTTACCCACACCCGTATTGATGAGAATCCCGTGAAAAGGGGTGACACGATCTCTGCTTCGACAAGATGTGCCAACAAAACCGCCTCGCAACACGTGCAGTGGCAGGCTCGGAAAAACGGTTCGTCATGACCAGATCACGGCAGAACGTCACGTTAAGAAAAGCTGTCAGCAAATTAGATTTGTGGAAATATTATTATCTCTACGGTGGTATGTGGAATTTGTTTTGCAGAGCCGGACACTATCCTTGTGTTCAAAATCTTCTATGGAATATTCGGAGGAGGAACCCGCCTTGCAATGCCGAAAACAATCTGCGCGCCGGACTCATCGTCATTGAAGCCTGGTTCAGGGGCTACTGAGGTAGTCCTGGATTAGGGGGTCCTCGAACAGCCGGACTATATACTTTAGCCGGACTGTTTGACTATGAAGATACAAGATTGAAGACTTCGTCCCATGTCCGGATGGGACTCTCCTTGGCGTGGAAGGCAAGCTTGGCAATATGGATATGTAGATCTCCTCCCTTGTAACCGATCTGTGTAACCCTAGCCCCCTCCGATGTCTATATAAACCGGAGGGTTTAGTCCGTAGGACAACAACAATCATACCATAGGCTAGCTTCTAGGGTTTAGCCTCTACGATCTCGTGGTAGATCAACTCTTGTAATACTCATATCATCAAGATCAATCAAGTAGGAAGAAGGGTATTACCTCCATCGAGAGGGCCCGAACCTGGGTAAACATCGTGTCCCCCCTCCTGTTACCATCCGCCTTAGACGCATAGTTCGGGACCCCCTACCCGAGATCCGCCGGTTTTGACACCGACACCAGCGTTAGTTATATTTTGTCTTAGAACATCCGCAGGCAGTTTTTTTGCTGAATCAAACACACAACCCAGTTCTATTTTCCTCTTGAAACGACATGTCCTACTTCCGTTTTCTAATCTCTACCTATAGTTTAGTAGCTCATATACATGTATCATTATATTGAAAATACATAAGTTCCCTTTTCATATTTACATCCTTATTTTTTTTGTTTTCCCTCTCAGCGCTGATTTTTTTACCACGGGTTTTCCCTTAAACCAACTCAATTGTCCCACGTCTTATTTTCTTGCAAAAACAAAACAATTTGTTTGGCAAATCAATAAGTTCTTAAAAAATAAATGTTTATCATTTCGGGATTACAACAGTTCGGACTCCACCAAAATATGCAAAATAAGGTTGAAATTTTTGACCGTGGTCCTGGGCAGAAATTGGGGTGTAATAAATTCATTAAGAATTAGCAAATGGGCTGCAAATTATTAAAAAATAGCAAATGGGCTCTATGTTGTCTGCCACAGATTTGGAGGCTGACTTGTGGGCCTACTAAGTTCATGCGTACACAAGGTTTCTCAAAAAAAAAGAAACTTAGTCAACAATCGACTCTACCAGGGTCAGACCATTAAATGTCAATCTAACGGCAATCGTGCTTCTTCAGTCTCTGATCTTCCTGCTCCAGCCGCCCAAACCAGCGCCGACGGAACTGCCTGCTCCCGCCTCCCGTGGCCGGCTGTGTCGCCGGGCAGGCCTCACAGCCCCACCATACTCGCATCCCTTGCCTGGCTATCCCTCTACTCACCCACACCTCCTGTTATTTTTCGGCGACGGCAGCCGAACTAGTCAACCCTCATACTCTCCACCGCGTGGGCAACCATTGTCGAGTCTTCCCCGGCTCCGTGTCGTTCCCTTCCTAGGCCTCGCCGTGGTCCACCGCTCTGGTGCTCTCGGCGCAGCGTGGTCAACATGGTCAACGAATGACATCCATCGGAAGTGGACTATACGTGGAGAGGCTCACAACTGGGTCCACGGCCGCACACAAGGAAATGCCTCCTTATTATGCGCAAAATAATTATTCCTCCACCTGACAGCTGGGACCCACCGGAAGGGCCTCTGTATTTCACGAAAAAACGTTCCCCCGCTGACAGCTCGGACCCACCAGCTATATCTTCGCACGCAAGGAAGTGCCTCCTTATTACGCACAAAAAATGAATACTCCCCCTGCTAGCTGGGACCCACCATAGTGGGAGGCTGACTTGTGGGCCTACTAAGTTGACGCGGACGGAGGGCTTTGTCAACTTAGTCAATATGAACAATTCTAGCTCTAGCGACCTTACGATGTCCATCCAACGGGCGTAGTGCTTCTTCAACCTCTGGTCTTCTTGCTCCAGCCGCCCAAACCAGCGCCGGTCGTGCCGCCTGCTCCTGCCTCCCGTGGCCGGCTGTGCTGCTGCGGAGGCCTCACCGCCCCTACTTCTCCCATCGCTGGCCAGGCAATCCCTCTACTCACCCACACCCCCTGTTATTCCTCGGCGACGACAGCCTCACACCACAGCCGAACCAGTGAACCCTCATACTCCTCTCCGCGTGGGCATCCACTGCTGCATCTTCCCTGGCTCCGTGTCGTCCCCTTCCTAGGCCTCACCGAAGTCCACTGCCTTGGTGCTCTCGGCGCGGCATGGTCAATGTGGTCAAGGAACGACTTCCATCAGAAGAGTACTGTATGTGGAGAGGTTGACAGCTGGGTCCACGGCCACAGCAACGAAGTGCCTCCTTATTACGCGCAAAATAATGATTCCTCCACCTGACAGCAGGGACCCACCGGGCGGGCCACCGTATTTCGCGAAAAAAATGTTCCCCCCTGATTGCTGGGACCCACTAGCTACATCTTCGCACGCAAGGTGCCTCCTTATCGTCCATGACAGTCAGGACCCACTTGGTCGAAGCGTACGTAGCGTTGTCATTCTGGTCGCGAACATGTACGTACATACTGGTCGATTGGTCTGTCTGCAGGCTGCAGCGATGAACCATGGCCGAGTAAGGAAGGGCACGTGTCGTAGTAGAGGTGCGCATGTAGCATGTATACATATGTACAGCCAGGGTGCAAGAAAGTAACTACGGCCACATACGTACATATGGGCGGGGTCTCGAACGCCTACTCACGCATACATACGGCTAGGGCTTGTGTACATGGCTGGGTCGGAACGAAGAAACTGTGTGGTCGTGTTCATCGGGAGGCAACAGAATGTGTTGTGTTCATTGGGAGCCAACCGGCTTGGACGGAACAACCGATCGAAACGAGGCCTAGCATACCACAGAATGGAGGAAACAGCCTTGTGTTCGACCACCTACGGTCGAAACGGGATCCTGTTCACTGAGAGGGGTGTGGCGTACCGCAAAACAGAGGAAACGGACTTCTCTTCGACCTCCTACGGTCGAAACGGGGTCCTGTTGATCGGGAGGGGTGTGGCATACCGCAAAACAGAGGAAACGGATTTGTGTTGGAGCGCTACGGTCGAAACGGGGGTCCTGTTCATCAGGAGGGGTGTGGCGTACCGCAAAACAGGACTCCACGGGCTACTGTTCATCTTCACCGTCGACCTCCTCCAGCCTCCACGGGCTACTATTCATCCACCGTCGACCTCCTCCAGCCTCCACCTACGACTTTTCATCCACGGGCTCCTGTTCATCCAGCCTCCACCGCTCCTCCACCGGCTATTGTTCAACCAACCCTCCATGGGGTCGTCCTGTTCATCTAGCCCTCCACGGTGTCCTGTTCATCCACCCCCAACCGACTCGATCGATCGGGGTCCTGTTCATCCAGCCGCAATGGCCTCTACTACCACGGGGTCCTATCCATTCAACCCCCACCGGGAACTGTTAACCCCCCAACAACGCTCACTGTTCATCAAGAGGCAGTAGGTTCGATCCGCTTCAGTTAGCAGCAGTAGCGAAGGAATCGCTTGATCGGGTTTAGTTAAGAGCCAGATCGATCGATTGCTTGGGTTCAGTACCGCGTAGCCTGCAGTGCAATCGCTCGGGTTCAGTAGGCGAATGCCTTGCTCGGGTTTAGTTAGAGCCCAACGCCTCGCACCCACGCGCGTACGTGTACGAGAGAAACATGCATCGCTCGGCCCCCGACCACCCACCGTAAGAGGGAACTCCCCGATATTTTCCTCGCCCTCGCGTCTACCATGGTTTTTTCCGTCATGGACGGCCCAAAGAATGTCATGCAGCTGCGTCTCCGGCCCGCCCAGGACGAAAATCCCATTTTATGTCATGATTTTTTGTCATAGAAGTAGGAGCCCACCACATCTATGATGATACCGGATTTGTCACAATTATCGTCATAGAAGTGTCATAAGCATGAAAGAAAAAAAATTCGTTTGGCACAAAATGTCACGGATGTGTCTTTTTTTGCAGTGCTTGTTTGATAACACGCATCATTCTGGTAATTAAACACAATGCAAACTACCTTGAAGGATTAGCGCGACCAACTATTTCTTGTCATTGATCTCTCGGGCAATGAACACGGCACAGATAGTGGCATGGGAATCGATCTCTGGGGCGATGTCCACGGGACAGACTACGACATCGAAATCGATATCTGGGGTGATGTCCACAGGACGGACAACATCATCGGAATCGATCTCCGGGGTGATGTCCACAGGACGGACCGCGACATCGAAAACGATCTCTGGGGCGTTGTCCATAGGACGGACCGCGACATCGAAATCATCAAGGACGTCCACCGCCACCTGCACAACCCTAACATATTAGCAAGCACATTGCAAATAAGCAAAAACCACAACTATGGTAAGCCATTTTTTTACCTTGTGCAGCTCACCGGGGGATCCCATCCCTCCGGGGGCCATCGCCTTGCCAGGGAAATACTGCTTCTCAACGGAGACTATCTCCTCAAACTCGGCCTTGAGCCTCTCATAGGCGGCCATTCGGTGGGCACGGTGGGGCCCTTGCTGTTCTTCCAACTTTCTTTGAGGAGTTCGTCCGCCACCGTCGTCAACTCTTTGGCCAGTGCTTGTTTCTTGGAGTTCTTCATCTCCATGGGTTGGCCCGCCAACATGGCCAACTCGTTGGTCGGTGCTCGCTTCTTGGAGATCTCTATCTCGAGTGGGTTGTCTGCCAGCAACTCTTTGCCTAGTGCTCCAGGATCCATCAATAAACTGACAAACAAAAAGCAATCGAAAGGAAACCACAATCGCAATGAAAACGGGAAAAGAATAGGCTATGAGAATATAGTAGCATCACTGATTCGCCCACCTTTCCTTCGTCGGTACAGAAGAAAAATGGCAGAAGTGAGTAGCCTAGAGTGAGGTTTTCTTCAAGGGGAGAAAGGGCTTCAACGAGCGTTCCAGTGAAATGATGGTTGCTTCGTCCGGTTCAACTTCGAGGCCACTTTACCACAGCTGGTAAAGGTGTGGGTTTTGTGATATGACGGGTCATGATGGCCACACCGGGGTGACCTCTGAGTCTCGACTGTAGCACCTCACTATGATTTGGTGGATGGCACGCGGGCCCGGATGCTTGATTTCCCGCATGTAGATAGAGCGGCTAGTCATATACAGTAGTATTTTGAACGACAGATGAGGAGCTCCGTCCTGGTTTATTTTTGTCCCTATGATAATATGTGCCAAATTTTGACTATAAATTTAACTAACCAAATGTTCATGCATGTCACAAAAAATTACATCATTGAAAACTATGTTCAAATACGAATCCAATGATATAATTTTTGTTAACATGCGTCAATATTTAGCACAAATTGCAAAGGGTCCCAATAAAGATTGTACTCTCACATTTTGTTTTGAGGATACTCTCACATAGAAAATATAAATAATAATGCATGTTGGGGCACCCCACGTTTCCGATAATTTTAAACGTGGGCTTGTTCACAATTTTTACGAGGGGGTGGTTGTTCACTTAATGGAGGGTCTAGTACCAGACTTGGACGATACAAAGTGCGACCTGACACACCATAATACCACTTGGAATAAGCGGGTAGCTATCTCAAAAAACAATCAACAACTCAAAAAACGGTGACCTGGCACGTACACAATTTTAAACGATTGTTTTGATGGAGTGAAAAAAGAAAACTACCCCACTATACATATATATATATAGGCCGGAGCCTCCACGCTTGCTTGCTAGGGTTGTTCTATTCACACACTCTCATCCTCTCCAGATCGAAACAAGATAGCGGTGGTAGCGCTGTCTTTCTATCGTCACCACTGGTTATAGATCCTGACGTATCCCCCTCCGCCGGTGAAGGGGAGGAGGGGCAGCGTTTAGTCCGTCGTCGACAGCGAGGGAGGAGACCCACTGCCGGCCGCACCGTTATCTCTAGCCGAGCGCCGGCACGGGAGGTCCTCTGATCCCTTCGTTGGTGCCCTAGTGTGGGCGGATCCGGCCTCCCGCTGCCCACCTATCCACATCCCGATGACCTTCAGGTATATCTTCCTTCGAAACCGGCCTAGCTCTACTTCCCCAGCTTGCTACATTGCTGCATGTGCATCATTTTCTACCTCTCAGCCCCCCTCGTAGCTAGGCTCGATCGGACGGTCCAACGTCACCTAATTTTTTTTTCTATTATTAGAGGTAAAGCTACTTCATGGAGTCGAATCTTGTACTTGGTTCAAACAAGAAATAAAGGAGGGAAATTTAGTATGTACATGGTGCTGAACTGCTAGTGCGCCCAGTGTCCCATGCCCTTATAGCAAATATTTAGCTGTTCTTAATCTAACGCCCCTGGTAAAATGAAGCCATGCCACTGTTATAAGCCATGACAAGTTTAGCCAATTGTTTTTGCCAGTAATTGTTTGAGACTCTGCCTGTTTCCTCTGTAGCTTTTTGTGCAAACAGGGATATCCATTTCACCTCGTTGCTATTGCGACCTTTTGGTGCACTGCACAAAACACTTCTTAAAACAAGTGACATTTGTGCTGTTTAACTGGAATGTCAGAATGGAACCGTTGGTTCATTTCGGTGGAACTGCACGAAGGGAGATCTGTGTTCCAATCTTCATCATCCATATTGGCACCATAACCTTCCTTTACATAAGAATGATATTTAATGCATGTGTTCATCTCTATTTTGCGACTTCCTTGAAAAAATAATGCTATTGTTTACTAGTACAATTGTATTCCCTCACTGACAAAACCAATTCTGAAATAGAAGGCCAATCATGTACTTGGTTTCACCAACTGGTGAGGAGAAAGAGAAGCAGAGCGAGGAAGACGAAAGAAGAAGAAGAAGGAGGAAATGAAGAAGATCACACGATGGTACCGTCCTATGTTATCCTGACATCTTGGTAGTGGTATTGTATTGCTGTGTTGCTACTAGTCTTAATTTACTTGGAAGAATAGCAGGATGCCCGCACGTTGCATGTAACATCAAGATGCATTTGTATGAGTAGTTTATCTTGTGAGAGAAAAGGATGAATGAGGGAAGGCCTTATTTGTAAAAGTGGAGAGGGGTGTGGGTATGTTTTTGCAAAATTGCCATAGTTTCCTTCCTATATGTCAGATATAAATCGGATGGTCGATATTGCAGGATGGCAGGCACACCATCATCACCAACTCTGTTTTTTATAAGAGTAGAGTAGAGATAGATAGAGAAATGCAGCAGAGTAGTACTTGGCTTGATGACACATCATACTAATTAACTGGATTCTGGATGCATGTGTGACCCAGCTCTACACGATCAACAGTGCCTAAGTGATTTTGCTGAAGCCGAGGCCTCAGTCGAGGCCATTCAAGGGCTCCGGCAACGTCTCCCTTACATGTGAGACTATCCTCCAGGGGGCCCTTCCACTTCTATTGTCTCTCCTGCAATCTCACTTAATTAATTAGGAGTACTTAATTAGCACTAATTTATTGCTGCCTAATTTTCCTGTCGGAGTTAAACAAATCTTTAGTAGCACCCTATGCTGAATCATGTATGTGTGTATGTGTGTCTGTGGAGGTGAATCATGTGGTGGAGCAGGGAGGGAATCTTGGTAGAGTCATGACATAATAATTTTATTGTTTTGCATGTCAATTTGTTGCCATTGGTTCAATGAGGCAATATTTTACGTATTGCCTATCATGAATTTGATGCTACTATTAAAGTAATATGCTAATGTCTTTCTATCCTTTCCCACTAAGCTAATGAAGGTTTCACCTTGTTCCTACTTGTGCAAACAGGGATCATGTTGTGCCAATTGTACATTTTAGTGGAACTGCAAAAGAGAATACAATGAACTGTATCCCAGCTAGTGCTTTAACTCTGCTGGAAGTTCTTCATAATCTTTTGATATAATCTCACCACTGGTAAACAAGAGTGATTACACCGATACATTTAAAGTGCACAAAATATATACTATTGAGTGATTCCAGTGAGTGCTTTATCATCTCTTCTGGGACTACCTGAATAAGCTTTTTTGCTCAGGTTGGTACCGGGCTAAGGCATTCATCCATATTAGTTTGCTGTCATATCTATTTGTATCGTGCTACTATGTTGCTACTATCATGAGAAACTCCTTTATCTTTGCACGTTAAAGTTTTGCAACCTATGATACATGGCAATGCTTTGAGTGTTGAGCTAATTGGTACTGATTAAATAAACTAATACCTCTCTTTAAGCAAGACTACTATGTTGCTAACTTTACCCATTAAGATAATGAGGGTGCTTCTATTTATTTGTGTATGTTTCATTAACTAGTCCCACTATTACAGTAATCTCACTCTCTCAATATATGTGCCAACAGGGATGCTCGATTTTGGTGGAATTGCACAAAAACTTTGGGTGCTTCATTGCGTTGACTGCTTCCTTCCTTTCCTGTTTGTCAGTTATCTCGGCTTCCAGTCAAAGGAAATAGTAGTTGATATGCTACCTGATACGTCCATTTTGCATCATGCTTTTATATCAATATTTACTGCATTATGGGCTGTTATTACACATTATGTCACAATACTTATGCCTATTCTATCTTATTTTGCAAGGTTTACCTGAAGAGGGAGAATGCCGGCAGCTGGAATTCTGGGTTGGAAAAGGAGAAAATATTAGAGACCTATTCTGCACAGCTCCAAAAGTCCTGAAACTTCACGGAAGTCATTTTTGGAATTAATAAAAAATACTGAGCGGAGAAACTACCAGAGGGGGGCCACAACCTCGCCATGAGGGTGGAAGGCGTGCCCTACCCCCTGGGCGCGCCCCCTGCCTCGTGGGCCCCCTGGCAGGCCTCCGGTGCCCATCTTCTGCTATATGAAGTCTTTCGTTCGAGAAAAAAAATCATAAGCAAGCTTTCGGGAAGAAACTCCGCCGCCACGAGGCGGAACCAATCTAGGGCTCCGGCAGAGCTGTTCTGCCAGGGAAACTTCCCTCCGGGAGGGGGAAATCATCGCCATCGTCATCACCAACGATCCTCTCATCGGGAGGGGGTCAATCTCCATCAACATCTTCACCAGCACCATCTCCTCTCAAACCCTAGTTCATCTCTTGTATCCAATCTTTGTCCCAAAGCCTCAGATTGGTACCTGTGGGTTGCTAGTAGTGTTGATTACTCCTTGTAGTTGATGCTAGTTGGTTTATTTGGTGGAAGATCATATGTTCAGATCCATTATGCATATTAATACCCCTCTGATTATGAACATGAATATCCTTTGTGAGTAGTTACATTTGTTCCTGAGGGCATGGTAGAAGTATTGCTATTAGTAGTCATGTGAATTTGGTATTCGTTCGATATTTTGATGAGATGTATGTTGTCTTTCCTCTAGTGGTGTTATGTGAAGTCGACTACATGACACATCACCATTGTTTGGGCCTAGAGGAAGGCATTGGGAAGTAATAAGTAGATGATGGGTTGCTAGAGTGACAGAAGCTTAAACCCTAGTTTATGCGTTGCTTCGTAAGGGGCTGATTTGGATCCATATGTTTCATGCTATGGTTAGGTTTACCTTAATACTTCTTTTGTAGTTTTGGATGCTTGCAATAGGAGTTAATCATAAGTGGGATGCTTTCCCAAGTAATTACATCACCCAAGCACCGGTCCACCCACATATCAAATTATCAAAGTACCGAACGCGAATCATATGAACATGATGAAAACTAGCTTGACGATAATTCCCATGTGTCCTCGGGAGCGTTTTCCTTCATATAAGAAATCGTCCAGGCTTGTCCTTTGCTACAAAAAGGATTGGGCCATCTTGCTGCACTTTATTTACACTTGTTACTTGCTACCCGTTACAAATTACCTTATCACAAAACTATCTGTTACCGATAATTTCAGTGCTTGCAGAGAATACCTTGCTGAAAACCGCTTCTCATTTCCTTCTGCTCCTCGTTGGGTGCGACACTCTTACTTATAGAAAGGACTACGATAGATCCCCTATACTTGTGGGTCATCAAGACTCTTTTCTGGCACCGTTGTCGGGGAGTGAACGCCTTTGGTAGGTGGAATTTGGTAAGGAGAAATTTATATAGTGTGCTGAAATTTACTGTCACTTTCTACTATGGAAAGTAATCCTTTGAGGGGCTTGTTCGGGGTATCTTCACCCCGATCGGTAGAGCAAATAGTTGCTCCTCAACCTACTGAACCTACTGAAAATGTTTACTTTGAAATTCCTTCGGGTATGATAGAGAAACTGCTAGCTAATCCTTTTGTAGGAGATGGGACATTGCATCCCGATTTGCACTTAATCTATGTGGATGAAGTTTGTGGATTATTTAAGCTTGCAGGTATGCCCGATGATGTCATCAAGAAGAAGGTCTTCCCTTTATCTTTGAAGTGAGATGCATTAACATGGTATAGGCTATGTGATGATATGGGATCATGGAACTACAAACGATTGAAATTGGAATTTCACCAGAAGTTTTATCCTATGCATCTTGTTCATCGTGATTGTAATTATATATATAATTTTTGGCCCCGCGAAGGAGAAAGCATCGCTCAAGCTTGGGGGAGGCTTAAGTCAATGTTATATTCATGCCCCAATCATGAGCTCTCAAGAGAAATGATTATTCAAAATTTTTATGCTCGGCTTTCTCACAACTATCGCTCCATGCTCGATACTTCTTGTACTGGTTATTTTATGAAGCAGACTATTGAATTCAGATGGGATTTATTGGAAAGAATTAAACACAACTCTGAAGATTGGGATCTCGATGAAGGTAAGGAGTCAGGTATAAAACCTAAGTTTCATTGTGTTAAATCTTTTATGGATACTGATGTTTTCCATAAATTTAGCATTAAATATGGACTTGACTCTGAGATAGTAGCTTCTTTCTGTGAACCATTTGCTACTCATGTTGGTCTCGCTAAGGAGAAGTGGTTTAAATATCATCCTCCCATAGAAGTAAAAGTAGTTGAACCTATTAAAGTTGAAGAAAAGACTATCACTTATAATGATCCTATTGTTCCTACTGCTTACGTTGAGAAACCGCCTTTCCCTGTTAGGATAAAGAATCATGCTAAAGCTTCAACTGTGGTTTGTAAAAGTAATACTAGAACTTATACACCTCCTGAGCAAGTTAAAGTTGAACCTAATATTGCTATGGTTAAAGATCTCTTGGCTGATAATATTGATGGGCATGTTATTTACTTCTGTGATGAGACTGCTAGAATTGCTAAACCTAGTGCTAAAGATAAACATAGACCTGTGGTAGGCATGCCTGTTATTTCTGTTAAAATAGGAGATCATTGCTATCACGGCTTGTGTGATATGGGTGCTAGTGCTAGTGCAAACCTCATTCTTTATACGAAGAAATTATGCATGATATTGCACCTGCTGAGATAGAATATATCGATGTTACCATTAAGCTTGCCAATAGAGATACTATTTCACCGATTGGGATTGTTAGAGATGTTGAAGTCTTGTGTGGGAAGGCCAAATATCCTGCTGATTTTCTCGTTCTTGGTTCCCCACAAGATAGCTTTTGTCCCATTATATTTGGTAGACCCTTCTGGAATACTGTCAATGCTAAGATAGACTGCGAAAAGGATGTTGTTACTATTGGTTTGGATGATATGTCTCATGAGTTGAATTTTTCTAAATTTCGTAGACAACCCCATGATGAGGAATTGCCTAGTAAGGATGAAATTATTGGTCTTGCTTCTATTGCCGTGCCTCCTAATGATCCTTTAGAACAATATTTGTTAGACCATGAAAATGATATGTTTATGAATGAAAGAAGGGAAATAGATGAAGTATTCTTTAAACAAGGTCCTATTCTGAAACACAACTTGCCTGTTGAAATCCTAGGGGATCCTCCTCCACCCAAGGGCGATCCCGTGTTTGAGCTTAAACCATTGCCTGATACTCTTAAATATGCTTATCTTGATGAAAAGAAGATATATCCTGTTATTATTAGTGCTAACCTTTTAAAGCATGAAGAAGAGAAATTATTGAAAACTCTGAAGAAGCACCGTGTTGCTATTGGATATACTCTTGATGATCTTAAGGACGGCAAACCAGTTATTGATCATCAACGACGGCTAAATCCTAACATGAAAGAAGTGGTAAGAAAGGAAATATTAAAGCTCCTTGAGGCAGGTATAATTTATCCTGTTGCTGATAGTCAGTGGGTAAGTCCTGTCCATTGTGTCCCTAAGAAGGGAGGTATTACCGTCGTTCCTAATGATAAAGATGAATTGATCATGCAAAGAATTATTACAGGTTATAGGATGGTAATTGATTTCTGCAAATTAAATAAAGCTACTAAAAAGGATCATTACCCTTTGCCATTCATTGATCAAATGCTAGAAATATTATCCAAACACACACATTTTTGCTTCCTAGATGGTTACTCTGGTTTCTCTCAAATACCTGTGTCAGCTGAGGATCAAGCAAATATCACTTTTACTTGCCCTTTCGGTACCTTTGCTTATAGACATATGCCTTTTGGTTTATGTAATGCACCTACTACCTTTCAAAGATGCATGATGGCTATATTCTCTGATTTTTGTGAAAAGATTTGTGAGGTTTTCATGGACGATTTCTCCGTTTATGGATCCTCTTTTGATGATTGCTTGAGCAACCTTGATCGAGTTTTGCAGAGGTGTGAAGAAACTAATCTTGTCTTGAACTAGGAGAAGTGCCACTTTATGGTTAATGAAGGTATTGTCTTGGGGCATAAAATTTCTGAAAGAGGGATTGAAGTTGATAAAGCTAAAGTTGATGCTATTGAAAAGATGTCGTGTCGCAAGGACATCAAAGGTATAAGAAGTTTCCTTGGTCATGCCAGTTTTTATAGGAGGTTCATTAAGGACTTTTCAAAAATTTCTCGGCCTCTGACTAATCTATTACAAAAAGATAGACCTTTTGTCTTTGATGATGATTGTGTAGAAGCATTTGAATACTTAAGAAAGCATTAATTTCTGCACCTATTGTTCAGCCACCTGATTGGAATTTACCTTTCGAAATTATCTGTGATGCTAGTGATTATGTTGTAGGTGCTGTTCTAGGACAAAGAGTTGATAAGAAATTAAATGTTATTCAATATGCTAGTAAAACCCTAGACAGTGCCGAGAGAAATTATGCTACTACTGAAAAAGAATTTTTAGCAGTTGTTTTTGCTAGTGATAAGTTCAGACCTTATATTGTTGATTCTAAAGTAACTATTCACACTGATCATGCTGCTATTAAATACCTTATGGAAAAGAAGGATGCTAAACCTAGACTTATTAGATGGGTTCTCTTGCTACAAGAATTTCATTTGCATATTATTGATAGAAAGGGAGCTGAGAACCCCGTTGCAGACAACTTGTCTAGGTTAGAGAATGTTCTTGATGACCCACTACCTATTGATGATAGCTTTCCTGATGAACAATTAGCTGTCATAAATGCTTCTCGTACTGCTCCATGGTATGCTGATTATGCTAATTACATTGTTGCTAAATTTATACCACCTAGTTTCACAAAACAGCAAAAAGAAAAAGTTTTTCTATGATTTAAGACACTACTTGTGGGATGACCCACATCTTTATTAAGAAGGCGTAGATGGTGTTATTAGACGTTGTATACCTGAGCATGAACAGGAACAGATCCTAGGCAAGTGTCACTCCGGGGCTTATGAAGGGCACCATGCTGGAGATAGAACTGCACATAAGGTATTGCAATCCGGTTTTTATTGGCCTACTCTCTTCAAGGATGCTCGTAAGTTTGTCTTATCGTGTGATGAATGTGAAATAATTGGTAATATTAGTAGACGTCAAGAAATGCCTATGAATTATTCACTTGTTATTGAACCATTTGATGTTTGGGGCTTCGATTATATGGGACCTTTTCCTTCCTCTAATGGGTATACACATATTTTAGTTGGTATTGATTACGTTACTAAGTGGGTAGAAGCTATTCCAACTAGTAGTGCTGATCATAACACCTCTATTAAGATGCTTAAAGAAGTTATTTTTCCGAGGTTTGGAGTCCCTAGATATTTAATGACTGATTGTGGTTCACATTTTATTCATGGTGCTTTCCGTAAAATGCTTGCTAAGTATGATGTTAATCATAGAATTGCATCCCCTTATCACCCACAGTCTAGTGTTCAAGTAGAATTGAGTAATAGAGAGCTTAAATTAATTTTGCAAAAGACTGTTAATAGATCTAGAAAGAATTGGTCCAAGAAACTTGATGATGCATTATGGGCCTATAGAACTGCATATAAAAATCCTATGGGTATGTCTCCGTTAAAATGGTTTATGGAAAAGCATGTCACTTACCTCTTGAATTAGAACATAAGGCATATTGGTCCATTAAAGAGCTCAATTATGATTTCAAACTTGCCGGTGAGGAGAGGTTATTTGACATTAGCTCACTTGATGAATGGAGAACCCAAGCCTATGAGAATGCCAAGTTGTTTAAAGAAAAAGTGAAAAGATGGCATGACAAAAGGATACAAAAGCGTGAGTTTAATGTATGTGATTATGTGTTGCTATACAACTCTCGTTTAAGATTTTTTGCAGGAAAACTTCTCTCTAAATGGGAAGGTCCTTACATTATCGAGGAGGTTTATCGTTCCGGTGCCATAAAAATCAACAACTTCGAAGGCACAAATCCAAAGGTGGTGAATGGTCAAAGAATCAAACATTATATCTCAGGTAATCCCATAAATGTTGAAACTAATGTTATCGAAACCGTAACCCCGGAGGAATACATAAGGGACACTTTCCAGAACGTTTCAGACTCCGAAAAGGAATAGGTACGTGGTACGGTAAGTAAACCGACTCCAAAACAGTTCTAATGGCAATTCTTCTCCGTTTTGGAATATTTAAGAAAATAGGAAAATAAGTAGTCCGGGAAGGACACGAGGCTTCCACGAGGGTGGGAGGCACGCCCTACCCCCTGGGCGCCCCCTGCCTCGTGGGCACCTCGTGCGCTCTCCGGACTCCGTTTTCTTGCACGATACTTCTTTCGGTCGGTAAAAATTCATTATATAATCTCCCAAAGATTTTGACCACCGTATCACGTAAATATCCTCTGTTTTTGTTTCGAGCTGTTTTCTGCCACAGATTTGGAGCAAGATGTCATCTCAGGATTCCGACGGGGAGAGTTTTGTCTCACACCTCATTGCTGACCCAAAGACCTATGGGGATCTATCTCCTTACGGTCGAACTACGGATGAGGAGGAGGATGCTCATTTGATGAGGATCAACGATTCAAGTTCAGAGGAGGAGGATGTCCCTCTACCTCAACCTGGGGATATTCACGTGAAGTTCAAGAAGTCTAGTCTCCCTAAGAGGGCTAAACTATCTAACAACCGATCTATTCCTTCTCGTTTTCGGCAGAAAAGCAAAGGGGATTTATGTGACAAGATCTTGAAGCTGGAGTCAGAGGTCGATGATTTAAAGGAGGAAATTGCTCTTCTCAATTACAACATGAAGAAGCTGAAAGCACAATTTACATCATCAATAACTCCATCATCACCACCTCCGAAGAAAGAAACATAATCACATGGGTATGGGCGCTCCCCTTGGCAACTACCAAGCTTGGGGGAGGTGCCCCGGTATCATATCACCATCACACTCCTATCTTTACCGTTTTTCTTAGTTCGATCCTTTTGGTAATATCTTGATCTAGTAGAATTAAGTTTTGGTATGATCTAGTTTTGAGTTTTGATTTATGATCCTTCTATGTACTCGATCCTGTGAGCTATATATAATAAAGATTAGTGTTGAGTCAAGGGCTTGATTATCTTCCTATGATCTTGAGTGAATAAAAGAAAAAGAAAGAATAAAAA
The DNA here is from genome assembly GCF_002575655.3 of Aegilops tauschii subsp. strangulata. Lineage (NCBI taxonomy): Eukaryota > Viridiplantae > Streptophyta > Magnoliopsida > Poales > Poaceae > Aegilops > Aegilops tauschii. The sequence goes on along the minus strand of NC_053041.3, from coordinate 328,264,646 downwards.
GAAATAAAGAGATCATATTGATCTTATGGAGAGTAATGACTTCACATATAAAGAGTATGATGATTAAAAGTTGTTGAGAGTTGACAAACATAGTTTTGGTCATCGTTGCAATTAATAACAAGTAATAAAGAAAGAGAGGTTTCACATATAAATATACTATCTTGGACATCTTTTATGATTGTGAGCACTCATTAAAATATGACATGCTAAAGAGTTGATGTTGGACAAGGAAGACAACGTAATGGGTTATGTTTTCTTATATCTGAAATAAAGTATATTGTCATGGATCATCCAACATGTTGAGCTTGCCTTTCCCCTTCATGCTAGCAAAATTCCTTGCACCAAGTAGAGATACTACTTGTGCTTCCGAATACCCTTAAAACTAGTTTTTCCATGAGAGTCCACCATATCTACCTATGGATTGAGTAAGATCCTTCAAGTAAGTTGTCATCGGTGCAAGCAATAAAAATTGCTCTCTAAATATGTATGATTTATTAGTGTGGAGAAAATAAGCTTTATACGATCTTGTGATGTGGAAGAAATAAAAGCGACGGACTGCATAATAAAGGTCCATATCACAAGTGGCAATATAAAGTCACGTTCTTTTACATTAAGATTTCGTGCATCCGACCATGAGAGCGCATGAAAACCTCTGCTTCCCTCTGCGAAGGGCCTATCTTTTACTTTATCTCTTACCCTTATGCAAGAGTCAAGGTGATCCTCACCTTTCCTTTTTACATTTTATCCTTTGGCAAGCACATTGTGTTGGAAAGATCCTGATATATATATCCAGTTGGATGTAAGTTAGCATGAGCTATTATTGTTGACGTTACCCTTGAGGTAAAAGGTTGGGAGGCGAAACTATAAGCCCCTATCTTTCTCTGTGTCCGATTAAAACTCCATAACCACAAGTATTGCGTGAGTGTTAGCAATTGTGAAAGACTAAATGATAGTTGAGTATGTGGACTTGCTGAAAAGCTCTTACATAGACTCTTTCTGATGTTATAATAAATTGCAATTGCTTCAATGAATGAGATTATAGTTTGTTGGTTCTCAATGAGGTTTTTGATTCATACTTGACATTGTGAATAGATTATTAATTGAGCATAAAAAATCATATGATAATATTCATATATGTTGCTGTTATAAGAATGATCATGATGCCCTCATGTCTGTATTTTATTTTATCGACACCTATATCTCTAAACATATGGACATATTTATCGTTATCGGCTTCCGCTTGAGGACAAGCGAGGTCTAAGCTTGGGGGAGTTGATACTCCTTCATGAGAAACTCCTTTATCTTTGCACGTTAAAGTTTTGCAACCTATGATACATGGCAATGCTTTGAGTGTTGAGCTAATTGGTACTGATTAAATAAACTAATACCTCTCTTTAAGCAAGACTACTATGTTGCTAACTTCACCCATTAAGATAATGAGGGTGCTTCTATTTATTTGTGTATGTTTCATCAACTAGTCCCACTATTACAGTAATCTCACTCTCTCAATATATGTGCCAACAGGGATGCTCGATTTTGGTGGAATTGCACAAAAACTTTGGGTGCTTCATTGCGTTGACTGCTTCCTTCCTTTCCTGTTTGTCAGTTATCTCGGCTTCCAGTCAAAGGAAATAGTAGTTGATATGCTACCTGATACGTCCATTTTGCATCATGCTTTTATATCAATATTTACTGCATTATGGGCTGTTATTACACATTATGTCACAATACTTATGCCTATTCTATCTTATTTTGCAAGGTTTACCTGAAGAGGGAGAATGGCGGCAGCTGGAATTCTGGGTTGGAAAAGGAGCAAATATTAGAGACCTATTCTGCACAGCTCCAAAAGTCCTGAAACTTCACGGAAGTCATTTTTGGAATTAATAAAAAATACTGAGCGGAGAAACTACCAGAGGGGGGCCACAACCTGGCCATGAGGATGGAAGGCGTGCCCTACCCCCCTGGGCGCGCCCCCTGCCTCGTGGGCCCCCTGGCAAGCCTCCGGTGCCCATCTTCTGCTATATGAAGTCTTTCGTTCGAGAAAAAAACCATAAGCAAGCTTTCGGGAAGAAACTCCGCCGCCATGAGGCGGAACCTTGGCGGAACCAATCTAGGGCTCCGGCAGAGCTGTTCTGCCGGGGAAACTTTCCTCTGGGAGGGGGAAATCATCGCCATCATCATCACCAACGATCCTCTCATCAGGAGGGGCTCAATCTCCATCAACATCTTCACCAGCACCATCTCCTCTCAAACCCTACTTCATCTCTTCTATCCAATCTTTGTCCCAAAGCCTCAGATTGGTACCTGTGGGTTGCTATTAGTGTTGATTACTCCTTGTAGTTGATGCTAGTTGGTTTATTTGGTGGAAGATCATATGTTCAGATCCATTATGCATATTAATACCCCTCTGATTATGAACATGAATATGCTTTGTGAGTAGTTACGTTTGTTCCTGAGGACATGGGAGAAGTCTTGCTATTAGTAGTCATGTGAATTTGGTATTCGTTCGATATTTTGATGAGATGTATGTTTTCTTTACTCTAGTGGTGTTATGTGAACGTCGACTACATGACACGTCACCATTGTTTGGGCCTAGAGGAAGGCATTGGGAAGTAATAAGTAGATGATGGGTTGCTAGAGTGACAGAAGCTTAAACCCTAGTTTATGCGTTGCTTCGTAAGGGGCTGATTTGGATCCATATGTTTCATGCTATGGTTAGGTTTACCTTAATACTTCTTTTGTAGTTGCGGATGCTTGCAACAGGAGTTAATCATAAGTGGGATGCTTGTACAAGTAAGGACAACACCCAAGCACCGGTCCACCCACGTATCAAATTATCAATGTACCGAACGCGAATCATATGAACGTAAAGAAAACTAGCTTGACGATAATTCCCATGTGTCCTCGGGAGCGTTTTCCTTCATATAAGAAATCATCCAGGCTTGTCCTTTGCTACAAAAAGGATTGGGCCATCTTGCTACACTTTATTTACACTTGTTACTTGCTACCCATTACAAATTACCTTATCACAAAACTATCTGTTACCGATAATTTCAGTGCTTGCAGAGAATACCTTGCTGAAAACCGCTTATCATTTCCTTCTGCTCCTCATTGGGTTCGACATTCTTACTTATCGAAAGGACTACGATAGATCCCCTATACTTGTGGGTCATCACTACCTCACACAGGTTGGTACCGGTCTTTATCCTGATTATTGTGCTTGTAATATGTATTGGTAATTTGATATTGTGCTATTGTTTGCCGATTTCATAAGGGAGTAACTTGGAGCCTGAACTCGCAGGCAAATCATTACATTGGGCGATTTCAGTAGAACTGCACAAAAAGATCAGATGGACAGATACTTATGCTGCTGCTATGTACTCCAAAGTTCACTCAAACAAGCATTGATGTTGACAAGAAGAAGTGCCTATATTCATTTGAGCATCAATCGGCGTCAACCAGTTGTCAAACTCCAAGTATTAGGAGAGTGAACGCCAAAAATATAGTTTGGCGCATAGCCCAGAAAAACGCAGTCCAGTCTTTGGTCCCAACTTGTGCCTTATGGTTATCGACACATATGGTAGCGAACTGTATGGCATGGAGTCTAAAGATTCCAAACAAGTTGGTTGACGCGTATATTCATCTAGAACTTAATCTGTCTGCATGCTAGTTGACCTGCACAAAAAATTTGGGTGGTTCATTTTATCGACCGCCTCCTTTCTTGTCTGCAATGTTGAATTTTGGCGAGCTACAGGACCAAGATGAACCAGTAAACTAGTTGGATGAAAGCAGTGGCCAAGTTGCTCAAACCTCCCACGGCATCGAGGCCACTATCTCGAGGATAAACCTACAAGCAAAGTTCAGATTGTTTGTGCGGCCTCTTATGTACTCGAAAGTTTACCCGTACAAGCATTAATTTTAGCAAGAAGTACCACCGACTGAACACCATTTACCAGTCCGTACCCTAGGTTATTAAAGTTTGTCCATAGATGATATTGGCTGTGATCTCAATCATTTGGATGCGTAAACATACTGAACATGTGTATATCTGAATCTTTTTGTGAATTATCAATGAATATTGTCTTGTGATCTATCAATCATTTGGATGCATAGACATGCTAAACTTGTGTATATATGAATCTTTTGAGTTGTTGATTGTGAATGTTGGCTATGAGTATGAACGTGTCCTATGAACCTAAGTTTGATACGAATGTTTACCTTTTCTGTTGTACTTATGTGTGAACTTGTTAGTATGTCTACTGTGGGTGTCAACGGCACACCTTCTTCCCGAGAAGACTGCACCTGCTTGTTAGGGTAGCAACGACGCATCAGCTCTTTTTTATCTTTTTGCTCTGTCTTCCCCTTCCCCGCTCAACCCCTGCCGTAATGTTTTCGGCTTCAAAACAAACATAGTACTGCGTTGTTTTTGGGGCTTGATGAAAAATCGAGTGCTGCTTTCTGTAGGTTGGCCCACCCAACAAATGGGCTGCTGGTCCACCACGGACTGGGAGGCTAAAAATGCAAGTTGTATGGTGCAGAGGCAAGTAAAAAATGCCATCGAGAGCCATCCACTAAAAAAATCCGTCTGATGTGCTTCTTCAGTCGCGCCACCGACCCCCTCTTTAATCCAGTTCGCTCCATTTCCCAACCGGCAGCACAAGACGGAAGTTTATTTCCCCCGCACGCTGTCGGGGGATTGAAGAAGCGCGACATCGAATCCAACACCGGTGATGGCTTGTCCAAGTGATTTTCAGATAAGAAGCTGCATGTTTCAGAGGCAGAGCATTTAAATCAACATGCACTTTTCAAACATGGATAACAGAATGTTGGAAATTTTATTCATGGTAAAAAATGGAACTAACAACAAGTTAACATCATGCTGATCAACATTCATGTATAACACATCTTCATATTATGCAAAGTCAAAAAGATATGCTATTTTCAAAATGGCAAGACAATGTTGAGTGTGCGAAAAAATGGGTAAACTAGGGACGAAATTTTGGCAAGTGTTTGATATTTTTCAACTGCACCAGTTGGAATCGAACCTGGGCAGTACAACTTTTGGGTGAGAGGGCTGCAGCCACTGGGCTAGTGCGGTATATTCGAAAGAATGAAGGCGTCTTCCCTGGTTCCGGTTCTTTCACATCCATGTGCGCTCGCCGTGGCGCCGCTGTATGCCGTTGTCAACATGCTCAACAAATGAGAGGAATCCGGAGAGGACTGTACGTCGAGAGGCTGACAGTGGGGACCCACCAGGTCCAAGCCTTACGAAAAAATGCCTCATTGGAAAAAAAAGCTTCCTCCTAATTGTATATTGACATTGGGGCCCACGGGTTGGTCAACGTAGTCAATAAATGAAATAAATTTCCAACGATGACTATTATCGGGGAGCTTTTTTTGGGGTATCGGGGATCTTTTTTGTTGTTGTTGTCGCGAGAAAGGGGCATTGGGGATCTAGCTGGTATAATTTTTTTCCAGAGGGTGAACAAGTATCAGCTAGGCCTAGGTTTTGTTTTTCTAACATGTGTAGCCCATGACATACCGAGACAATGGTTTCAACTTATTTTTTGAGGTCCATCATGTACGTACCGGTCTATGGGCCTGCCAGCATAGGTTTTACCGTTTCTTAAAGTTCGGCAACCCAATGTATTTTTTTAATAAAACACAGATCTCTATGCTATTTATCTATATATAAGAATAATAATGTTGTGTCCAATTTATGTTTTCCCTTCTAACCACATTATATATATTTATATTATTACTATTATCGTATATTTAATAGAGACTTATATATACATTATGAAACATCACACATCTTATTAACTTATAAAAGAAAATGTAGGGATGAAAACGGAGCGGAAACGAACGGAACTGAGTGCTACCACATTTGTTTTCATATATTTTTACAGAAGCAAAAACAAATACAGAAACCCCAGAAATGAATACGGAAACAGATACTACCGCAAACAGACATGGAGTCAATACAAAGCAAACACGGAAACAGAAGTGGATGTGGACCAGAACTTAAAAAAAGCCATGAATCATAGAGAAATACACACAAAACACAAACAAATTTAATGAATTGTTAACATGGCTACAATATATATCATTATGTTAGCAACTTAGCGTAGTATTGTAGTAGTATTGGACAATTGCGTATAGGGTCAACCTGAGTACATGTGTGGTAGTAGTTGGGCTCAAATAATCCATTCTACTCATTGTATAATTGTGTGTTGTTTAGTGGTTGGACTACAAAGCAGCCATATGTCTATAATAAAAAACGGAAATTCCATATTAACGGAAACGGAAAGTTCCGTTTCCATGCGCGTTCCACCGAAAACATTGTTTCGTTTTTGTTTCTGTTTCCATTTCGTAAATTTCCGTTTCCGTTTTGACATTTCCTCTTCGTTTCCATTTTTCCTCCGGAAAAAGGGAAAGTTTCCACTCCATTTTCATCCCTAAGTAAATGTTTAACAAAAGTTGGCAAGGAAAATCCTGGTTGTTTTTGACTCATAGGCAAGGAAAATCCTGGTGATTGCGTACAAAAGCTTGCGAAGATTTTAAGGAGCACTGTAATAATAACGCGCTCATTTTTCTTTTGAGCAGTAACTCGCTAATTTGTTAATTTTATATAAAAAATGTATCGCTCCGGTTTATTTTTTTCATATTAATTGCTCCTTTTAACCTAACATTATATATAGAGCAATCCCAGCTAATTCATGTATTTCAAGAAAGTCAAATGGGATGGGATTTCTTAGAAAATATTAAATGGGCTGAATTGATGCGAAATTATTTGTTCACCCAGCCCAACAAATGGACTATAAATTCTACAAAACATGGGTTAAATATATGCCACATTTTTGCAGGCTAACATGTGGGCCAATAGGTCGAAGCCTACGCAAGGCATTGTCAACTTAGTCAACAAATGGCTCTGACATCCACAACCATTGGATTTATATCCAACGGCCGGCATGCACCTTTAATCTCTCTCCTTCTTCCTCCAGTGTTGTCGGGACCGCCTGCTCCGGCCTCCGGCAGCTAGCGGCTCTGCTTAGCACGCATTGCTGCGAAGTGCTACCCCACCGCCGGCCAGGCTATCCCTCCACCCATCCACGCCTCCTGTTATTCTCCATCGACTGTAGCCGCAGGCCGCACCAGAACTAGTTATAACCCTTGTACTCCTGTCAAACCTGTGACTCCACTGCTGCATCTTCCCATCTCCGGGTCGTTCCTGTTCGGGGCCTCGCCGTCGTCCACCGTCTCGCTGCACTCGGCGCGGCGTGGTCAACAAACGAGAGTCATCGGACTGTACGTGGAGAGGCTGACAGCTAGGACCCACGAGGTTCATGGTCGCACACAAGGAAAGTTCCTCCTTATTAAGCTGAAAAAATGTTTCCTCCCCCTGATAGCTGGGACCCACCGGATGTATCTTCAAATGGAAGGAAGTGCCTCCTTGTTATGCGAAAAAACTATTCCTCCCGATGACAGCTGGGACCCGGCAGATTTGGTGGCTGACTTGTGGGCCTACTAAGCTGACACGTACGCAGGGCTTTGTCAACTTAATCAACAAATGATTCTAGCAGCTGGACCATTGGATGTTAATCCAATAGCCGTGCTGCTTCTTCAACCTCTGTTCTTGCTCTTGTCTCCCGTGGGCGGCAGTGCTGCCGCGCACCCGAACCTGTCAAGTTTCCCACTCCTCTCCATTCGCGACTCCACTTCTGCGTCTTCCCCATCTCCGGGTCGTTCCAGTCTGGGGCCTCACCGCCGTCCACCGGCCTTGGTGCGCTCGGCACGGTGTGGTCAACGTGGTCAACAAACGCGAGTCATCGGAAGATGACTGTACGTGAGAGGCTGACAGTGGGGATGCACCACGCCCATGGACACATGCAGGCAACTGCATCCTTTTTACCCTGAAAAATAATGTTTTCTCCCCCTGACAGCTAGGACCCACCAGCTACTTCTTCGCACGCAAGGAAGTGCGTCCTTTTTACGGGCAAAAAAACGATCCCCCCCTGAAAGCTGGGACCCAACAGCTATATCTTCGCACGCAAGGAAGTGTGTCCTTATCCTCCCTGAAAGCTGGGACCCACCTGGTCGAAGTGTACCTAGTGTTGTCTGTCTTGTCGCGAACTTGCATGTACATACTGGTCGATCGGTCGGTCTGCAACGATGAACCGTGGCTGAGTAAGTAGCAGCACATGTCATAGTAGAGCCCCCCACGTAGCAGTTCAGGCTGTCCCGTCTAAACCGTGTACACGTACATACAGCCATGATACATCTCCAACGTATCTATAATTTTTTATTGTTCCATGGTATTATATTATCTGTTTTGGATGTTTAATGGGCTTTATTATGCACTTCTATATTATTTTTGCGACTAACCTATTAACCGAAGGCCCAGTGCAAATTGCTGTTTTTTTTCCTATTTTAGTGTTTCGCAGAAAAGGAATATCAAACGGAATCCAAACGGAATGAAACCTTCGCGAGGATCGTTTTTGGAACTAACGCAATCCAGGAGACATGGAGTGGACGTCAAGGAAGCAACGAGGCGGCCATGAGGCTGGGAGGTACGCCCAGGGGGGTAGGCACGCCCCCACCCTCGTGGGCCCCTCGTAGCTCCACCGACCTACTTCTTTCGCCTATATATACTCTTATACCCTGATAACATCCAGGAGAGCCACGGAACACTTTTTCCACCGCCTCAACCTTCTGTACCCGTAAGATCCCATCTTGGGGCCTTTTCCGGCGCTCCGCCGGAGGGGGAATCGATCACGGAGGGCTTCTACATCAACGCCATATCCTCTCCGATGATGTGTGAGTAGTTTACCACAGACCCTCGGGTCCATAGTTATTATCTAGCTGGCTTCTTCTCTCTCTTTGGATCTCAATACAAAGTTCTCCTCGATTCTCTTGGAGGTCTATTCGATGTAATTCTTTTTGCGGTGTGTTTGCCGAGATCCGATGAATTGTTGGTTTATGATCAAGATTATCTATGAAGAATATTTGATTCTTCTCTGAATTCTTATATGCATGATTTAATATCTTTGCATGTCTCTTCGAATTATCGGTTTAGTTTGGCCTACTAGATTGATCTTTCTTGCAATGGGAGAAGTGCTTAGCTTTGGGTTCAATCTTGTGGTGTCCTTTTCCAGTGAGAGCAGGGGCAGCAAGGCACGTATTGTATTGTTGCCATCGAGTATAAAAAGATGGGGTTTATATCATATTGCTTGAGTTTATCCCTCTACATCATGTCATCTTGCCTAATGCGCTACTCTGTTCCTATGAACTTAATACTATAGATGCATGCTGGATAGCGGTCGATGTGTGGAGTAATAGTAGTAGATGCAGAATCGTTCCGGTCTACTTGTCACGGACGTGATGCCTATATACATGATCATGCCTAGATATTCTCATAATTATGCGTTGTTCTATCAATTGCTCGACAGTAATTTGTTCACCCACCGTAAAATATGCTATCTTGAGAGAAGCCACTAGTGAAACCTATGGCCCCCGGGTCTATTTTCCATCATATTAATCTCCCATCAACTAGCTATTTCTGTCGCCGTTTATTTTGCAATCTTTACTTTCAATCTATACAACAAAAATACCAAAAATATTTATCTTATTATCTTTATCAGGTCTCACTTTTGCAAGTGGCCGTGAAGGGATTGACAACCCCTTTATCGCGTTGGTTGCAAGGTTCTTAATTGTTTGTGCAGGTACGAGGGATTTGCGTGTAGTCTCCTACTAGATTGATACCTTGGTTCTCAAAAACTGAGGGAAATACTTACGCTACTTTGCTGCATCGCCCTTTCCTCTTCAAGGGAAAACCAACGCATGCTCAAGAGGTAGAAAGAAGGATTTCTGGCGCTATTGCCAGGGATGTTTACGCCAAGTCAAGTCAAGATTTGATCTCCCGCCAACGTGCGGATTCTGGCGCCGTTGCCGGGGAGATCTATGCACAAGTCAAGACATACCAAGTACCGATCACAAACTCTTATCCCTCGCATTACATTATTTTCCATTTGCCTCTCGTTTTCCTCTCCCCACTTCACTTTGCCTTGTCTTCGCCCTTCTTTTGTTTGATCTTTTGTTTGCTTGTGTTACCATGTGCCCTCCCTTTGCTTGCATCTTCGCTTGCTAAAAGTTTATGGATCCTCATCGACTTGCTAATCTTTTTAAGAGATCCAATTATGATGAACCAATTGCTAGTGATTTGTGTGCACTAGATTATATTTATGGAGTTTTGCTTGAAATCCGTGAATCTGGAAATTGTGATGAAGTGCTTTATGAAGTGATTCACGATAGATCTTTGAATAAAAAGCATGATTGCAATGATGTCATTATAAATTCTATTAGTGGCAATTGTGCTAATAATATGCAAAACCCTAAGCTTGGGGATGCTAATTTTGCTATGTCTACTAGTTGCAATGATCATGATTGGGGTGATTCTTCTTATGATCTTGAAAATTTATTTAAGCCCCATGATGAATCTGAGATTGATAATAGTGTTTGCAATAATATTGAAAGTGGGTTTGGAAGAGTGTCAACTTTGGATCCCACATATTTGGAGAATGTTCAATCTTATGGTATTTTTGATAAAAGTGGGTTTGGAGAGGCCATGACTTTAGTTAATGATAATCCCACTATTTTGGAAGAGTGTCAACTTCGCATGCATGTGGATCGTGTTGAGAATATGTTATGTGATAGATATTTTGTTGAATTTGCATATGATCCTAAATGTAATTATTATGAGAGAGGAAAATATGGTTGTAGAAATTTTTATCTTACTAAATTACCTCTCATCATGCTGAGATTGCTATCGTTTCTTTATTCTTCCTTGCATATGCTAATTTTTGCTTGCTATGATAATTTGTTTGCTTATAAAATGCCTATGCATAGGAAGTATGTTAGAATTAGATGTGTTTATCACATGTTCTATGATGCTTTCTTTGTGCTTTAATTCCTGTCTTTGATGTGAGCATCATTAAAATTATCAATGCCTAGCTAGGGGCGTTAAACGATAGCGCTTGTTGGGAGGCAACCCAATTTTATTTTTGTTCCTGTTTAGTAATAAATAATTCATCTACCCTCTGGTTAGATGTGGTTTTATGTTTTAATTAGTGTTTGTGCCAAGTGAGACCTATAGGATCTTCTTGGGTGATAATTATTTGATCTTGCTGAAAAAAACAGAAACTTTCTGCTCACAAAAACAATTGTTAGAAATCACCAGAAAGTGATAAAATACTTATTCCAATTGAAGTAGATCAATAATAAAATTATCTAGGGCTTCCTATTTTGGAAGATTTTTATGCGTTCATAAGTTTGCGTTTGATACAGATTACTACAGACTGTTCTGTTTTTGACAGATTCTGTTTTTCTTGTGTTGTTTGCTCATTTTGATGAATCTATGGCTAGTATCGGGGGTATGAACCATAGAGAAGTTGGAATACATTAGGTTTAACACCAATAGAAATAAAGAATGATTTCATTACATTACCTTAATGTGGTGGTTTGTTTTGTTACACTAACAGAGCTGATGAGATTTTCTGTTGAGTTTTGTGTTGTGAAGTTTTCAAGTTTTGGGTAAAGATTTGATGGATTATGGAATAAGGAGTGGCAAGAGCCTAATATTGGGGATGGCCAAGGCACCCCAAGGTAAAATTCAAGGACAACCAAAAGCCTGAGCTTGGGGATGCCCAGGAAGGCATCCCTCTTTCGTCTTCGTCTATTGGTAACTTTACTTGAGGCTATATTTTTACTCACCACATGACATGTGTTTTGCTTGGAGCGTCTTGTATTATTTGAGTCTTTGCTTTTTAGTTTACCACAATCATCCTTGCTGTACACACCTTTTGGAGAGACACACATGAATCAGAATTTATTAGAATACTCTATGTGCTTCACTTATATCTTTTGAGCTAGATAATTTTGCTCTAGTGCTTCGCTTATATCTTTTAGAGCACGGTGGTGGTTTTATTTTATAGAAATTATTGATCTCTCATGCTTAACTTATATTATTTTGAGAGTCCTTTAGAACAGCATGGTAGTTTGCTTTGGCTATAAAATTAGTCCTAATATGATAGGCATCCAGGATGGGTATAATAAAAACTTCCATATAAAGCGCATTGAAAACTATGAGAAGTTTGATACTTGATGATTGTTTTGAGATATGAAGATGGTGATATTAGAGTTGTGCTAGTTGAGTAATTGTGAATTTGAGAAATACTTATGTTGAAGTTTGCAAGTCCCGTAGCATGCATGTATGGTAACCATTGTGTGAAAAATTTGAAACATGAGGTGTTCTTTGATTGTCATCCTTATGAGTGGCGGTCGGGGACGAGCGATGGTCTTTTCCTACCAATCTATCCCCCTAGGAGCATGCGCGTAATGCTTGGTTTTTGATGACTTGTAGATTTTTGCGATAAGTATGTGAGTTCTTCATGACTAATGTTGAGTCCATGGATTATACGCACTCCCACCTTTCCATCATTGCTAGCCTCTTCGGTACCATGCATTGCCCCTTCTCACCTTGAGAGTTGGTGCAAACTTCGGCGGTGCATCCAAACTCCGTGATATGATACGCTCTATCACACATAAACCTCCTTATATCTTCCTCAAAACAGCCACCATACCTACCTATTATGACATTTCCATAGCCATTCCGAGATATATTGCCATGCAACTTTCCACCGTTTCATTTATTATGACACGCTTCATCATTGTCATATGGCCTTGCATGATCATGTAGTTGACATGTATTTGTGGCAAGGCCACCATGCATAATTTTTCATACATGTCACTCTTGTTTCATTGCCCATCCCGGTACACCGCCGGAGGCACTCATATAGAGTCATATTTTGTTCTAGTATCGAGTTGTAATCATTGAGTTGTAAATAAAAAGTGTGATGGTCATCATTAATAGAGTATTGTCCCATGAAAAAAAAGGAAAGGCCAAATAAAAAAGAAAAAAGGGAAAGGCCAAAAAAAGAAGGGACAATGCTACTATCCTTTTTCCACACTTGTGCTTGAAAGTAGCACCATGATCTTTATGATAGAGAGTCTCTTATTTTGTCACTTCCATATACTAGTGGGAATTTTTCATTATAGAACTGGGCTTGTATATTCCAACAATGGGCTTCCTCAAATGCCCTAGGTATTCGTGAGCAAGCAAGTTGGATGCACACCCACTTAGTTTCTTTTGTTGAGCTTTCATACATTTATAGCTCTAGTGCATCCATTGCATGGCAATCCCTACTCCTTGCATTGACATCAATTGATGGGCATCTCCCTAGCCCGTTGATTAGCCGCATCAATGTGAGACTTTCTCCTTTTCTGTCTTCTCCACACAACCCCCATCATTTTTCTATTCCACCCATAGAGCTATGTCCATGGCTCACGCTCATGTATTGCGTGAAAGTTGAAAAAGTTTGAGAAATACTAAAGTATGAAACAATTGCTTGGCTTGTCATCGGGGTTGTGCATGATGAGAGCATTTTTGTGTGACGAAAATGAAGCATGGCCAAACTATATGATTTTGTAGGGATGAGCTTTCTTTGGCTATGTTATTTTGAGAAGACATATGTAACGCCCACGATGCGGCTATATCTCTCACGTGTCGAGGCACGACTTAGAGGCATAACCGAATTGTAGGTTTTGTCGCAAGAAGGGTCATCTTCACACAATCCCATGTAATGAAAAAGAATGGGATAAAGAGATTTGGCTTACAATCGCCACTTCACACAATACATTAATAAATTCATACATCATCCAAAATACACACATAGTCCGACTACGGACAACCAAATGAAAAGAAGATAACCCAACTGCTAGATCCCCGATCGTCCCAACTGGGCTCCACTACTGATCAACCAGAAATGAAACATAGTAACGAACAAGGTCCTCGTCAAACTCCCACTTGAGTTCGGTAGCATCACCTGCACTGGTATCATCGGCACATGCAACTGTTTTGGTAGAATCTGTGAGTCACGAGGAATCAGCAATCTCACACCCGCGAGATCAAGACTATTTAAGCTTATGGGAAGGATGGGGTAATGAGGTGGAGCTGCAGCAAGCACTAAGCAAATATGGTGGCTAACATACGCAAATAAGAGCGAGAAGAGAAGCAACGCAACGGTCGAGAAGCTAGAAGTGATCAAGAAGTGATCCTGAAAGTACTTACGTTCATACATAACCCAAACCGTGTTCACTTCCCGGACTCCGCCGAAAAGAGACCATCACGGCTACACACGCAGTTGATGTATTTTAATTAAGTCAAGTGTCAAGTTATCTACAACCGGATATTAACAAATTCCCATCTGCCACATAACCGCGGGCACGGCTCTCGAAAGTTTATACCCTGCAAGGGTGTCCCAACTTAGCCCATCACAAGCTCTCACGGTCAACAAAGGATATTCCTTCTCCTGGGAAGACCCGATCAGTCTCGGAATCCCGGTTAGAAGACATTTCGACAATGGTAAAACAAGACCAGCAAAGCCGCCCGATGTGTTGACAATCCCGATAGTAGTCGCACGTATCTCGTTCTCAGGACACACCGGATAGGTCAAGCTACGAGTAAAACCAGTCCTCAAGTTGCCCCGAGGTGGCCCCGCAGGCTGCCCGGTTCAGACCAACACTTAGAGAAGCACTGGCCCGGGGGGTTAAAATAAAGATGACCCTCGGGTTGGCCGACCCAAGGGAAGGGTAATAGGTTGTTAGGAAAATGTAAAACCCAGGTTGGGCCTTGCTGGAGGAGTTTTATTCAAAGCGAACTGTCAAGGGGTTCCCATAACATCCAACCGCGTAAGGAACACAAATCAAGGAACATAACAGCGGTATGACGGAAACTAGGGCGGCAAGAGTGGAACAAAACACTAGGCATAAGGCCGAGCCTTCCACCCTTTACCAAGTATATAGGTGCATTAATTAAATAAGAGATATTGTGATATCCCAACATATCCATGTTCCAACATGGAACAAACTTCGTCTTCACCTGCAACTAGCAATGCTATAAGAGGGGCTGAGCAAAAGCGGTAACATAGCCAAACAACGGTTTGCTAGGAAAGGTGGGTTAGAGGCTTGACATGGCAATATGGGAGGCATGATATAGCAAGTGGTAGGTAGCGCGGCATAGCAATAGAGCGAACAACTAGCAAGCAAAGATAGAAGTGATTTCGAGGGTATGGTCATCTTGCCTGAGATCCCGCAAGGAAGAAGAACGAGTCCATGAAGTAGACGAACCAACGTAGTCGAACGGATCCTCACAATCGCAACGTTACCGGAACTACCAAGGAGAAGCACAATCGGAAAGAAGCAAACATCATGGTAAACAACCATCACATAAACATGGCATGATGCACAATCAAGTATGATGCATGTCCGGTTTAATGATTCATGGCATGGCAAATGCAACAAACAACACTACAAATTAAGTGGAGCTCAATATGCAACGAGTTGCATATTAACGAAACACCACATCAAATATTTAGTTCTCTCTCTTTTATGTACTCAACAATATTAAATGTTGATTAACATGGCAAGAGGTGAAGCATAAGTAAACTAACTATTTAGGCAAGTTAAAATGAGGCCGGAACTAACAAACAACAATTCCGGAAAATCCCCATATGCATATTTGGTATTGTTCTGCCCTATACACATTTTAGAGTTATTAAACATGCAAAGTAATGGCACCATGTTAAACTATGCATTTTCTACCCCATTTACATATAAAGAACATTTAAATCCGAGCTACGGTTATTTAGTTATGAAATAAACCATTTTAACATGGCAAGATGTAAATTAATGCAAACAGCAATTTTAAATATTTTTAACAGGGATGAAAGTGGCATATTATGAAACTAGACAAAATTCTAAGCACTTTTCATATTTAAATCATTTTAATCCGATGCACCATTTGTGAGTTATTAAATGCATGATCTAGAGGGACTTTTCTGTAAAACTGGCAGTCTCTGGATAATACACAAATTCGCAGACGCTGGAAAAAATGTCTTCTGGGCCGAATCTGGCTTGGCCAACAGGAGCAGGGGCGCTGGAGGCTCACCATGGGCTCTTGGCCCGGTCGGTGGAGGAGGCAGCAGGCCAGTTGAGGAGCTGGAGCAGGCTGGGCCTTGGCCAACGAGGCAGAGAGGCGCTCACGAGGCTCGCGCGGTCAACGGGGCGAGCGGCTGTATCCAGGCGAGCGAAGCAGAGGATGCATCGGCGCTGACAGCAGGTCGACGCCGCGGGGGCGTCCGGTAGCGGCGGCGCTTGGCGACAGGAGGCGGGCTTGGCAGGGGCGCGGCGGCTGCTCAATCCGGCGAGGACGGGCGAAGGGGCGCCGGATCCGGGCGACAGCAGGAGGTGGCTCCTGTGCGTTCTGGCGACGGGGTTCTCCGAAGATGGCGACCGAAAGCGGGGGAGGTGGAGCAGAGGCAAGCCGGCGGCGTCGGGATCCTCTTGGCGGCCTTGGCGTTCGTCCAAGGAGGTCCCTTGTCCAAAGGAAACGAGCAGAGGGATGAGCAGAGGGAGAGGAAAACAGAGAGGGAAAGGAAGGAGAAAGGGAACGGACAAGGACCTGGCTGGGCAGCTCCGGCGACGGGATCCTGGTGGCTTCGGCCGCTTCGCTTCCGTTCACGCGGGAGCGTGCGAGCAGAGGCAGGGCAGAGGAAGGCGAGGGACGACAAGGCAGCGGCCTGGTGGTGTCGGGATCGATGGAGGTGAATCGGGAGGAGAGGTGGAGGCTACCATATGGGTGGATGGGGAAAACGAGGTTGATCTCGCTGCTGGCGGCGGGACGGGACTGATGGGACAAGCTCCCTAGGATCTAGGGCTGTCCACTATATATAGCAACTAGGTTTTTGGCTAGGGACTAATCTGGCCCTTCGATCGTAATCGAATGGCCGAGTAAAGTAGGTTAGGTGGTCACGGTCAAGAGGGAAGCGAAAACCCAATTGGTCTGGAACGGTCAATGAAGGCAAGGGGAATGCGGCAACTACGAGCAACTACAAGTTTTATGAAAACATGCGGATGCAATGCAATGATGAATGCAACACACAAATAAATACACACAACAATAACGAAAAATATGGAAGCCGTCTGGAGCATCGGTCTCGTGGCGTTACAACACTGCACCACTACAAGAGGATCTCGTCCCGAGATCTAGGGATGGCACCAGAGAGAAACGGAAGAGGAAGAGGTAAAACAAAGTTGCTTCTTCGACAAACGAGTGAAACCATGAACCTTGAGAGGTTGAACAAATTGAAAGAAGAATACAATGGAGATGAACGAGATTGTGAACACTGTTAGATAAGAGGAACATGGAATACGACGTGAACCAAGAGGTTAAGTGACAAGATAGATATTGAAACCACTCCGGTTAAAACAAGATAGAGAAGGAATAAGGATGATAAAATTTGGACATCACTCCGACTGTAAATGGAAGGAATTGAACATGAATTTGACAAGATGAGGGGATACTTGACGAAATCAACAACACACTGCCTCCGGAACTATTAAAGGAATGGCACAAGGGGTAAGAAAGATTTCAGACAGCACTCTGGTTGAGAAGAGATGCAAGACTTGATAAGATGAAAAGAACTTGAGCAGATGACACAACACTCCTGCTAAACGGATAAGCAATAAAAGAACATGATCTTGACAAAACAAGATGATGGGTCGAAGAGAGCAACATCACAATGCCTCCGGAAGAAATGAAAGAGTGGAATGAAAAGAACGTAGAAGACAACATCTTCTACCTCAAATGAATTTGATATAGCATCCTTGCAAGAAGGTTAGAACGGAATTGTTGGAAAACCAACAACGAAAAGAATAAGCTTGTAGTGGGCTTATGGAAACACTTTCTCAAAATTATGAGGTGAGCTTCTGCCACCAACGGAAACAAATGATTGGATTGATATCAACAAGGAGACGAGAAACTTATTTCACCGGGAGGACAAATAAAGAACTTGGGTCATTTATATTAACCATAAATAACAATAATCCTTAGGGAAAGCTTTAGGTGAAATATAACCCAAGATAACTCCAATGAAGAGATTGATGGATTTAAAATACCTCATTCTTGACAATATGTGAATCATGAAGCATGAAGGGAAATTGTCAAGAATGACATAACACCACCTCAAAAGATAAGGTAGAAAGAATTGCACTTCGGAATGCAAGATGAAGAATGCTTGAGCTCCTCCAACAAAATCTTGATGAACACTTAAAAATGAATTAACTCTTTAACGAACCACGATGTAGAGCCTCCATTAAGAAGTCCGGTAATAAAAGGATGATAAAAGAAGGAGAAGTTGAAAGAACAGGATGAATCCTTGCAATGATTTAGATGGATCTTCGCCACGAGTTAACTGAGAGAGCTTGCAACTCCGGAAACAAAAGATGAAGCATCTCGAACCGAGAATGTGATATGATGAACAATCTGGAAAGAAGAAACTAGATCACTTGGATGAAACAATAATAAGAATTACGTTATGCGTATCCTTCACCAATTTAAATTGATGACAAGTAACGGATTTGGCATACTACTTATTCTCGTAGAAAGGATTAAGAGAGTTATAGCGTGAACTTGAGAAAAGTCTTCAACGATCCGCCGGTAGGATTGGAAAGAACGAATGAATTGATATGATAAAGATGAGAGGAATCTTGAAAAAAACGAACAAAGAAAAGATAGCGAAACACCGGGAAGAATTAGAAACGAATGAAAATACTTGAGGGAATTTGATACAATAGAACAAAGAGATCACGAGCTAATTAGAGAATACTTGAATGATGCACCAGTAAGATTTGGAGAACGAGAGCTGAAAGCTGGAATGAATAATTTTGAGATGATGGGCTCCGGAGAATCAAACTGAAAGGACTCCTGAATTGCTCCGGAAGGGTGAAAAGAATTCTCACAATCAAAACAATTATGAGGATGGCACGAAGTTAGAACCATGAATCTTCAAAAGAGCGAACAAGATTTAGAGGAAAACTCTTCTTCAGACTTCAAAAGCTGAGAATGACGACGAGAAACACCACCATGAATTGTTGAGATACTCCGGGATTAAAAATTAGAAAGGTTGGACCAACGATGAAAATAATTTGAAAGCGATCTTGGAGAAGGAATATGACTGATGATACTTCATTCTTACGTCAAACTTCGAAAAGAATTTGGGAATAGCTCCGGGAAAATTAGAAGAGTCTGATAAGATCCTAGGAAAAGACCTGTGGGATAGGGCCCACTGAAAAGGAAACACCGTTGAACAATTTAAAAGAGAGATTGCACCGGTTGAATTAAATGGCTTGAATAAGGTAACAACCTCGAAGTAGCTTGAACAGATCTAGAATAGAAGCACGAATCTTCTGAGATATCTTCAGCACACCGGAACAAATGGAAAGCGAGAGGTGGATGATTAAGAGATACACCGGCATACGAAAGCACTTGAAACGAGGAAGGGGATAAGATCAACACCTATAGCTTGAAATTGAATCCACCGGAAAAGAATACGAGAATGAAGAATGATAAAATTGAAACTTCCTAAGCATCTTCGTGAGAAATCACTAGATAAGAACGTTGAAGGAAAAGGATGGAGAGACTTCCCATCAATAAAAGGATACTTGATTAAGAAATCTGAGTCCTTGAAGAAAATGGTGGGAGGGTGGGAAAACAAAGGCAACTTGGGTCGGATGAAACGAACACCGTTGAGAAAAAGCTTAGAATTGATCTTGCGAATGTTGGAATGATAGGATTTACTTGAAGAGAAGCACGCCGGGTGGAAAAGAATTGACATGACAATCACGATGATCAAGAAGGATTAGCACTCCCATAGAAATATGAGAACACCGCTTAGGAAAGGTATGGAATCAACACTTGACATCGAAGCAACTCGAATACCACAAACCAAAACAAAATCAAAGGATTTGGCTTACAGAATAAGCCGGAAACAAACATATGATAGATAACATATCGTATCATGTGTGTGTTGGACAGATATCCTACGAGATACTTGAATTCCCACTTATAAACTCCCCAAACTTTCTGGTTATGCAATCTGGTGTTGGGGATACAGGGGACGGAATATATCTCACCCAAACTAACAATCCCTAGATCCAGCTGTATCCATCCGTCAACACATAACCAAGAAAACTCCGGAAATCGTGTACCTCAACCTTCGAAAAGCATCCACTATACGAGTTATGGCAATACTCCCGAACTCCCGCCCCAGTACTGGGTGGCGTCGAGGTGATCTCACCAACAAACTGCATAAAAGAGATTTTTGATGTCGGCGAAACTCAGGTATTCCAGAACTGCAACGATAAAATTGTGACAACAACACCTCGGAGCTCAACTCCCCGGGACACTGCCACAACCCCTAAATGTCAGGAGGCACCAAGAACAATGTTCTCGTCACAAGACTATCGGAACGATTCCAAGATACCCGCGTTATCCTAAAAAAATATTTCGTGAAATTTGAGGAGAGGGAAGTCAAAACTTCTACGTCAGGAGACCTCACCAGAGCGACGAAGGGACTAAGGAGTAAAAAGAATCCTACTCTCCGATATATATAATCCTAAGACTCAATTTTTTTTATTCTAGACTCAACGACGTCAGCGATTCGATCAAGCAGGGGGCTCCTAAGTCGGGGATGGCTCTGATTACCAACTTGTAACGCCCACGATGCGGCTATATCTCTCACGTGTCGAGGCACGACTTAGAGGCATAACCGCATTGTAAGTTTTGTCGCAAGAAGGGTCATCTTCACACAATCTCACGTAATGAACAAGAATGGGATAAAGAGAGTTGGCTTACAATCGCCACTTCACACAATACATTAATAAATTCATACATCATCCAAAATACACACATAGTCTGACTACGGACAACCAAATGAAAAGAAGATAACCCAACTGCTAGATCCCCGATCGTCCCAACTGGGCTCCACTACTGATCAACCGGAAACGAAACATAGTAAAGACCAAGGTCCTCGTCAAACTCCCACTTGAGTTCGGTAGCATCACCTGCACTGGTATCATCGGCACCTGCAACTGTTTTGGTAGAATCTTTGAGTCACGAGGACTCAGCAATCTCACACCCGCGAGATCAACACTATTTAAGCTTATGGGAAGGATGGGGTAATGAGGTGGAGTTGCAGCAAGCACTAAGCAAATATGGTGGCTAACATACGCAAATAAGAGCGAGAAGAGAAGCAACGCAGCGGTCGAGAAGCTAGAAGTGATCAAGAAGTGATCCTGAAAGTACTTACGTTCATACATAACCCAAACCGTGTTCACTTCCCGGACTCCGCCGAAAAGAGACCATCACGGCTACACACGCGGTTGATGTATTTTAATTAAGTCAAGTGTCAAGTTATCTACAACCGGATATTAACAAATTCCCATCTGCCACATAACCGTGGGCACGGCTCTCGAAAGTTTATATCCTGCAGGGGTGTCCCAACTTAGCCCATCACAAGCTCTCATGGTCAACGAAGGATATTCCTTCTCCCGGGAAGACCCGATCAGTCTCGGAATCCCGGTTACAAGACATTTCGACAATGGTAAAACAAGACCAGCGAAGCCGCCCGATGTGTCGACAATCCCGATAGGAGTCGCACGTATCTCGTTCTCAGGACACACCGGATAGGTCAAGCTACGAGTAAAACCAGTCCTCAAGTTGCCCCGAGGTGGCCCCGCAGGCTGCCCAGTTCGGACCAACACTTAGAGAAGCACTAGCCCGGGGGGGTTAAAATAAAGATGACCCTCGGGTTGGCCGACCCAAGGGAAGGGGAATAGGTTGTTAGGCAAATGTAAAACCCAGGTTCGGCCTTGCTGGAGGAGTTTTATTCAAAGCGAACTGTCAAGGGGTTCCCATAACACCGAACCGCGTAAGGAACGCAAAATCAAGGAACATAACACCGGTATGACGGAAACTAGGGCGGCAAGAGTCACTACAAAAAAAAGACACATCCGTGACATTTTGGGCCGAACGAAATTTTTTTATGTCATACACATGACACTTCTGTGACGATAATTGTGACAAAACCCGGTATCATCATAGATGTGGTGGGCTCCTACTTCTATGACAAAAAATCATGACAGAAAATTGGATTTTCATCCTGGGCGGGCCGGAGACGCAGCTGCATGACATTCTTTGGGCCATCCATGACGAAAAAACCGTGGTAGAAGCGAGGGCGAGGAAAATTTCGGGGAGTTCCCGGTTACGGTGGGTGGTCGGGGGCCGAGTGATGCGCGTTTCTCTCGTACACGTATGCGCGTGTGTGCGAGGCGTTGGCTCTAACTGAACCTGAGCGAGGCGTTGGGCTCTAACTGAACCCGAGTGATTGCACTGCAGGCTACGTGTTACTGAACCCGAGCGATCGATCGATTGCTGTTAACTGAACCCGATCGAGCGATTCCTTCGCTACTGCTGCTAACTGAAGCCGATCGATGCTGCCTCTGGATGAACAGTGAGCGTTGCTGGGGGGTTTGGATGAACAGTTCCCGGTGGGGGTGGATGAACAGGACCCCGTGGTGTTGCCTCTGGATGAACATGACCCCGATCGATCGAGCCGGTTGGGGCTGGCTGAACAGGTCCCCGTGGAGGGCAGGATGAACAGGACCACCCCGTGGAGGGCAGAGTGAACAGTAGACGGTGGAGGGCTGGATGAACAGTAGCCCGTGGAGGGGTGGTTGAACAGGAGCCCGTGGAGAGGGCTGGTTGAACAGTAGCTGGTGGTGGAGGCTGGATGAACAGGAGCCCGTGGATGAACAGTCGCAGGTGGAGGCTGGAGGAGGTCGACGGTGGATGAACAGTAGCTCGTGGAGGCTGGAGGGGGTCGATGGTGGAGATGAACAGTGTCCCGTGGAGTCCCGTTTTGCGGTACGCCACACCCCTCCCAATGAACAGGACCCCCGTTTCGACCGTAGCGCTCCAACACAAGTCCGTTTCCTCCGTTTTGCGGTACGCCACACCCCTCCTGATCAACAGGACCCCCGTTTCGACCGTAGGAGGTCCATTTCCTCTGTTTTGCGGTATGCCAGACCCCTCCCGATGAACAGGATCCCGTTTCAAACGTGGCCGGTCGAACACAAGGCCGTTTCCTCCGTTCTGCGGTACGTCAGGCCTCGTTTCCATCGGCTGTTCCGTCCAAGCCCTCCCGATGAACACGACGACGCATTCCGTTCCGACCCAGCCGGTTGGCTCCCCATGAACACGACGACGACGCTGTTTCTCCGTTCCGACCCAGCCATGTACATGAGCCCTGGCCGTACGTATGCGCGAGTAGGCGTTCGAGACCCTGCCCGTATGTACGTACGTGGCCGTATTTTCTTTCTTGCACACTGGCCGCTGTACGTACGTGTACATGCTACGGGCGCGCCTCTACTACGACACGTGCGCGCCTCTACATTGACCAGTATGTACGTACACGTTCGCGACCAGAATGACAATGCTACGTACGCTTCGACCAGGTGGGTCCTGACTGTCAGGCACTTCCTTGCCTGCGAAGATGTAGCTGGTGGGTCCCAGCAGTCAGGGGGCGAATCCATTTTTTTCCCAGACGCACTTCCTTGTGTGCGAAGATGTAGCTGGTGGGTCCCCGCAGTCAGGGGGAAACGTTTTTTTTCATGAAATACGGTGGCCCGTCCGGTTGGTCCCCGCTGTCAGGTGGAGGAATAATTATTTTCCGCGTAATAAGGAGGCACTTCCTTGCTGCGGCGGTGGACCCAGCTGTCAGCCTCTCCATGTACAGTCCACGTCCGATGGAAGCCGTTCCTTGACCACGTTGACCACGCCGCACCGAGAGCACCAGGGTAGTGGACGAAGGCGATGCCTAGGAAGGCGATGACGCGGAGCCGGGGAAGACGCGGCAATGGAAGCCCGCGCGGAGAGGAGTACGAGAGTTCACTAGTTCGGCTGCGGTGTGAGGCTGCCGCCGCCGCAGGGCCTGGCCAGCGGTGGGAATAGTAGGGGCGGTGAGTTCTCCGCGGCAGCACAGCCGGCCACGGGAGGCAGGAGCATGCGGCACGACCGGCGCTGCTTTGGGCGGCTGGAGCAACAAGACCAGAGGTTGAAGAAGCACTACGGCCGTTGGATGGACATCATACAGCCACTGGAGCTAGAATCGTGCATATTGACTAAGTTGACAAAGCCCTCTGTCCCCGTCAACTTAGTAGGCCCACAAGTCAGCCTGCCACTATACTGGGTCCCAGCTAGCAGGGGGGGTATTCATTTTTTTGTGTGTAATAAGGATGCACTTCCATGCATGCGACGATATAGCTGGTGGGTTTGAGCTGTCAGCGGCGGTAACGTTTTTTTCGCGAAATACAGAGGCCCTTTCGGTGGGTCCCAGATGTCAGGTGGAGGAATCATTATTTTGCGCGTAATAAGGAGGCATTTCCTTGCGTGTGGCCGTGGACCCAGCTGTCAGCCTCTCCACGTACAGTCCACTTCAGATGCATGTCGGTCGTTGACCACATTGACCAGGCCGCGCCGGGAGCACCAGGGCGGTGGACGACGGCGAGGCCTAGGAAGGGAACGACACGGAGGCAGGGAAGACTCAGCAGTTGTTTCCCACGCGGAGGGGAGTACGACTATACGAGGGTTTACTGGTTCGTCTGCCGTCGCCAGAGAATAACAACAGGTGTTGGTGAGTAGAGGGATGGCTAGGCCAGCGATGGGAGTACGGTGGGGCGGTGAAGCCTGTGCGGCAGCACAGCCGGCCGCGGGGAGGAGGGAGCAGGCAGTCCCGCTGGCGCTTGTTTGAGTGGCTGGAGCAGGAAGAGCAGAGATTGAAGAAGCACGACGGCCGTTGGATGGACATCCAACAGTCACTGCTTGTGCGTCAACCTTTTTTTAGGAAAGCCTCAAATCTGTGGAAAAAATAGCATACAACCCATCTGCCATTATTTCTAATAATTTACAGCCCATTTGCTAATTCTGAAGGTTTTTTTGGAGCCCATATTCTTTTTGTTAGCATTACAGCCCATATTGTGGCCACGGTTAAAAAATTATACGAAATGTTGCATATTTCGGTGCGGTCCAAACTGTTTTTAATCCCAAAATTTCGAGTCACATTCAAACTGATTTTAAAAATAAATGTATATCAATATAAAATCCAACAAATTGTCCACGCAAAAAAATTAATGCAATTTAAAATCTTGAAATGAAAAAAAGAAATTTGAAAGTAATTGCCGGTTTGATGTGTTTTAAAAATGTACGGCCCATTTCTCATTACTGATAGGCCATTTTCTCGTCAAGCCGAATGAAGCTCTCCTCGTCTTGAAAGATTTGTAGCCCAATAGGCCTGACAAAGCGACTTACTTGGCAAATCACAAAAAAACTGGGCTAGCCATTTTCAGAAAGAAAAAAAAACTACTGGGCTGGTTTGTGGTAAACATAAAAGAGAAGGCTGTCTAGACATGCCAGAGTGCCCCGCACAGCCCAGTTGACACCCTGCTTCCATCTCAAAAACAAATTAGATAAATGCCACAACAAATATGGCGATTCATAAAAATGCCACTGCAATTTCCAAACTTTGAAAAATGCCACTGCAATTTTTGCAAACTTTGGAAAACGCCACTGCAATTTGCAAACTTTGAAAAACGCCACTTCAGACTTCGAAAAATGCCACTGGGGATGGCATGAAATGGCATTTTTCAAAGTTTGGAAATTGCAATGGCATTTCTTAGAAACACCAGATTTGGAGTGGCATTTATCAAATTAACCCAAAACAAAAATAACTGGGCGAGTTGCTGGGTCCCTGATTGTCACATCCTAGTTAGTTCATGCATTAGAGTGTTGCATCATGGCTACATTTCACAGAAACCTGAAATGGGGAATGCCAGAAACCCCCAGCACCCCCCCTGGAACAACTAGGGTTTACTAAAATTTTTCCAATGAACCTGAAATGCCCTCCATAAATGTTCTCCACCTTTGGTCTTGGTTAAAACCTCTGCCAAAAATGGTTTCATATTTTTGGAGGCCATCTTGGATTTTTGCACAAGCCATAAGTATTTGCAATTGGGCATTTTAAATGCTATAAATATTTTCAAATGCCCAAATAACCTTGGAAGTATTTTTTGGCTGTTGGGAATAATCTCAAAGGTGCCTCAGAATATTTTCAGGATTTTTCCAAATGAAATAGTATTTTTACTATTTCAAAACACAGTACAGAAATAAATAAAAAGAGAAAAGAGAACAGAAGGCAGAAAACTTACCTGGCAGCCCACCTGGCGGCCCAGCACTGTGCTGGCCCGCGCCAGCGAGCTGCTTGCTCTCGCCAGAGCAGGCAGACAGCTGACGCCGGCGAGCGTGAGCTCGCCACGGCGCCAGCAGCTTGCCGCCCTCGCCGCGGACGAGCTGGACGACCTTCCTCGACGCGCCCCGAGCCCCTGGACACCGTCACTCTCCCCCATCGCCTCTCCCTCGCCTTTTCCCCACCATGGCCGACGCCGCCGCAGACACCTCACCGGAGTAACCGTGGCCACCGTCGACCTCGCGCCATTCCACTGTGTCCTACAGCTCTGCCGTCGCCCACTCCTTCGAGCAAGCCGAGCCCCGAGCGCTCGTTTGCCCCGAAGCTCCGCCACCGACCTCGCCTTCGCCGCTCCCCGTCGGAGATCCCCTCCGCCGTCGCCACTGCTACAGCTCGTCTCCGACCCCGCCGCCTGCTCCGTCGCAACCGCCGTGAGCATGGCCACCTTCCCATCCTCCCCTCTCTCTCTCTCGAGCTCTGTAGCCACCGCACGAAGCTCACCCGAACGCGCCGCCGTACGAGCTCGTCGCCGACGAGGCTCCGGCCATCCAACGGCCGCACCACCGTAGCCATTAGCTTCACCGCAACGCCAGGAACCCGTAGCGCCATCGCATGTCCCTCGCCGCGCTCTCTAGCTACGGTTCCGACTACGCCCGTACCCCGGCAGCCGCACGGCTCGTCGCCGGCGTCGATTCCGGCGACCCCGAGCTCCACTATCACCACCAGTCGACGCGGCTCGCCCCCAGCTACACGTAGGTACTCTCCGCCGTCCTTTTGGTCGCCGGAGAGGGATCCCGCACTCCACCGCCGTGTCTGGACGTCGCCGGCGGCTAAACGCCGGCGAGTCAACGTGGTTTGACCACGGTTTAACCCCCCAGGGTCACTGACGAGTGGGGCCCGCCTGCTAACTAATCTGAGTTAGAGTTAAAACTAATCCTAATTAACTAATTACCTAACAGTGACACTGACACAGGGGACCCACACGTCAGGATTGACCTGGACGACCCCGTTGACCTGCTGACGTCACACTGACGTCAGGCTGACGCAGTAAAGCTTTTACTGGAATTATTCTTATATTGGAAATTCCAGAAATTATCACAAACTTCAAAAAATCATAGAAAATAATCTATAGCTCAGAATGAAAAGATTTATATATGAAAAATGATCAGAAAAATCCATTCTATCCATCTGTACTGGTTTCATGCATGATTAAGCAAGTTAACCTACTGTTTTATACAGAACAAGATAAGGCATTATTATGGGCCATTTATGAACTTGGAATTTGAATCTTTGATTCAAATTAGTCCAAACCTTTCTGACCTTAGTTGCATTAGCCCAATACATCCATTTTGCCATGTCTCATGCATGCATCATATTGTTGCACTTGCTTGGCGTTGATTGTGCTTCGGTATGCTCATCGTGGTAGGTCCTGCCGCCGAGGATATTCACGGGTATCCAACTGAAGGGCAGTATCCCACCACCACTCTGTCAGGCAAGCAACCCATTGATCATTTCGATACAAACCCATCTTCTCGCTTCTGCTCTCGTTTACTGCATTAAGACAACGCGTTTCAAACTGCTGTGTGTTGCGGTAGTTGAACCCACTTTCCTTTGCATGACCTGTCATTGCCACAGTAACTAGATGAAACCCACTAGCATGTGTAGGAGTTGATTGAGCCTTGTTGTGTTCCTACAATGCTATGCTTGCTATGCTTAGAGTTGTGTCAGGTCTGGCTCATCAGGGTGATGAACTAGAGTGAAAGTGTGTGTGTCGGTAAAGAGAGTAAAGTGTTGAATACGATTTGGTAAAGGTATCGATGGGAGGCCATGTAGGAGTACATGGTGGGTTGTTTCATTGAGACCGTCCCTAAGAACTGAGATCTGTATGCGTGATTTAAGATTCAGCTACTACCACACATTGGGCCCGAAACCAATGGACCCCCTCGGCTTCTTATTCACCCTTGTCCTCTGTCCAGGAGTTGCACGTAGTTTCTGGTGTTTGTAGTAAGCTGGAGGCCGTGGACAGCGCTGACCAAGGGGTGGGCTGTGATGCGGTAGGCTCGTGGCACGGTGTACCGAGTCGCCCGTTTGGTGTCCGGGAACCCTGCACACATCGTTCGGGGCCGTATGTGGAAACCTCGGCCGGACTCCCTGCGGATGGAACCTGAATAGGCGATAAACCTGGACTAGAGACTCGAGTGTTTAGGTAGGCTGTGGCCGACACCCACGTTGGGCTTCCGCTTGAAGGTTGCCGAGTACACGTCGTGTAGCGACGATAAGTGGTGAGAGCATGTGTGACGAAGTACACCCCTGCAGGGTATGAAACTATTCGAATAGCCGCGTCCGCGGTAAAGGACTACTTGGTCGCTTATGCAGTTCATAGACAAGTAAATGGATACTACTAAAAGCCTCAAGATAAGTGTGAGTACCGCGGATGGCCCTCTCGTTGGATGACGAGGGAGGATCCACGGTGGAGTATTGAGTTGGTGATTAGTGGACTCGTGTGCGAAAACTATTTCACAAGTGGTGTATCGTAGGATAGCTTAGCCAAGAGTCAAAGCTGGCTTGCTGCAATAACCCCACTACCTTCTTGAGAATGAACATGTATAGTAGGATCTGTTGTAAGACTTGCTGAGTACCTTTGTACTCATGTTGTTTTAATTACTGTTTTCAGACGACAACACCGCCCCTTCTGACGGGTTCTACTTAGAACTCGACGACGACGAGTGACTTGCCACCCAGGTGGTGATCTAGGCTTGTGAAGGGCCTATGTAGATAGACAGGCTTCGTCAAGCCTTCTTTCTTCTAGTGTCTGTACCCAGACAGTTTGCTTCCGCATGTGCTTGTATGATTGTATGACTTGAGTGTTGGGTCATGCGACCCCTATCTGTATGAACAAGTTATGTAAGGCTCTCCGGAGCCCCTTAAATAAAGTACTTGAGTTGTAGAGTTTTGTTGTGATGCCATGTTGTATTCGCGCATATCGAGCATATTGTGTGTATGTCTGAAATGCTTGGTATGTGTGGGATCCGACAATCTAGTTGTCTATCTTTAGCAGCCTCTCTTATGGGGAAATGTAGTCTGGTGCCTCCTTGAGCCATAGTAGTCCGCTACAGCCCGGTTCACCGGAGTCCTGCTAGCCCAGCACTACTGCTCTGGACACTTGACTGGCCGGCATGTGAGTCATATCGTTCCTGTGTCTGTCCCTTCGGGGAAATGTCACACGGTGACATCCGGAGTCCTGCCTAGCCTGCTACAGTCCGGGTTCCCGGAGTCCTGTTAGCCCAGTGCTACAGCCCGGATTCACACGCTGCTGACCGACATGTTCGATGTTGATTCATGTATGCCTGTCCCCATACGTTAGTGCCGCTTTGGGTTCACGACTAGCCATGTCGGCCCGGGTTCTCTGTCATATGGATGCTAGCGACATTGTCATATACGTGAGCCAAAAGGCGCAAACGGTCCCGGGCCATGGTAAGGCGACACCCGTGGGAGTACCGTGCGTGAGGCCGCAATGTGATATGAGGTGTTACAGGCTAGATCGGTGTGACTTGGAATCGGGGTCCTGACAGCGTTGGCATCAGAGCCGGACTGCCTGTAGGTGCGATAAGCCAAACTGGTCGATGTCGAGTCTAGAAATGCTTTAGTTATATGTAGGGGAATTGATTGTGGGAGGGAACGTAAGGTGCTTTTACTCCTTTACCTCATGCCCTCTGATCTGAGTCATTCTCTTCTCATTCTACGTGGGTTAAGGACTAGGCTCTCTCCTCTCTATCAGGTTCACGTGTTACTAATCCGTAGTAACTTATAGGATTGTTGGTTCCATGCTTCGGTTCAGTTTCTACTACCCTAGTATGTTGTCGGTTGAACCAGAACCTTGACATGATGTTGTTGAGTGGTATTGCAAAACTGTTGCGAATGTCTCAAATCCTTTTTCGAGCATTTACAGCCGTTATGCTGTCCGAATTCTCCTAGTAATACTAATGCCTTGCATCATTTCGTGCTTTCAGATGGCCACCCGTTCCCAGAACCAAGTGGTTCGTCTGACCCGGTGCATCGGCGTACCTGGTCACACGGCCATGTTGGTCCGAGTGATGGTTGAGACAGGCTATCGTTGGTATCCCGAGTATACCGTCGAGGAGCAGTTCCGAGACTTTAATCAAAGTCAATATCTTTGCACCGTCAGGATTTATCCATCCTATCCCGGAGCCACTGAACCCCTCCATTGCTCTTATGGACTTGGGGTTACTATCGAGATGTCTGTGCAGGACGCAGCTTACTCAATGATGACTATCATGCGAGCCAAAACTGCTTTGCTTCAGAACACCGACTACCGCTACATGCCAGCAGCACTCCCTGGGGCACAGGGGTACTATCAGGCTACTTACTGTGATTCTACCCATGAGGACTCACTACTCCGCACCACCACTAAGATGCTTGAGGACAAGGACCGTGAGAATCGTGCCTTGCGAATGGAGCTCTTTAATGCTCGTGCTGATCACTGGGCCACACTGACACGGTTTGCACCTGCCGTGCAAGCTGGGTTCATGGACATGAGGGACTTATACCCCGTGCGATCTGGTCTGCCAGAATGTATGGAATGGTGTGATGTAGGAGGCATCACCCCTCCTCGTGGACCTCGTCTGCCACCGTTTGTTGGACCAAGGCCACACCCGAGTCCCTATGGACCGCAAGCTCCACAGGACCGACTGTTTCCGGATGATCATGTTCAGCTTCCAGGACATGGTGGTGACTTCTATGAGGATTACTACGGAGACGTCTGAGTTGGCAGTAGATCTACTAGTATTGTAACAGTTGTAATCTCCACAGTCCTGCGTGTCTTGTGGAATACAACTTGGTGTGTATCACGTTCCGGAGGTGTAGAAAAATAATGTATAGGAGCTTGGAATGCCTCTGATGAGATGTATCGTCTTTCATCGTAGTTGTACCTTAGCCTGGGCTTGTACTAAACTATGTATGGCGTGTATGACCGTTGGTATATGTATGTTGCTATGTTACCATGTCATACTGATGGTCATCCCTGCATTCCGCGTTATCCATTACATTCCGCTTTTCCCTATCAAGATTCAGCCATCCTCGTCTAAATCGTTGCCTTGTTTCTCCTAGGATGGTTAACACCCGCAACAACCCTGCTGTCCAGGCGCAGGGTGAAGCCAATGCAGCCAGGGCGGAGGATCTGCCCCAACCGCCTTCACTGGCCGAAGTTATGCTGGAGGCAGAAAGAAACAAGCGTGAGACTAACCGCTTGCTAGAGCGAATTGAGCAGAATACTGCACGTCACCAGAGGAACGACCTGGTGTCCCTCAATGACTTTATCAAGTTGTACCCACCGAAGTTCAATCATTCCGTCGAGCCCCTTGATGCAGATGACTGGCTTCGCAGCATCACCCATAAGCTACGTTCTGCCAACGTAGCCGAAGCTGATAAGGTTACCTACGCTGCCTATCACCTCGAAGGCCCTGCTAGCCTTTGGTGGGAGAACTTTGAGGCTATGCGCCCAGCTGGCCAAATCACTACTTGGGCTGAATTCAGTGAGGCTTTCCGTGAGCATCACATCCCGGAGGGTCTCATAGATCGCAAGCGCGAAGAATTCTGCAACTTCACCCAAGGCAGACTGACCGTGGATGCATACAGCCGTGAGTTTGGAAATCTAGCACGCTATGCTCCTGAAGAGGTATCCACCGACGCCAAGAAGCAGGCAAGGTTCCGCAAGGGACTTAGCCCCGAGCTTCGCCGTGATCTCCGTCTGCATGAGTGTACCTCTTTCCAAAAGTTGGTCAATAAGGCCATCAGTGCCGAGACAGGACGAACTGACTATGACGCTACACGCAAGCACTCTCGTGACTTTGGTTCCTCATCTGGCTCCGGATCCCAGAAGCGCCGGGTCTGGATTCCAAATACTGCTCTACCACCCAGGTTCACTCCGAGGCCATCCTTCGAGGCGCCTCGCCCCAACCAGCAGCATGCACCGCCCAAAGTCTATGGTGGCCCCACTGCTAATGCTGCTCCACGCCCCAATATTGTGACATGCTTCAAGTGTGGAGAAACGGGTCACTATCAGCGCGAGTGCCCCCGAAACAACCTCAATCAACCTGGACAGTCCGTTGGCCGTGGTAAGCCAGCAGGAAAGACTTACCACGCCAAGCCAGCCACCACAGCACGTGGCCATGTCAACTATGTTTCAGCTGAAGAAACTCATGAGGATCCCAACGTCGTCCTTGGTACGCTCCTTGTTAATTGCCATCCGGCAACTGTTCTTTTCGATACTGGAGCATCTCATTCATTTATCTCTGAGAGCTATGCTCGATTACACAACACCACATTCTGCGACATGCCCACTTCCATGGTAATCCAAACCCCTGGTTCTAAGTGGCAAACCTCTAAGATAAGCCATGGCAATGAAATTCTTGCTGACAGATTGGTCTTCCTTGCGTCACTAATAGCTCTCAAGTCCTCGGACATAAACATCATCTTGGGTATGGACTGGATGTCAGCTCATTATGCTAAGATTGATTGCTCCACTAGAACTGTTCAACTCACCCATCCGTCGGGCAAGACAGTCAATGTTTTGACCTGAGTGTCTAAACGTCAGCTCTACTCATTAAATGCCAACCCTCTTCCAGACCTCGAAGATGTGCCGGTAGTCTGTGACTTCCCGGATGTCTTCCCTGAAGAACTGCCAGGTATTCCACCTGACAGAGATGTTGAGTTCGTGATAGACCTCGTTCCAGGAACCGTCCCAATCTCTAGAAGACCCTATAAGATGGCACCCCTAGAGCTAGCCGAGCTTAAGAAACAACTCGATGAGTCCTTGAAAAAGGGTTTCATCCGTCCTAGCTCTTCTCCGTGGGCTTGCCCCGTCCTCTTCGTCAAGAAGAAGGATGGTACGGATCGGATGGTTGTAGATTACCGACCCGTCAACCTAGTCACAATCAAGAACAAGTATCCGCTTCCTAGGATCAACGACCTGTATGATCAGCTCGCTGGATCCTCAGTCTTCTCTAAGATGGATTTGAGGTTGGGCTACCATCAAATCAAAATCAAGAACGGGGACATTCCTAAAACGGCCTTTGTTACTCGTTATGGCCAATACGAGTATACAGTCATGTCCTTCGGGTTAACCAATGCTCCAGCCACTTTCTCTCGGTTAATGAACCCAATCTTCATGGAGTATTTGGATAAATTCGTCGTAGTATACCTCGATGATATACTCATCTACTCCAAGAACGAGGCAGAACATGCCGAGCATCTAAGGCTAGTACTAACGAAACTTCGAGAGCATCGCCTTTATGCTAAATTCTCGAAGTGTGAATTCTGGTTGCCAGAAGTAACCTACCTAGGCCACGTGATCTCTGGTAAAGGTATTGCTGTCAATCCCGAGCGAGTTCAAGCCATCCTTGACTGGACTCCCCCTGAAACGGTTAAACAAGTTCGGAGTTTCCTTGGCTTAGCGAGCTACTGCCGTCGCTTCGTCGAGAATTTCTCCAAGGTTGCTAAACCTCTAACCGAACTCCTCAAGAAAGATAAGAAGTTCGAGTGGACCCCACAGTGCGAGTTCAGCTTTCAGGAACTGAAAAGACGCCTGACGTCTGCCCCCGTACTCGTACCACCAGATTTTTCTAAAGACTTTGTTATTTATTGCGACGCCTCGCGACAAGGACTAGGTTGCATACTCATGCAAGACCGTCATGTGATTGCCTACGCTTCCCGACAGTTGCGTCCACATGAGGATAATTATCCCACACATGATCTAGAGCTTGCAGCCGTAGTCCATGCACTCAAAACATGGCGACATTACCTTCTCGGTAACCGTTGCGAGATTTTCACCGACCATCAGAGTCTGAAATACATTTTCACCCAACCGGATTTGAATCTCAGGCAAAGACGTTGGGTCGAGTTGATCTCAGACTACGACTTAGAAATAACTTACACCCTGGGCAAAGCCAACGTCATGGCTGATGCGCTAAGCCGTAAATCCTATTGTAACAACTTGATGTTACAACAAAGCCAACCACTTCTCCACGAGGAATTCTGTAAGCTTAACCTTCACCTTGTTCCTCAAGGATTTCTATCTACCCTGGTGGCGAAACCTACCCTTACGGATCAGATCATCCAAGCTCAGAAGGTAGATCCAGGGATCTCCCGTATTAAGAGAAACATCAAGAAAGGAGTTGCGGATTGTTTCTCCGTTGATGACCAAGGTGTTGTGTTCTTTGGAGACCGCCTAGTGGTTCCCAAGGTACGCAACCTGAGGCGATTGATCCTTAAGGAAGCTCATGAATCTCCTCTCACCATTCATCCCGGTAGTACTAAAATGTATCAGGACCTACGCCAGAGGTTTTGGTGGACTAGGATGAAGAGAGAAATTGCTCAATACATTGCTAATTGCGACGTCTGCCGACGTGTTAAAGCAGAGCATCAGCGACCTGCTGGCACCCTTCAGCCTCTAGCTATTCCTGAATGGAAATGGGATAAAATCCGTATGGATTTCATTACCGGGTTTCCCAGGACCAAGAGAGGGAATAATGCTATCTTCGTTGTTGTCGATCGTCTTTCCAAAGTAGCCCACTTCCTACCTGTTCGTGAGAGTATAACCGCTAGCCAGCTAGCAGACTTGTACATCTCCCGAATAGTGTCTCTGCATGGTGTTCCATTGGAAATTAACTCAGACCGCGGAAGTCTCTTCACCTCTCGATTTTGGGAAAGCTTCCAAAATGCAATGGGAACTCGTCTCTCTTTTAGCACCGCCTTTCACCCTCAATCAAGTGGTCAGGTAGAACGAGTTAATCAAATTCTGGAGGATATGCTCCGAGCTTCTGTCATCTCCTTCGGCATGGATTGGGAGAAATGCCTTCCATTCGCCGAGTTCGCTTATAACAATAGTTACCAAGCTAGCTTGGGCAAAGCCCCTTTCGAGGTTCTCTATGGACGAAAATGTCGAACGCCTCTTAACTGGTCAGAAACCGGGGAAAGACAACTCTTTGGCCCGGATATGATTCAGGAAGCAGAAGAGCAGGTTCGCATTATTCGTGAGAAATTGAAAACAGCCCAATCTCGCCAAAAGAGCCATTATGATCGCAAACATAAGGCTATGACTTTTGAGGTTGACGAGAAGGCTTACCTTCGGGTGACTCCTTTAAAGGGAACCCATCGATTCGGTATCAAAGGCAAATTGGCTCCTCGTTACATTGGACCCATTCGCATTCTCGCCAAGCGAGGAGAAGTTGCCTACCAATTGGAACTACCTCCGCATCTTTCCAAGGTTCATGACGTCTTCCACGTCTCCCAACTCAGGCGTTGCTTCTCGGATCCTATCCGTGGAGTGGACCACGAAACGCTTGATCTCCAAGATAATCTCACATACCGGGAGTATCCCGTTCACATCCTTGATCAAGCCGAGCGTACCACTCGACGCCGAAACATCAAGTTTCTCAAAGTTCAATGGTCACACCATTCCGAGAAAGAAGCTACTTGGGAAAGGGAGGATCGTCTTCGACTTGAGTACCCCACCTTCTTCCCAACGGATCCTAAATCTCGGGACGAGATTCTTTTGAGTCGGGGTGAGTTGTCACATCCTAGTTAGTTCATGCATTAGAGTGTTGCATCATGGCTACATTTCACAGAAACCTGAAATGGGGAATGCCAGAAACCCCCAGCACCCCCCCTGGAACAACTAGGGTTTACTAAAAATTTTCCAATGAACCTGAAATGCCCTCCATAAATGTTCTCCACCTTTGGTCTTGGTTAAAACCTCTGCCAAAAATGGTTTCATATTTTTGGAGGCCATCTTGGATTTTTGCACAAGCCATAAGTATTTGCAATTGGGCATTTTAAATGCTATAAATATTTTCAAATGCCCAAATAACCTTGGAAGTATTTTTAGGCTGTTGGGAATAATCTCAAAGGTGCCTCAGAATATTTTCAGGATTTTTCCAAATGAAATAGTATTTTTACTATTTCAAAACACAGTACAGAAATAAATAAAAAGAGAAAAGAGAACAGAAGGCAGAAAACTTACCTGGCAGCCCACCTGGCGGCCCAGCACTGTGCTGGCCCGCGCCAGCGAGCTGCTTGCTCTCGCCAGAGCAGGCAGACAGCTGACGCCGGCGAGCGTGAGCTCGCCACGGCGCCAGCAGCTTGCCGCCCTCGCCGCGGACGAGCTGGACGACCTTCCTCGACGCGCCCCGAGCCCCTGGACATCGTCACTCTCCCCCATCGCCTCTCCCTCGCCTTTTCCCCACCATGGCCGATGCCGCCGCAGACACATCACCGGAGTAACCGTGGCCACCGTCGACCTCGCGCCATTCCACTGTGTCCTACAGCTCTGCCGTCGCCCACTCCTTCGAGCAAGCCGAGCCCCGAGCGCTCGTTTGCCCCGAAGCTCCGCCACCGACCTCGCCTTCGCCGCTCCCCGTCGGAGATCCCCTCCGCCGTCGCCACTGCTACAGCTCGTCTCCGACCCCGCCGCCTGCTCCGTCGCAACCGCCGTGAGCATGGCCACCTTCCCATCCTCCCCTCTCTCTCTCTCGAGCTCTGTAGCCACCGCACGAAGCTCACCCGAACGCGCCGCCGTACGAGCTCGTCGCCGACGAGGCTCCGGCCATCCAACGGCCGCACCACCGTAGCCATTAGCTTCACCGCAACGCCAGGAACCCGTAGCGCCATCGCATGTCCCTCGCCGCGCTCTCTAGCTACGGTTCCGACTACGCCCGTACCCCGGCAGCCGCACGGCTCGTCGCCGGCGTCGATTCCGGCGACCCCGAGCTCCACTATCACCACCAGTCGACGCGGCTCGCCCCCAGCTACACGTAGGTACTCTCCGCCGTCCTTTTGGTCGCCGGAGAGGGATCCCGCACTCCACCGCCGTGTCTGGACGTCGCCGGCGGCTAAACGCCGGCGAGTCAACGTGGTTTGACCACGGTTTAACCCCCCAGGGTCACTGACGAGTGGGGCCCGCCTGCTAACTAATCTGAGTTAGAGTTAAAACTAATCCTAATTAACTAATTACCTAACAGTGACACTGACACAGGGGACCCACACGTCAGGATTGACCTGGACGACCCCGTTGACCTGCTGACGTCACACTGACGTCAGGCTGACGCAGTAAAGCTTTTACTGGAATTATTCTTATATTGGAAATTCCAGAAATTATCACAAACTTCAAAAAATCATAGAAAATAATCTATAGCTCAGAATGAAAAGATTTATATATGAAAAATGATCAGAAAAATCCATTCTATCCATCTGTACTGGTTTCATGCATGATTAAGCAAGTTAACCTACTGTTTTATACAGAACAAGATAAGGCATTATTATGGGCCATTTATGAACTTGGAATTTGAATCTTTGATTCAAATTAGTCCAAACCTTTCTGACCTTAGTTGCATTAGCCCAATACATCCATTTTGCCATGTCTCATGCATGCATCATATTGTTGCACTTGCTTGGCGTTGATTGTGCTTCGGTATGCTCATCGTGGTAGGTCCTGCCGCCGAGGATATTCACGGGTATCCAACTGAAGGGCAGTATCCCACCACCACTCTGTCAGGCAAGCAACCCATTGATCATTTCGATACAAACCCATCTTCTCGCTTCTGCTCTCGTTTACTGCATTAAGACAACGCGTTTCAAACTGCTGTGTGTTGCGGTAGTTGAACCCACTTTCCTTTGCATGACCTGTCATTGCCACAGTAACTAGATGAAACCCACTAGCATGTGTAGGAGTTGATTGAGCCTTGTTGTGTTCCTACAATGCTATGCTTGCTATGCTTAGAGTTGTGTCAGGTCTGGCTCATCAGGGTGATGAACTAGAGTGAAAGTGTGTGTGTCGGTAAAGAGAGTAAAGTGTTGAATACGATTTGGTAAAGGTATCGATGGGAGGCCATGTAGGAGTACATGGTGGGTTGTTTCATTGAGACCGTCCCTAAGAACTGAGATCTGTATGCGTGATTTAAGATTCAGCTACTACCACACATTGGGCCCGAAACCAATGGACCCCCTCGGCTTCTTATTCACCCTTGTCCTCTGTCCAGGAGTTGCACGTAGTTTCTGGTGTTTGTAGTAAGCTGGAGGCCGTGGACAGCGCTGACCAAGGGGTGGGCTGTGATGCGGTAGGCTCGTGGCACGGTGTACCGAGTCGCCCGTTTGGTGTCCGGGAACCCTGCACACATCGTTCGGGGCCGTATGTGGAAACCTCGGCCGGACTCCCTGCGGATGGAACCTGAATAGGCGATAAACCTGGACTAGAGACTCGAGTGTTTAGGTAGGCTGTGGCCGACACCCACGTTGGGCTTCCGCTTGAAGGTTGCCGAGTACACGTCGTGTAGCGACGATAAGTGGTGAGAGCATGTGTGACGAAGTACACCCCTGCAGGGTATGAAACTATTCGAATAGCCGCGTCCGCGGTAAAGGACTACTTGGTCGCTTATGCAGTTCATAGACAAGTAAATGGATACTACTAAAAGCCTCAAGATAAGTGTGAGTACCGCGGATGGCCCTCTCGTTGGATGACGAGGGAGGATCCACGGTGGAGTATTGAGTTGGTGATTAGTGGACTCGTGTGCGAAAACTATTTCACAAGTGGTGTATCGTAGGATAGCTTAGCCAAGAGTCAAAGCTGGCTTGCTGCAATAACCCCACTACCTTCTTGAGAATGAACATGTATAGTAGGATCTGTTGTAAGACTTGCTGAGTACCTTTGTACTCATGTTGTTTTAATTACTGTTTTCAGACGACAACACCGCCCCTTCTGACGGGTTCTACTTAGAACTCGACGACGACGAGTGACTTGCCACCCAGGTGGTGATCTAGGCTTGTGAAGGGCCTATGTAGATAGACAGGCTTCGTCAAGCCTTCTTTCTTCTAGTGTCTGTACCCAGACAGTTTGCTTCCGCATGTGCTTGTATGATTGTATGACTTGAGTGTTGGGTCATGCGACCCCTATCTGTATGAACAAGTTATGTAAGGCTCTCCGGAGCCCCTTAAATAAAGTACTTGAGTTGTAGAGTTTTGTTGTGATGCCATGTTGTATTCGCGCATATCGAGCATATTGTGTGTATGTCTGAAATGCTTGGTATGTGTGGGATCCGACAATCTAGTTGTCTATCTTTAGCAGCCTCTCTTATGGGGAAATGTAGTCTGGTGCCTCCTTGAGCCATAGTAGTCCGCTACAGCCCGGTTCACCGGAGTCCTGCTAGCCCAGCACTACTGCTCTGGACACTTGACTGGCCGGCATGTGAGTCATATCGTTCCTGTGTCTGTCCCTTCGGGGAAATGTCACACGGTGACATCCGGAGTCCTGCCTAGCCTGCTACAGCCCGGGTTCCCGGAGTCCTGTTAGCCCAGTGCTACAGCCCGGATTCACACGCTGCTGACCGACATGTTCGATGTTGATTCATGTATGCCTGTCCCCATACGTTAGTGCCGCTTTGGGTTCACGACTAGCCATGTCGGCCCGGGTTCTCTGTCATATGGATGCTAGCGACATTGTCATATACGTGAGCCAAAAGGCGCAAACGGTCCCGGGCCATGGTAAGGCGACACCCGTGGGAGTACCGTGCGTGAGGCCGCAATGTGATATGAGGTGTTACAGGCTAGATCGGTGTGACTTGGAATCGGGGTCCTGACACTGATGTCAGCCGCTCGTTGTGCAACTCTCTCGTTTATTGACTACGTTGACAATGGCATGGGACCCAGATGTTAGAAATCCATTACGAGGAGCCATTTTTTTTGGATTGAAATAAGGAGGCACTTTGCTTGCGTACTGCCATGACCTTGGCGGGTCCCTCCTGTCATCCTCTCCACGTACAATCATCTCCTGGTTGTGTACGCGTCAACTTGGTAGGCCCACAAGTCAGCCTCTAAACCCGTGGAGGACAAATATAAAAAAATAACAGCCCATTCCATATGTTCAAACGGAAAGTTCAACATTCAGAGCAAAGTAACAGGTCTGATCCACATATATAGTATTGAACTTCCACGTTGACAACCATCATAGCCAAGTTAACTATCTACTTCCACTAATACTCTAGTAGCGTACAAGTACTAACTTACTCTTAGCTAACTAGACGATGCCGGCCGCCATCTGCGGTACACGCTAAACGCCGGCACCGGCGTCCTCCACCTCGCCTCGGACTTGCCAGAGGTGCGATAGGGCACGTTGCTCGCGCGCGTTGGCCCTTTCCATGCCGGCGTGGTCCACCGAAGCTTCGGCTTCTAAGCGGGAAACCCACTTGACGAGCTGGTAGTAAAAATCGGCGTCCCGAACGCATGCGTGCCCGACAGCCTCCAGGGCTATTTGCCGGGCGCCGGCCTCCATGTAGTCGGCCCACGTGCGGGCGCTCTGCTCGCGACTCAGAGCGTCGGTGCGCTGCTGCTCCATGTCCCGCTGGCGGCGCAAATCGGCGATACGCTGCTCATCCGCCAAGCGGTCGCGCTCCAACAACTCCTGCTCCTCCGCCAGGCGGTCGCGCTCTAACAAGTCCTTGATCTTCGCATTGCCATCTAAAGACCGATAGAATGCCTCCTCCCTCTGTCTGCCTTCCAATGAAAAACCGAACACTAGTTTCGGTCGTGACCGCCTCCGGCCACGCCTATCGCGGACGGGCGGGGGCATGGCGGACATGGCGAGAGCAAGGATATGTGGCGAGCAACGTCGGGCCGGTGGGGGCTTTTGAGGATAGGGCAAGTTGGGTCATGGTGCCACCATAGAAGGCCGAGAAACAGTACTTATAAGCGGAAGGTAGGGCGACGGTCATCGGAATTCAATGCATAATGAAGCAGGCATGGCTTAGCGCGCCGGCTTGCCGTGGAAAACTAGAAAACTGAAATTCTGACTGTGCCGTCCCGTCCCGTCCGTGCTGGGTCACACGCCGGCCTTACGGTCAAACGAGTGCACTCGAATCATCTCCCTCCTTGTCAATAATGATTCCACGGATTTAAAAGGCCCGCAACAATTAAAGCGCATCTTTTTTCGCATCAGTTAGCTGCCTTAATTACGGCCGGCTGCATGCGGGCACTCAAAATCGCTCGCAGCTAGTACGCGGAGCAGGATGCAATGAGTCGCAGCCGAGGGCATTAATTGATGAACTTTAGCTGGGAGATAAGGCATTTGCGAACGTTTTTGCTAGCAGTTTCTTCAGATTCGCATGGCATTTTCTTCAGAGCAGCTTGTCAATTTCTTTAGAGGTAGGCATTTCTATTCAAAAAACAGCCACTTCGGATCTTGCGTCGCAACTAAAACAGCCAGGAGCGCATTAGTAGGCTAGCTAGTGATCGATCGGTAACTTGTAAACACTGAGCGAACATATATAGGGAACTGTTAATGCATCTCAATGATTCACAGATCATATACAAATATGTAGCTCCAAAAGCAAATTTCAGCCACAACTAAAACCAACTAGTACGATTCCCATACATAAGATCAACATGTTAATGCATCTCAATGATTCACATATCATATACAAATATGTAGCTCCAAAAGCAAAGATCTAGAAAAAACATATGTTCTTCCTACTAACATGGATGCTTCTCTTGGCCAACATTCAGTACAGACTGAATGACAATTTTTTTGGTGAAGTCTACAATTCCTCTTGCAAACGTAAGTGGTTTCACCAACAGCTGGAACCATGGGAATGAACCACACATGATGGAGGAACATCCACTGCAATATGATTTGGTTTTCTCTTGATCACACGGCGAGACTATTTTCGGAATACAAACTTTAACTTAGGCAAAATGATGCCCATTGTATAATCAGACCAAA
The DNA here is from genome assembly GCF_002575655.3 of Aegilops tauschii subsp. strangulata. Lineage (NCBI taxonomy): Eukaryota > Viridiplantae > Streptophyta > Magnoliopsida > Poales > Poaceae > Aegilops > Aegilops tauschii. Next base: position 328,222,607 of record NC_053041.3, on the reverse strand, counting down.
GCAATGAAGCACCTAGTGTTGGCCAATAAATAGTACAGTACTACTTTTCTGCAGTCCATGAAGTGACTATCCAATCTTTCTCTGTCTATTTTCAAATGGCACTGCATGTAGTGACTATACTATTCTCTTGTGCAGTTCAACCAAAATTGCGGTCACTTTGTGTGTTTGCTGAATAGCAACGGGCAGACATCTCTGTCTGCACAAATATCAAGCAGCTAGTAAACATATACCCCACCTTGTATTTTCGGTTTAAACATGTCTCTTCCGCTTAGATCTGTCATGTTTTGCATTGGACAATTTGATACAGCCATGTTTTGCCCTGGACAATTTCATACTGAATTGATTTGCTTGTTCAGAGCAAAAATATAGCACCTATTCTTCACCAGACCAAGGATATCCATGTTCGCAGTGATGGAAGAGGTGAAATCGATACAACCGAAATTGAGCATCCAGTCATTGAATCATGTCCTGCACCTCCAATGTAGGTCCACCCTGCCAATAAATTCACATGCAAACCACTAGTATTACTATCTAATGATAGTACAAAAAGAGTAGCAAGATAGTAGCAAACCATGTACCTTCTTAATGAACAGCTCATAGTGCCACCAATTGGATATAAAGGTTTGGGAGAAAACATGCTCCTAATGTTGAACCAGTTGGACTTTTTGTGCAGTTCCACTAAACTCGAGCATCCCTGTTTGCATAGATATTGAAAGTGTGATTACTATAAAAGTGGCACTAGTTGAAGCATAGACTCACATATATAAGCATTCCAATTTCTTAATGGGAAAAGGTAGCAAGACTGTTTCTAACCACCTTTTTGAAGGAATAAATAAGGCAACAGAGGCTGATGTCAGAAAGGCATATATAGTTCTTTCTGAAAGAATGATCGATTCCTGACCTTTCCTCTTCTTTTAAGCATATTTTGTGCAGCTCAACTAAAATAAAATACCATCACCGCCTTGACAATTCAGTGACACTGTACAAAAGGAAATGACTTAACATTACATCATGATGTCAGGTATGTAGTCGACAGGCATTAGAGACAAACTTACATACCTCCTCCGATAACATAATGAACATTAATTTTAACAAAGGTGTGACTAGCTTTACCGGGATAATTTGAGTGAACTCTACATCCTCTGTTCCTTAATATAAGAGGTTTTTGCGGTTCAGTTTAAAGTACCCAAACGTCTACTAGTATTTAGAAAAACAGGTAGTAGTTTTCTTGAGCACATATCTGGGAAAGCTTGCCACCCTTTATTTATGTCCATATGCTAATGCAACACCATTCGACATTTCGAATACTACAAATATACACTAATCCAGTGGCTAGTGCAACAGTAGAGTAGTTATTTTATTATAGGGTATAGTACAATGGTTTTACTGAACAGATTTCAATAAACTCTGGCATTGGAAGGTTTCTATAAGAATTAACAATACAAAATGTAAAGGTAACACGTTTCAGCATTGGTATACTAGCTGTGCATGAGCATTAAACCAAATACAAAAGTCTGAAGGTAACTAGCATTATTAACTAATGACAGTATAAAAAAATTGCAAACCATGTACCTCCAAGGTAAATATCATTTCGAACTCGGGGGGACCTTAAAAATTGCTATCCCAATCTTGATAATCGATCAAACATAAAAACTTGATCGAACGAATCAAGAGAACAGCTGGAGGAGGAGGTGCCCACTCTTAACCTTTCCTCTTGTCTTCATAATTTTTTGTTCAGTTTAACCAAAATAAAATGGCATCAGCGCCTTGGCATTTTGGTGACACTGTATAAAAAAATTAACTTATCTCATGAAAGTGAGGTATGTAATCTATAAGCATTAACAGTGCAAAAATCTGAAGGTAGTAACAAGTTTCATCATTGGTATACTGGCTGTGGAACATCATTAGAATGCCTTAGTTGAAAAATCTTTAATACACCCCCAATTAACAGCTAACCCTGAAATAATCCAGTGACATTAAATGGCATTGCTTAAATTTATCAGTGGCATTAGACTGAGTGCGGCATTAGTTAAATGTGGCATCACTTTAGCAGTAGCATTGCTTGACTTGACTGCTGGCGTTATACTAACAGCAAAAAAGTTATACTAAGAGCATGCGAGGCCCATTCGAACAGTGGGCGCACCAGTACGATGTACCTCCACGGACGCATAGAGTGGTGAGGGAGGTATGGTTGCCCAGAGCAACAAATATCCAAGCAACATATGTGGATTACGTCCCATTTTTGTTATGTTTAGCCACCTTTTTCCTATGTGAGGACAACAAACCGATCGACTTGGTCATTCTCTATTGCGTTGTCATGCCTTTCTACCCTTCTTCAACCAAGAGACACGAGACTCGTTCCTTAGCTACTAATTTTCCCCTTCTCAACCTAGATGCGGGTTCGATGCCTACTCTCTTGGACAGTACAGTCTCCCTTCCTTTCCTTATTCAGCCCAGACATGGATTAGTGCAAATTAAGGTTTTCGTCTGCGTGACCAGCAGAGCAGAGGATAGAAAATTTGGAAGATGGTGGAGTGGAAAAAGATCCACATGCAGCGACATGGTAGATGGGGCAATAGAACAAGGGTATGGTTCGAAAAGAGGTAGCATACCTGAGGGTCGGCGGGAAGTGGCTTCGCTCATGGTCATCGTCCTCCACACGCACTACGACAACGAGCTTGGGGACGGAGGCCATCCCGCGCGGGCGCTAGGTCTGAGAGGACGGCCTTGTTGTCAGTGCGTGACCTCGCTCGCCGACGACGAGTGCGTCAACACTGCACGTCCTTTTCTTCCCCGGTGGATCTGTGACCACCGGTGAGGAGGGAGAGAGAGACCGTCTTCTTTAGATCTGGAGAGAGGGTGATAGTGTGAGAAGCAAGTGGGCAGCCCTTAGCAAGAAAGCTCTGAAGCTCCAGCCTATATATCTTTTTTATACTACTAGTACTAGAGGTGGAGTAGTGGTAGAGTAGTTTATATTTTCTCTGCAAACAGTACCAGTTAGTCGTGCTTCAAAACTGAACGGCACTCCATTAAAAAAATTAAGTCGAGAAATAATGCGGCACCTCGGGCCAACACGGCCAGATAGCATTTTGCACGAGAAATTACACACGATGTTTCGTTGACATGTGGTCCCGTTCCAACATGTTAGTGAGACGACGGTGAGTCCTTTTGTACAATTTCCAAAAGGACGTGTAGGCCGGGGCGCCTCTTCATGTACCGTGGAAAACTGGCAATCGTCCACCGACTCTTTGCCTTTCCCTCTTGATTTGGAACTGTTGTCGCACGCTCTTCCTCCCTCCTCCATTTTCCTTCACCCTTCCTTCTGCCATTGTTCGATCGTCTTCTCCATGGAGGGAACAAGCCGGAAACGACCCCGTTATTCTTGCCCCGATCTGAAAGATGACGTGGTGGGGGAACTCATTGATCGGTGCGACGTCATCACCTCGGCTAGCATGGCAGGTTCGTTCAAGCCCATTCTCGACTCAACTAATAACATCATTACAAGGAACCCAAGGGTCCAGGAGCGGTTTGATCTCCCTTATCTTCTTCGCTATAAGCCTGTTCGCATGGGCGCGGACGACGGAGGCCTCGCCTTGTGCAAGTTGATGCCGCTTGCTAATGATACGTGTGATGTCAAGATGCCATCGCTTAAGGGTAAGTCCTGGGCTGGCACAAATGGAGATTGGGTTGTTTATATTGGGTACAATTGCGAGTGGGAACTTGTGAATGTGTACACTCGTCAGCGGATTCCACTACCAAAAATCTCCGAGTGCCCTGAGGTTGAGCACACAGATGATCTACGTACGTTCAAATACGTTCATGGTGACTGTCGTCTACTGAAGAGAGCAATTTGTCGAGTTCCCAACCACTCTTGGAATTACAAGAACTATCAAGTTGTTGCAATCTTCGGCAAGCTTGTTGCCGTCCTTCGTGGTTCGACTGGATGGATATTGCTCAAAAATCAGTTTCTATACACGAATGTGTACTGTGATGCAATTGAATACGAGGATCTTGTGTTTGCTGCCACCACTCGTGGCACTGTTTTTGCATGGGATCCTCATAGTTTCGGTATGTTTGTCTTCCACCGTAATTATAATTGTTTCATCCACATGCATGCGGGTTAGCAAGTTCCCCTTTACTAATTAACCTTCTTCTTGTGTTTCCAAGGTCCTGTGAACATTCCACCACCTATACTTGAAAAATTTTATAAGCAAGGGGGAGATGACGATGGTGATGATCACGAGCATGAGGAGGAGCAGAACTTATATACTCAGTGGCGCCTGGCAACTAATTCCAATGGATCACCTCTTCTTGTCTGTATACAGTGCACTCAGACTGTTACTACTAAGGAAGCAGGTGTTGTCTCCCATGGCCGCCCTCTCCTGACCTATTCCAACACCCGTTGCATGGTATTCAGGACGGATACTAGTGTGCTAGCGCAAACACCTTCTCCCTGGTTCAGTATTGATAGTCTTGGAACAAACTCGCTCTTCCTTGGACCAAACTATCCAATGATGGTGAAAGGCGATCCAGCTGCTGTTGACACAACGTTAATACCATTTATCAGAAGCAACTGTATCTATACCTCGGACATTTCGGTGGTTCCCTACCCTGGTCCTGATATATGCCGCTTCAGCCTGGATGATCAGTCCTGCGTTGCTCTCGATATTGACAATAGCTGGCCCTTCCCAGAGCACCTATGGTTCAAAGCAAGCGTTTCCAACACCGAGGATTGGTTGAGTTGAAGTTCATTTCATTGCTTGTTATTTGTTGTGTGATGAAAACTTTAGTATTTGCTAGAATGTTTTGTTGGAAATAATCTATAATCCAACATGTATCCTCGTTGTCGTTGTGTGTTGATGACTTGTTGTATTTAATGAATGGTACATTTCAGTTGCGAATGCATGTCATAGACTCAATTTCTGAATGGTTTTCGAGTCACTTCTTGGAGTGTGAGTGCCGTAGTAGTATAGCCAGCATCCGGTTAGTATATGAAGTTGCCACATCACATAGAGCCAACCTAATATTGGAGTATGCTAGCCCTCCACCAGCGCGCCGCTTCAAATGGCGGAGGAAGTGAGAGGTCGCGTCACCTTGTGTCCAGATCTGAGATGCCACGTGTACCAGATGAATGACTCCAAGTTCGACCACCGTGATGTTAGGTGCGAGCCCAGGAACACTGTTGGAGAGACCCCCCTCATAATTTTCCTACATTTGTCCTTTGATTCATAGGATAGAATGCTATATGATTTTTTCCTATGTAATCATCTTTTAATTGGCAATCTAGCATCCACTCCAACTTTTGTTTCACTTCCTTTGTTCCTGCGAAAAGAGTACTTGCTCTAAGTGATGTGCCGCTGCAAGAGCCGCCTATATTAATTAACCATGCTCTAAAAAGGTGGACCAGCTTTGGCTATAGTAGTACTGTACTAGGTTAGTAGGTGACCTTGCGCTTGGCTCTTCTCCTCTTCCGGAAGTCAAACAATAATGATGGTACTACAGTAGTACTTCTGGCAATCTGACACCAAATGAACTGCTGCACGTCCACCGCTTGTAAGCAAAAGTTTCTCCTCGTGCTGCGAGCCACCACGCACGCGTTGGCGACGGAGAAGGCGTAGTAAGCAAGCTTCTCGTCGTTCTTCGAGTTGACGGGACACATCAAAGTTATTTATTAGTACTCTTGCAGTAAACTCGCTCTTGGAGTAAACTTGCTCTTCCTTGGACAAAACTATCCAATGATGGTGAAAGCCGATCCAGCTGCTGTTGACACAACGTTACTACCATTTATGAGAAGCAACTGTATCTATACATCGGACATTTTGGTGGTTACCTACCGTGGTCGTGATATAGTAGGCCGCTTCAGCCTATATGATCAGTCCTGCGTTGGCCTCGAGATTTACAATAGCTGGCCCTTCCCAGAGAATCACTTGTGGTTCAAAGCAAGCGTTTCCAACGCCGAGGATTGGTTGAGTTGAAGTTCATTTCATTCCTTGTTATTTGTTGTGTGATGAAAACTTTAGCATTTATAATCTATCCTCGTTGTTGTTGTGGGTTGACGACCTGTTCTATGTAATAAAATGATATGCCTGTGATAAACTTACTAAATTTATGAATGGCTATCGAGTCGCTTCTCTGAGTGGGTGCTGCGACGAGGCAAAAAAATATTTTCCGAATACATAATTGTACGTGCATTGCAACAGGTTATCGGATGAGGCCAATCAACAATAGTACACTATTTGTACTAGCTTCACATGCTGCACTATCTCTACGTCTACGTACGTAATACAACAATTTTTAAACTTGAGACCAGCCACCCATCCTCACAAAGAACACTTTTTAACCTAGCACAGACTCCAGGAAATTTGGCCACAGTGTGAGGTGGGCCATATGTTAATGTGTTCGCTGTACGTAACCAGCACCTCGAATCCTCGATACTACTACTATAAGTAGTACTAGGAGTAGTAGGGTGGCATGGGCCAGAACAAGCATTCACGTCCAGGAGTACGGCACACACCACCAGCACGACTTCCATCTAACACCATATTTCTTGGAGTCCGTGCTACAGCAATCTCTTCAACCTAGTCGTTTCTCTAACTCAGCCATCGCGCGGCGGGCGAGGTGGGGGTTTGCCGATAGTCGGTTTCCTCAACTACGGTCCCACTTGTAAGGCCAACTCCAACGCACGACCCCAAACGGACCTCTATTTTGCCCGGATTCTGTCCGTTTGGGTAGGGCAATGGGGTCGTGTCCGGGCCATTTCTCGGATGCGGTGGTCGTGCGCCGAACGCGCGACCGCATCCCGGCCGCGTACATTTTTCTTTGCAAACACATATCTTTTTTTCATCATTGATTTTTTGGTACATGGAAATACATCACCAAAATTTTGACTAGAAAAGCAAGACCAAAGAAAACAAGAACCACAAGAATACATTTTAGAAGATATCCAACTTCCATAACAGCTCCTGTAAGTTGGATTAGTGCCTTCTCGATGCATTCATTGTTGATTTGCGGAGGCTCGATCTTGCCTGCTTCTTTCTTCTTCGAGTGTAAAGAAGTAGACGTGTCTATCCTCTATTCTATCAACAAGTGCACTAGTCTCATCTCTAGCCTCTATGCTAGCTAAAAGTGCTAGAATATCTACTAAATTGTGCTATATCAATATATCATTGTACTCTTCTTCCCAATACCAAAACTTGCATCCATTCTACACAATACAATTTTAAGTTAGCACAACTAGTCTAATCCGAGAGCACAACCGAAGATTTGGTCGAGTTCTTCCTCCTTTTGGCGACACGTGGGACATCCAGCATCCAGGTCGTGTCATGCAAGAAAATAGAGTGGTAGGTCAAGCCACGTGATGTGCATCTTGGGTTAAACTGTAAATAGAATCTTACTACTCTTGAGTAACTCCAAAAGCGGCCACCGAAGATCTTTATTGGATTTGTTTTTCATCACCAGCACGTCGAGGTGAAAGATGTGCAGGTTCAGTGGGTCCTCTTGCGTTTTCACTGACATGTGGGACCGCATATGAGCAAACAGATGATGGGCTCCACGCGTCTGCTGGCTGGCTGAGAAGAGAGATAGAGGAGGGCCGAGCACGCACTCCAGGAAATTTGTTCTACGTACTCGATATAGTGGAGTAACCAACACCTCGATATAGTGGGGTGGAATGGGCCATAACTAGCATTCATGTCTAGCAGTACGGCACACGCCACCCACACGAGTCCCATCCGACACCAATTTTCTTCGAGTCTGTGCTAGCTACAGCCATCTCTTCTCCCTCCTGTTTTCTCAGCCATCGCGCGGTGGGTGGGTTGGGGGTTTGCCGATAGTCGGTTTGCTCAACTGCGGTCCCACTTGTAAGTGAAAATGCAACACAGCACGCATTCCCCCTTGAGCGGCGTGCCGGACAAACCGTGTGGGGGTGCGATGCGAACACGGTAGCCTTTTCCTTTTGAACTTGTAACTTGTAAAATTTTGTTCTGCTCCATGGCGCGACCGATAGATAGACATAACGATTTTCCCTAGAGTAATGAGAAGTTTGGTTCTGGCACGGTTCATGCATGGAGTACGTAGGAAATTTATGAAGTTGATGCGAAAGGTAATATAATTACTAGTAGTACCATATACTACTACATGGATTTGACGGAAAGATAAAGATACATACGGATCCATCAACGACATCCTCACGCCCTAGTGCACCGGGTCACCAACCGACGTGTGAGGAGCAGCGGCGTTGGCTGCAAGCTCAACGTGCTTCTAAACAATGCCGTCCAAGGTTGCCCTGCGGTCCAAGAAGGCCAGCGTCCTATCGTCCTCCTCTTGCATGTAGTAGTCCTTGTGGACGATTTGTGTGTAGACGTGGGTGATTATGTCGATGGTGTCTTGCTGCGCCAGGCGCTGCGCGGCGAGCGCGACCTCGAGGTGGACATTCTCCGGCGCGACGGCGGGCAGTCACAGGGCCACCAGTGCGTCGAAGAGGTTGTCACCATAGAGGCTGTTGAGGGTGGCAGGCATCGCAGAGCCTGGGCGCGTGGGCTGGAGGCGTACGTCAAGGTCGTCCGCGAGCTTCTTGATGACGGTGAACTTGTCGAGGAAGCCAACGAGGACCTCGTCGAACAAGGAGACGAAGCTGTCGTCCAAGCGGCCCCTCGCCCTGGCGGCCTCAAGCACTACCTGGAGACATTCCTCGGTGCCAGGATGCAGGCTGGCGTCGTGGACCATCTGGCACAGCCGGCTGATGCTCGCGCTCATCGCCTCCATGGGTCTAGCTTCTAGTCAACTGATCTTGCGATTGGAGTGATCACTCTTGCCCTTAGGTGCGTAGGTGCGTAGGATTTCGTAGATTGGACTAGCAGGAGCCTTTATATGAGAAGTGCAGACCGCATTGAATTCACGTGCGTGTTGGCCATCTACTCCTTGCCCCTCTACTGCACCTGCCTTTGGCTGTATGACAGGTTGGCCAGCCACCCGTTGGACCCACGTGTCATACACCCAAAGGCAGGTGCAGTAAGTCAATGAAGTTGCGTCCCCCTCCGTGCCCGTGCATGCTTTCAATGACTTGAGACTACCAAACATCACATGCGGTGGTTAGTTCATTGCATGTAATCCTATTAATTAGCAAAAAGACATTAAGTTACCTCGTCGATAGGAATAAAACAATACACCATGTATTTATTTACAGAGGGAGTATAGCCAGCATCCGGTTAGTATATGAAGTTGCCACATCACATAGAGCCAACCTAATATTGGAGTATGCTAGCCCTCCACCGGCGCGCCGCTTCAAATGGCGGAGGAAGTGAGAGGTCGCGTCACCTTGTGTCCAGATGTGAGATGCCACGTGTACGAGATGAATGACTTCAAATTCGACCACCGTGATGCTAGGTGTGAGCCAAGGAACACTGTTGGAGAGACCACCCCTCATAATTTTCCTACATTGTCGACGACGAGGTGCCTATGGTGACTTCGTAAATTTCAAGATGATAGTGTCGTGCGTGTGTGCGTTCATAGGGGTGAGTGTATGGGCGTGTATATGAGCGCTTGCGTCTGTACTATGTAAAAAAACGTAAATGCATGTCAAAAAGAGACTAGTCAGTATACTCAATATTGTGCACCTTGGAGAGGAAAACGATGGAACTAGTACGTATTTATTTACGATGCAGATTCACTCATTTTGCTCCATATGTACTCTGTCTCGGTGTAGTCTAGTCACTTGTTGAAATCTCTAGAAGGGCAAATACTCCTTTCTGGTTTACAGGGCTATACTAGCAAGTAGTTGTACGTACTAGTACAATAGTGGGCTCACATAGCAATTTTGTCTCATGCAAGAGCCTGGCTATATGCGTGCTCCAATGTTCGCAACTGCAACGTTCGGTTTGCGCTTGGCTCTTCGCCTCTTCGAGAAGACGAACAATGATGTTACTAGTATTGCTTCTACAGTGTCGAATCCACTGCTGCATGTCCGTCCACCGCGAGTGGGATGGATAGCTTGTTGTAGAAGTACTACTAAGCAAAAGCCTGTCCTCGTTTGCAAGCAACTGCGTGCATGGGTGAGGGAGAAGGCGTGTAGTAAAATCAAGCTACTCCTCGTTGTACGAGTTGACGGGACACATCATAGCACTGGCCCCACATGCTTGCCTCTAAACTTGGCTGAAAGACCCGCAGTGTACAATATATTTGCTGCAACCTCTAACATTTACCCACCACAAATTAAAATATATATTCCTGTCTTGACCAGATGAGCGTGCAAACTACAATCACCAGGGTGTCAGGTAGGGCAAGAAGATTATTTTATTTTATTTTTAAAAACTTCGAGACGGCCACATAGCATGGAGTCGACCCCAACGAATTTAAGCTTACAGGCACGGTACACGCTATCCTAGACTACTCTACACATGAAACTGCCACACGAGCGTCCGGGCTGCGCTTGGCTCTTCGCCTCTTCGGGGAGTCGAACAATGATGGAGTACTACTGCACTGGAGGAGTACTACACTACGCTTCTGGCCATCTGACACCGATTGAACTGATGCATGTCCATCGCGTGCGGAAGGGAGAGCGTGTAGCGAAAGCTTTTCCTAGTCTTGCCAGCCACCACGCTCATGGGCGAGGGAGGGACGCTCCTACCTTTGCGTGTATGACAGGTGGGCCCGACAGGTGTGTGGCCAACCTGTCACACAGCTAAAGGCAGGTGCAGTTAAGTCTGCGAGGGAGAGGATAATCAAACTTCTCGTTGATGTACGAGTTGACGCGACACATCAAAGCACTGCACTCGATATATTTCAATAATTTGCGTTTACCGATGCATTAATTACAACGCATGCATGCATGCCGTGACTCTCCTTTTGATACTTGCATGTGTTGATTTAATGCACCTTGAAGTAGTATAAAATATGTGACGGTAAAGCTTTGTAATACCCCGGCCCAAGTCGAGAGATGGTTGTGCACGAGGAGGGCGAGATCATGCAGACCGAACAAGACCCGACGATGGAGCTCTCTAAGGTCTCGATGGACCTCACCGTGCTCCACTGCTCCTTGTGCCTCCGCCCCTTGAATTGTGGTTTCTCAACGAGTTGTGCTGAACTTCTTGTGAATTGTGGTGGTTTTCAGTAATGAAAATCGGAAGGGGCAAGCCCTTCTTTGATCAAAAAAAAATTTAATCGTCCTTATATATTCACCAGTCTTGCTATAAGTCATAGTAGATGCTATATAGGTCCGTCGGATCTTACATCAAGATCCGTGCTTTCAGATTTTCTTTTTTCTCTCTTAAATCTCAGTCGAGTGAGACATAGCCACTTCATTAAACAGAGGCTCGGGCGCCATTAATGGAGACCTTGGGAGAGAGGTGGACGGCAGATGGAGGTCAAAGGGCTCTCCTCCCGATAAGCACGCGCAGGGGTCTGATCGCACGCCACTCGTACTCAAATAGCTACCCTGCACGGCGCCTCCTAGCTAATAAAAAATGGGGACGCGTGGCGGCACGTAAATGGTACTAGTAAGTGGAACGCCCACGGTTTCAATAATACTTGTGTTTCCGATTGTAACGTGACATCACTTGTTCCAAAATGACTTTGTTGATTGTTAATGTGTGTGCCTTTGCAAATCGTACTGCAAATTTACCACAGCATGTTGGTGCCATGTCATGGCACCAAGCCAAGTTTCATTATTTTCATGCGTGTTTTGGATTTACAGGAATTATAAAACTAAGTTTCTCAATGTTTCCAACCCAGCCACGACGCCCAGAATTTTGAATTTCATTCCCATTTCTTGCATGGAACCTAGAAATTTACCCGAGGACACACATGTGATTTTTCAACCAACTTTGGTGCACTGGAACATGTGCTTGTATTTCAAATTTGAATTATGCACACAAAGGTGACACGTTCCCTCCCAGAACCGCGAGCCTTCTTGAGAGAAGCTCCGATTTGCAAGAAGCTTATACCAACATTTGTTCCTATTCGGCCAATTTTTTTTACCACGGCATGCTACTACCATGACATGACACCATGCCAAGTTTCATGATTTTAAAACCAAGTTTCTCAATGTTCTCGACCGAGCCACGATGCCCAAATGTTTGAATTTTATTCTCATTTTTTGCATGGGACCTACTCCCTCCTTCCATCTATATAGGGCCTAATGTGTTTTTCAAGACAGCCTTTGACTATTGACAAGATTAATAGCACATGAGATGTATACTATGAAAATTATATCATTGGAAACTCCTTTGACATACAAATTTGAAGGTATGCTTTGTGTAAGTTGCATGACATATATTATTGCTCTAATGTTTGGTCAAAGTTAGCCTCGAAAAACGCATTAGGACCTATATAGATGGAAGGAGGGAGTAGAAATTCACCCGAGGACACAAATGTGATTTTTCAACCAACTTTGGTGCACGGGAGCATGTGCTTGTAGTTCAAATTTGGATTATGCACATTAAATAATGACCAAAAACTCAATTAATGTGTAAATAAGGCCAAACGAAGCCAGAATAATTCCAAAATTTAACAGGGCACTCATGTAGTTCTATGTTGCCTTTGTAAATAAACTCAAGGGGGACAACGTATATCGTTTTGCACTCAAAGGTGGCACGTTCCCTCTCAGAACCACGAGCCTTCTTGAGAGAAGCTTCGGTTTGCAAGAAGCTGATACCAAAATCTGTTCCTATTCGGCCAATTTTTTACCACAACATGGTAGTACCATGACATGACATCCATGCCAAGTTTCATGATTTTCAGACGTGTTTTGGATTTACAAGAATTTTAAAACCAAGTTTCTCAATGTTCTCGGCCGAGCCACAATGCCCAGATGTTTTAATTTTATTCTCATTTCTTGCATGGGACCTAGAAATTCACCCGAGGACACAAATGTGAATTTTGAACCAACTTTGGTGCACGAGAGCATGTGCTTGTAGTTCAAATTTGACTTATGCACATTAAATGACCCGAAACTCAATTAATGTATAAAAAACGACAAACGAACCCGGAATAATTCCAAAATTTAACAGGGCACTAATGTAGTTCTATGTTGCCTTTGTTAAGAAACTCAAGGGGGGCAGCGTATATCATTTCACACTCAAAGGTGGCACGTTCCCTCTTAGAACCACGAACTTCCAAATTGGCCCAATTTTTTACCACAACATGTTAGTGCCATGACATGACACCATACCAAGTTTCATGATTTCCAGGCGAGTTTTGGATTTACATGAATTTAAAATCAAAGTTTCCCGATGTTCTCGGCCGAGTCATGACGCCCAGATGTTTGAATTTCATTCTCATTTCTTCCATGGGACCTAAAAATTCAACCAAGGACACACATGTGATTTTTCAACCCACTTTGGTGCACCGGAGCATGTGCATGCAATTCATATTTGGATTACGCACATTAAAAGTCCAGAAACTCAATTAATGTATAAAAAGGCCAAATGAACCCGAAATAATTCCAAAATTTAACAGGGCACTCATATAGTTCTATGTTGCCTCTACAAATAAAATCAGGGGGGAGGCAGCGTATATCGTTTCGCACACAAAGGTGACACGTTCCCTCCCGGTACCACGAGGCTTGTTGAGAGAATCTCCCGTTTTGCAAGAGGATTATACCATAACTTGTCCCAATTCAGCCAAAAATTATACGTATGAAAACATGGTTTAGATTATCCCAAACATCTCGCTACCTAGACCAATAATGTACTATGATTTGAATTCAACATAAAATGGATACACATATTTGAATTGGAGAGCGTATGGTGCATGTAGTTCATAGTGAAATATGATTACTGCTATATGTATGTTTTTTGTTATCAAGATAATATTTAAATTATTGTATAACTTGACAACAATCGTATTCAAATAAGGAAAATTGATTCAAATTTAGTCCATATGGTAGACGACAATATATATGTTCACATAGTGGAGTAAAATGTTCATATATGATGGAAGATCAAAATGTACGACTACATCAATTATAAACCACAAGGTCACCTAACGATATATTTGAATTCAACATAACGTGGATTCAAAAATTGAATTTCGAGATCATGGCATCTGTAATCATATAAAAAGGGACATTACTCTTTATTTGGTGGGAATTGATTTGTTTTTTGTTGTTGTTGAGGGAAGTGCGAATCGATTTGGTACTGTGTAGGGTAATCTTGTTCTCCCCAATTTTTTTACATTTTTCTTGTAGTTTTTTCAATGGCATCTATAACAATATAGTAAAAGGGGACATGACTCTCTTGTGTCTTGTATGAATTGTTTTTTTTACACGTTAAGTTTGTTCTGCCGAACAAGGAATCCGCACCTTGTTATCCCGAAATTTTCAAGCTCGAGTATCTTTTGTCTCACCTGCTTTGAAACTCCTGCTTCTTCAACCCGCGCCGCGCCTTGTTATCCCGAAATTTGGACGCGCGCGAGAACTCCCTCCTCATCCGAAATCGCTCCCGCAGCCCACACACGCGAAATCACCCTTCTACCCCTCAGCTGGAAATGAAGCTCCACGTCGCGGTGTCAAAACCGGTGGGGGTACGCTGGTAACTTACCCTACATTTCGGACAAGCGCGTCCCTAAGCTTGGCTCCCCCCTCCCCCTTCGCCCCCCATTCGGACACCGAGGCCGCCAAAACCCGCGAAACCCCACGGTCCTCCGTCGGCCTCCCAACCGCAGCCCAGCCGGAGACTCTTCCCCTACTACGTCGTCCACCGCAACAGCTCGCCATCCCTCATCCACCGCACCGGATGAGGATCCGTTGTCGATCTCATCATCCCGCCGGATCAGCCGCCCCGTCCTCCACCTCCAAGGAGCTGCCCCGACGTTCGCCTCGTCTATCGCGCCACCTCAATCCCCACAGCGCCGTCTTGACCTGCCCCACCGGAACCGCAGCACCCTCACCAATTCCTCCGATGAAGCCGAGGCCAACTCGGCGCCACCAAGGAGGTTCTGCACTCACCGCTGCATTTTATCTTTTATTCGATCTCACGGGGCTGCCGGTGCTCGATACCGAGCAGATATGGCGTGTCTCCATCGACGTAGGCGTCGCCGGCCACATCATCCACGGCGTCTCTCCCCCATGTCGTTGCTTCCTCGGCGGCGACTTCCACAACGGCACTAGCTGTAGCTGTTCTTGCTGTCGGTCGCGCTGCTGCACTGCTCCTGCTTTCGTTCGTGCTACTGCTCTACTCTTGCTCTCGCTTGCGCTGCAGCTACTGTTGCACGACCTCCGGCAGCTACAGGAGTTGCTGCTTTAGCACTTGCTCGCGGTGCTACTGCACGACTTGCTCTTTGCTAGTGCGTTCCCTGCTCGAGCATCTGCTGATTTAGATCACTGCTTCTCTGCTACTAGTGCTCGAACGCCCTAAACATCTATTGCAATGCTCTGTTACTAGTTCAATCAGTTTCGACAGTAAAATTCAGTTTCGACTGTGAAGTTCATTTTCTTCAGTTAAGTTCAGAGTGAACAGTACTTACAGCATCTGTCGGAGCGGCTGTGGCGCGACTGATGCGTTTTACATCTAGCACTTTTTGGTGATGTATTTTACATCATCTATTGCAGATGATATTAGGGTCCTACTTCAGATTAACGTTGTCTGTCTTGTCATGCTTCAGCCTCGTCGCCGTACACCTTAGCGGAGCTGCTCCAACGACGGAACCGTCCATCACAGCGGAGCAGTACCCTCGGCGCCGTTTCCAGAGGCCTCGGATCTTCTTCCCCACCTCCGACAGTCACACCAGCATCATCACCATCCTCCATGTCCAACCCAATGATGTTGAGGTCCACAAGGCTATGCCAAAGAGGTTGTACACTCGTCGCATCACTTTGTTTCTCCATTCCTCTGTTCTTCCAATTCATGTGAGCCAAACACCCAGGTTGACTCAAATCCTATGTTTCCAAATGCTATGTTTTGCACGTGCATTCCTATCATATTCCTGTGTTTTTCCTGTCCCTGCGTTTATAGAATCCTCCAATTCTAAGGAGCCCTTACAGATTTACTTCATTTTCAGATAGGCGCCAAAGAAAACACTGTGTGTTATGTCCTGCTCCTGCCGTGCCGTCATCCACCCCACCTGAGGTGCACCATCGACAGAAGCATTCACTGCAGCAGAGATCCCCCCTGCAGACTTCCTTTCGCCGCCTCAGATCATCTTCCCCGTTGCCGGCAGCCACGCCAACTGCATTACCATCATCGACTGAGCAGATGAACCTGAGGACTACACAGTTCCGGAAGAGAGGTCGCAGTCTTTCGTGTTTGCTTACATTATACATCGGTTATTATTACCTGCTACTTTATCGTTCAATCTTGAGTTTTGAATTGCCCATGGGTCTCATATCGAGCCAGCAACGAATAGTATCTGTCTACTATCTGGTTCATCTGGGGTCTTCTATGTGGTTCATGTTGGGTGGGCAACAAACAATAGATGATCCATTGTCTATCTTTTTAAACTGAAGCTATAATCTACCTTCTATCATTAGTTTTGGATCCATCCACTCGTTTGCTACCATCAGTCTTGATTTTTTGCATGCACCCCTTAGGCCTTACAAAATCTAACTATTTTTTTATTATGCATGTCAGATATTGTACACAATCGTACTGAACATGTAGAGAAAAAGAGAAGACTGTTGCGTGCGAATATAATGTCATGCAGACGCCGCTCCATGGTGGGCGAAGTGGCCCCCCTCCTGCATTTCCAGATTGTATTCCAGAGGAAGATAACTGTTCAGATGGAGATTCAGAAGGAGTCGACCATGCCTGTTTACCACCTGAGGTGTTTGCTCTAACCTGGCATGCTGATGTTGGTCATATCATGCATATGGCGCCTTGCATTGCTTACATTATACATCTTATATGTCATCAGCTTAGTTTAGATTTTCTTTGTGTGAATGCCACCTGTTTGTTTTCTATATCATACTCCCACCATTCCTAAATATTTTTCTTTTTAGAGATTTCAACAAGTGACTACATACGGAACAAAATGAGTGAATCTACACTCTAAAATATGTCTATATACATCCGTATGTGGTAGTCCATTTGAAATGTCTAAAAAGACAAATATTTAGGAACGGAGGGAGTATATGGGAATTATACAATGCCATCTTCTTTAGCCTGGCATCATATACGTGAATCATGCAATGCCATCCTGTTTAGCCAGTCATCGTATATGTGAATTGTATTGTGCCATATTTTTTCCATAATGTATTCCATTTGTCAATAATGTTTATACATTCATCTACTCTTCCTGTGCATCAGCCATTTGAGTCGGTCATGGGAAAATCTGGCGTGAAAACAAGGTCTTCTGAGCAGTCAGTGCTATCTGTCGATGCAGATTTCTTGCTGGTTACAGATAGCTCCTCAGAGGAGGATTCAGAGAGAGATGACCAGTCGTATTCCCCCCCCCCGAGGTGCATGCTCTAACTTGGCTGGGTTATATTGCTCATATCATGCATATCGTGTCTTTCATTGCCATGCCATCTGCTTAGATTAGACATGCTTTGTGTGAATGCCTCCTGTTTGCTTTGTATATCAGATATGTGAATTATGCAATGCCATGTTTTTCAGCTAGTTATCATATATGTGAATTATGCACCGCCATGGAGCCAGGCATCATATATGTGAATTATCTCATGCCATCTTTTTTTTCATTACGTATTCCATTTGTCGACAATCTGTGTATATTGAACTACTCTTCATGTGTATCAGCCATTTGAGCCGGTTATGGAAAAATTTGGAGTGAAAACAAGGTCTTCAGAGGATGCAATGGTACCTGTTGAAGCATATATCTCGATGGTTACAGGGAGCTCCTCAGAGGAGGATTCAGAGACAGATGACCAGTCCTATATCCCACCTGAGGTGTATGCTCTAAGTTGCAATGTTTATATTTCTCATATGATGCATATGGTGTCTTGCATTGCTTAGTTTAGACATCATATGCACAATATTGAATTCTATCTGCTTAGTTTAGAGATCATACATGCGAGTGCCAGCTGCTTAGTATATGAATCAATTATGTCAATTATATCATGCCATCCTGTATACTTAGACAACATGTATGTGAATTATTTCATCCCAACCTATTTTAGAAAGACATCATATAGTTTTGTCATGTCATCCTGTTTAGGTACTCATCATATGTTGAATTATGCCATTATATCCTGTTAAGTTATCCATCATATATCTGAAACTGTGTCATGCTATCCTGTTTAGTTAGGCATCATATATGTGAAATTGTGTCAAGATGTCCTGTTTGGTTACACAACATATATGTGAATTACCACATCTATCTATCATACAATGTCTGTACGTTCAATTTCTTTTCTTGTTTATCAGCCATTTGAATTGGAGGGGGTGATGGCAGTATCTAAGGGAGCAAAAACCCGTTCTTCACAAAAGACAGTGCTACCCGTCAATGCAGATAGAACCATGGTTGTACTGGCCAACAAACTAGCCCCACCACACATAATCGAGACTCTTCCAGATTGCACACTTACACCGTTGGGAAGAGAACCAGCTACAACCCATCTAACCGCAACCCCAACGGATAGTAACCCACTTATAGTTGACAAAGCACCGTGTCCACCACAAAGTACCCCCACACGAGCAGTTTGTAAAGCTACTGTAGTGCCCAAAGCACGAAAACCACCACAGCTAACCCAAACTCCACGTTTAAAGCAGAAGAGCAACTGTTCTCAGGTCAGATTCCGTAGCTATAGTCCATACTCCTTTGCTGTTGCATCACTGTATTTACTCATACCAACTACTTTCGAATTTGAAGGATACAATTGAAACTCCAATGGCGCAACGGGTATGTTTTATACCTATTTCTTTAACTGGATTGTTGTTCTAACTTCTTGCTCTATGTTGATTTCAGTTTAAGTTGTATAAACAGTTATGTTCTCATGTGATGCACATTACAAGTGCTGCTAATGTTGTGTAGTTTCTCACACTTATATTCTGTCTATGCTGATGTGTCTTAAAAATATATGAGTTGAACTATGTCTCTATCTTGATTAGGGAACATAAACTAGAATGATATGGACAATACAGTGACCATAGTACATAGATGTATGTTTGTTTCATGCTGTTATCCTGTCCACCTTACTACTAAACCGGTTTACCAAAATGAGTTTCGTATACTACAAGCTAAACCTGTGATGTGTCTGCTTGCTTCTCTTGTAGTATGCAAACAGAATATTGGAGAAGAGCACCCCACTATGCAATGGTAGAGAAAGTAATGCAGATAAGGTTCAAGATAGTGAGACAACCCTGTTGGTCTCCAAGAAAGGTGATAAAAATGATCTTGTAGACAGTGAGAAAACCCCACAGTCCTGCGTTGATGTAGTGTTCGAGTTACTGGCCAGTACCGCTGGCACTAGCTCTTCAAACTCGTTGTCTGAATCACTTCGGCTTCTTCAGTCTCAGCTACAAGCTGAAAGGCATCAGTCAGCTGTGCTGCGGCAAGAAGCCGAAGGACTGAGGAAGTCCCTGCAGAATTCAGATGCGTACTTTCTTGTGCAACAGCAAGCGCTGGAGGATTTAAGCGCCAAACAAGAGAAAGTTAATAAGCTTGCTAAGCATCTTGCCAGCATTATGTGTACCCAGGATATTGTTTCTTGAACTCTTCTAAAGTGGTTTCAGTTCTGGACTTGTTTTGCTGCGGCGTTTATATGATGCTTTGTTCCCTATATTTGCACTGGTGGCGAACTTTGATGCCTAGTGGATGTAATATGTGTAATAGCCGTGATAGCCTAGCATAAGTTGCTTGCTTATTTATTTCCTTGTTGTCTTGTTTATTTGTTTGCTTGTAGTCAGTGCAGTTCTTTTTCCGTGGTTTGCTAGTGGCTGCAATAACCTATTTTTTAAAACTAGGCCACAATAACCATGGGCTAATATTTACTGTAGTGACACTGGGCCTCCTACGGGCCGTAGAAACAGTGGGCCTTCTACGGGCCATAGAAACAGTAGGCCTTCTACGGGCGTAGAAACAATGGGCCTTCTACCGGCCGTAGAAACAATGGGCCTTCTACAGGTCGTATCATCAATGGGCCTTATACGGGCCGTATGATCGATTGGCCAAACATGGGCCAATAACAGGCCGCATTATGGCCGTAAACGGGCTAGAGTTGGAATCATCCGTTCATGGGCCGACCATAACGGGCCATCGTTAATAGGCCGTATTTGATGATGCTATGAAAACGGCCCAACGTATTAACGGACCACAAACGGGCCGATTGTAACCACGGGCTGAATTTGGCCCACAAGCAGAAAATGACAGTAACGGGCCGTAAGTAAACGAATGCTGGAAATGAGCCCAAGAATAAATGGGCTCTAAGAAGTCCGGAAGATAACATGGGCTAGAAACGGCCCAACGGAATAACGGGCCGTTAATGGGTATAAAGTGGTACACTGTTCATTACAGCCCAGTTTCACCACGGGCCGTTAATGGGTGTAAAGTGATACACTGTTCATTACGGGCCAGTTTCACCATGGGCCGTTAATAGGCCAAGAGTTACATAGGGCCTCATATGGGCCGAAAGACGTCCTGAGCCATACATGGGCCAGAAGTGAAAATAGGCTGGAATCATATTGGATGGCCCAGATGACGCTACTGGGCCTAATACAGATAGGGCGTAACGGGCCTTGGGTTAGCGGGCTGTAAATGGGCTATATGCGAACAGGTCGTTAACAGGCTTTCCATGGGCCGGCCCGCCACCTTTTGACCAAGTCAAACGGGCAGGCCTTTTCACAGGAATGGGCCTCTGTTGGGCCGTGCCACATGTCGACGTATCATAGGCGCCTTCTGTCCAATGAGTGGATGACATCTGTCCCAACGATGAGCCGACACGTGTTTCCTCCAGCCAATGATGATTTTACATGTGGAAAATTCCCATTGGTCGGGGCTGTTAACGGGTTATCGGATCCAAAACCCGACCCGATAGCTTAACGGCGTTCTGTTACGGTGGATGCCATGTGTCGGTCACCCTTGACGAAAGCACTTCTGTGACGCGCGATTTATCGTCATGGAAGTGGACACTTCCGTGATGATAATTTTGGTAATGTCATGGAACACTTCTACGACAGCACAGGTATGACTATCTTGATTCTGTCATAAATTTGTCATGGATGTACATGCATGACAAAAAACGCGACCTACTGTGACAAACACGTATCATCACGGATGTGTATTTTTTTGTAGTGAGTGGAACAAAACACCAGGCATAAGGCCGAGCCTTCCACCCTTTACCAAGTATATAGGTGCATTAATTAAAATAAGAGATATTGTGATATCCCAACATATCCATGTTCCAACATGGAACAAACTTCTTCTTCACCTGCAACTAGCAACGCTATAAGACGGGCTGAGCAAAAGCGGTAACATAGCCAAACAACGGTTTGCTAGGAAAGGTGGGTTAGAGGCTTGACATGGCAATATGGGAGGCATGATATAGCAAGTGGTAGGTAGCGCAGCATAGCACTAGAGCGAACAACTAGCAAGCAAAGATAGAAGTGATTTCGAGGGTATGGTCAGCTTGCCTGAGATCCCGCAAGGAAGAAGAACGAGTCCATGAAGTAGACGAACCAACGTAGTCGAACGGATCCTCACAATCGCAACGTTACCGGAACTACCAAGGAGAAGCGCAACCGGAAAGAAGCAAACATCATGGTAAACAACCATCACATAAACATGGCATGATGCACAATCAAGTATGATGCATGTCCGGTTTAATGATTCATGGCATGGAAAATGCAACAAACAACACTAAAAATTAAGTGGAGCTCAATATGCAACGAGTTGCATATTAACGAAACACCACATCAAATATTTAGTTCTCTCTCGTTTATGTACCCAACAATATTAAATGTTTATTAACATGGCAAGAGGTGAAGCATAAGTAAACTAACTATTTAGGCAAGTTAAAATGAGGCTGGAACTAACAAACAACAATTCCGGAAAATCCCCATATGCATATTTTGGATTTGGTACTGTTCTGCCCTATACACATTTTAGAGTTATTAAACATGCAAAGTAATTCCACCATGTTAAACTATGCATTTTTCAACCCCATTTACATATAAAGAACATTTAAATCCGAGCTACGGTTATTTAGTTATGAAATAAACCATTTTAACATGGCAAGATGTAAATTAATGCAAACAGAAATTTTAAATATTTTTAATAGGGATGAAAGTGGCATATTATGAAACTAGACAAAATTCTAAGCACTTTTCATATTTAAATCATTTTAATCCGATGCACCATTTGTGAGTTATTAAATGCATGATCTAGAGGGACTTTTCTGTAAAACTGGCAGTCTCTGGATAATACACAAATTCGCAGACGCTGGAAAAAATGTCTTCTGGGCCGAATCTGGCTTAGCCAACAGGAGCAGTGGCACTGGAGGCTCACCATGGGCTCTTGGCCCGGTCGGTGGAGGAGGTAGCAGGCCAGTTGAGGAGGTGGAGTAGGCTGGTCCTTGGCCAGCGAGGCACAGAGGCGCTAACGAGGCTCGCGCGGTCAACGGGGCGAGCGGCTGCATCCAGGCGAGCGAAGCAGAGGATGCGTCGGCACTGACAGCAGGTCGATGCCGCGGGGGCGTCCGGCAGCGGCGGCGCTTGGCGACAGGAGGCGGGCTTGGCAGGGGCGCGGCGGCTGCTCAATCCGGCGAGGACGGGCGAAGGGGCGCCGGATCCGGGCGACGGCAGGAGGTAGCTCCCGTGCGTTCTGGCGACGGGGTTCTCCGGAGATGGCGACCGAAAGCGTGGGATGTGGAGCAGAGGCAAGCCGGCGGCGTCGGGATCCTCTTGGAGGCCTTGGCGTTCGTCCAAGCAGGTCCCTTGTCCAAAGGAAACGAGTAGAGGGATGAGCAGAGGGAGAGGAAACCAGAGAGGGAAAGGAAGGAGAAAGGGAACGGAGAAGGACCTGGCTGGGCGGCTTCGGCGACGGGATCCTGGTGGCTTCGGCCGCTTCGCTTCCGTTCGCGCGGGAGCGAGCGAGCAGAGGGAGGGCAGAGGAAGGGGAGGGACGACAAGTCAGCGGCCTGGTGGTGTCGGGATCGATGGAGGTGAATCGGGAGGAGAGGTGGAGGCTACCATATGGGTGGATGGGGAAAACGAGGTGGATCTCGCGGCTGGCGGCGGGACGGGACTGATGGGACAAACTCCCTAGGATCTAGGGTTGTCCACTATATATAGCAACTAGGTTTTTGGCTATGGACTAATCTGGCCCTTCGATCGTAATCGAATGGCCGAGAAAAGTAGGTTAGGTGGTCACGGTCAAGAGGGAAGCGAAAACCCAATTGGTCTGGAATGGTCAATGAAGGCAAGGGGAACGCGGCAACTACGAGCAACTACAAGTTTTATGAAAACATGCGGATGCAATGCGATGATGAATGCAAGACACAGATAAATACCCACAACGATAACGAAAAATATGGAAGCCGTCCGGAGCGTCAGTCTCGGGGCGTTACAACATAGTTGCTTAATTAGTATGCTTGAAGTATTATTATTTTTACGTCAACATTAAATTTTTATCATGAATCTTTTGGATCTGAACATTCATGCCACAATAAAGAAAATTACATTGAAAATTATGTTAGGTAGCATTCCACATAAAAAATTCTGTTTTTATCATTTACCTACTCGAGGACGAGCAGGAATTAAGCTTGGGGATGCTTGATACGTCTCCAACGTATCTATAATTTTTTATTGTTCCATGCTATTATATTATCTGTTTTGGATGTTTAATGGGCTTTATTATGCACTTTTATATTATTTTTGGGACTAACCTATTAACCGAAGGCCCAGTACTAATTGCTGTTTTTTGCCTATTTCAGTGTTTCGCAGAAAAGGAATATCAAACGGAACCCAAACGGAATGAAACCTTCGTGAGGATCATTTTTTGAACAAACGCAATCCAGGAGACTTGGAGTGGACGTCAAGGAAGCAACGAGACAGCCACGAGGCTGGGAGGCGCACCCCCACCCTCATGGGTCCCTCGTAGCTCCACCGACCTACTTCTTTCGCCTATATATACTCTTATACCCTGAAAACATCCAAGAAAGCCACGAAACACTTTTTCCACCGCCGCAACCTTCTGTACCCGTAAGATCCCATCTTGGGGCCTTTTTCGGCGCTCCACCGGAGGGGGAATCGATCATGGAGGGCTTCTACATCAACGCCATAGCCTCTCCGATGATGTGTGAGTAGTTTACCACAGACCTTCGGGTCCATAGTTATTAGCTAGATGGCTTCTTCTCTCTCTTTGGATCTCAATACAAAGTTCTCCTCAATTCTCTTGGAGATCTATTCGATGTAATTCTTTTTGCGGTGTGTTTGTTGAGATCCAATGAATTGTGGGTTTATGATCAAGATTATCTATGAACAATATTTGATTCTTCTCTGAATTCTTATATGCATGATTTAATATCTTTGCAAGTCTCTTTGAATTATCGGTTTAGTTTGACCTACTAGATTGATCTTTCTTGCAATGGGAGAAGTGCTTAGCTTTGGGTTCAATCTTGTGGTGTCCTTTCCCAGTGACAGCAGGGGCAGCAAGGCACGTATTGTATTGTTGCCACCGAGGATAAAAAGATGGGGTTTATATCATATTGCTTGAGTTTATTCCTCTACATCATGTCATCTTGCCTAATGCGTTACTCTGTTCTTATGAACTTAATACTCTAGATGCATGCTAGATAGCGGTCGATGTGTGGAGTAATAGTAGTAGATGCAGAATCGTTTCGGTCTACTTGTCACGGACGTGATGCCTATATACATGATCATGCCTAGATATTCTCATAACTATGCACTTTTCTATCAATTGCTCGACAGTAACTTGTTCACCCACCGTAAAATATGCTATCTTGAGAGAAGCCACTAGTGAAACCTATGGCCCCCGGGTCTATTTTCCATCATATTAATATCCCGTCAACTAGCTATTTCTGTCGCCGTTTATTTTGCAATCTTTACTTCTCAATCTATACAACAAAATACCAAAAATATATATCTTATTATCTTTATTAGATCTCAGTTTTGCAAGTGGCCGTGAATGGATTGACAACCCCTTTATCGTGTTGGTTGCAAGGTTCTTAATTGTTTGTGCAGGTACTAGTGGTGCAGGTACGAGGGATTTGCGTGTAGTCTCCTACTAGATTGATACCTTGGTTCTCAAAAACCGAGGGAAATACTTACACTACTTTGCTGCATCACCCTTTCCTCTTCAAGGGAAAACCAACGCATGCTCAAGAGGTAGCAAGCCACATGCCAAAAAATACGGCCACGTACGTACATACGAGCGGCGTCTCGAAACGCGTACTTGTGCATATGGATGGCCAGGGCTCGGCAATGGACGGCAGCGACGTTGCCCTGTTCATCTTCAGCTAACCGGCTAGGTCAGAACGGTGGAAACAACGTCGTGTTCACCGGGAGCCAAGTGACTGGGTCGGAACGCGTCCTGTTCATCGGGAGGCAACAGACTGGGTCGGAATGGGTCATGTTCAATGGTAGCTAACTGGCTTGGACGGAACAGCCGGAACGGGGTCCGGCGTACCGCAAAACAGAGGAAAACGATGTTCTGTCTGAACATGTACGGTCGAAATGGGGTCCTGTTCATCTGGAAGGGTCTGGCGTACCGCAAAACGGAGGAAATGGACTTGTGTTTGAGCTCCTAGCCTCCCACAGTCGAAACAGGGTGCTGTTGATCGGGAGGGGTGTGGCGTACCGCAAAAATGAGGAAACAGACTTGTGTTGGAGCTCCTACGGTCGAAACAGGGGTCCTGTTCATCGGGAGGGGTCTAGCGTACCGCAAAACGGGACTCCATGGGCTACTGTTCATCCATCGTCTACTGCCTCGCTCCAGCCTCCATGGGATACTGTTCATCCACCATCGACTTCCAACAGCCTCCACTCCTACAGTTCATCCACCGTCAACTTCCTCCATCCTCCACCAGCTACTGTTCACCACGGGGTCCTGTTCATGCAGCCTCCACAGGCTACTGTTCAACCAACCATCCACACGGGGTCCTGTTCCACCAGCCCTCCATGGGCTGCTGTTCATCCAGCCGTCCACCGTCTACTGTTCAACCAACCCTCCATGGGGTCCTGTTCATCCACCCCAACCGACTCGATCAGGGTCCTGTTCATCCAGCGGGAATGGCCTCTACTAGCACAGGGTCCTGTTCATCCAAACCCCACCGGGAACTATTCAACCAACCCCCAACAACACTCACTATTCATCAAGAGGCAGCAGGTTCGATCGGCTTCCGTTGGCAGCAGTAGCAAAGGAATCGCTCGGGTTCAGTTAATAACCAGGGATCGTTCGCTCGGGTTCAGTAATGTAGCTAGTGCAATCGCTCGGGTTCAATAAGCGAATGCCTCGCACACACGCGTGTACGTATATGAGAGAAAACACGCAAACCTCTGTGCATCACTCGGCCCGACCACCCACCGTAACCGGGAACTCCCCGATATTTTCCTTGCCCTCGCTTCTACCATGATTTTTCCGTCATGGACGGCCCAAAGAATGTCATGCAGCTGCGTCTCCGGACCGCCCAGGATGA
Organism: Aegilops tauschii subsp. strangulata; assembly: GCF_002575655.3. Lineage (NCBI taxonomy): Eukaryota > Viridiplantae > Streptophyta > Magnoliopsida > Poales > Poaceae > Aegilops > Aegilops tauschii. The sequence continues at coordinate 328,196,065 of NC_053041.3, read as the reverse complement.
AAAGCCCATTTTCTGTCATGATTTTTTGTCATAGAAGTAGGAGCCCACCACATCTATGATGATATCGGGTTTTGTCACAATTATCGTCATAGAAGTGTCATAAGCATGATAGAAAAAAATTCGTCCGGCCCAAAATGTCAAGGATGTGTCTTTTTTTGTATTGCACATGCCCGACCGACCAAGCAGAAGGTTCGGAAGCAAGCTTTGGAGCGGCAGCAATTCATTGCCAAGGAGATCAAGAAAATTGAGGCAGCTGGTCTGGTCAGAGGAGTACTGCATCCAACATGGTTAGCAAATCCTATGGTGGTACGCAAGGCTAATGGGAAATGGAGGCTTTGCATAGATTCTACGGATCTGAACAAGGCATGCCCGAAAGACCCATTTCCCTTGCTGTGCATTGACCAAATTGTGGATTCCACTTCCGGGTGTGACCTTCTTTCTTTCCTGGATGCATACTCTTGATAGCACCAGATTTTTCATGTCCAAGGAAGATGAGGAGAAGACCGCGTTCAAAAACCCAAGTGGCACGTACTGCTTCGTACGGATGCCCTTCGGGCTGAAACGCGTCGGGTCCACTTTTGCAAGGGAAGTCCAGATTAGCTTTGAATCATAGCTGCACAAAAACATTGAAGCTCACATGGATGATATTGTGGTCAACACCAAGGACAAATCGACCCTCATCCAGGATTTGGAACAAACCTTTACTAATCTGCGCAAGATCAACTTGAAGCTGAACCTGGAGAAGTGCGTATTTGGCGTTCCTTCCAGCAAGCTACTTGGCTTCTTTGTGTCCCATCAGGGATAGAGGCCAACCCCGACAAGATCAAGGCTATCGAGCAGATTCGAGCACCCAAGACAGTTAAGTACGTTAGGCTTTTGACTGGATGTGTTGCCGCGCTTAGCAGGTTCATTTCGAAGTCTGCCGAGCGCGCCTTGCCGTTCTTCAAAATCTTGAAGAAGGCATGACCTATGGAGTGGACCCCGAGGGCGTATGCTGCGCTACAAGATTTGAAGACCTATCTTTCCTCCGTGCCCACTTTGGTCGCTCCTGATACGTCCATTATGCATCATGTTTACATGCTGTTATTTATAATGTTTTTATGCATATTAATGCTTTTTGGAGTAATTCTAATGCCTTTTCTCTCATAATATGCAAGGTACACACAAACAGGGAGAATTCTGGCAGCTGGAAATCTGGACCTGGAAAAGCTACGTCATGCCACCTATTCTGCACAACTCCAAATGAGCTAAAACTTTACGGGAAAATTTTATGGAATATATAAGAAATATTGGAGCCAATAACTACCAGAGGGGCCCACCAGGTGGGCACAACCCACCTGGGCTCGCCAGGGAGCCCAGGCGCGCCCTGGTGGGTTGTGCTCCCCCTCGGCCCACCTTCGGTGCCCATCTTCTGGCATATAAGTCATTTTTACCAAGAAAAAAATAAGGAGAGGACATTCAGGACGGAGCGCCGGCGTCTCGAGGCGGAACTTGGGCAGGAGCACTTTTTCCCTCCGACAGAGCGATTCCGCCGGGGGAACTTCCCTCCCGGAGGGGGAAATCATCGTCATCATCTTCACCAACAACTCTCCCATCTTGGGGAGGGCAATCTCCATCAACATGTTCAATAGCACCATCTCCTCTCAAACCCTAGTTCATCTCTTTTGTTCAATCTTTGTACCGGAACTATAGATTGGTGCTCGTGGGTGACTAGTAGTGTTGATTACATCTGGTAGTTGATTACTATATGGTTTATTTGGTGGAAGATTATATGTTCAGATCCAATATGCTAATTAATACCCCACTGATCTTGAGCACGATTATCATTTGTGAGTAGTTACTTTTGTTCTTGAGGTCACAGGAGAAATATGTTGCAAGTAATCATGTGAACTTGATATGTGTTTGATATTTTGATAGTATGTATGTTGTGATTCCCTTAGTTGTGTCATGTGAACGTCGACTACATGATACTTCACCATATTTGGGCCTAAGGGAATGCATTGTGGAGTAGTTATTAGGTGATGGGTTGCGAGAGTGACAGAAGCATAAACCCTAGTTTATGCGCTATTCCGTAAGGGACCGATTGGATCCAAAAGTTTAATGCTATGGTTAGAATTTATTCTTAATACTTCTCTTGTAGTTGCGGATGCTTGCGAGGGGGTTAATCATAAGTAAGAGGCTTGTTCAAGTCAGAACAACACCTAAGCACCGGTCCACCCACATATCAAATTATCGAAGTAGCGAGCATGATTCGAATCAACATGATGAAAGTGACTAGATGAAATTCCCGTGTACCCTCAAGAACGCTTTGCTTACTATAAGAGACTGTTTTGGCCTGTCCTTTGCATCAAAAGGATTGGGCTACCTTGCTGCAATTTTGTTAGTACTATCGTTACTTGCTCGTTACAAATTATCTTGCTATCAAACTACTCTGCTACTTACAATTTCAGCACTTGCAGACATTACCTTGCTGAAAATGACTTGTCATTTCCTTCTGCTTCTCGTTGGGTTCGACAATCTTACTTATCGAAAAGGATACAATTGATCCCATATATTTGTGGGTCATGAAGGCTATTTTCTGGCGCCGTTGCCGGGGAGTGAAGCGCTCTTGGTAAGTGGAAATTGGTAAGGGAAAATTATTACTACGTGCTGAAATTTATTGTCACTTGTTACTATGAAAAACAATCCTTTGAGGGGTTTGTTCGGGGTATCTTCACCTTGACTAGAACCACAATTAGTTACCCCTCAACCTACTGCACCTACTGAAAATATTGAATATGAAATTCTTTCGGGTATGATAGAACAACTGCTAGCTAATCCTTATGCAGGAGATGGAACCGAACATCCTGATATGCACTTAATATATGTGGAAGAAATTTGTGGATTGTTTAAGCTTGCAGGTTTACCCGGAGATGAAGTTAAGAAGAAGGTTTTCCCTTTATCTTTGAAGGGAAAAGCATTGGCATGGTATAGGCTATGCGATGATATTGGATCTTGGAATTGGAATCGATTGAAATTGGAGTTTCACCAAAAAAAATCCTATGCATCTAGTTCACCGTGATCGGAATTATATATATAATTTTTGGCCTCGTGAAGGAGAAAGTATCACTCTAGCTTGGTTGAGGCTTAAGTCAATGTTTTATTCATGCCCCAATCATGAGCTCTCAAGAGAAATTGTTATCCAAAATTTTTATGCTCGACTTTCTCATAATGATCGGTCCATGCTTGATACTTCTTGCGCTGGTTCTTTTATGAAGAAAACTATTGAATTCCGGTGGGATCTTTTGGAAAGAATTAAAAGCAACACTGAAGATTGGGAACTCGATGAAGGTAATGGGTTAGGTATTAAGCTTAAGTATGATTGTGCTAAAACTTTTATGAATACCGATGCTTTTCAAAAGTTTAGCACTAAATATGGACCTGACTCTGTGATAGTAGCCTCCTTTTTGAATCATTTTCTACTCATGTTGATCTCCCTAAAGAGAAGCGGTTTAAATATCACCCACCTATTAAAGAAAAAATTAAAGAACCGGTACCAGCTAAAGAGGAAACTATCGTTTATAATGTTGATCCAGTTGTTCCTACTGCTTATATTGAGAAACCACCTTTCCCTGTTAGGATAAAGGAACATGCTAAAGTTTCAACTGTGGTCAACAAATGTTATATTAGAACACCTAAACCCGATGAACAAATCAAAGTAGAACCTAGTTTTGCTATGGTTAAGGATCTCCTGGAAGACAATATAGATGGGCATGTTATTTACTTCTATAATAAAGCTACTAGAATTGTCAAACCCGATAAAGAAGATAAACATAGACCCGTTGTTGGCATGCCTGTTGTCTCAGTTAAAATAGGAGATCACTTTTATCATGGTTTATGTGACATAGGCGCTAGCGTGAGAGTTATGCCCCTTACCTTATATCAAGAAATTATTAATTACATAGCACCCGCTGAAATAGAAGAAATAGATGCTAGTATTAAACTTGCTAATACAGACACCATCACACCACTTGGGATTTGTCGGCGTCCTAGGAACGGGGGTGCCCAGACATGCTTGCCTGCGGCCCATGGGGTGGCTCCGTCGACGGCCCGGTATGGCCCAGCTTCAGCAACAACAACCCAAGACCCTTGCGAGGGGCCGAGCCTCGCGAGGCGGACGACACCATGACCTCCCTGAGGGGCGGCCTCACCAGGCCTGCTCCCGAGGAGCGGAGATATCAATGCAGGGTGCACCTCAAGAGGTTCATATGACGTGAGCCATGACGACCAAGGCCAGGCGGGCGCCAGTGGGTGCAGTGCGCCAGTTTCCTCTTTGGTGCTAAGGAGGGAAGCGCAGGCGTGGAGTCCCGAGGAATCAAGAAAAGGTTTCCATATCGGTGCAACATGACCAAGACCGCCAGGACGGCATGATGGAGGTCATCGCGGAGCCCACTATAGCGTCATCACCATAGCCTTTTGCAGGCGAAGACTACTTTTGTCAGGATAGCTTGTACTAGTTTTCCCCCTTCAAATTTGGCCGTTGTAGGATCCCTTCCCACCTACATTTGGGAAGAGGACCAAGGCCACTATAAATAGGACCTAGCCACCACCATAGAGGAGGACAGATCGATTCCTCCCAAACCACCTCACCAGCTCATCAAGCTCAGTGACACCTCACCTCATGGGGTTGTTCATCCACTCTACTAGTTCATCCTCAGCCCCTCGAGGCAATCCACCACAAAGCTGGAGTAGGGTATTACAATGCAAGGTGGTCCGAACCAGGATAAACTACTGTGTCCCTTGTCCCTTGGGTTTGTCGAGCTAGGCTGTGGAATCGTTGAGCAGGCAGACTAGGAAGAGGGAGTTCTTCGCATGCACCCCAGAGTTCAAACCTCTTAAGGGTCTGCGGAACCCCGAATCCGACATTTGGCGTGCCAGGTAGGGGTGCATCGAAGTCTCTCTTCCGTCGATCGACTTGCCGCTGCTCCACTTTTCCATGGCTGATGCTCGTCGAGCCCGTGCTGAGTGTCGAGCCGCTCTCGCTGCTTGTGTTGCCTAGACGGTGCCCGTCGGTGGGCCTCCCCATCGTTCTCCATCACCCACCGCCAACGCCGCCACCAGCCCGGCGGGGCACGAGCAGCAAGCTTCATCGCTGCACCCCTCCGTGCGGCGGGTCGGACGCACCGCCACCCCGTCGCTGACTCCGGCCGGCTCGTCGTCCCACGCTCATCACGGCCCGGCGAACGCGTAGGCTGCGTTGCTCATGGCGCGTGAGCTCCTGTGCTACTGCCCAATCGACGACCTCTACGAAGACTGGCTGGACTGCATCGCCGAGCTAGTCAGCGCGGCTGGGCTCGCCTGCACCGTCCCTCTCATTACCTCGCCCGCCGCCTGCTGCGGGCGACATAGCCCATGGAGTGCCTCCGCCACCTCCCCGTCAGGACGTCACCCTCGGTCCAAGACGCGCTGCCCCGCGGCGCGACCCACCATGCAGGGCGCCCGCACGCGAAGAGGAAAGCTGCCTGGAGGTCCAAGGGCCGCAAGAAGGTGCTCCATCGCTCCCTCCACCGCCAAGAAGGAATGACGACCACCACCAGGACGAGGGGGCTGGGGGCTTCCAGGAACCTAGCGCCATCGCCTGCATCCTGGGTGGCGCTCAGGCCCCAGCCTCCCATCGCATCTTCAAGTAGTTCGCTCGTGAGGTGAACGCGGCCCTCCCTAGGCTCGAGGCCACGCGTCCGCTTAGGTGGTCCAAGTGCACCATCACCTTCAGCTCATCCGACCAGCTCAAGTGCACCGCGACTGCCGGCGCCCTCCCAATGCTCTGCTCGCCCATTATCAGCAATGTCCTTGTCACCAAGACCCTCATCGATGGCGGTGCGGGGCTCAATGTTCTTTCCATCGAGACGTTCGACCGCCTCAAGGTGCCATATGATCAGCTGTAGCCCACTGAGCCCTTCTCAGGGGTGACCGACGGCTCCACCACTCCGATAGGGCAGATCCGCCTCCCTATCACCTTCGGCCAACGCGACAACTACCGCACCGAGCTCATTGACTTCAACGTCACCCACATCTGCCTCCCGTAGAATGCCATCCTTGGATATCCAGCCCTGGCCAAGTTCATGGCGGTGACCCACCATGGCTACAATGTCCTCAAGATGCAGGGGAACCGTGACATCATCAAGATCGTCTGCGAGGAGAAGGACGCGGTGTGTTCCCTCGAGCGCGCCTACCAGGCTGCGGCGATCGAAGACCCAGACCATGAAGGCGCCATCTACCCTCCTAAGGCTATCCCCAAGAAGAAGAAGCAGCTGCTCCGCCAAGAGCCTTAGGAGCGCAGTGTCTCCAGCCGCACCACCTCAGGACCCGCGCCCGCAGATGGGGCGCCTCCCTCCCTTGCATAGGAAGGCGCGCCCGGCGCCCTCCTCAGGCTGGGCTCTGGGGCTCTCTTCTAGAGGGCCTCTGACTTAGCCAACGTCACGAGGGAGGCGCTTGGGAACCACATGGAGGCATGCTTCGTCACACACTTCCCTCACGAGGGCACAAGGCACGGGGTGCCAGGTGCTTAGGAGTTCATCACCAAGGCAACCGAGGAGCTTCAGGAGGCGAGAGCCATGCGCGGCGACCATCGCCTACCGCCTGGCGCGGCCCCTTGTCCTGGCAAGGACAATGAGCTGCGCGTCTGCGTCAACATCCCAGGGCTCTGCAGAGCCGCATCCCAGGAACGCTTCTAGCCTTCACGCATTGGTCGGTGTGAGAGTCCACCTAACAGCTATGTTCCCATGCCATTCGGCTTGCCAAACGCGACTATTACCTTCCAGCGTTGCCTGCGAAGTGTTCTGGCAGCTCAGGAGGCTAGGCACCATGCGGTCCTGGCGGAGATGGCGACGGTTCTTCAGGAGCCTCCCGAGCCTCCGGAGGTTCAGGACCCAGGCGGCTCATGAGGAGCAGCCCTGCACGCGTCTCCAGCTACTTCAACATCTCTTCAGCAACAGTGCCAGGTGACATTTTCCGATTTATTCTGTTGGGGGCGCCCCTTGGGCTGCATCATCCCCAGGCCACGTGGGTCTATCCCTGTGGCATCTATCATTCTTGCATCTATCCGAACTAGCTTTACCTCCTCCCATAAGCTGATTTATGTTGCCACCTGCTCGGTTGTCGCCCTTCGCGGCCTCCCTCATTGCCGGCCGGCCTCCTGCTCATCCCGTAATGGGGGCTACACATGCTGACACGGTGCTTGTGCTCGGGTCCGTCCCTGTAACGCTGATAAACCTGAGAGATCAAGCTCTGGCTCGCGGCCCATCCCGCGCACGTCACCTCACCAGATCCTTAGTGCCTTCGTCTTCTTGCGGAAAGATCAGAGGTAGGGTAGCAAGCGCGATTTTAAGTTATGATCTCCCCTCGGGCTAACCCATAGGAATCTCCAGAGCTTGGCTACGGGTGGCTCCGCCAGCTGCCCCCTTTTCACGCGATTCGCTTGCACGTTAAAGGGGGCTCCCGAGCATCGCGCCTCGGGAGCTCCTACTGACTCTCCAACCCTCACCCCCTGGCCTTGACCACGACATCGCGACCTGGCATACCAGCGGTGGTAGAGCTTCGCTCGAGGGTCCGGACCCGAGGACGTAGAGCACTTAGATGAGTGAGGAAAGGGGAGGTTGGCACAAGCCTACCTGGGGGCACCACCACCGAAACGCAAATCGGGTGCTACGCAAGGAATCACCTCTCGCTCGTTAAGATAAGTCACCTGTTCATGTTAACGCAACGCCACTGTCTGGAGTTTCGACTCTTGCAGCCTTGCTCCGGCAATGCCGCCTTCCTTTCCAGCCTTCTGGAAGTTGCTTGCATGACAAAGGGGACCTCTTGAGCATCACGCCTCAGGAGCTCTTACCGGACCTTGGGCCGCTCGCCTCCTGGTCTTGACCACGACATCGTGACCTGGCATACCAGCGATGGTCGGAGCTTGCCTGGGGACTGGGACCTGCCGGCGTAGAGCGGCAAGCTACTGCGAGGACGAAAAGGGGGGACAATGCCGAGCAAGACGTGCAGCCGCAACATTATAGTAGGAATAATAAATATTGAAGCAAAAGCATTACATGTTCTTTACACACCCCAACGGGGTTCGTCTCGCTTCCTCGCAGGGAACAAAAGAAGAAAAACCTCACGGAGCCCTGACTACGGACGTCGCCACCGACGCCATCATCAATAGTGGGCCACGGGAGGCCGACGCCAACCCCATCCAGGTCATCGATGACGCCGAGCGGATGGCGCTGCTGCGCTTTGGGCACGGCGAGAGCTCGGAGGCACGTAGCTGTCGTCGCTCGACTCCAGGGACTCGCTAGGCTCAGGAGAGTCATTGGACTCCCAGGAGTCATCGCTGCTGCTCGAGGAGCTATCGACAGGAACGGGGCAGGCTCGACGCCTGCTGCCGCGCCATCCTAGCGGCTTCCTCCAGGGCAGCACTCCAGGCGGCGGCCTTCCTCGTCGAAGACCTTGAAGAACAGCATGGAGGCGTCGTCGTACTCGAAGTGGATGGCGAGGGCCCCCTCCGCACGGCAAGCGCGGGCGACCTCGCCCCATCCTCGGGTCATGAAGATCTTGCCTTGGGGGACGACCTCGACCTCCGCCCCCGTAGCCAGACTGCAGCACCCGGCGTGTTGCACCCACAGCTCGAGCGGCCCCCTCGGCGGCATCTCCTCGGCGAAGGACCGCGAAAACCCGATCCAAGTGTGCGGCGGCATCGCCGCCCACATCATGAATTCACGCGAGGAGCCTTCGGCGTGGGTTCGCGGGCTAGCCGGCCGCACGGCCCCAGCCTGGTCACCGCGGCCGTGGCTCGCGCGGCGCGGGGCACCGCCGCCCTCTTCCGAGCCTTGCGCCTGGGCGTAGAGGGGGAGTGGGAAACCGGGTGGTGACCGCTCGTACCAGGGTCGCGTCACTTCTTGCCTCTCCCCGTCGTCGTGACGAGGCCTGGACCTTTTCTTCGGTGGGAGCAGTTCAGGCTCCTCGCAGGGGACCTTCCCTTTTTCCGTCGCAGAAAACCTCCTAATCGGTGCCATGGATACTACAGCAAGATGGGAAGGCAGAAAGGAAAAAGAAAGAGCAGGCAACGAGAAGAAGGAGATGAGGCAAAGAAGGCTTCGCCCCTCCCCTCATTTATAGCCAAGAGGAGGCCAAACGCCGAAATGATGATTTTTCTTTGCATGCAGCAGAGTCTCGTCAAGTCAAACAGTTGGCGAGGCAGCATGGGGAAGCGGAGGCGCCCACGTCCCATCAATCGCCACATGTCGACCAAGGTCGCAGGCGGTTGGGGCCCGTAGCGCTCCACCCTTGCCCTTTGTCTTCGCCTCGAAGCCAAGTTTGAGCGCGCCTTGGGCACGGGGGATACTGTCGGAGTCCTGGGAACGGGGGTGCCCAGACATGCCTGTCTGCGGCCCATGGCGTGGCTCCATCGACGGCCCGGTACGGCCCAGCTTCAGCAACAACAACCCAAGACCCTCGCGAGGCGGACGACACCAAGACCTCCCTCAGGGGCGGCCTCACCAGGCCAGCTCCCGAGGAGCGGAGATATCAATGCAGGGTGCACCTCGCGAGGTTCATATGACGTGAACCATGAAGACCAAGGCCAGGCGGGCGCAGTGCGCCAGTTTCCTCTTTGGTGCTAAGGAGGCAAGCGCAGGCGCGGAGTCCCGAGGAATCAAGCAAAGGTTTCCATATCGGTGCAACAAGACCAAGACCACCAGGACGACCGGACGGAGGTCATCGTGGAGCCCACTGCAGCGTCAACACCAGAGCCTTTTGCAGGCAAAGACTACTTTTGTCAGGATAGCTTGTACTAGTTGTGCCCCTTCAAATTTGGCCGTTGTAGGATTCCTTTCTGCCTACATTTGGGAAGAGGACCAAGTCCACTATAAATAGGACTTAGCCACCACCATAGAGGAGGACGGATTGATTCCTCCCAAACCACCTCACCAGCTCATCGAGCTCAAGAACGCCTCACCTCCTGAGGCTGTTCATCCACTGTACTAGTTCATCCTCAGCCCCTCGAGTCAATCCACCACAAAGCTGGAGTAGGGTATTACACCGCAAGGTGGCCCGAACCAGGATAAACTGCAGTGTCCCTTGTCCCTTGGGTTCGTCGAGCTAGGTGTCACGACCGGATTTTTGGGATATAAATTCCCAGAAAAGCGGCCTGTGCGCTCATCAGCCCCAGGATTACTGTTAGCTGATGAGGTACCAACTTGATATAAGAATTCCAAGCAAGTACAAAAATATGTAGTACAAGACCATTTAGGCTTAGGAGTACAACACTTGGTTACTAGTGGTTGAGGGCGGAAGCGGTTGGATACATCTTCGTCTATGGGACTCCATTTCCCACAAGAACAGCTGACCAGGATAACTCCTATCTTCGCGAGGCTGCAAACGTCAACGCGTAGGTTCCGAGGTTGTCACCGCGATGCTTATCTCCAAGCAAGGAATCTGGCCAAGACAATAGCCAGGGACAAGCCAGTGAGTACGTTTGAATGTACTCGCAAACATTAAGAACACGGGTATAATATATCAAACATGCTCCGGGTTAATTAGATGATCACACGTCTGTCACGAAATATACGAAAGACCAAGATGCACACATATGGTTAAAAATATACCAAAACAAAATACTGGGTGCCAAACGAGTGTCTGAATGACTCCTCGAGCGGAAAATGCAGAATAGTAATACTGGTGCCAAACGAGTGTCTGAATGACTCCTCGAGCGGAAAATGCAGAAATAATAATGCCGCAGTCGGGCGTCGGGGCGACACCACATAAAGGGCTTATAAGAGAATAATCACAGTGAATATCCAGGAGGTAGAACCATCCCAGGGATACTCAATAATATACGTAATATAAATGGTTAGTCCAAAAATAAATAAGGATCAAAATCCACATGTGCCACAATCATAAACAATATATAGTACAGTCGTTTCTCCATCCAAAAAAACCGATAATTTAGTCAAGCCGTATCTCCATCCGAATACCGTTACTACGTTCCAGTTAAATCGTTCTCCATCCGAATACCGTTACTGAGACTCAACTCAGACTATGGTTTTTACTCAAGGACATGACTATCCAACAGGATATATCCTCTGCAGAGGGAGTACCATTTTCAACGAGTAACGGGATTACTCAGTCCCTTGGGACTAATTCCATCTACGGTCTTTTGATTGAAAACACGCCTGACCTGCACACACCAGCTTAACTCACCAGTGTCTGGAATCACCCACGACACCTGCCAAGCAAAACTCTAAGTGGGGAGGCTACAACCTCGACGTAGCATGGGATCACAAAATTTATACCGCGCACAAACTGGGGAGCTACCCCTTCGGCTACAACCAAAACACCCATGCCCCCGGACCGGATGACTGGCTTTAATCCATGGCCATGGGACCCTCATCACGGCCTCTCTGTACGGTGTGTGCTTTGGAAAGGGGTTGACAACCTACTGAACCATACCCTGTCCCCTGCAGGGACGAGTGGTGGTACCGACAAAGAAGGAAGCTATTGATCAAGACTCGGTCTACAACCGACTCAGGTGGTCCATGTATCCACGAACAATATTACCACTAGTGAAATAAATCACCACTCCTAGAGCCTCACCATGCTATGCCGGGCATACTCGTCTCGACGAGGGATTAGGGACAAGCTCGTGTCTACCCAAGACCACGACTTTCCCGGCTTCCTACCGGTGTGCAAGAGAAGCTCACGAGGATGACCCAAATCACTAGTGTATCCATTGCTGACCACAAAACAACTCCAAAGTGCACTCCTGCACGAGACCATATCGATACGTAAAGCTATCACATACTCCAAGTCAAAAGGTGTTGTGATCGCATCCAAACACCACAACAAAATATTATGCCAGAGTTCAGAAATGCTTGCCTTCAAGAGTATGCATAGGATGCACTTTTTGGAAGCTTCCCTTTTCCTCCAAAATCCTATTTTGCAAATATACAAATAACAAATATTTCAAACACAGTACCAAAAGTTGTCTCAAATAATTTTGAAATAAATCTTAAAATAAACTAGATGAAAATTGAGAGAGGTAGGAAAAAGAATCAACTCATTTGGAGTTTTATTTTAAAAGTTATATCCAGTCAAAGTTTGGTCAAATCTCTGTTTTTAAATAAAACCAGAAAAGAAAACAATTCAGAAGAAATTACGCTTTCGCAGTAGAGAAGACGCACTCGGGAGTTTGCGCCTTCACTTAAACAGAGGGAGCGGTCGCGCGGGTCACTAACAGTGGGTCCAGAGGGCCCACTGGTCAGGTTTGACCGTTTCTTCCCTCCTTCTCCTCTCTTCTGCCCGACGGGAGCGGGGCTCCGGTGATCGCCGTCGATGCACGGCAGCGCCTCATGGGCATCCAAGGGCGGGGATGGAACGGCTAGACCGAGGCGGTCCTTTGGGTGGTTGATGGGTCGTCGGAGGTGGAAGGAATCGCCGGCGGCGAGCTCCGCGGCGGAGAAAAGCTATGGTGGTGAAGTGACTTTGGTGCTCCGGTGGTCTCCGATCGAAGTTGAGTAGCTGGGCAGCTCCGCAAGGACCAGAGGGAGCGACTGGTGGTGTTGGAATGGTGGGGGAGGGCTTGGCTGTGACGAACGGCACTGGATTGCGGCGGCGACCGAACTTGCCAGAGTTGAGGAAGATGGCCACTACGGGTCGATCTACTGCGTGGGAAGCTCTACGGGGAGTGTCTGATGTCGCCTGAAGCTTTGAACGAGCTCGGGGTTCCCTTTTATAACGTGACGAGGCTGGCTCCACGACGGCAGAAGATAAGATCGCCGGCGACCACTTTCCTGTAGTTGCAGGGTATCGTGGCGGCGACGAACGCGTTCCGACGAGCGGGAGGATAAGCACGGCCTGTGCTCCGGGGCAGCTGGCGTGCGCTGGTGGTTTGGGCGGCATCGCCCGCGGCGGAATCCGCTGCCGACGCCGGCGTGCTGCCAAGGCGGCGCTGCAGAGTGCCAGGGGGAGCTTGGAGGGTACTGGAGAGAGGGCGAGTGCCTGGCGGGGTTCGGCAGGCGAGCAGGGGTCAGAGATGGGACGCGACGAGGGCGGCAGTGCGGCGTGTCGGCGTAGTGCGCGCGCGTGCAAAACGTGCGCTCTGGGCGCGCCCAGAGCACGCACGGCACCCGCTCGACGAAATGCCAGCGCGCTCTAGAGCTCGAGGGTGGAGCTGGCACTGCACAGGATGGAGGTAGGGGTAACAAGGCACTCAGTGGACAAGGTGGGTAGGTCAGGGGTTCAAGTCCACAATGCAAACCGGAGAGCTTGCCAAAAATGACTGTGCACACCAGGTGTTCGACAGAATGTCATATGCGCTTCGGCAACTCTTGGAGTGGCCAAAATCTCCAGATCAGTGTCTCTTTAGATGCAGGAGATGGTGGTAAGATTAGTTTGGCAAAAACGGAAAGTTGATAGTGCAAGAATTTTAGAAAACCAGTTATGGGCAGAAACTAAAGGCTGACATTGCATGCACCAAATATATGCCAAAGGGTCCAATCTCCTGGACTTAAGAGTTTGGTAGGGAGGACTATAGGTAGTAAAAAGCTCAAAGGTATTAGAGCAAAATAAAAATGGGTTGCAGTACAAATCACTAAACTGGACCAGAATGGAAATGAAGATGATTCACTTAAATTTTTCAAAGAACATTACTGGGTTTTTGCTTGAAGATGAATTGTATGCATCCATTGACATCTCCAAACACTTGGAAGAATTTTTAGAAGAATATTTAAATGGGTTGCACTGCAAAAGTGCCTACTGGACCAGATTGGAAAAGTTGGTGAAGAGCTCAAAATCTCCATTGACCAAAAAATGTTTTTGCATAAAAGTGATGGGGAAAACTCACATGACATCCCCAAATTTTGGTGAATTTTTTTGAAGCATTTATCAAATGGTTGCAATGCAAAAAGGAGCTCCAAATTTATGAAAGATCATTTTAAAAGAATTAAAACTCATGAAAAATAATTTTGCAAATAAATCCACTGATAAAGGATTGATTTTATAAAGAGGGCACACAAGTCCAAAAATACTCTTTGAAGGTTTTTTCCCCACTTGAAGCAAAAATCCAAAAATCATAAAAGGTAAAACTGGACAAATGGAAAAGTTTTATTTCCTGGCAACATTTTAATAAATAAATAAAACAAGGCCAAAATTTTGGGTGTCACAACACTACCCCCCCTTAAGAAAAATCTCGTCCTCGAGATTTGTTAAAAGTTGCTTTGAACAAGAATTGTTTTGAAACAAATTTGTTTTTATCAAAGGAATCCTTCAAATGCACAAAAACAAAACGGCTACAGTGAGAGGGTAATAAGTGGTGTAAAACCACAGTGTGTTGCACTGGCGCAGCGTGGAAAAATCCACGGTTAGGGAAAACGAGATATTTCTACGGGGATACAGTAATTTATAATAAATTCTAAATTACTAAAATACGCTGGTCGCACCCGAGAGCACAGTGCTCTCTCTGGCTGACAGGTGGGCCCAGGGCCCACTGTCGGCCTCTTCTCCTTCCTCTGGCTCTGTCTCTCTCGCGCGCGTTCTCCCGCGCTTCCTCCACCGGCGATGCCTAGCTCGTAGGGCATCGAGGCCGTACCGTGGTAGTGCGCGGCGTGCACTCACCTCGCGGGCCAGGGCGCTGTCGGCACTGCTCGCGGACTCGCCTCCGAACACCGGCGGTCGAGCGACGAGTGGCGCTGGTGGACCTCGCCCACCGTACACCGATCTCGGGCTATAAAACGATCATGGTGCTCCTCTCTTCTTCCTCACACCTGGCCTCACTTCCACTTCTCCATCCTTCTCCTCCATAGCTGCTGGCAGGAGCTCGAGCCGAGGCTCTAATGGCGGAGGTAATGCCGGACAGGTATGTGGTCCTGGTGTGTGGAGGCTTGGCGGTGCTGCTGGGGTTCTCCGTGCTCCTGTGCGCGATGATCCTGGATGATCGTCATGATGCTGCCGCTTGAGTGTTAGCTCTTCGCCGTGGCGGCGATCACGTGGATTAGGCGCGGCCTCGGGGCTAACTGCTGTCGGAGTGCTGGGGCAGCTCACGCTCGAATGAACGCTCACAAATCTCTATTACTGAGACTGTGGTGTCCTCGAGTGTGGTTAGATAGGCGCAAAAATGTGCTCAAGGATTTGTAATAGTGCTCGAGGTCGAGTGGTGGCTGCGGAGAGTTTGCTGCTACGATGCTGCGCGAATAAAAAACCTATGTCGTGAAAATATGCATACACGCAGCGATAACTCGGGGAAAGGAATCTCCTCAAAACATGTTGCGAGAGACAAAAAAAATTAACACAAAACTAACAGCAGTAAAACTGCTCACAAAACAGGAACTAAGGAAAATCGGATCCGTCGCACAAAATTTTTACGAACATGCTGTGATACATAAATACACGTACTGGGACAATAAATACATCAGAGGCGTTTACATGGAAAACGGTAAAAAGACAGGGTCCTGAGAAAATGCCTCTGGCACTGGGGCACACTCCTCTTCTATCGGGGGAAGCGGGTTGACCAGTCGATGAATGCGCCCTTCTTGGTCAGGCCTCAGTGGTCTGCCAATAGCGATCCGAGGATTTAAATCAGCGAGGCTCTGGAGATAACCCATTACTCGCTGAGTTAAACGCGCCTGAGCGATGACGTACTGGGCAAGGTTGGCCAGTACCGGATCTCTCTCAATGCGCCCACCGGGAAAAGATGCAACTTCTCCGGGTGCTGCACGGCTCGGAAAATAATAGTACCCTCGCTCACTGGCATAGGGCACTGCGAATCGAAGACGAGCGAGCGCCTCGTACGCAGCAGCTTCTATAGCCATATGCGGAGTCGGCATGGATTTCCCCACGAAGGAGACTTCCGTTGGGTCTTGGTTTGGGTAGGCGGGAGGGATGTGCACCACTGCCCAATATTTCGAGGTGGAAGGAGTGATCCTCGATTTGAGTAACTCGTACTGGGGTGGATGGGTGGCACTCATAGTACTGCAGGTAAAGTCCCACAATAACTTGACAAAACTGCCCGGGGTCGCGTCTGGGGTTCTCAGATAAATACTGGGGGTCGACATGGCAAGGAATGGCTGTGAGCGCTGCGCACAAAGGTCAGGGGTGCTTGGCAAGGTCACGAAGTGGCCTTTATATAACACCGGGGCTGGGATTAATTACTGGAGAAAAAGTGACTGGATGCCGACCCTATTCTCGGGTCAACGCCACAGATATACATATCACATACAGGTGACGCATTACTGTGGGTGCCGACGGGGTTGGTCTTGGTAGTTGCGCCCGAGATATAATAATGCAACTGTACGCCAACGTACACATGCATAGCCACTACTCAAAAAAAATAAGAGCGCTCAAACAGACAGCATGTAACAAAAGCGATACAAGGCCACACATTACAAAGCGTAGGAAAACTAAGGCTCGATACAACTTTGAGCGACTTAGTCTACTTCGTTAATGTCTAAGTGGGCTGGCCTTGCGGACGCCGATGCTTCTCCACGGTTCTCACCGTCGGGATTTGCTGGCTGAGGCTGAGGTGCTGCAGAGTCGGGGAAATGGTGATGACCATCGCGGGGGTTGTTGGCCACAATCCCGTTGGAATGGGTTCCCAAAAGGCGACGAAGCGCTTCTGGGGTCACCAAAGTGCTCTGGTTGATGGCTGGCGCAGACCTCAAGGGATCGATCGGGTGTCCGAACAGCACGACTGGGTTGTCGGTGTCGGGCTCCGCTTCTCTCCTCGCCGGGGCTCGGCGAACCAGCTCTCCACGAGCTGCGATCAGATCAAGAGTGACCTGGTCGAACAGTTGCTCTAGTGCGCTTACATAGCGCACCAGATGCAACAGCGCAGGATCCGTCTCGTGGTCTCCGTTGGCAACTTGGGGCGGCCTACCATACCCGTCACGACTGGGGTAGTAGTAGAACGAGCGACAATTAACTCTGGGCGACAGGTGCTGGAGTTGAACTATAGCTTCGCGGGCTGCCAGTTGGATGGCTTGCGGCTCGAAGGAAGTTGTCCTTCCCGTGAACCTGTAGGGGCGCTCTAGCGATAGACCCCTACCGTAGATGTGCACAGTGGCCCAGTACTGACGGCACTCACCGTACATGGGTCCCTGGTACACAACATACTCAGGAGGCTCTTCTAACGCATAGGCACGGCGGGTGAGGTCTGCGAGCACGGTCACAAAACCTCCAAGGTTGGTCACTGTGGTCTCATTGTGAACAATGCGGCCAGGCATCGTGGCTCGGTTTGGGGGAAAGAGGCTGTGTTGTGATTGAGGCTAGCGTGCCCTTTTTATAGGGAAAGGGGATGGAGTCTTCCTCCGCACGCTTGAGATAGAGACGGGTTGGGTGTCGGTCACTGGCGCGTGATCGGCGGGCTAGGCTGATAGGTTGGGCACCGTCCGCCGAAAAGGGCGTCGGGTCACTGTGGGGCTACCTTACGCTGGAAGCTTGACCGGGGTTAGGCTAAGGTCTGGTGGTTTGGGTTAACCTAGGTTTATTGACCTGGCTAGGATAGGATTAGCCAATGGTTAGCCTGGCTCTGATACCAAGTCTGTCACGACCGGATTTTTGGGATATAAATTCCCAGAAAAGCGGCCTGTGCGCTCATCAGCCCCAGGATTACTGTTAGCTGATGAGGTACCAACTTGATACAAGAATTCCAAGCAAGTACAAAAATATGTAGTACAAGACCATTTAGGCTTAGGAGTACAACACTTGGTTACTAGTGGTTGAGGGCGGAAGCGGTTGGATACATCTGCGTCTATGGGACTCCATTTCCCACAAGAACAGCTGACCAGGATAACTCCTATCTTCGCGAGGCTGCAAACGTCAACGCGTAGGTTCCGAGGTTGTCACCGCGATGCTTATCTCCAAGCAAGGAATCTGGCCAAGACAATAGCCAGGGACAAGCCAGTGAGTACGTTTGAATGTACTCGCAAACATTAAGAACACGGGTATAATATATCAAACATGCTCCGGGTTAATTAGATGATCACACGTCTGTCACGAAATATACGAAAGACCAAGATGCACACATATGGTTAAAAATATACCAAAACAAAATACTGGGTGCCAAACGAGTGTCTGAATGACTCCTCGAGCGGAAAATGCAGAATAGTAATACTGGTGCCAAACGAGTGTCTGAATGACTCCTCGAGCGGAAAATGCAGAAATAATAATGCCGCAGTCGGGCGTCGGGGCGACACCACATAAAGGGCTTATAAGAGAATAATCACAGTGAATATCCAGGAGGTAGAACCATCCCAAGGATACTCAATAATATATGTAATATAAATAGTTAGTCCAAAAATAAATAAGGATCAAAATCCACATGTGCCACAATCATAAACAATATATAGTACAGTCGTTTCTCCATCCAAAAAAACCGATAATTTAGTCAAGCCGTATCTCCATCCGAATACCGTTACTACGTTCCAGTTAAATCATTCTCCATCCGAATACCGTTACTGAGACTCAACTCAGACTATGGTTTTTACTCAAGGACATGACTATCCAACAGGATATATCCTCTGCAGAGGGAGTACCATTTTCCACGAGTAACGGGATTACTCAGTCCCTTGGGACTAATTCCGTCTACGGTCTTTTGATTGAAAACACGCCTGACCTGCACACACCAGCTTAACTCACCAGTGTCTGGAATCACCCACGACACCTACCAAGCAAAACTCTAAGTGGGGAGGCTACAACCTCGACGTAGCATGGGATCACAAAATTTATACCGCGCGCAAACTGGGGAGCTACCCCTTCGGCTACAACCGAAACACCCATGCCCCCGGACCGGATGACTTGCTTTAATCCATGGCCATGGGACCCTCATCACAGCCTCTCTGTACGGTGTGTGCTTTGGAAAGGGGTTGACAACCTAGTGAACCATACCCTGTCCCCTACAGGGACGAGTGGTGGTACCGACAAAGAAGGAAGCTATTGATCAAGACTCGGTCTACAACCGACTCAGGTGGTCCAAGTATCCACCAACAATATTACCACTAGTGAAATAAATCACCACTCCTCGAGCCTCACCATGCTATGCCGGGCATACTCGTCTCGACGAGGGATTAGGGACAAGCTCGTGTCTACCCAAGACCACGACTTTCCCGGCTTCCTACCGGTGTGCAAGAGAAGCTCACGAGGATGACCCAAATCACTAGTGTATCCATTGCTGACCACAAAACAACTCCAAAGTGCAGTCCTGCACGAGACCATATTGATACATAAAGCTATCACATACTCCAAGTCAAAAGGTGTTGTGATCGCATCCAAACACCACAACAAAATATTATGCCAGAGTTCAGAAATGCTTGCCTTCAAGAGTATGCATAGGATGCACTTTTTGGAAGCTTCCCTTTTCCTCCAAAATCCTATTTTGCAAATATACAAATAACAAATATTTCAAACACAGTACCAAAAGTTGTCTCAAATATTTTTTAAATAAATCTTAAAATAAACTAGATGAAAATTGAGAGAGGTAGGAAAAAGAATCAACTCATTTGGAGTTTTATTTTAAACGTTATAGCCAGTCAAAGTTTGGTCAAATCTCTGTTTTTAAATAAAACCAGAAAAGAAAACAATTCAGAAGAAAATACGCTTTCGCAGTAGAGGAGACGCACTCGGGAGTTTGCGCCTTCACTTAAACAGAGGGAGCGGTCGCGCGGGTCACTGACAGTGGGTCCAGAGGGCCCACTGGTCAGGTTTGACCGTTTCTTCCCTCCTTCTCCTCTCTTCTGCCCGACGGGAGCGGGGCTCCGGCGATCGCCGTCGACGAACGGCAACGCCTCATGGGCATCCAAGGGCGGGGATGGAACGGCTAGACCGAGGCGGTCCTTTGGGTGGTTGATGGGTCGTCGGAGGTGGAAGGAATCGCCGGCGGCGAGCTCCGCGGCGGAGAAAAGCTACGGTGGTGAAGTGACTTTGGTGCTCCGGTGGTCTCCGATCGAAGTTGAGTAGCTGGGCAGCTCCGCAAGGACCAGAGGGAGCGACTGGTGGTGTTGGATTGGTGGGGGAGGGCTTGGCTGTGACGAACGGCACTGGATTGCGGCAGCGACCGAACATGCCAGAGTTGAGGAAGATGGCCACTACGGGTCGATCTACTGCGTGGGAAGCTCTACGGGGAGTGTCTGATGTCGCCTGAAGCCTTGAACGAGCTCGGGGTTCCCTTTTATAATGTGACAAGGCTGGCTCCGCGGCGGCAGAAGATAAGATCGCCGGCGACCACTTTCCTGTAGTTGCAGGGTATCGTGGCGGCGACGAACGCGTTCCGACGAGCGGGAGGATAAGCACGGCCTGTGCTCCGGGGCAGCTGGCGTGCGCTGGTGGTTTGGGCGGCGCCGCCCGCAGCAGAATCCGCTGCCGACGCCGGCGTGCTGCCAAGGCGGCGCTGCAGAGTGCCAGGGGGAGCTTGGAGGGTACTGGAGAGAGGGCGAGTGCCTGGCGGGGTTCGGCAGGCGAGCAGGGGTCAGAGATGGGACGCGACGAGGGCGGCAGTGCGGCGTGTCGGCGTAGTGCGCGCGCGTGCAAAACGTGCGCTCTGGGCGCGCCCAGAGCACGCACGGCACCCGCTCGACGAAATGCCAGCGCGCTCTAGAGCTCGAGGGTGGAGCTGGCACTGCACAGGATGGAGGTAGGGGTAACAAGGCACTCAGTGGACAAGGTGGGTAGGTCAGGGGTTCAAGTCCACAATGCAAACCCGAGAGCTTGCCAAAAATGACTGTGCACACCAGGTGTTCGACAGAATGTCATATGCACTTCGGCAACTCTTGGAGTGGCCAAAATCTCCAGATCAGTGTCTCTTTAGATGCAGGAGATGGTGGTAAGATTAGTTTGGTAAAAACGGAAAGTTGATAGTGCAAGAATTTTAGAAAACCAGTTTTGGGCAGAAACTAAAGGCTGACATTGCATGCACCAAAAATATGCCAAAGGGTCCAATCTCCTGGACTTAAGAGTTTGGTAGGGAGGACTATAGGTAGGAAAAAGCTCAAAGGTATTAGAGCAAAATAAAAATGGGTTGCAGTACAAATCACTAAACTGGACCAGAATGGAAATGAAGATGATTCACTTAAATTTTTCAAAGAACATTACTGGGTTTTTGCTTGAAGATGAATTGTATGCATCCATTGACATCTCCAAACACTTGGAAGAATTTTTAGAAGAATATTTAAATGGGTTGCAGTGCAAAAGTGCCTACTGGACCAGATTGGAAAAGTTGGTGAAGAGCTCAAAATCTCCAATGACCAAAAAATGTTTTTGCATAAAAGTGATGGGGAAAACTCACATGACATCCCCAAATTTTGGTGAAATTTTTAGAAGCATTTATCAAATGGTTGCAGTGCAAAAAGGAGCTCCAAATTTATGAAAGATCATTTTAAAAGAATTAAAAGTCATGAAAAATAATTTTGCAAATAAATCCACTGATAAAGGATTGATTTTATAAAGAGGGCACACAAGTCCAAAAATACTCTTTGAAGGTTTTTTTCCCACTTGAAGGAAAAATCCAAAAATTCATAAAAGGTAAAACTGGACAAATGGAAAAGTTTTATTTCCTGGCAACATTTTAATAAATAAAAAAAACAAGGCCAAAATTTTGGGTGTCACACTAGGCTGTGGAATCCTTTAGCAGGCATACTGGGAAGAGGGAGTTCTTCGCACATACTCCATAGTTTGAACTTCTCAAGGGTCTGCGGAACCCCGAATCCGACAGGATTGTTAGATATGTTGAAGTCTTGTGTGGGAAAATAAAATATCCTACTGATTTTCTTGTTCTTGGTTCCCCACAAGATGACTTTTTACCTATGATCTTTGGTAGACCTTTCTTGAACACCGTTAATGCTAAAATAGATTGTAAGAAACAAACTGTCGGTGTTAGCTTTGGTAATGAGTCTCATGAGTTTAATTTTTCCAAGTTTAGTAGAAAACCTCATAAAAAAGAATTTCCTAGTAAGGATGAAATAATTAGTTTTCCTTCTATTGTTGTGCCTCCTACCGATCCTCTAAAACAATATCTGCTAGACCATGAAAATGATTTACATATGCATGAAAGAAATGAAATAGATAAGATCTTCTTTGAACAACGTCCTCTGCTTAAACACAATTTGCCTATTGAAACTCTAGGAGGTCCTCCTCCACCTAAAGGTGATCCTGTGTTTGAATTAAAACAATTGCCAGACAGTTTGAAATATGCTTATCTTGATGAGAAGAAGATATATCCTGTTATTATTAGTGCTAACTTTTGAGAACATGAAGAAGAAATATTATTGAAAGTTCTAAGGAAGCACCGAGCTGCCATTGGATATACTCTTGATGATTTAAAGGGCATTAGTCCCACTCTATGTCAGCACAAAATTAATATGGATCCTGATGCTAAACCCGTTGTTGATCACCAACGTCGGTTAAATCCGAAGATGTGAAGGAAGTTGTAAGAACGGAAATATTAAAACTTCCGGAAGCAGGTATAATCTATCCTATAGCTGATAGTAGATGGGTAAGTCCTGTTCATTGTGTCCCTAAGAAGGGAGGTATTACTGTTGTTCCTAATGAAAAAAATGAACTCATCCCACAAAGAATTGTTACAGGCTATAGAATGGTAATTGATTTTAGAAAGTTAAATAAAGCAACTAGAAAGGATCATTACCCTCTGCCTTTTATTGATCAAATGCTAGAAAGATTATCTAAGCACACACATTTTTGCTTCCTTGAAGGATATTCTGGCTTTTCACAAATACTTGTTTCTCAACCTGATCAAGAAAATACCACTTTTACATGTCGCTTTGGAACTTATGCTTATAGACGTATGCCTTTTGGTTTATGCAATGCACCTGCTACCTTTCAAAGTTGTATGACTACTATATTCTCTGATTTTTGTGAAAAGATTGTTGAGGTTTTCATGGATGACTTTTCTGTTTATGGGAAGTCTTTTGATGATTGTTTAAGCAATCTTGATCAAGTTTTGCAGAGATATGACCGAACAAATCTTGTCTTGAATTGGGAGAAGTGCCACTTTATGGTTAATGAAGGTATTGTTTTGGGCCATAAAATTTCTGAAAGAGGTATTGAGGTGGACAAAGCTATGGTTGATGCAATTGAGAAAATGCCATGTCCTAAAGATATCAAAGATATTCCTAGTTTCCTTGGTCATGCTGGTTTCTATAGGAGATTTATCAAAGACTTTTCTAAAATTTCTAGGCCCCTTACAAATCTTCTGCAAAAGGATGTTCCTTTTGTTTTTGATGATGATTGTTTAGAAGCCTTTGAAACACTCAAGAAAGCCTTAATTTCTGCACCTATTGTTCAACCACCTGACTGGAACTTGCCTTTCAAAATTATGTGTGATGCTAGTGATTATGCTGTTGGTCCTGTTCTAGGACAAAGAGGTTATAAGAAACTAAATGTTATTCATTATGCTAGTAAAACTCTAGACAGTGCACAACGAAATTATGCTACTACTGAAAAAGAATTTCTAGCAGTGGCGTTTGCTTGTGATAAATTTAGATCTTACATTGTTGACTCTAAAGTTATCGTTCACACCGACCATGCTGCTATTAAATATCTTATTGAAAAGAAAGATGCTAAACCTAGACTTATTCGATGGGTTCTCTTGTTACAAGAAATTGATTTACACATCACTGATAGAAAAGCAGCAGTCAACCCAGTAGCTGATAATTTGTCTAGGCCTGAGAATGTCCTTGATGACCCACTACCCATTGATGATAGTTTTACTGATGAGCAGATAGCTGCAATAAATGTTTCTAATAACACTCCTTGGTATGCTGATAATGCTAATTACATTGTTGCCAAATATCTACCACCTAGCTTTACATACCAACAAAAGAAAAAATTCTTCTATGATTTAAGACATTACTTCTGGGATGATCCACATCTTTATAAAGAAGGAGTAGATGGTATTATTAGACGTTGTGTACCTGAGCATGAACAGGGACAAATCCTATGAAAATGTCACTCCGAAGCATATGGAGGACATCATGCGGGAGATAGAACTGCTCACAAGGTATTGCAATCTGGGTTTTATTGGCCTACTCTCTTCAAGGATGCTCGTAAGTTTGTCTCATCTTGTCATGAATGTCAAAGAATAGGTAACATCGGTAAGCGTCAAGAAATGCCTATGAATTATTCACTTGCTATTGAACCATTTAATGTTTGGGGTTTTGATTACATGGGACCTTTTCCTTCCTCTAATGGGTATACACATATTTTGGTTGTTGTTGATTATGTTACTAAGTGGGTTGAATCTATTCCAACTAGTAGTGCTGATCACAACACCTCTATTAAAATGCTCAAGGAAGTTATTTTCCCAAGGTTTAGAGTCCCAAGATATTTAATGACTAATGGTGGTCACACTTTATTCATGGTGCTTCCCGTAAAACGCTTGCCAAGTATGATGTTAACCATAGA
This sequence comes from Aegilops tauschii subsp. strangulata, assembly GCF_002575655.3. Lineage (NCBI taxonomy): Eukaryota > Viridiplantae > Streptophyta > Magnoliopsida > Poales > Poaceae > Aegilops > Aegilops tauschii. Next base: position 328,171,642 of record NC_053041.3, on the reverse strand, counting down.
ATTGCATCACCCTATCATCCGTAGTCTAGTGGTCAAGTTGAACTTAGCAATAGATAAATAAAACTAATTTTGCAAAAGACTGTCAATAGGTCCTAGAAGAATTGGTCTAAGAAACTAGATGATGCACTTTGGGCTTATAGAACAACATATAAAAATCCTATGGGTATGTCTCCTTACAAAATGGTTTATGGAAAAGCTTGTCATTTGCCTCTTGAGTTAGAACATAAAGCATATTGGGCAATCAAAGAACTCAACTATGATTTCAAACTTGCCGGTGAAAAGAGGTTATTTGATATTAGCTCACTAAATGAATGGAGAACCCAAGCTTATGAAAATGCCAAGTTATTTAAAGAAAAAGTTAAAAGATGGCATGATAAAAGAATCCAAAAGCGTGAGTTCAAAGTTGGAGAATATGTTCTTTTGTACAACTCTCATTTCAGATTCTTTGCAGGAAAACTCCTCTCCAAATGGGAAGGACCCTATGTTATCGAGGAGGTTTATCGATCTGGAGCTATCAAAATAGATAATGCCGAAGGTACTAACCCGAAGGTTGTTAATGGGCAACGAATAAAACATTATATCTCAGGTACGCCCATTAATGTTGAAAGTAATATTATCATAACTATGACACCGGACGAACACATAAAAGTGTCCTTCCGGAACACTCGAGAATCGTGAAAAAGAGGAGGTACGTGATACGGTAAGTAAACGAACTACGAAAAATCCGCAAAAATATTTTATGTTAGTTTTGGAATATTTAGAAAATTAGGAAAATAAGAAACAACCAGGAAGGTCACCTTGGTGGGCACAAGACACCAGGGCGTGCCTGGGCGGTGGTTTGTGCCCACCTCGGGCACCTTCCTGACTCCATTTTTCTTCCGTTTGCTTGTTTCCCAAGATAAAAAATCTTTATATACCCTGCGAACCTATTGACCACCGTATCACGGAGAAATCTTCTATTTTCGTTTCCTTTTTGTTTTCTGACAGATCCAATCTACCAAGGCCACTTCACACTCCTCCAAGGACAAGTTCTTCGAGAATGTCATCAACCCATATCTGCGGGAGGTGATGCAACACCCTCAGTGTATCCAGATGCATGAGGGGGTGTTTCACATCCGCGATGTGCAAGGTCCCAAGGGGACGGGAACCGTGGAGGCCAGGCTTGAAGCTATGGAGCAGGAGATCTTCCAGTGCAAGGGGATGGTGCAACATGGACTCAATGCCAATCACCTCATGATTGCGGATTACACCCGTGATCTCAAGGTGGATGGCAAGTCCATGAAGGACATCATCTTCACCTTCAATGAGAAAATCAACTTCCTCCAAAGCTAGATCTACGATCTCTAAAACCAAGTCTTTGAATACGAGGCGAGGTTTAAAGGTATGAGTTTGGCTATTAGTTGCAGGACCCGTGAGACTCCTTCCTCCTCTTATGATGGTGAGCCCCTGCCATGGAAACCCGAGGACAAGATCGCCTCTACATCACCGCCAACTCCTTCTTCATCACCAAAAGAAAACTGAGTATCGGGTATGGGCTCTCCCCTTGGCTTTTGCCAAGCTTGGGGGAGGTGCCCCGGTATCGTATCATCCCCACGATCTTTTGCCTTTACTTATTTTAGTTCAATCTTTTGCTTTAGATGAATAAAAGTTTAGTTCGATCCTTTCTTTTTGAGAGCTTGCTTAGTGATCTATCCTTGTAATCATGTGCGAGATATATAATAAAGTTTAGTTTGAGTTTTTGCTTTCTTTACTTTCATGTTCCAATAAAAAGAAAGGAAATAAATGAAAAAGATCATATGCTAATCTTATGGTAGATGATGACACCACATAAGGAAAAGTACAAGTAGAAAATTTTATTAGAGATTGACAAACATAGTATTAGTCCATGATGCAACTCATGAAAGAATTAATAACGGAAGAGAAGATTCACATATAAATACACTATCATGGAAATCTTTTGTGATTGTGAGCCCCCATCAAAATATTATATGCCAAAATTGTTGTCGTTGGACAAGGAAGACAACTTAATGATTTATGTTTGTTCATATTCACATAGAAGTTATATTGTCATAGATCCTTCAACATGTGGTGCTTGCCCCCCATCTTTGCTAGCCAAAATTTCCGCACTAAGTAGAGATACTACTTGTGCATCCAAAAACCCTTAAACCCAAATCTTATTCTCAAGAGTCCACCATACCTACCTTTGGATTGAGTAAGATCCTTCAAGTAAGTTGTCATCAGTGCGACAAGGCAATAAAAATTGCTTCTAAAAGTGTAAGATCATTTAGTGTAAGAGAAAATTGAGCGTTGTACGAACTTGTGATGGTAAAGAAATAAAAGCGACATACTGCATAATAAAGGTTGCCATCACAAGGGCCAATATAACGTGACATTCTTTTGCACTAAGGGGTTGAGCATACAAACAAATAAGTGCATGGCAACCTCTGCTTCCCTCTGCGAAGAGCCTATCTTTTACTTTTAAGTATTTACTTTTATGCAAAAGTCAAAGTTTTTCTCTCTATTCCTTTATATTTTCTCCTTTGGCAAGCATCATGTGGTGAGGAAAGATCTAGGCACATATGTCCAGTTGAATATGGGTAGCATGAGTTATTATTGTTGACATCACCCTTGAGGTGAATACATTGGGAGGCGAAACTATAAGCCCCTATCTTTCTATGTGTCCGGTTGAAACGTTTTGATCATGTGTATGCAGCGAGTGTTAGCAATCATAGAAGACTATATGATGGTTGAGTATGTGGACTTGCCTAAAGGCTCTGATACGTGACCCTTCCTAAAAAGAGGATGAATTGTAGTTACGAAGTTGACTGAGAACATAGTTTGTTGGTTTCCAATAGAGTTTTTGCTTTATACTTCGGTAGTGTGATGAATTGTTACTTATTCATGAGAAGTCTATGATAAAAGTTTTATGTTAAAGTTTGTTGATGTTATAATAATTCACATGATGCTTCTATGTCTGTATTTTGTTTTTATCGACACCTCTCTCTCTCTCTCTCTCTAAGCATGTGAACATGTTTTTTGATTTTGGATTTCTCTTGAGGACAAGCGAGGTCTAAGCTTGGGGAGTTGATACGTCCATTTTGCATCATGTTTACCCACTGTTATTTATAATTTTTTATGCATATTAATGCTTTTTGGAGTAATTCTAATGCCTTTTCTCTCATAATATGCAAGGCACACACAAAGAGGGAAAATTCCGGCAGCTGGAAATCTGGACCTGGAAAAGGTACGTCAGGCCACCTATTCTGCACAACTCCAAATGAGCTGAAACTTTACGCGCAATTTTTATGGAATATATAAGAAATATTAGAGCCAATAATTACCAAAGGGGCCCACCAGGTGGGCACAACCCACCTGGGTGCACCAGGGAGCCCAGGCGTGCCCTGGTGGGTTGTGCTCCTCTCGGCCCATCTCCGGTGCCCATCTTCTGGTATATAAGTCATTTTGACCTAGAAAAAATAAGGAGATGACTTTCGGGACGGAGCACCGCTGTCTCAAGGCGAAACTTGGGTAGGAGCACTTTTGCCCTCCAGCGGAGCGATTCCGTTGGGGGAACTTCCCTCCCGGAGGGGCAAATCATCGTCATGATCATCACCAACAACTCTCCCATCTTGGGGAGGGCAATCTCCATCAACATCTTCAATAGCACCATCTCCTCTCAAACCCTAGTTCATCTCTTGTGTTCAATCTTTGTACCTGAACTATAGATTGGTGCTCGTGGGTGACTAGTAGTGTTGATTACATCTTGTAGTTGATTACTATATGGTTTATTTGGTGGAAGATTATATACCCCACTGATATTGAGCATGATTATCATTTATGAGTACTTACTTTTGTTCTTGAGGTCACGGGAGAAATCATGTTGCAAGTAAACTTGTGAACTTGATATGTGTTCAATATTTTGATAGAATGTATGTTGTCATTCCCTTAGTGGTGTCATGTGAACGTCGAATACATGACACTTCACTATATTTGGGACTAAGGGAATGCATTGTGAAGTAGTTAATAGATGATGGGTTGCGAGAGTGACAGAAGCTTAAACCCTAGTTTATGCGCTATTCCGTAAGGGACCGATTGGATCCAAAGTTTAATGCTATGGTTAGAATTTATTCTTAATACTTTTCTCATAGTTTCGGATCCTTGCAAGGGGGTTAATCATAAGTAGGAGGCTTGTTCAAGTAAGAACAACACCTAAGCACCGGTCCACCCACATATCAAATTATCAAGTAGCGAACACGAATCGAATCAACATGATGAAAGTGACTAGATGAAATTCCCGTGTACCCTCAAGAACGCTTTGCGTACTATAAGAGACCGTTTTGGCCTGTCCTTTGCCTCAAAAGGATTGGGCTACCTTGCTGCACTTTTGTTAGTACTGTCTTTACTTGCTTGTTACAAATTATCTTGCTATCAAACTACTCTGCTACTTACAATTTCAACACTTGTAGACAATACCTTGCTGAAAACCACTTGTCATTTCCTTCTGCTCCTCGTTGGGTTCGACACTCTTACTTATTGAAAAGGCTACAATTGATCCCATATACTTGTGGGTCATCAGATCCCAAACCACAAGAGCCGTTACTGCTATACTTAGCTGCAACTAATCAAGTGGTTAGTGCAGCACTAGTAGCGCAACCAGAAGTGGATGAAGCGGCAGCCACAACCATTATCCCCTCCAGAGAGGAAAGCGAATACGTCCCGGCAAGGTCGGATGCAGTTCAAGACGAGGGAGAGCAAGGCAGCAGAGACAGTCCTAAGGTTGCTGTAAGGAACAAAGTGGTGCAACGCCCAGTGTACTTCGTCAGCTGCCTATTCGAGGGGGCTAGGTTATGGTACTCTGGCGTGCAAAAGTTGATTTTTGGCCTCATCATGGCCTCAAGGAAACTGCGCCACCACTTCCAATCCCACAAGATCATGGTTGTCACCCGTTTTCCTTTGCAATGCATACTCAAAAACCCCAAGGCCACCGGCAAATAGTGGAGTGGGCCTTGGAGTTGTCTAGTTTTGGTTTGTAGTTTGAGAGCACATCAACTATTCAGAGCAGAGCATTGGCCGAATTTATTGTAGAGTGGACACCAACCCCTGATGAAGAAGTGTTGGAGACAGTTATCCCCAACAAGCAGGCGCGCCAAGACTTGATTATGTATTTCGATGGTGCCTTCTCCCTACAAGGTGCAGGGGCTCGTGCACTTCTTGTTGCTCCCACTAGGGAACACCTTAAGTACGTCGTCCAAATGCATTTTCCCCGGGAGAAGGCTAACAACAATACTGCACAGTACGAGGGGCTCCTTGCCGGGCTCAGGATTGCAACAGAATTGGGAATCAAGAAGCTGATCATCCACGAAGACTCGTAACTTGTGGTGAGACAAGTAAACAAGGATTACCAAATCCCATTGATGGAGGCATACGTTGAGGAAGTGAGAAATTTGGAGGAGCGCTTTGACGGATTGCAAACACAGCACATACCCCATGCAGAAAGTAGCATTGCCGATCATCTGTCGATGTGCGCTGCGCAAAAACTCCATATGGAACCAGGGACTTTTGTTCTCCATCTGACTCAGCCCTCCGTATCCCCGGCAACAATGGCCAGAAAGAGGAGGAAACTGGACTCTGGCAAGCCTCTCCCGGGAGAGCCTCCCGAGGCCCCCGGTAGAGAGCTTGGTGGGAAGAACTCCCCTTTCGATCGCTGAGCTGCACCCTCCTGCTAGACCATCGGTCCCTGCGGTCGAGTAATGTGCTCCCATGAATGAGGAGGTGTCGCTAATCCTCGTTGCCTATCCTCAGGCTCCAACTTGGGCGCGGCACATAGTCCATTTCCTCCAAACTGGAGAACTTCCCGAAGAGTAAGAAGAAGCTGAAAGAGATGGCCGGAGAGCCAGTATGTATCACTTCATTAACGACACGCTATACAGAAGAAGGCCCAGCAGTGTGAAATTGAAGTGCATTTGCCGGGAAGAAGGAAAGGAACTGTCGGCAAAGATACATAAGGGCATGTGCGTCTCCCACATTGAATCAACGACCTTGGCTGGGAAAGCTTTCCGGCAAGGTTTCTACTGGCCCATAGCCCTCCAAGACGCCATCGAGCTAGTCACCAATTTTGAAGCCTACCAGTTCCATTCCAAGAATATCCATTTGCCTGCCCAAGCTCTATAGACGATCCCTTTCTCATGGCCATTTTCGGTCTGGGGACTCGACATCTTGGGCCCCGTCCCCCATGCTACCGGGGGCTTTGAATTCTTGTTCGTTGCGATCGACAAGTTTACAAAGTGGCCAGAAGTAGAGCCCGTGAGAAAGGTGACTGCTCAGTCAGCTATCAAGTTCTTGAAAGGATTGGTGTGCCACTTTAGGTTCCCTATCCGAATCATCACTGACAATGGCACCCAATTCACGAGCCACGCCTTCATGCAATGCGTTCATGCCCTTGGAAGCAAAATCTCATTCGCCTCTCTTTCTCATCCAAGGAGCAACGGGCAAGCTGAGAGGGGGAACGCTGAAGTGTTGCGAGGACTCAAGACAAGAACATTTGATAAGCTGCAGAAGTTTGGCAGGTGATGGATTGATGAGCTGCCAGCGGTTCTTTGGTCCATCAGAACAACACCAAATCGAGCTACCGGCAGACTCCCTTCTCCCTAATCTATGTGGCAGAAGCAGTTATCCCCATGGAACACATTTACGAGTCACTTCGAGTGCTTGACTACAATGAAGTAGCGCAAGAACAACAACGGCTTGATGATGATGTGCTACCTGTAAGCCCTGTATCGCTATCATGACCGCAGGATTCATGCCCGGAGTTTTGAGGAATGCGGCCTTGTCCTTAGGCACGTTCAGTCCGCCAAGGGTACAAACAAGTTGACGCCGAAGTGGCAAGGCTCTTACCGGGTAGTACGAGTCACCAGACCTAGCGCTATCCGTCTGGAGACCAGAGATGGCATTCAATTGCAAAACTCATGGAACATTGAGCATAAGATGGAACATTAAACATTGAACTAGTTCTACCCGTAAGGCGCGACTGTCGGGCCTTGCCCGGCAGCCACCCTTTTGTACAGGCCTTGCCGATGTTGCATGTAACCCCTTGTACAAAGCCATGCGCAGACCCTGAGCAACAGAGAAATAAATGAAGCGCTGGGCCCCCCCGACAAATTACATGCATGCATAAGCATATCATGAGCATAGCATGTTAATGAATATAAGATCGCATGTGGCATCATTCTCATCTGCATTAAGCTGCAGGGCTCTTACCGAGGACTTGTTCCCGAAGAAGAGAAGAGAAGACAAGCCTATGTCGTGATCCCCGACAAGCCAAACAGATAAGTTCTTTCTTACCCATACGTGTTCTGTAAGTAGAGACTTGTGCATATGAAAACCTTGCCACCTTCGAAACTTAGGTGCTCCCATCCCTTGACTTGAACGTTGCTTCGGTCAGGATGGTTGAAGTGGCCTTTCGCGAAACAATTTTGCGGGGGGCTGGTCCCTCTTTATGATTTGTGCTCGGCAGGCCTAGCTCTGCGGCAACAAACTAAGGGTACTGGCAGGATAGCCTGTTGGGGAAAACTTATTTACTTGAATGCATAGAGGCATTCCACCTCTGCATGGACGTGTTACATGCACAAGTACCCGACAAGGCTCGCCTTTTTTATTAATATGTTGATTAACAAGTACAGATCTTACAGAACGCAAACATGGGTAAAGAAGGTTACATAATTTAAACTAAAGTTTGGCCGATGCCTACATGTTTTAGATTGAAAAAAGATAAGTGCCCCGTAATCCCCATTTCTTGTTCCTCTTCTCCCAGGTACTATGATGGGAAGTGGAGAGAGCAGAAGGAGTGCCTGAGCAGATGCCTAACTCGATCCCATTAGGGGCTTGCCAGGCGCAGCCTAACAAGACCAGGAGTGGCAAGGCTGCGAAGGAGAGGGCCAGAGGGAGCAGCTCGGCGGTGCCATGGTCACCGCCTCCAGGACTAGCAAGAATCCCTAGCACAAGCACCGGTAGGGAGAACCGCCGGAGCTTAGCTAGAAGACTGTTGGAGGAGGCGAAGGCACCAAGAGAGCGACCCCCTCCTCGGCAACCAAGAGGCTAGTGATGATGGTGCCGGAGAGGGAGGGGAAGAGCGGAAAGACGAGGCGGCAGGTCGCCAATATGAGATGAAGGCGTCAGTGCCATCGTACTCCAACCTGACGCCCTGCCACCCGCCTTCTCCGTCTTCCCTCATTTTCTCTCCATCACCACCACTCCAGGGAGACGCCGGACACCTGACCCATCGCCTTCCCCGGAGAAGCGACCGACGACCAAGACGGTCGGGGCGCGCATGGAGCACCGCTCCCTGCCATAGCTGTCAGGAAGGCGCCCCCTTCTTCAGCATGAACCCCGGTTCCGCTGGAAGGAGCAGTGCTGGGATTACCAATGATCCCGAGCCCTGCATCCTGGACGAGCGTCTGAAGCTCAAAGAACTCAGTCATCAGGCTGACGAGCAGCAGCAACTCGCGGCAAGGGCCAGCACCCCCACCTGATGACCGGCCCGCGTGGGGGCGTCGAGCGGTTCTCCACTCTGGAGATGCACGACTCCTCCCGCACCACGGGGATGCGACGCCCACAGTTTGGAGCACCGCGTCCCCTTGGAGCCCAGACCAGACTCACTCTCTGGGCGCTTGCGCGAGTGTTCAACATCACCAACCCCAAGCTGGAGCCCGGGGCCTGGCCCCATTCCTCCAATCTTAACATAGCAAGAAGGAGGCAAGGGATGGAAGAAGAGTGGCACGTGCATGAACATTTCCGCTCCCTCCTGCCACGTCTTTTATAAGCAGACTGGGGCTGGGAGCTGATCCCTCGACGGGTAACCGCCATCCTCCTCCACCAATCCAAGAAGGCCGGGACCCTGCCTTGACGCTCTCCCGCACCACGCGCCTCCGTTACCTACCCCACTCAATGCATGCAACATACGTGGCCAAGGATAAGGGCGTGGTGGGAAGAGTGAATTGGCAGTTACTCACCCGTGTGTTAAAGTCATTCATGGGCCATTACAAGGATGGCCCCACCACAATTGGCGTTACGGGACGAGCGGGAGAACTGAAAACTGACCTGGGCTCAGGTTAATGAAGAAGCAAATAAGGTCTCAAAGGACAGGAAACTACTAGCCCTCTTGCCTATGCACTGGATAGGGCCTACACCGACGACGCCCGGCAGCGCATTCAGGCCAGGCCCGGGGGCTCCTGTCGGTGCAACAAACCCTGGGTCTGTTCCCTAGATCGTGCATAGGCCTAAAGAGCAAGGTTGCAATATTCAAAACGAGATCGAGTTGAAGGGATAGCTCTTTGAGAGGTCAAAGGGCAGATCAAGAAGACCAAGTCAAGCCAAAGAAGCAAGACACCACTAAGGGAAAGCTTCCCTTGCTAGGCAAGCGAGCCTAGCGAGGTCAACGTGGCCCTGAAGGCAAGCCTCAAGACCATCCCAGCAGGCCTGCCGGGCACGACGAAGGCAAACTACCCTACGAAGGCTCCACCGCTCCACACGTTGTACAGAAGAAGGCCCAAAGGTGTGAAATTGAAGTGCATTTGCCCGGAAGAAGGAAAGGAACTGCTGGCAGAGATACACAAGGGGATGTGCGGCTCACACATTGGATCAAGGGCTTTGGTGGGAAAAGCCTTCCGGTAAGGATTTACTGGCCCACAGCCCTCCAATATGCAGTTGAGTTGGTCACAAAATGTGAAGCTTGCCAGTTCCATTCCAAGAACATCCATCTGCCTTCCCAAGCTCTTCAGACAATCCCTTTATCATGGTCGTTTTCGGTCTGGGGGCTCGACATCTTGGGACCTTTCCCCCGTGCTATCTGGGGCTTTGAATTCTTGTTCGTTGCAATCGACAAGTTTACAAAGTGGCCAGAAGTAGAGCCCCCGAGAAAGGTGACTGCTCTGTCACCTATCAAGTTCTTGAAAGGATTGGTGTGCCGCTTTGGAGTCCCTGCCCGAATCATCACTGATAATGGCACCCAATTCACGAGTCACGCCTTCATGGAATACGTTCATGCCCTCGGAAGCAAGATCTCATTTGCCTCTGTTGCACATCCAAGGAGCAATGGGCAAGCTGAGAGGGCGAAGTCTGAAGTGTTGCAAGGACTCAAGACAAGAACATTTGATAAGTTGCAGAAGTGTGGCAGGCAATGGATCGTAATACGGTACTTGCTACACAATATTACTAACCGCCATATTTGAGCACAACATTATCATGCATGGACCTTGACCATGTACGTCACCACGTGTCCATATCTAAGATGTCATGTGTACCAGATGAATGGCACCGAGTTCGACCCCGTGATGCTATGTGGGTGCCTAGGAACACTCTTGGAGACTACTCGCTTTTCATTGGGGACAGCTACCCTATTGTGAAGCAGATGCCACCTTCCGTGCATGACACCGAAGGCCTACCGTTCATGAAGCATGGTTGTGTCTTCACTATGCACTGCCAGATGATCGACATAAGGAGACACGTTATCCCTGATTTATGCCACTTCAGCTTGGATGAGTCTCCATCTTGTGGAACCGGACTAGAAAGCTGTGACAATTATTCCCATTGCCCACCGCTATGGATCGTGCCATCTATGAAGAACACCTGGAACAAGAACCTGGAGGAGGACATGGAGCCCATCTATGATGTGTAAATGGAGTACGGTAAATTGTGAATGGTAGCACTATAAATATATGTAGAGTAGTCGTGCACAAATTTATCACATGAAGTGGAGATGAACTTGTGTGGCATGCTGGCATTTTCCTTTAGAATTTATCTCTACTCTTATAAAAAAACGGAGTTGGTGATGATGGTGTGCGTGCCATCGTACAATATAGGTTGTACGATCTATATCTGACGGACAGGAAGGAAACTATGACAATTTTGCAAAAAGATAGCCGCACCTCTCTCCACATTTGCAGATAAGGCCTTCCCTCATTCATCCTTGTCCGCCACAAGATAAACTACTCATATAAATGCATCTTGATGTTCCGTGCAATGCACGGGCCTCTTTCTAGTTACAAGTAAATGTGTTATGTGTGTGTGCAACTTGTGTGGCTGTTGCACGGGCTCCAACATGATGTGTGAGAAAAAAAAGGTGGCACAACTTTGGCTATTGGTGACGTGGCGGCATCATACAGTAGCGATCATTCGCTATAGTTTTAGTACTAGGACGACAACTCCTATAAACCTTGCGCTTGGCTCTTCGCCTCTTCGGGGGGGTTCAATAGTTCGTACTCCTGTGAACCTTGCACTTGACTCTTCGCCTCTTCGGAAGGTCCAACAATGTCAGTACAATATGCTTCTGGCAATCTGACACCGAATGAACTGCTACACGTCCATCGCGAGGGCGAGGGAGAGGGAGAGGGAGAGGGAGAGGGCAATGTAGTCAAAACCCTCTCCTCGTCCTGCGAGCCATCACGTGCGTGGGCGAGGGAGAGGGCGTATGCGTACATAGTAAGTAAGCTTCTCCTCGTCCTGTGAGCCACCGCGCATCGGCAAGGGAGAGTGCATAGTAAGCAAGCTTCTCCTCGTTCTATGAGTTGATGGGACACATCAAAGTAGTACTAGTCCATAATGTGTCCTTTCCGGTCAATATGGCTTAATTTGAAATGAGAAAATACACTGGTGGTCACCGTATGTAACAATACGCTCATTACGGTCACTATATAGTTTTGTGGTGATTATACGGTCACTAGCTCTCATAGAGCACCGTATTGCACCCTGCTGACGGCCAGATAGTCGACGTGGCACTTTGTTGACTGGTTAAATTGACACCTGGCTTCTGGGTCCCACCTATCAGTTGGCGGAGCAAAGAAATCATTTAAACATAACTTTACGCAGGTGCGACAGGAGTCCAACCCTTGTGCGTGAACCACCTTGGTTGTGTATGTGAGTGCATGTACATGTACACCCTCGGTCCGTGAAAAACTGTACATCTAGTATTAGAAAATTTTCCAACAAAGAGTGTACATCTACACTTCCAATGAACTTAGCTTTTAATCTAATCGATATTGATTGACTAATACACCAACTTGTGCTCTAGCTATAGGCTGCATGTCTATCCTTAATTACAGCATGCAACAACCTTCATTTAGTCTTCTTCTCTCAATGGACGCATGCTGTTGTGGGAAACCACGACCACCTATGGGACCAAGGGCCCCTTGCTGGTTCGGCAGGGGGGTGTCACATTGCACAAAGAGCAGAAGAACATGGGGCAGCACAGCAGAAATCACACGGGCAATTTTACCCAAGTTCGGGCCGCCGCGAGGCATAAATCCCTACTCCTGCTTTGGTGGATTGATGATAGGAGAATGGTGATGGAGCGCAGTAAACTTGCCCGACAGGGTCGCCTCGGGGGAGGCAGTGGCTACGCGCATACGAGTCTGTGGGTGTCTAACCTCCTAAACCTTTCTACGGTTGCCATGGGCCTCCTTTTTTAGATTAAGGGGTCACCACAATGGCAAAACAGTCATTATGCACTGATAAGTTAGCAAACAGTGCTATCATACCTAACTCTGCAGGCTGACAGGGCGCATTAAATGCAGCGCTCAACGTCACATTGCTGCTTGCCCGGCAAGCCTTGCCGGGAAGTTTTGCTAGCTCCATGCCCGCTCGTCTGACACGTCACAGGACGGGTGTCGTCTGCAGGTATTTCCTGTAGAAAGAGGCCGCCATGTGGCGAATGGCTGCCACTTAGTCACTTTGCGGCTTGACACCGCATTGATCAATGACGTGGGTCGTGGTGAAGCGGCTTGGTGAGGTGGCTCTGTCGGATCACGGGTTCCGGCAAAACCCTCAAGGTTCGAACACTGGGGTGCGCGCGGAGATTTCCTCCCTACCGATCTACGCCCTAACTCAATAGGATCTCGCGGACGAAGTCGACGAACTCGTAACACAAAGACACAAGATTTATACTGGTTTGGGCCACCGTTGTGGTGTAATACCCTACTCCAGTGTGGTGGTGGTGGATTGCCTCTTGGGCTGATGAAGAACAGTACAAGGGGAAGAACAGCCTCCCGAGGTTGAGGTGTTCTTGTGTTCGGTGTGTGGCTAAGGATTGGCTCAAGATCAGATGCCTCTATTGTGGCGGCTAGTTGTACTTATATAGGCCCTAGTCCTCTTCCCAAATTTTGAGCGGGAAGGGAGCCAACAGCGGCAGCCAATTTGAAAGGGGACAACTAGTACAAGCTATCCTGACAAAAGCGGTCTTCGCCTGCAAAGGGCTCTGGTGATGACGCCGTCTTGGGATCCATGGTGACCTCCATCCTGCTGGCCTGCTGGTCTTGGTCTCGTTGCACTGATATGGAAACCTTTGCTGGATGCCTTGGTACTCCGCGCCTGCGCTTGCCTCTTTACCACCAACGAGGAAACAAGGATGCTGCGCGCGCTGGCGCCTGCCTGGTCTCGATCGTCATGGCTCATGTCATGAGAGCCTCGCGAGGTTTGCCCCGCCTTGATTTTTGCGCTCCTCGCGAGGCAGCCTGGTGAGGCTGCTCCTGAGGAGGTCTTGCGTCGTCCGCCTCGCGAGGCTTGGCCCCTCACGAGGGTCTTGAATGCCTCGTTGATGAAGATGGGCCGTACTGGCCTGCTAGCAAAGCCACGCCGTGGGCCGCAGGCAGGCAAGTCTGGGGACCCCCGCTCCCAGAACGCCGGCAGTAGCCCCGGGGCCCAAGGCGCGCTCGGGTTTGGCTTCAAGGCGAAGCCAAAGGTCAAGCGCGGAGCGCTGCGGGCCCCAAAATCCTGCGGCCTTGGTCGACGCGTGGCGGTTGATTGGACGTGGGCGTCTCCGCTTCCCCACGCTACCTCGGCAACTGCTCGACTTGACAAAAGGCTGGCGCAGACAACGCTCGCCTTCACTGTTCCCCTTCGCCTTGCCTCAGATCCCCTTTCTCACCCCTCGCCACCGATACCTCCAGATCTGCTCCAATCTCGCCTCCGCATCTGCGACTAATGGCACCGCGCAAGGCCAAGCCCTCCTCGGCGCCGTCTTGGTACGAGCCAGCTCTTGAAGCGCCAAACGTCACAGAGAAGAGCCTCGCCTCCACGCGCTTGCTGATGGTGGGGCAGAGCAATGAATGGGGGAAGACGGAGCTTCGGCTTGCCTCCGACGTGCCGGAGCCTGAGGGAAGCACCTTCTTCCCCTTCTTCTCGAGCAGCATCACCGCCGGGTTGGTTCCTCCCTTCTCTGATTTATTTCATGAGGTCCTCGACCACTACGGGCTGCAGGCGTTGCATCTCCATCCCAACTCTATCCTCCTCCTGTCCATCTTCGCCTACTATTGTGAGGCATATATGGGCGTGATGCCGTCCGTGGCTCTTCTGTGCCACCTCTTCTTCTTTCGCGTCAGCATTGGACACGTCTCCGGGTGCGCCAATTTTGTCGCTTCCGGCAAGGCCAACTCGATCTCAGACACTGGGAAGAGAGCCGACAACATCCGGGCCAAATGGGTCATGATGGACGCCAAGTGCGTCCCCCCGCGCTTGGCATTGCCGACGGAGGCGCCCCAGTTTAAGAAGGGGTGGCCCCGCGTAGAGCTCGCTGACGAGCGGGCGTCGTCGGTGTTCGTGCAGATTCAGACCGACCTGAAGCCGGGCAACGCGAAGGCGGCGAAGGTCACAGGGGCCATGCTCCTGAGGGAATTCCTGCTGTTGCGCGTCGCCCCGCTCCAGGCGCGTGCGTGCCCCTTGTGGAAGCTTGGGGATGAAGGAGACGAGACCCGCCGAAAGCCGGGGGCCCTGCCTGACGATGAGCTGACTGTTGTCCTGCGCCTCCTGGTTGGGGACAACCAGGAGTACCCGCCGAGCGCCTTTACTCCCTTGTTCCAACGCAAGGACTGGGAGCCGCTTGTGGCCTCCAGGCCGAACTTTGACGCGCGCGGGCTGGTGCCGCCTGCGCTCTCTGGTGCCCCCGCGGCGCCGAAGCCGGTGGAGCTATCTTCTGACGAGTCCAGCGGGGGGAAAGAAGAGGAGGAGGACTCGGAGGCGACCCCCGAGGAGACGGGGGAAAACTCCCCCTTGAGCAAGGCTGAAATCCTCCGTGCCCTTCCTGATGACGCCGAGGTCGATGCCCGCCTAGAGGAGGGAGAGCTGCCCTCGTCCCGACAAGGAGCAGGTCATCGCTGATTCCTTGGGATGCTGCCTCCACCTTGACGCCACCTGGAGCTGCCTCTGGCCCTTCCGCTGCGCCGTCTTCTGCTCCTGGAGTCCGCGCGCTCACACCTTAGGCTTCGAGGCTTTCAGGCTTCAAGCTTCCCAAGCGGAGGGTGGAATACGCCGCGGTGGATCAGTAAGTGTTCAAGTTTCGTCTTGTTCCTGCTCGTACTTGCTATTTCCTGACGTTCACCCTTGGTTGATCAGGCCGGTGCCTTCGGCAAAGAAACGGAAGGAGGACACGGCGGCCGCTCCCCCCTCGTCGGAGAAAGGAGGTGGCTGCACTCGCACCTCCCCAGCCCGGTCACCCTCGCGAGGCCAAGAGGAGCAACGTCGGGAGGAGTCAGCCCCCATGGTCCTGCTGGCTCCGGAAGTGCCAGCGCTTGGCTCGGCTGATGAGGTCCCAAGGGCTCAGGAGCCCTTGATCTCCTAGGCTCTGGCGACGACGCTGGTTCATCCTTCTGCTGCGCCATTACTTCCAGGTTCTTCTGCTTCCTCCACCGCCCTGGAGTGCGTTCTTTTAGAGATGGCACAACTGCGGGAAGATCTTTTGGGCACGGACCCGCGCCTGGTAGCCGGGCGCCTGGAACTGGCCTCCGGCTGGCTTCACTCTGACTCGGCGGTCCGAGCGACACTGAGCCAGTCCGCGGCGTCCTCCGAGAAGGAGAGGCAGAGCACCGCCAAAGCCGTGGCCGATCGTGACGCGGCACTGAAGAACAATGAGGACGCCCGCGGCCGCTGCCAAGAGCTGGAGGACGAGCTGAAGCGTCTGCGCGATGAACACGCCAAAGAAGCGCGTAGCCGCCAGGTGAAGGAAGAGGAGATGAGGGCCCGGGAGGACACCGTCAAGAACCGTGATGCCGAGTTGGAGGAGCTGGAGAAGACGCAGGCTGCTGAGCGCAGCCGGCTGGAGGAGCTGGAGCGGGAGCTGAAGGCGAAGGAGGCCGATCTTGACGCCAAGGCGAAGGTCCTGGCTGAGGACCGCGCGACCTTTGCTGATCTTGAGGAAAGGTCTCGCATGGCACTGAAGACGCTCTACGAGAACGGCTTGGAGAGGCCGCTAGCCACCGATGAGGACGGCCCTGCCCAGCTGCTTCCCTTCTTGGTGGAGGCGCTCGAGGAAGTTGTGGAGGGCGTCGATCCCATGGCAGAGGCGGAGGATCGTGTTCTTTCTTCAGCTGCGTTGACTCGCGTCTTCAGCCACTTGCACCTTCGCGACCCCAGCGCTCGTCTTGACGAGCTGCTGGAGCCTGTGGCTGATGAACACTGCACAGCTGCCGCCGCAGCCGTGCAAGGTCAAGTGGAGGCCCTGCTGAAGAAGTTCCATGGCTTTGCTTCCGCGCCCTTGTCCGGGTGCAACGCCAACAAGGGAGGAGAGCTACCCTCGGGCATCGATGGTGTTCAGGGGTGACCTGTGGCTCATTTCCTGTTTTATTCCTGCAATCATGTATCAGGCCTCGTGGAGGCGTTAAACTTGCGTTTGATATTGTGAAAACAATATGTCTTGTAATATTTGCTTCGGGATTTTGCGATTTTCTTCCTATCTGCTTTGTGTTCTGCGTCGGCAGAGCCCGGCCCCGCGCATACCTCGACTGTCGTTGGGCCGATCAGAGACCAGGATGGACCATGGAGTGAGGGGCTACATGACCAGTTAGGCCCCTGAGTCGCGATGCTCAGGAGTCCCCCTTGATGCGCAAACAACTTACAGGAAGAGTACGCGAGGATCGATTAATGTTCTATGTCGGTAGAGCTCGGCCCCGCACATACCTCAACCGCCATTGGGCCGACTGGAGACCAGGATGGACCAAGGAGTGAGGGGCTACATGACCAGTTAGGCTCCTGAGTCGCGATGCTCAGGAGTCCGCCTTGACGCGCAAACAATTTCCATACCTGCCCTCGCCGAGGCCTCAGGAGGGGCGTGCGACGACCAGGTCCAGGAGACCTGTTTGGGCGGTGTGCGCTTGGGGGTGACCCGAGCGCAGCCCCCGTGTCCAGCACCCTCGCGCGGCTCTCCCGAGCGGAGGCGTTGCGGTGAGGCCAGACGCTGAGCTCTGGGGCTCCCTGAGGTTGGTACGACCGTGAAGCCACCCTCAGTTGTTTATCACCAGCGCGGAGCGTAGTGCTTCCGCTTGTGCATGGGCATAGCCGCTCCTCGACAGTGTCGACGGCCAGCACGGAGCATGGTGCTTCCACTTGTGTGTGGGAGGGGGGGCTCCCTCTGAGGAGAGACCCCGGGGCGTGTACAGCCCCGCCCTGACACGTGGCTTGCCCGGCAGGGCTGCGAGGTGTATCTGGGCACTCGTGAGCCAGCGCGGGACTCACGAGGCCCTACCTCAAGGCGGGTTGCGCCTGGTCTTGGGTCATTGATAGCTGTGTGTTCCTGCGAGACGGTTAGGTATAAGTGCTCTGCGTCCTCATGTCAGGACCCCGATTCCAAGTCACATCGATCTAGCCGGTAACACCTCATATCACTTTGCGGCCTCACGCACGGTATTCCCACGGGTGTCGCCTTACCATGGCCCGGGACCGTTTGCGCCTTTTGGCTCACGTATATGATAGTGTCGCTAGCATCCATATGACGGAGAACCCGGGCCGACATGACTAGTCGTGAACCCAAAGTGGCACTAACTTACGGGGACAGGCATACATGAATCAACATCGAGCGTGTCGGTCAGCAGCGTGCGAATCCGGGCTGTAGCACTAGGCTATCCTAACTACGACTGTGCTTCACATGCCGGCCAGTCAAGTGTTCCGGAGCAGTAGTGCTGGGCTAGCAGGACTCCGGTGAACCGGGCTGTAGCGGACTACTATGGCTCATGGAAGCACAAAACTACATTTCCCCATAAGAGAGGCTACCAAGGATAAACAACTAGGTTGTCGGATCCCACACATACCAAGCATTTCAATCATACACACAATATGCTCGATATGTGCAAATACAACATGGCATCACAACAAGACTCTACGACTCAGAGTATTTATTCATGAGGCTCCGAAGAGCCAGATATTACAAACATGGGTCTCATGACCCAACATTCAGAGCATACAAGTCAAACACACGCGGAAGCTTAACATGTCTGAGTACAGACAACTATAAATGAAAAAGGCTGAGAAGCCTGACTATCTACTAGATCCTGCCGAGGGCACGAGATCGTAGCTGAGGTATCAAGCTAAACGTCGAAGTCCACACGGAACTACTAGCGAGACTGACGTCTCTCTGCAAAACATAAAATAAGCAAACGTGAGTACAAATGTACCTAGCAAGACTTACATCAGAACTATCTACATATGCATCAGTATCAACAAAGGGGGTGGTGGAGTTTAACTGCAGCAAGCCAGCTTTGACTCGGTGGCTATCCTAACTACGACTGCAAGTAACTCTTTTGAGGTGGCGCACACGAGTCCACATATTCACCATATCAATACACCACTATGGATCCGCTCCCGTCTCCCTACGAGAATGCCATCCATAGCACTCACGCTTATCTTGCGCATTTTAGAGTATCCACTTTCACTTGTCTATGAACTGTTATAGGCAACCCAGAAGTCCTTTACCGCGGACACGGCTATTCGAATAGATCATATTAACCCTGCAGGGGTGTACTTCGTCACACACGCTCTCGCCACTTACCACCATGTACACCTCGTGTACCTCGTCAACCTTCAAGGGGAAGCCTGGCGAGGGAGTCGGCCACGACCTGACTAACCACACAAGTCTCTAGTCCAGGTTTATCGCCTATTCGGGTTCCATCCGTAAGGAGATCCGGCCGGGGTGTCGCTCACAGCCCCAAACGATGTGTGCAGGGTTCCCGAGCCCACCATCCAGGTGCCACTCGGTACACCAGGCCACGTGTGCCTAGTCTGTCCCAAGCCCACCTGTACCGGGTGCCACTTGGTAGACTACTAACACTACCTACAAACACCAGAAACTAGTTGCAACTCCTGGACAGAGATCAGGTTGATTAATAAGTCGAGAGGGGCACTTAAGCATTCCAATGCGTGGTAGTAACTGTTCATGGATCACAAACACAGAACTCAGTTCCTGAGGACGGTTTCAATGAGACAACCCACCATGTACTCCTACATGGCCTCTCACGGCTACCTTTACCAAATCGTGTTCACACACTTAGCTCTCACACAGTAGGACATGTTCACCACTTTCCAATTCATCCCCGATGAATCAGATCTGACACAACTCTAAGCAATAGCAGGCATGACAAACAAGCCAGAATGAGTAAGCACATCAGGGCTCAAACAACTCCTACTCATGCTAGTGGGTTTCATCTATTTACTGTGGAAATGACAGGTCATGCAGAGGATAAAGGGGTTCAGCTACCGCAGCAAGTAACAGTTGAAGCGTTGTTGTCCTAATGCAGTAAAAGAGAGCAGGAGCGAGAGAGTGGGATTGTATCGAAATGAACAAGGGGGTTTTGCTTGCCTGGCACTTCTGAAGATAGTATAGTTCTTCATCGGTGTCATCGATCGCATCGTCGAAGCAACGTCTACCGAGAGGGGACAATACCGGCAAACAGAGAAGAAACATGATCAACGCAATGCACAATATGATGCATGCTATGACATGGCAATATGAATGTGTTTTGAGCTAATGCAACTAGCAAAAAGTTAAATGGAGTTGGCTTGAATCAGAGATTCAAATTCAAACTCCATATGTGATTTCTTAAATGCCATTTAATTGAATTGTCCTAAGCAGTAGTCATAAGTTGTTCTAACATGCATGGAAATGGTACAGATGGATAGATTGGATTTTTCTGATCATTTTTCATATATAAATGTTTTCAATCTGAGTTATAGATTATTTTCTATGATTTTTAGAAGTTTATAGGATTTTCTGGAATTTTCTGTATAAGAATAAATCCAGAAAATGATTTATAGCGTCAGCATTACATCACAGTGACATCAGCAGGTCAACTGGGCGGTCCAGGTCAAACCTAGACGGTGGGGCCCGCATGTCAGTGTCACTGGCTGGTTTGGGTGGATGACAAGTGGGACCGGTCAACGTTGACTTGACCAAAGTCAAAGCTGACATGTGGGGTCCACGGCATTAGCTTAATTTAAACAGGAAATAACCCTGTGGTTAATTAAGGGCGGGGCCCGTCTGTCAGTGAGCTAGGGGGGTTAGTTAGTGGCATCATTAGCCGCTAATGATGTCGCCACGTCAGCCTCGCCGGAATATGGCCGGCGGCAAGCATTCCGCACGGCGGAGGCGTCGGGTTTTGCCATCCGGCGACCATTGGGCTCGGGGTTTGGCCCTACGGGCTGCTGGACGTGCACCGCATCCAACGGAGCAGGCGGCTGGGCGAGGGGAGGTCAGGAACTACGGTGGCGACCACTTGGGCGGCGGCCGGAGCTCGGGCAACGGCGGAGATGGCGCTATAGGGCACGGCAGGGCGAACCTGTGGGTGCTTCAGGTTCACAGGAGCGCGGCGAGCACGCTGGTGATGCTCGAGCGAGCCACCGAGCTCGGGAGCACGGAGCTCGTTAGCAATGGCGGCGGCAAGCTTCGGCGGAGATGGGGAACGAAGCTAGAGCATGAACGCGAGTAGGAGAGGAAGGGGAGTAGGTCCGTGAGCTCACAGTAGTTGCAGCAGAGGCTACGGCGAGCTCGGAGGAGGTCCGAAGCGAGCGGGGCGGCGGAGGCGATCTCGGCGACCCGAGGAAGAAGAAGGCGTCGGCGGCGGTGCTTCAAGGCGTCCGGCGTTGTGTAGCTCAGCGAGGGGGTCGAGGACGAAGTGGCGGAGCTTCTGGGCGCGTCGGTGAGGCGAGGGGGAGGCGGTGGCCGCGGTGGTGGCGAGCGGCGGCGACGGCTGTGTTCGGGTGGACGCGCGTGAGGGAGACAGAGGAGGGGATGAGCTCGAGGGAGAGGTCGAGGCGTCGAGGGGGTGTCGTGGCGCCGCGAGGGAGATCCAGGGCGACGAGGGAGCACGCAGGCAGGGTGGAGGTGGCCGGCGTGTGGCTGCGCGCGCCGGGCACGCGCGCTCTAGTCCTTCTGGCGTGAGCTGGAAGAGGACAAGGGAGAGAGATGGGCTGGGCCAACAGTGTTGGGCCAACACAGTGCAGGCCAGGTAAGTGGCTCAGGTACTCTCCTCTCTCTCTCTCTTTACTTTATGTTTTCTATTTATTTGATCTGTTTTGAATTAGTAAAATTACTAACTCATTTTGTAAAATCCTGATAAAAATTGTGGGCACTATTTGAATTATTTCCAACAGCCCCCAATTGTTTTCAGAAGTATTGAAGCATTTAAAATATTTATAGGCATTAAATGCTCCAATTCAAATACAGTATGATTTAGCTCAAAAATCCATAAATGGCCAATAGATATGCTCATCATTTCTGGCAGAGGTTTTCACCTTTATCAAAAATCATGAACATTTCTAAGGGCATTTTGGGTTCATTGAAAATATTTTTATTTTGAACCTACTTGAATTCATTTGGTGCTAGGGTTTGGTCATCCCCAATTCAACTTTAAATGAAATTTAGACATGATGCAGCATATCTAGCTAGTCCAAGTGCATAGCAAGGCTAGGGACGTGACAACTCACCCCCACTAAAGCAAGAATCTCGTCCCGAGATTCAAGCGTAGGGTAAGGTGAAAGGGGAACGCAAACTAGCATAATCTTCACGATCCAATTGTTCTTCTCGAAGATGTTGATTCATTGCATCATTTTGATCTTGACATCATTTCTTTCGAGAGCTTCATCCAACTATGATGACGGAAAAGAGGGAAACTCTACAGGATTGATCTTCTCGAAGATCAAGCTATATAAGATCAACTTGCGGAATGAGATGTTGAAACATCTCGAGTTGAGATACAAAACACATCGAGAGGGATGGAAGAACAAAAGGTGAGATTTGATTTGGTGGGCAACAATCCCACGCTTAGATAATATGGTGCATGGGTTCCAAAGCAGCGAGGACTTAATTGCCATGACTCCATAACGGGGCACCTTAGGAAAGGTGACTCGTAGAATTCTTCCCTTAAGTGGCAAAAAGAATTACTTTTGATTCAGAGATCATTGAAACTCTTTATACCAGCCCAAGGCAAAACGCAACAATCATTTGGCGGAGTACGAAGGATGGCACAATGGCGGTGCAAGCTGGGAACAAAATGCAAATGATGGGAATGATTCTAGTAACTGGGGAGAAACCCAATAGTAGAGAGTGATTCCACTATTGGAAAGGTTATAACATAACCGAGGAGATTGGGGCCAATCCCAGTTAGTGCCGATGATGACACCTAATGCTTGCGCGTGCTCTCAAGAACTTGAGCATTTCCATATTCATCAAGTTTTACCAATATCCGTGCCGAGGATCCTGGCAACACATCATACTACCATAATGAACGGTGATGGAGGATGCAGGTGCAAAGGAGGACAACACTTTCTCAGATTTCACCTTAGCGAAGCCAAGGGAGCAAAATCTAGATGATCGACCGAGAGACATTTAGCACTCCGCTTCTAATGTTCTCCTTGATGTACTGGTTACTACGGTCATGCTTAAAGCATCAACATAGCCATCAAGTAGTGGTCGGACTTCGGAATGCAAAGGATCCATAAGGAACAACTAGGGAGCAAATCCTACGAAATCCTTATGGGGAGGTGGCCAACTTTCTCAATCAAGATACTACAATAATAGGTCTTCCGGCTGGGTGTGTTGGCCACGACATCCACTTACCGGTAACAGAGAGACCATTAGTATAGTTCTTTGGAAACGTTCAACCATCACATCTGCCTGAGATTCAGATCTGGTTGGTGTCGGGATATTCCAGACTCATCAGGTCTAGAAAGAAAAATGAAAGTTTGCAACGCAATTCGACGAGATGACGTTGCGAGATTCTCAGGGCATGAGCTACGATAGCAAGCTCCAAAACATGAGCTGGTTCCGCTACAAACCTGTGAACACGCTATCCAAGACAAGCATGACCACGTGGTAGTCTTATAATAAAACACTACCGAGTTCAGGTGGGGAACCGTCAACGCAGATAACGAAGTCCTTGCATAAGTCATATGACTAGCTCTTATGAAGGAACTTCTTCTCCTTGAACAAATCAGTTAGTGGCTCGAGGTGCTACGGAATTCATATGGAACGAAGATGATCAGTCTAACAGACCATAGAATACTTCACACATGCATAACTGACTTGGGATGATTCCAGAGGA
Source organism: Aegilops tauschii subsp. strangulata (assembly GCF_002575655.3). Taxonomy (NCBI): domain Eukaryota; kingdom Viridiplantae; phylum Streptophyta; class Magnoliopsida; order Poales; family Poaceae; genus Aegilops; species Aegilops tauschii. The sequence goes on along the minus strand of NC_053041.3, from coordinate 328,148,294 downwards.
AGCAAAACAAACTTTCTCAAATTCTCGGCGGCAACTTACATCAAGTGCATCTGAATTAGAGGAAGTATCTTCTTCATCCAAACATATGCTTCATGAGCGGGACACGAAGATAATGCTTATAAAAGTTTCCAACACTAGCTTAATGCTCAACAAAATCATGGACAAGATGGAAATGTTGTCAATGAGCTCAACAACAATCCATCCAGGCTTCCATATAGATGGAGTTCCAAAATTAAGTAAACACGGGAATAGCATTGGTCAGACCCAAAAGATGTAATGGTGTATGTTCGAGGAATCAACCACGAGTAGGACAACATTACGAACATCATTGGTTCTCATTTGATTTGATGATAGCCCATACTCAAATCAAAGTTTGGTTAAGATGATAGGTCCATTAATTGATCACGAGGACCAATCGATGAAGAAATTATCTTTCTACGACAAACACACACACAAGAGATATCCTTTGGAAAGAACTAAGCCAGGCAAGCTTTTATCTTCCAACTCTCCAAGTTGTTGTTTAGCTTGACCAACTAGCTCAGGGGTATCCAACACGGATTCTTGGAGAAGGGGTGGTCTACAGGAAACCAACTTGATCACGAGCTCAACATAACAGTCAGGAAACAACCTGGTGATACTTCCGAGAAGATAATCAGAAAATCACAAACCACCGATATGTTACTAAGCTCGAGAACAATCTTGCTTTTCAGGGCAAGACGATGTGATCAAAAAGGGCGAGGAATTGATACAATCCTAACTCGTTGACCGAAGAGTGCACCAGGAAACTGGAATAGGTAACACGATCAATCTCGGGATGATGATTGAACAACCAACACACTAAGAATGAGGGTATTGCCATTAACTACCAAGCAACGAGTTGCTCAGAGTATTGATTTCACACATCACGGTTCACTTGTCGGTGTTCCGGTTGTGACAACACGGGACCGAGGAATGAATAATGATGGCGAGAAGTATCACTGCGTCAAGAATTCATAAGAGGTGGTGCAATTCTCATGACACTCTTGACATAAAGATGGTAATACTCCAAGGTAGAACAGAATCAAAAGCTGGTTTGGCGTTTTGGTCTGCGGAATACAACTACTTTGACCCAATCCCAGAGATGGACGAGGTACTGGAGTTTGCTTCTCCTAGTCATTCTGAAATAGAACGGCTTGACGGACCACAAGAATAATAAGCATCGATAACACGGATGCACAATTACTCCTGACTATCAATTGATAGACAGAGGTCAGAATACAACTAAAGAGAGACAACTCAAAGGAACATATGGTTTTCTGAGTTGCGGATGCATAAATTTAGTATGTCAAACAGGTTCAACATATTTCTTCCAGATAATCCATGCGGAAAGGTAGGACTGGCAGATTCACAATATGGATGGAGTACACCTCAAGAGCACCCTGGTTGTGATCTTTTGGTTCAAAAGAACTTCTGCCATGATGGTTCATGGTATTGGAAGAATGAGATACCACGGACCTCGAGGACTATCGCAAAGGTTACTAATATCCTAAAGGAACGAGCAACACTACCAACGCGAGGTAAGTAGAGTGAATCTTGGGTCAAGAACCCAAGAAATAGAATGCCTACTAACTAAATTGCATCACGGGATGCTTTCGGGAATGATGGCCAGAATCATCACACTGGAAACACAAAACATGGCTAGATTACTAGGTGATCCTCTAAGACACCTAGGGTCATAATAATAGCTCCAACACATATACCGAGGCAATAGAGTGCCTCAACGCACCGGTAGTGTGCTTAATCTGGCCCAAAGGGACGCAAAAACAGAGGGAAAGGATTTTGCAAATGCATCAGATTGTTTAGAAACCTGGGATGACTCGGGCAACATAACGGCTGTAAAGGCTCAAAAGGATTTGAGATATCCTGCAAAATGGTGGCATAACCACTCAACATCATAATATCAAGGTTCTGAGATCAGCTATCAACACACGGAAGTAGTAGAAACTGAACTGAGGCTTCAGACCAACAATCCTACGAGTCTACGGATTAGTAACGCGTGATCCTGATAGAAAGATGAGAAGCCTAGTTCTTAATCCCCGTAGAAGAGAAGAGGGTGACTCAGATCAGAGGACATAAGGTAAAAGGAGTAAAAGAGCCTTACGTTCCCTTCCACAATCAATTCCCTTATATAACTAAAGCATTTCTAGACTCAACTTCGACCAGTTTGGCTTCGTAAACCTACAGGCAGTCAGGCTCTGATACCAAAGCTGTCAGGACCCCGATTCCAAGTCACATCGATCTAGCCGGTAACACCTCATATCACTTTGCGGCCTCACGCACGGTATTCCCACGGGTGTCGCCTTACCATGGCCCGGGACCGTTTGCGCCTTTTGGCTCACGTATATAATAGTGTCGCTAGCATCCATATGACGGAGAACCCGGGCCGACATGACTAGTCGTGAACCCAAAGTGGCACTAACTTACGGGGACAGGCATACATGAATCAACATCGAGCATGTCGGTCAGCAGCGTGCGAATCCGGGCTGTAGCACTAGGCTAACAGGACTCCGGGAACCCGGGCTGTAGCAGGCTAGGCAGGACTCCGGATGTCACCGCGTGACATTTCCCCGAAGGGACAGACACAGGAACGAAGTGAATCACATGTCGGCCAGTCAAGTGTTCTGGAGCAGTAGTGCTGGGCTAGCAGGACTCCGGTGAACCGGGCTGTAGCGGACTACTATGGCTCATGGAAGCACAAAACTACATTTCCCCATAAGAGAGGCTACCAAGGATAAACAACTAGGTTGTCGGATCCCACACATACCAAGCATTTCAATCATACACACAATATGCTCGATATGTGCAAATACAACATGGCATCACAACAAGACTCTACGACTCAGAGTATTTATTCATGAGGCTCCGAAGAGCCAGATATTACAAACATGGGTCTCATGACCCAACATTCAGAGCATACAAGTCAAACACATGCGGAAGCCAACATGTCTGAGTACAGACAACTATAAATGAAAAAGGCTGAGAAGCCTGACTATCTACTAGATCCTGCCGAGGGCACGAGATCGTAGCTGAGGTATCAAACTAAACGTCGAAGTCCACACGGAACTACTAGCGAGACTGACGTCTCTCTGCAAAACATAAAATAAGCAAACGTGAGTACAAATGTACCCAGCAAGACTTACATCAGAACTATCTACATATGCATCAGTATCAACAAAGGGGGTGGTGGAGTTTAACTGCAGCAAGCCAGCTTTGACTCGGTGGCTATCCTAACTACGACTGCAAGTAACTCTTTTGAGGTGGCGCACACGAGTCCACATATTCACCATATCAATACACCACTATGGATCCGCTCCCGTCTCCCTACGAGAATGCCATCCATAGCACTCACGCTTATCTTGCGCATTTTAGAGTATCCACTTTCACTTGTCTATGAACTGTTATAGGCAACCCAGAAGTCCTTTACCGCGGACACGGCTATTCGAATAGATCATATTAACCCTGCAGGGGTGTACTTCGTCACACACGCTCTCGCCACTTACCACCATGTACACCTCGTGTACCTCGGCAACCTTCAAGCGGAAGCCTGGCGAGGGAGTCGGCCACGACCTGACTAACCACACAAGTCTCTAGTCCAGGTTTATCGCCTATTCGGGTTCCATCCGCAAGGAGATCCGGCCGGGGTGTCGCTCACGGCCCCAAACGATGTGTGCAGGGTTCCCGAGCCCACCATCCGGGTGCCACTCGGTACACCAGGCCACGTGTGCCTAGTCTGTCCCAAGCCCACCTGTACCGGGTGCCACTTGGTAGACTACTAACACTACCTACAAACACCAGAAACTAGTTGCAACTCCTGGACAGAGATCAGGTTGATTAATAAGTCGAGAGGGGCACTTAAGCATTCCAATGCGTGGTAGTAACTATTCATGGATCACAAACACAGAACTCAGTTCCTGAGGACGGTTTCAATGAGACAACCCACCATGTACTCCTACATGGCCTCTCACCGCTACCTTTACCAAATCGTGTTCACACACTTAGCTCTCACACAGTAGGACATGTTCACCACTTTCCAATTCATCCCCGATGAATCAGACCTGACACAACTCTAAGCAATAGGAGGCATGACAAACAAGCCAGAATGAGTAGGCACATCAGGGCTCAAACAACTCCTACTCATGCTAGTGGGTTTCATCTATTTACTGTGGAAATGACAGGTCATGCAGAGGATAAAGGGGTTCAGCTACCGCAGCAAGTAACAGTTGAAGCGTTGTTGTCCTAATGTAGTAAAAGAGAGCAGGAGCGAGAGAGTGGGATTGTATCGAAATGAAGAAGGGGGTTTTGCTTGCCTGGCACTTCTGAAGATAGTATAGTTCTTCATCGGTGTCATCGATCGCATCGTCGAAGCAACGTCTACCGAGAGGGGACAATACCGGCAAACAGAGAAGAAACACGATCAACGCAATGCACAATATGATGCATGCTATGACATGGCAATATGAATGTGTTTTGAGCTAATGCAACTAGCAGCAAGTTAAATGGAGTTGGCTTGAATCAGAGATTCAAATTCAAACTCCATATGTGATTTCTTAAATGCCATTTAATTGAATTGTCCTAAACAGTAGTCATAAGTTGTTCTAACATGCATGGAAATGGTACAGATGGATAGATTGGATTTTTCTGATCATTTTTCATATATAAATGTTTTCAATCTGAGTTATAGATTATTTTCTATGATTTTTAGAAGTTTATAGGATTTTCTGGAATTTTCTGTATAAGAATAAATCCAGAAAATGATTTATAGCGTCAGCATTACATCACAGTGACATCAGCAGGTCAACTGGGCGGTCCAGGTCAAACCTGGACGGTGGGGCCCGCATGTCAGTGTCACTGGCTGGTTTGGGTGGATGACAAGTGGGACCGGTCAACGTTGACTTGACCAAAGTCAAAGCTGACATGTGGGGTCCACGGCATTAGCTTAATTTAAACAGGAAATAACCCTGTGGTTAATTAAGGGCGGGGCCCGTCTGTCAGTGAGCTAGGGGGGTTAGTTAGTGGCATCATTAGCCGCTAATGATGTCGCCACGTCAGCCTCGCCGGAATATGGCCGGCGGCAAGCATTCCGCACGGCGGAGGCGTCGGGTTTTGCCATCCGGCGACCATTGGGCTCGGGGTTTGGCCCTACGGGCTGCTGGACGTGCACCGCATCCAACGGAGCAGGCGGCTGGGCGAGGGGAGGTCGGGAACTACGGTGGCGACCACTTGGGCGGCGGCCGGAGCTCGGGCAACGGCGGAGATGGCGCTACAGGGCACGGCAGGGCGAACCCGTGGGTGCTTCAGGTTCACAGGAGCGCGGCGAGCACGCTGGTGATGCTCGGGCGAGCCGCCGAGCTCGGGAGCACGGAGCTCGTTAGCAATGGCGGCGGCGAGCTTCGGCGGAGATGGGGAACGAAGCTAGAGCATGAACGCGAGTAGGAGAGGAAGGGGAGTAGGTCCATGAGCTCACAGTAGTTGCAGCAGAGGCTACGGCGAGCTCGGAGGAGGTCCGAAGCGAGCGGGGCGGCGGAGGCGATCTCGGCGACCCGAGGAAGAAGAAGGCGTCGGCGGCGGCGCTTCGAGGCGTCCGGCGTTGTGTAGCTCAGCGAGGGGGTCGAGGACGAAGTGGCGGAGCTTCTGGGCGCGTCGGTGAGGCGAGGGGGAGGCGGTGGCCGCGGTGGTGGCGAGCGGCGGCGACGGCTATGTTCGGGTGGACGCGCGTGAGGGAGACAGAGGAGGGAATGAGCTCGAGGGAGAGGTCGAGGCGTCGAGGGGGTGTCGTGGCGCCGCGAGGGAGATCCAGGGCGACGAGGGAGCACGCAGGCAGGGTGGAGGTGGCCGGCGTGTGGCTGCGCGCGCCGGGCACGCGCGCTCTAGTCCTTCTGGCGTGAGCTGGAAGAGGACAAGGGAGAGAGATGGGCTGGGCCAACAGTGTTGGGCCAACACAGTGCAGGCCAGGTAAGTGGCTCAGGTACTCTCCTCTCTCTCTCTCTTTACTTTATGTTTTCTATTTATTTGATCTGTTTTGAATTAGTAAAATTACTAACTCATTTTGTAAAATCCTGATAAAAATTGTGGGCACTATTTGAATTATTTCCAACAGCCCCCAATTGTTTTCAGAAGTATTGAAGCATTTAAAATATTTATAGGCATTAAATGCTCCAATTCAAATACAGTATGATTTAGCTCAAAAATCCATAAATGGCCAATAGATATGCTCATCATTTCTGGCAGAGGTTTTCACCTTTATCAAAAATCATGAACATTTCTAAGGGCATTTTGGGTTCATTGAAAATATTTTTATTTTGAACCTACTTGAATTCATTTGGTGCTAGGGTTTGGTCATCCCCAATTCAACTTTAAATGAAATTTAGACATGATGCAGCATATCTAGCTAGTCCAAGTGCATAGCAAGGCTAGGGACGTGACAACTCACCCCCACTAAAGCAAGAATCTTGTCTCGAGATTCAAGCGTAGGGTAAGGTGAAAGGGGAACGCAAACTAGCATAATCTTCACGATCCAATTGTTCTTCTCGAAGATGTTGATTCATTGCATCATTTTGATCTTGACATCATTTCTTTCGAGAGCTTCATCCAACTATGATGACGGAAAAGAGGGAAACTCTACAGGATTGATCTTCTCGAAGATCAAGCTATATAAGATCAACTTGCGGAATGAGATGTTGAAACATCTCGAGTTGAGATACAAAACACATCGAGAGGGATGGAAGAACAAACGATGAGATTTGATTTGGTGGGCAACAATCCCACGCTTAGATAATATGGTGCATGGGTTCCAAAGCAGCGAGGACTTAATTGCCATGACTCCATAACGGGGCACCTTAGGAAAGGTGACTCGTAGAATTCTTCCCTTAAGTGGCAAAAAGAATTACTTTTGATTCAGAGATCATTGAAACTCTTTATACCAGCCCAAGGCAAAACGCAACAATCATTTGGCGGAGTACGAAGGATGGCACAATGGCGGTGCAAGCTGGGAACAAAATGCAAATGATGGGAATGATTCTAGTAACTGGGGAGAAACCCAATAGTAGAGAGTGATTCCACTATTGGAAAGGTTATAACATAACCGAGGAGATTGGGGCCAATCCCAGTTAGTGCCGATGATGACACCTAATGCTTGCGCGTGCTCTCAAGAACTTGAGCATTTCCATATTCATCAAGTTTTACCAATATCCGTGCCGAGGATCCTGGCAACACATCATACTACCATAATGAACGGTGATGGAGGATGCAGGTGCAAAGGAGGACAACACTTTCTCAGATTTCACCTTAGCGAAGCCAAGGGAGCAAAATCTAGATGATCGACCGAGAGACATTTAGCACTCCGCTTCTAATGTTCTCCTTGATGTACTGGTTACTACGGTCATGCTTAAAGCATCAACATAGCCATCAAGTAGTGGTCGGACTTCGGAATGCAAAGGATCCATAAGGAACAACTAGGGAGCAAATCCTACGAAATCCTTATGGGGAGGTGGCCAACTTTCTCAATCAAGATACTACAATAATAGGTCTTCCGGCTGGGTGTGTTGGCCACGACATCCACTTACCGGTAACAGAGAGACCATTAGTATAGTTCTTTGGAAACGTTCAACCATCACATCTGCCTGAGATTCAGATCTGGTTGGTGTCGGGATATTCCAGACTCATCAGGTCTAGAAAGAAAAATGAAAGTTTGCAACGCAATTCGACGAGATGACGTTGCGAGATTCTCAGGGCATGAGCTACGATAGCAAGCTCCAAAACATGAGCTGGTTCCGCTACAAACCTGTGAACACGCTATCCAAGACAAGCATGACCACGTGGTAGTCTTATAATAAAACACTACCGAGTTCAGGTGGGGAACCGTCATCGCGGATAACGAAGTCCTTGCATAAGTCATATGACTAGCTCTTATGAAGGAACTTCTTCTCCTTGAACAAATCAGTTAGTGGCTCGAGGTGCTACGGAATTCATATGGAACGAAGATGATCAGTCTAACAGACCATAGAATACTTCACACATGCATAACTGACTTGGGATGATTCCAGAGGAAGCAAAACAAACTTTCTCGAATTCTCGGCAGCAACTTACATCAAGTGCATGTGAATTAGAGGAAGTATCTTCTTCATCCAAACATATGCTTCATGAGCGGGACACGAAGATAATGCTCATAAAATTTTCCAACACTAGCTTAATGCTCAACAAAATCATGGACAAGATGGAAATGTTGTCAATGAGCTCAACAACAATCCATCCAGGCTTCCATATAGATGGAGTTCCAAAATTAAGTAAACACGGGAATAGCATTGGTCAGACCCAAAAGATGTAATGGTGTATGCTCGAGGAATCAACCACGAGTAGGACAACATTACGAACATCATTGGTTCTGATTTGATTTGATGATAGCCCATACTCAAATCAAAGTTTGGTTAAGATGATAGGTCCATTAATTGATCACGAGGACCAATCGATGAAGAAATTATCTTTCTACGACAAACACACACACAAGAGATATCCTTTGGAAAGAACTAAGCCAGGCAAGCTTTTATCTTCCAACTCTCCAAGTTGTTGTTTAGCTTGACCAACTAGCTCAGGGGTATCCAACACGGATTCTTGGAGAAGGGGTGGTCTACAGGAAACCAACTTGATCACGAGCTCAACATAACAGTCAGGAAACAACCTGGTGATACTTCCGAGAAGATAATCAGAAAATCACAAACCACCGATATGTTACTAAGCTCGAGAACAATCTTGCTTTTCAGGGCAAGACGATGTGATCAAAAAGGGCGAGGAATTGATACAATCCTAACTCGTTGACCGAAGAGTGCACCAGGAAACTGGAATAGGTAACACGATCAATCTCGGGATGATGATTGAACAACCAACACACTAAGAATGAGGGTATTGCCATTAACTACCAAGCAACGAGTTGCTCAGAGTATTGATTTCACACATCACGGTTCACTTGTCGGTGTTCCGGTTGTGACAACACGGGACCGAGGAATGAATAATGATGGCGAGAAGTATCACTGCGTCAAGAATTCATAAGAGGTGGTGCAATTCTCATGACACTCTTGACATAAAGATGGTAATACTCCAAGGTAGAACAGAATCAAAAGCTGGTTTGGCGTTTTGGTCTGCGGAATACAACTACTTTGACCCAATCCCAGAGATGGACGAGGTACTGGAGTTTGCTTCTCCTAGTCATTCTGAAATAGAACGGCTTGACGGACCACAAGAATAATAAGCATCGATAACACGGATGCACAATTACTCCTGACTATCAATTGATAGACAGAGGTCAGAATACAACTAAAGAGAGACAACTCAAAGGAACATATGGTTTTCTGAGTTGCGGATGCATAAATTTAGTATGTCAAACAGGTTCAACATATTTCTTCCAGATAATCCATGCGGAAAGGTAGGACTGGCAGATTCACAATATGGATGGAGTACACCTCAAGAGCACCCTGGTTGTGATCTTTTGGTTCAAAAGAACTTCTGCCATGATGGTTCATGGTATTGGAAGAATGAGATACCACGGACCTCGAGGACTATCGCAAAGGTTACTAATATCCTAAAGGAACGAGCAACACTACCAACGCGAGGTAAGTAGAGTGAATCTTGGGTCAAGAACCCAAGAAATAGAATGCCTACTAACTAAATTGCATCACGGGATGCTTTCGGGAATGATGGCCAGAATCATCACACTGGAAACACAAAACATGGCTAGATTACTAGGTGATCCTCTAAGACACCTAGGGTCATAATAATAGCTCCAACACATATACCGAGGCAATAGAGTGCCTCAACGCACCGGTAGTGTGCTTAATCTGGCCCAAAGGGACGCAAAAACAGAGGGAAAGGATTTTGCAAATGCATCAGATTGTTTAGAAACCTGGGATGACTCGGGCAACATAACGGCTGTAAAGGCTCAAAAGGATTTGAGATATCCTGCAAAATGGTGGCATAACCACTCAACATCATAATATCAAGGTTCTGAGATCAGCTATCAACACACGGAAGTAGTAGAAACTGAACTGAGGCTTCAGACCAACAATCCTACGAGTCTACGGATTAGTAACGCGTGATCCTGATAGAAAGATGAGAAGCCTAGTTCTTAATCCCCGTAGAAGAGAAGAGGGTGACTCAGATCAGAGGACATAAGGTAAAAGGAGTAAAAGAGCCTTACGTTCCCTTCCACAATCAATTCCCTTATATAACTAAAGCATTTCTAGACTCAACTTCGACCAGTTTGGCTTCGTAAACCTACAGGCAGTCAGGCTCTGATACCAAAGCTGTCAGGACCCCGATTCCAAGTCACATCGATCTAGCCGGTAACACCTCATATCACTTTGCGGCCTCACGCACGGTATTCCCACGGGTGTCGCCTTACCATGGCCCGGGACCGTTTGCGCCTTTTGGCTCACGTATATAATAGTGTCGCTAGCATCCATATGACGGAGAACCCGGGCCGACATGACTAGTCGTGAACCCAAAGTGGCACTAACTTACGGGGACAGGCATACATGAATCAACATCGAGCATGTCGGTCAGCAGCGTGCGAATCCGGGCTGTAGCACTAGGCTAACAGGACTCCGGGAACCCGGGCTGTAGCAGGCTAGGCAGGACTCCGGATGTCACCGCGTGACATTTCCCCGAAGGGACAGACACAGGAACGAAGTGAATCACATGTCGGCCAGTCAAGTGTTCTGGAGCAGTAGTGCTGGGCTAGCAGGACTCCGGTGAACCGGGCTGTAGCGGACTACTATGGCTCATGGAAGCACAAAACTACATTTCCCCATAAGAGAGGCTACCAAGGATAAACAACTAGGTTGTCGGATCCCACACATACCAAGCATTTCAATCATACACACAATATGCTCGATATGTGCAAATACAACATGGCATCACAACAAGACTCTACGACTCAGAGTATTTATTCATGAGGCTCCGAAGAGCCAGATATTACAAACATGGGTCTCATGACCCAACATTCAGAGCATACAAGTCAAACACATGCGGAAGCCAACATGTCTGAGTACAGACAACTATAAATGAAAAAGGCTGAGAAGCCTGACTATCTACTAGATCCTGCCGAGGGCACGAGATCGTAGCTGAGGTATCAAACTAAACGTCGAAGTCCACACGGAACTACTAGCGAGACTGACGTCTCTCTGCAAAACATAAAATAAGCAAACGTGAGTACAAATGTACCCAGCAAGACTTACATCAGAACTATCTACATATGCATCAGTATCAACAAAGGGGGTGGTGGAGTTTAACTGCAGCAAGCCAGCTTTGACTCGGTGGCTATCCTAACTACGACTGCAAGTAACTCTTTTGAGGTGGCGCACACGAGTCCACATATTCACCATATCAATACACCACTATGGATCCGCTCCCGTCTCCCTACGAGAATGCCATCCATAGCACTCACGCTTATCTTGCGCATTTTAGAGTATCCACTTTCACTTGTCTATGAACTGTTATAGGCAACCCAGAAGTCCTTTACCGCGGACACGGCTATTCGAATAGATCATATTAACCCTGCAGGGGTGTACTTCGTCACACACGCTCTCGCCACTTACCACCATGTACACCTCGTGTACCTCGGCAACCTTCAAGCGGAAGCCTGGCGAGGGAGTCGGCCACGACCTGACTAACCACACAAGTCTCTAGTCCAGGTTTATCGCCTATTCGGGTTCCATCCGCAAGGAGATCCGGCCGGGGTGTCGCTCACGGCCCCAAACGATGTGTGCAGGGTTCCCGAGCCCACCATCCGGGTGCCACTCGGTACACCAGGCCACGTGTGCCTAGTCTGTCCCAAGCCCACCTGTACCGGGTGCCACTTGGTAGACTACTAACACTACCTACAAACACCAGAAACTAGTTGCAACTCCTGGACAGAGATCAGGTTGATTAATAAGTCGAGAGGGGCACTTAAGCATTCCAATGCGTGGTAGTAACTATTCATGGATCACAAACACAGAACTCAGTTCCTGAGGACGGTTTCAATGAGACAACCCACCATGTACTCCTACATGGCCTCTCACCGCTACCTTTACCAAATCGTGTTCACACACTTAGCTCTCACACAGTAGGACATGTTCACCACTTTCCAATTCATCCCCGATGAATCAGACCTGACACAACTCTAAGCAATAGGAGGCATGACAAACAAGCCAGAATGAGTAGGCACATCAGGGCTCAAACAACTCCTACTCATGCTAGTGGGTTTCATCTATTTACTGTGGAAATGACAGGTCATGCAGAGGATAAAGGGGTTCAGCTACCGCAGCAAGTAACAGTTGAAGCGTTGTTGTCCTAATGTAGTAAAAGAGAGCAGGAGCGAGAGAGTGGGATTGTATCGAAATGAAGAAGGGGGTTTTGCTTGCCTGGCACTTCTGAAGATAGTATAGTTCTTCATCGGTGTCATCGATCGCATCGTCGAAGCAACGTCTACCGAGAGGGGACAATACCGGCAAACAGAGAAGAAACACGATCAACGCAATGCACAATATGATGCATGCTATGACATGGCAATATGAATGTGTTTTGAGCTAATGCAACTAGCAGCAAGTTAAATGGAGTTGGCTTGAATCAGAGATTCAAATTCAAACTCCATATGTGATTTCTTAAATGCCATTTAATTGAATTGTCCTAAACAGTAGTCATAAGTTGTTCTAACATGCATGGAAATGGTACAGATGGATAGATTGGATTTTTCTGATCATTTTTCATATATAAATGTTTTCAATCTGAGTTATAGATTATTTTCTATGATTTTTAGAAGTTTATAGGATTTTCTGGAATTTTCTGTATAAGAATAAATCCAGAAAATGATTTATAGCGTCAGCATTACATCACAGTGACATCAGCAGGTCAACTGGGCGGTCCAGGTCAAACCTGGACGGTGGGGCCCGCATGTCAGTGTCACTGGCTGGTTCGGGTGGATGACAAGTGGGACCGGTCAACGTTGACTTGACCAAAGTCAAAGCTGACATGTGGGGTCCACGGCATTAGCTTAATTTAAACAGGAAATAACCCTGTGGTTAATTAAGGGCGGGGCCCGTCTGTCAGTGAGCTAGGGGGGTTAGTTAGTGGCATCATTAGCCGCTAATGATGTCGCCACGTCAGCCTCGCCGGAATATGGCCGGCGGCAAGCATTCCGCACGGCGGAGGCGTCGGGTTTTGCCATCCGGCGACCATTGGGCTCGGGGTTTGGCCCTACGGGCTGCTGGACGTGCACCGCATCCAACGGAGCAGGCGGCTGGGCGAGGGGAGGTCGGGAACTACGGTGGCGACCACTTGGGCGGCGGCCGGAGCTCGGGCAACGGCGGAGATGGCGCTACAGGGCACGGCAGGGCGAACCCGTGGGTGCTTCAGGTTCACAGGAGCGCGGCGAGCACGCTGGTGATGCTCGGGCGAGCCGCCGAGCTCGGGAGCACGGAGCTCGTTAGCAATGGCGGCGGCGAGCTTCGGCGGAGATGGGGAACGAAGCTAGAGCATGAACGCGAGTAGGAGAGGAAGGGGAGTAGGTCCGTGAGCTCACAGTAGTTGCAGCAGAGGCTACGGCGAGCTCGGAGGTGGTCCGAAGCGAGCGGGGCGGCGGAGGCGATCTCGGCGACCCGAGGAAGAAGAAGGCGTCGGCGGCGGCGCTTCGAGGCGTCCGGCGTTGTGTAGCTCAGCGAGGGGGTCGAGGACGAAGTGGCGGAGCTTCTGGGCGCGTCGGTGAGGCGAGGGGGAGGCGGTGGCCGCGGTGGTGGCGAGCGGCGGCGACGGCTGTGTTCGGGTGGACGCGCGTGAGGGAGACAGAGGAGGGAATGAGCTCGAGGGAGAGGTCGAGGCGTCGAGGGGGTGTCGTGGCGCCGCGAGGGAGATCCAGGGCGACGAGGGAGCACGCAGGCAGGGTGGAGGTGGCCGGCGTGTGGCTGCGCGCGCCGGGCACGCGCGCTCTAGTCCTTCTGGCGTGAGCTGGAAGAGGACAAGGGAGAGAGATGGGCTGGGCCAACAGTGTTGGGCCAACACAGTGCAGGCCAGGTAAGTGGCTCAGGTACTCTCCTCTCTCTCTCTCTTTACTTTATGTTTTCTATTTATTTGATCTGTTTTGAATTAGTAAAATTACTAACTCATTTTGTAAAATCCTGATAAAAATTGTGGGCACTATTTGAATTATTTCCAACAGCCCCCAATTGTTTTCAGAAGTATTGAAGCATTTAAAATATTTATAGGCATTAAATGCTCCAATTCAAATACAGTATGATTTAGCTCAAAAATCCATAAATGGCCAATAGATATGCTCATCATTTCTGGCAGAGGTTTTCACCTTTATCAAAAATCATGAACATTTCTAAGGGCATTTTGGGTTCATTGAAAATATTTTTATTTTGAACCTACTTGAATTCATTTGGTGCTAGGGTTTGGTCATCCCCAATTCAACTTTAAATGAAATTTAGACATGATGCAGCATATCTAGCTAGTCCAAGTGCATAGCAAGGCTAGGGACGTGACAACTCACCCCCACTAAAGCAAGAATCTCGTCCCGAGATTCAAGCGTAGGGTAAGGTGAAAGGGGAACGCAAACTAGCATAATCTTCACGATCCAATTGTTCTTCTCGAAGATGTTGATTCATTGCATCATTTTGATCTTGACATCATTTCTTTCGAGAGCTTCATCCAACTATGATGACGGAAAAGAGGGAAACTCTACAGGATTGATCTTCTCGAAGATCAAGCTATATAAGATCAACTTGCGGAATGAGATGTTGAAACATCTCGAGTTGAGATACAAAACACATCGAGAGGGATGGAAGAACAAACGATGAGATTTGATTTGGTGGGCAACAATCCCACGCTTAGATAATATGGTGCATGGGTTCCAAAGCAGCGAGGACTTAATTGCCATGACTCCATAACGGGGCACCTTAGGAAAGGTGACTCGTAGAATTCTTCCCTTAAGTGGCAAAAAGAATTACTTTTGATTCAGAGATCATTGAAACTCTTTATACCAGCCCAAGGCAAAACGCAACAATCATTTGGCGGAGTACGAAGGATGGCACAATGGCGGTGCAAGCTGGGAACAAAATGCAAATGATGGGAATGATTCTAGTAACTGGGGAGAAACCCAATAGTAGAGAGTGATTCCACTATTGGAAAGGTTATAACATAACCGAGGAGATTGGGGCCAATCCCAGTTAGTGCCGATGATGACACCTAATGCTTGCGCGTGCTCTCAAGAACTTGAGCATTTCCATATTCATCAAGTTTTACCAATATCCGTGCCGAGGATCCTGGCAACACATCATACTACCATAATGAACGGTGATGGAGGATGCAGGTGCAAAGGAGGACAACACTTTCTCAGATTTCACCTTAGCGAAGCCAAGGGAGCAAAATCTAGATGATCGACCGAGAGACATTTAGCACTCCGCTTCTAATGTTCTCCTTGATGTACTGGTTACTACGGTCATGCTTAAAGCATCAACATAGCCATCAAGTAGTGGTCGGACTTCGGAATGCAAAGGATCCATAAGGAACAACTAGGGAGCAAATCCTACGAAATCCTTATGGGGAGGTGGCCAACTTTCTCAATCAAGATACTACAATAATAGGTCTTCCGGCTGGGTGTGTTGGCCACGACATCCACTTACCGGTAACAGAGAGACCATTAGTATAGTTCTTTGGAAACGTTCAACCATCACATCTGCCTGAGATTCAGATCTGGTTGGTGTCGGGATATTCCAG
The DNA here is from genome assembly GCF_002575655.3 of Aegilops tauschii subsp. strangulata. Classification (NCBI taxonomy): domain Eukaryota; kingdom Viridiplantae; phylum Streptophyta; class Magnoliopsida; order Poales; family Poaceae; genus Aegilops; species Aegilops tauschii. The sequence goes on along the minus strand of NC_053041.3, from coordinate 328,132,514 downwards.
ACTCATCAGGTCTAGAAAGAAAAATGAAAGTTTGCAACGCAATTCGACGAGATGACGTTGCGAGATTCTCAGGGCATGAGCTACGATAGCAAGCTCCAAAACATGAGCTGGTTCCGCTACAAACCTGTGAACACGCTATCCAAGACAAGCATGACCACGTGGTAGTCTTATAATAAAACACTACCGAGTTCAGGTGGGGAACCGTCATCGCGGATAACGAAGTCCTTGCATAAGTCATATGACTAGCTCTTATGAAGGAACTTCTTCTCCTTGAACAAATCAGTTAGTGGCTCGAGGTGCTACGGAATTCATATGGAACGAAGATGATCAGTCTAACAGACCATAGAATACTTCACACATGCATAACTGACTTGGGATGATTCCAGAGGAAGCAAAACAAACTTTCTCGAATTCTCGGCAGCAACTTACATCAAGTGCATGTGAATTAGAGGAAGTATCTTCTTCATCCAAACATATGCTTCATGAGCGGGACACGAAGATAATGCTCATAAAATTTTCCAACACTAGCTTAATGCTCAACAAAATCATGGACAAGATGGAAATGTTGTCAATGAGCTCAACAACAATCCATCCAGGCTTCCATATAGATGGAGTTCCAAAATTAAGTAAACACGGGAATAGCATTGGTCAGACCCAAAAGATGTAATGGTGTATGCTCGAGGAATCAACCACGAGTAGGACAACATTACGAACATCATTGGTTCTGATTTGATTTGATGATAGCCCATACTCAAATCAAAGTTTGGTTAAGATGATAGGTCCATTAATTGATCACGAGGACCAATCGATGAAGAAATTATCTTTCTACGACAAACACACACACAAGAGATATCCTTTGGAAAGAACTAAGCCAGGCAAGCTTTTATCTTCCAACTCTCCAAGTTGTTGTTTAGCTTGACCAACTAGCTCAGGGGTATCCAACACGGATTCTTGGAGAAGGGGTGGTCTACAGGAAACCAACTTGATCACGAGCTCAACATAACAGTCAGGAAACAACCTGGTGATACTTCCGAGAAGATAATCAGAAAATCACAAACCACCGATATGTTACTAAGCTCGAGAACAATCTTGCTTTTCAGGGCAAGACGATGTGATCAAAAAGGGCGAGGAATTGATACAATCCTAACTCGTTGACCGAAGAGTGCACCAGGAAACTGGAATAGGTAACACGATCAATCTCGGGATGATGATTGAACAACCAACACACTAAGAATGAGGGTATTGCCATTAACTACCAAGCAACGAGTTGCTCAGAGTATTGATTTCACACATCACGGTTCACTTGTCGGTGTTCCGGTTGTGACAACACGGGACCGAGGAATGAATAATGATGGCGAGAAGTATCACTGCGTCAAGAATTCATAAGAGGTGGTGCAATTCTCATGACACTCTTGACATAAAGATGGTAATACTCCAAGGTAGAACAGAATCAAAAGCTGGTTTGGCGTTTTGGTCTGCGGAATACAACTACTTTGACCCAATCCCAGAGATGGACGAGGTACTGGAGTTTGCTTCTCCTAGTCATTCTGAAATAGAACGGCTTGACGGACCACAAGAATAATAAGCATCGATAACACGGATGCACAATTACTCCTGACTATCAATTGATAGACAGAGGTCAGAATACAACTAAAGAGAGACAACTCAAAGGAACATATGGTTTTCTGAGTTGCGGATGCATAAATTTAGTATGTCAAACAGGTTCAACATATTTCTTCCAGATAATCCATGCGGAAAGGTAGGACTGGCAGATTCACAATATGGATGGAGTACACCTCAAGAGCACCCTGGTTGTGATCTTTTGGTTCAAAAGAACTTCTGCCATGATGGTTCATGGTATTGGAAGAATGAGATACCACGGACCTCGAGGACTATCGCAAAGGTTACTAATATCCTAAAGGAACGAGCAACACTACCAACGCGAGGTAAGTAGAGTGAATCTTGGGTCAAGAACCCAAGAAATAGAATGCCTACTAACTAAATTGCATCACGGGATGCTTTCGGGAATGATGGCCAGAATCATCACACTGGAAACACAAAACATGGCTAGATTACTAGGTGATCCTCTAAGACACCTAGGGTCATAATAATAGCTCCAACACATATACCGAGGCAATAGAGTGCCTCAACGCACCGGTAGTGTGCTTAATCTGGCCCAAAGGGACGCAAAAACAGAGGGAAAGGATTTTGCAAATGCATCAGATTGTTTAGAAACCTGGGATGACTCGGGCAACATAACGGCTGTAAAGGCTCAAAAGGATTTGAGATATCCTGCAAAATGGTGGCATAACCACTCAACATCATAATATCAAGGTTCTGAGATCAGCTATCAACACACGGAAGTAGTAGAAACTGAACTGAGGCTTCAGACCAACAATCCTACGAGTCTACGGATTAGTAACGCGTGATCCTGATAGAAAGATGAGAAGCCTAGTTCTTAATCCCCGTAGAAGAGAAGAGGGTGACTCAGATCAGAGGACATAAGGTAAAAGGAGTAAAAGAGCCTTACGTTCCCTTCCACAATCAATTCCCTTATATAACTAAAGCATTTCTAGACTCAACTTCGACCAGTTTGGCTTCGTAAACCTACAGGCAGTCAGGCTCTGATACCAAAGCTGTCAGGACCCCGATTCCAAGTCACATCGATCTAGCCGGTAACACCTCATATCACTTTGCGGCCTCACGCACGGTATTCCCACGGGTGTCGCCTTACCATGGCCCGGGACCGTTTGCGCCTTTTGGCTCACGTATATAATAGTGTCGCTAGCATCCATATGACGGAGAACCCGGGCCGACATGACTAGTCGTGAACCCAAAGTGGCACTAACTTACGGGGACAGGCATACATGAATCAACATCGAGCATGTCGGTCAGCAGCGTGCGAATCCGGGCTGTAGCACTAGGCTAACAGGACTCCGGGAACCCGGGCTGTAGCAGGCTAGGCAGGACTCCGGATGTCACCGCGTGACATTTCCCCGAAGGGACAGACACAGGAACGAAGTGAATCACATGTCGGCCAGTCAAGTGTTCTGGAGCAGTAGTGCTGGGCTAGCAGGACTCCGGTGAACCGGGCTGTAGCGGACTACTATGGCTCATGGAAGCACAAAACTACATTTCCCCATAAGAGAGGCTACCAAGGATAAACAACTAGGTTGTCGGATCCCACACATACCAAGCATTTCAATCATACACACAATATGCTCGATATGTGCAAATACAACATGGCATCACAACAAGACTCTACGACTCAGAGTATTTATTCATGAGGCTCCGAAGAGCCAGATATTACAAACATGGGTCTCATGACCCAACATTCAGAGCATACAAGTCAAACACATGCGGAAGCCAACATGTCTGAGTACAGACAACTATAAATGAAAAAGGCTGAGAAGCCTGACTATCTACTAGATCCTGCCGAGGGCACGAGATCGTAGCTGAGGTATCAAACTAAACGTCGAAGTCCACACGGAACTACTAGCGAGACTGACGTCTCTCTGCAAAACATAAAATAAGCAAACGTGAGTACAAATGTACCCAGCAAGACTTACATCAGAACTATCTACATATGCATCAGTATCAACAAAGGGGGTGGTGGAGTTTAACTGCAGCAAGCCAGCTTTGACTCGGTGGCTATCCTAACTACGACTGCAAGTAACTCTTTTGAGGTGGCGCACACGAGTCCACATATTCACCATATCAATACACCACTATGGATCCGCTCCCGTCTCCCTACGAGAATGCCATCCATAGCACTCACGCTTATCTTGCGCATTTTAGAGTATCCACTTTCACTTGTCTATGAACTGTTATAGGCAACCCAGAAGTCCTTTACCGCGGACACGGCTATTCGAATAGATCATATTAACCCTGCAGGGGTGTACTTCGTCACACACGCTCTCGCCACTTACCACCATGTACACCTCGTGTACCTCGGCAACCTTCAAGCGGAAGCCTGGCGAGGGAGTCGGCCACGACCTGACTAACCACACAAGTCTCTAGTCCAGGTTTATCGCCTATTCGGGTTCCATCCGCAAGGAGATCCGGCCGGGGTGTCGCTCACGGCCCCAAACGATGTGTGCAGGGTTCCCGAGCCCACCATCCGGGTGCCACTCGGTACACCAGGCCACGTGTGCCTAGTCTGTCCCAAGCCCACCTGTACCGGGTGCCACTTGGTAGACTACTAACACTACCTACAAACACCAGAAACTAGTTGCAACTCCTGGACAGAGATCAGGTTGATTAATAAGTCGAGAGGGGCACTTAAGCATTCCAATGCGTGGTAGTAACTATTCATGGATCACAAACACAGAACTCAGTTCCTGAGGACGGTTTCAATGAGACAACCCACCATGTACTCCTACATGGCCTCTCACCGCTACCTTTACCAAATCGTGTTCACACACTTAGCTCTCACACAGTAGGACATGTTCACCACTTTCCAATTCATCCCCGATGAATCAGACCTGACACAACTCTAAGCAATAGGAGGCATGACAAACAAGCCAGAATGAGTAGGCACATCAGGGCTCAAACAACTCCTACTCATGCTAGTGGGTTTCATCTATTTACTGTGGAAATGACAGGTCATGCAGAGGATAAAGGGGTTCAGCTACCGCAGCAAGTAACAGTTGAAGCGTTGTTGTCCTAATGTAGTAAAAGAGAGCAGGAGCGAGAGAGTGGGATTGTATCGAAATGAAGAAGGGGGTTTTGCTTGCCTGGCACTTCTGAAGATAGTATAGTTCTTCATCGGTGTCATCGATCGCATCGTCGAAGCAACGTCTACCGAGAGGGGACAATACCGGCAAACAGAGAAGAAACACGATCAACGCAATGCACAATATGATGCATGCTATGACATGGCAATATGAATGTGTTTTGAGCTAATGCAACTAGCAGCAAGTTAAATGGAGTTGGCTTGAATCAGAGATTCAAATTCAAACTCCATATGTGATTTCTTAAATGCCATTTAATTGAATTGTCCTAAACAGTAGTCATAAGTTGTTCTAACATGCATGGAAATGGTACAGATGGATAGATTGGATTTTTCTGATCATTTTTCATATATAAATGTTTTCAATCTGAGTTATAGATTATTTTCTATGATTTTTAGAAGTTTATAGGATTTTCTGGAATTTTCTGTATAAGAATAAATCCAGAAAATGATTTATAGCGTCAGCATTACATCACAGTGACATCAGCAGGTCAACTGGGCGGTCCAGGTCAAACCTGGACGGTGGGGCCCGCATGTCAGTGTCACTGGCTGGTTCGGGTGGATGACAAGTGGGACCGGTCAACGTTGACTTGACCAAAGTCAAAGCTGACATGTGGGGTCCACGGCATTAGCTTAATTTAAACAGGAAATAACCCTGTGGTTAATTAAGGGCGGGGCCCGTCTGTCAGTGAGCTAGGGGGGTTAGTTAGTGGCATCATTAGCCGCTAATGATGTCGCCACGTCAGCCTCGCCGGAATATGGCCGGCGGCAAGCATTCCGCACGGCGGAGGCGTCGGGTTTTGCCATCCGGCGACCATTGGGCTCGGGGTTTGGCCCTACGGGCTGCTGGACGTGCACCGCATCCAACGGAGCAGGCGGCTGGGCGAGGGGAGGTCGGGAACTACGGTGGCGACCACTTGGGCGGCGGCCGGAGCTCGGGCAACGGCGGAGATGGCGCTACAGGGCACGGCAGGGCGAACCCGTGGGTGCTTCAGGTTCACAGGAGCGCGGCGAGCACGCTGGTGATGCTCGGGCGAGCCGCCGAGCTCGGGAGCACGGAGCTCGTTAGCAATGGCGGCGGCGAGCTTCGGCGGAGATGGGGAACGAAGCTAGAGCATGAACGCGAGTAGGAGAGGAAGGGGAGTAGGTCCGTGAGCTCACAGTAGTTGCAGCAGAGGCTACGGCGAGCTCGGAGGTGGTCCGAAGCGAGCGGGGCGGCGGAGGCGATCTCGGCGACCCGAGGAAGAAGAAGGCGTCGGCGGCGGCGCTTCGAGGCGTCCGGCGTTGTGTAGCTCAGCGAGGGGGTCGAGGACGAAGTGGCGGAGCTTCTGGGCGCGTCGGTGAGGCGAGGGGGAGGCGGTGGCCGCGGTGGTGGCGAGCGGCGGCGACGGCTGTGTTCGGGTGGACGCGCGTGAGGGAGACAGAGGAGGGAATGAGCTCGAGGGAGAGGTCGAGGCGTCGAGGGGGTGTCGTGGCGCCGCGAGGGAGATCCAGGGCGACGAGGGAGCACGCAGGCAGGGTGGAGGTGGCCGGCGTGTGGCTGCGCGCGCCGGGCACGCGCGCTCCAGTCCTTCTGGCGTGAGCTGGAAGAGGACAAGGGAGAGAGATGGGCTGGGCCAACAGTGTTGGGCCAACACAGTGCAGGCCAGGTAAGTGGCTCAGGTACTCTCCTCTCTCTCTCTTTACTTTATGTTTTCTATTTATTTGATCTGTTTTGAATTAGTAAAATTACTAACTCATTTTGTAAAATCCTGATAAAAATTGTGGGCACTATTTGAATTATTTCCAACAGCCCCCAATTGTTTTCAGAAGTATTGAAGCATTTAAAATATTTATAGGCATTAAATGCTCCAATTCAAATACAGTATGATTTAGCTCAAAAATCCATAAATGGCCAATAAATATGCTCATCATTTCTGGCAGAGGTTTTCACCTTTATCAAAAATCATGAACATTTCTAAGGGCATTTTGGGTTCATTGAAAATATTTTTATTTTGAACCTACTTGAATTCATTTGGTGCTAGGGTTTGGTCATCCCCAATTCAACTTTAAATGAAATTTAGACATGATGCAGCATATCTAGCTAGTCCAAGTGCATAGCAAGGCTAGGGACGTGACACCTCAGGTCCCGGCCCTTGAGCGAGCTCAGCCACCACTGGTTTGCCAGGTCGCGATGCCGTGGTCAAGGCCAGGGGGTGAGGGCTGGAGAGCCAGTAAGAGCTCCTGAGTCGTGATGCTCAGGAGCCCCCCTTTTAACGCGCAGGCGAATTGCATGAGAGAGGGGCGGACCCGTGGTAGGTGGTAATCGAGCAGGTGATAATCACAGGTAGATTAGGCATGGAAGGCAAATTAGCTTGGGTGAATGCGGAAAGATACATGCCACTTGGTCAGGCCCGAGCGGCTTGGGGATGATGCAGCCCGAGGGGGCGCCCCCAGCAAGGTAAGCTAAAGACATAAGCGAACGGGATACATGCCACAGGGACGGACCCACGCGCCCTGGGAATGATGCAGCCCGAGGGGCGCTCCCAGCTGAATGAACTTGGAAAATGTCACCTGGTTATGTTGATGCAGAGATGTCGGGGCAGCTGAAGGTACGCGGTGAAGGAATTGCTCCTCACGAGCCACCGGGGTCCTGAGCCTCGGGAGGCGCTGGGGGCTCAGGTGGTTCCCTGAGGACCGTCTCCATCTCTGCCTGGACGGCGTGCTGCCTGGCCTCCTGTGCCGCCAGGACACGCCGCAGGTTGCGCTGATAGGCTGACGACATGCTCGGCAGGCCGAAAGGCATGCGAACGTAGCTGTGTGGTGGACCCTCGCAACGGCCCACGCGCGAAGGCCAGAAAGGCTCCTGAGATACGGCCCTGTTGACCCATGGAACATCGATGCAGACGCGCAGCCCGGCATCCTCGCCTGGATGGGGAGCTGCGCCTCGTGAGCGGCGGTCGCCGCGCATGGCCCTTGCGTCTTGCAGTTCCTGAGTGGTCTTGGTGATGAACTCCTGAGCGGTGGGCGCTCCTTGCCCTGTGTTCTTCTGAGGGTAACGTGCCACGGAGCACGCCTCCAAGTGGTGCCCAAGCGCCTCCCTCGTGATGTTAGCAAGGTCTGAGACCCTCCAGAAGAGAGCCCATGAGCCCTGCCCGAGGAGGGCGCTGGGCGCGCCTTCCTATGTGATGGAGGGAGGCGCCCCTGGAGCGGGCGCTGATCCTGACGAGGTTCCAGCCGCGACACCACCCTCCTGGGGTCCGGCACGGCGCAACTGCTTCTTCTTGGGGATGGCCTCTAGAGGGCCCTCGCCCTTGCTGTCAAGGTCGTCGATTGCCGTAGCTTGAAAAGCACGCGCGAGGGAGCACACATCGTCTCTTTCTTCGCACGGGACTGTGATGATCCCACCGCTTCCCGACATATTGAGGATGTTGTAGCCATGGTGTGTCACCGCCATGAACTTGGCTAGGGCTGGATACCCAAGGATGGCGTTGTATGGCAGGCGGATGTGCGCGACGTCGAAGTCGATGAGCTCGGTGCAGTAGTTCTTGTGTTCCCCGAAGGTGACAGGGAGGCGGACCTGCCCTATCGGTGTGGTGTAACCGTCGGTCACTCCTGAGAAAGGCTTGGTAGGCTGAAGCTGGTCATATGGCACTTTGAGGTTGTCGAACGTGTCGACGGACAGGACGTTGAGCCCTGCGCCGCCATCGATGAGGGTCTTGGTAACTTGCACGTTGCTGATGACAGGTGAGCAAAACATCGGGAGGGCGCCAGCTGTGGCCGCTCACTTGAGCTGGTCTGCCGAGTTGAAGGTGATGGTGCATTGGGACCACCTGAGCGGGCGTGTGACCTCAAGCTTGGGGAGGACTGCCTTCACTTCACGAGCAAACTGTTTGAAGATACGTTGCGAGGCTGGGCCTGAGCTCCGTCCAAGATGCAGGCGATAGCACGCGGCTCCTGGAATCCCCCAGCCCCCTCGTCCTGATGGTGGTCGTCATTCCTTCTTGGCGGCAGCGGCAGCGGGGGAAGACCGGCGTTGCCCTGAGGTCGATGCTCACGAGTCTGGTCCCTCCAGGCGCCCTCACGAGGATGATCCTACCAGCGGTCCTCACGAGGCCTGTCGCGCCATTCCTGGCGCGGGCCACGGTCGTCCCAGCGCTCGCCACCACGTCCTCCTGCTCGGCCGTAGCCCCGGTCGCTGCGCTCGGGGCGTCGACCAAAGCGTCATTCTCGAATGGCTCTGAGCTCTTGACAGTCGCTGGTGTTGTGGGTGTTCGGGTTGTGGAAGGCGTAGAACGGTCGGCTGCTCTTGGATGACTCGGGCTGATCTCTGCCTCGCTTGGTGTCCGGCTCTACTGCGAGCACGGCTGCTTCCTTGCGCTTCACGTCCTTGGCCTTGGCCTTCTTCTCCTCCGGGCCTGCGGCTGGCAGCTCGAGGTGGGAGAGGCGCCCTTCCTCAGCTCTTGCACACTTGGTCGCCAGGTTGAACAGCTCCTGAGATGTGCACAACTCCTTGTGGATAGCGAGCTCTTCCTTCATCTTGATGTCGCGGACGCCATCAGAGAACATGGAGATGATGGCCTCATCCATCACCTTGGGGATCTTGAGGCGAGTGTTGTTGATGCGTTGGATGTACTTCTGGAGGGTCTCTCCTGGTTGTTGCTTGATGCGGCGCAGGTCACCCGCGGCCGGCGGGCGGTCGCGAGTGCCCTGGAAGTTGGCGACGAAGCGGTCGCGCATCTCGTCCCAGGAGGAGATCGAGCCTTGTGGCAGGTTCAGGAGCCACGAATGGGCGCAGTCTTCGAGTGCCATAGGGAACAAGTTCGCCATGAATTTCTCGTCGCCGTTGGCCGCCTCGATGCTCAGCTCGTACAGCTGCATGAACTCCGCGGGGTCGAGGGTGCCGTCATAGCATGGAGGCAGATCTGGCTTGAACTTGCCCGGCAAGGCGACACTACGCAGCTCGGGGGTGAAGGCGCGGTAGGCAACCGTGGTCGCCGGGGCCCGTCTTGGAGGCGGACCTTGGTCTTGGTGCCCATGCGCCGCCACCGCAAGTGGCGCGGGGGCCTGCTGCTGCAGACGTTCCTGGCGTGGTGGTGCGAGGAGTGGCGGGGCGTTCTCTTGCAGTCGAGGAACTTCTTGGCAGCTTCCTTCTTCACGCGCGGGCGCCGGACTGGGCGGATCGCGTCGCGAAGCCGCACGCCTTGGCGCCAAGGCGCCATCTTGGGGCAGAGGTGGTGGAGGCGCTCTGTGAGCTGCGTCGCCTGAAACTGGCGATGGGCCTGGCGGAGAGAGGGACGGCACACGGGAGCCCCCTGCGGCGCGGACAAGCTAGGCGATGCAGTCGAGCCAGTCCTCGGAGAGGTCGTCGACCGGGCAGTAGCGCAGGAGCTCATGCGCCATGAGGAGCGCGGCCCGCACATCCATGGGAGCGCGATAAGAATGGGACGAGGAACCGGCCGGGGTCAGCAATGGAGTGGTGGTGCGGCCGTCCCGCCGCACCGAGGGGTGGAGCGAGGACGCTTGCTGCTCGTTGCCCGTCGGACCGGTGGCGGCAGGAGATGGAGAACGACGAGGTGGCCCACCGACGGGAGCCGTCTGAGCGACGCGGGTGGCTAGGGCAGCCCGGCGCTCGGCACGAGCACGGCGAGCGTCAGCCATGGAGCCGACGGAGCAACTGGACGCGAACGACGGAAAGGAAGCTCCGGCGCACCCCTACCTGGCGCGCCAAATGTCGGATCACGGGTTACGGCAAAACCCTCAAGCTTAGAATACTGGGGTGCGCGCGGAGATTTCCTCCCTACCGATCTACGTCCTAACTCACTAGGATCTCGCGGACGAACTCGTAACACAAAGACACAAGATTTATACTGGTTCGGGCCACCGTTGTGGTGTAATACCCTACTCCAGTGTGGTGGTGGTGGATACCCTCTTGGGCTAATGAAGAACAGTACAAGGGGAAGAACACCCTCCCGAGGTTGAGGTATTCTTGTGTTCGGTGTGTGGCTAAGGATTGGCTCAAGATCAGATGCCTCTACTATGGCGGCTAGTTCTACTTATATAGGCCCTGGTCCTCTTCCCAAATATTGAGCGGGAAGGGAGCCAACAACGGCGGCCAATTTGAAAGGGGACTGCTAGTACAAGCTATCCTGACAAAAGCGGTCTTCGCCTGCAAAGGGCTCTGGTGATGACGTCGTCTTGGACCTCCGTCCTGCGGGCCTGCTGGTCTTGGTCTCGTTGCACTGATATGGAAACCTTTGCTTGATGCCTCGGTACTCCGCGCCTGCGCTTGCCTCTTTAGCACCAAAGAGGAAACAAGGACGTTGGGCGCGCTGGCGCCCGCCTGGTCTTGATCGTCATGGCTCACGTCACGAGAGCCTCGCGAGGTTTGCCCCGCCTTGATTTCTCCGCTCCTCGCGAGGCAGCCTGGTGAGGCCGCTCCTGAGGAGGTCTTGCGTTGTCCGCCTCGCGAGGCTTGGCCCCTCGCGAGGGTCTTGAATGCCTCGTTGACGAAGATGGGCCGTACTGGCCTGCTAGCAAAGCCATGCCGTGGGCCGTAGGCAGGCAAGTCTGGGGACCCCCGTTCCCAGAACGCCGACAGGCTCTGCCTCCATGAACCCTGGCAGGCCCTGCCGGGGAGTCTTGGAGGGTTTCTTCCGGGGGAGCCCCCATCCTTGCCAGGCTCGCTTGCCTGGCAAGGGAGGCTTTTCACCTGGTGGCGTCTTGCTTCTTTAGCTTGATCTTGGTCCTCTTGATCTGCATGTTGGTTCTTTGAAGATCTTGATCTGTTGTGCTCTAACTTGGTTCGGTGCCGTAATCTTGTTCCGGTGCATGTGCACAGTCTGGGCAACAGACCCAGGGTTTGTTGCACCGACATAAGCCCCCGGGCCTGCCTTGGTCGCGCTGCCGAGCGTCATCGGGGTAGGCCCTAATAAGTGCACAGGAAGGGGCATTGAAGAGGCTGGTCACTTGGAGTCTTCTTTACTTCTTCATTAATCTTGAGTCTGGGCCAGTTTCTGATTTTCCCGCATGTCGTGTAAAGCCAATCATGGTGGGGTCGTTCTTGTAATGGCCCGTGAATGACTTTAACGCATGGGGTAGAAACTGCCAATTCAGTCTTCCCACCATGCCCTTATTCTCGGCCACTTATGCTGCATGCATCGCGTAGGGTAGGTAACGGAGGCACGGGGCATGGGAGAGCATCAAGGTGAGGGCCCAGTCTTCTTGAATTGGCGGAGGAGGACAGTGGTCACTCGTTGAGGGAGCGGCTCCCCTCCTCGGCCCGCCTATAAAAGGAGGGGCGAAGGGAGAGCTGAGCCATCCATTTCCACATCCTTTCTTCTCTGCCATCTGCCTCTCGTTGGCCATGTTAAAGAGAAGAGCCTGGGGCCAAGCCCCGGGCTTTAGTTTAGAACTCCTCACGGATCCGAGGGGGGTACTCGGGCAGCACGGCGACAACGCCGGAGGTGGCGACTCCGGTGCGCTCGTCGCCGGGTCGCCCATAGCCTTGATTCTAGTGAGAGAGGACGTGAACGACACCTTGCTGAGGCCCGTAGTGGGCGCGAGGTGTGGTAGTCGGTCACTCCTCATTCTTTATTCCTTCACGATGCTGAGGAGGAGCCACGAGCGCCGCTAGCGAAGGCGAACTTGATCTCCCCCAGGCGTTATCCTCTTGTCGTGCAGGAGGGCTTCTTGCCCCCATACACGTCTTTGGAACGTGTAGTGATTTCTGACATCAAGGTCGTTGGGGGCGACCATTCCCTCTGTGGGATACACCAGAGAGCATGGTGTTCGGCACGGCAGTCATGCTGAGGCCTTCGAGTGGTAGTGATGTGGATGGCGGCGGCAACCCACATCGCGTCAAGAACGGGGATGACCGTTCCGACGAGCCGTGTTTGCCGGTGACTCTGTGTCCCCCATTTGGTCCTCCGGCAGTGTCACCATCCACGCCTGCCCTCCGGTTTCTTCCTCCTTGCTGAGGGGCAGCGTCATCCTGATCTTGGGGAGGCACCGGATCCCAGCTGGGTTCGCCACTGGCATCCTTGACCTCTTCTTGAAGGAGATGGACAGGGGCAAAGGCATCACGGGGCACTTATCTTTTTTCAATCTTAAACTTGTCGGCTCTTGCCAAATTTTAGTTCAAATAATGTAATCTCTTGAGTCCATGTCTGTGTTCTGTAAGGCTTGTACTTGTAAGATTAGCATATTAATGAAAAAGATGACCCTTGCCGGGAACTTGTGCGTGTATATGTCCATGCATAGGTGAAAATGCCTCTTTATTTTAAATAAACAAGTTTTCCCCGGCAGGCTATCCTGCTAGTACACTTTTTATTTTGTTGCCGAAGAACTAAGCCTATTAGGCAAAAACTAAAGGGACCTACCCCTTGCTAACCCCTTTTCATCAAAGGCCACTGCGACCATCCTAGCCGAAGCAATGTTCGAGCCAAGGATGGGAGCACCTAAGTTTTGAAGAGCGACGAGGTTTTCTCATGCACAAGTTTCAGCTTACAGAACACTTATGGACAAGAGGTAGAACTTATCTGTTTGGCTTGCCGGGGATCGCAGTGCTGGTCTATCTTCCCATCTTCTTGCAGAAGCCAAGTTCACGGTAGGAACCTACAGCTTTATGCAGATGGAAATGATGCAGGATGCGATCCTATCTATATGCACATGCAAATGCTCATGAAATGCTGATGCAATGCTCTTGAAATGCTCATGCATGCATGCGACTTGGTCAGGGGCCCCCAGTGCTTCGTTTATTTCTCTGTTGCTCAGGGTCATCGCCTGGCTTTGTACAAGGGGTTACATGGAGCTGAGGCAAGGCCTATGGAAAAGGTTGGCTGTCGGGCAGGGCCCGACAGCCGCTCCTTATGGGTAGAACTTGCGGAGATGCTCAATATTCCATGAGTTTTGCAATTGAATGCCATCTCTGGTCTCCAGACGGACCGCGCCATGTCTGGTGACTCGAACTACCCGGTAAGGGCCCTCACACTTCGGCGTGAACTTGTTTGTACCCTTGGCGAACTGAACGCGCCTAAGGATAAGGTCGCCTTCCTCAAAACACCGAGCATGAACCCTGCGGCTGTGATAGCAATGCAGAGCTAGCTGATAGCATGCAGCACGTGTAGCAGCCCGAAGAAGGTTCTCCTCGAGTAGCACAGCGTCATCACGCCGGTGCTGATCTTGCGCTACTTCATCGTAGGCAAGCACCCGTAAATGAGTTCCATGGGGATAACTGCTTCTGCCCCATTGACTAGGTAGAAGGGAGTCTGCCCGGTAGCTCGATTAGGTGTCGTTTTGAAGGACCAGAGAACTACCGGCAGCTCATCTATCCACCGCCTGTCGTGCTTCTGCAGCGTATCAAAGGTTCTTGTCTTGAGTCCTTGCAGCACTTCAGCGTTGGCCCTCTCAGCTTGCCCGTTGCTTCTGGGATGTGCGACAGAGGCAAATGAGATTTTGCTTCTGAGGGCATGAACATATTGCATGAAGGCGAAGCTCGTGAATTTGGTGCCGTTGTCGGTAATGATCCTTACTGGGACTCCAAAACGACACATCAATTCTTTCAAGAACTTGATAGCTGATTGAGCAGTCACCTTTCTCATGGCAGCAACTTCCGACCACTTTGTAAACTTGTCGATAATGAACAAGAATTCAAAGCCCCCAACAGATCGGGGGAAAGGGCCGAGGATATCGAGCCCACAGACCAAAAATGGCCATGATAATGGGATTGCCTTAAGAGCTTGGGCAGGCAGGTGGATTTTCTTGGAATGGAACTGACAAGCTTCACATTTCATGACTAGCTCAACCACATCTTGGAGGGCTGTGGGCCAATACAATCCTTGCCGGAATGCTTTCCCAACCGATGCCCTTGATCCAATGTGGGAGCCGCACATGCCTTTGTGTATCTCAGCCAGTAGTGCCTTTCCTTCTTCTCGGCAGATGCACTTCAATTTCACACTGTTCGGCCTCCTTCTCTACAGAGTGTCATCAACAAACTGATACAAACTGGCCCTCCGGGCTACTCTTTCTGCTTCATCTTGGTCATCGGGAAGTTCTCCGGTTTGGAGGAAGTGGACTATGTGCCTTCCCCAAGTTGGAGCCCGGGGCTCGGCAACAAGGACTAGCAGCACCTCCCCAACTACGGGGCCACATTCCTCGTTTGCGGGGACCATGGGCCCGGCTGGAGGGTGCGGTCCGGCAGGTGGTGAGGAGTTGTTTCCGGAAGGGTCCCTACCAGGAGCGGAAAGCTCTACCGGGAGAGGCTTACCGGAGTCCATCTTTCTCCTTTTCCAGGCCATTGTCGCTGGTGTCACGTCCCTAGCCTTGCTATGCACTTGGACTAGCTTGGTTGTTGCATCATGTTTAAATTTCTCAGAAACTTGAAATGGGGGATGATAAACCCTAGCAGCAAATGAAATTCAACTAGGTTCAAACTTAAATCTTTTCAATGATCCCAAAATGCCCTTTAGAAATGTTCATCATTTCTGAATTGGTCCAGCACCTCTCACAAAAATGATGCACATATTTCTAGGCCATTCTGGATTTTTGAATTAAATCTTATTGTATTTGACTTTGGGCATTTAAGTACTATAAATAATTTAAATGCTCAAATAATGTTGGAACTATTTTTGGGTCACTGAAATAATTCAGCAAGTGTCCATGAATATTTTCAGGATTTTAGGAAATGCCTTGGTATTTTTCCTAAGCTCAAACTATAGCAGAAAACTAGAAAACAGAAACAAATAAAAGAAGAGAGAGGGAGCGACCCACCTGACTTACCTGGCAGCCCACCTGGCCCAGCTCCTCCAGCTGGCCCAGCCCGCTGGCCTGAAGCGGCTCTCTTCAACCTCTGCCAGTAGGCAGAGGCGTGTCGACAGCGCGCACGCCCGAGCTCCACCTCCTGCTTGCCACCGAGGCGCCCCCGACGCGTCTGGAGGCGCCCCGCAGCCCCTTCGCTCCTCTCCCTCACTCTCTGCTCTCTCCCTCGCCCTCTAGTCCCTTCCCCGAGCGCGACCGAACGCAGCCGTCGCCGCCGACGAGCTCCACCACGGCCACAGCCATCTCCGAGCCCGTCCGACGCGCCCCCGAGCTCTTCAGTGACGCCCCCGTCCTCTCCGACGACCCACATGACGCCGGACGCCCTGGAGCACCGTCGTTGATGCCATCTTGGTCCTCTGCACCGACGGCCGTCCTCGACCGATTCATCGTCACCAGGCCGTCTCCGAGCACGCTGAGATCACCGACGACCCCGCCGTGAGCCCCTCTACCGAACCCCCTGCTCCCCTTGACGAATTCATGCCGCAGCCATCGATCCCCGCCGTGCCAGAAGCTCACCGTCGCCCGGCCTTGTCGCCGCCGTGGCCTGAGCTCGAACGAGTCGCGCCCGTGCACCTCACCGAGCTCCTGGTGACCCCAGGATGCTGCGCAGCGTTTTACTTCGCTCGCCCGTGCCCCGCAACGCCGTTTCCGCTGAGACCCGAACTCCGGCCGCCGCCTTTGAGCTCACCGCCGTCGATATAGGTCGCCCCCGGCGTAACTGACTGCACCACTCGACGCGCGGGATCGCCAGCGTCACGTAGGTGGTCTCCGCCGGCCATTTGGTTGCCGGAGCAAGAAACCCGAAGCCCTCCGCCGTCTCTGCCCTCGCCGGCGACGAGCCATGGGTCAACTCCGGTGAGTTTGACCACGGTTGACTGAGTTTGACTCCCCTCTGAGTCACTGACTTCTGGGCCCAGCCTATGGTTTAATTAAGCTGATTTGTTAATTGGCACTAATAGTCTCTGTTAATTAGTTAAGACACTGACACGCGGGTCCCACTGGTCAGGTTTGACATGGACTGGCCCCGTTGACCCGCTGACATCACAGTGACGCAGTGCTGACGCAGTTAATTATTTTTTGGATTTATTCTTATTCAGGAAATTTCAGAAAATAATGCTAACTTCAAAAATTCATATAAAATCAACCGTAACTCCAAATGAAATAAGTTATATACGAAAAATTATCAGAAAAATCCAATCTATCCATTTATGCTACTTCCATGCATGGAAAACCAACTTATACATGCTGTATAAGTGAAAACAATCAAATGGCATTTTAAATGCTCAAACTAGAGTTTGCATTTGAACCTTTGGTTCAAATGGACTCCCTTGCACTTGTTGCTAGCTGCATTAGCTCAAACCACAGCATATTACCATGTCATGATCATGCATCATATTGTCGCATTTGCATTGATTGTGTTCTTCTTTGTTGCCGGTGGTTGTCCCCTCTCGGTAGGCGACGATGAGTTCGATGACACCGATGAAGAGCTATATTATCTTCAGAAGTGCCAGGCAAGCAAAACCCCCTTGTTCATTCCGATACAATCCCACTCTCTCGCTCTTGCTCTCTTTTACTGCATTAGGACAACAACGATTCAACTATTACATGCCGCGGTAGTTGAACCCCTTTTCCTCTGCATGACCTGTCATTGCCACAGTAAATAGATGAAACCCACTAGCATGAGTAGGAATTGTTTGAGCCCTGATGTGCCTACTCATTCATGCTTGTTTGTCATGCCTGCTATTGCTTAGAGTTGTGTCAAGTCTGATTCATCGGGAATGAATTGGAAAGTTGTGAACATGTCCTACTGTGTGAGAGCTAAGTGTGTGAACACGATTTGGTAAAGGTAGCGGTGAGAGGCCATGTAGGAGTACATGGTGGGTTGTCACATTGAAACCGTCCTCAGGAACTGAGTTCTGTGTTTGTGATCCATGAATAGTTACTACCACACATTGGGTTCCGGTAACTCGACCCCTCTCGACTTATTAAACAACTTGATCTCTGTGAGTTGCAACTAGTTTCTGGTGTTTGTAGGTAGTGTTACTAGTCTACCAAGTGGCACCCGGTACAGGTGGGCTTGGGACAGACTAGGCACCGTGGCCGGGTATACCAAGCACCGCCCGTTTGGTGGGCTTGGAACCCTGTACACATCGTTTGGGGCCGTGAGCGACACCCCGGCCGGATCTCCTTGCGGATGGAACCTGAATATGCGATAAACCTGGACTAGAGACTTGTGTGGTTAGTTAGGTCGTGGTCGACTCCCTCGCCAGGCTTCCGCTTGAAGGTTGCCGAGATACACAACGTGTACATGGTGGTAAATGGTGAGAGCGTGTGTGAAGAAGTACACCCCTGCAGGGTTAACATCATCTATTCGAATAGCCGTGTCCGCGGAAAAGGACTTCTGGGTTGCCTGTACAGTTCATAGACAAGTGAAAGTGGATACTCTAAAATGCGCAAGATAAGCGTGAGTGCTATGGATGGCGTTCTCGTAGGGAGACGGGAGCGGATCCATAGTGGTGTATTGATATGGTGAATATGTGGACTCGTGTGCACCACCTCAAAAGAGTTGCTTGCAGTAGTAGTTCAGGTTAGCCACTGAGTCAAAGCTGGCTTGCTGCAGTTAAACTCCACTACCCCCTTTGTTGATACCGATGCATATGTAGTTAGTTCTGATGTAAGTCTTGCTGGGTACATTTGTACTCACGTTTGCCTATTTTATGTTTTGCAGAGAGACGTCAGTCTGGCTAGTAGTTCAGTGTGTACTTCGACGTTTAGCTTGATACCTCAGCTACGATCTTGTGCCCTCAGCAGGATCTAGTAGATAGTCAGGCTTCTCAGCCTTTTTCATTTGTAGATGTCTGTACTCAGACATGTTAAGCTTCCGCATGTGCTTTGACTTGTATGCTCTGAATGTTGGGTCATGAGACCCATGTTTGTAATATCTTGCTCCTCGGAGCCTAATGAATAAATACTTGAGTCGTAGAGTTATGTTGTGATGCCATGTTGTATTTACACATATCGAGCATATTGTGTGTATGATTGAAATGCTTGGTATGTGTGGGATCCGACAACCTAGTTGTTTATCCTTGGTAGCCTGTCTTATGGGGAAATGTAGTCTTGTGCTTCCATGAGCCATAGTAGTCCGCTACAGCCCGGTTCACCGGAGTCCTCCTAGCCCAACACTACTGCTCCGGAACCCTTGAGTGGCCGGCATGCGATTCACTTCGTTCCTGTGTCTGTCCCTTCGGGGAAATGTCACGCGGTGACATCTGGAGTCCTGCCTAGCCTGCTACAGCCCGGGTTCCCGGAGTCCTGTTAGCCCAGTGCTACAGCCCGGATTCGCACGCTGCTGACCGACATGCTCGTTGTTGATTCATGTATGCATGTCCCCGTAAGTTAGTGCCACTTCGGGTTCACGACTAGTCATGTCGGCCCGGGTTCTCTGTCATATGGATGCTAGCGACACTATCATATATGTGAGCCAAAAGGCGCAAACGGTCCCGGGCCATGGTAAGGCGACACCCGTGGGAATACCGTGCGTGAGGCCGCAAAGTGATATGAGGTGTTACCGGCTAGATCGATGTGACTTGGAATCGGGGTCCTGACAGCTGGGGATACGGAGGGCTGAGTAAGATGGAGAACAAAAGTTCCTGGTTCCACAGGAAGCTTCTGCGCAGCACACTTTGACAAATGACCAGCTATGCTGTTTTCCGCACGGGGTACGTGCTATGTTTGCAATCCGTCAAAGTGCTCCTCCAATCTCCTCACTTCCTCAACGTATGCCTCCATCAATGGACTTTGGTAATCCTAGTTAACTTGTCTCACCATAAGCTGTGAGTCTCCTCGAATGATCAGCTTCTTGATTCCCAACTCTGTGGCAATCCTGAGCCCGACAAGGAGACCTTCATACTGTGCTGTATTGTTGGTTGCCTCTTCCTGGGCAAAATGCATCTGGATGACGTACTTCAAGTGCTCCCCGGAGGGGGCGACGAGAAGCACGCCAGCCCTTGCACCTTGTAGGGAAAAGGCACCATCAAAATACATGATCCATTCTTGGGGCGCCTCCTTGCCGGGGATGACTGTTTCCAGCACTTCCTCATCAGGGGTTGGCGTCCATTCCGCAATAAACTCTGCCAACGCCCTGCTCTGGATTGTTGATATGCTCTCGAATTTCAGGCCAAAATTGGATAACTCCAAAGCCCATTCCACTATCCTGCTAGTAGCCTCAGGGTTCCGGAGTATCCTTTGCAATGAGAAGCGAGTGACAACCGTGATCTCATGGGCTTGGAAGTAGTGGCGTGGTTTCCTTGAGGCCATGATGAGACCAAAGATTAACTTCTGCATGCCAGAGATCTAGCCCCCTGTAGTAGGGAACTGACGAAGTACACTGGGCATTGCACCACCTTCTTCCTTGCCATGTCCTTGGGGTTGCCCTTGTTGCCATGCTCATTTCCGCTCTGATCCTTGTCTGGGTCTGCCGGGCCTTGCTCACTTTCGGCTTCTTCCACTTCTCGCTGCGCCACCAAGACTGCAGTGACCACTTGATTGGTTTCTACCAAGTATAGCAGCAACGTTTCTTGTGGTCTGGGGGCAACCAAGGTGGGCATAGAGGACAAGTAGGCCTTCAACTCTTGCAAAGCCGCATCTGCTTCTGGGGTCCACTTCATGGGTCCTGTCTTCTTCAAGATTTTGAAGAACGGCAGGGCACGCTCGGCAGACTTAGAAATGAATATGCTTAGTGCAGCAACGCACCCTGTTAGACGCCTCACATCCTTGATAGTCCTTGGTGCCTGAATCTGTTCGATACCCTTGATCTTGTTGGGGTTGGCTTCGATCACCCGATGGGATACAAAGTACCCAAGTAGCTTGTCGGAGGGAATGCCAAACACACACTTCTCCGGGTTGAGCTTCAAGTTGATCTTGCGCAAATTAGCAAATGTCTCCTCCAAGTCCTGGATGAGGGTTGCTCTGTCCTTGGTCTTGACCACAATATCATCCATATAAGCCTCAATGTTTCTGTGCAGCTGTGGCTCAAAACCAATCTGGACTGGCCTTGCAAAAGTAAACCCGACACTATTTAATCAAAAGTCATGCGGATAAAACAATACGTACCACATGGGGTGATGAACGAGGTCTTCTCTTCGTCTTCATTGGACATGAAGATTTGATGATACCTAGAATAAGCATCCAAAAAGGAGAGCAAATCGCAGCCTGAACTGGAATCCACAATCTGGTCGATGCACGGCAAGGGAAATGGGTCCTTCGGGCAAGCCTTGTTGAGATCTGTGAAATCTATGTGAAGCCTCCATTTCCCATTAGCCTTCCGAACAACCACTGGATTTGATAACCATGTTGGATGTAGCACTCCTCTAACCAAACCAGCTGCGTCAAGCTTCTTGATATCGTCTATAATGAACTGCTGCCTCTCCAAAGCCTGCTTCCAAAATTTCTACTTGACAGGTCGGGCGTGTGGGCAGACAGCTAGGTGGTGCTCGATTACCTCCCTGGGAACACCGGGGATATTAGATGGTTGCTAGGCAAACACATCGATATTCACCCGCAGGAAGGCAACGAGCGTCCTTTCCTATTTGTCATCAAGGGTGGTGTTGATAGTGAAGGTACCATCAATGCCAGCTAGCCCTGCCGGGACCTTCTTCACTTGTGGTGCAGCAACCCTGGATCTCTTGCTGTTGGAACTTTCCGGCAAGTCATCAACAGGCGCGGCACTCTCCGGAGAGGTACCCTTCCCGGATTCCTAGCCAGCGTCCCTACTATCCTTCTTCTTTCCTCTGTCCTCTTTGGAGGGAACTACTGCTGCCGCTGCCTCTACCGCGACTGCATCCCGGTACATCTTGTCCATGCAAATAATTGCATCCTTCTCATCTGAAGCGATGGAAATGACTCCAACTGGCCCAGGCATCTTCAAGGTGTTGTAGGCATAGTGGGATGCCGCCATGAATTTAGCCAGGGCTGGGCATCCAAGGATCCCATTGTACAGCAGGGGAAGGTCGACCACATCGAACACAATCATCTCGGTCTAATAGTTCAACTCCCCTCCAAATGTCAGAGGCAATGTGATCTTTCCCTTAGGATTACTCCTGCCGGGATTAATTCCTTGAAACATGCCGGTGACCTTCAACTCATCCGCTGCTATCTGGAGTTTGCTGACAACCTTTGGGGGGATCAGATTTATCGGCCCCGCCATCAACCAACATCTTGGTGACCTTGAGGTTGCGAATTGTTGGGGAGACCAACAATGGCAAACATCCTACCGCAGTGGTACGGTCCGGATGGTCCTCTTCATCAGACATGAGGGGCGTGCGTGAACATTTGAGTGGTTTCCGAGCCTCCGACGCTGGTTCAACAACATGGACCTCACGTGCCCATTGTTTGAGTTGGCGGCGAGAGGAGTGCAGGGATGCTCTCCCGTCAATGCATAGGGCGTCAGTGGCCTTGTGGAACTCCTGCTCACTGGTTTCCTCTTCATACCCCCATCACTCTCATCACTGCAAGCATCCTTCTCTCGACCCCTGGCGGGCATTCCTTGGTTCCGAATGGGTTTGCCGGGGCGATTTACTTCACCGCCTCGGCCCTTGCCACCAACGGCATTCTGACCCTTTTCCTTATCACGCTTCTCATATTCTGCTCTCTGCCTCTTAACGAGCCGCTCAACTTGATAACACTCTTGAAGGTCGTGGCCCTTGGTCCGATGAATCTTGCAGTATGGCCCATCGCCCTTTCCGGCATTCTCGGCAGCCGCAGCCTCCCAGCAGTCAGCGCACGCGGTAGCTTCCTTGTCCGGGGCTTCGGCTTTAGCCTTCTTGCCGGAACTAGGTGTACCCGATCCATCAACAGTCGTCACTGCCTTATCCTTGCGCCTCTTGTTGCGCTTCTTGCTCTTCTTCTGACTGGTGGATTCGTCGTTGTCCTCTGAGTCGATGTTCATGCAATCCTCTTCTCCTGGGAGTTTCCTGTCACATCCCTAGTTCTGGTATGACCTAGGCTAGCTAGTTATGTGTGCATCATGTTTAAATTTCATTTAAATTTGAATTGGGGACATGTGAAAGCCTCAGAAATCATTTCTGGAAATGACCCAAATAAAAATTGCTCCAAAAAAGTCCAAGAAAATGTTCATGTTGCTCTTTGAAAATATTGGTCAGAGGTAAATTTCAAACCAATATTTTTATGAGCTCATGAATATTTATTTTGGCCATTTGGAATTAATGCAATAATTATTTGCATTGGTATATATATGTTATATATTTTATATATGTCCAAAAATTCTGAATTTTGGTGAGGGGCTTTGGAATGATCCCTTAGGTCCCTGCAAAATTTGTCAGAAGAAAATAAAATGATTTAGTATTATTATTAAGTCAAAACAAATGTCAGAAAATAGAAAAGAAAACAAAAATGGAAAACGCTTACCTGTGCTTACCTGCGGCCTGGCATTGTGCAGCCCAACCGGCCCACTGGCACAGTGCCAGTCATCCTTGTCCTCGCGCCAGTCGGCCGGGCGCATGGCCGACGCACGCGCACCGCCGTGCCGCCATGCCACCTGCCTGCCTGGCCTCCCCCTCGTCGCCCTGGATGTCCTGCATGACGCCACGCGCCGCCCCGGACCTCTCTCACTCACTCTCGCTCTCCCTCCTCCCCTGGACTCTCCCTCTCCCCGCGACCGAGCGCTGCCGTCGCCGCAGCTCGTCGCCGTCGTAGCTACCGCCTCCCCCTCGCCCTCTCTCCGTGTCTGGAAGCTCCGCGCCGTCGTCTGCTACCTCTCCGTCGAGCCACGCAACGCGGGAAGCCCAGGAGAGCCGCCATCACTGTCGTCTTCACCTCCGGCCGCCAGAGATTGCCTTCGCCGCCCTGCACGCTCCGGGCCTCCCCCGAGCTCGCTGACGCCTCCGCAGGATCCGCTATGAGCCCCGCCGTCGAACCCCCCTCTACCCTGCTCTTAAGGCGCCCTCTAGCCCCTCTGCCACTCGAGCGGAGCTCCGGCCGCCGCCGCGAGCTCCGCTCCGGCGAGCTCCGGCCTCCCCAGCTCCTCCCACCTGCCCCACTAGATGCGGAAAAGCACGGGCTACGCCTCGGTGCTCTCAGCCGCCGCCCCCATGACCTGCAGCATGGACACCGCTGAGACCAGAGGTCGCCGGCGACGACCTAGCCAGCCTGACGTGTGGGCCCGGCCTGCCAGGTGATTAGCTTAAGGCTAATCACCATTTAACTAAACCCTGACACTGACAGTGGGCCCCTGCGCCCTAATCCTTTAATTAGATTAGTAATAACCCCCCTGTTTAACACTGTGTCACTGACGTGTGGACCCCACACGTTAGGTTTGACCTGGTCAGCGCTGTTGACCTGCTGACGTAGGCATGACGCAGTTTTTCTTTTCTGGTTTTAAAACAAATCAGGAAATTCCAGAAATTGTTATAAACTTCAAAAATTCATAGAAATTCAACCGTAGCTCAGATTGAAATAATTTATATATGAAAAATTATCAGAAAAATTTAATCTATCCATCTGTACCTGTTTCATGCATGAAAAACCATCTTATGCCTGCTGTATAGGTGAAAACACATGAATGGCATTTATAAAGGCTTATTTTGGAGTTGCATTTGAATCTTTGGTTCAAATGCACTTCATGCAAATGAATGCTAGCTGCATTAGCTCGAAAAATCACATCTACATGCCATGTTCATGCATCATATTGTTGCATATGATTGTGTATTGATTCTTGACACCGTTCCTTCTCGATAGGTCCTGCTCCGGAGAGTGTTCCAGAGTACCTGTGTGTGGAGCAGTGCCCCCTGTTGATCTACCAAGCAAGCAACCCCCTTGTTAATTCCGATACCATCCCACTCTCTTGCGCCTGCTCTCTGTTATTGGATTAGGACAACAATGATTCAACTGCTATTTTATGCTGCGGTAGTTGAACCCATTCCTCTGCATGACCTGTCATTGCCACAGTAAATAGTTGAAAGCCACTAGCATGTGTAGGAGTTGATTGAGCCATGTTGTGTTCCTACCATACCATGCCTGCTATTGCTTAGAGTTGTGTCAGGTCCGATTCATTGGGAATGGATGGGAGTGCAGTGTTATGTTCCGATGCTGAGAGTTAAGTGTGTGAACACGATTTGGTAAAGGTAGTGGTGAGAGGTCATGTAGGAGTACATAGTGGGTTGTCTCACTGGAACCATCTTTAAGCACAGAGTTCTGTGTATGTTGTCCAATGACTAGCTACTACCACACATTGGGTTCCGGTAACTCGACCCCTCTCGACTTATTAACCAACTTGATCTCTGTCCAGGAGTCGCAACTAGTTTCTGGTGTTTGTAGGTAGTGCTATTTTTCTACCGAGTGGCACCCAACAGGATGGGCTTGGGACAGACTAGGCACAGGTGGCACGATGTACCAAGTGGCACCCGGATGATGGCTTGGGAACCCTGCTCACATTGTTTGGGGCCGTGAGCGACACCCCGGCCGGATCTCCTTGCGGATGGAACCCGAATAGGCGATAAACCTGGATTAGAGTCTTGTGTGGTTAGTTAGGTCGTGGCCGACACCCTTGCCAGGCTTCCGCTTGAAGGTTGCCGAGATACATGACGTGTACATGGTGGTAAGTGGCGAGAGCGTGTGTGAAGAAGTACACCCTTATAGGGTTAACATGATCTATTCGAATAGCCGGGTCCGCAGTTTTGGACTTCTTGGATGCATACGTGGTACATAGACAAGTTGACTCAAGACAAGTGTGAGTGCTATGGATGGCCTTCTCGTAGGGAGGCGGGAATGAATCCACAGTGGTGTATTGAGATGGTGATTAGTGGACTCGTGTGCGCTTTCTTACCTCGAAGAAGTTACTCGTAGTCGTAGAATAGGTTAGCCACTGAGTCAAGCTGGCTTGCTGCAACTGAACCCCACATTGCCTCCTTGATACTAATGCATGTATGATAGGATCTGATGTAAGTCTTGCTGAGTACCATTGTACTCAAGTTGCTTAATTTATGTTTTTGCAGATGAGACTTCTGTCTCAGTAGTAGTTCTGCATGGACTTCGATGACTAGCTTGTTACCTCAGCTACGATCTTGTACCCTTGGGAGGGTCTTGTAGATAGTCAGGGTTCTCAGCCTTTTTCTTTTGTAGTTGTCTCTACTCAGACATGTAATGCTTCCGTTGCTTGTATGCTCTAAATGATGGGTCATGAGACCCTTGTTTTTATAAAATGCTATGTGCCTCTCCTGGGCCTTTATCTATATGAGTTTGAGTTATGTTGTGATGCCATGTTGTAGAACACATATTTGCATGTTATGCGTACATGTGACGTGTATTGCTATGTGTGGGATCCGACAACCTAGTTGTCTATCCTTGGTAGCCTTTCTTATGGGGAAATGTAGTCTAGTGGTTCCACTGAGCCATGTAGTCTGCTACATCCCAGATTACCGGAGTCCTGTTAGCCCAGTTGCTACTGCTTTGGAACACTTAGGCTGGCCAGCATGTGTCCTTCTTCGTTCCTGTGTCTGTCCCTTCGGGGAAATGTCACGCGGTGTCTACCGGAGTCCTGCTAGCCTGCTACAGCCCGGGTTCCCGGAGTCCTGTTAGCCCAGTTGCTACAGCCCGGATTCACTCGCTGATGACCGACACGTTCATTGCTGGGTCATGTATGCCTGTCCCTGTAAGTTAGTGCCACTATGGATTTACGACTAGTCATGTCGGCCCGGGTTCTCTGTCATATGGATGCTAGTGACACTATCATATACGTGAGCCAAAAGGCGCAAACGGTCCCAGGCCAGGTAAGGTGGCACCCGTGGGAATACCGTGCGTGTGGCCGCAAAGTGATATGAAGTGTTACATGCTAGATCGG
The DNA here is from genome assembly GCF_002575655.3 of Aegilops tauschii subsp. strangulata. NCBI lineage: Eukaryota > Viridiplantae > Streptophyta > Magnoliopsida > Poales > Poaceae > Aegilops > Aegilops tauschii. The sequence continues at coordinate 328,106,130 of NC_053041.3, read as the reverse complement.
TGTGACTTAGGATCGGGGTCCCGACAGCTTTGGTATCAGAGCCTGACTGCCTGTAGGATTACCAAGCCAAACTGGTCGAAGTTGAGTCTAGAAATTCTTTAGTTATATAGGGGAATTGATTGTGGGAAGGAACGTAAGGCTCTTTTTACTCCTTATACCTCATGCCCTTCTGATCTGAGTCGTCCTATCTTTCCTACGGGGTTAAGGAACTAGGATTTCTCTTCCATCTATCTGGATCACGAGTTACTACTCCGTAGTCTCTTAGGATTGGCTGATCAGAGTCATATTCCAGTTTCAAGTACTTCCAGTGTAGTCTGTTTAGCACTATCACAGAACCTTGAGTGATGATGTTGAGTATGGTTCTACCCCATCGTTTGCAGGATGTCTCATTTTGAGCATTTTACTGTCGTTATGCTGCCGGAATTGTCCTAGGACTTCGAGAGATACTAATTTCTTGTGCTACTTTCTGCATCCTATAGTTGATGCTGAATCCATCCTTGTTTTCCTTGGTTTCGTTCTACAGGATGTCGTCAGTTACCCGAAGTTCTGTTGCTCATAGCCTAAACCACGGAGATGGTAGGGATGAGGATCCTCCCGACCAGCCTTCGTTGGCAGAGTTCATGTTAGAGATGGAGAGAAACAAGTGAGAGTCTAACCGCCTGTTAGCACGGATTGAGCAGAACACCGCCCATCAGCGTAATGAGTTGGTCTCTATCACCGACTTCATTGGTCTGAACCTACCCACCTTCCATCATTCCATTGAGCCACTCGATGCAGATGACTGGCTCCGTAGTATCACCCACAAGCTGCATTCCGCGAGCGTAGCTGAAGGTGACAAGGTCACCTATGCTGCATATCACCTGGAAGGTCCTGCTAGTCTTTGGTGGCAGAACTATGAGGCTACGCTTCCAGCTGGCCAGATACCTACCTGGAGATATTTCACTGAGGCTTTTCGCGAACATCACATTCCTCTGGCTCTCATTGACCACAAGAGAGAAGAGTTCTGTAGTTTCACCCAGGATAAGATGGCTGTTGATGCTTACAATAGAGAGTTTGAGAACCTCGCCTGTTATGCTACAGAAGAAGTGTCCACGGATGCCAAGAAGCAGGCTAGGTTCCGGAAAGGTCTCAACCCCAAGTTGCATCGTGATCTCCACTTGCACCATTGCAATACATTCCAGGCTCTTGTGAACAAGGCCATTAATGCAGAGACAGCTCAGCTCACTTACGAGGAGTCTCGTAAGCACACCCGTGATTTGGTTTCTTCCTCCGGTTCTAGTTCTCAGAAGCGCCGGATTTGGGTTCCGAACTCCGCTCTTCCACCTGGATATTCACCGAGGCCATCTTATGTGGCGCCTCACCCAGTTCAGCAGTATGCTCCACCCAAGCCTGTTGGTAGACCGCCTATCAATGCGGGTCCACGTCCAACTTCAGGGACTTGCTTCACATGCGGAGAGCCAGGACACTATGCACGTGACTGCTCTCAAACCAACTATGCTCCACCCCCACCTAAGAAGTCTGTTGGCCGTGGTAAGCCATCACGCAAGATGATCAATGTCAAGTCAGCTCCCACTGAACGTGGACATGTGCATCACATCTCAGCTAAAGACGCTCATGATGATCCGGATGTCATTCTTGGTACACTCCTTGTCAACTGTCATCCAACATCGATTCTGTTCGATACTGGAGCATCTCACTCCTTCATTTCTGAAAGCTATGCCAGCTTGCACAACATATCCTTTTGTGATATGCCCTCTCCACTAGTCATTCAAACTCCTGGATCCAAATGGCAAAATTCTAGTGTAAGCCATGGTAATGAAATCCTTGCCGACAGACTTGTATTCCTTGCATCACTTATAGCCCTCAAGTCTACAGATATTAACATCATCTTGGGTATGGACTGGATGAAAGCTCATTATGCCAAGATTGATTGTTACCCCAGGTCTGTTCAACTTACACATCCATTTGGCAAGATAGTCACTGTCTCCACCAGAGTTGCAAAGCGCCAACTCTATTCTCTTAATGCCAGCCCTCTCCCAGACCTTGAAGATATCCCGGTAGTCTGTGACTTTCCGGATGCCTTTCCAGAGGAACTGCCAGGCATTCCACCTGACAGAGATGTAGAGTTTGTCATAGATCTTATCCCAGGAACCGCCCCAATTCCTAGGAGACCTTACAAGATGGCACCCTTAGAGCTACCTGAGCTTAAGAAACAACTTGATGAGTCCTTGCAAAAGGGTTTCATCCGTCCTAGTTCTTCTCCTTGGGCTTGCCCCGTCCTCTTTGTCAAGAAGAAGGATGGTATGGATCGGATGGTTGTAGATTATTGTCCCGTTAATTTGGTCACGATAAAGAACAAGTATCCGCTCCCCAGGATCAACGATCTGTATGATCAGCTCGCTGGATCCTCAGTCTTTTCCATGATGGATTTGAGGTTAGGCTACCACCAAATCAAAATCAGAAACGGGGACATTCCTAAGACGGCTTTCGTCACTTGTTATGGCCAGTACGAGTACACCGTCATGTCCTTTGGTCTAACCAATGCTCCAGCCACATTCTCCCGCTTGCTGAACTCGATCTTCATGGAGTACTTCGTGGTTTACCTCGATGATATACTTATTTACTCGAAGAACGAGGAAGAGCATGTTGAACATCTGAGACTTGTGTTAGAAAAACTCAAAGAGCACCACCTTTATACCAAGTTCTCCAAGTGTGAATTTTGGTTGCCAGAAGTGACCTACCTAGGCCACGTGATCTCTGGTAAGGGCATTGCTGTCAATCCCGAGAGAGTTCAGGTCGTCCTTGATTGGACTCCACCTGAAACAGTTAAACAAGTTAGGAGTTTCCTTGGTCTAGCCAGTTATTGTCGCCGCTTCGTTGAGAACTTCTCCAAAGTGGCCAAACCTCTCACGGAACTTCTCAAGAAAGATAAAAAGTTTGAGTGGTCCCCACAGTGTGAGTATAGTTTTCAGGAATTGAAAAGACGCCTGACTTTTGCTCCCATTCTTGTGCCACCAGAGTTCACTAAGGACTTTGTTATCTATTTTGATGCCTCACGACAGGGACTAGGTTGCATTCTTATGCAGGATCGTCATGTGATTGCCTATGCATCTCGGCAGTTGCGTCCACATGAGGATAATTATCCTACACATGATCTAGATCTTGCAGCCGTAGTCTATGCACTTAAGACATGGCGAGATTACCTTCTTGGTAAGCGTTGCGAGATTTACACCGATCACCAGAGTCTCAAGTATATTTTCACCCAACCAGATTTGAACCTTAGGCAAAGATGTTGGTTGGAGTTGATCTCAGATTATGACTTAGGTATTACCTACACCCCAGGCAAGGGCAATGTCATGGCTGATGCGCTAAGTCGTAAGTCCTATTGCAACAATCTTATGTTGCAGCAGGGCCAACCACTTCTCCATGAGGAATTCTGTAATCTTAACCTTCACATTGCTCCTCACGGATTCCTTTCTACCTTGGTGGCGAAACCTACTCTTGTGGATCATATCATAGAGGCCCAGAAGCATGATACGGGGATTACCTGGATCAAGAGAAACATTGCCCAGGGTATTGCTGGTAGTTTCTCTATAGATGATCGAGGTGTTGTTCTCTTCAAGAAGCGTCTGGTGGTTCCCAAGAAGCAACATCTTCGGCAACTGATCCTTAAGGAGGTACATGAATCCCCTCTCACGATTCATCCCGGTAGTACTAAGATGTATCAGGACCTATGCCAGAGGTTCTGGTGGACTAGGATGAAGAGAGAAATCGCCGACTGCGTTGCTAATTGTGACGTTTGTCGTCGCGTTAAGGCAGAGCATCAAAGGCCTGCTGGCACCTTCAGCCTTTATCTATTCCTGAGTGGAAATGGGATAAAGTTGGTATGGACTTCATCACCGGCTTTCCCAGGACCAAGAAAGGGAATAATGCTATCTTCGTAGTCGTTGATCGTCTTTCCAAAGTGGCTCACTTCCTTCCTGTTCGGGAGAGTATCACTGCTAGTCAGCTCGCTGACTTATATATTTCTCGAATAGTGTCACTTCACGGTGTTCCACTAGAGATCAATTCAGACCGTGGTGGTCTTTTCACTTCTCATTTCTGGGAGAGTTTCCAGACTGCCATGGGAACCCATCTTTCCTTCAGTACCGCTTTCCACCCTCAATCAAGTGGTCAGGTGGAACGGGTCAACCAAATTCTCGAAGACATGCTTAGAGCTTGCGTTATCTCATTCAGTATGGATTGGGAGAAGTGTCTTCCTTTCGCCGAGTTTGCTTATAACAATAGCTACCAATCTAGTCTCAAGAAAGCTCCTTTTGAGATTCTGTATGGACGAAGATGTCGAACAACTTTGAACTGGTCAGAAACCGGGGAAAGACAATTCTGTGGACCGGATATGATCCAGGAAGCAAAAGAGCAAGTTCGCATTATTCGTGAGAATTTGAAAACAGCCCAATCTCGTCAAAAGAGCCAGTATGACCGTTGTCATAGGGAAGTGGCTTATGAAGTTGGCGAGACGGCTTACCTTCGGGTTACCCCTTTAAAGGGTACCCATCGCTTCGGTATCAAGGGCAAGTTGGATCCTCGTTACATTGGTCCTTTTCGCATTCTCGCTAAACAAGGAGAGGTTGCCTACCAGCTGGAACTACCCCCACATCTTTCCCGAGTGCATCATGTCTTCCAGGTCTCTCAACTCAGGCGTTGCTTCTCGGAACCCATCCGCGGAGTGGACCACGAAACGCTTGATCTCCAAGATAACCTCACTTATCGAGAGTACCCAGTTCGCATTCTTGATGAAGCAGAGCGTGTCACCCGACGTCAGAACATTAAGTTTCTCAAGGTTCAGTGGTCTCATCATTCCGAGAGAGAAGCTACTTGGGAGCGAGAAGATCGTCTTCGACTGGAGTACCCCACCTTCTTTCCATCGACCCCTGAATCTCGGGACGAGATTCTTTCAAGTGGGGGCGAGTTGTCACATCCCTAGTTCTGGCATGACCTAGACTAGCTAGTCATGTGTGCATCACGTTTAAATTTCATTTAAATTTGAATTGGGGACATGTGAAAGCCTTAGAAATCATTTCTGGAAATGACCCAAGTAAAAATTGCTCCAAAAAGGTCCAAGAAAATGTTCATGTTGCTCTCTGAAAATATTGGTCAGGGGTAAATTTCAAACCAATATTTTTAGGAGCTCATAAATATATATTTTGGCCATTTGGCATTAATCCAATAATTATTTGCATTGGATATATATATGTTATATATTTTATATATGTCCAAAATTCTGAATTTTGGTGAGGGGCTTTGGAATAATCCCTTAGGTCCCTGCAAAAATTGTCAGAAGAAAATAAAATGATTTAGTATTATTATTAAGTCAAAACAAATGTCAGAAAATAGAAAAGAACACAAAAGTGGAAAAAAGCTTACCTGTGCTTACCTGCGGCCTAGCCCTGTGCAGCCCAGCCGGCCCACTAACACAGTGCTAATCATCCTTGTCCTCGCGCCAGTCGGCCGGGCGCGTGGCCGACGCGCGCGCACCGCCGTGCCGCCACGCCACCTGCCTGCCCGGCCTCCCCCTCGACGCCCTGGATGTCCTGCACGACGCCACGTGCCGCCCCGGACCTCTCTCACTCTCTCTCGCTCTCCCTCCTCCCCTGGATCTCTCCCTCTCCCCGCGACCAAGCGCTGCCGTCGCCGTCGTAACTACCGCCTCCCCCTCGCCCTCTCTCCGTGTCTGCAAGCTCCGCACCGTCGTGTGCTACCTCTCCGTCGAGCCACGCGACGCGGGAAGCCCAGGAGAGCCGCCATCACCGTCGTCTTCACCTCCGGCCGCCGGAGATCGCCTTCGCCGCCCTACATGCTCCGGGCCTCCCCTGAGCTCGCTGACGCCTCCGCAGGATCCGCTGTGAGCCCCGACGTCGAACCCCCCTCTCCCCTGCTCTTAAGGCTCTTAAGGCACCCTCTAGCCCCTCTGCCGCTCGATCGGAGCTCCGGCCGCGACTGCGAGCTCCGCTCCGGTGTGCTCCGGCCTGCCCAGTTCCTCCCACCTGCCCCACTAGATGCGGGAGAGCAGGGGCTACGCCCAGTTGCTCTCAGCCACCGTCCCCGTGCCCTGCAGCGTGGACACCGCCGTGACCAGAGGTCGCCGGCGATGACCTAGCCAGCCTGACGTGCGGGTCTGGCCTGCTAGGTGATTAGCTTAAGGCTAATCACCATTTAACTAAACCCTGACACTGACAGTGCGCCCCTGCGCCCTAATCCTTTAATTAGATTAGTAATAACCCCCCTGTTTAACACTGTGTCACTGACGTGTGGACCCCACACGTCAGGTATGACCCAGTCAGTGCCGTTGACCTGCTGACGCAGGCATGACGCGGTTTTTCTTTTTCTGGTTTTAAAACAAATCAGGAAATTCCAGAAATATTATATACTTCAAAAATTCATAGGAATTCAACCGTAGCTCAGATTGAAATAATTTATATATGAAAAATTATTAGAAAAATTCAATCTATCCATCTGTACCAGTTTCATGCATGAAAAACCAACTTATACCTGCTGTATAGGTGAAAACACATGAATGGAATTTATAAAGGCTTATTTTGGAGTTGCATTTGAATCTTTGGTTCAAATGGACTTCATGCAAATGAATGCTAGCTGCATTAGCTGGAACAACATCACATCTGCATGCCATGTTCATGCATCTATTGTTTCATATGATTGTGTATTGATTGTCGACACCGTTCCTTCTTGATAGGTCCTGCTCCGGAGAGTGTTCCGGAGTACCTTTCTGTGGAGCAGTGCCCCTTGTTGATCTACCAGGCAAGCAAACCCCCTTGGTCCTCTGATACCATCCCACTCTCTCGCTCCTTCTCTCTGTTATTGCATTAGGACAACAATGATTCAACTGCTATTTTATGTTGCGGTAGTTGAACCCATTCCTCTACATGACATGTCATTGCCACAGTAAATAGTTGAAACCCACTAGCATGTGTAGGAGTTGATTGAGCCATGTTGTGTTCCTACTAGGCCATGCCTGCTATTGCTTAGAGTTGTGTCAGGTCCGATTTATTGGGAATGGATTGGAGTGCAGTGTTATGTTGCAGTGCTGAGAGTTAAGTGTGTGAACACGATTTGGTAAAGGAAGTGGTGAGAGGCCATGTAGGAGTACATGGTGGGTTGTCTCACTGGAACCGTCTTTAAGCACTGAGTTATGTGTATGTTGTCCAATGACTAGCTAATACCACACATTGGGTTTCGGTAACTTGACCCCTCTCGACTTATTAACCAACTTGATCTCTGTCCAGGAGTCGCAACTAGTTTTTGGTGTTTGTAGGTATTGCTATTTTTCTACCGAGTGGCACCCGACAGGGTGGGCTTGGGACAGACTAGGCACAGGTGGCACGGTGTACCAAGTGGCACCCGGATGGTGGGTTGGGAGCCCTGCTCAACTCGTTTGGGGCCGTGAGCGATACCCCGGCCGGATCTCCTTGCAGATGGAACCCGAATAGGCGATAAACCTGGACTAGAGTCTTGTGTGGTTAGTTAGGTCGTGGCCGACACCCTCGCCAGGCTTCCGCTTGAAGGTTGCCGAGATACATGACGTGTACATGGCGGTAAGTGGCGAGAGCGTGTGTGAAGAAGTACACCCCTGCAGGGTTAACATGATCTATTCGAATAGCCGGGTCCGCGATTATGGACTTCTTGGATGCTTACGCGGTACATAGACAACTTGAAGTGGATACTCTAAAATGCTCAAGACAAGTGTGAGTGCTATGGATGGCCTTCTCGTAGGGAGACGGGAATGAATCCATAGTGGTGTATTGAGATGGTGATTAGTGGACTCGTGTGCGCTTTCTTACCTCGAAGAAGTTACTCGTAGTCGTAGAATAGGTTAGCCACCGAGTCAAGTTGGCTTGCTGCAACTGAACCCCACATTGCCTCCTTGATACTAATGCATGTATGATAGGATCTGATGTAAGTCTTGCTGAGTACCTTTGTACTCACGTTGCTTAATTTATGTTTTTGCAGATGAGACTTCTGTCTCAGTAGTAATTCTGCATGGACTTCGATGACTAGCTTGTTACCTCAGCTACGATCTTGTACCCTTGGGAGGGTTTTGTAGATACTCAGGATTCTCAGCCTTTTTCTTTTGTAGTTGTTTGTACTCAGACATCTAATGCTTCCGTTGCTTGTATGCTCTGAATGATGGGTCATGAGACCCCTGTTTGTATTAAATGCTATGTGGCTCTCCTGGGCCTTTATCTATATGAGTTTGAGTTATGTTGTGATGCCATGTTGTACATCACATACTTGCATGTTATGCGTACGTGTGACGGGTATTGCTATGTGTGGGATCCGACAACCTAGTTGTCTATCCTTGGTAGCCTTTCTTATGGGGAAATGTAGTCTAGTGCTTCCACTAAGCCATGGTAGTCTGCTACAGCCCGGATTACCGGAGTCCTGTTAGCCCAGTTGCTACTGCTCCAGAACACTTAGACTGGCCGGCATCTGTCCTTCTTCGTTCCTGTGTCTGTCCCTTCGGGGAAATGTCACGCGGTGTCTACCGTAGTCTTGCTAGCCTGCTACAGCCCGGGTTCCCGGAGTCCTGTTAGCCCAGTTGCTACAACCCGGATTCACTCGCTGATGACTGACATGTTCGTTGCTGGGTCATGTATGCATGTCCCTGTAAGTTAGGCCACTTTGGGTTTACGACTAGTCATGTCGGCCCGGGTTCTCTGTCATATGGATGCTAGCGACACTATCATATACGTGAGCCAAAAGGCACAAACGGTCCCGGGCCAGGTAAGGTGGCACCCGTGGGAATACCGTGCATGAGGCAGCAAAGTGATATGAAGTGGTACATGCTAGATCGGTGTGACTTAGGATCGGGGTCCCAACATTTCCTTCCTCCATCCGAGCACACTTGTCCACCAAGGTGTAGAGCTCCTTCACAGTCTTGGGCAACCACACGTTCATCTTGGAACGAATCCTTCGGTTGCACACATTGGACTGGAAGGCGGCTATCACAGCTGCTGGATAGGTGTTCAGGATGTTCCTGTGGACCCTGCTGAATCTCTGCAAATACTTCCGGAGAGTCTCTCCTTCTTTCTATTGGAGAAGCTGCAAGTCGCCGGGCCGACCTGTTTCTTGATGGACGTCAGTGAAGGCGCCAATGAACTCATGGCACAAGTTAGCCCATGACGAAATGGAGTTCTCCGGCAGGTGCATCAGCCAGGACCTCACATTGGATTTGAGAGCCAAAGGGAAGTAGTTGGCAAACACCTTCTCATCTCATCCCCCGGCAGCCTGAAAAGCGATGGTGTAGATGCTCAGAAACTCTGTCGGGTTCAGCCTTCCATCATACTTCCCGGGTATCTCTAGCTTGAACGTGCGGACGGACGGCCAATGGACTTCCTGCAGCTCACGAGTATAGGCAGGGCACCCGACCTTGAAAGGTAGGCTCATCAGCATCAGGGCCATCGCACCCATCGGCCCGGCGGTGGTCGCCGCGGCGTCACCCAACGACGACGCGCGCGTCTGCCCTCCGCCTGTCCTCCAGGGCTTGCCGTTGGCCTGGACGCGCTCGAGGATCAGAAGAGGCCATCGAGATGTCATCAGGTTCTTGATTCTGTCGCGCTCATGCTTGTTGTCGTGGCGGGGACTGCACTCTGGCGGTGGCCCCATCGGTACGACCAGCAGCGCGAGCCGTCGTTGTTGCCTGGGGAGGCCGTGGCGGGCTAGCTTGCTGTGAGCCCCTAGCCTCGGTGAACCCGAGAAGAATCTGGATGGTGGCACTCCACTCGTCCATCTGCCCGGCCGCCGGCGGAAACCTTAGCAGTAGCTGAGCCCGCGCCATGGCTTCTATAGCAGTACTTGCATAGGTGATGACGACATAGACCTTGCCGTTGCTCGGCTCTTGACGGTGCCAGCAGCGACAGTACCACGCCCCTGCTGTTGCGAGGCGGCCATCTGGATGGCATGGTGACGTGGTGAAGGCGCTTGAGGGCCAGCGGCTCCTTCGGGCATAGCGACCTGGTCGACTCGCCCCGGGGGAGGTGCGCGTGCTGCGGTCGCTCCCACGGTGGGGGCGGCCGGAGGGCGGCGATTCGCCCTGTACCGAGCGCCACCGCCGTGGCTGTGACCATCGGCGATATGAAGGAGCTTGGATGGAGTAACCCCTTCACCCTTACCTCGTGGAGTGTGGCCATCAAGGTGTTGTTGATGTTGCTCTCCTCCGGCGTTTCTGGCTTCTGCTTTGGCCGTGGGGGAAGGGGTGAAGGTGCCGCCTGCTCCGACCACATCTCCGACGGCGTCCACATTCTCGCGCGCCTCCGCATTTCCCGTAGCACCGCTGGCTGCGGGTGGCGGAGGCTTCGAGGTGGACGGGTGAGCTGAAGCGCCGACTTTCTTCTTAGGTGCCATGGTCGATGGTGCCGTAAAAAATGTGGATGGCGATGAAGATGACACACTGCAGACGCTTTCAGGTTCGCGCAAGTGATCCCCCTACCTGGCACGCCAAAGATGTCGTGGGAAACCATGGCCACCTATGGCACCAAGGGCCCCTTGCTGGTTCGGCAGGGGGGATGTCATGTTGCACAAAGAGCAGAAGAACATGGGGCAGGACGGCAGAAATCAGACGGTCAATTTTACCCAGGTTCGGGCCGCCGCGAGGCGTAAAACCCTACTCCTACTTTGGTGGATTGATGGTAGGAGAATGGTGATGGAGCGCAGTACACTTGCCCGGTAGGGTCGCATCGGGAGAGGCAGTGGCTACGCGTGTATGAGTGTGTCGGTGTCCAACCTCCTAAACCTTTCTACGGTTGCCATGGGCCTCCTTTTATAGATTAAGGGGTCACCACAATGGCAAAACAATCATTATGCACTGATAAGATAGCAAACAGTGCTATCATACCTAACTCTGCAGGCTGACAAGGCGCATTAAATGCACCACTCAACGTCACATCGCTGCTTGCCCGGCAAGCCTTCCCGGGCAGTTATGGCAGCTCCTCACCCGCTCGTCTGACACGTCGTAGGACCGGTGTCACGGTATATCCGCGGCCACCTATGGAACTAGGAGGCCCCTTGCTGGTACGGCAGGGGGACGTCGCGTTGCACAAAGAGCAGACCAACGTACGACAGCACGGCAGAGAGCACACAAGAAATTACCCGAGGTTAGGGCCGCCGTGAGGCGTAAAACCCTACTCCTGCTTTAGTGGAATGATGGTGGAATGGAGGTGGCGAAGCGTGGTACACTTACCCGGCAGGGGTTGCCTTAGGGCAGTAGCGACTACGCGCGTATGGGGGTGTGGGTTCATCAACTTTCCAACCGAACCTACGGGTGCCATGGGCCTCCTTTGATAGATCAAGGGGTCACCACAATGGAAAATTAGTCATTATGCACTGATATGATAGCAAACAGTGCTATCATACCTAATTCTACGAGCTGACAGGGCGCATTAAATGCACTGCTTAGTGTCACATCACTGGTTGCCCGGCAAGGCTTGCCGGGCTATCTTGCCAGCTCCGCGCCTATTCTCTTGACACGTCGCAGGACGGGTGTCATATGTGGGTTTCTTCTGTAGGAAATGGCTGCCATGTGGCGAATGGCTGCCACTTAATCACCTTGCGGCTTGACACCGCACTGATCGACAACGTGGGTCGTAATGGAATGGTTGGTGAGGTGGTTTTGCCTCCACGAGCCCCGGCAGGCCCTGCCGGGGCGCCTCGGGCGCCTGCTTCTGGGGGTGGCCTCGCCCCTTGTCGGGCTCGCCTGCCCGGCAAAGGAGGCCTTCTCATGGCGATACCCTTCTCCTCTAGCTTGGCCTTAATCTCTCTGAGCTACGTGTTGGTTCTTCGAATTCTTGATCCTTTGAACTCTGACTTGGGCTGGTGCTTCAATCTTGCTCTTTTGCCTGTGCACAGTCTGGGCAACAGACCCAAGGTGTGTTGCACCGACAGAAGCCCCCGGGCCAGCCGCGAACGTGCTACTGAGCGTCATCGGGGTAGGGCCTAATAAGTGCACAGGCAGGGTTGCTGAAGGTGTCGGCCTCTCAAGGTCTTCATTGCTTCTTCATCAGCCTTGATTTTGGGCCAGTTTCCGGTTTCCCCGCGCGTCGTGCGTAACACCGCGGGGGAACTTCGATCGTGGCTTGTGGACTCGCCTCGCCCCACGATCACAGGGCAGAAACCGCCATCCCACTTGGCCCCATCCCGCATGCACCTACCACGTGTTCCGCATGCATCGGGCGTGGTAGGTGGTGGATGCGAAGGGCACGGGGAGGAGTGCCATGGCTGAAAATCGAGCGTTGATGGTTGGAGTAGAGGGTCGGCCTTGATTCCCAAAGCTGTCGATGGTGCAGAGAGGCCGCATTGGAGGAGTGAGGCGGCCATTCCCTGCACGAGGGGCCATCCTCTTGCCCCATCCCTTCTATAAAAAGAGACAAAGGCAGTACCTCTCTGCACACACTTCTCTTCCTCCTCCGCAATCCTTCTCTCCCAGCCATTGTGAGAGGGCATGGGCGTAGTGGTGTTCTGGCGGCGGCGACGAGGGCTTCCACTCGGCAGTGCATCCCTCCTCCTCCGGAGCCTGAGGTGGCGGATTCCGTCGCGAGAGGAGGAAGGAGGGGGTGAGGCCGAGGCCGCCGCGGTGCTCGAGGAGGAGGAGAGCGGGGTGGCGCCTTGGCTGCGCCCCCACTGGCGTCTCCCCCTTCGATGGAAGGCCACGTCGGGGACCAATCTCGAGAGTTCATCATCAGGCTGTATAAGCCCTTGTGTGGTCATATTCGTCTTCCAACTCCCTTTGCGCGGGAGATGGAGCTCGAGCAACCACGCGGTCTGAGGCTGCACATGAGGGGTTGTGGAAAAGGTGGCATGTGGGTTGATGTCGATTTCCCTGCCCTTCACGTGATGTATCTTTGCCGTGGCTGGAAGACTTTTGCCCGTGCCCATGGCTTCTCGGAGGGGCACGTTCTCTAGTTCAAATTAATGGAGAGAGGCCCGCTCTCCGTCAAGATCTTCGGGCGCTCGAGAGGTCGCTTAGGGTGCTGCGCGGAGAGCTCAACCGACGACGAAAGCTCCTCCTCGAGCGAAAGCGATGAGGAGGATAGTGACGGCGATGACAACGACAACGGGTGGGGGAGGGACGACTCTGACTCCGGCTAATCACCGCCCTTATCTTCTTCATCAGGCGGCATGTCAGGACCCCGATTCTAAGTCACACCGATCTAGCCTGTAACACCTCATATCACTTTGCCGCCTCACGCACGGTATTCCCACGGGTGTCGCCTTACCATGGCCCGGGACCGTTTGCGCCTTTTGGCTCACGTATATGATAATGTCGCTAGCATTCATATGACAGAGAACCCGGGCCGACATGACTAGTCGTGAAACCAAAGTGGCACTAACTTACGGGGATAGGCATACGTGAATCAACATCGAGCATGTCGGTCAGCAGCGTGCGAATCCGGGCTGTAGCATTGGGCTAACAGGACTCCGGGAACCCGGGCTGTAGCAGGCTAGGCAGGACTCTGAATGTCACCGCGTGACATTTCCCCGAAGGGACAGACACTGGAACGAAGTGAATCACATGCCGGCCAGTCAAGTGTTCCGGAGCAGTAATGCTGGGCTAGCAGGACTCCGGTGAACCGGGCTGTAGCGGACTACTATGGCTCATGGAAGCACAAGACTACATTTCCCCATAAGAGAGGCTACCAAGGATAAACAACTAGGTTGTCGGATCCCACACATACCAAGCATTTCAATCATACACGCAATATGCTCGATATGTGTAAATAAAACATGGCATCACAACATAACTCTACGACTCAAGTATTTATTCATTAGGCTCCGAGGAGCGAGATGTTACAAACATAGGTCTCATGACCCAACATTCAGAGCATACAAGTCAAACACATGCGGAAGCTTAACATGTCTGAGTACAGACATCTACAAATGAAAAAGGCTGAGAAGCCTGACTATCTACCAGATCCTGCCGAGGGCACAAGATCGTAGCGGAGGTAACAAGCTAAACGTCGAAGTCCACGCGGAACTACTAGCGAGACTGAAGTCTCTCTGCAAAACGTAAAATAAGCAAACATGAGTACAAATGTACCCAGCAAGACTTACATCAGAACTATCTACATATGCATCGGTATCAACAAAGGGGGTGGTGGAGTTTAACTGCAGCAAGCCAGCTTTGACTCGGTGGCTATCCTAACTACGACTGCAAGTAACTCTTTTGAGGTGGCGCACACGAGTCCACATATTCACCATATCAATACTCCACTATGGATCCGCTCCCGTCTCCCTATGAGAACGCCATCCATAGCACTCACGCTTATCTTGCGCATTTTAGAGTATCCACTTTCACTTGTCTATGAACTGTTATAGGCAACCCAGAAGTCCTTTACCGCGGACACGGCTATTCGAATAGATGATGTTAACCCTGCAGGGGTGTACTTTGTCACACACGCTCTCACCACTTACCGCCGTTTACACAGCATGTACTCGGCAACCTTCAAGCGGAAGCCCATCGAGGGTGTCGGCCACAGCCTACCCAAACACTCAAGTTTCTAGTCCAGGTTTATCGCCTATTCAGGTTCCATCCGCAGGGAGTCCGGCCGAGGTTTCCACATACGGCCCCGAACGATGTGTACAGGGTTCGGAGACACCAAACGGGCGCCCGGCATGCCCGGCCGCGTGCCTACCGCATCACAGCCCACCCCTCGGGTCAGCGCTGCGCACTGCCTCCGTATACTACAAACACCAGAAACTACTTGCAACTCCTGGATAGAGGACAAGGGTTATTAAGAAGCCGAGAGGGTCCATTGGTTTCGGGCCCAATGCGTGGTAGTAACTGTAACATGGATCACAAACATAGAACTCAGTTCCTGAGGACGGCTTCAATGAGACAACCCACCATGTACTCCTACATGGCCTCTCACCGCTACCTTTACCAAATCGTGTTCACACACTTAGCTCACACACAGTCGGACATGTTCATCACCATTCCAATTCATCCCCGACGAATCAGACACGACTCAACTCTAAGCAGTAGCAGGCATGACAAACAAGCATGAATGAGTAGGCACATCAGGGCTCAAACAACTCCTACTCATGCTAGTGGGTTTCATCTATTTACTGTGGCAATGACAGGTCATGCAGAGGATAAGGGGTTCAACTACCGCAACAAATAACAGATGAATCGTTGTTGTCCTAATGCAGTAAAAGAGAGCAGGAGCGAGAGAGTGGGATTGTATCGGAATGAACAAGGGGGTTTGCTTGCCTGGCACTTCTGAAGATATTATAGTTCTTCATCGATGTCATCGATCACGTCATCGGAGCATCGGCTACTGAGAGGGGACGGTTACCGGAAAACAGAGAAGGACACAATCAATGCAATGCGACAATATGATGCATGGTCATGATATGTCAAGAATGTTATGATTTACACTAATGTATCTAGCAACAATTTAAATGAAGTCCATATGAACTAAGGGTTCATATGCAAACTCCACATTTAGCATTTATAATGTCATTATCATGTTTTCACCTAAACAGCAGGTATAACTTAGTTTGACATGCATGAAAATGATACAGATGGATAGATTGCATTTTTCTGATAATTTTTCATATATAATTTGTTTCATTCTGAGCTACAGATTATTTTCTATGATTTTTAGAAGTTTATAGGATTTTATGGAATTTTCTGAATTATTTTAAATCCAGAAAACCAATACTGCGTCAGCATGACATCATGCTGATGTCAGCAGGTCAACGGGCCACGGTCCAGGTCAAACCTGACGCGTGGGTCCCGTATGTCAGTGTGACAAGGCAGGAACAGAGGCTGACCAGTGGGTCCAGGTCAATGCTGACGTGGCCAGGTCAACCTGACCTGTGGGACCCGCGAGGTTAGTTTAAACTAGACAAAAGTAAACCCCGGGTTAATTAGGGCGTGGGCCCCAGGTGTCAGTGAGATAGGGGGGTTAACCAGGTGTCATTAGCGCTAAGCGTCGGGATTAGGCCGGCGGCTAATCGCCGGCGAGGCCAGAGGCGAAGCTGGTGCTCGGGATCGCGCTACGAGGCACGGTTCGAGCCATGGCTGGGCGCGTTGGAGAGCCCTTGCCGGTGCGCGTCGAATGGTGGTGGTCGCTGGGCCTGTGGTGACCGGAGTCGATGGCGGCGAGCTCTTTTGCGGCCGCCGGAGTTTGGGTGGGTGTGGGGTTAGCGCTGCAGCTTGCAAACAAACTGGCTATCGCGCTAGCGTTGCTCTACGGGACATCGCGAGTGCAACGGACGCACGCGCGGGGCCATTTGGTCGCCGGAGCCGCGGCGGCGACGAGCTCATGCGGCGGCGAGCTTCGGGCACGGTGGCTAGTCTACCTAGAGCTCGAAATCGAGCACGGGAGTAGGGGGAAACGGTTCAGGGGCTCACAGTGATTCCGTAGGGTAGGTCAGTGGCCTCGGGGACGGCTTTGGACGAGGCGGATCGATGTCGGCGATCTCCGCCCAGAGGCGGCGGGGACGAGCTCGATGGCGATGCTTCCGGGCGTCGGGGCTTGCTTCCTTCATCGAGGAGACGTAGGAGACGATGGCGGTGCTGCTGGACATCCTAGCTAGGCGAGGGGGGGCTCGGTGGCCACGACGAACGGCGACAGCTCCGTTCGGTGGTGCGCGCGAGAGGGAAACAGAGGGGGGGAGGAGCACAGGGAGAGTGAGAGGGGTCGAGGCGGCTGCATGGCGTCACCAGAGAAGGCCAGGGCGTCGAGGGAGAGCGGCTAGCAGGAGGTGGCCGGGGCGCGTGCCGGCGTGCGGCGAACACACGCCTCGCATCCTTCTGGCGCGGGGTGGGAGACGACTGGCAGATGGGCCTGGTGGGCTGCTACAGTGCCAGGCCGGCCAGGTAAGCGCCAGGTATTCTCTCTCTCTCTCTTTTTGTTAATGTTTTCTATTTTTCTGTAACTTCGGGGCTTTATTAAAAATAACAAAACGTTTTCAAAAATCCTGAAAATTAATTGTGGGCTCTGTTTGGATTATTCCTAACAGCCCTCACTTAAGTTCAGAATTAATTGAGCACTTAAAATAATATACAGCATTTAAATGCCCAATTGGAAATAGCATATGATTTAAATCAGAGCCCAAATATGTCATGGAAAAATGTGCATCACCTCTGGTTACTGTTTCCAGCATTTTCCAAGAATGATGAACATTTTTGAAAGCCATTTGGATTTACTGGAAATATTTTGGTTGAACCTAGTGAATTCCTTCAATGCTAGGGTTTAGGCAATCCCCATTTCAAGTTTCTTTCAAAGTTTAAACATGGTGCACACATGAAGTTAGCCTAGTGCAATGCCAGAAGCTAGGGATGTGACAACTCACCCCCACTAAACAAGAATCTCGTCCCGAGATTCAAGTCGTGAGGTAAGAAGACAGAGGGACACAAGCTAACACAATCTTCACGATCCAGATGTCTTTCTCGAGGATGTTGATTCATTGCATCCCCTTGATCTCAACGTCTTGCTTTGAGAACTACATCCAACATAACAATGAATAGAGAGAGAGAATTTTAGAAGAATCGATCTTCCTGAGGTGCGAGCAACTTAGGATCATCTTAATGATCACAAGATCAACTCACGGAATGGGACAGAGAAACATCTCTGGAGCTGAGAGGCAAAACATGCATCAGGAGGGACGGAAGAAACAATTTGATGAAGGTTTCAAAGCAGCGAGGAAAATTGCCATGATTCCATAATGGGGCACCTTGGGAAAGGTGACTCGTAGAATTATTCCCTCAAGTGGCAAAAGAATTACTTTTGATATAAATATCATTGAAACTCTTTATGCCAGCCTAAGGCAATCACAAACGATCGTTCGAGGGAGTTCGGGAGAACGACACACTCGGGCTAGAATGGACGATGTGGACTACCTTGTTGAAGACAACGAAATGGATGATTTTTGCTTATCATCGGAAATGAATGGGACTCATGGTAAGTCCACCTTTGAAGATGGACCTGGACAGCAACTGCTGAGAAGGGCAGCCCATGGAAAATTGGCACGATGGGGTGCAAGCTGGGAACAAAATGCAACCGTTGGGAATGTTCCAACCATCATATCTGCCTGAGATTCAGATCCGATTGGTGATAGGATACTTCAGACTCAGCATGTCTGAAAAGAAAGTTTGCAACACAATTCGACGAGATGGCGTTGCGAGATTCTCGAGGAATGAACTAAGATAGCAAGCTCCAAAACATGAGCTGGTTCTGCTACAACATGTGAACACGCTGTCCCAGACAAGCATGACCACATAGTAGTCTTAGAATAAAACACTACTGAGTTCTGATTAGGAACCATCATTGCGGAGAGCGAAGTCATGCACATGTACCTTTGGGTCCTTAAGGAATAGCACTTAAGAACTTCTTTTCCTTGAACAAATCAATCAGTGGCTTGGTGTGCTAGGGATTCATATAGAATGAAGGTTGCAAGTCTCCAGACCAAAGAATACTTCGCACGTATGCATGACTGACTTGGGATGATTCCAGAGGAAGCGAAACAAACTTTCTCAAGTTCACGGCGGCAACTTGCATCATATGCACGTGAACTAGAGGAAGTCACTTCTTCCATCAAAACATAAACTTCATGAGCTAACACGAGGAAGATGCTTTCAAAAGTTTCCAACGCTAACTTAGATGTTCAACCAAATCATGGAGGAGATAAGGATGTTGTCGATGGGCTCAACAACAAACCATCCAGGCTTCCATATAGATGGAATTCCCCAATTAAGTGAACACGGTGATAGCATTGGTCAGACCAAAAGATGTAATGGTGTATGCTCGAGGAATCAACCACGAGTAAGACAACATTACGAACATCGTTGGTTCTGATTTGATTTGATGATAGCCCATACTCAAATCAAAGTTTGGTTAAGATGATACGTCCATTAATTGATCACGAGGACCAATCGATGAAGAAATCATCTTTCTACAACACACAACACAAGATATCCCTTTGGAAATGAACTAAGTTAGACAAGTTTTTATCTTCCAACTCTCCAAGTTGTTGTTTAGCTTGACCAACTAGCTCAGGGGTATCCAACACAGATTCTTGGAGAATGGGTGGTTTGGAGGAAAACCAACATGATCACGAACTCAACATAGCGGTCAAGTGACAACCTGGTAATACATCCGAGAAGATATTTGGAACATCACGAACCACCGATATGTTACTAAGCTCGAGAACGATCTTGCTTTTCAGAGCAAGACGATATGACCGAATAAGCAAGGACTGACACTATCCTAACTCATTGATCGAAAAGTGCACCGGGAATAAGGACTGGGTAGCACGATCAACCTTAGGATGTGATTCAGTAACCAACACGCTAAGGATGAAATTATTGCCCTTTAACTACCAAGCAACGGAGTTGCTAGGAGTATAGATTTCACACATCATAGTTCACCTGTCGGCATTCCGGTTGTGACAACACGGAACCGAGGAATGAGCAATGATGGCGAGAAGTATCACTGCGTTAAGAATTCGTGAGAGATGGTGCAATTCTCATGACAATTCTGACATAAAGAGGGTAATACTCCGAGGTAGAACAGAACAAAAGCTGGTTAGGCATTTGATCTGCGGAATACAACTACTTTGACCCAATCCCAGAGATGGACGAGGTACTGGAGTTTGTTTCTCCTAGTCATTCCAGATTAGAATGGCTTGACAGACCACAAGAATAATAGGCATCGATAACACAAATGCACAATTACTCCTAACTATCAATTGATAGACGAGGGCCAGAAAATAACTAAAGAGGGACAACCCAAAGGAACATATGTTTTTCTGAGTTGTGGATGCATGGATTAGTATGTCGAACAAATTCAACATATTTCTTCCGGATAACCCATGCAGAGGAGGAAGGACTGGCAGAGTCACAATATGAATGGAGTACTCCTCAAGAGTGTCCTGGTTGTGATCTTTTGGTTAAAAGAACTTCTGCCATAATGGTTCATGGTATTTGGAAGAAGGAAATACCACGGACCTCGAGGACTGTCGCAAGGTTACTAATATCCTAAAGAACGAGCAAACACTATCAACAGGAGGTAAGTGGAGTGAATCTTGGGCTCAAGAACCTAGAAATAGAATGCCTACTAACTAAATGGCATCACGGGATGCTTTCGAGAATAATGGCCAGAATCCGCACACTGGGAATGCAAAGCATTGCTAGATTACTAAGTGGTTCTCTAAGACGACTGGGGTCATAATAATAGCTCCAACATATATGACGAGGTAACGGAGTACCTCAACACACTGGTTAGTGTGATTAATCTGGCCCAAGGAACATCGGGAATGGAAAGAAGGGATTTGCAAATGCATCAGACTATTTAGAGACCGGGATGACTCGGACAGCATAACGGTTGTAAATGCTCAAAAATATTTAAGACATCCTGCAAAATGGTGGCGTAACCACTCGATCATCACAATATCAAGAATTTGAGGCCAGCTATGGATACACGGAAGTAGTAGGAACTGAAATGAAGCTTAAATCCAACAGTCCTATGAGTCTACGGATTAGTAACACGTGATCCTGATAGAAAGCTGAGAAGCCTAGTTCTTAATCCCCGTAGAAGAGAAGAGGGTGACTTAGATGAGAAGGCATAAGGTATAAGAAGTAAAAAGAGCCTTACGTTCCCTTCCACAATCAATTCCCTTATATAACTAAAGCATTTCTAGACTCAACTTCGACCAGTTTGGCTTGGTAATCCAACAGGCAGTCAGGTTCTGATACCGACGCTGTCAGGACCCCGATTCTAAGTCACACCGACTTAGCCTGTAACACCTCATATCACTTTGCCGCCTCACGCACGGTATTCCCACGGGTGTCGCCTTACCATGGCCCGGGACCGTTTGCGCCTTTTGGCTCATGTATATGATAATGTCGCTAGCATCCATATGACAGAGAACCCGGGCCGACATGACTAGTCGTGAACCCAAAGTGGCACTAACTTACGGGGACAGGCATACGTGAGTCAACATCGAGCATGTCGGTCAGCAGCGTGCGAATCCGGGCTGTAGCACTGGGCTAACAGGACTCCGGGAACCCGGGCTGTAGCAGGCTAGGCAGGACTCCGGATGTCACCGCGTGACATTTCCCCGAAGGGACAGACACTGGAACAAAGTGAATCATATGCTGGCCAGTCAAGTGTTCCGGAGCAGTAGTGCTGGGCTAGCAGGACTCCGGTGAACCGGGCTGTAGCGGACTACTATGGCTCATGGAAGCACAAGACTACATTTCCCCATAGGAGAGGCTACCAAGGATAAACAACTAGGTTGTCGGATCCCACACATACCAAGCATTTCAATCATACACGCAATATGCTCGATATGTGTAAATACAACATGGCATCACAACATAACTCTACGACTCAAGTATTTATTCATTAGGCTCCGAGGAGCGAGATATTACAAACATAGGTCTCATTACCCAACATTCAGAGCATACAAGTCAAACACATGCGGAAGCTTAACATGTCTGAGTACAGACATCTACAAATGAAAAAGGCTGAGAAGCCTGACTATCTACCAGATCCTGCCGGGGCACAAGATCGTAGCTGAGGTAACAAGCTAAACGTCGAAGTCCACGCGGAACTACTAGCGAGACTGAAGTCTCTCTGCAAAACATAAAATAAGCAAACATGAGTACAAATGTACCCAGCAAGACTTACATCAGAACTATCTACATATGCATCGATATCAACAAAGGGGGTGGTGGAGTTTAACTGCAGCAAGCCAGCTTTGACTCGGTGGCTATCCTAACTACGACTGCAAGTAACTCTTTTGAGGTGGCGCACACGAGTCCACATATTCACCATATCAATAATCCACTATGGATCCGCTCCTGTCTCCCTACGAGAACGCCATCCATAGCACTCACGCTTATCTTGCGCATTTTAGAGTATCCACTTTCACTTGTCTATGAACTGTTATAGGCAACCAAGAAGTCCTTTACCGCGGACACGGCTATTCGAATAGATGATGTTAACCATGCAGGGGTGTACTTCGTCACACACGCTCTCACCACTTACCGCCGTTTACACAGCATGTACTCGGCAACCTTCAAGCGGAAGCCCAGCGAGGGTGTCGGCCACAGCCTACCCAAACACTCAAGTCTCTAGTCCAGGTTTATCGCCTGTTCAGGTTCCATCCGCAGGGAGTCCGGCCGAGGTTTCCACATATGGCCCCGAACGATGTGTACAGGGTTCCGAGACACCAAACGGGCGCCCGGCATGCCCGGCCACGTGCCTACCGCATCACAGCCCACCCCTCGGGTCAGCGCTGCGCACGGCCTCCAGTATACTACAAACACCAGAAAGTACTTGCAACTCCTGGACAGAGGACAAGGGTGATTAAGAAGCCGAGAGGGTCCATTGGTTTCGGGCCCAATGCGTGGTAGTAACTGTATCATGGATCACAAACACAAAACTCAGTTCCTGAGGACGGCTTCAATGAGACAACCCACCATGTAGTCCTACATGGCCTCTCACCGCTACCTTTACCAAATCGTGTTCACACACTTAGCTCACACACAGTCGGACATGTTCATCACCATTCCAATTCATCCCTGACGAATTAGACCCGACTCAACTCTAAGCAGTAGCAAGCATGACAAACAAGCATGAATGAGTAGGCACATCAGGGCTCAAACAACTCCTACTCATGCTAGTGGGTTTCATCTATTTACTGTGGCAATGACAGGTCATGCAGAGGATAAGGGGTTCAACTACCGCAACAAGTAACAGATGAATCGTTGTTGTCCTAATGCAGTAAAAGAGAGCAGGAGCGAGAGAGTGGGATTGTATCGGAATGAACAAGGGGGTTTGCTTGCCTGGCACTTCTGAAGATATTATAGTTCTTCATCGGTGTCATCGATCACGTCATCGGAGCATCGGCTACTAAGAGGGGACGGTTACCGGAAAACAGAGGACACAATCAATGCAATGCGACAATATGATGCATGGTCATGATATGTCAAGAATGTTATGATTTACACTAATGTATCTAACAACAATTTAAATGAAGTCCATATGAACTAAGGGTTCATATGCAAACTCCACATTTAGCATTTATAATGTCATTATCATGTTTTCACCTAAACAGCAGGTATAACTTAGTTTGACATGCATGAAAATGATACAGATGGATAGATTGCATTTTTCTAATAATTTTTCATATATAATTTGTTTCATTCTGAGCTATAGATTATTTCTATGATTTTTAGAAGTTTATAGGATTTTATGGAATTTTCTGAATTATTTTAAATCCAGAAAACCAATACTGCGTCAGCATGACATCATGCTGATGTCAGCAGGTCAACGGGCCACGGTCCAGGTCAAACCTGACGCGTGGGTCCCGTATGTCAGCGTGACAAGGCAGGAACAGTGGCTGACCAGTGGGTCCAGGTCAACGCTGACGTGGCCAGGTCAACCTGACCTGTGGGACCCGCGAGGTTAGTTTAAACTAGACAAAAGTAAACCCCGGGTTAATTAGGGCGTGGGCCCCAGGTGTCAGTGAGATAAGGGGGGGTTAACCAGGTGTCATTAGTGCTAAGCGTCGGGATTAGGCCGGCGGCTAATCGCCGGCGAGGCCAGAGGCGAAGCTGGTGCTCAGAGGCCAGAGACGAGGCACGGTTCGAGCCATGGCTGGGCGCGTTGGAGAGCCCTTGCCGGTGCGCGTCGAATGGTGGTGGTGGCTGGGCCTGTGGTGACCGGAGTCGACGGCGGCGAGCTCTTTTGCGGCCGCCGGAGTTCGGGTGGGTGCGGGGTTAGCGCTGCGGCTTGCAAACAAACTGGCTATCGCGCTAGCGTTGCTCTACGAGACGTCGCGAGTGCAACGGACGGACGCGCGGGGCCATTTGGTCGCCGGAGCCACGGCGGTGACGAGCTCATGCGGCGGCAAGCTTCGGGCACGGTGGCTAGTCTAGCTAGAGCTCGAAATCGAGCACGGGAGTAGGGGGAAACGGTTCAGGGGCTCACAGTGATTCCGTAGGGTAGGTCAGTGGCCTCGGGGATGGCTTTGGATGAGGCGGATCGATGCCGGCGATCTCCGGCCAGAGGCGGCGGGGAAGAGCTCGCTGGCGACGCTTCCGGGCGTCGGGGCTTGCTTCCTTCGTCGAGGAGACGTAGGAGACGATGGCGGTGCTGCTGGACATCCTAGCTAGGCGAGGGGGGGCTCGGTGGCCACGACGAACGGCGACGGCTCCGTTCGGTGGTGCGCGCGAGAGGGAAACAGAGGGGGGGAGGAGCACAGGAAGAGTGAGAGGGGTCGAGGCGGCTGCGTGGCGTCACCAGAGAAGGCCAGGGCGTCGAGGGAGAGCGGCAAGCAGGAGGTGGCCGGGGCGCGTGCCGGCGTGCGGCGAACACACGCCTCGCATCCTTCTGGCGCGGGGTGGGAGATGACTGGCAGATGGGCCTGGTGGGCTGCTACAGTGCCAGGCCGGCCAGGTAAGCGCCAGGTATTCTCTCTCTCTCTCTTTTTGTTAATGTTTTTCTATTTTTCTGTAACTTCGGGGCTTTATTAAAAATACCAAAACGTTTTCAAAAATCCTGAAAATTAATCGTGGGCTCTGTTTGGATTATTCCTAACAGCCCTCACTTAAGTTCAGAATTAATTGAGCACTTAAAATAATATACAGCATTTAAATGCCCAATTGCAAATAGCATATGATTTAAATCAGAGCCCAAATATGTCATGGAAAAATGTGCATCACCTCTGGTTACTGTTTCCAGCATTTTCCAAGAATGATGAACATTTTTCAAAGCCATTTGGATTTACTGGAAATATTTTGGTTGAACCTAGTGAATTCCTTTAATGCTAGGGTTTAGGCAATCCCCATTTCAAGTTTCTTTCGAAGTTTAAACATGATGCACACATGAAGTTAGCCTAGTGCAATGTCAGAAGCTAGGGATGTGACACGACAGCACCATCATCTGCATTTGCGTCTCCTCGCTTACAATATGATTTGCCGGGGAGTTGGATGCAGAGGTGCAGATGGTGCTACCGGGCTCCTCCAGCAGCCTTCCAGCTGGACCCTGGCAGGCTTCCTCTCGGGCTGCAGCTCCGTTAGCCCTGCTGAGTCCTGCTAGCCCTAGTGACGGTGGTTGACGGGGCGGCCCTCCGCCGTGCTCTCCATCGAGGTGTTCCCTCACGCTCCCGTTCCCACCGGGCTACCTCTCCTGGAGCCTGATGGGAGCGGGCTGGGCTCCTGCCCAGGCGCTCCTTTTGCCTGAAGGAAATATGCCCTAGAGGCAATAATAAAGTTATTATTTATTTCCTTATATCATGATAAATGTTTATTATTCATGCTAGAATTGTATTAACCGGAAACATAATACATGTGTGAATACATAGACAAACAGAGTGTCACTAGTATGCCTCTACTTGACTAGCTCGTTAATCAAAGATGGTTATGTTTCCTAGCCATAGACATAAGTTGTCATTTGATTAACGAGATCACCTCATTAGGAGAATGATGTGATTGACTTGACCCATTCTGTTAGCTTAGCACCCGATCGTTTAGTATGTTGCTATTGCTTTCTTCATGACTTATACATGTTCCTCTGACTATGAGATTATGCAACTCCCGTTTACCGGAGGAACACTTTGTGTGCTACCAAACATCACAACGTAAATGGGTGATTATAAAGGTGCTCTACAGGTGTCTCCAAAGGTATTTGTTGGGTTTGCGTATTTCGAGATTAGGATTTGTCACTCCGATTGTCGGAGAGGTATCTCTGGGCCCACTCGGTAATGCACATCACTATAAGCCTTGCAAGCATTGTGACTAATAAGGTAGTTGCGGGATGATGTGTTACGGAACGAGTAAAGAGACTTGCCGGTAACGAGATTGAACTAGGTATCGAGATACCGACGATCGAATCTCGGGCAAGTAACATACTGATGACAAAGGGAACAACGTATGTTGTTATGTGGTCTGACCGATAAAGATCTTCGTAGAATATGTGGGAGCCAATATGGGCATCCAGGTCCCGCTATTGGTTATTGACCGGAGACGTGTCTCGGTCATGTCTACATAGTTCTCGAACCCGTAGGGTCCGCACGCTTAAAGTTACGATGACAGTTTTATTATGAGTTTATGTATGTTGATGTACCGAAGGAGTTCGGAGTCCCGGATGAGATCGGGGACATGACGAGGAGTCTCGAAATGGTCGAGACGTAAAGATCGATATATTGGACGACTATATTCGGACTTCGGAAAGGTTCCGAGTGATTCGGGTATTTTTGGAGTACCGGAGAGTTACGGGAATACGTATTGGGCCTTATTGGGCCATACGGGAAAGAAGAAAAAGGGCCTCAAGGGTGGCCGCACCCCTCCCCTTGGTCTGGTCCGAATTGGACTAGGGAAGGGGGGCGCCCCCTTCCTTCTCTTTTTCCCTTCCTCTTTTCCTATTCCATATGGGAGGTGGAATCCTACTAGGACTAGGGAGTCCTAGTAGGACTCCACACTTGGTGCGCCCCCTCCTAGGGCCGGCCTCCTCCTCCCTTGCTCCTTTATATACGGAGGTAGGGGGGCACCCCAGAGACACAACAATTGATCCTTGAGATCTTTTAGCCATGTGCGGTGCCCCCCTCCACCAAATTACACCTCGATAATATCATTGCGGAGCTTAGGCGAAGCCCTGTGTCGGTAGAACATCATCATCGTCACCACGCCGTCGTGCTGACAAAACTCTCTCTCAACACTCGGCTGGATCGGAGTTCGAGGGACGTCATCGAGCTGAACGTGTGTAGAACTCGGAGGTGCCATGCGTTCGGTACTTGATCGGTCGGATCGTGAAGACGTACGACTACATCAACCGCGTTGTGATAACGCTTCCGCTGTCGGTCTACGAGGGTACGTGGACAACACTCTCCCCTCTCGTTGCTATGCATCACCATGATCTTGCGTGTGCGTAGGAATTTTTTTGAAATTACTACGTTCCCCAACAGTGGTATCAGAGCCTGGTTTTATGCGTTGATGCTATGCACGAGTAGAACACAAGTGAGTTGTGGGCGATATAAGTCATACTGCTTACCAGCATATGTCATACTTTGGTTCAGCGGTATTGTGAGATGAAGCGGCCCGGACCGACATTACGCGTACGCTTACGCGAGACTGGTTTCACTGTTCGGAGCACTCGTTGCTTAAAGGTGACTGGCGGGTGTCTGTCTCTCTCACTTTAGTTGAACCGAGTGTGGCTACGCCCGGTCCTTGCGAAGGTTAAAACAGCACCAACTTGACAAACTATCGTTGTGGTTTTGATGCGTAGGTAAGAACGGTTCTTGCTAAGCCCGTAGCAGCCACGTAAAACTTGCAACAACAAAGTAGAGGACGTCTAACTTGTTTTTGCAGGGCATGTTGTGATGTGATATGGTCAAGACATGATGTGATATAATGTGTTGTATGAGATGATCATGTTTTGTAACCGAGTTATCGGCAACTGGCAGGAGCCATATGGTTGTCGCTTTATTGTATGAGATGCAATCGCCATGTAATAGTTTTACTTTATCACTAAGCGGTAGCGATAGTCGTAAAAGCAATAAGTTGGCGAGACGACAATGATGCTACGATGGAGATCAAGGTGTCGCGCCGGTGACGATGGTGATCATGACGGTGCTTCGGAGATGGAGATCACAAGCACGGTGCTTCGGAGATGGAGATCACAAGCACAAGATGATGATGGCCATATCATATCACCTATATTGATTGCATGTGATGTTAATCCTTTATGCATCTTATCTTGCTTTGATTGACGGTAGCATTATAAGATGATCTCTCACTAAAATTTCAAGATAAAAGTGTTCTCCCTGAGTATGCACCGTTGCAAAAGTTCTTCGTGCTGAGACACCACGTGTTAATCGGGTGTGATAGGCTTTATGTTCAAATACAACGGGTGCAAAACAGTTGCACACGCGGAATACTCAGGTTAAACTTGACGAGCCTAGCATATACAGATATGGCCTCGGAACACAGAGACCGAAAGGTCGAGCGTGAATCATATAGTAGATATGATCAACATAGTGATGTTCACCATTGAAACTACTCCATCTCACGTGTTAATCGGACATGGTTTAGTTGCTTTGGATCACGTAATCACTTAGATGATTAGAGAGATGTCTATCTAAGTGGGAGTTCTTAAGTAATATGATTAATTGAACTTAAATTTATCATGAACTTAGTCCTGATAGTATTTTGCAAATTATGTTGTAGATCAATAGCTCGCGTTGTTGCTTCCCTGTGTTTATTTTTTGTTCCTAGAGAAAAATTATGTTGAAAGATGTTAGTAGCAAAGATGCGGATTGGATCCGTGATCTGAGGATTATCCTCATTGCTCCACAGAAAAATTATGTCCTTGATGCACCGCTAGGTGACAGACCTATTGCAGGAGCAGATGCAGACGTTATGAACGTTTGGCTAGCTCAATATGATGACTACTTGATAGTTTAGTGCACCATGCTTAACGGCTTAGAATCGGGACTTCAAAGACGTTTTGAACGTCATGGACCATATGAGATGTTCCAGGAGTTGAAGTTAATATTTCAAGCAAATACCCGAGTTGAGAGATATGAAATCTCCAACAAGCTCTATAGCTAAAAGATGGAGGAGAATCGCTCAACTAGTGAGCATGTGCTCAGATTGTCTGGGTACTACAATCGCTTGAATCAAGTGGGAGTTAATCTTCCAGATAAAATAGTGATTGACAGAATTCTCTAGTCACCATCACCAAGTTAGTAGAACTTCGTGATGAACTATAGTATGCAAGGGATGACGAAAGTAATTCCCGAGCTCTTCGTGATGCTGAAATCGACGAAGGTAGAAATCAAGAAAAACATCAAGTGTTGATGTTTGACGAGACCACTAGTTTCAAGAAAAGGGCAAAGGGATGAAGGGGAACTTCAAAAAGAACGACAAGCAAGTTGCTACTCAAGTGAAGAAGCCCAAAGTCTGTACCTAAGCCTGAGACTAAGTGCTTCTACTGCAAAGGGACTGGTCACTGGAGGCGAAACTGCCCCAAGTATTTGGTGGGTAAGAAGGATGGCAAAGTGAACAAAAGTATATTGGATATACATGTTATTGATGTGTACTTACTAGTGTTTATAGCAACCCCTCAGTATTTGATACTGGTTCAGTTGCTAAAGAGTAGTAACTCGAAAACGGGAGTTGCAGAATAAACAGAGACTAGTAAAAGGCGAGGTGACGATGTGTGTTGGAAGTAGTTCCAAGATTGATATGATCATCATCGCACACTCCCTATACTTTCGGGATTAGTGTTGAAACTAAATAAGTGTTATTTGGTGTTTGCGTTGAGCATGAATATGATTTGATCATGTTTATTGCAATACGGTTATTCATTTAAGTTAGAGAACAATTGTTGTTCTGTTTACATGAATAAAAAAACCTTCTATGGTCATACACACCAACGAAAATGGTTTGTTGGATCTCGATCGTAGTGATACACATATTCATAATAATGAAGCCAAAAGATGCAAAGTTAATAATGATAGTGCAACTTATTTGTGGCACTGCCGTTTAGGTCATATTGGTGTAAAGCGCATGAAGAAACTCCATACTGATGGGATTTTGGAATCACTTGATTATGAATCACTTGATGCTTGCGAACCGTGCCTCATGGGCAAGATGACTAAAACGCCGTTCTCCGGAACTATGGAGAGAGCAACAGATTTGTTGGAAATCATACATACAGATGTGTGTGGTCCGATGAATATTGAGGCTCGTGGCGGATATCGTTATTTTCTCACCTTCACAGATGATTTGACCAGATATGGGTATATCTACTTAATGAAACATAAGTCTGAAACATTTGAAAAGTTCAAAGAATTTCAGAGTGAAGTTGAAAATCATCGTAACAAGAAAATAAAATTCCTACGATCTGATCGTGGAGGAGAATATTTGAGTTACGAGTTTGGCCTTCAGTTAAAACAATGTGAAATAGTTTCACTACTCACGCCACCTGGAACACCACAGTGTAATGGTGTGTCCGAACGTCATAACCGTACTTTATTGGATATAGTGCAATCTATGATGTCTCTTACCAATTTACCACTATCGTTTTGGGGTTATGCATTAGAGACAGCTACATTCACGTTAAATAGGGCACCATCAAAATCCGTTGAGACGATGCCTTATGAACTGTGGTTTGGCAAGAAACCAAAGTTGTCGTTTCTTAAAGTTTGGGGTTGTGATGCTTATGTGAAAAAGTTTCATCCTGATAAGCTCAAACCCAAATCGGAGAAATGTGTCTTCATAGGATATCCAAAGGAGACAGTTGGGTACACCTTCTATCACAGATCCGAAGGCAAGACAGTCGTTGCTTAGTATGGATCCTTTCTAGAGAAGGAGTTTCTCTCGAAAGAAGTGAGTGGGAGGAAAGTAGAACTTGATGAGGTAACTGTACCTGCTCCCTTATTGGAAAGTATATCATCACAGAAATCTGTTCCTGTGACTCCTACACCAATTAGTGAGGAAGTTAATGATGATGATCATGTAACTTCAGATCAAGTTACTACCAAACCTCGTAGGTAAACCAGAGTGAGATCCACACCAGAGTGGTACGGTAATCCTGTTCTGGAGGTCATGTTATTTGACCATGACGAACCTACGAACTATGAGGAAGCGATGATGAGCCCAGACTCCGGGAAATGGCTTGAGGCCATGAAATCTGAGATGAGATCCATGTATGAAGAACAAAGTATGGACTTTGGTTGACTTTCCCAATGATCGGCGAGCCATTGAGATTAAATGGATCTTCAAGAGGAAGACAGACAGTGATAGTAGTGTTACTGTCTACAAAGCTAGAATTGTCGCAAAAAGGTTTTCGACAAGTTCAAGGTGTTGACTACGATGAGAGTTTCTCACTCGTATCTATGCTTAAGTCTGTCCAAATCATGTTAGCAATTGCCGCATTTTATGAAATCTGGCAAATGGATAAACAAAACTGCATTCCTTCATGGATTTATTAAAGAAGAGTTGTATATGATGCAACCAGAAGGTTTTGTCAATCCAAAAGGTGCTCACAAGATATGCAAGCTCCAGCGATCCATCTATGGACTGGTGCAAGCATCTCGGAGTTGGAATATACACTTTGATAAGTTGATCAAAGGATATAGTTTTATACAGACTTGCGGTGAAGCCTGTATTTACAAGAAAGTGAGTGGGAGCACTACAGCATTTCTGATAAGTATATGTGAATGACATATTGTTGATCGGAAATAATGTAGAATTATTCTGCAAAGCATAAAGGAGTGTTTGAAAGGAGTTTTTCAAAGAAAGACCTCGGTGAAGCTGCTTACATATTGAGCATCAAGATCTATAGAGATAGATCAAGACGCTTGATAAGTTTTTTCAATGAGTACATACCTTAACAAGATTTTGAAGTAGTTCAAAATACAACAGTCAAAGAAAGAGTTCTTGCCTGTGTTACAAGGTATGAAATTGAGTAAGACTCAAAGCCCGACCACGGCAGAAGATAGAAAGAGAATGAAAGTCATTCCCTATGCCTTGGCCATAGGTTCTATAAAGTATGCCATGCTGTGTACCAAATCTATTGTATACCCTACACTGATTTTGGCAAGGGAGTACAATAGTGATCTAGGAGTAGATCACTGGACATCGGTCAAAATTATCCTTAGTGGAATAAGGAAATGTTTCTCGATCATGGAAGTGACAAAAGGTTCGTCGTAAAGGGTTACGTCGATGCAAGTTTTGACACTAATCTAGATGACTCTAAAGTCTCGGTCTAGATACATATTGAAAGTGGGAGCAATTAGCTAGAGTAGCTCCGTGCAGAGCATTGTAGACATAGAGATTTGCAAAATACTTACGGATCTGAATGTGACAGACCCGTTGGCTAAAATTATCTCACAATCAAAACATGATCACACCTTAGTACTCTTTGGGTGTTAATCACATAGCGATGTGAACTAGATTATTGACTCTAGTAAACCCTTTGAGTGTTAGTCACATAGAGATGTGAACTATGGGTGTTAATCACATGGTGATATGAATTATTGATGTTAAATCACATGACGATGTGAACTAGATTATTGACTCTAGTGCAAGTGGGAGACTGAAGGAAATATGCCCTAGAGGCAATAATAAAGTTATTATTTATTTCCTTATATCATGATAAATGTTTATTATTCATGCTAGAATTGTATTAACCGGAAACATAATACATGTGTGAATACATAGACAAACAGAGTGTCACTAGTATGCCTAGACTTGACTAGCTCGTTAATCAAAGATGGTTATGTTTCCTAGCCATAGACCTAAGTTGTCATTTGATTAACGAGATCACCTCATTAGGAGAATGATGTGATTGACTTGACCCATTCCGTTAGCTTAGCACCCGATCGTTTAGTATGTTGCTATTGCTTTCTTCATGACTTATACATGTTCCTCTGACTATGAGATTATGCAACTCCCGTTTACCGGAGGAACACTTTGTGTGCTACCAAACGTCACAACGTAAATGGGTGATTATAAAGGTACTCTATAGGTGTCTCCAAAGGTACTTGTTGGGTTGGCGTATTTCGAGATTAGGATTTGTCACTCCGATTGTCGGAGAGGTATCTCTGGGCCCACTCGGTAATGCACATCACTATAAGCCTTGCAAGCATTGTGACTAATAAGTTAGTTGCGGGATGATGTGTTACGACACGAGTAAAGAGACTTGCCGGTAACGAGATTGAACTAGGTATCGAGATACAGACGATCGAATCTCGGGCAAGTAACATACTGATGACAAAGGGAACAACGTATGTTGTTATGCGGTCTGACCGATAAAGATCTTCGTAGAATATGTGGGAGCCAATATGGGCATCCAGGTCCCGCTATTGGTTATTGACCGGAGACGTGTCTCGGTCATGTCTACATAGTTCTCGAACCCGTAGGGTCCGCACGCTTAAAGTTACGATGACAGTTTTATTATGAGTTTATGTATGTTGATGTACCGAAGGAGTTCGGAGTCCCGGATGAGATCGGGGACATGACGAGGAGTCTCGAAATGGTCGAGACGTAAAGATCGATATATTGGACGACTATATTCGGACTTCGGAAAGGTTCCGAGTGATTCGGGTATTTTTCGGAGTACCGGAGAGTTACGGGAATACGTATTGGGCCTTATTGGGCCATACGGGAAAGAAGAAAAAGGGCCTCAAGGGTGGCCGCACCCCTCCCCTTGGTCTGGTCCGAATTGGACTAGGGAAGGGGGGCGCCCCCTTCCTTCTCTTTTTCCCTTCCTCTTTTCCTATTCCATATGGGAGGTGGAATCCTACTAGGACTAGGGAGTCCTAGTAGGACTCCACACTTGGTGCGCCCCCTCCTAGGGCCGGCCTCCTCCTCCCTTGCTCCTTTATATACGGAGGTAGGGGGGGCACCCCAGAGACACAACAATTGATCCTTGAGATCTTTTAGCCGTGTGCGGTGCCCCCCTCCACCAAATTACACCTCGATAATATCATTGCAGAGCTTAGGCGAAGCCCTGCGTCGGTAGAACATCATCATCGTCATCACGCCGTCGTGCTGACGAAACTCTCCCTCAACACTCGGCTGGATCGGAGTTCGAGGGACGTCATCGAGCTGAACGTGTGTAGAACTCGGAGGTGCCATGCGTTCGGTACTTGATCGGTCGGATCGTGAAGACATACGACTACATCAACCGCGTTGTGATAACGCTTCCGCTGTCGGTCTACGAGGGTACGTGGACAACACTCTCCCCTCTCGTTGCTATGCATCACCATGATCTTGCGTGTGCGTAGGAAATTTTTTGAAATTACTACGTTCCCCAACATTGCCCTCCTCGCCTTCGACGGCCATGCTAAGGAGGAGAGGGACAAGAAAGGGCATTACGGAGCACTTATCTTTTTTCAATCTTAAACTTGTAGGCGACCGCCAAAATTTAACTCAAATAATGTAACCTCTCTTGTCCATCTTTGTGTTCTATAATGCTTGTACTTGTGTTAGCATATGAATGAAAAAGATGAACCTTGCCAGGAACCCGTGCATGTGTATGTCCATGGAGAGGTGAGGTGCCTCTTTAATGTAAATAAACGAGTTTTCCCCGGTAGGATATCCTGTCGGCACCCTCTTTGTCTGCCGGAGAGCTATGTCTGCCGGGGAACAGAGAAGTGGGGTTTTCTCATGCAAACTTATAACTTTACAGAACACTAATGGACAGGAGGTAGAACTTATCTGCTTGGCTTGCCGGGGATTGCAGTGCCGGGCAATCTTCTCAATCTTCGTCGAAGCCAAGTCCACGGCAGGAGCCTGCAACTTCATGTAGATGAGAATGAATGCAGGATGCGATCCTATCTATATCCATATGCAAATGCTCATGAAATGCTTATGCAGTGATCTTGGTGTGCTCATGCATGCATGCAATCTTAGTTGCCCCCCCCTACAGCGCATCTTTATTTTCTCTTGCACGGGGTCATCGCCCCGACTTTGTACAAGGGATTACATGCAGCTGAGGCAAGGCCTGTACAAAAGGGTGGCTGCCGGGCAGGTTTCGACAGCCGCGCCTTACGGGTAGTACTTGCGGAGATGCTCAATATTCCATGAGTTTTGCAACTGGGTGCCATCTCCGGTCTCCAGACAGACTACGCCAGGTATGGTGACTCGTACTACCCGGTAAGGGCCTTCCCACTTCTGTGACAGCTTGTTTGTACCCTTGGAGGATTGAACGCGCCTAAGGACAAGGTCACCTTCCTCAAAACACTGGGCATGAACCCTGCAGTTGTGATAGCGACGCAGGGCTTGCTGGTAGCGTGCAGCACGCGTAGCAGCCAAAAGATGGTTTTCCTCGAGTAGCACAGAGTCGTCACGCCGGTGCTGATCTTGTGCTACTTCATCGTAGGCAAGCACTCGAGGGGACCCGTAAATGTGTTATGTGGGAATAACTACTTTTGCCCCGTAGACCAGGGAGAAGGGAGTCTGCCCGGTACCTCGGTTAGGTGTCGTTCTGAGGGACCAGAGAACTACCGGCAGCTCCTCGGTCCACCGCCTGCCGTTCTTCTTCAGTGTGTCAAAAGTTCTTGTCTTGAGTCCACGTAGCACTTCAGCATTCGCCCTCTCAGCATGTCCATTGCTCCGGGGGTATGCCAGAGAGGCGAATGAGATCTTGCATCTGAGGGTACGAACATATTGCATGAAGGCATGGCTCGTGAACTGGGTGCCGTTGTCGGTGATGATCCTTGCCGGAACTCCAAAACGACACACCAATTCTTTCAAGAACTTGATAGCTGACTGAGCAGTCACCTTTCTCATGGCAGTAACTTCCGGGCACTTTGTAAACTTGTCGATGGCAACGAACAAGAATTCAAAGCCCCCGATTGCTCGGGGGAAGGGGCCGAGGATATCGAGCCCCCAGACCGAAAATGGCCATGATAGAGGGATTGTCTGAAGGGCTTAGGCAGGCAGGTGTGTTTTCTTGGAATGGAACTGGCAGACTTCACATGTCATGATGAGCTCGACCGCATCTTGGAGGGTTGTGTGCCAGTAGAATCCCTGCCGGAATGCTTTTCCAACTAATGCCCTTGATCCAATGTGGGAGCCGCACATTCCTCTGTGAATCTCAGCCAACAGTTCCTTTCCATCCTCCCGGCAGATACACTTCAATTTCACACCGTTGGGCCTCCTTCTATATAGAGTGTCATCGACAAACTGATACATACTGGCCCTCCGGGCTACTTTTTCAGCTTCATCTTGGTCGCCGGGGAGTTCTCCGGTCTGGAGAAAGTGGACATTGTGCCTTGCCCAAGTTGGAGCCTGGGGCTCGACAACGAGGACAAGTGGCACCTCCTCTGCCGAGGGAGCACCAGCCTCATTCGCGGGGTCCATGGGCCCGGCTGGAGGGGGTGGTCTGGCAAACTATGAGGAGTTGTTTCCGGCATGGTCTCTGCCGGGAGCGGATGGCTCGACCGGGAGAGGCTTACCGTAGTCCAACTTTCTCCTTTTCCGGTCCATTGTTGCTGGGGATACGGAGGGCTGAGAGAGACGGAGAAAAAAAGTTCCTGGTTCCACAGGAAGCTTCTGCGCAGCACACTTTGACAGGTGATCAGCTATGCTGTTTCCGCATGGGGTATGTGCTCTGTTTGCAACCCGTCAAAGTACTCCTCCAATCTCCTCACTTCCTCGACTTATGCCTGCATCAATGGGCTTTGATAATCCTTGTTGACTTGTCTCACCACAAGCTATGAATCTCCTCGAATGATCAGCTTCTTGATTCCCAATTCGGCTGCAATTCTGAGCCCGACAAGGAGCCCTTCATACTCAGCTATATTGTTGGTGGCTTCTTCCCGGGCAAAATGCATTTGGAGGACGTACTTCAAGTGCTCCCCGGAGGGGGCAACAAGAAGCACGCCAGCCCCTGCACGTTGTAGGGAAAAAGCACCACTAAAATACATAATCCATTCTTGGGGTGATTCCTTGCAGGGGATAGCTATCTCTGTCATTTCGTCATCAGGGGTTGGCGTCCATTCTGCAATAAAATCTGCCAGTGCCCTGCTCTGAATAGTTGATGTGTTCTCAAACTTCAAACCAAAGCAGGATAGCTCCAATGCCCACTCCACTATTCTGCCATTAGCCTCAGGGTTTCGGAGTATCCTTTGGAGTGGAAAATGAGTGACAACCGTGATCTCGTGGGCTTGGAAGTAGTGACGCAGTTTCCTTGAGGCCAAAATGAGACCAAAGATCAACTTTTGCACACCAGAGTACCTCGATCTAGCCCCTGTAACAAGGAGCTGACGAAGTACACTGGGCGCTGCACCACTTTCTTCCTTGCCGCGTCCTTGGGGTTGTTCTCGTTGTCGTGCTCATTGATGTCATGATCCTTATCTGACTCTGTTGTTTTCTGCTCGCTTTCTCCCTCATCCACTTCTCGCTGCGCTACCAAGGCCGCACTGAACACTTGGTTGGTTGCCGCCAAGTACAGCAACAACGGTTCTTGGGGTTTGGGCACAACCAAGGTAGGCACATATGATAGATAGGCCTTCAACTCCTGTAGAGCTCCATCTGCTTTCGGGGTCCACTTCATAGGCCTTGCCTTCTTCAAAATTTTAAAGAACGGTAGGGCATGCTCGGCAGACTTGGAGATGAATCTACTTAGCGCGGCAACGCATCCTGGTAAGTGCCTCACATCCTTAACTGTCCTTGGCACCTGGATCTGCTCAATGGCTTTGATCTTGTCGGGGTTAGCTTCAATCCCCCGATGGGACACGAAGAAACCAAGTAGCTTGCCGAAGGGAACACCAAACACACACTTCTCCGAATTAAGCTCCAAATTGATCTTGCACAGATTAGGAAATGTCTCCTCCAAATCCTGGATAAGGGTGGCCTTATCCTTGGTTTTGACCATGATATCATCCATATAGGCTTCTATATTTCTGTGTAACTGTTGCTCAAAACCAATCTAGATCGCCCTTGCAAAAGTGGACCCGACACCCTTTAATTCGAATGGCATGCGGACAAAGCAGTATGTACCACATGGAGTGATATCTGGAGTACGCGTCCAGAAAGGAGAGCAAATCACAACCTGAAGTGGAATCCACAATCCGGTCGATGCGCGGCAAGGGAAATGGGTCCTTCGGGCAAGCCTTGTTGAGATCTGTGAAAACAATGCAAAGCCTCCATTTCCGATTAGCCTTTCGGACTACCACTAGATTTGCTAACCACGTAGAATGCAGTACTCCTTTGACCAAACCAGCTGCCTCCAGTTTCTTGATCTCTTCGGCAATGAACTGCTGCCTCTCCAAGGTCTGCTTCTGGACTTTCTGCTTGACAGGTCGGGCATGTGGGCAGACAACAAGGTGGTGCTCAATTACCTCCCTGGGAACACCGAGGATATCTGATGGTTTCCAGGCAAACACATTGATATTCGCCCGTAGGAAGGCAACGAGCGTGCTTTCCTATTCGTCATCGGGCGGCGCTGATGTGAAAGTACCATCAACGCCAGCCAGCCCTGCTGGGACCTTCTTCACTTGGGGTGCAGCAACCTTGGATCTCTTGCTGTTGGAACACTCCGGCATGTCATCAACGGGTGTCGTGCACTCGGAGGGGGCACGCTTCCCGGACTCCTTGCCGGAGGTCCTACAATCCATCTTCTTTCCTTTGCTGTCTTTGGTGGGAGCTGCCGCTGCCTCTGCTGCGACTGCATCCCGGTACATCTTGTCCACACAGATAATTGCATCCTTATCATCCGATGGGATAGTAATGATTCCCAGTGGCCCGGGCACCTTCAAGGTGTTGTAAGCATAGTGGGATGCCGCCATGAATTTGGCCAGGGCCGGGCGTCCAAGAATCCCATTGTACGGCAGGGGAGATCTACCACATCAAACACAATCTTCTCAGTCCAATAGTTCAGTTCTCCCCCAAACCTCACTGGCAACGTAATCTTCCCTTTGGGATGGCTCCTGTCGGGATTAACTCCTTGAAACGTGTCAGTAACCTCTAGCTCTTCTTCTCCTATCTGAAGCTTGCCGATGACTGCCGGGGAAATCAGATTCAACCCGGCCCCGCCATCCACTAGCATCTTTGTGACCTTGAGGTTGTGAATTGTTGGGGAGACCAACAATGGCAAACATCCTACCACAGTGGTGGGGCCAGGGTGATCCTCCTCGTCAAAGATGATGGGCGTGCGGGACCATTTGAGCGGCTTCCAGGCCTCTGGTGTTGGCTCCACGGCATTGATCTCTCGTGCCCATCGCTTGAGCTGGCGGTGAGAGGCGTGCAAAGATGCACCCCCATCAATTCATAGGCCATCAGCGACCTTCTGAAACTCCTGCTCATTGGTTTCCTCTTCATCCCCTCCATCACTCACGTCATCACATATCTCCTTCTCTTGACCCCTGGCGGGCTTTCCTTGGTTCCGAAAGGGTTTACTGGGGCAATTTGCTTCACCGCCTCGGCCCTTACCGTCAGCGGCATTCTGACCTTTTTCCTTGTCACACTTGTCATATTCTGCCCTCTGTTTCTTGACAAGCTGCTCAACCTGGTAAAACTCCTGAAGGTCATGGCCCTTGGTCCGATGGATCTTGCAGTACGGCCCATCGCCTTTCCCAGCTTTCTCGGCGGCATCGTCTTCCCGGCAGGCAGCGCAAGCGGCAGCTTCCTTGCCGAGGGCCTCAGCCTTGGCCGTCTTGCCGGTACCAGGTGTGCCCGAACCTTCCACAGTCATCAATGCCTTATCTCTTGGCTTCTTACTCCGCTTCTTGCCTTGTCTCTGGCTAGTTGATTCATCCTCATCCTCTGAATCAACGTTGGTGCAATCTTCCCCTCCGGGCAACTTCCTTCCTTCCTCCATCCGAGCACACTTGTCCACCAGTGTGTATAGCTCCTTCACAGTCTAGGGAAACCACATGTTCATCTTGGAACGGATGCGATGGTTGCGCACATTGGACTGGAAAGCTGCTAACGGCTCTCAGATGGATATTTGAAATATTTCTCTGAACTTTACAGAGTCTCTGCAAATACTTACGGAGAGTTTCTCCTTCCTTCTGCTGAAGAAGTTGCAGGTTGCTGGGCCTGCCGGGCTCTTGGTGTCCACCAGTGAAGGCACCGATGAACTCGTGGCACAGGTCTGCCCATGACGAAATAGAGTTCTCCAGCAAGTGCATCAGCCAAGACCTCATGTTGGACTTGAGGGCCAAAGGGAAGTAGTTGCCGAACACCTTCTCATCTCTTCCCTCGGCAGCCTGAACAACGATGGTGTAGATGCTCAAAACTCTGCCGGGTTCAGCCTCCCGTCATACTTCTCAGGTATCTCTAGCTTGAACGTGCGAACAGACGGCCAACAGACTTGCTGCAGTTCTCGTGTAAAGGCAGGGCAGCCGACCTCGAAAGGTAGGCACCCGCCAACACCAAGCGCAGGCTCGTCGACGTTGAGGCTGTCGTACCCGTCGGTCTGGCGGTGGTTGTCGCAGCGTCGATCCACGACGACGCGCGCGTCTCCCGCCGTCTATCCTCCGTGGCTTGATGTTGGCCTGGACGTGCTCGAGGGTCAGAAGAGGCCATCGAGAAATCGTCGGGGTCTTGATTTTGCTACGCCCGCGCCGGCTGCCGTGGTGGGGACTGCACCGTGGGGACGACCCCCTCTGTTCGGCCGGCGGTACGGGTGGTTGCTGTTGCTTGGGGAGGTTGCGGCAAGCCAGCTCGTCGTGTGCCCCAATTTTGGCGAAACCAAGCAGGCTTTGGATGGTGGCACGCCATTCATCCATCTGCTCGGCGGCCGGCGGAAACCTCAATAGCAGACGAGTTTGCACCATAGCCTCCGAGGCTGTGCTTGGCATATATGCTGATGACATTGACCGCACCGTCGCCTAGCTCCTCATGGTGCCAGCAGTGGCAGCAACGGCGGTGCCGCGCCCACGCTGCGGTGGGACGACCACCTGGGCAGCGGGGTTGTGCGGCGGTCGTTCTCGAGGGTCAGCGGCAACGTCAAGCGCAGCGGTTTGGTTGGC
Organism: Aegilops tauschii subsp. strangulata; assembly: GCF_002575655.3. Lineage (NCBI taxonomy): Eukaryota > Viridiplantae > Streptophyta > Magnoliopsida > Poales > Poaceae > Aegilops > Aegilops tauschii. Next base: position 328,065,612 of record NC_053041.3, on the reverse strand, counting down.
TCGTCTGGGAGGAGGCGCATGCGCCACGTGGCTCCCATGGTGGGGGCGGCCGGAGGGCGATGGCTTACCCCGAACCGAGCGCCATCGCTGCGGCTATGCCCGTCGGTGGGAAGAGGGGGTGTGGACGGAGTGACCCCTGTCGGTGCCAAAACCGACGGATCTCGGGTAGGGGGTCCCGAATTGTTCGTCTAAGGTCAATGGTAACAGGAGACATGGGACACAATGTTTACCCAGGTTCAGGCCCTCTCTATGGAGGTAATACCCTACTTCCTGCTTGATTGATCTTGATGAATATGAGTATTACAAGAGTTGATCTACCTTGAGATCGTAATGGCTAAACCCTAGAAGTCTAGCCTGTATGACTATGGTAATGAATATCTCTCCCCTCCGGACTAAGTCCTCCGGCTTATATAGACACCGGGAGGATCTAGGGTTACACACGGTCGGTTACAAAGAAAGGATACAACATATTTGATCGCCAAGCTTGCCTTCCACGCCAAGGAGATTCCCATCCGGACACGGGTGCAGTCTTCCGTCTTGGTATCTTCACAGCCCATCAGTCCGGCCCATGGCTAACAGGTCGTACGCCCGAGGACCCCTTAGTCCAGGACTCCCTCAGTAGCCCCTGAACCTGGCTTCAATGACAAGGTATCTGACACGTAGATCTGTCTTCGGCATTGCAAGGCGGGTTCCTCCTTCCGAACTCCAAGATTGTCTTCGGACATATTGAACATGTCCGGACCTGTAACATACACACCACACACAACTGCAGAGAGAATATAATATTCCATGAGTCCAATCCGCTGACAACCTATTTGCAACATGACATCATGTCTGCCCGGTCATAATTTCGAACCGTTTTTCGTCTGCCGCTCCATGTTTCGAGACGCGGTTGCCATTGGCATGTCTTGTCAAAGCAGAGATCATGTCCCCTTATTGCGGGATGCTCATCAATATGGGTGTTGGTAACCCAACCGTGCTGCTCACACAACCCTTGGGAATGGGCGAGTTTTAAGGCAAGTGGGGAGGCATTCAATATTCACGTCCTTTATAAGAAGATAAGGATTCCCCTCCTTCACCCACGCCTTCTCTTCCTCTCTATCCTTCCATTCTCGAGCTCCAGCGCCCAAGTTCCCATCTTTTCCATCTCAAGGAAGCACTCAATCATGTCCAGATCCGGAGGCCAAGGCAAGTGGATGGTCTCCTCCGTCAAGGAGAAGGACATCGCTCAGCTTCGGGCGGTCGGGCACCTGGCGAAAGGAATCGCCCACCGTTTGCCCACCAAGGTGCAAGTTATCCCCACCCCGAAGCCTACTGAGAGGGTAGTTTTCCTCCCTCATTTCGTCCGCGGACTGGGGTTTCCACTTCACCCTTTCGTCCGTGGACTAATGTATTATTACGGTCTAGATTTCCATGATCTAGCCCCGAACTCCTTCCTCAACATCTCGACATTTATTGTCGTGTGCTAGGCGTTCCTCCGCATCCATCCCCACTTCGACCTATGGCTCCAGGTTTTCAATGTGAAGCCGAAGGTGGTGGATGGTCAGCACGCGAAGTGTGGAGGTGCCACGGTGAGCAAGATGCCCAATGTCACTTGGCCCACAGGCACCTTTGTGGAGACTGTCAAGGAGTGGTAGAAACAGTGGTTCTACATCACAGAGCCGCGCGGTGCCACTTGGGAGGCGGCTCCCGAATTCAAGTCCAGAGCTCCAATGCGGCTCACCTCCTGGAAGGAGAAGGGCCCCAACTGGTCTGCGTCGGACGAGCTGATAGCGCTGCAAACACGCATCTAGAGCATGGTGCATAAAAACATCAAGCTCGTCGACGTGATCCAGGTGATGCTGGTTCGCCGGATTCTCCCCTGCCGAAGCCGAAGCTTCCCTTTATGGGAATTCGATCCAGAGAAGCACCAGACCCTGGGAGGGCTCTTCAGAACTACTCATCAAGATGCCTGGAAGTTGCTCTTCAAGGGCAACGAGAAGCCGCCGGTCCTAGATTCGGACCGTGGGCACGATCACACCCATCCTGCCAATGAGGTAAGTTCTCCTTTTCTTAAGGTGTACCTTCTACTTGTTTGTTCAAGGAGGATGCCTAACCTTTGCTGTATATTTTTCTAGGCATGGACAGAGAGAGCGGAGCGGATCCATAGTTCGGCTCCGCTGCCCGAAGAGCCAGTCATCCCGCTCCTGGCGAAGATGCTAGTTCCGGCGCCGTATAGGCCGCCGGAAAAGAAGGCCAAGAAGAAGGCCAAGGGGGCCAAAGGTGGCCCCCATCGCAAGGGTGCTTCGGACGTGACGTCTGAAGATGAAGTGACCCTTTCCTCCACCACCGAGGACGAGGAGGAGGAGGAGGAGGAGAACAACCCTCCCCCTGATGAGGAAAAGAAGAAGAGGGCGGCCTCCACGAACCTGGAGGCGGAGATGTCCAAGAAAGGGAAGGGCTCCCTCGCGGACTACTCCGCGTTGGACGTTGACAGCAGTCCGGAGCGACGCCCCTGCACTAAGCCTCGGGCTGCATCGTAAGTGCTAAGACTCATGTATGCCCATAAATCTAGCCTCTCCTATTTGTTGTATTGACATGATTAGTTATGCTATTGCAGTCCGGCCCATGACAGCTCCCAGCGATCCTCGTCAGGAGGTTCGTTGGATTCAAAGGCGATGGCCAGCGAGTCGCCGCCGACCGCTCACTCCCCCAAGACCAAGTGCGACGTCGAGGTGCTGTCCCGAAGGACTTTCCCAGGCCGGGGAGAGGTTCAAGAGGCGCCAGAAGGCGAAACCCCCGTCGTCGGACACCAGGGGGAGCCGACCCCCATGGAGACCGGTAATGAGGACCGTATTTAGTTCGTCCCTCAGCCGGACTCGATTCCGGAGAACTATACGGCTCCGGAATCCGGCACGCAACCTCCTTCGAAAGAAGGGGGTACGCCTATTCCACCGGTGACTCCTGTCCAACTAGAGGAACCGGATAATCTGCTGGAAGCGCCGCGAGGCGCTTCCATTGTGGATGAGCATCGTGTTCTTATGGGCACGGTAATTGAAAGTATTCAGTCTGCCAAGAGCGGACTAACCGAAGCCTGCAGCAGCCTGCTGACAGGTTTTGAGGTAAGCAACGCAAAAAGAGAAAATCCCGATATAGACAGTAGCCCATGAGACACTGTCCGGTGTTCGGAAAGAAAAAGGCGGACAGAGGATCAATCCTTTATTGCAGGAAACTAACTAAATTTGTCTGAAATGCATACGCAGGCGTCGCTGTTGGCCGCAGCCTCACATACTGCCGAGGTTTCCGGACTGAAGCGGAGACTGGAGCAGGCGGAGGAGGAGCTCGTCCAGGTGAGGAGGCAGCTCCAAGAAAAACAAGGTATGTGATAACCCATTATATATTCGAAAAAAGTAAAATGATATGCATTGACCGAAGTGTCACGATATGTATAGAAGCGACGACCGAGGTCGAGGCCCTAAAAAAGGCCCTGGCCGAAGCCTAGGGGAAGGCTGTCAAGGAGCAGGCCGCGTGTAAGAAGCTCAAGGCCCGGGTCAACGAGGTCCAGCAAGAGCTCCAAGCCGCGGTGACAAAGTGCGACACCTTGGAACATGATGCATCGGTTCAAGAGACCGAACTCGCCAAGGCTCGTCACAGCGCAGAGACGGCCCGGAATGAGGTCTGGGGCACCCTCCAAGAGATCCAGGAGGCCAGGAAGATCGCGGCGGGTAAGGCATTTAGTATGCAAAGCAATAATGTAAAGAGGAAATATCTTTTACTAACCCGGATTCAGAGTTCTCCAGGGGCTTTTGCCAATCTGCCACGCAGTTTTTCCGACATCGCGGTGTTCTTCCGAGCCGAAGAAGGGAGCTCCATGGAGAATCCGTTATGCTCACAATATCTTGCGCCAGAACATCCGATGCCCTTCCGCGATCAGCTAAAACAGCTGGTCGAGCTGCATAGGATGGCCAAACTGGCCATGAAGGATTTAATAATCCGGTTGTGGCCAGCCGAAGCTATACCCGGCAGTTACTTCGGCCTTGTGAAGCGGCAGGTGGATGCCTATCCTCGGCTGGATGCCGTCAAGCGGTCCGTCTGCATCGAGGGCGCGCATCTGGCCTTCTCCTATGTCAAGGAGTGGTGGGAGAAGATGGACGCTGTCAAGTTAGCGACCGAGGGGCCGCCTGAGAGCAAGGAACACCGCACACCCGAGCGATACTTTGGAGATGTCCTGGAGGGGTCCCGCATTGTTCCGAATCATTGTGCGAAAGACGTGATCTTTGAATGAATACATTCATATTTTCTCTCACCCTGTATTATGGAACAAAGATAATTTATGTAATATAATGCTTTGTGTTAGATTTTTACCTCCTGTGCGGCCGTTTGTATTAAATCTGAGAGTTGGCCAGTCGTCGGCTTCAGCCCCCACGTATATAATATGGGGGTGTTCGGGATGGATTCTAAACACTCTTTATCCAATTATTTGGTCCTTGAAGGAGGTGTTTAGCGCAACGAACAAGGCAACCGGACTATAATGCTTTATCACCCTCACTTAGCCATAGGAGCTCGACAATAAAATTTTAGGCGCAGCCCTTGGTATTCCGAAGGCCGAACTGGGGGATCTTGGAAACACCTGGTCGGATAAAAACTGATTCATCGCGTAATGCGAAAAAACCTCTAGCGATTTGAAACCTCCGAAGAGCTGACCGGCTCTCGCCGTATCATGACAGTTAGTTTTCGGCTTTCTCTACTGAGGTGCTCATCCGGATGAACCAGGGCACAATCGCAGTAGTTCTCCCTTTACTACCCTAGCCGATATTGCGGAACGTAAGGTAGTAAGCACAGGAGCCGGGCAACCCAACTATTGACCAAAGACATGATTCGGAGCCAATGCATATAGTGCTAAATTCGGGGTGCTGAACTATACTATAAAAAGTGTTCAGACTTTGTTGCCGTAGTGCGGGGCGCTATGAAGCCCCTGGCAAATATGAAACGTACCAGAGTGTATGGGTATTTAACTGATAAGGTTGTTAAAATAAAAAAAGGAAAATAAACAAGGAGCAAAAGTAGTGAGCTAGGGCCATAGAAATTTGGGCCGTGAACTACTTTCATTGCGATTTTATTAATACGTCAAAGCTCATAGATAAGAATAGTGTGAGAAGCAACAAGCTATTGAACATGCCAAAACCAAGGGAGGGCTGCATGTGGGTCCTAAAAAACAAGTAGAGTGATCGTTAATGAGACCACCTAGAAAGTTCCTCATATAGCCGTCTTGGTATGTTTGGCCTTCGAGAGGACCAATGATCAGGCCATCAGATGGGGCCTGCGTGATTGAGACCTGAAAAAGGAAAAAAGGAAATGTGAAAGTATGTGTGTATCCGGTGCCGGTTGAGTCGTAAACGCTGGATATGCCTCCGTCGATGCCCATGGGATTTTGAGGGCGTAGTTATGTACGCGCGGTATGAATGCCGTCACCTGGTCGGGACTGAGACGGAGGCCAAATTGCTGGTTGAGCCCCTGAAGAGCCGAGTTGTCCTGCTGCAGAATAGTTCGGACCCTCTTAATGGAGTCCGGGGGCTCGGCAGCCGAATTAAGGTTCTGCTTGAGAAGGCCGCTCTGTACGTCTGCTGCTAAGGCAGCGGTGTGCTCTTCTATACGGAGGGAGCGTTCCGTATTTCCATTGACTGTTATGACGCCACGTGGACCGGGCATCTTGAGCTTGAGATAAGCATAGTGTAGAACCACGTTGAATCGAGCGAATGCGGTCCGTCCGAGCAGTGCGTGATAGCCGCTGCGAAAGGGGACGATGTCGAAGATTAACTCCTCGCTTCGGAAGTTGTCCGGAGATCCGAAGACAACCTCTAATGTGATTAAGCCCGTAAAGCGGGCCTCTACACCTGGTATGACTCCTTTCAAGGTAGTCTTTGTGGGTTTGATCCGTGACGGGTTGATGCCCATTTTGCGCATTGTATCCTGATTGAGCAGATTGAGGCTGCTACCCCCGTCCATAAGGACGCGCGTTAGGTGAAATCCATCGATGATTGGGTCGAGGACAAGCGCGGCTGAACCGCCATGACGGATACTAGTCGGGTGATCACGACGATCAAAGGTGATCGGGAATGACGACCGTGGATTGATTTTTGGGGCGACGGGCTCTATTGCATAGACGTCCCTGAGTGTGCGCTTGCGCTCCCTTTTGGGGATGTGCGTGGCATATATCATGTTCACTGTTTTCACTTGAGGAGGAAACTTCTTCTGTCCACCTATGTTTGATTGCCGGGGCTCCTCGTCATCGTCCTCGCTTTCCGATCCCTTTTCCTTGTTCTCGGCGTTTAATTTGCCGGCCTGCTTAAAAACCCAACAATCTCTGTTGGTGTGATTGGCTGGTTTGTCTGGGGTGCCATGTATCTGGCACGGACGATCGAGTATGCGGTCCAAGCTGGATGGTCCTTGATTGTTTCTTTTGTACGGTTTCTTCCGCTGGCCGGACTTGGAGCCGCGGAATCCGGCGTTAACTGTAGTGTCATCGGTATTACTGCCATTGCTTCGGCGTTTGTGTCTGTTACGTCGGAGCTTGCCGTTGTTGTTTTTTACCTCGGAGGGGCCTGCCTCGCTGGCTGTGTTTTTACTACGAGCCAGCCAACTATCCTCACCCGCGCAAAAGCGAGTCATGAGTGCCGTAAGGGCTGCCATAGATTTTGGCTTTTTTGGCCGAGGTGGCGGGCGAGCCATTCATCGCGGATGCTATGTTTAAAGGCCGCTAGGGCTTCAGCATCCGGACAGTCAGCGATCTGGTTCTTTTTGGTTAGGAACCTAGTCCAGAATTTCCGACCTGACTCCCCGCGCTGTTGAACTATGTGGATTAAGTCATCGGCATCTGGTGGCCGGACATATGTTCCTTGGAAGTTATCGAGGGAGGCCTCTTCCAAGTCGTCCCAGCTGCCAATAGAATTCTCAGGCAGGCTGTTTAACCAGTGCCGAGCTGGCCCTTTAATCATTAGTGGGAGGTATTTGATAGCATGGAGATCATCTCCGCGGGCCATGTGGATGTTGAGGATAAAGTCCTCAATCCATACCGCGGGATTAGTTGTCCCATCGTATGATTCAATGTTCACGGGTTTGAACCCTTCGGGGAATTTGTGATCCATTACTTCATCAGTGAAGCAAAGAGGGTGTGCGGCGCCTCTATATCTGGCCGCGTCATGACGTAGCTCCGATGGGTTCCGTCTGCGGTTATCGGCCCGGGCGTGGCCAGGTTTGTCACGCCCGAATAGGTAGCCATCATCGCGTGTCGAGGGACGTCCTCGCGATCCGTAGATCGATCTGGTATATCCTGCTCTACTATCCAGGTCCTGCCGAAGGTCGTATGTATGAACCCGAGCTGTTTTGTCTCTATTTTTGCGTGGCGGTGGGGCGGGCTGCTGTTCTGCACGAATTGTCGTTTTATCCCGACCGCGTGGTGGTCGGTCGCCGCACTATCCCGACCACGTAGTGGTCGATCCGCCGCATTACGCGAGGGAGGTATGTGCTCTGCTGCCTCCTCATCGAACTGAGGTAACAATCTGCACTTCGGGTAACTCTTGGCTGGGCGTGTGAGGCCGTATTCCTCGGCTGCCAGGACATCAGTCCACCTGTCGATGAGCAGATCTTGGTCAGCTTGAAGCTGTTGCTGCTTCTTTTTCAGGCTCCTTGTGGTTGCTATTAGCTGGCGCTTGAAGTGCTCCTGCTCGACAGGTTCCTCAGGCATGATGAAATCTTCGTTGCCGAGGCTTTCCTCATCCTCAGAGAGCGGACGATAACTACCGTCCTCCGAGTCGTTGGGCATGGCCTGTTCGTCGGGGCTGACTTGCTCGTTTTCTTGTTCCTCCTGTTCGGATGCTACCTCCGCAGGGTCTTCATTGTTTTCAGCATCATCCGGAGTATTATTTTCTTCGGTGCCGGTATTGCTGTCTTTTGAACGACGTGACTTAGAGCGGCGCCGAGGACGCCGGCGTTTGTGCTGTGTCTCAGGAGGTTTATTCTCAACTGGGATTTCTTTGTCATCATCGTTGGTTGCTTTGGGTGTATCCACCATGTACACATCATACGAAGAAGTGGCCGTCCATCGTCTAGTGAATGGCGGGTTTTGGCCCTGCTCCTCGTCGGCTTCGTCGTCCATACCATCGATGTCTTCGGAGCCGTAATCAAGCATATCGGTTAAGTCCTCGACGGTGTCTATGAAGTAGGTGGCGGATGGGAAGCGAAATTCTCCATCATCAGCTTCTAGTTCGAACCGAACATAGTTCGCCTGTGAGTCCCCCCGCCAAGGACAGGTTTTCTAATTAGTTTAGCACATCGCCCAAAGGCGAGTGCTGGAAGATGTCTGCGGCGCTGAATTTGAAGATCGATAAACGATCAAGTTCGGCGTCCGCGGGCTCACATGGTTCGGAACTTATGACCAGAGACGAGTCCGGAGTTCCGGTGGCACAGGTATCGTGCGAGTTTAAGTCCATGTGCGGCTCCAACACCGGGGAATCTGTGGACTCCGTGGTGGGGTTGAGCTTCCCGTCCTTGGATGGCGTAGTCTACTCCGGATCTAAGGCCAGAGCGGTTACAGGAGCTGTCTCCTGGATGCGGTCCCATGACAGGTTTATGTCATGTTCATTGAGGTGACCAGGGGTGGTTGCCGCGGTCTCGAATCCAGCGAAGATCAAATCTCCACGGATGTCTGCAACGTAGTTCAAGCTCCCAAATCTGTCCTGATGGCTAGGGGCGTAGCTATCGATCTGCTCCAGATGGCCAAGCGAATTGGCCCACAGTGCGATGCCACCGAACACGAACATCTGTCCGGGGACGAAGGTATTGCCTTGGGCAACATCGTCGTTGTCGATTGAAGGGGCCATCAAACCCTTTAGGGACGGCACAGTGGAACTCTCAATGAAAGCACCAATGTCGGTGTAGAAACCGGCGGATCTAGGGTAGGGGGTCCCGAACTGTGCGTCTAAGGTCGATGGTAACAGGAGACAGGGGACACAATGTTTACCCAGGTTCGGGCCCTCTCTATGGAGGTAATACCCTACTTCCTGCTTGATTGATCTTGATGAATATGAGTATTACAAGAGTTGATCTACCTCGAGATCATAATGGCTAAACCCTAGAAGTCTAGCCTGTATGACTATGGTAATGAATATCTCTCCCCTCTGGACTAAGTCCTCCGGCTTATTTAGACACCGGGAGGATCTAGGGTTACACACGGTCGGTTACAAAGAAAGGAAACAACATATTTGATCGCCAAGCTTGTCTTCCATGCCAAGGAGAGTCCCATCCGGACACGGGTGCAGTCTTCGGTGTTCATATCTTCACAGCCCATCAGTTCGGCCCATGGCTAACAGGCCGGACGCCCGAGGACCCCTTAGTCCAGGACTCCCTCGACCACCTCGCCCGCACCTTGCGGAGCATGACCGTCGAGGCGCTGTTGATGTTGTTCTCTTCCGATACCTCCTGCCTCCGTGCCGGCCGCGGGGGAAGTGGTGATGGCGCCACCTACTCCAACCACGTCCCCAGCAGCGTTCAGATCCTCGCTTGCCTCCGCATCCCCCGCGGCATTAGAGGCCGCGGGCAGTGAAGCCTTTGAGGTGGATGGATGGGCCGAACTACCGGACTTCTTGTTGGGTGCCATGATCAATGGCGTCGTCAAAGATGAAGATGGTGATAAAAATGACGCGCTGCACACGCTTTCAGGTTCGCGTAAGCGAACCCCCTACCTGGCACGCCAAAGATGTCGTGGGATATCCGCGGCCACCTATGGGACTAGGAGGCCCCTTGCTAGTTCGGTAGAGGGACGTTGCATTGCACAAAGAGCAGACCAGCATACGGTAGCACGACAGAGAGCACACAAGCAATTTGCCCAGGTTCGGTCCGCTGCGAGGTGTAAAACCCTACTCCTGCTTTGGTGGATTGATGGTGGAATGGAGGTGGCGAAGCATGGTACACTTGCCCAGCAGGGGTTGCCTTAGGGCAGTAGCGACTACGCGTGCATGGGGGTGTGGGTTCATCAACTTCCCAAACCAAACTACGGGTGCCATGGCCCTCCATTTATAGATCAAGGGGTCACCGCAATGGCAAAGTAGTCATTATGCACTGATATGATAGCAAACAGTGCTATCATACCTAACTCTGCGGGCTGACAGGGCGCACTAAATGCACCGCTTAGTGTCACATCACTGGTTGCCCAGCAAGGCTTGTCGGGCTATCTTGCCAGCTCCACGCCTGTTCTCTTGACACGTTGCAGGACAGGTGTCATTTGTGGGTTTCTTCTGTAGGAAATGGCTTCCATGTGGCAAATGGCTGCCACTTAATCACCTTGCGGCTTGACACCGCACTGATCTACGACGTGGGTCGTGCTGGAGTGGTTGGTGAGGTGGTTTTGCCTTCGAGCCTCGGGCGCCTGTTTCTGGGGGTGGCCTTGCCCCTTGACGGGCTCCCCTGCCCGGCAAAGGAGGCCTTCTCTTGGCGATACTCTGCTGCTCTGGCTTGGCCTTAATCTCTCTGAGCTGCATGTTGGTTCTTCGAATCTCTTGTTCCTTTGAACTCTGACTTGGGCTGGTGCTTCAATCTTGCTCTTGTGGCTGTGCACAGTCTGGGCAACAGACCCAGGGTTTATTGCATTGACAACAGGTGTCGTTTGTAGGTATTTCCTGCAAAAAAAGGCCACCATGTGGCGAATGGCTGCCACTTAGTCACTTTGCGGCTTGACACGGCATTGATCAACGACGTGGGTCGTGGTGAAGCGGCTTGGTGAGCTGGCTCTGTCGGATCACGGGTTCCGGCAAAACCCTCAAGGTTCGAACACTAGGGTGCGCGCGGAGATTTCCTCTGAGAGTCCTGGCAAGCCATGACGGGGAGTCTTGGAGGGTTTCTTCCGGGGGAGCCCCGTCCTTACCAGGCTTGCCTGCCCGGCAAGGGAGGCTTTTCGCTTGGTGGCGTCTTGCTTCTTTAGCTTGGTCTTGGTCCTCTTGATCTGCATTTTGGTTCTTTCAAGATCTTGATCTCTTGTGCTCTGAGTTGGTTTGATGTCGTAATTTTTTTCCCGTGCCTGTGCACAGTCTGGGCAACAGACCCAGGGTTTGTTGCACCGACACATGCACACATAAGTCTGCTACTTTTGGGCGTTAATTATGCCATGAAGTTCCGGTTCCTCTTGGTCAATGTGTAGATCTCTATATGTACAATCTTTCATGGATGAAGGGAGTAGGTTGAGCACTTGAGCGTGAGCGTGTTTGTTGTGTCGTGTGGCATGTGCCGCATGGATGCACATGCATGGACTTCGGTCCATTATCGGCTCTAAACTCTATAAAAAATCCCGCTTGACGTGATGTTTTTTGTTTTGAAATGGAGGCAAAGCTTTGCCTCATCTCATTCACCTCCACAAATGGAAGCGAAAAGCCTAGTCTCGTAGTATCTAAGAACTCAAATGTACTGCCCCCACAGTAACCGTCGCTGCAAACAAGCTGCTAGTGTGTCCGTGAGACGAGCGTCTGAGTAGGCCTGCTATGCGCTTGAATAGAGCACGGAGAGTACACACTACGCAGGTGTACTTTCCCTGCATTGATAGTACAATGATGGTTCTAGAGAACAGTAGTACCCTCCACTTGTAGCTCCTTGGCCTTGAGATTCAAGAGTTCAAAACTGGTGCACTATAGAAGTACAGTACATCGCACTACTAGTTGAGAAAGTAGTACTACTACTGCTACAGTACTACGTAGTAAATAATGGCTGCACCATCGAACTAGGCACTACCATTATGTGTGCCCACATAACTTCCTTAACGAAGGGACGAGGCCCTGCGTTTATGCTCTTATCTCCTCCTCGCCAGTTCCCCTCCCCTCGAAGAGACCAAAGCAGTTTGTCGCTGCTCCCATGGATTTGCCAGGCGATTCTCCTCCTCGTCGGGGCTGGGAGACCTTCGACAACGATCCTCTGGGAGAAATCCCACGCCACTCCGACGTCCTCACCGCCGCAAGACTCGGTTCTTCCTGCACCAACTATTTTAAGACGGTGCATAAATAGGCTTGGGAAAAGGCCATGCTTGTTGGTCTTCCATGTGTTCTCGAGCAGAAGGTTATTCTATGGGATAATCCATCAAACAGTCCACCGCTTGTTGGAGATATGCCCTAGAGGCAATCATGTATGATGATATTTCCTATGTGTACATGAATAAAGATAGTCCTTGGACATTATCAATGATGTGTATCAGCAAGTACGTGACTTGTTTGTGGGACTATGCATTGTATGATGACTGTCCTAAAAGGTCCCTAGTCGAAAGGGCTGTGTGGACGCGCAGCCGACTAGACTAGCATATGACACGGTTGATGGCTTGGTCTCACTAGCCATGGAGCATTGGATGCTAACCGGATAATATGGACTTGGAAAGGTCTGGTCGGATTCGACATAGTCGGATCCGAGTCGAGATAAGGTCCGAGTCGGACAGACCCAACTATGAGACGCGGCGATATGTCATCTGTGAGTCTCTAGTACAACATACATTCTATATCCTCAGACCTGAGCTGGCACATGTACTCGGGATGGTGACAGACTTGCTTTGGGCCGACCAAACGCTACTCCGTGACTGGGTAGTTATAAAGGTAGGTTTCAGGCTTGTCCAGACCCATGCTGCGAGACATGGTCGAGCAAGATGGGATTTGCCCCTCCGACCAGGAGATATATACTCTGGGCCCCTCGTGTGATCCGACCAGGATAAGCATGGCCATGCGACAAGGATTATGAGATAATCCGGATAGTGGTCAGCATCACTGGAACGAGAAAGAGGTCGGTTAAGCACAAGGATGACAGACTCGCCTTGAGCTCGACAACATATATCGTGTGGCAAAAGGAATGGAAGTGTGATGTACAGGTTCGCTAACCAGCTTCATAGTCTTCTTGGTGTTCAGCATGCCTTGCTAGAGGCCGCTACCAATCGTGTAGTTCGGAGGTAATCCGAACTGCGACCAAGCCGACTTGAACCTAAGGGGTCGCGCGCTTAAGGGAAGGAACCTACGAGGTCGGATCTGAGGACACTGGTCGGATGTGATCCAAGCTGTATTCGGATTGTGGCCGAGTAGACTTATGGGCTTTAGGGTCCGTGTGAGGCCCAAGTGTTGAGCCCGTGACGGACGCCTATATATAGTAGAGGTGCGGCAAACTCATGGGGTTGATTGCTTCGACGCTGTCACTAGGGTTTCCATGTGTTGCGAATAGACACCTCCACTCCCCGCCGACTGTGTGATCAGACCTAGCAGTCCACTGCACGGTGTTCCTCCTGCACGCGCTGATACCGTTAGAGGCGGTGCACCTGCGCCGCTCCGGCGAACTTGTACATGGGAACCGACGACCGGCTGTTCAAGGGAAATCGGACGAGGAGGAGATGATCCACGCGGACGCGCTGTCCCAACTCTTCTTCCGCTGCACGGCACTGCGTGTCTAGTTGTAACGAACTGTGATCCATCTCCTGTAGCATGTTCTTGGTTGTTCTGCGCGTAGGAAATTTTAAATTACAGTCGACGCACCGTACCGTAGATCCCAACATTGGTATCAGAGCCTCTGCTATAGGATTTGGATTCAGATTGTATGCATATTAGATATGTGGAGGTGGCAGATGAGATCTGTTGTCGTTGATGAGATCGGCTATGTGCACGGTTGATGTGATCAACTGCACATGGGGATCGTTGAGGCTATGTTTTCTGTCAATCGGGTTTGATGAGGGCGTGACACGATCTACCCCTACCGGTCGGTTATCCGCCATCGGGGTTACAGTGAAACGTAAATCCGAATCGGATTCACGATGATCGATGAGATCGGTCAGATGAGAGAATTCAGCGTGATCGGAGTTCAGATGTGATATGTGATTTCCGAAAACGTTGGGGACCGTTGTGTGCGTAGCGCCTTGTATTTCGTACCCGACACACAAACCGGTAGAATGCGATTCTATGCATAACTTTGTTTTGCAGGTTTGATGTGAATAGTATGGCTCATGTGTATGTGATGCATGTGTGTAAATTATACATGGCCTGCGTGTCATGTTTGTCAGCCGGTAGGAGCCAAAGTGCTGTCATTATATTATATAACGACCGGCGTGTCGACTTGTGACTCTACGTAAAATTCATTACTAGTTGTAGTAGTTGGATAATAGAGATCAGGTTGGTGGCTTGGCATCCCGGCATGACAAACAAGATGGAGTTCCTAGATGGTCATCGGAGTCGGAGCCGACCTGGAAGAACGTCCATGAAGGAGCCATACTATTTCACAATATATGTTTATTTGTGATTGTTATGCTTCTTGTTTTCTATGCATGTTAGAATGGTAGAAAGATCCCTCATGAATATCAAGCGAATTGCCATCCCCGATGTTGCACCTTCGCACGTCAAGTACGTCTAGTAGTGGGCTCATAAAATTGAGGTGCTACTGGGTGTCCTTGAACTGAAGGGTTCGTGTCGGACAAGGACATGCACTGCATCTGGTTAACTTGACAAGGCTATCAAAACGGTTTTGGGCCTTGTGGCAAAGAAGGTTGGGGGCCGGGGTATGAGATACCTTCCCGACCGACAGGAGTGGTATAGAGATACAATTAGCAAGGTGTTGCTTACCGGATAGTCATGTTGTCTAGCAGTGATGCTAAAGCTCACTAGTCGCATGTGCTAGTCAGATCCTGAATCACTGAGAGTTTGCGGAGGGATGCCAACTTCAGTGGGAGTATTATTGTTTAAGGCTAGAATTACTCTGCATAAAAACATTGCTTAGTGATTGCATATTTTCTGTTGTAGATCAATGGCACCACCTGCTCAACCCAACTTTGCATTGAAATCAATTCTGGAAAAGGATAAACTGAATGGAACAAACTTTACCACCTGGTATAGAAATCTGAGAATTGTTCTCAAGCATGATAAAAAGGAACATGTTCCAGAGGATCCACTTCCAGAGGAACCTGCCGATAATGCTAGTGCCACTGCTAAGAATGCCTACCAAAAACTCGTTGATGAATCAATGGAGATCAGCTGTCTGATGCTGGCTTGTATGGAGCCCGATTTGCAACAGCATTTCGAAAATGTTTAGGCTTACGATATGATCGAGAGTCTCAAGAGCATGTTTCAGACACAGGCTAGGACCGAAAGGTTCAACGTCTGGTGATCCTTGATGGATTGCAAGCTGAAGGAAGGTGATCCACTGAGCTCACATGTGATCAAGATGATCGGATATGTGCAAGCTTTGGATCGGTTGGGCTTCCCGCTCTTGGATGAGCTGGCTACTGATGCAGTTCTGGGTTCTCTTCCGCCCAGCTATGGGACGTTCATCTCGAACTATCATATGCATGGCATGGATAAGAAGCTCACTGAATTGCATGGGATGCTCAAAATGGCAGAGCAGGATATTAAGAAAGGCACGCATCAAGTGTTGATGGTGCAGAAATCGGCTAAGTTCAAGAAGAGTTGGTCTAAGAAGAAGGCTAAGGCAAAGGGCACGGAGATGGTAACCTCCGCCGCTGCGCCGAAGTCTGGACTAGACTCGAAGACCATTTCCTATCATTGCAAGGAAACTGGTCACTGGAAGAGGAACTATAGCAAGTGGCTTGCAAAGCATGGCAAGAAGGCCGGGAATGCTGCTTTAGGCAAAGGTACACTTGTTGCATATGTTATAGACATTTACCTTGCTGACATACCTAGTAGCTCTTGGGTATTTGATACCGGATCGGTTGTTCATATTTGCAACTCGATGCAGGGGCTGGTAAGAACTAGGCGTGTGGCACAAGGGGAGATTGACATTAGGGTCGGCAACAAAGCAAAAGTTGCTGCGTTGGAGGTCGGCACGATGCAGCTCCAGCTTCCTTCTGGATTTATTTTGGAATTGAATAATTGTTATTACATTCCTGCACTTAGTCGGAACATTATTTCTGCCTCATGTTTGATGAGTCAGGGTTATGAATTCAATTTAAAGGACAATGGTTGTTCGATTTATTTGAATGGTATGTTCCACGGCTATGCACCCATTGTTGATGGGCTATTTATATTGAATCTGGAACAGGAACCGGTCTATAACGTGGATGTCAAGAGGCATAAGCCTAACGAGATAAATCTGACATACTTTTGGCATTGCCATCTTGGACACATTAGTCTAAAATGCATGAAGAAGCTCCATGATGATGGGCTCCTAACTTCGTCCGACTTCGGGTCGTTCGAGACATGTGAATCATGCTTGCTAGGCAAGATGACTAAGTCTCCTTTCGCAAAGAGTTGCGAGAGGGCGTCCGAGCTATTGGAACTTATACATAGTAATGTGTGTGGTCCAATGAGCACAATTGCCAGAGGTGGCTATCAGTACTTCGTGACTTTTAACAACGACTTGAGTAGATATGGATATATCGATTTGATGAGGCACAAGTCGGAAACCTTTGAAAAGTTCAAAGACTTTCAGAACGAGGTTGAGAATCAGCTCGGCAAGACTATAAAGCTTCTACGATCAGATCGTGGAGGTGAGTACATGAGCCAGGAGTTTGATGATCATCTGAAAAGCCGAGGTATAGTACCTCAGCCCACGCCTCCGGGTACGCCACAGAGAAACGGCGTGTCGGAACGCAGGAATAGGACCTTGTTGGACATGGTTCGGTCAATGATGAGCAAATCGGATTTACCCTTGTCATTTTGGGGATACGCTCTAGAAACTGCAGCTTTCACACTTAACAGGGTACCATCAAAATCCGTAGACAAGACACCACATGAGATGTGGCCGGGAAGAGTCCCAGTTTTTCTTTTCTAAAGATTTGGGGTTGTGAAGCATTTGTCAAGCGACATATGTCAGACAAGCTTACACCCAAGTCAGATAAATGCATATTCATGGGATATCCGAGGGAAACCTTGGGATATAGCTTCTACAACCGAGAAGAGAACAAAGTGTTTGTTGCTCGGAACGGGGTTTTCCTTGAGAAAGAGTTTCTCGGTCGGGAGGCCAGTGGGAGGACAGTCCGACTCGAAGAAATTCGAGGACCACTCGGGGACGGCTCGGCTGGTGATGAGATCATACCGGAGTCAGTCAGGGAACCCGTAGTGGAAGCGGCACCGGAACCACGGAGGTCGAAAAGATTGCGCAGAGTGCGCGATGTATTGTTGCTAGAAAGCGACGAGTCGACCACGTATGCGGAAGCGATGGTAAGCCCAGATTCCGAGGCATGGCTGGAGGCCATGAGATCCGAGTTGAAGTCCATGGATGAGAATCAAGTCTGGGACTTGGTTGATCCGCCGCCTGGCGTAACAGCCATAGGTTGCAAATGGGTCTTTAAGAAGAAAACCGACGTGGATGGAAATGTTCAGATCCACAAAGCTCGGCTTGTCGCTAAAGGTTATGGACAAGTTCAAGGAATTGACTACGACGAGACTTACTCGCCGGTAGTGATGCTGAAGTCGGTGAGGATCGTACTAGCTATTGCTGCATATTTTGATTACGAGATATGGCAGATGGATGTCAAGATAGCTTTCCTTCACAGAAATTTAACCGAGGACGTGTATATGATACAGCCCGAGGGTTTTGTCGATCCGACTAGCACTAGTAAGGTATGAAAGCTCAAGAGATCCATTTATGGGTTGAGGCAAGCATCTCGGAGCTGGAACGTTCGTTTTCATGAGGTCGTCACTGGTTTCGGCTTCATCAAAAGCGAAGAGGACTCTTGTTTATACAAGAAGTTAAGTGGGAGCTCGATAGTGTTTTTGATCTTGTATGTGGATGACATACTACTGATCGGAAATGATGTTTCGATTCTGAACTCGGTCAAGGAGTCATTGAATGCCATGTTTTCGATGAAGGACCTTGGTGAGGCAATGTATATTTTAGGCATTAAGATCTATAGAGATAGATCGAGGAGGCTGCTCAGCTTAAGCCAGAGCACGTACATAGATAAAGTGTTGAAGCGGTTCAACATGAGTGAGGCAAAGAAAGGGTTCTTGCCACTCTCACATGGTATAAGGCTAAGCGAGACTCAGAGTCCTTCGACATCTGATGAGCGAAGCAGGATGAGTAGGATTCTGTATGCCTCGGCAATCGGATCCATCATGTATGCCATGATATGTACAAGGCCAGATGTTGCTTTTGCAATAAGCCTAACAAGCAGATACTAGGCCAACCCAGGTGAGAGTCACTGGGCAGCGGTAAAGACTATTTTGAAGTACCTGAAAAGGACTAAAGAGATGTTCCTAGTTTATGGAGGTGAGGAAGAGCTCGTCGTAAATGGTTACGACGATGCTAGTTTCCAAACCGATAGAGATGATTGTCGATCACAGTCCGGATTCATGTACGTCATGAATGGAGGAGCAGTGAGCTGGATGAGTTCCAAGCAAGATACGGTGGCCGATTCTACCACAGAAGCCAAATACATTGTGGCTTGTGAAGCTGCAAAGGAAGGTATTTGGATTCGGAACTTTCTGGATGATCTTGGTATTTACCCAGCCTCGGTAAAACCGTTGGACCTTTATTGTGATAATTCTGGTGCCATCGCACAAGCCAAGGAGCCGAGGAACCACCACAAGGTCGGACACATAGATCGGAAATATCACCGGATACGAAAGATCATAGAGAATGGTGATGTAGAGTTATGCAAGGTTCACACGGATGCAAATGTTGCAGATCCGTTGACTAAGCCGCTTCCACAACCCAAGCATGAGGGGCACGTTAGAGCTATGGGCATTCGATGTCTATTTGATTGACTCTAGTGCAAGTGGGAGACTGTTGGAGATATGCCCTAGAGGCAATCATGTATGATGATATTTCCTATGTGTTTATGAATAAAGATAGTCCTTGGACATTATCAATGACGTGTATCAGCAAGTACGTGACTTGTTTGTGGGACTATGCATTTTATGATGACTATCTTAAAGGTCCCTAGTCGAAAGGGCTGTGTGGACGCGCAGCCGACTAGACTAGCATATGACACGGTTGATGGCTTGGTCTCACTAGCCATGGAGCATTGAATGCTAACCGGATAATATGGACTTGGAAAGGTCTGGTCGGATTTGACATAGTCGGATCCGAGTCGAGATAAGGTCCGAGTCGGACAGACCCAATTATGAGACGTAGTGATATGCTGTGAGTCTCTAGTACAACATACGTTCTATATCCTGAGACCTGAGCTGGCACATGTACTCGGGATGGTGACAGACTTGCTTTGGGCCGACCAACCGCTACTCCGTGACTGGGTAGTTACAAAGGTAGGTTTCAAGCTTGTCCAGACCCATGCTGCGAGACATGGTCGAGGAAGATGGGATTTGCCCCTCCGACCAGGAGAGATATACTCCGGGCCCCTCGTGTGATCCGACCAGGATAAGCATGGCCATGCGACAAGGATTATGAGATAATCCGAATAGTGGTCGGCATCACTGGAACGAGAAAGATGTCGGGCTAGCACAAGGATGACAGACTCGCCTTGAGCTCGACAACATATATCGTGTGGCAAAAGGAATGGAAGTGTGATTTACAGGTTCGCTAACCAGCTTCATAGTCTTCTTGGTGTTCGGCATGCCTTGCTAGAGGCCGCTACCAACCGTGTTGTTCGGAGGTAGTCCGAACTGTGACCAAGCCGACTTGAACCTAAGGGGTCGCGCGCTTAAGGGAAGGAACCTACGAGGTCGGATCCGAGGACACTGGTCGGATGTGATTCGAGCTGTATTCGGATTATGGCCGAGTAGACTTATGGGCTTTAGGGTCCGTGCGAGCCCCAAGTGTTGAGCCCGCGACGGACGCCTATATATAGTGGAGGTGCGGCGCACTCATGGGGTTCATCACTTTGGTGCTGTCACTAGGGTTTGCATGTGTTGCAAATAGACACCTCCACTCGCCGCCGACTGTGTGATAGGACCCAGCAGTCCGCCGCACGGTGTTCCTCATGCACGCGCGGATACCGTTAGAGGCGGTGCACCTGCACCGCTCCGGTGAACTTGTACGTGGGAACCGACGACCGGCTGTTCGAGGGAGATCGGACGAGGAGGAGACAATCCACGCGGACGCGCTGCCCCAACTCTTCTTCCGCTGCACGGCACTGCGCGTCTAGTGGTAACGAACTGTGATCCATCTCCCGTAGCATGTTCTTGGTTGTTCTGCGCGTAGAAAATTTCAAATTGCAGTCGACGCACCCTACCATAGATCCCATCACCGCTACGTGGTTGTGGTTGCACGTTGACTCTGCTAGAGTTGCTGACGTTGAGAGGTAGTCAGATTTTGTCCGATGAGCAGGTCAGCCATGAAGTTTTATCATGTAGTGTATATTCTAAATATAGTACTTAGTTATTCCATCCCATAATTTCTCCGCTGCCCACCGTCTTATATATAGGTCTGGGCTGGTACCAATGGAGATTGGCTGGCATACCTCCGGCCGGATACCACCATCATTTTGCACAACATCCACATCAGTGCGTCCGTTCTCGTAGACCACTTCTCCACCATTGGGATCGGCCTTCCGGACTGATGCGGAGCATCCTACGGTCGTCCCCAATTACACTTCAACTACTCCCCAAGCCCCAAGTGCACCTACGATGAGGGCTCGAGCATGTGCCATTGGACATAAGGTGATCTCTCTCCTTGTTGAACTTCCCTTGGACCCACATGAGACAAGGCTACTACCTCAAAGGAACATACTTTGTGTGCTTAGGTACCAAGGACCCAACAAGGAGTAGGAATGGTGCAAGATGGACACCAAGAGCATGGAGACGGATTTTCCCAGTGCAGAGATAGAGGTACAACCGCCCAACCACCGCCCAACTACCGGTCGAGAGGTACAACCGCCCAACTACCGCTCCGCATTTTGTAATCGAGCGGTGCAAGGCCGGTACAGCCCCGGTTTTTTCCGCAGCGTCAGCATGACCGGTACAACTGGTCCTACCACCGGTAAAATCGGTCCCTTCTTTTGTGAACACCCCCAGAAACCTGTACCTGAGCTCCTAGCGGTACAACCGCTCACATATCCGGTACAACCGGTCTGCCTACATGCAGTAAAAGGTCAACGACCTGCGTAACCCCTAACTTACCCCTTGGACTATAAGTACTCGTCCCCTAGCTCCGTACTAGGGTTAGAAAAGTGATAGCTTATTTGTATGTGAGCTTTGCTCCTACCACTCTACTCTTGAGAGAGAGAGAGAGAGAGAGAAAGAGACTACCACTCCCATGGAGTTCAAGACCTCCATGTGACAAGATCCTGCGGGATATCATCAAGGCCCCTCACGGGAAGATCCGTCTAGGATATCATCAAGACCTCCTCTTGGAGATGAACTAGTTACCTTTATATCCCCTTTTGTTGGATTTGGACCGTGTGATCTCTATGTGTACTTGGATCTAGCACATGGGTGATTGTTTCTTGTTGATTTGAGTATTTCCTCTCGTTCCCCCCGTGTTTTCCTTCTTGTGTTCTTCGTGTTCTTTGTGGGATGCCCTCCATTTCATGAAAGATTGGACCTAGGGTTTCCACCCTGCAGCATCTTGGTATCATGAGCACGTTGATCACGAATTTGGAGTCTCCCCCACTGTTTTCTAGCCTTCTTTTGCTTGTTTTCGTCTTAAATTTGAAAATCCCCACCAAAAATAGCCCCAGTTTTTTTGATTTGTTGGTGTGATGAAGTTTTGTTGATTTTGATCCGTGGATTCGTTGTGTTTCGAGTGGATCTAGCTTCCCCATCAGTTTCCCCACCTTCCATCCACGAAATCTTCGCAATTTTCCCCCGAAGTCATCCATTTCCGGCACAAGTCCATCCCGTACTCAGATCTGGAAATTTTCCCGACAAAAGCGGTACAACTGGTCCCCAAGGTGGTACAACTGCTCGACCATCCCCTGATACTTCTTCCCACAGAAAATTGGAACCCCAAGATGCTCCAGGAGCGGTACAACCGCCCCTCCCAGTTTCAGCCTCGGCTGATTGACCGTTTTGACCATAACTAATTCATCCGGAGTCCGATTTTGACGTTCTTTAGCTCATTTTGAAGCTATTGACATCCCCCATCCCACAAAAATACTTCCAACATAATTTGACTCCATAATTGTTTTGGAAATTTGGCATCTTTGCGTAGGGCCTTCACCACATCACCCGCTATACCACCATAGACTTCCGCAACCTAACCCATTTTGTTCCCCATAGCATTAGTGGTTGCTTGGGTAGTGATTCGAGTCTCCTAGGGTGTTTAGGCTACTTAGGGACAGTTGCTTCTTCATCAACCACCACCATAATTTCCGCATAGGCTTGCCCACCATACACTTTCGCCACCCCAACTTTACCCACTTTTGCTTGTGTTGTGACTTGTGTCTCCTAAGGTGTTTTGGCTACTTAGGAACCATGCCTCCAACTCCGATACCGTGTATAGCTCGTCCTACCCTTCCTCCACCTTAACCCATTTTGACCGAGTTTCCACCAATACTTCCGCGACCACCACCGCTTTACCGCTACCACCATTTGAGATTTGCCTTTGGAGATTTTGAGTTTGCGGTTTTTCCGTTTCCTAAGGTGTTTCGGCTAATTAGGAATGGTTCGTCATCGACCACACCACCGCTCAACTTCGGTAAGGATTCGACATCGACCACCTCACCATTTTGACATCCTAACCGTAAGCAAGATATCATCTTGGTATCGTGGTATCCCATCATTGTACATTCATCCTTACCATAGTATTGATAACCCCTAACCCATTTCTGCGTCACATGCCTATCAAGACTAGCCATTGAGTATTGCCGGCAATGTTACTTGTGCACATTAGTGATCATCGATCTACACCTTCCATTGCATACATACCATACCATATTGGTATCATCTTGGTATCATATCATCCCTTGTGTCACAAGATTGTTCCCGTATATACACAATTGCTATCTTGATTTGTGCATTTCGCATTGTGGCCATATCAAAAAAAAGAATAAGCTTTTAAGCAAAAGAAAATGAGAGCAAAGAAGCTTGTAAGCAATAGCCATAGCATCATACCACATTGCATATAAGATTGTCATATACGATCATCTTGGATCATCTTAGAAACACCGGGAACCATACATACATAGCATACTCGGGATAGAAGTCGTTGCATTTTTGTCTCTTATAGGTTGTGCACAAGTGTCGTATCCGCCTATTGAGCAATTGAGCTAGCGTCTCTCTAGCATTGTGCAATAAGAGCATTTTCCATGGATTCCAGATTTTGAGCTCGTTCCTTGGTTGCACGACCCCATCTATCTATCTTTTTGTGTGTGTTTCCGTGTGCCATTCTTTTCTATTGGTCTACTTGTTGCACTTGCCAATTTGTGAATCTCTTTCAACATTATTGACTCTTGCTAACAATTGCATCAAATTTTTGTGCCACTATCCTCACCAAGCTACTCCATAAGCCTTACTTGTGGAGGTGTGAGAATTGACAAGATCTGGTACCAATTGTGCTATTTCCTTGATACATTATTCAGTGACAATTGATCCATCTTCAACATCGGGTAAGGTACATTGGTCTAGTTCTTCTCTTTCTCCCACTCACATTTTCTCGAGTCATGTGATGGATAGGCAAAGCACACCTCCTTCGGTCTACAACAACAACGAGTTTGGTGCCATGAATAACAACTTGGATGCCAAGATGGATGCTCAAATGGAGGAGATCAAAGCCCTCATCAAGTCATACAAGCGTTCTTCCTCATCTTCAAGAAGATGCTCAAGAGCACACGCTTCCGAGCTACCATCTCCAGCAAGGTCACGTCGGCATCGACACCACCACCGACAAGAACGTGAAAGTCAAGAGCTCAACACCAACAACCGCTCAACGACTTCACCATCTCCCTTGGCATCTTTGCCAATCGACTTCAAGGCATCTTCACCTATGGACAAACGTCATCTTCGCCAACAAGCACCCCAAGACTAATCTCACGAGAATCTCCCCAAGCTCAAGTCCATGACTTCCATGAGCTACTATGATGACCCACAAGTATAGGGAATCTATCATAGTCCTTTCGATATGTAAGAGTGTCGAACCCAACGAGGAGCAGAAGGAAATGACAAGTGGTTTTCAGCAAGGTATTCTCTGCAAGCACTGAAATTATCGGTAATAGATAGTTGTGTGATAAGATAATTCATAATGAGTAACAAGTAACAAAAGTACCTAAGGTGCAGCAAGGTAACCCAATCCTTTTTGTGGCAAAGGACAAGCCTGGACGAACTCTTATATAAAGCAAAGTGCTCCCGAGGACAGATGGGAATTACTGTCAAGTTGGTTTTCATCATGCTCATATGATTCACGTTCGTTACTTTGATAATTTGATATGTGAGTGGACCGGTGCTTGGGTGATACCCTTCCTTGGACAAGCCTCCCACTTATGATTAACCCCTCTCGCAAGCATCCGCAACTACGAAAGAAGATTTAAGATAAATCTAACCATAGCATGAACATATGGATCCAAATCAGCCCCTTACGAAGCAACATATAAACTAGGGTTTAAGCTTCTGTCACTATAGCAACCGATAATCTACTTATTACTTCACAATGCCTTGCCCTAGGCCCAAACATTGGTGAAGTGTCATGTAGTCGACGTTCACATAACACCACTAGAGGAAAGACAACATACATCTCATCAAAATATCGAACGAATACCAAATTCACATGATTACTTATAACAAGACTTCTCCCATGTCCTGAGGAACAAACGTAACTACTCACAAAGCATATTCATGTTCATAATCATAGGAGTATTAATTATCATTAAGGATTTGAACATATCTTCCACCGAATAAACCAACTAGCATCAACTACAAGGAGTAATCAACACTACTGGCAACCCACAGGTACCAATCTGAGGTTTTGAGACAAAGATCGGATACAAGAGATGAACTAGGGTTTGAGAGGAGATGGTGCTGGTGAAGATGTTGATGGAGATTGACCCCCTCTCAATGAGAGGATCGTTGGTGATGACGATGGCTTCGATTTCCCCCTCCAGGAGGGAAGTTTCCCCGATAGAACAGCTCCGCCGGAGCCCTAGATTGGTTCTTCCCAAGTTCCACCTCGAGACGGCGGCGCTTCGTCCCGAAAGCTTCCTTTTTATTTTTTCCAGGTCAAAACACACCTTATAGCAGAAGATGGGCATTGGGGGCCTGCAAGGTGGCCCACAAGGCAGGTGGCACGCCCAGGGGGTAAGGCGCACCCCCACCCTTGTGGATGGCAGGTGGCCCCCCTCTGGTGCTTTCTTCGCCCAATATTTTTTATATATTCCAAAACAATTCTCCGTGAAGTTTCAGGACTTTTGGAGTTGTGCAGAATAGGTCTCTATTATTTGCTCCTTTTCCAATCCAGAATTCCAGCTGTCGGCATTCCCCCTCTTCATGTAAACCTTATAAAATAAGAGAGAAAAGGCATAAGTATTGTGATATAATGTGTAATAACAGCCCATAATGCCATAAATATCAATATAAAAGCATGATGCAAAATGGACATATCATACTACGACCTCGATAACGACCACAAGACTCATTTCTATGGAACTCAAGAACCCGAGGAGTATCTCGAGTGGGAGCGCCTGATGGACGACTACCTCAAGCCACATGAAGTTCCTCCCGAAGATCAAGTGAAGTGCGCCACAACGAACTTCCACGACTACGCGTCGACGTGGTGGCTTCACACACCTTCGGAGAGCTATGGCATGAGTTGGCCCAAGACGAAGAGAGCTATGCGGCGAGAGTCCGTGCCTCCCACCTACACGAAACACCTTCTACGCCAATTGTAGAACACCATCCAAGGATCCAAATCCATCGATGCGTACTTCAAGGAGATGAAGAATGCCTTGCGACGAGCCAGCATGGACGACACCATTTCAATGAAGTTCCACTTCATGATTGGATTGCACAACTACATCTCCAAGACTATCTTCCTCAAGAACTACAAGTCCCTCGACGACAACTACATTGGTGCTCTCAGAGCGGAACAAGAACTCATGAAAGCTAAGGCTTCTCCACCCCGAGCACACTTCTCGGAGACCAAGCTCCAAGACGGCGAGCATGAGGATGGTACCACCAAGATGTCCAAGCCTAATGAGCTCCAAGACGATGCTCCCAAGTTTGATTTTACCGCCATACCTATCAATGTGAGTGAGTAGGGATTGCCATGCAACGGATGCACTAGAGCTATAAGTTTATGAAAGCTCAAAAAGAAAACTAAGTGGGTGTGCATCCAACTTCCTTGCTCATGAAGACCTAGGGCAATTTAAGGAAGCCCGTCATTGGAATATACAAGCTAAGTTCTATAATGAAAAATTCCCACTAGCATATGAAAGTGACAACATAGGAGACTCTCTATCATGAAGACCATGGTGCTACTTTGAAGCACAAGTATGGAAAAAGGATAGTAACACTGCCCCTTCTCTCTTTTTCTCTCTTTTTTTCTTTTTTTTGTTTGGCTTCTTTGGCCACCTTTTTAGGCTTCATTGGCCTCTCTTTTTTTCCTCACATGGGACAATACTCTAATAATTATGATAATCACACTTTTATTTACATACAACTCAAGAATTATAACTCGATACTTAGAACAAAATATGACTCTATATGAATGCCTCCGGCAGTGTACCGGGATGTGCAATGACTCAAGAGTGACATGTATGAAAGAATAATGAAAGGTGGCTTGGCCACAAATACGATGTCAACTACATGATCATGCAAAGCAATATGACAATGATGGAACGTGTCATAATAAAATGGAACGGTGGAAAGTTGCATGTCAATATATCTCGGAATGGCTATGGAAATGCCATAATAGGTAGGTATGTGATGTCTGCTAGAACTACGTCGGTATTTCCATAAAGAGGAAGGGATGTTGCAGCATAGCAACGGTAGGTATTTCCCTCAGTGATGATACCAAGGTTATCGAACTAGTAGGAGAACCAAGCAACACTACGTAAACAGCACCTGCACACAAATAACAAATACTCGCAACCCAGCGTGTGAAAGGGGTTGTCAATCCCTTTCGGGCAATGGCGCTAGAAATTGGCAAGTGGACGTGAGAAAGTTGTAATAGATTGAATAAATGGATCACAAATAAGATAAAGTGCAGCAAGGTATTTTTGTATTTTTGTTTTAATAGATCTGAAAATAAAATAAAATAAAAATATATCGCGAAGGCAAATATAATAAAGAGGAGACCCAGGGGCCGTAGATTTTATTAGTGGCTTCGCTCGAGAAAAATAGCAAACGGTGGGTAAACGAATTACTGTTTGGCAATTGATAGAACTTCAAATAATCATGACGATATCCAGGCAATGATCATTATATAGGCATCACGTCCAAGATTAGTAGACCGACTCCTGCCTGCATTTACTACTATTACTCCACACATCGACCGCTATCCAGCATGCATCTAGTGTATTAAGTTCATGGAGAAACGAAGTAATGCAATAAGATCGATGACATGATGTAGACAAGATCTATTTATGTAGAAATAGACCCCATCTTGTTATCCTTAATAGCAACAATACATACGTGTTGGTTCCCCTTCTGTCACTGGGATCAAGCACCGTAAGATCGAACCCATCAGAAAGCACCTCTTCCCATTGCAAGATAAATAGATCAAGTTGGCCAAACAAAACCCAAATATTGGAGAAGGAATACGATGCTATAAGCAATCATGCATATAAGAGATCAAATAAGACTCAAATAACTTTCATGGATAAAAAGATAGATCTGATCATAAACTCAAAGTTCATTGGATCCCAACAAACACACCGCAAAAAGAGTTACATCATTGAATCTCCAAGAGACCATTGTATTGAGAATCAAAAGAGAGAGAGGAAGCCATCTAGCTACTATCTACGGACCCGTAGGTCTACAAAGAACTACTCACGCATCATCGGAGAGGCACCAATGGGCATGATGAACCCCTCCGTGATGGTGTCTAGATTGGATCTGGTGGTTCTGGAACTTGCGGTGGCTGGAATTGATTTTCGTTGACTCCCCTAGGGTTTCTGGAATATTGGGGTATTTATAGAGCAAAGAGACGGTGCGGGAGGCCCCCGAGGTGGGCACAACCCACCAGGGAGCGCCTGGGCCTCCAGGCGCGCCCTAGTGTCTTGTGCTCACCTCGGGCTCCCTCTTCGGTACTTATTTGGCCCACTGGATGTCTTCTGGTCCAAAAAATCCAAAAAAAGTTTCGCTGCATGTGGACTCCGTTTGGTATTGATTTCCTGCGATGTAAGAAACATGCAAAAAACAGCAACTAGCACTGGGCACTATGTCAATAGGTTAGTACCAAATAATGATATAAAATGACTATAAAATGATTGTAAAACATCCAAGAATGATAATATAACAACATGGAACAATAAAAAATTATAGATACGTTGGAGACGTATCAGCATCCCCAAGCTTAATTCCTGCTCGTCCTCGAGTAGATAAATGATAAAAACAGAAATTTTGAAGTGGAATGCTGCCTAACATGTTCATCACATATTCTTTTCTTTATAGCATGGACATTTGGACTTTTATATGGTTCAAAGCAATAGTCTAGTTTTGACATGAGGACTTTAGTATTGAAGCATATCAACAAGCAACCATGTCTTTCAAACTATCAACACTAAAGCAAGTTACCCTAGCCCATTATGCTCAATCATTGATCCATTCATGAAACGCACTCGCATATTAGCTACACCCAATGCTCAAGTACGATCATAGTGCCCCTTAGTTCGTGCTTTATAAGAGAAGATGGAGACTCAAATAAAAATAAAAATTGCATAAAGTAAAAGAAAGGCCCTTCGCGGAGGGAAGTAGGGATTTGTAGAGGTGCAAGAGCTCAAAGCGAAAAAGTTAGAGATAAAACATTTTGGGAGGCATGCTTTTCCTATCAACGAGAACGATTGAGTAGTTCCCAATACTTTCCATGCTAGATATATGATAGGCGGTCCACAAACATGAATTAAAGTTTATTCCTTTTTCAACCATACTTTCACTTTCCATGGCTAGCCGTATCCACGGGTGCCCTCCATACCAACACTGTAGCGATCCGACCTCAGACGGTCAAATCTCTGTGTATAAGTGTCATCCCTGGATCGGTAATGCTGACACACACATTACTTGGAGGATTTATAACAGAGTGCAATCACACACTTATTACGTCGAATGTCTCAAAAGAGAACTTATTACAATAATATGGCTTAAGGACAACTAAATAAGAACTGCGGTAGCATCGAAGGTAAATGAGTCCATCAACTCCAACGACATAGCTGAGTGCACGACAACGACCTAGCGCACCTTACTCTTCATCTCAAAAGTCTGCAACATAATACGTTGCAGCCCGGAAACGGGTCAGCACATGGAATATGCTGGCAAAATAACACTGTAGAGCAATGAACAAGATAAATGCTAACACTACATGCATATATGGCTGGTGGAGGCTCTACGGTTATCATGTTTTTACGAAAAGCCAATTTTTCCCTACAAAAAAGGAATATTTTGTTTAACTATCATGGTGGTTGATAAATATTGAAAATCGAAACGCCATCTCAATCCCAAAATTAAATAGTTAACAACCCAACAAATTAATTTAGAATGATGAGATCAAATCAATAATTCAAGTACCAGATACTCAAGATGTCCATAACCGGGGACATGGCTAACCATGATTAGTTTGTACACTCTGCAGAGGTTTGCGCACTTTTCCCCACAAGACTCGATCTCCTCTGTTGGTTTTCTCGCACTACATGGTGTTTGAGAAACGGATGACCGAGACACAGTCTTTCAGATGCATTAACTCTTTCGATGGGTAGACCGTACCACCTACAACCCCTACATCTGCTAGTTTACCACTGAAAGAGGTCACTCAACCTACTCAACTATTCCAGAGCCCATAATGGCTTGTGGCTGCACACAGAAGTTTCTACCATGAATAATCTTATGATCCCTTTGAGCCTAGGTGGCGAACCATAGGATGATCACACGGATTCCCCGGGATCTCCTTGGACAACACCGGATTCCCCAGGTGCCCACAAACAATCCACCCAGATGTGTGTTAAAGTAGCCACATTAAATAAACCCTTAGTTAACATTAATCTCTCACATTTGTCGTGAATCACTCAAACCAATCCACGTCTACGAGCATAGCACAGCAATATAACATAACGTAGAAGTAACTCCCAAGGTTTGAATAAATAGGGCAATAGGTACTAACTCAACTACTACTTCCCAATACCCACATGTTATCAATCCTACTCATGCAATGTTTGAGGGTTGAAACTAATGCATAAAAACTTGGTAATAAAGGGATATGATCAAAGTGTTACTTGCCTTGCCGACGATCTGAAAACCCTAGAGACTCGTAGTAGCACGCTTCGCACTCCGGAAATTCTATCACAAACAAACAATAGCATACATAATCACTCAAGCATAGATACAAGGGTAAAACTTAGATGAGAAAAATCAAATCTGATAGTTCAACTAAAGAGCTTCGATTTGCAAAAAGAATCAATTGAATCGGAGCTACGAAACTGAAACTACGTTCAAAAGAAATTCAAATTCAAATCTTCTTGAAACCAAATTTTAAATTGTCAAAACGATGTTCTAGTTGATTAACTGGAAAGAGGGGTTCGAGACGAAGATTTTGGCGTTGGTTTCACTGGATTTGGACGAACGGTTTAAAAGTTACGAGTTTTTGAAGATCAGGGGCTAATCTGCGATAAAAATAATCACGGATAGGTCCCTGGCGAAAAAAAACAGAAAAAGAAAAATCTATCGGACGGACGTCCGCTAACAGGGACAAACGAACGAATTCGTTCGTTATAAGAAATAAATGAATGAACGTTCGCAGAATAGATCTAACCGAAGAAAAACCGATCTTAAAAAAACTAATTAGATATAGGGTTTACCGAAATAAACCGACAAAAAACCGGTCGGCGGCGGCGGATCCGAACGGCAGCGGGGCGGCGGGGCTAGGCGGGGCTCCAGCGGCGGCGTGCGGCGGCACAGCAGCAACAGCGGCGGCGACGGTGGCGGTGGGCGGCTGCGGCGGCTCGAGACGAGGTGGAGAGGGGCGGCGGGGGCTACTTATAGGAGGGGGCGACCTCGGCTTGCGGAAGGGGGCGCGGGTGGCGGTGTCCGTGCGGGACACGGCAGCGTGCGGTGGCGCGGCTCGGGACTCTGTCCCGAGTAGGAGAGGGAGGCGGCGGCACGCTGGGCCGGCCTACTCGGCTAGGCCGTTGGCCTAGTCGGGCGAAACTTTTTTTAAATAATAATTCCGCCAAAGAAAAAATCCTAAAAAAATATAAAAGAATTATAAAAATGCCAAAAACAATTTTCATCATCTAAATAATATATTTAGAACAAAGTGAACATTTTTCTGGCCTAAGAATGCCATTTTGAAAAATGCATATTTTTTCTAATTCAAATAAATTAGCAATAAAAATCCAAATAAAATATTTATTTGATTTTAACATTTTTCCTCCAATATTTCTTTTATTTTGGAGAAGTCATTTTATCTCCTCTCATTTATTTTTAATATTGGAAATACTTTGGAGAGAAAAATTATTAAAATCAAAATGATCCTTTCTTTCGAATTTGAGAAATTCAGATATGAATTTTTTGTGAAATCCCCAACTCTCTCTGTGGGTCCTTGAGTTGTTTAAGATTTCTAGGATCACACAAAAATGCAAGTAAAATATAATATGCATATGATGACCTATCTATAACATCCAAATTGAAAATTGAAAATTAAGATGAATCTCGCCCTCGAGATTCGGGTTGGCTAGAAAATAGGTGTGGGTGGTCTTTCCGTAGGTCTTCCTCTCGTTCCCAGGTGGCTTCATCCTCGGTATGGTGGCTCCACTGAACTTTGCAAAACTTGATAACCTTGCTGCGTGTGACTCGGCTGGCAAACTCGAGAATCTTGATGGGTTTCTCCTCGTAGGTCAAATCACTATCCAACTGAATTGCTTCTAGTGGCACTGTACCTCTCAGAGGAATGTCGGCCATCTCAGCATGGCACTTCTTCAACTGGGAAATGTGAAACACATCATGAATTCCTGATAGTCCTTCGGGTAATTCCAACTTGTAGGCCACTTCTCCCATACGTTCCAAAACTCGGTATGGTCCTACAAATCTCGGGGTTAACTTTCCCTTAACTCCAAATCGTTTAACTCCTCGGAGTGGTGACACACGAAGATATGCTCTGTCTCAGATTTCATAGACTACCTCCTTGCGTTTAGTATCGGCATAACTCTTCTGCCTGGACTGAGCTGCCTCCGGTCTATCCTGAATCAACTTAACCTTCTCTTCAGATTCCTTGATCAAATCTGGTCCAAACAACTGGCGATCTCCAACTTCATCACGCATTAACGGTGTCCTGCACCTTCTTCCATACAAAGCTTCGAAAGGTGCCATCTTCAAACTAGCTTGATAACTGTTGTTGTATGAGAACTCTGCATAAGGTAGGTTATCATCCCAACTAGATCCATAATATAGCACACAAGCTCTCAAACATGTCTTCCAGAATCTGATTGACTCTCTCGGTATGTCCATTTGTCTGCGGATGAAAGGCTATACTGAATTCTAGCCTAGCACCCAAAGTCTGGTGCAGCTGATTCCAAAACTTCGAGGTAAACTGTGTCCCTCTATCTGATACGATGGTCCTCGGAACTCCATGCAGACATACTATCCTGGTCATATATATCTTGGCCAACTTCGCACTCGTATAGGTGGTTTTCACTAGGATAAAGTGAGCCACTTTGGTCAAACGATCGACTACTACCCAGATTGAATCATATCCCAATCGGGTCCTGGTGATAAAATCCATGCCAAGCTTATCCCACTTCCATTCGGGTATCAGCATAGGCTGCAGTAATCCTGCTGGCTTCTGATGTTCTGCCTTCGCTTTCTGACATACGTCACACACTTCTACATACTCTGCAATATCCTTCTTCATACCAGTCCACCAGAAACACTCCTTCAAATCCAAATACATCTTGGTGTTTTTGGGGTGTATCGAGTATGGCGAGTCATGAGCTTCCTGAAGTATTAACTTCCTGATCTCGGCATTATTGGGTACGTATACACGGTCCTCAAACCATAAAGTCTCGTGCTCATCCTCATGAAAACCCTTGGCTTTTCCTTTGCTCATTTTCTCCTTTATCACAACAATTCCTTTGTCATCCTTCTGAGCTTCTCGAATCTTTCTCAATAATGTTGACTGAACCTCCATTGCTGCAACAAAACCTCTAGGAACTATCTCCAAATGAAGCTCCCTGAGATCTTCGGCTAACTCCTGCGGTAATCCTCCGCTTACGACGGTATTGACATAACTCTTCCGGCTCAAAGAGTCTGCTATGACATTGGCCTTTCCTGGATGATAATGCAACTTCATATCATAATCCTTTATAAGCTCCAATCATCTCCTATGCCTGAGATTTAGCTTCTTCTACGTGAAAATGTACTTCAAACTCTTGTGATCCGTGTACACATCACAGCGGTTTCCAATAAGAACATGTCTCCAGGTCTTGAGCGCATGCACTACGGATGCTAACTCCAAATCATGCGTGGCATAATTCAACTCATGCGGTCGAAGCTGACGTGAGGCATATGAAACAACTCTTCCGTCTTGCATAAGTACACCTCCAAGTCCTAAGCGAGAAGCGTCGCAATAAACTTGCAAGTCCTTGCGTATATCCGGCAGAATTAGCACTGGGGCTGTAACCAAACGTTTCTTCAACTCCTGAAAACTTGTCTCACATTCATCTGTCCATTTAAACTTAGTGTCCTTCTTCAACAACTCCGTCATGGGATTCGCAATCTTGGAAAAAAATTCAATGAATCTCCGATAATATCCCGCGAGTCCTAGAAAACTGCGGATCTCTCCAACTGAGGTGGGTGCCAACCACTCAGTGACTGACTGAACCTTGGTAGGGTCTACTGCTATACCCTATCCTGATATAACATGTCCAAGAAATCCAACTTCCTTCAACCAAAACTCACATTTGCGGAACTTGGCATATAGCTGATGTTCCCTGAGCTTCTCGAGAACTAAACGCAAATGCTCCTTGTGTTCCTCTTCATTCTTTGAGTATACCAAAATATTATAAATGAACAACACCACAAACTTATCCAAGAACTCCATGAACACCTTGTTCATCATACTCATGAAATAGGAAGGGGCATTAGTCAATCCAAAAGACATAACCGTGTACTCATATAGCCCATACCTGATGGTAAAAGCTGTCTTAGGTATATCTTGTTCCCGAATCTTCAGCTGGTGGTAACCTGATCGCAGGTCGATCTTGGAGAATACTTTAGCTCCTTGCAACTGGTCAAACAAATCATTGATCATCGGTAATGGGTACTTGTTCTTGATCGTCACTTCATTCAACGCACGATAATCAACAACCATCCTCAAAGATCCGTCCTTCTTATCAACCAAGAGCACTGGGGCTCCCCACGGTGATGAGCTTGGCCGAATGTAACCTTTCTCCAATAACTCCTTAATCTGCTTCTTAATTTCCTCCAAATCATTTGCGCGCATCTGGTATGGCCTCTTTGATATTGGTCTGGTGCCTGGCAACAGCTCTATCAAAAAATCTATATCACGATCTGGTGGCATGCCCGGTAACTGCTCTGGAAATACATCCGGGTAATCCTTCAGAACAGGCACTTCCTCTTGAACAACTCCCGAGAGAGAATTTACTTGAGTCCTCCTTGGCGCATGCCTGGATACATACTTGATCCTCTTTCCCTCCGGGGTGGTGAGAAGTATCGATTTACTAGCACAGTCAATGTTTCCTCCATACTTCGATAGCCAATCCATGCCTAGTATTATATCCATTTCTTGTGACTCCAAAATTATTAGATCCGAGGGAAACATGTGGCTACCAATGGTTAAGGGTAACCGATCACACCATCGGCTGGCCATATACTCTGCACCTGGCGAGCTTACTAACATGGGTGACCTAAGGGCTAAGGTCGGTAACTTAAACTTGTCCACGAATCCCCTTGATATGTATGAATGCGATGCACCAGTATCAAAAAGAACAAGAGCGGTAAATGTCTTAACCAAAAACTTACCAATCACCGCGTCAGGCTGATCTTCAACCTCCTCCACGATGATGTGGTTCACCTGACCTCTGGTGAAGGGATTGGGCTTCTTCCCAGAGCTTCCATTGCCGTTGCCATTCTTCAACTCAGAACAATCGTTGGTGTAGTGCCCAGTCTTCCTGCACTTGTAGCAGGTGACATGACTCAGATCCTTCTTAGCGGGATGATGAGGATATCAATACCATTGTTACACCCACAGCCCCTACTGCTACATATACTGGACCAATTACTAGAGCTCGCACACGCCAATTAAATTTTCAGGTACTTTCATTTCTTGGTAATGATTCTAATGTTCATGAGAATATGATGCTGCCTAAATTGGATACATTTGTTTTTCTTACAAATGAAGGGTCTGGCATGGATAAGAGGGATGAACACTGGAGCAAGACCAAGCATGGAGAGGATGGCATGCACAAGGGGAACAAGAACAGAGTTACAAGTGATGATTTCAAGACTATGAAGCCACCATAATGAGTGCATGAAGCCTTGGACGAAATATACAAGATGCCACTTCATAAATTTCGTCCAAAGGCTATTCTAGGTGCTGCGTCACCTTATTATTGGGCCAGGCCCATGTAATTTCGAAATACATAGGTATTGGCTGTTTTTAGAGTCCATATGTGTGGGGAAGCAAGAGATAGGGTTGGTTTCGGACCCCTTCCCCAAGGGCCACGAAATTCCCCCCTCTTCCTCCATATATATAGCCCTTAGGGCACCGTTTAGACTTTGGATTTTTTTTAGATTAAAAGTTCGCCATAGCTGCAACTTCGCGTACTTCGTTTGTGTTCAACGACCGGACAAAGGCGTCACAGAACCCCACCTTGATCAATAATGCTTTCCTCTTATATTCGCAATATCCAGATTGCAATCTTAGTTTCTTGCTTGTTCTTTGTTTGCCTGCAGGAAACAGACCTTCGTGGTCAGATTGATCATGCTCCGGCGTGGTCAATAACCTCTCGGAGTTGGTTTAACATTCCTAAGGCGTGACGTCCTCGCACGTTCGTAGTCGGATCGTCAAAGTCGACTTCCTCCAAAACGATAGCCACCATCTCATCGAAAGACGACGCACCTTTGCCTCTATCAAGTGGTATCAGATTTCTAGGTTGCTCGGTGAGATTTTACAGTTTTTCGTAGTTTAGATCGAGTCCGTTCTTCATACCTACAGTCCACGAAAAAGCCACAAAAAATTAGGGTTAGTTCATCATATCCGAACCAATCTGAGCCTTTGCATAATCTTTTTAGGGTCTTGCTTTGTTGAATTCGTGGTTGCATCGTCGTGTCAAGTTGCTGGTCTTAGAGTCTAGTCTTTTAGAGTTTCGAGTTCTGGTCATAAGTTGTCACGCCGCCGCCTCACCATCATCATCGCCCCTGCCATCTACCACCACCGCTTATCCGCCACCGCCGCACCATCATCATCGCCCCTGCCATCTACCACCACCGCTTATCCGCCACCGCTATGAATCCATATCCATATACCACCACCAATCCGTATCCATATACCACCACTGATTCGTATCCATATACCACCACC
Organism: Aegilops tauschii subsp. strangulata; assembly: GCF_002575655.3. Taxonomy (NCBI): domain Eukaryota; kingdom Viridiplantae; phylum Streptophyta; class Magnoliopsida; order Poales; family Poaceae; genus Aegilops; species Aegilops tauschii. Next base: position 328,029,042 of record NC_053041.3, on the reverse strand, counting down.
GATACCATATACCTGTCAGGACCCCGATTCCAAATCACACCGATCTAGCCTGTAACACCTCATATAACATTGCGGCCTCACGCACGGTACTCCCACGGGTGTCGCCTTACCATGGCCCGGGACCGTTTGCGCCTTTTGGCTCACGTATATGATAATGTCGCTAGCATCCATATGACAGAGAACCCGGGCCGACATGGCTAGTCGTGAACCCAAAGCGGCACTAACGTATGGGGACAGGCATACATGAATCAACATCGAACGTGTCGGTTAGCAGCGTGTGAGTCCGGGCTGTAGCACTGGGCTAACAGGACTCCAGGAACCCGGGCTGTAGCAGGCTAGGCAGGACTCCGGATGTCACCGCGTGACATTTCCCCGAAGGGACAGACACATGAACGATATGATTCACATGCCGGCCAGTCAGGTGTCCAGAGCAGTAGTGCTGGGCTAGCAGGACTCCGGTGAACCGGGCTGTAGCGGACTACTATGGCTCAAGGAGGCACCAGACTACATTTCCCCATAAGAGAGGCTGCTAAAGATAAACAACTAGATTGTCGGATCCCACACATACCAAGCATTTCAATCATACACACAATATGCTCGATATGTGCAAATACAACATGGCATCACAACAAAACTCTACAACTCAAGTACTTTATTTAAAGGGCTCCGGAGAGCCTTACATAACTTGTTCATACAGATAGGGGTCACATGACCCGACACTCAAGTCATACAATCATACAAGCACATGCGGAAGCAAACTGTCTGGGTACAGACACTAGAAAGAAAGAAGGCTTGACGAAGCCTGTCTATCTACATAGGCCCTTCACAAGCCTAGATCACCACCTGGGTGGCGCGTCACTCGTCGTCGTCGAGTTCTACGTAGAACCCGTCAGAAGAGGCGGTGTTGTCGTCTGAAAACAGTAATTAAAGCAACATGAGTACAAAGGTACTCAGCAAGTCTTACAACAGATCCTACTATACATGTTCATTCTCAAGAAGGTAGTGGGGTTATTGCAGCAAGCCAGCTTTGACTCTTGGCTAAGCTATCCTACGATACACCACTTGTGAAATAGTTTTCGCACACGAGTCCACTAATCACCAACTCAATACTCCACCGTGGATCCTCCCTCGTCATCCAACGAGAGGGCCATCCGCGGTACTCACACTTATCTTGAGGCTTTTAGTAGTATCCATTTACTTGTCTATGAACTGCATAATCGACCAAGTAGTCCTTTACCGCGGACGCGGCTATTCGAATAGTTTCATACCCTGCAGGGGTGTACTTCGTCACACACGCTCTCACCACTTATCGTCGCTACACGACGTGTACTCGGCAACCTTCAAGCGGAAGCCCAACGTGGGTGTCGGCCACAGCCTACCTAAACACTCGAGTCTCTAGTCCAGGTTTATTGCCTATTTAGGTTCCATCCGCAGGGAGTCCGGCCGAGGTTTCCACATACGGCCCCAAACGATGTGTGCAGGGTTCCCGGACACCAAACGGGCGACTCGGTACACCGTGCCACGAGCCTACCGCATCACAGCCCACCCCTTGGTCAGCGCTGTCCACGGCCTCCAGCTTACTACAAACACCAGAAACTACGTGCAACTCCTGGACAGAGGACAGGGGTGAATAAGAAGCCGAGGGGGTCCATTGGTTTCGGGCCCAATGTGTGGTAGTAGCTGAATCTTAAATCACGCATACAGATCTCAGTTCTTAGGGACGGTCTCAATGAAACAACCCACCATGTACTCCTACATGGCCTCCCATCGATACCTTTACCAAATCGTATTCAACACTTCACTCTCATTACCGACACACGCACTTTCACTCTAGTTCATCACCCTGATGAGCCAGACCTGACACAACTCTAAGCGTAGCAAGCATAGCATTGTAGGAACACAACATGGCTCAATCAACTCCTACACATGCTAGTGGGTTTCATCTAGTTACTGTGGCAATGACAGGTCATGCAAAGGAAAGTGGGTTCAACTACCGTAACACACAGCAGTTTGAATCGCGTTGTCTTAATGCAGTAAACGAGAGCAGAAGCGAGAAGATGGGTTTGTATCGAAATGATCAATGGGTTGCTTGCCTGACGGAGTGGTGGTGGGATACTGCCCTTCAGTTGGATACTCGTGAATATCCTCGGAGGCAGGACCTACCACGATGAGCATACCGAAGCACAATCAACACCAAGCAAGTGCAACAATATGATGCATGCATGAGACATGGCAAGATGGATGTGTTGGGCTAATGCAACTAAGACCAGATGGGTTTGGACTAATTTGAATCAAAGAATCAAATTCCAAGTTCATAAATGGCCCATATTAATGCTTTATCTTGTTCTGTATAAAACAGTAGGTTAACTTGCTTAATCATGCATGAAACCAGTACAGATGGATAGAATGGATTTTTCAGATCATTTTTCATATATAAATCTTTTCATTCTGAGCTATAGATTATTTTCTATGATTTTTTGAAGTTTGTGATAATTTCTGGAATTTCCAATATAAGAATAATTCCAGTAAATGCTTTACTGCGTCAGCCTGACGTCAGTGTGACGTCAGCAAGTCAACGGGGTCGTCCAGGTCAAACCTGACGTGTGGGTCCCCTGTGTCAGTGTCACTGTTAGGTAATTAGTTATTTAGAATTAGTTTTAACTCTAACCCAGATTTATTTAGCAGGCGGGCCCCACTTGTCAGTGACCCTGGGGGGTCAACCGGTGGTCAAACCACGCTGACTCGCCGGCATTTAGACGCCGGCGACGTCCAGACGCGGCGGTGGAGTGCGGGTTCCCTCCTCCGGCGACCAAAAGGACGGCGGAGAGTACCTACGTGTAGCTGGGGGCGAGCCGCGTCGACTGGTGGTGGTAGTGGAGCTCGGGGTCGCCGGAATCGACGCCGGCGACGAGCCGTGCGGCTGCCGGGGTACGGGCATGGTTGAAACCGTAGCTAGAGAGCACGGCGAGGAACGTGCGAGGGTGCTACGGGTTCCTGGCGTTGCGGTGAAGCTAATGGCTACGGTGGTGTGGCCGTTGGATGGCCGGAGCCTCGTCGGCGACGAGCTCGTGCGGCGGCGCGTACGGGTGAGCTTCGTGCGGTGGCTACAGAGCTCGAGAGAGAGAGAGGAGAGGATGGGAAGGTGTCCATGCTCACGGCGGTTGCGACGGAGCAGGCGGCGAGGTCGGAGACGAGCTGTAGCAGTGGCGACGGCGGAGGGGATCTCCGACGGTGAGCGGCGAAGGCGAGGTCAGTGGCGGAGCTTCGGGGCAACCGAGCGCTCGGGGCTCGGCTTGCTCGAAGGAGTGGGCGACGGCGGTGCTGTAGGACACGGTGGTACGGCGCGAGGTCGACGGTGGGCGCGGCTACTCCGGTGAGGTGGCTGCGGCGGCGTCGGCCATGGTGGGAAGAAGGCGAGGGAGAGGCGATGGGGGAGAATGGCGATGTCCAGGGGCTCAGGGCGCGTCGAGGGAGGTCGGCCAGCTCATCCGCGGCGAGGGCGGCAAGCAGCTGGCGCGGTGGCGAGCTCGCGCTCGTCGGCGTCACCTCTCTGCCTGCTCTGGCGAGAGCAGGCAGCTGACTAGCGCGGGCCAACACAGTGCTGGGCCGCCAGGTGGGCTGCCAGGTAAGTTTCTCTGCCTTCTATTCTTTTCTCTTTTTATTTATTTCTGTACTGTGTTTTGAAATAGTAAAAATACTATTTCATTTGGAAAAATCCTGAAAATATTCTGGGGCACCTTTGAGATTATTCCCAACAGCCTAAAAATACCTTCAAGATTATTTGGGCATTTGAAAATATTTATAGCATTTAAAATGCCCAAATGCAGATACTTATGGCTTGTGCAAAAATCCAAGATGGCCTCCAAAAATATGAAACCATTTTTGGCAGAGGTTTTAGCCAAGACCAAAGGTGGTGAACATTTATGGAGGGCATTTCAGGTTCATTGAAAAGAATTTTAGTAAACCCTAGTTGTTCCAGGGGGGTGCTGGGGGTTTCTGGCATCCCCATTTCAGGTTTCTGTGAAATGTAGACATGATGCAACACTCTAATGCATGAACTAACTAGGATGTGACAACTCACCCCCACTCAAAAGAATCTCGTCTCGAGATTTAGGATCCGTTGGAAAGAAGGTGGGGTACTCAAGTCGAAGACGATCCTCCCTTTCCCAGGTAGCTTCTTTCTCGGAATGGTGTGACCATTGAACTTTGAGAAACTTGATGTTTTGGCGTCGAGTGGTACGCTCGGCTTGATCAAGGATGCGAACGGGATATTCCCGATATGTGAGATTATCTTGGAGATCAAGCGTTTCGTGGTCCACTCCACGGATAGGATCCGAGAAGCAACGCCTGAGTTGAGATACGTGGAACACATCATGAACCTTGGAAAGATGCGGAGGTAGTTCCAATTGGTAGGCAACTTCTCCTCGCTTGGCAAGAATGCGAAAGGGTCCAATGTAGCGAGGGGCCAATTTGCCTTTGATACCTAATCGATGGGTTCCCTTTAAAGGAGTCACCCGAAGGTAAGCCTTCTCGTCAACCTCAAAAGTCATAGCCTTATGTTTGCAATGATAATGGCTCTTTTGGCAAGATTGGGCTGTTTTCAATTTCTCACGAATAATGCGAACCTGCTCTTCTGCTTCCTGAATCATATCCGGGCCAAAGAGTTGTCTTTCCCCGGTTTCTGACCAGTTAAGAGGCGTTCGACATTTTCGTCCATAGAGAACCTCGAAAGGGGCTTTGCCCAAGCTAGCTTGGTAACTATTATTATAAGCGAACTCGGCGAATGGGAGGCATTTCTCCCAATCCATGCCAAACGAGATGACAGAAGCTCGGAGCATATCCTCCAGAATTTGATTAACTCGTTCTACCTGACCACTTGATTGAGGGTGAAAGGCGGTGCTAAAAGAGAGACGAGTTCCCATAGCATTTTGGAAACTTTCCCAAAATCGAGAGGTGAAGAGACTTCCACGGTCTGAGTTAATTTCCAATGGAACACCATGAAGAGACACTATTCGGGAGATGTACAAGTCTGCTAGCTGGCTAGCGGTTATACTCTCACGAACAGGTAGGAAGTGGGCTACTTTGGAAAGACGATCGACAACAACGAAGATAGCATTGTTTCCCCTCTTGGTCCTGGGAAACCCAGTAATGAAATCCATACCGATTTTATCCCATTTCCATTCAGGAATAGCCAGAGGCTGAAGGGTGCGAGCAGGTCGTTGATGCTCTGCTTTAACACGTCGGCAGACGTCGCAATTAGCAATGTATTGAGCAATTTTTCTCTTCATCCTAGTCCACCAAAACCTCTGGCGTAGGTCTTGATACATTTTAGTACTACCGGGATGAATGGTGAGAGGAGATTCATGAGCTTCCTTAAGGATCAATCGCCTCAGGTTGCGTACCTTGGGAACCACTAGACGGTCTCCAAAGAACACGACACCTTGGTCATCAACGGAGAAACAATCCGCAACTCCTTTCTTGATGTTTCTCTTAATACGGGAGATCCCCGGATCTACCTTTTGAGCTTTGATGATCTGATCCGTAAGGGTAGGTTTCGCCACCAGGGTGGATAGAAATCCTTGAGGAACAATGTGAAGGTTAAGCTTGCAGAATTCCTCGTGGAGAAGTGGTTGGCTTTGTTGTAACATCAAGTTGTTACGATAGGATTTACGGCTTAGCGCATCAGCCATGACATTGGCTTTGCCCGGGGTGTAAGTTATTTCTAAGTCGTAGTCTGAGATCAACTCGACCCAACGTCTTTGCCTGAGATTCAGATCCGGTTGGGTGAAGATGTATTTCAGACTCTGGTGGTCGGTGAAAATCTCGCAACGATTACCGAGAAGGTAATGTCGCCATGTTTTGAGTGCATGGACTACGGCTGCAAGCTCTAGATCATGTGTGGGATAATTATCCTCATGTGGACGCAACTGTTGGGAAGCGTAGGCAATCACATGACGGTCTTGCATGAGTATGCAACCTAGTCCTTGTCGCGAGGCGTCGCAATAGATAACAAAGTCCTTAGAAAAATCTGGTGGTACGAGTATGGGGGCAGATGTCAGGCGTCTTTTCAGTTCCTGAAAGCTGAACTCGCACTGTGGGGTCCACTCGAACTTTTTATCTTTCTTGAGGAGTTCGGTTAGAGGTTTAGCAACCTTGGAGAAGTTCTCGACGAAGCGACGGCAGTAGCTCGCTAAGCCAAGGAAACTCCGAACTTGTTTAACCGTTTCAGGGGGAGTCCAGTCAAGGATGGCTTGAACTCGCTCGGGATTGACAGCAATACCTTTACCAGAGATCACGTGGCCTAGGTAGGTCACTTCTGGCAACCAGAATTCACACTTGGAGAATTTAGCATAAAGGCGATGCTCTCGAAGTTTCGTTAGTACTAGCCTTAGATGCTCGGCATGTTCTGCCTCGTTCTTGGAGTAGATGAGTATATCATCGAGGTATACTACGATGAATTTATCCAAATACTCCAAGAAGATTGAGTTCATTAACCGAGAGAAGGTGGCTGGAGCATTGGTTAACCCGAAGGACATGACTGTATACTCGTATTGGCCATAACGAGTAACAAAGGCCGTTTTAGGAATGTCCCCGTTCTTGATTTTGATTTGATGGTAGCCCAACCTCAAATCCATTTTAGAGAAGACTGAGGATCCAGCGAGCTGATCATACAGGTCGTTGATCCTGGGAAGCGGATACTTGTTCTTGATTGTGACTAGGTTGACAGGTCGGTAATCTACAACCATCCAATCCGTACCATCCTTCTTCTTGACGAAGAGGACGGGGCAAGCCCACGGAGAAGAACTAGGACGGATGAAACCCTTTTTCAAGGACTCATCGAGTTGTTTCTTAAGCTCGGCTAGCTCTAGGGGTGCCATCTTATAGGGTCTTCTAGAGATTGGGACGGTTCCTGGAACAAGGTCTATCACGAACTCGACATCCCTGTCAGGTGGAATACCCGGCAGTTCTTCAGGGAAGACATCCGGGAAGTCACGGACTACCGGCACATCTTCGAGGTCTGGAAGAGGGTTGGCATTTAATGAGTAGAGCTGACGTTTAGACACTCGGGTCAAAACATTGACTGTCTTGCCCGACGGATGGGTGAGTTGAACAGTTCTAGTAGAGCAATCAATCTTAGCATAATGGGCTGACATCCAGTCCATACCCAAGATGATGTTTATGCCCGAGGACTTGAGAGCTATTAGTGATGCAAGGAAGACCAGTCTGTCAACAAGAATTTCATTGCCATGGCTTATCTTAGAGGTTTGCCACTTAGAACCAGGAGTTTGAATTACCATGGAGGTGGGCATGTCACAAAATGTGGTGTTGTGCAATCGAGCATAACTCTCGGAGATAAATGAATGAGATGCTCCAGTATCGAAAAGAACAGTTGCCGGATGGCAATTAACAAGGAGCGTACCAAGGACGACGTTGGGATCCTCATGAGTTTCTTCAGCTGAAACATAGTTGACATGGCCACGTGCAGTGGTGGCTGGCTTGGCGTAGTAAGTCTTTCCTGCTGGCTTACCACGGCCAACGGACTGTCCAGGTTGATTGAGGTTGTTTCGGGGGCACTCGTGCAAATAGTGACCCATTTCTCCACACTTGAAGCATGTCACAATATTGGGGCGTGGAACAGCATTAGCAGCGGGGCCACCATAAACCTTGGGCGGTGCATGCTGCTGGTTGGGGCGAGGCGCCTCGAAGGATGGCCTCGGAGTGAACCTGGGTGGAAGAGCAGTATTTGGAATCCAGACCCGGCGCTTCTGGGATCCGGAGCCAGATGAGGAACCAAAATCACGAGAGTGCTTGCGTGTAGCGTCATAGTCAGTTTGTCCTGTCTCGGCACTGATGGCCTTATTGACCAACTTCTGGAAAGAGGTGCACTCATGCAGACGGAGATCACGGCGAAGCTCGGGGCTAAGTCCCTTGCGGAACCTTGCCTGCTTCTTGGCGTCGGTGGATACCTCTTCAGGAGCATAGCGTGCTAGATTTCCAAACTCACGGCTGTAAGCATCCACGGTCAGTCTGCCTTGGGTGAAGTTGCAGAATTCCTCCCGCTTACGATCCATGAGACCCTCCGGAATGTGATGCTCACGGAAAGCCTCACTGAATTCAGCCCAAGTAGTGATTTGGCCAGCTGGGCGCATAGCCTCAAAGTTCTCCCACCAAAGGCTAGCAGGGCCTTCGAGGTGATAGGCAGCGTAGGTAACCTTATCAGCTTCGGCTACGTTGGCAGAACGTAGCTTATGGGTGATGCTGCGAAGCCAATCATCCGCATCAAGGGGCTCGACGGAATGGTTGAACTTCGGTGGGTACAACTTGATAAAGTCATTGATGGACACCAGGTCGTTCCTCTGGTGACGTGCAGTATTCTGCTCAATTCGCTCTAGCAAGCGGTTAGTCTCACGCTTGTTTCTTTCTGCCTCCAGCATAACTTCGGCCAGTGAAGGCGGTTGGGGCAGATTCTCCGCCCTGGCTGCATTGGCTTCATCCTGCGCCTGGACAGCAGGGTTGTTGCGGGTGTTAACCATCCTAGGAGAAACAAAGCAGCGGTTTAGACGAGGATGGCTAAATCTTGATAGGGAAAAGCGGAATGTAATGGATAACACGGAATGCAGAGATGACCATCAGTATGACATGGTAACATAGCTACATACATACACCAACGGTCATACACGCCATACATAGTTTAGTACAAGCCCAGGCTAAGGTACAACTACGATGAAAGACGATACATCTCATCAGAGGCATTCCAAGCTCCTATACATTATTTTTTCTACACCTCCGGAACGTGATACACACCAAGTCGTATCCCACAAGACACGCAGGACTGTGGAGATTACAACTGTTACAACACTAGTGGAACTACTACCAACTCAGACGTCTCCGTAGTAATCCTCATAGAAGTCACCGCCATGTCCTGGGAGCTGAACATGATCATCTGGAAACAGTCGGTCCTGTGGAGCTTGCGGTCCATAGGGACTCGGGTGTGGCCTTGGTCCAACAAATGGTGGCAGACGGGGTCCACGAGGAGGGGTGATGCCTCCTACATCACGCCATTCCATACATTCTGGCAGACCAGATCGCACGGGGTATATGTCCCTCATGTCCATAAACCCAGCTTGCACGGCAGGTGCAAACCGTGTCAGGGTGGCCCAGTGATCAGCACGAGCATTAAAGAGCTCCATTCGCAAGGCACGATTCTCACGGTCCTTGTCCTCAAGCATCTCGGTGGTGGTACAGAGTAGTGAGCCCTCATGGGTAGAATCACAGTAAGTGGCCTGATAGTACCCCTGTGCCCCAGGGAGTGCTGTTGGCATATAGTAGAAGTCGGTGTTCTGAAGCAAGGCAGTTCTGGCTCGCATGATAGTCATCATTGAGTAAGCTGTGTCCTGCACGGACATCCCGACAGTAACCCCAAGTCCATAAGAGCAATGGAGGGGTTCAGTGGCTCCAGGGTAGGATGGGTAAATCCTGACGGTGCAAAGATATTGACTTTGATTAAAGTCTCGGAACTGCTCCTCGACGGTATACTCGGGATACCAACGATAGCCTGTTTCAACCATCACTCGGACCAACATGGCCGTGTGACCAGGTACGCCGATGCACCGGGTCAGACGAACCACTTGGTTCTGGGAACGGGTGGCCATCTGAAAGCACGAAATAATGCAAGGCATTAGTATTTCTAGGAGAATTCGGACAGCATAACGGCTGTAAATGCTCGAAAAAGGATTTGAGACATTCGCAACAGTTTGCAATACCACTCAACAACATCATGTCAAGGTTCTGGTTCAACCGACAACATACCAAGGTAATAGAAACTGAACCGAAGCATGGAACCAACAATCCTATAAGTTACTACGGACTAGTAACACGTGAACCTGATAGAGAGGAGAGAGCCTAGTCCTTAACCCGCGTAGAATGAGAAGAGTATGACTCAGATCAGAGGGCATGAGGTAAAGGAGTAAAAGCACCTTACGTTCCCTCCCACAATCAATTACCCTACATATAACTAAAGCATTTCTAGACTCGACATCGACCAGTTTGGCTTATCGCACCTACAGGCAGTCCGGCTCTGATGCCAACGCTGTCAGGACCCCGATTCCAAATCACACCGATCTAGCCTGTAACACCTCATATAACATTGCGGCCTCACGCACGGTACTCCCACGGGTGTCGCCTTACCATGGCCCGGGACCGTTTGCGCCTTTTGGCTCACGTATATGATAATGTCGCTAGCATCCATATGACAGAGAACCCGGGCCGACATGGCTAGTCGTGAACCCAAAGCGGCACTAACGTATGGGGACAGGCATACATGAATCAACATCGAACATGTCGGTCAGCAGCGTGTGAGTCCGGGCTGTAGCACTGGGCTAACAGGACTCCGGGAACCCGGGCTGTAGCAGGCTAGGCAGGACTCCGGATGTCACCGCGTGACATTTCCCCGAAGGGACAGACACAGGAACGATATGATTCACATGCCGGCCAGTCAGGTGTCCAGAGCAGTAGTGCTGGGCTAGCAGGACTCCGGTGAACCGGGCTGTAGCGGACTACTATGGCTCAAGGAGGCACCAGACTACATTTCTCCATAAGAGAGGCTGCTAAAGATAAACAACTAGATTGTCGGATCCCACACATACCAAGCATTTCAAACATACACACAATATGCTCGATATGTGCAAATACAACATGGCATCACAACAAAACTCTACAACTCAAGTACTTTATTTAAAGGGCTCCGGAGAGCCTTACATAACTTGTTCATACAGATAGGGGTCACATGACCCGACACTCAAGTCATACAATCATACAAGCACATGCGGAAGCAAACTGTCTGGGTACAGACACTAGAAAGAAAGAAGGCTTGACGAAGCCTGTCTATCTACATAGGCCCTTCACAAGCCTAGATCACCACCTGGGTGGCGCGTCACTCGTCGTCGTCGAGTTCTATGTAGAACCCGTCAGAAGAGGCGGTGTTGTCGTCTGAAAACAGTAATTAAAGCAACATGAGTACAAAGGTACTCAGCAAGTCTTACAATAGATCCTACTGTACATGTTCATTCTCAAGAAGGTAGTGGGGTTATTCCAGCAAGCCAGCTTTGACTCTTGGCTAAGCTATCCTACGATGCACCACTTGTGAAATAGTTTTCGCACACGAGTCCACTAATCACCAACTCAATACTCCACCGTGGATCCTCCCTCGTCATCCAACGAGAGGGCCATCCGCGGTACTCACACTTATCTTGAGGCTTTTAGTAGTATCCATTTACTTGTCTATGAACTGCATAAGCGACCAAGTAGTCCTTTACCGCGGACGCGGCTATTCGAATAGTTTCATACCCTGCAGGGGTGTACTTCGTCACACACGCTCTCACCACTTATCGTCGCTACACGACGTGTACTCGGCAACCTTAAAGCGGAAGCCCAACGTGGGTGTCGGCCACAGCCTACCTAAACACTCGAGTCTCTAGTCCAGGTTTATCGCCTATTTAGGTTCCATCCGCAGGGAGTCCGGCCGAGGTTTCCACATACGGCCCCAAACGATGTGTGCAGGGTTCCCGGACACCAAACGGGCGACTCGGTACACCGTGCCACGAGCCTACCGCATCACAGCCCACCCCTTGGTCAGCGCTGTCCACGGCCTCCAGCTTACTACAAACACCAGAAACTACGTGCAACTCCTGGACAGAGGACAGGGGTGAATAAGAAGCCGAGGGGGTCCATTGGTTTCGGGCCCAATGTGTGGTAGTAGCTGAATCTTAAATCACGCATACAGATCTCAGTTCTTAGGGACGGTCTCAATGAAACAACCCACCATGTACTCCTACATGGCCTCCCATCGATACCTTTACCAAATCATATTCAACACTTCACTCTCATTACCGACACACGCACTTTCACTCTAGTTCATCACCCTGATGAGCCAGACCTGACACAACTCTAAGCGTAGCAAGCATAGCATTGTAGGAACACAACATGGCTCAATCAACTCCTACACATGCTAGTGGGTTTCATCTAGTTACTGTGGCAATGACAGGTCATGCAAAGGAAAGTGGGTTCAACTACCGTAACACACAACAGTTTGAATTGCGTTGTCTTAATGCAGTAAATGAGAGCAGAAGCGAGAAGATGGGTTTGTATCGAAATGATCAATGGGTTGCTTGCCTGACGGAGTGGTGGTGGGATACTGCCCTTCAGTTGGATACTCGTGAATATCCTCGGAGGCAGGACCTACCACGATGAGCATACCGAAGCACAATCAACACCAAGCAAGTGCAACAATATGATGCATGCATGAGACATGGCAAGATGGATGTGTTGGGCTAATGCAACTAAGACCAGATGGGTTTGGACTAATTTGAATCAAAGATTCAAATTCCAAGTTCATAAATGGCCCATATTAATGCTTTATCTTGTTCTGTATAAAACAGTAGGTTAACTTGCTTAATCATGCATGAAACAAGTACAGATTGATAGAATGGATTTTTCTGATCTTTTTCATATATAAATCTTTTCATTCTGAGCTATAGTTTATTTTCTATGATTTTTTGAAGTTTGTGATAATTTCTGGAATTTCCAATATAAGAATAATTCCAGTAAATGCTTTACTGCGTCAGCCTGACGTCAGTGTGATGTCAGCAAGTCAACGGGGTCGTCCAGGTCAAACCTGACGTGTGGGTCCCCTGTGTCAGTGTCACTGTTAGGTATTTGTTATTTAGAATTAGTTTAACTCTAACCCAGATTTATTTAGCAGGCGGGCCCCACTTGCCAGTGACCCTGGGGGGTCAACCCGTGGTCAAACCACGCTGACTCGCCGGCGCTTAGCCGCCGGCGACGTCCAGACGCGGCAGTGGAGTGCGGGTTCCCTCCTTCGGCGACCAAAAGGACGGCGGAGAGTACCTACGTGTAGCTGGGGGCGAGCCGCGTCGACTGGTGGTGGCAGTGGAGCTCGGGGTCACCGGAATCGACGCCGGCGACGAGCCGTGCGGCTGCCGGGGTACGGGCGTGGTTGAAACCATAGCTAGAGAGCACGGCGAGGAACGAGCGAGGGTGCTACGGGTTCCTGGCGTTGCGGTGAAGCTAATGGCTACGGTGGTGTGGCCGTTGGATGGCCGGAGCCTCGTCGGCGACGAGCTCGTGCGGCGGCGCGTACGGGTGAGCTTCGTGCGGTGGCTACAGAGCTCGAGAGAGAGAGGAGAGGATGGGAAGGTGGCCATGCTCACGGTGGTTGCGACGGAGCAGGCGGCGAGGTCGGAGGCGAGCTGTAGCAGTGGCGACGGCGGAGGGGATCTCCGACGGTGAGCGGCGAAGGCGAGGTCGGTGGCGGAGCTTCGGGGCAACCGAGCGCTCGGGGCTCGGCTTGCTCGAAGGAGTGGGCGATGGCGGTGCTGTAGGACAGGGTGGTACGGCGCGAGGACGACGGTGGGCGCGGCTACTCCGGTGAGGTGGCTGCGGCGGCGGCAGCCATGGTGGGAAGAAGGCGAGGGAGAGGCGATGGGGGAGAATGGCGATGTCCAGGGGCTCGGGGCGCGTCGAGGGAGGTCGGCCAGCTCATCCGCGGCGAGGGCGGCAAGTAGCTGGCGCGGTGGCGAGCTCGCGCTCGCCGGCATCACCTCTCTGCCTGCTCTGGCGAGAGCAGGCAGCTGACTGGCGCGGGCCAGCACAGTGCTGGGCCGCCAGGTGGGCTGCCAGGTAAGTTTCTCTGCCTTCTATTCTTTTCTCTTTTTATTTATTTCTGTACTGTGTTTTGAAATAGTAAAAATACTATTTCATTTGGAAAAATCCTGAAAATATTCTGGGGCACCTTTGAGATTATTCCCAACAGCCTAAAAATACCTTCAAGATTATTTGGGCATTTGAAAATATTCATAGCATTTAAAATGCCCAAATGCAGATACTTATGGCTTGTGCAAAAATCCAAGATGGCCTCCAAAAATATGAAACCATTTTTGGCAGAGGTTTTAGGCAAGACCAAAGGTGGTGAACATTTATGGAGGGCATTTCAGGTTCATTGAAAAGAATTTTAGTAAACCCTAGTTGTTCCAGGGGGGGTGCTGGGGGTTTCTGGCATCCCCATTTCAGGTTTCTATGAAATGTAGACATGATGCAACACTCTAATGCATGAACTAACTAGGATGTGACAATACCACCACCGCTGCCATATCCTACCACCATATATCCACCACCAATCCAAGTTCTTTTTTTCTGTTTCGTGTTTCCTTGCCTGAGTAGGTCTCGGAAAAAAAGGAGTCTGGAGACCCCCGGGCAGTTTTTAGGCCAAAATTTCGGCGACCAAAAATATTTTTTCCCTATCCTATTTTTAGGCTTTTCTGAGTCTTTTGAGCCACGTGCCAGCATAGTGATTTTTTGTCGCACTTTTTCGTCGTCGCTGCCCTGATTTCCGAAAAAATAGTCAAAATATTTCGTCCCCATCCTGTCATTTTGACCTAGGAAGAGTTTTGAGACACTCGCCATTATAGTGATTTTTCACAAAAAAAATGAGGAGCGAAAAAAAAACAGAGCGAAAAAAATTCTAGAGTGTGCTTTTCCCTTGTTTACGTGTAGCGCCGTGATTTTTTTCGTGTTCTAGGCTCGCGTCTCTAGTACGGTCTAGCCTAGGACCAGCACAGTACCGTCGTTGAGCGTTTATTCAACTTTGCATCTCTGAATTGATTATTGCTGACCCTTTTTGCTACCATATTATAAGCCTTCCCAGCTCCACATACATCTACGTCGTGCGTTTGACTCTCCCTGGTAATTGCTCTATCCAAGCTTTCAGAGTTTTGACTACAACGGTTGCCGATCACCACCTGCTGCTTGGTAAGAACTGGTAAGAATTTGAGATTTGCTTGACGGATTTGTGACGCCCCGCCACTACCATTTTCTAGTAGTCTGTAGGATCATATTCTTGTGTGTTTCTATTGCTGCTAACGATAGCAGGGTCACAAGTCGATGAGACTAACTCAGAGAACATGACGAAGAAGGAGTTGCATGATAAATTTCAGCAAATGATGACTGAACAGGTGCAAGATGTGCTGAACAATTTTAAAGAGGCCATGGATAAGATAACTGGCTTTGAGGAGAAGTTTGAAACAAAGCTCAATAACAAATTTAATGAGTGCTTGCGCGTCTTCCACAACCACCACCGGTTGCACCTGACGCACCTCTACCACAACAGCAACAACAACGACTACCTCCATGTCGTGAAACAACGCTCCGCCGAGCGAGCCGTGTCCCTCTTGAGCCTGGCCAAATTGTTGGTGCTGCTGTTGATACTTCTGTGGCTCCTGCTGCTGATGAGGAGGAGGATGATTACGCGGGAGATTACGAGGATGAAGTTGATCAAAACCAGAACTACGTGCAACCACCAGCACCCGGTCATCCACATGAAAATAATCGCAATGGTAGGGCTGCATTACCAGCTCAGGTACGTGATCATGACCATCTTCCTAAACTAAAATTGAATAGTCCACCATTTGAGGGTAGATATGTTCCTGATATGTATCTTACTTGGGAGTTAGAAACCGAACAACGTTTTACATGTTTAGAATATCCCGAGGAGAGACATGTTGCTGCTGCACTTTGTGCTTTCACTAGTTTTGCTTGTGTGTGGTGGTCTGAACATCGTAGATTATATCCGAATAATATTCCAACTACTTGGGCTGCTTTGAAAACTGCTATGCGTACTCGTTGGGTTCCACCATATTATCAACGTGAATTACTTCAAAAATTGCAGCGTTTAAGACAAGGAACAAATTCTGTAGAGAAATATTATCAGGAATTACAAACTGGCATGATTAGATGTGGTATTGTTGAGGATAGTGAAGCTATGCTTGCACATTTTATGGGTTGATTAAATAGAAAGATTCAGACCATTCTAGAGTATAAGGAGTATAATAATATCACTCGTTTATTCCATCTTGCTTGTAAACTTGAACGTGAAGTGCAGGATCGACAGGTATTGGCGTGAACTAACTTTTCTGCAGGTCGACCTTCATCATGGACACCACGTGCATCCTCTACTTCCACTGCACCATCACCTCCATCCGGTGCCACCTCCAACCGTGATACAAGAAATCAGGCACAACCACCACTATCTTCCAAGAGCACACCTGCCGAGCCTGCACAGAGCTCTTCTTCTTCCATGGCATCAACAGGGCACACAAGTGATATTATTTGTCATCGTTGTAAGGGAAGAGGTCATTATGCGAGAGAATGGAAATCTCAGCGTGTGATGATTGCTACTGAGGATGGTGGGTATGAGTCCACTAGTGACTATGATGAGGAGTCTTTGGCTCTTATTGCACGTGAAGAACACGGTGGAGATGATTCTGATCATGAGACGCAATACATGGCTCCTGAAGATGCTGATAGGTATGAATGTTTGGTTGCTCAACGTGTTCTGAGTGTGCAGGTTACACAAGCTGAGCAAAATCAAAGGCATAATTTGTTCCATACAAAGGGAGTTGTGAAGGAACGTTCTATTCGCGTCATCATAGATGGAGGGAGCTGCAACAACTTGGCTAGCATGGAGATGGTGGAGAAGCTATCTCTCACCACAAGACCACATCCACATCCTTACTACATCCAATGGTTCAACAACAGCGGCAAGGTTAAGGTAACACGTACTGTTCGTGTGCATTTTAGTATCTCTACATATGCTGATTATGTTGATTGTGATGTGGTACCTATGCAAGCATGTTCCTTATTACTTGGTAGACAATGGCAATTTGATAAAAATTCTGTACACCATGGTAGAAACAATCAGTATACTCTTCTTCATAAGGATAAAAACATTACTTTGCTTCCTATGAATCCTGATTCCATTTTGAAAGATGATATTAATAGAGCTAATAAAGCAAATCAGGAGAAAAATAAGAGTGAAAATCAGATTGTGGCAAAAGATTTTGAGCAACAAATGAAGCCTAATAATAAACCATCTAGTGTTGCTTCTGAGATTAAATTAAAAAGTGCATGTTTACTTGCCACCAAATCTGATAATGATGAGCTAGATTTTAGCAAATTTGTTTGGTATGCTTTTGTGTGCAAAGAGGCATTATTTTCATTCGAGGACGTGCCTTCCTCTTTGCCCCCTGCTGTCACTAATATTTTGGAGGAGTTCGCTCACGTCTTCCCACAAGACGTGCCACCGGGATTACCACCTATTCGAGGGATTGAGCATCAAAATGACTTAATTCCCGGTGCATCACTACCCAACCGTGCACCATACCGTACCAATCAAGAGGAGACGAAGGAGATTATGCGTCAAGTACAAGAGCTGCTCGACAAAGGTTATATACGCGAATCTCTTAGTCCTTGTGCTGTTCCTATTATACTAGTGCCTAAAAAGGATGGTACGTCGCGTATGTGTGTTGATTGCAGAGGCATTACTAATATTACTATTCGTTATCGTCATCCTATTCCTAGGCTAGATGATATGCTTGATGAATGGAGTGGCTCTACAATATTCTCCAAAGTTGATTTGCGTAGTGGACACCATCAAATTCGTGTGAAATTGGGAGATGAATGGAAAACAACATTTAAAACTAAGTTTGGTTTATATGAGTGGTTAGTCATGCCTTTTGGGTTAACTAATGCACCTAGTACTTTCATGAGACTAATTAACGAAGTTTTACATGCTTTCATTGGACGATTTGTGGTAGTTTATTTTGATGATATATTGATTTATAGCAAATCTTTGGAAGAACATTTGGAACATTTACGTGTTGTTTTTATTGCTCTACGTGATGCACGTTTGTTTGGTAACCTTGGGAAGTGAACCTTTTGCACCGACCGAGTATCTTTTCTTTGCTATGTTGTTACTCCACAGGGAATTGAAGTTGATAAAGCCAAGATTGAAGCTATTGAGAGTTGGCCGCAACCCAAAATGGTCACACAAGTGAGGAGTTTTCTTGGACTCGCTGGTTTCTATAGGCGTTTTGTGAGAGATTTTAGCACCATTGCTGCACCTCTCAATGAGCTTACAAAGAAGTATGTGCCTTTTGTTTGGGGTACCGCACAGGAAGAAGCCTTCATGGTATTGAAAGATAAGTTGACACATGCTCCTTTACTCCAACTTCCTGATTTTAATAAGACTTTTGAGCTTGAATGTGATGCTAGTGGAATTGGATTAGGAGGTGTGTTTTTCCAAGATGGCAAACCTGTTGCATACTTTTCTAAAAAATTGAGTGGGCCTAGTCTGAATTATTGTACTTATGATAAAGAATTATATGCTCTTATTCGGACTTTAGAGACATGGCAACACTATTTATGGCCCATAGAATTTTTTATACATTCTGATCACGAATCTTTGAAACATATTAAAAGTCAAGCTAAACTGAATCGTAGACATGCTAAATGGGTTGAATTCATTGAGACTTTCCCTTATGTCATTAAACACAAGAAGGGTAAAGAAAATGTTATTGCTGATGCATTGTCTCATAGCTATACTATGCTTTCACAACTTGACTTCAAAATATTTGGTTTGGAGACCATCAAAGATCAATATGTGCATGATGCTGATTTTAAAGATGTAATGCAGAATTGTAAAGAAGGAAGAACATCGAGCAAGTTCATTATTAATGATGGCTTTGTGTTTCGTGCTAACAAGCTATGCATTCCAGCTAGTTCTGTTCGTCTTTTGTTGTTGCAGGAGGCGCATGGAGGAGGATTAATGGGACACTTTGGCGTGAAGAAGACGGAGGACGTACTTGCTACACATTTCTTTTGGCCAAAGATGAGACGGGATGTTGAGCGTTTTGTTGCTCGCTGCACTACATGTCAAAAAGCTAAGTCACGACTCAATCCTCATGGTTTATATATTCCTTTTCCTGTACCTAGTGTTCCTTGGGAGGATATATCTATGGACTTTGTTTTAGGTTTACCTCGAACAAATAAGGGGAGGGATAGCATATTTGTTGTCATGGATAGATTCTCAAAAATGGCACACTTTATACCATGTCATAAAAGCAATGATGTTGTTAATGTTGTTGATTTGTTCTTTCGTGCAATTATTCGCTTGCATGGTGTGCCAAATACTATTGTTTCAGATCGTGATACTAAACTTCTTAGCCACTTTTGGAGATTTCTATGGGCTATGTTGGGGACTAAACTGCTTTTTAGTACTACTTGTCACCCCCAAGTTGATGGTCAAACTGAAGTAGTCAATAGAACATTGTCTACTATGCTTAGGGCTGTTTTGAAGAATAATAAGAAAATGTGGGAAGAATGCTTGTCTCATATTGAATTTGCTTATAATCGTTCGTTGCATTCTACTACTAAGATGTGCCCTTTTGAAATTGTGTATGGTTTCCTACCTCGTGCACCCATTGATTTGTTGCCTCTTCCATCTTCGGAGAAGGTTAATTTTGATGCTAAACAACGTGCTGAATTGATCTTCAAAATGCATGAGTTAACTAAGGAAAACATTGAGCGTATGAATGCTAAATATAAACTTGCTGGAGATAAGGGTAGAAAACATGTTGTTTTGGCACCTAGAGATCTTATTTGGTTACATTTGCGTAAGGATAGATTTCCTGATTTGCGCAAATCAAAGCTAATGCCACGTGCAGATGGTCCATTTAAGGTGTTAGAGAAAATAAATGATAATGCATATAAACTTGAGCTGCCTGCGGATTTTGGGGTTAGTCCCACTTTTAACATTGCAGATTTGAAGCCCTATTTGGGTGAGGAAGATGAGCTTCCGTCAAGGACGACTTCATTTCAAGAAGGGGAGGATGATGCGGACATCAATACCATTGTTACACCCACAGCCCCTACTGCTACATATACTGGACCAATTACTAGAGCTCGCGCACGCCAATTAAATTTTCAGGTACTTTCGTTTCTTGGTAATGATTCTAATGTTCATGAGAATATGATGCTGCCTAAATTGGATATTTTTTTTGCTTACAAATGAAGGGCCTGGCATGGATAAGAGGGATGAACACTGGAGCAAGACCAAGCATGGAGAGGATGGCATGCGCAAGGGGAACAAGAACGGAGTTACAAGTGATGATTTCAGGACTTTGAAGCCACCATAATGAGTGCATGAAGCCTTGGACGAAACATACAAGATGCCACTTCATAAATTTCGTCCAAAGGCTATTCTAGGTGCTGCGTCACCTTATTATTGGGCCAGTCCCATGTAATTTCGAAATACATAAGTATAGGCTGTTTTTAGAGTCCGTATGTGTGGGGAAAGAAGAGATAGGGTTGGTTTCGGACCCCTTCCCCAAGGGCCACGGAATTCCCCCCTCTTCCTCCATATATACAGCCCTCAGGGCACCGTTTAGACTTTGGGTTTTGTTTAGTTAAAAGTTCGCCATAGCTGCAACTTCGCGTACTTCTTTTGTGTTCAACAACCAGACAAAGGCGTCACAGAACCCCACCTTGATCAATAAAGCTTCCCTCTTATATTCGCAATATCCGGATTGCAATCTTAGTTTCTTGCTTGTTCTTCGTTTGCCTGCAGGAAACAGACCTTCGTGGTCAGGTTGATCGTGCTCCGGCCTGGTCAATAACCTCTCGGAGTTGGTTTAGCGATTGCTAAGGCGCGACGTCCTCGCATGTTCGTAGTCGAATCGTCAAAATCAACTTCCTCCAAAATGATATCCACCATCTCATCGAAAGACGGGACACCTTTGCCTCTATCACGGGGGTTGCTGGGTTGGAACGGTTCTGGTTACTGCTTGCTCTATTCCCATTTCCATTCTTGGGGCCACTGTGGTTATGCGAACTCCCTCCATTGTGAGTGGGGCCTCCATGGTTATGGGTATATCCTCCTGAGTTCGGGGTAAATCGGGGCTTTTGTGATGCTCCAGAATTGTACTTCCCTTGTCCATACTTCCTTTTGCGGCTCTTTTGCGGCCCTGTCTACCAAGTCCTGGTAGTTAGCAAATGTTGCCACCATCAACTGCATACTCGGCTCATCATTCAGTCCTTCCATAAACTTCTCCTGCTTCACGGCATCTGTGGCCACATCATCTTGGGCATAGCGAGCTAACTTACTGAACTCATCCACGTACTGCCCCACAGTACGATTTCCCCGGCGTAAGTTGCGGAACTCACGCTTCTTCATGCTCATAGCTCCAGTTGAGACATTGTCGGATGTGGGGTTCCGGCAAACCCTTAAGGTTCGAACACTGGGGTGCGCGCGAAGTCTCTCCCTCCTACCGATCTACGCTCTAGCTCGCTACGATCTCGCGGATGAACTCGACGAACTCGCAACACAGGAAGACACGAGGTTTATATTGGTTCAGGCCACCGTTGTGGTGTAATACCCTACTCCAGTGTGGTGGTGGTGGATTGCCTCTCGGGCTGATGATGAACAGTACAAGGAAAGAACAGCCTCCTGAGGTTGAGGTGTTCTTGTGCTTGTGAACTTGTGGCATGAGGATTCGATGCCTCTACTGTGGTGGCTAGCTCTACTTATATAGGCCCTGGTCCTATTCCCAAATATCAAGCGGGAAGGGAGCCAACAACGGCGGGCAAATTCAAAGGGGGACAGCTAGTACAAGCTATCCTGACAAAAGCGGTCTTCCCTGCGAAAAGCTCTGGGGTGACGCCATCTTGGGCTCCACGATGACCTCCGCCTTGCCGTCCTCCTGGTCTTGGTCTCGTTGCACCAATATGGCAACCTATGCCTGATGCCTCGGTACTCTTCGCCTGCGCTGGCCTCCTTAGCACCAAAGAGGAAATAAAGACGCTGTGCGCACTGGCGCCCTCCTGGCACCCGCCTGGTACCGTTCATCATGGCTCACGTCATGAGAGCCTCATGAGGTTTGCCTTGCCTTGATATCTCCGCTCCTCGTGAGCCTGCCTGGCTAGGCTACTCCAGAGGAGGTCTTGCGTCGTCCACCTCGCGAGGCTTGGACCCTCGCGAGGGTCTTGGATGCCTTGTTGACGAATATGGGCCGTACGGCCTGCTGCCTGGCCACGCTGTGGGCCGCAGGCAGGCAAGTCTGGGGACCCCCGTTCCCGGAACACCGACAGTAGCGCACGGGCCCAAGGTGCGCTCGGGTTTGGCTTCGCGGCGAAGCCAAGGGTCAAGTTCAGAGCACCGCGGGCCCCAAAAGCCTGCGGCCTCGGTTGACGCGTGGCAGTTGATTGGACGTGGGCGTCTCCGCTTCCCCACGCTGTCTCGGCAACTGCACGACTTGACAAGTCCCTGCGACATGCAAGGAAAACCATCATTACCTGCGATCGTGGGGGACGCCGGTTGGCCTTCTCTTGCTATAAATGGGGAGGGGGGCGGAGCCCCCGTTGCCCATCTCTTCCCCGCTTGCTTGCTTCTCTGCTCCACTGCTCGCAGTGCCACTAATGGCGCCACGAAATAAGTTCTCTGCCGCCGAGAAAGGAAAGGCCCCTCGCGAGGGCCCCGGTTCCCCGGCGCCCAAGCACGGCCGCGGCCGTCCGCGCAAGCACGCCGCGACCCCCGCCGTGGCCCATCGTCGAGGTGGCGCCGCGGCACGCGGAGGGGGTCGTCCCATCCATGGTGGTTCAGCCGATGAGGGGAGGCGCGTGATGGTGGCGCGGCCTCCCCGCCCGCGCTTCCATTCGGCTAAGGTGTCGCCAGAGTTCGTTGTCTGGTCGGAGAGCCTGGCCGGCAACTGGCTCCAACTTCCACGCTTCTTCACAGGCGAACTGCCGACTTCTGGCCCGGGCGGGCTCTGGCTGCAGGCGGACGGCTCCTGCAGCAGGGCCTCTTGGGTTGCGGTCGAGACCTCTGCCGCGGGCAACATAGCCCTGGCCCGCGGCTGGCAGACGTTCGCCCGCGCGCGCGGCCTGGGCAGGCGGTGCACCCTCCACTTCAGGTACGATGGTGAATCGACCCTCTATGTGAGGGTGTTCGGGGAAGATGGTCACCGCGCCGGGTGCTGCCCCGAGAAGAACGACGGTCAGGAGGTGCTCGGCCTTGGCGATGGTCGCGATGAGGATGAGGGCAAGCCTGCCGTCGGCAGCGACCGCGTCTCCTCCAGCTGCGGCGGCTCTTCCTCCGGTGACAGCTGCAGCAGCGGTGGCTATGACCAGCCGCCGCACCCGCTTCGAAGGAGGGAGCGGGTCATCTCGTCGTCGCGCCTCTGTGAAGCGCGTGGAGGGGTCTGGCTAGGCTTGTGGCGTCGCCAAGGGCCTGCCTCTGCGGATTGCTGCAACGCTGCTTTGCTTAGCTTTTTCTTTCTTTCCTGCATCGGAAAATGAAACCAGTATGGGGCCCAGAGGGGCGTGTATCGAACTGTGGTTCTTTGGTTAATGCACTGTGCGTGTCGTTCCCATGCCGTGTTGTTATTTTGCGCAAAGATAACTTAACCTGGTGCGTTTGGGACGCCCTTTCCCTCATGTGGTGCTTGCGTTGCTCGGAAACTGCAAAAAATTTGTTAGGGGGCGCACTAAGAGGTTTGCCGTCCACCCAAGCCTTGACTTGGCACCTTGTATCGCGGTACCCGAGGGGCACATATTAGGAGAGATGTGCCAGCTTCCAGACTCGAATGAGAGTGGCTCGCGAGAAGGCAAAGAGAAGAGAAATGCTCGTGAGGGCACCTGCCTAGCCCCCTCGCGAGGCCCACAAGAGAGAGAACATGAGCAAACCAGAGCCGAAAAAAGCGGTAAAAGGCTAGGGAACCAAATCAGCAACGAACGCCAAGAGCAACTCCGATTAAGGAAAAGTGAGCCAACTACGGAAAGCAAATGAAAAGCCGCGTCCGGCACCTAATCCAGTCTTCAAGTCTTCTCACCAGCGCGGAGCTAAGTGCTGTCCACTAGGCGTGGGAGGGAGCCCCAGGGCCTGAGGCCGGCGCTCCTGAGACTCCGGGGCGTATACAGCCCAACTCATTATTACGTGAGAGTGTCACGGGCGGCGATTCTTCACTGGCACCAGGCCTTCTTCACAGGCTCTAGGCCTTTCTTCTCAGGCTCTGGGCCTTGCTTCATGGATAGAACTTCCGGAGGTGCTGGATGTTCTAGGCGTTATGGACGGGTATCTCGTCCCGCGTCTCCAGGCGCGCTGCTCCCGGCCTGGATACATGGACGACCCTGAACGGGCCCTCCCACATGGGCGAAACCTTGTGCAGCCCTTCCCTGGAGAGGACCCGCCTCAGGACGAGGTCGCCCACCTCGAGCGTCCTGGAGCGGATGTTGTGGCAGTGGTACCGCCGCAGCGCTTGTTGGTACCTCACCGCCCTCAACGCGGCTTCGCGTCGGCGTTCCTCCCCCAGTACGAGATCCATCCCCTGCATGGCGTCCTGCTATGTTTCGTCGAACGCCAGAACCCGCGCGGAGCGATGCTTGACCTCGTGAGGGAGGACTGCTTCGGCTCCGTAGACGAGGAAGAATGGGGTCTCGCCCGTTGGCTTGGTAGTGGTAGTACGGATGGACCACATCACGGACTGGAGTTCGTCGTGCCAGCCCGTGCCGCGGGCCTCCAGCTTCTTCTTGAAGGTCCTGGTTTTGAGACCCTCAGGACCTCAGCGTTGGCGTGTTCGGCCTGACCATTGCTCCTAGGGTGAGCCACCGAAGCGTAGCAGATCTGCGTTCCAAGGTTAGCACAGTAGGTTTTGAAGAGGTTACTAGTAAACTGCGAGCCGTTATCTGTGATGATGCGGTTGGGGACCCCGAAGCAGCTCACGAGGCCCTTGATGAACTTGACAGCAGAGCCGGCTGGAATGGTACGGACGGCTTCCACTTCTGCCCACTTGGTGAACTTGTCGATGGCGACGTAGAGATAGCGGTAGCCCCCTGGCGCTCGTGGGAACGGGCCCAAGATGTCCAGCCCCCAGACCGCGAACGACCATGTGAGCGGGATGGTTTGGAGGCCCTGAGCGGGCTGGTGGATTTGCTTGGCGTGGAATTGGCAAGCTTCACAGGACTTCACCAGCTCGGCTACGTCGTTGAGTGCTGTAGGCCAATAGAATCCGCTGCGGAAGGCCTTGCCGACGAGGGTCCTTGACGATGAGTGATGTCCACAGTCCCCGCTGTGTATGTCAGTCAGCAGCTCCCTCCCTTGGTCGCTGGAGATGCAGCGTAGCGTGACGTTGTTCGGCCGTTTCCTGCACAACTCGCTGTCTTGAATGCAGTACGCCGTGGCCTGTCGGGCCACGTGCTCCGCGTCTTCTTCCTTCTCCGGCAGCGTCCCGTGCATCAGGTACTCCTTGAATTCCTTGCTCCAGCACTTCTCCTGGGGCTCGAGCGCCAAGAGCAGCCGAGCTCCTAAGGTCGGGCCGCAGGCTCGGGCTCCCGCGGCCGGGGGCCGTGGGAGCTCCTCCCGAGGCTGAGTCGTGCTTGAAAGAGGTGGCGTAGCTGATGGCCTGACGAGCCGCTCTTCGAAGATGCCGGGCTCTTGCGGTTGCCGCTTGGATGCTCTCTTGGCGATGTCGTCGGCTTCCTTGTTGGTGCCCCGGGGCACGTGCTGCAGCTCCAGGCCCGAGAACTGCTTTTCCATCTTGCGGACTTCCACAAGGTAGGCCTCCATGTGCTCGTCCTTCGGCTCGTACACTTTCTTGGAGAAGTTGACGAGGAGCTGCGAGTCGCCCTTGACGGTAAGGCGCCTCACCCCAGAGCCGCTGCGACCTTCAGGCCAGCTATGAGGCCATCGTATTCTGCGATATTGTTTGAGACCTTCTCGCCGTGCTGGAAGCAGAGTTGCATGGCGTAGTAAAGCTTTGTCCTGAGTGGGTGAGATGAGCACTGCTCTAGCCCCCGCGCCCTGGTGCGCGAAGGCACCATCGAAATACATGACCCAGCCGTCTGGTGCCTCACTTCCTGGGGAGGTGGACCGGTCTTCTCCTTCCTCAAGAGCCGGGGCATCGGTCCATTCTGCCACAAAATCGGCGAGCGCGGCTCCCTTGATGACCCTGGTAGTGCCGAACTCCAGCAGGAATGCTTGCAGCTCGATGTTCCATTCAGCGACCCTTCTGGCTGAATTCGGGCTCCTGAGTACCCTCTCCAATGGGTAAGATGAGACGACCTTGATGGGGTGGCCCTGGAAGTAGTGTCGCAGCTTGCGCGAGGCCACCAAGAGTGCGAGCAGGAGCTTTTGCGGCATGGGGTAGCGCGCCCTCGCGTCCCGCAGTACGGTGCTGACAAAGTACACCGGGTGCTCGACGAGGGCTGGCACACTGTCGAGGCTCGGGTCCTGCGGAGATTGTGGCATATCCTGAGGTGGAGGGTTTCCTGAGGTCTGGCCGTCCTCAAGAGCTTCTGCGATGCTGCCCTGTTGAGCTTGGTCTTCCACCGCTGATGGCTCTGCTGAGCCTTCCTGACCCTGCGCTGCATCAGCTCCGGCTTGGCACGGCACACACTTGTCTTGGCGCTCCTCCCGGACCGCCGCCAGTGCCGCGCTGGCGGAGTACGGGGTGGTGGCAAGGTAGAGTACCAGAGGCTCTAGAGGTCGCGGTGCCACCATCACCGGAGGGGCTGGTGAGGTATTTCTTGAGGTCTTGGAAGGCCTGGTCGGCCTCCGGGGTCCACTCGAAGGGGCCCTTCTTCTTCACGAGCTTAAAGAAGGGTAAGGGGCGCTCGCCTAGCTTGGTGATGAAATGCCCTAACGCGGTCACCCGCCCTGCTAGCTTTTGCATCTCCTTGAGGGTCTGTGGTGGGCTCATGTCTTCGATGGCCTTGATCTTCTCCGGGTTCGCCTCGATCCATCTATGGGATACGAGGAACCCTAGTAGCTTGCGGGAGGGGACGCCAAACACGCACTTCTCCGGGTTAAGCCTCAAGTTCACCCGGCGCAGGTTCTCTAAGGTCTCTTCCAAGTCTTGAATCAATGTCCTCGCCTCGCGAGATTTGACCACTATGTCATCAACGTAGGCCTCTGTGTTCCTGCCGAGCTGCTGCCCCAAGGCTATGTGCATCAGCCGCTGAAAGGTCGCGCCCGCGTTGCGCAGGCCGAAGGGCATGGAGGTGTAGCAGTACACCCCGCATGGTGTCAGGAAGGCCGTCTTCTCCACATCCTCCACCACCATCTTGATTTGGTGGTATCGAGAGAACACATCCAGGAAACATAGCAAGTCGCACTCGGCGGTGGAGTCGACGATTTGATCGATGCGCGAAGGGGGAACGGATCTTGGGGGCAAGCTTTGTTAAGGTTGGTGAAGTCGACGCACATCCGTCCCTTCCCGCCTTTCTTCGGTACTACTACAGGGTTCGCCAACCAATCAGGGTATCGAACTTCTCTAATGGTACCAGCCGCCTCCAGCTTGCGCGTCTCTTAGACGATGAAGGCCTGCTTCTCAGTGGACTGCCGTCTTGCCCGCTGCTTCACAGGACGCATGTTGGGGCACACCCTCAGGTGATGCTGGATCACCTCTCTCGGGACCCCTACGAGCTGATTGGGCTCCCACGCGAATATCTCCTTGTTTGCGCGCAAAAACCTCACCAAAGCTTCTTCTTGTGCCGGGTCAAGGCTGGTTCCTATGGCAAAGGTGGCTCCCGAAGACCCGTCCGCGTCAACCGAAACCTGCTTGGTCTCCGCCTTGTCTTGGGTGAACAACTGCTTCTTCTTGGCGGGCGCAGTCTCCTTGGCCTCGGGCGTACTGGCGCCGGCTGGCTGCGCTGCTGCCGCGGTTTTGAAGGTGAGCCTGAGCACCGTCACGGCCTCCTTAGTGTCCCCCTTGATGGTGAGGACGCCCTTGCTCCCTGGCATCTTCATGAGGTCATAGGCCGGCTGAGTCGCTGCAATGAACTGAGCGAGAGTCAGGTACCCGAGTATGGCATTGTACGGGAGACCGATGCAGGCGATGTCGAAATCCACCATCTCAGTGCGGTAGTTGTCGCGCATGCCGAAGGTGACGGGGAGGCGGATCTGCCCCAGGGAGTGGGTAGCTCCACCACCCACTCTCGAAAAAGGCTTGCTGCGGTTGAGCCGCTCGGGCGGCACGTGAAGGAGGCGGAAGGCTTCTACGGAGAGCAAGTTGAGGCCGGCACCGCCGTCGATGAGGGTCTTGGTGACGGTCACGTTGCAAATGGTAGGCGTGCAGAGCATTGGGAGCACGCCAGAGTCGGCGGTGGAGCCGGGATGGTCTTCTGAGTCGAAGGTGAGGTCGGCCTCCGGCGCAGCCCAACCTGGCGGAGCCCCCGGGCGCTTGGAGGCTGCCCCAATCTGACAGAAGAAAGGCTTGACGTGGCGATCTGAAGGCGGTGCTTGAGAGCCACCCAGCAGCGCCGCGACTGCGTGGTGCGCCGGCACCGCGTAGCGTGCTATGAAGAGGTTGCGGAGTTCCTCCCAGGACGCCACCATGGATCCCGGGAGGTTGAGCAGCCAGGCGCGTGGCTCGCCGGCGAGGGCCATGGGGAACCAGTTGGCCATGATCTTGCCGTCGCCTCCGGCATCAAGGACGGCCTCCTCGTACGCCTGCAGGAACGGCGCCGGGTCTACCGCGCTGTCGTAACGCGGCGGCATCTCCAGCCTAAACTTGGCTGGCCACTGCACTCGCCGGAGGGCGGTGCCAGGGCTCGGTACCCAGACTCCCTACCGCTGGTGGCGGTCGCAGAGGCGGGTGGCGGCGCACCTGCCATGGGAGCAAAGCACGGCGGCACGGGGCGCAGGTTGGTGGAGAGGAGCTCCGGCGCACCCCTACCTGGCGTGCCAAATGTCAGATGTGGGGTTTCGGCAAACCCTTAAGGTTCGAACACTCTGGTGCCCGCGAAGTCTCTCCCTCCTACCGATCTACGCTCTAGCTCGCTACTATCTTGCAGATGAACTCAATGAAGTCGCAACACAGAAAGACACGAGGTTTATACTGGTTCGGGCCACCGTTGTGGTGTAATACCCTACTCCAGTGTGGTGGTGGTGGATTGCCTCTTGGGCTGATGATGAACAGTACGAGGGTAGAACAGCCTCCTGAGGTTGGGGTGTTCTTGTGCTTGTGAACTTGTGGCATGAGGATTCGATGCCTCTACTGTGGTGGCTAGCTCTACTTATATAGGCCCTGGTCCTCTTCCCAAATATCGAGCGGGAAGGGAGCCAACAACGGCGGGCAAATTCGAAGGGGGACAGCTAGTACAAGCTATCCTGACAAACGCGGTCTTCGCCTGCCAAAAGCTCTGGGATGACGCCGTCTTGGGCTCCACGATGACCTCCGCCTTGCCGTCCCCCTGGTCTTGGTCTCGTTGCACCAATATGGCAACCTTTGCCTGATGCCTCGGTACTCTTCGCCTGCGCTGGCCTCCTTAGTACCAAGGAGGAAATAAGGACGCTGTGTGCACTGGCGCCCGCCTGGCACCCGCTTGGTACCGTTCGTCATGGCTCACGTCACGAGAGCCTCGTGAGGTTTGCCTGGCCTTGATATCTCCGCTCCTCGTGAGCCTGCCTGGCTAGGCCACTCTAGAGGAGGTCTTGCGTCGTCCGCCTCGCGAGGCTTGGACCCTCGCGAGGGTCTTGGGGGCCTTGTTGACGAATATGGGCCGTACGGCCCACTGCCTGGCCACGCTGTGGGCCGCAGGTAGGCAAGTCTGGGGACCCCCGTTCCCGGAACGCCGACAGACATGTGCAGTGCGGAACGCCTGCTGAAACTGATCCCAAGTGGCTACGTAATTCTCCCACCATGAGGCTGCAGATCCATCCAGTTGGTGTGCGGTAAAACACACCTTCTCAGCATCTGTGCAACCTGTGGTGGTCAACTCCCTTCCAATCTTGCGGATTCAACCTCAGAAAATAGGCTAAGTTGTCAACTGGAGGTGGTGGCGGTGGGTTATTGGTGTTGTTCTTGCCTTGGTTCTAGACTAGTAGCTGCATCAAGGCATTCTGCTATTGGATCAACTGAGTGAGCTCCGGTGGGAAGACAAATCCGGGGCATGTCTCGGAGGCATCTGATGGGTTTAGAGGGGAGAGATTAGAATAGAATGAGGTCTAAAGAGAAAGCACTACCCATATGCACATGAGACAAACACATTCATATCACATCACTCAATTCAAACAAGGGCATACAATCGATCTAGCTACCTTTACAAAATACTCGGACTACTACTATATACATGGGGGAATACTACTGATAATATGGTGGTCAACTAGAAATTTTGATTGATGGAAGACTCCATGATATCCGCTCCAGCTTCGTCTTCGTAATCATCATCACTACTATCGGGGTCGGAGTCAGTGTCGTCGATGATGATGTAGTCCTCGGGATGGTCGTCGTCTCCTCCTGGCGCGGGGTCTACCATGAATACTCCTAGCTTCCTCGTCAGGTCTTCATTCTTTTCCACTAGCACCGCGATTTCCTCCTCATAACCGTTGCGTGTAAACTTGAGTTCCTCTTCAAGCTCCATGTTCCTAGTCATCACCTTCTTCAGATCTATCATGCTTGCGCACATTTGGTTCTCCTGGCGATGAATGTGCTGGTTTAACTCCTGGATGAAAGCTGCAATGGACCTATCCCTCCTGGTGCTGATCATCATTGCTCATCTCGGCGCCCACATATCTGATAGATGGTGTCCTTCAGATCCTTGTGATAAATTCCGCCGATGCGTCCCATGGCGATGTGAGCTTCCATGCTCTTTCCTAGACTCCAGGTTGGTGCATCAAAGGAAAACTCTATGGGCTCAGTAACTGGCGTGAATGTCCTCCCTGGTAGAGTGGCGGTGTAGGTCCCGGTGAAGCTTCGTATTCCAATGTTCAAGTACCTTGTGACTTCCTTCAAGTGTCGCCCAAAAGGTGTGTTTTCATCCGGTTGAGTGAACTTGTTCCTTGGGTCCGCCATCCATAGAGTAGAAAATGGAGAGGAGTCGGAAATGAGTAGAGAAGAGAATCCTATGGCTTTTCTTAGTGGTCGCGTCTGTCGGTGTACATAAGTAGGGGCTCTCCTTTTGACCCCTTTACTTGTGCACGGGCAGTCAGAGCCGCGCGCCGCGGCCACACTTAGCATGGCAGAAGAGGGGAGCCAGAGAGAAGCCGAAGCACAAGACGAACAAGGCAACGCCAATACCAGAAACACAAGACAACAAAGGGGCGAGGTGGACTACCCCGGCAAGACCCTTGCCGGGGCGGCCTCCGCGGCCCCCGCAAGAGCCTTGCCGGGGCAGCTTGCCCAATGCGAGCAGAGTGAGCCACCCTTGAGCCCAAGGGTTCCAAACACCGTCAACTATGTTGGAACCAGGGCTCGGGAGGCACCTCTATGGTGGCATGCAGATCTTTGTCAAGATCATAAATACCCGGGATCAGATGAGGACCAGAAGACGGCGACCCTCGGCGGGATCCTAGCCGAGGAAATCCACAAGACCCCCGGCAAGCACCTTGCCGGGGACGACTGCGACGCCACGGCAAGACCCTTGCCGGGCCCCCGCGAGACCCTTGCCGAGGACGTCAGCGGGACCACAGCCAGGCCTGCATCAAC
The DNA here is from genome assembly GCF_002575655.3 of Aegilops tauschii subsp. strangulata. Lineage (NCBI taxonomy): Eukaryota > Viridiplantae > Streptophyta > Magnoliopsida > Poales > Poaceae > Aegilops > Aegilops tauschii. The sequence continues at coordinate 327,997,711 of NC_053041.3, read as the reverse complement.
CAATACTCCGCCGCCGTTCGCATGCAGCTGCCAGCCCAACCAGCTGGGCAGGCACCTGCGTGGCAACATGCGACTTCCAGGTCAACTCAGCAAGCACCTCCGTGGTGGCATGCAGATCTTCGTGAAGGCCCTGCCACCGCGCCACCTCAGCTGCCTGACTACCTACATGGCGCTGCATGCATCACTGGCCTGGGCGCGTGTCGAAGCAAGGCGGAGCGGCGACGGACAGGACAAGCCTCGTTCCCGTCCCCGATAAGGCTAGTGGACACCTAAGTAGCGCATTTAATACGCTTTGTCCAGTAATGCCGGGCGATAAGCTCGCGCACTGTACGCCTTTCCACCTCCTGTGTGCCACTGTGGCAACCCCTTTTCGACTATAAAAGGAGGCTCAAGGCATACTGGAGAGGGATTCGGCTCTTTGGAACTACGCAGCCACCGTAGCTAGTTCGAGAGCTCAAGAACACTCTGAAATACATCCACCAAAGCAGGACTCGGGTTTTACGCATCCTCGCGGCCCGAACCTAGGTAAACGATCCATGTGCTAATTCCTGAACCTGCTCTTCTCACAACGTCGTGCTCGACGACCGTAGAAGGGATCCCAGTGGCCCCATAGGTGTCGTTTCCACCGACATCTTTGGCGCGCCAGGTAGGGGGTGCAGTTGTGAGAATCAGGTTCAGCAGCCAGCTTAGCAGTTCCTCGTGGCCATGGTTTCTAAAGAAGAAGACGGCCAAGAGAACGGCGCCGCCTGCAAGCGCGAAGGGCGCCGGTGCGGCGACAGGAAAGCTAAGTCATGCCAAACTTTGAATATTTCCTTTTTATATAAGGTTATTCCCCTCGGAGATCTTGTTCTTTGTATGGAAAACCTGCACGCAAAGGGGCCCTCCCGCAATTGGCAACGCCCTTGTTCTGTTTCGAGTCCGCTCAATAGCTCAAGCGGCCGCATCGAGAGTGGCATGGTAGCCTTCCGCAATTGGCAACGCTCTCGATTCTGACTCGAGTCAAGCTCGACAGTTCGAGCGGCCGCGTTGAGGGCAGTAAGGTGGTTCGCCCGGCAGCAAGCACACCCGGCAGGCCATTGGGGATCCATCCTCAAGACGCCGCCCTGGGTTTATGTGCTGGCAAGCCTACCAAGTTAACGTAGGGTGGACATACAAAGGAAGATTGAATAGGGAAATAACATGCATTGTATTGAAAATACTGTAGAGTTATATTACATAAATTGTTACCGCGGTTCCAACTAAAGATAGAAATTGTCTTGGTCATGAACCTGCAGCGGCAATGAGAAACAGGGTGCCTAATCCCGGCGCTAGCCCTCCACCCTCTGGATTCCGTCGATGCGGCTGATGATGGGCTTGATACGCTCCTTGAGGGCCGCGATGTCTGCATCCTCCGGCAAGCTCTCTACCGTGGCTTCAAAGTCGAGGTCAGGATTCCAGTGCGCCACCTTGGCGAGGACCTTGGTCATGGCACCCCGGCAAAGCCTCCGGGACTCATCGGCCAGGGAGGCCGCCCGATTGGAGTGAAGCTGCTCCAGGGTTCCGAGGACACCCTCGAAGAAGACGGTCAGCTTGGCGTTGGGCCTCACGTTACGCTCCGGGGTATACCTCACATTTGGCATCCCCATGGTAGCCAGCTGCATGGAGATCCTGCCGGCGACGTCCTCGAGGCACCCAACCCAACGATTCTCACGCTCCACAAAGTCTTTGTGGTTGGCGGTCTCGTTCTTCCGCGCCTGCTTCTCGGTCTCCAGATCCTTGGCCAGGGTCTCGTCCCGTGCCTTGCCCTCCGACAGCATCCCCTTAAGACCCTCCAGCTTCATCTTGAGGTCTTTGATGGAGTTGTTGGCCTCGGAGAGCTCCCCAGCCCTGTTGAGGACCGCGCCTTGCGCCTCAATCAGGGCACCATTGAGCGTGTCCTTCTCCTTGGCCAGCTTCTGGGCCTGGTCCCTCAGTCCGTCCTGCTCCACCTCTAGCTCCTTCACCTTGTCGGCGTGAACCAGAGCCTGGGCATCGAGTGCCTCCCTGTGCCTCTGCTCCAGCTCCTAGGTCCGTTGCACGACGAGCTTCACCACCTCCTCATTCTTGCCGCGGAGCGTTGCGACAACCTTCTCCTCGCGAGCGGCAAGGTCCTCCTCCTGGGAGTTCAGCGCGGCCTGGTGCTGGGCTCGAGTGGCCTCGGCTGCGGCGACCAGGTTCTTCGCCATCTCCTGGGCCTTCTTGATGTCGGCCTGCTTCATGGTGAGCTCAACATCACGCTTGGTCAGCTCGCCCTGGGCGGCCTTCAGCTCCTCACAAGCTTGGCGGAACCAAGTTTGCGTCTCGGTGACGCGTCCCTTGAGGTTCGCATCCGCTTTGTCAACCGTTGCCATCCTGGACTTGCCCTTGTCCAGGCGGGCACGGTGGAGTGCCTGAAGCTTCCGAAAGTTGGGGCCCATGGCCTGGAGAAGCCGCTCCTCCTGGGAACCGTCGCCACCGGCGCTCGGGTCGTCCACAACCTCGAGCCCGGCGGCGGCAAGCACCTCCTCGTCGAACACCTCGCCCTCGACGGGCGCCCTGGAGCTCGACGCCCCTGGAAGGTGGGCGAACAAGTCATCGCTCACCCTCAGGTACCTGCCTGAGCTAGAGGCAGCGGAAGAAGAAGGTTGGTCATAAACCACCTCCTCCTCGGCAGCGGCCTTGCCGGCCTCCTCGGCAGCAGCCTTGCCGGGCTCCCCGGCATGCCCCTTGGCAGCGTCCTCAGTGGCACCCTTGGCGGTCTCCTCGGCAGCAATCTTCTCAGCCTCCGCCGCGGCATCCTTGGCGACATCTTCGATGACGGTTTCAATGTCCTCTGGGTCCACCGAGGGGAGATCTAGATACCGAGAAGGGGATGAGGCGAGGCCAAGACCAAGATTCAGAAAGAACAGAAAAGGAACAGGGACGGAAAGCGAGTGACTTACCAGTGCCGGGTTGGGAAGCAGAGGTCCCCTCCCCGCCAACATTGGACGCTGAGGCGAAGCCACCAGCGCCCGAGTTCGCCTCCTCCTCCTCCGTGTGTATGGGCTTGGTGCTTGGCGCCCTTGCCGGGGACGCACCTCGGGGCAGCGTGCTTCATGGGGGCGGCGTGTTGGGAGTAGCCCTCTGTGGCTCCTCCTGCTGCTGTCCTCCTCCTGCAAGCACGGCAAGGTCAGCACCAAGGGATCATGCCCCCAACGCACGTTGACGAGGGGTGAGTGATGAACTTACGCTGGGGGCTGTGTCGGGGGCTGCTGTCAGGACTGCTCAACACCACCAGCGGTGTGCCGGCAGCGCCTGCCGGGGGCTGGCCGCCCGCCAAAGCCTTGGCCCTCTTCACCCTCTGGGCCAGCGTCTCCGCGTCCCTGCAAAGATGAAAACAAGTCAAGATAAGTGGCAAGGTCTGAGGAGACGGAGATGACAGAAAGGAAAAAAATACTTACTCATCCTCCACCTCCTCCTCTGCTGCCTTCCTCTTCCTCCTTGGGCTGAGGGAACCGAAGTCGAAGATGACCTCCACGTCATCGTCTGCCGGAGGAGGGGAAGCTGATGGAGTCCGGGGGCGCTTGGACGAAGAAGAGGCAGTTGCTTTCTTCCTCGCTGTCGCGGCCTTCACCAACTTCTTCGCCGCCGCGGCCCTTGTCTGGCGCCCGGACCCCTCCTGGACTTGCTGCGGTTGTACAGTCCTGCCGGGCCGGACTGGCTCACTGGAGGTGGCCCGCCGCAGGACCCGCCCTCTCCCCGTGACTGGAGGGTCGACAGCCTCGGCCTCCTCCGACGACGACTCGTCGACCACATCTTCGACGAGAGGGGCCCTGGTGCCGGCGCTGCTGGGCTCCCCAGCAGACTCCACCCACTGGGCGAGCTCCTTTTCCTCCGCCTCCGCCGCGGCCTTGTCCTCCACGCCACCGGCGCTGCCGACCTCCTTGGCGAGCTCCGCCTCCGCCACCCTGGCAGCAATGTAGTCCAGCTCCTCCTAGGTGGTGTCCTGGATGAGCCGCGGCTCGGCGCTGACGTACTTCTCGTCCAGGGTGTCAAAAAACTCCTGCACCTGATCCTCCGGCGGCTCGGCCCAACTTGGGATGAGGCCGTGCGCGTTGAACTCCGGCATCATGGTGATGATGTCATTTCGACGTGAGTTTCAGCGGGACCATCCATCCCGGCACCTTAAACAAGGGCCCCTTGGCGACCTTGCCGGCCTTTGCGGCAGCCCTCGCGGCCTTGCCGGACCGCTCGACCTCGCCGTCGCAGTTCACATCGAGCTGGAAGAGCCGCTGGCAGAAGTGGGCGTGCCCCATCACCGTGAGGTTGTGGTCCAGGCAGGGGCGGAGCCTCATGATGTCGGCGGCGTTCGTGAAGAGCCAGGCCGGCCTCCCCTTGTTGTGTAGCGGAGCGATTTGGCAGCGGATGAAATCCGCCCCGATCATCTCAAGGGTGAGCCCGGCCTCGGTGAGATGAAGAATCCTGGTGGTGGCGACCGTGAGCGTCTTGTCGTTGACGTCAACATCGCTCCAGTCGCTCCTGCGGACCGGCGGTGCGTGGCGAACCCGGCAAAAGTCCATCGGATCCTTCTCTTCAATCCAGCACCACCGGCCCCGCCACTCCTCCCACCTCTCCTTCCGGGCGCCGTCCGGATATGTCCCTTTCTCCTAGGTCCTTGGAATCTAGGCGACACAACCGGAAATGGCGCCCCCCTTTTGGATGCGAGGGAAGAAGTAGTGGCGGAAGAGCGCCGTGTTGGGGTGCACCCCGGCAAAACCCTTGCAGAGGTGCGGAAAAAGAGCCATGCATGCCACAGCATTTGGAATAATATCCAAAAGGCGGAAGCCAAAGGTGTGCATGATGTCACTGAAGAAATCAAAGAAAGGGGGGCAGAGCCCGCAGGAGAAGTAATCAACGAAGATTGGGTACCGACTCGGGCCGGCTTCGGCGAAGGCGGCGGGGATGATGCGCGTGGCCGGGTGCCCCGTCGTCTCGCTTCCCGTCTTGCACCCCCACAGGTGCTTGAAGTAGTTCCGGAGTTCGACTGCGTCGACCGTCGATGGGAACTAGGCGTGCTACGTCCGCCGCACCGCCAGCTCGCTCTGCGACGGCTCCTTCTCCCCGGCGTCCTTGGCCACTCCCTTGCCTCTGCTGGTCTTGGGTGCCATGGCGGCTGCGGGTGGCGAGGAATGGAGAATGGCGAAGGCGCGGCGGCGGCGAGTGAAGGCAAGAGCTTGAGAAGGAGGAAGAAGGGGACGGCGGTTCCGAGATTGGGGAAAGCACGAAGGGTAAATGAGCAGCGCACCCACGGTTATTCCTTTTTACGGGGAAGGCGCGGGCCGCCTCTTTTCCCATTAACCACGATGTGACGCATGCGTGCGGGAACCACCCCACGCATGACCCCCACGTCAAGCATGACCCTCCAAGTCGCGCGTTCAACGCGGGTCGTGGGGAAGCGCAGTGGACGAGAAGTTACTGCCGTAAAAATCCTGCCCCGACTGCCCGCGCACCATTCTGGGCCTGGCCCAACAACGTGTCGCGCTTATGTGTGGCCCTGGCCCGGGGGCTCCTGTCGGTGTACAAAAGTAGGGGCTCTCCTTTTGACCCCTTTACTTGTGCACGGGCAGTCAGAGCCGCGCGCCGCAGCCACACTTAGCATGGCAGAAGAGGGGAGCCGGAGAGAAGCCGAAGCACAAGACAAACAAGGCAACGCCAAGACCAGAAACACAAGACAGCAAAGGGGCGAGGTGGACTCCCCCGGCAAGACCCTTGCCGGGGCGGCCTCCGCGGCCCCGCCAAGAGCCTTGCCGGGGCAGTTTGCCCAATGCCAGTAGAGTGAGCCACCCTTGGCCCAAGGGCTCCAAACGCCGTCAACTACGTTGGACCCAGCGCTCGGGAGGCACCTCTGTGGTGGCATGCAGATCTTTGTCAAGATCATCAATACCCGGGATCCGATGAGGACCAGAAGACGGCGACCCTCGGCGGGATCCTAGCCGAGGAAATCCACAAGACCCCCGGCAAGTGCCTTGCCGGGGATGACTGCGACGCCACAACAAGACCCTTGCCGGGCCCCCGGCAAGACCCTTACCGAGGACGTCAGCGGGGCCACAGCCAGGCCCGCATCAACCAAGACTCCGCCGCCGTTTGCATGCAGCTGCCAGCCCAACCAGCTGGGCAGGCACCTTCGTGGCAACATGCGGCTTCCAGGCCAACTCAGCAAGCACCTTAGTGGTGGCATGCAGATCTTCGTGAAGGCCCTGCCACCGCGTCACCACAGCTGCCTGCCTGCCTACATGGCGCGGCATGCATCGCTGGCCTGGGCGCGTGTCGAAGCGAGGCGGAGTGGCGACGGACGGGACGGGCCTCGTTCCCGTCCCCGATAAAGCTAATGGACACCTAAGTAGAGCATTTAATGCGCTTTGTCCCATAATGCCGGGCGATAAGCTCGCGCACTGTACGCCTTTCCACCTCCTGTGTGCCACTGTGGCAACCTCTTTTCAACTATAAAAGGAGGCCCAAGGCATACTAGAGACGGATGCGGCTCTTTGGAACTACGCAGCGACCGTAGCTAGTTCGAGAGCTCAAGAACACTCTGAAATATATCCAGCAAAGCAGGACTAGGGTTTTACGCATCCTCGCGGCCTGAACCTGGGTAAACGATCCGTGTGCTAACTCCTGAACCTGCTCTCCTCACAACCTCGCGCTCGCCAATCGTAGAAGGGATCCCAGTGACCCCATAGGTGTCGTTTCCACCGACAGCGTCCTACAGTCAGTGTGTGCTCTGATACCATCTTGTAGGGATTCGACCTCAGACGGTCAAATCTTTGTGTATAAGTGTCATCCCTGGATCGGTAATGCTGACACACATAGTACTTGAAGGATTTATAACAGAGTGCAATCACACACTCTCAAAAGAGAACTTATTACAATAATATGGCTTAAGGCCAACTAAATAAGATAACTGCGGAAGCATCGAAGGTAAAATGAGTCCATCAACTCCAACGGCATAGCTGAGTGCACGACAACGACCTAGCGCACCTTACTCTTCGTCTGAAAAGTCTGCAACATAATACGTTGCAGCCCGAAAACGGGTCAGCACATGGAATATGCTGGCAAAATAACACTGTAGAGCAATGAACAAGATAAATGCTAACACTACATGCATATATGGCTGGTGGAGGCTCTACGGTTATCATGTTTTTGCGAAAAGCCAATTTTTTTCCTACAACAAAGGAATATATTTTGTTTAACTATCATGGTGGTTGATAATATATTGAGAATGGAAACCCCATCTCAATCCCAAAATTAAATAGTTAACAACCCAACAAATTAATTTAGAATGATGAGATCAAATCAATAATTCAAGTACCAGATACTCAAGATGTCCATAACCTGGGACATGGCTAACCATGATTAGTTTTTGCACTCTATAGAGGTTTGCACACTTTTCCCCACAAGACTCGATCTCCTACGTTGGTTTTCTCGCACTACATGGTGTTTGAGAAACGGATGATCGAGACACAGTCTTTCAGAAGCATTAACTCTTTCGATGGGTAGACCGTACCACCTACAACCCCTACATCTGCTAGTTTACCACTGAAAGAGGTTACACAACCTACTCAACTATGCCAGAGCCCATAATGGCTTGTGGCTGCACACGGAAGTTTCTAGCATGAATAATCTTATGATCCCTTTGAGCTTGGGTGGCGAACCATAGGATGATCACACGGATTCCCCGGGGTCTCCTTGGACAACACTGGATTCCCCAGGTGCCCACAAACAATCCACCCAGATGTGTGTTAAAGTAGCCACCTTAAATAAACCCTTAGTTAACATTAATCTCTCACATCTGTCATGAATCACTCAAACCAATCCACGTCTACGAGCATAGCATAGCAATATAACATAGCCTAGAAGTAACTCCCGGGGTTTGAATAAAAGGGCAATAGGTACTACCTCAACTACTACTTCCCAATACCCACATGTTATCAATCCTACTCATGCAACATTTGAGGGTTGAAACTAATGCATAAAAACTGGGTAATAAAGGGATATGATCAAAGTATTACTTGCCTTGCTGACGATCTGCAAACCCTAGATACTCGTAGTAGCACGCTTCGCACTCCGGAAATTCTATCGCAAACAAACAATAGCATACATAAGCACTCAAGCATAGATACAATGGTAAAACTCAGATGAGAAAAATCAAATCTGATAGTTCACCTGAAGAGCTTCGATTTGCAAAAAGAATCAATCGAATCCGAGCTATGGAACTAAAACTTCGTTCAAAAGAAATTCGAATTCAAATCTGCTTGATACCAAATTTTAAATTGTCAAAACCATGTTCAAGTTGATTAACTGGAAAGAGGGGTTCGAGACGAAGATTTTGGCGTTGGTTTCACTGGATTTGGAAGAACGGTTTAAAAGTTGCGTGGGTTTGAAGATTAGGGGCTAATCTGCGATAAAAATAATTGTGGATAGGTCCCTGGCGAAAGAAACAGAAAAAGAAAAATCTATCGGGCAGACGTCCGCTAATAGAGACAAACGAACGAATTCGTTCGTTATAAGAACTAACGAACGAACGTTCACAGAATAGATCTAACCGAAGAAAAACCGTTCTTTAAAAAAACCTAATTAGATCTAGGGTTTACCGAAATAAACCGACGAAAAACTGGACAAAAACCGGTCGGCGGCAGCGGATCCGAACAGTGGCGGGGCGGCATGGTCAATGGCAAGGCGGCGGGGCTAGGCAGGGCTCGGGCGGCGGCGGCGTGCGACGGCGCAGCAGCAGCACCAGTGGCGGGCGGCGGCGCGGGCTGCAGCGGCGGTGGCGGGGGCGGCTCCGGCGGCTCGGGACGGGGTGCAGAGGAGCGGCGGCGGCGGCTACTTATAGGAGGGGGGGCGGCCTCGGCTTGCAAAAGGGGGCACGGGCGGCGGTGTCCGGGCGGGACACGGCGGCGTGGCTCGGGACTCTGTCCCGAGTCGAAGAGGGAGGCGGCGGCGCATTGGGCCGGCCTGCTCGGCTGGGCCGTTGGCCCAGTCAGGCGAAACATAAAAAAAAAATTCCGCCGAAGAAAAAAAGCCTACATAAATATAAAAGAAATTCTAAAAATGGCAAAAAAAACAATTTTCACCGTTTAAATAAAATACTTAGAACAAAGTGAACATTTTTCGGGCCTAAGAATGCAATTTTGAAAAATGCATTTTTTCTAATTCAAATAAATTAGCAATAAAAGTCCAAATAAAATATTTATTTGATTTTAACATTTTTCCGCCAATATTTCTTTTATTTTGGAGAAGTCATTTTATCTCCTCTCATTTATTTTTAATATTGGAAATACTTTGGAGAGAAAAATTATTAAAATCAAAATGATCCTTTCTTTCAAATTTGAGAAATTCAAATATGAAATTTTTGTGAAATCCCCAACTCTCTCCATGGGTCCTTGAGTTGCTTAAGATTTCTAGGATCACACAAAAATGCAAGTAAAATATGATATGCATATGATGACCTATGTATAACATCCAAATTGAAAATTGGGATGTTACAAACACTTTCCAAGGAATTTATTATTTGTCAACATAAAGTAAATTTCATTTCGGGACTGGGCATCCCTAATACCTTTGCCTTACTCTCGTGCAATGACAAGTGAATAAACACTCATCGTGAGAATAACATATCTAGCATGGAAATATATTAGCCACCCCTAGCGTTTCATGAGCGGTACGAGCACACAAAAGAGAAATTTATTTTTAAAATTAGAGATGGCACATACAAATTTGCTTAGAACGGCAAAATAATACTGCATATAGGTAGGTATGGTGGACTCATGTGGCAAAACTAGTTTAAAGGATTTTGGATGCACAAGTACTGATCATACTTAGTGCAAAATGAAGGCTAGCAAAAGATTGAGAAGCGACCAACCAAGAAACGAAAAATCTCATAAGCGAGCATTAAGCATAATTAACACCGAATAATGCACCACAAGTAGGATGTAATTTCATTGCATAACTATTGACTTTCGTGCTTGCATAGGGAATCACAAACCTTAACACCAATATTCTTACTAAAGCATACTTAATCATCAACATAACTCACATATCACATCATCATATCTCAAAACTATTACAAGGAATCAAGTTTACTTTGTCCAATGATCTTCATGAAAGTTTTTATTATATCCTTCTTGGATATCTATCACTTTGGGACTAATTTTCATGTGTTGCTTTTGATAAGCACAAATAAAAATATGTGAAGATCATGAGCATAATATTTCTTTCTCTCAAATTAATTTAAGTGAAGCAAGAGAGAATTTCCTAACTCTCAAATAAATCTGAGTGAAGCATGAGAGCATTTCTTCAAAAATACTAAAGCACACCGTGCTAAAAAAGAGATAAGTGAAGCACTAGAGCAATTCCATAGCTCATAAAGATTTAAGTGAAGCATAGAGAGCAATTCTAACAAGTCATGGCATAATTTTGGCTCTCTCAAATAGGTGTGTCCAGAAAGGATTCAAGACTTAAAAAAACAAGCAAATACTCATATCGTACAAGACGCTCGAAGCAAAACTCATAATATGTGACGAATAAAAATATAGTTCCGAGTAAAATACCGATGGTCGTTAGAAAAAAGAGGGGATGCCACTCGGGCATCCCCAAGCTTAGTTGCTTGCTTCTCTTTGGACAATAGCGTGGGATGCCATGGGCATCCCCAAGCTTAGGCTCTTCTTACTTCTTATTCTTTCATCCATCATAACATCACCCAAAACTGAAAACTTCAATCACACAAAACACAACAAAACCTTTGTGAGATCCGTTAGTATAAGAAAACAAATCACTACTATAAGTACTATTGCAAACCATTCATATTTTATTCTTGCATTATATCTACTATATTCCAACTTTTCTATGGCAAAAAACCATAGAGTCATCAAAACAAGCACACAACGCAAAGAAAACAGAATCTGTCAAAAACAAAAAAATCTGTAGCAATCTAGATATTTCGAATACTTATGAAACTCCAAAAATTCTGAAAAATTAGGACCACGTGCAATTTGTATATTAATCTTCTGCAAAAAGAATTGGTATTTTATCATGCTTCTGTTAAAATGAGAATTATTTTCGTGAGCGCAAAAGTTTCTGTTTTTTAGCAAGATCAAATCAACTATAAACCAACATAATCCTAAAGGCTTTGCTTGGCACAAATACTAACTAAAACACAAAAAACACAATCATAACAGTAGAATAATTGTGCAAACACTCAAGAGCAGAAAGCAAAAGACAAAATTAAATTTTATTCATTGGGTTGCCTCCCAACAAGCACTATCGTTTTACGCCCTTAGCTAAGCATAAAGCAAAGGATCTAAGTATTGTCATCTTTGTTTCTAGATCCATAAGATGCCCTCATGATTGATATGGTAGCCTAATTCTTGTTCTAGGGAAGTGTTCCATACCCTTCCTTAGTGGAAATTGAATTTAATATTGCCTTCTTTCATATCAATCACGGCACCAATAGTACGTAAAAATGGTCTACCAAGAATAATTGGACAAGACAGATTGCGATCAATATCAAGAACAATAAAATCTATGGGCACATAATTCCTATTTGCAAGAATAATAACATCATAAATTCTTCCCATAGGCTTTTTAATAGTAGAATCCGCCAAGTGCAAATTTAAAGAACATTCTTCGATATCGATAAGACCAAGCACATCACAAAGAGATTTAGGAATTGTAGAAACACTAGCACCCAAGTCACATAAAGAAAAACACTCATAATTTTTAATCTTGACTTTGATGGTAGGTTCCCATTCATCATGTAATTTTCTAGGAATTGAAACTTCTAATTCCAATTTTTCTTCCAAAGCTTTCATCAATGCATCAACAATATCTTCAGTAAAAACAATACAATCAATTAAAGAGCAACTATCATAATTAAAGTCTTTGTAATCCAAAAGAGTGGGCACATCTAGTTAAAGTTTTGACCTCATCAATTTTCTCAACAAGATTTTGACCCTCCAAATTATCGGGACGCCTTCTAGCTAAAGTTGACTCTTGTCAGGCCCTTTTTCATCAATCTTAATTTTACTAAACAAAGAATCAATAGAAGAAACACCAATCATTTTAAGATATTCATCATTTTTATCCTCTAACGAGATTGGTTTAGCGGCCATTTGATTTACTAGGGTGGCTTGTGCACCGGATATTTTTCCTAACAAACTTTTAGCAAAAGCATACTTAGATTGGAGATTGCAAACTTCTCTACTAATATCATCAAGTTGTTTTGTTATAGCATCTAGCACAACGGAGTTCTCCTTAAGTTCTTCGGTAAAATATTTATTATGCTCAAATTATGTAGTCATATATTCCTTGGTACTTTTCTCAATTTCAAGCAAAATATTGGGGAAGGAACATCATAATATTTTCTTTGAGGCATCATGACTATGCAAACAAGAAAGCACGCAAAAACATATCTGACGAGAAAACGACGAACGAAAAACAGGGCGAATAAAATGGCAAATTTTTGTGAAGTGGGGAGAGGAAACGAGAGGCAAATGGAAAATAATGTAAATTGCAAGGAGATGAGATTTTTTATTAGGAACCTGGTAGATGTTGATGATGTCTCCCTGGCAACGGCGCCAGAAATTCCTTTTGATGTCTGCTAGAACTACGTCGGTATTTCCCGAAAGAGGAAGGAATGATTCAGCACAGCAACGATAGGTATTTCCCTCAGTGATGAGACCAAGGTTATCGTACCAGTGGGAGAACCAAGCAACACTACGTAAACGTCACCTGCACACAAATAACACATACTCGCAACCCGACGTGTTAAAGGGGTTGTAATTCCCTTTCGGGCAATGGCGCCAGAAATTGGCAAGTGGACGTGAGAAAGTTGTAATAGATTGAATAAATGGATCGCAAATAAGATAAAGTGCAGCAAGGTATTTTTGTATTTTTGGTTTAATAGATCTAAAAATAAAAGCAAATAAAAAAATAGATCATGAAGGCAAATATAATAAAGAGGAGACCCGGGGCCGTAGATTTCACTAGTGGCTTCTCTCGAGAAAAATACCAAACGGTGGGTAAACGAATTACTGTTGGGCAATTGATAGAACTTCAAATAATCATGATGATATCTAGGCAATGATCATTATATAGGCATCATGTCCAAGATTAGTAGACCGACTCCTGCCTGCATCTACTACTATTACTCCACACATCGACCGCTATCCAGCATGCATCTAGTGTATTAAGTTCATGGAGAAACGGAGTAATGCAATAAGAACGATGACATGATGTAGATAAGATCTATTTATGTAGAAATAGACCCCATCTTGTTATCCTTAATAGCAACGATACATACATGTCGGTTCCCCTTACGTCACTGGGATCAAGCACCGTAAGATCGAACCCATCACAAAGCACCTCTTCCCATTGCAAGATAAATAGATCAAGTTGGCCAAACAAAACCCAAATATCGGAGAACAAATATGAGGCTATAAGCAATCATGCATATAAGAGATCAAAGAACACTCAAATAACTTTCATGGATAAAAAGATAGATCTGATCATAAACTCAAAGTTCATCGGATCCCAACAAACACACCGCAAAAAGAGTTACATCATATGGATCTTCAAGAGACCATTGTATTGAGAATCAAAAGAGAGAGAGGAAGCCATCTAGCTACTAACTATGGACCCGTAGGTCTACAAATAACTACTCACACATCATCGGAGAGGCACCAATGGGCATGATGAACCCCTCCGTGATGGTGTCTAGATTGGATCTGGTGGTTCTGGAACTTGCGGCGGATTGATTTTCGTCGACTCCCCTAGGGTTTCTGGAATATTGGGGTATTTATAAAGCAAAGAGGCGGTGCGGGAGGCCCCCGAGGTGGGAACAACCCACCAGGGCTCGCCTGGGCCTCCAGGCGCGCCCTGGTGTCTTGTGCTCACCTCGGGCTCCCTCTTCGGAACTTCTTTGGTCCACTGGATGTCTTCTGGTCCCAAAAAATCCACAAAATTTTTTCCTGCATTTGGACTCCGTTTGTTATTGATTTCCTGCGATGTAAAAAACATGTAGAAAACAACAAATGGCACTGGGCACTATATCAATAGGTTAGTACCCAAAAAATGATATAAAATGACTATAAAATGATTGTAAAACATCCAAGAATGATAATATAACAGCATGGAACAATCAAAAATTATAGATACGTTGGAGACGCATCTATATTGTGGCTGTTTTGAGGAAGGTATATGGTGGGTGTATGGTACCGGCGAAAGTTGCGCGGTACTAGAGAGGCTAGCAATGGTGGAAGGGTGAGAGTGCGTATAATCCATGGACTCATCATTAGTCATAAAGAACTCACATAGTTATTGAAAAAATCTATTAGTTATTGAAACGAAGTACTACGTGCATGCTCCTAGGGGGATAGATAGGTAGGAAAAGACCATCGCTCGTCCCCGACTGCCACCGATAAGGAAGAAAATCAATAAATAAATCATGCTCCAACTTCGTTACATAATAGTTCACCATACGTGCATGCTACGGGAATCACAAACCTTAACACAAGTATTTTTCCAATTCACAATTACTCACTAGCATGACTCTAATATCACCATCTTTATATCTCAAAACAATCATAGGGAATCAAACTTCTCATAGTACTCAATGCACTTTATATGAAAGTTTTTATTATACCCCTCTTGGATGGCTATCATATTAGAACTAAATTTATAACCAAAGAAAATTACCATGCTGTTTAGAGACTCTCAAAATAGTATACGTGAAGCATGAGAGTTCAATAATTTCTATAAAATAAAGCCATCGACGTGCTCTAAAAAGATATAAGTGAAGCACTAGAGCAAAAGTGCCTAGCTCAAAAGATATAAGTGAAGCACATAGAGTATTCTAATAAATCACGATTCATGCGTGTCCCTCTCAAAAGGTGTGTACAACAAGGATGATTGTGGCAAACTAAAAGGCAAATACTCATATCATACAAGATTCTCCAAGAAAACACATATCATGTGGTGAATAAAAATAGAGCCTCAAGTAAAGTTACCGATAGACGAAGACGGAAGAGGGGATGCCTTCCGGGGCATCCCCAAGCTTAGGCTCTTGGTTGTCCTTGAATATTACCTTGGGGTTCCTTGGGAATCCCCAAGATTAGGCTCTTGCCACTCCTTATTCCATAGTCCATCAAATCCTCACCCAAAACTTGAAAACTTCACAACACAAAACTCAATAGAAAATCTCATAAGCTCCTTTAGTATAAGAAAATAAATCAACACTTTTGGTCCTGTTGTGAACTCATTCTTTATTTATATTGGTGTAATATATCTACTGTATTCTAACTTTTCCATGGTTCATACCCCCCGGATACTACCCATAGATTCATCAAAATAAGCAAACAACACATAGAAAACAAAATCTGCCAAAAACTGAATAGTCTGTAGTAATCTGGATAGTTCGAATACTTTTGTAAGTCCAAAAATTCTGAAATATTAGGACAACTTAGGAAATTTTTATATGAATCTTTTGTAAAAAATCAGAATTTTATCACGCTACTGTGATTTTTAAATATTCTGGGACTGGGCGCAAAAGTTTCTGTTTTTCAGCAACATCAAATCAACTATCACCGTAAGCCATCCCAAAGGTCTTACTTGGCACAAACACTAACTAAAATACAAAAACACATCTAACCAGAGGCTAGATGAATTATTTATTGCAAAACAGAACCAAAAAGCAAAGAACAAAAATAAAAATGGGTTGCCTCCCAACAAGCGCTATTGTTTAGCACCCTTAGCTAGGCATGAAAACACAAATAGATCTAGATATTATCATGTTTGGTATGCGATTCTTCAATTGCACACTTGTAATCCTTAGGAGATTATTTGGTTTTATCAATTATCAAACTCCTAGGCAAGTAATCAAGAAATTCACTCGTGGCAATCGGTTCCTTAATAATATCGAAAAAATTGGGATGAACACTTATTGTTTTGAGATCTTCATTTTGTTTACTAGAAAATTCACCCTTATTCTTAGGAACGTAAATAAACTCGGTAGTCTTAGTAGGAGTGTCGGATTTTGGGCTCCGGCAAAACCCTTAAGGTTCGAACTCTGGGGTGCGCGTGAAGATCTCTCCCTCACAGATCACGCCCTCACACACTTCGCGATCTCTAGGCTAGGCACGACGAACTCACAACACACGAGACAGAAGATTTATACTGGTTCGGGCCACTGTTGTGGTGTAATACCCTACTCCAGTGTGGTGGTGGTGGATTGCCTCTTGGGCTGAGGATGAACAATACAAGGGGAAGAACAGCCTCCTGAGGAGACGTGTTCTTGTGCTTTGTGTGGGTGAGGATTGCTCAAGGTCAGTTCGAGCTGCCTCCTACTGTGGTGGCTAGTCCTATTTATAGAGGCCCCGGTCCTCTTCCCAAATATTGAGCAGGAAGGGATCCCACAACGGCCAATTTGAAAGGGGATAGCTAGTACAACTCATCCTGACAAAAGTAGTCTTCGCCTGCCAAAGGCTCTGGTAGTGACGCCGTCTTGGGCTCCACGGTGACCTCTGTCTTGCCGTCCTGCTAGTCTTGGTCTCGTTGCACCGATATGGAAACCTTTGCCTCATGCCTTGGAACTCCTCGCCTGCGCTTGCCTCCTTAGCACCAAAGTGGAAACAAGGACACTGTGTGCGCCGGCGCCCGCCTGGCTTTGGTCGTCATGGCTGACGTCATGAGAACCTCGCGAGGTTTTCCTTGCCTTGATCTCTTCGCCCCTCGTGAGCCAGCCTAGTGAGGCCACTCTCGAGGAGGTCTTGCGTCGTCCACCTCACGAGGCTTGGCCCCTCTCGAGGGTCTTGAGTGCTCGTTGGTGAAGATGGGCCGTACGGGCCCGCTCGCAGAGCCACGCCGTGGGCCGCAGGCAGGCAAGTCTGGGGACCCCCGTTCCCAGAACGCCGACAATAGCCCCCGGGCCCAAGGCGCGCTCGGACTTGGCTTCGAGGCGAAGCCAAAGGGCAAGTGCGGAGCGCCGCGAGCCCCAACAGCCTGCGGCCCTGGTCGACGTGTGGCAGTTGATTGGACGTGGGCATCTCCGCGTCCCCATGCTGCCTCGGCAACTGCCCGACTTGACGAGTCTCTGCTGCATGCAAGGAAAAACCATCATTACCTGTGATCGTGGGGGCGCTGGTTGGCCTTCTCCTGCTATAAATGGGGGGGGTAGAGCCCCTGTCGCCCATCTCCTCCCATTCCGCTCGCTTCTCCCCCTCTGCTCCATTGTTAGTAGCGACACCAATGGTGCCCATCCGAAGGTTTTCCGCTGCGGAGAAAGGAAAAGCTCCCCGCGATGAGCCAGGGCCACTTCCGCCAAAGAAGGGGCGGGTCCATCGCCGTGACGTGGTGGTGATGCAGGAGGTGACCAGGCCTTGGTGCGAGCGTCCTCCCCCAGGGTATCCATTACCCCTGTACGCCCAAGCCGTAGGCTCAGGAGGAGGAGGCGATGAGCGGCGCCGCCCACGCCGCAGCCATGGTCGTCGCACTGCGGTGGCGCGCGTTGCCGCCCCCGGAGCCCACGCTGCGGACTGCTCGCGCGAACTCGTGCTGTGGGCAGCGATGCCTTCGAGCACTTGGATCCGCTTCCCTTCCTTCTTCTCTGCCGAGATGCCGCCGAGGAGGCCTCTCGAGCTTTGGCTGCAGCATGCCGACTGTGACGCGCCGGCGACCGGAGCGGAAGTCGAAGCCGTCTCCCCGGGCAAGATCTTCATGACCCGAGGCTGGGGTGAGGTCACTAGCGTGTGCCGCACGGAAGGCGCCCTCGCGATCCACTTTGAGTACGATGGCGCCTCCATGTTGTCCTTCAAGGTCTTTGACGCGGAAGGCCGCCGCCTGTAGTGCTGCTCTGGGAGGGGCCATCGGGCCGTCACCGGAGAAGGGGCAGGGCCTGCTGCCCATGGCGCCAGCGGCTCCTCCGAAGGTGGCAGCGACGCTTGGGAGTCCAGCGACTCCCCGTAGGGGCGCGTAAAGGGTCCGCAATTTCCTTTGTTGATATTATCCTTGTTGTGGAATGGTGCGTGTGCCTGTCCCGTTCCAGCTTGGTTTCCCTTTTCTAACCTTGCAACGGCTTGGCGCTCTACGCTGACAGGTCCCGGTCCCCAGGCAGGCTTCAGCCGTCGCTGGTATGCCAGGTCGCGATGCCGTGGTTAAGGCCAGGAGGTGAGCGGCCCGAGGTCCTGTAAGAGCCCCTGAGTCGCGATGCTCAGGAGGTCCCCTTTAGCGTGCAAGCGGCCGCCGAGAGGTAGGAAAGGGAGACTACGTTGCCGTAACGGGGCAACACAAATGAGAATCCTGTGGGTAGCGATTGGTTGACCCGAGCGTGGAACTTATCTTGGTAGTTACAGGTCGGTCCTTCACGAGGCGCCAGGCTCGTGCGTAGGTGGTTGTAGCATAGCTAGGTCCGGCCCGTACGGGTCTCTTCCCCACGCTCTCCTTCGTGCTCTACGTCCTCAGGTCCCGGCCCTCGAGCGAGCTGAGCTGACGCTGGTATGCCAGGTCTCGATGCCGTGGTCAAGGCCAGGGGGTGAGTGCTGGAGAGCAAGTAAGAGATCCTGAGTTGCGATGCTCAGGAGCCCCCCTTTTAACGCGCAAGCAGATCACATGGGAGAAGAGGGAGCCCGCGGTGCCGCCCGCTGTGGTCCTCAAGAGGTTCCTGCAAACCAGCACGAAGGAGGGCGCAGATTGCCATTATGATTGCCGCCCGGCTGCTGGTCGCTCCGCAAGGTAGCGGAGGCACTGAGGGCCTGGTGAGGTGACACGCACGGGGCGTGCCGCGGTCCAGAGCTCGACCGCTCAGATTTATCGACGTTGCAGGGACGGACCCATGCGCAAGCGCCGTGCCGGTGTGAGCAGCTTCCATGGTGGGTGACAATCGAGCAGGTGATAGTCATAGATAGATTAAGCATGGAAAGCAAACTGGCTCAAGTAAATGCAGGGAAGATACATGCCACTCGGTCAGGCCCGAGCGGCTTGGGGATGATGCAGCCCGAGGGGCGCCCCCAGCAAGGTAAGCTAACGACATAAAAAAAGAGGATACATGCCACAGGGATGGACCCACGCGGCCTGGGAATGATGCAGCCCGAGGGGCGCTCCCAGCTAAATAAACTTGGAAAATGTCACCTGGTTCTGTTGTTGAAGAAATGTTGAGGCAGCTGAAGATGCGTGGCGAAGGGGTTACTTCTCATGAGCCACCGGGGCCTTGAGCCTCAGGAAGCTCCGTGGGTCCGGGTGGTTCCTTCAGGACCGTCTCCATCTCCGCTAGGACGGCGAGGTGCCTGGCCTGCTGAGAAGCCAAGATGCTCCGCAAGTTGCGCTGGAAGGCAGATACCACGCTCGGCATGCCGAAGGACTTGTGAACGTAGCTGTGAGATGGCCCCTCGCAGTGTCCCACACGCGAAGGCCAGAAGAGCTCCTGAGACGCGGCCCTGTTGAGCCCTGGGACATCGACGCAGACGCGCAGCCCAGCATCCTCGCCTGGATGGGGAGCTGCGCCCAGTGAGCGGCGGTCGCCGCGCATGGCTCTCGCGTCTTGCAGTTCCTTAGTGGTCTTGGCGATGAACTCCTGAGCGCTGGGCGCCCCTCACCATGTGTCCTCCTGAGGGAGACGTGCCGCGAAGCACGCCTCCAAGTGGTGCCTGAGCGCCTCCCTCGTGACGTTGGCAAGGTCTGAGGCCCTCCAGAAGAGATCCCCCGAGCCCTCTGCCCAAGGAGGGCCCCGGGCACGCCTTCCTATGCAAGGGAGGGAGGCGCCCCAGGTGCGGGCGCTGATCCTAACGAGGTACCACTCACGACGCCACCCTCCTGGGGTCCTGCACGGAGTAGCTACTTCTTCTTCTTGGGGACAACCTCAGGAGGGTACCGAGCTACACTGTTGTCGGGGTCTTCGATTGACGCTGCTTGGAAGGCACGCTCGAGGGAGCACACCGCATCTCTTTCTTCGCAGGGGACTGTGATGATCCCTCCGCTCCCTGGCATCTTGAGGACGTCGTAGCCGTGGTGCGTCACCGCCATGAACATGGCCAGGGCTGGATACCCGAGGATGGCATTGTATGGCAGACGGATGTGTGCGACATCGAAGTCGGTGAGCTCGGTGCGGTAGTTGTTGCGTTCTCCGAAGGTGACAGGGAGGCAGACCTGCCCTATCGATGTGGTGGAACCGTCGGTCACTCCTGAGAAGGGCTTAGTGGGCTGAAGCTGATCGTAGGGCACTTGGAGACTGTCGAACGTGTCGACGAACAAGACGTTGAGCCCTGCACTGCCATCGATGAGGGTCTTGATGACTTGTACGTTGCTGATGACGGGTGAACAAAGCATCGGGAGAGCGCCAGCGGTAGCCGCGCACTTGAGCTGATCTGCCGAACTGAAAGTGATGGAGCACTTGGAGCACCTGAGCGGGCAAGTGGCCTCGAGCTTGGGAAGGACTGTGTTCACCTCGCGAGCAAACTGCTTCAAGATTCACTGTGAGGCTGGGGCTTGAGCTCCGCCCAAGATGCAGGCGATAGCACGCGGCCCCTGGAAGCCCCCGACCCCCTCGTCTTGATGGTGGTCGTCGTTCCTTCTTGGTGGGGGCGGCAGCGGAGGAAGCCCAGCATTGCCATGAGGACGGTCCTCGCGAGGCTGATCCCTCCAGGAACCCTCGCGAGGTGGATCCTGCCAGCGGTCCTCATGAGGCCGGTCGCGCCACTCCTGGCACGGGCCACGGTCGTCCCAGCGTCCTTCGACATGTCCTCCTCCTCGGTCGTAGCCTCGGTCGTTGCGCTCGGGGGGTCGACTGAAGCGTCCGTCGCGAATGGCCCTGAGCTCTTGACAATCGTTGGTGTTGTGCTTGTGCACGTTGTGGAAGGCGCATAACGGCCGGCTGCTCTAGGATGACTCAGGCTTGTCCCTACCGCGCTTCGTTTCCGGCTCCGCCGCGAGCACGGCGACTCCCTTGCGCTTCACGTCCTTGGCCTTGGATTTCTTTTCCTTCGGGTCGGCAGCTGGGAGCTCGAGGTGGGAAAGGCGCCCTTCCTCAGCCCTTGCGCACTTGGTCGCCAGGTTGAACAGCTCCAGGGATGTGCACAGCTCCTCGTGGATGGCGAGCTCCTCCTTCATCTTGACGTCGCAGACGCCATCGAAGAACGCCGAAATGATGGCCTCGTCCGTCACCTTGGGGATCTTCAGACGAACGTTGTTGAAGCGCTGGATGTACTTCTGGAGTGTCTCTCCTGGTTGTTGCTTGATGCGGCGCAGGTCACCCACGGACGGGGGGCGGTCGCGAGTGCCCTGGAAGTTGGCGACGAAGTGGTTGCGCATCTCGTCCTAGGAGGAGATCGAGCGTGGAGGCAGGTTCAGGCGCCACGAGCGAGCGCCGTCCTTGACCACCATGGGGAACCAGTTCGCCATGACTTTCTCGTTGCCGTTGGCTGTCTCGATGCTTTGCTCGTAGAGCTGCAAGAACTCCGCAGGGTCGGGGGTGCCTGTTGGGGATCGTTGCAGAAATTAAAAAAATTCAACGCATCACCAAGATCAATCTATGGAGTTTAATAGCAATGAGAGGGGAGTGCATCTTCATACCTTTGAAGATTGCGACACGGAAGCGTTACAAGAACATGGATGAGGGAGTCGTACTCGTAGCGATTCAGATCGCGGTTGATTCCGATCCAAGCGCCGAACAACGGCGCCTCCGCGTTCAACACACGTGCAGCTCGGTGACGTCTCCCACGCCTTGATCCAGCAAGGAGAGAGGGAGAGGTTGGGGAAGACTCCGTCCAGCAGCAGCACGACGGCGTGGTGGTGTTGGAGCAGCGTGATACTCCGGCAGGGCATCGCCAAGCTTCGCGGGAGGAGGCGGAGGTGTTGGGGAGGGGGAGGGCTGCGCCTTGGATGTGGTGCAGCTGCCCTCCCACCCCCCCTCTATTTATAGGGGCAAGGGAGAGGGGGGCCTGCCCCCTCCAGATGGATCTAGAGGGGGGGCAGCGGCCAAGGGGGGGAAGGCTTGCCCCCCAAGCCAAGGGGGCGCCCCCTTTAGGGTTTCCCCCAAACCCTAGGCGCATGGGCCCTAGGGGGTTTTGGCGCCCAGCCCACCTAGGGGCTGGTTCCCCTCTATATTCAGCCCATAGGGCCCTCCGGGGCTGGTGGACCCTCCTGGTGGACCCCCGGAACCCTTTCGGTGGTCCCGGTACAATACCGATAGACCCCCGAACACTTCCGGCGACCGAATAAGGACTTCCCATAGGGCCCTCCGGGGCTGGTGGACCCTCCTGGTGGACCCCCGGAACTCCTCGTGACGTCCGGGATCTCATCCGGGACTCCGAACAATATTCGGTAACCACGTACAAACTTTCCCTATAACCCTAGCGTCATTGAACCTTAAGTGTGTAGACCCTACGGGTTCGGGAGTCATGCAGACATGACTGAGACATCTCTCCGGCCAATAACCAACAGCAGGATCTGGATACCCATGTTGGCCCCCACATGTTCCACGATGATCTCATCGGATGAACCGCGATGTCGAGGATTCAACCAATCCCGTATACAATTCCCTTTGTCAATCGGTACGTTACTTGCCCGAGATTTGATCGTCGGTATCCCAATACCTCGTTCAATCTCGTTACCGGCAAGTCACTTTACTCGTTCCGTAATGCATGATCCCGTGACTAACTACTTAGTCACATTGAGCTCATTATGATGATGCATTACCGAGTGGGCCCGGAGATACCTCTCCGTCATACGGAGTGACAAATCCCAGTCTCGATCCGTGCCAACCCAACAGACACTTTCGGAGATACCTGCAGTGCACCTTTATAGCCACCCAGTTACATTGTGACGTTTGGTACACCCAAAGCATTCCTACGGTATCCGGGAGTTGCCCGATCTCATGGTCTAAGGAAATGATACTTGACATTAGAAAAGCTTTAGAAAACGAACTACACGATCTAGTGCTATGCTTAGGATTGGGTCTTGTCCATCACATCATTCTCCTAATGATGTGATCCCGTTATCAATGACATCAAATGTCCATGGTGAGGAAACCGTAACCATCTATTGATCAACGAGCTAGTCAACTAGAGGCTCACTAGGGACATGTTATGGTCTATGTGTTCACACATGTATTACGATTTCCGGATAACACAATTATAGCATGAACAATAGACAATTATCATGAACAAGGAAATATAATAATAACCAGTTTATTATTGCCTCTAGGGCATATTTCCAACAGTCTCCCACTTGCACTAGAGTCAATAATCTAGTTACATTGTGATGAATCGTACACCCATAGAGTTCTGGTGTTGATCATGTTTCGCTGGTGGAAGAGGTTTAGTCAACGGATCTGCGACATTCAAATCCATATGCACTTTACAAATATCTGTCTCCATTTTGAACATTTTCACGAATGGAGTTGAAGCGACGCTTGATGTGCCTAGTCTTCTTGTGAAACCTGGGCTCCTTGGCAAGGGCAATAGCTCCAGTGTTGTCACAGAAGAGAGTCATCAGCCCCGATGCATTGGGAATAACTCCTAGGTCGGCAATGAACTACTTCATCCAGATAGCTTCATGTGCTGCCTCCGAGGCTGCCATGTACTCCGCTTCACATGTAGATCCCGCCACGACGCTTTGCTTGCAACTGCACCAGCTGACTGCCCCACCATTCAAAATATACACGTATCCGGTTTGTGACTTAGAGTCATCCAAATCTGTGTCGAAGCTAGCATCGATGTAACCCTTTACGACGAGCTCTTCGTCACCTCCATAAACGAGAAACATATCCTTGGTCCTTTTCAGGTACTTCAGGATGTTCTTGACCGCTGTCCAGTGTTCCATGTCGGGATTACTTTGGTACCGTCCTACCAAACTTACGGCAAGGTTTACATCAGGTCTGGTACACAGCATGGCATACATAATAGACCCTATGGCCGAGGCATAGGGGATGACACTCATCTTTTCTTTATCTTCTGCCGTGGTCGGGCATTGAGCCGTGCTCAATCTCACACCTTGCAATACAGGCAAGAACCCCTTCTTGGACTGATCCATATTGAACTTCATCAATATCTTATCAAGGTATGTGCTTTGTGAAAGACCTATGAGGTGTCTTGATCTATCTCTATAGATCTTGATGCCTAATATGTAAGCAGCTTCTCCAAGGTCCTTCATTGAAAAACACTTATTCAAGTATGCCTTTATGCTTTCCAAGAATTCTATATCATTTCCCATCAATAGTATGTCATCCACATATAATATGAGAAATGCTACGGAGCTCCCACTCACTTTCTTGTAAACACAGGCTTCTCCATAAGTCTGTGTAAACCCAAACGCTTTGATCATCTCATCAAAGCGAATGTTCCAACTCCGAGATGCCTGCACCAGCCCATAGATTGAGCACTGGAGCTTGCATACCTTGTCAGCATTCTTAGGATCGACAAAACCTTCCGGCTGCATCATATACAATTCTTCCTTAAGGAAGCCGTTAAGGAATGCCGTTTTGACGTCCATTTGCCATATTTCATAATCGTAGAATGCGGAAATTGCTAACATGATTCAGACGGACTTCAGCTTCGCTACGGGTGAGAAGGTCTCATCGTAGTCAACTCCTTGAACTTGTCGATAACCCTTAGCGACAAGTCGAGCTTTATAGATGGTAACATTTCCATCCGCGTCTGTCTTCTTCTTAATGATTCATTTATTTTCTATCGCTCGCCGATCATCGGGCAAGTCTGTCAAAGTCCATACTTTGTTTTCATACATGGATCCTATCTCGGATTGCATGGCTTCTAGCCATTTGTTGGAATCTAGGCCCCAATTGCTTCTTCATAGTTCGAAGGTTCACCGTTGTCCAACAACATGATTTCCCGGACAGGGTTGCCGTACCACTCTGGTGCGGAACGTGTCCTTGTGGACCTACGAAGTTCAGTGGTAACTTGATCATGATCATCATCTTTAACTTCCTCTCTAGTTGGTGCAGGCATCACAGAAACATTTTCTTGTGATGCGCTACTTTCTGGTTCGAGAGGGGTCATCTCATCAAGTTCCACTTTCCTCCCACTTACTTCTTTCGAGAGAAACTCTTTCTCCAGAAAGGACCCGTTCTTGGCAACGAAGATCTTGCCTTCGGATCTGAGGTAGAAGGTATACCTAATGGTTTCCTTAGGGTATCCTATGAAGACGCATTTTTCTGACTTGGGTTCGAGCTTTTCAGGTTGAAGTTTCTTGACATAAGCATCGCATCCCCAAACTTTAAGAAACGACAGCCTAGGTTTCTTTCCAAACCATAATTCATACGGTGTCGTCTCAACGGCTTTCGACGGAGCCCTATTTAAAGTGAATGCGACAGTCTCTAAAGCATAACCCCAAAATGATATCGGTAGATTGGTAAGAGACATCATAGAACGCACCATATCCAATAGTGCGATTACGATGTTCGGACACACCATTACGCTGAGGTGTTCCAGACAACGTGAGTTGTGAAACTATTTCGCATTTCCTTAAGTTTGTGCCAAATTCGTGACTCAAATATTCCCCTCCACGATCTGATTGTAAGAACTTTATTTTCCTGTCACGTTGATTCTCAACCTCACTCTGAAATTCCTTGAACTTTTCAAAGGTCTCAGACTTGTGTTTCATTAGGTAGACATACCCATATCTACTTAAGTCATCAGTGAGGGTGAGAACATAACGATAGCCACCGCGAGCCTCAACGCTCATTGGACTGCACACATCAGTATGTATGATTTCCAATAAGTTGGTTGCTCGCTCCATTGTTCCGGAGAACGGAGTCTTGGTCATTTTGCCCATGAGGCATGGTTCGCACGTGTCAAATGATTCATAATCAAGAGACTCCAAAAGTCCATCTGCATGGAGTTTCTTCATGCGTTTGACACCAATGTGACCAAGGCGGCAGTGCCACAAGTATGTGGGACTATCATTATCAACCTTACATTTCTTGGCATTCACACTATGAATATGTGTAACATCACGTTCGAGATTCATTAAGAATAAACCATTGCCTAGCGGGGCATGACCATAAAACATATCTCTCATATAAATAGAACAACCATTATTCTCGGATTTAAATGAGTAGCCATCTCACATCAAACGAGATCCAGATACAATGTTCATGCTCAAAGCTGGCACTAAATAACAATTATTGAGGTTTAAAACTAATCCTGTAGGTAAATGTAGAGGTAGCGTGCCGACGGCAATCACATCGACCTTGGAACCATTCCCGACGCGCATTGTCACCTCGTCCTTCGCCAGTCTCCGCTTATTCCGCAGCTCCTGCTCTGAGTTACAAATATGAGCAACTGCACCGGTATCAAATACCCAGGAGCTACTGCGAGTGCTGGTTAGGTACACATCAATAACATGTATATCACATATACCTTTGGTAGTGCCGGCCTTCTTATCCGCTAAGTACTTGGGGCAGTTCCGCTTCCAGTGACTGTTTCCCTTGCAATAAAAGCACTCAGTCTCAGGCTTGGGTCCATTCTTTGTCTTCTTCCCGACAGCTTGCTTACCGGGTGCGGCAACTCCCTTGTCGTCTTTCTTGAAGTTCTTCTTACCCTTGCCTTTCTTGAACTTAGTGGTTTTATTCACCATCAACACTTGATGTTCCTTTTTGATCTCCACCTCCGCAGATTTCAGCATTGAATATACCTCAGGAATGGTCTTTTCCATCCCCTTCATATTGAAGTTCATCACAAAGCTCTTGTAGCTAGGTGGGAGCGACTGAAGGATTCTGCCAACGACCGCATCATCCAGGAGATTAACTCCCAGCTGAGATAAGCGGTTGTGCAACCCAGACATTTTGAGTATGTGTTCGCTGACAAAACTATTCTCCTCCATCTTACAACTGTAGAACTTGTCGGAGACTTCATATCTCTCGACCCGGGCATGAGCTTGGAAAACCATTTTCAGCTCTTGGAACATCTCATATGCTCCGTGCTTCTCGAAACGCTTTTGGAGGCCCGGTTCTAAGCTATAAAGCATGCCGCACTGAACCAGGGAGTAATCATCAACACGTGTTTGCCAGGCGTTCATAACGTCTTGGTTTGCTGGGACGGATGCTGCACCTAGCGGTGCTTCAAGGACATATGCTTTCTTGGCAGCTATGAGGATGATCCTCAAGTTCCGGACCCAGTCCGTATAGTTGCTACCATCGTCTTTCAGCTTGGTTTTCTCTAGGAACGCGTTGAAGTTGAGGTTGACATTAGCGTGGGCCATTTGATCTACAAGACATATTGTAAAGATTTTAGACTAAGTTCATGATAATTAAGTTCATCTAATCAAATTATTAATGAACTCCCACTCAGACAGACATCCCTCTAGTCATCTAAGTGATACATGATTCGAGTCAAACTTGGCCGTGTCCGATCATCACGTGAGATGGACTAGTCATCATCGGTGAACATCTTCATGTTGATCGTATCTGCTATACGACTCATGTTCGACCTTTCAGTCTCTTGTGTTCCGAGGCCATGTTTGTACATGCTAGGCTCGTCAAGTCAACCTAAGTGTATTGCGTGTGTAAATCTGGCTTACACCCGTTGTATGCGAACGTTAGAACCTATCACACCCGATCATCACGTGGTGCTTCGGAACAACGAACCTTCGCAACGGTGCACAGTTAGGGGGAACACTTTCTTGAAATTTTAGCGATGGATCATCTTATTTATGCTACCGTCGTTCTAAGCAAATAAGATGTAAAACATGATAAACATCACATGCAATCAAATAGTGACATGATATGGCCAATATCATTTTGCTCCTTTTGATCTCCATCTTCGGGGCGCCATGATCATCTTCGTCACCGGCATGACACCATGATCTCCATCATCGTGTCTTCATGAAGTTGTCTCGCCAACTATTACTTCTACTACTATGGCTAACGGTTAGCAATAAAGTAAAGTAATTACATGACGTTCCAGTTGACACGCAGGTCATAAATAAATTAAGACAACTCCTATGGCTCCTACCGGTTGTCATACTCATTGACATGCAAGTCGTGATTCCTATTACAAGAACATGATCAATCTCATACATCACATATATCATTCATCACATCCTTCTGGGCATATCACATCACATGACACTTGCTGCAAAAACAAGTTAGACATCCTCTAATTGTTGTTGCAATTTTTTTACGTGGCTGCTATAGGTTTCTAGCAAGAACGTTTCTTACCTACGCCAAAACCACAACGTGATATGACAATTTCTATTTACCCTTCATAAGGACCCTTTTCATCGAATCCGATCCGACTAAAGTGGGAGAGACAAACACCCGCTAGCCACCTTATGCAACTAGTGCAAGTCAGTCGGTGGAACTTGTCTCACGTAAGCGTACGTGTAAGGTCGGTCCGGGCCGCTTCATCCCACGATGCCGCCGAATCAAGATAAGACTAGTAACGGCAAGTAAATTGACAAAATCGACGCCCACAACAACTTGTGTTCTACTCATGCATAGAAACTACGCATAGACCTAGCTCTGATACCACTGTTGGGGATCGTTGCAGAAATTAAAAAAAATTGTACGCATCACCAAGATCAATCTATGGAGTTTACTAGCAACGAGAGAGGAGTGCATCTTCATACCTTTGAAGATCACGACACGGAAGCATTACTAGAACGCGGATGAGGGAGTCGTACTCGTAGCGATTCAGATCGCGGTTGATTCCGATCCAAGCACCGAACAACGGCGCCTCCGCGTTCAACACACATGCAGCCCGGTGACGTATCCCACGCCTTGATCCAGCAAGGAGAGAGGGAGAGGTTGGGTAAGACTCCGTCCAGCAGCAGCACGACGACGTGGTGGTGTTGGAGCAACGTGGTACTCCGGCAGTGCTTCGCCAAACATCGCGGGAGGAGGAGGAGGAGGTGTTGGGGAGGGGGAGAGCTGCGCCTTGGATGTGATGCGGCTGCCCTCCCACCCCCCTATATTTATAGGGGCAAGGGAGAGGGGGGCTGGCCCCCTCGAGATGGATCTAGAGGGGGGGCGGCGGCCAAGGGGGGAGGCTTGCCCCCCAAGCCAAGGGGGGCGCCCCCTTTAGGGTTTCCCCCAAACCCTAGGCGCATGGGCCCTAGGGGGTTTGGCGCCCAGCCCACCTAGGGGCTGGTTCCCCTCTATATTCAGCCCATAGGGCCCTCCGGGGCAGGTGGACCCTCCCGGTGGACCCCCGGAACCCTTTCGGTGGTTCCGGTACAATACCGATAGACCCCCGAACACTTCCGGTGACCAAATAAGGACTTCCCATATATAAATCTTCGTCTCCGGACCATTCCGGAACTCCTCGTGACACCCGGGATCACATCCGGGACTCCGAACAACATTCGGTAACCACGTACAAACTTTCCCTATAACCCTAGCGTCGTCGAACCTTAAGTGTGTAGACCCTACGGGTTCGGGAGTCATGCAAACATGACCGAGACATCTCTCCGGCCAATAACCAACAGCGGGATCTGGATACCCATGTTGGCTCCCACATGCTCCACGATGATCTCATCGGATGAACCGCGATGTCCAGGATTCAAGCAATCCGGTATACAATTCCCTTTGTCGATCGGTACGTTACTTGCATGAGATTCGATCGTCGGTATCCCAATACCTCGTTCAATCTCGTTACCGGCAAGTCACTTTACTCGTTCCGTAATGCATGATCCCGTGACTAACTACTTAGTAACATTGAGCTCATTATGATGATGCATTACCGAGTGGGCCCAGAGATACCTCTCCGTCATATGGAGTGACAAATCCCAGTCTCGATCCGTGCCAACCCAACAGACACTTTCGGAGATACCTGTAGTGCACCTTTATAGCCACCCAGTTACGTTGTGACGTTTGGTACACCCAAAGCATTCCTACGGTATCCGGGAGTTGCACGATCTCATGGTCTAAGGAAATGATACTTGACATTAGAAAAGCTTTAGCAAACGAACTACACGATCTAGTGCTATGCTTAGGATTGGGTCTTGTCCATCACATCATTCTCCTAATGATGTGATCCCGTTATCAATGACATCCAATGTCCATGGTCAGGAAACCGTAACCATCTATTGATCAACGAGCTAGTCAACTAGAGGCTCACTAGGGACATGTTATGGTCTATGTGTTCACACATGTATTACAATTTCCGGATAACACAATTATAGCATGAACAATAGACAATTATCATGAACAAGGAAATATAATAATAACCAGTTTATTATTGCCTCTAGGGCATATTTCCAACAGTCTCCCACTTGCACTAGAGTCAATAATCTAGTTACATTGTGATGAATCGTACACCCATAGTGTTCTGGTGTTGATCAAGTTTTCGCTCGTGGAAGAGGTTTAGTCAACGGATCTGCGACATTCAAATCCGTATGCACTTTACAAATATCTATGTCTCCATTTTGAGCATTTTCACGAATGGAGTTGAAGCGACGCTTGATGTGCCTGGTCTTCTTGTGAAACCTAGGCTCCTTGGCAAGGGCAATAGCTCCAGTGTTGTCACAGAAGAGAGTCATCGGCCCCGATGCATTGGGAATAACTCCTAGGTCGGCAATGAACTACTTCATCCAGATAGCTTCATTTGCTGCCTCTGAGGCTGCCATGTACTCCGCTTCACATGTAGATCCCGCCACGACGCTTTGCTTGCAACTGCACCAGCTGACTGCGCCACCATTCAAAATATACACGTATCCGGTTTGTGACTTAGAGTCATCCAGATCTGTGTCGAAGCTAGCATCGACGTAACCCTTTACGACGAGCTCTTCGTCACCTCCATAAACGAGAAACATATCCTTAGTCTTTTCAGGTACTTCAGGATGTTCTTGACCGCTGTCCAGTGTTCCATGCCGGGATTACTTTGGTACCGTCCTACCAAACTTACGGCAAGGTTTACATCAGGTCTGGTACACAACATGGCATACATAATAGACCTATGGACGAGGCATAGGGAATGACACTCATCTTTTCTTTATCTTTAGGATGTTCTTGACCGCTGTCCAATAGCGCAGGAGCTCGTGCACCATGAGGAGCGCGGCCCGCGCGTCCGTGGGAGCGTGACGAGCGTGAGACGACGAACCAGCGGGGGTCAGCGACGGAGTGGCGGTGCGACCATCCCGCCGCACCGAGGGGTGCAACGAGGATGCTTGCTACTCGTTCCCCGCCGGGCCGGTGGCGGCGTTGGCGACGGGAGACGGATAACGACGGGGAGGCCCGCCGACAGGAGCCGTCTGAGCGACGCGGGCGGCCCGGCGCTCAGCGCGGGCGCGACGAGCGTCTGACATGGTTGCGATGAAGCGATGGGACGCAGATCAGCGAAGTAAAAACTCCGGCGCACCCCTACCTGGCGTGCCAAATGTCAGATTTTGGGTTCCGGCAAAACCCTTATGGTTCGAACTCTGGGGTGCGCGCGAAGATCTCTCCCTCACAGATCACGCCCTCACACACTTCGCAATCTCTAGGCTAGGCACGACGAACTCGCAACACACGAGACACAAGATTTATACAGGTTCGGGCCACCGTTGTGGTGTAATACCCTACTCCAGTGTGGTGGTGGTGGATTGCCTCTTGGGATGAGGATGAACAGTACAAGGGGAAGAACAGCCTCCTGAGGAGAGGTGTTCTTGTGCTTTGTGTGGCTGAGGATTGCTACTGTGGTGGCTAATCCTATTTATAGAGGCCCCAATCCTCTTCCCAAATATTGAGCGGGAAGGGATCCCACAACGACCAATTTGAAAGGGGACAACTAGTACAGCTTATCCTGACAAAAGTAGTCTTCGCCTGCCAAAGGCTCTGGTGGTGACGCCGTCTTGGGCTCCACAGTGACCTCCGTCGTGCCATCCTGTTGGTCTTGCTCTCGTTGCACCGATATGGAAACCTTTGCCTGATGCCTTGGAACTCCTAGCCTGCACTTGCCTCCTTAGCACCAAAGTGGAAACAAGGACACTGTGCGCGCTGGCGCCCGCTTGGCTTTGGTCGTCATGGCTCACATCATGAGAACCTCGCGAGGTTTCCTTGCCTTGATATCTCCGCCCCTCGCGAGCCAGCCTGGTGAGGCCGCTCCCGAGGAGGTCTTGCGTTGTCCGCCTCGCGAGGCTTGGCCCCTCGCGAGGGTCTTGAGTGCTCGTTGGTGAAGATGTGCTGTATGGGCCCGCTCTCAGAGCCACGCCGTGGGCCGCAGGCAGATAAGTCTGGGGACCCCCGTTCCCAGAACGCCAACGAGGAGGAAGATTTTGAGTAGTTTTAACGGAGGAAAAAGCAAAACACATGTTGGTAATAATGTCTTCTAGTTTGCCAATTCTAGTAGAATCTTGATATGTCTTTTCATTAACTATGGGTTCCTTTTCTCTAAGATTCTTTAAAGTAACTCCTACTTTAGATCCATATTGAGTAATATGATTATGAATATTTTTATCCAAATTTTCAATCAATTCTATGGTAGCAATTTTATTCTCAATAATATCAAGCCTTTGCATCACATGTTCCAAGGTTAAAATAGTTCCATTGATACAATGAGGTGGTGGGCCTAACAAGCTATCATAGCATTGTAGGAATCAAAAGTGTGGCTCCCCAAGAAATTCCCCCCGGTAATGGTATCTAGAACATATCTATTCCAAGGAGTAATGCCGACATAAAAATTGTGAAGAAGAACGGCAGTAGATTGCTTTCGAGTAGATCTATTCTGAAAATTGCAAATTCTATACCAAGCATCTTTTAAATTTTCTCCCTTCCTTTGTTTAAAATTGAGGACTTCATTATCAGGAGTGCTAACAATGATGGGAGGACTAGCCATGAAAGCAAGACAAACGATCTAACGCACGAGCAAACAAAAGGCAAATGAAAAAAAAAGAACAGACGAGGGGCAAAGAAAAGGCAAATTTTTTCGAAAATCATTTTAGAAGTGGGGGAGAGGAAAACGAGAGGAAAATGGCGAATAAATTAATGCAAGATATGATAGTTTATGATGGGTACTTGGTGTGTCTTGACTTGGCGTAGATCTCCCCGGCAATGGCGCCAAAAATTCTTCCTGCTACTTCTTGAGCTTGCATTGGTTTTTCCCTTGAAGAGGAAAGGGTGATGCAGCAAAGTAGAGATAAGTATTACCCGCAGTTAGAAAACCAAGGTGTCAATCCAGTAGGAGACAATGCACAAATCACCAATACCTTCACAAACAATCAAACAACTTGCACCCAACGCGATAAAGGCGTTGTCAATCCCTTCACGGTTACTTGCAAAAGTAGATCTGATAGAGATAGATGAAACTAAACAAACGGTAAAGTAAATATTTTTGGTATTTTTGGTTTATAGATCGGAAAGTAAAAGATTGCAAAATAGTAGATCGGAAACTTATATGATGGAAATTAGACTCGGGGGCCATAGGTTTCACTAGAGGCTTCTCTCAAGATAGCAAATAATATGGTGGGTGAACAAGTTAGTGTCGAGCAATTGATAGAAAAGTGCAAAGTGATGATGATATCTAAGGCAATGATTGTGAAATATAGGCATCACGTCTGGGTCAAGTAGACCAAAATGATTCTGCATCTACAACTATTACTCCACACATCGACCGACTCCTGCCTGCATCTAAAGTATTAAGTTCATGAAGAACAGAGTAACGCATTAAGTAAGATGACATGATGTAGAGGAATAAACTCAAGCAATATGATGTAAACCCCATATTTTTATCCTCGATGGCAACAATATAATACGTGCCTTGCTGCCCCAACTATCAATGAGAAAGGACACCGCAATATTGAACCCAAAGCTAAGAACTTCTCCCATTGCAAGAAAAACCTATCTCGTTTGCCAAACCAAACCGATAGTTCGAAGAGAATTACAAAGATACCAATTCATGCATAAAAAAATCAGAGAAGATTCAAATAATATTCATAGATAAGTTGATCATAAATCCACAATTCATCGGATCTCGACAAACACACCGCAAAAGAAGATTACATCCGATAGATCTCCAAGAACATCAAGGAGAACATGATATTGAGAATCAAAGAGAGAGAAGAAGCCATCTAGCTACTAGCTATGGACCCGTAGGTCTGTGGTAAACTACTCACGCTTCATCAGAAGGGCAATAGAGTTGATGTAGAAGCCCTCCGTGATCGAATCCCCCTCCGGCAGGATGCCGGAAAAGGCACCTAGGTGGGATCACACGGGAACAGAAGGTTGCGGCGGTGGAAAAGTGTTTTCGTGGATACTTTTGGTGGTTTCAGAATATTTGTGAATATATAGGCTGGAGAATTAGGTCATGGGAGTCACGAGGGGCCCACAAGGCAGGGGCGCCCCCTACCCCCCTGGGCGCGCCCTCCCCCCTTGTGGCCGCCTCGTGGCTCTTCCGACTTGATCTCCAAGTCTCTGGGGTGTCTTCTAGTCCAAGAAAAATCATCGCGAAGGTTTTATTCCGTTTGGACTCCATTTTGGTATTCCTTTTCTACGAAACTCAAAAACAAGAAAAAAACAGAAACTCGCACTGGGTTTTAGGTTAATAGGTTAGTCCCAAAAATAATATAAAATATCATATTAATGCATATAAAACATCCAAAACAGATAATATAATAGCATGGAACAATCAAAAATTATAGATATGTTGGAGACGTATCAAATAATAAGTGAATAATTCATAGGCATTTCCTAATGTCTACTAATATTGCCAATTCTCTGGCATTCATCAAAAGATAAGACAAACTTACGTGCATCCTTGAAGCGAGTACCGCAATAAAAACCAGATTGCAATACCTTATGTGCAGTTCTATATCCAGCGTGGTGTCCTCCGTAAGACTCAGAGTGGCACTTGCGTAGGATCTATTCCTATTCAGGCTCAGGTACACAATGACTAATAACACCATCTACTCCTTTTTAAAGGTGTGGGTTATCCCAAAAGTAATGTTTTAAGTCATAGAAAAACTTTTTCCTTTGCTGGTATGTGAAACTAGGCGGTATAAATTTAGCAACAATGTAATTAGCATAATCAGCATACCATGGAGTATTACGAGAAGCATTTATGACAGCTAATTTCTCATCAAGAAAACTATCATTAATAGGTAGTGGGTCATCAAGAACATTCTCTAGCCTACACAAGTTGTCTGCAATTGGGTTCTTAGCTCCCTTTCTATCAATAATATGTAAATCAAATTCTTGTAACAAGAGAACCCATCTAATAAGTCTAGGTTTAGCATCTTTCTTTTCCATAAGATATTTAATAGCAGCATGATCAGTGTGAATTGTTACTTTGGAATCAACAATATAAGATCTGAACTTATCACAAGCAAATACAACTGCTAAAAATTCTTTTTCAGGGGCACTGTCTAGAGTTTTACTAGCATAATGAATAACATTTAATTTCTTATCAACTCTTTGTCCTAGAACAGAACCAACAGCATAATCACTAGCATCACACATAATTTCAAAGGGTAAATTCCAATCAGGTGGTTGAACAATAGGTGCAGAGATCAAGGCTTTCTTAAGTATTTCAAATGCTTCTACACAATCATCATCAAAAACAAAAGGAACATCTTTTTGCAAGAGATTAGTGAGAGGCCTAGAAATTTTAGAGAAGTCTTTAATAAACCTCCTACAGAAACCAGCACGACCAACGAAACTTCTTATACCTTTGATATCTTTAGGACACGACATCTTTTCAACAGCACCTACTTTAGCTTTATCAACTTCAATATCTCTTTCAGAAATTTTATGCCCGAAGACAATACCTTCATTAACCATGAACTGGCACTTCTCCCAATTTAAGAAAAGATTAGTTTCTTCACATCTCTGCAAAACTCGATCAAGGTTGCTTAAGCAATTATCAAAAGAAGTTCCGTAAACGGAGAAATCATCCATGAAAACCTCAACAATCTTTTCACAAAAATAAGAGAATATAGCAGTCATACATCTTTGAAAGGTAGTGAGTGCATTGCATAAACCAAAAGGCATACGTCTATAAGTGAAGGTACCGAAAGGGCAAGTAAAGGTGGTCTCTTCCTGATCATCTTTTGACACAGGTATTTGAGAAAAACCAGAATAACCATCTAGAAAGCAAAAATGTGTATGTTTGGAAAGTCTTGCTAGCATTTGATCAATAAAAGGTAGAGGGTAATGATCTTTTCTAGTAGCTTTGTTTAATTTGCAAAATCAATTACCATTCTATAACCTATAACAATTCTTCGTGGCATCAATTCATTCCTATCATTAGGAACCACAGTAATACCTCCCTTCTTAGGGACACAATGAATAGGACTTACCCATCTACTATCAGCAATAGGATAAATTATACCTGCCTCCAGAACCTTTAATATTTCATTTCTTACCACTTTCTTCATTTTGGGATTTAACCATCGTTGGTGATCAACAACTGGTTTAGCATCATGCTCAAAATTAATTTTGTGTTGGCATAGAGTGGGACTAATGCCCTGAAGATCATCAAGAGTATATCCAATAGTGGTACGGTGCTTCTTTAGAGTTTTCAATAATTTCTTTTCTTCATGCTCCGAAAGGTTAGCACTAATAATAACAGGATATATCTTATTTTCATCAAGATAAGCATATTTCAAAGTATCAGGTAATTGTTTAAGCTCAAACACGGGATCACCTTTGGGTGGAGGAGAATCCCCAAGGATTTCTACAGGCAAATTATTTTCAAAATAGGCCCTTGATTAAAGAATATTTCATCTATTTCCCTTCTTTCATTCATAAACATATCATTTTCATGGTCTAGCAAGTATTGTTCTAAAGGATCGGTAGGAGGCACGGCAATAGAAGCAAGACAAATAATTTCATCCTTACTAGGCAATTCTTTATCATGAGGTTGTGTATGAAACTTAGAGAAATTAAAATCATGAGACACATCCCCAAAACCGACAGTAACAATATCCTTTTCACAATCTATCTTAGCATTGACAGTGTGCAAGAAGGGTCTACCAAATTAAATGGGACAAAAATCATCTTGTGGGGAACCAAGAACTAGAAAATCAGTAGGGTATTTAATTTTCCCGCACAAGACTTCAATATCTCTAACAATCCCAATGGGTGATATAGTATCTCTATTGACAAGCTTAATAGTAACATCAATATCTTCTATCTTAGCAGGTGCAATATCATTCATAATTTCTTGGTATAAGGTATAAGGAATTGCACTCACACAAGGACCCACATCACATAAGCCATGATAACAATGATCCTATTTTAACAGAAACAATAGGCATACCAACAACTGGTCTATGTTTATCTTTAACATCGAGTTTAGCAATTCTAGCAGCTTCATCACACAAATAAATAACATGCCTGTCAATATTATCGACCAAGAGATCTTTAACGGTAGTAATACTAGGTTAAACTTTAATTTTTTTCAGGGGGTGTAGGTGTTCTAGTATAACTCTTACGAACCACAGTTGAAGCTTTAGCATGATCCTTTATTCTAACAGGAACATGTGGTTTCTCAATGTGAGCAGTAGGAACAATAGGATCAACATTATAAGTAATAGTTTCTTCTTCAACTTTAATAGGTTCTACTACTTTCACTTCGATGGTAGGATGATATTTAAACCACTTCTCCCTAGGGAGATCAACATGAGTAGCAAAAGATTCACAAAAGGAAGCTACTATCTCAGAGCCAAGTCCATATTTAGTGCTAAAATCACGAAAAGCATCAGCATCCATAAAAGATTTCACACAATCAAACTTAAGGTTTATACCTGACTCATTACCTTCGTCGAGTTCCCAATCTTCAGAGTTGCGTTTGATTATTTCCAATAAATCCCATTTGAATTCAATATCTTTCTTCATAAAAGAACCAGTAAAAGAAGTATCGAGCATGGATTAATCATTACGAGAAAGTCGAGCATAAAAGTTCTGAATAATAATTTCTCTTGAGAGCTCATGATTGGGGCATGAATATAACATTGACTTAAGCCGCCCCCAAGCTTGAGCGATACTTTCTCTTTCACGAGGCCAACACTTATATATATATATATATAAAATTCCGATCACGATGAACCATATGCATAGGATAAAACTTCTGATGAAATTCCAATTTCAATCGGTTGTAGTTCCATGATCCAATATCATCACATAGCCTAAACCATGTTAATGCCTTTCCCTTCAAAGATAAAGGGAAGACCTTATTCTTGACAACATCCTCGGGCAAACCTGCAAGCTTAAATAATCGACAAACTTCATCCACATAGATTAGGTGCATATCAGGATGTAATGTTCCATCTCCTGCATAAGGATTAGCTAGCAGTTTCTCTATCATACCCGAAGGAATTTCATAATAAGTATTTTCAGTAGGTGTAGTAGGTTGAGGAGAAAATCTTTGCTCTTTCGGTCGAGATGAAGATACCCCGAACAAGCCCCTCAAAGGATTATTTTCCATAGTAACAAGTGACAGTAAATTTCAGCACACTATATAAATGTTTCCTTACCAAATTCCACTTACTAAAGGCGCTTCACTCCCCGGCAACGGCGCTAGAAAAGAGTCTTGATGACCAACAAGTATATGGGATCTATTGTAGCCCTTTCAATAAATAAGAGTGTCGAACCCAGCGAGGAGCAGAAGGAAATGACAGGCGGTTTTTAGCAAGGTATTCTCTGCAAGCACTTAAATTATTGGTAACAGATAGTTGTGTGATAAGATAATTCGTAACTAGTAACAAGTAAAAAAAGTAACTAAGGTGCAGCAAGGTGGCCCAATACTTTTTCTAGCAAAGGACAAGCCTGGACGAACTCTTATATAAAGCAAAGCGCTCCCGAGGACACATGGGAATTACTGTCAAGTTGGTTTTCGTCATGCTCATATGATTCGCGCCCGTTACTTTGATAATTTGATATGTGGGTGGACCGGTGCTTGGGTGCTGCCCTTCCTTGGACAAGCCTCCCACTTATGATAAACCCCACTCGCAAGTATCCGCAATTACGAAAGAAGAATTAAGATAAATCTAACCATAGCATGAAACATATGGATCCAAATCAGCCCCTTACAAAGCAACGCATAACCTAGGGTTTAAGCTTCTGTCACTCTACCAACCCATCATCTACTTATTACTTCCCAATGCCTTCCCCTAGGCCCAAAAAATGGTGAAGTGTCATGTAGACAACATTCACATAACACCACTAGAGGAAAGACAACATACATCTCATCAAAATATCAAACAAATACCAAATTAACACGATTACTTATAACAAGACTTCTCCCATGTCCTCGGGAACAAACGTAATTGCTCACAAAGCATATTCATGTTCATAATCAAAGGAGTATTAATTATCATTTAGGATCTGTACATATGATCTTCCACCGAATAAACCAACTACCATCAACTACAAGGAGTAATCAACACTACTAGCAACCCACAGGTACCAATCTAAGGTTTTGAGACAAAGATCGGATACAAGAGATGAACTAGGGTTTGAGAAGAGATGGTGTTGGTGAAGATGTTGATGGAGATTGACCCCCTCTCGATGAGAGGATCATTGGTGATGATGATGTCTTTGATTTTCCCCCTTCAAGAGGGAACTTTCCCCGGCAGAACAGCTCCACCGGAGCCCTAGATTAGTTCTGCCCAAGTTCGTCCTCGAGACGGCGGCGCTTCGTCCCGAAAGCTTCCTTCTTATTTTTTCCAGGTCAAAACACACCTTATAGCAGAAGATGGGCATCGGGGGCCTCCGAGGTGGCCCACAAGGCAGGGAGGCGCCCCCCCTTGTGAATGGCAGGTGGCCCCCTCTGGTGCTTTCTTCGCCCAATATTTTTTACATATTCCAAAACAATTCTCCCTGAAGTTTCAGGACCTTTGGAGTTGTGCAGAATAGGTCTCTATTTTTTGCTCCTTTTCCAGTCAAGAATTCCAACTGCCGGCATTCTACCTCTTCATGTAAACCTTATAAAATAAGATAGAAAAGGCATAAGTATTGTGATATAATGTGTAATAACAGCTAATAATGCCATAAATGTCAATATAAAAGCATGATGCAAAATGGACGTATCATACTACGAACTCGACACCGACCACAAGATTCCTTCCTGTGGGACTCAAGAACCCGAGGAGTATCTCGAGTGGGAGCACCTGATGGAAGACTACCTCAAGCTACATCAAGTTCCTCCCGAAGATCAAGTGAAGTGCGCCACAACGAACTTCCATGGCTACGTGTCGACGTGGTGGCTTCACACACCTTCGGAGAACTACGACATGAGTTGGCCCAAGACGAAGAGAGCTATGCAGCAAGAGTTCGCGCCTCCCACCTACACGAAACAACTTCTATGCCAATTGGAGAACACCATCCAAGGATCCAAGTCCATCGATGCATACTTCAAGGAGATAAAGAATGCCTTGCGACGAGCCAGCGTGGACGACCCCATTTTGATGAAGTTCCACTTCATGATGGTATTGCACAACTACATCTCCAAGAATATCTTGCTCAAGAACTACAAGTCCCTCGACGACAACTACATTGGTGCTCTCAGAGCGGAACAAGAACTCATGAAGACTAAGGCTTCTCCACCCCAAGCACACTTCTCGAAGACCAAGCTCCAAGATGGTGAGCATGAGGATGGTACCACCAAGATGTCCAAGCCCGATGAGCTCCAAGACGATGCTCCCAAGTTCTATTTTACCGCCATACCTCTTTGAGGCATTGATGGTGCCGAGTCTCCTTTGACTCTTTTTCAAGATGGTGCGGCGACGACTATGTCTACAGAGCCAATCAAGGAACATGCTTTGGAGGCAAGCGACAAGGTGGTGAGCAAGGATGATGCTTCCATCTTTAGAGGCGAGAGTGATGATGTGCCATCTTTGGCCTTCATCCACGGCGACGGTGACGAGATGATCGAGCATGGGATTCAGTCATGGAGGAGAGTGATGATGTGCCATCTTTGGCCTTCATGCACGGTGACGGTGATGAGATGGTTGATTATTTCACCTCGACCATGGTGACGTATGATGACTTGAGTGACTTGTGCCACCATATTGAGAGTGAGAGCAAGTTCACCACTAGCCCCATATATGATGAGTTGCCCCAATTCCTATATAAGGAGAGACACAACCCCCACCACTTGAGTGAGATGAGTGACTCCACTATATGTGACTTGGAGCGCACCTATTTTGAGGGAGGGAGTGAGCCACCACATAGAGAGAGTGTGATAGTTGATAGGTCATGTGAGGACATTTTGAACTCTAACGACTTAACCTCTACCTCTATTGTGTCTTCTCATTTGGTGCTAGGTCCCATATACGATGACACATTGATCCTCGACGACTTCGTCCTTCCTATGGACAAGACGATGGCCATGGTGGAATATAATGCACCCCCACATGGTTCCATCAAGATGAAGATGATGACCACGACTTGGTCTTTCCCACCTCACCTACACCACTTGAGAGGAATGAGAATGGTAACATAGGTGAAGGTGATGCTATTGTCCCACTAGTGGACTATCTTGAGATTGATTGCTTGCATGATGTTGATCCCCCTATTGGCATGCTTCATTCTAGTATGATTTCCCCATGCGATGATTTACCCATTTATGATGAGTTTGATGATTTCCATGTGGAGTCTATTAGTTATGATGCCATGTTGCATAGGATCTCTTGTGATAATTCTCTCGGTCAGATCATGTTTGACAATCCGTTTGACTTTTCATATTCTATGCATGAGATCAACCATATGCACTACAAAAAAAGACACATCCGTGACATTTTGGGGCAAACAAAAAAAATCTGGCATGCTTATGACACTTCTATGACAATAATTGTGACAAAACCCGGTATCATCATAGATGTGGTGGGCTCCTACTTCTATGACAAAAAATCATGACAGAAAATGGGTTTTTCGCCCTGGGCGGGCCGGAGACGCAGCTGCATGACATTCTTTCGGCCGTCCATGACGGAAAAACCCATGGTAGAAGCGAGGGCGAGGAAAATATCGGGGAGTTCCCTGTTACGGTGGGTGGTCGGGGCCGAGCGATGCGCGTTTCTGTCATACATGTACGCGCGTGGGTGCGATGCGTTGGGCTCTAACTAAACCCGAGCGAGGTGTTCGCCTACTGAACTCGAGCGATTGCGCTGCAGGCTACGCGTTACTGAACCCGAGTGATAGATCGATCCCTGGCTGTCAACTGAACCCGATCGAGCGATTCCTTCACTACTGCTGCTAACTGAAGCCAATCGAACCTGCTGCCTCTTGATGAACAGTGAGTGTTGTTGGGGGGTTGGATGAACAGTTCCCGGTGGGGGTTGGATGAACAGGACCATGTGGTAGTAGAGGCCTTTGCCGCTGGATGAACAGGACCCCGTGGAGGGCTGGTTGAACAGGACCCCGTGGAGAGGGCTGGTTGAACAGTAGCCGGTGGAGGGCTGGATGAACAGTAGCCCGTGGAGGGGTGGTTGAACAGGACCCCGTAGAGAGGGCTGGTTGAACAGTAGCCGGTGGAGGAGTGGTGGAGGAGGCAGGATGAACAGGAGCCCGTGGATGAACAGTAGCTAGTGGTGGCGGGAGAGAGACGACGTGGATGAACAGTCGCAGGTGGAGGCTAGAGGAGGTCGACCGTGGAGATGAATAGTAGCCCGTGGAGTCCCGTTTTGCGGTATGCCACACCCCTCCCGATGAACAGGACCCCTGTTTCGACCGTAGCGCTCCAACACAAGTCTGTTTCCTAAGTTTTGCGGTACGCCACACCCCTCCCGATCAACAGGACCCTGGTTTGACCATAGGAGGTCCAAGAGAAGTCCATTTCCTCCATTTTGCGGTACGCGAGACCCCTCCCGGTGAAGAGGATCCCATTTCGACCGTAGGCGGTCGAACACAAGGCCGTTTCCTCCGTTCTGCGGTACGCCGGGCCTCGTTTCTGCTATTCCGCCCAAGCCGGTTGGCTCGTGATGAACACGACGGATTCCGTTGCCTCCTGATGAACACGATGATGCAGTTTCTCCGTTCCGACCTAGCCGGTTGGCTGCCAATGAACAGGACACGGTCGCTGCCTCTCCATGTACACGCGCCCTGGCCGTACGTATGCACGAGTAGGCGTTCTAGACCCCGCCCTTATGTACGTACGTACATGGCCGTATTTACTTTCTTGCGCCTGGCTGTACGTACGTGTACAGGCTACGTCCGCGCCTCTACTACGACACATGCCTTTCCTTACTCGGCCAGGTACATCGCTGCAGCCTACAGATAGACCGATCGACCAGTACGTACGTACACGTTCGCGACCAGAATGACAACGCAACGTATGCTTCGACCAGGTGGGTCCCGGCTGTCAGGGAGGATAAGGAGGCACTTCCTTGCGTGCGAAGATGTAGCTGGTGGGTCCCAGCAGTCAGGGGGAGGATTCATTTTTTTCGCGCCTAATATGGAGGCACATCCTTGTGTGCGAAGATGTAGCTGGTGGGTCCCAGCAGTCAGTGGGGAAACCTTTTTTTTCATGAAATACGATGGCCCGTCCGGTGGGTCCCTGCTGTCAGGTGGAGGAATCATTAT
The DNA here is from genome assembly GCF_002575655.3 of Aegilops tauschii subsp. strangulata. Classification (NCBI taxonomy): domain Eukaryota; kingdom Viridiplantae; phylum Streptophyta; class Magnoliopsida; order Poales; family Poaceae; genus Aegilops; species Aegilops tauschii. Next base: position 327,954,243 of record NC_053041.3, on the reverse strand, counting down.
TTTGCGTGTAATAAGGTCGCACTTCCTTGCTGCGGCCATGGACCCAGCTGTCAGGCTCTCCACGTACAGTACTCTTCTGATGGAAGTCGTTCTTTGACCACATTGACCATGCCGCGCCGAGAGCACCAAAGTGGTGGACGACGGCGAGGCCTAGGAAGGGGACGAAGCGGAGTCGGGTAAGACGCGGCAGTGGATGCCCACGTGGATAGGAGTACGAGGGTTCACTGGTTCGACAACAGTTTGAGGCTGTCGTCGCCGCAGAATAACAGGGGGTACGGGTGAGTAGAGGGATGGCCTGGCCAGCGATGGGAGTAGTAGGGGGCAGTGAGGCCTCCGCGGCAGCACAGCCGGCCACGGGAGGCAGGAGCAGGCGGCACGACCAGCGCTGGTTTGGGCGGCTGGAGCAAGAAGACCAGAGGTTGAAGAAGCTCTACGGCCGTTGGATGGACATCGTATGGTCACTGCAGCTAGAATCATTCATATTGACTAAGTTGACAAAGCCCGCCGTCCGCGTCAACTTAGTAGGCCCATAAGTCAGCCTCCCACTATGGTGGGTCCCAGCTAGCAGGGGGAGTATTCATTTTTTTGTGCGTAATAAGGAGGCACTTCCTTGCGTGCGAAGATATAGCTGGTGGGTCAGAGCTGTCAGTGGGGGGAACGTTTTTTCACGAAATACAGAGGCCCTTCTGGTGGGTCCCAGCTGTCAGGTGGAGGAATCATTATTTTGCGCGTAACAAGGAGGCATTTCCTTGCGTGCGGCCGTGAACCTAGCTGTCAGCCTCTCCACGTATAGTCCACTTCCGATGGATGTCGTTCATTGACCACATTGACCACGCCGTGCCGAGAGCACCAGGGCGGTGGACGACGGCGAGGCCTAGGAAGGGAACGACCCGGAGCCAGGGAAGACTCGACAGTTGTTTCCCATGTGGAGGGTCGTACGAGGGTTTAGTGGTTCGTCTGCCGTCGCTGTAGAATGACAGCAAGTGTGGGTGAGTAGAGGGATGGCTAGTCCAGCGATGGGAGTACGGTGGCACTGTGAGGCCTGTGTGGCAGCACAGCCGGCCGCGGGAGGAGAGAGTAGGCAGTCCCGTCGGCGCTTGTTTGAGCGGCTGGAGCAGGAAGAGCAGAGATTGAAGAAGCATGGCGGCCGTTGGATGGACATCCAACATTCACTGCTCTCGTGTATTGACTAATTTGACACGGCGTTGCGTGTGCGCCAACCTTTTTTTAGGAAAGCGTATGCGTCAACCTATAGTAAGCGCACAAGTCAGCATCAAATGTGTGGAAAACAGCATACAACCCATCCGCCATTATTTCTAATAATTTACAGCCCATTCGCTAATTCTTAAGGATTTTTTGGAGCCCATCTTCTTTTTGTTAGCATTACAGCCCATATTGTGGCCACGGTTAAAAATTATACAAAATTTTACATATTTCAGTGCGGTCAACTGTTTTTAATCCCGAAATTTTTAGTCACATTCAAACTAATTTGAAAAATAATTTCATATCAATATAAATCCAAATAATTGTCCACGCATAAAACTCAATGGAATTCAAAATCTCGAAATAAAAAAAATTGAAACTAATTGCCGGTTTGATTTGTTTTAAAAATGTACAACCCATTTCTCATTACTGATAGCCCATTTTCTCGTCTTGAAGGATTTGCAGCCCAGCAGGGCTGACAAAGCTAGTACGCCTCAGTTGGGTATTCAACAAAAGAACAAAAAACTGGGCTAGCCATTTTACGAAAGAAAATAAACTAGTGGGATGGTCTTGTGGTAATCATAAAAGAAAAGGCTGGCTAGATAGGCTAGAGTGCCCCGCACAGCCCAGTTGACACCCTACTTCCGTCTAAAAATAAAGGTAACTGGGCAAGCTACTTCCCTAAAAAAAACTAGGCAGGCTATTGGGTCCCTCGTGTCAGCCGCTTGTTGTAAAATTCTCTCGTTTATTGACTACGTTGACAATGGCATGGGACCCAGATGTCAGAAATCCATTAGGAGGAACCATTTTTCTGGCTTGAAATAAGGAGGCACCTGCTTGCATACTGCCATGACCCTGGTGGGTCCCTGTTGTCATCCTCTCCACGTACAATCATCTCCTGTTTGTGTACGCGTCAACCTAGTAGGCCCAGAAGTCAGCCTCTAAACCCGTGGCGGAAAAATACAGCCCATTTAAAAAAATAATAGCCCATTCCATATGTTCACACGGAAAGTTCAACATTTAGAGCAAAGTAACAGGTCTGACCACGTTGACAACCATCATAGCCAAGTTAACTATCTACTCCTACTAATACTCTAGTGTACAAGTACTGACTTACTCCTAGCTAACTAGATGATGTCGGCCGCCATCTACGATACACGCTAAGTGCCGGCACCGACGTCCTCCTCCTCGCCTCGGACTTGCCAAAGATGCGATAGGGCGCGTTGGCCCTTTCCATGCCAGCATGGTCCACCGAAGCTTCGGCTTCTAAGCGGGAAACCCACTTGACGAGCTGGTAGTAAAATTCGGTGTCACGCACGCGTGCGTGTCCGACAGCCTCTAGGGCTATTTGCCGGGCGCCGGCCTCCACGTAGTCGGCCCAGTCGCGGGCGCTCTGCTCGCGACTCAAAGCGGCGGTGTGCTCCTGCTCCATGCCCCACTGGCTGCGCAAATCCGTGATACGCTGCTCCTCCGCCAGGCGATCGCGCTCCAACAAGTCCTCGTACTCTGCATTGCCATCTAAAGACCGATAGAATGCCTCTTACCCCCGTCTTCCTTCCGGTGAATAACCGAACACTAGCTCCGGTGGTGAGCGCCTCTGGCGTCGCCTATTGCGGACGGTCGGGGGCATGACGGACGTGGCGAGAGGGAGAGAAAGTGGCGAGCGACATCGGGCCGGTGGGGGCTGTGAGGGGAGCCGATAGGGCGAGTTGTGTGATGGTGCTACCGAAGAACGCCGGGAACCAGTAATTATAGGCGGAAGGTAGGTGAAGCAGCTTGTCACGGGAAACATGACGGTCATCAGAATTCAATGCATAAGTAGGCATGGCTTAGTGCGCCAGCTTACCATGGAAAACTGGAAAAACTGATGTGTTGTCCCGTTCCGTCAGTGGTGCCCCGTCCGTGGTGGGTCGCACATCGGCATGACAGTCAAACGAGTGCACTCGAATCATCCAGATGAGGTACTCCCTCGTTGTCGAAAATGATTCCACCACTCATCATCTACCTTGGTTGGTGAGATTTTTGAATTGTGCCCTGCAAACCGGAAAGGAGGTAGTACACGCGTGAGCTGCTATTTATTCGTGTAGGATCGAGTAGGTTGGATAGTGTACGTGTAGGAACGAGCAGGTCTGATAGTGTACGTGTAGGATCACATTAGCTGATGAATGTTCGCTGGGAGATAAGGCATTTGCGAACATTTTTGCTGGTAGTTTCTTCAGATTCGCATGGCATTTTTTTCAGAACAGCTTGTCAGTTTCTTCACAGGTAGGCATTTTTATTCAGAAAACTGCCACCTTTGGATCTTGCATCGCAACTAAAACTACGAGGAGCATATTAGTAGGTAGCTAGTGATCGATAAGTAACTTGTAAACACTGAGCGAATGGAAATAAGGAACTGCTAGTAACTTGTAAACACTGAGAACACAGAATCAGGATCATGTTGTGCACATTAGTAAGAGCCGATCCATTCAAAATGTTCAAATGAGACTCACAGGCCTGGCATTGTAATATGTTGCATTAGTATCCCAAATTCACAACCAACTAGTAATATGTTAGTGCATCTCAATGATTCACAGATCATATACAAATATGTAGCTCCAAAAGCAAAGATCTAGAAAAAAAATATATGTTCTTCCTACTAACATGGATGCTTCTCTGGGCCAACATTCAGTACAGAGTGAAAGACAAATTTGTTTGTTAAGTCTACAATTCCTCTTGCAAACGTAAGTGGTTTCACCAACAGCTGGAACCATGAGAATGAACCACACATGACGGAGGAACATCCACTGCAATATGATTTGGTCTTCTCTACAACAAACGGAGAGACTATTTTCGGAATACAAACTTTAACTTAGGCAAAATGATGCCCATTGTATAATCAGACCAAAGCAATGAAGCACCTAGTGTTGGCCAATAAATAGTACAGTACTACTTTTGTGTAGTCCAGGAAGTGACTATCCAATCTTTCTCTGTCTATTTTCAAATGGCACTGCATGCAGTGACTATACTATTCTTTTGTGCAGTTCCACGAAAATTGCGGTCACTTTGTTTGTTTGCCAAATAGCAACGGGCAGACATCTGTCTACACAAACATCAACCAGCTAGTAAACATATACCCCACCTTGTATTTTCGGTTTAAACACGCCTCTTCCGCTTAGCAACTGTCATGTTTTGCACTGGACAACCATGTACCTTCGTAATGAACAGCACATAGTGCCACCAATTGGATATAAATGTTTGGAAGAAAACATGCTCCTAGTGTTGAACCATTTGGACTTTTTGTGCAGTTCCACTACAATCGAGCATCCCTGTCTGCATAGATATTGAAAGTGTGATTACTATAAAAGTGGCACTAGTTGAAGCATAGACTCACAAATATAAGCATTCCAATTTCGTAATGGGAAAAGGTAGCAAGACTGTTTCTAACCACCTGTTTGAAGGAATAAATAAGGCAACATCGGCTGATGTCAGGAAGGCATACATAGTTTTTTCTTAAAAATTGAACCACTCCCGACCTTTCCTCTTCTTTTAAGCATATTTTGTGCAGTTCAACAAAAATAAAATGCCATCACTGCCTTGACAATTTAGTGACACTGTAAAAAAAGAAATCACTTAACATTACATCATGATGTCAGGTATGTAATCGACAGGCATTAGAGACAAACATACAGACCTCCTCCAATAACATAATGAACATTAATTTTAACAAAGGTGTGACTAGCTTTACCGGGATAATTTCAGTGAACTGTACACCCTCTATTCCTTAATATAAGACGTTTTCGCAGTTCAATTTAAAGTACCCAAATGTCTAGTATTTAGAAAAACAGGTAGTAGTTTCCTTGAGCTCATATCTGGGAAAACTAGCCACACTTTATATATGCCCAAATGCTAATGCAACACCATTCAAATAGTACAAATATACACTAATCCAGTGGCTAGTGCAACAGTAGAGTAGTTTTTTATTACGGCGTACAGTACAATGGTTTTACTGAACAGATTTCCATAAGCTAGCACTTGAAGATTTCTATAAGCATTAACAATACAAAATGTAAAGGTAACAAGTTTCAGCATTGGTATACTAGCTGTGCAGCAGCATTAAACCAAATACAAAAGTCTGAAGGTAACTAGCATTATTAACTAATGACAGTATAAAAAATGCAAACCATGTACCTTCAAGGTAAATATCATTTCAAACTCGAGGGGACTTGAAAATTGCTATCCCAATCTTGATAATCAATCAAACATAAAAACTTGATCGAACGCATCAAGAGAACAGCCAGAGGAGGAGGTGCCCACTCTTGACCTTTCCTCTTCTCTTCGTAATTTTCTGTGCAATTTAACCAAAATAAAATGACAGCAGCGCCTTGGCATTTTGGTGACACTATACAAAAAAATTGAGTTTTCTCAGAATGTGAGGTATGATATCTATAAGCATTAACAGTGCAAAAATCTGAAGGTAGTAACAAGTTTCGTCGTTGGTATACTGGCTGTGCAACAGCATTAGAATGCCTTAGCTGAAAACTCTTTAATACATCCACAATCAATAGCTAGCCCTGGAATAATCCAGTGACATTAAATGGCATTGCTTAAATTTATCGGTGGCATTAGACTGAGTGCGGCATTAGTTAAATGTGGCATCACTTTAGCAGTAGCATTGCTTGACTTTACTGCTGCGTTATACTAACAACAAAAAAGTGGCAATAAGAGCATGGGATGCCCATTCGGACAGTACCAGTACTAGAGGGAGGTATGGTTGCCCAGAGCAACAAATATCCAGGCAGCATATGTGGATTACGTCCCATTTTTGTTCTCTTTAGCCACCCTTTTCCTATGTGAGAACAACAAACTGATCGACCTGGTCATTCTCTATTGCGTTGTCATGCCTTTCTACCCTTTTTCAACCAAGAGACATGAGACTCGTTCCTTAGCTACTGATTTTCCCCTTTTCAACCTAGATGCGGGTTCGATGCCTAGTCTCTTGGACAGTACTTTCTCCCTTCCTTTCCTTATTCAACGCAGACATGGATTAGCCTGCATGAAGTAGGGTTTCCATTAATAGTTCAAATTTAGGTTTTCGGCTACGTGACCAGCAGAGCAGAGGATAGCAAATTGGGAAGATGGTGGAGTGGAAAAAGATCCACATGCAGCGACGTGGCAGATGGGGCAATAGAACAAGGGTCTGGTTCGAAAAGAGGTAGCATACATGAGGGTCGGCGGGAAGTGGCTTCGCTCGTGGTCGTCGTTCTCCGCACACACTACGGCAGCGAGCTTGGGGATGGAGGCCATCCCGGGCGGGCGCTAGGTTTGACAGGACGGCCTTGTCGTTAGTGCGTGACCTCACTCTCCGGCGACGAGTGCATCAACACTGCACGTCCTTTTCTTCCCCGGCGAATCTGAGACACCGGTGAGGAGGGAGAGAGAGGCCATCTTTTTTAGATCTGGAGAGAGGGTGATAGTGTGAGAAGCAAGTGGGCAGCCGTTAGCAAGCAAGCGCTGAAGCTCCAACCTATATATCTTTTTTGATACTAGTACTAGAGGTGGAGTAGTGGTAGAGTAGTTTATATTCTCTGCATACAGTACCAGTTAGTCGTGCTTCAAAACTGAATGGCACACCATTAAAAAAATAAAGTCAAGAACTAATGTGGCACCTCGGGCCAACGCGGCCAGATCGCATTTTCCACGAGAAATCACACACCATGTTTCGTTGACATGTGGTCCCGTTCCAACATGTCAGTGAGATGATGGCGAGTCCTTTTGTACAATTTCCGAATGGACATCTATGTAGGCCGGGGCACCTCTTCATGTACTGTGGCAACCGTCCACCGCCTCTCTGCCTTTCCCTCTCGATTTGGAACTGTTGTCGCACGCTCTTCCTCCCTCCTCCATTTGCCTTCACCCTTCCTTCTGCCATTGTTCGATCGTCCTCTCCATGGAGGGAACAGGCTGGAAATGACCCCGTTATTCTTTCCTCGATCTGAAAGATGACGTTGTGGAGGAACTCATTGATCGGTGCGACGTCATCACCTCGGCTAGCATGGCATGTTCGTTAAAGACCATTATCGACTCAACTACTAACATCATTACCAAGGTTCCAGGAGCGGTTTGATCTCCCCTATCTTCTTCGCTGTGACCCTGCTGACGACTGGCGCACGGACGACGGAAGCCTCGCCTTGTGCAAGTTGATGCCGCTTGATAATGATACATGTGATGTTAAGATGCCATCGCTTGAGGGTAAGGCTTGGGCAGGCGCAAATGGAGATTGGGTTGTTTATATTGGGTACAACCGCGAGTGGAAACTTGTGAATGTGTACACTCGTCACCGGGTTCCACTTCCAAAAATCTCAGACTGCCCAGAGGTTGAGCACACCGGTATTCTACGTACGTTCAACTACGATCATGGTGAGTGTCGTCTAGAGAAGATAGCAATTTGTCGAGTTCCCAACCACTCTTGGGGTTATAGGAATGCTTGTGTTGTCGCTATCTTTGACAAGCTGGTTGCCGTCCTTCATAATTCGACTCGATGGATATTGCTCAAAAATCAGTTTCTGTACACGGATGTGTACTGTGATGCAATTCAATACGAGGGTCTTCTGTTTGCTGCCACCACTTGTGGCACTGTTTTTGCATGGAATCCTGATGCTTTCGGTACGTTTGTCTTCCATCGTAAATATAATTGTTTCATCCACATGCATGCGGGTTAGCTAGTTTCCCTTTACTAATTAACCTTCTTGTGTTTCCAAGGTCCTGTGAACATTCCACCACCTATACTTGAAAAAAATTATAACCAAGGGGGAGATGACGATGGTGATGATCACGAGCCTGAGGACGAGCAGGACCCATATACTCAGTGGCGCCTTGCAACTTATTCCGATGGATCACCTCTTCTTGTCTGTATACAGGGCACTGCTGATGTTACTAAGGAAGCAGGTGTTGTCTCGCATGGTCGCACTCTCCGAATCTATTCCAACATCCGCTGCAGGGTATTCGGGATGGATACTAGTGTGCTAGCGCGAACACCTTCTCCATGCTTCAGTATTGATAGTCTTGGAGGAAACTCGCTCTTCCTTCGACAAAACTATCCAATGATGGTGAAAGGCGATCCATCTGCTATTGACACAATGTTAGTACCATTTATAAGAAGCAACTGTATCTATACCTTGGACATTGCTATGGTTCCCTACCGTGGCTATCACAACATGTGTCCTGATATAGGCCGCTTCAGCCTGGATGATCAGTCCTGCATCGGTCTCGAGATTGACAATAGCTGGCCCTTCCCAGAGAATCACTTCTGGTTCAAAGCAAGTGTTTCCAACACCGAGGATTGGTTGAGCTGAAGTTCATTTGTTGCTTGTTATTTGTTGTGTGATGAAAACTTTAGTATTTATAATGTATCCTCGTTGACGTTGTGGGTTGATGACCTGTTGTATGTAATGCTAAATGATATGCCCGTGATAAACTTACTAATTTATGAATGGCTTTCGAGTCGCTTCTTAGAGTGGGTGCTGCGACGAGGCAAAAATATATTTTCCGAATACATAATTTTACGTGGATTGCAACAGGTTATCGGATGAGTCCAATCAACAATAGTACTACTATTTGTACTAGATTCACATGCTTCGCGCGTCGGGCGGGTGTTTCTACTGTAGCTGTGAATCCCATCATCCTAGGTCCTCGGATGAATCCAATCAACTGTGGAAATTGCATTATGATGTTTGGGTTCAAACTTTCACAACTGCTGCACTATCTCTACGTCTACGTATACGTAATACAACAAGTTTTAAACTTGAGACCAACCATCCACCCTCACAAAGAACACTATTTAACCTAGCACAGACTCCAGGAAATTTGGCCACAGTGTGAGGTGGGCCATATGTTAATGTGTTCGTTGTACATAACCAGCACCTAGAATCCTCGATATATAGTAGGGTGGCATGGGCCAAAACAAGCATTCACGTCCAGGAGTACGGCACACGCCACCAGCACGACTTCCATCTGACACCATATTTCTTGAGTCCATGATACAGCGATCTCTTCAACCTCCTCGTTTCTCTAAAATAGCCATCGCGCGGCGAGCGAGGTGGGGGCTTGCCGATAGTCGGTTTCCTCAACTGTGGTCCCACTTTTAAGGCCAACTCCAACGCACAACCCCCCAAACGGACATCCGTTTTGCCTGGATTCTGTCTGTTTGGGTAGGGAAATGGGGTCTTGTCTGAGCCATTTCTCGGATGCGGTGGCCGTGCGCCCAACGCGCGGACGCATCCCAGCCACGTACATTTTTCTTTGCAAACACATATCTTTTTTTCATCATTGATTTTTGGTACATGGAAATACATCACAAAATTTTGATTAGAAAAGCAAGACCAAAGAAAATAACAACCACAAGAATACATTTTAGAAGATATCCAATTTCCATAACTGCTCCTGTAAGTTGGATTAGTGCCTTCTCGATGCATTCATTGTTGATCTATGGAGGCTCGATCTTGCGTGCTTCTTTCTTCTTCGAGTGTAAAGAAGTAGACGTTGCTTCCTCGCATCTAGTCTCATGTCTAGCCTCTGTTCTATCAACAAGTGCACTAGTCTCATCTCTACCTCTATGCTAGCTAAAAGTGCACGAACATCTACTAAATTGCGCTCTATCAATATATCGATGTACTCTTCTTCCCAATACCAAAACTTGCATCCATTCTACAGAATAAAATTTGAAGTTAGCACAACTAGTCAAATCCGTGAGCACAACCGAAGCTAAAGTAGCACATACCCCATCGGTTGAGCACTTGATGAATACCCATCCGGGATGTTCCGACGTTGTAGACACATGGTGCAAGACCTTCTTTGGGCAGTCGTCGCACGTAATGACTGGCAACGGTGCGCCGACGAGCTTTTAGGCCAGCACCGAGCCCGGCCAACCGCCATTCATGTATCTGCCGGCGGACCGCCGATGGGGTAGATCCGAGCGGCTAGAGGAGGAGTCAGTACCTGCATGCGGCCTTGCGGCCTTGTCGGGGCCTTCCGGCCCGGTGCTCGGCCAGTCCATGGAACGGCGCGGCCTCCCACAGCCGGGCGAGCTCAAGCCCGACCGGATCCGCTCCAAATCCGGAAGCCGGGTGCGCAAAACAGGTAGCCGTGGTTGGGTAGCTCGGGGGCATCGAGGGAAAGGGGGCTGGGTGAGCGCGCGTCCGAGCTGTACGCGCTGGAGTTGGCTTAAGTGAAGATGCAAGACAGCACGCGTTTCCCTAGCGGTGTGGCTTACCTATGGTTCAAAGCAAGTGTTTCCAACGCCGAGGATTGGTTGAGCTGAAGTTCATTCCATTGCTTGTTATTTGTTGTGTGATGAAAACTTTAGTATTTACTAGAATGTTTTGTTGGAACTAATCTATAATCCAACATGTATCCTCATTGTCATTGTGTAACGCCCACGATGCGGCTATATCTCCCACGTGTCGAGGCACGACTCAGAGGCATAACCGCATTGTGGTTTTGTCGCAAGAAGGGTCATCTTCACACAATCCCATGTAATGAACAAGAATGGGATAACGAGAGTTGGCTTACAGTCGCCACTTCACACAATACATAAATTAATTCATACATCATCCAAAATCCACACATAGACCGACTACGGTCAAATCCAAATGAAAATAAGATAACCCCAAATGCTAGATCCCCGATCGTCCCAACTAGGCTCCACTACTGATCATCAGGAAAAGAAACATAGTAACGACCACGTTCCTCGTCGAACTCCCACTTGAGCTCGGTTGCGTCATCTGCACTGGTATCGTCGGCACCTGCAACTGTTTTGGTAGAATCTGTGAGTCACGAGGACTCAGCAATCTCACACCCGTGAGATCAAGACTATTTAAGCTTATAGGAAAGGATGGTGTAATGAGGTGGAGCTGCAGCAGGCACTAAGCATATATGGTGGCTAACATACGCAAAAGAGAGTGAGAAGAGTAGCACGCAACGGTCGCAAAGCTAGAAATGATCAAGAAGTGATCCTGAACCTACTTATGTTCATGTATAACTCAAACTGTGTTCACTTCCCGGACTCCGCCGAGAAGAGACCATCACGGCTACACACACGGTTGATGTATTTTAATTAAGTCAAGTGACAAGTTCTCTACAACCGGACATTAACAAATTCCCATCTGCCTCATAACCGCGGGCACGGCTTTCGAAAGATAATACCCTGTAGGGGTGTCCCAACTTAGCCCATTATAAGCTCTCATGGTCAACGAAGGATAAACCTTCTCCCGGGAAGACCCGACCAGTCTCGGAATCCCGGTTTACAAGAAATTTCGACAATGGTAAAACAAGACCAGCAAGACCACCCGCTGTGCCGACAAATCCCGATAGGAGCTGCACATATCTCGTTCTCAGGGCACACCGGATAAGCGAAGCGTACAGGTACCAACGTAACCCAAGTTGCCAAGGGACGGTCCCGCACGGTGCTCTAGTTTGGACCAGCACTCAGAGGAACACTGGCCCGGGGGTTTAAATAAAGATGACCCTCGGGCTCGCGAAAACCCAAGGGAAAAAGGCTTAGGTGGCAAATGGTAAAACCAAGGTTGGCCCTTGCTGGAGGAGTTTTATTCAAGGCGAACTGTCAAGGGGGTCCCATAAATCACCCAACCGCGTAAGGAACGCAAACTCAAGGAACATAATACCGGTATGACGGAAACTAGGGCGGCAAGAGTGGAACAAAACACCAGGCATAAGGCCGAGCCTTCCACCCTTTACGAAATATATTGATGCATTAATTAAATAAGAGATATTGTGATATTCCAAAATATCCATGTTCCAATATGGAACCAACTTCAACTTCACCTGCAACTAGCAACGCTACAAGAAGGGCTAAGCAAAAGCAAAGATAGAAGTCATTTCGAGGGTATGGTCATCTTGCCTGCAAGGTTCTCAGAGTTGTCGAAAGCTTGATCCTCGTAAGCGTACTCAAGTATGCCAAGGTGCTCCGGAAGAAAAAGAATGAACAAGGCAGTAACTTGGCAAACCAAGTATGCCACTGGAAAGATGAGATGATTTCGGTCGAAATCGATATAAAGATCACCGGAAACGGATGCACGGTTTGCAAATGGCAAGCAAAACAAGAATGACACGATTCTGCGACTAACAGCATGATGGCACTTAGAATGCAGCAAGTAACTATGATACAGGACTCCAACATAGCAACAAAGAATATGGAAGTAATCTACAAGAGATGCTTGACAAAAGATGAACACTGAGCTATGGCTAGATCACACAGTAACAGGTTCAAACAAGCATGGCCAAAATGCAAAAGATATCAGGTTCACAGACTTGGTGAAATTACTGGACATGGCAGAAACAACATCAGGTAACAATCTTCAGAGCAAGCAAAACACATGCTACAGGAACTTAACATAGCCAAACAAGGCATGGCACCTTACTGACCATGAGTCAAAAAGGATCAGGAGATCTGATGGCAACCATGTAAACATAGCAAGTTTCGTTAACAGATATCAGACTTGGCAGAAAACAGAGCATGGCCTTAACAGAAATTATGAAGGCATGTTGGTGAGCTTGATTCACTCATCACAAAGCAATGCATGACAAAACAATCATACCTACAGCAAGATGGCATGTTTATGATGCTATCCATGGCAAGAGAAAATACATAGCATGAAAGGATCAACTACAACAACCTTGGCAAAATTGAAAATCATGTTAACAATCTGCCAGGAATATTTTATAGCAAAAGTAGAGCAAGTTTGAGTCATGCTAGGGCACTCCATAATTTCAAACAGAGGCATGGATGGATAGAGCACAACTATGTCTATAAAACATCCTTACTGACCATACTCAGAAGAAGCATGGATCTCACTGTAGCCACAAGGATACATAGCAACAAGATAACAGCAGTAACAGACAGTGAAAATCCTAAGTCCCTGAAAACAGAAACATCACGAAGCCTAGTTTGCATGCTTGTGCTAGTCACCACATAGATCACAAAAATATATGGCATACACCTATTTAAAGATGGCATGGCATAGATCAATACACCTGTAGAGCTCATGCCCATAAGATGCACACATCAATTGCAACAGAAATAACAAATCACCAAGTTCTGATAAGTAACAGCAGAAAACATCATATAGCATTCTTGCACCAGTGATTTGGGCATCTAGATGGACTCACATGAGAATGGCACAATGGAACAAAATGATGAGCATCTCGAGACGAACATTTCGGTATATTACACGCACGAAACGGAGCTATGTGCACGGAGATATGATGTGATGAACAGAGCAATATTATGCAAAAACTTGGAACTTCGAGAATTTCGGGGGGGGGGGGGGGCGGAAAGTCAACTGTCTCGGATCTAGATCTGGAGCTCGTCGGCGCACGGATGCCGAGGCAGCGGTCGGAGGAGCTCGAGGAAGAGGGAGGAGGCGCCGGACGGGGACGGGGAGGCGGCGGCGGCCGGCGACGGGTGCGGGCGCGCAGGCGTTGATGCGGGCGGAGGCGACGGCGGTGGTCGGCGGGCGCGGGCGGGCGCTGGCGGCGGCGGCGGCGGTCGGCGGCGGGGAAGCGGCGACGGGCGGCGGGGCAGCCTCGGGAGCTGGGAGGCGCTGGCGCGCACGGGCGCGGACAACCCGGGCGGCGGCGAGACGGGCCGCGGGGGCCGGTCGCGGGCCTCACGGGCCGGCGGCGTACGGGCGGCGGGGGCGCCACGTGGCGGCTCGCGGTTGGTGCGGGCTGCGGCGGCGGGTTCGTCCGGCACCGGGCGGACGTGTCCGGCGCGCGGAGGGAGCGTGGCTAGGGTTTGGACCCTGATTTCGGAGGGGGAGGTGTTTATATAGGCATAGGGAGCTAGGAGAGTCCAAATGAGGCACGGTTTTCGCCCACACGATCGTGATCGAACGATCGAGAGCATGGAGGGGACTTAGAGGGGTTATTGGACTGTTTGGAGGGGGTTTTTGCTGCAACACCCAAAAGGACTTTGCGATTACCCGGTTAACCGTTGGAGCATCAAACGACCTCCAAATGGAACGAAACATGACAGGTGGTCTACCGGTGGTATACCAAGGCCACTTGACAAACCTCGGTCCATTCCGATAACGTTTAACACCCGCTCACAAAAAGAGACAAGAGGGGTGCGCCGATGCATGTGGGAGTGCCGGATTGCTAAACGGACAACGGGGAAAATGCTCGGATGCATGAGACGAACACGTATGCAAATGAGATGCACATGATGACATGATATGAGATGCATGACATGAACAAAATGCAAAAACGAAAAACAAAACCCGACCACGAAGGGAATATCATAACACATAGCCGAAAATGGCAAGAGTTGGAGTTACAAATATGGAAAGTTACATCCGGGGTGTTACACATTGTGTGTTGATGACTTGTTGTATGTAATGAATGGTACATTTGCATATGCATGTCATAAACTCAATTTATGAATGGTCTTCGACTCACTTCTTGGAGTGTGAGTACCGTAGTATTATAGCCAGCATCTGGTTATATGAAGTTGCCACATCACATAGAGCCAACCTAATATTGCACTACTGGAATCAGCTAATTTGCCATCTGCCAGCTCTTTGTCGTCTGCTAGCTGACGGCAAAGCAGCTCTTTGCCATCAGCTACGCATAAGCAGACGGCAAAGAAGCTCTTTGCCATCTGCCAGCTCTTTGCCGTCTGCCAGCAGACGGCAAAGAATCTTTGCCGTCCGCTGGCAGACGGCAAAGAGTGTGGTGGCCCCCACCCCCCGCTCATTTGAAAAAATGTTAACGGCCCACCTCTTTGCCGTCCGCTAGCAGACGGCAAAGAGGCAAAAAGGCGGACGGCAAAGGCTGGCGGACGGCAAAGAGGGCACTTGACTAACGGCAAGTACCCCCCCGCCCGTTACTCACTTCGTCCTCGCGCGCCCTTCTCCTCCAACCCCGCCGCCGCCGCCCGCCGCCCCGTCGCCCCCGCCGCCCCGTCGGCCCGCCGACCCGGCTCCCCGCCGCCCCACCGCCCCCCCGCCCCCCCCGCCCTGACCCCCCGCCGCCCCGGCCCCCCGCCGCCCCGGCCCCCCGCCACCCCGCGGCCTCCTCCACCGCCCCGCCCCAGCCCCCCCGCTCGCGCCCCCCCCCCGCCGCCCCGGGCCCCCTCCGCCCCGCCTCCTCCACCGCCCCGCCCCGGCCTCCCCGCCGCCCCGGCCTCCCGCCGCCCGGGCCCCCGCCGCCCCGCCTCCTCCACCGCCCCGCCCTGGCCCCCCGTCGCCGGCCCCTCCCCGACCCGTCGCCGCCCCCCACGGTGAGCCCCTCGATCCCATTGTTTTGTTTTTTTTTCTGTTTAGATAAGGTTTTTTAGTTTAAGTTTTTTCAGTTTAGAATTAATTAGTGTAGGTTATTTAGTTTAATTAGTTTAGGTTTAATTAGTTTAAATAGTTTAGTTTTAATTACTTTAGGTTTTTAGTTTAGGTTTAGGTTAAGTAGAAGGGGGAAGAAGAAGAAGAAGAAGAGGAGGAGGAGGAGGAGGAGGAGGAGGAGGAGGAGAAGAAGAAGAAGAAGACCCCGACTCCACCCCGACACCCGACCCCCTAACCCCCTGACCCCGACACGACACCCCGACCCCCCGACCCCCTAACCCCCTGACCCCGACACGACACCCCGAAGCCCCGACCCCGAAACAGCACCCCGACCCCGACACGGCACCCCGACACCGACACGGCACCCCGACACCGACACGACACCCCGACCCCCGACACGACACCCCCGACACCCCGACACCCCGACCTCGAGACCCCGACCCCGACCCCGATCCCGACCCCGACACCCCGACCCCGAGCCTGATCCGACACCCCGACCCCGACACCGACACGGCACCCCGACCCGACACCCCGGCCCCGAGACCCCGACCCCGACACGGCACCCCGAGACCGGCACGACACCCCGACCCCGACACGGCACCCCGAGACCGACACGACACCCCGACCCCCGACACGACACCCCCGACACCCCGACCGCGAGACCCCGACCCCGACCCCGACACCGACACCCCGACCCCGAGCCTGACCCGACACCCCGACCCCGACACCGACACGGCACCCCGACCCCGAGACCCCGACCCCGACCCCGACCCCGACACCCCGACCCCGAGCCTGACCCGACACCCCGACCCCGACACCGACACGGCACCCCGACCCCGACCCGGCACCCCGACCCGACACCCCGACCCCGAGACCCCGACCCCGACACGGCACCCCGAGACCGACACGACACCCCGACCCCCGACACCTCCCGAAAAGGTGTTCTTTGGCCTTCCAGAAGCCGACGGGGTCATATATTTGTGAATTATTAGTTAGGTCATATATCTTTCGATTTTGTTATGAAAAACATCATATATAATTGTGTTGATCGGGTAGTTTTAAATGTGCAGTTGTTTCATCGCTGCGAGGTTTGGTGTTCGACGACCTCGCCGTGCGTTTGACGAGCTCTGCCCCTTCGTTCGTGGGTGAGCACAAATGACATGTCCTCCTCCCCCATTAATTATTTGATCTATTCCGATGAAACTTGATAGCTAGATATATATGTGTCTTGAATCATCAGTATGCGTAACCAATATGTGTCTCCCATTCGAAAGCGTCATAGTTATAAATATGCATGCATTTGCATATTTATAACCTTGATTCTTTCGAATTGTCCAACGCTATCCATGGACAGCCCGAGTATGTTTAGATTGGGTTCGTTTTCCCATATGCTTTGCTCCGGATCCGACGCATAAATTTCGTCAGTGCCTCCCCTGTTGTTCTCCGGGTACACATCCTCTCTGTTTATTGCAGAGACGTGTATCAGGAGAACAGCGGGGAGGTGCTGCCGAAATTTTGCGTAGGATCCGGGGCATAGCATGGGAAAATGAACCCAATCTAAACATACTCGGGTGGGATTAGGACCTATCATTACCTATTAGAGTGTAGGTTGCATGGACGTAATAAAATTGACAAAGTAGATCAACTGATGAATACATACATGGTGAATTATATATATATATATATATATTTGTTGTGTGTCTAGTAGCTCTGAAAGTCAAGATGAGTGATCGTGCGTGGATGTACACCGGTCACACTGGTCAGAACAAATGGAGCACTGAATGGTTCACAAAAACCAAGGGGTTTGTGCGAGCCGCATTTGCAAATGGCCAGAGGAAAACCTGGTGCCCCTGTTTACGGTGCGGCAATTGGGAAAAGAGGACAGAGGCTGAAATGGGCAAACACCTGCAGAAGAGTGGTTTTACGCCCGATTATACGGTGTGGACATTTCATGGTGAGTCTGCCCAACGTGACCGAGCTGAGGTGGATCGTCGTCGCACAAACGAGCATGGTACCGGGATGGAAAACATGGTGCAAGACTTTGATGATGCTCGGGATTCGGACGAGGAGATGGAGGAATCTGCAAAGGCCTTCAATGAAATGTTGGAGTCTTCAAAACGTCCGCTCCATGAGCACACTTAGCTTTGTCAGTTGGATGCCATCTCACAAGTAATGGCTCTGAAGGCTCAGTTCAACTTGGGCAGAGAATGCTACGATGCAATGATGACAGTATTTGGACGCTTTCTACCCAAAGGCCATGTAATGCCTGCAAACCTGTACCAGTCAGACAAAATCCTCCGTGCACTGAAGATGCCCTATGATAAGATACATGCCTGTGAGAAAGGATGTGTCTTGTTTAGGCTTGACTATGCGGACTTGAACTATTGTCCCATTTGCAAGTCTTCCAGGTATGTTGTGGTAGACAACGGTATGGGTGAGAAGACACAGACCAAAATCCCCGTTAGTGTTCTTCGGTATATGCCAATCGTACCAAGACTTCAACGTCTTTTCATGGTCGAAGGGACGGCCAGACAGATGACATGGCACAAAACGGGCAAAAGAACCGAACTAGATGCAGATGGGAATCTGATGATTGTACACACATCGGATGGTGTTGCGTGGAAAAAGTTTGATGAATTACATGGTGACAAAGCGGCAGATCCGAGGCATCCTCGAGTCGGCATCAGCACGGATGGGTTCAGTGTGTTTGGTATGACGGCAGCCCAATACAGTTGTTGGCTCGTATTTGTCTTTCCACTCAATCTCCCCCCCGGACAGATTATGCAAAGAAAGAACATTTTCCTGACGTTGATAATTCCAAGGCCCAACTATCCGGGGAAAAATATGAATGTGTACATGCAACCGCTTAAGGAAGAATTGCAAGAAGCCTGGGATAATGGGTTCAAGACATACGATGCCTATAGCAAACGGAACTTCATAATGCGTGTCTGGTACATGTACTCGACGCATGACTTGCCGGTGTATGCGCTATTCGTTGGCTGGTGTGTGCATGGAAGGTTCCCGTGCCCCACATGCAAGGGAGCTCTTGAGTTTCGTTGGCTTCAGGCCGGTCGCAAGTTTTCTTGCTTCGACATGCATAGACAGTTCCTGAATCCTCGCCATAAGTTCAGGAAAGACAAGAAGAACTTCATCAGAGGTAGAGTTGTCAAAAACTCTGCACCACATGGATTGACAGGCCAACAGACCCTGGATCAGTTAAACGCTCTCGAGCCAGATCCAGAGCGTCTAGGGTACTTCAAGGGGTATAATTCTAAGCACGCCTGGACTCACAAAACATGCTTATGGGAGCTGCCTTACTTCAAAGACCTCCTTTGCCCACACAACATCGACGTGATGCACACTGAGAAGAATATCGCCGAGGCACTTTTTGGTACATTGTTCGGCATAGATGGGAAGTCAAAGGATAATACTAAGGCTAGAGTCGATCTGGAGGCGCTATGTGATAGGCCGTTACAAAACATGAAAGAACCGAAAGGAAAGCAGAACTGGACGAAGCCAAAGGCATGGTTCAATCTTGGAAGGCCAGCTATGAGGGAAATTATCTTGTGGGTGAAAATGCAGTTGATGTTCCCCGATGGGTATGCAGCGAATCTACAGAGGGGAGCCAGTCTTGATAAATTGAAGATATTTGGTCTCAAGAGTCATGATTGGCACATATGGATTGAGCGGGTAATGCCGGTGATGTTGCGTGGCTTCATCCCTGAGGATGAATGGCTAGTACTGGCAGAACTCAGCTATTTCTTCCATGTTCTTTCTGCGAAAGAACTATCGCCTGGCGTGCTAGAAGAAATGGAAGAGTTGGCGCCGGAGTTGATCTGCAAGTTAGAGAAGATCTTTCCACCGGGCTTCTTTAATCCAATGCAACATTTGATTTTGCATCTCCCGACCGAGGCAAGATTGGGGGGGCCCGTGCAAAATCGTTGGTGCTACCCAACTGAGAGGATGCAGAAGACGCTTCGACAAAAATGTAAAAATAAACGTAGAATTGAAGCATCGATGGCTGAGGCATTCATCACTGAGGAGGCGGCAAACTTCGTGACAGCACACTACGAAGCCAAAAATCGTCATTTGCATAATCCGAAGCCTCGGTACAATGCTGACGACCCTAAAAAGGGTGGATCCAACCTCAGCCTATTCAAAGGGAATCTCGCACCAGCCAGTGTTTCAAATCCAGTATCTTTGGATAACGAAGAATGGCGGACCATTTGGTTGTATATCTTCAACAACCTGATAGAAGTGTGGCCGTACATCGAGTAAGTTCTCGGTACATAGTTTCGCAACTTCTATTTCCTTTGAACTGCTCTTATTCCTGGATATTTCATACAGTCGATACGTCGCCTTATTCTCGTATGGAGCGGTGATCCAAAAGGATTCTGTCGAAGAGTATGAGCTTCTCGCAAAGCAAGGAGGCGGCTATCCCGGTTTCATCTCTTCGTTCAAACAAACGGTAATTTCTATTAGACTAGTAGGCTAATTTGTAGGCGGCTATCCCGGTTTCATTCGCTAATTTGTGCGTAATGCAACAATCCTTTCATATTAAACTTGTAGGCTAATTCAGAGTCTATGGACGCCGAATTGAGACAAGTGGCTAATGGTTTTGACTATAAGGTCCGTTCATTTGACAAATACGACATCAACGGGTATCGCTTTCGTACCTATGGCAAAGAGCTATCTATGGCCGACCGAAAGTCTACAAATTGTTGTGTATCTGCTATCGGCGAAGGAGGTACCGAGTATTATGGGAGAGTTGAAGCAATTTATGAACTTCTATTCTATGGTGAAAACCCACCGAATGTCGTAGTCTTCAAATGTTATTGGTTTCAGCCGAAGGAGACTAGAAGGACTCATGAACATATAGGGCTAGTTGAAATCAACCAAAGCACCCATTTAGATGTTCCTGATGTCTATATTACGGCTCAACAGGCGACCCAAGTATTCTATCTACCGTGGGCCTGCCAAACTAATCCAAATCTAAAAGGTTGGGATGTCGTTTATGAAGTGCCGCCACGTGCTAGACTATCTCCCCCAAAGGATGAGGATTATGAACCTCACATTAACCCAGACACATATGAAGGAGAATTCTTCCAAGAGACACGTCTTTCCAAAAAGCGTTTCAAGAACCGCTATACTTCACCCCAAAACATTGAAGTAGACAGCGACAGTGAATCCGACATCACCCTAGAGGAGGAACAAGAAGAGCCGGAACAAGAAGAGGTTACTGCTGCGGATGACCTGTCATTGCTTGACCGATTACGTCAAGGTGGCCTTGCACATGTTGATGCCACTGAACCCTATGAGCCCGTCATTGATTATAGTGATGATGATGATTATGCATTTATTGATGATACTGATCGAGATTATTAGTAGTGTCAGGTATTAAATTTTTTAATGTTGTACTTGATGATGATACACTTAAGTGATACACATATTATTATTCATGTCGGTCTTTTTTTTATGTTGTACTAATTTCGTTTACTATTTGTCATGGCAGCTGTTGAAAGATGGTGGGCGCTAGTCGGGAGCGTGCCAAGGCCCCTTCTTCGTCGGCGCGTGGTCTGAGGTCTTCGATTCCAGACGTACCTCTCCGCCGAGCGTTGCTGGACAGTATGTCCACACCGCCGGGCCCTTCTTCGAAGACCGCGGTGCCCAGCAGGGGACGAGGTAGGAAGAGAGGAGGTGGGGCACGTGGTCGCGGGAGAGGAGGTAGGGTGACTGCTAGGGCACCTTCCTCGCCGCCACCCCCAGCTGTTTCACCCAAGCACGTGACTGCTAGGGTGGACTCGTCCGAGGAGGAGGCTACACGGACTCCGGTCCACGAGCCTCCGGTCCACGGGTCTTGGGCCCACGAGCCTCGGGTCGACTGGCCTTCGGCCCACGAGAGTTCGGCCCACGAGACCCCAGAGGAGCACACGTCCGGATGGGGTACCTGGCCGGATCAGCCCGAGGAGCCGAGTGGCCATGCTGATGATGGCGGGGAGCCGACTGATCTTGAGGAGGAGGGTGGCACCGTCTACCAGCGTGGTGCTACACGGCTCCTGTCCGTGCCGGCGACCCGCGAGAAGAGGTGGTTGATCTTCCCTGATAGGGAGAGGTACGTAAGTGCATTTAATATTTTTGTACCTTCTGCATTCACGTTTCTTGAAATAACTAATGCGTTGGCCTTGTCATGCCGCAGGGGTTGGGACCACCATCATAGTGTCCGCCGACCCAACTCCATCCTTGGAGTTCTTTGCCGGCAAAACTTCCCGGGGTTTGTCACGTTGCCTGGTGAGGGTCAGCTTCCAGAGCTTGGGTTGAGCTGGCAGCACTATGTGGCTGCCCCGGCCCCGCCGGATGTCATTATCGACGGTGTCGTGTGCGACACGAGGGCAGACATGGTGATCAGGACGTTCTGGGTAATTTCTCCTTTACACATTTCAAAATCTTCAACTAGCTAGTTATTAATTGTACTAATCAATATTGTCTCATTTGATTGCAGACATTCTACAGGTGTGAGGAGGGATACGAGGAGGACAGCGCAAATGTTATCCAGAACGTCTGCAAGCGCCAACTCCAGAACTTACGGCACGAGGCTCGGGTGCAGGCTGTTCGAGACTACTACGCCTTGCGTGGTATCAAGAAGACCAAGCCGGCGTGCCGCGATAAGTTCCTGAGTAAGGAGCAGTACATGAAGGTAATTCTTAAGGCCTTCTACTTAAGTTCCTTCATTTAGTAATTCTTAGCCGTTGCGCTCAAGTTTCTATTTGCTAACTTATAGGCGCCTCCGAGATGGTGTGCGGGTCGGATGGATTGTTGGGAGGTGTTGGTCGATGAGTGGTGCTCACAAGAATGGCTAGCCCTCCACAACCAGGCCAAGGACAAACGTGCCCAAATGGAAGGTGTGCCACACCATCAAGGCAGCTCCAACTTATATCAGTTCGGGCGCAACTGGGTATGTGGTTTGCTTCATGATTCATGCAATTCATTCATCATGCTAGCTTGAGCCCTTTAATTACTAATTTTCATTGTTTCTCTCTTTCAGGCACGCTACAATAAGGCGGGTAAGGTGCCAGAGGTGTACGACCTGTATGCCATGGCCCACACTGGCTCTTTCAAGAAAGTCAAGGCTTTCTCTCAGTCTGACCTCGATGATGCAAACAACTTCACCAACATCTCCTCCCACAACAAGCTCGTGAGATATAGAGATGAGGGGAAGGCGAGGAAAGGGGAGGACTTTAACCCGAGCCAGGGTCCCATTGATCCAGAGCTGGTGATGATATCTGGTGGCGGGAGGTCCCATGGCTCCATAGCCATTGGAGATGGACTTATCCGTTGTCCTAGCACTCTCCCGGAGATCAAGGCGCGCCAGTCGAGCTCCGCTCCTGAGATAAGGCCTCGTGAACGGCCAGTGCAACTCGCCATCAAGGTTAGTGATACGTACTCAGTTATCTTTCTCCATTACATTGTGTGCGCTTCCATCAATGATTACAAATGGTCATGTGAGTGGTGTTGTAGGCTGCTATACAGACTGAGAGAGATAGAACGGAGAAACTTCTGGCGGAGGCGGCGGAGAGGCAGCGGGAGATGGAGGAGAGGACGAGAAAGATGATGGAGGAGGAGAGGGCACGGAATGACATGCAGGCAAGGGCCATGTACGAGCTCCTTGTGGTAAGTTTCTTCTGCAGATTACTTGCTAGTCTTAACATTTGAGTCTCATTACTAACTAGTATGACTCTGTTCTGAAAACCAAATGTGCAGTCTGTGTGCGAGAAGTCCGGTCAGCCCGCTCTGCCGATGCCAGTGATTGCTCCTGGGAGCACGGTGAGTTTAGTTTGAATGGACATTACTTGGTAGTCTTAACATTTGAGTGTCGTAATGCTAACGAGACATTGGAAATGATCTTTGGTGCAGCTTAACTCCAGAAACGCATCGCACAATCCTTCTCCAGGTAGCGGCACTAGCCACCCCGCTCCTACACCTCCCTGATCACATTAAGTTTCTCTAGTGTTTTGCTTAACAAATGCATAAAGACCTAGACTTAGCTTTATTTCCTCCAATATGCTTACCATAATGACCTAGAGTTAGCTTATTTTCCTCCAAAATGACCCATTTTACCTAGGTTAGCTTATAAATGATGCAGTTCATCCAAGTTAGCTCAAAAATGACCCATTTTACCTAGATTAGCTCCTAAATGATCCATTTTACCTATGTTAGCTTTAAAATGGCCCATTTCACCTACGTTAACTCCAAAATGACCCATCTTACCTAGGTTATCTCATAAACGATCCATTTCAACTAATTTAGCTCATAAACGATCCATTTGACCTAAGTGAGCTAAAAAATGATCCATTTCACCTAAATTAGCTCTTAAATGATCCATTTCACCTAAGTTAGCTCAAAAAGATCCATTTCAACTAAATTAGCTCTAAAATGACCCATTTTACGTAGATTAGCTCCTAAATGATCCATTTTACCTACGTTAGCTTTAAAATGACCCATTTCACCTAGGTTAGCTCCAAAATGACCCATTTCACCTAGGTTAGCTCCAAAATGACCCATCTTACCTAGGTTAGCTTATAAATGATCCAGTTTATCCAAGTTAGCTCTAAAATGACCCAATTTACCTGAGTAGCTCCTAGGTTAGCTTATAAATGATCCAGTTTATACTTCTTGTTCTAGTCTTCTTCTTGTTCTAGTCACCTATTTCTAACTTTCTTATTTACCATTTTGCAGATTTCATTCACTTCATGGAAGCTAGCTTGCTATGATGGAGTGCTTGCTTTTCCTTTGATGAAACTTTGCATTGTATCTAGCTTGCTATGATGGAACTTGCTATCTTGATCATACTTTGCATTGTAATATATATATGGATGGAACAATGTGTATGGATGGAACTTGCTTATGTATGAACAATGTGTATGGATGAAACTGATGTGATATGTGATATGTGATATGAAACTTATGTGCTGGATATGTGATATGGAAATATATCTATATATGTCATATATATTTTCTATGCAAATTGTGGGATTTAATAAAAAACAGAAAAAACAGCCAATATGCAGGCTCTTTGCCGTCTGCCACCGACGGCAAAGAGCTCTTTGCCGTCTGCCGCAGACGGCAAAGAAGCCATGTGGCAGCGAACTGTGCTTCCTGGGAGCTGACCCATTTGGTCAGTTTGCCTACAGTGGCAGACGACAAAGACTTTGCCGTCCGTGGCAGACGGCAAAGAACCTGCACTTTGCCATCAGTGGCAGACGGCAAAGAACCTGCCATCTAGTGACGTGTAGATGACATCATAAGGCGGACGGCAAAGACCAGAGAAATTTTGCCGTCTGCGGTGGACGGCAAAGGTCTGCCGTTAGCCACTTAACGGACTGACAGCGCAATTATTGCCGTCCGCCCTCTTTGCCGTCCGCCGCAGACGGCAAAGAGCCTTTGTCGTCCGCCTCCAGGAAGCAGACGGCAAAGCAGCTGTTTACCGTAGCCTTCTTTGCCGGAGCCTTTTGCCGTCCGCGACTGACGGCAAAGGTCTTTGCCGTCCGCCTTTCGAGCCTTTGCCGTCCGCCGTGGCAGACGGCAAAGTAGCTGTTTCCTGTAGTGTTGGAGTATGCTAGCACAATAGTTAGTTCTAGTTAGATCAACTAGAGCTAGGTGTCGTACGGAGGCCGAGAAATATGGTGATAGCATGACTGCGTGATGTGGGCTTGTACGTAGTATGATGTAGGCACAGGGCTTGCCATGTTTCCTACTCCTCCGGTATAATGTGGAGAAGATTTGGTCGATTTCTTCCTCCTTTTGCCGACACGTGGGACATCCAGCATCCAGGTCGTGTCATGCAACAAAATGGAGTGCTAGTTGAAGCCACGTGATGTGCATCTTGGGTTAAACTGTAAATAGAATCTTACTCTTGAGTAACTCCAAAAGCGGCCACCGAAGATCTTTATTGGATTTGTTTTTCATCACCAGCACGTTGAGGTGAATGATATGCAGGTTCAGTGGGTCCTCTTGCGTTTTCACTGACATGTGGGACCTCATGTGAGCAAACTGACGATGGGCTCTGCGCGTGTGCTGGCTGGCTGAGAAGAGAGAGAGAGAGAGGAGGGCTGAGCACGGACTCCAGGAAATTTGTTCTACGTAACCAACACCTCGATATAGCAATATAGTGGGGTGGCATGGGCCATCACTAGCATTCACGTCTAGCAGTACGGTACACGCCACCCACACGAGTCCCATCTGACACCAATTTTCTTGGAGTCCGTGCTACAGCCATCTCTTCTCCCTCCTGTTTTCTCAGCCATCGCGCGGTGGGCAGGGTGGCAGTTTGCTGATAGTCGGTTTTCTCAACTGCGGTCCCACTTGTAAATGAAAATGCAACACAACATGCATTCCCCATTGAGCGGCTTGCCGGACCAACCGTGTGGTGGTGCGACCCGAACACAGCAGGCTTTTCCTTTTGAACTTGTAACTTGTGAAATTTGGTTCTGCTCCATGGCGAGACCGATAGATAGAAATAACGATTTTCCCTAGAGTAATGAGAAATTTGGTTCTGGCGCGGTTCATGCATGGAGTACGTACAAAAATTACGAAGTTGATGCGAAATGTAAGATAATTACTAGTAACACCATATACTACTACATGGATTTGACGGAAAGATAAAGATACATACGGATCGATCAACGACATCCTCACGCCCTAGTGCGCCGGGTCACCGACCGACGTGTGAGGAGGAGCGGCGTTGGCAGCGAGCTCAACGTGCTTCTGGACAATGCCATCCAAGGTTGCCCTATGGTCTAAGAAGGTCAGCGACCTATCGTCCTCCTCTTGCACATAGTAGTCCTTGTGGACGATTTGCGCGTAGACATCGGTGATTATGTCTATGGTGTCTTGCTGCGCCAGGTGCTGCACGGCGAGCTCGACCTCGAGGTGGACATTCTCTGGCGTGACGGCGGCAGTCGCAGGGCCACCAGTGCGTCGAATAGGTTGTCACCATAGAGGCCGTTGAGGGTGGCGGGCATCGTAGAGCCTGGGCACGTGGGCTGGAGGCGTACGTCAAGGTCGTCCACGAGCTTCCTGATGACGGTGAACTTGTCGAGGAAGCCGACGAGGACCTCGTCGAACAAGGAGACGAAGCTGTCGTCCAAGCAGCCTCTCACCCTGGCGGCCTCAAGCATGACCTGGAGACGTTCCTCGGTGCCGGGCCACAGGCCGACGTCGTGGACCATCTGGCACAGCCGGCTGATGCTCGCGCTCATCGCCTCCATGGGTCTAGCTTCTAGTCAACTGATCTTGCGATTGGAGTGCTCACTCTTGCCCTTGCTTAGGGTGCGTAGGTGCATAGGATTTCGTAGATTGGACTGGTAGGGAGCCTTTATATGAGAAGTGCAGACTGCATTGCATTCACGTGTGTGTTGGCCATCTACTCCTCGGCCCTCCCTCCGTGGGACTGAGCTCCGGTGCCTTAACTGCACCTGCTTTTGGTTGTATGACAGGTGGGCTAGCCTTCTATTGGGCCCACCTGTCATAGACCCAAAGGCAGGTGCAATAAGTTAATGAAGCCGTGTCCCCCTCCGTCCCGGTGCAGTATAGTCATGTCACCGGACCCCTAGTTGGGGCAAAACGAGAGAACTTTGATGTTTACTGGTTTATTGGTCCCGTTTGCATTTTCCACCAAGTTTTGACCTTTGATTTAACTAATAAAATGTTAATGCGTGTAACCAAAAATGTTGTGCTAAGTAGTCTCAAGTCATTGAATGCATACGCACCTGTAACATCCAAAATTTTCAATTTGGAATGTTATACATAGATCATCATTTGCATATCATGTTTTGTGCATTTTGACAAATCCTCGATAAATCCTAAGCAACTCAAGGACCCTCGGAGAGAGTTGGGGATTTTCTTGAATTTTCTTATTTGATTTTCCAACGAGGATTTTGGTTTTTGATTATTTTTCTCTCCGGAAGAATATTTCATTTTAAAATAAACGAGAGGAGAAAATATGACTTCTCCAAAAACATTGAAATACTGGAGGAAAAATGTTAAAAACATTATTTGGAATTTATTGGATTTTATTTGCAATTTTTATTGCATTTAAAATATGCATGTTTTCAAAATATTTATTTTTGATTTAAAAAATGTTCACCCTATTCTAGATTTTCTAACTAGACGGGGAAAATTTTATCTCGTATTTTTCTGATTTTTATTTATTTCTCTACGCAATATTTTCCGCGGAACATATTTAAAAAAAAAATATACGCGCTTGCCCGACTGGGCCGAGGCCCAGCCGAAGCCAGGCCGGCCCGCCCGTGCTCTCCTTCTTCCCCACGCCGCCGGAGTCCGCCGGGAGCACGAAGCCGCCGCCGCCTCGGGCTTTGCCCCTTCCCCAAGCCCTCTAGCCCCCCTCCTACCTATATATAGCCACCCCTCCGTTTTCGCCGCCACCATCGCCGGAGCCGCCGCCGCCCCGCATCTAGCCGCCCGCCGTTCGCCTCGCCCCTCGCCGCCGGGAGTGCCGGAGCCCCGCACCCTCGCCCGCCGGAGCCGCCGCCCGAGCCCCGCTGCCCCGCCGCCGACCCCGCCCACCGGAGCCCCTCGCCGAAGCGAGCCCCGTCGAGGTACTGCCGTTCGTGTTGACCGGTTTTTCTAAAAAAAACCTTTTGTTTAAAAAAAACTCTAGATCGGTTTTTTCCCGGTTTTATTACTTTGCGAGCGTTCACCGAACCTTTCGTTTTAACGAACGCGTTCGTCGGTTTTTCTCTGTGAACGAACGTCCGTTATTTAACCGTTCGTCCGTTTTTTCTTTTTCAACGGATTTTCTCGTTATTTTCTCAGGTTCGATTTTTGATCGAAACTTCGAATCTGTTTAACTTTTCGCTCGTTTATCGGAATCAGGTGATTCAAGCGCCTAGAGTTTCGTCTCGAAATTCTCTTTCCGTTTAACCTACTCAAACAAGTTTTTGCTACAGTAAAATTTGACCTAGATCCAGATTAGCAAACGAAGTTTCTTTCTTCCGCCGTTTGACTTTCGTTGCTTCTTTCGAGTTGATTCTTTTTGCAAACCGGAGTTCTTAAGTTTAAATTTCTGGTTGGATCTTTCATTCGAGTTTTACCTGTGCATTAGCTGAGTACTGATTGTATGCTTGTTTGTTTGCGATAGAATATCCGGAGTGTGCCGCTTGTTACTTCGACTCGCTAGGTTTTGCGGATCATCAGCAAGGCAAGTAACACTTTGATCATACCCCGTTCATACCCAGTTTTATTGCATTAGATCTATTTTCCCAAACACATTGCATGATTAGGATCTAATTAAACTGTGGGTATTGGGATGTAGTTGAGGTAGTACCTATTACCTGTTTACTATCAAACCCTTGGGAGTTACTTCTACGTTGCTTTTATTATTGCCATGCTATGCGTAGACGTGGTTTGGGTTTGAGAGATATTCCTGACAGATGTGAGTGTTTAATAATGTTCAACTTAAGGTGGCAACTAAAACTCACATCTGGGTGGATTGAGGCACCTGGAGAACCCAGTGTTGTCTGTATGTATAAGGTCCGCCACCCAGGCTCAAAGGGATCATAAGATTATTAATGCTAGAAACTTCCATGTGCAGCCGCAAGCTATTATGGGCTCTAGCATAGCTGAGTAGGTTACAGGATCTCTTGAAGAGGTGGACTAGCAGATGTAGGGGAAAGTAGGTGTACCGGTCCATCCAGAGTAGAGAGTGACTGTTTCTGAAAGACTGTGTCTCGGTCATCCGTTTCTCAAACATCATGCAGTGCGAGAATCAAGCGGAGGCGATCGAGTCTTGTGGGAAAAGTGCACAAACCTCTGCAGAGTGTACAAACTGATCATGATTAGCCGTGTCCCCGGTTATGGACAACTTGAGTATCTAGCACCTGGATTATCATTTGAATCTCATCACCGTGATACTTATAATTAATTTTGTTGGGTTAATGATGTTACTTAATTGGGATTGAGTTGGGGGTACCTTCTCAATGTTTCAACCACCAAGATAGTTAAATAAAATTTATTCCTTTTGAAGTAGGATAAAATTGGCTTTTCGCAAAAACTGTAACCATAGAGCTTTCCACCAGCCACATATGCATATAGTATAGCATTATTATTGTTCATTGTTCTCTATGTGTTGCTTTGCCAGCATATTCTATGTGCTGACCCGTTTTCGGGCTGCAACGTTTCATGTTGCAGACTTTTCAGACGATGAGTAAGGTGCCTTAGGTCGTGGTCTTATACTCAGTGATGCCGCTGGAGTTGATGGACTCACTTATCTTCCAAGTCTTCCGCTGTTATCGTTTTTAGATGGCCTTAAGCCATGTTTATTATACTTAATCTCTTCGGAGATATTCGATGTAATAAGTGTGTGATTGCTACTCTGTTATAAATCCTCCATTTGTACTGTGCGTGTCAGCATTACTGATCCAGGGATGACACTGGTGCACAGCAGCACAGGCCATTTGAGGTCTGGTCGCTACAAAGTTGGTATCAGAGCACACGCTGACTATAGGACACGACCACTAAGCTTAAGCCCTAGAAAACTTCTCTCTTCTCATTTCTGACCCCTCTCCACTTTCTACTCTTCTAGGAATGGCGAATGCAAGGAGCAAGTTCATGCAACCAGATGAAGACACGCCGTTTGGAAGACATTTGAAGGAACTCACCAAGTACTTGAACATAGGAATACCATGCATCACCGGAACCTACAACGCTACATTACCTGAAGAGGAGAGCTGGAAGATTCAAGTTATCATTCCAGGAAGGACGTTTGCGCCAATTACGGAACCCATGAGATTGGTTTTCGAAGCACCAACTTGGAACCTAGGGAAGAGCATGGCCGCACACATCGCCATGGGACGCATTGGAGAAGTCTATCACCAGGAGCTTAAGGATATAATTTATCAGATTTGTGGACATCGAGACGCGCAATGGGAGATGATCAAGACCAAGAAGGATGGATCAATTGCAGCTTTCATCCAGGAGCAGAACCAACATATTCGACGCCAGGAGAACCAGGTATGCACGGACAAGGAAGAACTGAAGAAGGCATTCACGAAGATCAAGGAGCTCCAAGAAGAACTCAAGACTACACGCGAAGATTATTTGGAGGAAATCAACGCACTAGTCGAGAAGATTGACGACCTGGAGAATAAGATTGGATCATTCGTGGGAAATCCAGTGCCAAAAGCAGAAGTCGACGAATGCACTTGTCCGGAAAACTACATCATCATCGACGACACCGACTCGGAACCAAGTGAAGGCGAATGGATTGATGAAGCTGGAGCAGACATCATGGAGTCTTCAAAGGATCAGAATTTTTAGTAGACTACCATATCAGTAGTAGTTTTCCCCCATTTAGTAGTATAGCTCAAGCACTTTGTAACGCTAGTTAGATCGATTGTTTTGCCTTGTTTGAATTGATTGAGTGATATATATTGAATTTGTCTCATGAGCATATGGGTAGTGTTTCTCTCTAGACCTCTTTCTATTCTTAATTCTCATCTTTTCTAAACCTATCAGATGCCTCCGAGACGCGACACCGGATTTGTTTTCCCGCCAGAGATCACCCAGTTGATTCAGCAACAGAATGCCCTGATGCAAGTGTTAGTTCAGAACCAAGGCAACAACAACAACAACAACCCACTGCCACCACCACCTGTTGACCACTTAGCCCGTTTCTTAAGGCTAAACCCGCCGGTGTTCTCCAGTAGCACCGAGCCGATTGTAGCAGATGATTGGCTCCGCAAAGTTGGAAGGGAGTTGACCACTGCAGGATGCACAGATGCGGAAAGAGTACGTTTTGCCGCACATCAGCTTGATGGACCCGCAACATCATGGTGGGAGAATTATATAGCCACGCACCCTATTGACACTGTCACATGGGACCAGTTTCAGCAAGCATTCCGTACAGCTCATGTTTCAGCAGGAGCTATGGCTATGAAGAAGCGTGAGTTTCGCAACCTACGCCAAGGAGGACGCACCGTAGGCCAGTATGTGGAGGAATTCAGTAAGTTAGCACGTTATGCACCAGATGACGTTGCTACGGATGCTGCCAAGCAGGAGAAGTTTCTGGAAGGATTGAATGATGAGCTGAGTATGCAGTTGATGGTAGCAACTTTCAACAACTACCAGGAGCTGATAGATAGAGCTCTCATGATTGAAGGGAAGCAACAGCAGATTGAAAACCGCAAGAGGAAGTATGGACAAGGGAAGTACAATTCTGGAGCCCAGCAGAAGCCACGATTTACCCCGAAGCCGGGAGGACAGTTTCAGCATACCCATGGAGGAGGTAGTTCGCACAACCATAATGGCTCCAAGAATGGTAATGGGAATGGAGGAGGAAACGGACAGAACCGCACCAACCCATCTACCCCAACCAAGAGAGATCTAAGTCACATTACCTGTTTCAAGTGCCAGAAGACGGGACATTACGCTACCGATTGTCCCGAAGCCCAAAATGGAAATGGCAATGGAAGCTCTGGGAAGAAGCCGAACCCGTTCAACAAAGGACATGTGAACCACGTGAGCGTGGAGGAGATTGAAGCTCAGCCTGATGCAGTAATAGGTAAGTTTTTGGTTAAGTCATTTACTGCAACTGTTCTTTTCGATACTCGTGCATCGCATTCATACATATCAAGGGGATTCGTAAACAAGTTTAAGATGTCCACCCAAGTTCTCAAAAGCCCCATGTTAGTAACCTCGCCAGGAGCGGAGTATATGGCCACCCAAGGATGTTTTAAGATACCGTTGGCCATTGGAAGGCATGTTTTCCCCACAGACCTCATTGTTTTGAAATCGCAAGGTTTCGATGTGATTTTGGGAATGGATTGGCTATCGTTGTATGGAGGAAACATTGATTGTGCCAGCAAGACTATTTTGCTTACCACCCCGGAAGGAAAAAGGATCAAGTATGTATCCCGGCATATGCCGAAGAGGACTCAAGTGAATTCCTTATCAGGAGTTGTACAGGAGGAAGTACCAGTGGTGGAAGAGTACCCGGATGTATTTCCAGAAGAGCTGCCAGGCATGCCACCAGATAGAGACATTGAGTTCTTGATTGAACTTTTGCCAGGCACAGGGCCAATATCTAAGAGACCGTATAGGATGCCCGCAAAGGATTTGGAGGAAATTAAGAAGCAGATCAAGGAGTTACTGGATAAAGGCTATATACGCCCAAGCTCGTCACCTTGGGGATCACCAGTACTTCTAGTAGAGAAGAAAGATGGATCACTAAGGATGGTTGTTGATTACCGAGGATTGAATGAAGTGACCATCAAAAACAAGTACCCACTGCCGATGATAAATGATTTGTTTGACCGCTTGCAAGGAGGTAAAGTATTTTCCAAGATCGATCTATGATCAGGGTACCATCAGTTAAAGATTCAAGAGCAGGATATACCCAAGACGGCATTTACCACCAGATATGGATTGTATGAGTATATCGTTATGTCATTTGGACTGACTAACGCACCTGCCTATTTCATGAACCTGATGAACAAAGTGTTTATGGAGTTTTTGGATAAGTTCGTCGTGGTGTTCATTGATGATATTTTAATCTTTTCCAAGGATGAAGAAGAGCATGAGGAGCATTTACGATTGGTACTTGAGAAGCTCAGAGAACATCAATTTTATGCCAAGTTCAGCAAATGTGAGTTTTGGTTGAAGGAAGTTGGATTCCTTGGACATGTTATTTCTGGAGAAGGAATAGCAGTAGACCCTGCCAAGGTTGACACAGTGACCAGTTGGGAATCACCCACTACAGTTGGAGAAATCCGGAGTTTTCTTGGACTTGCAGGATACTACCGGAGATTTATCGAGAATTTCTCAAGGATTGCTAAGCCCATGACTGAGCTATTGAAGAAGGACACCAAATTCAATTGGACTGAGGAATGTGAAGCTAGTTTCCAGGAGTTGAAGAAACGATTGGTTACATCACGAGTGTTGATTCTGCCAGATCAACGCAAGGATTATGAAGTTTATTGCGACGCTTCTCGTCGAGGACTTGGAGCTGTGCTTATGCAGGAAGGAAGAGTTGTTTCGTATGCTTAACGACAACTTAAGCCCCATGAGAAGAATTATGCTACGCACGATTTGGAATTAGCAGCTATAGTGCATGCATTGAAAACATGGAGGCATTTTCTCATCGGAAACCATTGTGAGGTGTACACGGATCACAAGAGTTTGAAGTACATTTTCACACAAAAGGAGTTAAACCTCAGACAGAGGAGATGGTTGGAGCTCATCAAAGACTATGATATGAGATTGCATTATCACCCCGGAAAGGCTAACGTAGTAGCAGACGCGTTGAGCCGCAAGAGTCATGTCAACACCCTCATGACAGGAGAGTTACCTCAGGAGTTAGCCGAGGACATACGTGAGTTATGTTTGGAGATAGTCCCAAGAGGCTATTTAGCGTCATTGGATATTCATTCTACCTTGATGGACAAGATCAGAGAAGCTCAGAAGACAGACAAGGAGATTGAAGAGATAAAAGCGAAGATGAGCAAAGGTAAAGCCAAGGGATTTCGTGAGGATGAGCACGATACCTTATGGTTCGAGGACCGCGTATATGTGCCAAATGATCCGGAGATCAGGAAGTTGATTTTGCAAGAAGCCCATGATTCACCGTACTCGATTCACCCAGGGAATACCAAGATGTATTTGGATTTGAAGAATACTTTCTGGTGGACCGGAATGAAGAAGGACATTGCGGAGTTTGTAGCAGTTTGTGATGTATGTCAGAGAGTGAAGGCAGAGCATCAAAAGCCAGCAGGATTGCTACAGCCATTGCCGATACCTGAATGGAAGTGGGATAAAATAGGCATGGATTTTATCACAGGATTACCCAGGACCCGTTCAGGCTATGACTCGATATGGGTTGTAGTCGACCGTTTGACGAAAGTGGCTCATTTCATTCCAGTGAAGACCACTTACACCAGTGCTAAGTTGGCAAAGATATACATGACCAGGATAGTATGTTTGCATGGAGTTCCGAGGACCATTGTATCAGACAGAGGAACCCAATTTACATCGAAGTTTTGGAAGCAGTTACATGAAACATTGGGAACCAGGCTGGAATTTAGTACAGCATTTCACCCGCAGACAGATGGACAGACCGAGAGAGTCAACCAGATTTTGGAGGACATGTTGAGAGCTTGTGCGCTAGATTATGGATCAAGTTGGGACGACAATTTGCCATATGCGGAGTTTTCGTATAACAACAGTTATCAAACCAGTTTGAAGATGGCCCCTTCCAAAGCTTTGTACGGAAGGAGGTGTAGAACGCCGTTGTTATGGGACGAAGTTGGAGACCGTCAGTTGTTTGGACCAGATTTGATTAAGGAGTCTGAACAGAAAGTGAAGTTGATTCGCGATAGGCTCAAGGTAGCCCAGTCCAGGCAGAAGAGTTATGCTGATTCTAAACGCAAGGAGACAGTTCACGAAATCGGAGACAGAGTGTATCTTCGAGTATCACCACTTCGAGGAGTGAAGCGCTTTGGAGTTAAGGGAAAGTTAGCACCCCGTTTTATTGGACCATACAGAGTGTTGGAACGTATGGGAGAAGTTGCTTACAAGCTGGAATTGCCCGAAGGATTGTCTGAAGTACATGATGTATTTCACGTTTCGCAGTTGAAGAAGTGCCACGCAGAGATGGCTGAGATACCACTGACAGATACTGTGCCACTGGAAGCGATTCAGTTGGAAAGTGATTTGACCTATGAGGAGAAGCCAGTTAAGATTCTCGAGTATGCCAGCCGAGTTACCCGCAGCAAGGTTATCAAGTTTTGCAATGTTCAGTGGAGTCACCACACCGAAGATGAGGCCACCTGGGAGCGAGAGGAAGATCTACGGAAAAACCACTCCCACATGTTTTCTAGCCAACCCGAATCTCGAGGGCGAGATTCATCTTAAGGGGGGTAGGTTTGTAACATCCCAAATTTTCAATTTGGAATGTTATACATAGATCATCATTTGCGTATCATGTTTTGTGCATTTTGACAAATCCTCGATAAATCCTAAGCAACTCAAGGACCCTCGGAGAGAGTTGGGGATTTTCTTGAATTTTCTTATTTGATTTTCCAACGAGGATTTTGGTTTTTGATTATTTTTCTCTCCGGAAGAATATTTCATTTTAAAATAAACGAGAGGAGAAAATATGACTTCTCCAAAAACATTGAAATACTGGAGGAAAAATGTTAAAAACATTATTTGTAATTTATTGGAATTTATTTGCAATTTTTATTGCATTTAAAAATATGCATGTTTTCAAAATATTTATTTTTGATTTTAAAAATGTTCACCCTATTCTAGATTTTCTAACTAGACGGGGAAAAATTTATCTCGTATTTTTCTGATTTTTATTTATTTCTCTACGCAATATTTTCCGCGGAACATATTTTAAAAAAAAATATACGCGCTTGCCCGACTGGGCCGAGGCCCAGCCGAAGCCAGGCCGGCCCGCCCGTGCTCTCCTTCTTCCCCACGCCGCCGGAGTC
Organism: Aegilops tauschii subsp. strangulata; assembly: GCF_002575655.3. Taxonomy (NCBI): domain Eukaryota; kingdom Viridiplantae; phylum Streptophyta; class Magnoliopsida; order Poales; family Poaceae; genus Aegilops; species Aegilops tauschii. The sequence goes on along the minus strand of NC_053041.3, from coordinate 327,918,200 downwards.
CGCCGGGAGCACGAAGCCGCCGCCGCCTCGGGCTTTGCCCCTTCCCCAAGCCCTCTAGCCCCCCTCCTACCTATATATAGCCCCCCTCCGTTTTCGCCGCCACCATCGCCGGAGCCGCCGCCGCCGCCGCCCCGCATCTAGCCGCCCGCCGTCGCCCGCCGTTCGCCTCGCCCCTCGCCGCCGGGAGCGCCGGAGCCCCGCACCCTCGCCCGCCGGAGCCGCCGCCCGAGCCCCGCTGCCCCGCCGCCGACCCCGCCCACCAGAGCCCCTCGCCGGAGCGAGCCCCGTCGAGGTACTGCCGTTCGTGTTGACCGGTTTTTCAAAAAAAAACCTTTTGTTTAAAAAAAACTCTAGATCGGTTTTTTTTCCGGTTTTATTACTTTGCGAGCGTTCACCGAACCGTTCGTTTTAACGAAGGCGTTCGTCGGTTTTTCTCTGTTAACGAACGTCCGTTATTTAACCGTTCGTCCGTTTTTTCTTTTTCGACGGATTTTCTCGTTATTTTCTCAGGTTCGATTTCTGATCGAAACTTCGAATCTGTTTAACTTTTCGCTCGTTTATCGGAATCAGGTGATTCAAGCGCCTAGAGTTTCGTCTCGAAATTCTCTTTCCGTTTAACCTACTCAAACAAGTTTTTGCTACAGTAAAATTTGACCTAGATCCATATTAGCAAACGAAGTTTCTTTCTTCCGCCGTTTGACTTTCGTTGCTTCTTTCGAGTTGATTCTTTTTGCAAACCGGAGTTCTTAAGTTTAACTTTCTGGTTGGATCTTTCATTCGAGTTTTACCTGTGCATTAGCTGAGTACTGATTGTATGCTTGTTTGTTTGCGATAGAATACCCGGAGTGTGCCGCTTGTTACTTCGACTCGCTAGGTTTTGCGGATCATCAGCAAGGCAAGTAACACTTTGATCATACCCCGTTCATACCCAGTTTTATTGCATTAGATCTATTTTCCCAAACACATTGCATGATTAGGATCTAATTAAACTGTGGGTATTGGGATGTAGTTGAGGTAGTACCTATTACCTGTTTACTATCAAACCCTTGGGAGTTACTTCTACGTTGCTTTTATTATTGCCATGCTATGCGTAGACGTGGTTTGGGTTTGAGAGATATTCCTGACAGATGTGTGTGTTTAATAATGGTTCAACTTAAGGTGGCAACTAAAACTCACATCTGGGTGGATTGAGGCACCTGGAGAACCCCAGTGTTGTCTGTATGTACAAGGTCCGCCACCCAGGCTCAAAGGGATCATAAGATTATTCATGCTAGAAACTTCCATGTGCAGCCGCAAGCTATTATGGGCTCTAGCATAGCTGAGTAGGTTACAGGATCTCTTGAAGAGGTGGACTAGCAGATGTAGGGGAAAGTAGGTGTACCGGTCCATCCAGAGTAGAGAGTGACTGTTTCTGAAAGACTGTGTCTCGGTCATCCGTTTCTCAAACATCATGCAGTGCGAGAATCAAGCGGAGGCGATCGAGTCTTGTGGGAAAGTGCACAAACCTCCGCAGAGTGTACAAACTGATCATGATTAGCCGTGTCCCCGGTTATGGACAACTTGAGTATCTAGCACCTGGATTATCATTTGAATCTCATCACCGTGATACTTATAATTAATTTTGTTGGGTTAATGATGTTACTTAATTGGGATTGAGTTGGGGGTACCTTCTCAATGTTTCAACCACCAAGATAGTTAAATAAAATTTATTCCTTTTGAAGTAGGATAAAATTGGCTTTTCGCAAAAACTGTAACCATAGAGCTTTCCACCAGCCACATATGCATATAGTATAGCATTATTATTGTTCATTGTTCTCTATGTGTTGCTTTGCCAGCATATTCTATGTGCTGACCCTTTTTCGGGCTGCAACGTTTCATGTTGCAGACTTTTCAGACGACGAGTAAGGTGCCTTAGGTCGTGGTCTTATACTCAGTGATGCCGCTGGAGTTGATGGACTCACTTATCTTCCAATTCTTCCGCTGTTATCGTTTTTAGATGGCCTTAAGCCATGTTTATTATACTTAATCTCTTCGGAGATATTCGATGTAATAAGTGTGTGATTGCTACTCTGTTATAAATCCTCCATTTGTACTATGCGTGTGAGCATTACTGATCCAGGGATGACACTGGTGCACAGCAGCACATGCCATTTGAGGTCTGGTCGCTACAGCACCCCACGTCTCCTATTGGGTCATTTCTTTTTTCGTGGCAAAAACAGGGAACGAGGTGGGTAGTTAATGCACTGCGCCTAAAAGTTTTGGGTTTATTTGGTTTTCGTAACGTGACTAATGCACCAATACGGAGGGAGTACAATAGTAGTCTTTGATTGCAATTTTTTGTTGGTAGCTTACCAAGCTGAGCGCTCGGTGAGTACAATAGTAGTCTGATTGATGAGACTTCAGATTTGAGCCATCTAGTGGAAGGGAGAGTGTATAATATCATCGGCAACTATGTTCAAAAACGAATAAACAATACTCCATGTATTTATTTACAGAGGGAGTAGTATATTTTTTGTGACATGCATTACTAGATATTGCTAGTCAAAATACTAAATCCAGACGGACGTGGTATTACTACTAAATACAAACGGTGGTGCTAGTACTAGTAGTAGTACTACCAATGTAGTAGTACTATACTACCCATTGGTCAAATTATTACGTGCTGCTCCAAACAGTGAAGTGACAAGACCCTGCGCTGGAGATGACTCCTGAGTGTAGGCGCCATGTTCAGCATACCAAAGTCAGCCTCACCGTCTGCAGTCACTATCATCATGGCTATAGAGCTAGCCTGCTTACAACTAGCCGTGTTCGGCATAATTTCTCGTGCGTTACCACGAGTATCTCTACTCTTTTCTTATACGGAGTACGAGTAAGATGGCCGTGCATTGCACAAAACACCAAGATTGGGGGTGGACGGCGCCGGCAGCGGCCATCACGCCAGATTTTGCATGGCCTTCTAGATGTGGTGGGGAGGAGATAAGGCTGATTGTGAGAGACAAAGAGTTGTTTGTAAATAGGGAACAAGTGCGGGCATATTTTTGCAAAACTGCAGAAGTTTGCTTTGTATGCGTCAGATCAAGATCCGACGGCTATTAGTGAAAGATGGCAGCCACACCATCATCACCAACTCAGGACCTCTTTGATTCGCAGGATTTTGAAAATGGAGGATTAGGATACGGCAATATTACAAGTTTCGAACTGATATTACAAATGTTAGGAGTAATGCTGCACCTACGAAGAGGGAATTACTAGGAAGTTTACGTAAGAACTTTCGTTACTTTAGGTGGATGCAGCATTATCGTACAAACTAAAATCCACCGCCCTGACAAGTCACTACCGGGCAAATAAATTTTCGAGTCTCTGGCAACTTGATGTTTCAACAACAAATTCAGCTTCTGCGGAGACTTTGTCATTTAGGCTTAGATGCTTGCGGTGATCAGCACGCCATTCATTGTTGCGCCAGAGAACGCCAAACCTAATTACCTTGAGCACACTTGCCTCCAGAACAAAGAACCTGGCCAATTTAATCTCAGATGTGCTGCCTCGGTAGTCGATCAAATCAATTTCTGTAAGATGGAGATCAAGGCATTTGATGAGATTGTTATAGTGCAGCACATTTTTCACTTTCGGGTCTTTTTTTATCTGCAAAAGAAGAGAACATATTAGAGCAGCTGGCTGTATACGATTGTCGTGTCATCAAGAGGTACCAATATCATTTGCTCATACGATAGGGTTGGCTCGCTAGTGATATTTTTTCACTCTCTCTCTTTCCTCTCATTTACCTAGGAGCACGTGAAGATCTTGGGCATTTGTTGCCTTCCACTATGTGGCCGATGCCATATTTCTCAAAAGTATGCCACATAATATGCATCGATGTCAAATCAAAATATTTTGGCACCGCTCTAGCGATGTAAGAGAGTTGGCACCACTGTGCACATAGACCCACATGTATAAACAAATAAATCTAACCAACTACACCAGGCTCTCACTCTCCCAAACAAGTGTTTTTTATTGCCTCGGTCCTCTCCCATGCAAGTGTTTTTCATTGCGTGAGTTAATTTGGCACCGGAGCAAAGTAGGTGATCCAGATTGGGGCACAGGTGAGCAATGGAGGGGCATCGATGCCAAATGCATCACAAGTGAATTTGGCACGTGTTTTGGCCTGCATAGTGGAGGGCTGTTATAGCCCACTTTTGTACTACCTCGTGTTTAGTGTAAAATTTTGACCATAGATTTACCTAAGAAAATGCCAATGCATGTCACCAAAAATCAAATATGAATCCAACGATATAATTTTAGTGACATGCATTAACATTTTGTCAGTTAAATCTATGGTCAAATTTTGATACTACAAAATAGGAAGAGTAAACCAGGACGGAGGTAGTACTTGCTCTTAGGGTAACCATAGAGTTACTAGTCTAAGTTACTTGCCACTATGACTAGCCTAGGCTACTACTCCCTCCATTCCAAATTACTCGTCGCAGAAATGTATGTATCTAGAACTAAAATACATCTAGATACATCCATACCCGCGACAAGTAATTCGGAACGGAGGAAGTATATTAGTACAACAACAAAATGATGCAGGCGATCACGTGAGAAAAAAATACTAAAAACATTTCTTTCGGTGCAGTGCGTAGATGCAGTTTTGAACACTACACTTGTCATCGTAATTTGGGAAAATTACGAAAAAGTTGAGCTACATTGTGATTACCGTTTACTAATAGGAAAGAAGTTTCACCTCAATGAGTAGCTTCTCCGTGCACGAAAATCATGTAAGGAATCCAACAACTTGATCCAGATTGGGGCCGATAGTTGGCAAGATCCTCACTGTGCGCATAGACTGGGTCAAGCTTGTGGGAATCATTTTCGGGATGACAGTCGTAAATACATCAAAAAGAAAATTAAAAATGTGAATTTCAAGAAGACGGAGAAGAAGATGAGTGTTGTACCTAAACGATTACGAATCCAATAAAGAGTTCGGAGAATTTGGCAGATGAGTACACCAACGCTGTCAATTTCGGCGCATCAATGACCCTGATTTTTATTGGACCTTCTAGATCAGATACAAGCAATCTCTCAAGGAAAGGCGCATTGTCAATGACCATAATGTGGAACAGCTGGAGTGATCTCTTCCCAATTGATGTCTTATTGCGGGGCCAGCAAGACACATAAATCCATCGGAGATTCGTCGAGGCGATGTGGAGGCTAATGAACCTGTGGATCTGCTGAAGACGAAGGTACTCGAGCACAGTACAGCTGCGGAGCAGGTGCTCCATAGCCTTCTTTGAGATGCCAACGTCGAAGAGGTTGAGCTTCTTGAGTTGAGGGAGAAGAAGGGCGGGCGCGGCATTAATCTGGGGAGGAGGCGCGGCGCAGCGTTTGCGTGAGGCGAAGCGTGGACGGCGGCAGAGAGCGACATCGTCCAGCTTCAAAGCTGAGCTCCTCGAGATGATCTAGGGCAGGGGATAAGAACCACTCGTCGAACTTGACTTGGACCTTGCAGTTGGTACTGAACATGCAGATGTCAAGGCATCTGGTTGTCCCGGGGTGAGATGAAAGGATCTTGGAGACTGCGGCCATGCATTTGCAATCCCCGTCGCAGAGGCACCTGGCGACGGTGAGGTTGAGGGGGACGCGGCACCAGAGGGGGCGCCACCACCAGGAGAGCAGGGTGGTCTGCATGGCAGATTTGGTGGGGAGTAGGCTGATGATGACGAGCAGCATGTCATCGGGGAGGCTGCTGATGAGGTCCAGGCTCGCCGGATGCGGTTTTGGCTCGAGCCTCCTCCGCTTGTTGGCTGTCTTGCCGTCCATCTCAACCGGCGGAGACGCCGATGTACACGTGTGCTGGTGTGTATTGTGTGCTAGGCGTGCATGAGTGCTTCCTTTTGTGCATGCCGCCGCGCAGCGGTGAAGTGTGCGCGAGTGCGTCCTTCACGCGGAAGAAGTGTCCCCTGAATTTACTAGCGTGCGGGGTGCTACCCCGAGTGGTTTCAACTTTGTTTACTTTACCGCGTGTCAGATGGGCCTCTAGTTTACTTGTTTTAACCCACTGCCACATGGGCCAGCACACGAAGATAGAGAACACGAGCTCACAAGGCAGCATCTGTACTGGTTGACCGGTCAACTAAACATTATACGGAGCTATACGCTGACACAGTAACCGTATAATCCCTCGGTATAGAGAGTTCGAGTGAGAGGGGAGGCCCGTGAGAGATTGTAGAGAGAGAGAAAGAGCTACTCCCTCCGTTCGATAATGTAGTGCCTACATTTTTTTAGAGTCAAACTTTTGAAACTTTGACCAAGTTTATAAAGAAATTACTTATATCTATAATACCAAATATAAATGATAGTATGAAGTAAGTACATGTTGTGATGAATCTAATGATCGTTCCAGATGTAACTGTTTTTCTCCACATATACCTGGTCAAACTTTTCTGAGGTTTGACTTTTCAAAACATCCATACGCTTATGGACGTGAGAGTGTACCTAACTAGAGAGAGAGTGTGTGTGTGTCTGTGAAATAGAAAGAGTGACTGAAAATAGTGTGTGTGCATGTGTGAAAGAGACATGGACAACACACGATAAAAGTAGAGAAAACGTGTGTGTGTCTTATGCAAACATATCACACATGCATCTTCGACAGCAGAAGCGAGGTGAGGAGATAGTGTGTGGTTGTTTGCAACCGAGACAGCAAGACCCCTAGCACGTGGCAAAGAGAGGTCTGACAAACAAGGGAGAGAGGTCGAGAGAGACGTATGGAGAAAATGCAGACATGGGGAGGAGAGAGTGTATGTGTGTGATAGAGAGATCCCCTGGAGATCATGATGGGACTACATGGGTTGGAGATAGAGTGACAAGGTGTGTGCGTGATAGAAGATACCCCGAGAGATATCGAGATAGACGTATGGATGCATGGAAGGAGACAATACATGTGTTCCTGATGGCTAGTGAGAGTTAGTCATACTTAGGGGGGTGCCTGTCACATAGAGAGAGAACAAGAGCGGAGATTGTTAGATGGGTCTATGTAGCGCGAGCAAGATATGTGTATGTGTGAACCAGGGAGATATAAAGTTTGAGAGATATAGAGGAGCCCCGATACGGCTGAGTGGTGCCTCGGATAGCTGAGAGGGGGAAAGATATATTCCATCAGCTCGATAATGCAGTGCATATAAATTTTTTAGAAGTCAAACTTTGGAAACTTTGACCAGGTTTACGCAAATATTATTTATATCTACAATACCAAAGATACATGATACGTCTCCAACATATCTACTTTACCTAACGTTTCTCCTCTTATTTTGGACTCTAATTTGCATGATTTGAATGAACTAACCTCGGACCGGCGTTGTTTTCAGCAGAACTACCATGGTGTTGTTTTTGTGCAGAAATAAAAGTTCTCGGAATGGAACGAAACTTTGCGAGGAATTTTTATATAATAAATAAGAATTTCTGGAGCCAAGACCTACCGGAGAGGGGCACCTAGGTGGTCACAACCCACCAGGGCGCGCCCCCCTCTCCTGGCACGCCCAGGTGGGTTGTCCCCACCTGGTGGCCCTGCAGGCCCTGAAGCCGATGCTTTAAACTCCTATTTTTCCAAAAAAAATCAAGGAGAAAGAATTATCGCGATCCACTAGATGGAGATGCCGTCACCTCTTGTTCTTCATCGGGAGGCAAGATCTGGAGTTCGTTTGGGGCTCCGGAGAGGGGGGTCTTCGTTCTTCATCATCACCAACCCTTCTCCATCGCCAGTTCCATGATTCTCCCCATCGGGAGTGAGTAATTCCTTCGTAGGCTCGCTGGTCGGTGAGGAGTTGGATGAGATTCATCATGTAATCGAGTTAATTTTGTTAGGGCTTGATCCCTAGTATCCACTATGTTCTAAGATTGATGTTGCTATGACTTTGCCATGCTTAATGCTTGTCACTTTGGGCCCAGGTGCCATGAACTCAGATCTGAACCATTTATGTTATCATCATTATATCCATGTTCTAGATCCGATCTTGCAAGTTATAGTCACCTACTACGTGTTATGATCCGGCAACCCCGGAGTGACAATAGTCGGGACCACTCCCGGTGATGACCATAGTTTGAGGAGTTCATGTATTCACTATGTGTTAATGCTTTGTTCCGGTTCTATATTAAAAGGAGGCCTTAATATCCCTTAGTTTCCAATATGGACCCCGCTGCCACGGGAGGGTAGGACAAAAGATGTGATGCAAGTTCTTTCCATAAGCACGTATGACTATTTACGGAATACATGCCTACATTATATTGACAAACTGGAGCTAGTGCCGTATCACCCTAGCTTATAAGTGTCTCATGATGAATATCATCCAACAAGTCACTGATCCAATGCCTACGACTTTGTCTCATATTGTTCTTACTAAGTTACTACTGCTATCATCATTGTTACACTTGCTACAAAATTATTGCTATCACTGTTACCGTTACCATTACTACTGTTACTATTATCAAAACTATCAAACTACTTTTCTACTGATCACTGTGCTTCAGATAATTAATATCCAGGTGTGGTTGAATTGACAACTCAGCTGCTAATACCTTCAAATATTCTTTGGCTCCCCTTGTGTCGAATCTATAAATTTGGGTTGAATACTCTACCCCTCAAAAACTGTTGCAATCCCCTGTACTTGTGGGTTATCAAGACCTTTTTCTGGCGCCGTCGCCGGGGAGCATAGCTATATTTGTTGAGTTACTTGGGATTATTATCAATTTATCACTATGAAGAATCTGAAGGATGCTAAGACTAAGATTTTTCCCTCAAAGACGAGGGGAGGTAAGGAACTGCTATCCAGTTCAGCTTTAGATTCACCTTTCGTTATAAGTAAACTTGCAACACCACCACATGCTATCAATTCTAATATGTCCCAAGTTATTGATGATGCTACTTCTACCATGAATGATGCTTATGATGATGCTAGTGCCTTGCTTAATGATGATGTGCCACTTGGTGAATTTCTTGATGAACAAATTGCTAGAGTAATACAACATGATGTTGTTGAATCTGGTGATGAGCTTGAAACTGAAACTCCTGAAACACCAGCTAGAACTAGTCTTCCTAGATATGAATTGCCTAAGGTACTGGAAGGTTATGTTATGAATGATGAGACAACTAGAGATATTCTTGCTTGTAAGGATAGAGATGATCTAGAGAAATTATTATGCAAGTATAAAGAAAAATCTTTGAATGCTAGAATGAAATATGATCCTAAGTTTGCTACTTCACCTATCTTTATTGATGATAAGGATTATGAATTCTCTGTCGACCCAGAGTTAATTACTTTGGTTGAATCTGATCATTTCCATGGTTATGAAACTGAAACTGTTGTGGCACATCTTACTAAGTTGAATGATATAGCCACCCTTTTTACTCATGATGAGAAGACTCGCTATTACTTTATTCTCAATTTATTTCCTTTCTCATTAAAGGGTGATGGTAAAGCCTAGTACAATACTCTTACTCCTGGTTGTGTGCGTAGTCCCCAGGATATGATTTATTACTTCTCTGAAAAATATTTCCCTGCTCATAAGAAACAAGCTGCCTTAGAGGAAATATTTAACTTTGTGCAAACTAAAGAAGAGAGTCTCCCACAAGCTTGGGGAGGCTTTGCCAGTTACTTAATGCTTTTCCTGATCATCCTCTTAAGAAAAATGAAATACTTGATATCTTCTATAATGGACTAACTGATGCTTCTAGGGACTTCCTAGATAGTTGTGCTAGTTGTATTTTCAGGGAACAAACTGTTGGACAAGCTAAAGAATTATTGAATAATATATTGAAAAATTATGATGATTGTACTCTTCCTGAACCACCGGCTAAACCCACTCCAAAGAAGAGGGGTAAATTATATCTCAGTCCTGAAGATATGCAAGAGGCAAAGAAATCTATGAAGGAAAAAGGTATTAAAGCTGAGGATGTTAAAAATTTACCTCCTATTGAAGAAATACATGGGCTTAATACACCACCACTGCCTAAGGTGGTAGAGGTAAATTCTTTAATGAAGTTCAATGATAATGATAATCCTCACAATATGCATCCTAGTCAATGCCTCTATGAGTTTGAAAACTATATTAGAAAACAAGATCACTTCAATGCAAATGTTATGAAACAATTGAAATATAATTCTGATATGATTGCTCGCTTAAGTGACTTGTTATTTAGAATTTCAAATGATGTTAGAGGTGTTGGAAAACATGCTTCTCTGGTTCAAACTCAGTTAGAACAAGTTGCTAAATCTCAAAGAGAATTGCTTGATGAAATGAATAATAATATACATGACTTTGCTGTTAGAGTTGCAACTAGAGGAGGTAAAATGACTCAGGAACCACTTTATCCTGAGGGACACCGAAAAAGAATAGAACAAGATTCACAAAGAGTTAACACTGATGCACCTAGTCCTTCTAGAAAGAAAAAGAAGAAGAAAAATGATAGGACTTTGCATGCTTCTAGTGAACCTGAATTAGAAAAACCTCCTGATAATGATAATGAAACTTCTATCCCTGATGCTGAAACTCAATCTGGTAATGAACACTCACCTAGTGATAATGAAAAATATAGTGATGAGGTTCATGAAGACACTCAGACAAATAATAAAGAACCAGACAATGATGTTGAGATAGAACCACATGTTGATCTTGATAACCCACAACCTAAGAATAAAAGATATGACAAAAGAGACTTCATTGTTAGAAAACATGGTAAAGAAAGAGAACCGTGGGTTCAACCTATGCCTTTTCCACCCAAGTCAACTAAAAAGAAAGATGATGAAGAATTTGAATGCTTTGCTGAAATGCTGAGGTTAGCCTTTTTGTGTACTCGCTTGACTGACATCTTGAAAATGCCTCCTTATGCAAAGTATACGAAAGACATCATCACTAATAAGAGAAAAATATCGGAAGCTGAAATCTCCACTATGCTTGCTAATTATACTTTTAAGGATTGAGTACCTAAAAAACTTGGACATCTGGGAATACCAACTATACCTTGCTCCATAAAAAAGAATTATGTGAAAACTACTTTATGTGACTTAGGAGCTGGTGTTAGTGTTATGCCTTTCTGTTTATACAAAAGACTTGACTTGAATAAACTCACACCAACTGAGATATCTTTGCAAATGGCTGACAAATCAACTGCCATACCTATCGGTATTTGTGAGGATGTGCCCGTTGTTGTTGCTAATGTTACTATTTTGACTGGCTTTGTTATACTTGAGATGCCCGAGGACGATAACATGTCGTTTATCCTTGGTAGACCCTTCTTGAATACTGTAGGGGCTGTTATTGATTGCAATAAAAGCAAGGTCACTTCTCATATCAATGGTAATGAGCATACGGTGCACTTTCCGAAGAAACAATTCCAAGTGAATGGTATTAATGTTATTGAAAAATCTCCGACAATCACTATTGGAAGTTTTCAAATACCTATACCTACTGTCAAAAAGAAATATGAAATGCTTATTGTTGGGGACATTCATATACCCATTGAGGTAACTTAGTGATTTACGAATGTTCTTCGGTTTCATGCTAATCGAAAGTGGTTGTTAGTATGACCTGATCAACCTTATTAAAGAATCATTTTTAGCGGTATGAAGTTGATGAATTTAGTAAGCACTACCTTCTATGCCCACCTTTCTGTTTTCTGTTTTTATTAGTTAAATAAAATAAAATGCCATGTTTTGTCTGTTTTCTGAATTTCCCATGCAATAAAAAATCACCCAAAAATGAAAGTTCTCATAATGCTCTCAAAAATTAATATGATTTTTTTCCTGATATTTATGAATTTCTGGTGCAAATAATATCAGAGGGAGGTGCACCGGGTGGGCACAACCCACCTGGGCGCGCCAGGACCCCCAGGCGCGCCCTGGTGGGTTGTGGTCCCCACGTGGGCCCCCTCACTTATCTCTTCATCCCACATCATCACATACCTCCAGAAAAAATTCTCCATTGCTCTCTCTCCCGTGTTCTTGCTCTCAAACCCGCGGATTTCGATCTCTTTGCTCAAAGCTCCATTTCCGAAACTGTTTCGGGGGATTGTTGCTTGGTATGTGACTCCACCGTTTGTCCAATTAGTTTTTGTTTTAGCGGTTTATATTTTGAATAATTAGCTAATCTTGGTGTTGTTGTAGACGAGCTTGCATGTTGAATTCTTGGTGTTCTAAGTAGTTTGAATGCTTGCTATGGCCCCTATGAGTAGTTGCTATCAATTTTGTGAAGTTTTGTTGAGAAAAATATGTGGACTAAAAATTTCAGAAATTTTTTTCATAGGAAAAAGATGAATATCTTTCGGAAGTTTGCTTCTAAGAAGAACTCCAAGGGTGTTATTGGGGAGTCATCTGACAGTGATCTCCATCCTCGGAGGTTGGCGGAGGTTCGGCCGTGCGAATGGCCGCATACCCAGTTCATGGAAGAGGCTGGAATCCTTCAGGAGTTCACACAATATGTTGCTAATGCCGGCCTCACCAACTTCATCGCAGATGAGTGTGAACAGCATCAAATCCTCACAAACATCTTTATTCAAAGTTTCACTTTCTTTCCTAGGAATAATCCTCCCGAGGTGCAGTTTGATTTATATGCTGAAACCCATCAGATACCACTTGCTGAATTTTGTAACATATGCATGTTCCCTTGTGACGGGAGCTTAGCTGAGGCTAGGCCGGCTGAGTTTGAAGCCTTTTATCACACCTTGACAGTGGGAGATGAGAGAGGGGTATGAGCTATCACTCCCGCCGACTTGCATTTTCCTGATATTCATTACTTTGCTCTTTTCATTGCAAAATGCTTGCTTGCTAGAGAGAAGGTGGGTGCACTCAGTTCACCAGACCTTGCTATTTTACGTCATGTACTAGAGGGAGACAACACTTATAGCTTGGGAGCTATTGTGGCTCGCCGCCTCCACATTAATAAATCCAAGGGTAAAATACATGATGGGATTTTTGCTACTCGTTTGGCGGCTCACTTTAATGTTGAGATACACCATCATGATTACCTTCTGACCAAGGTTTACCTAGACCGCGCAGCCATGGAGCACCACCATTTTATTGCACGAGATAACCCTGATATTCCTATTCCTTATAACCTAGTTTTTAGCATTGAAACTCGTGATACTATTCCATTGCCTGCTCCCGCTTTGTTTGATTTTGTTGCCAGGGGTGGATATAGGATTATGCCTGCGGAGATCATCGCTTACCGGAATGCTCAGGCTGCTGCAGAGGCAGAGGAGGAGCCTCAGCAGTGGGATGAGTGGATGCCCGCTCCTCAGTACCCCAACTACTATCCAGGCTACTGATCGACTACCAAGTTAGTCCAAAAGCCTAAGCTTGGGGGAGTACATGTTCTCACCGACATTACATTCATGTCCACTTATTTTCATTTGTCGGTGTTCACACTTTTTCATTGTATCATCCATGTTTAAATTAATTTTCTTGCTTTCTTCTTGTGTGTTTGAAAAACCTCAGAAAAAACAAAAAAAATAGTTGCAGTTAATTTACTTTCTATGCATGCTTAGTAGTAGCACTAAAAAGAAAACCCAAAAAGATTTCCTTGTTCTTCTTTTGCTTGTTGGGAGCTTTCCCGTGTAAATAAGTTTTTCTCTTTTTGCTTTTCCCTTTTTTGTGCTTGTTCAATAAAACCAAAAACTCCAAAAATATTTCAGTGTGTTTCTCTGAATTTCCTTCCTTTTTATCGAGTCTTGCCGAGGAGAAGATCACGATGAAAATGTTGAGTGGCTCTCATATGAATAAATGTTAATCTAATAAAGAGCCCATCTTACCTTGTCTTCTCCTGTTGAATAAAATGTTTGCAGATTGCAGCTTAGTTCACGGCACTCTTGCACTATTATTATTTTCATATCGTTCGGTCATGCAAGTGAAAGGCAATAATGATGATATTTGATGAACTGGTCGTGGCAGAGAGAAACTGGTATGAACTCGACTTGTTCTGTTTGTGTAAATATGTTTAACCTAGTATCCATGATTCCGCCCATTATGATTAAACATGTTTGCAATGACAATTAGAGATTATAGTTTCTCATGCCATGCTGGGAGTGGATAAAGATTTATCTAGGATATCAACATTGCGTTAAAATGATTGTGATGTAGTATGATGATATGGTATCCTCCTCTGAATGTTCGAGTGGCTTGACTTGGCACATGTTCATGCATGTAGTTGAATCAAAATCAACATAACCTTTATGATATTTATGTTCATGGTGTTCATATCCTACTCATGCTAGTGTCCAAAGTTACTTATGCATAATGCATGTTTGTGACCGTTGTTGCTCTCTAGCTGGCCACTTCTCAATCTAATTGCTAGCCTTTGCCTGTACTAAGTGGGAATTCTGCTTGTACATCAAAAACCTTGAACCCAAAGTTATTCCAGATGAGTCCACCATACCTACCTATATACGGTATTACCCTGCCGTCCTAAGTAAATTTGCATGTGCCACCTCTAAAAACTTCAAATAAATATCCTTTTGTGTGCCTGGATCATTCATGGAACAACAGGAGGTGGTCGATATCTTCCATGCTAAGCGGTTTATTCTCAGGTCGAGTGTTTATTCACTCGCCATCGCACGAGAAAAGGGCGGTAATAGGGATGCCCAGTCCCAAACTGCAAAAGAAATGATTTCTCAAATAATCAAACAAAAACTCACAATGGAGTCAAAACCGTTACTTTTGTCACTTGGGAACCGCCACTAGCGTGCTTAGCATGGAAGATATTGATAACTGATGGTCGTGAAGTAAATGAGAAGGGTGCATGTCTCAAAATATCATTTATCTCTATTTTAAAAACTTGAGCTCTGGCACCTCTGCAAATCACTGCTTCCCTCTGCGAAGGGACTATCTATTTACTTTTATGTTGTGTCATCACCCTCTAAAACAAGCGCCAGAACCTGAGTGCACAGCTGTCATGACTTATGCATTGTGTGTAGCTAATGTTGGGTGCATCATGACTAGATCTTTTCTACCATGAATTACAATGTTTAGTCACTGCTTGAACTTTCGAGGTGCTCTGCATTTATGTTTTGCGGTCTCAGAAAGGGCTAGCGAGATACCACTATTGTCATATTATATCATGGTTGTTTTGATAACATGTTACCATTTGAGATATCTTATTATTGCTCGCTAGTTGATTATGTCATTGATATGAGTTAATATAATCTTTAGGAGTTATTGTCAACATGGTTAGTTATTATGTTGGCTGAAAACATGGGTGTTGTTTAAGCTTATTTATGCAAAGAAGAGCAAAAGAGTTCATAAAAGTTTTTTCTTTTTTCACTTTTAGTTTATCAACTGAATTGCTTGAGGACAAGCAAAGGTTTAAGCTTGGGGGAGTTGATACGTCTGCAACGTATCTACTTTTCCTAACGTTTTTCCTCTTGTTTTGGACTCTAATTTGCATGATTTGAATGAAACTAACCCCGGACTGACGTTGTTTTCAGCATAACTACCATGGTGTTGTTTTTGTGCAGAAATAAAAGTTCTCAGAATGGAACGAAACTTTGCGAGGAATTTTTATATAATAAATAAGAATTTCCGGAGCCAAGACATACCGGATAGGAGCACTTGGGTGGGCACAACCCACCAGGGCATCCCCACCTCTCCTGGCGCGCCTAGGTGGGTTGTCCCCACCTGGTGGCCCCGCAAGCCCTGAAACCGACGCTATAAAATCCTATTTTTCCAAGAAAAATCAAGGAGAAAGAATTATCGCGATCCATGAGACGGAGCCGCCATCACCTCCTATTCTTCATCGGGAGGCCAGATCTGGAGTCCGTTTGGGCCTCTGAAGAGGGTGATCTTCGTTCTTCGTCATCGCCAACCCTTCTCCATCGCCAATTCCATGATGCTCCCCACCGGGAGTAAGTAATTCCTTCGTAGGCTCGCTGGTCGGTGAAGAGTTGGATGAGATTCATCATGTAATCGAGTTAGTTTTGTTAGGGCTTGATCCCTAGTATCCACTATGTTCTAGGATTGATGTTGCTATGACTTTGCCATGCTTAATGCTTGTCACTTTTGGCCCGGGTGCCATGAACACAGATCTGAACCGTTTATGTTATCATGATTATATCCATGTTCTAGATCGGATCTTGCAAGTTATAGTCAGCTACTACATGTTATGATCCGCAACCCCAGAGTGACAATAGTCGGGACCACTCCCGGTGATGACCGTAGTTTGAGGAGTTCATGTATTCACTATGCGTTAATGATTTTTCCGGTTCTCTATTAAAAGGAGGCCTTAATATCCCTTAGTTTCCAATATGGACCCCGCTCCCACGGGAGGGTAGGACAAAAGATGTCATGCAAGTTCTCTCCATAAGCACGTATGACTATTTACGGAATACATGCCTACATCATATTGACGAACTGGAGCTAGTGCCGTATCGCCCTAGGTTAGAACTGTCTCATGATGAATATCATCCAACAAGTCACTGATCCAATGCCTACAAATTTGTCTCATATTGTTCTTACTAAGTTACTACTGCTATCATCACGGTTACACTTGCTACAAAATTATTGCTATCGTTGTTACCGTTACCGTTACTACTGTTACTATTATAAAAACTATCAAACTACTTTGCTACTGATCACTTTGCTGCAGATAATAAATCTCCAGGTGTGGTTGAATTGACAACTCAGCTGCTAATACCTTCAAATATTCTTTGGCTCCCCTTGTGTCGAATCTATAAATTTGGGTTGAATACTCTACCCTCGAAAACTATTGCGATCCCCTATACTTGTGGGTTATCAATACATCATACAAAACTACATCTCATGATGAATATAATGATATATGTTTGCCGTTCTAGATGTAAATGTTTTTCTCCACGTACATGGTCAAACTTTGTGATGTTTGAATTTTCAATAAATCTATATGCTATGGACCGAAGAGAGTGCCTAAGTCGAGAGATATCAAGTGCGTGTGAAGGAGAATGAGTGAGTGTGCAAAAAGAGTATGTGTGTGAAAGAGAAATGGACAACAAACGATAAATTAGAGAGAGAGAGAGTATGTGTTCGTTTCTTATGCAAACATATCACGCATGCATCTCTGAGATAGAAAAGCGAGGTGAGGAGATACACGAAGATAGCTAGTGCGTGATTGTTTGCAACAGAGAGAGACACCCCTATAGCACATGTCCAATAGAGGTCTGGCCAACAAGGAACGAATGTCGAGAGGGACTCATGGAGAAGATGGACGCATGGGGAGGGAGAGAGGGTGTCTTTGTGATAGAGAGATCCCCTCGAGATCGTGAGGGGACTACATGGGTGGGAGATCGAGGGACGGGGTGCGTGTGCGATAGAAAGATGCCCCAAGAGAAATCGAGATAGACCATGCACATGTTTGTGATGGAGACTAAGAATTAGCTACTCATATGCATATAGGGGGGACAGCGTGTGCCTACAATTGAGTGAGAGATCATCATACTTGGCTAGGCGTGAGATTGTGTGTGTGTGTGAGAGAGATGGAGAGAGAACGAGGGAGAGAGATAGAGTTTTAGATGGGTCTATCGAGTGCGAGTGAGATATGCATGTTTATGTGTGACCCAGGGAGATGGAGAGTTTGAGAGAGAGAGAGGGAAGAGCTCCGAGACGGCAGAGTGGTGCGTGAGAGAGTTACGGCAATGAGCCAGGGAATTTGTGTGCGTACGATGAGTGCACCCAAGATATTTAGCTTCGACTAGAGAATCATACATAGTGTGCGAGAGAGACCAATACATGGAGTGAGTGTGCGAACTAGAAATACCCCCCCACACACACACACAAAGAGAGAGAGAGATAGAGAGGGACCAACAAGGTTTGTGTTTGGATGCGTGCAATAGAATTGAAGATTGTCGGCGAGAGAGAGACAACAGGAGTCCGGGAGAGGGGGAGGTCGCGTTTTATGCATCAAAGACTGATATAAACCATGTTTCAATGTAAACTTGCATTCAAATATTAAAATTGGAGAACATGTTATCTGCAATCCACACATGAACGTAGATATGCGTATCAAACAAGTTCATTAATTTGGATTTCAACATGTTCATGGAGTACCATAATACTGTACAACATGCTACTCGATTGAGGTGTTCAATTTTGGATTTAGTTCACTATTTTGACCTGGTGAACGAGCTATTTCATTGAATCGAGATATTTCATTTTGGGTTTGATTCCCGTTTTTGAGTGGGTCAACTATTTGTCATATAGTAAACCGTTACCAACGAGCATGTAAAAACACATTAGTCCCGAGCATCATCTCTCCATCTAAAAAAGAGGTGGCAAGCTAATATTTCAAATTTTGATTCGAATCGACTTGGTAAGGTAGACGTGGATGCTCGTTCTCCCAAAATTTGAACGAACCGCTTAACATCCTCTGCTCGGTGGAATTCGCTCGAGCAAATAAATGGGAGACGCGAAATTACCGGCCTATGTGGGACACGCATCAATTGGCCCGTTGTACATCGAGGGTAGGTTCGTAACTTCATCCAAGCGCGCCTTCTCCTCGGCTGAAATGACATGTGCCGAATAATTCATAAACCATGGGCAGCAAAACACCCTCTCCTTGCTCGAAATCGCTCGCGCCGACTATTTCAAAAATGCCCGAAGTCACTCGTGCCGACTATTTCAAAACACGCCCTCCTCGCCCGAAATAGCTCGCGCCCACTATTTCAAAACATGCACTCCTCGCCCGAAATCGCTCGCGCCCACTATTTCAGAACACGCCCTCCTCGCCCGAAATCGCTCGAGCCCACTATTTGGGAGAAGCAAAGTTACTCTACTATCCCCGACCCTCAGTACACAGACCCAATCCCAGAAGCCTAAAGGCAGGGGTAGAACTATAACTCCCCCACCCACACACATTTCAGACAAATGCGCCCGTAAGACATGGTTCCCCCTCCCAATTCCCCATTCATATCTCGTGGGCGCCAAATCACCTTCTCCCCGGAAGCTCCATTCTACCCAGCCGTGAAACCTCAGCCCCTCCTCCATGGCTCCCCCACCGCACCAAATTCACCGCCGCCCTCCTCCCCAATGCCGGAGAAGCTGTCCGTTTGCCTTCGTGCACTGGGCCGTGTGCCTCTTACTCCGTGCTGCCGGAGCTGCCTCGACGACGGCTGCGTGAACCATACAGGAGCCGATTCACCCCCGACATTGTGCACGGCGCCGGAGCGGCTCCAACTTCGGATGCGTCCAGGGCCACGGTGCTGCTTCCCTGTAGCCGTCCATCTTCGCGACATCTCTGCTTTCCTACCACCGGTAGCCATCGCAACCGCGCCGGTCTCACCAGCTCAGCAGCTGGAGCTACCTACTTCACTGGACCGCAAGATAGGTCGTACATGTTGGGGAATGTGGCATGCAATTTCAAAATTTTCATACGCTCACGCAAGATCTATCTAGGAGATGCATAGCAAAGAGAGGGGGAGAGTGTGTCCGCATACCTTCATAGACCGAAAGCGGAAGCGTTTGACAACGCGGTTGATGTAGTCAAACTTCTTCTCGTTCCGACCGATCAAGCACCGAACGTATAGCACCTCCGAGTCCTGCACACGTTCAGCTCGATGACGTCCCTCGAACTCTTGATCCAGCAAAGTGTCAAGGGAGAGTTCCGTCAGCACGACGGCGTGGTGACGGTGATGGGGAAGTGATCCGCGCAGGGCTTCGCCTAAGCACTACATGAATATGACCGGAGGCATAAACTGTGGAGGGGGGTGCCGCACAAGGCTAACAATGTTTGTTGTGTGTTCTAGGCGCCCCCTCCCCACATATATATAGGTGGGAGGGGGAGGGGGACAGCCATGGGGCACCCCAAGTAGGAGGAATCCTACTTGGGGGCCTTGTCCAATTCGCCCCCCCCCCTTACCATCTTTTCCAGAGAGGAAGGAAAGGGGAGAGAGGAGGGAAGGAAGGGGGAGGCCGAATTGCCTCCCCTTCCTTCTCTCTTCCCCTTTTCCTTTCCCCTTCCTATTCGACCAGCAAGGGGGGCGCAGCAGCCCACGCTGGCTACTGCGTTTCCCCTCTTGGCCCAATAGACCCATATAGTTTGCCGGGGGTAGCCTGGAACCCCTTCCGGTGACCCGATACGTACCCGGTACCCCTGGAACACTTCCATTGTCCAAATACTATTGTCCTATATTTGAATCTTTACCTCTCGACCATTTCGAGACTCCTCGTCATGTCCGCGGTCTCATCCGGGACACCGAACAACATTCGGTCACCAAATCACATAACTCATATAATACAAAATCGTCATCGAACGTTAAGCGTGCGGACCCTACGGGTTCGAGAACTATGTAGACATGACCGAGACACCTCTCCGGTCAATAACCAACATCGGAACCTGGATGCTCATATTGTGTCACGACCAGATTTTCGGGATATAAATTCCCAGAAAAACGGCCTGTGTGCTCACCAGCCCCAGGATTACTGTTAGCTGATGAGGTACCAACTTGATACAAGAAAATCCAAGCAAGTACAAAAATATGTAGTACAAGACCATTGAGGCCTAGGAGTACAACACTTGGTTTCTAATGGTAGAGGGCGGAAGCGGTTGGATACATCTGCGTCTATGGGACTCCATTTCCCACAAGAACAGCTGACCAGGATAACTCCTATCTTCGCGATGCTGCACATGTCAACACGTAGGTTCCGAGGTTGTCACCGCGATGCTTATCTCCAAGCGAGGAATCTGGCCAAGACAATAGCCAGGGACAAGCCAGTGAGTACGTTTGAATGTACTCGCAAACATTAAGAACACGGGTATAAAATATTAGGACATGCTCCGGATTATCATGTGATCACACGTCCGTCATGAAATATACGAAAAACCAAGATGCACACATATGGTTATAAATAATCCAAAGTAAAGTACTAGGTGCCAAACGAGGGTCTGAAAGACTCCTCGAGCGGAAACTGCAAGAATAGTAATACTGGTGCCAAACGAGGGTCTGAATGACTCCACGAGAGGAAACTGCAAGAATAATAATGCCGCAGTCGGGCGTCGGGGCGACACCACATAAAGGGCTTATAACAGGTAAATGAACAACAAGCATGCCGCAGTCGGGCGTAGGGCTTATAAGAGAATAATCACGGTGAATATCCAGGAGGTAGAACCATCCCCGGAATACTCAAGAAAAACATACATAATGTAAATGGTTAGTCCAAAATAATGAAGATCACAATCCATATGTGCCACAATCATAAACAATATTTAGTACAGTCGTTTCTCCATCCGAAAACCGATAATTTAGTCAAGCCGTATCTCCATCCGAATACCGTTACTACGATCCAGTTAGCCGTGTCTCCATCCGAATACCGTTACTGAGTTCTAGTTAAATCATTCTCCATCCGAATACCGTTACATAATTCAACTCAGACTATGGTCCTTACTCAAGAACATGACTATCCAACAGGATATATCCTCTGCAGAGGGAGTACCATTTTCCACGAGTAACGGGTTTACTTAGTCCCTCGGGACTAATTCCGTCTATGGTCTTTTAATTGAAAACACGCCTGACCTGCACACACCAGCTTAACTCACCGGTGTCTGGAATCACCCACGACACCTGCCAAGCAAAACTCTAAGTGGGGAGGCTACAACCTCGACGTAGCATGGGATCAATTTTCTATTCGCGCGCTCTAAGGGGGTGCCCCCCTCTCGGTCCCAACCGGAAACACCCATGCCCCCTGACCAAGTGGCATGCCTACCGGAGGCCTCCGGTATCTTCCACTATGGCCCCTCTGTACGGTGTGTGCTTTGGTAGGGGTTGACAACTTACTGAATCATACCCTGTCCCCTGCAGGGACAAGTGGTGGTACCAACAAATAAGGAAGCTATTGATCAAGACTCGGTCTACAACCGACTCAGGTGGCCCAAGAATCCTCCAACAATATTACCACTAGTGAAATAAATCACCACTCCTCGAGCCTCACCATGCCATACCGGGCATACTCGTCTCGACGAGGGACTAGGGACAAGCTCGTGCCTACCCAAGACCACGACTTTCCCAGCTTCCTACCGGTATGCATGAGAAGTTCACGAGGATGATCCAAATCGTTAGTGTATCCATTGTTGACCACAAAGCAACTCCAAAGTGTACTCATGTACGAGACTATATCGATACATAAGGCAAACGCATACTCCAAGTCAAAAGGTGTTGTGATCGAATCAGAACACCACAACAAAATATTATGCCAGAGTTCAGAAATGCTTGCCTTCAAGAGTATGCAATGGATGCACTTTTTGGAGGCTTTCCCTTTTCTCCAAAATCCTATTTTGCAAAACATACAAATAACAAATATTTCAAACACAGTACCAAAAGTTGTCTCAAATATTATTGAAATAAATCTTAAAATAAACTAGATGAAATTTGAGAGAGGTAGGAAAAAGAATCAACTCATTTGGAGTTTTATTTTAAAAGTTAGAGCCAGTCAAAGTTTGGTCAAACCTCTGTTTTTAAATAAAACCAGAAAAGAAAACGATTCAGAAGGAAATACGCTTTCGCAGTAGAGGAGACGCACTCGGGAGTTATGCGCCTTCACTTTAACAGAGAGAGGACGGCCGCGCGGGTCACTGACAGTGGGTCCAGAGGGCCCACTTGTCAGGTTTGACCGTTCTTCCCTCCTTCTCCTCTCTTTTGCCCGACGGGAGCGGGGCTCCGGCGGTCGCCGTCGACGAGCGGCAGCGCCTCACGGGCATCCAAGGGCGGGGATGGAACGGCTAGACCGAGGCGGTCCCCTAGGTGGTTGTTGGGTCGTCGGAGGTGGAAGGAGTCACCGGCGGCGAGCTCCGCGGCGGAGAGAGGCTACGGTGGCGAAGTGCTTTTTGTGCTCCGGTGGTCCCCGATCGAAGTTGGGTAGCTGGGAAGCTCCGCAAGGACCAGAGGGAGCTACTGGTGGTGCTGGTTGGGCGAAAGGCTGGCTGGTTGCGACGAATCGCACCGGAGCTTAGCGGCGGCCGAACTGGCCGGAGTTGGAGAGGATGGTCCTCTCCGGTCAATCTACTGCTAGGGGAGCTCTACGGGGAGGGTCTGATGTCGCCTGAGTGCTCGGAGAGGCTCAGGTTTCCCTTTAAATAGGCGCTTGAGGCTGGCTCCCACGGTGGCTGAGGATAAGATCGCCGGCGACCACTTTCCTGTAGTGGCAGGGCATCGTGGCGGCAACGAAAGCGTTCCGACGAGCATGAGGATAAGCACGAGCTATTCCCAGGGGCAGCTGGCGCGCTGGCGTGGTTTGGGCGGTGCCGAACATGGCAGAGGCCACTGCCGACACTGGCGTGCCGCCAAGGGCGCGGCCAGCGGCGCAGCAGGGCGCCAGAGATGCCGTGGAGCAGGGAGCGAGCTAATGCGCGGTTCACCGATGCAGTAGGGGCTAGGGACGGGTCGCGTCGAGTGCGGCAGTGCGGCGTGTCGGCTCAGTGCGCGCGCGTGCAAAACATGCGCTCTGGGCACGCCCAGAGCACGCACGGCAGGTGTTCGACGCAATGACAGTGTGGTCTAGAGCGCGAGGGTGGAGCTGGCACTGCACAGGACGGAGGTAGGGGTAGCAAAGCGCTCAGAGGACATGGTTGCTGGGTCATTGGAGCAAGTTCACAGTGCAAAGCAGAAAACATGCCTCAAGCTGACTGTGCACACCAAGTGTTCGACAGAATGCCAAGTGTACTTGGGCAACTCTTGGAGTGGCCAAAATCTCCAGATCAGGGTCTCTTTAGATGGAGGAGATGGTGGTAAGGTCACTTGGGCCAAACCAGAAACTTGTTAGTGCAAGTTTTGCAAAACTCCAGTTTTGGACAGAAAGAAAAAGGGTTTAAAGCATGCACTTCAAAACCTCCAATGAGTCCACTCTCCTGGACTTAAGGGTTTTGAAGGGAGGGCTACAAGTAGGAAAAAGCTCAGGGTTACTAGAGCAAAGAAAAATAAGGTTGTAGTACAAATCACCAATTTGGACCAGAATGCAAAAGAGGTTGCTCCACTCAAATTTTTCAAAGAACATCACTGGGTTTTTGCTTGAAGATGAATTGTATGCATCCACTGACATCTCCAAACACTTGGAAGAATTTTTAAAGAAATATTTAAATGGGTTGTAGTGCAAAAGTGTCCACTGGACAAGATTGGAAAAGTTGGTGTAGAGCTCAAAATCTCTAATGGCCAGAAGGTATTTTTGCATAAAAGTGATGTGGAACCATCACATGACATCCCCAACTTTTGCTGAAAATTTTAAATGCCTTTGTCAAAAGGTTGTAGTGCAAACAGGCTCCAAATGCAAAAGAAATCATTTTAAAGGAATTAAAGCTTTGAGGAAAAATAAATCTTGCAAAAATTAAATCCACTGATGAGGAATTGTTTTATAAAAGAGAGTATTCAAGTCCAATAATACTTTTGAAGGTTTTTTTTCCACTAGAGGCAAAAATCCAAAATCACAAAAGGTAAAACTTGACAAAAATGGAAAAGTTTTATTTCTTGGCAACATTTTAATAGATAAAATAGGGCCAAAATTTTGGGGTGTCACAACACTACCCCCCTTAAGAAAAATCTCGTCCTCGAGATTTGTTAAAAAGCTGTTTTGGACAAGAACTGTTTTGAAATAAATTTGTTTTTATCAAAGAAATCCTTCAATTGCACAAAAACAAAACGGCTACAGTGAGAGGGCAATAAGTGGTGTAAAACCACAGTGTGGTACACTGGCGTAG
Source organism: Aegilops tauschii subsp. strangulata (assembly GCF_002575655.3). Taxonomy (NCBI): domain Eukaryota; kingdom Viridiplantae; phylum Streptophyta; class Magnoliopsida; order Poales; family Poaceae; genus Aegilops; species Aegilops tauschii. Next base: position 327,893,513 of record NC_053041.3, on the reverse strand, counting down.
TGTGGAAAAATCTACGGTTAGGGAAAACGAGATATTTCTACGCGGATACAGTAATTTAGAATAAATTCTAAATTACTAAAATACGCTGGTTGCACCCGAGAGCACAGTGCTCTCTTTGGCTGACTGGTGGACCCAGGGCCCACTGTCGGCCTCTTCTCCTACCTCTGGCTCTCTCTTCTCTCTCGCGCGTTCTCCCGCGCTTCCTCAACCGGCGATGCCTAGCTCGTAGGGCATCGAGGCCGTACCGTGGTAGTGCGCGGCGTGCTAGCTGCCGGTGCAGCGTGCACTCATCTCGCGGGCCAGTGCGTTGTCGGCACTGCTCGCAGACTCGCCTCCGAACACCGGCGGTCGAGCGACGAGTGGCGCTGGTGGACCTCGCCCACCGTACACCGATCTCGGGCTATAAAACGATCGCGGTGCTCCTCTCTTCTTCTTCACACCCGGCCTTGTTCCTACTCCTCCTTCCTTCTCCTCCATTGCTGCTAGCAGGAGCTCGAGCCGAGGCTCTAATGGCGGAGGCAATGCCGGACTGGTATGTGGTCCTGGTGTGTGGAGGCTTGGCGGTGCTGCTGGGGTTCTCCGTGCTCCTGTGCGCGATGATCCTGGATGATCATCGTGATGCTGCCGCACGAGTGTTAGCTCTCCGCGGTGGCGGCGATCACGTGGATTAGGCGCGGCATCGGGGCTGACTGCTGTCGGTGTGCTGGGGCAGCTCGCGCTCGAATGAACACTCACAAACCTCTCTAGCTGAGATTGTGGCGTCCTCGAGGGTGGCTAGGTAGGCGCAAAATGTGCTCGAGGATTTGTAATAGTGCTCGAGGTCGAGTGGTGGCTGCTGAGAGTTTGCTGTTACGATGACGTGCGAATAAAAATCTATGTCGTGAAAATATATATACGCAGCAATAACTCGGGGAAAGAAATCTCCTCATAAACATGTTGCGAGAGAAAAAGAAAATAATTAAAACAAAACTAACAGCGGTAAAACTGCTCACATACAGGAACCAAAGAAAATCGGACCTGTCGCACAAATTTTTTTACGAACATGTTGCAACACATAAATACAGGTACTGGGACAATAAATACATTGGAGGCGTTTACAAAGAAAACGGTGAAAAGACAGGGTCCTGAGAAAACGCCTCTGGCACTGGGGCACACTCCTCTTCTGTCGGGGGAAGCGGGTTGACCAGTCGATGAATGCGCCCTTCTTGGTCAGGCCTCAGTGGTCTGCCAATAGCGATCCGAGGATTTAAATCAGCGAGGCTCTCGAGATAACCCATCACCCGCTGAGTTAAATGCTCCTGAGCGATAACGTACTGGGCAAGGTTGGCCAGTACTGGATCTCTCTCAATGCGCCCACCGGGAAAAGATGCAACTTCTCCGGGTGCTGCACGACTCGGAAAATAATAGTATCCTCGCTCGCTGGCATAGGTTACTGCGAATCAAAGACGAGTGAGCGCCTCGTACGCAGCAGCTTCTATAGCCATATGCGGAGTCGGCATGGATTTCCCCACGAAGGAGACTTCCGTGGGATCTTGGTTTGGGTAGGCGGGAGGGATGTGCACCACTGCCCAATATTTCGAGGTGGAAGGGGTGATCCTCGATTTGAGCAACTCGTACTGGGGTGGATGGGTGGCACTAATGGTACTGCAGGTAAAGTCCCACAATAATCTTACAAAACTGCCAGGGGTTGCGTCTGGGGTCCTCAGATAAATACTGGAGGTCGACATGGCAAGGAATGGCTGTGAGTGCTACGCACAAAGATGAGGGGTGCTCGGCAAGGTCACGAAGTGGCCTTTATATAGCACCGGGGCTGGGTTATCTACCGGGGTGAAGGGTAACTGGCTGCCGATCCTGTCCTCCGGTCAAAAACCACAGGTATACCCATCACATAAATGTGACGCATTACTGTGGGTGCCGACGGGGGTTGGTCTTGGTAGCTGCGCCCAAAATTTAAAAAAAGCAATTGTACGCCAACGTACACATGCACAGCTACTACTCCAACAAAAAGGGCGCTCAAGCGGACAGCATGTAATAAAAGCGATACAAGAACACATCATTACAAAGCGTAGGAAAACTAAGGCTCGATACAACTCGAGTGACTTAGTCTACTACGTTAATGTCTAAGTGGGCTGGCCTTGTGGACGTCGATGCCTCCCCATGGTTCTCACCGTCGGGATTTGCTGGCTGAGGCTGAGGTGCTGCAGGGTCGGGGAAATGGTGATGACCATCGCGGGGGTTGTTGGCCACAATCCCGTTGGAATGGGTTCCCAAAAGGCGACGAAGCGCTTCTGGGGTCACCAAAGTGCTCTGGTTGAGGGCTGGCGCAGACCTCAAGGGATCGATCGGGTGTCCGAACAGCACGACTGGGTTGTCGGCGTCGGGCTCCGCTTCTCTTCTCGCCGGGGCTCGGCGAACCAGCTCTCCACGAGCTGCGATCAGATCGAGAGTGACCTGATCGAACAGTTGCTCTAGTGCGCTTACATAGCGCACCAGATGCAATAGTGCTGGATCCGTCTCGTGGTGTCCATTGGCAACCTGGGGCGGCCTACCATACCCGTCACGACTGGGGTAGTAGTAGAACGAGCGACAGTTAACTCTGGGCGACAAGTGCCGGAGTTGAACTATAGCTTCGCGGGCTGCCAGTTGGATGGCCTGTGGCTCAAAGGAAGTTGTCCTCCTAGTGAACCTGTAGGGGCGTTCTGGCGACAGACCCCTACCGTAGATGTGCACAGTGGCCCAGTACTGACGGCTTTCACTGTACATGGGTCCCTGGTACACAACATACTCAGGAGGCTCTTCTAACGCATAGGCACGGCGAGTGAGGTTTGCGAGCACGGTCACAAAACCTCCAAGGTTGGTCGCTGTGGTCTCATTGTGAACAATGGGGCCAGGCATCGTGGCTTGGTTTGGGGAAAGAGGCTGGGCTGTGATTGAGGCTAGCGTGCCCTTTTTATAGGGAAAGGGGACGGAGTCTTCCTCCACACGCTTTCGATAGAGACTGGTTGGGTGTCGGTCACTGGCGCGTGATCGACGGGCTAGGCTGATAGGTTGGGCACCGTCCGCCGAAAAGGGCGTTGGGTCACTGTGGGGCTACCTTACGCGGGAAGCTTGACCGGGTTAGGTTAAGGTCTGGTGGTTTGGTTAACCTACGTTTATTGACCTGGCTAAGATAGGATTAGCCAATGGTCAGCCTGGCTCTGATACCAAGTCTGTCACGACCGGATTTTCGAGATATAAATTCCCAGAAAAACGGCCTGTGTGCTCACCAGCCCCAGGATTACTGTTAGTTGATGAGGTACCAACTTGATACAAGAAAATCCAAGCAAGTACAAAAATATGTAGTACAAGACCATTGAGGCCTAGGAGTACAACACTTGGTTTCTAATGGTAGAGGGCGGAAGCGGTTGGATACATCTGCGTCTATGGGACTCCATTTCCCACAAGAACAGCTGACCAGGATAACTCCTATCTTCGCGAGGCTGCACATGTCAACACGTAGGTTCCGAGGTTGTCACCGCGATGCTTATCTCCAAGCGAGGAATCTGGCCAAGACAATAGCCAGGGACAAGCCAGTGAGTATGTTTGAATGTACTCGCAAACATTAAGAACACGGGTATAAAATATTAGGACATGCTCCGGATTATCATGTGATCATACGTCCGTCACGAAATATACGAAAAACCAAGATGCACACATATGGTTATAAATAATCCAAAGTAAAGTACTGGGTGCCAAACGAGGGTCTGAAAGACTCCTCGAGCGGAAACTGCAAGAATAGTAATACTGGTGCCAAACGAGGGTCTGAATGACTCCACGAGAGGAAACTGCAAGAATAATAATGCCGCAGTCGGGCGTCGGGGCGATACCACATAAAGGGCTTATAACAGGTAAATGAACAACAAGCATGCCGCAGTCGGGCGTCTGAGCGACAACACAGAAAGGGCTTATAAGAGAATAATCACGGTGAATATCCAGGAGGTAGAACCATCCCCGGAATACTCAAAAAAACATACATAATGTAAATGGTTAGTCCAAAATAATGAAGATCACAATCCATATGTGCCATAATCGTAAACAATATTTAGTATAGTCGTTTCCCCATCCGAAAACCGATAATTTAGTCAAGCCGTATCTCCATCCGAATACCGTTCCTACGATCCAGTTAGCCGTGTCTCCATCCGAATACCGTTACTGAGTTCTAGTTAAATCGTTCTCCATCCGAATACCGTTACTGAATTCAACTCAGACTGTGGTACTTACTCAAGAACATGACTATCCAACAGGATATATCCTCTTCAGAGGGAGTACCATTTTCCACGAGTAACGGGTTTACTTAGTCCCTCGGGACTAATTCCGTCTACGGTCTTTTAATTGAAAACACGCCTGACCTGCACACACCAGCTTAACTCACCGGTGTCTGGAATCACCCACGACACCTGCCAAGCAAAACTCTAAGTGGGGAGGCTACAACCTCGACGTAGCATGGGATCAATTTTCTATTCACGCGCTCTAAGGGGGTGCCCCCCCTCTCGGTCCCAACCGGAAACACCCATGCCCCCTGACCAAGTGGCATGCCTACCGGAGGCCTCCGGTATCTTCCACTATGGCCCCTCTGTACGGTGTGTGCTTTGGTAGGGGTTGACAACTTACTGAACCATACCCTGTCCCCTGTAGGGACAAGTGGTGGTACCAACAAATAAGGAAGCTATTGATCAAGACTCGGTCTACAACCGACTCAGGTGGCCCAAGAATCCTACAACAATATTACCACTAGTGAAATAAATCACCACTCCTCGAGCCTCACCATGCCATACCGGGCATACTCGTCTCGACGAGGGACTAGGGACAAGCTCGTGTCTTCCCAAGACCACCACTTTCCTAGCTTCCTACCGGTGTGCATGAGAAGTTCATGAGGATGATCCAAATCGTTAGTGTATCCATTGTTGACCACAAAGCAACTCCAAAGTGTACTCATGTACGAGACTATATCGATACATAAGGCAAACGCATACTCCAAGTCAAAAGGTGTTGTGATCAAATCAGAACACCACAACAAAATGTTATGCCAGAGTTCAGAAATGCTTGCCTTCAAGAGTACGCAAAGGATGCACTTTTTGGAGGCTTTCCCTTTTCTCCAAAATCCTATTTTGCAAAACATACAAATAACAAATATTTCAAACACAGTACCAAAAGTTGTCTCAAATATTTTTGCAATAAATCTTAAAATAAACTAGATGAAATTTGAGAGAGGTATGAAAAAGAATCAACTCATTTGGAGTTTTATTTTAAAAGTTAGAGCCAGTCAAAGTTTGGTCAAACCTCTGTTTTTAAATAAAACCAGAAAAGAAAACGATTCAGAAGGAAATACGCTTTCGCAGTAGAGGAGACGCACTCGGGAGTTATGCGCCTTCACTTTAACAGAGAGAGGACGGCCGCGCGGGTCACTGACAGTGGGTCCAGAGGGCCCACTGGTCAGGTTTGACCGTTCTTCCCTCCTTCTCCTCTCTTCTGCCCGACGGGAGCGGGGCTCCGGCGGTCGCCCTCGACGAGCGGCAGCGCCTCACGGGCGTCCAAGGGCGGGGATGGAACGGCTAGACCGAGGCGGTCCCCTAGGTGGTTGTTGGGTCGTCGGAGGTGGAAGGACTCACCGGCGGCGAGCTCCGCTGCGGAGAGAGGCTACGGTGGCGAAGTGCTTTTTGTGCTCCCGTGGTCCCCGATCGAAGTTGGGTAGCTGGGCAGCTCCGCAAGGATCAGAGGGAGCTACTGGTGGTGCTGGTTGGGCGAAAGTGTCGCTGGTTGCGATGAATCGCACCGGAGCTTAGCGGCGGCCGAACTGGCCGGAGTTGGAGAGGATGGTCCTCTCCGGTCAATCTACTGCTAGGGGAGCTCTACGGGGAGCGTCTGATGTCGCCTGAGTGCTCGGAGAGGCTCGGGGTTCCCTTTAAATAGGCGCTTGAGGCTGGCTCCCGCGGTGGCCGAGGATAAGATCGCCGGCGACCACTTTCCTGTAGTGGCAGGGCATCGTGGCGGCGACGAAAGCGTTCCGACGAGCATGAGGATAAGCACGAGCTATTCCCAGGGGCAGCTGGCGCGCTGGCGTGGTTTGGGCGGTGCCGAACATGGCAGAGGCCACTGCCGACGCCGGCGTGCTGCCAAGGGCGCGGCCAGCGGCGCAGCAGGGCGCCAGAGATGCCGTGGAGCAGGGAACGAGCTAGTGCGCGGTTCAGCGATGCAGTAGGGGCCAGGGACGGGTCGCGTCGAGTGCGGCAGTGCGGCGTGTCGGCTCAGTGCGCGCGCGTGCAAAACGTGCGCTCTGGGCGCGCCCAGAGCACGCACGGCAGGTGTTCGACGCAATGACAGTGTGGTCTAGAGCGCGAGGGTGGAGCTGGCACTGCACAGGATGGAGGTAGGGGTAGCAAAGCGCTCAGAGGACATGGTTGCTGGGTCATTGGAGCAAGTTCACAGTGCAAAGCAGAAAACATGCCTCAACTGACTGTGCACACCAAGTGTTCGACAGAATGCCAAGTGTACTTAGGCAACTCTTGGAGTGGCCAAAATCTCCAGATTAGGGTCTCTTTAGATGCAGGAGATGGTGGTAAGGTCACTTGGGCCAAACCAGAAACTTGTTAGTGCAAGTTTTGCAAAACTCCAGTTTTGGACAGAAAGAAAAAGGGTTTAAAGCATGCACTTCAAAACCTCCAATGAGTCCACTCTCCTGGACTTAAGGGTTTTGAAGGGAGGGCTACAAGTAGGAAAAAGCTCAGGGTTACTAGAGCAAAGAAAAATAAGGTTGCAGTACAAATCACCAATTTGGACCAGAATGCAAAAGAGGTTGATCCACTCAAATTTTTCAAAGAACATCACTGGGTTTTTGCTTGAAGATGAATTGTATGCATCCACTGACATCTCCAAACACTTGGAAGAATTTTTAAAGAAATATTTAAATGGGTTGTAGTGCAAAAGTGTCCACTGGACCAGATTGGAAAAGTTGGTGTAGAGCTCAAAATCTCCAATGGCCAGAAGGTATTTTTGCATAAAAGTGATGTGGAACCATCACATGACATCCCCAACTTTTGGTGGAAATTTTAAATGCCTTTGTCAAAAGGTTGTAGTGCAAACATGCTCCAAATGCAAAAGAAATCATTTTAAAGGAATTAAAGCTTTGAGGAAAAATAAATCTTGCAAAAATTAAATCCACTGATGAGGAATTGTTTTATAAAAGAGAGTATTCAAGTCCAATAATACTTTTGAAGGTTTTTTTTCCACTAGAGGCAAAAATCCAAAATCACAAAAGGTAAAACTTGACAAAAATGGAAAAGTTTTATTTCTTGGCAACATTTTAATAGATAAAACAGGGCCAAAATTTTGGGGTGTCACATATTGGTTCCTACATATTCTATGAAGATCTTTATCAGTCGTACCGTAATGACAACATACGTAATTCCCTTTCTCATCGGTATGTTACTTGCCCGAGATTCGATCATCGGTATCTTCATACCTAGTTCAATCTCGTTACCAGAAAGTCTCTTTACTCGTTTCGTAATGCATCATCCCGTAACTAACTCATTAGTCACATTGCTTGCGAGGTTTATCATGATGTGCATTACCGAGAGGGCCCAGAGATACCTCTCCGACACTCGGAGTGACAAATCCTAATCTCGATCTATGCCAACCCAACAAACACCTTTGGTGATACCTGTAGAGCATCTTTATAATCACCCAGTTATGTTGTGATGTTTGATAGCACACAAGGTATTCCTCCGGTATCCGGGAGTTGCATAATCTCATAGTCAAAGGAATATGTATAAGTCATGAAGAAAGCAATAGCAATAAAACTTAACAATCATTATGCTAAGCTAACGGATGGGTCTTGTCCATCCCATCATTCTCCTAATGATGTGATCCCGTTCATCAAATGACAACACATGTCTATGGCTACGAAACTTAACCATCTTTGATTAACGAGCTAGTCTAGTAGAGGCCTACTAGGGACACTGTGTTTTATCTATGTATCCACACATGTATCAAGTTTCCGGTTAGTACAATTCTAGCATGGATAATAAACATTTATCATGATATAAGGAAATATAAAATAACAACTTTATTATTGCCTCTAGGGCATATTTCCTTTAGTCTCCCACTTGCACTAGAGTCAATAATCTAGTTCACATCGCCATGTGATTTAACACCAATAGTTCACATCACCATGTGATTAACACCCACAGTTCACATCGCCATGTGACCAATACCCAAAGGGTTTACTAGAGTCGGTAATCTAGTTCACATCGCCATGTGATTAACACCCAAAAATTACTAAGGTGTGATCATGTTTTTCTTGTGAGAGAGGTTTAGTCAATGGGTCTGCCACATTCAGATCTGTATGTATTTTGCAAATTTCTATGTCTACAATGCTCTGCATGGAGCTACTCTAGCTAATTGCTCCCACTTTCAATACATATCCAGATTGAGACTCAGAGTCGTCTGGAACAGTGTAAAAGCTTGCATCGACGTAACCCTTTACGACGAACTCTTTATCACCTCCATAACCAAGAAACATTTCCTTAGTACTCTTTAGGTACCTAAGGATAATTTTGACCGCTGTCCAGTGATCTACTCCTAGATCACGATTATACCCCCTTGCCAAAATCAAGGCATGGCATAGAATAGGTCTGGCACACAGCATGGCATACTTTATAGAACCTATGGCTGAGACATGGGGAATGACTTTCATTCTCTCTCTATCTTCTGCCGTGGTCGGGTTTTGAGTCTTACTCAACTTCACACCTTATAGTACAGGCTAGAATTCCTTCTTTGACTGATCCATTTTGAACTCCTTCAAAGTCTTGTTAAGGTGTGTGCTTTGTGAAAGTCCTATTAAGTGTCTTGATCTATCTCCATAGATCTTGATGCGCAATACATAAGCAACTTTACCGAGGTCTTTTATTGAAAAAATCTTATTCAAGTATCCTTTTATTCTATCCAAAAATTATATATCATTTCCAATCAGCAATATGTCATCCACATATAATATCAGAAATGCTACAGAGCTCCCAGTCACTTTCTTGTAAATACAGGCTTCTCCAAAAATCTGTATAAAACCATACGCTTTGATCACTTCATCAAAGCGTATATTCCAACTCCGAGATGCTTGCACCAGTCCATAAATGGATTGCTGGAGCTTGCACACTTTGTTAGCACCTTTAGGATCGACAAAACCTTCAGGTTGCATCATATACAACTCTTCTTTAAGAAATCCATTAAGGAATGCAGTTTTGACGTCCATTTGCCAGATTTCATAATCATAAAATGTGGCAATTGCTAACATGATTCGGACAGACTTAAGCATCGCTACGGGTGAGAAGGTCTCATCATAGTCAACTCCTTGAACTTATCAAAAACCTTCCGCAACAAGTCGAGCTTTGTAGACAGTACCATTACCATCAGCGTCAGTCTTCTTCTTGAAGATCCGTTTATTTTCTATGGCTTGTCGATCATCGGGCAAGTCAACCAAAGTCCACATTTGTTCTCATACATGGATCCCATCTCAAATTTCATGGCCTCAAGCCATTTCACGGAATCTAGGCTCATCATCGCTTCCTCATAGTTTGTAGGTTCTTCATGGTCTAGTAACATGACTTCCAGAACAGGATTACCATACCACTCTGGCGCGGAACGTGCTCTGGTCGACCTATGAGTCCAGTAGTAAATTGATCTAAAGTTTCATGATCATCATCATTAGATTTCTCTCTAGTTTGTGTAGGCATCACGGGAACGGATTTCTCGGATGTGCTACTTTCCAATTCAAGAGAAGGTACAATTACCTCCTCATGTTATACTTTCCTCCCACTCACTTCTTTCGAGAGAAACTCCTTCTCTAGAAAGGATCCATTCTTAGCAACAAAGATCTCGCCTTCGGATCTGTGATAGAAGGTGTACCCAACAGTTTCTTTTGGGTATCCTATGAAGACGCACTTCTCCGATTTGGGTTCGAGCTTATCAGGCTGAAGCTTTTTCACATAAGCATCGCAACCCCAAACTTTAAGAAAGGACAGCTTAGGTTTCTTGCCAAACCACAGTTCATACAGTGTCGTCTCAAGGGATTTAGATGGTGTCCTATTTAACATGAATGCAGCTGTCTCTAATGCATAACCCCAAAACGATAGTGGTAGATTGGTAAGAGACATCATAGATTGCACCATATCTAATAAAGTACGGTTACGACGTTCGGACACACCATTACGCTGTGGTGTTCCAGGTGGCGTGAGTTGTGAAACTATTCCACATTGTTTTAAATGAAGGACAAACTCGTAACTCAATTATTCGCCTCCGCGATCAGATTGTAGAAACTTTATTTTCTTGTTACGATGATTTTCCACTTCACTCTGAAATTCTTTGAACTTTTCAAATGTTTCGGACTTGTGTTTCATTAAGTAGATATACCCATATCTGCTCAAATCATCTGTGAAGGTCAGAAAATAACGATACCCGCCGCGAGCCTCAACACTCATCGGACCGCATACATCGGTATGTATTATTTCCAATAAGTCAGTGGCTCGCTCCATTGTTCCGGAGAACGAAGTCTTAGTCATCTTGCCCATGAGGCATGGTTTGCAAGCAACAAATGATTGAAGTCCATCCGCATGGAGTTTCTTCATGCGCTTTACACCAATATGACCTAAATGGCAGTGCCACGTATATGTTGCACTATCATTATCAACTCTGCATCTTTTGGGATCAATATTATGAATATGTGTATCACCATGATCGAGATTAAAAAAATAGACCACTCTTCAAGGGTGCATGACCATAAAAGATATTACTCATATAAATAGAACAACCATTATTCTCTAATTTAAATGAATAACCGTCTCGCATCAAACAAGATCCAGATATAATGTGCATGCTCAACGCTGTCACCAAATAACAATTATTCAGGTCTAAAACTAATCCCGAAGGTAGATGTAGAGGTAGCATGCCGACGGCGATCACATCGACCTTGGAACCATTCCCGATGCGCATCGTCACCTCATCCTTAGCCAATCTTCGTTTAATCCGTAGCCCCTATTTCGAGTTGTAAATATGAGCAACAGAACCAGTATCAAATACCCAGGCGCTACTACGAGCATTAGTAAGGTACACATCAATAACATGTATATCAAATATACCTTTGTTCACTTTGCCATCCTTCTTATCCGCCAAATACTTGGGGCAGTTCCGCTTCCAGTGACCAGTCCCTTTGCAGTAGAAGCACTCAGTTTCAGGCTTGGGTCCAGACTTGGGCTTCTTCCCGGGAGTGACAACTTGGTTGCCATTCTTCTTGAAGTTCCCCTTCTTTCCCTTGCCCTTTTTCTTGAAACTAGTGGTCTTGTTAACCATCAACACTTGATGCTCTTTCTTGATTTCTACCTCCGCAGCTTTGAGCATAGCGAAGAGCACGGGAATTGTCTTATCCATCCCTTGCATATTATAGTTCATCACGAAGCCTTTGTAGCTTGGTGGCAGTTATTGAAGAACTCTGTCAATAACACTATCATCCGGAAGATTAACTCCCAACTGAGTCAAGTGGTTATGGTACCCATACATTATGACTATGTGTTCACTGACAGAACTGTTCTCCTCCATCTTACAACTATAGAACTTGTTGGAGACTTCATATCTCTCAACTCGGGCATTTGCTTGAAATATTAACTTCAACTCCTAGAACATCTCATATGGTCCATGACGTTCAAAACGTCTTTGAAGTCACGATTCTAAGCCGTAGAGCATGGCACACTGAACTATAGAGTAGTCATCAGACCGCATCTGCCAGACGATCAAAGCATCTACATTAGTGGGAGGGGGATTTTCACCTAGCGGTGCATCAAGAACATAATTCTTCTATGCAGCAATGAGGATAATCCTCAAGTTACGGACCCAGTCCGTGTAGTTGCTACCATCATTTTTGAACTTAGCTTTCTCTAGGAATGCATTAAAATTCAAGGGAACGGTAGCACGGGCCATTGATCTGCAACATAGATATGCAAAAACTATCAGGACTAAGTTCATGATAAATTAAGTTAAATTAATCATATTACTTAAGAACTCCCACTTAGATAGAAATCCCTCAAGTCATCTAAATGATTACGTGATCCATATCAACTAAACCATGTCCGATCATCACGTGAGATGGAGTAGTTTTCAATGGTGAATATCTCTATGTTGATCATATCTATTATATGATTCACGTTCGACCTTTCGGCCTCCAGTGTTTCGAGGCCATGTCTGTACATCCTAGGCTCGTCAAGTTTAACTCGAGTAATCCGCACATGCAAAACTGTCTTGCACCCATTGTATATGAACGTAGAGCTTATCACACCCGGTCATCACATGGTGTCTCGGCACGACGAAATGTCTCAACGGTGCATTCTCAGGGAGAACACTTATACCTTGAAATTTTAGTGAGGGATTGTCGTGGGATATCCGCGGCCACCAATGGGACCGGTTGGCCCCATGCTGGTTTGGCGGGGGGATGTCGCGTTGCACAAAGAGCAGATCAGCGCACGGCAGCACGACAGAGAGCACACACGCAATTTACCCAGGTTCGGGCCGCCGCGAGGCATAAGAGCCTACTCCTGCTTTGGTGGATTGATGGTGGAATGAGTGTGGTGGTGCATAGTACACTTGCCAGGAAGGGTTTGCCTTGGGGCCGTAGCGACTACGCGCGTATGGTGGCTGGGGTTCATCAACTTTCCAACCTTCTAACCCCTCTTGCGAGTGCCATGGGCCTCCTTTTATAGATTAAGGGGTCACCACAGTGGCAAAGTGGTCATTATCGACTAATATGATAGCAAACAGTGCTATCATACCTAACTGTGTGGGCTGACAGGGTGCATTAAATGCGCCGCTTAGTGTCACATCACTGGTTGCCCGGCAAGGCCTGCCGGGCTATCCTGCCAGCTCCGCGCCTGTTCCCTTGGCATGTCGCAGGACGGATGTCATCTACGGGTTTCTCCTGTAGGAAATGGCTGCCATGTGGCGAATGGCTGCCACTTAATCACCTTGTGGCTTGACACCGAACTGATTGACGACGTGGGTCGTGTTTGAGTGGTTGGCGGGGTGGTTCAGCCCCCGCGAGCCCCGGTAGGCTCTCCCAGGGAGTTTGGTTGCTTGCTTCTCGTGGTGGCCTCGCCCCTTGCCGGGCTCGCCTGCCCGGCAAGGGAGGCCCTTCTCTTGCCGATATCTTGCTCCTATGGCTTGATCTTGGTCCATCTGAGCTGCGTGCGGGTTCTTCAAATCTCTTGGCTCTACAATCTCTATCTTAAGCTGATGCTTCAATCTTGATGTTGTGCCTGTGCACAGTTGGGCCACAGACCCAGGGTTTGTTGCACCGACAGAAGCCGCCGGGCCTGCCCCGAACGCGCTGCTGAGTGTCGTCGGGGTAGGGCCTAACAAGTGCATAGGTAGGATCTCTGAAGGGGTTGGCCCCTTAAGGTTTCCTTTGCTGCTTCATTAGTCTTGATCTTGGGGCGGTTTCTGATTTTCCCCGAGCGTGGTGTAAAGCCAATAGTGGTGGGGCTGCTCCAGTGATGGCCCATGAATGACTTTAATGCACGGGGTATAAACTGCCAATTTACTCTTCCCACCGCACCCTTATCCTTTGGCCACGTATGCCGCATGCATCCCGCGGGGTAGGTAATGGAGGCGCGTGGTGCGGGAGAGCATCTTGGAGAGGGTCCGCCCGCCTTGAATTGGTGGAGGAGGGCGGTGCTGACCCGTTGATGGAGCAGCTGCCCCTCCCCACACGACCTATAAAAGGGAGGGGCGGAGGAGGGCAAAGTCATCCATTTTTGCATTCCTCTTCTTCCTCTCTTGTTTTTTGCTTCCGCCAGCGATGCCGAAGAGAGGAGCCTGGAGCCAGCCCCCGGGCTCCTGTTTGGGGCTATTGCTGCCCCATGCTAGTGCCGGCGCTTAGGGAGTGAGCCTGGTCCTTGGCGTGGTGAATTTCTTGGTCTCTTTGAGGCTTGGCCGAGAGGCAGGGCTGGAGATCATCGATAATCCCAGCATCGCCCCTCCCGGAGGTCTTGGGCCTCTTATCGATGAGAGGCACGCCTTTTGGTCCGTCGAGGCGATGGTAGCGTTGCATGCCCATTGTGGGTGATGCAGCTACCGTCTCTGTCCCTCCCCCCTTTTCTTCCCCTCTTTTTTTGTTTCGGGAGGGGCGACGGGCCTTGCTCGTCACCTTGCACAGCTCCTGGGTGCACGCCTCCTGCGAACCGCGGAGGATGACCGCTCCGTCGGTCCCTTCGTCGCCGCCCTCTCCCAACTGCTCCTTTTATTCTCCTTTCCCTCTTGCTTTAGTATCCTAGGGAGGAGGAGGAGACAAAGGAAAAGAGGGGTTATTGGGTTTTTATCTTTTTTCAATCTTAAACCGGCAGGCAATCACCAAATTTTAATCCAAATAATGTAATCTTTCGAGTCCATCTTTGTGTTCTGTAATGCTTGTACTTGTGTTAGTATATGAATGAAAAAAGATGAACCTTGCCGGGAACCCGTGCATGTGTATGTCCATGCAGAGGTGGAGTGCCTCTTTAATAAAAATAAACGAGTTTTTCCCTGCAGGATATCCTACCGGCACCCTCTTTGTCTGCCGGAGAGCTACGTCTGCGGGGGAACTGACAGAGGGACCAGCCCCCCGCCAACTCTTTTTATCAAAGGCCACTGCGACCATCCTGACCGAAGCAACTTTCGAGTCATGGATGGGAGCACCTAAGTTTCAAGAGAGAGGCGAGGTTTTCTCATGCGAAGTTATAGCCTTGCAGAACACTAACGGACACGAGGTAAATTTATCTGTTTGGCTTTGCTGGGGATCGCTGCGCCGTGCAATCTTCTCATCCTTTGTCGAAGCCAAGTTCACGGTAGGAACCTGCAACTCCATGGAGATGAGAATGAATGCAGGATGCAATCCTATCTATATGCATATGCAAATGCTCATGATATTCTTATGCAGTGATCTGGGTGTGCTCGTGCAGGCATGCAATCTTTGTTGGGGCCCCCTACATCGCTTCTTTATTTTCTCTTGCAGGGGGTCATCGCCACGGCTTCGTACAAGGGGTTACATGCAGCTGAGGCAAGGCCTGTACAAAAGGGTGGCTGCCGGGCATTGCCCGGCAGCCTCGCGCCTTACGGGTAGTACTTACGGAGATGCTCAATATTCCATGAGTTTTGCAGCTGAGTGCCATCTCCATTCTCCAGACGGACTATGCCGGGTCTGGTGAGTTGTACCACCCGGTAAGGGCCTTCCCACTTTGGTGATATCTTGTTTGTACCCTTGGCGGACTAAACGTGCCTAAGGACAAGGTCACCTTCCTCAAAACACTGGGCATGAACCCCGCAGCTGTGATAGCGACGCAGGGCTTGCTGGTAGCGTGCAGCACGCGTAGCAGCCCGGAGACGGTTCTCCTCGAGTAGCACAGCGTCGTCACGCTGGTGCTGATCTTGCGCTACTTCATCGTAGGCAAGCACTCGAGGGGACCCTAATTGAGTTCCGTGGGGATAAATGCTTCTGCCCCATAGACCAGGGAGAAGGGAGTCCGCCCGGTAGCTCGGTTAGGTGTCGTTCTGAGGGACCAGAGAACTACCGGCTGCTCCTCGATCCACCGCCTGCTGTGCTTTTGCAGCGTATCAAAAGTTCTTGTCTTGAGTCCACGAAGCACTTCAGCATTCGCCCTCTCAGCTTGTCCATTGCTCCGGGGGTGTGCCATAGAAGCGAATGAGATCTTGCATCTGAGGGCATGAACGTATTGCATGAAGGCGTGGCTCGTGAACTGGGTGCCGTTGTCAGTGATGATCCTTGCTGGAACTCCGAAACGACACACCAATTCTTTCAAGAACTTGATAGCTGACTGAGCAGTCACCTTTCTCACGCCAGTCACTTCCGGCCACTTTGTAAACTTGTCGATGGCAAAAAACAAGAATTCAAAGCTCCCGATTGCTCGGGGGAAGGGGCCGAGGATATCGAGCCCCCAGACCGAAAACGGCCATGATAGAGGGATTATGTGAAGGGCTTGGGCAGGCGGGTGTGTTCTCTTGGAATGGAACTGGCAGGCTTCACATGTCATGATGAGTTCAACTGCATCTTGGAGGGCTGCGGGCCAATAGAATCCGTGCCAGAATGCTTTCCCAACTAATGCCCTTGATACAATGTGTGAGCCACACATTCCTCTGTGAATCTCAGCCAACAGTTCCTTTCCATCCTCCCGGCAGACACACTTCAATTTCACACCATTGGGCCTCCTTCTGTACATGGTGTCATCAACAAACTGATACATACTGGCCCTCCGGGCTACTTTCTCAGCTTCATCTTGGTCGCCGAGAAGTTCTCCAGTTTGGAGGAAGTGGACAATGTGCCTTGCCCAAGTTGGAGCCTGGGGCTCGGCAACGAGGACTAGCGGCACCTCCTCTCCTGCGGGAGCACCAGCCTCGTTCGTGGGGTCCATAGGCACGGCTGGAGGGGGTAGTCCCGCAGGCTGTGAGGAGTTGTTTCCAGCAGGGTCTCTGCCGGGGGCGGATGGCTTGACCGGGAGAGGCTTACCGTAGTCCAACTTTCTCCTTTTCCAGGGCATTGTGGCTGATGATACGGAGGGTTGAGAGAGATGGAGAACAAAAGTTCCTGGTTCCACAGGAAGCTTCTGCGCAGCACACTTTGACAGGTAATCAGCTGTGCTCTTTTTCGCACAGGGTATGTGCTCTGTTTGCAACCCATCAAAGTGCTCCTCCAATCTCCTCACTTCCTTGACATATGCTTCCATCAATGGACTTTGATAATCCTTGTTCACTTATCTCAGCACAAGCTATGAATTTCCTCGAATGATCAATTTCTTGATTCCCAATTTTGCTGCAATCCTGAGCCCGACAAGGAGCCCTTCATACTCAGCTGTATTGTTGGTGGCTTCTTCCCGGGCAAAGTGCATTTGGACGACATACTTCAAGTGCTCCCCGGAGGGGGCAACAAGAAGCACGCCAGCCCCTGCACCTTGTAGGGAAAAAGCACCATGAAAAT
This sequence comes from Aegilops tauschii subsp. strangulata, assembly GCF_002575655.3. NCBI lineage: Eukaryota > Viridiplantae > Streptophyta > Magnoliopsida > Poales > Poaceae > Aegilops > Aegilops tauschii. Next base: position 327,876,475 of record NC_053041.3, on the reverse strand, counting down.
ACATAATCCATTCTTGGGGTGATTCCTTGCCTGGGAGAGCTGTTTCTGTCACTTCCTCATCAGGGGTTGGCGTCCATTCTGCAATAAACTCTGCCAGTGCCCTGCTCTGAATAGTTGACGTGCTCTCAAACTTCAAACCAAAGCTGGATAACTCCAAAGCCCACTCCACTATTCTGCCGGTGGCCTCAGGATTTTGGAGTATCCTTTGCAATGGAAAACGAGTGTCAACCGTAATCACATGGGCTTGGAAGTAGTGGCACGGTTTCCTTGAGGCCATGACGAGGCCAAAGATCAACTTTTGCACGCCAGAATACCTCAATCTAGCCCCTTGTAACAAGGAGCTAACGAAGTATACTGCGCACTGCACCACTTTCTTCCTTGCCGCGTCCTTGGGGTTGCTCTCGTTGCCGTGCTCACTGCTGTTCTGATCCTTTACTGACTCTGCCGTGATCTGGCCACTTTCTGCCTCGTCCACCTGTCGCTGTGCTACCAAGGCCGCATTGACCACTTGGTTGGTTGCCGCCGAGTAAAGCAACAATGGCTCTTGGGGTTTGGGTGCAACCAAGGTAGGCACAGAGGATAGGTAGTCCTTCAATTCTTGCAGAGTTGCATCTGCTTCCGGGGTCCACTTCATGGGCCCTGCTTTCTTCAAAATTTTGAAGAATGGCAGGGCACGCTCGACAGACTTGGAAATGAATCTGCTTAGCGCGGCAATGCATCCCATCAGGCGCCTTACATCCTTAACTGTCCTTGGTGCCTGGATCTGCTCAATGGCTTTGATCATGTCGGGGTTGGCTTCAATCCCCCGATGGGATACGAAGAATCCAAGTAGCTTGCAGGAGGGAACACCGAATACACACTTGTTCGGATTAAGCTTCAAGTTAATCTTGCACAGAATAGCAAATTTCTCCTCCAAATCCTGGATAAGGGTGGTCTTATCCTTGGTTTTGACCACGATGTCATCCATATAGGCTTCTATGTTTCTATGCAACTGTGGCTCAAAACCAATCTGAACTGCTCTTGCAAAAGTGGACCCGGCACTCTTTAATCCGAAAGGCATGCAGACAAAGCAGTACGTACCACATGGAGTGATGAACGAGGTCTTCTCCTCATCTTCTTTGGACATGAAGATCTGGTGATATCCGGAGTATGCATCCAGAAAGGAGAGCAAATCACAACCTGAAGTGGAATCCACAATCTGGTCGATGCGCGGTAAGGGAAATGGGTCCTTCGGGCAAGCCTTGTTGAGATTTGTGAAATCAATACAGAGCCTCCATTTCCCATTCGCCTTCCGGACCACCACGTAGGGTGCAGCACTCCTCTGACCAAACCAGTTGCCTCTAGCTTCTTGATTTCCTCGGCAATGAACTGCTGCCGCTCCAAGGCCTGCTCCCAGACTTTCTGCTTGACGGGTCAGGCGTGTGGGCAGACAGCAAGCTGGTGCTCAATTGCCTCCCTGGGAACACCGGGGATATCAGAAGGTTGCCAGGCAAAAACATTGATATTCGCCTGCAGGAAGGCAACGAGCGTGCTTTCCTATTTGTCATCAAGGGTGGCGCTGATAGTGAAAGTACCATCAATGCCAGCCAGCCCTGCCAGGACCTTCTTCACTTGGGGTGCAGCACCCTTGGATCTCTTGCTATGGGAACACTCCGGCACGTCATCAACGGGTGTCGTGCACTCGGAGGGGGCATGCTTCCCGGACTCCTTGCCGGAGGCCCTACCATCCTTCTTCTTTCCTTTGCTTTCCTTGGCGGATGCTACTCCTGTTGCAGCCTCTGCCGCGACTGCATCCCGGTACATCTTGTCCACGCAGATGATTGCATCCTTATCATCCGATGGGATAGTGATGACTCCCAGTGGCCCGGGCATCTTCAAAGTGTTATAAGCATAGTGAGATGCTTCCATGAACTTAGCCAGGGTCGGGCGTCCCAGAATCCCATTATACGGTAGGGGGAGATCAACCACATCAAACACAATCTTCTCAGTCTGATAGTTGAATTCTCCCACAAACGTCACTGGCAACGTAATCTTCCCCTTGGGATGGCTCCTGCCGGGATTGACTCCTTGAAATGTGCTGGTAACTTCTAGCTCTTCTTCTCCTATCTGAAGCCTGTTGATGACTGCCGGGGAAATCAGATTCAACCCGGCCCCGCCATCCACTAAAATCTTTGTGACCTGGAGGTTGCGAATTGTTCGGGAGACCAACAATGGCAAACACCCTACCGCAGTGATGTGGCCAGGGTGGTCCTCTTCATCAAAGATGATGGGCGTGCGGGACCACTTGAGCGGCTTCCAGGCCTCTGGCGCTGGTTCCACAACATTGACCTATCGTGCCCACTGCTTGATTTGGCGATGAGAAATGTGCAAAGATGCACCTCCAGCAATCCATAGGGCGTCAGTGGCCTTCTGAAATTCCTGCTCACTGGTTTCCTCTTCATTCCCTTCATCACTCACATCATCACAGATCTCCTTCTCTTGGCCCCTGGCGGGTTTTCCTTGGTTCCAAAAGGGTTTGCTGGGGCAATCTGCTCCACCGCCTCGGCCCTTACCGAAAGCATCACTATGTCCTTTTTCTTCTTGTCACGCTTATCATACTCTGCCCTCTGTTTCTTGACGAGCTGCTCAACCTGATAACACTCCTGAAGGTTGTGGCCATTGTTCCGGTGGATCTTGCAGTATGGCCCATCACCTTTCCCAACTTTTCCTGCGGCAGCGGCTCCCGGCAGGCAGCGCACGCGGCACCTTCCTTGCCGGGGGCCTCAGCCTTGGCCTTCTTGCCAGTACTAGGTGTGCCCTATCCTTCTACAGTCATCACCGCTTTGTCTCTTGGCTTCTTATTGCACTTCTTGCCCTTTCTCTCACAGGTTGGTTCGTCCTCATCCTATGAATCAACATTGATGCAATCCTCCTCTCCAGGCAACTTCCTTCCTTCATGCATCCGAGCACACTTATCCACCAGTGTGTATAGCTCCTTCACAGTCTTGGGCAACCGCACATTCATCTTAGAACAAATGCGACGGTTGCGCACATTGGACTAGAAGGCTGCTATAACGGCTGCCGGATGGATATTTGGCATATTTCTATGAACGTTACTGAATCTTTGTAAATACTTACGAAGGGTTTCTCCTTCCTTTTGCTGGAGAAGCTGCAGGTTGCCGGGCCTGCCGGGCTCTTGGTGGCCACCAGTGAAGGCACCAATGAACTCGTGACACAGATCTGCCCATGATGAAATGGAGTTCTCCGGCAGGTGCATCAGCCAAGACCTCACATTGGACTTGAGGGCCAAAGGGAAGTAGTTGGCGAACACCTTCTCATCTCTTCCCCCGGCAGCCTCAACAGCGATGACGTAGATGCTCAGGAACTCTACTGGGTTCAGCCTCCCGTCGTACTTCTCAGGTATCTCTGGCTTGAACGTGCGAACGGACAGCCAACGGACTTGGCGCAGCTCTCGTGTAAAGACGGGGCAGCCGACCTCGAAGGGCAGGCACCCGCCAACACCGAGCGCAAGCTCGTCGATGTTGAAGCCGCCGCACCTGTCGGTCCGGCGGAGGTCGTCGGGGCGCCGCTCCATGACGACGCGCGCGTCTCCCCGCCGCCTATCCTCCGGGGCTCGGCGTTGGCCTGGACGTGCTCAAGGATCAGAAGAGGCCATCGAGATGTCATCGGGGTCTTGATTCTGCTGTGCCCATGTCGGCTGTCGTGGTGGGGACTGCACCGTGGGGACACCCCCTACGTTCGGCCAGCAGTGCGGGCGGTTGCTGTCGCTTGGGGACTTCATGGCGGGCTAGCTCGTTGCGAGCCCCCAGCCTTGGCGAAACCGAGCAGGCTCTGGATGGTGGCACGCCATTCATCTATCTGCTCGGCTGCCGGAAGAAACCTCAGTAGTAGCTGAGCTCGTTCCATGGCCTCCGTAGCTGTGCTTGGCATAGATGTTGATGACGCCGACCGCACCGTCGCCTGGCTCCTGATGGTGCCAGTGGCGGCGATGGCGTTAGTGTCGCATCCACGCAGCTGTGGGACGACCACTTGGGCAGCGGGGTCGCGCGGGGATGGTGCTCGGGGGTCAGTGGCTCCGTCGAGCGCAACAGTCTGGTCGGCTCGTCCCGGAGGAAGCACATGCGCCATGACGGCCCCTGCAGCAGGGGCGGCCGGAGGATGATGGCTCACCCGGACCGAGCGCCATTACCATGGCTGCGCCCTCCGGTGGGAGGAGGGGGCGCGAGTGGAGTGACCCCCTCATCCACACCTTGTGGAGCGTGACCGTCGAGATGCTAATGATGTTGTTCTCCTCCGACATATCCAGCCCCCGTGTCGGCCGCGGGGGGAGCGGTTGTCGGTGGGAAACGACACCTATGGGAGCACAAGAATCCCTACTACGGTTGCCGGGGCGCTGGGTTGTGAGAAGAGCAGGACTAGCAGTCAACGCAAGGATCGTTTTACCCAGGTTCGGGCCGTGAGGATGCGTAATACCCTAGTCCTGCTTTGGTGTGTATTTGAGTGTTCTTGAGGTCTCGAACTAGCTATGGTGGCTGCGTAGTTCCAAAGAGCCGAATCCCTCTCCAGTATGCCAACGGCCTCCTTTTATAGTCGAAAGGGGCTGTCACAGTGGCACACAGGAGGTGGAAAGGCCTACAGTGATGCGTGCTTATCGCTCATGTTACAGGACAAGACGCATTTAATGCGTAGCTTAGGTGTCCCCTAGCTTTATCGGGGATGGGAGCGAGGCCCGTCCAGTCCGTCGCCGCTCCTCTTCGCTTTGACACGCGCCCTGGCCAGCGATGCATGCGGTGCCATGTAGGCAGGCAGGCAGCTGAGGTGGCGCGGTGGTAGGGTCTTCATGAAGATCTGCGTGGCGCCATGCAGGTGCTTGCTGATCTGGCCTGGAAGCTGCATGTCGCCACGCAAGTGCCTGCCGAGTTGGTCGGGCTGGCAGTTGCATGCTAATGGCGGTGGAAACTTGGCTCGTGCGGGCCTAGTAGTGGCCCAGCTGATGTCCTCGGCAAGGGCCTTGCCGGGGACCCGGCAAGGGTCTTGCCGTGGCGGGCAGTTGTCCCCGGCAAGGATCTTGCCGGGGGTCTCGTGGCTTTCCTCGGCAAGGATCCCGCCGAGGGTCGACGTCTTCTGGTCCTCATTTGATCTCATATACCTATGGTCTTGACAAAGATCTGCATGCCACCACAGGGGTGTCTCCTGAGCCCTGGTCCAATCATAGTTGGTTGGGTTGGAACCTGTGGGCTCAAGGGCGGCCCGCTCTGTTGGTGTTTGGGCAAGATGCCCCGGCAAGGTTCTTGCCGGGGCCGCGGAGGCCGCCCCGGCAAGGGCCTTGCCGGGGGTCTCCACCTCGCCCCTTTGTTGTCTTGTGTTTCAAGCCTTGGCGTTGCCTCTGACCATCTTGTTCCTCTGGCTTCTCCCCGGCTTCCCTCCCCTGCTCTGCTTAGTGTGGCCGTGGGCGCGGCTTTGACTGTCCGTGCATAAGTAAAGGGGTCAAAAGGAGCGCCCCTACTTTTGTACACCGACAGGAGCCCCCAGGCCTAGGCCACACATAAGCACGACACATTGTTGGGCCAGGCCCAAACTGGTGCGCGGGCAGGAGGGGCGGATTCTACCGCAGTAATTTTTCGTCTGTTGTGTTTCCCCACGACCCGCGTTGAACGCGCGTCGTGGAGGATCGTGCGTGACGTGGGGGGCATGCGTGGGGCGGTTCTCGCACACATGCGTCACATCGCAGTTAATGGGAAAGGAGGCGGCCCGCGCCTTCCCCGTAAAAAGGAATAACCGCAGGCGCACTGCTCACTTTACCCCCTTCCTTGCGTCTTCTCCAATCTCAGAGCCGCCGACCCCTTTCTTCCTCCTTCTCGAGCTCTTGCCCTTGCTTGTCGCCGCTGTGCCTTCGCCATCCTCCGCCCCCTGCCTCTCGCAGCTGCCATGGCCCCCAAATCCACCAGGGGCAAGGGAATGGCCAAAGACGCCGGGGCGACGGAGCCGCCGGAGAGTGAGCAGGCGGCGTGACGAACGCAGCTCGCCTACTTCCCCTCAAAGGTCGACGCGATCGAACTGCGAGATTACTTCAAGCCCCTGTGGGGGGTGAAGACGGGGGGAGAGACGACGGGGCACCCAACCACGCCCGTAATCCCCGCCAACTGCGCCGGGGCCGCTCCAAATCGGTACCCTTTCTTTGTCGACTACTTCTCTTGCGGGCTCTGTCCTCCCTTCTCCGATTTCTTCAATGATGTCATGCACACCTACGGCTTCCATCTTTTGGATTTTACTCCGAATGCCGTGGCGTGCATGGCTCTTTTCGCGCACCTCTGTGAGGGCTTCGCCGGGGTGCATCCCAACACGGCGCTCTTCCGCCACTACTACTTCCCTCGGATCCAACTGGGGGACGCCATTTCCGGGTGCGTCGCCTGGATTCCAAAGGCCAAGGGGGCATACCCGGAGGGCGCCATGAAGGAGAGGTGGGAAGAATGGCGGGGCCGGTGGTGCTGGATTGAAGAGAAGGACCCGCCAGACTTCTGCCGGGTCCGTGACGCGCCGCCGGTTCGCCGGGGTGACTGGAGCGACGTTGATGCTGACGACGCGAAGCTCACGGTCGCCACCACCAGGATCCTTCGCCTTACCGAGGCCGGGCTCACCCTTGAGATGATCGGGGCGGATTTCATCCGCCGTCGAATCGCTCCTCTGCACAAAAAGGGGAGTTCGGCCTGGCTTTTCACGAACGCTGCCGACATCATGAGGCTCCACCCCGGCCTCGACCACAACCTTACGGTGATGAGGTACGCCCATCTCTGCCAATGGCTCTTCCAGCTGGACGTGAACCGTGATGGCGAGGTCGAGCGGTCCGGCAAGGCCGCGAGGGCTGCCGCGAAGGCCGGCAAGGTCGCCAAGGGGCCCCTGTTCAGGTTGCCGGTGGGGGTGGTCCCGCTGAGCAACATCTCTCGCCGGACCGACATCATCGCTATGATGTCGGACTTCAACGCGCATGGCCTTGACCCAAGCTGGGTCGAGCCGGAGGAACTTCAGGTGTAGGAGTTCTTTGACACCTTGCACGAGGGGTACGTCACCGCTGAGCCGCGGCTGGTCCAAGACACCTCCCAGGTGGAGCTGGACTACATCGATGCTAGGGCGGCGGAGGCGAAGCTCGCTGAGGAGGCCGGCAGCACCGGTGGCGTGGAGGACAAGGTCACGACGGCCGCGGAGGAGGAGGAGCTCGCCTGGTGGGTGGAGGCCGCTGGGGAGGCCAGCAGCGCTGGCACCGGGGCTCCTCTTGTTGAAGATGCGGCCGACGAGTCGTCAGAGGAGGAGGAGGAGGTCGTGGCCGTCGACCCTCCGGCCACGGGGAGCGGCTAGTCCTGCGGCGGGCCATCTCCAGCGAGCCGGTCTGGCCCGGCAAGGCTGCCCCACCGCAGCGGGCCTAGGAGGGGTCCGCGTGCCAAACCCGGGGCGCGGCGGCGAGGAAGTTGGTGAAGACCGCAGTGGCGAAGAAGAAGGCAACCGCCTCCTCTTCGTCCAGGCGTAGCTTGACTCCACCTTCTTCCCCCCCTCTGGCAGACGCCGGCACGGAGGTCGACTTCGACTACGGGTCCCTCAGCCCAAGGAGGAAGAGGAAGGCAACAGAGGAGGAGGTGGATGTTGAGTAAGCATCTTGCTCCTTTTTCGCCATCTCTGTTTCCTCAATCTGTGTCGCATGTCTTGACTTGTTTTCATCTTTGTAGGGACGCAGAGACGCTGGCCCAGAGGGTGAAGAGGGCCAAGGCCTCAGCGGGCGGCCAGCCCCCGGCTGGTACTTCAAGGGCGCCACTGGTGGTGTTGAGCAGCCCAGACAGCAGTCCCCGGCACAGCCCCCAGCGTAAGTTCATCACTCACCCCTCGTTGTCATGTGTCAGGGGTACGATACTTTGGCGCTGACCTCGCCGTGTATGTAGGAGGAGAGCAGCAGCAGGAGGAGCCACAGAGAGCTACTCTCAACACGCCGCCCCCATCAACCACGCCACCCCGAGAGGCGTCCCCGGCAAGGGCGCCAAGCACCGAGCCCACGCACATGGAGGAGGAGGAGAACTTGGGCGCCGGTGGCTTCGCCTCGGCGCCGAAGGTTGGCGGGGAGGGGGCTTCTGCTTCCCAGCCCGGCGCTGGTAAGTTTCTGGCCTTCCGCCCTTGTTCTTTCTCTTCTTTTTTAATCTTGGTCTTGGCTTTGTCTCACTCCCTTCTTGGTGTCCAGATCGTCCATCGGCGGACCAGGAGGACATAGATGCCATTATCGAGGACGTCGCCAAGGACGCCGTGGCAGAGGCCGAGAAGGTCGCTGCCGAGGAGTCCGCCAAGGGTGCTGCCGAAGACGCCACCAAGGGGCCTGCCGGGGAGCCCGGCAAGTCTACTGCCGAGGAGGCCTGCAACGGGCCTACCGGAGAGACCGGCAAGGCCGCCACCGAGGAGGAGGTGGTCAATGACCAGCCTTCCTCCTCCACTGCCTCCGGCTCCGACAGGTATCTGAGGGTGACCGACGACCTCTTCATCCACCTCCCAGGGGCGTCCAGCTCCAGAGCGCCCTGTCGAGGGAGAGGTGTTCGACGAAGAGGTGCTTGCCGCCGCCGGGCTCGAGGTCGTCGACGAGCCGAGCGCCGGTGGCGATGGCTCTCAGGAGGAGCGGCTTCTTCAGGCCATGGGCGCCAATTTCTGGAAGCTCCAGGCGCTCCACCGCGCCCGCGTGGACAAGGCAAAGTCCAGGACGGCAACGGTGGACAAGGCGGAGGCGGACCTCAAGGTGCGCGTCGCCGAGGCGCAGACTTGGTTTCGCCAAGCTAGTGAATTGCTGAAAGCCGCCCAGGGCGAGCTGGCCAAGCGCGACGTGTAGCTCACCATGAAGTTGGCCGACATCGAGAAGGCCCAGGAGACGGCGGAGGGCTTGGCCACTACAGCCGAGGCCACCCGGACCCAGCATCTGGCCGCGCTGAACTCCCAGGAGGAGGATCTCGCCAAACGCGAGGCGGATCTCAACGCCAAACTCCACGCCAAGGACGGGGAGGTGGAGAAGCTTGTCATGCAGCAGACCCAAGAGCTGGAACAGAGGCACCGGGAGGCGCTCGATGCCCAGGCTCTGGTTCACGCCGGCAAGGTGAAGTACCTGGAGGTGGAGCAGGACGGGCTGAAGGACCAGGCTCTGAAGCTGTCCCAGGAGAAGGACACGCTCAACAGCGCCTTGACGGAGGTGCAGGGCGCGACCGTCAGCAGGGCCGGGGAGCTCTCCGAGGCCAACAACTCCATCAAAGGCCTCAAGCTAAAGCTGGAGGGTCTCGAGGGGATGCTGTTGGAGAGCAAGGCCCGGGAGGGGATCCTGGACAAGGATCTGGAGAACGAGAAGCAGCTGCGGAAGAACGAGGCCGCCAACCACAAGGATGTTGTGGATGGTCATGACCGCTGGGTCAGCCGTCTTGTGGATGTCGCCGGCAGGATCACCGCGCAGCTAGCCGCCATGGGGATGCCAAATGTGAGGTATGCCCCGGAGCGCAGCGGGACCACCAACGCCAAGCTGACCCTGTTCTTCAAGGGTGTTCTCGGGGCCCTGGAGCAGTTCCACTCCAACAGGGCGGCTTCACTGGCCGACGAGAACCGAAGGCTCTGCCTGGGTGCCATGACCAAGGACCTCACCAAGGTGGCGTACTGGAACCCCACCCCTGACTTTGACGCCGCACTGGAGAGCTTGCCGGAGGGTACTGACCTCGCGCTGCTCAAGGAGCGTATCGAGCCCATCATCAGCCTCATCGACGGAATTCAAAGGGTGGAGGGCCAGCGCCGGGATTAGGCACCCCGTTCCTTATCGCCGCTGCAGGTTCATGACCAAGACAATTTCTATCTTTAGTTAGAATCGTAGCAACAATTTGGTGTAATATAACTCTGAAGTACTTTTGATATTATGCATGTTATTTCCCTGTTCGATTCTCCTTTGTATGTCCACCCTACGTTTAACTGGGTAGGCTTGCCGGCGCGTAAACCCAGGGCGGCGTCTTGAGAACGGATCCCCATTGGCCTGCCGGGTGTGTTTGCTGCCGGGCAAACCACCTCACCGCCCCCGACGTGGCCGCTCGAACTGTCGAGCTTGACTCAAGTCAGAATCGAGAGTGTTGCCAAGCTGCGGGACGCTACCCTGCCACTCTCGACGCGGCCGCTTGAGCTGTTGAGCGGACTCAAAACAGAACAAGGGCGTTGCCAATTGCGGGAGGGCCCCTTCGCGTGCAGGTTTTCCATACATAGGCAGGATCTCCGATGACGATAACCTTATGTATAAAAGGAAATAGCTCAAGGCTCTGAATGACTTAGCTTTTCTGTTGCCGCGCTGGCGTCCTTCGCGCTCGCAGGCAGCGCCGTTTTCTCCTGGTCGTCTTCTTCTTTAGAAGCCATGGCGATGAAGAACTGCTAGGCTAACTGCTAGACCAGATTCTCACAATTGCGCCACCCCTACCTGGCATGCCAAAGATGTCGGTGGGAAACGACACCTATGGGATCACAAGAATCCCTACTACGGTTGCCGGGGCGCTGGGTTGTGAGAAGAGCAGGATTAGCAATCAATACAAGGATCGTTTTACCCAGGTTCGGACCGCGAGGATGCGTAATACCTTAGTCCTGCTTTGGTGTGTATTTGAGTGTTCTTGAGCTCTCGAACTAGCTATGGTGGCTGCGTAGTTCCAAAGAGCCCAATCCCTCTCCAGTATGCCAAGGGCCTCCTTTTATAGTCGAAAGGGGCTCCCACAGTGGCACACAGGAGGTGGAAAGGCCTACAGTGTTGCGTGCTTATCGCTCGTGTTACAGGAAAAGACGCATTTAATGCATAGCTTAGGTGTCCCCTAGCTTTATCGGGGACGGGAGCGAGGCCCGTCCCGTCCGTCGCCGCTCCTCTTCACTTCGACACACGCCCTGGCCAGTGATGCATGCGGTGCCATGTAGGCAGGCAGGCAGCTGAGGTGGCGCGGTGGTAGGGTCTTCACGAAGAGCTGCATGCCGCCATGCAGGTGCTTGCTCATCTGGCCTGGAAGCTGCATGTCGCCACGCAAGTGCCTGACCAGTTGGTCAGGCTGGCAGCTGCATGCTAATGGCGGTGGAAACTTGGCTGGTGCGGGCCTTGCAGTGGCCCCGCTGATGTCCTCGGCAAGGGCCTTGCCGGGGACCCGGCAAGGGTCTTGCCGTGGCGCGCAGTCGTCCCCGGCAAGGATCTTGCCGGGGGTCTCGTGGCTTTCCTCGGCAAGGATCCCACCGAGGGTCGACGTCTTCTGGTCCTCATTTGATCTCATATACCTATGGTCTTGACAAAGATCTGCACGCCACCACACAGGTGTCTCCCGAGCCCTGGTCCAATCGTAGTTGGTTGGGTTGGAACCTGTGAGCTCAAGGGTGGCCCGCTCTGTTGGTGTTTGGGCAAGTTGCCCCGGCAAGGTTCTTGCCGAGGCCGCGGAGGCCGCCCCGGCAAGGGCCTTGCCGGGGTCTCCACCTCGCCCCTTTGTTGTCTTGTGTTTCTGGCCTTGGCGTTGGCTCTGACCATCTTGTTCCTCTGGCTTCTCCCCGGCTTCCCTCCCCTGCTCTGCTTAGTGTGGCCGTGGGCGCGGCTCCGACTGTCCGTGCACAAGTAAAGGGGTCAAAAGGAGCGCCCCTACTTTTGTACACCGACAGCGGTGATGGCACCACCTGCTCCAGCCACGCCCCCAGCAGCACTGACACCCTCGCTCGTCTCCTCATCCCCCGCAGCATTAGAGGCTGCGGGTAGCGGAGCCTTCGAGGTGGATGGATGGGCCAAAGGACCGGACGTCTTCTTCTTGGGTGCCATGGTCGATGGCGTCGTCGAAGATGAAGATGGCAACGAAGATGACGTGATGTGCGCGCTTTCAGGTTCGTGCAAGCGAGACCCCCTACCTGGCACGCCAAAGTTGTCACGGGATATCCGCGGCCACCTATGGGACTGGGTGGCCCCTTGCTGGTTCGGCGGGGGGACGTCACGTTGCACAAAGAGCAGATCAGCGCAGGGCAGCACGGCAGAGAGCACACAAGCAATTTACCCAGGTTCGGGCTGCCGCGAGGCGTAAGACCCTACTCCTGCTTTGGTGGATTGATGGTGGAATGAGTGTGGTGGTGCGTAGTACACTTGCCCGGCAGGGTTTGCCTTGGGGCCGTAGCGACTACGCGTGTATGGTGGCTGGGGTTCATCAACTTTCAAACCTTCTAACCCCTCCTACGAGTGCCATGGGCCTCCTTTTATAGATTAAGGGGCCACCATAGTGGCAAAGTGGTCATTATCCACTGATATGATAGAAAACAGTGCTATCATACCTAACTCTGCGGGCTGATAGGGTGCATTAAATGCATCACTTAGTCACATCACTGGTTGCCCGACAAGGCCTGTCGGGCTATCCTGCCAGCTCCGCTCCTGTTCCCTTGACATGTCGCAGGACGGGTGTCATATCCGGGTTTCTCCTGTAGGAAATGGCTGCCATGTGGTGAATAGCTGCCACTTAATCACCTTGCGGCTTGACACCGCACTGATTGACGACGTGGGTCGCGTTTGAGTGGTTAGTTCAGTCCCCGCGAGCCCCGACAGGCTCTGCCGTGGAGTCTTGGTTGCTTGCTTCTGGTGGTGGCCTCGCCCCTTGCCGGGCTCGCCTGCCCGGCAAGGGAGGCCCTTCTCTTGCCGATATCTTGCTCCTATGGCTTGATCTTCTTCCCTCTGAGCTACGTGCTGGTTCTTCAAATCTCTTGGCTCTTCAATCTCTGTCTTAAGCTAGTGCTTCAATCTTGATCTTGTGCTTGTGCACAGTTGGGTAACAGACCCAGGGTTTGTTGCACCGACAGGGATCATCTTATAATGCTACCGCCGTACTAAGCAAAATAAGATGCATAAAAGATAAACATCACATGCAATCAAAATATGTGACATGATATCGCCATCATCATCTTGTGCCTTTGATCTCCATCTCCAAAGCACCGTCATGATTTCCTTCGTCACCGGCTTGACACCTTGATCTCCATCGTAGCGTTGTTGTCGTCTCGTGAACTATTGCTTCTATAACTATCGCTGACGCATAGTGATAAAGTAAAGCAATTACATAGCGATTGCATTTCATACAATAAAGCGACAACCATAAGGCTCCTGCCAGTTGCTGATAACTTTTACAATACATGATCATCTCATACAATAACGTATATCACATCATGCCTTGACCATATCACATCACAACATGCCCTGCAAAAACAAGTTAGACGTCCTCTACTTTGTTGTTGCAAGTTTTACGTGGCTGCTACGGGCTTCTAGTAAGAACCGTTCTTACCTACACATCAAAACCACAACAATATTTCGTCAAGTTTTTTGTTTTAACCTTCAACAAGGACCGGCCGTAGTCAAATTTGATTCAAGTAAACTTGGAGAAACAGACACCCGCAAGCACCTTTATGCAAAACAAGTTGCATGTCTGTCGGTGGAACCGGTCTCATGAACGTGGTCAGGTAAGGTTGGTCCGGGCTGCTTCATCCAACAATACCGCCAAATCAAAACAAGACGTTCGTGGTAAGCAGTATGACTATGATCGCCCACAACTCTTTGTGTTCTACTCGTGCATATCATCTACGCATGGACCTGGCTCAGACGCCACTGTTGGGGAACGCAGCATGAAATTTCAAAATTTTCCTACACTCACTCAAGATCTATCTACGAGATGCATAGCAACGAGAGGGGGAGAGTGTGTCCACGTACCCTCGTAGACCGAAAGAGGAAGCGTTTGACAACGTGGTTGATGTAGTCGAACTTCTTCTCGTTCCAACCGATCAAAGACCGAACATACGGCACGTCTGAGTTCTGCACACGTCCAGCTCGATGACATCCCTCGAACTCTTGATCTAGCAAAGTGTCGAGGGAGAGTTCCGTCAGCACGACGGCGTGGTGACGGTGATGGTGAAGTGATCCGTGCAGGGCTTTGCCTAAGCACTACGTGAATATGACCGGAGGCGTAAACTGTGGAGGGGCGCCGCACATGGCTCACAATGTTTGTTGTGTGTTCTAGGCGCCCCCTCCCCACATACATATAGGTGGGAGGGGGAGGGGACAGCCATGGGCCGCCCCAAGTAGGAGGAATCCTACTTGGGGGCCTTGTCCAATTCGCCCCCCCTACCATCTTTTTTTTTGACTGAGCACTGTAGGGAAAGCCCCCACAACCATTTATTGATTTAATATACCATAATTACAAGGATTACAAAGGCTACCAGGAGTAGCTAAGAAGGAAAAGAAAACAAAAAATACATTTAAGGGGGTAGAAAGGAGACCCATCTAACGAGGTATTCCTTGAACCTCACCTTGATTCTGTGAGAAAGTAAAAGCATATCATTCACAAAAGCCCCTCTCCACCTATTAAAACTGGGCCTTTCCTGTCTAAAAACTTTTTCATTTCTGATGATCCAGATATTCCAGCAAGCAGTGAAGACCACTTCAGCAAAGAAAGGGTGTGCAAATTTTCTCTTAGCATTGAGCACAATCTGGCCCATGTCATTCCCAGCTTCCCAATCAATCTGGAGAAAATTCCAAACCCTCTGACTAAAATTACAGTTGAAGAAAAGATGATCCCTACCTTCCCTGGTGTGAGTGGGACAAAGCACACAATTAACTCCATCATCTATATGCCAATGCCTTCTTTCCACCATATCCTTGGTGTTGAGCCTGTCCATTATTAGCATCCAGGCAAAGACCTTGATCTTCATGGTGCAGCAGCTCCTCCAAATCCATGTCAAGACAGGGTTAAAAGTATGATTAATGAACCTGGATACATAAAACTGTTTGGCAGTATAGGGTTTGTTAGAGCCATGCCAAGACCAAACATCCTTCAGATCAGAATTCCCCTCATGATTCAGCATAAGAGATTTCAGAACCAGAAGCTCATTGTGTGCCTGCTCAGAAAGTGGGATATGAAACCAAGAGATCAGGTCATGGGCAGAAAATCCATCCTTGACTGAGACCAGAGCATCTTTGACATAAGAAAATAACCTGGGAAACCTGTGCTGCAAAGGCAAGACAGAGTTTCCAAGCTGCCATTTATCCTACCAGAAAAGAGCAGTGTCACCCTAATTAACTTTAACCCATGTGACTTCTCTGAATTGATCCACGAGTTTAACAATGTCCCTCCACCAGAAAGACCCACATGGAGTGGTTCCTTGTGGGACAAGCTCATGGTAATATGAGTTCCAAATGAGATGTACCCAAGGAATTTCAACCTTGTTGAGGAACTTATTGACATGCTTCAATAAGAGGGCCACATTTTGAAAACCAAGGTCTAGGATGCAAAGCCCTCCTTTGTTTTTGGGTCTAGAAAGCAGATCCCAAGCAGCCAGAGAAGGAGCAGGTTCTTGCCTATTTTTTCTCCACAAGCACTGCCTTTGAATTCTCTGCAGTTGCTTCAGAATACCAGGAGCAATAAGCAAACTGCAGAGGAAGAATATTGGTAAGGAGGACAAAGCAGAGTTTAAGTATTGCAGCCGACCTCCCTGAGCAAGGAAAGATGAACTAGCGGACATTATCCTCTCCATGCAAGTAACCAGAGGCAGCACATCAGACATTGTAGGTTTGGTAGTTCCAACTGGTAAACCTAGATAGGTGAAGGGCATCTTTCCCACTTGACAACCAAAAATGGATGCCAATCTCTGGATTTCCTCCTGAGAAACATTTATTGGGATCATAGTAGATTTGTGGTAATTAACCTCCAGGCCAGTGGACTGAGAAAAAACCAGCAACATTTTCTTAAGAGCCAAAAGCTGTGCTTCATCAGCAGGTACCACAATCAAAGTGTCATCGGCATACTGCACAATTGGGTAGTCCTTGTCA
Source organism: Aegilops tauschii subsp. strangulata (assembly GCF_002575655.3). Lineage (NCBI taxonomy): Eukaryota > Viridiplantae > Streptophyta > Magnoliopsida > Poales > Poaceae > Aegilops > Aegilops tauschii. The sequence goes on along the minus strand of NC_053041.3, from coordinate 327,860,628 downwards.
TGACAGGGAATAGGCAGTTTAATTTCCCCTCTGGTATGCATGTCATTGACCACAGATTGCAAGAGATCTGCAGCAAGAACAAAAAGAAGAGGGGATACTGGGTCTCCTTGTCTAACCCCTTTTTTACAGACAAATTTTTTCCCAGACACACCATTAAGCAGATCAGAGGAGGTCCTAGATGACAAAAGAGATTTCACCCAACTAATCCATTTCTCATTAAAACCCTTGTGCTTCATGATCTGAAAGATAGCTTCATGTTCAATGGAGTCAAAAGCTTTCTCAAAATCTAGTTTGAGAATCAAAATGGGCCTTTTGGACTGATGACACTGATGCAAATATTCCAATGTCCACCCAATGCAGTCTTGAATAGTCCTAGACTTAATGAAACCATACTGGTTTTTATGGATGCACATCATTATCAATTCCTGAAATCTATTGGCTACCATTTTGGACAGAAACTTAATACCCATGCCAGTCAAAGAAATAGGCGTGTAATCTCCAACCACTTCACGTGAAAGTTTCTTAGGAATCAAAGTGATGAAAGACTCATTTATGTTTTCCAAGCTGGCTTTACCATCATAAAAATACTGAGCTAAAGCATAGAACTCATGCTTAATAATGTGCCAGCACTTCTTGAAGAAGAGGCCATTGAAACCATCTGGTCCAGGGGCTTTATCAATGGGCATATGCTTGACCACCAGGTCCATTTCCTCAATTGTAAAGGGTTTTGTCAAAACCTCAAGGCCAGGCACATGTTGTAGCAGGACAGACAGATCAAAACCCATAACAATTCCTCTTGAAATTCCCATCCTTCCTTTAAAAGCACTCCAGATCATACCTTCCATTTGAGAGTGATAAGAAATAATAGCACCATCAGGCTGCTGCAAGCTAGCAATAGAGTTTCTTCTAAACCTTTCTGTAGCCATGGCATGGAAAAATTTAGTGTTTTCCTCACCCACTTTGATGTATCTAATAGTACATCCCTTCTTCCAGTACAAAAACTGTGTATGCAACAAATTTTCCAAATGAAGTTTGACAATTTTCCTGAAATTAAATTCCTGCCTAAATAGAGGCCTGAGCTCCTCCAAGTTATCTAGCAGTAAAATGACCTTGTTGCAGCTAGAGATGAGCAGCTTCATCTTGGAAAAACTAGTTTGCCACCTCTTCAGGTCCTGCCTGAGAGTTTTCAGCTTATCAGCAATGATTGCAGAGGAGTGAGATTTATTAGATGGTCTGCTCCAAGATTTCTGCACACACTCCAAGAAACCCTCCACATGCACCCAGTAATTCTCAAATCTGAAGATTTTACACTTAGGAATGGAGGTTTTAATTACCACAACACAAGGCACATGGTCTGAAGCAGTTCTAGCCAAAGGAAGTGCTTCAGTAAAAGGATAAACAGATATCCAGTTAGTGGAGGTAAAAAGCAATCCAGTTGCTCCAGCAAAGGGGAATCTTGCATGTTAGACCAAGTATAAGACCTCCCCTTAAGTGGCAATTCAAGCAAACCCAGGTGACCAATAATTTCATTGAAGATAAAGATATCATTAACATCTCCCCCTGGTAAATTTCTATTTTCAGAGGACCTGATGAAATTAAAATCTCCAATGATTAACCAATTATCATCAATTGGAATATTTAAGTTGTATAACCAGGCCACAAAGTTATCCCTGGCTTCCCCCTGACATGGCCCATAGACAGAAACTAAAGACCACTGCTCATTATTTTGCTTGGAAGTAAAACGCACCACCACAGCAAAGGATTGAATTTCCACCAGCACACCAGACAACACAGCCGAATTCCGAACCACCAGAATCACACCAGAAGCACCCACAGATGCTGCAAAGGCAAAACTATCAAATTGCCTGGGGCAAAAGGCCCTAATTTCCCTTATATCAAAAGTTTCACATTTAGTTTCCTGGAAACAAGCAACCATACATTGGCTCTCCTCAATTTTCTGTTTAACAGCACACTTTCGAGCAGGTGAGTTAAGCCCTCTCACATTCCAGCAAAGCACACTCCAATTCTTGCAGTTATAATTACTCATAATAACCATATAATTGAAGGTAGCAAAAGAGCACTACATAGTAGCACCACAGGTCATACAATCCCAACAAGCAAGAAGGTTTTAGGCCTAAATTATTACAATAATTTAAAAAGACCAAAAGGCCCAACAGCACTGCCATCATAAGGGCATGGCAAACCCCAGAGTTCCAAAGTGGACTAAACATCCCCACCAGACTTGCTTTCATCCCCAGGATTAGCCATAAGCTTATCCACTGTGAGCTGCTCATCAAGTATCCGCAGATCTCGGCCAATATCTTGGATCACCCTGATCGGATTTGGCGGGGGCACATCAGTTGAAGAACCTGGTCGTGGAGACTCCTCAGAGAGGGACGCAGTGAGTGGCTTGCACCTAGGCTTCTTCTTCTTTGGGTGCTGCTGAAGTTCCTGAAAAACTGGCTTGAAACCATCTCTTTTAACTGAACCACGCGTGCAACGGCGAACTTCAGTGTCCACAATTGGTGTTGGAGCCAGAGTCTTACGACGACGCGCCTTCTTTTTGTCACACTGAACAAAAAAAGAAAAGACCACATCGGGTTGATCTTCCTGAGCTGGAGAAAGTGAGATCTGGCTCTCCTGGAGTGGCTCAGAGGAAAAGCCGCTTGAGGCCACAGGTTCAGAGACAGAATTGTCTGAATTTTCAGGTTCAGAAAAAAGAGCCCGAGCAACAGGTCTGTGCTTGCTGGCAACTTGGACTTCTTTCCACTGAAGATGAGACACAACTTGAACATCATCGAAAGCAAGAGCCCAGCTCCACTTCGACAGAACAATGGGCTGCAAATCAACCAAAGGCATCTGCATAGGGACCTCATAACCAGGACAACAGTTCATTAGAGACTCGAAAGTGCGCTTCCAGGCCAACTCCGGCGGCAAAACTGGCCCATAAATGACCTTGACAGAGGCAATGACAATTCGATCATACTGGATAACAGGCGGCTGATAAGGAACGATAGCCCATTCATTAGCATCAAAGAACTGCTCAGGAGGGTCCACCAACTGAACTTCAGACTCAGACTGCTGCATTGAGTTATCAATCACGATTGACTCTTGATCCTGAACCACGGGCTCCGGGTTGAACTCCCCATCCTGATCGGCCTGTTCATCGCCCCAGTGCGCATGCCCCCAGTTATCTGGATCCACCTGATTATGCATTGGGGGAGGAACTAGCGGGAGGTCGTTCCATCCAATCGCTGGATATGGAGGAAGCACAAAATTGTGGTTGTCAGGGAACAGAGCACCTGGCAGAGGATGAGGATTACCATCAATAGGCATTGGGCCTTCATCTTCAGGCATTTGCTCAGCAAAATTGGCACCTAGAATATAACAAGGTGCAGTCCAAGAAACCTTTGCTCCACCATAGGCAGCATAATCCGTGAACACCACATCTCTTGGGGCCAAGATATCTTCAGGGAAAGATGCAAATACAATTGATCTAACCATATAGGGATCATCCTCAACCCAATGCTGAAACTTTCCAAAAGTGTTGACAGCAGCACGTATATTTTCAGAGTTACGAAGATCAAGAGGGATTCCCAGAAACATCAAGCAGCCATCACGAAAACCATGTTGCCCCCTAAAGCCCACACCCTCATCATGCTTATGAAAATGAACAAAGGTGTCATTGCCTAGAGGCTGAGGCGGCAACTGCAGCAGAGGAAAACGAACACCAGCATCTCTCAACTCGAACAAACCAACACCACAGACCCAAGGCTGCGCAGATCGAACCTGGACTCCATGATGCTCCAAGAAATCGACCACAGCCTCCCGACCAACTCCCACCTCGTTATGAGGAGGCAGTGGCATCACTTCCGCCGCCATGAACTGCTCATGCCGCTTCACAATGGGGGACGGCGACGAAACGAAAGTCCGAGGCACACGATTGGCACCACCATCAATGATATGGTGACCCGCTGGCACGTACCGCATGGTATCAATGGCGAAGACCGCCATGGGCTCGGCAGTGGGACCCGACGCCGGAGCAGACGCAGGAGGTGGAGGAGTCGCCGGAGGTGTGGATGTTGGGGTTTTTGGTGGAGGAGTAATTGGACTAGACAGGGCAGCCCTGTCAAAGGTGGTGGCGGCAGACTCGAGACCGGTATCGGGAACCGGAGGAGGCGGCTGATATTTTGGCTTCCAAAATAAACCCTGTGCAGTTGCAATCTTTGCACAATCCCGCTTACTATGGCCCACACGCGTGCAAGCCGCACAAACAGTATTGAGGGGGCAATTTTTTTCAAAATGACCAGATAAGGAGCACTTTGGGCAAGTCAAAACTTTCTCAACCATATTGTCAATCAAAGATTCAAAAGCAGCATGTGCCTCCTGAGACCCCGGAATATACTGAGGCGAAGAAATCAGGCCCGGCCCATTCGGAGATGTGGGAAGATCCATACTAGGCGGAGAGGGCCTGGCAGACGAGGGACCATCATGGGCAATCAAAGCAGTACTACTCAACCCATGCAAATTACGTGCCGGATCCTGAGGAGGAAGGTCGCCCAAATCACGCCGTCGTTGAATCACCGGCGACCTCACCAATCCAAAGGTGATCGGAGGCGAAGCAACAGTCCATTGCAAATCAATAGGTTTGGGAGGATGGATAACCACGCGCTCAGCGGCAGGAATATGATAACCTGCATCCTCAGATGCAACAATGCAATCCGCCGAGGCATGATAACGATAACCCTTGCAAACACTATAATTTTGAAATGTAGCAAAAGATAGCTTCTTGCGAACAGAGGAACCAGACTTAAGAGCAGATTTAGCAGGTGGATTACGCATAGCTAACAGACCCAAGGCAGCCCTACACTTAGAAGGACTAACCAAGATCCACTCAGCATCACATTCTTTCTTCCAAATCTTAAACTCACGAACCCAATTAGGTCCCCCATTTCCCCACAAATGAAAGTAACATTTAAACTGAGGGAAGGAGTAGGATCGTGTATCCACAATGTAAAACCCCACATCTTTGCAAGAAACATTAAAGCTGAATACCTTATCACCAATGGCGGAAACCAAAAAATCAATGGCAGATCCACCCAAAGCAGATTCCAAAGCTGCTGCCACTGAATCCTCTGAAAGACGAAAATCATGGCGGCTGAAAGAAACCACTAAGGTGAAGGATCCCAAATTCTCCATGGGATGCACTGTGAAGCCCGAAGCATTGTAGATCTCATCAGCAAAAACTCTACCCTTGGAGAAGTCCAAGCCAAGGGTAGATCCAGAGGAAGAACACATCACAAAGGGTATAGGAAGAGAGATCAAAGAGCGCCGAGGAAGATGATCGGAGCCAATTACCAAATCACTGGAAGGAGGGAGAGATCGCCGGCGGCCTAGGGTTTAGGGGTGGGTGGGTGGGTTGGGGCGCCATCGTGAATACCTCCGTGATTAAGACAACGCCCGCTCCTAAGCCCTACCATCTTTTTCGGAGAGGGAAGGAAAGGGGAGAGAGGAGGGAAGGAAGGGGGAGGCCGAATTGTCTCCCCTTCCTTCTCTCTTCCCCTTTTCCTTTCCCCTTCCTATTCGGCCAACAAGGGGGGCGCAGCAGCCCATGCTGGCTGTTGTGTTTCCCCTCTTAGCCCAATAGGCCCATATAGTTTGCCGGGGGTAGCCCGGAACCCCTTCCGGTGACGCGATACGTACCCGGTACCCCCGGAACACTTCTGGTGTCCAAATACTATCATCCTATATATTAATCTTTACCTCTCGGCCATTTCGAGTCTCCTCGTCATGTCTATGATCTCAACCGGGACTCCGAACAAGATTCAGTCACCAAATCACATAACTCATATAATACAAAATCGTGATCGAATGTTAAGCGTGCGGACCCTACGGGTTCGAGAACTATGTAGACTTGACCGAGACACCTCTCTGGTCAATAAGCAACAGCGGAACCTGGATGCTCATATTGGTTCCTACATATTCTACGAAGATCTTTATCGGTCGTACCGTAATGACAACGTACGTAATTCCCTTTGTCATTGGTATGTTACTTGCCCGAGATTCGATCATCGGTGTCTTCATACCTAGTTCAATCTCATTACCGGCAAGTCTCTTTACTCATTCTGTAATGCATCATCCCGTAACTAACTCATTAGTCCAATTGCTTGCAAGGTTTATCATGATGTGCATTACCGAGAGGGCCCAGAGATACCTCTTCGATACTCGGAGTGACAAATCCTAATCTCGATCTATGCCAACCCAACAAACACCTTTGGAGATACCTGTGGAGCATCTTTATAATCACCTAGTTACGTTGTGATGTTTGATAGCACACAAGGTATTCCTCCGGTATCCGGGAGTTGCATAATCTCATAGTCAAAGGAATATGTATAAGTCATGAAGAAAGCAACAACAATAAAACTAAACGATCATTATACTAACTAACGGATGGCTCTTGTCCATCACATCATTCTCCTAATGATGTGATCCCGTTCATCAAATGTCAACACATGTCTATGGCTAGGAAACTTAACCATCTTTGATTAACGAGCTAGTCTAGTAGAGGCTTACTAGGGACACTGTGTTTTGTCTATGTATCCACACATGTATCAAGTTTCCGATTAATACAATTCTAGCATGGATAATAAACATTCATCATGATATAAGGAAATATAAAATAACAACTTTATTATTGCCTCTAGGGCATATTTCCATCAGTACCCTCATCTCAAATCACTTTTTTAGGCGTCAGTTGTCTGAATTTCTATTCTGGGCCAATCGATTCCCAATGGGAAGCAGCACCCCTCGAGGCGGCGGAGCTCCTAGGCTGCCGGTTGGCTGGTATCTAATGTAAGGGTGCGGGGGTGCAAGTTCACCGTGGAAGCAGCGCTTAGATGACTATCTTAGAGTTGTGTGGGTTGAAGGTACTGCCGTCGCCGGATCTGGATGACGGCGAGTCTTTGTGGATTGGCCGGGGCGGCGCAACCATAGCAGTGCGGTGGGGCGGAAGAGGGGGTTTTGGTCGGAGCTCTCGCGGCCATGGACGGCGGAGGCAGGCTGCTCTGCCTGTGGTCGCTCGCTCTATGGGGAAGATTCTGAACAGTGTCAGCTGGGAGGCACAAGACGGCCATCAAGCCATCCGGCGTAGATCGGACAGTACCAAAATAAAATAAAATCGTGTGACCCCAATTTAGTCTTCAGTCAACAGACGTGTGACCACTCTCATACCTTACCGTTGATCCCTTAGGGTATTTCTTCAGATCAGAGATATGTGTCGTTCTTAACATTATGCGTTTTCTGAATCTTTAGCCACACCATCTTCCGACTCACCGCAGCTGCTCCAACAAGGGAAGCATACACCAGAAGGGAGCTATAGTCCCCACTCAACAGTTCCCTGCATTGAATGCACGTGGCCGACATGGACAACCACAACAAATGCAGGGCCATCGACAAGTTAGCACATGATGCTCACTCCTATTGATGGCGGCCAAATAGGTTGTACCCTCATCTTACTTGTGTGCAACATTTATGGCTTTGTTATTCATCTAAGCATGGAAAATAGATTATCACGTTTCACTGTATATTCATGTTGATCTCTTACGGGTCTTGTTCAAGAGTTAACGCTATTCCATAGTTCAGCTAAGAGACTTGTTCTTTAGGTAAGATTGTTCCATAGTTATCATCCATCAGCCAATGCTACCTCACAGGCTGGTGATTATAGTATTATACCACTTCTAGTATTACCTATGTTGTTCTTTAATACTTTTGTGTGCCATCTAGTTAATCTCGAGTATAAACAATACATATTGTGTAGCTTTCATCTGTGTTCTCCCTTTAGTTTTTGAGACCTGTTGCTGCGAGTTAACCCCAGTCCTACTATTTATGTCGTCCCCTATAGGCACTCATTACATAAATCTAACTACTAGTTGTCTTCCATGCATGTCAGACATAATTGCACACACTTATTTATCCACAAGAACCTCACGGAGCAATGTAACGGCCAACAAAGTTGACGTCAATGATACCCAATATGATGGAACATGTAAAGGCAGTTCTTCAGAAGACTTGCAGAAATATGATGAATCCTATTAACCCCACAAGGTCCTTGCTCTAACTTGGCCCATGATATGGGTACAGCATGCATATAATGTCCTGGAGTGCATCTACTCTGTTGCAATGCCATGTGCTTGGCCTGCTAATCATGCATGTAAATATGTCATGCCTTCCTGTTTTTCAGTGCCTATTCCATTCATGATAACATGTTTTCAAATTCAAGTATTGTCATTCTACTCTATCGCAATGCCATCTGCTTAGTTTGGACATCATGCTTCTGAATATCTTATGCATTGTTATTCATCAGTATGTACTTCATCTGTCTACCATACCATGTTTTTTACATTGAAGTGTTGTTCTAGTGGTCTGTTGCAATGCCACCTTAGTTTCCCAATCATACACGCATATATTGCCTTAGTGTTTTTCTGTATGTACTCCGCTAGCATATAGTTTTACATTCAACTAGTGTTTTTACACTGTTGTCGTGTCGTATCCCTAGCTCTTACATCATACTCCCTCCGTCTGGATTACATGTCGCAGAAATGGATAAAAATGGATGTATCTAGAACTGAAATACGCCGAGACCCATCCATTTATTTTTGGATGGAGGGAATACATGTCAATATGTCGTCCCTTTCTATTCTTCAGTACCTATTCCATCTCTCTGTTGTAGCATGTTTTATAATTGAAGCACCATTCTTCTATATAAGGCATGTAAGGGGAAGACGGCTATGTTAGAATCTGAAGGGTTACAAACAAGGTATTTGCAAAAGATCCAAACGCCAGGAGATTGTAAACCAACTCCAGTTTTCATAGATACTGCTCTAGCATAGAGAAACCCAACTCCTACTGAGAATAAGCAGATTCCAGTGGCCAAAGAACTAGTCTGCTACAGTCCAGCAAAAATATGTCAACTCCATTCTAAGAAGCGTGTGCGTATCCTCGCATCATGAAATTTTATAGCATTCTGATCATATTTTCTACATGTTTCTTACCCATCTCTCTTTTAGAAAATAAGCTTAAAGGATAGAAGACTGTCTGCACTGGGATCTTATTCGACGAAAGTATCTTGCGGGAATTCTTTGTGCTCCAATGCTTATGTAAGTACCTGTTGTATATCACTATATTTTTACATCAGCATGTATTTTGTTAATTGGCATGAATCCAACCTTTATCTGATCTAAATTTAGTTGTAGCAAAATGTATAATTAAAGGCAACAATGTTGATTTTTGTATGGAAAACCGCCTGGTAGTTTTGCATACTGAGCTACATGAGTGTACTATCTCGTATCATGCACATTACTAAATTGTAGTGCTGCTCTGGTTGCCCATTCATTCATTGTGTCCATGTTGCTTTCGTATTACCTTACCTGGTTGATGATAGCTGTGCCATATTGTGTTAATTTGGTGTAGGCTGGTGTGGTCTGGTTGCCCAAACGTTTGTTGTGTCAATGTTGCTTTCCTATTATCTGACCTGGCCAGTGGCAATGCTAGTGTGTTAATTTGGTGCAAGTTGCTGAACATAAGAAGACAAACTCTGAAAACAGCAAGGCAACCCCATTGTTTATTTCCAATAAATCTAGGCCAGGTAATATGGCAATAACTCTTGATTAATCTGTTCAGTTCCCCTCCTAATTTATGTTATGATGCAGTGGTTGAGACACTCTCAAGTATCAATAATACAAGCCTGCCAAAATCGCCATCTGAATCTGTTCAGTTTCCTCTGTCTCGAATGCAATGGAAATAATGTATGTTTGTGAACCAATTACTAGCTGAAGCAATGATGGAAATGGTGGAGGAAGCTGAGGTGCACATTCATGCGCAACAACAACTAATCAATGTTTTCCCAGACAGTGCAGCAAAGCAGGAAGAACTTGCTCACATGCTTATGGGCGTCATCCGCGCTGAGGTTGCAGATTGTGACGTTATAGATCGTTAGGTTCTGTTCATTTATTTTGCACTTGCATCAATCTTTGATTGCCCAGTGGATGTAATTTCCTATAATATATACTGGATGTGCAACGTTTTTCCCTGTATGTCGTACCTTTGCATAGCGCACCTCGCATTCCAGCTAAATGGTCGCTAGGAAGCTAAAAAAGCAGTGAAATTATTAGTTAGCACAAATAGTCGTGGGCCATATATGAAGGAAGCACCCCACTGCCCTTAGTGGGCTTCCCTAATGGGCTCGCAGGGGCCAAAATTCTGTTAGGCCTTTGATTGATCGGTTTTGGTCCTGTGCATAATTGCTCGTCGTAATGGGCTCAAATTATCTAATTGGGCCTACAGACATGTTCAAACTTTAGTGGGCCCATTAAGTTAATGGGTCGTTACCAGGCCGAAAGTTAATGGTCGGCCCTATTACCTCCCGGGTTCTTAACAGGCCGACATCGAAGCGGGCAATAGGTGGGCCCATTTGATTTCACGGGCCGTTAACAGGCCGATACTAAGGTCGGGCTACATATGGCCCAACTATACGGTGGGCCTTTAGCAGGCCGAAAGGGACAACGGGCTCGTACTGGACCATGAAGAGCATGGGCCGCTAAGAGGCCGAAAGTCAGGTCGTACTATATATGGCCCAACTGTGTTTTGGGCCTTTAGCAGGCCGAAAGAGAAACTGGGCTGGTATTGGACCATGAAAAGCACGGGCCGTTAAAAGGCCAAAACTCATGTCTGACTACAAATGGCCCAACTCATTTATGGGCCGTCAACAGGCTGAAAGACACACCTGGCTGGAAATTTTCCCAACACTTAAATGGGTTGCTAAAAGGACGAAAGACATACATCCTGAAAATTGGCCCATCCCTTGAATGGGCCATTAACAGGCCGAAACCACATCGGGCCGATATTGAGTCCAAATATATAGCGGGCTGTTAACGGGCTTGAACTAACGATGGGCTGCAATGGTGTGAAATTGTTAACGGGCCGTTGATGGGCCGAATTGGCACATCTCGTATGGGTCGTGGGCTTAAATGGACCTGACACAATTAGGCCTTATATGGGCCGGCCTACTAATTTTTACTGGGCCGGCCTTTTTCACCGGAATGGGTCACTGTTGGGCCATGTCACGTGCCACATATCATAGGCGCCTCCCGTACTATGAGTCGATGACATCTGTCCCAACAATGAGCCGACACGTGGACCCTCCGGCGAATGAGAATTTTACACGTGGAAAATCCCCATTGCTTGGGGCGGTTAACAGGTTATCGGATCGAAACTGGAACCCAATAGCTTAACGGCCACCCGTTATGGTGGATGCCACGTGTCGGTCACCCTTGACGAAAGCACTTCTATGACGCGTGATTTATCGTCATGGAAGTGGACACTTCCGTGATGATAATTTTGGTAATGTCATGGAACACTTCTATGACATCACATATATGACTATCTTAATTCTGTCATAAAATCCTCATTGATGTACATGCATGACAGAAAACATGACCTACTATGACAAACACGTATCATCACGGAAGTGTATTTTTTTGTAGTGATGTCATATTTGCAATCTCATCGTAGTGACTATGCATATGCCATTAAAATAAACCCAATTTGCACATATGGCATAGATGACAAGCCCATGGTTATTGGCATTTATTTTTCTTGTGATGATATTGATATGCTCCCTTTGCATCATTTATCTCATATGCCATTCCATGACCACCTAGCTTCGGATATGCATTGTTTTGGATGTTTTCCATTTTCTCCATATGATTTTTCCGATATTGCTCATGAGGATACCCCCATAGTTTCCTCATATATGTTAGGAGATTTTGATCTCCCACATCCATTGCATAATCTCAATACTTGTGTGGACCATATTCTCCCCATGAATGAAAATGCTATTGAAGTGCCATATAATTGCATGCTCAATTCGTGTCCCCGTTGTGCTATACATAACAACTATTCTTTCATGATGGATGACATGTTCTTATACCATGCATCAAATTTCTTTGAGCATAGATTATCTTAAGCTAACTCACACATGCACATACACATCATGATGGATGATGTGTACATTTACCACACACACAATTTCTTGTGTTTGTGTATTTGTTGTGTAGGTACCCATGAATACTTGTCAACCTCACAATCCAACGAGTTGACAAAATGAGCTCTAGAGAGCAACGATGACTTGGGATCCCATGGATTGGTTTTCACACCGTTTCATTTGCACAAGACCTTCGCGCATCTCTTCTACATGGCCCTCACATGGTTACGGGTTATTGTCCATTACGTATTCTATGCCCATCTTGCCATGTTCACTTTGCATGATATGCTCATTCCTATGTCGTTGCCATGCATTTGTGACCCATGCTTTGCATTACACATGATAATTGATTCTAGTACTTGTATGTGTATTTGCAAGCTTGGTGGAGATATTGCGTGTTCTTGCCATGTTTCCTTTGTGACCCATGCCTATGATGGTACTTTGATCTTGCTTTGTGTCAGTGCTTGTGATATGTCATGCGCATCGCCTATGCCTATTATTTGCTCACATGACATGATTGCCATGATTTCCTATAGTATATTGCATATTTTCACCACTAGTTTGCACGACATGACTTCTATACTTATGTGCGTTGCATCACTGATGATTCATACTTGCTCGTTTCATGCGGTTGATAGCACCTATTGACATGCTTTGCACATGATTTCTATTGCTTCTTGTCATATATCTTCATGTGTTGCCTCTCTCATGCTAAATGATTTGCCATGTATTGAGTGCAACAATGATTTTAGACTTGCTAATGAGATTGCCCCCATAGCATTCTCGCATATATTTGGAGGTTTTGACATATTTCCTGTGAAGCATGCTTGTCTTACTTCTTTGCACCATATACCTAGTGTCATGAATATCACCATTGTTGCATCATATTATTCATGCACTTGTGCTACTAATGGTTATGTGCAAGAGAAGAGAACCATCATGATGGATGATGTGTTCATCTACCATGCACATACGTTCTTTCATTTTATTTGTGCATGTGTAGGATACTTGGACATTGTGTCGACTTCCACTTCACGTGAGTTGACCATTCGAGCTCTTGAGAGCGAACCACCTTCTACCATAGTGATTCTACATCGCACTTGCTTGTGCTTAAGCATTGTGAAGGACGCACAAGGACATGCTTTCAAGGTGATATCCTTCTCTCTCAAGAAACCAAAAACCATGAGCATGAGTATTGTGGATCATACTACTTGTGTTGCTTGCACCATGAGACATATTTTTCATCTTGGACCCCTTGATTGTGCACATGTTAGTGATATTGCTTTCATTCACGATCGCCACTTTGCCATGCTTCATGACATATATATACCTTGTGTGTTGCATCCAATTATTGGATTACTTGCTCCTATCATATGTTTGGTTGCAACAATGTCATTTATTCACATATGCCATGTCCCGTTGATTGCTAGATGCTTGCCTTGATTGCCTCACACATGATGAACAATTGCTCTTTCTATTGTGTTGAGTGCCACACTATATTCACTACACCCCATGCACGTTATGGTTGGATTGTCTTGCACTCGACCCATGTGTTTAGACATATCATCTTCTTTGGTGTTGTGAATGATTATTATGCTTACCATAGACCCTTTGTTGATCACTTTATGCATGCTTGCTATGAACTTGAGGTAGATGCTTATTCTCTTGTCACACATATTTGCATCCCTACCTCACATGCTTGTTTCCATGATGACCTCGATTTTGCTCACATTATCTACTTATATGCCATGCCACAATCCCATGTCACACCATATGCTATGCTTGATGATGACACTTGTTGGGTGAATCACCTCTTGAATGCTTGGTTTTGCACTAACGCTAACCACATTTGTTTTTCCAAGTGTTTTGTTGTCCTTGCTCCTTTTTAAGAATCACAAGATGGTGCGATATTGGAGAGTGCCCATTCCGAGCTTGCAGATGATGAGTACTTGGTAATCGTCCACTTCGACATGGCGAAGCCATTTCTTTCCCATGGTGATTTGGTTTTTGATCTGAGGTCGGATCTTTCCCGGGGGGGAGATGATGCGGAGCATCCAACGGTCATCCGGATGTACACTTCAACTACTCCCCAAGCCCCAAGTGCACCTACGATGAGGGCTCGAGCATGTGCCATTGGACATAAGGTGAACTCTCTCCTTGTTGAACTTCCCTTGGACCCACATGAGACATGGCGGTGCGGGGCTGGTAGAGGATGGTGTGGGGAGCTAGCTCGATGGCCCACTTCGCCACCCGGCCTGATGCATCTCTGTTGCCTATGATCTCGACAAGTGGGGCAGTGCGGACGACGGTGATGGAGTGCTCCTGGAAGTACTGCTTGAGCTTCTTGGCGGCAAAGTACACGCCATAGCACATCTTCTGGTAGTGGGGGTAGTTCTGCTTGGAGGCCGACAACACCTCACTCAGGTAGTAGACGGGCCTCTGGACTGGCTGTGCCTTGCCGTCTTCTGGGCGCTCGACCACAATCACGGTGCTGACCACCCGGCTGGTGGCGGCGATGTAGAGGAACATGGGTTCCTTAGCAGCCGGAGCGGCCAGGACAGGCGGCGTGGTCAGCATCTTCTTAAGCTGGAGAAAAGCCTCGTCCGCCTTGTCGTTCCATTCGAAGCAAGTGGTCTTCTTCATCAGCTGGTACAGGGGGACGGCCTTCTCGCCTAGCCGACTGATGAAACGGCTGAGAGAGGCCAAGCACCCGGTGAACTTCTGGATGTCCCGCAGCCGGGTGGGTCTCTGCATCCGCTCAATGGCCTTGATCTTCACAGGGTTGCACTCGATGCCACGTTCAGAGACAAGGAAACCAAGGAGTTGGCCGGCTGGTACTCCGAAGACACATTTCTCCAGGTTGAGCTTGATTTGAAAACGGCGCAAATTGTCAAAGGTCTCCTTGAGATCCTCCAGGAGGGTGCCGCGCTTCTCCGTCTTCACCACAATATCGTCTACATAGACATGGGCATTTCTGCCAAGTTCCTTGAGGAGGCACTTCTGCATGCAATGCTGAAACGTGCCGCCGGCATTTCTCAAGCCGAACGTCATGGTCAGGTAGCAGAAGGCTCTGAATGGTGTGATGAAGGCGGTGTTCAGCCGATCGACCGGGTTCAGCTTGATCTGGTGGTAGCCGGAGTAAGCGTCAAGGAAAGACAGCAGCTCGCATCCGGCTGTGGAGTCAATCACTTGATCTATCCGAGGCGAGGCAAACGGATCTTTGGGGCAGGCTTTGTTGAGGCTAGTGTAGTCGATACACATACACCACTTGTTGTTCTTCTTCAACACGAGGACTGGGTTGGCAAGCCAGTCCGGGTAGAACACTTCCATGATGAAGCCAGCTGCCAGAAGCCGGGCGATCTCTTCACCAACAATCCTTCTCTTCCCTTCTGACAGGCGACAGAGGGGTTGCTTGACCGGCTTTGCATCTGATCTGACATGTAGCTTGTGCTCGGTGAAATCCGTCGGAACACCCGGCATGTCTTTGGGCGACCATGCAAAGATGTCCCGATTCTCATGGAGGAAATCGATGAGCTCGCTTTCCTATTTGCTATCGAGGTTGGTCCCCACGATAGCGTGTCTCTCCGAGTGTGCCGGATCCAAAGCAATCTTCTTGGTTTCTTTGGCAGGCTGTAAGGAGCCCTGAGCCTCCGTGTCCTTGGGGTCGGATGGCATGTCCGGCTGCTTGCTGGCCATGGCCACCACCCGGTCAAGAAGACGCTTCTCTTCAGCTATGACGAGGGACTCGGCCAGCCGAATGCTGGCAGCAGCGCACGCTAGCGACTTCTGGTAGTCGCCGGCTATGGTGATGATAGCCTTGGTGCCCGGCATCTTCATCTTGAGGTACGCTTAGTGCAGCACTGCCATGAACTTGGCCAGTGCAGGCCGGCCCAAGAGCGCGTGGTAGGGGATGTCCAGGTTAACCACCACTACTGCAGGATGCTGCTAAAGCGACACTACGATCAGAGACCCTTCGACGAAACTGTGTGCGATGCAATAATCGCAAACGGTGGTGTAAAAACCGTCAAAAAAGGTGCAAAACGTTTGTGATGGAGGATGCATCAAACATAGTTCAAATTTTAGTTGCGTGTGCGATGCAGGGCATACGGTTCGGTTCAATTAACTATTTGCGATCAGGAGGAACAAAAGAAACGGGCAGCCAGATGAAGGTGTGTGTGATATACAACATACGGTTCACTCGGATGAATTGTTTGTGATTAGGCAACACAAAAGAAACGGTCAGCCAGATCAAGGTGTGTGCGATATACAGCATGCGGTTCACTCAGATGAACTGTTTGCGCTGAGACAAGAGAAGAGAACGGTTCAACATATTAAGATGTGTGTGATACGCGACAAACAGGTCTGTAATCAGAAATGTGTGTGAAGACCTTTAATAACATAGATGATTGCTTCTAATAAGACGTATGTGATATGCTCTGTCTACACAACATCTATTGGCCATTGGGGGACGGGCGGTCATCCGGATACGCCATAAGGATGCGAAGAGGCATCCTATATCAGCAAGGACTAGCTGTTCCACCAGTAGCTCATGTAAGAGAACTCTCAAGTTAAGTGTGCTCAGGTTGGAGCAGCCATCAGATGGGTGACTGGATGGGAAGTTGTGTTGATGTTAAATTAACTGATAGGATGGGTCATATCTGTCAAATTAAATGACTGATATGACCCGTCCCATGAGTTAATTTAACCTCGAGGTCCTTGTTTTTTAACACATTTTAAAGAAGGTCTACCACATTGCTTTTTGACAATGTGCGATATGTGGCATACAGTTGATCCATCTGACCTGTTTGTGATGGAATAAGCCATGTGTGTTGTGGGCAAACGCTTGCTAGTATTCAACTGTTTGCGATTGATGAATTCATCACCGACGGGTTCCCTAGTGTGGTCCGTGTTCATCTGATCATCATCTACTTCTTGTGCTAGCTCGATGTTCCTTCTATGCTAAGTTTCCATTAAATTGATGGCGCTTTATGAACACGCCACCGTTTCCCGCCATTTCCTCACCTGTTTCCAGCCACCCAGTGATACGTCTCCAACGTATCTATAATTTATGAAGTATTCATGCTATTATATTATCTGTTTTGGATGTTTATGGGCTTTACTAAACACTTTTATACTATTTTTGGGACTAACCTATTGATCCAGAGCCCAGTGCCAGTTTCTGTTTTTTCCCTTGTTTCAGTGTTTCGCAGAAAAGGAATATCAAACGGAGTCCAAATGGAATGAAACCTTCGGGAGCGTGATTTTTGGAACGAACGTGATCCAAGAGACTTGGAGTTGAAGTCAAGGAAGCTTCGAGGTGGCCACGAGGCAGGGAGGCACGCCTGCCCCCCTAGGCGCGCCCCACCCTCATGGGCCCCTCGTGGCTCCCCTTACCAACTTCTTTCGCCTATATATATCCATATACCCTAAAAACATCGGAGAACAGAATAGATCGGGAGTTCCGCCGCCGCAAGCCTCTGTAGCCACCAATAACCAATCGGGACCCTATTCCGGCACCCTGCCAGAGGGGGGATCCCTCACCGGTGGCCATCTTCATCATCCCGGCGATCTCCATGACGAGGAGGGAGTAATTCGCCCTCGGGGCTGAGGGTATGTACCAGTAGCTATGTGTTTGATCTCTCTCTCTCGTGTTCTTGATTTGGCACGATCTTGATGTATTGCGAGCTTTGCTATTATAGTTAGATCTTATGATGTTTCTCCCCCTCTACTCTCTTGTAATGGATTGAGTTTTCCCTTTGAAGTTATCTTATTGGATTGAGTCTTTAAGGATTTGAGAACACTTGATGTATGTCTTGCATGTGCTTATCTGTGGTGACAATGGGATATTCACGTGATCTACTTGGATGATAGTTATTTGATCTTGCTGAAAATTCCAGAAACTTTCTGTTCACGAAAACAATTGTTAAAAATCATCAGAACGTGATAAAATACTGATTCCAATTTCAGCAGGTCAATAAAAAAAATTATTTAGGTCGTCCTATTTTGGTATATTTTTCCAAGTTCCAGAAGTTTGCTTTAGTTACAGATTACTACAGACTGTTCTGTTTTTGACAGATTCTGTTTTTCGTGTGTTGTTTGCTTATTTTGATGAGTCTATGGTTAGTAAAATAGTTTATAAACCATAGAGAAGTTGGAATACAGTAGGTTTAACACCAATATAAATAAAGAATGAGTTCAATACAGTACCTTGAAGTGGTGTTTTGTTTTTATTTCGCTAACGGAGCTCACGAGTTTTCTGTTGAGTTTTGTGTTGTGAAGTTTTCATGTTTTGGGTAAACATTCGATGGACTATGGAATAAGTAGTGGCAAGAGCCTAAGCTTGGGGATGCCCAAAGGCACCCCAAGGTAATATCCAAGGACAACCAAGAGCCTAAGCTTGGGGATGCAACGGATGGCATCCCCTCTTTCGTCTTCGTTCATCGGTAACTTTACTTGGAGCTATATTTTTATTCACCACATGATATGTGTTTTGCTTGGAGCGTCATTTTATTTTCTTTTGTTTTGCTTGCTGTTTGAATAAAATACCAATATCTGAAATTCTTAAATGTTAGAGAGTCTTCACAAAGCTACATAATTATTTAACTACTCATTGATCTTCACTTATATCTTTTTGGAGTAGTTTGTCATTTACTCATGTGCTTCACTTATATCCTATGAGTAAATGGTTGAATGATTTGAATGTCATAAATCTGAAATTACATATGTTTCATATGATTTTCCCATGGGGAGTAATGCCTTCACATATAAGAAGTAGAGGTGGTAATATTTTTGAAGGTTAGCAAACATTGTATTGGTCACTTGAACAATTCATGAAAGAATATTGAAGGAAGAGAGATTTCACATATAAATATACTATCTTGGACATCTTCTATGAGTGTGAGCCCCATTAATTATTTCAAACCTGAGAAAATTAGTTGAAGTTGGACAAGGAAGACAACATAATGAGTTATGCTTGGGTATATTTGTATAGATGTTATATTGTTATGGATCCTCTAACATGTGGTGCTTGCTATTTAGAATCCTTTGCTAGCCAAAATATCTGTACCAAGCGGGAATATTGCTTGTGCATCCAAATTCCTTGAACCAAGATTCTTCCATGAGTGTACACCATATCTACCTATATGCGGTATTTACCTACCGTTCCAAGTAAATTTTCATGTGCCAAACTCTAAACCTTCAAATAATAATCTGTTTTGTATGCCCAAATCGCTCATGTAGCGACTAGGGGCTGTCAGTATCTCCCATGCTAGGTGGGTTATTCTCACAAAGAGTGGACTCCGCTCATCATTAACGAGAAAATGGCTGGTAACTGGGATGCCCAGTCCTATGATCAAAAGATCAAAAACAAATTCGCAAATAATTTAAACAAACTCCCCCGGGATTGTTGATAGTTGGACAGCACCCGTTGTTTCGGACAAGCCGTGGAGTGTGATTATTGGTGGAGGGGGAGTAAAATCTTTACCTTTCTGTTTGGGAAACTGCCTATAATGTATCTAGTATGGAAGATATTGGGAACTCTTGGTCGTTATGTTGACAATGAAAGCATACCTCTCAAAATTATTTTCATCTCTGTTTTAGCTTCGAGCTCTGGCACCTCTGCAAATCCCTGCTTCCCTCTGCGAAGGGCCTATCTTTTACTTTTATGCAAGAGTCAGTAGTATTCCTTCTCATTCCAACCTACTCTTTAGTTGGCAAGCATCATGTGATGGAAAGATCTGAGCATATATGGCCATTCAAATATATTTGATCAAGAATTATTCCTGTTGACAATTATCTATATGATAAATAAGTTGGGAGGCGAAACATTAAGCCACTATCTTTCTCTGCGTTCGATGGCTGCTATTTGTTCTAAAAATATGCTTTGAGTGGTAGCAATCATGGAAGACTATATGACAGTTGAGTATGTGGGATTTGCTAAATCAAAGCTCTGACATAGACTCTTCCTGAAAATAAGATGAATTGTAATTGTTTGATGACTAATAACACGGTTTGTTAGTTTTCAAGAAAGTTTATGACCTATGCTTTAACATGTGAATAGTTTGTTACTTGATCATGAAAAATTTTATGAGTTGAGCTACTGTTATGACATATAATGATGCTAGAAAAGGTGATTGAAATTATCATTGATCAAACTTATGCACCTGCTAGCATTCACACTTCATAAATTATTTCCTTTATCATTTACCTACTTGAGGACGAGCAGGAATTAAGCTTGGGGATGCTGATACGTCTCCAACGTATCTATAATTTATGAAGTATTCATGCTATTATATTATTTGTTTTGGATGTTTATGGGCTTTACTAAGTACTTCTATATTATTTTTGGGACTAACCTATTGACCCAGAGCCCACTGCCAGTTTCTGTTTTTTCCCTTGTTTCAGTGTTTCGCAGAAAAGGAATATCAAACGGAGTCCAAATGGAATGAAACCTTCGGGAGCGTGATTTTTGGAACGAACGTAATCCAGGAGACTTGGAGTTGAAGTCAAGGAAGCTTCAAGGTGGCCACGAGGCAGGGAGGCGCGCCTGCCCCCCTAGGTGCGCCCCCACCCTCGTGGGCCCCTCGTGGCTCCCCTTCCCAACTTCTTTTGCCTATATATATATCCATATACACTAAAAACATCGGAGAATAGAATAGACCGGGAGTTGCGCCACCGCAAGCCTCTGTAGCCACCAATAACCAATCGGGACCCTGTTCCGGCACCCTGCCAGAGGGGGGATCCCTCACCGGTGGCCATCTTCATCATCCCGGCGATCTCCATGACGAGAAGGAAGTAGTTCACCCTCGGGGCTGAGGGTATGTACCAGTAGCGATGTGTTTGATCTCTCTCTCTCTCTCGTGTTCTTGATTTGGCACGATCTTGATGTATCGCGAGCTTTGCTATTATAGATGGATCTTATGATGTTTCTCCCCCTCTACTCTCTTGTAATGGATTGAGTTTTCCCTTTGAAGTTATCTTATCGGATTGAGTCTTTAAGGATTTGAGAACACTTGATGTATGTCTTGCATGTGCTTATCTGTGGTGACAATGGGATATTCACGTGATCTACTTGATGTATGTTTTTGTGATCAACTTGTGGGTTCCGTAACATTGTGAACTTATGCATAGGGGTTGGCACACGTTTTCGTCTTGACTCTCCGGTAGAAACTTTGGGGCACTCTTTGAAGTACTTTGTGTTGGTTTGAATAGATGAATCTGAGATTGTGGATGCATATCGTATAATCATACCCACGGATACTTGAGGTGACATTGGAGTATCTAGGTGACATTAGGGTTTTGGTTGATTTGTGTCTTAAGGTGTTATTCTAGTACGAACTCTATGATAGATCGAACGGAAAGAATAGCTTCGTGTTATTTTACTACGGACTCTTGAATAGATAGATCAGAAAGGATAACTTTGAGGTGGTTTCGTACCCTACCATAATCTCTTCGTTTTTTCTCCGCTATTAGTGACTTTGGAGTGACTCTTTGTTGCATGTTGAGGGATAGTTATATGATCCAATTATGTTATTATTGTTGAGAGAACTTGCACTAGTGAAAGTATGAACCCTAGGCCTTGTTTCCTAGCATTGCAATACCATTTACGCTCATTTTTATCATTAGTTACCTTGCTGTTTTTATATTTTCAGATTATAAAAACCTATATCTACCATCCATATTGCACTTGTATCACCATCTCTTCGCGGAACTAGTGCACCTATACAATTTACCATTGTATTGGGTGTGTTGGGGACACAAGAGACTCTTTGTTATTTGGTTGCAGGGTTGCTTGAGAGAAACCATCTTCATCCCACGCCTCCCACGGATTGATAAACCTTAGGTCATCCACTTGAGGGAAATTTGCTACTGTCCTACAAACCTCTGCACTTGGAGGCCCAACAACGTCCACAAGAAGAAGTTGCGTAGTAGACATCACCCAGCGATATTGCGAATAAACCTAGGCGGTGCGCGACACACAGAGGTGACAAGCGCAGCCTGTAGCACATCCACCTTTTCCAAGCAAGCCAACCCACCAAAGCGCCGCCTCTGCCATCAACCTCGTCGACGAGGAAAATGAGCTGGCGCCACGGCTCGTCGAGGCCAAGGCGCTCCCCGGTAACGTGATGGACGACGACGTGATGCGCGTCATCGCCAGGGTTGAGCAGAGCTTTGGCGCATGGCGCTTGAGCGCCGCGGATCAAGATAGGCATGTCAGCGCCGACAGGCTGTGGTTCACCGCACGGAGCCACCATTGGCTCGCCGCAGAGCGAGAGGCGCGGCGCGCCGCACAACAAGAGAGGATCCATCGACGCTTGCCTGCTGTCGACACGGTGTCGCAGCTGGGTACACGTCCCGTCAGTACCCCCATTCCTCACCAGGAGTGGGCAGAGGCCCTCTGCGCCATATTGCACCAGAGGTCGCCCGCGCCGTACTTGCACCGGACGCCCGCCGCGCCGTTCGCATGGGTCGCGCCGTTCGCCTTGTCCGCGGCCCGCTCAATGCCAATGCGCTGGTCGGTACGCTCGACCGCCTCCTTGGCACAGGTGTCCACCTGGGCGTAGTAGAGGAACATGGCCGTCGCATCCTCGAGCTGGTGATCTCCGATGAAATAGCCAACTTGGAGCTGGAGATCACGCTCCAGATGTACCACGAGTGTGTCGACCGCTTGGACGAACGCGTGCACGAGTTCAGGCAGAGCCAAGAGCCACCGTAGGCAAGGGATGTTGGTCATGGTCTCGTGGACGCGTTTTATTTTTTTGATTCGTTTCCACGTGGATAGCTATGTACATTCACAGCAATCATAGTATTGCTCTGTTTATTCCTCTGTTTCAATGTGTGTACTCTGTTTTACGTTCTTATATGTTCTGTTTCAGTGTGTGTATATACGCTTTCCATTCTATATATGTGGATGATAACAGCTAGATTCAAATTACTATACAAAAAGAGATAGAAAATGGAATTCATAATATATATATATATATATATATATTCATTGTTCATTAGTTCATCACAGAACATATACGTGATGATAATTAACTACTATGTACAATGCATAAACTTGAAAACAAACAATACAAAAACTAATAATCCCTCCTGGGGCCAGTATTTCGACAGCCCCTCGCCAGCAGCTCCCTGGTGCGCGGCGTCTTCCCATTGCGGAGGTAGTACTCCGCCTCCTCCGCCTCGCAGGGCTTGATGTAACGATCTGCCTCTTGCCGGCGAACGAGCGTGAACGATCTTGCCATTTGGTTGGGCGCCCACCAGAGCTCCTCGTCGGTGGCACACTGGAGCATATCGGCCCACCTCCACACAGTGACGAGGCGCCAAGCGCCTTTAACCTTCCTCGTCAAGTACCCGTCTTCATACACCTCCTCCGCATGACGACGCGCCCGCCCCCAAAGCTCTGTCGCCTCCTTTTTCCAGGCTGCATCACGGGCTTCACATGCCGCCTGGTACCTGGCTTCCTCCTCCGCCATCTCCTTCTTGAATGCCCCTTGCCTGGCTTTCTCAGCGGCGGCAGCGACTTCCACAGACAAAGATTGTACTGGCCCCAAAACCAATCCAAAGTTGGGGGGTCCAGCACAACCTCTTCCGGTGGTGCGTAGGGGTCCTTGTCGCTGCTGTTCGAGTGAGCGTCCTCGGGGCCGGTGACTCCTCGTCGGCGCATGGGCAGACCGGCGGCGCCATGGCAGAGATTTGAGAGAGAGAGAGAGAGAGAGGGAGAGAGGGCGAGCGAGGGGAGGATGTAGATGAGAATGCAGGCGGGACGACGTGAGCAAGGTAGTATTTATTGGCGGCCGGAATCTGGATCAACGGGAATAGTACACACACCGGTCGCCGGAATTTACGAGTACTATAGTATGAATTACACACGATTCCCGCAGCAAAATCCGTGTGTGAACATAATAGCTGACGGTTTCCAATACAGAACCGTGTCTGATTAATGATCCCCGCCACTCACCTACCAAACCGCGAGATAGAGTGCCAATCGTGTGGGGGCCGGTTGTCTTGCCAGATCTTTACATTTTCTTTTTTGAACACCAGATATTTACATCATCTGATGATTTTTTAACTCGCACACAATTACACAAAAATATGATTTTTCAAACCGTTATGGTTAGCCGCTGCATGTAGATGTAGTTCAAATTTGAATTACGGTCATTAAATGGCTAGAAAATCACTTAAATGTCTTCAAAAGGTCAAATGACCCGTGAAATTTTCCAAATTTTCACATGACACTTGTATTAGTGCATGTTAAACGTAGAAAAAAAATTGAAGGCCGTAAGAGGAAGCTATCTCCCGTTCGTCATCAAACATGCATTGTTCCTTGTCGGAACCACAAACCTTCTACTGGGTTGCTCCAGTTAGTGAGGGGGGGTGTCCAAACTTTCGTCAAACAGGCCAATTTTTTTACCACATCATCTTGGTGGCATAACATTACATCAAGCAAGGATTCATGTTTTTCTGATCATTTTTTAATTTTTTGGAATTAAAATGCCATGGCACTCCATGCATGTGCCCATGCCGTGAAACCAATAAGTTTGAAAATTCCTTCTATTTTACTGCACATGGAATTAACTCGCACACAAGTACACAAATATGATTTTTCAAACCATTATGGATAGCCGTTGCATGTAGATGTAGTTCAAATTTGAATTATGGTCATTAAATGGCTAGAAAATCACTTAAATGTCTTTAAAAGGTCGAATGACCCCTGAAATTTTCCAAATTTTGACATGACAGTTGTATTAGTGCACGTTAAACATAGAAAAAAATTTGAAGGCCGTAAGAGGAAGCTATCTCCCGTTCGTCATCAAACATGCATGGCTATGGTAATGAGTATCTCTCCGGACTAAGTCCTTCGGTTTATATATACACCGGGAGGATCTAGGGTTACACAAGGTCAGTTACAAAGGAAGGGAATCTACAGATTTGGTCGCCAAGCTTGCCTTCCACGCTAAGGAGAGTCCCATCCGGACACGAGTGCAGCCTTCGGTCTTTGCACCTTCACAGCCTATCAGTCCGGCCCATGGCTAAAAGGCCGGACGCCCGAGGAACCCTTAGTCCAAGACTCCCTCACAACCCATGTCCGAAAATGTGGCGATGGCCATGGAGCACCTACTTCCTCATGAGGTTGCCGAGCGGGAGCTGGAGATGCAGGAGGCGGCGGAGATCGAGGAGCGCCGGGAGGAGGAGTTGCGTGTTGTGAAAGCCTGGTTTTTGCCCTCTTCTCTTTGCCTGATTTCAGTTGGTTTGGATTTGAATTTGAAATTTTTGAATCACTTCATATGGACTTAAACACTTGGGTACCCCCTTGGCTTTCACCCAAGTAACTTATTTCTCTCCCTATGCCATCATTTCTACTCTGATCCATCTCAAAGTAATATTATGAATATTTTTCTCTAATGAAAAATATTCATTTTCTCTCTAAAACCCTAACTAGCCCCTTGTGTTCCAAAGCAACCCCAATTTTCCTTGCCCACAAAAATCTGAGAAAATTCCAAAATATTCTTTGAACCCTAGGGCACCTTCCTGAGCAAAAATATTTCATCACTTTTTGGAATATTTTTGCTACAGAAAATATTTTCTGTTCTGGACAGAAATGGTAGTTTCTACAAAAACTACCATTTTACTTGCTCAATTGTGGCTGAATTTTCTTGTGCATCATCACCTTAGTAGATGATTGCTAACCTCCAAAGCCCAGCTCCCAACTCTCAGTATTTTGACCATAGTAAGCTCTCAAAGTTACTGTCCAGAAACTTACCAGGAAGTTGAAATACATGTTACTACGCCTGAGCTCAAACCAAAGTGTGGTAACCTCTCAATCTACCACGGACTACACACCAGACATAAAGTTTAGGCTTAGCTCGGCCTGAGGTCAGAGTTCACGCGGTGACCACGTTCTTCCAGGCGTGCTGGCATACGGCCGACGCGCTCTGCGTCACGCCCGCGCCTCTGTTGCTCGCGTGATCGCTTCCCCACCTGCCAAACCTTGCCAAACTTCACCCCGATCATCCTCCGAACCCTCATAACTCTCTCCTGGCGCTCACCGATGCCGGAGCTCGCCGCAGCGAGCACGGGCGCGGTCCGGCCAACCCAATAGTGTGCTGCGCACTGTGTTCGTCGCCACCCCTCGCTCCTGTGCTCGTCTCCGCTCGCCCACAGTGCCCGCGTGAGCTGCGTCGCCTTCCCCCTCGCTCACTGACGCCGTTCGTCGCCGGGCGCCATGTCCAGGTGTCCTCCAGCGGAGCCCGAGCCCCTCTCATCGCTCGGCTATAAATACAGCTCTCCTCAGCCTCCTTGAGCATCATCCACTCCTCTCGCACACTCCACAAACTCGTAGTAAGATGTAGCCCGGCCGCGGGCCGCCGTCCCCGAGCTCGAGCTCGCCGGCGATCCCCTTGTCTCATCTCCATAGCTCCAGCCCCTCCCAGGATCGACCACCCTTCCAGGGCCTCTGCCGTGCCTCGGTGGTGCCGTTCCACCCGGTTGGAGCCCCTGGTGTTGCCTCTAGTCGCTGTCGTCTCCAACTCCGGCGACCTCTCCTTTCTGTCGCCGTTGAGAGGCCGTTTCTGACGCCGTCCGACCACCCCGAGCTAACCTACGGGTACGGGCAGGTGCGCCTCCGTCTCCTCTTTCGATCCCTCCCTCCAGTTCTGGCCAAGGAGCCCTCCTCGCCGGCGTGTGCTCCGATGGAGCCTCGTCGCCCTCTGTTTCCCTCTCCCCCTCCCTCTCACCTGACTAGCGGGGCCTGCTAGCCAGCCACTCTATATGCGCCGAAGCGATACGAGTGGTGGCGCCCGCGAGGTTTACGCCTTCGACGTCACCCCCCAGTTCTGTTTATTTAAATTCAAAATTCAGTTTTATCCAGAGAGCTTCAAACAGCCAAAACTATTTAACCATAAGTCCAAATGAATTGATTCTTTTTGCATTGTGTTCTTTATGCAGAAATCTAGCAGCTCAACAAAAATGAGATTTTTCTCTGCTGTCTAGATTCTGGTGAATTTCAGAAGGGTTCTTGATGTTTTCTTTTTGTGTTTATAATTGTTTTCAGAAAGTGAAGCTTGTCTTGAGGATCACGTGGAGGATTGTGAACCTCATCTGCACTAAGGCAAGCCACAGCAACATTTTTATGGTGCCATTACAATATTTGTGATTTTTCAACTTGAATTAGTGGTTTAATCCATGCATTTAAATCACTAGAATAATATTTATATTCTGTTGGTTGCTTGTTTGAGTTGATATGCTTAGTTTACAGAAGTTTGATGCTAATTTAGTTGGTTAAGTAACTAGAAGTAATATTTGTTATGAAGAAGTAATATGGTTAATGATATAAGTAATTATTTTTGAGTTATTTTCTTAAATGAGATAAATGATAAATTTGCTAAGTAAAGATTCTGTTTAAACTGATGATAAATCATAACCAGAGAGGTGTTATGAGTTGTTGATGTCTATGCTTAGTGTGGATATGGTTGACCCAGTTATTTCCGTTGATATATGCTGCATATGTTTGTGATGCATTTTCATGGCATATCATGACACCGATTACTTTCACCTTAAGTCGAACCTGATAATAACTCAACTTGAACATATCGTTGGTCGGGTCATGGTGCCACTGAATCAAGTTTTCCCAGTGCAACCACATTTTCCTTTATGGGAAGGCCTTTATTTGGTCCGTTGTCATGCCTCTGGTCAGTGCCTCCAACGAGGGAAGGTTATGGGCGTGCGGTACCCTGGCCCGGTAAGCAGACATAACCTTGTGTGCCCGTTGTTGTTGTTATGGTACCTTGTCCCCGTTTGGCACCGTTTATGTATTGCCACGACGGTGGCCGTTGGTGTCTTTGGTAGACACGGGGCCACCCAGGACTAGCCCAGTGGGGAGTGAGTTGGAGTGGCCGGGAGAGTGTCATGGCAATGGAGGGGTTTCGTCGGAACGCCGTTGGTCCACCCGAATGGGAGTGCGAGGCCATGGGTTCCGTGGTGTGGGTACAGTGCGCTACCTCTGCAGAGTGTATTAAATCTATCAATAGCCGAGTCCACGATTACAGACACGCTCGAAAGTTGGTCACACCATGGGTTAACGTTTAATTAATTTTGCACACTAAGATATGAACTTCACAGTGTTGAGAAGATGATGTTTGGGAAAACATTGTGTTGATGGAGACCAAGTTGCTGGGTCCGTTTGTGATCTCAGTAAGATCACCGTTTGGTTACGTGGTAACCCGATCAAAGACCACAAGGTTGGTCCGTTTGTGATCCAAGAGCGATCACCGTTTGGTAAGCAAGTCCGAGGGACTTATATCACAAGATCATGATCACTGCATGTATGATATGATGTTGCATTAGTAAAGCAATTGGTTAAATATCATGATATTGCTTGTCATTATGTTTATGTTTGTTGTGAGCTTGCAAGTACATTCAATGTACTGACCTGGCGTGTCATGCCAGCTTTCAGGAAAGTCTCGTCGGAAAGGAGTGCTGTCCGAGTCTAGATCATGTACACATCGGTGTCCCTGTGCTATGGAGTTCCGCTACGATGTCGTTCCGCTGCCGCGTAGATGTTATGATCGAGGCCCCCTTTATGTTCACTAAATAATGTACATATTGTTCAGCCGCACCGTGTGTGCCGCTTGGCCTCGCCACCTGTTGTAATATGAATTATGATCCGCTAGCATCAATAAAGTGGTTGTTTTCTGTACCAAGATGTTGTGTGTTGCCAGAAGACATGGTCTCTGGGCTGGCAATGCATGGTAAACCGGTTGCTCTGAGTCGGGGTGCCACAACGCTCGGTATCGGAGCCGCGCTGACTGTAGGCCATGCTAGATTACGACGTGTTAACTGGATGTTAGTTACGAGTTTAAGTTGAGTGCCGGTAGCATTTGTAGCTGGTTGTTGCATTGTATGCACTTGTTTTATTTTTATGCTAACCTAATAATGGTTGTGAGTGTAGATGGCTCCGGTGCCGTATCCGTGCCAGTTGCAGCTGATGCCGTACACGTCGCCGCATCTCCTTCGCAATGTGTGGCATCGGCTGTACCCCCTCGGTGATGACCCAGTCTATCGTGTGTACTAGGAGTGTCTAGCAGACTCAGTATATGAGTATCACGCAGTGGTTACTCTGCGCACCAGTTCCGATTCCAGCACTTACACTCGTACCTCTCGGAGCAGTTTTGCTTCTACCGCTTCCCAGGCTGTCCAGTTTGCTGCATTCAAGGTCCTTGTCGAGCTTCGCTATAACGAGGTCCGGATACAGAACCACCCAGGTTTCCACTACTATCCCTCTCTGTACGACAATGGTCGTGCCCGTTTTCCTATCATTGATCCGGAGTCTGATAGTGTTGCTAGCCACCTTTCTCGTTATATCACTGCTAGCTACCTTATGATCCACAAGATGGCTCGAGAGCTGACTCGTGCTCATACTGCTTTAGCCACTACTAGATCTTTCACTACTCCATCCTCTACGGGATTTACCCCTTATATTCCATCCAGTTCTAGTTCACCTATTTCACCGGTTACTCCTCCGACTAGCTCGGGCACCTCGACCGTGAATCCTCTCAGTGCTCCTGCTGAGTGGGTTTCACTTCTCACTACTCTCGTAGCCCCGATGCTTCACCCTGCACCTGCCCCGGAGGGAGAGCCCTCGAGGCAGCTTCGTCGTGTCACCTTTAACCCGGAGGTTTCAGTTAACGTTGTCAGTTCAGGATCCGAGTCCGCTTCAGGAGAGGACCCCGCAGCACCAGCAGAGCAGTAGAGCATTTGAGTATCCGCAGTCGTCAGGATGATGTACGGATGTAGTCGTACAAGTCATGATGCTCCATTTCATGTATGAGAGTAGTTGAACTTGGCATGTTGTTTATCTTTCATGTATGAGTCTATGTATAATTATGTTGGAACTCTACTTTATTCGTAGTATTTTCTTCATTATTTTGCTTTCTCTCGGGCTTTTTTGCTGGTTTTTCCCCAATTTATTTTGGATGTTTCTCATCTCGGTTGTGTTGTCTTGGGAAAATTCCACAATAGGATGATGCGGGGAGGCAGCAGTAGCGACGCTCATGAGGACGCTCCTGTTCGTCGTTCCGCACGACAGGCAGGACACTCCCCCGAGCCGTACGTTCCACCACCGCCTCCACTGCCAAATCTGCCCTCCACCGAGCAAATTCTGCGTATGTTTGAGGAAAGGAGGAATAATGATCTGATTGAAATATTAAGGAGTGTGCAAGCTGTGGTTGGACAGAATGGAAATCAGAACGGTCATCACTCCAAGCTGTCAGATTTTCAGAGAACCAAGCCTCCCAGTTTCAGCCAGTTTATTGATCCATTGGAAGCAGACGATTGGTTGCGAACCATCGAGAGGAAGCTTGAGATTGCTCGTTGATACGTCTCCGTCGTATCTACTTTTCCAAACACTTTTGCCCTTGTTTTGGACACTAACTTGCATGATTTGAATAGAACTAACCCGGACAGACGCTGTTTTCAGCAGACTTTCCATGGTGTTATTTATGTGCAGAAACAAAAGTTCTCGGAATGACCTGAAACTCCACGGAACATCTATTTGGAAAATAAGAAAAATACTGGAAGAAAAATCCATGTCAGGGGGCCCACACCCTGTCCACGAGGGTGGGGGGCGCACCTGCCCCCCTAGGGCGCGCCCCCCTACCTCGTGGGCCCCTTGACGCTCCACCGACCTCAACTCCAACTCCATATATTCACTTTCGGGGAGAAAAAATCAGAGAGAAGGATTCATCGCGTTTTACGATACGGAGCCGCCGCCAAGCCCTAAAACCTCTCGGGAGGGCTGATCGGGAGTCCGTTCGGGGCTCCGGAGAGGGGGATTCATCGCCATCGTCATCATCAACCATCCTCCATCACCAATTTCATGATGCTCACCACCGTGCGTGAGTAATTCCATCATACGCTTGCTGGACGGTGATGGGTTGGATGAGATCTATCATGTAATCGAGTTAGTTTTATTGGGGTTTGATCCCTAGTATCCACTATGTTCTGAGATTGATGTTGCTATGACTTTGCTATGCTTAATGCTAGTCACTAGGGCCCGAGTGCCATGATTTCAGATCTGAACCTATTATGTTTTCATGAATATATGTGAGTTCTTGATCCTATCTTGCAAGTCTATAGTCACCTAATATGTGTTATGATCCGGAAACCCCGAAGTGACAATAATCGGGACCACTCCCGGTGATGACCATAGTTTGAGGAGTTCATGTATTCACTATGTGTTAGTGCTTTGTTCCGGTACTCTATTAAAAGGAGGCCTTAATACCCCTTAGTTTCCATTAGGACCCCGCTGCCACGGGAGGGTAGGACAAAAGATGTCATGCAAGTTCTTTTCCATAAGCACGTATGACTATATTCAGAATACATGCCTACATTACATTGATGAATTGGAGCTAGTTCTGTGTCACCCTATGTTATGACTGTTACATGATGAACCGCATCCGGCATAATTCTCCATCACCGATCCAATGCCTACGAACTTTTCATATATTGTTCTTCGCTTATTTACTTTTCCGTTGCTACTGTTACAACCACTACAAAACACCAAAAATATTAATTTTGCTAGCGTTACTTTTGTTACCGTTACCACTACTATCATACTACTTTGCTACTAAATACTTTGCTGCAGATATTAAGTTATCCAGGTGTGGTTGAATTGACAACTCAACTGCTAATACTTGAGAATATTCTTTGGCTCCCCTTGTGTCGAATCAATAAATTTGGGTTGAATACTCTTCCCTCGATAACTGTTGCGATCCCCTATACTTGTAGGTTATCAAGACTATTTTCTGGCGCCGTTGCCGGGGAGCATAGCTCTATTCTTTGAGTCACTTGTGATTCATATCTGCTGGTCACTATGAAGAACTTGAAAGACGAGAAAACAAAAATCTATCCCTCAACTACGAGGGGAGGTAAGGAACTGCCATCTAGCTCTGCACTTGATTCACCTTCTGCTTTGAGTAAGCAAGCGACACCTAAACCTGCTTCTGCTATTCGTTCTGATATGTCACATGTTATTGATGATGCCACTTTTGCTATGCATGATACTTATGATGAAACTACTTCTATGCTTGATACTACTGTGCCACTTAGTGAATTTCTTGATGAACAAATTGCTAGGGTTAGAGAGAAAGAAATTATTGAAACTGATTATATAGATGAAAGTGATGATGAAGACTCTTCCCCTAATAAATATGAATTGCCTGTTATCCCTGAGGGTTATGTTTTTCAAAAAGAAGCTACTTTAGCTATTTTAGCTTGCAAAGATAGATATGAGCTCAAGAGGTTACTAGCTAAATGGAAGCAGCAATCTCTTAATGCTAGAGTGAAACCTGACCCTGCTTTTGCTACTTCGCCTATCTTTGTTACTGATAAGGATTATGTATTCTCTGTTGATCCTGATATAATTACTTTGGTTGAATCTGAAACTATTGTGGCACATCTTACTAAATTAAATGATATAGCCACCCTGTTCACTAATGATGAGAAATCTCGCTACCTTTATATCCTTAAAATATTTCCGTTCTCATTAAAGGGTGATGCTAAGATATGGTTTAATTCTCTTGATCCTGGTTGTGTGCGTAGTCCCCAGGATATGTTTATTACTTCTCTGCTAAATATTTCCCTGCTCATAAGAAACAAGTTGCTTTGAGGGATATATATAATTTTGTGCAAATTGAAGAAGAGAGTCTCCCACAAGCTTGGGGGAGGCTTCTCCAGTTACTTAATGCTTTGCCTAATCATCCTCTTAAGAAAAATGAAATACTTGATATCTTTTATAATGGACTAACCGATGCTTCCAGAGAATACCTGGATAGTTGTGCTGGTTCTGTTTTCAGGGAAAGAACACCGGATGAAGCTGAAATTCTATTGAATAATATTTTGACAAATGAAAATAATTGGACACTTCCTGAGCCAGCTCCTGAGCCAATACCTGAGCCTATTCCTAAACCAACTTCGAAGAAAAGAGGTGTTCTATTTCTCAGTCCTGAAGATATGCAAGAGGCAAAGAAATCTATGAAAGAAAAAGGTATTAAAGTTGAAGATGTTAAGAATTTACCTCCTATTGAAGAAATACATGGTCTTGATTTACCTCCTGTTGAAGAAACATATGATCTTAATCCATTACCTATTGAAGAACCTCATGGTCTTGATAACCCGACATAGGTAGTAAAGGTAAATTCTCTTTATAGATATGATAAAGCTGAAATCCCTCCTACTAAGTTTGCTAGCCAATGTTTGGATGAGTTTGATAACTTTATGGTTAGGCAAGAAGATTTTAATGCTTATTTTGGTAGACAATTGAAACAAAATGCTTATATGATTGAACACTTGCGTGATTATATGTCTAGAGTTAAAGGTGAACTTAAACTCATTACTAAACATGCTTCTATGGTTACCACTCAAGTAGAACAAGTACTTAAGGCTCAAAATGATTTGCTCAATGAATTGAATAGTAAGAAAAATGATTGTTCTGTTAGAGTGGCTACTAGAACTGGTAAAATGACTCAGGAACCTTTGTATCCTGAAGGCCACCCTAAGAGAATTGAGCAAGATTCTCAGAGAAATAATATTGATGCACCTAGTCCTTCTAAAAAGAAGAAAAAGAAAAATGATAGGACTTTGCATGCTTCTAGTGAACCTATTGCTGAACCACCTGAGAATCCAAATGATATTTCTATTTCTGATGCTGAAACACAATCTGGTAATGAACATGAACCTAATGAAAATGTTAATGATGATGTTCATGATGATGCTCAACCTAGTAATGATAATGACGTAGAAATTGAACCTGCTGTTGATCTTGATAACCCACAATCAAAGAATCAACTTTATGATAAGAGAGACTTTGTTGCCAGGAAACATGGTAAAGAAAGGGAACCTTGGGTTCAGAAACCTATGCCTTTCCCTCCCAAACCATCCAAGAAAAAGGATGATGAGGATTTTGAGTGCTTTGCTGAAATGGTTAGACCTATCTTTCTACGTATGCGATTAACTGATACGCTCAAAATTAATCCTTATGCTAAGTATATGAAAGATATTGTTACTAATAAAAGAAAGATACCGGAAGCTGAGATTTCCACCATGCTTGCTAATTATACTTTTAAGGGTGGAATACCAAAGAAACTGGGAGATCCAGGAGTACCAACTATACCATGCTCCATTAAAAGAAACTATGTTAAAACTGCTTTATGTGATCTTGGAGCCGGTGTTAGTGTTATGCCTCTCTCTTTATATCGTAGACTTGACTTGAATAAGTTGACACCTACTGAAATATCTTTGCAAATGGCTGATAAATCAACTGCTATACCTGTCAGTATTTGTGAGGATGTGCCTGTTGTGGTTGCAAATGTTACTATTTTAATGGACTTTGTTATTCTTGATATTCCCGAGGACGATAGTATGTCTATTATTCTTGGAACACCTTTTTTGAATACCGCAGGGGCTGTTATTGATTGCAACAAAGGCAATGTCACTTTTCATGTTAATGGTAATGAACATACGGTACACTTTCCGAGCAAACAACCTCAAGTCCACAGTATCAATTCTATTGGAAATATTCCATCGATTAATCTTGGAGGTTTTGAATTTCCTCTTCCTACTGTCAAGAAGAAATATGATATTCTTATTATTGGGGATGTGCATATCCCCGTTGAGGTAACATAGTGTTATTCGAAAGATCCCCGGTTCCATGTTATTCAGAATGAGTTTGTTAACAAGACTTGATCAACCTTGTTAGTGGATTCCTTTTGATGAGCATGAGATGGATGAAACTAGAAGGCACAACCTCCTGTACCCTCTTTCTACTTTCTGTTATTTAGTTGAAATAAAGTAAAAATAGTATTTTTCTGTCAGTTTTCTGATTTATCCGTGCAATATAAAAATACCCTGAAAATAAAAGTTCTCCAAATGCCCTGAAAATGGAATATGATTTTTCCTGGAATATTTGATAATATCTGGCACTGAGAACACAGCAGGAGGGGCAAGCACTTGGCCACGAGGGTGGAGGGTGCGCCCTACCCGCGTGGGCGCGCCCCCTGCCTCGTGGGCCCATGGTGGCCCCCCTCCACTTATTCCTGAACCAACACACTTCTTCTTCCTCCCAAAAAAATCACTATCCGGCTCAAGCACGAGTTCCAGCTCATTTTGCTGCGATTTTCGATCTACTTGCTCAAAGCACCTCTCACAAAACTGCTAGGGGAGATTGTTCGTTGGTATGTGACTCCTCCATTGGTCAAATTAGTTTTTGTTCTAGTGCTCTATTCATTGCAAATTTGTGCTGCCTAGGTGACCATGTTCTTGAACTTGCATGTCAAATTTATATGGTTCCAAGTAGTTCTAATGCATGATATAGTCTCTAGGCACTTGTAGGAGTAGTTGCTATCAATTTTGTTGAGCTTGGTTCACTTTTGTTTGATGTTACGAAAAATTTCTGAATTTTTCAGAAAATAATGAAGAGATTTTTGAGGGGCTCATCGAGCCGAAGCTCGAAGGAAAAGCAGAATGAAGAAGGACAGAGGCCCAAATATAATTTGCCTCGCACCACGGAGGTTCGGCCGTGTTAATGGCCTTCCGATGATTTCTTGAGAGAAGCCTGGATTTATGATGATTTCTATTCATTGGCTGAGAATGCAGGCCTCATCGACTTCCTCCGCGACCAACGCAATCAGTATCTCTTACTCACCAATACTTTTGTGCAAAACTTCTACTATTATCCTAAGGAATCACCTCCTTCAGTAGAGTTTCATTTATATGATGTTGTTAAGAAGATGCCACTAGATGAATTTTCCAAGGTTTGCAAAATACCTTTTGAGGGTAGTTTAGATGAACGGCATCGTAAAGATGTGGATGGGTTTATTGACACTATTACTGTAGGGGAAACTAGGAAGGTTTCCGATGCAAGAATCACTAGCATACATTTTCCTGTTTTACGTTACTTTGCCATATTTGCTAGTCGTTGCTTAATTGGTCGCGGAAACTGTGGAAACCTTAGTGTTCCTGATATTATCATCTTGTTCCATGGTTTATTCCGCGATAACACTGTTAGTATGGGCGGAATTATTGCTAAACGGTTAAGTTTGAACTGTAGAAAGGGCCCCATCTTTGGAGGTATTTATGCTTCACGCCTTGCTGCACATTATAACATACCTATTAGGCACTATGAAAAGGAAGAAAAATTGCTGCCCAATGCTTATTTAGACTATAAGAGTATGGTAGCGCATGAGTTTATTGTTAAGAATAGGGAAGGGGCGCTTAAATACAAATTGTTCTTTGATAAACATCACCTGAGACTATTACCTTGCCTACTCCCTCCTTGTTTAATTTATCTACAGGACCGTATCTCGTTCCGTTGGCGGCCATCTATGCCTACCGGAACCCTACACCAGCCATGGAGCCAGAACCACAATTTGAGCCTCCACGACAGTCTAACAACCAGTGGGATCCGGAAATGATTTCCAACCAGTGGCAGTCAGAGTCTTCTTCATCTCAGTACGACTCCGGCTACAACTATGGATATGCGCGAGGCCATCCGTGGCAATAAACCAACTTAGGCCAAAAGCCTAAGCTTGGGGGAGTACGTATTTCCCACCAACATTACATTTATGTTCACACACTCATTGCTAGATGTCGGTGCTCATATTCTTTCACCGTAATATCCATGCTAGTTTATTTTCTTTTTATGCTTTCTTCTTGTGTGTTTGATAAACCTTAAGAAAAACCAAAAAAATTAGTGTAACTTTTAGTTAGTTTACTTTTCATGCTGTAGTGGTAATAATTAAAAAGAAAACCCAAAAAGATTTCTCGTTCTTCTTTTTGCTTGTTGGCAGCTTTCCCGTGTAAATAATTTTATTTCTTTTCTTTTCTTTGGGGTTGATAGGAGAAGACCATGATTAAATTGTTGAAGTGGCTCTTATATGCATTATTGTTGATTTAACCAAGAGCCCATATTGCCTTGTCTTCTCCTGTTTATTGAATGCTCGCAGATTCCAGCTTAGTCCAATGCACGTGCACTCTTATTATTATTCACTTCGTTCGGTCGTGCAAGTGAAAGGCAATTATGACGATATATGATGGACTGACTGAGATGAAAAAAGCTGGTATGAACTCGACCTCTCTTGTTTTTGTAAGTATGATTAGTTCATCGTTCCTGATTCAGCCTATTATGAATAAACATGTTTGCAATGATAATTAGAGATCATAGTTGCTCGTGCCATGCTTGATTAGCTATGAGTTATAATGGTTTACCTTGCATGCCAACATGCTATTAAAATGGTTGTGGTGTGGTATAGTGGGGTGGTATCCTCCTTTGAATGATTTAAGTGACTCGACTTGGCACATGTTCACACTTGTAGTTGAAACAAATCAACATAGCCTTCACGATATTTATGTTCATGGTGGATTATATCCTACTCATGCTTGTACTCAATGTTTATTAGTTTTAATGCATGTTCATGACTGTTGTCGCTCTCTAGTTGGTCGCTTCCCGGTCTTTTGCTAGCCTTCACTTGTACTAAGCGGGAATACTGCTTGTGCATCCAATCCCTTAAACCCCAAATTTATTCCATATGAGTCCACTATACCTTCCTATATGCGGTATCTACCTGCCATTCCAAGTAAATTTGTATGTGCCAAACTCCAAACCTTCAAATGAAATTCGGTTTTGTATGCTCGAATAGCTCATGTATCAACTAGGGATGTCCGTATCTTCCATGCTAGGCGGGTTATCCTCTAGAGGAGTGGACTCCGCTCCTCATTCACAAGAAAATGGCTAGTCACCGGGATGCCCAGTCCCATGCTTTATGCAAACTAAATCAAAATAATTGCAAACAAAACTCCCCCTGGGACTGTTGCTAGTTGGAGGCACTTGTTGTTTCGAGCAAGCCATGGATTGATGCTTGTTGGTGGAGGGGGAGTATAAACTTTACCATTCTGTTTGGGAACCGCCTATAATGTGTGTAGCATGGAAGATATCGCCATCTCTTGGTTGTTATGTTGACAATGAAAGTATGCCGCTCAAAATATTGTTTATCTCTATTTCAAAACCGAGCTCTAGCACCTCTACAAATCCCTGCTTCCCTCTGCGAAGGGCCTATCTATTTACTTTTATGCTGAGTCATCACCCTCTTATTAAAAAGCACTAGCTAGAGAGCGCAGCTGTCATTTGCATCCATTACTATTAATTTATATTGGGTATGACTATGATTGGATCTCTTTTACCATGAATTACAATGTCTAGTCAGTCCTTGATCTTTAAAGGTGCTCTGCATTTATGTTTTGCGGTCTCAGAAAGGGCTTAGCGAGATACCATCTTATTATATCATATCATGATTGTTTTGAGAAAGTGTTGTCATCCTAGATTTATTATTATGGCTCGCTAGTTGATTATCCCATTGATATGAGTAAACATGAGACCTAAGAGTTATTTCGAATGTGGTTAGTCATAATCTTTGCTGAAAACTTGAATGTTGGCTTTAAATATTTACAACAACAAGAGCAAACAGAGTTTGTAAAAGTTTTTCTTTATCACTTTCAGTTTATCAACTGAATTGCTTGAGGACAAGCAAAGGTTTAAGCTTGGGGGAGTTGATACGTCTCCGTCGTATCTACTTTTCCAAACACTTTTGCCCTTGTTTTGGACTCTAACTTGCATGATTTGAATGGAACTAACCCGGACTGACGCTGTTTTCAGCAGACTTTCCATGGTGTCATTTATGTGCAGAAACAGAAGTTCTCGGAATGACCTGAAACTCCACGGAACATCTATTTGGAAAATAAGAAAAATACTAGAAGAAAAATCCACGTTAGGGGGCCCACACCCTGTCCAAGAGGGTGGGGGCACGCCTGCCCCCCTAGGGCGCGCCCCCTACCTCGTGGGCCCCCTGACGCTCCAATGACCTCAACTCCAACTCCATATATTCACTTTCGGGGAGAAAAAAATCAGAGAGAAGGATTCATCGCGTTTTACGATACGGAGCCGCCGCCAAGCCCTAAAATCTCTCGGGAGCGCTGATCTAGAGTCCGTTCGGGGCTCCGGAGAGGGGGATTCATCGACATCGTCATCATCAACCATCCTCCATCACCAATTTCATGATGCTCACCGCCGTGCCTGAGTAATTCCATCGTAGGCTTGCTGGACGGTGATGGGTTGGATGAGATCTATCATGTAATCGAGTTAGTTTTGTTAGGGTTTGATCCCTAGTATCCGCTATGTTCTGAGATTGATGTTTCTATGACTTTGCGATGCTTAATGCTTGTCACTAGGGCCCGAGTGCCATGATTTCAGATCTGAACCTATTATGTTTTCATGAATATATGTGAGTTCTTGATCCTATCTTGCAAGTCTATAGTCACCTACTATGTGTTATGATCCGGCAACCCCGAAGTGACAATAACCGGGACCACTCTGGGTGATGACCATAGTTTGAGGAGTTCATGTATTCACTATGTGTTAATGCTTTGTTCCGGTACTCTATTAAAAGGAGGCCTTAATATCCCTTAGTTTCCATTAGGACCGTGCTGCCACGGGAGGGTAGGACAAAAGATGTCATGCAAGTTCTTTTCCATAAGCACGTATGACTATATTCGGAATAGATGCCTACATTACATTGATGAATTGGAGCTAGTTCTGTGTCACCCTATGTTATGACTGTTACATGATGAACCGCATCCGGCATAATTCTCCATCACCGGTCCAATGCCTACGAGCTTTTCATATATTGTTCTTCGCTAATTTACTTTTCCTTTGCTACTGTTACAATCACTACAAAACACCAAAAATATTACTTTTGCTACCGTTACTTTTGTTACCGTTACCACTACTATCATACTACTTTGCTACTAAATACTTTGCTGCAGATATTAAGTTATCCAGGTGTGGTTGAATTGACAACTCGACTGCTAATACTTGAGAATATTCTTTGGCTCCCCTTGTGTCGAATCAATAAATTTGGGTTGAATACTCTACCCTCGATAACTATTGCGATCCCCTATACTTGTGGGTTATCAAGACTATTTTCTGGCGCCGTTGCCGGGGAGCATAGCTCTATTCTTTGAGTCACTTGGGATTCATATCTGCTGGTCACTATGAAGAACTTGAAAGACGAGAAAACAAAAATCTATCCCTGAACTACGAGGGGAGGTAAGGAACTTCCATCTAGCTCTACACTTGATTCACCTTCTGTTTTGAGTAAGCTAGCGACACCTAAACCTGCTTCTGCTATTCGTTCTGATATGTCGCATGTTATTGATGATGCCACTTCTGCTATGCATGATACTTATGATGAAACTACTTCTATGCTTGATACTACTGTGCCACTTAGTGAATTTCTTGATGAACAAATTGCTAGGGTTAGAGAGAAAGAAATTATTGAAACTGATTATATAGATGAAAGTGATGATGAAGACTCTTCCCCTAATAAATATGAATCGCCTGTTATCCTTGAGGGTTATGTTTTTGAAAAAGAAGTTGCTTTAGCTATTTTAGCTTGCAAAGATAGATATGAGCTCAAGAGGTTACTAGCTAAATGGAAGCAGCAATCTCTTAATGCTAGAGTGAAACCTGACCCTGCTTTTGCTACTTCGCCTATCTTTGTTACTGATAAGGATTATGAATTCTCTGTTGATCCTGATATAATTACTTTGGTTGAATCTGAAACTGTTGTGGCACATCTTACTAAATTAAATGATATAGCCACCCTGTTCACTAATGATGAGAAATCTCGCTACCTTTATATCCTTAAAATATTTCCGTTCTCATTAAAGGGTGATGCTAAGATATGGTTTAATTCTCTTGATCCTGGTTGTGTGCGTAGTCCCCAGGATATGTTTATTACTTCTCTGCTAAATATTTCCCTGCTCATAAGAAACAAGCTGCTTTGAGGGATATATATAATTTTGTGCAAATTAAAGAAGAGAGTCTCCCACAAGCTTGGGGGAGGCTTCTCTAGTTACTTAATGCTTTGCCTGATCATCCTCTTAAGAAAAATGAAATACTTGATATCTTTTATAATGGACTAACCGATGCTTCTAGAGATTACCTGGATAGTGGTGCTGGTTCTATTTTCAGGGAAAGAACACCGGATGAAGCTGAAATTCTATTGAATAATATTTTGACAAATGAAAATAATTGGACACTTCCTGAGCCAGCTCCTGAGCCAATACCTGAGCCTATTCCTAAACCAACTTCGAAGAAAAGAGGTGTTCTATTTCTCAGTCCTGAAGATATGCAAGAGGCAAAGAAATCTATGAAAGAAAAAGGTATTAAAGTTGAAGATGTTAAGAATTTACCTCCTATTGAAGAAATACATGGTCTTGATTTACTGCCTGTTGAAGAAACATATGATCTTAATCCATTACCTATTGAAGAACCTCATGGTCTTGATAACCCGACATAGGTAGTAAAGGTAAATTCTCTTTATAGATATGATAAAGCTGAAATCCCTCCTACTAAGTTTGCTAGCCAATGTTTGGATGAGTTTGATAACTTTATGGTTAGGCAAGAAGATTTTAATGCTTATTTTGGTAGACAATTGAAACAAAATGCTTATATGATTGAACACTTACGTGATTATATGTCTAGAGTTAAAGGTGAACTTAAACTCATTACTAAACATGCTTCTATGGTTACCACTCAAGTAGAACAAGTACTTAAGGCTCAAATTGATTTGCTCAATGAATTGAATAGTAAGAAAAATGATTGTTCTGTTAGAGTGGCTACTAGAACTGGTAAAATGACTCAGGAACCTTTGTATCCTGAAGGCCACCCTAAGAGAATTGAGCAAGATTCTCAGAGAAATAATATTGATGCACCTAGTCCTTCTAAAAAGAAGAAAAAGAAAAATGATAGGACTTTGCATGCTTCTAGTGAACCTATTGCTGAACCACCTGAGAATCCAAATGATATTTCTATTTCTGATGCTGAAACACAATCTGGTAATGAACATGAACCTAATGAAAATGTTAATGATGATGTTCATGATGATGCTCAACCTAGTAATGATAATGACGTAGAAATTGAACCTGCTGTTGATCTTGATAACCCACAATCAAAGAATCAACTTTATGATAAGAGAGACTTTGTTGCCAGGAAACATGGTAAAGAAAGGGAACCTTGGGTTCAGAAACCTATGCCTTTCCCTCCCAAACCATCCAAGAAAAAGGATGATGAGGATTTTGAGTGCTTTGCTGAAATGATTAGACCTATCTTTCTACGTATGCGATTAACTGATACGCTCAAAATTAATCCTTATGCTAAGTATATGAAAGATATTGTTACTAATAAAAGAAAGATACCGGAAGCTGAGATTTCCACCATGCTTGCTAATTATACTTTTAAGGGTGGAATACCAAAGAAACTGGGAGATCTAGGAGTACCAACTATACCATGCTCCATTAAAAGAAACTATGTTAAAACTGCTTTATGTGATCTTGGAGCCGGTGTTAGTGTTATGCCTCTCTCTTTATATCGTAGACTTGACTTGAATAAGTTGACACCTACTGAAATATCTTTGCAAATGGCTGATAAATCAACTGCTATACCTGTCGGTATTTGTGAGGATGTGCCTGTTGTGGTTGCAAATGTTACTATTTTAATGGACTTTGTTATTCTTGATATTCCCGAGGACGATAGTATGTCTATTATTCTTGGAACACCTTTTTTGAATACCGCAGGGGCTGTTATTGATTGCAACAAAGGCAATGTCACTTTTCATGTTAATGGTAATGAACATACGGTACACTTTCCGAGGAAACAACCTCAAGTCCACAGTATCAATTCTATTGGAAATATTCCATCGATTAATCTTGGAGGTTTTGAATTTCCTCTTCCTACTGTCAAGAAGAAATATGATATTCTATTATTGGGGATGTGCATATCCCCGTTGAGGTAACATAGTGTTATTCGAAAGATCTCCGGTTCCATGTTATTCGGAATGAGTTTGTTAACAAGACTTGATCAACCTTGTTAGTGGATTCCTTTTGATGAGCATGAGATGGATGAAACTAGAAGGCACAACCTCCTGTACCCTCTTTCTACTTTCTGTTATTTAGTTGAAATAAAGTAAAAATAGTATTTTTCTGTCAGTTTTCTGATTTATCCGTGCAATATAAAAATACCCTGAAAATAAAAGTTCTCCAAATGCCCTGAAAATGGAATATGATTTTTCCTGGAATATTTGATAATATCTGGCACTGAGAACACAGCAGGAGGGGCAAGCACTTGGCCACGAGGGTGGAGGGTGCGCCCTACCCGCGTGGGCGCGCCCCCTGCCTCGTGGGCCCATGGTGGCCCCCCTCCACTTATTCCTGAACCAACACACTTCTTCTTCCTCCCAAAAAAATCACTATCCGGCTCAAGCACGAGTTCCAGCTCATTTTGCTGCGATTTTCGATCTACTTGCTCAAAGCACCTCTCACAAAACTGCTAGGGGAGATTGTTCGTTGGTATGTGACTCCTCCATTGGTCAAATTAGTTTTTGTTCTAGTGCTCTATTCATTGCAAATTTGTGCTGCCTAGGTGACCATGTTCTTGAACTTGCATGTCAAATTTATATGGTTCCAAGTAGTTCTAATGCATGATATAGTCTCTAGGCACTTGTAGGAGTAGTTGCTATCAATTTTGTTGAGCTTGGTTCACTTTTGTTTGATGTTACGAAAAATTTCTGAATTTTTCAGAAAATAATGAAGAGATTTTTGAGGGGCTCATCGAGCCGAAGCTCGAAGGAAAAGCAGAATGAAGAAGGACAGAGGCCCAAATATAATTTGCCTCGCACCACGGAGGTTCGGCCGTGTTAATGGCCTTCCGATGATTTCTTGAGAGAAGCCTGGATTTATGATGATTTCTATTCATTGGCTGAGAATGCAGGCCTCATCGACTTCCTCCGCGACCAACGCAATCAGTATCTCTTACTCACCAATACTTTTGTGCACAACTTCTACTATTATCCTAAGGAATCACCTCCTTCAGTAGAGTTTCATTTATATGATGTTGTTAAGAAGATGCCACTAGATGAATTTTCCAAGGTTTGCAAAATACCTTTTGAGGGTAGTTTAGATGAACCACACCGTAAAGATGTGGATGGGTTTATTGACACTATTACTGTAGGGGAAACTAGGAAGGTTTCCGATGCAAGAATCACTAGCATACATTTTCCTGTTTTACGTTACTTTGCCATATTTGCTAGTCGTTTCTTAATTGGTCGCGGAAACTATGGAAACCTTAGTGTTCCTGATATTATCATCTTGTTCCATGGTTTATTCCGCGATAACACTGTTAGTATGGGCGGAATTATTGCTAAACGGTTAAGTTTGAACCGTACAAAGGGCCCCATCTTTGGAGGTATTTATGCTTCACGCCTTGCTGCACATTATAACATACCTATTAGGCACTATGAAAAGGAAGAAAAATTGCTGCCCAATGCTTATTTAGACTATAAGTGTATGGTAGCGCATGACTTTATTGTTAAGAATAGGGAAGGGGCACTTAAATACAAATTGTTCTTTGATAAACATCACCTGAGACTATTACCTTGCCTGCTCCCTCCTTGTTTAATTTATCTACAGGACCGTATCTCGTTCCGTTGGCGGCCATCTACACCTACCGGAACCCTACACCAGCCACGGATCTAGAACCACAATTTGAGCCTCCACGACAGTCTAACTACCAGTGGGATCCGGAAATGATTTCCAACTAGTGGCAGTCAGAGTCTTCTTCATCTCAGTACGACCCCGGCTACAACTATGGATATGCGCGAGGCCATCCATGGCAATAAACCAACTTAGGCCAAAACCCTAAGCTTGGGGGAGTACGTATTTCCCACCGACATTACATTTATGTTCACACACTCATTGCTAGATGTCGGTGCTCATACTCTTTCACTGTAATATCCATGCTAGTTTAT
This sequence comes from Aegilops tauschii subsp. strangulata, assembly GCF_002575655.3. Classification (NCBI taxonomy): domain Eukaryota; kingdom Viridiplantae; phylum Streptophyta; class Magnoliopsida; order Poales; family Poaceae; genus Aegilops; species Aegilops tauschii. Next base: position 327,815,673 of record NC_053041.3, on the reverse strand, counting down.
TTTGTTTTTATGCTTTCTTCTTGTGTGTTTGATAAACCTTAAGAAAAACCAAAAAAATTAGTGTAACTTTTAGTTAGTTTACTTTTCATGCTGTAGTGGTAATAATTAAAAAGAAAACCCAAAAAGATTTCTCGTTCTTCTTTTTGCTTGTTGGGAGCTTTCCCGTGTAAATAGTTTTATTTCTTTTCTTTTCTTTGGGGGTTGATAGGAGAAGACCATAATTAAATTGTTGAAGTGGCTCTTATATGCATTATTGTTGATTTAACCAAGAGCCCATATTGCCTTGTCTTCTCCTGTTTATTGAATGCTCGCAGATTCCAGCTTAGTCCAATGCACGTGCACTCTTATTATTATTCACTTCGTTCGGTCATGCAAGTGAAAGGCAATTATGACGATATATGATGGACTGACTGAGATGAAAAAAGCTGGTATGAACTCGGCCTCTCTTGTTTTTGTAAATATGATTAGTTCATCGTTCCTGATTCAGCCTATTATGAATAAACATGTTTGCAATGACAATTAGAGATCATAGTTGCTCGTTCCATGCTTGATTAGCTATGAGTTATAATGGTTTACCTTGCGTGCCAACATGCTATTAAAATGGTTGTGATGTGGTATAGTGGGGTGGTATCCTCCTTTGAATGATTTAAGTGACTCGACTTGGCACATGTTCACACATATAGTTGAAACAAATCAATATAGCCTTCACGATATTTATGTTCATGGTGGATTATATCCTACTCATGCTTGTGCTCAATGTTTATTAGTTTTAATGCATGTTCATGACTGTTGTCGCTCTCTAGTTGGTCGCTTCCCAGTCTTTTGCTAGCCTTCACTTGTACTAAGCGGGAATACTGCTTGTGCATCCAATCCTTAAACCCCAAAGTTATTCCATATGAGTCCACTATACCTTCCTATATGCGGTATCTACCTGCCGTTCGAAGTAAATTTGTATGTGCCAAACTCCAAACCTTCAAATGAAATTCTGTTTTGTATGCTCGAATAGCTCATGTATCAACTAGGGCTGTCCGTATCTTCCATGCTAGGCGGGTTATTCTCAAGAGGAGTGGACTCCGCTCCTCATTCACAAGAAAATGGCTGGTCACCGGGATGCCCAGTCCCATGCTTTATGCAAACTAAATCAAAATAATTGCAAACAAAACACCCCCGGGACTGTTGCTAGTTGGAGGCACTCGTTGTTTCGAGCAAGCCATGGATTGATGCTTGTTGGTGGAGGGGGAGTATAAACTTTACCATTCTGTTTGGGAACCGCCTATAATGTGTGTAGCATGGAAGATATCGCCATCTCTTGGTTTTTATGTTGACAATGAAAGTATGCCGCTCAAAATATTATTTATCTCTATTCCAAAACCGAGCTCTAGCACCTCTACAAATCCCTGCTTCCCTCTGCGAAGGGCCTATCTATTTACTTTTATGCTGAGTCATCACCCTCTTATTAAAAAGCACTAGCTCTAGAGCGCAACTATCATTTGCATCCATTACTATTAATTTATATTGGGTATGACTATGATTGGATCTCTTTTACCATGAATTACAATGTCTAGTCAGTCCTTGATCTTTAAAGGTGCTCTGCATTTATGTTTTGCGGTCTCAGAAAGGGCTAGCGAGATACCATCTTATTATATCATATCATGATTGTTTTGAGAAAGTGTTGTCATCCGAGATTTATTATTATGGCTCGCTAGTTGATTATGCCATTGATATGAGTAAACATGAGACCTAGGAGTTATTGCGAATGTGGTTAGTCATAATCTTTTCTAAAAAAATGAATGCTGGCTTTAAATATTTACAACAACAAGAGCAAACAGAGTTTGTAAAAGTTTTTCTTTATCAGTTTCAGTTTATCAACTGAATTGCTTGAGGACAAGCAAATGTTTAAGCTTGGGGGAGTTGATACGTCTGCGTCGTATCTGCTTTTCCAAACACTTTTGCCCTTGTTTTGGACTCTAACTTGCATGATTTGAATGGAACTAACCCGGACTGACGCTGTTTTCAGCAGACTTTCCATGGTGTTATTTATGTGCAGAAACAGAAGTTCTCGGAATGACCTGAAACTCCACGGAACATCTATTTGGAAAATAAGAAAAATACTGGAAGAAAAATCCACGTTAGGGGGCCCACACCCTGTCCAAGAGGGTGGGGGCGCGCCTGCCCCCCTAGGGCGCGCCCCCTACCTCGTGGGCCCCCTGACGCTCCAATGACCTCAACTCCAACTCCATATATTCACTTTCGGGGAGAAAAAAATCAGAGAGAAGGATTCATCGCGTTTTACGATACGGAGCCGCCGCCAAGCCCTAAAATCTCTCGGGAGCGCTGATCTGGAGTCCGTTCGGGGCTCCGGAGAGGGGGATTCATCGACATCGTCATCATCAACCATCCTCCATCACCAATTTCATGATGCTCACCGCCGTGCCTGAGTAATTCCATCGTAGGCTTGCTGGACGGTGATGGGTTGGATGAGATCTATCATGTAATCGAGTTAGTTTTGTTAGGGTTTGATCCCTAGTATCCGCTATGTTCTGAGATTGATGTTGCTATGACTTTGCGATGCTTAATGCTTGTCACTAGGGCCCGAGTGCCATGATTTCAGATCTGAACCTATTATGTTTTCATGAATATATGTGAGTTCTTGATCCTATCTTGCAAGTCTATAGTCACCTACTATGTGTTATGATCCGGCAACCCCGAAGTGACAATAACCGGGACCACTCTGGGTGATGACCATAGTTTGAGGAGTTCATGTATTCACTATGTGTTAATGCTTTGTTCCGGTACTCTATTAAAAGGAGGCCTTAATATCCCTTAGTTTCCATTAGGACCGCGCTGCCACGGGAGGGTAGGACAAAAGATGTCATGCAAGTTCTTTTCCATAAGCACGTATGACTATATTCGGAATAGATGCCTACATTACATTGATGAATTGGAGCTAGTTCTGTGTCACCCTATGTTATGACTGTTACATGATGAACCGCATCCGGCATAATTCTCCATCACCGGTCCAATGCCTACGAGCTTTTCATATATTGTTCTTCGCTTATTTACTTTTCCTTTGCTACTGTTACAATCACTACAAAACACCAAAAATATTACTTTTGCTACCGTTACTTTTGTTACCGTTACCACTACTATCATACTACTTTGCTACTAAATACTTTGCTGCAAATATTAAGTTATCCAGGTGTGGTTGAATTGACAACTCAACTGCTAATACTTGAGAATATTCTTTGGCTCCCCTTGTGTCGAATCAATAAATTTGGGTTGAATACTCTACCCTCGAAAACTGTTGCGATCCCCTATACTTGTGGGTTATCACTCGTACTGAAGAAGATGATAAAGTTCCATTTGCAACTCATTATCTTGAAGGCGCTGCCGCCATATGGTGGGAAAATGCAAAAGCCATGTGGCCTGCCGATGAAGAAATCACCTGGGGAAAATTCAAGGATCAGTTCCAGAAATATCATATTCCTACTGGAATTATGAAGGTTAAGCAGCATGAATTTCTCGCGCTCCTCCAAGGAAGTCAGTCTGTGGGTGAATATTTACAAAAGTTCAATCATTTGGCCCGTTACTCCCTTTTTGACGTGGCCACCGAAGAAAGAGAGATTGACAGGTTTCTTGGGGGATTAAACTGCAACTCCGATGTACCCTCAGTATGTTTGATTTCCCAGATTTCCAAACTCTGGTAAACAAGGCTTTCATTGCTGAAAGGGAGCACAAGCACGTATCGGACAATAGGCCTGCTAATAACGATCACAAGCGCAAGTTCGAGTCAAGGAAGGAAGTGCAGCCAGTGCAAAAGGCTCGTACCTAGCAGCATACTCAGGTGGAGTACAAGCCCAATTTGCAGCAGAATGTTAACAAAACCACCACACAAGTCAAGAATGTCGTGACCAACCCGGTGCGAGAAGAGTGCCAGCGCAACAATTCTTGCTTCAGTTGTGGGCAAACCGGACATTATGCTAGACAATGTCCCCAGAACGGCAAGGCAAATGCTCTATTCAGGCCACAAGTCAACTTTATGGAGTCATACCCTACCAGCAAAACATCACTGGGCACGTTCATCATCTCTCCGCATACGAAGCCTAAGAGAACCCCGAAGTCGTCATTGGTATGTTTTCTGTTAATAACATACCTGCCGTAATTTTACTTGACTCGGGGCTTCCCACTCTTTTATTTCGCGGAGTTTTGTTGCCCAAAACAAATTTCCTTGTTCACTTTTGGGCAAGAATATGCTGGTACAATCCCTGGGATCTTTGATCAGGAGCAATCTGGTCTGCCGCAAGCTGGAAATCAATATCAACGGAGCCAATTTTCCAACTTCCTTGATAAACATTGAGTCTGTAAAGCAGGACATTATTTTGGGAATGAATTGGTTGAGCCAATATCAAGTATGCATAAATTGTGCGACCCGAGAAGTCACTTTGACCAGTCAAGAGGGGCAGACTACCAAATTCTATGCTCGCGGGAGCATACCCAAGAAAGAAATGGTCTTCACCGCAGTGGCTGGTGAGTTGGAATTAATTCATGTGGTCAGTGAGTTTCCTGATGTATTTCCAGAAGAACTGCCAAGCATGCCGCCTGATCGAGAGCTTGAGTTTGCAATAGATCTTGTGCCCGGAACCGCACCGTTATACAAGAAGTATTACCGGATGCCTTCATCAGAATTAGTGGAGCTAAAGAAACAGCTTGATGAAATGCTCCAAAAAGGATATATCCGTCCCAGCTCTTCACCATGGGGATCACCTGCTATCTTCGTGGATAAGAAGGATGGCAGCCTCCGCATGTGTGTGGATTACCGTCAGCTGAATGATGTCACCATCAAAAATAAATATCCACTGCCCAGGATTGATGACTTGTTTGATCAGCTCAGTGGGGCCAAGGTATTCTCCAAAATTGATTTAAGGACAGGATATCATCAACTCAAGATTAAAAAGGAAGATATTCCTAAGACCGCATTCACTACTCGGTACGGTCTTTATGAATATACAGTTATGTCCTTTGGTCTCACCAATGCCCCTGCCTTCTTCATGCATATGATGAATGTGACAGCCTGGTTTTTGCCCTCTCTCATTTGCTTGTTTTTCTTTTGGAGTCAATTTGGAATTTGGAGTTTTTATCTTTTCATATGGACTTAAACACTTGGGTACCCTTGGCTTTCACCCAAGTGCTTCATTTCCCTCCCTAATCATCATTCCCCTTCTGATCCACCCCAAAATAATCTTTGGAATATTTTTCTTAAATGAAAAATATTCATTTTTCTCCCAAAAACCCTAGCTAGATCATTATGCTCCAAAGCAACCCCAATTTTTATGGCCCAGAAAAATCTGAGATAATTCACAAATATTCTTTGAAACCTAGGGCACCTTCCTGAGCAAAAATATTTCATCACTTTTTGCAATATTTTTGCTACAATTTTTTTTCTGTTCTGGACAGAAATGGTGGTTTCTACAGCAACTACCATTTTACTTGCTCCTTTGTGCCTGGGTTTTCTTGTGCATTTTCACCTTAGTAGATCATGGCTAACCTCCAAAGCACAGCCCCCAAATCCCAGCCGTTTGACCTCAGTAACCTCTCAAAGTTACTGACCAAAAACTTACTTGGCATGTAAAAACTCCTCTACTGCACCTGGATCCAAACCAAAGCATGGTAAACTTCAAAGCCACCACGAATAACATGCCAGACAAGATTTTTGGACGTAGGCTGGCCTGAGGGAAGAGTTCGCGCAGTGACCACGCGTGTCCACCATGCCATGCCTGCGTGTCGACGCGCTTTGAGTGCCGCCAAGCGCTCTGTTCGTGCGTGCTCGCTTCCCCCGTCTGCCCGAGCGTGCCAAACGTCGCCACCATCCTCGTCTCAACGCCATTCACCCCCCCCCCCCAGACACTCGCCGACACTGGAGCTCGCCGCAGCAAGCACAGGCATGGTCCGGCCAACCCAACAGTGCGGTGCGCACTGTGCTCGTCGCCTTCTCCTCGTTCCTGTGCTCGTCCCCGTTCGCCAACAGTCGCCGCGAGAGTTGCGTCGCCTTCTCCCCCTCTCACTGACGCCGCTCGTCGGGCGCCGTGGACAGGTGTCCACCGGCGGAGCCCGAACCCCCCCCTCTCCACTCGCCTATAAATGGAGCCGCCCCCAGCCTCCTCGAGCACCATCCACCACTCCCACACACCCCACAAGCACGTAGGAAACCGTAGCCCGGCCGGGCAGGCCGCGGGCCACCGTCCTCGAGCTCGAGCTCGCCGGCGATCCCCTCTGGTCGCTGCAGTAGCTCCAGCCCCTCCCAGGCCAGGGCGACCCTTCCAGGGCCTCCGCCCCTCTCCGGTGAAGCCATCTCGTCCGCCTGGAGCCCCTGGAGTTGCCTCTGCTCGCCGTCTTCCTCATCTCCGGCGACCACCGCGTTCTGCCGCCGCTTGCGAGGTTGATTCCGATGTCATTCGACCACCCCTAGCTAGGCTACGGGTACGGGCAGGTGCGCCTCCGTCCCCTGTCTCCATCCCTCCCTCTCGTTTTGGCCAAGGAGCCCTCGTCGCCGGCGAGAGCTCCGGCGAAGCCGCGACCCCCTCTGTTTCCTTCTCCCCCTCCTCCTGACTTGACTAGCGGGTCCTTCTAGTCAGCCACTCTGTACGCGCGTGAAGCGGTATGAGTGGTGGCGCCCCTGGGCTTTACGCCTTCGACGTCACCCCCAGTTTGTTTATTTTTATTCAAATTCATTTGAATTTACATAATACTTCCAACAGCCATAACTCTTCAACCATAAGTCCAAATGAATTGATTCTTGTTGCATTTTGTTCTTTGCAAAGAAATCTAACAGCTCACCAAAGATGAGATTTTTCTAAGTTTTTTAGAAGTTCTGGTGATTTTCAAAAGTGTTCTTGATATTTTCTTTTTGTGCTTAAAATTATTTTCAGAGGGTGAGGCTTGTCTTGAGGATCACCAGAAGGCTTGTGAACCTCATCTGCACTAAGGCAAGCCACAACAACATTCTCATGGTGTCATTTCAATATTTATGGTTTTCTTACTTGAATGAAATGATTAATCCATGCATTTAAATAACTATTGTGTTATTTATTTTCTGCTAAGTGTTTGTTAGTTATTATGCTTGATTTACAGAATGTTGAAACTAGCTTAGTTAAGCAAAGCTAAGATCTATTTGTGGTGATGATACAAATAATTTTGTTATGCATGTTAGTAATTACTTAAAGTTATGTTCTTGCATAAATAAAATAGAAACATTTGCTAGAAAATATTCTGTTAAGTACTTGTTTAGCCATGTTGCTTGACTTACAGAATGTTTGAACCTAACCTGGTTGGTAAAGAAATTAGGATTTGTTTGTAGTATAATCTTTGCTATGCATGTGAGAAATTAATCGGAGTTACTTTCTTGCATGAGAAAATAATAAAACTTGCTGCAAAATATTTTGGTTAAAGTGTGAGCTACTCCGACCAGGAAAGTAATATAAGTTGTTGATGTTTATGCGTAGTGTGAATATGGTTGGCATCAGTCATTTTTGTTAATATGTGATGCATGTGTACTTTTGCATTTCATGGCATGCTATGACACCGGTCATTTTCATTTTAAGTTGAACCTGAATATAACACAACTTGAATATATCGTTGACTGAGTCATGGTGCCGCTGAATCGAGTTTTTCCCAGTGCAACCACATTTGCCTTTGTTGGAAGGCCTTGATTCGGTCCATTGACATTGCCTCTGGTCGGTGCCTCCAACTAGGGAAGGTTATGGCATGCTTACCCTGGCCCAGTAAGCAGGCATAACCTTGTGTGCCCGTTGTTGAGATTATGGTACCGGGTCCCCGAGTGGGATCGTTTTGGCGACGACGGTGGTCATTGTGTCTTTGGTAGACACGGGGACACCCAGGACTAGCCCGTTGGGGATTGGGTCGGAGTGGCCGGGAGAGTGTCATGGTAATGGAAGGGTTTTGTCGGAATGTCGTTGGTCCACCCGAATGGGAGTGCGAGGCCATGGGTTCCGTGGTGTGGGTATAGTGTGCTACCTCTGCAGAGTGTATAATCTATCGATAGCCGAGTCCACGGTCACGGACACCTTGTAGTTGGTCCCACCATGAGTCAACATTTAATAAAATTTGCACACTAAGGTATGAACTTTGCAGTGTTGATGATGGCTGAAAGGCCATCGAGATGTTCGGGACCAAATATTGGTTGTGGTTGTGATCGCCGTAAGGATCACGAGTTACTCTTGTCAAGACCACGATGGTGGTTTGGTTGTGATCCGAGAATGATCATGGTTGGTAAGTCCGTCCCGAGGGACGTTCGATCATGATCACAGCATGTTGGACATATAGTGTTGCATTATTATTAATTGGTTAATTATCATGATATTGTTTGCCATTATGATTATGCCTGTTGTGAGCTTGCAAGTACATTCAATGTACTGACCTGGCGTGTCATGCCAGATTTCAGGAAAGTCTCATTGGAGAGGAGCGCTGCTCGAGTCTAGATCGTATCCACATCAGTGTCCCTGTGATATGGAGTTTCCGCTACGACGTTGTTCCGCTGCCGCGTAGTTGTTATGATCGAGGCCCCTTTATGTTCACTAAATAATGTACATATTGTTCAGCCGCACCGGGCGTGCCCCTTGGCCTCGACATATGTTGTAATATATACTCTGGTCCGCTAGCATCAATAAAGCGGTTGCTTTCTGTACCAAGATGTTGTGTGTTGCCAGAAGACATGGTCTCTGGGCTGGCAATGCATGGTAAACCGGTCGCTCTGAGCCGGGGTGCCACAACGCTTGGTATCAAAGCCGCGCTGACTGTAGGCCACGCTAGACTGCGACGTGTTAACTGGACGATAGATACGAGTTTAAGTTGAGTGCCGGTAGCAATTGTAGTTGGTTGTTACATTGCATGCATTTGGTTTATATTTTTATGCTAACCTGCTAATGGTTGTGAGTGTAGATGGCTCTGGTGCCGTATCCGTGCCAGTTGCAGCTGATGCCGTACACGTCACCGCACCTCCTTCGCAATGTGTGGCGTCGGTTGTACCCTCTCGGAGACGACCCAGTCTATCGTGTGTACCGGGAGCGTCTAGCTGATTCAGTGTATGAGTATCACGCAGTGGTCACTCTGCGCACTAGTTCCGATTCCAGCTCTTACACTCGTACTTCTTGGAGCGGTTACGCCTCCACTGCTTCTCAGGCTGTCCAGTTTGCTGCATTCGAGGTCCTTGTCGAGCTTCGCTACAACGAGGTCCGAATGCAGAACCACCCAGGTTTCTATTACTACCCTTCTCTGCACGACAATGGTCGTGTCCGTTTCCCTATCATTGATCCGGAGTCTGATAGTGTTGCTAGCCACCTTGCTCGTTATGTCACTGCTAGCTATCTTATGATCCACGAGCTGGCTCGAGAGCTGACTCATGCCCGTGCTGCTTTAGCCGCTGCATTAGTCACTACTAGATCTGCCACTACTCCATCTTCTCTGGGATTTACCCCTTATATTCCAGCCAGTTCTAGTTCCCCTATTTCACCGGTTACTCCTCCAAGTAGCGCGGGCGTCTCGGCCGTGAATCCTCTCAGTACTCCTGCCGAGTGGGTTTCACTTCTCGCTACTCCTGTAGCCCCGATGCTTCATCCTACCCCTGCCCCTGAGGGAGAGCCCTCGAGGCAGCGCCGTTGTGTTGCCTTTAACCCGGAGGTTTCCGTTAACCTCGTCAGTTCAGGATCTGAGGCCGCTTCAGGGGAAGACACCGCAGCACCAGCAGAGCAGTAGTGTCTTTGAGTATTCGCAGTCGTCCAAATGATGTACGGATATAGTCGTACGAGTCATGATGTTTCGTTGCATGTATGAGAGTAGTTGAACCTGGTGTGTTGTTTATCTTTCATGTATGAGTCTATGTATAATTATGTTGGGACTTTATTCGCCGTATTTTCTTCGCTCTTTTGTTTTCTTCTAGGATTTGTTGCTGGCTTTTCCCCAAATTTATTCTTGGATGTTTCTCATCTCGATTGCGTTGTCTTGGGAAAAATCCACAATAGGATGACGTGGGGAGGCAGTAGTAGCAACGTTCGTGAGGGAACTCCTGTTCGTCGTTCCGCACGACAGGCAAGACATTCTCCCGAGCCGTACGTTCCGCCACCGCCTCCACCGCCAAATCCGCCCTTCACCGAGCAAATTCTGCATATGTTTGAGGAAAGAAGGAACAATGATCTGATCAAAATATTAAGAAGTGTGCAAGCTATGGTTGGACAGAATGAAAATCTGAATGGTCATCACTCAAAGCTGTCAGATTTCCAAAGGACCAAGCCACCCAGTTTCAGTCAGATTGTTGACCCATTGGATGCAGACGATTGGTTGCGTACCATTGAGAAAAAGCTTGAGATTGCTCGTACTGAAGAAAATGATAAAGTTCCATTTGCAACTCATTACCTTGAAGGCGCAGCTGCCATATGGTGGGAAAATGCAAAAGCCATGTGGCCTGTTGATGAAGAGATCACCTGGGAAAAGTTTAAGGATCAGTTCCGGAAATATCATATCCCTACTAGAGTTATGAAGACTAAGCAGCGTGAATTTCTCGCACTCGTCCAAGGAAATCAGTCTGTCGGAGAATATTTGCAAAAATTCAATCATCTGGCCCGTTACTCTCTTTATGACGTGGCCACCGAAGAAAGGAAGATTGACAGATTTCTTGGTGGCTTAAATCCGCAACTCCGGTGTACTCTAAGTATGCTTGATTTCCCAGATTTCCAAACTTTGGTGAACAAGGCTTTCATTGATGAACGGGAGCACAAGCTTATATCAGATATAGGCCTGTAAATAATGACGACAAGCGTAAGATTGAGCCAAAGAAGGATGGGCAAGCAGTGCAAAAGGCTCGTACCTGGCAGCAGACTCAGGTGGAATACAAGCCAAATTGGCAACATAATGTTAACAAGACCCCACTCAAGTCAAGAATGTCGTGACCAACCCAATGCATGAGGAGCGTCAGCGCAATAATTCTTGCTTCAGTTGTGGGCAGAACGGAGATTATGCCAGACAGTGCCCCAAGAACAACAAGGCGAATGCCCTAATCAGTCCACAAGTCAACTTTATGGAGTCATGCCCGACCCAGCAAAACTTCACTGGGGACGTGCATCATATCTCAGCCGATGAAGCCCAAGAGAACCTAGAAGTCGTCATTGGTATGTTTTCTGTTAATGACATACCTGCCGTAGTTTTATTTGACTCTGGGGCTTCCCATTCTTTTATTTCTCGGAGTTTTGCTGCCCAAAACAAATTTCTTTGTACGCTTTTGGGCAAAAATATGTTGGTACAAACCCCGGGATCTTTAATCAAGAGCAATCTGGTCTGCCATGATTTGGAAATCAATATCAACGGAGTCTACTTTCCAACCTCTCTGATAATCATTGAGTCCGGAAAGTTGGATATTATATTGGGTATGAATTGGTTGACCCAATATCAAGTTTGCATAAACTGCGCAACACGAGAAGTCACTTTGACCAGTCTGAATGGGCAGACTACCAAATTCTATGCTCGCAAGAATATACCCTAGCAAGAATTGGTTTTCACCGCTGTGGCTGAGTTGGAATTAATTCCTATGGTCAGGGAGTACCCTGATGTATATCCAGAAGAACTGCCAGGCATGCCACCAGATCGGGAGCTGGAGTTTGCAATAGATCTTGTGCCCGGAACTGCACCGTTATACAAAAAGTACTACTGGATGCCCTCATCAGAATTAGTGGAGCTGAAGAAACAGCTTGATGAACTGCTTCAAAAAGGATATATTCGTCCCAGCTCTTCACCATGGGGATCACCTGCTATTTTCGTGGACAAAAAGGATGGCAGTCTCCGCATGTGCGTAGATTACCGCCAGCTGAATGAGGTCACCATCAAAAATAAATATCCGCTGCCAAGGATTGATGATCTGTTTGATCAGCTCAGTGGGGCTAAAGTATTCTCTAAGATCGATTTACGGACCGGATATCATCAGCTCAAGATCAAAAAGGAGGATATCCCTAAGACCGCATTCACTACTCGGTACGGTCTTCATGAATATACCGTGATGTCCTTTGGTCTCACCAATGCCCCTGCTTTCTTCATGCATATGATGAACAAAGTATTCATGGACTTCCTCGACAAATTCGTGGTAGTCTTCATCAATGACATCCTCATTTACTCCAAGGGTGAAGAAGAGCACAAGGATCACCTCCGAGCAGTGCTACAACGACTCCGCGACTATCAGCTATACGCCAAATTTAGTAAATGCGAATTTTGGATCAAGCAAGTTGGGTTTCTCGGACATGTACTATCCGCCGAAGGTATAGCTGTGGACCCAAGCAAAGTAAAGGATGTGCTCGATTGGATGCCGCCCACGACCGTGACGCAGATCCGGAGTTTTCTCAGATTAGCTGGATATTACCGTCGTTTCATTGAAGGGTTTTCCAAGATTGCTAAACCCATGACAGAGCTGCTCAAAAAGGATAAGAAGTTTGAATGGACGGAGGACTGTGGGAAAAGTTTAATAGAGCTAAAGATACGGCTGACAACCGCACCTGTATTGACTCTTCCAAACATTTATCGCAGTTTTGATGTGTATTGTGACGCCTCCAGGCAAGGCATTGGTTGCGTACTTATGCAAGACAGCAAGGTAGTGGCATATGCATCGTGACAACTACGACCCCACGAGGGAAATTATCCTACTCATGATTTGGAATTGGCTGCGGTGGTTCATGCGCTAAAAATTTGGAGACACTACCTCATTGGAAAAAGGTGCCAAATTTTTACCGACCACAAAAGTCTCAAATACATCTTTACTCAGCCAGATTTAAACCTCCGTCAACGAAGATGGCTAGAGTTGGTCAAGGATTATGATCATGGAATAAATTACCACCCGGGTAAGGCCAACGTGGTTGCCGATGCACTCAGTCGAAAGCCCGTCAGCTTGAATGTCATATTGAAATCCTTGCCTCCCGAACTCCAAGAGGAGATCGCTTAGCTCAATCTGGTCATAGTGGATGCTGGCCTCGCTAATATTTTGGAAGTTACCCCCACACTTGAGGAAGAGATCCGCAAGGCCCAACCAGCTGACACCAAGCTGCAAAGATATGCCAAGGGCCAGATGGCAGAGCAGACCCCAGATTTCTCCAAGGACAAATTCGGTACCCTCCGATTCCGTGGACGGATTCGTGTACCCAATCAACCGGACTTAAGGAAGAAAATCCTATTAGAAGCACACGAATCCTCATATTCCATTCACCCCAGAGGTACGAAAATGTATCAGGACCGTAGACAAATATTCTGGTGGGATGGAATGAAGAAAGACATTGCCTATTTTGTGGCCGGTTGCGACATATGTAACAAGGTGAAGGCAGAGCATCAGAAGCCAGCTGGACTCCTCCGACCGCTTCCGGTTTCACAATGGAAATGGGATGACGTTTGTATGGATTTCATTACGGGATTGCCTAAGACTCAGCAAGGCAATGATGCAATCTGGGTCATAGTGGACACCCTAACCAAGGTTGCTCACTTCATTCCGATCAGCACCAGATAAAGAGCAGATCAACTTGCACAGCTGTATGTATCCAGAATAGTCAGTCTGCATGGAGTACCCCGAACTATCACTTCTGACCGAGGTTCCCTGTTTACCTCCGCTTTTTGGTCACGCCTCCATCAAGCCTTGGGGACAGCACTGAAATATAGTACTGCTTATCATCCTCAGACGGATGGACAGACACAACGCATAAATCAAATACTCGAAGATATGTTGCGAGCCTGTGCTTTAGCACAAGGACCTAAATGGGAAGATTGCTTGCCATATGCCGAGTTTTCCTATAACAACAGCTTCCAGACCAGTCTAAAAATGTCACCGTATGAAGCTCTGTATGGCCGTAAGTGCCGCACTCCTTTTAATTGGTCTCAAACTGGAGATAGCCGTATCTTCGGAACAGATCTCATGATGGAAGCTGAGAAACAAGTTAAGGAAATCAGAGACAGATTGCAATTGGCCAAATCTCGACAGAAAAGTTATTATGATGCAAAGCACCGACAGATAAATTTTGAACCCGGAGAACACGTATACCTCCGAGTCACTCCTATGAAAGGAGTCAAGAGATTTCAGACTCGTGGAAAGTTGGCACCCAGATTTATTGGTCCATTCCCAGTATTGTCTCGAGTGGGTACTGTTGCATATCAATTGGAACTACCTGCTGAATTGGCAGACGTGCACAACGTGTTTCATGTTTCACAATTGAGACGATGCATATCCCCGCCTGAGAAAAGGACTGCTATGGCTGAGGTAGAGTTGGCAAATGATTTAACTTATGAAGAGAGACCGTTTAGAATTTTGAATCAGATGGAAAGGGTCACTCACAGTAAAGTAAGGAAATTTTACAAAGTTCAGTGGGAGCATCACACAGAGTTAGAACCAACTTGGGAGCGGGAAGAATTTCTACAGTCACATTATCCAGAGTGGTTTTCCCAAGCAACCGAATCTCGAGGACGAGATTCATTCTAAGTGGGGGAGGTTTGTGACAGCCTGGTTTTTGCCCTCTCTCATTTGCTTGATTTTCTTTTGGAGTCAATTTGAAATTTGGAGTTTTTGAATCTTTTCATATGGACTTAAACACTTGGGTACCCTTGGCTTTCACCCAAGTGCTTCATTTCCCTCCCTAATCATCATTCCCCTTCTGATCCACCCCAAAATAATCTTTGGAATATTTTTCTTAAATGAAAAAGATTCATTTTTTGACCAAAAACCCTAGCTAGATCATTATGCTCCAAAGCAACCCCAATTTTTATGGCCCAGAAAAATCTGAGATAATTCACAAATATTCTTTGAAACCTAGGGCACTTTTCTGAGCAAAAATATTTCATCACTTTTTGGAATATTTTTGCTACAGAAAATATTTTCTGTTCTGGACAGAAATGGTGGTTTCTACAGCAACTACCATTTTACTTGCTCCTTTGTGCCTGGGTTTTCTTGTGCATTTTCACCTTAGTAGTCATGGCTAACCTCCAAAGCACAGCCCCCAACTCCCAGCCGTTTGACCTCAGTAACCTCTCAAAGTTACTGACCAGAAACTTACTTGGCATGTAAAAACTCCTCTACTGCACCTGGATCCAAACCAAAGCGTGGTAAACTTCAAAACCACCAGGAACAACATGCCAGACATGATTTTTGGACGTAGGCTGGCCTGAGGGAAGAGTTCGCGTGGTGGCCACGCGTGTCCACCATGCCATGCCTGCGTGTCGACGCGCTCTGAGTGCCGCCGAGCGCTCTGTTCGCGCGTGCTCGCTTCCCCCGTCTGCCTGAGCGTGCCAAACTTCGCCACCATCCTCGTCTCAACGCCATTAACTCCCCCCTGGCGCTCGCCGACACTGGAGCTCGCCGCAGCGAGCAAGGGCACGGTCCGGCCAACCCAACAGTGCGGTGCGCACTGTGCTCATCGCCTTCTCCTCGTTCCTGTGCTCATCCCCATTCGCCAACAGTCGCCGCGTGAGCTGCGTCGCCTTCTCCCCCTCTCATTGACGCCACTCGTCGCCGGGCGCCGTGGACAGGTGTCCACTGGCGGACCCCGAACCCCCCCTCTCCGCTCACCTATAAATGGAGCCGCCCCCAGCCTCCTCGAGCACCATCCACCACTCCCACACACCCCACAAGCACGTATGAAACCGTAGCCCGGCCGGGTAAGCCGCGGGCCGCCGTTCTCGAGCTCGAGCTCGCCGATGATCCCGTCTAGTCGCTGCGGTAGCTCCAGCCCCTCCCAGGCCAGGTCGACCCTTCCAGGGCCTCCGCCCCTCTCCGGTGAAGCCATCCCGTCCGCCTGGAGCCCCTGGAATTGCCTCTGCTCGCCGTCTTCCTCATCTCCGGCGACCACCGCGTTCTGCCGCCGCTTGCGAGGTCGATTCCGATGTCGTTCGACCACCCCTAGCTAGGCTACGGGTACGGGCAGGTGCGCCTCCGTCCCCTGTCTCCATCCCTCCCTCTCGTTTTGGCCAAGGAGCCCTCGTCGCCGGCGAGAGCTCCAGCGAAGCCGCGACCCCCTCTGTTTCCTTCTCCCCCTCCTCCTGACTTGACTAGCGGGTCCCGCTAGTCAGCCACTCTGTACGCGCGTGAAGCGGTATGAGTGGTGGCGCCCCTGGGCTTTACGCCTTCGACGTCACCCCCAGTTTGTTTATTTTTATTCAAATTCATTTGAATTTACATAACACTTCCAACAGCCATAACTCTTCAACCATAAGTCCAAATGAATTGATTCTTTTTGCATTTTGTTCTTTGCAAAGAAATCTAACAGCTCACCAAAGATGAGATTTTTCTAAGTTGTTTAGAAGTTCTGGTGATTTTCAAAAGTGTTCTTGATATTTTCTTTTTGTGCTTAAAATTATTTTCAGAGGGTGAGGCTTGTCTTGAGGATCACCAGAAGGCTTGTGAACCTCATCTGCACTAAGGCAAGCCACATCAACATTTTCTTGGTGTCATTTCAATATTTATGATTTTCTTACTTGAATGAAATTATTAATCCATGCATTTAAATAACTATTGTGTTATTTATATTCTGTTAAGTGTTTGTTAGTTATTATGCTTGATTTACAGAATGTTGAAACTAGCTTAGTTGGTAAAGCAAAGCTAAGATCTATTTGTGGTGATGATACAAATAATTTTGTTATGCATGTTAGTAATTACTTAAAGTTATGTTCTTGCATAAATAAAATAAAAAAATTTGCTAGAAAATATTCTGTTAAGTACTTGTTTAGCCATGTTGCTTGACTTATAGAATGTTTGAACCTAACCTGGTTGGTAAAGAAATTAGGATTTGTTTGTGGTAAAATCTTTGCTATGCATGTGAGAAATTAATCGGAGTTACTTTCTTGCATGAGAAAATAATAAAACTTGCTGCAAAATATTTTGGTTAAAGTGTGAGCTACTCCAACCAGGAAATTAATATAAGTTGTTGATGTTTATGCTTAGTGTGAATATGGTTGACATCAGTCATTTTCGTTAATATGTGATGCATGTGTAGTTTTGCATTTCATGGCATGCTATGACACTGGTCATTTTCGTTTTAAGTCGAACCTGAATATAACTCAACTTGAATATATCGTTGACTAGGTCATGGTGCCGCTGAATCGAGTTTTTCCCAGTGCAACCACATTTGCCTTTGTGGGAAGGCATTGATTCGGTCCATTGACATTGCCTCTGGTCAGTGCCTCCAACTAGGGAAGGTTATGGCATGCTTACCCTAGCCCGGTAAGCAGGCATAACATTGTGTGCCCGTTGTTGAGATTATGGTACCGGGTCCCAGAGTGGGATCGTTTTGGCCACGACGGTGGTCGTTGTGTCTTTGGTAGACATGGGGCCACCCAGGACTAGCCCGTTGGGGATTGGGTCGGAGTGGCCGGGAGAGTGTCATGGCAATGGAAGGGTTTTATCGGAATGCCGTTGGTCCACCCGAATGGGAGTGCGAGGCCATGGGTTCCGTGGTGTGGGTATAGTGTGCTACCTCTGCAGAGTGTATAATCTATCGATAGCCGAGTCCACGGTCACGGACACCTCATAGTAGGTCCCACCATGAGTCAATGTTTAATAAAATTTGCACACTAAGCTATGAACTTTGCACTGTTGATGATGGCTAAAAGGCCATCGAGATGTTCGGGACCAAATATTGGTCGTGGTTATGATCGCCGTAAGGATCATGAGTTACTCTTGTCAAGACCACGATGGTGGTTTGGTTGTGATCTGAGAATGATCACAGTTGGTAAGTCCGTCCTGAGGGACGTTCGAGCATGATCACATCATGTTGGACATATAGTGTTGCATTATTATTAATTGGTTAATATCATGATATTGTTTGCCATTATGATTATGCCTATTGTGAGCTTGCAAGTACATTCAATGTACTGACATGGCGTGTCATGCCAGATTTCAGGAAAGGCTCGTTGGAGAGGAGCGCTGCTCGAGTCTACATCGTGTTCACATTGGTGTCCCTGTGATATGGAGTTTCCGCTATGACGTTGTTCCGCTGCCGCGTAGTTGTGATGATCGAGGCCCCTTTATGTTCACTAAATAATGTACATATTGTTCAGCCGCACCGGGCGTGCCGCTTGGCCTCGACATCTGTTGTAATATAAACTCTGGTCCGCTAGCATCTATAAAGCGGTTGCTTTCTATACCAAGATGTTGTGTGTTGCCATAAGACATGGTCTCTGGGCTGGCAATGCATGGTAAACCGGTCACTCTGAGCCGGGGTGCCACAATGAATAAAGTATTCATGGACTTCCTCGATAAATTTGTGGTGGTCTTCATCGATGACATACTTATATACTCAAAAAGTGAAGAAGAGCACAAAGAACACCTCAGAGCTGTGTTACAACGACTCCGTGACCATCAGCCATACGCCAAATTCAGTAAATGCAAGTTTTGGCTCAAGCAAGTTGGATTTCTTGGACATGTGTTGTCCGCAGAAGATATAGCCATGGACCCGAGCAAACTAAAGGATGTGCTCGATTGGTTGGCACCCACAACCGTATCACAAATCCGGAGTTTTCTTGGATTAGCCGGTTACTACCGTCGTTTCATTAAAGGGTTTTCCAAGATTGCTAAACCCATGATGGAGCTGCTCAAGAAAGATAAGAAGTTTGAATGGACTGAGGACTGTGAGAAAAGTTTCAATGAGCTAAAAACCCGGCTGACGACAGCACCTCTGTTGACTCTTCCAGACATCTACCGCAGCTTTGATGTGTACTGCGACGCCTTCAGACAGGGTCTTGGATGCGTACTTATGCAAGACGGCAAGCTGGTAGCATATGCATCGCGGGAGCTACTACCCAACAAGGGAAATTATCCTACTCATGATCTGGAATTGGCCGCGGTGGTTCATGCTCTAAAAATTTGGAGACACTACCTCATTGGGAAGAGGTGCCAAATTTTTACCGACCACAAAAGTCTCAAGTATATATTTACTCAGCCAGATTTAAATCTCCGTCAGCGAAGATGGCTTGAGTTAGTCAAGGACTATGATCTTCGAATAAATTACCACCCGTGTAAGGCCAACGTGGTTGCCGATGCACTCAGCCGAAAACTTGTCAGCCTGAATACCATAATGGAATCCTTGCCTCCTGAACTTCAAGAGGAGATTGCTCAGCTCAACCTGGTCATAGTTGATGCTGGCCTTGCTAATATTATGGAAGTTGTACCTACACTTGAGGAAGAGATCCGCAAGGCCCAGCCAGGTGACACCGTCCTGCAGAAACGTGCCAAGAGTATGTTAGCAGGACAAACTTCAGACTTTTTAAGGATCAACATGGTACCCTCCGATTCCGTGGAAGGATTTGTGTACCCAGTCAGGCGGATTTAAGGAAGAAAATCCTGTCGGAAGCACACGAATCTTCATATTCCAATCACCCTGGAGGTACTAAAATGTATGAAGACCTTCGGCAAATATTCTGGTGGGATGGAATGAAGAAAGACATTGCCTATTTTGTGGCCTGTTGCGACATATGCAACAAGGTGAAGGCAGAACATCAGAAGCCAGCCATACTTCTCCAACCATTGCTAGTTTCACAATGGAAATGGGATGATGTCTGCATGGATTTTGTCACAGGGCTACATAAAACTCAGCGAGGCAACGATGCAGTTTGGGTCATAGTGGACACCTTAACCAAGGTTGCTCACTTTATCCTTATCAGAACCACATATCGAGGCGATCAACTCGCACAACTATATGTATCCAGAATAGTTAGTCTGCATGGAGTACCTCGAACAATCACTTCTGACCGGGGGTCACTTTTTACCTCCGCTTTCTGGTCACGTCTCCACCAAGCTTTGGGGACATCGCTAAAATATAGTACCACTTATCATCCTCAGACTGATGGACAGACTGAGCGGGTAAACCAAATACTCGAAGATATGCTACGAGCCCGCGCTTTGGCCCAAGGGCCTAAATGGGAAGAGTGCCTACCGTATGCCGAGTTCTCATACAACAACAGCTTCCAGACCAGTCTAAAGATGTCACCGTATGAAGCTTTGTATGGCCGTAAGTGCTGCACTCCTTTAAATTGGTCTCAAACTAGAGATAGCCGTATTTTCCGAACGGATCTCATGATGGAAGCTGGGAAACAAGTCAAGGAAATCCGAGACAGATTGCAATTAGCCAAAACGCGACGGAAGAGTTATTATGGTGCAAAGCACCGACAGATCAGTTTTGAACCCGGAGAACACGTATACCTCTGAGTCACTCCTATGAAAGGAGTCAAGAGATTCCAGACTCGTGGAAAGCTCGCACCCAGATTTATTGGTCCACTCCCAGTTATGTCCAGAGTGGGTACTGTTGCATATCAGTTGGAACTACCCCCAGAATTGTCGGAAGTGCACAATGTGTTTCATGTTTCACAGTTGAGGCGGTGCATATCGCCGCCTGAGGAAAAGACTGCTATGACAGAAATAGAGTTGGCAAAGGATTTAACATATGAAGAGAGACCCGTCAGAATTTTGGATCAGATGGAAAGGGTCACTCATAGTAAAGCAAGGAAGTTTTACAAAGTTCAGTGGGAGCATCACACACAGGCAGAATCGACTTGGGAACGAGAAGAA
The DNA here is from genome assembly GCF_002575655.3 of Aegilops tauschii subsp. strangulata. Taxonomy (NCBI): domain Eukaryota; kingdom Viridiplantae; phylum Streptophyta; class Magnoliopsida; order Poales; family Poaceae; genus Aegilops; species Aegilops tauschii. The sequence continues at coordinate 327,795,089 of NC_053041.3, read as the reverse complement.
TTTCTAAAGACACATTATCCAGAATGGTTTTCCCAAGCAACCGAATCTCGAGGATGATATTCATCCTAAGTGGGGGGGGTTTGTGACAGCCTGGTTTTTGCCCTCTTCTCTTTGCCTGATTTTCAGTTGGTTTGGATTTGAATTTGAAATTTTTGAATCACTTCAGATGGACTTAAACACTTGGGTACCCCCTTTACTTTCACCCAAGTGACTTATTTCTCTCCCTAAGCCATCATTTCTTCTCTGATCCATCTCAAAGTAATATTATGAATATTTTTCTCTAATGAAAAATATTCATTTTCTCTCTAAAACCCTAACTATCCCCTTGTGTTCCAAAGCAACCCCAATTTTTCTTGCCCACAAAAATCTGAGAAAATTCCCAAATATTCTTTGAACCCTAGGGCACCTTCCTGAGCAAAAATATTTCATCACTTTTTGGAATATTTTTGCTACAGAAAATATTTTCTGTTCTGGACAGAAATGGTAGTTTCTACAGCAACTACCATTTTACTTGCTCAATTGTGGCTGAATTTTCTTGTGCATCATCACCTTAGTAGATGATTGCTAACCTCCAAAGCCCAGCTCCCAACTCTCAGTATTTTGACCACAGTAAGCTCTCAAAGTTACTGTCCAGAAACTTACCAGGAAGTTGAAATCCATGACTTTGTACTCCATTTCTAAATGTGTATTAGTACGAGTAATCCTCTATACCGTATATTGTGTTACTCGTACTACTACCTCCCTCCTGGTTTATTGGTCCCCTTCATAATTTGTGTCAAATTTTGACCATAAATTTAACTAACTAAATGTTAATGCATGTCACAAAAAAATTATATCGTTGGATTCGTATTTGAACATAGTTTCCAATGGTATTATTTTCGGTGACATGCATTGACATTTTGTTAGTTAAACCTATGGTTAAAGTGTGACACTAAATACGACTAGTCAGTAGTACAGTAGTACTAGTATACGTCGGTCAAATTATTCATCATGTCCTCGCATTGAATTGACGTGACAACATGCTGCGCGTGAGGTGACACAAGTCCCGGTGGCGTGTTCGGTTCACCAAAGTGAGCCTCACCCCTCTCGTACTACAACAGCACTCTCACATTCTCTACAAAATCACTCTCCCATTCTCTCCCAGTCTCGATCCCCGCCTCCCAGCTGCCGCCTTGTTCCGATCCATTTGGTACGATGAGTGATGAGCTACTAGAGCTGCTATACTTCATTGCAAGTAGTCAAAAGGAAGACGTTAAAAAAATCGATCTCAACAAGTACGCTCTTCAAGCTAGCCGGATGAAGGAAGGAACTAGCGAGGCCGCTCCTGTGAGTATTCGTCTCGTCGCCATGTATGATGATTTCGATCTTTATGGGGGTTTTCAAGTCTTTAGAGTCTACATGTAGTAATGAAGCCGAGACCCCAGTTTGTTCGGGTATTGTGGACTTCAGATTTGGAGTACCACTTGTCTGTCGAAATCTTTCATCATTTACTTTAAATAGTTGATTGATCATACATTGAGTACCATTTAACTAGAATTAACCGATGCAAGTCCAAGAAGGATTGGTCGGCGTTGACAACTGGCGTCAAGTTCGATCCCACGGATCAGGAGCTGATCGAGAACCTTGAGGTCAAAGGGAGTGCTGACAGCGCGAGATCTCACCCTCTCATCAATTTTTTCATAACAACCATCGATAGCAAGCACGACATATGCTACACCCATCCTGAGAAACTTCCAGGTGAGACACCGATCGGTCGTCTTCTTGCACAAAGATATTCCTTTGTTTATACCTCTATTTTTCTTTATAGATGCAGACCAAGTGAAGCAATTACAATTTGACAGTTAATAAAAAGTAAAGCAAGTGACTGTAACATGCCAAAGATGTTATGAAAATGCCAACTACGTATCCTATAACCTGTATTCGCCAATACTTCGGGTATCACACTGAGTGGCCTAAGCAAGCATTTCTTGCAGCGCAACTCCAAGGTGTTCAAAAGGGGCACGCGGACGCATCGCTAGATACAGTGGGAGTGTGGCATGCACGCGATGTGGCACAAGACCGGCAATACATTGTCGGTGATGGTCAACGGTTGGCAGACGGGCAGCAAAATGGTTCTGGTGCTGCACACTAATAAGAACTTCAACTAGCAGAGGACCAATTGGATGATGCTCCAGTACCACCTCGGGGACCTGGAGCAAGAGAAGCAGCGGGAGCTGATCGTCTGCAAGATTTTCTATTAGACAAACACTAGGGCCAGGACTAAAAAGATAAGTTAGTTTGGTATTGGCACTTGTACTACCTGGTCGTCTGCAAGTGTTGGTATTGTTGTCAAGGATCTTTCAGTATGAACTTGGCATTTGCTTCCAACCATCATGTCGAGGGTCGACGTGGATATAAATCTGAATTATTTGTTTTGAAACGAATTTTCAGGCACCTGATCTTTATTTGATGGGTAGCATAAGCACCCGTTGTTCGAATTCAAAGTTTCTCCAAAAAATTTACATCTTCGAAGTACGCACGGGATCGATCCGGTTTCACGGGCTGATAGTTGGACACAGCACGTCAGAACTGGGCTATGGCATGCCAAGCCCAGCTGCAAATTGTTAAAAGAGAGGAGCGAGGGATTTGGGCCTTCCAGAACAGTTAAGTGTCGCGACCTCGATCGTGAAGTGCCTCCCATGGACTAAAAAAGTCCTAGTCGGTTATTATTAGTTGAAATATGTAAAATATTCCATAATAAAAAGAAATATGTAAAATGCAGTGAATTTAGTCCGGTTTCACTGAAAACCATCCTATTTGCATGAAATCCGTCCATGGAACCACAAGACGGCTGTCCATACGGAGCCTAACCATGCGGAACCAGCAGGTCCATGGCCGTGCGCAAGCAATGCATGCACTTATTATCACGAGGGAAAAATAATGCTGACGTCTGAGACGGTGAAACCCCTGAAATTTTCAATGTAGTCAATAAACGAGAGAATTCTGCAAGTACAGACTGATAACTGGGATCCGGCAGGTATATTGTTTTTTTAGGTAGGTCGGCCAAGTTTCAACTGGGCTGTAGACTGCCCACGCTTGGTTTTATTTTTAACAGGCCCAGCCCATGACGACAATGGGGCACAAAGATCCAGCAAGAATCAACTGGCCTCTGGCCCGTCAGCCTTAGTTATATTTTCTCTTAGAACATCCACAGGCAGTTTTTTTACCGAAGAAAACACAAAGCTCAGTTCTATTTTCCTCTTGAAATGCTATGTCCTACTTCCGTTTCTAATCTCTACCTATAGTTTTACTAGTTCATATACATGTATTATTATATTGAAAATACGTAAAGTTCCCTTTTTCATCTTTACATCCTTTTTTTCCTCCCAGCGCTGATTTTTTTACCACTGGTTTTCCCTAAAACCAACTCAATTGTCCCACTTCTTATTAGCTTACAAAAATAAAACAATATTTTATTTGGCAAATCAATAAGTTCTTAAAAGATAAATGTTTATCATTTCTATATTAAAACTGTTCGGACTCTATCAAAATATGCAAAATTAGGTTGAACTTTTTGACCATGGTCTTGGGCAGAAAATGGGCTGTAATAAATTCCTTAAGAGTTAGCAAATGGCCTGCAAATTATTTAAAAAATAGCAAATGGGCTCTATTTTATCTGCCATAGATTTGGAGGCTGACTTGTGGGCCTACTAGGTTCATGCATACACAAGGTTTCTGGAAAAAAGAAACTTAGTCAACAATCGACTCTACCAGCATCATACCGTTAGATGTCAATTCAACGGCAATCGTGCTTCTTCAGTCTCTGATCTTCCTGCTCCAGCCGCCCAAACCAGCGCTAGCAGAATCGCCTGCTCCCGCCTCCCGTGGCCGGCTGTGCCACCGGGCAGGCCTCACGGCCCGACCATACTTGCATCCCTGGCCTGGCCATCCCTCTACTCACCCACACCTCCTGTTATTCTCCGGCGACAGCAACCTCACACTTCAGCCGAACCAGTAAACCCTCGTACCCACTCCACGTGGGAAACAACTACTGAGTCTTCCGCGGCTTCGGGTCGTTCCCTTACTTGCCCTCGCCTCGTCCATCGCCTTGGTGTTCTCGGCACGACGTGGTCAACGAACGACATCCATCAAAAGAGGACTGTACGTGGAGAGGCTAACAGTTGGGTCCATGGCCACACGCAAGGAAGTGCCTCCTTTTTTTTGCGAGTAGGAAGTGTCTCCTTATTACGCGCAAAATAATGATTCCTCCTCCTGACAGCAGGGACCCATCACAAGGGCCTCTGTATTTCGTGAAAAAAAATATTCCCCTCGCTGACAGCTCAAATCCACCATGTAACGCCCCGGACATACCCGCCGGTGGTCGTTACTTGTAACATTCCAAATTTTCAATTTGGAATATTATACATTAGATCATCATGCATAACATATTTTATTGCATTTTGTTTTGCGATCCTAGAAATTCTACGCAACTCAAGGACCCACGGAGAGAGTTGGGGATTTCATTATTTCCATATTTGGGTTTTCTCAAATTTTGAAAATAGGATCATTTGTTTTAATTATTTTCTCTCCGAAAATATTTCATATCAAATATATGAGAGGGGATAAAATGACTTCTCCACAAATAATGAAATATTGGAGGAAAAATATTAAAAACAAATATTTGATTTTATTTGGGTTTTATTTGATTTTATTTGAATTAGGAAAAATATGCGTTTTTCAAAATTGCATTTTAGGCCCAAATAAATGTTCATCTTGTCCGGCTTATTTTTTGAGGACGGGGAAAATTTATTTCGGGATTTTTGGAGTCAGTTTAGTATTTCTTTTCTTTCTTTTTCTGCATGTCTGATTTAAAAAAAACCGACCTACCGGGCCGTGTCCGGCGAGGACTCTGGCCCGGCCGGCCTTTATAAGCCGGGAGGCCGCCCCGCCAGCCCAAGCCTCCCACCCCCGCTAAACCCTAGCGCCGCCGCTGCCGAACCGCCCCGCCGCCGTCGCCGCCCCTACCGCCCCGGAGCCGCCGCCGCCCCGATCCGCCGCCCCGCCGCCACCCGGAGCCCCGCCGCCAACCCCGCCCCGATCCGCCGTCCCGCCACCCGAGGTTGACCGCTGGCGCCGCCGGTTTTCTTCGGAAAACCGTGCGTGTTTTTTTAGAAAACCCCGGTTTATTTTTTTGTTATTAGATCAGATTTATTTTTTTCGGTTTAGCCTATTTCGCGGACGTTCGTCCGTACGTTCGTTTTAACGAACGGTTTTGATCGTTTAACCGCAGACAGCGAACGTTCATTCGTTAGCCTGTTCGTCGGTTTTTCTTTTCCTCGGATTTTCCGCGATTATTTTCGATCGCGATTTCAGATCTGTTTTTCGTTTTAGAATAACTTTTCGCTCGTTTATCGGAATGAGGCGATTCAAGCGCCTAGAGTTTCGTCTCGAAACCCTCTTTCTGTTTAACCAACTGAAACAAGTTTTTGCTACTGTAAAATTTGACTTAGGTCCAGATTAGTAAACGAAGCTTGTTTCTTTCGCCGTTTGAGTTTTGTTGCTTCGTTCGATTTGATTCTTTTTGCAAACCGGAGTTCTTAAGTTGAACTTTCTGGTTAGATCTTTTATTATGAGTTTTACCCGTGCACCCTTGCTTGATTGCTTATGTATGTATTGTTTGTTTGCGATAGAGTACCCGGAGTGCGAAGCGTGCTACTACGAGTCTCTAGGTTTCCCGGATCATCAGCAAGGCATGTAACACTTTGATCATACCTCTTTACCACCCAGTTTTATTGCATTAGATCAATCCTCAAACTATTGCATGATTAGGATCTGATTAAAATGTGGGTTTTGGGAAGTAGTTGAGGTAGTACCTATTGCCCTGTTTATTATCAAACCATTGGGAGTTACTTCTACGTTTGCTTATATTGCTATGCTATGCTCGTAGACGTGGATTGGGTTTGAGAGTTTTCCATGACAGATGTGAGATTGTTAATTAATGGTTCAACTTAAGGTGGTTACTTTAATTTACATCTGGGTGGATTGAGGCACCTGGAGAACCCAGTGTTGCCTGTATTTTTGGATATCCCAGAGTACCTGTACGATCATCCTATGGGCAGCCACCCAGACTCAAAGGGATCATGAGATTTTTCATGCTAGAAACTTCCGTGTGCAGCCACAAGCTATTATGGGCTCTAGCATAGTTGAGTAGGTTACATGACCTCTTGAAGAGGTGGGCTAGCAGATGTAGGGGAAAGTAGGTGTAACTGTCCACCCGGAGTAAAGAGTTATTGTTTCTGAAAGACTGTGTCTCGGTCATCCGTTTCTCAAACACCATGTAGTGCGATAAATCAAGCGGAGGCGATCGAGTCTTGTGGGGAAAAGTGCGCAAACCTCTGCAGAGTGTACAATCTAATTATGGTTAGCCGTGTCCCCGGTTATGGACATCTTGAGTATCTTGTTCTTGGATTATCATGTGAATCTCATCATCATGTTACTTAATTTAATTTGATTGGGTTAATCACGTTCTTAATTGGGATTGAGTTGGAGGTACCTTCTCAATGTTTAACAACCACCATGATAGTTAAATAAAATTTATTCCTTTGTGGTAGGGAAAATTGGATTTTCGCAAAACTGTAACCATAGAGCTTTCCACCAGCCAAATATGCATGTAGTGATAGCATTATTCTATTCATTACTCTCTATGTGTTACATTGCCGGCATTTTCCATGTGCTGACCCGTTTTCGGGCTGCAACATATCATGTTGCAGACTTTTCAGACGACGAGTAAGGTGCCATAGGTCGTGGTCTTATACTCAGTGATGTCGTTGGAGTTGATGGACTCACTTTATCTTCCAAAGCCTTCCGCTGTTATCGTTTTAGATGGCCTTAAGCCGTATTTATTGTATTAAGTTCTATTTTGAGACATTTGATGTAATAAGTGTGTGATTGCTACTCTGTATAAATCCTTTGAGTACTGTGCGTGTTAGCATTACCGATCCAGGGATGACACTGATGCACAGAGACTAGACTGTTTGAGGTCTGGTCGCTACAAAGATGGTATCAGAGCACACGCTGACTGTAGGACACGACCACTAAGCTAAAGCCTAGATTACTACTCTCTTCTCATTTCTGACTCCTCTCCTCTCTTCCACTCTTTTAGGATGGCGGATGTGAGGAACAAGTTCGCGCAACCGGATGAGGATACACCTTTTGGACGACACTTGAAGGAAGTTACTAAGTACCTGAACATCGGAATACCAAGCTTCACCGGAACCTACAACGCCACACTACCAGAAGAGGAGCGCTGGATGATTCAAGTTCAAGTTCCAGGAAGGACGTTCAAGCCAGTCACTGAGCCCATAGAGTTTTCCTTTGATGCACCAACCTGGAGTGTAGGAAAGAGCATGGCAGCCCACATCACCATGGGACGCATTGGAGAAGTGTAGCACAATGATCTCAAGGATACTATCTATCAGATTTGTGGGCGCCGAGACGAGCAATGGGAGATGACCAGTACCAGGAAGGATAGATCTATTGCAGCTTTCATTTAGGAGTTAAACCAGCACATTCATCGCCAGGAGAACCAGATGTGCGCAGACATGATAGAACTGAAGAAGGCAAAGACAAGGATCATGGAACTGGAGGAAGAACTCAAGGCTACACGCGAGGATTATATGGAGGAAATCGTCGCACTAGTGGAGAAGAATGGCGACCTGACAAAGAAGCTAGGAGTTTTCATGGGAGACCCAGCACCAGGAGGAGATGATGACGATTCTAGTTGCCCAGAGAACTACATCATCATCGACGACACCGACTCGGACCCTAGTGATGATGATTGGGAGGATGAAGCCGGAGCAGATATCATGGAGTCTTTGACTGAGCAATTTTTCTAGTAGACCACCAAATTAGTAGTAGTATTCCACCATGTAGTCCAAGCACTTTGTAACGATAGTTAGATCGATTGTATGCCTTGTTTGACTTGATTGGAGTGATATGATTGTGTTTGTCTCATGTGCATATGGGTAGTGTTTTCCCTCTAGACCTCATTCTATCCTATTCTCTCATCTTTTCTAAACCCATCAGATGCTTCCGAGACGCGACACCGGATTTGTTTTCCCACCGGAGATCACTCAATTGATTCAGCAGCAGAATGCCTTGATGCAAGTGCTAGTTCAGAACCAAGGCAGCAGCAACAACAACGACAACCCACCACCACCACCACCTGCTGATCACTTAGCCTGTTTTCTTAGGCTGAATCCGCCGGTGTTCTCCAGTAGCACCGAGCCGATTGTGGCAGATGATTGGCTCCACAAGGTTGGAAGGAAGCTGACCACTGCAGGATGCACAGATGCGGAGAGAGTGCGTTTTGCCACACATCAGCTTGATGGACCCGCAGCATCATGGTGGGAGAATTACATGGCCACTCACCCCATTGACACTGTCACATGGGACCAGTTTCAGCAAGCTTTCCGTACTGCCCACATTTCAGCAGGAGCTATGGCCATGAAGAAGCGTGAGTTTCGCAACTTACGCCAAGGAGGACGTACCGTTGGCCAATACGTGGAGGATTTCAATAAGTTAGCATGTTATGCCCCAGATGACGTTGCTACGGATGCAGCTAAGCAGGAGAAGTTTCTGGAAGGACTGAATGATGAGCTGAGCATGCAGTTGATGGTGGCAACTTTTAACAACTACCAGGAGTTGGTAGATAGAGCTCTCATGATTGAAGGGAAGCAGCAGCAGACTGAGAGTCGTAAGAGGAAGTATGGACAAGGAAAGTACAGTACAGGAGCTCACCAGAAGCCTCGTTTTACCCCGAACTCGGGAGGACACCTTCAGCATAACCATGGAGGTCACAATCACAATGCAGGGAGCTCGCACAATCATAGTGGCCCCAAGAATGGCAATGGGAATGGAGGAAGCAACGGACAAAACCGTACCAACCCATCAACCCCAGCCAAGAAGGATCTAAGCCACGTTACTTGTTTCAAGTGCCAGAAGATTGGACATTATGCCACTGATTGTCCGGAAGCTAAGAATGGAAATGGCAATGGAAGCTCGGGGAAGAAGCCGAACCCTTTCAACAGATGGCAAGTGAACCACGTTAATGTGGAGGAGGTTGAAGCAAAGCCTGATGCCGTAATAGGTAAGTTTTTGGTTAAGTCAATTACTACAATCGTTCTTTTTGATACTGGTGCATCGCATTCATACATATCAAGGGGATTTGTAGATAAGTTTAAGTTGCCCACCAAAGTTCTTAGAACACCTATGTAAGTAACCTCGCCAGGAGCAGAGTATATGGCAAGCCAAGGATGTTTTCAGATGCCATTGGCCATAGGTAGGCATGTTTTCCCCTCAGACCTAATAGTTTTGGAGTCGCAAGGTTTGGATGTGATTTTGGGAATGGATTGGCTATCGATGTATGGAGGAAACATCGATTGCGCCAGTAAGACGATTTTGCTTACTACCCCAGAAGGAAGAAGGATTAAGTATGTATCCCGGCATGTGCCGAAGAGGACTCAAGTGAATTCCTTATCAGGAGTTGTACAGGAGGAAGTGCCAGTGGTGAAGGATTTCCCTGACGTATTTCCAGAGGAGTTGCCTGGCATGCCACCGGATAGAGACATCGAGTTTTTGATTGAGCTTTTGCCAGGCACTGGGCCAATATCTAAGAGACCGTACAAGATGCCCGCTAAGGATTTGGAAGAAATTAAGAAGCAGATTAAGGAGTTACTGGATAAAGGATATATTCGCCCAAGTTCGTCACCTTGGGGATCACCCGTACTTCTAGTGGAGAAGAAAGATGGATTGTTGAGGATGGTTGTTGATTATCGTGGATTGAATGAGTAACAATCAAGAACAAGTACCCACTGCCGATGATCAATGATCTGTTTGACCGACTACAAGGAGCTAAAGTATTTTCCAAGATTGATTCGCGATAGGCTCAAGGTAGCCCAGTCCAGGCAGAAGAGTTATGCGGATTCTAAACGCAAGGAGACAGTTTACGAAGTCGGAGACAGAGTTTATCTTCGAGTATCACCACTTCGAGGAGTGAAGCGCTTTGGAGTTAAAGGAAAGTTAGCGCCACGTTTTGTAGGACCATACAAAGTTTTGGAGCGTATGGGAGAAGTTGCTTACAAGTTGGAATTGCCCGAAGGATTGTCGGGAGTTCACCATGTGTTCCATGTTTCTCAGCTGAAGAAGTGCCACGCAGAGATGGTTGAGATACCACTGAGAGATACAGTGCCACTGGAAGCGATTCAGTTGGATAGCGATTTGACCTATGAGGAGAAACCAGTCAAGATTCTCGAATATGCTAGCCGAGTCACCCGCAGCAAGGTTATCAAGTTTTGCAAAGTTCAGTGGAGTCACCATACCGAGGATGAGGCCACCCGGGAGCGAGAGGAAGATCTACGGAAGGACCACTCTCACCTATTTTCTAGCCAACCCGAATCTCGAGGGCGAGATTCATCTTAAGGGGGGTAGGTTTGTAACATCCCAAATTTTCAATTTGGAATGTTATACATTAGATCATCATGCATAACATATTTTATTTCATTTTGTTTTGCGATCCTAGAAATTCTACGCAACTCAAGGACCCACGGAGAGAGTTGGGGATTTCATTATTTTCATATTTGGGTTTTCTCAAATTTTGAAAATAGGATCATTTGTTTTAATTATTTTCTCTCCGAAAATATTTCATATCAAATATATGAGAGGGGATAAAATGACTTCTCCACAAATAATGAAATATTAGAGGAAAAATATTAAAAACAAATATCTGATTTTATTTGGGTTTTATTTGATTTTATTTGAATTAGGAAAAATATGCGTTTTTCAAAATTGCATTTTAGGCCCCAATAAATGTTCATCTTGTCCGGCTTATTTTTAGAGGATGGGGAAAATTTATTTCAGGATTTTTGGAGTCCGTTTGGTATTTCTTTTCTTACTTTTTCTGCACATCCGATTTAAAAAAACGAACCGACCTACCGGGCTGTGTCCGGCTAGGACTCTGGCCCGGCCGGCCTTTATAAGCCGCGAGGCCGCCCCGCCAGCCCAAGCCGCCCGTCCCCGCGAAACCCTAGCGCCGCCACCGCCAAACCGCCCCGCCGGCGCTGGTTTCGTGCCGCCGCCCCGCCGCCTGGAGCCGCCGCTGTCGCCGCCCCGGAGCCGCCACCCGGAGCCCCGCCGCCGACCCCGCCCGACGCCGGAGCCGTCCCCCGCCGCCGCCGTCCCGCCACCCGAGGTTGACCGCCGCCGCCGCCGGTTTTCTCCGGAAAACCGGGCGTGTTTTTTTTAGAAAACCCCGGTTTATTTTTTTATTAGATCGGTTTTATTTTTTTTGGTTTAGCCTATTTCGCGGACGTTCGTCCGTACGTTACTTTTAACGAACGGTTTTCGTCGTTTAACCGCCGACAGCGAACGTTCGTTCGTTAGCCTGTTCATCGGATTTTCTTTTCCTCGGATTTTCCGCGATTATTTTCGATCGCGATTTCAGATCTGTTTTTTGTTTTAGTATAACTTTTCGCTCGTTTATCGGAATCAGGCGATTCAAGCGCCTAGAGTTTCATCTTGAAACCCTCTTTCTGTTTAACAAACTCAAACAAGTTTTTGCTACTATAAAATTTGACTTAGGTCCAGATTAGTAAACAAAGCTTGTTTCTTTCGCCGTTTGAGTTCCGTTGCTTCGTTCGATTTGATTCTTTTTGCAAACCGGAGTTCTTAAGTTGAACTTTCTGGTTAGATCTTTTATTATGAGTTTTACCCGTGCACCCTTGCTTGATTGCTTATGTATGTATTGTTTATTTGTGATAGAGTACCCGGAGTGCGAAGCGTGCTACTACGAGTCTCTAGGTTTTATGGATCATCAGCAAGGCAAGTAACACTTTGATCATACCTCTTTACCACCCAGTTTTATTGCATTAGATCAATCCTCAAACTATTGCATGATTATGATCTGATTAAAATGTGGGTTTTGGGAAGTAGTTGAGGTAGTACCTATTGCCCTGTTTATTATCAAACCATTGGGAGTTACTTCTACGTTTGCTTATATTGCTATGCTATGCTCGTAGACGTGGATTGGGTTTGAGAGTTTTCCATGACAGATGTGAGATTGTTAATTAATGGTTCAACTTAAGGTGGTTACTTTAATTTACATCTGGGTGGATTGAGGCACCTGGAGAACCCAGTGTTGCCTGTATTTTTGGATATCCCAGAGTACCCGTACGATCATCCTATGGGCAGCCACCCAGACTCAAAGGGATCATGAGATTTTTCATGCTAGAAACTTCCGTGTGCAGCCACAAGCTATTATGGGCTCTAGCATAGTTGAGTAGGTTACATGACCTCTTGAAGAGGTGGGCTAGCAGATGTAGGGGAAAGTAGGTGTAACTGTCCACCCGGAGTAAAGAGTTATTGTTTCTGAAAGACTGTGTCTCGGTCATCCGTTTCTCAAACACCATGTAGTGCGAGAAATCAAGCGGAGGCGATCGAGTCTTGTGGGGAAAAGTGCGCAAACCTCTGCAGAGTGTACAATCTAATCATGGTTAGCCGTGTCCCCAGTTATGGACATCTTGAGTATCTAGCTCTTGGATTATCATGTGAATCTCATCATCATGTTACTTAATTTAATTTGATTGGGTTAATCACGTTCTTAATTGGGATTGAGTTGGTGGTACCTTCTCAATGTTTAACAACCACCATGATAGTTAAATAAAATGTATTCCTTTGTCGTAGGGAAAAATTGGCTTTTCGCAAAACTGTAACCATAGAGCTTTCCACCAGCCAAATATGCATGTAGTGATAGCATTATTCCGTTCGTTACTCTCTATGTGTTACATTGCCGGCATATTCCATGTGCTGACCCGTTTTCGGGCTGCACCATATCATGTTGCAGACTTTTCATACGACGAGTAAGGTGCCATAGGTCGTGGTCTTATACTCAATGATGACGTTGGAGTTGATGGACTCACTTTATCTTCCAAAGCCTTCCGCTGTTATCGTTTTAGATGGCCTTAAGCCGTATTTATTGTATTAAGTTCTCTTTTGAGACATTCGATGTAATAAGTGTGTGATTGCTACTCTGTGATAAATCCTTCGAGTACTGTGCGTGTCAGCATTACCGATCCAGGGATGACACTGATGCACAGAGACTAGACTGTTTGAGGTCTGGTCGCTACATTACTCCTGGCGGGATCTAGACTGGCCCGACATATGAATACTAGTCTTTTCTGCGCACTTTGTCCTCACTCGTGCGCACCCGGGAGCAACTTCCCGGTCGGTCACCCATCCTGAAACTACTCCAAGCTGAGCATGCTTAACTTTGGAGTACTTTCCGAATGGGCTCCCGGAAAAGAAGGAATTCCTTATTGATATGAGTAGTCTATCATCCCTAATAAGCCAGGCTATCACATACACCCCCACTCAAAGGAACCGACGTCCTCATCGGGCCACAGGAACATTCCCTCTTGGCACATACGTCTATGCATCCAGTCCGGTACATGTGTGATGCCGTGCGCCACGACGGGTCACAAACGTCATGAACAACATGACCACGCACTGCCCGCAAACATTCGTGTAACCACGAGGGTCGGCTCTGATACCAACTTGTCACGCCCAAGATGCGATTATATCCCAATCACGTGATGAATTCATGATTGGGGTACAACCTCATTTCGAGCGCATAGCAAAGTGGATATCATTACAACATAACATGTACTGAATAGATAAGAATACAAGATAAAGGCTTACACTCTCCACAAGCTACAGCATGAATACAATAGTTCATCAATACATAGCAATCATCATACATAAGAGCAGGATCTGACTACGGATGGAATCAAACGAAAACAAAGAATGACATCCACCCTACTAATCCCAGGATCCCGACTCGGAACCTAACCCTTGACCGAAGGAGAAGAACTCCAAAGCAAGCAAGCATCGCGCTCATGTCAAAGCATCCCTTTACATGTACCTGCAACTGTTGTTGTAGTAATCTGTGAGCCGCGAGGACTCAGCAATCCCATTACCATGGGTATCAAGACTAGCAAAGCTTAATGGGTATGGAATGGATAAGTGGTGAGGTTGCAGCAAGCACTAAGCATTGTATGGTGGCTAACTTACGAGTACAAGAATAAGATGAAAAGCTACGCAACGGTCGCAAACTAGTTGTCAGCGTTCTGGGAACGAGGGTCCCCAGACTTGCCTGCCTGCGACCCACGGCGTGGCTCCACCAGCGGCCCCGTACGGCCCATCTTCACTAGCAAACACTCAAGACCCTCGCGAGGGGCCAAGCCTCGCGAGGCGGACGACGCAAGACCTCCTCAAGGGCGGCCTCACCAGGCTGGCTCGCGAGGAGCGGAGAGATCAAGGCAAGGGGCACCTCGCGAGGTCCTTGTGACGCAAGCCATGACGACCGTGACCAGGCGGGCGCCAGCGCGCACAGTGTCCTCGTTTCCTCTTTGGTGCTAAAGAGGCAAGCGCAGGCGAGGAGTCCCAAGGCATCAGGCAAAGGTTTCCATATCGGTGCAACGAGACCAAGACCGGCATGACGGAGGTCACCGTGGAGCCCAAGACGGCGTCACCACCAGAGCCTTTGGCAGGCGAAGACTACTTTTGTCAGGATAACTTGTACTAGTTGTCCCCCTTCAAACTTGGCTGTTGTGGGATCCCTTCCCGCTCAATATTTGGGAAGAGGACCGGGGCCTCTATAAATAGGACTAGCCACCACCATATCAGGCAACTCACCTTGGATTGGGGCCATTCCATCCAAAGCCACCACCATAGACGAGGGGGATCATTCAGATCACCATTGACCACCAGCTCACCAAGCACAAGAACACCTCTCCTCAGGAGGTTGTTCTTCCCTTGTAACTATTCATCCTCAGCCCAAGAGGCAATCCACCACACCACACTGGAGTAGGGTATTACACCACAATGGTGGCCCGAACCAGTATAAATGTTGTGTCCCTTTGTTCTTTGGGTTCGTCGAGCTAGGTCGTGAGATCGTGGTGCGAGTGAGCTAGGGGGGAGAGATCTTCGTGCGCACCCAGTGTTCGAACCTCAAGGGTTTTGCCGAAGCCCATAATCCGACATTTGGCACGCCAGGTAGGGGTGCGCTGAAGCTTTCCTCTCATCGATCCGCGCTTCGCCACTTCACCAAGTTCATGGCCGACGCTCGCCGGGCCCGCGCTGAGCGCTGGGCCGCCCTCGCCGCCCGTGTCGCTCAGACAGCCCCTGTCGGCGGGCCTCCCCATCGTTCTCCGTCACCCGCCGCCAACGCCGCCACCGGTCCGGCGGGAAATGAGCAACAAGCGTCTTCTCTGCATCCCTCTGTGCGGCGGGATGGCTGAGGGAGTCCTGGATTAGGGGGTCCTCGGACAGCCGGACTATATCCTTTCACCGGACTGTTGGACTATGAAGATACAAGATTGAAGACTTCGACCCGTGTCCGGATGGGACTCTCCTTGGCTTGGAAGGCAAGCTTGGCAATACAGATATGTAGCTCTCCTCCCTTGTAACCGACTCTGTGTAACCCTAGCCCCCTCCGGTGTCTATATAAACCAGAGGGTTTAGTCCGTAGGACAACAACAATCATACCATAGGCTAGCTTCTAGGGTTTAGCCTCTACGATCTCGTGGTAGATCAACTCTTGTAATACTCATATCATCAAGATCAATCAAGTAGGAAGTAGGGTATTACCTCCATCGAGAGGGCCCAAACCTGGGTAAACATTGTGTCCCCCGCCTCCTGTTACCATCCGCCTTAGACGCACAGTTCGTGACCCCCTACCCGAGATCCGCCGGTTTTGACACCGACAATGGTGCTTTCATTGAGAGTTCCACTGTGCCGTCACCGTAAGGCTTGATGGCTCCTTCAATCATCGGCAACGATGCGATCCAGGGTGAGGTTTTCCTCCCCGGACAGATCTTCGTATTCGGCGGCATCGCACTGCGGGCCAACTCGCTTGGCCATCTGGAGGAGATCGAGAGCTACGCCCCTGGCCATCAGGTCAGGTTCGGAAACTTGAATTATACCGCCGACATCCGCGGAGACTTGATCTTCGACGGGTTCGAACCCATGTCGGGTGCGCCGCACAATCACGACGAGCATGACGTAACTCTGCCGTCGGACAGTGTCCGGGAGATCACACCTGCAACTACTCTGGCCCTCAGTCTGGAACAAATTGCACCATCCGAGGATGGGTGGATAGACCCCACCATGGAGACCACACTCTCAGTGGCGATAGAGCCGAATACAGACTTCACCCCTTACGAGAGCCGTGTTGCCGAACCATTGGATTCGTGCCCAGCCACGGGCTCCGAGCCGCCTGCGTCCGTGCCTATCGAATCCGATTGGGTACCGATCATGGAGTTTACCTCCGCGGATATCTTTCAGCATTCGCCTTTTGGTGATGTGCTAAATTCATTAAGGTCTCTCTCCTTGTCAGGAGAACCTTGGCCGAACTGTGTCCGGCTAGAATGGGATGCGGACGACGAAGAAATTCGCTCCCCACCCACCACCCACTTAGTAGCCACTGTCGTTGATTTAACCGACATGCTCGACTTCGACTCCGAAGACATGGACGGTATGGATGACGATGCAGGAGACGAACAGGAACCACCGACCACAGGGCGCTAGACCACCACCTCATCATATGATATATACATGGTGGATACCCCCAAAGAAGGCGATGGCGATAAGACAGTGGAGGATGACCCCTCCAAGAAGCAACCCAAGCATCGACATCAGCGGCGCCGCTCTAAGTCCCGCCATAGCAAAAGTAGTGATACCGGCACAAGAGACAATAACACTCCGGATAGTGCCGAAGACGACGACAATCCCCTCTAGCCAGATTTAGAGCGGGAGGATGAACAAGCTAGCCCTCCAGAACAGGCAGCAGATGGAGAAACGGAGGATGACAATTACATGCCTCTCTCCGAAGACGAGGTGAGCCTCAGCGGCGAAGAATTTATCGTGCCTGAGGATCCCGTCGAGCAGGAGTGCTTGAAGCGCCGGCTTATAGCCACAGCAAATAGCCTGAAGAAAAAGCAACAACAGCTTCGAGCTGATCAAGATTTGCTAGCAGACAGATGGACCGAAGTCCTTGCGGCCGAGGAATACGAACTCGAACGCCCCTCCAAGAGTTACCCAAAGCGCAGGTTGCTACCCCGACACGAGGAGGAAGCATTGAAACCTACATCACCAGCGTACGATGCGGCTGATCGGCCACCTCGTGGCCGAGACAGAGAGGCATTTCAGCCTGAAGTTCAGCCTGCACCCCGCCGCCACTCAAACAAAAATACCAAGGCCCGGGGCAACACGCGGGACCTGCGAGATGTATTGGAAAACAAGGCAAAACATGCAAGATCGATCTACCGATCACGGGGGCGCGCACCAACACGGGACGATGACCGTCACGGCGGATACACTTAAAGTAAATCCGGCCGGGCCGAATACAGCAGACAAGACTCATATGAACTGTGTTGTGATATAGCCCGGCACAGAGGCGCCGCACACCCCTATGCTTCACTGATGAAGTAATGGATCACGAATGCCCAGAGGGTTTTAAACCTGTAAATATTGAATCATATGATGGTACAACAGATCCCACGGTATGGATCGAGGATTTCCTCCTCCACATCCACATGGCTCGCGGTGATGATCTACATGCCATCAAGTACCTCCCACTAAAACTCAAAGGACCAGCTCAGCATTGGCTGAATAGCTTGCCAGCAGACTCCGTTGGCAGTTGGGAGGATTTGGAAGATGCATTCCTTGACAACTTCCAGGGCACTTATGTGCGACCACCGGATGCTGATGACTTGAGCCATATAACTCAGCAGCCAGGGGAATCGGCCAGGCAATTCTGGACACAGTTCCTAACTAAGAAAAACCAAATTGTCGACTGTCCGGATGCAGAGGCCTTAGCGGCATTTAAGCATAACATCCGTGACGAGTGGCTCGCCCGGCACCTCGGCCAGGAGAAGCCGAAGTCTATGGCAACCCTCACGACACTCATGACCCGCTTTTGCACGGGCGAGGATAGCTGGCTGGCTCGCAGCAACAACACATCAAAGAATCCGGGTACTTCAGATACCAAAGATAATAACGGCAGACCACGTCGTAACAGACATAAGCGCCGCAACAACGGCGATAACGCCGAAGATACGGTAGTCAATGCCGGATTCAGTGGCTCTAAATCCGGTCAGCGGAAAAAGCCATTCAAAAGAAGTACTCCGGGCCCGTCCAGTTTGGACTGCATACTCAATCGCTCGTGTCAAATTCACGGCACCCCTGACAAGCCAGCCAACCACACCAACAGAGAATGCTGGGTGTTCAAGTAGGCCGGCAAACTGAACGCTGAAAACAAGGACAAGGGGCTGCATAGCGATGAAGAGGAGGAGCCCCGGC
Organism: Aegilops tauschii subsp. strangulata; assembly: GCF_002575655.3. Lineage (NCBI taxonomy): Eukaryota > Viridiplantae > Streptophyta > Magnoliopsida > Poales > Poaceae > Aegilops > Aegilops tauschii. Next base: position 327,776,696 of record NC_053041.3, on the reverse strand, counting down.
CGCCGAACATGGGAGGACAGAAGAGGTTCCCCCCACAAGTGAAAACGGTGAACATGATATACGCAACCCACATTCCCAAGAGGGAACGGAAGCGTGCACTAAGGGACGTCTATGCGATGGATCCAGTCGCCCCAAAGTTCAACCCATGGTCCTCTTGTCCGATCACCTTCGATCGCAGGGACCACCCCACTAGTATCCGACATGGCGGATCTGCCGCATTGGTCCTTGACCCCATCATCGACGGATTTCACCTCACTTGAGTCCTCATGGACGGCGGCAGCAGCCTGAACCTGCTCTATCAGGATACAGTGCGCAAAATGGGTATAGACCCCTCGAGGATCAAACCCACTAAAACCACCTTTAAAGGTGTTATCCCAGGTGTAGAGGCCCATTGCACGGGCTCAATCACACCGAAAGTGGTCTTCGGATCTCCGGACAACTTCCGAAGCGAAGAGTTAATCTTCGATATCATCCCGTTCCGCAGTGGCTATCACGCACTGCTCGGGCAAACCGCATTTGCCAGATTCAATGCCGTACCGCATTATGCATGCCTCAAGCTCAAAATGCCAGGACCTCATGGGGTTATAACAGTCAATGGAAACACAGAACGCTCGCTCCGCATGGAGGAGCACACTGCGGCCCTCGCAGCTGAGGCACAAAGCAGCTTTCTAAGGCAAACCGCCAATTCGGCGATAAAGCCCCTGGACACCTTCAAGCGAGTCCGGAGTAACCTGCAAAAGGATCGCCTGGCACATTCAGAGCTTGCCTAGCAATTCGGCCCCCGTCCTAGTCCTAGTCAAGCGACGAAATCTGTGCCGCGCGTACATAATTACGCACTGAAAATACCATGGGCATAAACGGGGGCACGACCAAGGCACGTCCCACAATGCGGCTCAACCGCCCCAGGGCCTGTATACCTTTATCATTTCCTCTCTTTCAGGACCTTACTCTCTAGAAGCCCTTTCCGGCAGCCTGATTGCTGGAGACATTACGGGAAGGAACAACCAAGGAAGCAAGAAGCTAAGACGTACGAGGGAATCCCCAGGTGGTCTCTGATAACAATCGAAGTACCCGTTTTTTAATACCCATACGCAGCTTGCCCTTGGATAGGACATGTCAAATAGTCCTATTTTTTTGCTTATTGCACTACTTGTATCAGTACGCTTCGACGTATTATTTAAGTAACAATGCATAGCATTAGTCTATTATTGCATTACCCTTCTTTTTTCTTGTCTGTTTATTTACGACAACTTGCACCCGTACATTCTGGTACGACCAGTATGCCAGGGGCCTCAGTATACCCCATAATACGGCGTGAGAAGTCTGAACACTTTCGACAGTGCGGCACCCCAAACTTATAGCATTATATGCATCAGCTCCGAATCATGTCTTGGGTCAATAGTTGGGTTTTCCCGGCTCCCATGTTTTGGTACCTTACGTTCCGCAATATCGGCTAAGGTAGCGCTGGGAGAACTACTACGATTGTGTCCCGGTTCTTCCGGACGAGCACCTCAGTAGAGAAAGCCGAAAACTGACTGTCATGATAAGGCGAGAGCTGGTCGCTGTTCGAGAGGTCTCAAGTCCTTAAAGACTTTTTCTGCTTCGGGCGAGGAGTCGGCCTTGCCCGACTTAGGCATATATAGCGCCCCAAATTCGGCCTTCCGAATACTAGGGGCTTCGCCAAAATTTAAAATTGTAGACTTCTATGGCTAAGTGAGAGTGATAAAGCCTTATAGTCCCATTGACTGGTTCGTTGTGCTGAACACCTCCCTCGAAGGACCCAAAATTGGGATAAAGAGTGCTCAGGTTTATCCCGAACACCTCAGTACTAGTTACATGGGGGCGGAAGCCGACGACTGGCCAACTCTCAAATTTTATAAATCGCCGCACAGAAGGTAATATTTTAAATTCAAAAGTGTTGCATAGCGCAAATGAACTCGTTTCACATTATAGGATCACATGAGTACGTTCATTCAAATATTACATCTTTAGCACATTCCTCCGCCACAAGTCGGGAACCCTTCAGGACACTGTCATAATACATTTCGGGGTGGCAATGCTCCTTGCCTTCCGGCGAACCCTCCTTCACCAGCTTTACGGCGTCCAGCTTTGCCCAGTGCACCTTCGCCCGGGCAAAAGCCCTGCGCGCACCCTCGATGCAGACGGACCGCTTTATGACTTCAAGCCGTGGGCAGGCATTCACAAGCCGCTTCACCAGACCGAAGTAGCTGTCAAGCAGGGGATCGCCAGGCCAAATCCGGACTACAAGACCCTTCATGGCCTGTTCGGCCGCCTTGTGGAGCTCGACCAGTTGCTTCAGCTGGTCGCTCAAAGGCATTGGGTGTTCGGTCCCAGTATACTGAGCCCAGAACAACTTCTCCGTTGAGCTCCCCTCCTCACCCTGGTAAAACTCTGTGGCATCCAACACACTGCGGGGAAGATCTGCGAACACTCCTAGAGAGCTCCGAACTCGGGTAAGTAAAAGGAAAGTTACCTTCACATGCCCGCTTTGCATAATGAATGCCTTACCCGCTGCTATCTTCTTCACCGCCTCAATCTCCTGGAGGGCCTTGTGGGCTTCAGCCTTGGCGTTTTGTGCGCTTTCAAGGGCCTTCGCAAGCTCGGACTCTCGCGTCTTAGAGTCAAGCTCCAAGGACTCGTGTTTTTTGGCGAGAGCCTGGAACTCTTGCTGCACCTCGCCTACCCGGGCTTCTTGCTTTTCTCGCTCAATATGCTCCTGGGCCGCTTTGTCTTCGGCCTCGGACAGCGCCTTCTTCAGGGTCGCCACTTCGGTCGTGGCCCCTGGCAAATTCATGATGATCCTATTATTTTACAACCAAATTTCTTTTTAATACATAGACAGGGTATCGCTTACCTTTGTTCTCTTCGAGCTGCCTCTTGGTAAGGCCGAGCTCTTCCTTGGACCGCTCAAGGTCCTGCATCAGTGCAGCGACCTCCGTAGTGCATGCGGCAGCGGCCAGCAGTGAAGCCTGCATATGCACATAGACATATTCTGATTAGACTCCTGAGTCATTATTTGATCCTCTATTCGGCCTTTCTTCGCGAACGCCAACAGAGCATCAGGGGCTACTGTCTATGCGGTAATATTTTCCTATAATTGGATTACTTACCTGAAAGCCTGTTAGGAGGCTGGCACAAGCTTCAGTTAGTCCGCTTTTGGCGGACTGAACCTTCTCGATCACCGCACTCATGATAGTGCGGTGCTCTTCGTCGATGGAAGCGCCGCGAAGCGCTTCCAGCAAGTTGTCTGGTGCCTCTGGATGGACAGAGGCCACCGGCACGGCGGCTTGCCCCTCTTAACGGGGGGTCGCCTGACAGAGTCCGAAACCACTGGAGGTTCCGGCGCAGTGTTCGGCTGGAGGCCGAACTCGGAGCCCGTGGGAGTCTTGCTCCCTTTGCGCCCAGGGTCCGGAATATCGCCTTGAGGCGCCTCCAGGACTGCCTCCCCTCGGCTCGGTGCCCTTTGAGACAACACCTCAACGTTGTCCGTAGGGCGAGGGGTGGAGGCGGTCGGAAGTGAATCGCTATTCATATCCGACGGGTCCAAAGAACCATCCGACGAAGATACGTCGATACGGGCTCGGGACGGACTGCATAATCATGTTCGGCGTGATGAGAAGTAGTGCAATAAAAACATACCATGAATTACTATGGTATCCGGATACTTACGACTTCGCCAGGGGCTTGTCCCTGGGCAACCACTTGTCGCGCTGTAGGCGGCCGTCGTGGAGCAGTCCGGAAGGAGGGTCCTTCCCTTCTTGGACCCTTCGGCCTCCCCGGTTGGGGTGGCCTTCCTTTTCTTGTCTCCCCCGGCTGGGGGGGAGAACTTTCCTCTTCCTCCTCCTCGTTTTCGTGGGAGGAGTGCGCCTCGGAGTTTTCGGACGATGAGTCCAATATAACCTTGCGCCGGAGACCCTTTCGGGTCCCCGTGGCCTTCTTCACCGGCACCTTGTAAGGCGCCGGGACCAGCATCTCCGTTAGGAGAGCATTTGCTGGATCCTTAGTCAGGGGGGCTGGGCAATCAATCTGCTGCGCTGTCTCTACCCAGTCCTGTTAATGGCATGGAGGCTTAGATCCCGCACATGATTAAACTGGGGAAAATAAACATCCTGTGAGATATAAAAAACTTACCGGATTGGCATGGCACTTTGCGCTGAGTCCGCGGTCCTCGGTAAGGGGAGGAGGTACCTTGGCGCCCTTGAACAGCACCTTCCAGACGTCCTTGTGCGTCATGTCGAAGAGCTCTCGCAGCGTCTGGTGCTCGGCCGGGTCGAACTCCCACAAATTGAATGCCCGTCGTTGACACGGGAGGATCCGGCGGAAGAGCATGACCTAGACCACGTTGACAAGCTTGATTTTCTTGCTCATCATGTTTCTGATGCATTTCTGGAGTCCGGTCAGCTCCACCGATGAACCCCAGGACAGGCCCTTCTCCTTCCAGGAGGTGAGCCGCGTGGGGATTCTGGATCGGAATTCGGTGCCGTCACCCAGTTGGTGTCGCGCGGCTCAGTGATGTAGAACCACCCCGAATGCCACCCCTTTATGGTCTCCACATGGGAGCCTTCGAGCCAGGTGACATTAGGCATTTTGCCCACCGTGGCGCCTCCGCACTCCGCTTGTTGGCCGACCACCACCTTCGGCTTAACATTGAAGGTCTTCAGCCACAGGCCGAAGTGGGGCCTGATGCGGAGGAAGGCCTCGCACACGACGATAAACGCCGAGATGTTGAGGATGAAATTGGGGGCCAGATCGTGAAAGTCCAGCCCGTAGTAGAACATGAGCCCGCGGACAAATGGGTGGAGTGGAAATCCCCATCCGCAGACAAAGTGGGTAAGGAAAACCACCCTCTCATGGGGTTCGGGCGTAGGGATGATCTACCCCGCATCTGGCAGCCGGTGTGGGATGTCCGTGGCCAGATATCCGGCTCCCCGTAGCTTTGTGATGTTCTCCTCCGTGACGGAGGAGACCATCCACTTGCCTCCCGCTCCGGACATGCTTGGAGTGGTTTGAGGGGAAGAACGCGAACTTGGGTAATGGAGCTCGAGTGCGCAAGAATGGATGAGCAAGGAGGAAGAAGGCGTGGGTAAAAAGAGGAATCCTTGTCCCTTTATAGGGGCGAAGGAAACTATATGCCTCCCCACCTGCCTAGTAAAACTCGCTTATTCCCCAAGCACCGTAATTGATGGCGTGGTTGGGTTACCCACATCCGTATTGATGAGAATCCCGCGATAAGGGGACACGATCTCTGCTTCGACAAGACGTGCCGAGAAAACCGCCTCGCAATCCAGCGGCTCCTCCAAGCCCTTCTCGTAGAGTGACCGCACCGCCATGCGAGACCTCTCCTCGAGGAGCTTGAAGGCCACGCGGTCCTCAGCTAGGACCTTCGCCTTGGCTTCAAGCTCGGCCTTTTCCGCCTTCAGCTTCTGCTCTAGCTCCTCCAACCGGCTGTGCTCCATGGCCTGCGCCTTCTCCAACTGCTCCAGCTCGGCACCGCGATCCCTGACGGCGTCCTCTCGGGCCTTCATCTTCTCCTCCTCCGCCTTGCGGCCTCGGGCTTCCTTCGCATGCTCCCTCCGCATGGTCTCCTGCTCGGCCTCCAGCAACTAGCAGCGGTCATGGGCGGCTCCGACATCCTTCAGCGCCACCTCGCGGGCTACCGCAGCTTGGGTGACGGCGTCCCTGTCCTTCTCGGAGTCCACAGCAGCCTGGCTCAGCGCTGCCCGGATGGCCACATCGAAATGGAGCCAGCCAGAGACCAGCTCCAGGCGCCCGGCCACCAAGCGAGGGCCAGCGCCCCAAAGGTCCTCTCGCAGCAGGGTCATCGCAGAAAGAGCGCGCTCTAGAGCGTCAGGGGAGGCGGAAGGACCCGGAGATAGTAGTACGGCAGAAGGGGGAAGAGGCGACGTCGTCACCATGGCTTGGGAGGCCGGAAGCTCCTAAGCTTGGGGGACCTCGTCGAGGAGGGGGGGGCGGGCGTTGGCACCTCCGGAGCCAGCGGGGCCACGGGGGTTGACTCCTCCCGAGGATGCTCCCCCAAGCCTCGCAAGGATGATCGGGCCGGAGAAGCGCGAGCACCGTCGCTGCCCTTATCCATGGAGAGGGGTGTGGCCGCCGTAGGCGGTCTGGTCCCGAGCAGTACCACGTCTTCCTCCTTCCTCTTCTTCGCTGCGGGCGTCGGCCTAATTGCACAACGGAGAAGCGTCAAGGATAAGCAACAGAAGCAAGAACAAGGCAGGACAAGAACACTTACTGGTCTACCGCGGTGTAGTCCCTCCACTTCTTAAGCTTGAAGCCTGAGAGCCTCGCAGCCTGAGGCGCAGGCGCGCGGGCTCCAGGAGCGGAAGAGGGGGCAGCAGATGGGCCGGAAGCAGCTCCAGGCGGTGTTAGGGCTGGAGCGTCATCTCGGGAGATCAGCGCTGCCTTGCCCCTCGTCGGAACTGCGGTCGGCGACCCTTGTGGGGGCTGGCCCTGGACACCGTGGCGCCCCCAGCTGTGGGCTGTTCTTTTCCTCTCCAGGCGGGCATCAGCATCATCGTCATCGTCAGGAAGGGAGCGGAGGATGTCGGCCTTGCGTGGGGGAGAGGTTTCTCCTGTCTCCTCGCGGGTCGCCTCCGAGTCGCGCTCCTCCTCCTCCTCTCCCTCCTCGCGGGACTCGCCCGAAGATACGTCCACCGGTGCCGTTACCACTGGGGCCCCGGAGGGCGCCGGCGGCACTAGCCCGCGCCCATCAAAGGTGGGCATGACGGCCGCGGCCTGCGCCCCGTCCTTGCGAAGGAACAGGGGAACGAAGGCACTTGGCGGATACTCCTGGTCGTCCCCAACCAGGAGGCGGAGAGCCATGGCCAGCTCTTCTTCAGACAAGGCCTCCGAGCTCAAGCAAAGCTTATCTTCCTCGCCCCCAAACATCCATAAGGGGCGTGAGCGCGCCTGGAGCAGAGCCACACGCAGCATCAGATATTCCCTTAGGAGCATGGCCCCCGTCAGCTTCGCCGCCTTCACGTTGCCCGGCTTCAGGTCGGCGGTCATCTTCTCCAGCACCTGCTTCGCCCGGTTGTCAGTAAGCTTCGCGCAGAGCCACCCTTCGTTGGACTGGGGCATCTCCATCGGCAGCGTCAACCGTGGGTGGGCGCACTTGGCATCCATCATGACCCACTTGCTCCTGAAGCCCTCGGCCTTCTTTCCGGCCTTTGAGATCGTGTTGGCCTTGCCGGCAGCGACGAAGTTGGCACACCCTGAGGTGTGGCCGTCATTGATCCGGAGGAAGAAGAAGTGGTGCGGCAAGGCCACGGACGGGATGACCCCGACGTACGCCTCACAGTAGAAGGCGAAGATCGACGGGGGAAGGACAAAGTTGGGATTAAGATGGAGGGCCTGCAGCTTGTAATGGCTGAGGACGGCGTAGAAGAAGTCGGAGAAGGGAGGAACCAGCCCAGCAACAATGCTGCTCATAAGGGGTAGAAGGTGCTGCCCTGAGCCTCCGGCTCGGCGGATCCAGCCCGGAGCTCAGTCTTCCCCTTCTCGTTGTTCTCCCCCGCCGTCAGCAAACGCGTGGCGGCGAGGTTCTTCTCTGAGACATTGGGCGCATCCAGGGCCGACTCGTACCAGGCGGGCGGCGAAGCAGCCTTGACCTTTCGGGGCGCCATTGGTCGCTGGCTCGGAAGGGAATTGGAGCATCTGGAGATTTCGGAAGCAAGGAGCGAGAAAGGGGATCTGGAGCAAGACGAAGGAAGGCAATGAAGACAAATACAGCCCGCGCCGGCCTTTTTGTCAGTCGGGCAGTTGCCGAGGCAGAATGGCGAGCGGAGACGCCCACGTTCAATCAATCGCCACGCGTCAAGCGGGCCCGCAGGCTGTTGGGGCCTGCGGCACTCCGCACTTGCCCCTTGGCTTCGCCTCGAAGCCAAGTCCGAGCGCGCCTTGGGCCCGGGGGCTACTGTCGGCGTTCTGGGAACGGGGGTGTCGGTGTCAAAACCGGCGGATCTCGGGTAGGGGGTCCCGAACTGTGTGTCTAAGGTCGATGGTTGCAGGAGACGGGGGACACAATGTTTACCCAGGTTTGGCCCCTCTCTATGGAGGTAATACCCTACTTCCTGCTTGATTAATATTGATGAATATGAGTGTTACAAGAGTTGATCTACCACGAGATCGTAATGGCTAAACCCTAGAAGTCTAGCCTGTATGACTATGGTAATGAGTATATCCTATCCGGACTACGCCCTCCGGTTTATATAGACACCGGAGGGATCTAGGATTACATAGAGTCGGTTACATAGGAAGGAATCTTCATAGTTGATTGCCAAGCTTGCCTTCCACGCCAAGGAGAGTCCAATCCAGACACGGGTGCAATCTTTGGCCTTCGTGTCTTCACAGCCCATCAGTCCAGCCCATGGATAACAGGCTGGACGCCCGAGGACCCCTTAGTCCAGGACTCCCTCAGTAGCCCCTGAACCTGGCTTCAATGACGAGGAGTCCGGCGTGCAGATTGCCTTCGGCATTGCAAGGCGGGTTCCCCTTTCCGAACTCCAAGATAGTCTTCAGATGTAATGATTGTATCCAGACCTGTGTACACAACTGCAGAGGATATAATATTTCACGAGTCCAATCCGTTGACAACTTTTTGGTAATATGACATCACGCCTGCTCGGCCATTATTTTCGAACCGTTAGCTAGCCCGCCGTCCCACGTCCCAAGACGTGGTTTTATTAGCATGTCCTATCCCAGCGGAGATCGTGTCTCCCCTTTTTTAAAAGGATTCTTATCAACCCAGACGTGGGTAACCCAACCGTCGCTTGGGTACAACTCCTAGGGAATAGGAAAGTTTGAGGCCTAGGAGGAGCCGTTCGATATTCGCGGCCTTTATATAGGGGTACAGACCCGTCTTTTTCTTTTACGATTGCTTCTTCCTCAACCCCTGCTACCCCAAGTTCCAACACTCGGGTTCAAATCACCACAAGCTCCAATCATGTCCGGATCCAGCCGTCAAGGCCGGTGGGTGGCTTATTTTGTCACGGAGTGAGATATTGCAAAGCTTCGGGTGAGGTAGCTGACCGCAGAAATCCTTCATCGGCTTCCTGCCGAGGGGCAGGTTATTCCCACCCCCAGACCCGGCGAGAGGGTCGTGTTCGTGTCCCACTTCCTCCGTGGGTTAGGGTTTGTGCTTAACCCCTTCGTCCCAGGGCTCATGTTCTACTATGGGCTAGATTTACACGATCTGGCCCCGGACTCTATTCTTCTTATCTCGGCGTTTATCGTCACGTGCGAAGCCTTCCTCCGAACTCCTCCGCACTTCGGCTTATGGCTCCAGACCTTCAATGTGAAGCCGCAAGTGATAGAGGGGAAGCAGGCAGAGTGCGGTGGAGCCATAGTGAGCGAGCTTGCTAGTGCTGTTTGGTTGAAATGATCTTTTGCCAAATCTTTTGACTTATGGCAGCAGGGGTGGTTCTACATCACCGAGCCCCGTGGCTCCAAGTGGGCAACTGCGCCCGAATTTCGATACAGCCCCCCAATTCAGCTGGCACCATGGATTAATAAGGGGTTGGAATGGGGACCAACGGACAAGGTGCGGACTTTGCAAAGTCGCATCTGAAGCCTCATTGAGAGGGGCATCAATGTCGTCAATGTTGTTCAAGTAATGCTGGTCCGCCGGACCCTGCCGTGCCAGCGACGGCCTCTCCGCATGTGGGAGTTCAATCCAGAAGGGCCGCAGATTCTTCAGCACTTCTTCAGCACTACGCACGAAGGAATGTGGAAATTATTTTTTGGGAAACAAAAGCAATGGTCGGACACCACCGAAGATATAGGCCTCGACTGCAACCATCTGGACACCCCGGTAAGTACCCGTTCGTCAAACACCTTATACTCGGATACACAGTGGCAAGACACTGACCGAATCATCCTTTTTCAGGACTGGATAAAGAAAGTGGAACGGATTAGGTGTCCAGCTCCCCTTTCCGAAGACTCAGCCAGTCCTATGTTAACAAGGATGCTGGCCCCAGCACCATACCAGGAGCCGGCAAGGGAGGGTAAAGAGGAGAGTGAGAAGACCCAAGATGACCTTTGTCCCGGGGGCGAGTCGGATACTGAGTCCGGAGAAATCGACCTTTCCTTGCCTGAAGATAGAGGCGAAAGAGGAGCCAGCATCCCTTCTACGAATAGGAGGAAAAGGGCCGCCTCCGAAGGCCGAGAGGGGCGATCCCCCAAAAGGGGCAAGATGCCACCGTTGAGCGGCTTGGGTTTGGAAAGCGACACCGTTGAACAGCTTCAACAAGGGGACAAGCCCTCGGCCAAACCGTAAGTGAATCCGGAATACTTTGACAGCGTCCCACTCCTTTGCCGTTACAGAAGATATACGTAACGCACCCGCGCATTTTTACAGGTCGGCACAGAGTGTTTCTGGGCAATCCTCTTCTTCGGGAGGTCTCTCCCAGAGATGATGGAGAGCGAGACGCCTCCCTCAACCTCCTCACCCAATAAGGCGGACGATTCTGAAGTGTCATCGCGGAGGGTTCTTCTTGATCAACAAGTCACGCAGGGGATAAAAGAGGCAGTACCCGAAGGTGGATCTCTGACCATCCGAGATTCCGGGGCTGATAATAAAGGCCCCGGACTGTTTGGCGCGTAGCCGACGGTGATTCTGGAGACGAGTGAACAGATTCCTTCAAAGGATGGTGGCGCTCCTAGAGCGGCTTCCGGAGACCCGGAGGCTCCGGATATATTGCAGGATATGTTGCGAAAAGCATCTGTCTCGGGAGAACAGCGTGCCTTGATGGGTACAGTGGTTGAGAAGATTTTGTCCGCAAAGAGTGGATTGAATGAAGCCTTCATGAGCCTGCTAAAAGGCTTCGAGGTTTGTGATATAATATTTTCAGCTATGTTTTATTTGCAAAGATGCACCTGTGTATAGGTAGTAGCCCCTGAGACTCGGGTTGGCTTCCACTGGGAAGCAAACGGAGGATCGAAAAGGATCGATTGAGGACTAACCAGATGAACTTGAACACAGGCTAGTTCCCCCTTGGCCACTTCCCGGACTATGGAAATTGCCGAGCTGTAGCGGAAGCTTGATGTGGCAGGGGATGATCTTTCATTAATCAATATGCGTCTTGACGAGTCGCAAGGTATGTATTCGGGGCAATGCCTCATACATTTTTGTGGTATAAGCATGACGCTGAAATTTAGATGCTGGAGTATTCGTGGCTGCAGATGGTACTGCCGCCGTTGAAGTTCTTCGAGCGGAGCTGGCCCGGGCCAAGGAGCAGGCCCGGTGTAGCAATGCGGCTGCCGAAAAGGCATCGGCTAAGTTACAAGCCGAACAGGTTGTACGGCGCCAAGACGAGGAGAAGATATCCACGATGGTGCTTGAACTGAAAAATACTGCTGGCCGCTGCGAATTTCTTGAGAAGGAGAATAAAGCCATAACGGCTGAACTGAACAAGGCCTTACAAGAGGCTAGAGAAGTGCGGTCGGAATCTAGAGCAGCCCATGAGGAATCCGGCAAGCTGGGGAGATTGCGGCTGGGAAGCCCTTTCTGTTGCAAACTAAGTTCGGTGACCCGAACTATACGCAGCTTAACCAAGTGTGGAGTTCTCCAGACGAGTTTTTAGACCTGCTGAAGAGTTCTTCCGATGCGGCGCAGTATTATCAAGCATGAGATGGGTATGCAACGGAGAAGCTTTTTTGGTCGCAGTTTGGTGCATCAAAGCGCCCTCTGTTGCTCAATGAACAGATGTCCCAATGGGCCGAACTTCATAGGATATCCGGCGCTGCCATGAAGAACGTCATAATCCGGTTGTGGCCAACTGAGCCTATTCTGGATAGCTACTTCGGTTTGGTACAAAGACTTGTTGACGCAGTGCCGTGAATCGATGCTGTGAAGCGGTCGGCGTGCGTTGAAGGTGCACGGATGGCCTTTGCCCGAGTCAAGACATTCTGGGGAAAGATGAAGGCCATCGATGTCGCGGCTAAGAGTCCACCCGAGGGCAAGGACCGTCCTGAACCGGAGCGTTATTTTGAAGACGTCCTAGAGGCTGCCCGCTTAATAGAGGGTCAGTGCTCGAAAGACATAATGTTCGAGTGAGGTGTATGAGAATTGTAAAAGACAACTTTATAGTTAATCTATTTTAATGTTTTGCTCTAAAGCTTGTATTCCTCCTGTGCGGCCGTTTTAGTATAATCTGAAAGTTTTCCAGTCGTCGGCTTCAGCCCCCTCGTAGGAAGTACGGGGGTATTCGGAAAAGCATTTGATCACTATTTATCCAACGTCTTGGTCCATGAAGGAGGTGATAATGCGGCGAACCAGGCAATCGGACTATAGGGCGTTAACACTTTCACTTAGCCATAGGAGTTTTATGGTGGGGCTATGAAATAGCCCCTGGTATGTATGCGGCATATTATAATATGGCGCCTTACATATTTGATCTGAAAAAGATCCCTCGTGTGACACGGAGAATCGCTAAAGATTCCAAGAGCTCGTCAAGTGGTTGACCAGCTCTCGCCGCATCATGACAGTCAGTTTTCGGCTTTGTCTACTGCGGTACTTGACCAGATGAACCAGAAGCACAATCGTAGTAGTTCTCCCTTTACTACCCTAGCCGATAGAACGGAACGTAGGGTAGCAAGCACAGGAGCTAGGCAACCCAACTATTGACCTAAGACAATGATTCGGAGCTGATGCATATAAGGCCAAACTTGCGACGCCGAAGTACGCTATAGAGTTGTTCGGACTTTTGCTGGTAATGCATTTGTTCCCATACCAAGCCCCTAGCAGGTTATGCCAAGGTGTGTCTGTGAAACAACCATGGGAGCCGTATTTAGCGGCGAAACAACACGGGTGATTAATTCGGATACTGTTTACTGGGAGCTGAGCGATATGCCAATGATTATTTATTATATATATAAGCCATCCTCCCGGCTATTTGACATGCTCGGGGTCGGAGGCGGAGGAACAGGCATAGTACAGGCTCAAAATAGAGAGAGCGGTCTACAAAAAGTTATTTTGGACCTCCTGTCACACGTCCGCGCCGCCAGTCCTCGCCGGGGGGAATCCTTGATGGAAATAGCCCCTTAGGTGAGTGAATGGATCCGAACTCCGATAGAGCCAGTTTCATATGTTTGTCCTGTTCGTCACCTGTTTTTAAGGGATAGTGAAGGAGGAGTGTAACGCCCCGAGACCGACGCTCCAGATGCGTTCCATGTTTTGCGTGTCAGCTCTGTTATTTATTTGTTTGTTGCATTCATCATCGCATCATCCGCATTGCATCGGCATTCGTTACCGTCTTTGTTTTTAAAACTTGCATTCGTTCGTAGTTGCTGCGTTCCCCCCTTGTCTTCGTTGACCGTTCCGAGTCCCATCGGGTTTTGGTTTCCCTCTTGTCAAACCACCTAACCTCTCTTGACTGCCCCGAACCCGACCTGCTCAGTCATGACCATTGGATCCGGATCATCCCCAAACATCTATAAAACATCTCCGTTTTCTTATTTGGACTCCCTACCGATTTATTTCTCGACCATCCGATTACGATCAGAGGGACCGAGTAGCCCCTAAGCTAACCCTTCCTATAAATAGACACCTAACCCTAGATCCTAGGGGCTTGTCCCATCCACCAAATCCCCTCACCCGCCGCCGCCACTCTCTTCATCGGGATCCAACCCGCAGCCAGCCTCCTCCCTCGTTTCTTCCACCAGTCCAATCGCATCCACCCAAATCAAATCCTGTCTTCCTTGATTTCCGTGCCAACCCAATCACCCACAGCCTCGCTCGATCCAGATCAAGGGAATCGTCCCCAAGCTCCATTGGCTCCGTCAACCTCCCTCGATTTGCGCCGCCGCCCAACCACTTGCTCCACGCCGTGCTCCCCACCGAGCCTTGCCCCGTCGCTGGAGAGGATCTCCTGTAGGACCTCCGGCCTCCTCCCACGTTCAGCCGCAGCAACGCCAGAGGGCCTCCACCATCTCCGATAACCAGGACCCCATCAGATGAGCCCTGCGGGCCCTCCTTGTCTCCTGGATTCACCCCTTTCTCTCTCTGCCTCCCTGACCTCTCTTCCTCTCTTGGAACTGCAGCAGCAGGAGCTTTGGCTGCCTCGCCATGTTGCCGTTCCTCTGCTTCGTCGCCGTCCAGGACCACCTCGAGCCACCGCAGCAGGCGGACCTCCGCATCCAGCCACGCCGCTGGCAAGCCCTACCTCCGCCGCCTCGCCAAGTTCCGCTGCCGGCGCCTCCTGCATCGCGCCCTGCCGGCCTGCTGCCTCCTCTGCATCGCGCCGGTGCGCCTGGCCTCTTTGCCGTCGTGTTGTTCCCTGCTTCTGCATGCGAGGAGGACGACCAGCGCCAAGTCCCCTCGGCCGTGCGTTGACCTCCAGCCCGCTCGATCCCCTTCATCGATCGATCCTTCAGATCTAGCGCCTCACCCTGTGCTTTGTTGGGCCAGCTAGATTCGGCCCGTGATGTGCTTTCTTCCTTGCCTGCGAATTTAGACATTATCCAGAGACTGCCAATTTTGCAGAAAAACCCTCTTTGTTCATGCATCAATAATTCACAAACCATGCATCAGAATTAAATAAATTATATATGAAAAGTGCTTAGAATTTCATCTAGTTTCATAATATGCAACTTTCATCCATGTTAAAAATGTTTAACTTGCTGTTTGCATTAATTTGCTTAAATGCCATGTTAAAATGATTTATTTCATAACTAATTAACCGTAGCTCCGATTTTAATAAACTTCATATGTAAATGGGGTGGAAAATATGCATAGATCAACATGGTGCACTTACTTTGCATGTTTACCAAATCTAAAATATGGTTTAGGGCAGAATAGTAACAAATCTAAAATATGGACATGAGGATTTTCCGGAATTGTTGTTTGTTGTTCCGGCCTCATTTAAATTTGACTAGATAGGTAGTTTTCATATGCTTCACCCCTTGCCATGTTTAATAACATTTAATATTGTTGGGTACAAAAATGAGAGAGATCTAAATGAGTCATGTGGTGTTTTGTCAATATGCAACGAGTTGCATATTGAGCTCCACTTAATTTGTAGTATTGTTTGTGCATTTTGCTATGCCATGCCTCATTAAATCGGACATGCATCATACTTGATTGTGCATCATGCCATGTTTATGTGATGGTTGTTTACCATGTTGTTTGCTTCTTTATGGTTTGCTTCTCTCGTTAGCTTCGGTTTCGCTCCGGAGTTGTGAGGATCCGTTCGACTACGTCCGTTTGTCTTCTTCATGGACTCGTTCTTCTTCCTTGCGGGATCTCAGGCAAATTGACCATACCCTCAAAATCACTTCTATCTTTGCTTGCTAGTTGTTTGCTCTATTGCTATGCCACGCTACCTACCACTTGCTATATCATGCCTCCCATATTGCCATGCAAAGCCTCTAACCCACCTTTCCTAGCAAACCGTTGTTTGGCTAAGTTACCGCTTTTGCTCAGCCCTTCTTATAGTGTTGCTAGTTGCAGGTGAAGTTGAAGTTGGTTCCATGTTGGAACATGGATATTTTGGCATATCACAATATCTCGTACTTAATTAATGCATCTATATACTTGGTAAAGGGTGGAAGGCTCGGCCTTATGCCTGGTGTTTTGTTCCACTCTTGCCGCCCTAGTTTCCGTCATACCGGTGTTATATTCCGTGATTTTGCGTTACGCGGTTGGGTGATTTATGGGACCCCCTTGACAGTTCGCTTTGAATAAAACTCCTCCAGCAAGGCCCAACCTTGGTTTTACATTTGCCTACCTAAGCCTTTTCCCTTGGGTTTTCGCGAGCCCGAGGGTCATCTTATTTTTACCCCCCGGGCCAGTGCTCCTCCGAGTGTTGGTCCAAACTAGAGCACCGTGCGGGACCGTCCCTTGGCAACTTGGGTTACGTTGGTACCTGTACGCTTAGCTTATCCGGTGTGCCCTAAGAACGAGATATGTGCAGCTCCTATCGGGATTTGTCGGCATAGCGGGTGGTCTTGCTGGTCTTGTTTTACCATTGTCAAAATGTCTTGTTAACCGGGATTCCGAGACTGATCGGGTCTTCCCGGGAGAAGGAATATCCTTCGTTGACCGTGAGAGCTTATGATGGGCTAAGTTGGGACACCCCTGCAGGGTACTATCTTTCGAAAGCCGTGCCCGCAGTTATGTGGTAGATGGGAATTTGTTAATGTCCGGTTGTAGAAAACTTGACACTTGACTTAATTAAAATACATCAACCGCGTGTGTAGCCGTGACGGTCTCTTTTCGGCGGAGCCCGGGAAGTGAACACGGTTTGGGTTATGTATGAACGTAAGCAGTTTCAGGATCACTTCTTGATCACTTCTAGCTTCGCGACCGTTGCGTTGCTCCTCTTCTCGCCTTTATTTGCGTATGTTAGCCACCCTATATGCTTAGTGCTTGCTGCAGCTCCACCTCATTACCTCATCCTTCCTATAAGCTTAAATAGTCTTGATCTCGCGGGTGTGAGATTGCTGAGTCCTCGTGACTCACAGATTCCACCAAAATAGTTGCAGGTGCCGACGATACCAGTGCAGGTGATGCAACCGAGCTCAAGTGGGAGTTCGACGAGGAACTTGGTCGTTACTATGTTTCGTTTCCTGATGATCAGTAGTGGAGCCTAGTTGGGATGATCGGGGACCTAGCATTTGGGGTTGTCTTCTTTTATTTTGGTTCCGTACTCGGACCTTGATTGTACTCTGAATGATGTATGTTAAATTTATGTATTGTGTGAAGTGGCGATTGTAAGCGAACTCTTTATCCCATTCTTGTTCATTACATGGGATTGTGTGAAGATGACCCTTCTTGCGACAAAACCACCATGCGGTTATGCCTCCAAGTCGTGCCTCGACACGTGGGAGATATAGCCGCATCGTGGGCGTTACAAGGAGATAAAAACAAAATGGATAAAAACGTTACGGGGATGTTTGTAGCCTTGTCCGTAGTGTGCCTCCTCTAATGCACATGGTATCTTGAGTGCGTAGTGATGTATGCGCGGCACAAATTTTGCAGGTGTTTGAGGTGGGCGGCGGAAGCCAGACTACTATTTTCTGTTGGATCACGGGTTCTGGCAACACCCTCAAGGTTCGAACACTGGGGTGCGCGCGAAGATTTCCCCTCTACCGATCTACGCCCTAGCTCGCTAAGATCTCGCGGACAAACTCAACGAACTCACAACACAAAAACACAAGATTTATACTGGTTCGGGCCACCGTTGTGGTGTAATGCCCTACTCCAATGTGGTGGTGGATGGATTGCCTCTTGGGCTGATGATGAACAGTACAAGGGGAAGAGCAGCCTCCTGAGGTTGAGGTGCTCTTGTGCTTGCGAGCTTGTGGGTGTGGTGCTTCTCAATGAGCTATTCAATGCCCTCTACTATGGTGGCTAGTTCTACTTATATAGGCCCTGGTCCTCTCCCCAAATATTGAGCGGGAAGGGAGCCAATAACGGCGGCCAATTTGAAAGGGGACAGCTAGTACAGCTTATCCTGACAAAAGCGGTCTTCGCCTCCAAAAGGCTCTGGTGATGACGCCATCTTGGGCTCCATGGTGACCTCCGTCCTGCCGTCCTGCTGCTCTTGGTCTCATTGCACTGATATGGAAACCTTTGCCTGATGCCTCGCTACTCCACGCCTGCGCTTGCCTCCTTAGCACCGAAGAGGAAACAACGACACTGCGCGCGCTGGCGCCCGCCGGATCCTGATCGTCATGGCTCACGTCACGAGAGCCTCGTGAGGTTTACCCTGCCTTGATATCTCCGCTCCTCGCGAGGCAGCCTGGTGAGGCCGCTCCTGAGGAGGTCTTGCGTTGTCCGCCTCGCAAGGCTTTGCCCCTCGCGAGGGTCTTGAAGGCCTCGTTGATGAAGATGGGCCGTACAGGCCTGCAGCACAGCCACGCCATGGGCCGCAGGTAGGCAAGTCTGGGGACCCCGTTCCCAGAACGTCGACAGTAGCCCCCGGGCCCAAGGCGCGCTCGGGCTTGGCTTTGAGGCGAAGCCAAAGGTCAAGCGCAGAGCTCCGCGGGCCCCAAAAGCCTTTGGCCTTGGTCGACGCATGGCAGTTGATTGGACGTGGGCGCCTCCGCTTCCCCACACTGCCTCGGCAACTGCCCGACTTGACAAAAGGCTGGCGCGGACAATGCATGCCTTAACTGTTCCCTTTCGCCTTGCCTCGGATCCCCTTTCTTGCGCCCTGCTGCCGAAACCTCCAGATCTACTCCAATCTTGCTCCACATCTGCGACCAATGGCGCCGCGCAAGGTCAAGCCCTCCTCGGCTCCGACTTGGTATGCGCCGGCTCTCGATACGCCCAACGTCTCGGAGAAGAGCCTCGCCTCCACGTGCTTGCTGACGGCAGGGGAGAGCAATGAATGGGGGAAGACGGAGCTCCGGCTTGCCTCCGATGTGCCGGAGCATGAGGGAAGTACCTTCTTCCCCTTCTTCACGAGCAGCATCACCGCTGGGTTGGTTCCCCCCTTCTCCGATTTCTTTTATGAGGTCCTCGACCACTATGGGCTGCAGGCGTTGCATCTCCATCCCAACTCTATCCTCCTCCTGTCTATCTTCGCCTACTATTGCGAGGCATATCTGGGCGTGATGCCGTCTGTGGCGCTTCTGCGCCACTTCTTCTTCCTCCGCGTCAGCGACGTCCGGCCCCAAAAGCCTGCGGCCTTGGTTGACGCGTGGCGGTTGATTGGACGTGGGCGTCTCCGCTTCCCCATGCTGCCTCGGCAACTGCCCGACTTGACAAGTCCCTGCGACATGCAAGGAAAAACATCATTACCTGTGATCGTGGGAGACGCCAGTTGGCCTTCTTCCGCTCTAAATGGGGAGGGGGGCAGAGCCCCCATCGCCCATCTCCTCGCGGTCCGCTTGCTTCTCCCTCCTTGCTCCCCTGCTAACAACAATGGCGCCCATCCGAAGGTTTTCCGCTAAAGGGAAAGGAAAGGCCCCCCGCGATGATCCGGGGCCGCTCCCGCCAAAGAAGAGGTTGGCTCATCGCCGCGATGAAGCGGCGATGCAGGTGGTGACGAGGCCTTGGTGCAAGCGGCCTCCTCCAGGGTATCCGCTACCCTTGTACGCCCAAGCCGGGGGCTCAGGAGGAGGGAGCGACGAGCGGCGCCGCCCCCGTGATCGACGTGCGATGGCGACGCGTACCGTTGCTCCCGGAATCCATGCCGCGGATTCCTTGCGTGAGCTTGTGCTATGGGCGCCGATGCCTCCAAGCTCTTGGATCCACTTCCCGCGATTCTTCTCTGACCTGATGCCGCCGAGGGGGCCCCTCGAGCTCTGGCTGCAGCATGCTGACTGCGATGCGCCGGCGACCGAAGCAGAGGTCGAAGCGGTCCCCTCCGGCAAGATCTTCATGACCCGCGGCTGGGGCGAGGTTGCGCGGGTTTGCCGTGCAAAGGGCGCCCTCGCGATCCACTTCGAGTATGACGGCGCCTCCATGCTTTTCTTCAAGGTCTTCGACGCGGAGGGCCGCCGCCTGGAGTGTTGCCCTGGAGAGGAGCGCCAGGATGACGCGCGCTCCGCTCGTGGCTACTCCAGCAGTAGCAGCTCCTGGGAGTCCAGCGGTTCTCCCGAGCTCTACGAGACTCTGGAGACAAGTGACGACAGCTACGTGCCCCCGAGCTCTCGTCGCGCCCGGAGCAAGGCTGCGGCATTCAGCCGCCGCCGCCGCTGAACTGGATGGGGTTGGCGCCGGCCTCCCGCGGCCCACTGTTGATGATGGCATCAGCTACGGGAAGGTGTAGATAGGATTCCCCTAAGCTCTTGTTTTTTGTTCCCTGCGAGGAATCAAGAAGTACCCCATGGGGGCGTGTAAGGGTCTGTGATGTCTTTTGTGTACATCTTTCTTGTTATGAAAATTTGCGATCGCATGTCCTGTTAAGGCTCGGTCTCCCCTTTCCAACCTCACGATAGCTTGTTGCTCTACGCCGACAGGTCCCGGTCCCCAGGCAGGCTGCAGCCGTCGCTTGTATGCCAGGTCACGTGCCGTGGTCAAGGCCAGGAGGTGAGCGGCCCGAGGTCTAGTAAGAGCCCTTGAGGCGTGATGCTCAGGAGGTCCCCTTTAGCGCTCAAGCAGCCATGGTAAGGCGAGAAAGGGAGGCGACGTGGCCGCAACAGGGACGTGGTGAGCGTAACACCTAGGTTCCAACAACCAGCTGGTCTGAATGCGGGACTTATCTTGCCGATTCCAAGCCGAGTCCTTGTGATGCGCCAGGCTCGTGCGCAAGCTTCCACAGCATAGCTAGGTCAGCCCATACAAGTCTCCCTTCTCCCAAGCTCTCCCTGGTGCTCTACGTCCTCAGGTCCCGGCCCTCGGGCGAGCTCAGCCGCCGCTGGTATGCCAGGTCACGATGCCGTGGTCAAGGCCAGGGGGTGAGGGCTGGAGAGCCAGTAAGAGCTCCTGAGTCGCGATGCTCAGGAGCCCCCCTTTTAACGCGCAAGCGAATTGCACGAGAGACGAGGGGGGCTCGCGGCGCCGCCTGCTATCCTTCTCATGAGATCCCTGCGAAGCAGCATAAGGAGAAACATGGTTTGCCGTTATGGTTGCCCGCCTACCACTGGTTGCTCCGCAAGGAAATGAAGGCACTGAGGGCCTGGTGAGGTGAGGTGCGCGGAGCATGCCGCGAGCCAGAGCTCGACCGCTCAGGTTTGTCGACGTGGCAGGGACGGGCCCATGCACCAGCGCCGTGCCTATGTGAGTTGCCCCCGTGGGAGGAGATAGTCGAGCAGGCGACAGTCACGAATAGGTTAAGCATGACAGGCAGATCAGCCTGGGTAAATGCAGAAAGATACATGCCATCGGGTCAGGCCCGAGCGGCTTGGGGATGATGCATCCCGAGGGGCGCCCCCAACAAGGTAAGCTAAAGACATAAGCAAAAAGGATACATGCCTCTGGGACGGACCCACGCGCCCTGGGAATGATGGAGCCCGAGGGGCGCTCCCAGCTAAGTAAACTTGGAAAATTTCACCTGGTTCTGTTGATGAAGGGATGTAGGAGCAGCTGACGGTACGCGGGGACGGGGTCGGTCCTCACGAGCCACCAGGGTCCTGAGCCTCGGGAGGCCCTGGGAGCCCAGGCGGTTCCTCGAGGACCGTCTCCCTCTCTGCTAGGACGGCGTGGTGCCTGGCCTCTTGAGTCGCCAGGGTGTGCTGCAAGTTGCGCTGGTAGACGAACGACACGCTCGGCAAGCCAAACGGCATGCGAACATAGCTGTGTGGTGGACCCTCGCATCGGCCCACGCGCGAAGGCCAGAAGGGTTCCTGAGATGTGGCCCTGTTGAGCCCTGGAACGTCGATGCAGACACGCAGCCCGGCATCCACGCCTGGATGGGGAGCTGCGCCTCATGAGCGGCGGTCGGCGCGCATGGCCCTTGCGTCTTGCAGTTCCTGTGTGGTCTTGGTGATGTACTCCTGAGCGGTGGGCGCCCCTTGCCCTGTGTTCTCCCGAGGGAAACGTGCCGTGAAGCACACCTCCAAGTGGTGCCCGAGCGCCTCCCTCGTGATGTTGTCTAGGTCTGAGGCCCTCCAAGAGAGAGCCCCTGAGCCCTGCCCGAGGAGGGCGCTGGGCGCGCCTTCCTATGCGATGGAGGGAGGCGCCCCTGGAGCGGGCGCTGAGCCTGACGAGGTTCCAGCTGCGATGCCACCCTCCTGAGGTCTGGCACGGCTCTTCTTCTTGGGGATGGCCTCTGGAGTTGTCTTTTTATCCGGACAGAGTTGTCGGCGACCTGTCGCATTGTGTGATGATGGTACGGGCTCCAACGCCTCGTCATCGAACTGATGTAGCAATCTTTGCTTCGGGTAGCTTTTGGCTAGGCCACTAAGGCTGTATTCTTCGGCGACCAGGACTTGGGTCCATCTATCGTTGAGTAGGTCTTGGTCAGCTTGAAGCTGCTGCTGCTTCTTTTTTCAGGCTCCTTGCAGTAGCTATGAGCCTGCTGTCGGATGTGGGGTTCCGGCAAACCCTTAAGGTTCGAACACTGGGGTGCGCGCGAAGTCTTTCCCTCCTACCGATCTACGCCCTAGCTCGCTAAGATCTCGCGGACGAACTCGACGAACTCACAACACAGAAAGACACGAGATTTATACTGGTTCGGGCCACCGTTGTGGTGTAATACCCTACTCCAGTGTGGTGGCGGTGGATTGCCTGTTGGGCTGATGATGAACAGTACAGAGGGAAGAACAGCCTCCTGAGGTTGAGGTGTTCTTGTGCTTGGCTAACTTGTGGGTGTGTGGATCCAGTCCAAGATCAGATGCCCCTACTGTGGTGGCTAGCTCTACTTATATAGGCCCTGGTCCTCTTCCCAAATATTGAGCGGGAAGGGAGCCAACAACGACGGGCATATTTGAAGGGGGACAGCTAGTACAAGCTATCCTGACAAAAGTGGTCTTCGCCTGCAAAAGGCTCTGGTGGTGACGCCGTCTTGGGCTCCATGATGACCTCCGTCTTGCCGTCCTCCTGGTCTTGGTCTCGTTGCACCGATATGGTAACCTTTGCCTGATGCCTCGGTACTCCTCGCCTGCGCTGGCCTCCTTAGCACCAAAGAGGAAATAAGGATGCTGCGCACGCTGGTGCCCGCCTGGTGCTGATCATCATGGCTCACGTCACGAGAGCCTCGTGAGGTTTGCCTCGCCTTGATATCTCCACTCCTGTGAGCCTGCCTGACTAGGCCACTCCAGAGGATGTCTTGAGGCGTTTGCCTTGCGAGGCTCGGCCCCTCGCGAGGGTCTTGGATGCCTTGTTGATGAAGATGGGCCGTACAGCCTGCTGGCTTAGCCACGTCGTGGGCCGCAGACAGGCAAGTCTGGGGACCCCAGTTCCCAGAACACCGACAGTAGCCCCCGGGCCCAAGGCGCGCTCGGGCTTGGCTTCGCGGCAAAGACAAGGGTCAAGTACGGAGCACCGCGGGCCCCAAAAGCCTGCGGCCTCGGTTGACGCGTGGCGGTTGATTGGACGTGGGCGTCTCCTCTTCCCCATGCTGCCTCGGCAACTGCACGACTTGACAAGTCCCTGCGACATGCAAGGAAAACCATCATTACCTGCGATCGTGGGAGGCGCCGGTTGGCCTTCTCTTGCTATAAATGGGGAGGGGGTGGAGCCTATCAGAAGGTTCTCTACTAAAGAAAAGGGGAAGGCCCCCCGGGATGACCCGGGGCCACTTCCGCCGAAGAAGAGGTCGGTCCACCACCGTGATGAAGCGGCGATGCAGGTGGGGACGAGGCCTTGGTGCGAGTGGCCTCCTCCGGGGTATCCGCTGCCCTTGTACGCCCGAGCCGAGAGCTCAGGAGGACGAAGCGACGTGCAGCGTCGCCCACGCCACGCCCGGGGTCGCTACGCCACAGCGACGCACGCTGTCGCCCCCGGAATCCATGCCGCGGACTCCTCACGCGAGCTGGTGCTGTGGGCGCCAATGCCTCCAAGCTCCTGGATCCGCTTCCCGCGGTTCTTCTCCGACGTGATGCCGCCGAGGGGGCCGCTCGAGCTCTGGTTGCAGCACGCTGACTGGAGCGCTCTGGCGACCGGAGCAGAGATCGAAGCGGTCCCCTCCGGCAAGATCTTCATGACTCGTGGCTGGGGCGAGGTTGCGCGGGTCTGCCGTGCGAGGGGCGCCCTCACGATCCAGTTTGAGTACGACGGCACCTCCACGCTCTTCTTCAAGGTCTTCAATGTTGAGGGCCGCCGCCTAGAGTGCTGCTCCGGAGAGGAGCGCCAAGCTGACGCGCGCCCCGCTCGCGGCCACTCCAGCAGCAGCAGCCCTTGGGAGTCCAGCAGCTCTCCTGAGCTCTATGAGACTCCGGAGACGAGCGATGACAGCTACGTGCCCCCGAGCTCTCGCTGCGCTCAGAGCAGAGCTGCGGCGTCCGGCCATCGCCGCCGCTGATCTGGATGGGGTTGGCGCTGGCCTCCCGTGGCCCACTGTTGATGATGGCGTCTGCCACGGGAGGGTGTAGATAGGATTCCCCTTAGTTTTAGCCTTTGTTCCCTGCGAAGAATCACGAATTACCCCGTGGGGGCATGTATGGGTCTGTAATGTCTTTTGCGCTCATCTTCCCTGTTATGAAAATTTGGCGAACGCGTGTCCCGTTAAGGCTCGGTCCCCCCTTTCTTTCCTCGCGATAGCTTGTTGCTCTACGCTGACAGGTCCCGGTCCCCAAGCGGGCTACAGCCATCGCTGGTATGCCAGGTCGCGTGCCGTGGTCAAGGCCAGGAGGTGTGCGGCCCGAGGTCCAGTAAGAGCCCCTAAGGCGCGATGCTCAGGAGGTCTCGCTTAGCACCGCAACGGGGTTGCGGCAAGGCGAGGGTGACCATTAGGCCCCAACATTTAGCCGATCCGGGAGCGGGACTTATCTTGTTGACTTCGCGGCGATTCCTGATGGTGCGCTAGGCCTGCGCGCCAACTTGTGCGGCATAGCTAGGCCGGCCCATACAGTTTCCCTCCTCCCATGATCTCCTTAGTGCTCTACGTCCTCAGGTCCCGGCCCTCGAGCGAGCTCAGCCGCCGCTGGAATGCCAGGTCGCGATGCCGTGGTCAAGGCCAGGGGTGAGAGCTGGAGAGCCAGTAAGAGCTCCTGAGTCGCGATGCTCAGGAGCCCCCCTTTTAACGCGCAAGCGAATTGCACGAGAGAAAAGGAGACTCGCAGCGCCGCCTGCTATCCTCCCCATGGGATCCCTGTGAACAAGCACAAGAAGGAAAACGGTTTGCCGTTATAGCTGCCAACCTACCGCTGGTTGGTCTGAATGAAGTGATGGCATTGAGGGCCTGGTGAGGTGACGTGCGTGGGGCGTGCCGCGAGCCAGAGCTCGACCGCTCAGATTTGTCGACGTGGCAGGGACGGACCCATGCACCAGTGTCGTGCCTATGAGGAGGCCCCGTGGGAGGTGATGATTGAGCAGGCGATAACCGGAAGCAGGTTAAGCATGGAAAGCAGATCAACTTGGGTAAATGCAGGAAGATACATGCCACTGGGTCTGGCCCGAGCGGCTTGGGGATGATGCAGCCTGAGGGGCGCCCCCAGCAAGGTAAGCTAAAGACATAAGCAAAAGGGATAGATGCCGTAGGGACGGACCCACGCGGCCTGGGAATAATGCAGCCCGAGGGGCGCTCCCAGCTAAACGAGCTTGGAAGAAGTCACCTGGTTCTGTAGACGAAGTAGAGTTGGTGCAGCTGAAGGCATGCGTTGAAGAAATGACTCTTCACGAGCCACCGGAGCCCTGAGCCTCGGGAGGCTCTGGGGGCTCGGGAGGTTCCCTGAAGACCGTCTCCATTTCCTCCAGGACGGCGTGGTACCTGGCCTCCTGAGCCGACAGGACACGTCGCATGTTGCGCTGATACGCTGACGCCATGCTCGGCAAGCCGAAGGGCATGCGAACGTAGCTGTGTGGCGGGCCCTCACAGCGGCCCACACGCAAAGGCCAGAAGCGCTCCTGAGATGCGGCCCTGTTGAGCCCTGGGACGTCGACGCAGACACGCAGCCCGGCGTCCTCGCCTGGATGGGGAGCGGCGCCTTGTGAGCGGCTGTCGCCGCGCATGGCTCTTGCGTCTTGCAGTTCCTGTGTGGTCTTGGCGATAAACTCCTGAGTGGTGGGCACCCCTTGCCTTGTGTTCTCCTGAGGGAAACGTGCCGCGAAGCACGCCTCCAAGTGGTTCCCAAGCGCCTCCCTCGTGAGGTTGGCAAGGTCTGAGGCCCTCCAGAAGAGAGCCCCCGAGCCCTGCCCGAGGAGGGCGCCGGGCGCGCCTTCCTATGCGATGGAGGGAGGCACCCCTGGGACGGACGATGATCCTGATGAGGCTCCTACCGCGGCGCCATCCTCCTGAGGTCCTGCGCGGCGCAGCTGCTTCTTCTTGGGGATGGCCTCCGGAGGGCCCTCACTTCTATTGTCGGGGTCGTTGATTGCTGCAGCTTGGAAGGCGCGCTCGAGGGAGCACACCGCGTCTCTCTCTTCACATGGGACCATGATGATTCCACCGCTTCCCGGCATCTTGAGGACGTTGTAGCCATGGTGGGTGACCGCCATGAACTTGGCCAAGGCCGGATACCCGAGGATGGCGTTGTACGGTAGGCGGATGTGCGCGACGTCGAAGTCGATGAGCTTGGTGCGGTGGTTCTTGCGCTCTTTGAAGGTGACAGTCAGGCGGACCTGCCATATCGGTGTGGTGGAACCGTCGGTCACTCCTGAGAAAGGTTTGGTAGGCTGGAGTTGCTCATATGGCACTTGGAGGTTGTTGAACGTGTCGACGGACAGGATGTTGAGCCCTGCACCGCCGTCGATGAGGGTCTTGGTAACCTGCACATTGCTGATGACTGGGGAATACAACATCGGGAGGGCGCCGGCGGTGGCCGCGCACTTGAGCTATTCTGCCGAATTGAAAGTGATGGCGCATTGGGACCACTTGAGCGGGCGCGTGGCCTCGAGCTTGGGGAGCACTGCGTTCACCTCGCGAGCGAACTGTTTGAAGATGCGCTGAGAGGCTGGGGCCTGGGCCCCGCCCAAGATGCAGGCGATTGCACGCGGCTCCTGGAAGTCCCCAGCCCCTCGTCCTGATGGTGGTCGTCGTTCCTTCTTGGTGGCGGCAGTGGTGGAAGACCGGCATTGCTTTGGGGGCGATCCTCACGAGGTTGGTCCCTCCAGGCCCCCTCGCGAGGATGGTCCTGCCAGCGGTCCTCACGAGGCCTGTCGCGCCATTCCTGGCGCGGGCCACGGTCGTCCTAGCGTCCGCCTCCACGGCCGTAGCCCCGATCGCTGCGCTCGGGGCGTCGACTGAAGCGTCCTTCTCGTATGGCTCTGAGCTCTTGACAGTCACTGGTGTTGTGGGTGTTCAGGT
Source organism: Aegilops tauschii subsp. strangulata (assembly GCF_002575655.3). NCBI lineage: Eukaryota > Viridiplantae > Streptophyta > Magnoliopsida > Poales > Poaceae > Aegilops > Aegilops tauschii. The sequence goes on along the minus strand of NC_053041.3, from coordinate 327,749,862 downwards.
TGTGGAAGGCGCAGAGCGGTCGACTGTTCTTGCATGACTCGGGCTGATCTCTGCCCCGCTTGGTGTCGGGCTCCGCTGCTAGCACTGCTGCTTCCTTGCGCTTCACGTCCTTGGCCTTGGCTTTCTTCTCCTTTGTGCCCGCGGCTGGCAGCTCAAGGAGAGAGAGGCGCCCCTCCTCAGCTCTTGCGCACTTGGTTGCCAGGTCGAACAGCTCCTGAGATGTGCAGAGCTCCTCGTGGATAGCGAGCTCTTCCTTCATCTTGACGTCACGGACACCGTTGGAGAACGCGGAGATGATGGCCTCATCCGTGACCTTGGGAATCTTGAGGCGGGTGTTGTTGAAGCGCTGCATGTACTTCTGGAGGGTCTCTCCTGGTTGTTGCTTGATGCGGCGTAGGTCACCCATGGCCGGCGGGCGGTCACGAGTGCCCTGGAAGTTGGCGACGAAGCGGTCGCGCATCTCGTCCCAGGAGGAGATCGAGTCGTGCTGCAGGTTCAGGAGCCAGGAGCGGGCTCCATCCTTGAGAGCCATGGGAAACCAGTTCGCCATGACTTTCTCATCGCCGTTGGCCATTTCGATGCTCAGCTCATAGAGCTGCAGGAACTCCGCGGGGTCGGCAGTGCCATCGTAGCGAGGAGGCAGATCTGGCTTGAACTTGCCTAGCCAGGCGACGCTACGCAGCTCGGGGGTGAAGGCGCGGTAGCCGGCCGTGGTTTCTGGGGCCCGCTTCGGAGGTGGACCTTGGTCTTGATGGGGTCCGCGCGGCGCCGCCGCGGGCGGTGCGCGGTCTTGACGAGGTGGCGTGGGAAGCGAGGGTGCAGCTTCTCGCGGCCGAGGGATTTCTTGGCAGCTTCTTTCTTCATGCGCGGGCACCGGGCGTGGTGGATCACGCCGCGGAACCGCGTGCCTTGGTGCCAAGGCACCGTCTTGGGCAGAGGTGGTGGAGGCACGCCATGGGCCTCATCGCCCGTGGCTGGCTGAGGGTGAGGTACAGAGAGGGACGGCGCCGGAGAGCCCCCTGTGGCGCGGACGAGCTCGGCGACGCGATCGAGCCACTCCTCGTAGAGGTCGTCGACTGGGCGGTAGCGCAGGAGTTCGTTTGCGGCGATGAGTGCAGCCCGCGCCTCCATGGGAGCGTGAGACGAAGAACCGGTCGAGGTCAGCAATGGAGTGGCGGTACGGCCGTCCTGCCATGCCGAAGGATGCAGCGAGGACGCCTGCTACTCGTTCCCCACCGGGCCGGTGGCAGCGTTGGCGGCGGGAGACGGAGAACGACGAGGTGGCCCGCCGATGGGAGCCGTCTGAGCAACGCTGGCGGTGAGGGCAGCCCGACGCTCAGCTCGAGCACGGCGAGCGTCCGACATGGAGACGATAGAGCGACGCAGCGACGAACTGATGGAAGGGAAGCTACGGCACACCCCTACCTGGCGCGCCAAATGTCGGATGTGGGGTTCCGGCAAACCCTTAAGGTTCGAAAACTGGGGTGCGCGCGAAGTCTTTCCCTCCTACCGATCTACGCCCTAGCTCGCTAAGATCTCGCGAACGAACTCGACAAACATGCAACACAGAAAGACATGAGATTTATACTGGTTCGGGCCACCGTTGTGTTGTAATACCCTACTCCAGTGTGGTGGTGGTGGATTGCCTCTTGGGCTGATGATGAACAGTACAGAGGGAAGAACAACCTCCTGAGGTTGAGGTGTTCTTGTGCTTGGCTAACTTGTGGGTGTGTGGATCCAGTCCAACATCAGATGCCCCTACTGTGGTGGCTAGCTCTACTTATATAGGCCCCGGTCCTCTTCCCAAATATTGAGCGGGAAGGGAGCCAACAACGACGGGCAAATTTGAAGGGGGATAGCTAGTACAAGCTATCCTGACAAAAGTGGTCTTCGCCTGCAAAAGGCTCTGGTGGTGACGCCGTCTTGGGCTCCATGATGACCTCCGTCTTGCCATCCTCCTGGTCTTGGTCTCATTGCACCGATATGGTAACCTTTGCCTGATGCTTCAGTACGCCTCGCCTGCGCTGGCCTCCTTAGCACCAAAGAGGAAACAAGGACGTTGTGCGCGCTGGCGCCCGCCTTGTGCCGATCGTCATGGCTCACGTCACGAGAGCCTTGTGAGGTTTGCCCCGCATTGATATCTCCGCTCCTCGTGAGCCTTCCTGACTAGGCCACTCTAGAGGAGGTCTTGCGGCGTCTGCCTCGCGAGGGTCTTGGATGCCTTGTTGATGAAGATGGGCCGTACAGCCTGCTGGCTTAGCCACGCCGTGGGCCGCAGGCAGGCAAGTCTGGGGACCCCAGTTCCCAGAACGCCGACACCTGTGCTTGAAGCGCTCCTGCTCGAGGGGCTCTTCGGGTACGATGAAGGTTTCGTCGTCAAGGCTTACCTCATCTTCGGAGAGCGGAAGGTAGTTATCGTCCTCCGAATTGTCACTGGGTAGGGCCTGTTCATCGGGGCTGGCTTGCCCGTTTTCCTATTCCTCCTGTTCGGATCTTGCTCCAACAGGGTCTTCATTGTTTTCGGCGTCGTCCGGAGTACTATTTTCTCCGATGCCAGCGTTGCTGCGATGTGACTTGGAGCGGTGTTTAGGGCGCTGGTACTTAGACATTGTCTCAGGAGGTTTATTCTCGACTGGATTTCCTTTGTCATCATTGCGAGCTATTTTAAGTGAATCAACCATGTACACGTCATACGAATGGGTGGCCGTCCCACGTCCGGTGACTGGCGGGTCTTCGCCTTGCTCCTTGTCGGCATCGTCGTCTATACCGTCAATGTCTTCGGAGCCATAGTCAGGCGTGTCGGTTAAGTCCTCGACAGTGGCTATGAAGTGGGTGGCGGGTGGGAAGCGAAATTCTCCGTTATCAGCCTCTAGCTTGAACCGGACATAGTTCGGCTGGGAGTCCCCCACCAGGGACAGGTTTTTAATGAATTTAGCACATCACCGCAGGGCGAGTGTTGGAAGATATCTGCGGCGCTGAACTCCAAGATCGATAACCGATCCAGCTCGTTGTCTGCAGGCGTATGCGGTTCGGAATTTGTAGCCGGAAACGAGTCTGGAATTCTGTTGACGCAGATATTCCCTGGTGTTGAGTCTGTGTGCGGCTCCAGCGCCACGGACTCTGTGGCTTCGGATGGTGCAATCTGCTCCAGATCTAAGGCTGTAGAAGTTACAGGAACCATCTCCTGAATCTGGTCCGATGACAGATTTAAGTCATGTTCATCGGAGCGAGGGGGAGCGATCGCTGCGGTCTCAAATCCACTGAAGATCAAGTCCCCACGGATGTCCGCAACGTAGTTCAAGCTTCAAAATCTGACCTGGTGCCCAGGGCGTAGCTATCGATCAGCTCCAGATGGCCAAGCGAGTTGGCCCGCAGTACGAAGCCGCCGAATACGAAAATCTGTCCGGGGAGGAAGGTTTCTCCTTGGACAGCGTCACTATGGACGATCGAAGGGGCCATCGAGCCTTTCGTCGATGCACAGTGGAACTCTCAATGAAAGCACCAATGTTGGTGTCAAAACCAGCGGATCTCGGGTAGGGGGTCCCGAACTGTGCGTCTAAGGTCGATGGTTGCAGGAGACGGCACTACTAGGAAAATGGCTATAGATGAAACGGCCACTAATGGCGCACCAGACATGTGGTGCGCCACTACTATATAGCAGTGGCGCACCATGTGCTGGTGCGCCATTAGTGTGAAAGACACTAATGGCGCACCAGACACACGGTGCGCCACTAGTAACAAAAAAAATTTATTATTATTTTTCCAAACATACTAATGGCGCACCAAGGCACAGTGCGCCATTACTAGTTCTAACTAGTAATGGCGCACCAGCCTCATAGTGCGCCACTACTATATTTTTTTATTTTTTTTTGCAAAACTACTAATGGCGCACCAGTGTATAGTGCGCCATTACTAGTTTAAACTAGTAATGGCGCAGGTGTGCCATTAGTGTTTTTTTTTGCAACACTACTAATGGCGCACCACCAGCAGGTGCGCCATTAGTAACCAGGGTTACTAATGGTGCATTTGTAGGTGGTGCGCCATTAGTAACCTGGGACCAGCTAGATATTTTGTACAGCCACACCTACCCACTCACTTTCCCCACTTCATTCTCTCCACCTCCTCCTCCAAGCTTGTCTCAGCTGCCTCCTCCTCCTCACCTCATTTGCACCATAAATTCATCCAAATTAAGTGGTTAAATTACCTTTTTTGATAGGTAAGTAAGGGGGAAGCTATCTTTATGTTGTTCTCCCTCCAACAACGTGCACATGCACTTTTTATGGCCTAGCTAGATCTATATATGTTTGTGGTGTTGCATATGTTTGTGGTGTTGCATATATGTTTGTGTTTGCAGGTACCGGTATTTGAAATGCGATAGTTGCCAATATTTTGCCGGAATGTTGATTCATTTCCATTTCGGCGAGAATTTTGGCACTATGCGTTCTTTTTGGTCCTATTTTTAGGGAAAGTCATGCCAAATTTTTTCTTGGTTCTAAAATATCGTTTTGCTCTACCCCGCAGGCGACCATGGTCCGCATGATGACCGAAGGTATCGTGAATAGGTTTTTTAGCTCCGCAAAGGCCGAGATGCTTCAAAAGAACGAGACGGAGATAAGATGTCTGTGTCGAAGATGCAAGCTGAAGAGCCTTCTTGCGGACCCGGATTCCGGGCAGGTGCGGGACCACCTGCTCTTGCGTGGTTTCATGGATGGCTATCAGTGGCAAGGTGATGAAGATGACTATGAAGTCGTCCATGGGGGCCGGGCAAGAAATGAGGAAGGGCAGCAAGACAACCACCGCGGCTCGGGCGGGCGAGAAGACGAAGAATCTCCAGGACATGATCACGACGGTGATGCTGTACACAGTCATCATGTAGAGATGCCGGACATGATGATGAGGAAGATGCCGGAGCAGACGAAGGGCATGATCATGAAGATGAAGATGCCGGCGGAGCAGACGACGATGGACCATCGATGGGCTGGGTGCAGGACCCTCATATTCAAGAGCTACTTCTCAAGCAGACGGATAACACAAGAGCTGCCGCCCGAGAGAAAGCCAAGATGGATCAACTGGAGATAGACGCGATTACTCCATTGTATGAAGGATGCAGGTCCGAGGATACCCGCCTGAAAGTAACGCTCATGGCTCTGGAGATGAAGGTAAAACACAAAATGACTGACGCATGCTTCGACGAGAACATGTCATTCTGGCACGAACGTCTTCCCAAGGGGAACAAGTGCCCGACCAATTTCGAGGAGGCGAAGAAAATTGTGTGTCCTCTGGATTTATCGCACGTGAAATACCATGTGTGCATGAACAATTGCATCATTTATCGGGACGAGCACGCGGAGTCTACCATATGTCCGGTGTGCGGCGTCACTCGATACAAAAAGAGGAAGAAAGCTCCTCGAAAAGTGGTGTGGTACTTTCCGATCACTCCTCGTCTGCAGCGGTATTTCGCGGACCCTAAGGTAGAAAATCTCCTGCGTTGGCACGCGGATAGGGAGGAGAAGAAGCGAGAAGATGATGCAAATGATCCGGAGATAAATAAAAAAGACAAGATCCCCAGCTTGCCTGCCTATGGCCCACGGCGTGGCTCCACCAGCGGCCCCGTACGGCCCATCTTCACCAGCAAACACTCAAGACCCTCGCAAGGGGCCAAGCCTCGCGAGGCGGACGACACAAGACCTCCTTAAGGGCGGCCTCACCAGGCTGGCTCGCGAGGAGCGGAGAGATCAAGGCAAGGGGCACCTCGCGAGGTCCTTGTGACGCAAGCCATGACGACCGTGACCAGGCGGGCACCAACGCGCACAGTGTCCTCGTTTCCTCTTTGGTGCTAAAGAGGCAAGCACAGGCGAGGAGTCCCGAGGCATCAGGCAAAGGTTTCCATATCGGTGCAACGAGACCAAGACCGGCAGGACGGAGGTCACTGTGGAGCCCAAGACGGCGTCACCACCGGAGCCTTTGGCAGGCGAAGACTACTTTTGTCACGATAACTTGTACTAGTTGTCCCCCTTCAAACTTGGCCGTTGTGGGATCCCTTCCCGCTCAATATTTGGGAAGAGGACCAGGGCCTCTATAAATAGGACTAGCCACCACCATAGCAGGCAACTCACCTTGGATCGGGCCCATTCCATCCAAAGCCACCACCATAGACGAGGGAGGATCATTCAAATCACCCTTGACCACCAGCTCACCAAGCACAAGAACACCTCGCCTCAGGAGGCTGTTCTTCCCTTGTAACTATTCATCCTCAGCCCAAGAGGCAATCCACCACACCACAATGGAGTAGGGTATTACACGACAACGGTGGCCCGAACCAGTATAAATCTTGTGTCCCTTTGTTCTTTGGGTTCGTTGAGCTAGGCCGTGTGATCATGGTGCGAGCGAGCTAGGGGGAGGAGAGATCTTCGTGCGCACCCAGTGTTCGAACCTCAAGGGTTTTGCTGGAACCCGTAATTCGACACTAGTAATGATCAAGAAGTGATCCTGAACTACTTATGTTCAAACATAACCCAACCGTGTTCTCTTGCAGAACTTCATCAAAAAGAGACAATCATGGTTACACCCGCGTTTTAGTGTATTTTAATTCGGATCTGGTGTCAAGTTCTCTACAACCGGATATTAAAAACTCCCATCTGCCACATAACCGTGGGCATGGCTTTCGAAAGATCAAACCCTGCAGGTGTGTCCCAACTTAGCCCATGATAAGCTCTCACAATCCGCGAAGATAATCCTCCATCTCGGGACACCCCGAGTATTCTCGGAATCCCGATGCACAAGCTCTTCAAAGAAAGGAAAACTATCCCAAGGAGATCTCCCGGTGAGTCAGATCCGTGTCCAGAGCTGCGCGCTCTCTATCTACGGACTCATCCATCTATGCAAAGTGGACGATAGCCAAAATACCATCGAGTTGCCCCGAGGCGGCACCGCTGACTGCTAGGTAGGTGGACCAACATTGATGAGGAGCACTGGCCGGGGGTTGATTAAGAGACCTCGGGTGCTAGCCGGACCCTATGCAAGTTTTAGTTGTTATTAGGCAAATGGTAAAACCAATGTTGGATCTCCTCGGGAAAGCTTTACTTTAGACGAAGAAACAAAGGGGGCCCATAAACCCCGACCGCGTTAGGAACGCAAAATTCAAGGAACATAACAATGGTATGACGAAAACTAAGGCGGCAAGAGTAGAACAAAACACCGAGCAAAAGGCCAAGCCTTCCACCCTTTACCAAGTATATAGATGTATTAATTAAATAAGAGATATTGTGATATCCCATAATCTCCATGTCCCAACATGGAACAACCTGCACTGCACCTGCAACTAGCAACGCTATAAGAGGGGCTGAGAAAAGCGGTAACATAGTCAAACAACGGTTTGCTAGGATGGTGGAAAAGGTTAGAGGCTAACATGGCAATTTGGGAGGCTTGATAAGCTAGTGGTAGGTAGCGCGACATAGCGATAGCATCGAGACAACTAGCAAAACAAAGATAGTAGTGGTATCCAGGATAACAATCATCTTGCCTGAAATCCCGCTAGGAAGAAGACCGAATCCATGAAGTAGACGAACCAACGTAGGCGAACGAATCCTCACAATCGCAACATATCCGAAACTATCAAGAAGAAGCAACACCGGAAAGAAGCAAACATCATGGTAAACAACCATCACATAAACATAACATGATGCGCAACCAAGTATGATGCATGTCCAGTTTAATGAGTCATGGCATGGCAAAATGCAACAAACAATACTACAAATTTAGTGGAGCTCAATATGCAACGAGTTGCATATTGACGAAACACCACATTCAATTACTTGGTTCACTCCCGTTTATGCTACTCATCAATATCAAATGTTGGTTAACATGGCAAGAGGTGAAGCGTAATTAAAACTACCTATCTAGGCAATTTAAATGAGGCCGAAAACAACAAACAACAATTCCGGTAAATCCCCACATGTCATTTAGCAATTTAATGCAAACAACAATTTTAGACATTTCAAATGTTGTTATCATGATGCGGATGACATATATACAAGTTTTATACAATTTTAAGAAAAAGTTGACATGAGCATGAAGCATTTGTCACCATGGCAGAACGAAAGGGGGTGCCACGGCAACGACAACGGAAATGGTGCCACGGAACATGCAAAAGATGTGGGGTGATCTCGATAACCGGGGTAGTGGTACACGGCGACGGTAGTTGTACACGTCCGGAGAGGAACTTGTCGTATCCATGTAGCCGAACTTGGCGTATCCAAAGGGTACTTGGTGAAACCACGTAGTCGTACACGGGTCGTAGTCGACTGTAGTGGAACTTGACGCTTGCGTTACACGGGTCGGATGGTACTTGGCGTGATCCGGTCTCCGTGCTACTTGGCATCCGGAACGAAGGAACACAAAAGGCCTCGTTTTAGTGGTGAATCTCACAGTGAACAAGTGCATGCTACTGTGAGGCGGTCATGTCGTCTGGTAGGGAAAGGAAGCCGGCGAGGGTCGTTGTGCAAGGGGCCACAGGAGGGACGGAGGTGATAACCCACAAGTATAGGGGATCGCAAAAGTTTTCGAGGGTAGAGTATTCAACCCAAATTTATTGATTCGACACAAGGGGAGCCAAAGAATATTCTCAAGTATTAGCAGTTGAGTTGTTAATTCAACCACACCTGGATAACTTAGTATCTGCAGCAAAATATTTAGTAGCAAAGTAGTATGGAACTAACAGTAACGGTAGCAAAAGTAATATTTTTGGGTTTTGTAGTGATTGTAATAGTAGCAACGGAAAAGTAAATAAGCGGAGAACAATATGTGAAAAGCTCGTAGGCATTGGATCGATGATGGAGAATTATGCCGGATGCGGTTCATCATGTAACAGTCATAACATAGGGTGACACAGAACTAGCTCCAATTCATCAATGTAATGTAGGCATGTATTCCGAATATAGTCATACGTGCTTATGGAAAAGAACTTGCATGACATCTTTTGTCCTACCCTCCCGTGGCAGCGGGGTCCTAGTAGAAACTAAGGGATATTAAGGCCTCCTTTTAGTAGAGTATCGGACCACAGCATTAACACATAGTGAATACATGAACTCCTCAAACTATGGTCATCACCGGGAGTGGTCCCGATTATTGTCACTTCGGGGTTGCCGGATCATAACACATAGTAGGTGACTATAGACTTGCAAGATAGGATCAAGAACTCACATATATTCATGAAAACATCATAGGTTCAGATCTGAAATCATGGCACTCGGGCCCTAGTGACAAGCATTAAGTATAGCAAAGTCATAGCAACATCAATCTCAGAACATAGTGGATACTAGGGATCAAACCCTAACAAAACTAACTCGATTACATGATAAATCTCATCCAACCCATCACCATCCAGCAAGCCTATGATGGAATTACTCACGCACGGCGGTGAGCATCATGAAATTGGTGATGGAGGATGGTTGATGATGACGATGGCGACGGATTCCCCTCTCCGGAGCCCTGAACGGACTCCAGATCAGCCCTCCCGAGAGAGTTTAGGGCTTGGCGGCGGCTCCGTATCGTAAAACGCGATGAATCCTTCTCTCTGATTTTTTTGTCCGCGAACACGAATATATGGAGTTGGAGTTGAGGTCAGTGGAGATCCAGGGGGCCCACGAGGCAGGGGGCGCGCCCCCCACCCTCGTGGAAAGGGTGTGGCCCCCCTGGCCTTGATTCTTTCGTCAGTATTTTTTATTATTTCCAAAAATAATCTCCGTGAAGTTTCAGGTCATTCTGAGAACTTTTGTTTCTGCACAAAGATAACACCATGGCAATTCTGCTGAAAACAGCGTCAGTCCGGGTTAGTTCCATTCAAATCATGCAAGTTAGAGTCCAAAACAAGTGCAAAAGTGTTTGGAAAAGTAGATACGACGGAGACGTATCAACTCCCCCAAGCTTAAACCTTTGCTTGTCCTAAAGCAATTCAGTTGATAAACTTAAAGTGATAAAGAAAAACTGTTACAAACTCTGTTTGCTCTTGTTGTTGTAAATATGTAAAGCCAGCATTCAAGTTTTCAGCAAAGATTATGAACTAACCATATTCACAATAACTCTTAGGTCTCATGTTTATTCATATCAATGGCATAATCAACTAGCGAACAATAATAATAAATCTCGGATGATAACACTTTCTCAAAACAATCATAATATGATATAACAAGATGGTATCTCGCTAGCCCTTTCTGAGATGCAGAGCACCTTTAAAGATCAAGGACTGACTAAACATTGTTATTCATGGTAAAAGAGATCCAATGATAGTCATACCCAATATAAATTAATAGTAATGGATGCAAATGACAGCGGTGCTCTCCAGCTGGTGCTTTTTAATAAGAGGGTGATGACTCAACATAAAAGTAAATAGATAGGCCCTTCGCAGAGGGAAGCAGGGATTTGTAGAGGTGCCAGAGCTCGATTTTGAAATATAGGTAAATAATATTTTGAGCGGCATACTTTCATTGTCAACATAACAACCAAGAGATGGCGATATGTTCCATGCTACACACATTATAGGCGGTTCCCAAACAGAATGGTAAAGTTTATACTCCCCCTCCACCAACAAGCATCAATCCATGGCTTGCTCGAAACAACGAGTGCCTCCAACTAACAACAGTCCCGGGGGAGTTTTGTTTGCAATTATTTTGATTTGATTTGCATAAAGCATGGGACTGGGCATCCCGGTGACCAGCCATTTTCTCGTGAGTGAGGAGCGGAGTCCACTCCTCTTGAGAACAACCCGCCTAACATGGAAGATACAGACAGACCTAGTTGATACATGAGCTATTCGAGCATACAAAACAGAATTTCATTTGAAGGTTTAGAGTTTGGCACATACAAATTTACTTGGAACGGCAGGTAGATACCGCATATAGGAAGGTATAGTGGACTCATATGGCATAACTTTGGGGTTTAAGGGATTGGATGCACAAGCAGTATTCCCACTTAGTACAAGTGAAGGCTAGAAAAAGACTGGGAAGCGACCAACTAGAGAGCGACAACAGTCATGAACATGCATTAAAATTAATGAACATTGAGTGCAAGCATGAGTAGGATATAATCCACCATGAACATAAATATCGTGAAGGCTATGTTGATGTGTTTCAACTACATGTGTGGACATGTGCCAAGTCAAGTCACTTAAATCATTCAAAGGAGGATGCCACCCCATCATACCACATCACAACCATTTTAATAGCATGTTGGCACACAAGGTAAACCATTATAAACTCCTAGATAATTAAGCATGGCATAAGCAACTATAATCTCTAATTGTCATTGCAAACATGTTTATTTTTTTGACTGGGAACTGTAGGGGAAACCCTCACAGCATATCAAAACTTTATTGATAAAAAGAGATACAGTACAAGTACAATGGGGGATTACAAGAGGTAATCAAAGTAAGCTAGGGGAAGAAGGAGAATTAACAAGTTAAAAGATACAGACTAATGGCCTCAAAGTGGCAGAAATGAAATCCAGCGGAGGAGATCATCTTTGTAGGCAGCTTTCACTCTATATTGCATTAAGCTGATGTCATGGATGAATGCAGTTCTCCATTTATTGAATCTAGCTCTCTCATGCCTGAAGACCTTAGCGTTCCTGATGATCCAAATATTCCAGCAAGCAATGAACACCACTTCGGTGAAGAAGGGCTTCTTAAAACTCCTGCTAGCATTAATAACCAAATGAGCCATGGAGTCACCAGATGACCAATCAATTTGCAGATAGTTCCAAACTCTGACACTAAAGTTGCAATTAAAGAACAGATTATCCCTTGTTTCTCTAGTCTATAAAGGACAAAGGACACAGTTTACTCCATCCTCCAAATGCCAATGCCTCCTATCCACCATGTCCTTGGTGTTCAACCTGTCCATAATAAGCATCTAGGCAAAAACTTTGATTTTCATTGTACAAGAGCACTTCCAGATCCAAGCTGTCAAAGGGTTGAAGGATGCTGATGCAAAAGTATGTGAGTAAAACAACTTTGGTGAGTATCCCTTGGCAGTGCCCTTCCAAAACCAAATATCCTAGGACCCAGGTGTTCTATTGAGGCCACCCAACATGGACTGGAGAATAGTCAGATCATCAAAAGCCTGGCTGGACAAAGGAAGGTGGAAGTGCTGGAACATATCCTGAGATCCCAAGAACTCATGAATAGTGATCCAGGGGTCCTTAACATAGGAATAGAGCCTGGGGAATCTGAGTTGAAGGCTAGACACCTGACCATCAAACTGCAAGTTATCTGACCACATGAGGGCAGTGTCCCCTGCATTAATCTGAACCCAAGCACACTCCCTAAAATGATGCATGACCTTGCAAATATCCTTCCACCAGAATGAGCCACAATCAGAAGTTCCCTGGGGGACCCTATTATGACAGTAGGTATCCCAAATTAAAGACACCCAAGGGAGATCATTTTTATTAAGGAAGTTATTCGCATGTTTGATCAGAAGTGCAATGTTCTGAGAACCAAGGTTAAGAATACCAAGACCTCCCCTTTTTTTGGCCTGCAAATAAGGTCCCACGCAGCTAGGGAGGGGGCAGGCTGACCCCTATTCCTCCTCCAGAGGCATTGTCTCTGGATTCTCTCTAATTGTTTAAGAATTCCAGCTAGGACAGCCAAACTGCAAAGGAAGAAAACTGCAAACATGTTTATTCATAATAGGCTGAATCAGGAACGATGAACTAATCATATTTACAAAAACAAGAGAGGTCGAGTTCATACCAGCTTCTCCCATCTCAATCAGTCCATCATAGATCGTCATAATTGCCTTTCACTTGCACGACTGAACGATGTGAATAATAATAATAATAGTGCACGTGCATTGGACTAAGCTGGAATCTGTGAGCATTCAATAAACAGGAGAAGACGAGGCAATATGGGCTCTTGGTTAAATGAACAATAATGCATATAAGAGCCACTTCAACAATTTTATTATGGTCTTCTCCTATCGACCCCCAAAGAAAAGAAAAGAAATAAAACTATTTACACGGGAAAGCTCCCAACAAGCAAAAGAAGAACAGGAAATATTTTTGGGTTTTCTTTTAATTACTATTACTACAGCAAGAAAGGTAAACTAGCTAAACGCTACAACTAAATTTTTTTTAGTTTTTCTTAAAGTTTTTCAAACACACAAGAAGAAAGCATAAAAAGAAAATAAACTAGCATGGATATTACAGTGAAAAAGTATGAGCACCGACAACTAGCATGAGTGTGTGAACATAAATGTAATGTCGGTGAGAAATACGTACTCCCCCAAGCTTAGGCCTTTGGCCTAAGTTGGTCTATTGCCACGGCTGGCCTGGCGATATCCAAAGTTATAGTTGGGGTCGTACTGAGATGCAGCGGCTATTTCATCGTGGGCTGCAGCTTGGAGGCGGGTTGCCTCCGTCCTCCTCTTGTACTCGTCCGCCTCCTCTCTGGTTATAAAATATCTCCCCTTTGCAAGATCAGCATTACGCACATATGTGTTAAATTCTTCCTTGATTCCTGCTCGATCCATGAACTCCTCTGAAGGCCATTCACAAGCCCGCACTTGAGCGTCCCTTGGTGGTTCATCGTCAGCATAGCGCATTGCGAGCCTGGGTCCTTGCTTCCTTGAAGGACCACCTTGGTACATTTTCCTAAACATATTTCTTCCTCTGAAAATTTTCTGAAAATTTTAGTAACTTCAAATAAAAGTGAACCAAACCCAACAAAATTGGTAGCAACTACTCCCACAAGTGCCTAGAAACTATATCATGCATTAGAACTACTTGGAACCATATAAATTCGACATGCAAGCTCAATCACCTAGGCAACACAAATTTGCAATGAATAAAGTACTAGAACAAAAATTAATTGGACCATTGGAGGAGTCACATACCAAGGAACAATCCCCCAAAGCAGTTTTGTGAGAGGTGCTTTGAGCAAGGAGATCGAAAATCGCAGCAAAATGAGCTAGAACTCGTGCTTGAGCTGGTTGGTGATTTTTTTGGGAGGAAGGAGTGTGTGGGTGCAGGAATAAGTGGAGGGGAGCCACCATGGGCCCACGAGGCAGGGGGCATGCCCTGGACCCTCGTGGCCAGGTGCTTGCTCCCCCTGATGTGTTCTCAGTGCCAGATATTCTCAAATATTCCAAAAAAAATCATATTTCAATTTCGGGGCATTTGGAGAACTTTTATTTTCGAGGTATTTTTTATTGCACGGATAATTCAGAAAACAGACAGAAAATACTATTTTTGCTTTATTTAATCTAAATAACAGAAAGTAAAAGGAGGGTACTGAAGGTGTGCTTTCTAACTTCATCCATCTCATGCTCATCAAAAGGAATCCACTAACAAGGTTGATCAAGTCTTGTTAATAAACTCATTCCGAATAACATGGAACCGGAGAATTTTGAATAACACTATGTTACCTCAACAGGGATATGCACATCCCCAGTAATAAGAATATCATATCTCTTCTTGACAGTAGGAAGAGGAAATTTAAAAACCTCCAAAAATAATCGATGGAATTTTTCCAATAGAGTTGCTACTATGAACTTGAGGTTGTTTCCTCGGAAAGTGTACCGTATGCTCATTGCCATTAACATGAAAAGTGACATTGCCTTTGTTGCAATCAATAAGAGCCCCTGCAGTATTCAAAAAGGGTCTTCCAAGAATAATAGACATATTATCGTCCTTGGGAATATCAAGAATAACAAAGTCCGTTAAAATAGTAACGTTTGCAACTACAACAGGCACATCCTCACAAATACCGACAGGTATAGCAGTTGATTTATCAGCCATTTGCAAAGATATTTCAGTAGGTGTCAACTTATTCAAGTCAAGTCTACGATATAAAGAGAGAGGCATAACACTAACATCGGCTCCAAGATCGCATAAAGCAGTTCTAACATAATTTCTTTTAATGGAGCATGGTATAGTGGGTACTCCTGGATCTCCAAGTTTCTTAGGTATTCCACCCTTGAAAGTATAATTAGCAAGCATGCTGGAAATTTCAGCTTCCGATATCTTTCTTTTATTAGTAACAATTTCTTTCATATACTTAGCATAAGGATTCATTTTGAGCATATCAGTCAAACGCATAAGCAAGAAGATAGGTCTAATCATTTCAGCAAAGCGCTCAAAATCCTCATCATCCTTTTTCTTGGATGGTTTGGGAGGAAAAGGCATGGGTTTCTGAACCCATGGCTCTCTTTCCTTATCGTGCTTCCTAGCAACAAAGTCTCTGTTATCATATTGTTGATTCTTTGATTGTGGGTTATCAAGATCAATAGCAGGTTCAATTTCTACTTCATTGTCATTGCTAGGTTGAGCATCAACATGAACATTATCATTAACATTATCAGTAGGTTCATGTTCATCACCAGATTGTGTTTCAGCATCAAAAATAGAAATATCATTGGGATTCTTAGGTGTGTCAATAACAGGTTCACTAGTAGCATGCAAAGTCCTGTCATTTTTCTTTTTCTTCTTTTTAGAAGGACTAGGTGCATCAATATTATTTCTCTGAGAATCCTGCTCAATTCTCTTAGGATGGCCTTCAGGATACAGGGGTTCCCGAGTCATTCTACCAGTTCTAGTAGCCACTCTAACAGCAAAATCATTATTCTTACTATTCAATTCATTGAACAAATCATTCTGAGCTTTAAGTACTTGTTCTACTTGAGTGGTAACCATAGAAGCATGTTTACTAATGAGTTTAAGTTCACCTTTAACTCTAGACATATAATCACTCAAGTGTTCAATCATATAAGCATTACGTTTTAATTCTCTACCAAAATAAGCATTGAAGTTTTCTTGCTTAACCATAAAATCATCAAACTCATCTAAGCATTGGCTAGCAAATTTAGTGGGAGGGATTTCAGCTTTATCATATCTATAGAGAGAATTTACCTTTACTACCTGTGTCGGGTTATCAAGACCATGTGTTTCTTCAATAGGTGATGGATTAAAACCGTGTATTTATTCAACAGGTGGTAAATTAAGACCATGTATTTCTTCAACAGGAGGTAAATTCTTAACATCTTCAGCTTTTATACCTTTTTCTTTCATAGATTTCTTTGCCTCTTGCATATCTTTAGGACTGAGAAATAGAACACCCCTTTTCTTTGGAGTTGGCTTAGGAGTTGGTTCAGGAAGTGTCCAATTATTTTCATTTGTCAACATATTATTCAATAGAATTTCAGCTTCATCTGGTGTTCTTTCCCTGAAAATAGAACCAGCACAACTATCCAGGTGGTCTCTGGAAGCATCGGTTAGTCCATTATAAAAGATATCAAGTATTTCATTTCTTGAGAGGATGATCAGGCAAAGCATTAAGTAATTGGAGAAGCCTCTCCCAAGCTTGTGGGAGACTCTCTTCTTCAATTTGCACAAAATTATATATTTCCCTTAAGGCAGCTTGTTTCTTATGAGCAGGGAAATATTTAGCAGAGAAGTAATAAATCATATCCTGGGGACTACGCACACAGCCAGGATCAAGAGAATTAAACCAAGTTTTAGCATCACCCTTTAATGAGAACAGAAATATCTTAAGGATATAATAGTAGCGAGTTTTCTCATCATTAGTGAACAGGGTGGCTATATCATTTAATTTAGTAAGATATTCCACAACAGTTTCAGATTCATAGCCATAAAAAGGATCAAATTCAACCAAAGTAATTATATCAGGATCAACAGAGAATTCATAATCCTTATCAGTAACAAAGATAGGTGAAGTAGCATAAGTAGGATCATATTTCATTCTAGCATTCAAAGTTTTTTGTTTCAGCTTAGCTAATAATTTCTTAAGATCACTTCTATCATTGCAAGCAAGAAAGTCTCTAGCAGTTTCTTCATCCATAACATAACCCTCAGGCACAACAGGCAATTCATATCTAGGGGGAGAATCTTCATCATCACTTTCATCAATATTATCAGTTTCAGTAATTTCATTCTCTCTAGCCCTAGCAAGTTGTTCATCAAGAAATTCACCAAGTGGCACAGTAGTATCAAGCATAGAAGTAGTTTCATCATAAGTATCATGCATAGCAGAAGTGGCATCATCAATAACATGCGACATATCAGAATTAATAGTAGAAGCAGGTTTAGGTGTGGCAAGCTTACTCAAAACAGAAGGTGAATCAAGTGCAGAGCTAGATGGCAGTTCCTTACCTCCCCTCGTAGTTGAGGGATAAATTTTTGTTTTCGCTATTTCAAGTTCTTCATAGTGACCAACAGATATAAATCCCAAGTGACTCAAAGAATAGAGCTATGCTCCCCAGCAATGGCGCCAGAAAATAGTCTTGATAACCCACAAGTATAGGGGATCGCAACAGTTTTTGAGGGTAGAGTATTCAACCCAAATTTATTGATTCGACACAAGGGGAGCCAAAGAATATTCTCAAGTATTAGCAGTTGAGTTTTCAATTCAACCACACCTGGATAACTTAGTATCTGCAGCAAAATATTTAGTAGCAAAGTAGTATGGAAGTAACAGTAACGGTAGCAAAAGTAATATTTTTGGGTTTTGTAGTGATTGTAACAGTAGCAACGGAAAAGTAAATAAGTGGAGAACAATATGTGAAAAGCTCGTAGGCATTGGATCGGTGATGGAGAATTATGTCGGATGCGGTTCATCATGTAACAGTTATAACATAGGGTGACACAGAACTAGCTCCAATTCATCAATGTAATGCAGGCATGTATTCCGAATTAGTCATACGTGCTTATGGAAAAGAACTTGCATGACATCTTTTGTCCTACCCTCCCGTGGCAGCGGGGTCCTAGCGGAAACTAAGGGATATTAAGGCCTCCTTTTAGTAGAGTACCGGACCAAAGCATTAATACATAGTGAATACATGGACTCCTCAAACTATGGTCATCACCGGGAGTGGTCCCGATTATTGTCACTTCGGGGTTGCCAGATCATAACACATAGTAGGTGACTGTAGACTTGCAAGATAGGATCAAGAACTCACATATATTCATGAAAACATAATAGGTTCAGATCTGAAATCATGGCACTCGGGCCCTAGTGACAAGCATTAAGCATAGCAAAGTCATAGCAACATCAATCTCAGAACATAGTGGATACTAGGGATCAAACCCTAACAAAACTAACTCGATTACATGATAAATCTCATCCAACCCATCACCATCCAGCAAGCCTATGATGGAATTACTCACGCACGGCGATGAGAATCATGAAATTGGTGATGGAGGATGGTTGATGATGACGATGGCGACGGATTCCCCTCTCTGGAGCCCCTAACGGACTCCAGATCAGCCCTCCCGAGAGAGTTTAGGGCTTGGCGGCGGCTCTGTATCGTAAAACGCGATGAATCCTTCTCTCTAATTTTTTTTCTCCCCGAACATGAATATATGGAGTTGGAGTTGAGGTCGGTGGAGATCCAGGGGGCTCACGAGGCAGGGGGCGCGCCCAGGGGTGCAGGCGCGGCCCCCACCCTCGTGGAAAGGGTGTGGGCCCCCTGTCCTTGATTCTTTTGCCAGTATTTTTTATTATTTCCAAAAATAATCTTCATGAAGTTTCAGGTCATTCCGAGAACTTTTGTTTTTGCACAAAGATAACACCATGGCAATTCTGCTGAAAACAGTGTCAGACCGGGTTAGTTCCATTCAAATCATGCAAGTTAGAGTCCAAAACAAGGGAAAAAGTGTTTGGAAAAGTAGATACGACGGAGACGTATCAGGAGGCTGTCGGTGTGGAACGACACCTACAGGATCACAAGAATCCCTACTACGGTTGCCGGGGCGCAGGGTTGCGAGGTGAGCAGGGCTAGTAGACAGCACAGGAATCGTTTACCCAGGTTCGGGCCGCGAGGATGCGTAAAAACCTAGTCCTGCTTTGGTGGGTGTATTTCTGAGAGTCCTTGAGCTCTCGAACTAGCTGTGGTCAGTGCGTGGTTCGAAAGAGCCGACCCCTCTCTAGTATGCCATGGGCCTCCTTTTATAGTTGAAAGGGGCTGCCACAGTGACACACAGGAGGTGGAAAGGCGTACAGTGCCCTGAGCTTATCGCTCGTATTACAGGACACGACGCATTTAATGCGTAGCTTAGGTGTCCCCTTGCTATATTGGGGACGGGGCGAGGCCCATCCCGTCCGTCGCTGCTCCTCCTCGCCTTGACACGTGCCCTGACCAGTGAGGTGCGTGGTGCCATGTAGGCAGCCAGGCAGCTGAGGTGGCGTGGTGGCGGAGCCTTCACGAAGATCTGCATGCCGCCATGCAGGCGCTCGATGAGTTGGCCTGGGAGCTGCATGTTGCCACGCAGGTGCCCGCCCAGCAGGTTGGGCTGGCAGCTGCATGTGAACGATGGTGGAAGCCTGTCCGGCGTAGGTTTGGCGGTGGCCCCGCTGGCGTCCTTGGCGAGGGCCTTGCCGGGTGGCCCAGCAAGGGTCTTGCCGTGGCATGTTGTTGTCCCCGGCAAGGACCTTGCCGAGGGTCTGGTGGCCTTCCTCGGCAGGGATCTTGCCGAGAATCGTCGTCTTCTAATCCTCATCTGATCTTGAATATGTCTTCACAAAGATCTGCATGCCACCACAGAGGTGCCTTCCTGACCTCTGGCCCCACGTTGATGATGGCGCTGGGGGTCATGGGCTCAAGGGTGGCTTGCTCTGTTGGTGCGGGGCGAGCTGTCCCGGCAAGGGTCTTGCCGGGGCCGCTGAAGCCGCCCGGCAAGGGTCTTGCCAGGGGAACCTGCTTCGTCCCTCTACTCTTTGTGGTCTTGGCCTTGGCATTGCTTTGATTGTCTTGGGCTTCGGTCTTACCTTGGCTCACCTCCCCTATTCTGCTTGGTGTGGTCGTGGGCGCGGCTCTAACTGCCCGTGCACAGGTAAAGGGGTACAAAAGTGTGCCCCTCTTTTTGTACACCGACAGGAGCCCCCGGGCCTGGGCCACACATAAGCGCGGCACGTTGTTGGGCCATGCCCAAAACGGTGCGCGGGCAGGTGGGCGGTTTTTACCGTGGTAAGACTCTTCGCGCGCTCCGCTTCCCACGACCCGCGCGCGCGGCGCTGTGTGGAGGGGCGTGCGTGACGTGGGCGGCATGCGTGGGGCGGTTTCCACACGCATGCATCACATCGCAGTAAATGGGCAGCGCGCCCCGCGGCTTCCCCATAAAAAGGGATAACCGCGGGCGCACTGTTCCATTTACCCTCCGCGCAACCCCAATCTCGGAGACCTCCGCCTGCCCCCCTCTTCTTCTTCAAGCTTCGTTCCTGCTTGCCGTCGTTGTGCCCCCGCCGCCCTCAGTCTTGCCGTCCTCCCCCAGCCATCATGGCGCCAAAATCCACCAAGGGCAAGGGAGTGGCTAAGGATGCCGGAGCCGCGGAGCCGCCGGAAAGTGCGCTGGTGGTGCAGCGGACGCAGTCCGCCTTCTTCCCCTCGACAGTCGATGTGCTCGAGCTTCGGGACTCCTTCAGGCCCTTGTGGGGAGTGAAGACGGGGGGAGAATTTGGGGCATCCGGCCACGCGTGTCATCCCCGCCGACTGCGCCGAGGCTGCCCCAAATCGGTACCCCTTCTTTGTTGATTATTGTTCTTGTGGGCTCTGTCCTCCCTTCTCCGACTTCTTCAGCGACATCATGCACACCTTCGGCTTTCGCCTCCTGGATTTTACTCCGAATGCGGTGGCGTGCATGGCCCTTTTCGCGCACCTCTGCGAAGGCTTTGCTGGGCTGCACCCCAACACGGTTCTCTTCCGCCATTACTTCTTCCCTCGGATCCAGATGGGAGGTGCCATCTCGGGGTGCATCGCCTGGATCCCAAAATCCAAGGGTGCGTACCCGGACGGCGCCATGAAGGAGAGGTGGGAAGAATGGCGGGGCCGGTGGTGCTGGATCAAAGAGAAGGACCCGCCGGCGTTCTACAGAGTTCGCCGGGCGCCGCCGGTTCACGGAAGCGATTAGAGCGACATCGATGCCGACGACGGAAAGCTCACGGTTGCCACCACCAGGATTCTCCGGCTTACCCAGGCCGGGCTCACCCTTGATATGGTCGGGGCGGACTTCATCCGTCACCGGATCGCTCCTCTGCATAACAAGGGGAGGCCAGCCTGGCTCTTCACGAACCCCGCCGACATCATGCGGCTCCGCCCTGGCCTCAACCACAATTTCACAGTGATGGGACACGCCCATTTCTGCCAGCGGATCTTCCAGCTCGACGTGGGCCGCGACGGCGAGGATGAGCGGACCGGCAAGGTCGCGAGGGCCGACGCGAAAGCCGGCAAGGTCCTTAAGGGGCCTCTGTTCAAGCTGCCGACGGGGGTGGTCCCGTTGTGCAATACCTCGCGTCGGTCCGAGATCATTGCCATGATGCCGGACTGCAACGCGCATGGCCCCGACCCGAGCTGGAAGGAGCCGGAGGACGCCGAAGTGCAGCAGTTCTTTGACACCCTGCATGAGGGGTATGTCAACACCGACGCCGAGCGGCTGCTTCTCCAGGACACCACCCAGGCGGAGCTGGACTACATCGCCACCAGGGCGAAGGAGGCACAACTTGCCAGGGAGGCCGGAAGCGCCGGCAGTGTGGAGGACAAGGCCGTGACAGCCGCGGAGGAGGAGGAGCTCGCCCGGTGGGCGGCGGCCGCCGGGGGAGCCAGCAGCGCCGGCACCGAGGCTCCTCTGGTTGAAGATGCGACCGGTGAGTCGTCGGAGGAGGAGGTCGAGACCACAGGCCCGACACCGGCTGTGGGGAGAGGGCGAGTCCTACGGCGGGCCAGTTCCGGCGAGCCGGTCCGGCCTGGCAGGGCTGCGCGGTCACAGCTGACCTTGGAGGGGTCCGGGCGCCACACGAGGGCCGCGGCGGCGAAGAAGCCGGCGAAGGTTGCGGTGAGGAAGAAGACGACCATCCCTTCTCCGTCCACGCGTGTCCGGACTCCACCTCCTTCTCCTCCTCCGGCGGACGTCGACACGGGGGTCACTTTTGATTATGGATCCCTCAGCCCGAGGAGGAAGAGGAAAACAACAGAGGAGGAGGCGGACGACGAGTAAGTATCTGGTTCTTTTCCATTATCTCTGCCTCCTCAACCTGCGTTGCTCGTCTTAACTTGCCTTCATGTTTGCAGGGATGTGGAGACGCTGGCCCAGAGGGTGAAGAGGGCCAAGGTCTTGGCGGGTGGCCAGCCCCCAGTTGGTACTTCGGGGCGCCATTGGTGGTGTTGAGCAGCCCGGACAGCAGCCCCCGGCAGAGCCCCCAGCGTAAGTTCATCACTCTTCCCCCTGTCGACATGTGTTTGGGGAACGACACTTTTGGCGCTGACCTTGCCAGGTATGCAGGAGGAGAGCAGCAGCAGGAGGAGCCACAGAGGGCTACTCCCAACACGCCGCCCCCGTCGACCACGCCGCCCCGAGGGGCGTCCCCGGCAAGGGCGCCAGGCACCGGGCCCACGCACATGGAGGAGGAGGAGGACTTGGGCGCCGGCGGCTTTGCCCTGACGCCAAATGTTGGCGGGGAGGGGACTTCCGTTTCCCAGCCAGGTACTGGCATAGGTAAATCGTTCGCCGTTCATCCCTGCTTCCTTTTCCTTCTGGCCCTTGGTCCTGGCCTTGCCTCACCCCCTTTTTGGCGTCCAGATTCCTCCTCGGTGAACCTAGAGGATGCGGACGCCGTCATCGAGGGCGTCGCCAAGGCTGCCGAGGCAGACGCCGAGAAGATCGCCGCCGAGGAGGCCGCCGGGGGCGCTGCCGAGGAGGCCGGCAAGGGGCCTGCCGAAGGGGCCGGCGGGGCCGCCGCCGAGGAGGAGCAGGAGGTGGCTGGCGACCAGCCTTCCTCTTCTGCTGCTTCCGACTCCGGCAAGTACCTGAGGGTGAGCGACAACTTGTTCGTCCACCTTCCCGGCGCGTCGAGCACCAGGACACCCGTGGAGGGGGAGGGGTTCGACGACGAAGTGCTTGCCGCTGTTAGGCTCGAAATCATCGACGAGCCGATCGTTGGCGGCGACGGTTCGCAGGAAGAGCGGCTCCTCCACGCCATGGGCGCCAGCTTCTGGAAGCTCCAGGCGCTCCACCGCGCCCGTCTGGACAAAGCCAAGTCCAGGACGGCGGTGGTGGAGAAGGAGGAGGCGGACCTCCAGGAGCGCATTGCCGAGACGCAAGACTGGTTCCGTGAGGCCCACGAGGAGCTCAAGGCCGCTCAGGGCGAGCTGGCCAAGCGCGACGTGGAGCTCACCATGAAGCTCGCCGACGTCGAGAAAGCTCAAGAGACGGCGAGGAACTTGGTCGCGGCCGCCGAAGCTGCCCGGACCCAGCACGAGGCCGCGCTGAACTCCCAGGAGGAGGACCTCGCTGCGCGCGAGGGAAAGCTTGCCGCCATGCTTCGCGACAAGGAAGCAGAGGTGGAGAAGCTTGTCTTGCAGCAGACCAGTGAGCTGGAGTAGAGGCACGAAGAGGCAATCAACGCCCAAGCCCAGGTCTATGCCGGCAAGGTGGAGGAGCTGGAGGCGGAGCACGACGAGCTGAAGGAGCAGGCCCTGAAGCTGTCCCAGGAGAAGGACAAGCTCA
The DNA here is from genome assembly GCF_002575655.3 of Aegilops tauschii subsp. strangulata. Classification (NCBI taxonomy): domain Eukaryota; kingdom Viridiplantae; phylum Streptophyta; class Magnoliopsida; order Poales; family Poaceae; genus Aegilops; species Aegilops tauschii. The sequence continues at coordinate 327,726,354 of NC_053041.3, read as the reverse complement.
ACAGTGCCCTGACAGAGGCGCAGGGCGTGGTCGTCAGCAAGGCTGGGGAGCTCTCCGAGGCCAACAACTCCATCAAGGACCTCAAGCTGAAGCTGGATGGCCTCGAGAAGGTGCTGGAGGAGGCCAAGACCCGAGAGGGGACCCTGGCCATGGAGCTGGAGGCCGAGAAGCAGTTGCGGGAGAACGAGGGCCTCAACTTCGCGGATCACGTGGCGGGCGAGAACCGTTAGCTCGATTGCCTCGCCATTGTCGCCAACCAGGCCGCCGCGCAGCTGGCCAACATGGGGATGCCGGATGTGAGGTACGTCCCGGAGCGGAGCGTGAGCGCCAATTGCAGCCTGACCATGTTCTTCGAAAAGGTCGTCGGTGCTCTGGAGCGGCTCCACGCCAACCGGGCGGCCTCACTAGCCGACGAGTCCCGGAGGTTTTGCCAGGGAGCCATGACCAAGGTTCTCACCAAGGTGGCGCACTGGTACCCCGACCTTGACTTTGATGCTGCGCTGGAGAGCTTGCCGGAGGGTACTGACCTCGCACCGTTCATGGAGCGCATCAAGCCCATCATCAGCCGAGTCGGCGGAAATCAGAGGGTGGAGGGCCAGCGCTGGGATTAGGCATCCCATTCTTTATCGCCGCTGCAGGTTCACAACCAAGACAATTGCTATCTCTAGTTAGAACCGCAGCAACAATTTGATGTAATATAACTCTACAGCACTTTTGGTAGCATGCATGTTATTTTCTTGTTCGATTTTTCCTTGTATGTCCGCCCTACGTAACTGGGTAGGCTTTGCCGGTGCGTAAACCCAGGGCGGCGTCTTGGGGACGGATCCCCATTGGCCTGCCGGGTGTGCTTGCTGCCGGGCAAACCACCTTACCGCCCTTAGCGCGGCCACCCGTACTGTCGAGTTTGACTCGAGTCAGAGTCAGGAGCGTTGCCAGGTGTGGAAGGCTACCCCGCCACTCTCGACGCGGCCACTTTGAGCTGTTGAGCGGACTTGAAACAGAACAAGGGTGTTGCCAATTGCGGGGGGGCCCTTTGTGTGCAGGTTTCCCATACATAGGCAAGATCCTCGAGCACGATAACCTTAAGTGTAAAAGGAAATAACCCAAGGCTCTGAATGACTTAGCTTTTCTGTTGCCGAGCCAGCGTCATTCCTCCAGCCGCCTTCTTCTCAGAAACCGAAAGCGATGAAGAACTACAAGGCTAACTACTAGACCAGATTCTCACAATTGCGCCCCCTACCTGGCGCGCCAAAGATGTTGGTGTGGAACGACACCTATGGGATCACAAGAATCCCTACTACGGTTGCTGGGGCGCAGGGTTGCGAGGAGAGCAGGGCTAGTAGATAGCACAGGAATCGTTTACCCAGGTTCGGGCCGCGAGGATGCGGAAAACCCTAGTCTTGCTTTGGTGGGTGTATTTCTGAGAGTTCTTGAGCTCTCGAACTAGCTGTGGTCAGTGCGTGGTTCGAAAGAGCCGACCCCTCTCCAGTATGCCATGGGCCTCCTTTTATAGTTGAAACGGGCTGCCACAGTGACACACAGGAGGTGGAAAGGCGTACAGTGCCCTGAGCTTATCGCTCGTATTACAGGACAAGACGCATTTAATGCGTAGCTTAGGTGTCCCCTTGCTTTATTGGAGACGGGGGCGAGGCCCATCCCGTCCGTCGCCGCTCCTCCTCGCCTTGACACGCGCCCTGGCCAGTGAGGTGCGTGGTGCCATGTAGGCAGCCAGGCAGCTGAGGTGGCGCGGTGGCGGAGCCTTCACGAAGATCTGCGTGCCGCCACGCAGGCGCTTGATGAGTTGGCCTGGGAGCTGCATGTTGCCACGCAGGTGCCCGCCCAGCTGGTTGGGCTGGCAGCTGCATGTGAACGGTGGTGGAAGCCTGTCCGGCGCAGGTTTGGCGGTGGCCCCGCTGGCGTCCTTGGCGAGGGCCTTGCCGGGTGGCCCGGCAAGGGTCTTGCCCTGGCGTGCTGTTGTCCTCGGCAAGGACCTTGCCGGGGGTCTGGTGGCCTTCCTCCGCAGGGATCTTGCCGAGAATCGTCATCTTCTAATCCTCATCTGATCTTGAATATGTCTTCACAAAGATCTGCATGCCACCACAGAGGTGCCTTCCCGAGCCCTGGCCCCACGTTGATGATGGCGCTGGGGGTCGTGGGCTCAAGGGTGGCTCGCTCTGTTGGTGTGGGGCTAGCTGTCCCGGCAAGGGTCTTGCCGGGGCCGCTGAGGCCGCCCGGCAAGGGTCTTGCCGGGGGAACCTGCTTCGTCCCTCTGCTCTTTGTGGTCTTGGCCTTGTCGTTGCTTTGATTGTCTTGGGCTTCGGTCTTACCTTGGCTCACCTCCCCTGTTCTGCTTGGTGTGGTCGTGGGCGCGGCTCTGACTGCCCGTGCACAGGTAAAGGGGTAGAAAAGCGTGCCCCTCTTTTTGTACACCGACAGAGGCCATGAAGGTGGACACAGGAGGTGGCTGTCGGCACCACAATCGGCCGGAGCATGGCCTTGGAGCTGCTCGGGCACGGTCCGATGGGGCGCAAACGAGGCGGAGGGGAGGCACATGTAGGCGGCTGAGGCGAGGGCAGCCATGGCATCGGCAGGGGCCGGCAGGAGGTGCGGCAGCGGGCATAGCAGCAGCTACAGCGAGGCAGCGGTGCCATGGTGAGCTCACAATGGTGAAGGGGAAGAGCCGTGCGAGGGAGGAGGTCAAGGCCGGCGACGCAGCAGGAGAGGAAGGCGGCGGCAGAGCTCGAGCGGCTTGGCCCTCCGGTAAGGCGGGGAGGCGAGGGCGGCCGGAGTTACGAGCGTTGGAGGCGAGGCCGGTCGATGCTGTCTGGCCGGGGACGAAGCCGGAGAAGCAAGGGAGGAGCTGGGAAGCAGCGGCTGCAGCAGGAGCTGGGGTCAGGTTGGCCATGGCGAATCGAGCGCGAGGAGCTCTCGCTCCTCTCTGTGTGCGTGTGTGGCGGCGGAAGGAGGATGGAGGGGATCAAGGAAGGAAAGCCAGCGAGCAGGGGGATAAGAGGAGATCGGGCAGACCTCTTGGGTCGGCTAGGTCAGGCCGCAGGTGGACCTTAAGCGGGTTGCGGTTATGCACCGCTCCCCTCTCTCTTTATATTCTCTTTTTAGAAAATAGGTAGAGACCAAATAGAATCAAGAGAAGAGGCCATGGGGAAGAATAAAACGGTGGGATATTTTGTAAGGCTTTAGGAAATACTTCCAACCCAACAAAAGTGGTTCAAGCAAAAATAGGGGAAGTTAAATCCAAAATTATTTAACTTGCACCAAAGGAGTTTGAATGGAATCTAGGATTTATGAGTGTCCAAAAATGTTGAGAATTTAGACAGAGCCTCGATAAATGGGAAAAAGAATTATAGAGAAAGTTTGGAGAACAAACATGAAGCAAAAGGCATGAGAATTAAATTGCAAGTGGGTTGCGGTTAATTCCAAACTAATGGAATATTTATTATAGCTCCCTAAATATCGATAGGATATGTTATAAAGAGAAATCACCATGTGAATTCCCTTGATTTAAATGAATCAAGGATCCATGCAATTTATTTATGCGAGTTTAAGTTGGGTTGCAAAAAAGGCATGAAGGCACTGGGTCAATAGGTTAGTCCCAAAAATGATATAAAGTTGAAATACAATGATTGTAAAACATCCAAGAATGATAATAAAACAACATGAACACTTCATAAATTATAGATAGTTGGATACGTATCAACATCCCCAAGTTTAATTCCTACTCGTCCTCGAGTAGGTAAACGATAAAAGAAATAATTTATGAAGTGTGAATGCTAGCAAAGTGCACAAGTTTGATCAATGACAATTTCAATCACTTTTCCTAGCATCATAACAGCAATTCTTTCTTATAAAACTTCTCATGTTATAGTAGCAACCAATTCACATGTTAAGGTTCAAACAATGAATTCTCTTGAAACTCAACAACTTATGTTCTTAGGCACCAAGCAATTGCAATTCAACTTATTCAATAGAGTTTAAGTAAGAGCTCCACATACTCAACCATCATATAGTCTTCTATGATTGCTAACACTCACCGCATACACATGAGCAAAACGTTTCAACCGGACACCTAGAAAGAAAGGGGCTTATTGTTTTGCCTCCCAACGTATTCACCTCAAGGGTGATGTCAACAATAATAACTCATGCTACCCATATTCAACTTGATATATGTGCCTAGATCTTTCCTCACCACATGATGCTTGCCAAAAGAGAAAAATAAAAAGGAATAGAGAGAAAAACTTTGACTCTTTGCATAAAAGTAAATACTGAAAAGTAAAAGATAGGCCCTTCGCAGAGGGAAGCAGAGGTTGCCATGCGCTTATTTGTTTGTATGCTCAACCCCTGAGTGCAAAAGAATGTCATGTTATATTGCCCCTTATGATAGCAACCTTTATTATGCAGTTTGTCGCTTTTATTCTTTGCCATCACAAGTTCGTACAACGCTCAATTTTCTCTTACACTAAATGATTTAACACTTTTAGAAAAAAAAATTATTTCCTTATTGCACCGATGATAACTTACTTGAAGGATCTTGCTCAATCCTTAGGTAGGTATGGTGGACTCTTGAAAATAAGATTTGGGTTTAAGGTGTTTTGGATGCACAAGTAGTATCTCTACTTGGTGCGGAATTTTTGGCTAGCAAAGATGGGGGGCAAGCACCACATGTTGAAGGATCTATGACAATATAACTTCTATGTGAATATGAACAAACATAAATCATTACGTTGTCTTCCTTGTCCAACTTAAAAAAAATTGGCATATAATATTTTGATGGGGGCTCACAATCACAAAAGATTTCCAAGATAGCATATTTGCATGTGAAAGTTCTCTTCCTTATACTAATTATTCGTGAATTGCTTGTATGACCAAAATTGTGATTGTCAAGCCTCAAAAGATTTCACTTTCTAAACCCAATATGAAGCTGCCACTAGGCATGATATGATTTCAACTTCATGGCATTCAATTTATTCAACAATTTACTCGTAGGATATAAGTGAAGCACAAGAGCAATTCCAAATAAAAGAGCTTCTTTGACGGGGTGTGAATGCCGCTTACTTAACCTCCTTGGCAACTATTTGAGGACTCTATTTTATTTAAAAACTTTCAGATCTAAGTATTTAATTAAAACAGCAAGTAAAACAAAACAAAATGATTTCAAGGATAGCACACATCATGTGAAGAAGCAAAAACTTAGGCTCAACCAATACTAACTGATAATTGTTGAAGAAGAAAGGTGGGATGCCTACCGGGGCATCCCCAAGCTTAGATGCTTGAGACTTCTTGAAATATTATCTTGGGGTGCCCTGGGCATCCCCAAGCTTGAGCTTTTGTGTCTCCTTAATTCCTCTCATATCACGGTTTTCCTAAATCTCAAAAGCTTCATCCACACAAAACTCAACAAGAACTCATGAGATAAGTTAGACTAAATTATTATTCAACATTGCATTCTAAATGCCTCTGCATATTTAATACTCCTATCTTCAAATAAAATCATTAAATTAAACAAGCAAACATATGCAAATAATGCAAACATAATAGCAATATGCCAAAACAGTATAGTCTATAAAGAATGCAAGAGTATCAATACTTATTCAACTAAAAAAATTATGGAATTCTACCACACTGTAGAAAATTTATCATAGCTTATTATGCAAAAAAAATTCAACATTTTATCACATTCTGACTTTTCTAGGGAATTTTTGCAACAGCGGTAAACTTTCTGTTTTCAAACAGCAACATGTACACTTGCAAAATAAGCATGGCAAAGGCTATCGATGCCACTTTCATTGAAATAAAATATGCAAAAAATTATTCTAAATAACAGCAAGAAAATCCTAACAAAAAAATTGACGCTCCAAGCAAAACACAAATCATGTGACGAATGAAAACATAGCTCCAAGTGAGGTTACCGATAGTGTTGGAGACGAAAGAGGGGATGCCTTCCGGGGCATCCCCAAGCTTAAGTTGCTTGGATATTCCTTGGATATTAACTTGAGGTGCCTTGGGCATCCCCAAGCTTAGGGTCTTGTCACTCCTTATTCTCCTCATATCAATATCTCACCCAAAACTTGAAAACTTCAATCACACAAAACTTAACGGAACTTCGTGAGATGGGTTAGTATGATAAAGACAAACCATTCACTTTGGTATTGTCAAGGACAAGATTCATAATTTTTTCCACACAATTACTACTTTAGCATGTCATTTCCACAATTTATATTGAGCAATATAAGCCATAGAAACTAGAAAACAAGCAAACTATGCATTGAAAACAGAATCTGTCAAAAACAGAACAGTCTGTAGTAATCTGGATAACTACCATACTTCTGCTACTCCAAAAAATATGAAAAACTTAGCAACACATGTGCAATTTGTATATTAAACTTCTACAAAAAGAATTAACTCAAAAGCACTCTTCTTTTAAAAACGATAATTATTTTCGTGAGCGCAAAATTTTCTGTTTTTCAGCAAGATCAAATCAACTATCACCCAACATGATCTCAAAGGCTTTACTTGGCACTTTATTGAAACAGAAGCAATAAAACATGATGAATACAGTAGAATAATCATGTGAAAACACATAAACAGTAATTAAAAGTGTTGGGTTGTCTCCCAACAAACGCTTTTCTTTAATGCCTTTTAGCTAGGCATGATGAGTTCAATGATAACCGCGTAAAGGATAAGAATTGAAACATAAACAGAGCATCATGAAGCATATGACAAACACATTTAAGCCTAACCAACTTCCTATGCATAGGTATTTTGTGAGCAAACAACTTATGGGAACAATAATCAACTAGCATAGGAAGGCAAAACATGCATAACTTAAGATTTTCAACACATAGAGAGGAAACTTTATATTATTGCAATTCCTACAAGTATAAGTTCCTCCCTCATAATAATTTTCAGTAGCATCATGAATGAATTCAACAATATAACTATCACATAAAGCATTCTTTTCATGATGCATAAGCTTACAAATTTTCTCACTCTCCACATAAGCAAATTTATTCTCATGAATAGTAGTGGGAGCAAACTCAACAAAATAACTATCATGGAATTCAAAATTAAAATCATGATGAAAAGTTTCATGGTTATCATTATTCAATATAGCATACATGTCATCACCATAATCATCATAAATAGGAGGCATGCTTTCATCATAATAAATTTTCTCATCAAAACTTGGGGGAGTAAAAATATCATCTTCATCAAATATAGCATCCCCAAGCTTGTAGCTTTGCATATCATTAGCATCATGGATATTCAAAGAATTCATACTAACAACATTGCACATGCTCATCATTTAAATATTTTGTGCCAAACATTTTATTGACTTCTTCTTCTAACAATTGAGCACAATTTTCCGATCCATTATTTTCAAGAAAGATATTATAAAGATGATCAAAAATATGATGCAACCTCAATTCCATTTTTTATGTAGTTTTCTTTTATAAACCAAACTAGTGATAAAACAAGAAACTAAAAGATTCAATTGCAAGATCTAAAGATATACCTTCATGCACTCACCTCCCCGGCAACGGCGCCAGAAAAGAGCTTGATGCCTACTACGCAACTTTATTCTTGTAGACACGTGTTGGGCCTCCAAGCGCAGAGTTTTGTAGGACAGTAGCAATTTTCCCTCAAGTGGATGACCTAAGGTTTATCAACCCGTGAGAGGTGTAGGATGAAGATGGTCTCTCTCAAACGACCCCGCAACCAAATACAAGAAATCTCTTGTGTCCCCAACACACCCAATACAATGGCAAATTGTATAGGTGCACTAGTTCGGCGAAGAGATGGTGATAAAATTGTAATATGGATGGTGGAAATATATTTTTATAATCTGAATAAATAAAAACAGAAAGGTAGCAAATAGTAAACGGTCACAAAAACGGTATTGCAATGCTTGAAAATGAGGCATAGGGTTCGTACTTTCGCTAGCGCAATCTCCCAACAATGCTAATATAACCGGATCATATAACCATCCATCAACATGCAACGAAGAATCACTCCGAAGTTCCTATCTAGCGGAGAACATAAGAGTAAATTGTTTGTAGGGTACGAAACCACCTCAAAGCTATTCTTTCCGTTCGATCTATGCAAGAGTCCGTACTAAAATAACACAAAGCTATTCTTTCCATTTGATCTATCCTAGAGTTCGTACTAAAATAACACCAAAGAAAATTCATATTCATAATACTCAATCCAACACAAAGAACTTCAAAGAGTGCCCCAAGATTTTTATCGGAGAAACAAAGACAAGAACGTGCATCAACCCCTATGCATAGATTACCCCAATGTCACCTCGGGAATCCGCGAGTTGAGTGCCAAAACATATGTCAAGTGAATCAATACGATACCCCATTGTCACCACAAGTATTCAAGTGCAAGACATATATCAAAGTGTTCTCAAATCCATAAAAGTATTCAATCCGATAACAACGAAATCTCAAAGGGAAAACTCAACTCATCACAGCAAGATAGAGAGGGGAAAACACCATATGATCCGACTATATTAACAAAGCCCGTGATAATCAAGATCGTGACATCTCAAGAACACAAGAAAGAGAGAGAGAGATTAAACACATAGCTACTGGTACAAACCCTCAGCCCCGAGGGTGGACTACTCCCTCCTCATCATGGTGGCCGTCGGGATGATGAAGATGGCTATCGGTGATGATTCCCCCCTCCGGCAGGGTGACGGAAAGGGTCTAGATTGGTTTTTGGTGGCTACAGAGCCTTGCGGCGGCGGAACTTCTGATCTAGGTTCACCCTGAAGGGTTTTGGAATATTTGTGAATTTATAGGGTAAAGAGGGGGTGCGGGAGGCCACCAAGGTGGGCACAACCCACCTGGGCGCGCCCTGGTGGGTTGTGCCCCCCTCGGGGCACCCCCCAGGTGCTGCTCTGGCCCATCTTGGGTGTTCTGGTCCATAAAGAATCTCCAAGAAGTTTCGCGGTGTTTGGACTCCGTTTGATATTGATTTCCTTCGATGTCAAAAACAAGCAAAAAACAACAACTGGCACTAGGCACTGGGTCAATAGGTTAGTCCCAAAAATGATATAAAGTTGCTATAAATGATTGTAAAACATCCAAGAATGATAATAAAACAGCATGAACACTTCATAAATTATAGATACGTTGGAGACGTATCAGGGCTTTGCGAGCCGCCCCGGCAAGGATCTCGCCGGGGGTTCGGCTTGTCTTCTGTTCTCTGGTTACTGGCTTGGATGTCGTCCTCGTCGTCTTGTATTTTGTCCCCAGCTACCCCCATCAAGCCCCGCCACGGGTGCGGATGCAACTTCCCGTGCACAAGTAAGGGGTACCAAATGGCCCAAGCTTTAGTACATCGACAGGAGCCCCCGCGCCTGGGCCACACACGAGTGCTAAGCGTCGTTGGGCCAGGCCCAAATAGTGCACGGGCACGCGTGGCAGGGGATAACTGTCGTAATCTTCTCGTCTCCTGCGCTTCCCCACGATCCGCATTGAGTGCGCGACGTGGGGGTCGTGCGTGGAACGGTCGCAGCACGCTTGCGCCTGTGCAAATGCCTTCACATCAAACAGTAAAGAGGCAGCCCCACGCCTTCCCCATAAAAAGAGGAATCTGCAGGGGCGTTGCTCATTTACCCCTTTCCCCCATTCCAATCTAGGAAACCGTCGTCTCCTTCTTCTTCCTCGAGCCCAATCTAGAGCTTCATCCTCCGCCCGCTGTCGCCGCTTCACCCCTCTGCAGAACAAGGGGAGGCCGACCTGGGAGTTCCGGAATGCGGTAGACATCATGAGGTTGCGCCCCGGCTTGAATAATAATCTGATGGTGATGCAGCACGCGGCCCTCTGCCAAAGGCTGTTCCAATTCAAGACCGACAAGACCAGCAAAGCCGGCAAGGCCAAGAAGGCTGGCAAGGCCGAGAAGGCCGACAAGCCGTTAAAGTTGCCGGCGGCCGTGGTTCCCCTGTGCAACAACTCCGCCCTGACCTCCATCATCGCCATGATGACGGTGTTCAATGCCCATGGCCTTGACTAGACCTGGGCTAAGCCAGACGTGGTGCGGGTGCAGGAGTTCTTCGACAGCTTGTCGGAGAGGCCCATCCATGAGGAACCGCGGCTTATCCGCGACACCACCGATGAAGAGGTGGCGTACATCGCCAGCAGGGCGAAAGAGGCGGCCCTTGCCGAGGAGGCTAGCAGTGTTGGTTTCCGGGAAGAGGAACCCGGCGCAGAGGAGTACTTTCCCGGGCGGAAGGAGCTTGCCGGAGAGCACAGCGGCGCCGCCGTCGGGGGCCCCTCTGCCGAGGAGGCGGCTAAGAGGGCGGATGAAGAGGAGCCACACAACGAGCCCCCAGTCCCGGGGACGAAGAAATGAGTCCTTCAGTGGGTTACCTCCGGCGAGCCAGTCTGGCAAGCCTCTTTGAGCGAAGGGGCCCTTGTCAAGGGAGCGGCCGGCAAGGCCGCGCAGCGGCAAGAGGCCCAGCCGCAACTTGTGCGCCAGATGAGGCGCACGGCCGCGGCAGCAAGGGAAGCGGCGGTCGCCGCTTCTGCCTCGGCCAAGCGGCCCAGGTCTCCATCTCCATCTCCACCCGCTAGCCCGGATTCCACTCCAGAGGCCGACTTTGACCTCTCCTCTTTTAGCCCGAGCAGGGCGAAGAAACCAGAAGCAGAAGACGAGTAAGTGCCTTACTGCTGTCTTCATCTCTTGAGTCTGTGTTTTGATCATCTTACCGTATTGCGATAAACATAATCCAATCATGTCTATGCTCAACGCAAACACCAAATAATAATTATTCAGGTTTAACCCCAATCTCGATGGTAGAGGGAGCATGCGATGCTTGATCACATCAATCTTGGAAACACTTCCAACACATATCGTCATCTCACCTTATCCTAGTCTCCGTTTATTCCGCAGCTTTTATTTCGAGTTACTAACACTTAGCAACCGAACCGGTATCTAATACCCTGGTGCTACTAGGAGTACTAGTAAAGTAAACATTAATATAATGTATATCCAATATACTTCTGTCAACCTTGCCAGCCTTCTCATCTACAAAGTATCTAGGGTAGTTCTGCTTCAGTGACCGTTCCCCTCATTTCAGAAGCACTTAGTCTCGGGTTTGGGTTCAACCTTGGGTTTCTTCACTAGAGCAGCAACTGATTTGCCGTTTCATGAAGTATCCCTTCTTGCCCTTGCCCTTCTAGAAACTAGTGGTTTTACTAACCATCAACAATTGATGCTCCTTCTTGATTTCTACTTTCGCGGTGTCAAACATCGCGAGTTGCTCAAGGATCATCATGTCTATCCCTGATATGTTATAGTTCATCACGAAGCTCTAATAGCTTGGTGGCAGTGACTATGGAGAACCATCACTATCTCATCTGGAAGATTAACTCCCACTCGATTCAAGTGATTGTAGTACTCAGACAATCTGAACACGTGCTCAACGATTGAGCTTTTCTCCCTTAGTTTGCAGGCTTAAGAAACTTGTCAGAGGTCTCATACCTCTTGACGTGGGCACTAGTCTGAAATCCCAATTTCAGTCTTTGGAACATCTCATATGTTCTGCGACGTTTCAAAACCGTCTTTGGTGCCACAATTTTAAACCGTTCAACATTACGCACTGAACTATCACGTAGTCATCAAAACGTGTATGTCAGATGTTCGCAACATCCACAAACGACGCTCGAGGTTCAGCACACCGAGCAGTGCATTAAGGACATAAGCCTTCTGTGCAGCAATGAGGACAATCCTTAGTTTACGGACCCAGTCCACATAATTGCTACTATCAACTTTCAACTAAATTTTCTCTAGGAACATATCTTAGTAGAACTAAAGCGTAAGCTACGACATTATTTGCAAAGACCTTTTGACTATGTTCATGATAATTAAGTTCATCTGATTATTTAATGAACTCCCACTTAGATAGACATCCCTCTAGTCATCTAAGTGATACATGATCCGAATCGACTAGGCCGTGTCCGATCATCACGTGAGACGGACTAGTCATCATAGGTGAACATCTCCATGTTGATCGTATCTACTATACGACTCATGTTCGACCTTTCGGTCTCTTGTGTTCCGAGGCCATGTCTGTACATGCTAGGCTCGTCAAGTCAACCTAAGTGTTTTGCTTGTGTTCTGATGCCATGTCTGTACATGCTAGGCTCGTCAACACCCGTTGTATGCGAACGTTAGAATCTATCACACCCGATCATCACGTGGTGCTTCGAAACAACGAACCTTCGCAACGGTGCACAGTTAGGGGGAACACATCTCTTGAAATTTTAGTGAGGGATCATCTTATTTATGCTACCGTCGTTCTAAGCAAATAAGATGTAAACATGACAAACATCACATGCAAATCATAAAGTGACATGATATGGCCAATATCATCTTGCGCCTTTTGATCTCCATCTTCGAGGCGCGGCATGATCACCTTCGTCACCAGCATGACACCATGATCTCCATCATCGTGTCTTCATGAAGTTGTCTCGCCAACAATTACTTCTACTACTATGGCTAACGGTTAGCAATAAAGTAAAGTAATTACATGGCGTTTTTCATTGACATGCAGGTCATACAATAAATTAAGACAACTCCTATGGCTCCTGCCGGTTGTCATACTCATCGACATGCAAGTCGTGATTCCTATTAAAAGAACATGATCAATCTCATACATCACATATATCATTCATCACATCCTTTTGGCCATATCACATCACATAGCATACCCTGCAAAAACAAGTTAGACGCCCTCTAATTGTTGTTGCATGTTTTACGTGGCTGCTATGGGTTTCTAGCAAGAACGTTTCTTACCTACGCAAAAGCCACAACGGTGATATGCCAATTGCTATTTACCCTTCATAAGGACCCTTTTCATCGAATCTGATCCGACTAAAGTGGGAGAGACAGACACCCGCTAGCCACCTTATGCATCAAGTGCATGTCAGTCGGTGGAACCTGTCTCACGTAAGAGTACGTGTAAGGTCGGTCCGGGCCGCTTTATCCCACAATGCTGCCGAATCAAGATAAGACTAGTAATGGTAAGCAAATTGAACAAATCGTCGCCCACAACTACTTTGTGTTCTACTCGTGCATAGAATCTACGCATAAACCTGGCTCTGATACCACTGTTGGGGAACGTAGCAGAAATTTAAAATTTTCTACGTATCACCAAGATCAATCTATGGAGTCATCTAGCAACGAGAGAGAGGGGAGTGCATCTACATACCCTTGTAGATCGCGCGCGGAAGCGTTCAAGAGAACGGGGTTGATGGAGTCGTACTCGTCGTGATCCAAATCACCGATGAACCTAGCGCCGAACGGACGGCACCTCCGCGTTCAACACACGTACGGAGCGGGGACGTATCCTCCTTCTTGATCCAGCAAGGGGGGAGGAGAAGTTGATGGAGATCCAGCAGCACGACGGCGTGTGGTGGAAGTAGCGGGATCCCAGCAGGGCTTCGCCAAGTGCAAGCGGGGAGGAAGAGGTGTCACGGGAGGGAGGCGCCAGGGCTTGGGGTGCTGCTCCCACGCGCCTCCCCACTATATATAGGGGTGGAGGGGGCTGGTTTCTTGCCCTCCAAGTCCATTGGGGCGTTGGCAAAGGTGGGGGAAAGAAATCCCATCATTTCCCTTCCCCACCGATTGTTATTCCCCTTTTTTAGGGATCTTGATCTTATCCCTTCGGGATATCATCTTAGTCCTTCTAAGGTGGGATCTTGGTGCGCCTTGACTAGGGGTGTGGGGCCTTGCCCCCACTACCCACGTTCATGTGGGTCCCCCCATGCAGGTGGGCCCCACTTCAGAACCTTCTAGAACCTTCCCGGTACAATACCAAAAAATCCCGAACATTTTCCGGTGGCCAAAATAGGACTTCCCATATATAAATCTTTACCTCCGGACCATTCTGGAACTCCTCGTGACGTCCGGGATCTCATCCGGGACTCCGAACAACTTTCGGTTAACCGCATACTAATATCTCTACAACCCTAGCGTCACCGAACCTTAAGTGTGTAGACCCTACGGGTTCGGGAGACATGCAGACATGACCGAGACGACTCTCCGGTCAATAACCAACAGCGGGATCAGGATACCCATGTTGGCTCCCACATGTTCCACGATGATCTCATCAGATGAACCACGATGTCGAGGATTCAATCAATCCCATATACAATTCCGTTTGTCAATCGGTACGTTACTTGCCCGAGATTCGATCATCGATATCCCAATACCTTGTTCAATCTCGTTACCGGCAAGTCACTTTACTCGTACCGTAATGCATGATCCCGTGACCAAACACTTGGTCACATTGAGCTCATTATGATGATGCATTACCGAGTGGGCCCAGAGATACCTCTCCGTCATACGGAGTGACAAATCCCAGTCTCGATTCGTGCCAACCCAACAGACACTTTCGGAGATACCTGTAGTGCACCTTTATAGCCACCCAGTTACGTTGTGACGTTTGGTACACCCAAAGCATTCCTACGGTATTCGGGAGTTGCACAATCTCATGGTCTAAGGAAATGATACTTGACATTAGAAAAGCTCTAGCAAACGAACTACACGATCTTGTGCTATGCTTAGGATTGGGTCTTGTCCATCACATCATTCTCCTAATGATGTGATCCCGTTATCAATGACATCCAATGTCCATGGTCAGGAAACCATAACCATCTATTGATCAACGAGCTAGTCAACTAGAGGCTTACTAGGGACATGTTATGGTCTATGTATTCACACATGTATTACGGTTTCCAGTTAATACAATTATAGCATGAACAACAGACAATTATCATGAACAAGGAAATACAATAATAACCATTTTATTATTGCCTCTAGGGCATATTTCCAACATTACTCACTTTCTGCTGGTGAGCATTGGGGTATGTATTTTACCGCTAACCTCGCCGGGTTTGCAGGAGAAGAACGACAACAGGAGGAGCCATTAAGGGCCACCGCCAACATGCCTCCTCCGTCAACCACACCAACCAGGGAGGGGTCCCCGGCAAGGACCTCCACGAACGAGCCCACGCCGCCAGGGGAGAGGTCCCCGGTAAGGGCTTCCACTGACGAGCCCACGCACGCAGAGGAGGAGCCGGCAAGCACAGGCGCCGGCGTCTCCATCTCGGCAACGAGTGTTGTCGGGGAGGGAACCACCCCTCCACAACTCGTCAAAGGTAAGCTGCCCGCCTCCTGGCCTTTGTCACTTCTTCAGTGCGGGTTTTCTTTCCTTTTTCTTCTTTTGTTGCTTTGAGCTTCAATCTTGGCTTCATCTTGTTTTTCCTTCTTGGCCTCCAGATCCCTCCTTGGTGGATCAGATGGATGTCGACGCCACCATCGAGGAGATCGCCAAGGACGCTACACCGAGGCTGCCAAGGGCGCGTATGAAGAGGCCGCCAAGGAGTTTGCCGGTGCCGGGGAGACCGGCGACCGTACTAATGGCATCCCTGCCGTAGGAGCGCCTGGCGCTGCATCGGTCCCGGAGTCCTCAGCCGCCGGGGAGACGGTGGTTGAAGACCAACCGTCAACCTCCGAAGCCCCCACCCCAAGTAGATATTTGACGATCGATGACGATCTGTTCATCAACATCCTGTGGACGGCAAGCACCGGTGCACCAGCCGAGGGGGCAGTTTTTGATGAAGAAGTCATTGTTGTCGCCGGGCTCCAGGTTGTTGATGAGACGAGCGCCAGCAACGGCAGTTCCAAGGAGGACCAGCTCCTCCAAGCCATGAGCAGCAACTTCCAGAAGCTTCAGGCGCTTCACCGTGGCCGTAAGGAGAAGCTGAATGCCAGGACGGCAGTAGTCGATGCGGCAGAGGCGGACTTCCAGAAGCGCGTCGAGCATATGCAAATCTGGTTTGCAGAGGCCCGGCAGGAGCTGAAGACCAGCCAGGAATAGCTGAGCGAGCGCTAGAACGAACTCCTCTTGAAGCAATCTGACGTTGAGAAGGCCCGGGAGGAGGCTGCTGCACAGGCCGCCAAGGACGACGGTCAGCTAAGGGAGCGCCACGTTCTTCTTGACACCCCAAGAAGAGGACCTTGCCACTCACGAACAGGCGCTTGCCGCCAAGCTCCGCGGCAAGGATGAAGAAATTGAGAAGCTTGTCGCGCAGTAGACCCAAGAGCTAGAGCAGAAGCATAAAGACGCACTCGATGCTCTGGTCCTGGATCATGCCGGCAAGCTGAAGGAGGCCGTCGACGCTGCCGAAGCCGCAGAGGCCACCCGGAACGAGCTGGCCGGCAAGGTGGAGAAACTGGAGGCGGAACTGGAGAAGCACAACAAGGAGGTCTCGACGCTCAAGAGTGATAGAGAGAAAACTGCTTACACCTTGGCAGAGCTGCAGGTTACCATATCTGACAAAACCAAACTGCTCTCCGAAGCCAATGACTCCATTGCTGATCTGAAGCTGAAGCTGACCACTTTGGAGGAATCTCTTAAGGGCAGCAGGGCTCATGAGAAGGCTCTGGCCAAGGACCTCAAGGATGAGAAGCTGCTGCTTGAGAGTGCCGCTGCCACCCATAACGATTACGTGGGGGCGTGGGGATTTGGACTGAGCGCCTCATACACACCGCGGAGAGGCTCACCACGCAGTTGTCCACCATGGGTATGCCAAACTTCAGGTTCTCCCACAACAAGGGGATTTCTGAGAGCGCCAAGCTGACCATGTTCTTCGAGGCCGTCCTCGAGGCTCTGAAGCTGCTCCACTCCAATCGAGCCACCCAACTGGCCAACGAGTCCCGCAAGCTTTGCTGGGGCGTCCTCCTGAAGGTGCTCACCAAGGTGGCGTATTGGAACCCCAACCTCGACCTCACCAACGTGCTCAAAAGCTTGCCAGAGGATGCGAACCGCAAGGCACTTGCAGAGCTTGTCGCGCCCATCGTCAACAGGGTCGACCAAGTCAAGAGGGTGGAAGGCCAGCGCCGGGACTAGCCGCTCCACTTTGTCTTGCTGCCGTGAACTTGTACCCAAGACAAATTTATCTTAAGTTAGAACTGCGGCAACTACTAATGTAATATAACTTGTTGTGTCTTGGATTGAATGCACATTTATCTTCCTTGTTTGGCCCCTCTTTGTACGGTTCACACCCTACGCGTTATTGGAAAAATCTTGCCATTGCGCGCACCCTTGCCCCGAGCGCTTTGAGGACGGGTCCTTAGCGGCCTGTTGGGGGTGCCGCTGCCGGCAAGGCACCTTGCCGCTCTTGGCGCAGCCACTTGAACCATTGAGCGGACTCGAAACAGAGCAAGGGCGCAACGAATCCCGACAAAGTTCCCTCGCGTGCAGGTTTGCCATACAAAGCACCGAAACCATTCGAGGAAAATAACCTTATTTTTTAAACAAAATTCACTTGAGGTTTCGTGACTTAGCTTTCGCCACTGTGTTCTCTTCCGCAAACTGCCGCCCCGGCAAAGATCTTGCCGGACACCGCCTGTTGGCGCCCACACTCTCTATTCCCCCGGAAAACTTGTGTGCAAGGGAACCTTCTGTCCTTTGAGAAAAAGAAAGAAGAGAAAATAGGAACATGCAACCTTGGCAGTTCATGAGTACTTGCTGGAAGCAAACGTAGTACGATATCCTGGACAAGCATGCATATATATATATATATAACCATGGAAATCAACACGAAATGTACATACGGAAGCTTATTCAACTGCGCACATGGTCTGCGTCTGGCTCTGTACATAGGGTTATATGCCTTGCCGGCAAGGCTAGTACAAAAGGGGGTTGCCAGGGTCCCTGGCAACCGCGCCTCATGGGTAAAACTTGCGAAGATGTTCGATATTCCAGGATTTGCTCACTGGAATGCCATCTTCGATCTCCAGGCGGACTGCGTCGGGCCTGGTGACTCGTATTACCCGATAAGGGCCTTCCCACTTTGGCATCAACTTGTTGGAATTCTTGGCCGACTGAACACGCTGAAGAACAAGGTCGCCTTCCTCAAAGCCTCAGGCGTGAACCTTGCGGCTATGGTAGCGGCTCAAGGCTTGCTGGTAGCACGCAGCTCGTATAGTAGCCTGAAGACGATCTTCCTCAAGGAGCATGGCATCATCTTGCTGCAACTGCTCTTGCTCAAGCTCATCATAAGCGAGCACTCGTGGTGATCCGTATGTGAGTTCTATGGGGAGAACTGCTTATGCCCCGTACACGATGGAGAAGGGCGTCTGGCCGGTGGCTTGATTTGCTGTCATCCTGATTGACCAAAGGACCGCCCGCAACTCGTCAATCCAGCGTCTTCCGCACTTGTGCAGCCTGTCAAAAGTCCTTGTTCTGAGGCCCCGTTGCTTCGCGGATGTGCAACAGAAGCAAAACAGATTTTGCTCTGAGGTCTTGGATGTACTGCATGAAGGTGCGGCTTGCGAACTACGTGTCGTTGACGGTGAAGACTCGGTTTAGCACACCAAAATGGCAAACTAGTCCCTTGAAGAACTTGACAGCTAATTGTGATGTCACCTTTCTCACTGCTTCCACTTCTGGCCACTTTGTGAACTTGTCGATCGCGACGTACAAGTACTCAAAGCCCCCGACAGCACGGGGAAAGGGGCCCAGTATGTCGATCCCCCAGACCGAAAATGGCCAGGAAAGAGGGATCGTCTGAAGATCTTGAGCTTGCTGATGGAGTTTCTTCGAATGGAACTGACACGCTTCACACTTGGTTACTAGTGTAGTTGCATCCTGGAGAGCAGTGGGCCAAAAGAAACCTTGTCGGAATGCTTTGCCCGCAAGGGCTCTTGATCCTATGTGAGAGCCACACATGCCTCCATGTATCTCTGCCAACAACTCCAGTTCGTCCTCCCTAGGAATGCACTTCAATTTCATGTTGTTCGGTCTTTTCCTGTATAGGACGTCATCCACAAACTGGTACATGCCAGACCGACGGGCTACTTTCTCCGCTTCTTCCTGTTCATCAGGGAGTTCCCCTATTTGGAGGAACTGAATGGTGTGTTGCGCCCATGCCGGAGCCTGAGGCTCGACGGCAAGGACTAAAGGCATGTCTTCTGCCATGGGAGCAGTTGTCTCTACGGCAAGGGCTTGAGGCCCTGCCGGAGCCTATCGCTCCCCGGCAAGCTTGGCGTCCCTGGCAACATCCTTGCTGGCAGCTCCTGGGAGCTCAGCGGGAAAGTACTTGCCGGGGCCTGACTTCCTTCGCTTATTTTGTCCTGCCGATGGTTCAATGGATGGCTGAGTCAACTGGAGCACAAAGGTCCCTAGTTCCACAGGTAACATGAGGGCAACATATTTTGACAGGTCGTCAGCAATGCTGTTCTCTGCTCGAGGAACATGCTCTGCTTGTAGACCGTCAAAACGCTCTTCCAACTTCCTCAATTCATATACATAAGCTTCCATTAACGGGCTCTGATAATCCTTGTTCACTTGCTTCACTACGAGTTGCGAATGCCCACGGACGATCAACTTTCTGATTCCAAGGTCCGCCGCGATCCTGAGACCGGCAAGCAGCCCCTCATACTCTACAGTGTTGTTCTTCGATCTCTCCCGGGGGAAGTGCATCTGGACTACATACTTGAGGTGCTCTCCGATGGGCGCGACAAGCAACACACCAGCACCGGCGCCTTGCAGCGAGAAAGCCCCATCAAAGTACATAATCCAGTCGCGGCTCGCTTCCTTGCCGGGGACAGTGGTCTCTTGAATTTTTTTGTCAGGTGTTGAGGTCCATTATGCAATGAACTCCGCCAAGGCTCTGCTCTGGATTGTCGATGTGCTTCCAAACCTAAGACCAAAGCTTGACAGTTCCAACGCCCACTCCACAATCCTTCCGGTTGCATCTGGGTTGTGCAAGATCCGTTGCAACGAGAAGCGAGTGATGACGGTGATCTCATGTGCTTGAAAATAATGATGCAGCTTCCTCGAGGCCATAAGGAGGCCGAAGAGAAACTTTTGCACACCAGAGTATCTTGACCTAGCCCCCCTGCAAGAGGGAGCTGACAAAATAAACCAGGTGCTGCATTATCTTCTTCCTCTGTATCACTTCGTTTGCTTGCGCAGATCCTGCCTTGCCGGCACCAGACTCTGCCGGGGGTCATGCCTTGCCGGCACCAGACCCTGCCGAGGAGAGCTCTGGCTTGTCATTCGACAGTCTTGCCACTGCTACTCCTTCTTCATCAACTTCCCTCTACGCCACTAGCGCGGCACTAACCACTTGATTTGTTGCCGCTAGATATAGCAGCAACGGTTCTTGCGGTTTAGGCACGACTAGTATTGGCGTAGAGGAGAGGTGCCTCTTCAAATCCTGCAGCACCGCCTCGGCCTCCGGGGTCCATTTCATTGGCCCTGCCTTTTTCAAGATCTTGAAAAAGGGGAGGGCGCGCTCAGGAGATTTGGAGATGAACCTACTCAAGGCAGCAACGCAGCCAGCAAGCCGGCACACATCTTTGACTTGTCTTGGTGCCTCAATCTGCCCAATCGCCTTGATCTTGTCGCGGTTCACCTCGATCCCGCGTTGAGACATAAAGGACCCGAGAAGTTTTCCGGATGGGACATCGAACATACACTTCTCAGGGTTGAGCTTGTGGTTTTGACCACTATGTCATCCATGTAAGCTTCCATATTTCTATGGAGCTGGGGCTCAAAATCAATCTGAACCGCTCTTGCAAATGTCAAACCAGCACTTTTCAACCCGAAAGGCATTCGTATAAAACAATATGTACCACATGGGGTGATAAACGTGGTCTCCTCTTCATCTTCCTTCATCATGAAGATTTGGTGGTATCCTGAATAGGCGTCAAGGAACGACAGCAAGTCGCACCCGGCAGTGGAGTCCATGATCTGGTCAATGTGCGGCAAAGGGAAAGGATCCTTCGGACATGCTTTATTGATATCTGTATAATCAATGCATAGCCTCTATTTTCCGTTTGCCTTGCGCACCACCACCGGATTGGCCAACCATGTTGGGTGGAGCACTCCCCTGACCAAACCTGCTGCTTCCAACTTCCTAATCTCTTCGATGATGAACTCTTGCCGCTCCAAAGCTTGCTTCCTGACCTTATGCTTGACAGGCCGCGCATGAGGACAGACAGGAAGATGGTGCTCAATCACCTCCCTGGGAACGCCGGGGATGTCAGATGCTTGCCATGCAAACACATCGACATTCGCCCGCAGGAAGGCGACGAGCGCGCTTTCCTATTTTCTGTCGAGGGTGTAGCTTATAGTGAAAGCTCCGCTCGTGCCGTCCTCCTTGACGGGCACCTTCTTGGTCTCTGGTGGTGCCGCTTTGGATTTCTTGCTCTTGCCGGTGGAGCTCTCTGGCACGTCCTCAACGGGAACGCAACACCCCGAGGAGGCGCGTTTGCCGGAGTGGGTGCAAGAGGCCTTGCCGGGGCTAGAGGTCTTGCCAGCGACTGAGGTCTTGCCGGTGTTCTTCCCCTCGGGAGCTCTAGCGGCAGGAGCAAGTGCCTTGGCGGTAGGTGCTACTACTGCCTCCCGGCAGAGTTGGTCGGCACAAATGAGCACATCTTTCTTGTCGGAGCCGACAGTGATGATGCTCATCGGGCCGGGCATCTTCTGCGTGTTGTAGGCATAGTGTGATGTGGCCATAAATGGGATCTTGGTGACATAAAAAACGGTCTTCTCTGTCCTGTAGTTCATCTCACCACCAAATGTGACTGGTAGTGTGATCTTACCCTTGGGCTGGCTTCTCCCTGGATTGACCCCTTGAAACATGCCCGTCTCTTCGAGATCTCCGTCAGGGATTTGCAACCTCTTGATCACTTTGGGCGAGATCAAGTTCAGACCGGCCCCACCGTCAACTAACATTTTTGTCACCTTGAGGTTGTGAATCGTTGGCGAAACCAACAACGGCAAGCACCCGACCGCGGTTGTGCGATCAGGGTGATCCTCGGCGTCGAAAATGATAGGCGTGTTGGACCATTTCAGTGGCCTTTGGGCATCGATCGATGGTTCTGTCGCATTGACCTCGCGCGCCCACTGTTTAAGCTGGCGGTGAGAAGAATGCAACGAGGCACCACCATCGATGCACATGACTTATGTGGCCTTTTGAAATTCATGTTCACTGGACTCGTCGTCCTCTTCATGGTCATCATCTACTTCTTTCTTGTCGCGGCCCCGAGCGGGCCTCTCTTATTGCTTTTCCTTGCCGCAGCGCCCCCTCGGCCACCGCGCTTCTTTCCGGACCCCTCAGCACCATCCTGGCCCTTCTCTTTCTCTCGCCTTTCATACTCAGCTTTTTGCCTCTCCACAAGCTGCTCAACTTGCTGGCAGTTCTGGAGATCATGACCCTTGGTGCGATGGATCTTGTAGTATTGCTTGTCGGAGCCCTCCGGCTTGTCGGCAGCCGCCAAGGCCTGGCACGCAGCGCACCCGACAACCTCCTTGCCGGGGTCGTCAACCTTGGCCTTCTTTTTGGTGGCGGGGTTGCCGGATTCCTCAACGGCAAGCACGGTCTTGCCCTTGTGCTTCCAGTTGTGCTGCCGACCCTTCTTGCTAGGTGACGATGTCTTCGTCCCCAGAGTCACTTCCCGCACTGGCATCTTTGCCGGGGTACTTTCTTCCTTCTTCAGCTCGAGCATATCTGTCGGCCAGAACATAAAGCTCGGCAACATCTGTAACCTTGTTCATCGCCAGCTCCTCACGCATCTTGCGGTTGCACACGTTCTGATGGAAAGTGCTGATGACAGCGGCAGGATGAACATCCGGGATGTTGTACTCCACACGGCTGAATCTCTGTATGTATTTGCGCAGGCACTCGCCATCCTTCTAGGGGATGAGATGCAAATCGCTTGTCTGGCCAGGAGCCATGTTGTCGGCGTTCTGGGAACGGGGGTCCCCAGACTTGCCTGCCTACGGCCCACGGCATGGCTCCACAAGCGGGCCCGTACGGTCCATATTCACCAACAAGCACTCAAGACCCTCGCGAGCGGCCAAGCCTCGCGAGGAGGACGACACAAGACCTCCTCAGGAGCGACCTCACGAGGCTGGCTCGCGAGGGGTGGAGAGATCAAGGCAAAGCAAACCTCGCGAGGTTCTCATGACGTGAGCCATGACGACCAAGGCCAGGCGGGTGCCAGCGCGCGTAGTGTCCTTGCTTCCTCTTTGGTGCTAAAGAGGCAAGCGCAAACGAAGAGTACCGAGGCATTAGGAAAAGGTTTCCATATTGGTGCAACGAGACCGAGACCAGCAGGACGGCAGGATAGAGGTCACCGTGGAGCCCAAGACGGCGTCACCACCAAAGCCTTTGGCACGCGAAGACTACTTTTGCCAGGATAGCTTGTACTAGCTGTCCCCCTTCAAACTCGGCCATTGTGGCATCCCTTCCCGCTCAATATTTGGGAAGAGGGCCAGGGCCTCTATAAATAGGGCTAGTCACCACAGTAGGAGGCATTGAATCCTTACCCACACACCAGCTCACCTAGCACAAGAACACCTCTCCTCAGGAGGCTGTTCTTCCCTTGTACTGTTCATCCTCAGCCCAAGAGGCAATCCACCACCACCACACTGGAGTAGGGTATTACACCACAACGGTGGCCCGAACCAGTATAAATCTTGTGTCCTCATGTTCTTTGGGTTCGGTGAGATAGTCTGTGAGATCGTGGAGTGCGAGAGCGTGGGAGAGGAGAGATCTTCGTGTGCACCCAAGTGTTCGAACCTCAAGGGTTTTGCCGGAACCCGAAATCCGACATTTGGCGCGCCAGGTAGGGGTGCGCTGAAGGTTTTCCTCTCATCGATCCGTGCTTCACCGCTCCACCACAACCATGTCGGGCGTTCGTCGTGCTCGCGCTGAGCGCCGGGCTGCCCTTGCCGCCCGCGTCGCTCAGACGGCTCCTGTCGGCGGGCCTCCCCGTCGTTCTTCGTCACCCGCCGCCAACGCTGCCACCGGCCCGGTTGGGAACGAGCAGCAGGCGTCCTCGCTGCACCCCTCGGTGTGCCGGCATGGCTGCACCGCCACTCCGTCGCTGACCCCCGCCGGTTCGTCGTCTCACGCTTGTTGTGCCCCCACGGACGCGTGGGCCACACTGGTCATGGCGCACGAGCTCCTGCGCTACCGCCCGGTCGACGACCTCTACGAGGACTGGTTGGACCGCATCACCGAGCTCGTCAGCGTCGCAGGGGGCTCCCCTGCACCTCTCCCTCACTGCCTCGTCCACCACCGGCTACGGGCAACGTAGCTCACGGAGCACCTCCACCCCCTCTGCACCAAGATGGCGCCCTGGCGCCGAGACACGTGGTCCCGCGGCACGACCCGCTGCGCCAAGCACCCGCGCATGAAGAAAGAAGCTGTCAAGAAGTTCCTCGACCGCAAGAGAACGCTCCACCGCTCTAAGCACCGCCAGGCCAGGATCGCTTGTTGCGGCAGGGCCGTGCGCCACTTGCTGTGGCGCCATGGGGGCACCAAGATCAATCTCCGCCTCCACGGCGGGCCCCGGCGACGACGGCAGGCTGTCGCAATTTCACCCCCCCCCCCCGAGTTGTGTAGCGTCGCCTGGCCGGGCAAGTTCAAGCTGGATCTGCCTCCTCGCTACGACGGCACCCCCGACCCCGCAGAGTTCTTGCAGCTCTACGAGCTGAGCATCGAGGCGGCCAACGGCGACGAGAAAGTCATGGTGAACTGGTTCCCCATGGCGCTCAAGGACGGTGCCCGTTCATGGCTTCTAAACCTGCCTCCGGGCTCGATCTCCTCCTGGGACAAGATGCGCGACCGCTTTGTTGCCAACTTCCAGGGCACTCGCGACCGCCCCCGGCCGCGGGTGACCTGCGTCAGGTCAAGCAGCAACCAGGAGAGACCCTCCAGAAGTACATCCAGCGCTTCAACAATGTTCGCCTCAAGATCCCCAAGGTGACAGACGAGGCCATCATCTCTGCGCTCTCCGATGGCGTCTGCGACGTCAAGATGAAGGAGGAGCTCGCCATCCACGAAGAGCTATGCACATCTCTGGAGCTGTTCAACCTGGCGACCAAGTGCGCAAGAGCTGAGGAAGGGCGCCTTTCCCTCCTCGAGCTCCCAGCTGTCGACCCAGAGGAAAAGAAAGCCAAGGCCAAGGACGTGAAGCGCAAGGGAGTGGCCGTGCTCGCGGCAGAGCCGGACACGAAGCGCGGAAGGGACCAGCCCGAGTCGTCCAAGAGCAGCCGACCATTCTGCGCCTTCCACAACATGCACAACCACAACGCCAATGACTGTCAAGAGCTCAGGGCCATCCGGGATGGACGCTTCGGTCGACGCCCCGAGTGCAACGACCGGGGCTACGGCCGAGGAGGAGGACATGGCGGAGGGCGTTGGGACGACCGTGGCCCACGACAGGAGTGGCGCGGCCGGCCTTGTGAAGACCGTTGGCAGGACGAGCCTCGCGAGGGCGCCTAGAGGGATCAGCCTCGCGAGGACCGCCCTCAGGGCAACGCCGGTCTTCCTCCGCTGCCTCCACCACCAAGAAGGAACGACGACCATCATCAGGACGAGGGGGCTGGGGGCTTCCAGGAGCCGCGTGCGATCGCCTGCATCTTGGGCGGAGCTCAAGCCCTAGCCTCACAACGCATCTTCAAGCAGTTTGCCCGCGAGGTGAATGTAGTCCTCCCCAGGCTCGAGGCCACGTGCCCGCTCAGGTGGTCCAAGTGCGCCATCACCTTCAGTTCGGCAGATCAGCTCAAGTGCGCGGCAACCGCTGGCGCTCTCCCAATGCTTTGTTCACCCGTCATTACCAACGTACAAGTCACCAAGAACCTCATCGACGGCGGCGCAGGGCTCGACGTCTTGTCCGTTGACACGTTCGACAGTCTCCAAGTGCCCTACGACCAGCTTCAGCCTACCAAGCCCTTCTCAGGAGTGATCGGCGGTTCCACCACACCGATAGGGCGGGTCCGCCTCCCTGTCACCTTCGGAGAACGCAACAACTAACGCACCGAGCTCATCTACTTTGATGTCGCTCACATCCGTCTGCCATACAATGTCATCCTCGGGTACCCGGCCCTGGCCAAGTTCATGGCAGTGACGCACCACGGCTACAACGTCCTCAAGATGGCAGGAAGCAGCGGGATTATCACAATCCCCTGCGAGGAAAGAGATGCGGTGTGCTCCCTTGAGCGCGCCTTCCAAGCAGCGTCGATCGAAGATCCCGACAACAATGCAGCACTATACCCTCTGAGGTTGTCCCCAAGAAGAAGAAGCAGAAGCTCCGTGCCGAACCTCAGGAGAGCGGCGCCGCCAGTGGTACCTCGTCAGGATTTGCGCCCGCGCCTGGGGTGCCTCCCTCCCTTGCATAGGAAGGTGCGCCTGGCGCCCTCCTCGAGCAGGGCTCGGGGGCTCTCTCTTGGAGGGCCTCAGACCTTGACAACGTCATGAGGGAGGCGCTCGGGCACCACTTGGAGGCGTGCTTCACGGCATGTCTCCCTCAGGAGGACACGGAGCGACGAGCGCCTAGCGCTCAGGAGTTCATTGCCAAGATCACTCAGGAACTGCAGGATGCAAGAGTCATGCGCGGCGACCGCCGCTCACCGGGCGCAGCTCCCCATCCAGGCGAGGATGTCGGGCTGCGCGTCTGCATCGACGTCCCAGGGCTCAAGAGGGCCGCATCTCAGGAGCTCTTCTGGCCTTCGCTCGTGGGACGCTGCGAGGGCCCACCGCACAGCTACCTTCGGATGCCATTCGGCCTGCCGAGCGTGGCATCCGCCTACCAGCGCAGCTTGCGGAGCATCCTGGCGGCTCAGGAGGCCAGGCACCATGCAGTCCTGGCGGAGATGGAGACGGTCCTCAAGGAACCACCTGGACCCCCAGAGCCTCCCGAGGCTCAGGGCCCCGGTGGCTCGTGAGGAGCAACCCCTGCGCCACGCATCTTCAGCTGCCCCAACATTCCTTCAACAACAGAACCATGTGACATCTTCTAAGTTTATTTAGCTGGGAGCACCCTTCGGGCTGCATCATTCCCAAGCCGCGTGGGTCCGTCCCTATGGCATGTATCCCTTTTTACATCTTTAGCTTACCTTGCTGGGGGGCCCCCTCTGGCTGCATTATCCCCAAGCCGCTCGGGCCTGACCTAGTGGCATGTGTCTCCCCTTCGTTTACTTGAGCCAGTTTGCTTTCCATGTTTAATCTATCTATGAGAGTCACCTGCTTTATTGTCACCTACCACGGGAGCTGCTCATGCCGGCACGGCGCTTGTGCATGGGTCCGTCCCTGCAACGTCGACAAACCTGAGCGGTCGAGCTCTGGCCCGCAGCACGCCCCGCGCGCGTCACCTCATGTTGACCTGCAGGAACCTCTTGAGGAGCACGGCAGGCGGCACCGCGAGCTCCCTCTTCTCCCATGTAATCCGCTTGTGCATTAAAAGGGGGGTTCCTGAGCATCGCGACTCAGGAGCTCTTACTGGCTCTCCAGCCCTCACCCCCTGGCCTTGACCACGGCATCGCGACCTGGCATACCAGCGGCGACTGAGCTCGCTCGAGGGCTGGGACCTGAGGATGTAGAGCACGAAGGAGAGCGTGTGGAAGAGGAGGAGACTCGTACGGGCCTGACCTGGCTATGCTACTACCGCCTGCGCACGAGTCTGGCGCCTCGCGAAGGACCGACCCAGCACGGCCAAGATAAGTTTCCCGCTCGGGTCAACCAATCACTAAGGCATAGAGTTCTCATTTGCATTGCCCCGCTACAGCAACGTAATCTCCCTTTCCTACCTCTCGGCGGTCGCTTGCGCGCTAAAGGGGACCTCCTGAGCATCGCGCCTCAGGGGCTCTTACTGGACCTCGGGCCGCTCACCTCCTGGCCTTGACCACGGCATCGCGACCTGGCATACCAGCGACGGCTGAAGCCTGCCTAGGGACCGGGACCTGTCAGCGTAGAGCACCAAGCCGTTGCGAGGTTGGAAAGGGGAAGCCGAGCCGGAACGAGACCCGCACACGCACAATTTCATAATAAGGATAATATCAACAAAGGACACTGCGGACCCTTACACACCCCCGCGGGGTACTTCTCGATTCCTCGCAGGGAACAAAAGGGAAGAACTTCTAGGAGCCCTACCTATACGCGCCCCGGTGGCCGACGCCATCATCAACAGTGGGCCACGAGAGGCTGGCCCCAACCTCATCTAGATCAGCGGCAGCGACGGCCGGATGCTGCAGCCTTGCTCCAGGCGCGGTGAGAACTTGGGGGCACGTAGCTGTCGTCGATCGTCTCCGGGGTCTCGTAGGGCTCGGGAGAATTGCTAGACTCCCAAGCATCGTTGCTGCTACCGGAGAAGCCGCTGGCGACGCGGGCAGCAGGCCCTGCCCCAGCTACGGCGCCGTCCAGACAGCCCCTTCCGGAGCAGCACTCCAGGCGACGACCTTCCGCGTCGAAGACCTTGAACGACAGCATGGAGGCGCCGTCGTACTCGAAGTGGATCGCGAGGGCGCCTTCCGCATGGCACACTCGAGGGATCTCACCCCAGCCCCGGGTCATGAAGATCTTGCCCGAAGAGACGGCTTCAACTTCCACTCCAGTCACCGGCATGTCGCAGTCAGCGTGCTGCATCCAAAGTTCGAGGGGCCCCCTCGGCGGCATCTCGGCAGAGAAGAAGGAAGGGAAGTGGATCCAAGTGCGCGGAGGCATCGCCGCCCACAGCACAAGTTCGCGCGAGGAGTCCACAGCGTGAACTCCGGGGGCAGCGACGCGTGCCACCGCGGTGCGGCGACCATGGCCGCGGCGCGCGCGGCGCCGCTCGCCGCCTCTCCCTCCTGAGCCTTCGACTTGGGCGTACAAGGGTAACGAATACCCAGGAGGAGGCCGCTCGCACCAAGGCCTTGTCACCTCCTGCGTCGCCACCACGTCACGGCGGTGGACATGCCTCTTCTTCGGCGAAAACGGCCCAGGCTCATCGCGGGGAGCCTTTCCCTTCTCCGCAGTGAAACACCTCCGAATAGGCGCCATGGATACCGCTACTAGCAATGGAGCAAGGGAGGAGAAGCGAGCGGAATGGGAAGAGATGGGCGACGGGGGCTCTGCCCCCCTCCCCATTTAGAGCAGGAGGAGGCCAACCACGGGCCTCCACGATCACAAGTAATGATACCCCTTTTTGCATGCAGCAGGGACTCGTCAAGTCGGGCAGTTGCCGAGGCAGCGTGGGGAAGCGGAGACGCCCACGTCCAATCAACCGCCACGCGTCGACCAAGGCCGCAGGCTGTTGGGGCCCGCGGCGCTCCGCACTTGCCCTTTGGCTTCGCCTCAAAGCCAAGTCCGAGCGCGCCTTGGGCCCAGGGGCTACTGCGGTGTTCTGGGAACGGGGGTCCCAGACTTGCCTGCCTGCGTCCCACGGCGTGGCTCCACAAGCGGGCCCGTACGGCCCATCTTCACCAACAAGCACTCAAGACCCTCGCGAGGGGCCAAGCCTCACGAGGCGGACGACACAAGACCTCCTTGGGAGCGACCTCACTAGGCCGGCTCGCGAGGGGCAGAGAGATCAAGGCAAAGCAAACCTCGCGAGGTTCTCATGACGTGAGCCATGACGACCAAGGCCAGGCGGGCGCCAGCGCGCGCAGTGTCCTTGCTTCCTCTTTGGTGCTAAAGAGGCAAGCGCAGATGAAGAGTGCCGAGGCATCAGGCAAAGGTTTCCATATCGGTGCAATGAGACCGAGACCAGCAGGACGGCAGGACGGAGGTCACCGTGGATCCCAAGACGACGTCGCCACCAGATCCTTTGGCAGGCGAAGACTACTTTTGTCAGGATAGCTTGTACTAGTTGTCCCCCTTCAAACTCGGCCATTGTGGCATCCCTTGCCGCTCAATATTTGGGAAGAGGACCAGGGCCTCTATAAATAGGGCTAGTCTCCATAGTAGGAGGCATCGAATCCTTACCCACACACTAGCTCACCTAGCACAAGAAGACCTCTCCTTAGGAGGCTGTTCTTCCCTTGTACTGTTCATCCTCAGCCCAAGAGGCAATCCACCACCACCACACTGGAGTAGGGTATTACACCACAACGGTGGCCCGAACCAGTATAGATCTTGTGTCCTCGTGTTCTTTGGGTTCGGTGAGATAGTCCGTGAGATCGTGGAGTGCGAGAGCGTGGGAGAGGAGAGATCTTCGTGCGCACCCCAGTGTTCGAACCTCAAGGGTTTTGCCGGTACCCAAAATCTGACATGTGTGGCCTCCAGTAAAGGCGCCAACGAACCCGTGGCACAGGTCCGACCAGGAGGAGATGGAATCTACTGGCAGGTGCATCAACCACGACCTGATGTTGGGTTTGAGTACCAATGGGAAGTAGTTGGCGAGCACCTTGCCGTCCCGAGCCCCGGCAGCTTGCATGGCAATGGTGTAAATGCTCAGGAACTTGGACGGATGAGTCTTGCCATCGTACTTCTCTGGGACCTCTGGTTTGAACGTGTGGGTAGTGGGCCACTGGAACCGCCGCAGCTCACGGGTAAAAGCTGGACAACCTACCTCGTAAGGCAAGTCGCCAGAATCCCCCGGCGCAGGCCTGTACGCAGTGGGCCCTACACGCCTATCATATTGATGGCGTGCTTCCCGTCGCCGCTTGATGGTAGTTCGAGCGTCCACTTTAACCCACTCCCGAAGAACTTGACATTGGTCGCGACGAGCTCATGGATCGGACAATGCCGTGGATCCATCATCACGGGCATCGACCCGCCGAGCTGGTGACTGTTGCTGTCGTGGTGGAGGGGAGTGCATCGTTGTTGCGGCGCCTTCGGCCCGTCCGCCGTCAACACGCACCGACTCGGTGGACAAACACCGCGAAGGGCTCGCCTCCTGGTATCGATCTTTATTGGTGTGGCCAATAAGGCTTTGGATAGCAGCCCTCCAGTCTTCTTGCTTCTCCGTAGCAGGAGGGAAGTCAAGGAGTAGCTGCGCTCGTGCCAACGCTTCTGCTCGCGTGGGTGGCAGCGACAAGCGCGAGGAACGGGAGGTGCTCGGACTTCTAACCATGTTAGAAGGAGCGCCATCACGGTCCCGCGGCCGTGCGCCGTCTTCACTAGCATCTTGGCATGCATGCCGGCCCTGCGCATCTCAAGAGTGATGCTGAGGACTCTTTCCATGGGGACGCCCATGGTCTCCAACATCGTGGCGCCACTCGTCGTGCATGGCCTGGGAAGACCGTGGCACGGGCGCCGGCGGGGGCGTCTTGGAGGTCACCGCGCCGCCCGCAGGCAGCACGGGTCCGTCCCTAGACCCAGCGGTGCGCGGCTCATCGTCGCGGGCACGAACGATGCTGCTTGCCTGGCTCCGGTTTCCAAAATGTCGTGGATGCTTGTGATCCACACCTCCACCGCCGTCCGTGACTGCTCCATCGCATGTTCGTGCTGGCACGGGCGGATCGGCCCCAGATGAACTGATCGCCGTGATCGCCTTCTTCTTGGGAGCCATGGTGATCAAGGAAACGACGCGCTAACTGCTAGATTAGGTTTGCACAACCTACTCCCCCTACCTGGCGCGCCAAAGATGTCGAAGAAACGACACCTACGGGATCCCGTGGATCCCTACTACGGTTTGGCAGGGAAGAGGGGTGCACAAAGAGCAGATCTAACGATCAACACGACAGATTTTTACCCAGGTTCGGGCCGCTGGGAAGCATAAAACCCTAGTCCTGCTTTGAGTGTATATTCAATGTTCTTGAGCTTCGGCTAGCTTCTACGCATGCAAACTGGGCCGAGAGGTTCCAAAGTACGAAATCCTCCTCCAATACGCCTTGGGCCTCCTTTTATATGTCTAAAGGGGTTGCCACAGTGGCACACAGGAGGTGTAAAGTAGCGATGCTTATCACTGACGTCTGCGGACAAATGCATTAAATGCGCTGGTTACGTGCCCCTAACTTTATCGGGGACAGAAATAGAGCCCGTCCCGTCCGTCGCCGCCTCTCCCCATCTTGACACGCATCCAAGCTGACGAGGCATGCAATGCCAGGCTGGCTGGCTAGCCGCTGCGTTGGAGCGGTGGCTGGATCTTCACGAAGATCTGCATGCCACCACGCAGGTGCTTGCTAGGCTGGCAGGTCGTCGCTGTGCGGGAGCGGTGGCGGGGTGTCGGAGCCTTGTCGTGGCCTCGCAAATGTCCCCAGCAAGGATCTTGCCGGGGCCTCGCCGACGTTCCCGGCAAGGATCTCGCCAAGAACTTTATCTTCTGGTTCCTCACAAAGATCTGCATGCCACCAGTCTTCACAAAGATCTACATGCCACTACGCATGTGCCCCTGGGCCTTGGTCTTGACATTGTCGATGGTGTCAGAGCTCTCAACCTCAAGGGTGGTGTTTTTGTCAGTGCTTCGCAAGCCGCCCCAGCAAGGATCTCACCGGGGGTTCAGCTTGTCTTCTGTTCTCTAGTTACTGGCTTGGATACAGTCCTCGTCGTATTGTATTTTGTCCCCAGCTACCCCCGTCAAGCCCTGCCACAGGTGCAGCTGCAACTGCCCGTGCACAAGTAAGGGGTGCCAAAGGGCCCAAACTTTAGTACACCGACAGAGATCAACAAGGAGATGAAAACTCCTTTTCTGAGAGAATAGGCGGAAACTTGGATCATTGATAAGCACCACAATAGCAACATTCCTTAGGGAAGGCTTTAGGTGAAATATAACCCAAGATAACTCCAACAGAGAAAATGCTCGGTTGAAAAGGTCTCATGAACCAAGAGAAGAATGATGGTTTTAAAATATCTCATACCTGACAAATTGTGAATCATGAAACACGAAGGGAAATTGTGAAGAATGATATAAGACCACCTCAAAAGATAATGAAGAAGAATTGCACTTAGGAATGCATGATAAAGAATGCTTGAACTCCTCAAAACAAAACATGTGTTGAACACCATGTTTATTTTAGAGTATAGCTTGGCGGATCTTAACTTCAAGAGAAATCTTGAAGAACAATTGACGAATGAAAGGAATCCTTGACGAACAACCATGTTGAGCCTTCTTGAGAACTCCGGTAAGATAACAAGATGATCAAAATGAACGGAAAGTTGAAAAGAACAAGATGAATCCTTGCCATGATTAGATGGAGCTTTGTGACGAGATAACCGAGGAAAACTTGGAACTCCGGAAAAGAAAAGATGAATCACTTAGAACCAAGGAATTGATATCACGAACAAACTCCGGAAGAAGGGATTAATCATCTCGAGGAAACAGGAATAAGAATTATGTCATGCTTCCCCTTCATCAACTTAAATTGATGATAAGCAACAGGTAGGCATGCTACTTATTCTTCTTGAAAGGATTGAGGAGGTATATAGCGCAACCTTGGGAAAAACTTGAGCAAACCACCGGTAGGAATTTGGAAATAATGAATAAATTGATATGAAAACAAGAAAGAGAAATCTTGAATGAACCACCGTAAGAATTGAAAACAAATGAAGTAAAGGGAGGAATCACCAGGAAGGATTAGGAAACGACGAAGATACTTGAGGGAATTTAGATACAAGAGAACGAAGAGGTCATGAACTGATTAGAGGATATTAGAACGATGCACGGTAGAATTGGGGAATGAGAGTTGAACATTGAGAGAGAATAAATCTTCTGAAATGATGGCCTTCAGATGATCGAGAAAGGAAAGCAACTTCTGAAATGCTTCCGATGGGTATGAAAAAAAATCTCACAATCAAAAACAATTATGAGGATGGCATGAAGCTAGAACCATGAATCTTCAAGAGAACGGACAAGGATTTAAGAGACACTCTTCTTTGGTCTTCAAAGCTGAGAATGACGAGGAGGAACACCACCAAATTGTTGAGACACTCTGGATGAATGAAAAGATAAAAGGTTGAGCCAAAGATGAAGATAATTTAAAAGTGGTCTTGTAGAAGGCAGAAGACTGATGGAATCCATTCTTACGTCAAACTTTGAAAAGAATTTGAGAATGACTCAGAAAAATTAAAAGATTCAGGTAAGATCCTGGGAAAAGACATGTGGGTTAGGGCCCGCTCAAAATAAAACACCGTTGGGAATGATTGCTTAGAAGAGAGATTGCACCGGTTGAATTAAATAGCTTGAATGAGATAGTAACCTCAAAATAGCTTGAACGGATTAAGAATGGGAACACACATCTTCTGAGATATCTTCTACACTCCGGATATGAATAGAGAGAGGTGAATAAATAAGAGAGACTTGGATAAGGAATTCCAACATGGAAATCATGTGAACCGAAGAAGGTGAAATGATGAATACCGAAAGCTTGAATTTAGTCCACCGGAGAAGAAAACGAGAACGAAGAATCATAAACTCTCAGCTCTTGAGCATCTTCACGAGAAATCACCGGATCGAAACTTGAAAGAAAGGATGAAGAGACTTTGCATGAATAAAATGGATACTTGATTAAGAAATATGAGTCCTTGAAGAAAAGGGTGGGATGGTGGGAAAAAACAAAGGCAACTTGGGATGGATGAGACGACATCGTTGAGAAAATTGAGAATTGATCTTGCAATGGGGAAAAGATAGGATCATCTTGAAGAGAAACGCATCGGTGGGAAAAGAATTGGCAAGACAATCTCGATGATCACGAAGGATTACCAGTCCCATACAAATATGAGAACACCGCTTAGGAAAGGTATGGAATCAACACTTGACATTGAAGCAACTCGAATACCACAATTCAAAACAAAACAAAAGATTGGCTTGCAGAATAAGCTGGAAACAAACATATGATAGAGATTTCGCCCAAAGTGTTCGCGATGAGGCCCCACGGGCACGACGTACAGTGGACATCATGAATGACAAACGAGACGTCCCCGAATCAGCATAGCCAAGGATTCTTTAAGACGTCTCACGACCACTGTAAATCGACCGTGAAAAACGAACCACTAGACGTTGGACCCAATCTCAAATCATACATCTGTCAAAAAGAAATCCTGGGTAACTACTTGAATTCCCACCTATGAACTCCCCAAACTTTCTGGCTATGCAATCTGGTGTTGGGTATACTGGGAGGCACAAATATCTCACACAACTAACAAATCCTACACTCCAACTGTATCCATCCGTCAACACATAACCAAGAAACCTCGGAAATCGTGTACCTCAGACCTTCGAAAAACATCCGATATACTAGTTGTGACAATACATCTGATCGCTCTCCCCAGTACTAGGTGTCGTCAAACTACTCTCACCACAAATAGTATACAAGCGTTTTCGATGTCGGCGTCCTCTGGTATTCCGGAACTGAAATGATACGCACTTTGACGAAAACACCTTGGAGCTCAACTCCCCGGGACACTGCCACAACCCCTAAATGTCAGAAGGCACCAAGACAGAATCCCCGTCACAATGATATTGGAACGATTCCATAATACCCGCGTGATCCTAAAAAAATTGAGTGAAAAGGATAGAAGAGTGGAAAAACACCTACGTCACGAGTCCTCACCAGAGCGATGAAGGGGATAAGGAGTAAAAAGAATTCCTACTCTCCGATATATAACTAGACTCAAATAGTTTTCTTCTAGACTCAACAATGGCAGCGGTTCGGTCAATCAAGGGGGCTCCTAAGGTCGGTAAGGCTCTGATACCAACTTGTAACGCCCCGGACACATCCGCCGGTGGTCGTTACTCATGGCGGGATCTAGACTGGCCCCACAGATCAATACTAGTCTTTTCTGCACACTTTGTCCTCACTCGTGCGCACCCGGGAGCAACTTCCCACTCGGTCACCCATCCTGAAACTACTCCAAGCTGAGCATGCATAACTTTGGAGTTCTTTCCGAATGGGCTTCCGGAAAAGAAGGAATTCCTTATTGATATGAGTAGTCTATCATCCCTAATAAGCCAGGCTATCACACACCAGCTATATCTTCGCACGCAAGGAAGTGCCTCCTTATTACGCACAAAAAAATAATACCCTGCTGCTAGGTGGGACCCACCATATTTGGAGGCTAACTTGTGGGCCTACTAAGTTGACACGAACGCACGGCTTTTTCAACTTAGTCAATATAAACGATTCTAGCTGCAGTGGCCGTACGATGTCCATCCAACGGTTGTCGTGCTTCTTCAACCTCTGGTCTTCTTGCTCCAGCCGCCCAAACCAGCGCCGGACGTGTCGCCTGCTCCTGCCTCTCATGCCCAGCTGTGCTGCCGCATAGGCCTCACCGTCCCACCCTACTCCCATCGCTGGCCTGGCCATCCTTGTACTCACCCAACCTCTTGTTATTCTCCGGCGATGGCAGCCTCACACTGCAGCCGAACCAGTAAACCCTCATACTCCCCTCCGCGTAGGAAACAACTGCCTAGTCTTCCCCGGCTTCGAGTCATTTCCTTCCTAGGCCTCGCCGTCGTCCACCGCCTTGGTGCTCTTGGCGCGGCGTGGTCAACGTGGTCAAGGAACGACTTCCATCGGAAGAGGACTGTACGTGGAGAGGCTGACAGCTGGGTCCAAGGCCGCAGCAAGGAAGTGCCTCCTTATCACGCGCAAAATAATTATTCCTCCACCTGACAGCGGGCACCCACCGGAAGGGCCTTGATGACCCACAAGTATAGGGGATCAATTGTAGTCTTTTCGATAAGTAAGAGTGTCGAACCCAACAAGGAGCAGAAGGAAATGACAAGTGGTTTGCAGCAAGGTATTCTCTGCAAGCACTGAAATTATAAGTAGCGAGCAGTCTGATAGCAAGATAATTTGTAACGAGCAAGTAATGAATATAGCAACAAAAGTGCATCAAGGTTGACCAATCCTTTTGAGGCAAAGGACGGGCCAAAACTGTCTCTTATAATAAGCAAAGCGTTCTTGAGGGTACACGAGAATTTCATCTAGTCACTTTCATCATGTTGGTTTGATTTGTGTTCACTACTTTGATAATTTGATATGTGGGCGGACCGGTGCTTAGGTGTTGTTCTTACTTGAAAAAACCTCCTACTTATGATTAACCGCCTCGCAAGCATCCGCAACTACGAGAAAAGTGATAAGAATAAATTCTAACCATAACATTAATCTTTTGGATCCAATCGGTCCCTTACGGAATAGCGCATAAACTAGGGTTTAAGCTTCTGTCACTCTCGCAACCCATCATCTAATAACTACTCCACAATGCATTCCCTTAGGCCCAAATATGGTGAAGTCATGTAGTCGACGTTCACATGACACCACTAAGGGAATCACAACATACATACTATCAAAATATCAAACACATATCAAGGTCACATGATTACTTGCAATAAGATTTCTCCATGACCTCAAGAACAAAAGTAACTACTCACAAATGCTAATCATGCTCAAGATCATAGGGGTATTAAATAGCATATTGGATCTGAACATATAATCTTCCATCAAATAAACCATATAGTAATCAACTACAAGATGTAATCAACATTACAAGTCACCCACAAGCACCAATCTATAGTTTCGGTACAAAGATTGAACACAAGAGATGAACTAGGGTTTGAGAGTAGATGGTGCTGTTGAAGATGTTGATGGAGATTGCCCTCCCCAAGATGGGAGAGTTGTTGGTGATGATGATGACGATGATTTCCCCCTCCGGGAGGGAAGTTCCCCCGGCGGAATCGCTCCGCCGGAGGGCAAAAGTGCTCCTGCCCAAGTTCCGCCTTGAGACGATGGCTCTTTGTCCCGAAAGTCCTCTCCTTATTTTTTTAGGTCAAAATGACTTATATACCAGAAGATGGGCACCGGAGGTGGGCTGGACTGAGCACAACCCACCAGGGCGCGCCTGGGCCTCCTAGCGCACCTAGGTGGGTTATGCCCACCTGGTGGCCCCCCTCTGGTACTTATTGGCTCCAATATTTCTTATTTATTCCATAAAAATTCCTCGTGAAGTTTCAGCTCATTTGGAGTTGTGCAGAATAGGTAGCCTGACGTAGCTTTTTCAGGTCCAGACTCCCAGCTGTCAGAATTCTCCCTCTTTGTGTGAACCTTGCATATTATGAGAGAAAAGGCATTAAAATTACTCCAAAAAGCATTATTATGCATAAAAACATTATAAATAACAGTAGGTAAACATGATGCAAAATGGACGTATCAACTCCCCCAAGCTTAGACCTCGCTTGTCCTCAAGCGAAACCAAAATCAAAAAACATGCACACATGCTTAGAGAGAGAGGTGTCGATAAAAACAAAATACGGGCGTAGAAGCATCATGTAAATTATTATAACAGCAACAAACTTTAACATAAAACTTTTATCATAGACTTATCATGAATAAGTCTTCATCACAACATCAAAGTATAAAGCATAAACTCTATTGGAAACCAACAAACAATGTTCTCAGTCATCATCTTTTTAGGAAGGGTCACGTATCGGAGCCTTTAGTCTTCTATGATTGCTAACACTCACTGCATACACATGAGCAAAACATTTCAACCGGACACATATCAAGATAGGGGCTTATAATTTCGCCTCCCAACGTATTCACCTCAAGGGTGATGTCAACAATAATAACTCATGCTACCCATATCCAACTTGATATATGTGCCTAGATCTTTCCTCAACATGATGCTTTCCAAAAGAGAAAAATAAAAGGGAATAGAGAGAAAAACTTTGACTCTTGCATGAAAGTAAATACATAAAAGTAAAAGATAGGCCCTTCGCAGAGGGAAGCAGAGGTTGACATGCACTTTTTGTTTGTATGCTCAATCCCTTAGTGCAAGAGAACGTCACATTATATTGCCCCTTATGATAGCAACCTTTATTATGCAGTCTGTCGCTTTTATTCTTTGTCATCATAAGTTCGTACAACGCTCACTTTTCTCTTACACTAATTGATCTAACACTTTTAGAAGCAATTTTTATTGCCATATTGCACCGATGACAACTTACTTGAAGGATCTTACTCAATCCTTAGGTAGGTATGGTGGACTCTTGAAAATAAGATTTGGGTTTAAGGGTTTTTGGATGCACAAGTAGTATCTCTACTTGGTGCGGAATTTTTGGCTAGCAAAGATGGGGGGCAAACACCACATGTTGAAGGATCTATGACAATATAACTTCTATGTGAATATGAACAAACATAAAACATTACGTTGTCTTCCTTGTCCAACGTCAACAATTTTGGCATATAATATTTTGATGGGGGCTCACAATCACAAAAGATTTACAAGATAGTGTATTTGCATGTGAATATTCTCTTCCCTTATTAATTCTTTCATGAATTGCATCATTGACCAATGCTATGTTTGTCAATCTCCAACAGAATTTTCTACTTATACTTTTCCTTATGTGATGTCATTACTTACCATAAGATTAGCATATGATCTTTTTCATTTATTTCCTTTGTTTTTATTGAAACATGAAAGTAAAGAAATCAAAACTCAAACTAAACTTTATTATATATCTCGCACATGATTACAAGGATAGATCACTAAGCAAACTCTCGAAAAGGAAGGATCGAACTAAATTTTTATTCATCTAAAGCAAAAGATAACTATGGATCGAACTAAGATAAATAAAGGCAAAAGATAGTGGAGGTGATACGATACCGGGGCACCTCCCCCTAGCTTGGCGCAAGCTAAGGGGAGTGCCCATACCCGATACTCAATTTTCTTTTGGTGATGAAGAAGGAGATGGTGGTGAGATAACTCCCAATATATCCATGAATGGCTCCTTCAAGCCTTGAATCTCACGAAGGGCTTTATGAAGCAACTCAGTGTTTTTCTCCACTTCAGCCATGATATGTTTATTCTCCGGCCACCAAGAACTTGTTCATGCATCACTTTCTCTTGGGCGAGATATGTCCCAATTGGACGGTATGTGCACACGAGGAGTATTCTCGAACCCATAATTGTGAATCAAATTGTGAAAATTGTTACGATGTAACCTGTGTAAAGGCCTCCTTGGTGGTAGTACTTTGTGCACTTCGGGGCTCTCTTGATTGTTTGATGATCTCATGGGTTGAAGAGGATTAGGACAAGTGGAGATGCCAGCCAGTGTGCCTCTCTCGGAAGCCGGAGGGTGAACTCCAGGGGAGTTTCCTTCATCTTCCTCCATGGCAATCAGGGCTTGCTCGACCACCAGCGCTTGATCTCCGATGGCCTCCTGGCTCTTGCCCCCTTCGAGAGGTTCTTCGGGCCCCTCTCTCTTCAGCTCGATCTTCATCAACCAAGCATCCTCTTCTACTTTGTTGGAGGAGGGAGAAGACATGATGCCTGGCTTAACAGATCTGATCGAAACAGCAAGAAAAGAAAACAGAAGATTTCTCTGTGGCACGGTGGTCA
This sequence comes from Aegilops tauschii subsp. strangulata, assembly GCF_002575655.3. NCBI lineage: Eukaryota > Viridiplantae > Streptophyta > Magnoliopsida > Poales > Poaceae > Aegilops > Aegilops tauschii. Next base: position 327,686,257 of record NC_053041.3, on the reverse strand, counting down.
ATAGGTTCGGGGGGTATATAAAGATTTTTTTATATTTGGAAACAAGCAAACGAAAGAAAAACGGAGTCCGGAATGTACCCGAGGTGGGCACAACCCACCTGGGCGCGCCCGGCAAGCCAGGCGCGCCCTGGTGTCTTGTGCCCACCAGGGGTGCCTTCCTGATTGTTTCTTATTTTCCTAATTTTTGTTATATTCCAAAATGGACAGAAAATATTTTTGCAGATTTTTCGGAGTCCGTTTACTTACCGTATCACGTACCTCCTCTTTTTCACGATTCTGGAGTGTTCCGGAAGGTTTCCTTAATGTGTTTTTCCAGTGTCATAGTTTGGACAATATTGCTTTCAACATTAATGGGCGTACCTGAGATATAGTGTTTTATTCGTTGCCCATTAACAACCTTCGGGTTAGTACATTCGGCATTATTTATTTGATAGCTCCAGATCGATAAACCTCCTCGATAACATAGGGTCCTTCCCATTTGGAGAGGAGTTTTCCTGCAAAGAATCTGAAATGAGAGTTGTACAAAAGGACATATTCTCCAACCTTGAACTCACACTTTTGGATTCTTTTATCATGCCATCTTTTAAGTTTTTCTTTAAATAACTTGGCATTTTCATAAGCTTGGGTTCTCCATTCATCTAATGAGCTAATATCAAATAACCTCTTCTCACCAGCAAGTTTGAAATCATACTTGAGTTATTTAATTGCCCAATAAGCTTTATGTTCTAACTCAAGAGGCAAATGACAAGCTTTTCCATAAACCATTTTATAAGGAGACATACCCATAGGATTTTTATATGTTGTTCTATAAGCCCAAAGTGCATCATCTAATTTCGTAGACCCATTCTTCTGAGACCTATTGACAGTCTTTTGCAAAATTAATTTTATTTCTCTATTGCTAAGTTCAACTTGACCACTAGACTAAGGATGATAGGGTGATGCAATTATATGGTTAACATCATACTTGGCAAGCATTTTACGGAAAGCACCATGAATAAAGTGTGAACCACCATCAGTCATTAAATATCTACGGACTCCAAACCTTGGGAAAATAACTTCTTTAAGCATTTTAATAGAGGTGTTGTGATCAGCACTACTAGTTGGAATAGCTTCTACCCACTTAGTAACATAATCAACAGCAACCAAAATATGAGTATACCCATTAGAGGAAGGAAAAGGTCCCATGTAATCAAATCCCCAAACATGAAATGGTTCAATAGCAAGTGAATAATTCATAGGCATTTCTTGACGCTTACCGATATTACCTATTCTTTGACATCCATCACAAGATAAGACGAACTTACGAGCATCCTTGAAGAGAGTAGGCCAATAAAACCCAGATTGCAATACCTTGTGAGCAGTTCTGTCTCCCGCATGATTTCCTCCATAAGCTTCGGAGTGACATTTTCGTAGGATTTGTTCCTGTTCATGCTCAGGTACACAACGTCTAATAATACCATCTAGTCCTTCTTTATAAATATGTGGGTCATCCCAAAAGTAATGTCTTAAATCATAGAAGAATTTTTTCTTTTGTTGGTATGTGAAGCTAGGTGGTATATATTTAGCAACAATATAATTAGCATAGTCAGCATACCAAGGGGTGTTATGAGAAACATTTATTGCAGCTAACTGCTCATCAGGAAAGCTATCATTAATAGGTTGTGGGTCATCAAGAATATTTTCAAGCCTAGACAAGTTATCAGCCATGGGGTTCTCCGCTCCTTTTCTATCAGTGATATGCAAATCAAATTCTTGTAGCAAAAGAACCCATCAAATAAGCCTAGGTTTGGCATCTTTCTTTTCCATAAGATACTTTATTGCGGGATCATCAGTGTGAACAATTACTTTTGAATCTACAATATAGGATCTAAATTTATCACAAGCAAACGCCACTGCTAGAAATTCTTTTTCAGTAGTAGCATTATTTCTTTGTGCACTATCTAGAGTTTTACTAGCATAATGAATAACATTCAGTTTCTTATCAACTCTTTGTCCTAGAACATCACCAACAGCATAATCACTAGCATCGCACATAATTTCAAAAGGCAAGTTCCAATTAGGTGGTTGAATAGTAGGTGCAGAAATTAAGGCTTTCTTGAGTGTTTCGAAGGCTTCTAAACAATCATCATCAAAAACAAAAGGAATATCCTTTTGCAAAAGATTTGTAAGAGGCCTAGAAATTTTAGAAAAGTCTCCAATAAATCTCCTATAGAACCCAGCATGACCAAGGAAACTACGAATACCTTTGATATCTTTAGGACATGGCATTTTCTCAATTGCATCAACCTTAGCTTTGTCCACCTCAATATCTCTTTCAGAAATTTTATGGCCCAAAACAATACCTTCGTTAACCATAAAGTGGCACTTCTCCCAATTCAAGACAAGATTTGTTTGCTCACATCTCTGCAAAACTCGATCAAGATTGCTTAAACAATCATCAAAAGACTTCCCATAAACAGAAAAGTCATCCATGAAAACCTCAACAATTTTTTCACAAAAGTTAGAGAATATAGCAGTCATACATCTTTGAAAGGTAGCAGGTGCATCGCATAAACCAAAAGGCATACGTCTATAAGCATAAGTTCCAAAAGGACAAGTAAAAGTGGTCTTTTCTTGATCAGGTTGAGAAACAGGTATTTGTGAAAAACCAGAATATCCATCAAGGAAGCAAAAATGCGTGTGCTTAGATAACCTTTCTAGCATTTGATCAATAAAAGGCAGAGGGTAATGATCTTTTCTAGTTGCTTTGTTCAATTTTCTAAAATCAATTACCATTCTGTAGCCTGTAACAATTCTTTGTGGAATAAGTTCATTTTTGTCATTAGGAACAATAGTAATACCTCCTTTCTTACCCATCTACTATCAACTATAGGATAGATTATACCTGCTTCCAGAAGTTTTAATATTTCCGTTCTTACCACTTCTTTCATCTTCGGATTTAACCGACGTTGGTGATCAACAACGGGTTTAGCATCAGGTTCCATATTAATCTTGTGCTGACATAGAGTGGGACTAATGCCCTTTAAATCATCAAGAGTATACCCAATAGCATCTCGGTGCTTCCTTAGAACTTTCAATAATCTTTATTCTTCATGTTCTGAAAGGTTAGCACTAATAATAACAGGATATATCTTCTTCTCATCAAGATAAGCATATTTCAAAGTGTCTGGCAATTGTTTTAATTCAAACACAGGATCACCTTTAGGTGGAGGAGAACCTCCTAGATTTTCAATAGGCAAATTGTGTTTAAGCAGAGGACGTTGTTCAAAGAAAATCTTATGTATTTCATTTCTTTCATGCATATGTAAATTATTTTCATGGTCTAGCAAATATTGTTCTAAAGGATCAGTAGGAGGTACGGCAACAGAAGCAAGACCAGCAATTTCGTCCTTACTAGGCAATTCTTTCTTATGACGCTTTCTACTAAACTTGGAAAAATTAAACTCATGAGACTCATCACCAAAACTAACACCGACGGATTGTTTCTCACAATCTATTTTAGCATTAACGGTGTTCAAGAAAGGTCTACCAAAGATAATGGGACAAAAGACATCTTGAGGAGAACCAAGAACAAGAAAATTAGTAGTGTATTTTATTTTCCTACACAAGACTTCAACATCTCTAACAATCCCAAGTGGTGTGATGGTGTCTCTATTAGCAAGTTTAATAGTAACATCTATTTCTTCTATTTCAGCAGGTGTTATGTCATTCATAATTTCTTGATATAAAGTAAAAGGAATAGCACTCACGCTAGCACCTATGTCACATAAACCATGATAACAGTGATCTCCAATCATAACTGAGACAACAGGCATGCCAACAACGGGTCTATGTTTATCTTTCATCGGGTAAATAACATGCCCATCTATATTTCCAACCAGGAGATCCTTAACCATAGCAACACTAGGTTCTACCTTGATTTGTTCAGCTGGTTTAGGTGTTCTAATATAACTTTTGTCGACCACAGTTGATACTTTAGCATGTTCCTTCATCCTAACAGGGAAAGGTGGTTTTTCAATATAAGCAGTAGGAACAACTAGATCAACATTATAAATAATAGTTTCATCTTTAGCTATTACTAGTTCTTTATTTTTTTTCAATAATAGGTGGGTGTATTAAAACCACTTCTCCTTAGGGAGATCAACATGAGTAGCAAAAGATTCACAAAAGGAGGCTACTATCTCAGAGTCAAGTTGTCACGCCCAATAGCCGACACTATCCTAAAGAGACTCGAAGGTCCCACCAAGGATAGAACCGCATACTGACACGCTTTTGCAAGGTGGATATCATTGCCTCAAACCATTTCATAAATAATTGGGGATACATACAAGGCATACAAATGCCACAAGAATACATCAACACATCATACATAAGATCAACATCCGACTACGGATGAAACACAAACAGAAGCTCAAACGACATCCACCCTGCTAGCCCAGGCTGCCGACCAGGAACCTATCCCTCGAATGAATAAGCGGAACAAGAACTCCAAAACAATAAACATCGCTCTCACGTCATGATCATCGCGTTACCTGTACCTGCAACTGTTGGTGTAGTAATCTGTGAGCCACGAGGACTCATCAGTCCCATTACCATGGGTATCAAGACTAGCAAATCTTAATGGGTAAGGAATGGTTAAGTGGTGAGGTTGCAGCAGCGGCTAAGCAAAGTATAGTGGCTAACTTACGAATACAAGAATAAGATGAGAAGCTACACAAACGGTCGCAAACTAGTAATGATCAAGAAGTGATCCTGAACTACTTATGATCAAACATAACCCAACCGTGTTCTCCTCTCGAACTTCCCCAAAAACAGACAATCAGGGTTATGCAACGCGGTTGGTGTATTTTAATAGAGTTTACTTCAAATCCTCTACAACCGGATATTAACAAATTCCCATCTGCCACATAACCGCGGGCACGGCTTTCGAAAGTTTAAACCCTGTAGGGGTGTCCCAACTTAGCCCATGACAAGCTCACGATCCGCGGAGACAATCCTCCATCGCGGGACCCTTCGATCAGACTCGGAATCTCGGTGCACAAGATATTTCGACAATGGTAAAACAAAACCAGCAAGACCTCCCGATGCACCAACCTAGCCTGATAGGAGTAGCACGATCTCGTTCTCAGGGTACACCGGATGAGCTAAGCGTACGGGTACCAACATAACCCAAGTTGCCAAGGGACGGTCCCGCAGGTTGCTCTAGTTTAGACCAACACTCATGTGGAGCACTGGCCCGGGGGGTTGATTAAAAGACCTCGGGTGCCGGCGGGTCCCTATGCAAGTTTTAGTTGTTATTAGGCAAATGGTAGAACCAATGTTGGGCCTTGCTGGAAGAGTTTTATTCAAAGCGAAACATCGAGAGGGTCCCATACCCCTCATCATGTTAGGGACGCAAAATCAAGGAACATAACACCGGTATGACGGAAACTAGGGCGGCAAGAGTGGAACAAAACACCAGGCATAAGGCCGAGCCTTCCACCCTTTACAAAGTATATCGATGCATTAATCAAATAAGAGATATTGTGATATCCCAAAATATCCAAGAAACCATGTCCCAACATGGAACAACCTGCAACTGCACCTGCAACTAACAATGCTATAAGAGGGGCTGAGCAAACTATAAGAGGGGCTGAGCAAAGCAGTAACATAGCCAAACAACGGTTTGCTAGGAAGGGTGAAAAAGGTTAGAGGCTATCATGGCAATTTGGGAGGCTTGATAAACAAGTGGTAGGTAGCGCGACATAGCGATAGCATCGAGACAACTAGCATAGCAAAGATAGTAGTGAGATCCAAGGTGATGGTCATCTTGCCTGAGATCCCTCTAGGAAGAAGATCGAGTCCATGAAGCAGACGAACCGACGTAGTTGAACGGATCCTCACAATCGCAATGTAACAAAACTATCAAGGAGAAGCGCAACCAGAAAGAAGCAAACATCATGGTAAACAACCATCAGATAAACATGGCATGATGCACAAACAAGTATGATGCATGTCCGGTTTAATGATTCATGGCATGGCAAAGTGCAACAAACAATACTACAGATTAAGTGGAGTTTAATATGCAACGGGCTGCATATTGACGAACGCCACATTCAAGTTATTTAGTTCTCTCCCGTTTATGTACGCAACAATATTAAATGTTGTTAAACATGGCAAGAGGGTGAACATAAGTAAACTAACTATTTAGGCAAGTTTAAATGAGGCCGGAACAACAAACAACAATTCCGGAAAAAAAAAAACCATATGCATATTTTGAATTTGGTACTGTTCTGCCCTAAAACATAATTTATAGTTGTTAAACAGTAAAACAAAGTGAACCATGTTAATCTATGCATTTTTTACCCCATTTACATATAAAGTTTATTTAAAATGGAGCTACGGTTATTTAATTATGAAATAAATCATTTTAGCATGATATTTAAGCAAATTTAACCAAACAGCAAGTTTAACCATTTCAAACATGGATGAAAGTGGCATATTAGTAAAGTACATGAAATTCTAAGCATTTTACATGTTTAAATCATTTTAATCCGATGCACGGTTGTGAAGTTATTAAATGCATGATCATGAAGGGGGTTTTCTGCCAAACTGCCAACTCTGGATAAATGCTAAAATCGCAACAGAGGAAAAAACACTATCGGGCTGAAACAGAACTGAGTTGGGCTAGGGAAGCTGCTCACATCGGGCCTTGGCTGAAGCAGGCCGACTGGGCTGGTTGGATCGAAAGAGGGGAGGGGGCGTGGTCAACGCTCGAACGACTCGAGGCAGAGGCAGGGGCGTCCTCCTCCTGCTCGATGCAGAAGCAGAGGAAGAAGGTGAGGCGGGGTGGCTCGAGGTGGCTGACGACGGGGATGGCCGAGCCCGACGGATCTGGTCGGAGATGGTGGCCGGAGGCAGCAGCAGTTGGTTGAGGTCCGGACGGGGCGCCATGGTCTCCACCTGCGAGAGAGACGGGCGGGGTGAGGGAGAGGGAGAAGAACCAGAGGAGGAAGGGAAGGAAGAGTGAGAGGGAGAGGAGCAGACGCTTGGCGCTGGACCTGCGGTGCTGCCGTCGGTGAGGCGACATCGCAAGGAGGCAGGGTCCAGCAAGTCCGGCGAGGTGAGGTGGTCGTGGACGTGGAGGAAGCTGCGGCCTCGGATGCTCGCGGGCCCAGGGGCGCGCGAAGCAGGCGACCTTGACGCAGGGGAGAGGTGGAGGCGTGGATTCGGCGAGGTGGCGGAGATCCCCCGATGGCCAAGGCGCCTGTTGTGCTCCTGTGGTGGCGACGAAGCAGAGGAACGGCAGCTTGGCGCACCGACGAAGGGCAACGCCAGAACGGTTGGGGGCGCGGGTCTCCAAGGCGGCAAGGAGCTCCGGGTCGGCGGTCGAGATCCATGGCAGTCGCTGCTGTAGCTGACCATGGCGGGCTCCCTGCTCACATAATGAGAGAAAGGCAGGGAGATGAGAGATGAATACAGGAGGAGCACGGGAAGATGAAGAAGAAGGGGGCGTCGGCGCTCATCTCCGGCGAAGCTTGCCGGCGGTGAAGTGGCACTAGGCAAAGGGGATCGAGCGCAGAGGCGCAAGAGGAGGAGCTCGCTGGCTGGATGAGAAGGGGATCTGGGAGGATCCTGAGGTGGATTTGGTGGAGTGGCGGCGGCAAGGGACAACCCTCCTCGAATTTAGGGTTTTGGTCAGATTTGGTTAGGGGGTGGTCTATATATATATATGAAAAAGAGGGATAGTTTGGATCATCCGATTAAAATCGGACGGTCCGAGGTAAATAGGTTAGGTAGCTCAAATAAGAAACCGAAAATACTTTAGGATGTTTGGGGATGATTTGGACCCATCGGTAACGACAGCCCGAGTCAGGTTCGAGACAGTTTTCGGACGTGCACAAGGGGAGGTATGTGCACTGTGCAGAGAGGTTATGCGGCCAGACAAGAGGGAAGCAAACCCGGTTGGTCTCAGAACGGTCAACGAAGGCAAGGGGAAACGCGGCAACTACAAACGGATGCAAAGTTTTATGAAAACATGCAGATGCAATGCACATGATGCGATGATGAAATGCAACAAGCAAATAAAACGCACGGCGATCACGAAGAACATGGAAGGCGTCTGGAGCGTCGGTCTCGGGTCGTCACAACACTCCTCCACTTACAAGAGATCTTGCCCCGAGATCTAAGGATGGCACCGGGGCGAAACGGAAGAGCAAGAGGTAAAACAAAGTTGCTTCTTTGACAAACGAGTGAAACCACGAACCTTGAGAGGTTAAAAACTTGCAAGAACGGAGAGAACACAACGGAAATGAACGAAACTGAGAGCACTCTAGTAGAAATGAGGAACACCATGAGAAACTTGGAGGTTGCACATGCATGAATGAAAAACTCAATGAACGACAATTACTTTGAAACCAGTCAGGTTGAAACGAAATAGAGAAGGAATGAGAGCGAAAAGAATTCAGACAACACTCCGGTAGAAAAGAAGGAAAACTTGATAAGATGAAAAGAACTTGAAGAGATGACACAACACTCCGGTTAAATGGATAAGCAAGGAAAACAACATGATCTTAAAAAAACGAGATGATTGGACGAAGAGAGCAACATCACAATGCCTCTGGAACGAACGAATAGAAGCTAGATCATCGGAATAAGAGAACGGAGAAGGAAATGACAACTTCTACCACAACTGAGTTTGGAAAGCATCCTTGCCAGAAGGTTAGAACGGAGTTGTTGGAAAACCAAAAAACGAAAAGAATAAGCTTGTAGTGGGCTTATGGAAACATCTCAACATTATGAGGTGAAGATCAGCCACTAACGGAATCAATTGATTTGATTGAGAACACCAAAGAGATGAAAAACTTCTCTCACCAAGAGGATAGGAGAAAACTTGGGTCATTGATAAGAACCACAAATAGCAACATTCCCAATGGAAGGCTTTAGGTGTAATCTATACCAAGATAAACTCCAATGAAGAGATTGATGGGTTTAAAATATCTCATTCTTGACAACTTCACTTCGTGACTCCATATGAATCAAGAATGATATACTACCACCTCAAAAGATAAGGAAGAAGGGATTGCACTTTGAAATGCAAGATGAAGAATATTTGGACTCCTCAAAACAATGTTGAACACCATGTTTATTTTACAGTATAGCTTGGCGGATCTTAACTCCGAGAGAAATCTTTAAGAACAATTGAAGAATGAAAGGAATCCTTGACGAACCACCATGTTGAGCCTTCGTGAGAACACCGGAAACGGAAGAATGATAAGCCTTGCAATGATTTAGAAGTTGAAAACATAAGGTGAAGCCTTGCAATGATTTAGATGGAGCTTCGTGACTAGATAACCGAGAAAACTTGGAACTCCGGAAGAGAAAGATGAACTTGAAACTAAGAATTTCCTCATCATGGACAAACTCCAAAGGAAGGGATTAAACACCACGATGAAATAAGAATAAGAATTATGTTATGCTTATCCTCGTCGAATTAAATTGATGACAAGCAACGGAATTAGCATACTACTTATTCTCGTTGAAAAGGATTAAAGAGAGAGATATAGCACGAACTTACGAACTTGGGAAAGTCTTGAATGAACCACCGGTAGGATTTTGAAAAGAACAAATGAATTGATACGAACACGTGGGAAGAGAAATCTTGAACGAACCACCGTAAGAATTGAAAATGAAAGTAGCAAAGGCACAATTCACCGGGAAGAATTGGAAAATGAATAAAGATACTTAAGAGAATTTAAATACAAGAGAACGAAGAGATCACGAGATGACTAACTAATACTTGAACGATGCACCGGAAGAATTCGAGAATGAATGAAGAGACATCAATTTAGAATTATTGGAGAATGGAAGTTTAAAACTGAGAATGAATAACTTTTCTGAAATGATGGCCTCCGAAGAATCAAGAACCGAAGAAAAACTCATGAAATGTTTCGGATGGGTATGAAAAGAATTTCTCACGATAGAAACAATTATGAGGATGGCATGAAGCTAGAACCATGAATCTTCAAGAGAACAGACCAATATTTAGGAGAAATTATTCTTCGGTCTTCAAAGCTGAGAATGACAAGGAGGAGCACCACCAAATTGTTGAGGCACTCCGGAAGAATGAAGAATAGAAATGTTGAACCAACGATGAAAATATTTTAAAATCGATCTTGGAGAAGGAATATGACTGATGAAAATTCATTCTTACGTCACACCTTGAAAGGAATTGTGAATAACTCCAGAAAAATTAGAAGAGTGAGGTAAGATCCTGGGAAAGACCTGTGGGTTATGGGCCCACTCAAAAGAAACACCGTTGAAATGATTTTGAAGAGAGATTGCATTGGTTGAATTAAATGACTTGGATGAGATAACAACCTCGAAATAGCTTGAACGGATTAAGAATAGAAACTTGAATATTCTGAGATAATCTTAAGCACTCCGGAACAAATTGAATAGCGAGAGGTGAATGATTGAGAGGTGCACCAGCTTGGGAAATCATTGGACAAATGAAAGGAATATGCTCAACACCGAATCTTGAATTAACTCCACTGGGGAAGAAAATGAGAACAAAGAATGATGAACTTGTAAAGCATCTTCATGAGAATCACCGGGTAAGTACATTGATTGAAAATAATGAAGAGCCTTCACATGAATAAGATGGATAGTTGATTAAATATCTCTGAGTCCTTGAAGAAAAAGGGTGGGAGGGCGGGAAAACAAAGGCAACTTGGGATGAATGAAACAGACACCGTTGAGAAAAACCAAGAATTCGTCTTGCACATATTGAAAGGATCGGGTTAACTTGAAGGGAAGCACGCCGGTTGAAAAGAATTTACATGAAAATCTCGATGATCAAAAAGGATTAGCACTCCCATAGAAATATGAGAACACCGCTTAGGAACAGGTATGGAATCACCACTTCACTACGAAGCAACTCAATTACCACAACTCGAAACAAAACAAAGGATTTGGCTTAGGAAATTAGCCGGAGACAAACATATGATAGAGATTTCGCCCAAAGTGTTCGTGATGAGGCCCCACGGGCACGACGTACATCGGACATCATGAATAACAAACGAGACGTCCCCGAATCAGCATAGCTAAGGATTCTTTAAGACGCCTCGCGAACACTATAAATCGACCGTGAAAAACGAACCACTAGACGTTGGACCCCAATCTCAAATCATACATCTGTCGAAAAGAAATCCTGGCTAGCTACTTGAATTCCCACCTATGAACTCCCGAAACTTTCTGGTTATGCACTCTGGTGTTGGGGATACAGGGCAAGCAATATATCTCACCCAACTAAACAATCCCTGCATCCAGTTGTATCCATCCGTCAACACATAACCAGGCACCCTCGAAAATCGTGTACCTCGACCTTCGAAAAGCATCCGATATACGACCTGTGGAAATACTCCCGAACTCCCGCCCCAGTACTAGGTGGCGCCGAGGTTATCTCACCACAAACTGCATATAAGAGATTTTCGATGTCGGCAAAACTCAGGTATACCGGAACTACAACGATAAAATTGTGACGAGAACACCTCGGAGCTCAACTCCCCGGGACACTGCCACAACCCCTAAATGACAGGAGGCACCAAGAACAATGTTCTCGTCACAAAATTATCGGAACGACTCCAACATACCCGCGTGATCCTATTTGAGAGAAAAAGAGGAGAGGAAAGTCAAAGCATCTACGTCAGGAGTCCTCACTAGAGCGGCGAAGGGAGCTGAGGAGTAAAAGAATCCTACTCTCCGATATATATAATCCTAAGACTCAAAATAGTTTTCTTCTAGACTCAACAACGGCAGCGAACAAACAAGGGGGCTCCTATGGTCGGTCGAGGCTCTGATACCAACTTGTCACGCCCAATAGCCGACACTATCCTAAAGAGACTCGAAGGTCCCACCAAGGATAGAACCGCATACTGACACGCTTTTGCAAGGTGGATATCATTACCTCAAACCATTACATAAATAATTGGGGATACATACAAGGCATACAAATGCCGCAAGAACACATCAACACATCATACATAAGATCAACATCCGACTAGGGATGAAACACAAACAAAAGCTCAAACGACATCCACCCTGCTAGCCCAGGCTGCCGACCAGGAACCTATCCCTCGAATGAAGAAGCGGAATAAGAACTCCAAAACAATAAACATCGCTCTCGCATCATGATCATCGCGTTACCTGTACCTGCAACTGTTGGTGTAGTAATCTATGAGCCACGAGGACTCAGCAATCCCATTACCATGGGTATCAAGACTAGCAAATCTTAATGGGTAAGGAATGGTTAAGTGGTGAGGTTGTAGCAGCGTCTAAGAAAAGTATGGTGGCTAACTTACGAATACAAGAATAAGATGAGAAGCTACGCAAACGGTCGCAAACTAGTAATGATCAAGAAGTGATCTTGAACTACTTACGTTCAAACATAACCCAACCGTGGTCTCCTCTCGAACTTCCCCGAAAAGAGACAATCAAGGTTACACAATGCGGTTGGTGTACTTTAATAGAGTTTACCTCAAATCCTCTACAACCGGATATTAACAAATTCCCATCTACCACATAACCACGGGAACGGCTTTCGAAAGTTTAAACCCTGCAGGGGTGTCCCAACTTAGCCCATGACAAGCTCACGATTCGCGGAGACAATCCTCCATCGCGGGACCCTCCGATCAGACTCGGAATCCCGGTGCACAAGACATTTCGACAATAGTAAAACAAAACCAGCAAGACCTCCCGATGCATCAACCTAGCCTGATAGGAGTAGCGCGATCTCATTCTCAGGGAACACCGGATGAGCTAAGCGTATAGGTACCAACATAACCCAAGTTGCCAAGGGACGGTCCCGCACGTTGCTCTAGTTTAGACCAACACTCATGTGGAGCACTGGCCCGGGGGGTTGATTAAAAGACCTCGGGTGCCGATGCGTCCCTATGCAAGTTTTAGTTGTTATTAGGCAAATGGTAGAACCAATGTTGGGCCTTGCTGGAAGAGTTTTATTCAAAGCGAAGCGTCGAGAGGGTCCCATACCCCTCATCGTGTTAGGGACGCAAAATTAAGGAATATAACACCGGTATGACGGAAACTAGGGCGGCAGGAGTGAAACAAAACACCAGGCATAAGGCCGAACCTTCCACCCTTTACCAAGTATATAGATGCATTAATCAAATAAGAGATATTGTGATATCCCAAAATATCCAAGAAACCATGTCCCAACATGGAACAACTTGCAATTGCACCTGCAACTAACAATGCTATAAGAGGGGTTGAGCAAACTATAAGAGGGGCTGAGCAAAGCAGTAACATAGCCAAACAACGGTTTGCTAGGAAGGGTGAAAAAGGTTAGAGGCTATCATGGCAATTTGGGAGGCTTGATAAACAAGTGGTAGGTAGCATGACATAGCGATAGCATCGAGACAACTAGCATAGCAAAGATAGTAGTGAGATCCAAGGTGACGGTCATCTTGCCTGAAATCCCGCTAGGAAGAAGATCGAGTCCATGAAGTAGACGAACCGACGTAGTCGAACGGATCCTCACAATCGCAACGTAACCAAAACTATCAAGGAGAAGCGCAACCGGAAAGAAGCAAACATCATGGTAAGCAACCATCACATAAAGATGGCATGATGCACAAACAAGTATGATGCATGTCCGGTTTAATAATTCATGGCATGGCAAAGTACAACAAACAACACTACAAATTACGTGGAGTTCAATATGCAACGGGCTGCATATTGACGAACGCCACATTCAAGTTATTTAGTTCTCTCCCGTTTATGTACGCAACAATATTAAATGTTGTTAAACATGGCAAGAGGGTGATCATAAGTAAACTAACTATTTAGGCAAGTTTAAATGAGGCCGGAACAACAAACAACAATTCCAGAAAAAAACCATATGCATATTTTGAATTTGGTACTGTTCTGCCCTAAAACATAATTTATAGTTGTTAAATAGTAAAACAAAGTGAACCATGTTAATCTATGCATTTTTCTACCCCATTTACATATAAAGTTTATTTAAAATGGAGCTACGGTTATTTAGTTATGAAATAAATTATTTTAGCATGATATTTAAGCAAATTTAATCAAACAGCAAGTTTAAACATTTCAAACATGGATGAAAGTGGCATATTATTAAAGTACATGAAATTCTAAGCATTTTACATGTTTAAATCATTTTAATCCGATGCACGGTTGTGAAGTTATTAAATGCATGATCATGAAGGGGGGTTTCTGCCAAACTGCCAACTCTGGATAAATGCTAAAATCGCAATAGAGGAAAAAACACTATCGGGCTGAAACAGAACTGAACTGGGCTGGGGAAGCTACTCACATCGGGCCATGGCTGAAGCAGGCCGGCTGGGCTGGTTGGATCGAACGAGGGGAGGGGGCGCGGTCAACGCTCGAACGACTCGAGGCAGAGGCAGGGGCGTCCTCCTCCTGCTCGATGCAGAAGCAGAGGAAGAAGGCGAGGCAGGGTGGCTCGAGGTGGCTGACGACGGGGATGGCCGGGCCCGACGGATCTGGTCGGAGATGGTGGCCGGAGGCGGCAGCGGTTGGTTGAGGTCCGGACGGGGCGCCATGGTCTCCACCTGCGAGAGAGAGACATGCGGGGTGAGGGAGAGGGAGAAGAACCAGAGGAGGAAGGGAAGGAAGACTAAGAGGGAACGGAGCAGGGTCTTGGCGCTGGACCTGCAGTGCTGCCGTCGGTGAGGCGACGTCGCGAAGAGGCGGGGTCCAGCAGGTCCGGCGAGGTGAGGTGGTCGTGGACGCGGAGGAGGCTGCAGCCTCGGATGCTCGCGGGCGCAGGGACGCGTGAAGTAGGCGACCTTGACGCAGAGGAGAGGTGCAGGCGTGGATTCAGCGAGGTGGCGGAGATCCCCCGGCGGCCAAGGCGCCTGGTGTGCTCCTGTGGTGGCGACGAAGCAGAGGAACGGCGGCTTGGCGCACCGACGAAGGGCAATGCCAGAACGGTTGGGGGCGCGGGTCTCCAAGGCGGCAAGGAGCTCTGGGTCGGCGGTCGAGATCCATGGCAGTCGCTGCTGCAACTGACCATGGCGGGCTCCCTGCTCATAGAAAGGGAGAAAGGCAGGGAGATGAGAGATGGAGACATGAGGAGCACGGGAAGATGAAGAAGAAGGGGGCGTCGGCGCTCATCTCCGGCGAAGGGGATCGAGCGCAGAGGCGCAAGAGGAGGAGCTCGCTGGCTGGATGAGAAGGGGATCTGGGAGGATCCCGAGGTGGATTTGGTGGAGTGGCAGCGGCGAGGGACAACCCTCCTCGAATTTAGGGTTTTGGTCAGATTTGGTTAGGGGGTGCTCTATATATATATGAAAAAGAGGGATAGTTTGGATCATCCGATTAAAATCGGACGGTCCGAGGTAAATAGGTTAGGTAACTCAAATAAGAAACCGAAAATACTTTAGGGATGTTTGGGGATGATCCGGACCCATTGGTAATGACAGCCCGAGTCGGGTTCGGGACAGTTTTCGGATGTGCGCGAGGGGAGGTATGTGCACTGTGCAGAGAGGTTATGCGTCCAGACAAGAGGGAAGCAAACCCGGTTGGTCTCGGAACGGTCAACGAAGGCAAGGGGAAACGCGGCAACTACGAACGGATGCAAAGTTTTATGAAAACATGCAGATGCAATGCGCATGATGCGATGATGAAATGCAACAAGCAAATAAAACACATGGTGATCAGGAAGAACATTGAAGGCGTCTGGAGCGTCGGTCTCGGGTCGTCACACAAGTCCATATTTAGTGGTAAACTTTTGAAAAGCATCGGTATTCATAAAAGATTTAACACAATCAAAATTAAGCTTAATACCTGACTCTTTACCTTCATCGAGTTCCCAATCTTCAGAGTTGCGTTTAATTCTTTCTAAAAGATCCCACCGGAATCCAATAGTCTTCTTCATAAAGGAACCAGTACAAGAAGTATCGAGCATGGATCGATCATTGTGAGAAACCCGAGCATAAAAATTCTGAATAATAGTTTCTCTTTAGAGCTCATGATTGAGGCATGAATATAACATTGACTTAAGCCTCCACCAAGCAAGAGCGATACTTTCTCCTTCACGAGGCCAAAAATTATATATATAATTCCGATCACGATGAACTAGATGCATAGGATAAACTTTCTGGTGAAACTCCAATTTCAATCGATTCCAATTCCAAGATCCAATATCATAGCGTAGCCTATACCATGCCAATGCTTTTTCCCTTCAAAGATAAAGGGAAAACCTTCTTCTTAGATTCATCTCCGGGTAAACCTGCATGCTTAAACAATTCACAAATTTCATCCGCATATATCAAGTGCATATCAGGATGTTCGGTTCCATCTCCTGCATAAGGATTAGCTACCAGTTGTTCTATCATACCCGAAGGAATTTCATATTCAATATTTTCAGTAGGTGCAGTGGGTTGAGGGACAACTAATTGTGGTTCTGGTCGAGGTGAAGATACCCCGAACAAACCCCTCAAAGGATTGTTCTCCATAGTGTCGGTGTCAAAACCGGCGGATCTCGGGTAGGGGGTCCCGAACTATGCATCTAGGATCGATGGTAACAGGAGACGGGGGACACGATGTTTACCCAGGTTCGGGCCCTCTCTATGGAGGTAATACCCTACTTCCTGCTTGAGTGATCTTGATGAATATGAGTGTTACAAGAGTTGATCTACCACGAGATTGTAATGGTTGAACCCTAGAAGTCTAACCTATGTGAATATGGTAATGAGTATATCTATCCGGACTACGCTCTCCGGTTTATATAGACACCGGCGAGATCTAGGGTTACATGGAGTCGGTTACATCAGAGGGAATCTACATAGTCGGTTGCCAAGCTTGCCTTCCACGCCAAGCAGAGTCCAATCCGGACACGGGTACAGTCTTCGGTCTTCATGTCTTCACAGCCCATCAATCCGGCCCAAAGGATAATAGGCCGGACGCCCGAGGACCCCTTAGTCCAGGACTCCCTCAGTAGCCCCTGAACCTGGCTTCAATGACGAGGAGTCCGGCGCGCAGATTTGTCTTCGGCATTGCAAGGCGGGTTCCCTCCTTCCGAACTCCAGAATAGTCTTCGGATGTAGTAAGTATATCCGGACCTGTGTATATAATTGCAGAGAATACAATATTCCACGAGTCCAATTTGCTGACAACTGTTTATAACATCATATCATCCCTGCCCGGTTACTATTTCCAACTGTTGGCTAGCACGTCGCCCCACGTCTCGGGACGCGATTTCACTAGCACATCTTGTCAAGGCAGAGATCATGTTCCCTTATTCACGGGATTTTCATTAATGTAGGCGTGGGTAACCCAACTGTCCTTTGGGCACAACTCCTTGGGGATAGGTAAGTTTCGAGACCCAGGTGGAGACGCTCCGTATTTGGGGTCTTTATACAGGGACCCAGACTCGTCTTCTTCCTTTGCACTTGCTCCTTCCTCAACCCCAGCCACCCCAAGTCCCAACCCTCGGGTTCCAATTGCCACCAGCCCTAATCATTTCTGGATCCAGCCGTCAAGGCCGGTGGGTGGCCTCTTCTGTCACAGAGGAGGATATTACGAAGCTCCGCGCAGCGAGGTATCTGACCCCGGAAATCCTTCATCGGCTTCCTGCACAGGGGCAGGTTATCCCTACCCCCACATCTGGCGAGAGGGTAGTATTTGTGTCCCACTTCCTCCACGGGTTAGGGTTCGCGCTTAACCCCTTCGTCCGGGGGCTCATGTTCTACTATGGGCTCGATTTTCACGATCTGTCCCCGGACTCTATTCTCCTCATCTCGACATTTATCGTCACGTGTGAGGCCTTCCTCCGGACTCCTCCGCACTTTGGTTTGTGGCTTAAGACCTTTGACGTGAGGCCGCAGGTGGCAGAGGAGGAGCAGACAGAGTGCGGCAGCATCATAATAGGCAAGCTTGCCAGAGCGGTTTGGTTTGAAGGATCTTTCGCCAAGTCTTCCAACCTATGGCAGCAGGGGTGGTTTTATATCAACGAGCCGTGGGGCTCCAAGTGGGCGGCTATGCCTGCGTTCCGACCCGTACCTCCAATTCAGCTTGCTTCATGAATCAATAAGGGATTGGACTGGGGATCTGTCAATGAAGTGCAGACTCTGCAAAGTCGCATCCGAAGCCTTACCGAGAAGGGCATCGATCTTGTGAACATCGTTCAAGTAATGCTAGTCCGCCGGACCCTGCCATGTCAGTGGCGGCCTCTCCGTATGTGGGAGTTTAATCCAGAAGGGCGGCGGACTCTTCAGCACTTCTTCGGCACCACGCAAGAAGGAATGTGGAAATTATATTTCGGGGAACGACAGCAATGGCCGGACACCACCGAAGATGTTGGCCTTGACTGTAATCATCTGGGCACTACGGTAAGTATCCAATCTCCGAACACCTTCCATCCAAGCATCTCTTGACAAGATACTGAACAATCCGTCCCTATACAGGACTGGATAAAGAAAGCGGTGTTAATCTGGTGTCCGGCGCCCCTTCCCGAAGACTCTGCAACCGCCCTGCTGACGAGAATGCTGATTCCGACACCGTACCAGGTGTCTGCAGAGGGGGCGAGAGCGGGAAGCCCAGAGGTGATACCCGCCCTGAGGATGAATTAGACGCTGTGTTCGGGGAAAACAAAACCATTTTGCCCAAGGGCAAAGGTACAGAGGAAGCCCTCCATGGCAAAAAGAGGGCCGCTTCCGAAGATCAGGAGGGGAAGAGCAAAAAAGCCATCATCGGGCGGCTTGGGCCAGGCGAGCGATGCCGCCGTAGGGCTTTATGACGAGGACGAACCTCCAGCCAAACCGTCAGTGAAGCTGGGGCACTTTAAACGTACCTCATTCTTTTCCTATTAGTGAAGTAATCATCCGACATATGTGCATCCACGTAGGTTAACGCCTGGTGTTTCTCAATCGTCCTCCTCCTCGGGAGACCTTCTTCCGGAGATGATGGAGAGTCACACGCTTTCTGCGGCCTCCTCGCCCAACAGGGGGATGATACCGAGGTATCGTCCCGAAGGGCTCCTCCCGGTCGTCAAGTAGTGCAGGGAACGAAGAAGGCGTTACCCGAAGGTGGTGCCTCTTTCACTCCGGGTTCGGGAATCAAGAATGACGGCCCCGAACCGTCCGGTTTACAGCCGGAGACGATTCTGGAGGCGAGTAAGCGGATTCCTTCAAAGGAATGCCGTACTCCGGCGGCGGTTTCCAAAGACCCCAGAGCGCCGGAAATGCTGACGAACATGCTGCGACAAGCGTCCATTTCAGAGGAGCACCGTACCTTAATGGTTATGGTGGTCGAAAAGGTTCTATCCGCGAAGAGCGGATTGAACGAGGCCTTCTCGTGCCTTCTAAGAGGTTTTGAGGTTTGTGATGTAGTTTTGCCAATTGAATAATATTGATAGAATGCACCTGTTGTATATGCAGCAGCCCCTGGGACTCGGATTGCTTTCCGAAGAGAGCGATCGGAGGATCAAAAAGATATGCTCACGTACTAACCTTGATTTAACTTGTAATACAGGCTGCCTCCTCTCCTGCGGCTACCTGAAATACGGAAGTGGCCGAACTGCAGCGAAAGCTGGATATTGCAGAAGATGACATTGCATTGATCAACAGGCGTCTTGACGACTCGCAAGGTATATAATTCGAGCATTCCTACACCAATGTGTTTGTAATTTAGGCCTGACGCCGAAAAGAGTTTTATATGAAACGTGCATGAGTGCAGATGGTGCTGCCGCCGTTGAAGCTCTTCGGGCGGAGCTAGACCGGGCCAAGGAGCAGGCCCGGTGTAGTGATGCGGCTGCCGAGAAGGCATTGACTGATCTAAGATCCGAACAAGCAGCTCGGTGCCAAAATGAGGAGAAAATATCTGCACTGGCGCATGAATTGAAGAATACTGCCAGCCGCTGTGAATACCTTGAGAAGGATAATAAAGCCAAATGGCTGAACTTGATAAGGCCGTACGAGAGGCGAGTGAAGCTCGGTCTGAATCTAGGGCAGCTCATGAAGAGATTCGGCAGGCTAAGGAAATAGCGGCCGGTAAGCCCTTTTTGCTTCAGACTAAGTTTGGCGATCCGGACTATGCTCAGCTGAACCAGGTCCGGAGTTCTCCGGCTGAATTTTTGGACTTGCCGAAGAGTTCTTCCGATGCGGCGCAATTTTACCAAGCACAAGAGGGGTATGCAACGGAGAAGCTTTTCTGGTCACAATTTGGCGCATCGAAGCGCCCTCTGTTGCTGAATGAACAGATGTCCCAATGGGCCGAGCTTCATAGGATATCCGGCGACGCCATGAAGAACGTCATAATCCGGTTGTGGCCGACTGAGCCTGTTCCAAAGAGCTACTTTTGCCTGGTGCGGCGGCTTGTTGACGCGGTGCCACATATCGATGCTGTGAAGCAGTCGGCGTGCATTTAGGGTGCACGGATGGCCTTTGCCCGAGTCAAAACATTTTGGGGAAAGATGAAGGCCATCGATGTTACGGCAAGGAGTCCACCCAAGGGCAAGGACCGTTATGAGCCGGAGCACTATTTTGAAGACGTCTTAGAGGCCGCCCGCTTGATAGAGGGTCAATGCTCGAAAGACATAATGTTCGAGTGATGTGTATAATGGTTGTGACAGACAACTTCATAGTTAATCTATTTTTATGTTTTGCTCAAGAGCTTGTGTTCCTCCTGTGCGGCCGTTTTAATGTGATCTGAAAGTTTTCCAGTCGTCGGCTTCAGCCCCCTCGTAGGAAGTACGGGGGTGTTCGGAAAAGCATTTAATCACTCTTTATCCAACATCTTGGTCCATAAAGGAGGTGATAATGCGGCGAACCAGGCAATCGGACTATAGGGCGTTAACACTTTCACTTAGCCATAGGAGTTTTATCATGGGGCTACGACATAGCCCCTGGTATGCATACGGCGTATTATAATACGATGCCTTACATATTTTTATCTAAAAAAGATCCTTCGTGTGACACAGAGAATCGCTAAAGATTCGAATAAGTCGTCAAGTGGTTGACCAGCTCTCGCCGCATCATGACAGTCAGTTTTTGGCTTTCTCTACTGAGGTGCTCATCCGGTTTAGGCCAAGGCACAATCGCAGTAGTTCTCCATTTACTACCCTAGCCGATAGAGCGGAACGTAGGGTAGCAAGCACAGGAGCTGGGCAACCCAACTATTGACCAAAGACAATGATTCGGAGTTGATGCATATAAGGCCAAACTTGCGACGCCGAAGTACGCTATAGAGCTGTTCGGACTTTTACTGGCGACTCATTTGTTCCCATACCGGGCCCCTGGCAAGTTATGCCGAGGTGCGTCTTGTAAGGCAGCCGTTACGGCCGGACTCATTGTAGAAAGAGCATGGAAGATTAGTTCGGATAAGGTTTACTGGGAGCGGAGCAATATGCCAATGATAAATATATAGAAAGAGTAAAAACCACAACCCGGCTATTGGACATGCTCGGGGTTGGGAACGGAGGAAAAAGGCATAGTACAGGCTCAAAATAAAGAGTGTGGTCTACAAAAACTTATTTTGGACCTCATGTCGCATGTCTGCGTCGCCTGTCCTCGGGGAGGGGGAATCCTTAACGGAAGTGGCCCCCTAGGTGAGTGTACGGATCTGAACTCCGATAGAGTCCGATGTAGATGTTGTCCTGACGGTCACCTGTTTTTAAGAGATAATGAAGAAAAGTAAGCAAAACAGATAAAAAACGTTACGGGAATGCTTGCAGGGTTGTCCGTATTGTGCTTCCGCCGATGCCCATGGTATCTTGAGCGCATAGTGATGTACGCGTGGTGTAAATCTTGCCACTATAGTGGGCGGGTGGCGGAAGCCGAACTGCTATTTCCATTCCGGGAGTGGTCGAACTTCAGAGGGAAACTGTTTCTGGCCCCTGGTGTTCGGCTGGCGAGCCGCTCCGTCGTCTTTATCGCCTGGTGGCCACCTCCCCTTGTGCTCGGCGTTAAGCTTGCCTGCCTGCTTGAAGACCCAACAGTTTCTGTTGGTATGATTGGCTGGCTTATCAGGGTGACCGTGAATCTAACAAGGTTGGTCCAATATCCTGTCAAGGGTGGATGGTCCATCCTGGTTTGCCTTTAATGGCTTCTTCCGTTGCCCGGGTTTCGAATTGTGAAATCCGGCGTTGACCGCTGTGTCGCATAATCTTTCATTATTATTGCGACTATTGTATTCGGGTCGTCGTGGCTTGCCGTTGTCGTCTCGGATTTCGGAAGTGCCCGGGTCGCTAGCGTTGTTGCTTTTACGAGCGAGCCAGTTGTCTTCTCCCACGCAAAAGCGAGTCATTAGAGCGGTAAGGGTTGTCATGGATTTAGGTCCTTCC
Organism: Aegilops tauschii subsp. strangulata; assembly: GCF_002575655.3. NCBI lineage: Eukaryota > Viridiplantae > Streptophyta > Magnoliopsida > Poales > Poaceae > Aegilops > Aegilops tauschii. Next base: position 327,663,930 of record NC_053041.3, on the reverse strand, counting down.
TGGCCGAGGTGACGCGCTAGCCATTCATCTCGGACGCTATGTTTGAAGGCCGCAAGGGCCTCCGCGTCCGTACAGTCGACAATTTGGTTCTTTTCGACTAAGAACCTAGTCCAGAGCTGCCTGGCTGACTCGCCTGGCTCCTAGACAATGTGACTCAAGTCATCGGCATCTGGTGGCCGGACATATGTTCCTTGGAAGTTGTCCCGAAAGGCGTCTTCCAAATCTTCCCAGTTGCCAATAGAATTTTCTGGCAAACTATTTAGCCAATACCAAGCTGGCCCTTTGAGCATGGGAGGTAGGTATTTAATGGCATGAAGGTCGTCTCCGTGAGCCATGTGAATATGGAGGAGGTAATCCTCAATCCATACCGCGGGATCTGTTGTTCCATCATATGATTCGATGTTAATGGGTTTAAACCCGTCTGGGAATTCATGCTCCATTACCTCGTCAGTGAAGCAGAGAAGGTGTGCGGCTCCTCTATGTTGGGCCACACTATGAAGCACCTCCGACGGACTCTACTTACGGTTTTCGGACCAGGCATGGTCGGGTCTGTTGTGTCCAAATAGATAACCGTCGTCACTGGTCAGGGCATGTCCCCGCGATCTGGGTGTCGATTTTGTGTGTCCTGTTCTGCCCTCCAGGTCTGGTTGGATGTTGCGAGTGTTCCCCCGAGCTGCTTTATTCTTGCTTGGACGGCCGGATGGGTTGGTATGGTGCTCTGCTTGGGCTGCTGCTTTGTCCGAACCGAACTGTGGTCGGTCCACCGCATTATTCGATGGTGGTGTGGGCTCCAACGCCCTGCGATCGTATTGAGGGAGCCACCTACTCTTGGGGTGGCTTTTGTCTGGGCCGCTAAGGCCGTATTCTTCGGCGGCCAGGACCTCGGTCCATCTATCATTGAGCAAATCTTGGCTTGCTTGAAGCTGCAGCTGCTTCTTTCCTAGGCTCCTTGCAGTGGCTATGAGCCGGCGTTTAAAGCGCTCCTGCTCGAGAGGTTCCTTAGGCACGATAAAATCCTCATTGCCGAGGATCTCCTCTTCCTCAGAGAGTGGGAGATAATTGCCGTCCTCCAAGTCTCCATATGTGGCCTGTTCATCAGGGCTATCTTGCCCGCTTTCCTGTTCCTCCTGTTCGGATTCTACCTCAACAGGGTCTTCATTGTCCAGAGTGTTGTCTTCTCTGGTGCTAGCAGTGTTTTCTCTTGAGCGATGTGACTTAGAGCGGCGTCGTGGGCGCCGGTGTTCGGATTGTGTACCAAGAGGTTTATCCTCGACTGGATCCTCCTTGTCATCGTCGAGAGCGTCGTAAGGTGTGTCTATCATACACACGTCATACCAGGAAGTGGTCATCCCGTGTCTAGCGGGTAGTAAGCTCTGGCCTTGCCCCTCATCATCGTCCATACCGTCGATGTCTTCAGAGCGGGGGTCAGGCGTGTTGGTTGGGTCTTCAACAGTGGCTATGAAGTGGGTGGCGGGTGGGAAGCAAAATTCTCCATCATCCGCCGCAATTTCGAACCGAACATAGTTCGGCGGTGAGTCGCCTACCAGAGATAGGTTTTTTAGTGAGTTTAGTACATCGCCCATGGGCGAGTGTTGGAAGACGTCTGCGGCACTGAACTTGAAGATCGATAACCGATCGAGTTCGGTATCCGCGGACTCGGATGGTTCGGAACCTATCGCCGGAGACGAGCCCGGGGTTCCGTTGATGCAAATATCGTATGAAGTGGAATCTGTGTGCGGCTCCAACGCCGCGGGATCAGCAGCCTCCGTGACGGGGTTGAGCTTCCCATCTTTGGATGACTCGATCTGCTCCAGATCTAAGGCCGGAGTGGTTGCAGGAGCTATCTCCTGGATGGGGCCCAATGACCGGTTTAGGCCATGCTCATCGGGGCGAAGGGGAGCGGTGGCCGCAATCTCGAATCCGTTGAAGATCAAGTCTCCACGGATGTCCGCGACGTAGTTCAAGCTTCCGAATCTGACCTGATGGCCAGGGGCGTAGCTATCGATCTGCTCCAGATGGCCGACCGAGTTGGCCCGCAGTACGAAGCCGCCGAATATGAAGATTTGTCCGGGGAGGAAGGTTCCTCCTTGGACAGCGTCGTTGTGGACGATTGAAGGGGCCATCGAACCTTTCGTCGACGGCACAGTGGAACTCTCAATGAAAGAACCAATGTCGGTGTCAAAACCGGCGGATCTCGGGTAGGGGGTCCCGAACTGTGCATCTAGGATCGATGGTAACAGGAGACGAGGGACACGATGTTTACCCAGGTTCGGGCCCTCTCTATGGAGGTAATTCCCTACTTCCTGCTTGATTGATCTTGATGAATATGAGTGTTACAAGAGTTGATCTACCACGAGATCATAATGGTTGAACCCTAGAAGTCTAACCTATGTGAATATCGTAATGAGTATATCTATCCGGACTACGCTCTCCGGTTTATATAGACACCGGAGAGATCTAGGGTTACATGGAGTCGGTTACATCAAAGGGAATCTACATAGTCGGTTGCCAAGCTTGTCTTCCACGCCAAGCAGAGTCCAATCCAGACACGGGTACAGTCTTCGGTCTTCATGTCTTCACAGCCCATCAATCCAGCCCAAAGGATAATAGGCCAGACGCCCGAGGACCCCTTAGTCCAGGACTCCCTCACATAGTAACAAGTGACAATAAATTTCAGCATGTAGTAATGATTTTTCCTTACCAATTTCCACTTACCAAGAGCGCTTCACTCCCCGGCAACGGCGCCAGTAAATAGCCTTGATGACCCACAAGTATATGGGATCAATTTTACTCTTTTCGATAAGTAAGAGTATCAAACCCAACGAGGAGCAGAAGGAAAGGACAAGTGGTTTTCAGCAAGGTATTCTCTACAAGCACTGAAATTATAAGTAGCGAGTAGTTTGATAGCAAGATAATTTGTAACGAGCAAGATAGATATAGCAACAAAAGTGCAGCAAGGTAGCCCAATCATTTTGAGGCAAAGTACAAGACAAAACGGTCTCTTATAAGAAGCAAAGCGTTCTTGAGGGTACACGGGAATTTCATCTAGTCAATTTCATCATGTTGGTTTGATTTGTGTTCACTACTTTGATAATTTGATATGTGGGTGGACCGGTGCTTAGGTGATGTTCTTACTTGAGCAAACCTCCTACTTATTATTAACCCCCTCGCAAGCATCCGCAACTACGAGAAAAGTATTAAGAATAAATTCTAACCATAGCATTAAACTTTTGGATCAGTCGGTCCCTTACGGAATAGCGCATAAAGTAGGGTTTAAGATTCTATCACTCTCGCAACCCATCATCTAATAACTACTCCACAATGCATTCCGTTAGGCCCAAATATGGTGAAGTGTCATGTAGTCGACGTTCACATGACACCACTAAGGGAATCACAACATACATACTATCAAAATATCGAACACATATCAAGTTCACATGATTACTTGCAACAAGATTTCTCCCGTGACCTCAAGAACAAAAGTGACTACTCACAAATGATAATCGTGCTCAAGATCAGAGGTGTATTAAATTGCATATTGGATCTGAACATATAATCTTCCACCAAATAAACCATATAGTAATCAACTACAAGATATAATCAACACTACTAGTCACCCACAAGCACCAATCTATAGTTCCGGTACAAAGATTGAACACAAGAGATGAACTAGGGTTTGAGAGGAGATGGTTCTATTGAAGATGTTGATGGAGATTGCCCTCCCCGAGATGGGAGAGTTGTTGGTGATGATGATGATGATGGTGATGGGGGAGTTGTTGCTAGGGAACTCTGCCTGGATCCAAGAAGCCCCCCTCGACGTCGAGGCTCTCCCCATTCACGGGGCGGCGCATTTCCGTGTGAGTGCCTGCAGCGTCCTCCTGCGGCAGTCGTCGACTCAGTATTGTTTGGCTCCTGTGGCATCTTCGCTCCCTGTTGTCCGCCGCTGCAAGCGATCCGGTCGTTCGCGGCTCCAGCGGTGGGTGAAGCATGCGGTGGCTCGTCAGTCGGCCACCCCACAAATCGCGGCGATTGAGCCCGATGAATCCCTCTATGGGTTGTTCGATCTGCCGACTGGCCATTCGGATACGCTTTCCGAGTGCGATAGCAATGATCCCGTGGCGGAGGTCCTCTTGGTTGACTCCCAGCATAGTTTGCCCGGATTCCGTCGCGGCAACGGCGACAGCGGTGGCCCGTCGCACCACGATGAGTATTATCCCCAATCCTTCACTGCAGAGCAGAGGGAGGAGCTGCATCGCAGAAACGTTCAGGCTCTCCAGACCCCCATCATTGGGGAGACCTCCGAGGCTCGGGCTTTGGAGGCTGCGCTCTTGGCCACCCTGGCTGAGCGTATGCCCCTGGAGAATCTTCAGCAGGCACTCGACAACCGTGCCCGCCGGCAAATTTCAGGTTCCAGTCGATGGTCGCGACAGCTTTTTCTGACTGAACCCCGAGAAGAGTGCCAGGTATACCGTACCCCGATCCAGAATGTCGTAGCAGCTGCACATATTGCAGATTCAATTCAGTCATCCCATTCAGAGGCTGGCAGAGGGTTGCAGCAAATTCGGGCACTGCTCGGAGCGGTCGGGGAACAGAACTCGGTTGTTTCTCAGTCGCGCAACAGGATGCACAGCAGGTCCGTTGTAGCGGATACAGTTCAGTCGGCACACATCCCAAGATCGCCTCCGCAGCGTGAAGATCGTGGTTATCGCCAGGACCAGTACCTTGGTCGAGGGCACGAGTAGTTTGATCCTTGATACCATCGTGATGACCACCATTGAGTGCCTACTCCCCCTCCGAGGGTGTAGCGACCAGACCTCAAATAGTCTGTGCTGCTGTGCACCAGTGTCATCCCTGGATCAGTAATGCTGACACGCACAGTACAAACCGAGGATTTATAACAGAGTAGCAATCACACACTTATTACATCGAATATCTCCAAAGAGAAATAAGTATGAAAATATGGCTTAAGGCCATCTAAATACGATAACAGCGGAAGACTTGGAAGATAAGTGAGTCCATCAACTCCAACGGCATCACTGAGTATAAGACCACGACCTAAAGCACCTTACTCGTCGTCTGAAAAGTCTGCAACATGAAACGTTGCAGCCCGAAAATGGGTCAGCACATAGAATATGCTGGCAAAATAACACATAGAGAGTAATGAACATAATAATGCTATACTACATGCATATATGGCTGGTGGAAAGCTCTATGGTTAAAGTTTTGCGAAAAGCCAATTTTTCCCTACTGCAAAGGAATAAATTTTATTTAACTATCATGGTGGTTGTGAAACATTGAGATGGTTGACAGCATCTCAATCCCAATTAAATGTCATCATTAACCCAACAAAATTAATTAAAAGTAACATGGTGATGAGATTCACACGATAATCCAGGTACTAGATACTCAAGTTGTCCATAACCGGGGACACGGCTAACCATGATTAGTTTGTACACTCTGCAGAGGTTTACGCACTTTTCCCCATAAGACTCGATCGCCTCCGCTTGATTCTCGCACTACATGATGTTTGAGAAACGGATGACCGAGACACAGTCTTTCAGAAACAATCACTCTTTACTCCGGATGGACAGTTACACCTACTTTCCCCTACATCTGCTAGCCCACCTCTTCAAGAGATCATGTAACCTACTCAACTATGCTAGAGCCCATAATAGCTTGTGGCTGCACACGGAAGTTTCTAGCATGAATAATCTTATGATCCCTTTGAGCCTGGGTGGCGGTCCTTATACAAACAGACAACACTGGGTTCTCCAGGTGCCTCAATCCACCCAGATGTGAGTTTTAGTTGCCACCTTAAGTAAACCATTATTAACAATCTCACATCTATCATGAATTTCACTCAAACCCAATCCACGTCTACGAGCATAGCATGGCAATATAATAGCAACGTAGAAGTAACTCCCAGGGGTTTGATAAAAAAACAGGTAATAGGTACTACCTCAACTACTTCCCAATACCCACAATTTAATTAGATCCTAACCATGCAATGTTTGAGGATTGATCTAATACAATAAAAACTGGGTATGGAAAGGTATGATCAAAGTGTTACTTGCCTTGCTGATGATCCGCGAAACCTAGCGATTCGAAGTAACAAGCGGCACGCTCCGGGTACTCTATCGCAAACAAACAAGCAAACAATAAGTACTCATCTAATGCACAGGTAAAACTCGAATGAAAGATCCAACCAGAAAGTTCAACTTAAGAACTCCGGTTTGCAAAAAGAATCAACTCGAAGGAAGCAACAAAAGTCAAACGGCGAAAGAAACAAGCTTCGTTTACTAATCTGGATCTAGGTCAAATTTTACAGTAGCAAAAACTTGTTTGAGTAGGCTAAATGGAAAGAGAATTTCGAGACGAAACTCTAGGCGCTTGAATCGCCTGATTCCGATAAACGAGCGAGAAGTTAAACGAAAACGAAGATCCGATCAGAAATCGAGATCTGAAATAATCGGGAAAATTACGACGAAAAAGAAAACGGACGAACGGTTAAAGAACGGACGTCCGTTAACAGAGAAAATCCGACGAACACGTTCGTTAAAACGAACGGATCGGTGAACGTTCACTAAATAATAAAACCGAAGAAATAAACCGATCTAGAGTTTTAAAAAAAACGAACATTTTTTTTAATAAACCGGCAAACGACGGCGAGGTGGTACCTCGTCGGGACGGGGCTCCGGCGGGGCTCGGCTGGGCTCCGGCGAGGGGTGGCAAGGGGGCGGCGAGGGCGGCGGGGTGGGCGGGTCTTGGGGCGGCAAACGGCGGCGGGGTTCGGCGAGCGCGGCGGCGGCTCCTCGAGCTCCGTCGGCGGCAGCGGGTGCGGGTCGAGGCGGGGCTCGGGGTGGCGAGGGAGGGGGCGGCGGCGGAGTATATAAGGAGGGGGGGCCTGCTTGGAGGAGGGGGCAAGGCGGCGGGGCTCCGGCGGAGTCCGAGCCGGACACGGGCGCGGCGGCGCTGGCGTGCTCGCGAAGGAGACGCGCAGCTGGGCCGGCTGCTCGGCTGGGCCTCGGCCCGGTCGGGCGCGGCACGTTTTTTTTTTAACATTCCGCCGAAAAATTCATAGAAAAATAAATAAAAATCCAAAAAAAGATAAAACAAATTTTTCCCGTCTAGTTAAAATAATTAGAACAGGGTGAACATTTTTTTGATACAAAATGCAGTTTTGAAAACGTGCAATATTTTTAATGCAATTAAAATTGCAAATAAAATCCGAATAAAATCCAATATATGATTTTAATATTTTTCCTCCGATATTTCCATTGTTTTGGAGAAGTCATATTTTCTCCTCTCATTTATTTTTAAATGAAATATTTTTCCGGAGAGAAAATAATTAAAACCAAAATCCTCGTTTTATTATTTGATGAAAATCAAATATGAAAAATCGAGAAAATCCCCAACTCTCTCCGAGGGTCCTTGAGTTGCTTAGGATTTATCGAGGATTTGTCAAATGCAATAAAAAAATATGATATGCAATGATGATCTATGTATAACATTCCAAATTGAAAATTTGGGATGTTACAAACCTACCCCCCTTAAGATGAATCTCGCCCTCGAGATTCGGGTTGGCTAGAAAACAGGTGGGAGTGGTCCTTCCGTAGATCTTCCTCTTGCTCCCAGGTGGCTTCATCTTCCGTGTGGTGACTCCACTGGACTTTGCAAAACTTGATAACCTTACTGCGGGTAACTCGGCTGGCATACTCAAGAATCTTAACTGGTTTCTCCTCATAGGTCAAATCACTTTCCAGCTGAATCGCTTCCAGCGGCACGGTATCTCTCAGCGGTATCTCAACCATCTCTGCGTGGCACTTCTTCAACTAGGAAACGTGAAATACATCATGAACTCCTGACAATCCTTCGGGTAATTCCAGCTTGTAGGCAACTTCTCCCATACGTTCCAAAACTCTGTATGGTCCGATAAAATGGGGCGCTAACTTTCCCTTAACTCCAAAGCGCTTCACTCCTCTGAGTGGTGATACTCGAAGATACACTCTGTCTCCGACTTCGTGGACTGTCTCCTTTCGTTTATAATCCGCATAACTCTTCTGCCTGGACTGGGCTACCTTGAGCCTATCGCGAATCAACCTCACTTTCTGTTCAGACTCCTTAATCAAATTGGGTCCAAACAACTGACGGTCTCCAACTTCGTCCCATAACAACGGTGTTCTACACCTCCTTCCGTACAAAGCTTCGAAAGGGGCCATCTTCAAACTGGTTTGATAACTGTTGTTGTAAGAAAACTCTGCATCTGGCAAATTGTCGTCCCAACTAGATCCATAATCTAGTGCACAAGCTCTCAACATGTCCTCCAAAATTTGATTGACTCTCTCGGTCTGTCCATCTGTCTGTGGGTGAAAGGTTGTACTAAATTCTAGCCTGGTTCCCAATGTTTCATGTAACTGCTTCCAAAACTTCGAGGTAAACTGGGTTCCTCTGTCTGATACAATGGTCCTCGGAACTCCATGCAAACATACGATCCTGGTCATGTATATCTTTGCCAACTTAGCACTGGTGTAAGTGGTCTTCACTGGAATGAAATGAGCCACTTTCGTCAAACGGTCGACTACAACCCATATTGAGTCATAGCCTGAACGAGTCCTTTGCAATCCCGAGATAAAATCCATGCCTATTTTATCCCACTTCCATTCGGGTATCGGGAATGGTTGTAGCAATCCTGCTGGCTTCTGATGCTCTGCCTTCACTCTCTCACATACATCACAAACTGCTACATACTCCGCAATATCCTTCTTCATTCCGGTCCACCAGAAAGTATTCTTCAGATCCAAATACATATTGGTATTCCCTGGGTGAATCGAGTACGGTGAATCATGGGCTTCTTGCAAAATCAACTTCCTGATCTCCGGATCATTTGGCACATAAACGCGGTCCTCAAACCATAAGGTATCGTGCTCATCCTCACGAAATCCCTTGGCTTTTCCTTTGCTCATCTTCTCCTTTATCTCGTCAATCTCCTTGTCTGTCTTCTGAGCTTCTCTAGTCCTTTCCATCAAGGTAGACTGAATCTCCAGTGTCGCTAAATAGCCTCTTGGGACTATCTCCAAACATAGCTCGCGAAGGTCCTCGGCTAACTCCTGAGGTAACTCTCCTGTCATGAGGGTGTTGACATGACTCTTGCGGCTCAACGCGTCTGCTACTACGTTAGCCTTTCCTGGGTGATAATGCAATCTCATATCATAATCCTTAATAAGCTCCAACCATCTCCTCTGTCTGAGATTTAACTCCTTCTGCGTGAAAATATACTTCAAACTCTTGTGATCCTTGTACACCTCACAATGGTTTCCGATAAGAAAATGTCTCCATGTCTTCAACGCATGCACCACGGCTGCTAACTCCAAATCATGCGTAGCATAATTCTTCTCATGGGGTTTAAGTTGTCGTGAAGCATATGACACAACTCTTCCTTCCTGCATAAGCACTGCTCCAAGTCCTCGACGAGAAGCGTCGCAATAAACTTCATAATCCTTGCGTTGATCTGGCAGAATCAACACTGGTGATGTAACCAATCGTTTCTTCAACTCTTGGAAACTAGCTTCACAATCCTCAGTCCAGTTGAATTTGGTGTCCTTCTTCAATAGCTCAGTCATGGGCTTAGCGATCTTCGTGAAATTCTCGATGAACCTCCGGTAGTATCCGGCAAGTCCAAGAAAACTCCGGATCTCTCCAACTGACGTGGGTGATTCCCAACTTGTCACTGTGTCAACTTTGGCAGGGTCTACTGCTATTCCTTCTCCAGAAATAACATGTCCGAGGAATCCAACTTCCTTCAGCCAAAATTCACATTTGCTGAACTTGGCATATAACTGATGTTCTCTGAGCTTCTCAAGTACCAATCGCAAATGCTCGTCATGCTCTTCCTCATTCTTGGAAAATACTAAAATATCGTCAATGAACACCACGACGAACTTATCCAAAAACTCCATAAACACTTTGTTCATCAGGTTCATGAAATAGGCAGGTGCGTTAGTCAGACCAAATGACATAACGGTATACTCATACAGTCCATATCTGGTGGTAAAAGTCGTCTTAGGTATATCCTGCTCTCGAATCTTTAACTGATGGTATCCTGATCGTAGATCGATCTTGGAAAATACTTTACCTCCTTGTAGGCGGTCAAACAAATCATTGATCATCGGCATTGGGTACTTGTTTTTGATGGTCACTTCATTCAATCCACGGTAATCAACAACCATCCTCAATGATCCATCTTTCTTCTCCACTAGAAGTACTGGTGATCCCCAAGGTGACGAACTTGGGCGAATATAGCCTTTATCCAATAACTCCTTAATCTGCTTCTTAATTTCCTCCAAATCTTTTGCGGGCATCCTGTACGGTCTCTTAGATATTGGCCCTGTGCCTGGCAAAATTTCAATCAAGAACTCAATTTCTCTATCTGGTGGCATGCCTGGCAACTCTTCTGGAAATACATCCGGGTAATCCTTCACCACTGGTACTTCCTCCTGTACAACTCCTGATAAGGAATTCACTTGAGTCCTCTTCGACATATGCCGGGATACATACTTGATCCTTTTTCCTTCTGGGGTGGTAAGCAAAATCGACTTACTGGCGCAATCGATGTTTCCTCCATACATCGATAGCCAATCCATTCCCAAAATCACATCCAAACCTTGCGACTCCAAAATTATTAGGTCTGAGGGGAAAACATGCCTACCAATGGCCAATGGCATCTGAAAACATCCTTGGCTTGCCATATACTCTGCTCCTGGCAAGGTTACTAGCATAGGTGTTCTGAGAACTTTGGTGGGAAACTTAAACTTATCCACAAATCCCCTTGATATGTATGAATGCGATGCACCAGTATCGAAAAGAACGATTGCAGTAAATGACTTAACCAAAAACTTACCTATTACTGCATCAGGCTGTGCTTCAACCTCCTCCACGCTCACGTGGTTCACATGTCCTTTATTGAAAGGGTTCGGCTTCTTCCTAGAGCTTCCATTGCCATTACCATTCTGGGCTTCAGGACAATCAGTTGCATAGTGTCCAGTCTTCTGGCACTTGAAACAGGTAACGTGACTCAGATCCCTCTTGGCTGGGGTAGATGGGTTATTACGGTTCTGTCTGTTGGTTCCTCCATTCTCATTACCATTCTTGGAGTCATTATGGTTGTGCGAACTACCTCCTCCATGGGTATGCTGAAACTGTCCTCCCGGTTTCGGGGCAAATCGTGGCTTCTGCTGGGCTCCAGAATTATACTTCCCTTGTCCATACTTCCTCTTACGGTTTTCAATCTGTTGCTGCTTTCCTTCAATCATAAGTGCTCTATCTACCAACTCCTGGTAGTTGTTGAAGGTTGCTACCATCAACTGCATACTCAGTTCATCATTCAGTCCTTCCAAAAATTTCTCCTGCTTGGCTGCATCTGTAGCAACGTCATCTGGTGCATAACGTGCTAACTTACTGAAATCCTCCACATACTGGCCTACGGTGCGTCCTCCTTGGCGTAGGTTGCGATACTCACGCTTCTTCATAGCCATAGCTCCTGCTGAAACATGAGCTGTACGGAAAGCTTGCTGAAACTGGTCCCATGTGACAGTGTCAATAGGGTGTGTGGCGGTATAATTCTCCCACCATGATGTTGCGGGTCCATCAAGCTGATGTGCGGCAAAACGCACTCTTTCCGCATCTGTGCATCCTGCAGTGGTCAACTCCCTTCCAACTTTGCGGAGCCAATCATCTGCAACAATCGGCTCGGTGCTACTGGAAAACACCGGCGGGTTTAGCCTCAAGAAACGGGATAAGTGATCAACAGGTGGTGGTGGTGGTGGGTTGTTGTTGTTGTTGTTGTTGCCTTGGTTCTGCACTAACACTTGCATCAGGGCATTCTGTTGCTGAATCAACTGGGTGATCTCCGGTGGGAAAACAAATCCGGTGTCGCGTCTCGGAGGCATCTGATGGGTTAGAAAAGATGAGAGTTAAGAATAAAATGAGGTCTAGAGGGAAAACACTACCCATATGCTCATGAGACAAATACAATCAATATCACTCAATCAATTCAAACAAGGCATAACATCGATCTAACTAGCGTTACAAAGTGCTTGAACTATACTATTAAATGGGGAAAAACTACTACTGATATGGTGGTCTACTAGAAATTCTGATCAGTTGAAGACTCCATGATGTCTGCTCCAGCTTCATCAACAAAGTCATCTTCACTTGGTTCCGAGTCGGTGTCGTCGATGATGATGTAGTTATCCGGGCAAGTGCATTCATCATCTTCTGCTTTTGGCACTGGATTTCCCATGAATACTCCAATCTTCTTCTCCAGGTCGTCATTCTTCCCTACTAATGCGACGATTTCCTCCAAATAATCCTCGCGTGTAGCCTTGAGTTCTTCCTCCAGCTCCTTGATCTTTGTCAATGCCTTCTTCAGTTCTTCCTTGTCTGAGCACATCTGGTTCTCCTGACGACGAATATGTTGGTTTTGCTCCTAGATGAAAGCTGCAATTGATCCATCCTTCTTGGTTCTGATCATCTCCCATTGCGCGTCTCGGCGTCCACAAATCTGATAAATAGTATCCTTAAGCTCCCTGTGGTAGACTTCTCCAATGCTTCCCATAGCGATGTGGGCAGCCATGCTCTTCCCTAAACTCCAGGTTGGTGCTTCGAAAACCAATCTTATGGGTTCAGTAACTGGCACAAACGTCCTTCCTGGAATGTGAACTTGAATCTTCCAGCTCTCCTCTTCGGGTAATGTGGCGTTGTAGGTTCCGGTGATGCTTGGTATTCCTATGTTCAAGTACTTAGTGACTTCCTTCAAGTGTCGTCCAAAAGGCGTGTCCTCATCTGGTTGCATGAACTTGCTCCTTGCATCCGCCATTCCTAAAAGAGTAGAAGGTGGAGAGGGGTCAGAAATGAGAAGAGAGAAGTGTTCTAGGGCTTAAGCTTAGTGGTCGTGTCCTATAGTCAGCGTGTGCTCTGATACCACCTTTGTAGCGACCAGACCTCAAATAGTTTGTGCTGCTGTGCACCGGTGTCATCCCTGGATCAGTAATGCTGACACGCACAGTACAAACGGAGGATTTATAACAGAGTAGCAATCACACACTTGTTACATCGAATATCTCTAAAGAGAAATAAGTATGAAAATATGGCTTAAGGCCATCTAAATACGATAACAGCGGAAGACTTGGAAGATAAGTGAGTCCATCAACTCCAACGGCATCACTGAGTATAAGACCACGACCTAAAGCACCTTACTCGTCGTCTGAAAAGTCTGCAACATGAAACGTTGCAGCCCGAAAACGGGTCAGCACATAGAATATGCTGGCAAAATAACACATAGAGAGTAATGAACATAATAATGCTATACTACATGCATATATGGCTGGTGGAAAGCTCTATGGTTAAAGTTTTGCGAAAAGCCAATTTTCCCTACTGCAAAGGAATAAATTTTATTTAACTATCATGGTGGTTGTGAAACATTGAGATGGTTGACAGCATCTCAATCCCAATTAAATGTCATCATTAACCCAACAAAATTAATTAAAAGTAACATGGTGATGAGATTCACACGATAATCCAGGTACTAGATACTCAAGTTGTCCATAACCGGGGACACGGCTAACCATGATTAGTTTGTACACTCTGCAGAGGTTTGCGCACTTTTCCCCACAAGACTCGATCGCCTCCGCTTGATTCTCGCACTACATGATGTTTGAGAAACGGATGACCGAGACACAGTCTTTCAGAAACAATCACTCTTTACTCCGGATGGACAGTTACACCTACTTTCCCCTACATCTGCTAGCCCACCTCTTCAAGAGATCATGTAACCTACTCAACTATGCTAGAGCCCATAATAGCTTGTGGCTGCACACGGAAGTTTCTAGCATGAATAATCTTATGATCCCTTTGAGCCTGGGTGGCGGTCCTTATACAAACAGACAACAGTGGGTTGCCTCAATCCACCCAGATGTGAGTTTTAGTTGCCACCTTAAGTAAACCATTATTAACAATCTCACATATGTCATGAATTTGCTCAAACCCAATCCACGTCTACGAGCATAGCATGGCAATATAATAGCAACGTAGAAGTAACTCCCAGGGGTTTGATAAAAAAACAGGTAATAGGTACTACCTCAACTACTTCCCAATACCCACAATTTAATTAGATCCTAACCATGCAATGTTTGAGGATTGATCTAATGCAATAAAAACTGGGTATGGAAAGGTATGATCAAAGTGTTACTTGCCTTGCTGATGATCCGCGAAACCTAGCGATTCGAAGTAACAAGCGGCACACTCCGGGTACTCTATCGCAAACAAACAAGCAAACAATAAGTACTCATCTAATGCACAGGTAAAACTCGAATGAAAGATCCAACCAGAAAGTTCAACTTAAGAACTCCGATTTGCAAAAAGAATCAACTCGAACGAAGCAACGAAAGTCAAACGGCGAAAGAAACAAGCTTCGTTTACTAATCTGGATCTAGGTCAAATTTTACAGTAGCAAAAACTTGTTTGAGTAGGCTAAACGGAAAGAGAATTTCGAGACGAAACTCTAGGCGCTTGAATCGCCTGATTCCGATAAACGAGCGAAAAGTTAAACGAAAACGAAGATCCGATCTGAAATCGAGATCTGAAATAATCGGGAAAATTCCGACGAAAAAGAAAATTGACGAACGCTTAAAGAATGGACGTCCGTTAACAGAGAAAATCCGACGAACACGTTCGTTAAAACGAACGGATCGGTGAACGTTCACTAAATAATAAAACCGAAGAAATAAACCGATCTAGAGTTTAAAAAAAACGAATGTTTTTTTAATAAACCGGCAAACGACGGCGAGGTGGTACCTCGTCGGGACGGGGCTCCGGCGGGGCTCGGCTGGGCTCCGGCGAGGGGTGGCGAGGGGGCGGCGAGGGCGGCGGGGTGCGGCGGGTCTTGGGGCGGCGAGGGGCGGCGAACGGCGGCGGGGTTCAGCGAGCGGGGCGGCGGCTCCTCGAGCTCCGGCGGCGGCGGCGGGTGCGGGTCGAGGCGGGGCTCGGGGTGGCGAGGGAGGGGGCGGCGGCGGGGTATATAAGGAGGGGGGCCTGCTTGGAGGAGGGGGCAAGGCGGCGGGGCTCCGGCGGAGTCCGAGCCGGACACGGGCGCGGCAGCGCTGGCGTGCTCGCGGAGGAGACGCGCGGCTGGGCCGGCTGCTCGGCTGGGCCTCGGCCCGGTCGGGCGCGGCGCGTTTTTTTTAACATTCCGCCGAAAAATTCATAGAAAAATAAATAAAAATCCAAAAAAAGATAAAACAAATTTTTCCCGTCTAGTTAAAATAATTAGAACAGGGTGAACATTTTTTTTGATACAAAATGCAGTTTTGAAAACGTGCAATATTTTTAATGCAATTAAAATTGCAAATAAAATCCGAATAAAATCCAATATATAATTTTAATATTTTTCCTCCGATATTTCCATTGTTTTGGAGAAGTCATATTTTCTCCTCTCATTTATTTTTAAATGAAATATTTTTCCGGAGAGAAAATAATTAAAACCAAAATCCTCATTTTATTATTTGATGAAAATCAAATATGAAAAATCGAGAAAATCCCCAACTCTCTCCGTGGGTCCTTGAGTTGCTTAGGATTTATCGAGGATTTGTCAAATGCAATAAAAAAATATGATATGCAATGATGATCTATGTATAACATTCCAAATTGAAAATTTGGGATGTTACAGAGGGGTGGCTCGTGCGCGACCTGGCGGTATGATGACAGGCGCACATACGGTGATGAGTGGAGAACTCCAGTCGACCCAAGAGAGCCTGGGTTCGATGCGAGGCCAGTCCTTGTACAGGGCTTGGTTGACAGAGGCAGGGCTAACAAAGAAGGGCTGGATAGAGATCGTCCGAGTGGAACCAGGGCGTTTGTCTCTAGGCCCGAATGTTTTAGCAAAGCCATTCGAGCAGCTAAGATCCCGCCCAACTTTAGATTGGCTGCGGGAGTGAGCAAGTTTACTGGCGAGTCGAAGCCAGATACATGGTTGGAAGATTACCAAGTGGTGGTGCAGATTGGTGGAGGCAATGATGATGTTGCCATGAAACACCTCCCCTTGATGCTTGAAGGTTCGGCCAGAGCTTGGTTGAATCAGTTAGCTCCTGGAAGCATATTCTGTTGGGAAGATTTAGCCCGAGTGTTTATCAAGACATTCGAAGGCACTTGCAAGCGTCCGCTGGGCTGTCTGGGTTGTAGCACTGTGTTCAGAAACCGAATGAAACTTTGAGGGATTACATCCAGTGGTGGATTACACTTCATCATCTGGTGGAGAATGTGTGAGAGCATCAAGCCATTTGTGCTTTCAAGGAAGGCATATGGTATAGAGAGCTCACACTGAAATCCGATCGCTCCAGGGTCATGACTCTGAATTGGATGATGGAGATAGCCACTCAGTATGCGAATGGCGAAGAGGAAGACCGACTCCGCAATGGCAAGGCGAAGCCAGTCGACTAGGACACCGGGGGTGGAAACTCCAGTCGGAAACAGAAACGCAAGGCTGAAGCCACTGGACAAACCGAAGCAGCAGTGGTGAATACCCAAGGAAAATTTAAAGGAAAACCCAAGGGGCCGTGGGTGCCCAAAAAATTGAAGGATCAGTCCAGCCAGGATGTCCTGGATTTGTCGTGTCACATTTACACAAAGAAGGATGAAGAGGGTAACTTGATTCTTCCCAAGCATACCACTCGACATTGTAGACTCCTGATTCAGCAGTTCTGGGAGGGTCAGCCCAGGAGTAAGACTGATAAGGGCGAAGATGAGGAAAGGGATGATGGTTACCCGAAGGTCAATGCTACCTTGGTGATTTTTGCTGATGTTGAGAGCAAAAGTCGACTGAAAGTCATAAACAGAGAAGTGAACATGGTTGCTCCGGCAACTACGACATATCTGAAGTGGTCAAAAACTCCCATTGCATTCGACCAATCAGATCACCCCGCACACGTTGCTACCCCCGGGCGGCAAGCGTTGGTGGTCGACCCAGTCGTTGGGGGGACCTGACTAACTAAAGTTCTCATGGATGGTGGCAGTGGTCTGAACATTATGTATGCTGAGACCCTCCAGGGGATGGGCATCCCGATGTCCCAACTCAGTGAGAGCAACATGCAGTTCCACGGAGTCATCCCAGGGAAGAAAGCAAAGTCACTCGAACAGATTGCTCTTGATGTGGTTTTCGGTGATTCAACGAATTTCCGCAAGGAGAAGTTGACGTTTGAGGTAGTGGATTTCCACAGTGTCTATCATGCTATTCTGGGCAGGCCCGCATATGCTCGTTTCATGGCCCGTCCATGTTACGTGTATCTTAAGTTGAAGATGCCCGGGCCCAAAGGTGTGATAATAGTCACTGGGAATAGGCAGAGAGCAGAGGAGTGCCTCCAGAAGGGTTCCAAGATTGCTCATGAGCAAATGGCGGTGGTGGAACTGGAGGAGTATAAGAAAAATGCCGATCCGAGTGATTTGTTGCGAGCCAAGAAGCCTGCTTCAGAATCCGCATTTCAGTCGGCCAGTGATACGAAGCCAGTCCACATTCACCCGGAAGACCCCACTGCTGCTCCGACCCACATATCAACGACACTCGACAGCAAATAAGAAGTCGCGCTCATCCAGTTCCTCCCTGAGAACTAGGACATTTGTGCATGGAAACCATCTGACATGCCAGGTGTACCCAGGGGGCTGGCTGAGCACCATTTGCGTGTCGACTCAAAGGCAAAACATGTCAAAGAGCATCTCCGTCGGTGCGCCGCAGAAAAGAGGAAGGCGATTGTCGAGGAGGTGGCTCAGCTCCTGGTAGATGAGTTCATCCGCGAGATATACCACTCCGAGTGGCTCGCCAACGTCGTCATGGTCCCCAAGAAGGATAATTCACTTCATATGTGTATTGATTTCAAGCATATCAATCGGGCCTGCCCGAAAGATCATTTCCCTCTCCCCCGCATCGATCAGATAGTCGACTCGACTGCGGGGTGTGAGCGTTTGTCTTTTCTGGATGCATATTTCGGGTACCATCAGATCCGACTGTATGGACCCGATGAAATAAAAACAGCCTTCATCACCCCATTCGGGTGTTTTTGCTATGTCACCATGCCTTTCGGTCTCAAGTATGCTGGCTCCACGTTCATGCACATGATCTAGAAGTGCCTGCTCACTCAGATCAGTCGGAATGTGGAAGCATATAGGGATGATATCGTGGTCAAGTCTCGCAAGGGTTCCGACCTACTGTCTGACCTTGCTAAAACCTTTGCCAATCTGACAAGATATGACATCAAGCTGAATCCATCCAAATGCACATTCGGAGTTCCTGGAGGAAAGTTGCTCGGTTTTCTCGTTTCCGAACGAGGGATAGATGCAAATCCTGAAAAGATCGGTGCAATTCTCCGAATGAAACGCCCTGTGCGTGTGCATGATGTTCAGAAGCTTACGGGTTGTCTTGCTGCATTAAGTCGATTCATTTCTCGTCTCGATGAAAAGGCATTGCCTCTTTACCGACTAATGAAAAAGTCTGATACATTCGAGTGGACTCATGAAGCTGAAGCAGCGTTTGTAGAGCTCAAAGCCCTGCTTTCCACCCAGCCAGTGCTTGCTGCTCCGGTCAGCAAAGAGCCTCTACTATTATATATTGCAACCACTAGTCAGGTTGTCAGCACAGTGCTCATAGTCGAGCGAGAAGAAGAAGGTAAGGCCTATAAAGTTCAACGCCCAGTGTACTACATTTCTGAAGTCTTGACTCCATCCAAGCAAAGGTATCCACATTACCAGAAGCTTGTCTATGGAATTTATTTGACTATGAAGAAAGTTGCACATTACTTCCAAGACCACTCGGTTTCAGTCGTCAGCAACGCTCCGTCAAGTGGCTAAGTGGGCAATTGAACTTCTTCCTCTGGATATCAAGTTTGAAGCAAAGAAGGCGATCAAGTCTCAAGCAACCGCAGATTTCTTGGCCGAGTGGATTGAGCAACAGCAGCCCTCAAGTTCACTCGGAACACTGGACCATGTTCTTTGATGGATCTAAGATGTTAAACGGTTCTGGTGCCGGAGTGGTCCTGGTGTCCCCAAGAGGTGACAAACTCATTTATATCCTCCAGATTCACTTTGATTCCTCCAATAATGAAGCTGAGTACGAAGCACTTCTCTACGGGTTGCGTATGGCCATCTCACTCGGCGCCCGTCGCCTGACGGTCTACAGCGACTCGGATTTGGTAGTTAATCAAGTGATGAAGGAGTGTGATGTCAGGAACCCTGCCATGACCGGATACTGCAATGCAGTAAGGAAGTTGGAAAAGAAGTTTGAAGGATTGGAGCTCCACCGCATACCCCGAATCAAGAATCAAGCAGCTGATGACCTGGCAAAAATAGGTTCCACTCGGAAGCCTATCCCCAGTAATGTGTTCTTGGAGCATCTCCATACCCCGTCAATACAAGAAGATCCCTTTACTGAGGAACCTCCCCAACCAATAAGTTCTACCAATCCGACTGAAGTCGAGGTGCCAGCAGTTGTCGACCTAATTATGGAGATTTTGGTAATCACCCCCGACTGGACAGTGCCATAGATTGCATATCTGCTCAGGCAGGAGCTTCCAGAGGATGAAGTTGAAGCACGTCAGATCGTTCGTGGGTCCAAGGCCTTCACAGTAATAGGTGGACAGCTCTATCAAGAGAGTGTTACTAGCGTGGCTCAGCGATGTATCTCTCCAGAAGAGGGTTTACTGATCTTGAATGAAATTCGCTCGGGGACCTGTGGTCACCATGCATCCTCTCAGACCATCGTGGCCAAAGCATACCGAGCAGGATTCTACTGGCCACATGCCAATGAAGCAGCAAAGGAAATCGTCGAGAAGTGTGAGGGTTGTCAATTATACGCAAACAAGTCCCACAAACCTGCATCTGCCTTGAAAACCATTCCACTCGTCTGGCCGTTCGCCGTGTGGGGTTTGGATATGGTTGGTCCTCTCAGGACTGGCAGGAGCGGCTTCACTCATCTGCTTGTAGCAGTCGACAAGTTCACCAAATAGATTGAGGCAAAGCATATCAAGAACTTAGACTCAAGCACAACCATCAGTTTCATAAAAGAGTTGGTATTCCGAGATGGAGTTCCACACAAAATCATCACAGACAACGGCTCCAATTTTGACTCGGAAGAATTCAGGGAGTTCTGCGCTTCTTAGGGCACTCGGGTGGACTACGCATTCGTTGCGCACCCACAGTCCAATGGGCAAGCCGAGAGAGCAAATGGCCTGATCCTCCAATGGTTCAAACCTCGGCTCATGCGCGACCTTGAACATGCAGCCGGGGCTTGGGTGACTGAGCTACCGTCTGTCCTATGGGGATTGAGGACAACTCCCAACCTGTCCACCAGCCAAACCCCCTTCTTCATGGTGTATGGGGCTGAAGCTGTGTTACTGAGTGATCTATATCACAATGCGCCTCGAGTGGAACTTTATTCGGAGGTTGAAGCAGAGCAAGCACGTTAGGATGTAGTGGACCTTCTGGAAGAAGAGCGAGAAATGGCTTTGATTCGGTTTACTATCTATCAGCAAGATCTTCGTCGGTTCCACGCCAAGAACATCAAAGGCCGAGCTTTTCAATAAGGAGATCTGGTGTCCGAGTGAATCAGCAACGGCCTCACAAGCTTGCCCCCGTGTGGGAAGGCCCCTTCCTCGTCACCAAGGTGCTGAACAGTGAAGCATATCACCTCTACAACTTCGCAAAGAAGATTGACGAGCCACGTGCTTGGAACGCGGATCTGCTCCACAGGTTTTATACTTAACACTCAGATCGTCGAGATGTAATAAGAATACTTTCAGATTGTTTATCAAGACATGATTCCTGCAGTCACTTAATGATTGTTCGTGCATATACATGTGTCCAAATCCCCCAGTGGGTGGCTTAGCTGCAAACCAGTTTCGCCTAAGTTTCAAAACTACTCCGAGTGGAGAGCAATCCTCCCACTCGGGGGCTTAGCCACGAACCAGTTTTGCCTAAGTTTCAAAACTACTCCGAGTGGAGAGCAATCCTCCCACTCAGGGGCTTATCCGCGAACCTGTTTTGCCTAAGTTTCAAAACTACTCCGAGTGGAGAGCAATCCTCCCACTCGAGGGCTTAGCCGCGATCCCGTACTCGCCTAAGTTAAAATCTTCTCCGAGTCGAGAGCAATCCTCCCACTTGGGGGCTTAGCCGCGATCCCGTATTCGCCTAAGTTTAAAAACTACTCCGAGTGGAGAGCAATCCTCCCACTCGGAGGCTTAGCTGTGATCCAGTATTCGCCTAAGTTAAAATCTACTCCAAGTGGAGAGCAATCCTCCCACTCGGGGGCTTAGCCGTGATCCCGTATTCGTCTAAGTTAAAAACTACTCCGAGTGGAGAGCAATTGATGTCTACTACGCAACCTTCTTCTTGTAGACTCGTGTTGGGCCTCCAAGCACAGTGTTTTGTAGGATAGTAGCAAATTTCCCTCAAGTGGATGACCTAAGGTTTATCAAACCATGGGAGGCGTAGGATGAAGATGGTCTCTCTCAAACAACCCTGCAACCAACTCTTGTGTCCCCAACACACCCAATACAATGGTAAATTGTATAGGTGCACTATTTCGGCGAAGAGATAGTGATACAAGTGTAATATGGATGGTAGATATAGGTTTTTGTAATCTAAATATAAAAACAGCAAGGTAACTAGTAACAAAAGTAAGCGAAAATGGTATTGCAATGCTTGGAAACAAGGCCTAGGTTTCATACTTTCACTAGTGCAAGTTCTCTCAACAATGATAACATAATTAGATCATATAACAATCCCTCAACGTGCAACAAAGAGTCACTCCAAAGTCACTAATAGCGGAGAACAAACGAAGATATTATTGTAGGGTACGAAACCACCTCAAAGTATCCGCGGGTTTGATTATACGACATGCATCACACACTCTCAGATTCATCTATTCAAACCAACACAAAGAACTTCAAAGAGTGCCCCAAAGTTTATACCGGAGAGTCAAGATGAAAACGTGTGCCAACCCCTATGCATAAGTTCACAAGGTCACAGAACCCGCAAGTTGATCACCAAAACATACATCAAGTGGATCACGTGAATATCACATTGTCGCCACAGATAAGCACATGCAAGACATACATCAAGTGTTCTTAAATCCTTAAAGACTCAATCCGATAAGATAACTTCAAAGGAAAAACTCAATCCATTACAAGAAGGTAGAGGGGGAGAAACATCATAAGATCCAACTATAATAGCAAAGCTCGCGGTACTTCAAGATCGTGCCAAATCAAGAACACGAGAGAGAGAGAGATCTCAAACACATAGCTACTGGTACATACCCTTAGCCCCGAGGGTGAACTACTCCCTCCTCGTCATGGAGAGCACCGGGATGATGAAGATGGCCACCGGTGATGGTTTTTCGTGGCTACAGAGGCTTGCAGCGGCGGAACTCCCGATCTAGGTTTCTTTTCGGAGGTTTCTGTATTTATAGGAATTTTTGGCGTCGGTTTCACATCAGGGGGGTCCACGAGTCAACCACAAGGACGGAGCACCCTCCCAGGGGTAGAGCGTGCCCTCCACCCTTGTGGTTGGCTCGGGACTCTTCTGGACCAACTCTTTTGCTTCGGGGGCTTCTTCTGGCCCATAAAATATCACCGTAAATTTTCAGGTCAATTGGACTCCGTTTGATATTCCTTTTCTGCGAAACTAAAAAACAAGGAAAAAACATAAACTGGCACTGGGCTCTAGGTTAATAGGTTAGTCCCAAATCATATAAAATAGCATATAAAACATCCAAGATAGATAATATAATAGCATGGAACAATTAAAAATTATAGATATGTTGGAGACGTATCAGCAATCCTCCCACTCGGGGGCTTAGCCGCGAACCAGCTTTGCCTAAATCAAAAATCCGAGCACACAAAACAATCTGGAAGCGAGAAAGCAATATTCAGATAAAACCATCAAGTTCGGATAAATCCGGCAAGTCTCAGAACTGCAAACAAAAGTATTCGGGCGTCAGGCCCGAAGGAGTTTAATGGTTACACGACCACTCGGCATTCCGAGGCAAATAAATACAGATCTTTAAAGTTGTTTCACTCGGCGGGAGGAGGACTCGCTGGTTCGACGAAGATGTCCAAGTTGATGCCGTCGACTATGCGAGTGGCTGCTTCTATGAAGGTCTCCATGAAAGATTGGAACTACAGTTTCTTCGTGTTTCCCGCTTGGAGAGCCTTCAGTTTTTCCTCCTTGGCATCCCTGCAATGGACTCTGACGAGTGAAAGAGCCGCGTCGGCTCCACAACGAGCAGCTGATTTCTTCCACGCCTGCACTCGACTAGGGATTTCATTGAGCCGAACCATCAGCGGCTCAAGGTCATTTTAAAGTCTGTCTTCTAGCCACAACTCTTGGTCTATCTTGGACAATGCAACCTTCAGTCGGGCAATGTACCCCAAGACGCTGTCAAGACGAGCTTCAAGTCGCATCACATTAATTGCGGCGTCATCTTTGATGAGCGACTTTGTGGGGTCCAAGCCTGGTTCGATCTGGTCGGTCTCCTGCTCAAAGTCCTGACAGAACTCTACATGCGGGTGAAAAATGAGTCGACGGCAGAATCATATAAAAGCTTTCTGGATAACTCGGATGGAGAAAGGTACCTTCAAGCATGACGTACAACTTCTTGGCAAGACCTCCCAAATAAACCTCCAGCTCGTCCCTCTTCCAAGTGAGCTCATCCACCTTGTCAGTCAGGGCCACCTTCTCTTCTCTTAGCTGTGCAGCTTCCTTCTTCGCCTCACCGGTAGCAGTCTTCAGATTGGCATTTTCTTCTTCAAGTTTGCCGACTAAAGCCAGCTTCCTCTCAGCCAATTCAGTCTTTTGACGCGCCACCTTATGCGCCCCCACAAGATCAGTATCCTTCTTCTCCAACGCATGCTTCATGGTGTCTAAAGAAATAACATTCTTCAGTCGTGCTTGGAGTTGACGGTTCTCACTACGCACATTTGTTCGAGTGGAGTCACTCGGTTCAAAGCACAGAAAAGAAGAAATATCAAAGCATACAGTCAGCAAGTTGTTACCTCCCATGGTCGCTACTTCATCCTGAGCGTCCTTCAGGTTCTTCCTGGCAAGCTCCAGATCAAGCTTGAGTTGGATCTTCTCCTTCTCCAGGGCAGCATACTGAGTCCCAAGCTCACAAGATTTCTGCAATCAACAAAAAAAACAATTCAATCGACAATAAGAAAGACCCTTTACTTCCGAGTGAAGAAGAGAAAGTTCAGATTGATGTTGTTAAAGAAGCTCTAAGACCACTGTCGAATCAAACATTCGACGGCGGTCTCGGGGACTACACCCAGTGGGTGCACTCAGCGTGCCCCCACTAGTTCGATTTCCCACTTGGTTTGGCCTGCCCCGATCGAAAAAAATCCCTTGGTTCTCCGACCCCCGCCGACTGCCCATAGTCAACGGCGGTCTCAGGGGCTACACCCAGTGGGTGCACTCAGTGTACCCCCACTAGATCAGTTACCCACTCGGCACGGCCCGACCGACCCGAGTGATGAGCAACAAACCAACATATTCTAAAGACCCCCGCCGAATCAAACATTCGACGGTGGTCTCGGGGACTACACCCAGTGGGTGCACTCAGCATGCCCCCACTAGACCAGGAACCCACTCGACACGACCTGGCTGACTCGAGTGGAAGAACTACACAGCAGAAGAAAACACCCAATGGGTGTATAGATGCAAGGCACAGACCTATGATAGATGCACATTAAAGGTTCCAGAATGCTCATCCACGGACATCTTACGAATAATAATAAAGCAGTTTCAGGTAGCATATCCTAGCATAGCAAGGTTCAAGCTAGAAAACCAATCGGAAATAAACTTACAATCGTACTTGCTCGAACATTGGTCTGGAGGGCAGAACTGGCGTCGTAAGCGGCCTTGCTGGTCTCATACACCACCTTTAGTCGGTCCATCATCTGGCCAGATCATCGCTTCCTTGGCGGCTCCTGTTTGGTCTTCCGGGACATGATGCAGAGTGAACTGAGATGATGATGGAGTCGATGACGCAGCTGGAGGGATCAGAGTTTGCGGCTGCCCAGTCGGACCCGAAGTTTGAACAGTCGACGTTGGAGGCTGGTCAGTCGACAGAGGAACAGCAAAGGAAACAGCAGCTCGAGACGCGTCACCAAGTTATAAAACGACGGGCTCGGATGGCTGGCGAGGTGCCCGGCTGGAATACACTCTCTTGCTCAGGGCCCTACCCCTTCTTCCTCCACTCCTCGGAGGTTCATCCTCATCATCGTCCAGAAGTTGGATAACATATGTTGGCACTAAAATCACTCGACTGTAAGATTCCAGTCGACCACCAAAGCAGTTGACAGGGCGTAAACATGTCTGCAGTATCATACCTTCTCGAGAGGCGGCCACGTTCGCGGTATCCGCATTAGCCCGCTCCTCGTCAATCTCCATGGACGTTGCAGAAGTAGCAGCCCTAGAGGTCCAAAATCTCACTCGGTCAAACAAATAAGGAAGTCCACAACAACAGTGAATAACAAGGAAAGGAAACACTTACGCAGAAGCAACAGACACGACCACCTTGATCCTGGGCAGGGCCTTCTGAGGCTTGGGTGGAGCGACTTTGGCTTGCTTGGCGGTCTTCTCCGTCAGCTTTGGAGTTGACGTTTGAGTGCGCTTGGGAATTCTCGCACTCGACGTCACCGCCTTGCCGTGGCCTCCTGCAGGGTCTTGTGATTGCTTGGAGCGTCACTCGGAGAGCGGTGGTGACTCGACCTCCTCGTTGTCCTCGAAATCTTCGTTGTCATCTGCATAGTCAATATCGGCTCTCCCGCCTTCACTCTCTGCCCCTCCGAGGGGCTGCTCTCTATTCGGCACAGGCGAGTACATGCTTGTGAAAACCTGCAAGACACAAGTCACAAATGTCAGTCGGATTCCAGAATAACTGCATATTAGAGAATACAAGACATATACAATCGACAAACACGCCTGACCTCTCCTGGAGCGTTCTGGGCGTCGAATGGCAAGATCCTCTTGGCTCTCCGGGGGTTGTCCTTGTTACCAGTGATGCTCCGAAGCCACTGGGCCACCTTCTCCTCGCCGACCTCCTCCGGGTGGGTCAGGTGTCTTCTGGGCTCAAGTACATCCACATGGGGTGGTCACGAGCTTGCAAGGGTTGGATGCATCAACTGAGGAACACCTCCAACAGATCCATGTCTGTCACTCCAACCCGGACCAGCACAACGACCGCGTCGACAAGAATTGCTACCTCACCTTTCTCCTCCGTGGATATGGTCAATGAACGAGGGTTGCGGAGTCTCTCCTAAGATAAAGGAGGAAGGCCAGTCGACTGACCAGGAGTCGGGATATCTTTGCAGTAAAACCAAGTCGACTGCCACCCCCTAACTGATTCAGGAAAGGTCATAGGAGGAAAGGTGCTCCTACCTCTCATTTGGATCCCTAGCCCACCACACATCTGGATCATGTGCGTCCTCTCGTCAGTCGGATTAGCTTTCTTCACTGACTAGGAAAGGTCATAGGAGGAAAGGTGCTCCTACCTCTCATCTGGATCCCTAGCCCCCCCACACATCTGGATCACGTGCGTCCTCTCGTCAGTTGGATTAGCTTTCTTCACTGACTGATATCGGCAAGTGAAGATGTGCTCAAACAATCCCTAATGCGGGTGGCACCCGAGGAAGTTTTCGCACATTGAAACGAATGCAGCAAGATAAGAGATGGTGTTGGGAGGAAAATGGTGGATCTAAGCGCCAAATAAGTTTAAGGAACCTTGGAAGAACGGGTGAGGAGGCAGAGAGAAACCTCGATCGACATGTGTCGTGAGGAGGACGCGCTTGCCCTCGCGCGGCTCGGGCTCGGGCTCGGTCTCCCCCTCTGGCAACGTCCAAGAACCCTCCGCAATCAGGCCGTCGGAGGCGAGATTCACCAGATCTTCTTCCGTGATGGTGGAGGGGATCCAATCCTCCTGGATCCAACCAGGCAGAAGAGCGGACCGCGATGTCGACCCCTTTGCCTCCTTCTTGCCCTTCGTTGTTGCCTTCTCCGTGCGCTCCAGGGCCGCGGTCTTGTCCTTCTCCATAGCTGTGGAGCTCGAGAGGAATGGGCGGATGAGTGTGGCGCTGGGGAAGACGAGGCGGAGAAGCAGAGAGGGAAGGGGCGAATGGGGAGCCGGTACCACGCATCGACAGCAGTGCCTTTTATGGCCACACTTCGAGTGACTGACCCATGGGCCCGTGCAATCCTGGCGCACCCCGTAACAGACACCGGCCCGATACGTGGCAAAAAAGGTGGCGCGAGGATCGAGGAGTCCCTATCCACCTGCCCCGCTTACTGCGTCGCGTCCCGTCCCATGCGCTTAGCCAAATTTCGAATCCCGCGAGATCCGGGAACCGCAGAGCAGTCAATCACACTGGAGATATACAAATCCAACCTACTCGAAGACATACAGCATAATTCACTCGGAAATTCCAGAAGCCAGAATCGATCAAGGCGACTGGCGAAGGGTTAAAATACCAGCATGCTTTCAGGCCCCTGTGGAAATGACTCCAAGACATTGAATCGGATCGGAATCAACTTCAACCCTTCTTCACTCGGTCCTCAATCCATTCGGGGGCTAATGATGATGACATGTACCTAGGGTAGGGTCTTAGGCCTGACCTAGATGCCCTACCCAAGGGCACCACACAAGAGTCCAAGGCCTACAAGGTTCAACATAAGATACCAACTGAAATCCTCATGAAGTGCAATCCACTCGACAGGAGATTCCACTCGCATATCGCAATTCCACTCGACCATGATTACTTCACTCGACCATACAAGAATCCACTCGGAGTACAGAATACCTAAAGTCACCCCTGGATGGCAATGGTCAAGCATTCACTCCGTCGTCATAAACACCATTTCATACGGGCATTACTAGTAACGTTCAGGACTTAACTCTCATTGAACCCTGGTGTAACTGAGAACAGTAAAGGGTCGGCGCACTCTATATAAGCCACCCCTCCCCTCTTGCACAAGGGTTCGCACCCCGTGTAACTATTCCACATTCCAATCGACAAGCCTCCGCGGCACCGAGACATAGGGCTGTTACCTCCTCCGAGAGGGGCCTGAACTCGTAAATCTATGCGTACAACCTCGCGCGTAGCTAGAAAACTGCCTCCTCCTACGTACCCCCTACTTCTACTGTCAGACTCGTTCCCACGACACTTCGTCCCGAAAGTCCTCTCCTTATTTTTTCTAGGTCAAAATGACTTATATACCAGAAGATGGGCACCGGAGGTGGGCTGGGCTGAGCACAACCCACCAGGGCGCGCCTGGGCCTCCTGGCGCACCCAGGTGGGTTATGCCCACCTGGTGGCCCCCCTCTGGTACTTATTGGCTCCAATATTTCTTATTTATTCCATAAAAATTCCTCGTGAAGTTTCAGCTCATTTGGAGTTGTGCAGAATAGGTAGCCTGACATAGCATTTTCAGGTCCAGATTTCCAGTTGCCGGAATTCTCCCTCTTTGTGTGAACCTTGCATACTATGAGAGAAAAGGCATTAGAATTACTCCAAAAAGCATTATTATGCATAAAAAATTAATAACAGTAGGTAAACATGATGCAAAATGGACGTATCAGGCCTTTGTATTTTGCGAAAAAATGTTTGCCCCCTGACAGCTGGGACCCACCAGCTACATCTTCGCACACAAGGAAGTGCGTCCATATTACGAAAAAAATTGATTCTCCCCCCCTCCCCGACAGCTGGGACACACCAGTTACATCTTCGCACATAAGGAAGTGCCTCCTTATCCTCCCTAATAGGTGGGACCCATCTGGTCGAAGCGTACGTAGCGTTGTCTGTATGGTTGCGAACGTGTACGTATGTACTGGTCGACCGGTCTCTCTACAAGTATGAACCGTGGCCGAGTAAGTAGCGGCACGTGTCGTAGTAGAGCACCCGACATAGCAGTTCACACAGTCCCGTCTAAATCCTGTACATGTACGTACAGCCATTTGGCAAAAAATACGGCCACATACGTACATACGACCAGGGTCTCGACGCGCATATGGACGGCCAGGGCTCATGTACATGGAGAGGCAACGGACGACAGCAACGGCGTCCTGTTCATCGGGCAGCCAAGCGGCTGGGTTGGAATGGAGAAACAGCGTCTTGTTCATCTGGAGGCAACAAACTAGGTCAGAATGCATCATGTTCAATGGGAGCCAACCGGTGTGACACCCTGGATTTTGGCCCTTTCTTTTTCTTTTCTTTTTCTTTGGATTTTTGAATTTGAATTGCTTTTGTGTGGCTTTGTGGTCCTGAAACCTGGGAAGATCATCTCTTCTCAGGCTCCCAAGTGGCTTGTCATCCTAAAAACAATCTCATGACGTTGTCACTTTCATCTTAGCCCAATCCCAATATTCTTTTATTGGGAATATTCCTTTTTCTATTAAAGGAATAATCCTTTTTGCTCTAGGTTGTGAAACAACCTATAGTTCTGTCACTCCCGAAATTACCAAATAATTCTCATAAATTGTTTGGGTCATATCTTCCACAAATATGTCAAAACCCTTCCTTGGCATCATCAAAGATAATTCACAAATATTCCTTTTCTCGTTCTGCCTAAGTGGCTTTTTGAGAAGGAAGTGTCATTTATCTTTGCATGATTGACCCCAAACTTTTTGGATACCTTTTCATGTCCATATCATTGCCTCCAAGCAAAATTCAACTCAATTTTCCTAGTGAATATTCCTGAGCAATTTTTCAAAGTTCCTGTCTGAGGGAATTCTTTGTGAAGGAAGTACTAGCTAGGTTAATCCAAATGAGTTTAAATTTTGCAAGGTCCTTCATATGATCAAATCATCACTCTCCTCAAGATTTGGGATCATGTTATCACTCTATGTGTGCTCAGCATCAAATCTTGGTTTCTAGTCAGATTTTCAGGTTGTGAAGCAACTATATTTTATATTGCTTCATTTTTGCTGAAAATTTACCAGGACATTACTCTAGCCATATAACTTATCTCCACCAAATTTTGGATCATTTCTCTAGCCAATATTCCTCTATTATTTTCTCAAGTTTCTGGACAGAGAGGATGTCTGTGAAGGAAGTACCATTTTGGCAAGTCCAAATGGTATGAAATTTGTACAGAATCTTTATATGTCCAAATCATCATCCCATGCCAAATTTCAGCTCAAGTGGCTACACTATGTGAGTGCCCCTTCATGCTCAAGTTTTTGGACCAATTATGCTATTGCAAAGCAACCATGTTCAATATTGGCCCATTTCTCCTCCAAATTAACAGGATGATAGTCCTTCTTAACCTAAACACACCAGACATGGAGTTTGGCTCTTTCCTCTTCCCTATTGATCACTAGTGCGCAGCCAAGTTTGCTACAGCAAAATTTCATCAATACCTCCCTTCGCTACAGAGCCTCTCCTCTCCATTTATCACTTTCCACAATTGTTGGATTTCGGGTTCCGCAGACAATTGAGAGGTTCGAACTCTGGGGTGCGTGCGAAGAACTCGTCCTCCCTAGTCTGCCCACTCGCTAATCCCATTGCCTAGCTGTTGTAGGGTGAAACCCTAAGATGGATCTTTTCACACTTGGAGGGGGAAAGGAGGAACACCAAGAAATTACAAAGAGGAAATCACTCCAACAATACCCAGTGACACATCCACTAGAATAGCAACACAAGATCCACAAGTCACAAACACAATCAAAGGAAAGATACAATGGCAAAGTTCTTCCCACTCCTAGGAGATGAGGTCTAGAAAATAGTCTTCTCCTTGTGGAGATCTTGAAATCCACAAGGATTCTTCCCTAAGGGGTCTTGATCCACAAGAGGGGAGGTAGGAGGAGCAAAGTTCACAAATATCTCATCTAATACTTTACTATCCCTAAACATAACCCTAGGTACGGAATATATAGGCTTGGGGTCGAAGTGGTTCGAGAGGGGCTCGAACAGGTGATCACAGTCGTCCATCCCGGAGAGCCCGTGCGCACGGGGTTAGTGGGGCCCGTGCGCATGGGGGTCCTGTGGGCACGGTACACCCTCGTGCGCACGGGGTGCCTCAGCGCCAACTCCCAGGATAGTCTGTGGGCACGGGGTCTCGGGGGCCCGTGCGCACAGCGTCACCTGGGACTTCCTGTCCAACTGCTGTAGTGCTCTGTCTTGATCCGCGTGGCCTTGGGTGGTCCTCCTTCTCCTTGGTGATGCTCCTGAGCTTCTTGGTGGTGTTCCTCTTTGTACCTAATGAGGCATAGCATATTTTGGTGAGGTAGCAATCAAGTTCCATTTGTATCCATATGCAAGTCAAGTAGGAAGGACACCTCGGTTTCCAATGCACGTGCTCTAGCTCTTGTCATAGGTTCACGTGGGGCTTGATGTGTTGGTGTAGAGTCCATGGGGATGATGGAAGGATGCTCTGCATCATCTCACCCCCCCCCCCCTCTTGGGAGAGATCCATCCACGGTTCATGATCTTCATCACCATGGTACTTCGCCAAGTCTTTGACGTTGAATATGTCGCTTACATTGTACTTGTCGCGTGGGATGTCAATCTTGTAAGCATTCTCGTTGTAGCGTGCTAGCACCTTGAAGGGTCCGTCGGCTCGTGGTAGTAGCTTTGACTTGCGCTCGTTGGGGAATCGGTCCTTTCGAAGGTGAAGCCATACAAGATCGCCCGGTTGGAACACCATCGGTGTCTTGTTGATGTTGAGCTTGGTGGCGATGCAGTGTACTTGATGCTCGATGGTTGCCCTTGTATCTTCATGCATCTTCTTGAGGAAACTTGCCCTTGCACTAGCATCCATGTTTGCGCGTGGAGCGGAAGAGGTAGAATATCCAATGGGGACAATGGGTTGAAGCCGTAGACAACTTCGAAGGGGGACTTGTCGGTAGTAGTGTGTCGAGCTCGATTGTAGGCGTACTCGGCGATGGGTAAGCACTCCTCCCACTCCTTGATGTTCTTCTTGATCAACACGCGTAGGAGAGTAGATAGTGTCCGGTTGGTGACTTCCGTTTGGCCATCGGTTTGGGGATGATAGGCCATGGAGAATAGAAGCTTGATTCCGAGCTTGGCGCAAATGGTCTTCCAAAAGTAACTTAAGAACTTGACGTCACGATCCGACACAATGGTCCTTGGTACACCATGTAACCTCAAGATTTCCCTACAAAAAAGATTAGCAACATGTGAAGCATCGTCTATCTTGTTGCATGGTATGGAATGTGCCATTTTTGAGAATCGGTCCACAACAACAAAGACGGAATCCTTTCCATTTCTAGTTCTAGGCAAACCAAGCATGAAATCCATACTAATATCCTCCCATGGTTGATATGGAATTGGAAGGGGCATATGTAAACCATGAGATTGGGCTTTGGACTTAGCTTTGCGACATGTAGAGCATTTGTTGGTGAGGCGTGCTACATCGCGGAACATCTTTGGCCAAAAGTACTTGAAGGATAGTGTGGCGAAAGTCTTGTCGCGTCCGAAGTGTCCCATGAGTCCACCTCCGTGAGCCTCTTGCAAAAGCAATAAATGAAGAGAAGACTCGGGTATACAAAGTTTGTTAGCACGCATAAGGTAGCCATCTTTGAGATAGAAGTTCTCCCAACAAGTATGAGTGATACATTTTGCATAAGGAAATGCAAAGGAGGGATCATTCGCATAAAGATCTTTAATATACTCAAAGCCAATCACATTCAATTCTAGTTGAGTAACAAGCATGCATATGCGGGAAAGAGCATCCGCCACAACATTTTCTTTGCCCTTAATGTACTTGATCACATAAGGAAAAGACTCAATAAATTCACTCAACTTAGCATGCCGTTTATTCAACTTAGTTTGACCTTTAAGTACTTAAGTGTCTCATGATCGGTATGTATGACAAATTCATGTGGGCGAAGATAATGCTCCCAAACATGCAATACTCGCACTAAAGCATATAATTCTTTGTCATATATAGGATAGTTAAGTTGAGCACCGGAGAGTTTTTCGCTAAAATATGCAACGACTCGCTTTTCTTGCATCAAAACTCCACCAATTCCATGGCCGCTAGCATCACAATGAACCTCAATAGTTTTGGTGAAATCAGGTAATGCAAGAATTGGGGCATGTGTAAGCAAAGATTTGAGCTCATCAAATGCGGTAGATTGAGATGGTCCCCAAACAAAAGGTGCATTTTTCTTACTCAAAGCATGCAACGGTGTGGCGATAGTGCTAAAGTCTTTCACGAAGCGACGATAGAAACCGGCTAGACCAAGAAAACTACGCACTTGTTGCAAATTAGTTGGTTGGGGCCAATTTTTAATTGCTTCAATTTTAGACTCATCTACATGAACTCCCTTGGAAGAGACAACAAAGCCCAAGAAAACGATCTTGTCAACACCAAAAGTGCATTTCTCCATATTGGCATAGAGACGTTCTTTTCTAAGCATTTGCAAAACGGCCCAATATGATTCACATGCTCTTTGAGGGATTTGCTAAACACAAGAATTTGGTCAAAGTAGACCACAACAAACACACCAATGTAAGAACAAAGCACATAATGCATAAGACGCATGAAAGTACCGGGTGCTTCTGATAAACCCATAGGCATAACTAACCACTCATATAAACCAAACTTTGTTTTGAAAGCGGTTTTCCATTCATCACCCTCTTGTATGCGAATTTGATAGTAACCACTTTTAAGATCAATTTTGGAGAAAATAGTGGCACCGCTAAGCTCATCTAACATATCATCAAGGCGTGGAATGGGATGCTTATAGCGAACGGTGATAGCATTGATAGGTCTACAATCGGAACACATGAGAAAGCTACCGTCTCTTTTGGGCACAAGAATGATCGGTACGGCACAAGGACTCAAACTTTTACGCGCACATGTCCATGGTCTATGAGATGTTGTACTTGCCTTTGTATTTCTTTGGTTTCTTCAGGGTTGACGCGATATGGTGCCTTGTTAGGAAGGGGTGCGATGGGGATGAGGTCGATCCGATGTTCGATGCCACGTAGAGGAGGAAGACCGGGAGGTAGCTCATCGGGGAAGACATCCTTGAATTCCTGCAACAAATTGGACAACACTATAGGAAGAGGGTTAGAAGTGTTAGTCTTTGCCATCTCATCTTTGCATATTAGGACATAGTGGATGACACTCGATGGGTTCTCACACACTTCTCTCATCTCTCTTTTTGTGGCTAGGAGGATTGAGTTTTTCTCTCTTGGCGAAGAGCCGCTCAATTTTGGCTTGTGGCACTCACTTTCTTTTTGGTGGTTCACTCTCTCACTAGGCTCTCCTCGATGTGTGGTTGCTTGCTTGTCGGCGATCAATTGGCTTGGAGACATAGGTCATAGCACGTACTTCGTTCCCTTCATCTTGAAGCTATAATGGTTTGCTCTCCCGTTGTGGATGACACCGCAGTCGAATTGCCAAGGTCGTCCCAATAGGAGATGGCACACTGTCATGGGAAGTACGTCACACTCAATGGTGTCCTCGTAGGCGCCGATCTTGAATGAAACATGCATGGTGTGCTCCACTTGAATTGTGCCGAAGTCGCTTAGCCATTGAACTTTGTAGGGGTGAGGGTGCGTCTTCTTAACCAATTGCAGCTTGCAACATAGCTCTTCACTTGCCAATTTATGGCAACTCCTTCCATCGATGATGACTTTCACGGAGCGTCCATTGATGCCGGCCTTGGTGTGGAAGATGTGACACCATTGGTCTTCGTCTTGGTGGTGTTGAAGCGTCAAGACCTTGGAGACCACGAGAGAGGGACTTGAATCATTGTCACGGTAGACTTGAGCATCTTCTTCTTCGTTCACTTGGTGGTGCATGGCGACATGCTCAATGGCTTCCATCTCATCTTCACTCATTGAGTCGTACGTGCCATCATCATTGGCTATCATTGTTCGCTTGTTGATGCATTGGAAAGACTTGTGTCCAAGGCCACCACATGTGAAGCACTCGATAGAACTTGTCTTGACGGGATCGTCCGGTGGTGCCGATGAACAAGAAGTCTTGTTTTTGTAGTTTCTTGCCGGAGGACGAGTTGAGGAAGGCGTCGCTTGCTTGAAACTTGACTTGTCGCCAGTACTAGGTGATGCTCTAGTTGAGGTAGGAGGTGTCAAAGACGAAGTAGGTGTAGCTTGAGTGTATGAGCCGTAGGTCTTGGATGATTACTTGGTGAACTTGAAGTCTTCTTGTACTTCTCGTTCCGGCTTGGTCGCTTGGTGAACTAGCTCGAGAAGGTTGGAATAAGGTTGGAAATCGGCAATCTTCTGTATTGGGCGGTTGAGGCCGTTCAAGAAGCGTGCAATTGTTTGCTCATCATCTTCTTTGACATTGCCTCGTATCATGGCAATCTCCATTTCTTGATAGGATTCTTCCACCGTCTTCGTGCCTTGCTTGAGAAGTTGCAACTTCTTGAAGAGATCGTGTGTGTAGTGTGTAGGCATGAAGCGTGCTCGCATGACAGCCTTCATTTGTGTCCAAGTCGTGATGGGAGGCTCGTCCTTCTTGCGATGTCGCTCGATCACTTGTTCCCACCAAATGAGGACATAGTCTTGGAACTCGATGGATTCCATGGCGATCTTCTTTTCTTCGTCGTAGTTGTGAAGACGAAATATCTTGTCGACTTTCAATGCCAATGATAGGTACTCCTCGGGGTCATTACTTCCGGAGAACTTGGGCATGGTGAACTTGAGCTTGCCATAGCAAAGTTCTTCATCATAGTGACGGTGTTGATGCCATTCTTGTCGGGGAGGAGGGTCTTCATGAAGGAAATATGCCCTAGAGGCAATAATAAAGTATTATTTATTTCCTTGTATCATGATAAATGTTTATTATTCATGCTAGAATTGTATTAACCGGAAACATAATACATGTGTGAATATATAGACAAACAGAGTGTCACTAGTATGCCTCTACTTGACTAGCTCGTTAATCAAAGATGGTTATGTTTCCTAGCCATAGACATAAGTTGTCATTTGATTAACGAGATCACCTCATTAGGAGAATGACGTGATTGACTTGACCCATTTCGTTAGCTTAGCACTCGATCGTTTAGTATGTTGCTATTGCTTTCTTCATGACTTATACATGTTTCTATGGCTATGAGATTATGCAACTCCCGTTTACCGGAGGAACACTTTGTGTGCTACCAAACGTCACAACGTAAATGGGTGATTATAAAGGTGCTCTACAGGTGTCTCCAAAGGTACTTGTTGGGTTGGCGTATTTCGAGATTAGGATTTGTCACTCCAATTGTCGGAGAGGTATCTCTGGGCCCACTCAGTAATGCACATCACTATAAGCCTTGCAAGCATTGTGACTAATGAGTTAGTTGCGGGATGATGTGTTACGCAACGAGTAAAGAGACTTGCCGGTAACGAGATTGAACTAGGTATCGAGATACCGACGATCAAATCTCGGGCAAGTAACATACCGGTGACAAAGGGAACAACGTATGTTGTTATGCGGTCTGACCGATAAAGATCTTCGTAGAATATGTGGGAGCCAATATGGGCATCCAGGTCCCGCTATTGGTTATTGACCAGAGACGTGTCTCGGTCATGTCTACATAGTTCTCGAACCCGTAGGGTCCGCACGCTTAACGTTACGATGACAGTTTTATTGAGTTTTGATGTACCGAAGGAGTTCGGAGTCCCGGATGAGATCGGGGATATGACGAGGAGTCTCGAAATGGTCGAGACGTAAAAATCGATATATTGGACGACTATATTCAGACTTCGGAAAGGTTCCGAGTGATTCGGGTATTTTTCGGAGTACCGGAGAGTTACGGGAATTCGTATTGGGCCTTAATGGGCCATACGGGAAAGGAGAGAAAGGCCTCAAAAGGTGGCCGCACCCCTCCCCATGGTCTGGTCCGAATTGGACTAGGGAAGGGGGGCGCACCCTTCCTTCTTTCTCCTTCCCCCTTCCCTTCTCCTACTCCCACAAGGAAAGGAGGAGTCCTACTCCCGGTGGGAGTAGGACTCCCCCCTATGGCGCGCCTCTCCCCTTGGCTGGCTGCCTCCCCCTTGCTCCTTTATATACGGGGGCAGGGGGCACCCCAGAGACACAACAATTGATCCTTGAGATCTCTTAGCCGTGTGCGGTGCCCCCCTCCACCATATTACACCTCGATAATACCGTCGCGGAGCTTAGGCGAAGCCCTGCGTCGGTGGAACATTATCATCGTCAGCACGCCGTCGTGCTGACGAAACACTCCCTCAACACTCGG
This sequence comes from Aegilops tauschii subsp. strangulata, assembly GCF_002575655.3. NCBI lineage: Eukaryota > Viridiplantae > Streptophyta > Magnoliopsida > Poales > Poaceae > Aegilops > Aegilops tauschii. The sequence goes on along the minus strand of NC_053041.3, from coordinate 327,626,660 downwards.
CTGGATCGGAGTTCGAGGGACGTCATCGACCTGAACGTGTGTAGAACTCGGAGGTGTCGTACGTTCGGTACTTGATCGGTCGGATCGTGAAGACGTACGACTACATCAACTGCGTTGTGATAACGCTTCCGCTGTCGGTCTACGAGGGTACGTAGACAACACTCTCCCCTCTCGTTGCCATGCATCACCATGATCTTGCGTGTGTGTAGGAATTTTTTTGAAATTACTACGTTCCCCAACACTTCAAGTACTCGGTCCTCTTATTGTCGCTCGTGACGCGGAGGGGGTTCTTGGAATACTCGATCTGGTTGCCGAGGAGGAGGTTGAGGCATATGTTCCCGGTTGCGCCTTTCGTGTTGTTCTTCACGTTGAGCGGCTTCTTCTTGTATTTCCCATCGGAGAGCTTCCTCTTGCTCACGTACTTGACGACTTCGTTGGGCAACGGCTTGAGTGGACTCTCGGAGTGCGTCTCGAGCCGCTTGAGCTTGAGCTTCATGTCGTTGTTGTTGAAGACGATGTGCCTCGGCATCTTGTTCGTCTTGATGTTGGCGTGCTCGCTCTGCCTCGTGTTGGCATTGGAGTTGCCTTTCACGATGATCTTGAAGAGGATTACGGTTGGATTGATGATCTTGCCGCGCTGGCGAAGAGTGTTCGACGTCGGTGTACTTGAGTTGTCAGAGGAGTATCAACTTGAGTGGCTCCATCTTGAGTAGGACGAAGTGGTAGAAGAGCGGTTGACCAACAAGGTGCGAATCTCGTCCATTCTTGCGTTGTTCTCTTGTTTTTGTTCGTCGAGCTTGTTGTCGAAGTAGTCTCTTGTACGTTGCTCGGAGAGGCGTAAGTCGGTGGCGAGATTGTCGATGCGGTCGCTCATTGCTAGTTTCTCTTGATGCAAAGCTCGTTGTGTGCCAAATAGGTGAGTCTTGGTGACGTAGGTGGTCATGTCGTCTTCTTGCTCGAGGAAGAGTGGGTTGGTAGAAGAACTCAGCCTATCCATCATATGGAAGTGGTGGTGACTAGGAAAATGGGAGAACAAAACCAAAGTTACCTTTTTCGAAGATTGTGGCTGTAACAAGTACGATCCCACGTGATGCTATAATAGGAGAATTGGTACCGGGTATTGTTTCTCACACCTACAAGTAAAAGGCTTATGGAGGAGCTCGGTTAGGAAGTGGTACAAATAATTCAAGCAAATGTTAGTCAAGATGTTGACAAAGTTGAGAAGATTCACAAATGGCAAGTAAGACAAATAGATCAAACCCAAAGATAACACTAGGAACACACACACGTAATATAAATGGGATCCGCACAACCAAGGGATGAGCTCTAAGATGTGGAACCATGGAAAATGCTCTTGTTGTACGGATACTAGAGAGACGCAAGCTCGATTGCTCTAATGGGCTAGATACGCTAGTGCACCAATCTAAAAGAGAAACGGGTCGTCTCACTATCCCAATTATGCTTATGCATGTATGAACCAAGATGATGAACTAGGTAAAGTGGCTCAATGCTATTTCTTACAAGCTCTTGCTTCTCTTCTCTTTTTCTTAAAAGCTTTTTTTGTCTTTTTTTACTATGCCACAATGCTTGATATACGAGCCACAATGCGAGGTAACAAGTAGTATATGCACGGGAGAGACATAACACTAATGGTGCACTAAGGCGTGGCCCGGTAATACTCAACAAGCTAGTCTCGATGGGTAAGCTACGCAAAAAGGCTCAAGGCTATCAAGGTAATGGAAAGGGTAGCACAAAGGAGTCGTCGAGGTTACCATCCTTGCTTACGGTTTGAATGAAGATGATGTTCTCGAAGCCGTGTGGAGTTCGAGTCGATGATCGAGTGGCGGTGATGATGACGTCAAATCGCGCCTAAGTAGCTGAAACACCTTAGGACACGAGAGAAACCGTAACCCAAGTCGAACAACCACGAGAAATATTGCGGAAGAACACAAGTGGTGGTGTGGTGTCAAAAGGATGCAAAACATAAAATGGCCGAAAGTCTCTGGATGGTCCGTGCGCACGGGGTAAGTGAGGCCCGTGTGCACGGGGTCCCGTGTGCATGGGGTCCCGATGGCCCGTGTGCACGGGGTCCTCTGTGAGCGGACAAACTGCTCCGGATCCGTGGGTATCTCCAAGTTTAAGGCCAAATTTGAGGGATTGAAAGGTGGGGAAGATGGTAGGGGGTAGATCCACTTGCCAAACTCCAAATTCATGGATCAAATCAACCAAATCTCACAAGATCAACAAATTGCAAGAAAAATTTGGGGGGCTATTTTTGGTGGGGATTTTCAAATTAGGACGAAAAACAACAAAATCAAGCTAGAAAGTGGAGGGTAGGGACTCCAAGATGTGAATCAACCTTGCTCATGATACCAAGATGTTGTAGGGTGAAACCCTAAGATGGATCTTTTCACACTTGGAGGGGGGGAAAGGAGGAACAACAAGAAATCACAAAGAGGAAATCACTCCAACAATACCCAATGACACATCCACTAGAATAGCAACACAAGATCCACAAGTCACAAACACAATCAAAGGAAAGATACAATGGCAAAGTTCTTACCACTCCTAGGAGGTGAGGTCTTAAAGATAGTCTTCTCCTTGTGGAGATCTTGAAATCCACAAGGATTCTTCCCTAAGGGGTCTTGATCCACGAGAGGGAAGGTAGGAGGAGCAAAGCTCACAAATATCTCATCTAATACTTTGCTATCCCTAAACATAACCCTAGGTACGGAATATATAGGCTTGGGGTCGAAGTGGTTGGAGAGGGGCTCGAACAGGTGATCACAGTCGTCCATCCTGGAGAGCCCGTGCGCACGGGGTTAGTGGGGCCCGTGCGCATGGGGGTTCCGTGGGCACGGTACACGCCCGTGCGCACGGGTGCCTCAGCGCCAACTCCCTGGATAGTCCGTGGGCACGGGGTCTCGGGGGCCCGTGCGCACAGGGTCACCTGGGACTTCCTGTCCAGCTGTTGTAGTGCTCTGTCTTGATCCGCATGGCCTTGGGGTGGTCCTTCTTCTCCTTAGTGATGCTCCTGAGCTTCTTGGTGGTGTTCCTCTTTGTACCTAATGAGGCATAGCATATTTTGGTGAGGTAGCAACCAAGTTCCATTTGTATCCATATGCAAGTCAAGTAGGAAGGAGTTCACCTCAGTTTCCAATGCACGTGCTCTAGCTCTTGTCATAGGTCCACGTGGGGCTTGATGTGTTGGTGTAGAGTCCATGGGGATGATGGAAGGATGCTCCGCATCACTAGCTCGACGAACTGAATGGAAAAGAGACACATCAGTTTACCCAGGTTCGGGCCACCTTGCGGTGTAAAACCCTACTCGTGCTTTGTGGTGGATTGGCCTCGAGGGGCCGAGGATGAACTAGTAAAGTGGTGAGCAGCCTCAGGAGGAGAGGTGTTCTTGGGCTCGAGTGAGGCGGTGAGGGAGAGGATGATCTGAATGATCCGTCCTATGGTGGTGGCTAGGTCCTATTTATAGTGGCCTTGGTCCTCTTCCCAAATGAAGGCGGGAAGGGATCCCACAATGCCAAATTTGAAGGGAGAAAACTAGTACATGCTATCGTGACAAAAGTAGTCTTCGCCTGCAAAAGCCTCTGGTCGTGACGCCATGGTGGGCTCAGCGGTGACCTCCGTCCTGCCGTCCTGGCGGTCTTGGTCTTATTGCACCGGAACGGAAACCTTTGGCTGACTCCTCGGGACTCCGCGCCTGCGCTTGCCTCCATAGCAGCAAAGAGCAAACTGGTAAACTGCGCCCGCCGGCGCCCGTGTGGCCTTGGTCGTCATGGCGCACGTCATCTGGACCTCGCGAGGTGAGGCTTGCATAGAAATATCCGCTCCTCGGGAGCTAGCCTGGGGAGACTGCTCCTTGTGGAGGTCTTGGTGTCCTCTGCCTCGCGAGGCTTGGCCCCTCGCGAGGGTCTTGGGTTGCTGATGTTGAAGCTGGGCCGCACCAGCGCATCGATGGAGCCACGCCGTGGGCCGCAGGCAAGCAAGTCTGGGTACCCCCGTTACTAGCACGCCGACAGTAGCCCCCGGGCCCAAGGTGCGCTTGGACTTGGCTTTGAGGCGAAGCCAAAGGGCAAGTGCAAAGCGCCGCCGGCCCTAACCGCATGCGGCCTCGGTCAACTGCCTTGGTCACCGTTCGAACTGACGAGACTCTGCTGCATGCAGAGAAAAACCATCATTGCGCGGGGTCGTGGAGGCCGGCGGTTGGCCTCCCTCCGACTATAAATGAGGAGAGGGGCGGAGCCCCTTCGCTCATCTCCATCTTCTCACCACCCGCACCTTCTTCTTCTTCCTTGTCCCATCATCTTGCTGCAAGTCTCATGGCGCCGACGAGGAAGTTCTCCGCCGCCTAGAAGGGGAAGGCCCCCAAGGAGGGACCCGGCTCGCCACCGCCCAAGAGAGGGCGAGGCCGCCCCCGCAAGCACGCTGCGACCCCTGTGGTGGCTCCTCGGGGGCGCTGGCGCACTCCTTCGGGGGCCGGCGTCGCTTTGGGCCGCTGCGGCGGTGCTTCTTCTCGAGGCAGAAGCCGCCAAGGGCGAGGCAGCCCCTGCGATGAGGGGACGCATGCCATGGTTGCCCGGCCTCCTCGGACGCGCTTCCACTCGGCGGAGGTGCTCCCAGAGTTCATCGAGTGGTCGGAGAGGCCGGCCGGCACCTAGCTCCCACTCTGATACGTCTCCAACGTACCTATAATTTTTTATTGTTCCATGTTGTTATATTATCAATCTTGGATGTTTTATAATCATTTTATAGTCATTTTATATCATTTTTGGTACTAACCTATTGATATAGTGCCAAGTGCCAGTTGCTATTTTCTGCATGTTTTTTACATCGCAGGAAATCAATATCAAATGGAGTCCAAATGCAATGAAACTTCATGGAGAATTTTTATGGACCAGAAGACACCTAATGGGCCAAGGCTGCGCCTGGGGGTGCTCAGAGGAGAGCACTGTTGGGGAACGTAGTATTTCAAAAAATTTCCTATGATCACGCAAGATCTATCTAGGAGAAGCATAGCAACGAGCGGGGAGAGTGTGTCCACGTACCCTCGTAGACCGAAAGCGGAAGCGTTAAGTAACGCGGTTGATGTAGTTGAACGTCTTCGCGATCCAACCGATCAAGTACCGGACACACGGCACCTCCGCGATCTGCACACGTTCAGCTCGGTGACGTCCCTCGAACTCTAGATCCAGCTGAGGCCGAGGGAGAGTTCCGTCAGCACTACGGCATGGTGACGGTGATGATGAAGTTACCGGCGCAGGGCTTCGCCTAAGCACTACGACGATATGACCGAGGTGTAAAACTGTGGAGGGGGGCACCGCACACGGCTAAAGATCAACTTGTGTGTCTATGGGGTGCTCCCTCCCCCGTATATAAAGGAGCGGAGGAGGAGGAGGGGCGGCCACAAGGGGCGCGCCCAAGGGGGGATTCCTACTCCTAGTAGGAGTAGGTTTCCCCCTTTCCTAGTCCAAGTAGGAGAAGAAGGAAGGAGAGGAAGAAGAGAAGGAAACGGAGCCCCCCCCTAGCCCTAGTCCAATTCGGTTTGGGCTAGGGGGTGCGCGCCACACCTTGGCCTGCCTTCTCTCTTCCACCACTAGGCCCATGAGGCCCAATAACTTCCCGGGGAGGTTCCGGTAACCCCCGGTAGTTCGAAACGGCCCGAACCATTCCGGTGTCTGAATGTAGCCTTCCAATATATGAATCTTTATGTCTCGACCATTTCTAGACTCCTCGTCATGTACGTGATCTCATCCGGGACTCCGAACAACCTTCGGTACATCAAATCACATAAACTCATAATACCAATCGTCATCATACGTTAAGCGTGCGGACCCTACGGGTTCGAGAACTATATAGACATGACAGAGACACATCTCTGGTCAATAACCAATAGTGGAACCTGGATGCTCATATTGGTTCCTACATATTCTACGAAGATCTTTATCGGTCAAACCGCATAACAACATACGTTGTTCCCTTTGTCATCGGTATGTTACTTGCCCGAGATTCGATCGTCGGTATCACCATACTTAGTTCAATCTCGTTACCGGCAAGTCTCTTTACTCGTTCTGTAATGCATCATCCCGCAACTAACTCATTAGTCACATTGCTTGCAAGGCTTATTGTGATGTGCATTACCGAGAGGGCCCAGAGATACCTCTCCGACAATCGGAGTGACAAATCCTAATCTCAATCTATGCCAACTCAACAAACACCATCGGAGACACTTGTAGAGCATCTTTATAATCACCCAGTTATGTTGTGACATTTGATAGCATAGTAAGTGTTCCTCCGGTATTCGGGAGTTGCATAATCTCATAGTCAGAGGAACATGTATAAGTCATGATGAAAGCAATAGCAACAAACTAAACGATCATAGTCTAAGCTAACGGATGGGTCTTGTCCATCACATCATTCTCTAATGATGTGATCCCGTTCATCAAATGACCACACATGTCTATGGCTAGGAAACATAACCATCTTTGATAAACAAGCTAGTCAAGTAGAGGCATACTAGGGACACTCTGTTTGTCTATGTATTCACACATGTACTAAGTTTCCGGTTAATACAATTCTAGCATGAATAATAAACATTTATCATGATATAAGGAAATGTAAATAACAACTTTATTATTGCCTCTAGGGCACATTTCCTTCAGTCTCCCACTTGCACTAGAGTCAATAATCTAGATTACATAGTAATGATTCTAACACCCATGGGGTCTTGGTGCTGATCATGTTTTGCTCGTGAGAGAGGCTTAGTCAACGGGTCTACAACATTCAGATCCGTATGTATATTGCAAATCTCTATGTCCCCTTCCGACACTTGATGACGAATGGAATTGAAGCGTCTCTTGATGTGCTTGGTCTTCTTGTGAAATCTGGATTCCTTTGCCAAGGCAATTGCACCAGTATTGTCACAAAAGATTTTCATTGGACCCGATGCACTAGGTATGACACCTAGATCGGATATGAACTCCTTCATCCAGACTCCTTCATTTGCTGCTTCCGAAGCAGCTATGTACTCCGCTTCACACATAGATCCCGCCACGACGTTCTATTTGGGACTGCACCAATTGATAGCTCCGCCATTCAATATAAATATGTATCCGGTTTGAGACTTAGAGTCATCCGGATCAGTGTCAAAGCTTGCATCGACGTAACCATTTACAACGAGCTCTTTGTCACCTCCATAAACGAGAAACATATCCTTAGTCCTTTTCAGGTATTTCAGGATGTTCTTGACCGCTGTCCATTGATCCACTCCTGGATTACTTTGGTACCTCCCTACTATACTTATAGCAAGGCACACATCAGGTCTGGTACACAGCATTGCATGCATGATAGAACCTATGGCTGAGGTATAGGGAATGACTTTCATTTTCTCTCTATCTTCTGAAGTGGTCGGGCATTGAGTCTCACTCAACTTCACACCTTGTAACACAGGCAAAAACCCTTTCTTTGACTGATCCATTTTGAACTTCTTCAAAATCTTATCAAGGTATGTGCTTTGTGAAAGTCCAATTAAGCGTCTTGATCTATCTCTATAGATCTTTGTCGGTGTCAAAACCGGCGGATCTCGGGTAGGGGTCCCGAACTGTGCATCTAAGGAGGATGGTAACAGGAGGCGGGGGACACGATCTTTACCTAGGTTCGGGCCCTCTCGATGGAGGTAATACCCTAATTCCTGCTTGATTGATCTTGATGATATGAGTATTACAAGAGTTGATCTACCACGAGATCGAAGAGGCTAAACCCTAGAAGCTAGCCTATGGTATGATTGTTGTTGTCCTACGGACTAAACCCTCCGGTTTATATAGACACCGGAGGGGGCTAGGGTTACACAGAGTCGGTTACAAGGGAGGAGATCTACATATTCGTATTGCCAAGCTTGCCTTCCACGCCAAGGAAAGTCCCATCCGGACACGGGACGAAGTCTTCAATCTTGTATCTTCGTAGTCCAACAGTCCGGCTAAAGTATATAGTCCGGTTGTCCAAGGACCCCCCTAATCCAGGACTCCCTCAGTAGCCCCTGAACCAGGCTTCAATGACGATGAGTCCGGCGTGCAGATTGTCTTCGGCATTGCAAGGCGGGTTCCTCCTCCGAATATTCCATAGAAGATTTTGAACACAAGGATAGTGTCCGGCTCTGCAAAACAAATTCCACATACCACCGTAGAGAGAATAATATTTCCACAAATCTAATCTGCTGACACATTCGGCAACATGACATCATACCACGGCCCAGTCATTATTCGAACTATTTTTCTCAACCAGCTACTGCACACATTGCGAGGCGGTTTCCTTGGCACGTCTGTCGAAGCAGAGATCGTGTCCCCTTATCACGGGATTCTCATCAATACGGGTGTGGGTAACCCAACCGCGCCATCAATTACGGCGCTTGGGGAATAAGAGGTTTTACTAGGCAAGTGGGGAGGTGCAGAATCCCTGCTGCCTTTATAAGGGGATAAGGACTCCCTTTTGCACCCTACGCTTTCTCCTTCCCGATCCATTCCCCTCCGCTCAAGCTCCAGCGCCCAAGCATTCATCTTCTCTGCCCACAAAGGCCTTCCGAAAATGTCCGGATCCGGAGCAGGAGGCAAATGGGTGGCCTCTACCGTCCGGGAGAAGGATATCAAAAAGCTTCGGGAGGCCGGGTATCTGGCCAAGAAAATCAGCCATCGTCTCCCGACGGCGGGACAGATCGTCCCTACCCCGGAACCCCAGGAGAGGGTTGTATTCCTCCCTCACTTTGTCCGCGGGCTAGAGTTTCCCCTCCACCCGTTCGTTCGCGGCATCATGTATTATTATGGGATCGATCTGCACGATATGTCCCCTAATTCCTTCCTCAACATCTCGACATTCATTGTCGTGTGTGAGGCCTTTCTCTGCATCTCGCCACATTTTGGCTTATGGCTAAAGATTTTTAATGTGAAGCCCAAGGTAGTGGGCGGCGAGCACGCCGAGTGCGGGGGCGCTATGGTGAGCAAGATGCCCAACGTTATATGGCCAACAGGCACCTTTAACGATTCCGTCAAGGAGTGGCAACAACAGTGGTTTTACATCACCGAGCCGCGTAGCACAGAATGGGCCGCTACTCCCGAGTTTCGATCCGGTGCCCCCCTGCGGCTCACATCCTGGGTCAAGAAGGGCCTGAACTGGTCCTCGTCCGACGAATTGTCGATGCTCCAGATGCGTGTTAGAGATATGGGAGACAAGAACATTGAACTTGTCAATGTGGTCCAGGTGATGTTAGTTCGTCGGATCCTGCCTTGTCAACACCGGACTTGCAATCTATGGGAATTCAATCCGGCCAAGCACCAAACCTTGCGGGAGATTTTCGGCTCCTCGCACAAGGATATCTGGAAGGTGCTTTTCAAGTCCAGCAAATCATGGCCGGACTCCGCCGAAGACCGTGGGTACCAACTGTCCCGCCCTGCAAGTTCGGTGAGTAATCGTACTTTTTGCTCATATAACCCAAGGGAAGCGCCTAATGTGCTTTCCATAATTCTCCTAGGGCTAGACGAAGAAGGCGGAGCGGATCCATTGTCCGACCCCGCTGCCCGAAGAACCGGCCGTCCCACTTCTGACGAAGATGCTGGTCCCGGCGCCTTACAAGGTGCCGAAGAAGACGGCCGAGAAGGAGGCCAAAAAGACCCGGGGCGGCCTTCGTCACCGCGGCACCTCGGACACAATATCCAAAGGCTCTGATGCCCGTTCCGCCTCCGAAGAGGATGAGGAGGAGGAGGAAGATGAATCCCCTGCAGGGGAAAGAAAGAAAAGGATGGCCTCCACACACTTGGAGGTCGAGTCGCCCAAAAGGGGAAAAGCTCCTCTCCCGGAGGAGTCCGCTGCCGCCAACGACAGCGGCCCGGCGTGGGACCCCAGGGCCTAGCCCCTGGTGAACCCGTGACTATATACAGTCCGAACATGCTTATGCGTCCAGACTCATCATGACGTAAATATTTTAACCTGAGCCATATGTTTTGTAGTCCGGCGAGGTCCCGTACCGAACAATCCTCATCAGAGGATTCGCTGAGCTCGGATGCTATGGAAAGCGGGACGCCCCCGAAGGCCCCTTCCTTCGAATAGGTGAATACCACCGAGGCTTCGTCCCAGAGGGACCCCAGCCCAGGAGGAGAGGGAAAGACCGTGAAGGCGGCGCCTGGAGGTCAAACTTCAGGGGCTGAACACATGGGGGAGCAGATTCCCATGGGAGCTGACGGCGGGGGCCATCTTGAATTCGGCTCCCAGCCGGATGCAGTTCCGGAGACCAATACGGCTCCAGAATCAAGCAGGCAGCCTCTCTCAGCTGGAGGGGGTATACCGACAACCTATGTCCAACCAGAGGCATCGGATGCTTTGTTGGTGGCGCTGAAGGGCGCCTCCATCGTCGATGAACACTGTGCCCTTATGGGTGCGGTGATTGAGAAGATTCAGTCTGCTGAGAGTGGACTGAATGGAGCTTGTATCAGCCTTATAAAAGGTTTTGAGGTATGTTTTTCGAAGAGTGTCATAGTATGGATAGTAGCCCCTGATACACTGTTCGGTTAAAAAAGAAACCGGACAGAGGATCAAATTTATGTTCGCAGGAAGACTCATTGAATGACATCTATTTCTCTTCTGTTATAAGCAGGCGTCTATAGCGGCTGCTGCCTCCCATACTGCGGAGGTCTCCAGACTGAAGCAAAGTCTGGAGCGGGCCAAAGAAGAACTTGGCCAGTTGAAAATGCAGTTGGGAGATAAATAGGGTTTGCACAAGTCTTGTTCGCGTTTAGTGCGATCAAATTTTCAGTATTATAGAATATGTTCCCTGATTTTCTCTAGGGATGATGACCGAAGTCGAGGCTCTTAAGAAGGTTGTGGCCAAGGCCGAGGAAAAGGCAGCCGCAGAGCAGGCCCTTTGTGAGAAGTACGAGGCCAGGGTAATTAAAGCTGAGCAGGAGCTGCAACAGGCCGTGAAGAAATGCGAGACCTTGGAGCCGAGTTTAACGGAGAAGGAATCCGAACTCACCAAGGCGCATCAGGCCGCGAGCGATGCCCGGGGTGAAACCCAAAGCGCCCTGCAGGGGATCCAAGAGACGAGGAAGATCGCGGCGGGTAAGGCTTTCTCCTTGTAAAGCAAGTTTTTGAGGAGAAAATTATGTTTCTGATTTTGAATTCGAATTTCTCCAGGGGTGTTTGCGGAGCTACCCCGCAGCATAGCGGATGCCGCCCAATTCTACCGTGCCGAAGAAAGGAACACTACGGATAAGCTCTTCTGGTCGCAGTATTTGGCACCGAATTATCCGGTGCCTTTTGCCGATCAACTGAAACAGCTGATTGAACTGCATAAGGCGGCGGAACTGGCCATGAAGGATTTGATTATCCGGCTATGTCCCGCCGAGCCGATTCCAAGCAGCTACTTCGGGCTCGTGAAGCGGCTTGTAAGCGCTTGCCCCCGACTTGATGTCATCAAGCGGTCGGTCTGCATAGAGGGTGCGCGAATGGCCTTTGCCCGCGCAAAGGTGCACTGGGGGAAGATGGATGCGGAGAAGCTAATGACCGAAGGGCCGCCATAGGGGAAGGAGCACCGCAAGCCCGAATTATATTATGAAAATGTCCTTAAAGGATCCTACCTTGCAGCGGAGCTATGTACCAAGGACATTATATTTCCATGAATGCAAATCATGTCGTCCTTTGTAAATGTCTGAACAGGGTCATTTATACTATTTATTTCCTGTTATATAAAAGTTTACCCTCCTGTGCGGCCGTATTATATGTTAAACCTGAGAGTTGGCCAGTCGTTGGCTTCTGCCCCCACGTAAGAAGTACGGGGGTGTTCGGGATAAACCTGAGCGCTCTTTATCCCAGTGTTGGGTCCTTCGAAGGAGGTGCTTAGCACAACGAACCAGGCAATCGGACTATAGGGCTTTATCACTCTCACTTAGCCATAGGAGCTTTAGTAAGGTAGGCGCAGCCCCTGGTGTTCGGAATACCGTACTAGGGGCTCTATAAGCACCGGAGAAAAAACCGATCCATCGCACGCTGCATTTGTTATGGCATTATGCGGGAGAAATCCTTAAAGATTTTATGACCTCTCGAATAGCTGACCAGCTCTCGCCGTATCATGACAGTCAGTTTTCGGCTTTCTCTATTGAGGTGCTCGTCCGGAAGAACCGGGACACAATCGCAGTAGTTCTCCCAGTGCTACCTTAGTCGATATAGCGGAACGTAAGGTACCAAAACATGGGAGCCGGGCAAACCCAACTATTGACCCAAGACATGATTCGGAGCTGATGCATATAATGCTATAAGTTCGGGGTGCCGAACTTCCCCGAAGGTGTTCGGACTTTACTGCCGTGTTGTGGGTAAAACGAAGCCCCTGGCACGTTTAAAGGCATATCGCGGTGTATGGATGCCACTCGACGAAAGAGCTTTAATAGGAAATGACAGTAGGAAAGCGTCATACAAATCCACATATTTTATTTGAATAGTACGTCGATGCGTATAAGACAGGTAATAATGGAAAAGAAATATGACTGTGGTACCTGCTGAGACCAGGGAAGACGAAGCTGCGTGCGGATCCGGAGTATAGTCGGATGGTCATCGCGGGGGACATCTAAGGATTTCCTTGTGCGTTCGGGTTGCCTCCATATTGCCCGTCCTGGTCGACGCAAAGGTGTGCCTGCAGATGAAATGTTAGACATGTTTGTGTGCCGGAGAGCGGTTGAGCCGCTGTATGCGGCCTATCTTGGCCTGCGCCAAAGTGTTTAATTGAGCTCTGGATGAGCCGGGCTATGCTGCCACGAAGTAGTTCGAAGTCCTTTGGCGGTATCCGGGAGCCTGGCCGTCGACTCAAGGTTCAGCTGCAAGGTGCTGCTCATTGCTTCTGCTGTTAAGCAGCGGTGTACTTGTTGCTGCCGGAGGAAAGGTCGGCCTTGCTCTTAACCATGATGCGCCGCGCGGACCGGGCATCTTGAGCTTACGGTAGGCGTAGTGTGGTACCCCGTTAAATCGAACGAACGTGGTTCGTCCGAGCAGTGCCTGATAATCACTGCGGAAGGGGACGATTTCGAAGGTTACCTCTTCGGTGCGATAATTGTCTGGTGATCCGAAGACTACCTCAAGGGCAATGGAGCCTGTACAACTGGCTTCCACACCTGGTATAATGCCTTTGAAAGTGGCTGTAGTGGGTTTGATCATCGAATGATCGATGCCCATCTTGCGCACTGTGTCCTGATAAAGCAGGTTTAGGCAGCTGCCTCCGTCCATAAGGACTCGTGTGAGGCAGAACCCATTAATTATTGGGTCAAGGACTAGTGCGACTGGATTGCCCTGATTGGCGTTGACCGGACGATCTGCATGGTTGAAGGTGACCGGCCCTAGTTTATATTGTGGGACGGCTGGTTCTGTTAGGTCGGCATCCCTAGGGGTGCGTGTCGGGTCCGGTTTGGGAATCTAGGTGGTGTTTACCACGTTCATCGTTTGAATTTGCAGGGGAAATTTCTTTTGCCCTCCTATGTTCGGTGATCTGGGCTCTTCGTCGCCATCATGGCTTTGAGACCCCCCCCTTTATTGTTTTTGGCGCCTGCCCTGCCGGCTTGTTTGAAGACCCAGCATTCTCTGTTAGTATGGGTGGCTGGGGTCCCTGGGGTGCCATGAATTTGGCATTGACGATCGAGTATGCGGTCCAGACTGGACGGACCCGAATTGTTATTTTTGAGGGGCCCTTTCTGCTGACCGGACATTGAGCCACTAAACCCGCATTAACTGTCGTATCTTCGGCATTTTCACCATGTTTGTGGCGCTTGTGTTTGTTGCGTCGTGGTTTTCCGTTGCTATCCCTGGCCTCTGATGAGCCAGGTTTGCTTGTTGTGTTGTTACTACGAGCCAACCAGCTATCTTCGCCCGCACAAAAGCGGGTCATAAGTGTTGTGAGGGCTGCCATGGATTTTGGCTTCTCTTGACCGAGGTGCCGGGCGAGCCACTCGTCATGGATGTTATGCTTAAATGCCGCTAAGGCCTCTGCATCCGGACAGTAAAAAATTTGGTTCTTCTTAGTTAGGAACCGGGTCCAGAATTTCCTGGCCGATTCCCCCGGCTGCTGAGTTATATGACTTAAATCGTCAGCATCCGGCGGTCGCACATAAGTGCCCTGGAAATTGTCTAGGAATGCATCTGCCAGGCTCTCCCAACTTCCGATGGAGTTTGCCGGCAAGCTATTCAGCCAATGCCGAGCCGGCCCTTTGAGTTTTAGCGGGAGGTACTTGATGGCGTGTAGATCGTCCCCGCGGGCCATGTGAATGTGGAGGGAGAAATCTTCTATCCATACCGCGAGGTCTGTAGTACCATCATATGATTCAATGTTCACGGGTTTAAACCCTTCTGGGAATTCATGATCCATTACTTCATCGGTGAAGCATAGGGGGTGTGCGGCGCCTCTGTGTCGGGCTATGTCACGACGCAGTTCATACGAGTCTTGTCTGCTGTATTTGGCCCAGCCAGACTTTCTTTTAGTGTATCCGGCGTGACGATCACCGTCACGCGTTGGGGCGCGACCCCGTGATCCATAAATCGATCTTGTATGCCCTGCTTTGTTTTTCAATACGTCTCGCAGGTCCCGCGTGTTGCCCCGGGCCTTGGTGTTTTTGTTTGCCTGGCGACGGGGTGCTGGTTAGACTTTGAGCTGATATGCCCCTCTGTCTCGGCCACGAGGTGGTCGATCAGCCGCATCATATGCGGGTAATGTAGGTTTTAATGCTTCCTCCTCAAGTTGGGGTAGCAACTTGTGTTTTGGGTAACTCTTGGTTGGGCGTTCGAGTTCGTATTCCTCGGCTGCCAGGACTTCAGTCCATCTATCCGCTAACAGATCTTGATCAGCTTGAAGCTGTTGTTGCTTTTTCTTCAGGCTGTTTGCTGTGGCTACAAGCCGGCGCTTGAAGCGCTCCTGCTCGATGGGATCCTCAGGCACGATAAATTCTTCGTCGCCGAGGCTCACCTCGTCTTCGGAGAGAGGCATGTAATTGTCATCCTCTGATTCTCCGTCTGCTGCCTGTCCCGAAGGACTAGCTTGTTCATCCTCCCGTTCGAATTCTGGCTGGAGGGGATTATCGTCGTCTTTGGCACTATCCGGAGCGTTATTGTCTCTTGTGTCGGTATCGCTGCTTTTGCTATGGCGGGACTTAGAGCGGCGCCACTGACGTCGGTGCTTGGATTGCTTCTTGGAGGGATTATCCTCCGCTGTCTTATCGCCATCGCCTTCTTTGGGAGTGTCCACCATATATATGTCATACGACGAGGTGGCAGTCCAGCGTCCTGTGGGCGGTGGTTCTTGTTCGTCTCCTGCATCGTTGTCCATACCGTCGATGTCTTCGAAGCCAAAGTCGAGAATGTCGGTTAAATCATCGACAGTGGCTACTAAGTGGGTGGTGGGTGGGGAGCGAATTTCTTCGTCGTCTGCATCCCATTCAAGCTGGACATAGTTCGGCCAAGGGTCTCCTGACAGGCAGAGAGACCTCAACGAGTTTAGCACGTCGCCAAAGGGCGAGTGCTGAAAGATATCCGCGGAGGTAAACTCCATGATCAGGGCCCAATCGGATTCGATAGGCACGGACGCAGGCGGCTCGGAGCCCATGGCCGGGGACGAATCCAATGGTTCGGCAACACGGGTCTCGTAGGAGGTGAAGTCAGTATTCGGCTCTACCGCCACTGAGTGTGCGGCCTCCATGGCGGGGTCCATCCACCCGTCCTCAGATGGCGCGATTTGTTCCGGATTGAGGGCCGGAGCGGTTGCAGGTGTGATCTCCCGAACACTGTCCGACGGCAGAGTTAAGTCATGCTAGTCGTGATTGTGCGGCGCACCTGGCATGGGCTCGAATCCGTCAAAGATCAAGTCTTCGTGGATGTCGGCAGTATAGTTCAAGTTTCCAAACCTGACCTGATGGCCAGGGGCGTAGCTCTCGATCTGCTCCAGATGGCCAAGCGAGTTGGCCCGCAGTACGAAGCCGCCAAATACGAAGATCTGTCCGGGGAGGAAAACCTCACCCTGGATCGCATCGTTGCCGATGATCGAAGGAGCCATCAAGCCTTACGGTGACGGCAAAGTGGAACTCTCAATGAAAGCACCAATGTCGGTGTCAAAATCGGCGGATCTCGGGTAGGGGGTCCCGAACTGTGCGTCTAAGGCGGATGGTAACAGGAGGCGGGGGACACGATGTTTACCCAGGTTCGGGCCCTCTCGATGGAGGTAATACCCTACTTCCTGCTTGATTGATCTTGATGATATGAGTATACAAGAGTTGATCTACCACGAGATCGAAGAGGCTAAACCCTAGAAGCTAGCCTATGGTATGATTGTTGTTGTCCTACGGACTAAACCCTCCGGTTTATATAGACACTGGAGGGGGCTAGGGTTACACGGAGTCGGTTACAAGGGAGGAGATCTACATATTCGTATTGCCAAGCTTGCCTTCCACGCCAAGGAAAGTCCCATCCGGACACGGGACGAAGTCTTCAATCTTGTATCTTCATAGTCCAACAGTCCGGCTAAAGTATATAGTCCGGCTGTCCGAGGACCCCCTAATCCAGGACTCCCTCAATCTTGATGCCCAATATGTAAGCAGCTTCACTGAGGTCTTTCATAGAAAAACTCTTATTCAAGTATCCTTTTATGCTATACAGAAATTCTATATCATTTCTAATCAGCAATATGTCATCCACATATAATATTAGAAATGCTACAGAGCTCCCACTTACTTTCTTGTAAATACAGGCTTCTCCAAAATTTTGTATAAAACCATATGCTTTGATCACACTATTAAAACGTTTATTCCAACTCCGAGAGGCTTGCACCAGTCCATAAATGGATCGCTGGAGCTTGCACACTTTGTTAGCACCCTTTGGATCGACAAAACCTTCTGGTTGCATCATATACAACTCTTCTTCTAGAAATCCATTCAGGAATGCAGTTTTGACATCCATTTGCCAAATTTCATAATCATAAAATGCGGCAATTGCTAACATGATTCGGATAGACTTAAGCATCGCTACGGGTGAGAAAGTCTCATCGTAGTCAACTCCTTGAACTTCTCAAAAACCTTTCGCAACAAGTCGAGCTTTGTAGACAGTAATATTACTGTCAGCGTCAGTCTTCTTCTTGAAGATTCATTTATTCTCTATGGCTTGCCGATCATCGGGCAAGTCAACCAAAGTCCACACTTTGTTCTCATACATGGATCCCATCTGAGATTTCATGGCCTCAAGCCATTTCACGGAATCTGGGCTCATCATCGCTTCCTCATAGTTTGTAGGTTCGTCATGGTCAAGTAACATGATGTCCAGAATAGGATTACCGTACCACTCTGGTGCGGATCTTACTCAGGTTGACCTACGAGGTTTGGTAGTAACTTGATCAGAAGCTTCATGATCATCATCATTAGCTTCCTCACTAATTGGTGTAGGAATCATTGGAACTGATTTCTATGATGAACTACTTTCCAATGAGGGAGCAGGTACAATTACCTCATCAAGTTCTACTTTCCTCCCACTCACTTCTTTCGAGAGAAACTCCTTCTCTAGAAAGGATCCATTCTTAGCAACAAAATTTTTGCCTTCGGATCTGTGATAGAAGGTGTACCCAACAGTCTCCTTTGGGTATCCTATGAAGACACATTTCTCCGATTTCGGTTCGAGCTTATCAGGTTGAAGCTTTTTCACATAAGCATCACATCCCCAAACTTTAAGAAACGACAACTTCGGTTTCTTGCCAAACCACAGTTCATAAGGTGTCATCTCAACGGATTTAGATGGTGCCCTATTTAACGTGAATGCAGCCGTCTCTAAAGCATAACCCCAAAATGATAGCGGTAAATCAGTAAGAGACATCATAAATCGCACCATATCTAATAAAGTGCGGTTACGACATTCGGACACACCATTACGCTGTGGTGTTCCGGGTGGCGTGAGTTGCGAAACTATTCCGCATTGTTTCAAATGAAGACCAAACTCGTAACTCAGATATTCACCTCCATGATCAGATCGTAGAAACTTTATTTTCTTGTTACAATGATTTTCCACTTCACTCTGAAATTCTTTGAACTTTTCAAATGTTTCAGACTTATGTTTCATCAAGTAGATATACCCATATCTGCTCAAATCATCTGTGAAGGTCAGAAAATAATGATACCCGCCGTGAGCCTCAACACTCATTGGACCTCGCACATCAGTATGTATTATTTCCAACAAGTCTGTAGCTCGCTCCATTGTTCCGGAGAACGGAGTCTTAGTCATCTTGCCCATGAGGCATGGTTCGCAAGCATCAAGTGATTCATAATCAAGTGATTCCAAAAGCCCATCAGCATGGAGTTTCTTCATGCGCTTTACACCAATATGACCTAAATGGCAGTGCCACAAATAAGTTGCACTATCATTATTAAAATTATATCTTTTGGCTTCAACACTATGAATATGTGTATCACTACTATCGAGATTCAATAAAAATAGACCACTCATCAAGGGTGCATGACCATAAAAGATATTACTCATATAAATAGAACAACCATTATTCTCTCATTTAAATGAATAATCGTCTCGCATCAAATAACAATTATTTAGGTCTAAAACTAATCCCGAAGGTGGATGTAGAGGTAGCGTGCCGACGGTGATCACATCGACTTTGGAACCATTTCCCACGCGCATCGTCACCTCGTCCTTAGCCAATCTTCGCTTAATCCGTAGCCCCTATTTCGAGTTGCAAATATGAACAACAAAACCAGTATCAAATACCCAGGCACTACTGCGAGCATTAGCAAGGTACACATCAATAACATGTATATCAAATATACCTTTCACTTTGCCATCCTTCTTATCCGCCAAATACTTGGGGCAATTCCGCTTCCAGTGACCAGTCCCTTTGCAGTAGAAGCACTCAGTCTCAGGCTTAGGTCCAGACATGGGTTTCTTCACTTCAGCAGCAACTTGCTTGTCGTTCTTCTTGAAGTTCCCCTTCTTCCCTTTACCCTTTTTCTTGAAACTAGTGGTCTTGTTGCCCATCAACACTTGATGCTCCTTCTTGATTTCTACCTCCGCAGCCTTTAGCATTGCGAAGAGCTCGGAATTGTCTTATCCATCCCTTGCATATTATAGTTCATCATGAAGCTTTTGTAGCTTGGTGGCAGTGATTGAAGAACTCTGTCAATGACACTATCAATCGGAAGATTAACTCCCATTTGAGTCAAGTGATTATGATACCCGGACATTTTGAGTATATGTTCACTGACAGAACTATTCTCCTCCATTTTGCAGCTCTAGAACTTATTGGAGACTTCATATCTCTCAATCCGGGCATTTGCTTGAAATATTAACTTCAACTCCTGGAACATCTCATATGCTCCATGACGTTCAAAACGTCGTTGAAGTCCCGGTTCTAAGCCGTAAAGCATGGCACACTGAACTATCAAGTAGTCATCAGCTTTGCTCTACCAGGCGTTCACAACGTCCGGCGTAGCTCCTGCAGCGGGTCCTTCACCTAGTGGTGCTTTCAGGACGTAATTCTTCTGTGCAGCAATGAGGATAATCCTCAAGTTATGGACCCAGTCAACTTATCTTTCTCTAGGAACGCATTAAAATTCAATGGAACAGTAGCACGGGTCATTTATCTACAACAACATAGACATGCAAAATACTATCAGGTACTAAGTTCATGATAAATTAAAGTTTAATTAATCATATTACTTAAGAACTCCCACTTAGATAGACATCCCTCTAATCATCTAAGTGATCACGTGATCCATATCAACTAAACCATGTCCGATCATCACGTGAGATGGAGTAGTTTTCAATGGTGAACATCACTATGTTGATCATATCTACTATATGATTCACGCTCGACCTTTCGGTCTCAGTGTTCCGAGGCCATATCTGCATATGCTAGGCTCGTCAAGTTTAACCCGAGTATTCTGCGTGTGCAAAACTGGCTTGCACGCATTGTACGTAAACGTAGAGCTTATCACACCCGATCATCACGTGGTGTCTCGGCACAACAAACTGTCGTGACGGTGCATACTCAGGGAGAACACTTGCACCTTGAAATTTAGTGAGAGATCATCTTATAATGCTACCGCTGTACTAAGCAAAATAAGATGCATAAAGGATAAACATCACATGCAATCAATATAAGTGATATGATATGGCCATCATCATCTTGTGCCTTTGATCTCCATCTCTAAAGCACTGTCATGATCACCATCGTCACCGGCTTGACACCTTGATCTCCATCGAAGCATCGTTGTCGTCTCGCCAACTATTGCTTCTATGACTATCGCTACCACTTAGTGATAAAGTAAAGCAATTACATGGCGATTGCATTTCATACAATAAAGCGACAACCATATGGCTCGTGCCAGTTGCTGATAACTGTTACAAAACATGATCATCTCATACAACAATTTATATATCATCACGTCTTGACCATATCACATCACAGCAAGCCCTGCAAAAATAAGTTAGATGTCCTCTACTTTGTTGTTGCAAGTTTTACGTGTCTGCTACGGGCTTAGCAGGAACCGTTCTTACCTACGCATCAAAACCACAACGATTTTTCGTCAGGTGTGCTGTTTTAACCTTCAACAAGGACCGGGCGTAGTCATACTCGATTCAACTAAAGTTGGAGAAACAGACACCCACTAGCCACCTGTGTGCAAAGCACGGCGGTAGAACCAGTCTCATGAATGCGGTCATGTAATGTCGGTCTGGGCCGCTTCATCCAACAATACCGCCAAATCAAAGTATGACATGCTGGTAAGCACTGCGATTTGTCAAAATATGAAGCTAAAAATCACTAGCAGTATCTAATTTTTGCAACTAAAATCCAGTAATTAAGCATAGATTTCATTCATAGATTAAGCAATCGTTCTTAATTTATACAAACAGTTCAACTCGACAGCTGAACCGACCAAACTTTTCCCCAATTGTTGCCAACCACGTAGTGAAATAGCTAGTTCAACTATATATACTACGGCCGCTCTCTACGCAACGACGTAACTGTTGGCCGGCTTGTAGGCGACCATTTCCTGCGTGTTCAACTGCTCTATGCGTGTGGTTGCTTGCGGTTCAGGCGACCGCGGCGCGCTCTGCTCGCATCCCACCGCGCGCGCTCTGCTCTCGCGTCCCTCCAGGTGCTCTGCCCTCATCCCTCCACGCGCGCTGCCAGTGTTTGGGGTCGGCGGACAATCACGCACGTTCGTGTGCAAGCGGTTGCGCCGGGCGCGGCGTGACGATGCAGTTACCCGCTGCAAAAACTGCCATGGGGACGCGCCGAGAATCCATGCCGCCCGGCCCCCTTTTATTCCTGCGGCCATTTACCTTCATCTCTCGTCTCACACGACACAATAAGCACACCCACGAGGACACATACAGAGAGGACATCCAGCGGTTCCAATGGCGCTCCCCGTGGCTCCAATGGCGCTCCCAGCGGCCGACGACGACAACGGCGGGCAGTTCACCACGCATCACGTAGTGGACACCCACGTGAGGGGGAAGGCCCTCTCGGTGGTGTACACGAACAATCCGGTCTCGGTGGAGAGCTCCATCCAAACTATGGAGCAGTTCCTTGCCGAGGACAAGTACCGAGTGGTCGGCTTCGACCTCGAGTACACTATCGGTCGTGCCAGGCACGATCAGAAGGTTGCCGTCGCCCAGTTGTGCATGCGACATGACGTCCTCGTCTACCACTACCACCTTGCCACAAGGCCTTGCGAGCGTTTCTCCAAGTTTATCAACAGCTCCGACTACAGTTTCACTACGGTGGACACCACCAACGATCTAAAAGCGCTCAAGGTTTCAGACTTGAAATACCCGAATCTTGTCAACATCCAGCACCACTACAAGGTCTGGGGCAGCGACAAAAACAAACTGAACTCCCTGGTTGACCTCGCCTCGGCCATCATCGACCCCTACTACGCGAAGATGAAGGAAGAGAGCAATAAGGACAAGAACGCCTGGCAGAGTGTGTGACATGAGAGACTAGATGAACAACATGTCAAGTACGCAGCCATGGACGCGTACATAAGCTACGAGATGTACAGGCGGATCGTTGGCATGAGGAACTGTCTTCTTCCTGCCCTAGACGAGGGATCGAGCCACATAGCAGTGGCAGGAGCGTCACAAGAAGTAGATGACTAGACAATCGTTTCTCCTACTTTAGAATGCATGCAATTGTTTATTGAGGTGTGTGCGAATGATCTGTATAGTCACTTATGTAATTGGATGTTATTCTACTGTAGACAGAGCAATTCACACGGCTTATTAGCAGCAATCGTTTGTGTTATTATTGGTCTTCGCACACATTTCTGATTACGGACATGTTTGTCGCGTATCGCACACACCTTGATCTGGCTGACCATTTCTTTTGTGTTGCCTAATCACAAACAGTTCATCCGAGTGAACAATATGCTCTATATCGCACACGCCTTCATCAGGCTGCCCGTTTCTTTTGTTCCGCCTCATTGCAAACAGTTCATTGAGCTGAACCGTATGCCCTGCATTGCACACGCAACTAAAATCTGAACCGTGTTTGATAGCTCCGCCATCGCAAACGTTTTGCACCTTTTTGACGGTTCTTTTATAGCACCGTTTGCGATTATGGCATCGCACACGGTTTCATCAAAGGTTCTCTGATCGTAGTGCCGCATTTGGTCCATCCTGCAGTAGTGCAGGGCACACTATCGAGCGCCAAGTACAACGACTCGCGACCAAACTCAACGTCAACAAGCAACCCATGATATTCAACATTGGAGATCTTGTGTGGCTACACCTTCGCAAGGACCGCTTCCCCAACGAACGCAAGTCCAAACTTCTACCACGAGCCGATGGACCCTTCAAGGTGCTAGCACGCTACAACAACAACGCTTACAAGATCGACCTCCCACGCGACAAGTACAACGTGAGCGACATCTTCAACGTCAAGGATCTTTCGCCCTACCATGGTGATGAAGATTTCGATCCGAGGTCGGATCTTTCCCAAGGGAGGGGAGATGATGCGGAGCATCCCACGATCATCCCCATGAACGCACCTACACCTCCCACGACACCACTTGGGCCTATGACAAGAGCCCGAGCGAAGGCTATC
This sequence comes from Aegilops tauschii subsp. strangulata, assembly GCF_002575655.3. Taxonomy (NCBI): domain Eukaryota; kingdom Viridiplantae; phylum Streptophyta; class Magnoliopsida; order Poales; family Poaceae; genus Aegilops; species Aegilops tauschii. The sequence goes on along the minus strand of NC_053041.3, from coordinate 327,603,538 downwards.
GAAGATAAGGTGAACTCGCTCATTTCCGAACTACCACTTTCGACACATGAGACATGGCTACTACCTCAAACGGAAACACTATGTGTGCTCAGGTACTTGGAGGAAAGCCACAGAACATCTACATCCAATGGGCAAGACGGTGAGGACACCAAGTGCAAAGGACAAGAAGAAGGCTGCCACGGAAGCTACAGCCACCGGACGACCGGCCCAGACAGGACGTCCGGCCCCTGAAGGTTACGCCAGCCCAAGGAAATCAGGCCAACGAAAGCTACAGCGGACGGACGTCCGATATCTCCCAGGCCTCGGACGACCGAACCCCTCCGGACGACCGTCGCCACGCCAACAGAATGTAATCTACGGAAATCCGAGGATCTCCGGACGTCCAGGCACATCCTTCACAGAACCAAATTTACAGAAGTCCGAAGATCTACGGACGTCCGGACCTCCGCGAGCCTCCGGACGACTGACTCCTTACGGACGTCCGACCCCTAGTTGTGTCCAGTTACGGGCTGAGGCCCATGTACCCCTTCACTTCGCCCCCCATTTGCACTAAGACTATAAATAGACCTCCTCCTCCTAGTTATGGTTAGCATTGGTTTAGCTCATATGTGAGATAGAGCTTTGCTCATCCATATGGATCTACTCCTTGAGAGTGACTGCGGCCCCTCTTCAGAGAAGATCCACGTTGGATTCAAGACCCCCTCTTGGGTGGCCCCCTCAAGACCTCCTCACGGAGAAGAACCGGTTACCCTATGTATCGTCCCTTGTTGGTTTTGGACGGTGTGATCTCTATGTGTATACGAATCTAGCATATGTGTGACTATATCTTGTTGGTTTGAGAGATCCTCTTATGTTTTCCCTCGTGTTTTCCCTCGTGTTCTTCGTATTCTTAGTTGGGATCCGCTCCTTTCATGGAAGATCGGCCGTTTAGGGTTCCACCCTACATCAGAAGGCAAAGGCAGAAAAGGCTTCTAAGATTCCAGATCCATCAGCTGCAAATCTCAAGACCAAGCAGAATCAGCTCAGCTATCTGCTTGAAGCCACAGTAAAGATTGAGAAAGGACTAACTACCCTGACTCGAAACCAAGAGAGTCTTGAGAGAATCATTGAAACAAAGTTCTATGATCTAGACTTGAAGGTCACAGAGATTCAGACTGCAATTGAGCAACTTCAAGAAGAAGCAGAGGAGAGGAGAGGAAGATCTACCACAGATGCTTATCAGAGGGTGCCTAGAGCACAAAGGTCTACAGTTGTGCCAGTCAGTGACACAAGGGCCACAACTTCTGCACCTGCAGCCACAGCCTCAGTTGCCCCTTCAGTGGCAACCCCTCCAGTTCCTCAGACATCACTGAAGTCTTTGCCATCTTCCCACTCCGGAGCTCCCGGAGATCGTGCTTAGAGTGTCGTATAGCACTATGCATTTTCAAGCTTTTTGGTAACTTGTTGTCAAAGGGGGAGAAAGTGTATAGATCATAGGCTTCGAGTGTGTGTGTGTGTGTGTGTGTGTTTTGCTTCTTATTTGTCTCTCTTGCTACTTATTTGCTCGTGTGTTTGCTACATATTTGTGCTTGTGTGTGAGATACTCTTATGATCATGTGGTTGATCATATTATGCTTTAATGAATGTGCTTGAATGATGCTATCCTATCATTTGTATATGATTAATCATATTTGTCTTGGTGATGAGCGCATGCTATTTATATTCTATCATTTTAAGCACTCCACCAAGATGTATGTAACATGAAAGAGTAACTCATGATCCTAACCGATTGTGCATTTGCATTCAAAAGCAAATCATAAATAATGCATGAATTTAGGGGAAGCTCTTGCTTATCACATACTTCTCAAAGCGACGATATATTTCATTCTTACTATCATTTGTCGAAACTTTGATCTATACATTGTCATCAATTACCAAAAAGGGGGAGATTGAAAGTGCAACTAATACCTGGGTGGTTTTGGTAATTCATAATAAGATATAGCTCATTGAACTAATATCTTTTCAAATTGATTATTTCAGAAAGTTCAGTGATTGGCATGGCATGGACTAGAGATGTGGACCCCTCAAAATGCTAAGGACAAATATTGGCAAAAACTTAAGACTCTTCATTTATATTTTAGTGATCCAAAATCACATTGAGTCCATAGGAAAAGCCAATACTATTAAAAGGGGATGAGGTGTTGCTTAATGGTCTACTTGCTCAAAATGCTTAGTGATATGTTCCAAAGCCCTCAACCATCTTCTCAAATCCAAATATGTCCTAAACCTAAAGTCAAACTCGGCCCCACCGATTTGATTCATCCGGCGCCACCGAGTTCACTTGACATAGCCATAGCCAGAAACCCTAATCAGTTCGGTCTCACCGATATATAGGGATCTCGGTCTCACCGAGATGGGATTGCAAACTCTCTGCTTCCCTTCGTAACGTATCGGTCTCACCGAAATGAGCGATCGACCCCACCGAGTTCGCAGTGTAAACTCTCCATTTCCCTTTCATAATGTATCGGTATCACCGAAAGGAGCGATCCACATAGTTTGCCTGACCAACTCTCTGCTTATCTATTACTGAAATCGGTCTCACCGAGTTCTCGTAATCGGTTAACCCTAACCCTAGCTCATCGGTCCCACCGAGTTGATCTTGTCGATCCCACCGAAAAGCCTAACGTTCACATTTTAAACTGAATCGTCTCACCGAGTTCATATATCCGGTCTGACCGAGTTGGCTCAATTGTGTGTAACAGTTAGATTTTGTGTGGAGACTATATATACCCCTTCATCCTCCTCTCCATCTATGAGAGAGCCATCAGAACGTGCCTACACTTTCAGCATTCATTTTCTGAGAGAGAACCATCTACTCATCTGTTGAGACGAAGATATTCCAATCCAACCACATGAATCTTGATCTCTAGCCTTCCTCAAGTTGCTTTCCACTCAAATCATCTTTTCACCATAGCCAAATCTGTGAGATAGAGTTGAGTGTTGGGGAGACTATCATTTGAAGCACAAGAGCAAGGAGTTCATCATCGACACACCATCTATTACCTTTTGGAGAGTGGTGTCTCCTAGATTGGTTATGTGTCACTTGGGAGCCTCCGTCAAGATTGTGGAGTTGAACCAAGGAGTTTGTAAGGGCAAGGAGATCGCCTACTTCGTGAAGATCTACCCAAGTGAGGCAAGTCCTTCGTGGGCGATGGCCATGGTGGGATATATAAGGTTGCTTCTTCGTGGACCCTTCATGGGTGGAGCCCTCCGTGGACTCGCGCAACCGTTACCCTTCGTGGGTTGAAGTCTCCATCAACGTGGGTGTACGATAGCACCACCTATCGGAACCACGCAAAAAATCTCTGTGTCTACATTACGTTTGCCTTTCAAACCCCTCCCTTTACCTTCATATGCAATGATTTACATTCCGCTTTTACACTCTTAGAATTGCATGTGTAGGAGCCACGTAAGCACCTAGCGTTATGTGGACGTTATCATTTAGTGCCACATGTCTGAGCGCTTCTCACCCGAACGGACACACGACGCTCGGCCGAACATGTGGGCACGGTGATAGATGGCAACTACAGTTATGCATATGTGTCAAGTAGTTAATCACACACGACAACTATGATTGACCATACATGGTAACTATGGTTTAACGCTACGCGTGACAACTCCAATTAGTTACACACTATGCATATGTAGCAACTAGTTAATCACACACAACAGCTATGGTTGACCATACATGATAACTATGGTTTAACCACACATGACAACTTCAATTAGTTACACATGGCAACTATATTTAATGATACATGACAATTATATTTTTTTGAGGAAAATACATGACAATTATAGTTAACTACACATGGCAACTAAAGTTGATTACACACGTGTTCGGGCTCACGGGTGGGGATAAGCAGTTACCACACAGGATCATGTGGGCCGTCGTAGCTGCTCCCGAACGTGTTGACATTTTTAATATTCGCCCACACAGGGATCGACCCACCCACGCACAAAAAAGAGGTTTCATCTCTTCAAGCAGGCCGAGCCACAGGTTCCTCCGCACCCTCGGCCTTCCCTCCCCTCACCAGTTTCCAGCCGCGAGCGAACCCGACGCGAGTGCGGTGCCAGGGAGAGAGAAGAGGGGACTAGCACCATGGCCGCCAGGCTGCTGCTCCTCTCCTTCGATTGCCCGGCCGTCGCTGGCGGGCGGCGGTCTCGTCTGTCTGCAGTGCCACGGATGTCTTCCGGTGCACCCCTCGTGCGGCCCCCAGCCTCATCCGTCCGCGCGTTCGCGGTCACCGCCGCTAGAGGCAAGCTGCCGCACCGCACCTCCGTGGCTGTGGTGAGCCCAGCTCCGTTCCTTGCTTCTTGTGTTTACTGTTTTTCTGTATTTGCAATTGGATGCTGATAGTTGCCAGAAACGGTGATTCGGGGTTTATACGAGTCCTATGTTAGATCAGAGGGGTGGATGCGCGCATATTTGGATTATAGGTTCCAACTGATGTCGTTGCTATTGTATCATTTTAGCTGCCCGCAAAGATCTTTGTATGTGCCTGAGCTAATTAAAGTTGTTCTGCAGGATAACCTGGGAGTATGTGGACATTTTTTTTTTATCTCGGCTGACCCGTGTCTCTCATTACTTCTGTAGGACGGAGTTTATGCATATGCATGTCTGATTACAGTGCCATTAGGGAGATGCCCATGTTCTTGCATGTCAATCTGATAGATGTATGCCAAATTTTCCATTTGATCACCTTTGTGTGCGCTGCTCTGCTTTGGTGATGAGGGCATTCATGTTTCTAGTAAAAAAATGGTTAGGAAGTAGCCTGCTAGGATCCTTGTCGACGATTATGAATGTCATTTGGGACGCATATGCCACTTGAAGAATTAATGTACCGTTAGTGAAACTCTAACATGTGGTTCTTACTTTTTAGATGTCCTTGTATCTTTCCTACATGTGAAGATTGGAGTTGGTTGTGAGTTCACTCCTCACTCTCCATTCGTACTCACACATGGGGCAAACAAGCCTGCAAAAGTTCAATAGATGTACTACATACTCATTGGGGACCATCGCTCTTGCTAAAGGAACAAATAAACAATTGCACACTTACTCATATGTAGAACCAGCTGTAAAAGGTATAAGTAAACAAATATTGTCTTACTTTCGCGTGGGACCAATCTCTTGTAGAAGGTACAAATAAACAAATACGGGATTAGCCTCGAACTCAAAACATTGCTATGAGTTTTAGCTCCTCCACTCCTACTAACCAACTCCCCGCATGCTATAGAATAGCATATAGATCAAGTAAATTTACTAATTGACTGTAAAGCAACAAATATGCGATGAAAGACGTCATTGTGCTATGCTAATGTTTATATGCTAATTGACTGTAAAGCAACAAATATGCGATGAAAGACGTCATTGTGCTATGCTAATGTTTATATGCTAATTGACTGTAAAGCAACAATTTGTACATTGGTAGGCTAATGAACGATCATTTTGGAAAGAAAATTATGACAATAGACAATTCATATAGATCAAACAAATTTACTTATTCAAACACGATGAAAGACGTCATTGTGCTACCCTCTTTCTTCCCAAATAGCTCTCCTCGTGTCTTATTTTTAACATATGCCCATCCTTCCGCGTCTCTGAATTTCAGTTTCATATCTTGCAACCCTCCTATGGTTGTTTCAGTCACTGCATGCAACCCTCCTATGGCCGGGACAATTCACAGCTAAAAAAGGGCAGCCCGGTGCACGTAGCTCCCGCTTGCGCAGAGTTCGGGGAAGGGTCTGTCCACGTTGGGTCTTTTGTACACAGCTTTTCCCTACATTTCTGCAAGAGTCTGTTTCCAAGACTCGAACCCGTGACCTCATGGTCACAAGGCAACAGCTTTACCGCTGCGCCAAGGCTCCCCTTCAGACAATTCGTAGCTAACATATAGACAATTGAACTACACATTTTTAATGTTGCATACGTATAAATAGAGCCTGTAATATAATTACAGAAGACACGGACCATACAAAAATAGTATGGTTCACATGATGATGGCCTCCATCAACATAGCTAACCTCACAGAAGAAGCATTAGCTATCCTACTACGAATTTGTTTATGGTATCTTTGTTCTCCTCCTCTTGAATGGGATCACTTGTGTTGATGCCACCCCCTGTCGTAGCACTGGAGGTAGATACTCATCAATCTGCAATCACACAACACCACCCATGTAACTAGTGCAGTTTTTCACCAACTCTCGTTAAACAAGCAAGTATGTGCATGGTCACAATCTGCAATCTACAGCCTTTTCAACTTCCAAGTCCACAAAAGAAATACTCCAGGAATACATGTTCAGGAATACTGCAAAAAAGAAAAAGAAATGACCATCATCTCATCCCGGTGTGCAGTGGCGTTGCTGGGCCGCACACGCTTGGCTGGGAGGGAGGTGTTGCTCGAGGGAGGAAGGCACGGCTGGAGCCTGGAGGAACAGAGGCGCTGCTGGGCTGGGGAGGTTCTGGCCAGCAGGGCCGGCAGAAGTGGCGGCGGATGCTAGGGAATTACTCGCTGTCGAGATCTGCTCCATCCGGCAGTGGCGATGGCACGGCCACGGCCGGCTGGAGGGGATGTGCTGCCACCGGCGAGCCAACCCTAGGCCGTGGCGGCGCTGGCTGTTGCCTGTTCTTCTCACGCGCACTGTGTAGCAGGAATAAGAACGAAACGTTTTTCCACTTACTAGTGGCAAAGGTGGGTAAATACCTTCCAACCCTTTGGTTCAGCTTCTAGCTTTTGGACCCAAAAGTTGGCAGCTGAAGCTGAACCAAACACAGCCTTATGCTTTGCCCTTCCATGCCATGTGGCCAACTCCTCAGCTTTTTTGTGGTTCCATAGCAACGCACTGGCACTGAGCTACTGTTTACAATAAACAATCAAATGCTTCATCATCACATACAAATCGGGAGCAAAGTTGATGATTGTTTTCCCTTTGAAAGTACACAATGCTTTTAAGCTTTCATGAACGACTCGTGAGCCTCTCGTAAGTTCTGATAACTCTTATGCATTGTTCTTCTATATCTATTTTGGGTGTATTAGTCCCGCTATTAGTTGTTTACATTTTATTCTTTAATGTTCTTTTGACAGCGTGATGTGTTTGTGTCACTGCACATTATAAAGTAATATAAATGTATAACAGATAGATCTGGTATTTACTGAGTTTATTCAGAGAACAAGCAACATCACATTTATTGAGCTGGGAAACATTCCAACAGATATCTTTTGCATGATGATGTATCTGGTTCTAATCTTTTGTGCAAGGATCATGGCTTTATTTAATGTATATTGGGCATAAAACCATAAATTATTCGACGTTCTGTTTCCAGATGGAAGTATTTGTATGTAGTTTGTTTTAAGAATTCATTGATCTCAGGATTTCTTGCTTTTCAGGAGGGTGGTGGAGTTTACACTGTTGGTGACTTTATGACTAAAAGGGAACAACTCCATGTTGTGAAACCATCCACTTCAGTAGATGAAGGTGCTTTGTTTGCCTTGACGTTTTGCCTTGGTTTCTGTCATTAGAATATCACTCATTTCCTAATGGCAGCCTTTTCTAATTGAGCAGCTCTTGAGAGGCTGGTGGAGCATCGAATAACTGGCTTTCCTGTTACCGATGATCACTGGAATTTGGTAGGTGGTGCTATTATTTTACTGTAGCAAACAGAGAGTTGATGATATGCAACCGGGGTTCCGAATGTATGTGTTTTGGAGTCAACATGTATGTGTTCTGGATGGGACTTAATTTCCTTGTTATCTACATGTCTTGACGTGCATATATTATATATCCTCGTCAATATAGCGTGGCCTATTCCTTCTCGTTTGCACCTGATGGTTCTATTTTGAAGTCTACCAGATTGCTATCCTCCCAAAATAAAGTGCTATTATTCATATAAATAAAATTGACAATGGGCCGAGGAACCACTATCTTCTTTTGAAAGAGAGGGGCAACCTCCTCAACAAGCTTGTGCCTTAACTCTAGGCTACATGGATGTGCCTAGAAATAATATTATAGAAGCGAGCATATAGAAATTAAACTTCTTTGTTAGCTCCTCTTCTGTTGGCACATTTCATGTTCTTGCTAATTACTACCAGTAATCTGTAATATAACTACAGGGTTGATATCTTCATGTTCAGTTCTGACTCTGAATGTATGTTAAGGCTTAAGAAAGTTCTAAATATTGATATTCAGTAGGAGACATTTACCTGGAAAATGTCTTCTCCATTAGATGTTTAGTTCCTGTTCTGTCGAATGAACATGAACTCTGAAAGCATGTATATCCCAGTATCCCATTGACTTAACCTATGTTGTCCCTGGTATTAATCTGTCGATTTTCATAGAGCTTTAATATCATGATGTTCTTGTACACAGTGTTAATATACGACATTTTTTAAGCACAGTATTCACTCGTGCTGCAATTTATTTCATACAACAGGTTGGTGTGGTCTCAGATTATGATCTGTTAGCACTGGACTCGATATCAGGTATTGTTTGGAATTGTTGTGTAAGTTTCACCTTGTTTATATAATATTTTGTCCATATTATCAGCTGTCTTGCATTGATTAACGTTTCAATTTCTTTTCCTTTAGGAAATGGACAGACTGAAGCTGACATATTTCCTGAGGTGGACAGCACTTGGAAGGTACATTTTGAAAGGCTTGGACGGATAATAGACTTAATTGTGTCGCATGGTTATGCATCTACCTTTAGGACCACCCCCCTCCCTCACATGCACACGCACGCACGCACACACACGCGCATACGCATACACACAAGTTGTAGAGGTAGTTTGTCACTGGATGTGGGATGACATGTAGGATTGTAGGAGAGTTCAAATAAAAATTACTTGCTATTGCCAGCTGCCAGATGCAAAGGTGTAGAACAATTTATTTACTTTTGTGAAAGGGAATGATAGGCTTGGGCTCAGTCAAATCAGACTGGCGGTGGTGGAAACGGATTTGAGCTTGATAGCCACCTTGGCTTGGCAGCCACATGAACTTGGGCTTGATGCAGATTTTTCCCTGACAATCACGGCAGGAATGGGCTAGACCTTCTCCCAAGCCCTCCTACCACTGCCAGGGCTTGCACAACCTCTCCTGATACGGGGCAAGACTGCAAGGGTGGCCCGTTCTTCATGAATTGGAGGTGGATTTGAGAAGTAACATAAGAACAAGGCACAAATCCAAAGGAAACACAAGAGAATAACGCTATTGGACAAGGTCCACACCAAGTACTCCTCAAACCTCAGGCCAACACAAGAGGTGCATCTTGGATTCAAGAACCAGTGAAAATAACTAGTAACAAGGGTAGTTCTTCTCCAATCTCTAGGAGATATGGAGGTCTTGAGAGATATTCTTCTCCAAATCTGATAGAGGCGAGGGTGTCCCGATTTTTCGATGAGATGATAACTATCGATTTGGTGGAGACGACTTTGACGATCCGACTACAAACATGCACGACGTTGCGTCTTAGCAATCGCTAAACCAATCTCCTGAGGTTACTGACGATGCCGTAAGCACGATCAGCCTGACCATGAAGGTCTATTCCTGCATGCAATCGAAGAACAAGCAAGAGTATGATAATGCAATTTGAATTTTGTGAATATATGTTAAGTATTAATAAAAGTGGGGATCCGAAACGGGTCTTGGTCTGGTCGTTGGACACGAACGAAGTACACGAAGTTGCAATGGCTAACTTTTAACTAAACAAATCTCAAAAGTCTAAACGACGCCCTAAGGGCTGTATATACGGAGGAATAGGGGGGGGGGTATTTTGTGACTCCTTGGAGGAGGGATCCGAAACCAACCCTAATTCTGTTTCCCCACACGTACGGACTCTACAAACAGCCTAAGAGGTTGTATTTTAAAATTACATGGGCCTGACCCAAAAATAAGGTGGCGCAGCACCTAAAATAAGCTATGGACGAAATTTATGAAGGGGCATTTTGTATATTTCGTCCATGTCTTTGTATGTCATCACGGAGGCTTCAAAGTGTTGAAATATGCACTAGAAACGTCGTTCTGGTTCCTTTCGCGCACGCCTTCATCTCCATGCTTGATCCTGCTTTTCTGTTCATCCTTTTTATTCCATGCTAGACCCTTCATTAGTAATCAACACAAATGTATTCAATTTAGGCAACATCATATTCTCATGAACATTAGAATTGTTACCAAACATTAGAATTGTTACCAAGAAACGAAAGTACCTGGTAATTTAATTAGCGTGTGCGAGCTCTAGTAATTGGTCCAGTATGTATAGCAACAGGGGCTGTGGGTGTAATAATGGTATTGATGTCCTCATCATCCTCCCCTTCTTGAAATGAAGTCGTCCTCGACGGAAGCTTATCTTTCTCATCCAAATAAGGCTTCAAATCTGCAATGTTGAAAGTGGGATTAACCCCAAATTCTGCAGGCAGCCCAAGTTTATATGCATTATCATTTATTTTTTCTAACACCTTAAAAGGACCATCAACACGCGGCATTAGCTTTGATTTGTGCAAATCATGAAATCTATCCTTGCGCAAATGTAACCAAACAAGATCTGGCAAAATTGACAAATTTGATCTATGGATGAAATCAAATCACAGAATGAACTGCCCGTGAAACTATTTCACGCGGCTGACCTTTTTGTGTGACGCCCGACACGAAGGCGCCACACTACACTGTGCAACGCCTCACAGATAGGCGCTACACGCCTGGCCAGCGTCGCACCCGTGTGATCCGAAATTTACTAAGTCAGTGTGCAGCGCCTGAGAGTAGTGTGGCGCCTAGCTTCTAGGCGTTGCACTAGTGGTTGCTTCATTTTGTAGTGCAACCACTAGTGCAGCGCCTGAGAGCTAGGCGCCACACTATACAGTGCAGCGCCTAGCTCTTAGGCTCTGCACAATGACTTAGCAATTTTTAGGCAGTCTGGGGTGTAACGCTGGCCAGGCGTGTAGCGCCTATCTGTGAGGCGTTGCACAGTGTAGTGTGGCGCCTTCGTGTCGGGCGTCACACAAAAAGGTCAGCCGCGTGAAATAGTTCCACGGGCAGTTCATTCTGTGATTTGATTTCGTCCACAGGTCAAATTTGTCAAATTTGCCACAAGATCTCCAGGTGCAAATACAACATGTTTTCATCCTTATCTCCAGCAAGTTTATATTTAGCATTCATACGCTCAATGTTCTCCTTAGTTAACTCATGCATTTTTAAAATTAATTCAGCACGTTGTTTAGCATCAAAATTAACCTTCTCCGAATATTGAAGAGGCAACAAATCAATGGGTGCACAAGGTAGAAAACCATACACAATTTCAAAAGGGCACATCTTAGTAGTAGAATGTAGAGAATGATTATAAGCAAATTCAATATGAGGCAAGTATTCTTCTCATATTTTTTTTGTTATTCTTCAAAACAGGCCTAAGCATAGTAAACAATGTTCTATTGACTACTTCAGTTTGTCCATCAGTTTTGGGGTGACAAGTAGTACTAAAAAGCGGTTTAGTCCCCAACTTAGCCCATAAACATCTTCAAAAGTGGCCAGGAAATTTAGTATCATGATCTAAAACAATAGTATTTGGCACACCATGCAAGCGAATAATTTCACGAAAGAACAAATCAGCAACACATCATCGCTTTTATGACATGGTATGAAATGTGCCATTTTCGAAAATCTATCCACGACGACAAATATGCCATCCCTCCCCTTCTTTGTTCGAGGTAATCCTAGTACAAAATCCATAGATATATTCTCTCATGGAACACTAGGTACATGCAAAGGCATATATAAACCATGAGGATTGAGTCGTGACTTAGCTTTTTGACATGTTGTGCAGCGAGCAACAAAATGCTCAACATCCCGTCTCATCTTTGGCCAAAAGAAATGTGTAGCAAGTACGTCCTCCGTCTTCTTGACGCCAAAGTAGCTCTGGACAGCAAGATAATGACCCTAGGGTTCGAACCTTAAGGGTTTTGCTGGAACCCGTAATCCGACAGTACCTAATCACGCATAAGGTTCCACTTTGCGGTAAGCCAAGTCTTATTCATATGCATGAGATCTTGTCATTGGGAGCTCAAGTAGGAGTGAAGTCACCTCAATTTTGATGGCTCTTGCACGAGATCTTGTCATTAGTTCACTTGGAGGTTGGGGGGGGGGGGGGGGGATTTGTTCTCTGATTAAGATCCACAATACCGTCAAGAAACTTGTGGGCGAGTATAGTGTATGTCTTGTCGCGCGACCAAAATGTTCCATGAGACCACCTCCGTGGGATCCCTGCAAAAGGAGCAAACACAACGAACTCTCGAGAACACAATGGTTGTTAATGCGCATAAGATATTTATCATCCATGTAGTAGGTCCCCCAACAAGTGCCTTCTTGGCAATGAGCATAGTTGTTAGCAAATAGAGGTCAACGACATATAAAGCATTTGTATGAGCAAATCCAATGACGTGAAACTTAATATTGTGAAACAATATGAAAAGAGTATCCGCTACCACATTAGCTCTACCTTTGTGGCACATGATGTCATAATGAGAAGGTGATATAGGGCAAAGCCCTAGGTGTCCCAATCTTTCACAACTCGGAGGGGATCAAGGGGAACAAACAAGAACACAAGGGGAACAAGCACTCAAAGACGAGATCCAATGACACATGCCCTCTTTAAGCAAATACACACAAGTACCACAAGATCCAAATTCAACTAAGATGGGGAGAGAGAGAGTAGCTAGGGTAGTTCTTCCCAAATCCACTAGGAGATGAGGGCTTGATGATCTAGAGAGATCCTTCTCCCTTAGGAGGTCTTGATGATCTAGAGAGTTCCTTGGTTAACTCATGCATTTTCAAGATACCAAAGCCTTTCTGCTTCAGATTTTCCAAAATCATTCCATGCTCAATCTTATCAAAAGCTTTCGCAAAATCCAGCTTGAGCACTACAGTAGGTTTTTTGCTTATATGACAATGAAAGAGATATTCATATGCCCAAGCTATACAGCCTTGTATAGTCCTAGACTTGATAAAACCATATTGATTGATATGAATCAGATCTAGTATAATTGCTTGTAGCTTGTTGGCCAGTAGCTTGGTGAGGAGTTTGATGGTGCAGTTCAAGAGAGATATTGGTCTATAGTCATTAGCCCCAGAGCTCCAGCTTTTTTAGAGATAAGGGTGATGAAACCACTATTCATGCTTTGCAGACAAAGCTCACCTCTATAGAACTGATCACACAAGTCATAAAAATCCTTTTTAATGACGTGCCAACACTTTTTGATAAAGTTGGTATTGAATCCATCTGGCCCAGGGGACTTGTTTGAAGTCAAGTCTTCGATGACATCATCAATTTCCTTGTGTGTGAAAGGCTGTTCCAGGCAATCAAGCCCTGAGTGGGGGCGAATCAAGTTCAAAAGCTCAGGTGGAATATTGTATGGTTCAGATTGGCCTAGTCTGTCCTTAAAAGCATCATGTAAGCGTTGCGCTTTGGCCTCATGATCAGTTACTGTGTCTCCAGCAGCATTGGTGAGAGAAGCAATACAATTAGACCTATGCTGAATGGTAGCCAAGGCATGGAAAAATTGTGAGTTTTCACTCCCAAGAGTAACCCATTTGATTTTACCCCTCTTCTACCAATAAACCTTTTGTTGTTTCAATAAAGTGAGGAGCTGTGCTTTAAGGTCCATTCTAAGAACTGTTTCTGTATCAATAAGCACTCTGTAATTTTCAAGGGCATCCAACATTGCTACTAGGGCATTAATATCTGAAATATCTTGCTTGAGATTGGATAAAGTTTGGCCCAAACCTTGAGATTTTTCCTGAGAATTTTCATCTTTGCATTGAGTCTTTTGGCTGCATCTGCAAAGTGTATACTTCGTGTCCAAACTGACTCTACCAGGGGCAGGAATTGGTCATGTTCCAGCCATCTATTCTCAAATCTGAAGAGATTACTCTTGGGCATAGAGGTTTGTATGTTGATGACACAGGGTACATGATCAGAGGTGGTCATGGCCAGAGGTATAGTGCCAGAGTATTAGGGCAGGAAAGAGTCCAGGCTGGTGAGGTGAAGAACCAATCCAATCTTTCAAGAAGAGGAGCAGTCTGCATGTTACTCCAGGTATATTTCCTACCCTTTAAAGGTATGTCCACTAGGCCAAGTTTACTGATGACTGCATTGAACATAAGCATCTCATTGATACTACCCCCTGGGTTTTTCCTAGCATCAAAACTTCTGATGAGATTGAAATCCCCTACTAATAACCAATCTGCCTCTTCAGGAATTTGAATGCCATCAAGCCATGCAAGAAATTCGAGCTTCTTATCATCTTGACAAGGAGCATATATGTTAGTTAGGGTCCAACATGAGCCACATCTGGTCGATTGAAAGCAACTGAGAGGGCATATTCATTCTGAAAGAGCACTTCTCCAGAAAATTGAGATGAGGCCCAGACAGTTAGTAATCCTCCTGATGGTAAATAAGCAAAACAATCAAATCTGGCTAGGCAGATTTTCTGATGAAGGAAATGTCTATAATTTCTTTCTTGATTTCCTGAAAACAGACCATAGAACAACCACTCTCATCAATCTTATTCTGGATATGCAGCCATTTATCTGGAGAATTGATGCCTCTTATGTTCCAGTTAAGTACTTTCCAAGCTTGCTTGGTCACTGTGAACAAATAGAGGGAGTGGGGTGCACAAGGGTACATAGCAATGACCTGAGAGGGACCAGGCCAAGGCAACAACATATACAAACTGCAGATTATCATCATAGTCACATAGACCTTTAACTGAACATAAAGCCATAAGAGTCTGCATTACATAAACATTCAGAAACTGGAACTGGAAGGCTAAGTAATAAGCCATAGGATAACAAAGGAAGCTGACTAGAGCTGCAGTTCCTCTTTCCTTCACTGCCTTACTTCTTCTTGGGGTTCTTCTTGGTCTTGGCATCATCAGGAACCTTCTTGGATGTTTTCTGCTTCTTCTGCACTGGAGGCTTGCTCTCCACCATCCCAAATTTATCATAGAGGCTCTTGACCACCTTCTTGTTAAGTGGAGGAGTATCTGCAGCACATGCAAGACAATCTTTGTCAAGGCATGTCTTACCCTTGTAGCCCTTGGCCAGTTGCTTGAGTCTAGCACTCCTACTAACTTCTGAGACCACTAGGGGAGTTTTCTGTTGCCTTCTCCTGATGTGCACCACAGAAGTACTAAAATGCTCCACTTGCACAACATGAGAGGATCTAAGTGCCTGTGGGGGTGGAATAACCCTTGGTAGCATTCTGTCCAGCCAAAAACAGAGAGCACACTGGCGGGGCTTCTGATGGGCAGACTTGAGGGACCAGAAAAACTGAAAAGACAGTCCATTTGAATTGCCTTCCTGGATTAACTGCCAAAGCTTCGATTGAAGAATATTTTTTACCCTCACAAAATCCTCAGATGACAGCAATTTAGCTATGAAAAAGTCAGCCCAAGATACTGGAACAGACAGACTGGCAGTTTGGTAAAGCAGGACAAAAGTGTTTCTGCCAGGCAGCTCTTCCTTCCTGAGAGAAGACAGCAGTAAGCTGGAGATTGTCTGCAGTTTGAACCTCTTTGTCCTGGGTCTGAACAACATTCTTCTCCAAATCAGCTTGAACAGGATTGCCTATAGCAGAGGAGAGAGTGGCAGGTGTTGTCATTGCAATCTGAGGTGTTTCAGTAGCTGCACAATGAGAGAAGACAGGGGGTAGACTGTAGAATAGGTTCTGACTCAAGTAGCACCTCATGCTTTGCATCTGCAAAAGTAAAAGTCCCCTCCACTGCAGCACAAGGCAAATAGTCCAACTTTCTCTGGTGAGAGGATAGTGCAGTCAGAGGCAGAGCATCATAATCCACTTGCTGTTCAAGTACCACCATACCAAGATGGATGTTCATAATAATATTGCCAGCTTGCTGGACTGGAACATCAACTAGCTTTTCATTTGGAACTCCCATGCTCACCTGGAATGCATTGACGGAATCACTAGAAGTGTTCTCTTGAGTCCTGAGTCAGAACTGAAGGTCACAGTCAGATCACTAATGGCCATCTCCACCACAGGAACATTAAGATCCAGATCATTGGCCTGCACTTCATGAAGAATTGGTTGAATAGGAGGATGATTATGAATCACAGGATTAAGCATCTCTTCCAGTTTCTGGAATTCCTCCTGATTGAGCTCATGAGCCCCTGCTATAAGATCACTGATCTCCAGGAATTCTCCTGGTACATGCTGCCGTGGGTTTTGATTTAAGTCAATAACTGGTCCCAAGATATGATTAACATTCTGACCTCCAATATTAACCTGATCCTGCAGATTAGGGTCAGAATTATGCTGTAAATGCTGATCATGCTGCTCCTCGTGCCCAATGTCAGCAGGCTGAATCCCCTGGCTGATCATCCCATTCTGGCCAAAACTGCTCCTCATGCCCAATGTCAGCAGGCTGAATCCCTGCTGATCATCCCTCCGGCCCAGATGGTTTACCGGTGCTTTTTTCAGAGCTTGCTGGAACACCATCAAATCAGATGTCATGGTGGTGATTAACCTCTTCTCCAACCTGCAAATGGCTAACTTTCATTGGCTCAATTTGCCAGACATTGTTTTGATCCCCAAGAAAGAGTCTGAGCCGTGTACTACCTTCCATCAACGTGTCTAAAGGCATCAAGAAGAGTCTGAGCAACAAGATGAAGGCTTTCCTTTGGGGCTGTACCTAAAGGATTTATGGTGGAAAATGCAAGCTTAATTGGGAGCATGTTTGTCGTCCAGCCGATCTGGGAGGGCTTGGAGTTCTCCACCTCGGCAAGTTCTCCTGCGCCCTGCGCCTCTGCTGGTTGTGGCTTGTTTGGACATCCCGGAGGCCTTGGGTTGGTCTCGATCTCCATTGCTACCACTCCTCTGGTTGTGGTTTGTGTGGATTTGAACCTAGTTTCATGTTATTCTTTATGCGAACACATTTTTTCATATTCTCTGGAAAAGAGATGCGGAATAACATCACTCTCAGTCTTGCAGAATTTTCAGAGTGATCTTTATAAAACCATCTGGCTAGTTTTATTTTGTAATATGGTTCAATCGTTTCTTTTCCATCGTGGACACGTGTACAGCAGTGTCCTGCTTTGTTTATGAATGGTTCGGTCTTCTGCTGGATCGTACCTGTTTGTACAACTGTGGAGAAGTATATAGCAGTATCCTGCTTTGTAGATGATGGAACATGATGCAGACGAGGAGCACATGGAGGCGCACCTCCCTGTAATTTGAAACATTGGGATGCGGACTGAAATCGTTTTAGTTTCCCTATTGAGCCAATACAGTTTTAATACAAACAAGTATGACTCGCATGGCATTGCAGAGAAGTAATGATGAGTTAAGAGCAAGTACAATAGTGGGCTTATAGCCTGCTTACATGACAATTTTTTTTTATGTGGAGGAGAGAGATGTGAAAAAGTAAGGAAAGTGGGCTCTTATGCAAGAGGCTGGCTATATGCGTACTTCTAGGCAAATACAATAAATGTGATGAAAGAGAAAGAGAGAGGAGAAAAAAAAGTAGTAATGTGATAGCCAACCTTATAGCCCACACTATTGTATAAGTGGTTATAGATGATGGCTATGGAAGACATGGCGGCTTTATATAACAAGCACTTGGTTATATTATTAACCATGTTTTAATAAATGAAAACAAACGACTGCATGCAATGTAATTAGTGTTAATTCATCTTTGTTGGACCATGAAGATAAATAGTTACGTGCAGCTGCATAGTGTTAATTCATCTTTGTTGGACCATGAAGATAAATAGTTACATGCGGCTGCACTGATAAATCAGCAGGCAACATTAGTAGTAACATAGCTTTTTTACATGAGAAAAACTCCTAAGATTAGTATGTAATTTTTCTAGAATTATTATCACGAAGTTCTTGGGTTTTTACTAGAAATAAAAAGAAAGACGTGATCTCGTGGAATTTGTATCATGATTTTTCCAACAATTACTCAATCCACATATACTAATCTTTTCTAATATATGGATTTCTCATTCTTTTTTATTTGAAATTTTAACAATCACTCAATCCACTATTTATTTTAGTTACCCCATGATGCGATTCTTAGTTTTATAGAAGACACATAACTTCCTGAAAATATATTTGATTTAACATTTACTAAATCTTGAAAATTGTTTAAATGCATTAAACATAAATTATTTTTAAAGTTGAAGCCATATTACAATTTTAAAATGGGTACAAAAACATAAACTTGTGATATTTGTAAAGTTGAAATAATATTGCAGTCTAAAGGCTTGGTACAAATTGAATATTAGATGTGTTGCATGATTCAAAACTCTGGGCTCAACAAAATCCACATGCATGTGATTCATGAGTTAATGATGATGTCGTTGTTCGTTGTTGGGGGTAGGCACAGGAGCATGTGGATGAGTGAGCCAGGAGGGGACAGTCTGTGCAAGGAATACCTCCTTATACTACTTATACAAGAAAATGTAGAATAAACTATATCAAAGAATACACCATGCTAATATAGCGGTGCAAATCCCTATGCATATTGAATGGTGAGATATCACAGGAGGTAGCCTGCATTTTCAATGGAACATCACCAAATCATTGATAACCAGTTAGAAAAAGAGTAAATGACATTGGCGCGAATCAGAATGCAATGAGTTCTCCAAGCATGTGTATCTGCATGCTTAATTTCTCGTATTAGTATACATTGTTTATTTTCATGTTTTTCTCTGATTCTACTCCAACCCCTGCCTGTAGACTTTCCATCACATACAAAAGCTCTTAAGCAAAACCAATGGGAAAGTAGTTAGTGATGTTATGACTTCTGCACCTCTTGTGGTGCGTGAAACTACTAACCTTGAAGATGCTGCAAGGTACGTGTACATCACTGATTGGTTTCCAGAGATTATATGGACCAACTTGTATGTTAATGTTTCTTAAAGATAACTTAATTAGATGGTGGTGATATTTTGGCATGCAGGTTACTTCTTGTTAGTAAATACCGCAGGCTGCCAGTAGTCGACAGTTCGGGCAAATTGGTGAGTGGGCCAAGCCTTGCTATTTTTCTCCTTTTTTTGCTCTACTTAATTTATCTTAAAACAAACTTCGGTTTGTAAGGTTGGAATCATCACAAGAGGGAACGTCGTCAGAGCTGCTCTTGAGTTTAAGAAAAATGTTGAAGGGAGTCTTTGAAGTGGAACTGTAGATGATCCTTTCCGAAGGTGAAACTTGAACATATTGCTAGTAGGCTAGTTTAATTGCAGTTGGGATACATGTACTGTCACAGCCCTAGAATTATTTTAGCTCCAATAATTATTTTGGTTTGATTAGTTGCATTGTGAGCATCATGCATCATCCTTAAATTTCAAAATTTTGAATTGAGGGAATTTTCAAAGCCTCTGCTAAATAAAGGGCAAAGAACCCCAAAAAATGCATCCAATGTTTCAAAAATGCCTTTAAAATAGTTCTAAGATTTTTGTCAAGATTTATATATCAAACCAAAATTAGGAACATTTTTGAGGAATTATTTTTGGGACTTTGAATTTAAATCATATTGTATTTGTATTTGAATTTATATTATATTATCAGAATATAATTTGAAATAACTTTGAAATAATTTATGTGCCTTTGGATAATTCTACTGTGCAACATAAAAATATTCAGGGGAATTTTGTCATTGGGTTTGAATTTGTTTTATTTGAAAACAATGACAAAATAAATAAATAAAAGAAAACATAAAGAAAATAAGGAAAAGCAGAAATTGTACCTGGTTTACCTGTGCGGCCTAGAACTGTTGTAGCCGAGGCCCAACCCAACTCCCCACCGTCCCCTACCTCTTGCTAGTAGGAGCAGTTGTGTGTCCGCACGCGCACGCTCGCGACCACCTCCTCCTTGCTTGCTTCCCCGCCTCCTCGTGCCCATCTGCGTCGCATGGGAGATGCCCCGTAGCCTCCTCTATCCTCTCCCTCGCTCTCTGGCCCTTCCCTCTTCCCTACGCTCTCTCTCTTCTAGCCTCAAGCACCGTCACAGTTCACTGCAGCCACGGTGCACCCCACGCCTTACCCTCATGTCCCCGAGCTCTGCCCCGACTCCGCGCGCCTCTTCGTCCAATCATGCAAGCCCGGACGCCTGGAAGTGTCGCCATCGAGCTCGTCCCTGCCGCCTCTGCTCGAAGACCGCTGGCGTCGATCCATCGTCTCCAGCGTCTCCCCCGCCACACTGAGCATCTCTCTGTGACCGTTGTGAGCTCCTCTGCCGCTCCTTTCTCTCCCCGTGCTCCATTGCGCTGCATAGTCGTCGCTTCCATCAAGCCCGATAACTCCTCGCCGCCGGCTTTGATGTTGCCGTGGCCACAGCTGCCACCGCTTGCGTCTGAGCATTGGAATGTGCTCAGCACCTCCCCAGCAACCCGCGGACACCACCGTCTCGCTCGGATACGCCCCATAGTGCCAAACCGAGCACACCCGTAGCTCCGGTCGCCGCATACCTCATCGCTGACGCTGTTTTCGGCCACTTCAGGTTGCACCGTTGGATGCACGCAAGCGCTAGGAACGCACAGAGATTATCCGCGCGGCATTTGGTCGCCGGACTGTAAAACCCGCCGCCCTTCGCCGCATCTGTCGTCGCCGGTGTCAAGCTGCCGGCGTGTTGACCCATTTGACCAGGGGTTTGACTCCCCTAGGTCAATGACAACTGGGGCCAGCCCGCTGTTAATTTTAGGTTAGTTTAAATGTAAACTTAATTAGCACCTGTGCCTATGCATGCGGGACCCACCCGACAGGACCTGGACAACCCAGTTGACCAGCTGATGCAATAAACATTTTCTGGTGTTTTTATACTTCAGTAATGATTTATAAATTCTAGAGAATTGGCTAAACTTAGAAAAATCATAGAAAATCAACTGTAGCTCCAAATGAAAATCCAAATAATCCATCTGTGGCATTTTCATGCAGGTTTGGACAACTTAAAATTGGTGTATATGACAATTTGAATAAATGACATTTGAAATGTCTTATATGGAGTTTGAATTTGAACCCTGGGTTCAAACTAACTTCATTTAAATTGTTGCTAGTTGCATTAGCCCAAATCACAGCATGTTGCCATGTCATGATCATGCATCATATTATTGCATTGCATTGATTGTGTTCCCTCTTGTTTGCCGGTGTTTGTTCCCTCTCGGTAGACGTCGTTCCGGCATTGAGATCGATGTCACTAGTGAAGATACAATGCTATCTTCGGAAGTGGCAGGCAAGCGACCCCCTTGATCACTCCGATACAATCCCACTCTCTTGCTCCTGATCTCTTTTATTTCATTAGGATAACAACGATTCAACAGTTACATATTGCGATAGTTGAACCCATTCCTCTGCATGACATGTCTTTGCTACAGTAATTAGTAAAACCCACTAGCATGAGTAGGAGTTGTTTGAGCCATGATGTGCCTACTCATTCATGCTTGCTTGTTATGCCTGCTATGCTTAGAGTTGTGTCAGGTCTGATTCATCTGGGATGAAGTGGAATGGTGGTGAACATGTCCTACTGTGTGAGAGCTATGTGTGTGAACACGATTTGGTAAAGGTAGCGATGAGAGGCCATATAGGAGTACATGGTGGCTTTTCTCATTGAGACCGCCCTTAAGAACTAAGTCATGTATATGTTATCCAAGAACAGCTATTACCACACATTGGGCCCTGAAATATGACCCCGCTCGACTTATTAATCGCCTTGATCTCTGTCTAGGAGTTGCAACTAGTTTCTGGTGTTTATAGGTTGTGCTGGGGGCCGTGCTTAGCGCTGTCCGGAGAGGTAGGATTTGTGCGGCAGGCATTGTGACATGGTGCACCAAGCATAGTACCATCCAACGAGGTGGACATGGGAACCCTGTACACATCGTTTGAGGTCGTAATGGAAACATCGTCCAGACTTCCATTGCGGGTCAGTTCTCAGATAGGCGATAAACCTGAACTAGAGTCTTGTGTGGTTAGTCAAGTCGTGGTCTACACCCACGCCGGCTTTCGCTTGAAGTCTACCGAGCACATGTTGTGTGCAGGCGCTAAGTGGTGCAAACATGTGTGAAGTACACCCCTGTAGAGTTATAAATGATCTATTCGAATAGCCCCATCCTCGGATATGGACTACTTGGAGACTTATATGGTTCATAGACAACTTAAAGGGACACTCTAAAATGCGCAAGATAAGTGTGAGTGCTATGGACTGCCTTCTCAGAGGAGACGGGAGCGGATTCATAATGGTGTGTTGATATGATGAATATGTGGACTCGTGTGCACTTTCTCACCTCCAAAAAATTACTGGTAGTCGTAGTACAAGATAGCCACTGAGTTAAAGCTGGCTTGCCGCAGTTGAACTCCACTACCCCTTTATTGATACTGATGCATATGTAGTTAGTTCTGATGTAAGTCTTGCTGAGTACATTTGTACTCACGTTTGCTTAATTTATGTTTTTGCATAGGAGATTCGGGCTCACTAGTAGTTCCACGTGGGCTTCGATGAGTAGCTTGGGAATCCCAGACAGAGGTATGGTTTCTTTGGAGGATCTTGTAGGTAGACGAGCTTCTAGCCTTCTTTCTTTCCAACCGTCTGTACTCAGACAGGTTTATGCTTCTGCTTGTTGCTTGTATGACTTTGTATGTTGGGTCATGAGATCCATGTTTGTAATATCATGTTATGTATGGCTCTTTGGAGCCTCTTAAATGAATACCTTGAGTCATAGAGTTAAGTTGTGATGTTATGTTGTACCAACACATACTTGCATGTTCTGCGTACGTATGATGTGTGTTTCTATGTGTTAAGTCACGATAGCTTTGGTATCAGAGTCTGCCTGCCTGTAGGATTACCAAGCCAAACTGGTCGAAGTCGAGTCTAGAAATGGTTTAGTTATATAAGGGAATTGACCGTGAAAGGGAACGTGAGGCTCTTTTTACTCGTTATCCTTGTGTCATTCTGATTTTGAGGCACCCTCTTCTTTTTTACGGGGTTATGAAAATAGGTTTTCTCATCTATCTATCAAGATGACGAGGTACTATGCTAGAGACTTATAGGAAAGGTTTTGTCTTCTCGGATCGGTGTTTCCATAATAATTCAGTTGTTATGTTGCCAGTTGTCATGTAGGTTGTATCATTTTCCATGCCCGTACAACTGTTATGTTATTCGGGTCATCCAAGGTTTCTATGTAGTCTGATGCATTGGCATATCATTTCTTCCTGCTCCTATGTCTTTTGGCCATCAGAGTAGACACACAAGTTATGGTGTTGGGGTATTTCATTACCTTAACATATTTGTTGAAGTTAATAGGAGACCATGTTATGTTAAGTGAACTACCCAGAGATTCAGCCTTGTGTTGTATCCCCAGTGTGGTAATTCTGGCCATCATTTTTGAAAGCATTTCGTGATGTTATTTAGTTAGTAGGTATTCTACTTCTGGGTTCGTGAACCCATGACTCATTCGCTTATCACCGTAGATAGTGACTGTAGCTCCTTTAGGTTGATTAGTAACTTTATTCTAGTCTTCGAGGTCTATGGTATATAATTCTTCCAATACCATGAACCATCCTTGGCAGAAGTTCTTTTGAACCAAAGATCACAACGAGAGTGCTCTTGATGAGTTCTCCATTCCATAATTGTGACTGCCAATCCTACCTTTCTGCATGGGTTATCCGGAAGAAATATGTTAAACTTATTCGACATGCTAATCTATGCACCCACAACTCAGAAAATCATGTGTTCCTTTGAGTTGTCCCTCTTCATTTGTATTCCGACCTTCGTCTACCAACTGATAGTTAGGAGTAGTTGTGCATCCGTGTTCGTCAATGCCTGTTACCACTTTGGTCCGTCGGGTCATTCTATTTCAGGATGACTAGGAGAAACAACCTCCAGTACCTCATTCATTTCTAGGGTTGGGTCAAAGTAGTTGTATTCCGCAGATCAAGAAAGCCAATCCAGCTTTTGTTCTGTTCTACCCTGGAGTATTACCCCATTTATGTCAGGAATGTCATGGGAATTGCACAACCTCTTATGAATTCTTGATACAGTAATACTTCTCACCGTCATCATTCATTTCTTGGTCTCCGTGTTGGTTATAACCGGTATGCTGACAAATGAATCGTGATGTGTGAAATCAATACTCCTAGCAACTTCGCTGCTTGGAAGTTAATGGACAGTAACTTCATTCTTAGTGTGTATTGAATCATCATTCTAAAAGTAACCGTGCTACCCAGTCCATCTTTCCAGATACACTCTCAATTAATGAGTTAGAATTGTGTCAATCTCTTGCTCTTTTGATCATATCGTCTTGCCCTGAAAAGCAAGATTGTTCTCGAGCTTCATAACATATTGGTGCATGATTTTCCAGGTATCTTCTCGGAAGTATTACCAGGTTGTCCCCTGACCGTTATGTTGAGTTCGCGATCAAGTTGGTTTTCCTCTAAACCACCCCTTCTCCAAGAAACTGTGTTGGATACCCCTGAGCTAGTTGGTTAAGCTAAACAACAACTTGGAGTTGGAGGATAAAAGCTTTGCCTAACTTAGTTCATTCCAAAGGGATATCTTTAGTGTGTGTGTTGAAGGAAGATAATATCTTCATCGCTTGACCTTCGTGATCAGTTGTTGGATCTATTGTCTTATCGAATCTTTTGATTTGAGTGCGGGCTATCGTCAAATCAAAATCAGAACCAATGATTTTCGTAATGTTGTCTTACTCGTGGAATTTTCCTCGAGCATGCACCATTATATCCTTTGGTCTGACCAATACTATCAGTTTGTTCACTTAACTGTGGAATTCTATCTTGGTGGAAATCTTGATAAATTGTTGTTGAGCCCATTGATAACATTTTTATCTTCTCCATGATTTGTGTTGTACATTAAAGTTAGCGTTGGAAACTTTTGAAAACATTATCTTCGTGCCTGCTCATGAAGTATATGTTTGGATGAAAGAAGTGACTTCCTCTAATTGCATTGAACTCTCTCAACTCCACACTTCTGTGCATTTTGTCAAAATGTGGCATGTAATATTTCATTGGAAATCCATGGAAAAGGCAGTCATATTTCATGCATAACGTTCACAAAATCCTTACGGTTTGATAGCATATCTAAAATCGGCGGATTTTGTATTAACAAAAATGCAACTTGTACTCCCCCCGTCCGAAAATATGACCTTTTTGCAAAATAGTCCTCTTACTTTCAAATATTTGCAAACAAGTCCCTGAAAATGTACTGTACTTGATAGTTTATGTTTGATGCCAAACATTTGGTGAGTACAGTGAGGAGGAAGGAGTACCAAATTAACCATGTGACAACTACCACTAAACAATATCAAGGAGCAACCACGTCTTTGCTCTTGGGCTCATGTCACTACATTAATTTCTATTCCTGGCTCGCTGTGACCAGCAAATTAACATACAGATCCTTTGAAGGTCCATGTACCATCTTGCCTCCTTAATTTGCTACTCCTTCCTCCTCTCCCGGCAAACAAAATCAAAGATTGGGAGACACGTATCAAGGCTAAACACTATATATTGACAAAACAAACTAACTGCATATGTTGGAAAAAGAGGACCGAATTGAAGATACTATGCTACCCAGCCGCGGTTCAGTGAATCAAACCTCAAGGTTCACTGCACAAGGATTGTCGACAAAATGATGGAGAGGAAGTAATCGGTGTATATCACTACAAAAAAAAGACACATCCATGACATTTTGGCCCGAACGAAAAAAGTTCTGTCATGGTTATGACACTTCTATGACGATAATTTTGACAAAAAACACATATCATCATAGATGTGGTGGGCTCCTACTTCTATGACAAAAAATCATGACAAAAAATGGGCTTTTCATCCTGGGCGGGTCGGGGACGCACCTGCATGACATTCTTTGGGCCGTCCATGATGGAAAAAATCATGGTAGAAGCGAGGGCGAGGAAAATTTCGGGAAGTTCCCGGTTACGGTAGGTGGTCGGGGCTGAGCGATGCACGGAGGTTTGCACGTTTCTCTCGTGTGCCTGTGCGAGACGTTGGGCTCTAACTGAACCCGAGCGATTGCACAAGTTACGTTACTGAACTCGAGTGACCGATCCCTTGGTTGTTAACTGAACCCGAGCGATTCCTTCGTTGTTGACTGAACCCGAGCGATTCCTTCGCTACTGCTGCTAACTGAAGCCGATCGAACCTTCCTCTTGATGAATAGTGACCATTGTTGAGGGTTTGATGAACAGTTCCCGGTGGGGGTTGGATGAACAGGACCTCGTGGTAGTAGGCCGTTGCTGCTGGATGAATAGGACCCCGAGGAGGCCGCCACACCCGAGCCGGTTGGGGGTGGATAAACAGGACCCCGTGGAGGGCTGGTTGAACAGTAGCCGGTGGAGGCTGGATGAACAGTAGCCCGTGGATGAACAGTAGCTGGTGGAGGCAAGCGGAAGGTCGCGGTGGATGAACAGTAGCAGGTGGAGGTTGGAGGAAGTCAACGGTGGATGAACAGTAGCCCGTGGAGGCTTGAGGAAGTCGACGGTGCATGAACAGTAGCCGCTGGAGCGAGGCAGTAGGCGGTGGATGAATAGTAGCCCGTGGAGTCCCGTTTTGCGGTACACCACACCCCTCCCGATGAACATGACCCCATTTCGACCGTAGGCGCTCCAACAGAAGTCCGGTTCCTCCGTTTTGCAGTACGCCACACCCCTCGCAATCAATAGGACCCCGTTTCGATCGTAGGCACTCGAACGGATGTCCGTTTCCTCCGTTTTGCGGTATGCTAGACCCCGTTTCGACCGTATGCGGTCGAACAGAAGGCCGTTTCCTCCGTTCTGCGGTACGCCACTCCTTGTTGCGGCTGTTTCGTCCAAGCCAGTTGGCTCCCGATGAACACGACGTATTCTGACCCAGTCGGTTGCCTCCTGATGAACACGACGCTGTTTCCTCCGTTCCTTCCTAGCCGGTTGGCAGCCGATGAATAGGACGCCGTCGCTGTACGCGTTCGAGACCCCGCCCGTATGTACGTACGTAGCCGTATTTACTTTCTTGCAGCATGGCTGTATGTATGTGTAGACGATATAGACGGGACTGCGTGACATGCTATGTCGGCGGGTCTACTACAACAGCTGCCGCTCCTTACTCGGCCACGGTTCATCGCTGCAGAGAGACCGATCGACCAGTATGTACATACACGGTCGCGACCAGACAGATAACGCTACGTATGCTTTGACCATGGGTCCCAGCTGTCAGGGAGGACAAGGAGGCACTTCCTTGCGTGCGAAGATATAACTGGTGGGTCCTAGCTGTCAGGGGGAAGAATCATATTTTCCCCTGTAATAAGGAGACACTTCCTTGCGTGCAAAGATGTTGTTGGTGGGTCCGAGGTGTCAGGGGCAGGAATAAGGAGGCACTTCCTTGTGTGCAAAGATGTTGTTGGTGGGTCCGAGGTGTCAGGGGCAGGAATAAGGAGGCACTTCCTTGCGTGCAAAGATGTTGTTGGTGGGTCCGAGGTGTCAGGGGCAGGAATAAGGAGGCACTTCCTTGCATGCGAAGATATAACTGGTGGGTTCGAGCTGTCAGCGGGAGGAACATTTTTTTCGCGAAATACAGAGGCGCTTCGGGTGGGTCCCCGCTGTCAGGTGGAGGAATCATTATTTTGCGCGTAATAAGGAGGCACTTCCTTGCGTGCGGCCATAGACCCAGCTGTCAGCCTCTCCAAGTATAGTCCTCTTCTGATGGCTATTATTCGTTGACCGCGTTGATGACGTCGTACCGTCCGAGAGCACCAAGGTGGTAGACGGTGGCGCGGCCTAGGAAGGGAACGACCCGGAGCCAGGGAATACGTGACAGTGGGTGCCCATGCGGAGGGGAGTACAAGGGTTGACTGGTTCGGCTGCGGTTTGAGGCTGCCGTCGCCGGAGAATAACAGGGGGTGTGGGTGAGTAGAGGGAAGGCCTGGCCAACGGTGGGAGTAGAGTGGGGCGGTGAGGCATGTGCGGCAGCACAACCGACCACTAGAGGCAGGAGCAGGCAGTCCCGCCGTCGCTAGTTTGGGCGGCTGGTGCAAGAAGATAAAGAGACTGAAGAAGCAGCAAGACCGCTCGATTAACATCCAACGACATTGCTGCTAGAATCGTTTGTTGACTAAGTTGACAAAGCCCTGCGTACGCATCAACTTAGTAGGCCCACGGGTCAGCCTCCGAACCGGTGCGCCCCAGATGTTAGGGGGAGGAATTATTTTTGTCGCGTAATAAGGAGGCAGTTGCTTGCGTGCGGCCATGGACCATGGGGGTCCCTACTGTCAGCCTCTCCACGTAAATCCCTATTTCGATGGCTGTCGTTTGTTGAATGTTGACCACGTGGAGCACGCCGCTCTTAGAGCACCAACACGGTGGACGACGGTGAGGCCTTGGAATGGAACGACCCGGAGCCGGCAAAGACACAACAGTGGATGCCCATGCCGAGGGGAGTTGAACGATTGACTGGTTCGGTTGCGGCATGACGTTCCCGTCACCGAATAATAACAGAAGGTGCGGGTGGGTAGAGGGATGGCCAGGCTAGCGGAGGGAGTACGGTGGGCCGGTGAAGCCTGCGCGGCATCACAGCCGGCCACAAGAGGAGGGAGCAGGCAGTCCCGCCGGCGCTGGTTTAGGCGGCTGGAGCAGGAAGATCACAGATTGAATAAGCACGTCGGCCGTTGGATGGACATCCAACAATCATTGCTGTTAGAATCGTGCGTTGACTATAGGTTGACAAAGCCTTGCGTAAATAAGTTAGCCTCGAAAACTGTGGCGTGTACAACTGATTTGCTATTATTTTTTATAATTTATAGCCCATTTGCTAATTCATATGGAATTTATTGCACCAATTTTTCATTTTTAGAATTGCTGCCCATTTTCTGGTCAGTACCAGGGTTAAAATTTTGAACTAAAAAATATGCGAAATTTTAAAAATTCGCATATTTTTGCTAGGGTATGAAATATTTTTAATCCCAAAATTAGGAGCATACTAAAACTAATTTAAAAATAAAGTAATACTATGTTATGTTAAAATCCAATGAAATATAAAATATCAATGAAGTACAAAAACAAAAAAGAAACTAATTGCCCATTTGCTATATTTTTTTTTGGAATTTGCAGCCCATTTCATATTACTTTTAAGATTTACTCCCCATATTTTGGCCAGGTCGGAACGCATCCCTCCTCGTCTTGAAAGATTTACAGTCCAATAAGTCGGAGAAAACAAATGGGCCTAGGTTGGGTATTCTTCAAAAAGAAATGGTGGACTGCCTATTTTCCCAAAGAAAAAATTGTTGGGCTGGTCATGTTGTTAGGCGGACCACAGAAACCGCACAACCCAATTTATACCCTTCTCTGTCTGGACAAATCCTCAAGAAAATGCGTTGTGCAATTCTGTCATTAATTGACTATACGTTGTGCAATTCTGTCGTTAATTGACTATACGTTGACAATGATGTGGGCCCCTGCTACTTCTTGAGCTTGCGTTGATTTTTTTTCCTGAAGAGAAAAGGGTGGTGCAGCAAAGTAAAGATAAGTATTTTCCTCAGTTAAGAACCAATGTATCAATCCAGTAGGAGGCACAAACAAGTCTCTAATATATGCACCTGCACAAACTAACAAACACTTGCACACAACACAAAAAAGGGGTTGTCAATCCCTTCACGGTCACGAATAAGAGTCTTATATATATTTAGTAATTAGAAGCACCATACGAGCCTCCACGTTAATCCCAAAAAACTAATAATAAATAACCATTAGATCTTAATCCTGCGTCTAGAATAAAGATGACATGAAAACTTTATTCCCAAGTCCATGGGTATTACGCTTGGAAGGAAAGACCCAAGAGTCGATAGGTATTACGCTTGAAAGGAAAGACCCAAGAGTCCCGAGTACTGCGCTGGTAAGGAAACTTGCAATGTCAAAAAAAGAAAAAGGAAACGTGCAAGACGGACGGAATGACTTTGATGGGACGTGACAACAAGTTGTACATGCAAAATCCCTAAGGAAAAAAAGACAAAAGGAGACTTCTATGACTTTGATTTTTCAGTTCAAATGCTATACGTCTAGATATCTCACATAATTAAAAATAATATTCTGTAGGCTTTGCCTGGGCATAACAATTAATTTAAACTTTTCCCCTTTGCTTGCACCGACTGAGCACTAACAATCATAATAATATAGTTGTGAAATTGTGAGAGAACGTGTCTACGTGGTGTTTGGAATTATATGCAAACTAGTAAAAAGAAACGGAGGGAGTACTAGTAAGTACACCACCTACCGCTTCGTGTGCTACCCCGCGCTCCATGTGGCGGGCACAACATCCCCTACAGCCACTCCGGTTTCATGGATGGCCTGGTCGATGCCTACACGGTGCCCTGCACCTACAAGAGTTTCGACTACGAGAGGTACGTCGACCAACACTCCGTGGCGAAGCATAGGTCCAGATACGCGCATGCGCCCTGTTACTGCTATGAGTGCACACCGCCGTTTGAGGGCTCGCCGGGGAGCCTCGTGCATCACCTGACGGCACCGTCCGGCAATCACTCCTGGCCCGCAGTGAACACTACGAGACGTGCTACCCGTTTGCCATGCTGGAGTCGCTGGAGGAGCACCGCCGCCCGCTAGCTACGAAGGACGACGAAAACTCTTCCTCTTGGCCATGGGCACTGGTAAGGCCCACGCAGGCCGCCGCTCCGTCTCTGCCGTGTGCGTCAGGGGCAACACCGCTGACGCTGACACGAGGCTGCTGTACAGGTGTGTGCTCACTGTTGCTGCCCCTCCAGCGTACGAGGGCGACCTCGGCGCTTCCCTCACGCTGAATGAGACTGTGGCAAGCTGCTCCGTTCCCGGCAATGTGGACATGGAAGAGGGCTGGCTTCATACGATCCCCAAGATGATGCACGGGGACTCCAAGGAGGTTCACCTGGGCATATGCATTACCAAGTTAACTGTTCATCATTAGTCTTCGTTCAATGTAAGCCGCTGTCTAAGCATGTGGACACTTCTTAGTATAGAACCTTCCATGCATGATCTTGCTCTATCAGAGTATCACGCTTGAATAAAAGTGTATCCATTTATGGTTTAGTCTAGAATCTTCCATGTATGCTTTAGCTCCATTAGAGTTCTCGCTTGCCATTTATGAGATTAATTGTGAATGTTTACTTTTTATTGAAAAGGAGGATAACCCCCAGCCTCTGCATCAATTGATGCATGCATCCATATTATTAAATAAAAATGTAACAAAGTCTCAAGGTCCAGCAAAGCTCATAGTCCGAGCTTAAAACGAAACACAATTGTGAATTTTTACTAATGGTGAAAGACTTATGATGAACCATTTCTTACAACACATTTATCTTTTTCAGAGAATTTCAACCAAATGCCACAACACTATCTTTTCATATTCATGAAGTTAGCCTTGAGATCCATACATATAATGTGTCATATACATGTATTGGACCACTATGCAGCTAAGGTTTTCCTTTTGCAAAGACGTAATATGTAAGTGTCAGTTGTTTGTTACTAACATTGTGTTGTAACGATATCTCAAAACTCATGTGGAAAGAACGTGCAACTCACTAGTAGGAGTATATCTCTATCTCTATCTCTATCGGTGCCCGTCTGCCCCCAACTCCTCTCATGCCTTCTCTCAGGCTGCATTGCCGACCACCACCACGATCCCCCTCCAACTCGCCTTCTCCTCTGCCCCCTTCCAAGTCATCCTGATTTACATTCATGGTGGTCTAGATAAAATAAACAAAATCAATACTCAAAAAATAATTCTTAAAGATCATTTCTTGCAAAGCACAATAAGTGTTATTTCTTCAAAAGTTTTGGATGCAGGTTGAACAGTTGAACACTTTTGTTTGGAAAAGATTTTTTTATCTATTTAGCCTACATTTACTATTCACCCGGATGCTTGTGAGCTCTAGAGAAAAAATAATATCCGAAGAAACCTATCAATATTTGTTACACAAGAGATGACCCCCACATACTTTGTCAAAATAAACAACTCCCCGATCAATGCATTTCACTCTTCTGTGCAACGCACGGGCGTTTTACTATATATAGTTCTACCTTCGTCCTGGTTTATTGGTCCCCATTGTAATCTGTGCCAAATTTGGACCATAAATTTAACTAACAAAATGCTCATGCATGTCACAAAAAATTATATGCTTGAAAAGTATGTTCAAATACGAATCCAACGATATAGTAGTTTTTGTTGACATGCACTAACATTTTGTCAGTTAAATCTTCAGTCAAATTACATGGGGGACTAATAAACCACGACGGAGGTAGTCCTAGTGTAGAGGGCAGCGCTGTACAGGAGTCTCACCCCGCTCGTGGCGCGGCAGTAAAGCTGTCATATCACAAAACCCCACCACTCCCAGTAATAAGTGGTGTGGTAAAATAAACAGACAAGTAACCATCACATCCCTCTGTCTTTTTTGCATTCATCTCTCTGCATTCATCTTGCACACTCGATCCCTAGCTACTACTCCTACTACTACCAGTAGTACTCAAGTTGGAATTCCAATTACACGACACAACTTCTTAGAGCATGGTTAATAGTACAACCAGCCGCTGCCTATATGATGTTGACACATCATCTATAGCCAACCTTATAGTCGGCAAGTATAATAGTTAGATGTAAATAAGTACTACTTTACTGATGCATGGCCCACCTTCCTCTCTCACAAAGTGTCTAGGAGCACGTGTTAGAGCTGGCTGTTAGTTAGTAGCCCGCTTCTCCTCTCTCTCCTCTTCTCTCTCTTACAACTCAGCACAAATATACTATTTTAATTCTTACAGCCCGCCTACGTGTATGAAGCAGTTTGGGAATTTGCATGCCTTCCGGCCAGTGAGATACTCCGTACAAAGTACCATAGAGAAAAACCACAGAGAGAAGGAAGCTAAAGTAAACAATCAAACGAGCATTTTTGCATTTCTTTTGCATTGAATCGTTTCACAAGCTTGACTAGTGTTGTTTTTCTACCTTTATCAAAACCGCATCATAATGTTAAAACGTGCATTTGCATGTGTGTATACATAATAGTAGTAGTACAGTCTACAAGCATATTGTTGACGCTCAAAAGTGGCACGATTATAAAGTGTAGCTTGAAGCTATGTCAAGATTAATTCAAACTTATTATTGAAAGTCACCTGAGATAGCTCTCTTCAAGAAGATCAAGATGTATATGAAGATGGTCTAAAACGGAGCTCGGATGCAAAAGTTATGACAAGTTCAGAGATGCTCATGTTGACACCAGATTAAAGAATGGCTTGAAACCCAATTAAGGTGGCTTCAGATGGAAAAAGTTTCAACATGAAAGTTGTGCGTATCGTCGAAATGGTTTATTTTGATATAAAAACGTCTCAATCGGAGTTCGTATGCAAAAGTTAGAGCCGAAAATGTGCGGTTGCATCAGGATGGCCGGACACTCCGGGAATGATCATTCGGGTTTTGGATTTCTCCGAGGATGGCCGGACACTCCGGGGATGTTTGTCCGGGTTTTGGATTTTTCTGCCGCGAGTTGCAAACCGAACCATTCTGGAAAGTTGGATTCCGAGTTTGAGCCAAACTAGGGTTTTGAACGTGAATTCTAACCTTTCCTTGCCCGGGAAGTCCATTTGCCTCTTATATACCTAAGGGTGACGGCCGACTGAACAACAACACACAATCGAACAAACACATCTACTACTTTTTCGTGTTCATCTGTCCCCCACCCTTGTATCTTTCTTCTCGTTCTTCGTTCGTTCTTCTTCCTTGCAGGGCGGCGAACCTCGAGGCCCTAGGGGCGATCAGGTCAATCTAGGGCAGCCATAGCCTCCGCGCGTCCAGACGGGGTCCCTCCCGGGCGTGTGGGGTTTCGGGTCCTCAAAAGCACCCGCCGGATTGCCTGCGTACCGCGCTTCCGGCCGGGTCTCCTTCGACGTGAGCTGCGGTGCATCACCCCCGGCGTCGAGGGTACACGGTGACGTGTTCGTGTGCGAACACACTTTTTGGCGACTCCGCTGGGGACAAAGCTTTGAACGGTCTCCGGCCCGTTCTTGCTACGAAGAGATCGTCATCTAGGGTTTGCAATCTACAAAGGTAACATGAATACCCAATTCACCTATGTAGATGCAAATAATTCATATGTTGTTGCTAGATCCCCTAATGAGCATAATGTATCGACTAGCCCTAACTTTCTCAATCATGCTTCTAATTATGTGCAAGGGCCGATGCAAAATAATCTTCATGCTTCAAATTCTTATGATTTTAGCAACATACAACATATGTATCCTAACTCTCATGCATCGGCAACCCCACAAATCCATATGCCAATGAACAACATGATGGGTTTGGTTAATCAATTTGAAACACCCCATGTTAAAATTTCCAGTAGCATACAAGAAAGTTTTTCACCCTTTTATTCATGGGCAACTAATTTGCAATATGTGAATCCAACCTTGCCGATGGATGGGAGAATTGGCCATGCTACTACTAGCTATTCGGCCAGTTACTCTCAACGATCATATGCTACACCTCATGTTAGTAATTTTTCAGAACCGTATGCAACTGTAGATGTTCATAATTCGGCCCCGCATCTTCATGGTCATAGCCGAATAAGTGAAATTTTTACAGGAACACATGTGCCGTCATCAAATACTGTAGCATATAATGCATACTCTACGCAATTCGAGAATTTCGGCAACACTCATGAATCATTGTCGAAAGAATCTGAAAGTATTGCAGAGCAATCCCTTCCAGAAGCGGTTGTGGCTGCATTGAAAAAGAGCTTGGCACAAAACAAGAGGATTAGTGCTCTTTGCCTTGAACAATATGAAAAGGGGTTGTTTCCTGATTATGCTGCAATAAAGGCTAGAGTTCTGCAGGAAGATGAAACTTCATCAATTGATATTATTTGTGAGAGAGCATATGGTTATACTGCAGTGCATACACCTCCACCTAGTACTGCGGCATATTATACACCCCCTACACAATTGCAAAATTTCGGCAACACTAACACTTCATTGCCGAAAGATCCTAAAAGCATTGGGGGCAAACTAATCTAGAGCGGGCTGAAATTGAGAGGGGGGTTAAAGCTTTGCGTGATAGGGTGCAAGTACTTCACCAAGAGAGAATTGATAGGGAATTAGCTCAAAGAAAAGAAGCCTTGCCAATTGATATAACCGGTGAAAAGAATGATGATTCGGAAACTAAAAGTGCTTCCGTTGAAAAAGTCGAATCAAGTAGTATATATCCCGAATCCATCAAATCCAAAGAGGCAAACATTGTTGAGAAAGGGCATGGAAAGTACAGCAAGACAACCATACTTGATTTTTCTGAAGTTAATGGAACCTACTTCCTGCCCTATGAGTTTCGTGCCATAGAAATTGACGAGCTTCAAGAACAAGAACAAGTAGCCGTAGAAAGTTTGGTGGACAAAGATCTTCAAACTAATGATGCACGAAATCAAGAAAAAGATGATGACAAGGTGTTGGGGAGCTATCCGAAGGTGGAGCAAGATATTCTTCAAGTCACACCATCATCATGCTCTCCCAACATATTTGAAGAGGTATGTCTAGCAATTAATTTACCTGTTTTCAGATTTGGTCATAACTTAGTTGTTGATGCATATATTAGAAAAATCTTCATAAGAAATATTGAGAGACCAGTGAAGAAGGGTAATTTATTTGTTAGCAATCAGATTGTCACAAAGCATATCGGTCAACATATTGCACCATTCAGAAAGACCGATAGCGAAAAATTATTGCAGCCAAGGCTTTCCCCATTGCTTTATCTAGAGCTCATATCTAATTGGGTAGCTTTGCTTATTTCTTACTTGGCTTACACTTGGTCTCAATTGAGACATGTATGTTCTAACTATTTTCGTTTCAGAAATTTAAAGCCAATGTTAAATTCTTTTGAGAAATCCGATGCTAATATAATATCTTATCCAAAGACATCGGAGATAGAGTGGGGAGATTCCAATCTGTACCATTCGTTTGCTTACCCCGTTCGTACACCAAGATCGGCTAGAAAACAAGAAGTATGCCTTCAACTCAAGCATGTGTGATCAAATATTTGATTTGTTGCTGAAAAACAATTACATTAGAATTCTTGATCACCATGTCAAGCCATCCATCCAGGGACGAATGTATTGTAAGTTGCATGATTCGTCCAAGCATAATTTCGAGGATGGCAACATGTTTCGTCAAATAGTTAAATCGGCCATTAATAAAGGATGATTGAAATTTGTTGAAACACCAAGAGATGACCAGTCTATTCCGATTGGTCCTGATGGCAAAAACTTTTTGCATCGGCTGCTTCAAGCCGATCCATTTAAAGAGAAGGTAAAAGTTGCAGGTGATGAAATCAAGCTTTCAAGTAAAGAAGTTGTTCAAGAGCACAATGAAAATATTCTTGAAGGCATGAGTTCTATTGAAGTTACAATGGATACAACAAGGACTGGGGGGCAGCAAGCAAATCCAATGATCGGTGAAAGCAAACTAAAAGAAAATAAAGGCCGAAATAAGCGCAAGTGTAAGAGATCAAAAATCACCTTCGCTGAACTATTTGATAAATATCAAAAGAAGAGTGAAGGGAATAATGCTTATCGGCCAAATCATGCAAAGAAACCAAGATCACCCCCAAGGCGCAAATATGAGGATCGGTATTGGCAAAGTGAGAATTTCAATGCAACATATTCATATCCTTATTTTGGGCCGCCAATGCCAATGCCGTGGATGCCTCCCTATGCTCATTTAAATCCATATTCATCATGGGACAGGTATGATACAAGGGCACATTCTCCATCTTATTTTAGACCATCTCACCAATACTATGCAGCTCCAAGAAAATCAACATTTGAACAATCACGCATCAAAGACCGTTTCAACCATAAGGAATCGGTCCAAAGCTCAAGGAATAAGAAAGAGGTGGTAGATCGAGTTTACCACGTGAAAAGAGATGGTCGTAAGTGTGCTACTTCAGATTTGATCTCAAATAACGAAGAGCCAATTAAAGTGTTGACATTGGCTACAAAAGGCAAAGAAGTGAAGCAATCAATTGATAAAAATCAGAGTGCCAAATCTGAAGAAAAGAAGTTGAGGGTGCACAAGGCCCAAAAAGAGTTGCCACTGGTTGAAACAAAATCACAGTCGAGGTGCTCACTTGGCTTATCGTATTGGCAAAAGAAGGAGTTACAAAAGCTTAGTGCACAAGAACTTGAAGAAAGGAACATGGCATGGGTTCCCAAAGGAAGTACTCAAAATAATAATTATGTGCAAGCTTCCATTACAAGAAGTGCGACAAAGGTGAAGGAGGAAAAGAGTGAAAACTATGAAGGACCAAGCCGAAGGTTTCAACATCTTCGGTCTACACATTATCCATGTTCTTCAACTATGCCATTAACGCTATGCCATGGAATTCGTCATCAGGTATGATTGGTAACCCTCAATGGGCTTATTTTAATCCATGGATGCAATATAATTTCTTATATCATGAAAGGGTATTGCCAAATCACTATACATTTGATTAGCTACAAGTTTGTTGCTAATCCAAAGGGCCGAAATACTTGATTTGTCATTTCATTTGTTTATTTCGGCTATATGTGCTTTGAATGAAGTTTACATGGTAATGGCCGATATTTATCTATCGTCCTAAGATTATGTCAATGCATGGCCGGTGTAGTACTCTAACATCGTCCTTAGTTCGATTGGAGAGCGAGATAAGGTACGTGCTCATGGAAATTTATATGTATGCCTATATTATGATTGAATGGAGTTGAGACATCATGACCGATGTCATTGAGTATATGCTGCATAGACCAATTCATAGTTGCAGAATTGGCTAGTGGGCTTATACTTTGTTTGGATATGATTTGGCTTATGCATCTTTGAGATCTATAAGAGGCCAAATCATAGCTGATTTTTTTACTGAACATCGGATTAATGACATGCATAATATTGATATTAGCCTTGTCTCTCTAGTAGTATGGAGATTATGTTTTGATGGTTCAATTCGTAGCAATGGCCAAAGTGTTGGTGCTGTTTATATATATATCCTTATGGTACTATTTTTGAATCCTCATGCCGCTTAGAATATTTTTATGCATGATTAATCAAAGCCGAATATGCATTGTTATTCAGATTGAATCTTTTACTTGCTATAGGTGCTATACATATTGAGGCTTTCGGTGATTCGTTATGAGTAGTGCAACAAATATCCAAGGGTTATCAAAGTTTTGACGAATCACTTATAGTTTATCTTGGGGTATGTCTAGATGCAAAATTTACCTTGGTTTGCCTTAAAATTCTTCATATATTTAGACATGACAATTCGAAAGAATTGGCACAGCAAGCATTCGGCTACTATGTTAATCATGGCGTATTGCATTTCTCTCAATAGCCGATGTTTAGTCTCGTCAACATAGGTAAGGCCGAGCCGAACTTCACAGCTTCGGCCACTAATGAAATTTTTGTGCAGGCGAAAGTAAGGATTGGAGAAAGTTTATTGTTGATTATCTACAAAATCCTAGCAAAAGGGTGAACAATATGGTTCGGAGGATGACCTTGAGATACATATCTATGGGACTTTATCATCGGATTGTTAATGAAGTTGAGAAGGTTTCGCCCAAGTTTGCATCAAGGATTCAAAAAAAATGATGGCCGATATATAATTATTGCCCTAAGCATATAAATGGCCGATGGAGTGTTGACATCGTCCTTATAACCAACATAGTACAAGTTATTTTTCGGCACGCTAGCTTTGCCGAAAAACAGGGGGGCATGTGTTGACGCTCAAAAGTGGCACGATTATAAAGAGTAGCTTGAAGCTATGTCAAGATTAATTCAAACTTATTATTGAAAGTCGCCATGAGATGGCTCTCTTCGAGAAGATCAAGATGGATATGAAGATGGTCTAAAACGGAGCTCGGATGCAAAAGTTATGACAAGTTCAGAGATGCTCATGTTGACACCAGATTAAAGAATGGCTTGAAACCCAATTAAGGTGGCTTCAGATGGAAAAAGTTTCAACATGAAAGTTGTGCGTATCATCGAAATGGTTTATTTTGATATAAAAAATGTCTCAATTGGAGTTCGTATGCAAAAGTTAGAGCCGAAAATGTGCGGTTGCATCAGGATGGCCGGACACTCCGGGAATGATCATCCGAGTTTTGGATTTCTCCGAGGATGGCCGGACACTCCGGGGATGTTTGTCCGGGTTTTGGATATTTCTGCCGCGAGTTGCAAACTGAACCGTTTTGGAAAGTTGGATTCCGAGTTTGAGCCAAACTAGGGTTTTGAATGTGAATTCTAACCTTTCCTTGCCCGGGAAGTCCATCCGCCTCTTATATACCTAAGGGGTGACCCGACTGAACAACAACACACAATCGAACAAACACATCTACTACTTTTTCGTGTTCATCTATCCCCCACCCTTGTATCTTTCTTCTCGTTCTTCGTTCGTTTTTCTTCCTTGCAGGGCGGCGAACCTCGAGGCCCTAGTGGCGATCAGGTCGACCTAGGGCAGCCATAGCCTCCGCGCGTCCAGACGGGGTCCCTCCCGGGCGTGTGGGGTTTCGGGTCCTCAAAAGCACCCGCCGGATTGCCTGCGTACCGCGCTTACGGCCAGGTCTCCTTTGACGTGAGCTGCGGTGCATCACCCCCGGCGTCGAGGGTACACGGTGACGTGTTCGTGTGCGAACACATATATAGAGAGAGACGTGTACTGCGATATATAGTTTAGTTTGTGCTATATGCACGTACTTACAAATGCGTACAGATACAAAAGGTTTCCAAACTTTTGCTTTTACATACTTAATTAGGACGCTAATAATTCCCGAACGTTCGGGATTTATCATTTCCGTCCCAAAACTAATGATCACCTTACGACACTAAATTATTCCCAATAAAAGCCACGACGCTCGCATGAACGCTTGCGGCGCGCCACAAGTGCCCTGGTGCTCGGCCGTTTCCTAGCGTGGCGACACAACGCCTCTTCCTCGGCCTCGCAACTTGCGCGGTGCTGATTGGCGGCTTGTCGGCGGGCAAGCACGATCTCACCGGTCTGGTGCTCCGGCGCCAACAGGTACTCCTCCTTGCTGGAAGCGTGCACCCAGTCCACGTACCACCAAGTGTAGATGAGGCGCTTGGGCCCGACTGCACTCAGGGCTTTGGCACGTGCGTCCTCCGCCACCCACATGGCCCCCGCATGAGCCTCCTTCCAAAGAGGCAATTACCCGACTCTCTCGAACACAACATAGGCCTGCTAGGAAGCATGCCTCGCGGCGCACTTCTCTTCCTCGGCCTTCTTCTCTGCCTCTCTTTTGGCGCGCTGTGGCAGAGGCAAAGCCTCCCACAAGGCGACCTCCATTTCTTTCCAAAGCTCCTCCAAGCTGGGGGGGCTCGGCGGCGGCGCGACATTCTCCTCATAGCGGGGAGCCGACGCGTCCTCTTATGCGCGTGGTGGCGAGACTGGGAACGCCGACGCATCGCGGCGAGGAGCGAAACGCCGACGCGTCATCCTCCATTGGTGGTAGCGAGGAACGAAACGCCGACTTGTCCTCCCCGACTAGTGGCTGAGAGTAACAGAACGGCAACGCGTGACCCTCCCTGCAGAGCAGCGAGGGATGCCTAGGGCCTGGGAGGGGCGATGCCATGGTGGTCGACGAGTCCTTAATTGAGAGGGAGGGGGAGGAGATAAAGGCAATGAACGTGAGCGTTCTTCCGAATGCCGTGGAAGGCGCAGTATTTGTAGCGAGCAATGCCACACCTACGTAAGATATGTTGCGTGATTAACATAATAGCTAGGTGGGCATATTTTTGTTGGAGCAAATTACAGGAGACGGGAGGGGTGGAAATATTGCTGGTCAGAACGGATTGGACGAGCGCGGGGGAGGAGAGTCATG
The DNA here is from genome assembly GCF_002575655.3 of Aegilops tauschii subsp. strangulata. Classification (NCBI taxonomy): domain Eukaryota; kingdom Viridiplantae; phylum Streptophyta; class Magnoliopsida; order Poales; family Poaceae; genus Aegilops; species Aegilops tauschii. Next base: position 327,562,621 of record NC_053041.3, on the reverse strand, counting down.
GATGCAGATTGTTTTCACACGGGGAGGAGTGGTGGGACTGCTGGAGGGAGAAGGAGAGTCAAGCATGCAGATTGTTTTCGCACATGGAGAGGAAAAGATTTGGAGACGAACCGGCTTCTTGCAGGTATGGGGAACGGTGCATAAGTCACCTTATATGCAATGAACTGACCATTGCATGCCGGGCTAGGTAGTCTCAAGTGATTAAAAACATACACGCCCCACACATGTTTAGATTTCAAGGTGCACTAAATTATTGCATGCAAGGATTAGGAGAATATTTACTAATGCATGTAAAAATTCTTTGTCATTTAGTGTTCATGCATGCATGCAATGCAATAATGCATTGGTAAACACAATTTTTTGTGAAGAACGAGAGCATTAATTGAGTACTTTTGCAGACTACAAAAACTGTTCCACCGCCTCCATCTTGGTAAGAGTAGGTGAGATTTTTGAATCGATCGCTTTAAACTAGAAGGGAGGTAGTAGTACTCTTATAGCTAACCTTTTTGTGATGACTATATATGACATGGCAATATCATAACGCACCTGGACGGGGGAACTAGTCTGCATAGTGCATATAAGTTTTGTCTGAAGTCAAAGTACCTCTACTTTGACCTAACTTATAGAAAAATTTATCAACATTCACAATGTCAAATCAATATTTTTATATTCATTATGAAATGTAGTTTCATAAAATATATATTTGGTATTGTAGATATTGATATTTTTAATATAAATTTGGTCAAACTTTGCAAACTTTGACTTGACACAAATCTCGCGCGTGGTAAAAGGACCAGAGGGAGTATCATGCATGCGGAGTAGGCAAAAACATCGCTCATTTATAGCCGTCTGAAGTCCCGAAGGGCGCGATCGCGCGAGGGAGGCAAAGGTCGTGGGAGGCACGATGGTTGATGGCATGGCGCCGGCATGGCGTGCGAACACGCAGAGGCTATACCGTCAGGCATACGATGTGGGTCCAGTAGACATGACATCTAGTGGGTCCCGCATAGTACTCGAGAACTCTTTGGGGGCATGCAGCCGTTTATCCACTGGGCAAGCCCCCACTCCATGCCGTTCGCATGCCCTACTCGTCCACATCCTCTACCTTACAACAGTTCGCTCCCAGTCGTCCCTTCCTTTCACAATACACCAGTTCCACTTCTCCTAACCCGCCTCCAAAATCCATGGCCTCCCAAATGTCAATGGTCGACGGTGAGTACAAAGTTAGAACCATCACCGGCGATGAGTTCATCGTCATCTACACCCATAGAACCGTGACGGTGGAAGCATGCCTTGGTCACTTCCTAGACATGTTTGAAAGTTCAAAGGATGAGTGGGTCGCTGGGCTAGATGTTGAGTACACCTTAGTCCTGGAAAAGGAGAAGCTTCTAAAGGAGGCAGAGATGAAGAAGCCCGCCGTGATCCAGGTATGAGTACATAACGTGTGCTTGGTCTACCACATATGCCATGCCGACGTTAGGTGCCAGGATTTTGAGGTCTTCCTCAAGGACAAAAGAGTGAAATTCGTTACTGTAGACTTTACGAATGAAAGGAGAGTCCTGGGTCAGATAGGCCTCGTTGTAGGCCAGCCATTCGATCTCCAGAAGGAAAGCCTGGTGTCCTCCTCTCAGCCTTCAATGTTGACCCTGGCAGCAGCCATGATTGATCCTTCGTACGATGAACTATTAAACCACACCCCAAGTTTCATCATGCATGGGAGTCAAAGACACTAGATGAAGATCACATCGTGTACGCAGCAACAGATGCCTACTGCTACGTCTCCAACGTATCTATAATTTTTGATTGTTCCATGCTATTATATTATCTGTTTTGGATGTTTTATATGCATTAATATGCTATTTTATATGATTTTTGGGACTAACCTGTTAACCTAGAGCCCAGTGTCAGTTTCAGTTTTTTTCCTTGTTTTAGAGTTACGCAGAAAAGGAATACCAAACGGAGTCCAAACGGAGTAAAACTTTCACGATGATTTTTCTTGGACCAGAAGACACCCAGGAGACTTGGAGTGCAAGTCAGAAGAGCCACGAGGCGGCCAGGGTGGAGGGCGCGCCCCCCGACCTTGTGGGCCCCTCGTAGCCCCCTGACCTAGATCTTCCTCCTATATATACTCTTATACCCCAAAAACATCGAGGGGATCCACGAAACCACTTCTCCACCGCCGCAACCTTTCGTACCCGTGAGATCACATCTTGGGGCCTTTTCCGGCATCCTGCCAGAGGGGGATTCGATCACGGAGGGCTTCTACATCGACACCATTGACTCTCCGATGAAGCGTGAGTAGTTTACTTCAAACCTACAGGTCCATAGCTAGTAGCTAGATGGCTTCTTCTCTCTCTTTGATTCTCAATACAAAGTTCTCCTCGATGTTCTTGGAGATCTATTCGGTGTAATACTCTTTTGCGGTGTGTTTGCCGAGTTCCGATGAATTGTGGATTTATGATCAGCTTATCTATGAATATTATTTGAATCTCCTCTGAATTCTTATATGCATGATTTGATATCTTTGCAAGTCTCTTCGAACTATCGATTTGGTTTGGCCAACTAGATTGGTTTTTCTTGCAATAGGAGAAGTGCTTAGCTTTGGGTTCGATCTTGCGGTGTTGTTTTCCAGTGATAGTAGGGGCAGCAAGGCACGTATTGTATTATTACCATCGAGGAAAAAAGATGGGGTTTTCATCATATTGCTTGAGTTAATCCCGCTACATCATGTCATCTTGCTTAATGCGTTACTCTGTTCTTATGAACTTAATACTCTAGATGCAGGCAGGAGTCGGTCGATGTGTGGAGTAATAGTAGTAGATGCAGAATCATTTTAGTCTACTTGACACGGACGTGATGCCTATATTCATGATCATTGCCTTAGATATCGTCATAACTTTGCGCTTTTCTATCAATTGCTCGGCAGTAATTTGTTCACCCATCGTAATAATTTCTATTTTGAGAGAAGCCTCTAGTGAAACCTATGCCCGCCGGGTCTATTTTACAACATATTAGTTTCCCGTCAACTTGCCATTTTCTGTCGCCGTCCCTTATTTTGCAATCTTTAATTTCTGTTCCATAAACCAAAAATATTACTTTACCGTTTATCCATCTCTATCAGATCTCACTTTGCGAATAACCGTGAAGGGATTGTCAACCTCTTTGTCGCGTTGGTTGCAAGTTGGTGTTTGTTTGTGCAGGTATTCGGTGGCTTGTTGTGTTGTCTCCTACTGGATTGATACCTTGGTTCTCAAAACTGAGGGAAATACTTACGCTACTTTGCTGCATCACCCTTTCCTCTTCAAGGGAAAAACCAACGCAAGCTTAAGAGGAAGCAAGAAGGATTTCTGGCGCCGTTGCCGGGAGATCTACGCCAAGCCAAGACATACCAAGTACCCATCATAAACTCTCATCTCTCGCATTACATTATTCGCCATTCGCCTCTTGTTTTCCTCTCCCCCACTTCTAAAATGATTTTTGAAAAGATTCGCCTTTTCTTCGCCCCTCTTTCGTTCGTCTTTTCCGTTTGTTCATTTGTCGCCACCATGTCTGAAACTGGGGAGGTAATTGTTGAAAAGGATAGTAGTAACGATGGGGGAAACCTTGATGCTTTTGCTAATTCTAATCCTCATGAAGAATCTACTATCTTGGACACAAATAATTTCAGCATAGGTAGCGGAAATATTATTGGAAAGGGGGTTATTCAAGATTTCTTTACTTGTGTCGGTGCACTCCCCACTATGGGTGGATCTATCCTCCATAAAACTAGTAGCCTTGCGGATGTTATATCTTTGCTTGTTGTTGAACTTGAAAGACAATTTGTTCACATGCATCCATCCATACAAAGGATTTTTCTAGAGTTTTCTAATATTGAGCATTATTCTGTTAAGCGCGCCGCCACTATATTCCTAGCTCATGAGTTTAGATTTATTATGAAAGAAGCTAGTGAAATTTTCGCTCATTATAAAGTAGATGGTGGTCGCCTTCCCATAGAGGGAATTCTCTTTAATCAAGAGGATATAATGCGTTTACGGTCTTTGGATCATGTTGCTTATAACGAAAATTTAAGAAAGAGGGTTCCTACCGATGTTTTAGTGAATAAGATTTCTGAAATGATGATTTTGCTATTCAAAATAACGGATTGGGTTTCTCCCTTGGACACAAGCTCATGACTTTTTGCCAAAAGAATGCTTATAATGATGATTTGGTCATACAATATGAAGGACCGAAGGAGGAACCAATTCCTCCCGAGATCGATCTTGGGGATTCTTATCCCATTAAATTTAGCCCTTTTCATTACTTTTGCTTGCCTCAAAGAAAACTTGCTGCTGAACAAAGAGAGTATGAGATGATTTTTCGAGACTTGCCTTATCATTATTACAATTATACTTAGATCTATTCGTGTTTTATGCCTAGCTAGGGGTGTTAAACAATAACGCTTGTTGGGAGGCAACCCAATTTTATTTCCGTTCTTGCTTTTTAGGTCCTGTTTTGCTTTGAATAAATAATCCATCCTCTAGTTAGATGTGGTTTTGTGTTTTAATTAATGTTTGTGCCAAGTAAGACCTATGGGATAGCCTACGATGATAGTTAATTTGATCTTGCTGAAAACCAGAAACTTTTGTGCTCACGAAAACAATTCTTATTCTTAGCAGGAACGTGATAAAATACTGATTCTTTTTGCAGAAGATTACTAAACAAATTATCTAGGGTTCCTATTTACTCAGGATTTTTGGAGTTACATAAGTATTCGTAATATTCGGATTGCTACAGACTATTCTGTTTTTGACAGATTCTGTTTTTCGCGTGTTGTTTGCTTATTTTGATGCATCTATGGCTAGTATCGGGGGATATGTACCATGGAAAATTTGGAATACAGTAGATATTACACCAATATAAATAAACAATGATTTCACAACAGTACCAAAAGTGGTGATTTATTTTCTTATACTAACGGAGCTTATGAGATTTTTTGTTGGAGTTTTGTGTTGTGAAGTTTTCAAGTTTTGGGTAAGGATTTGATGGACTATGGAATCAGGAGTGGCAAGAGCCTAACCTTGGGGATGGCCAAGGCACCTAAGGTAATATTCAAGAATGTTAAAAATCCTAAGCTTGGGGATGCCCCGGGAAGGCATCCCCTCTACCGTCTTCGTCTATCGGTAACTTTACTTGAGGCTATATTTTTATTCACCACATGATATGTGTTTTGCTTGGAGCGTCTTGTATGATTTGACTCTTTGCTTTTTAGTTTGCCACAATCATCCTTGCTCTACACACATTTTGAGAGACACACGCATGAATCGTGATTTATTAGAATGCTCCATGTGCTTCACTTATATCTTTTGAGCTAGGCAAAATTTGCTCTAGTGCTTCACTTATATCTTTGTAGAGCACGGTGGTGGTTTTATTTTATAGAAATTGATGAACTCTCGTACTTCACTTATATTATTTTGAGAGTCTCTAAACAGCATGGTAATTTGCTTTGGTTATAAATTTAGTCCTAATATGATAGGCATCCAAGAGGGATATAATAAAAACTTTCATATACAGTGCATTGAATACTATGAGAAGTTTGATTCCTTATGATTGTTTTGAGATATGAAGATGGTGATATTAGAGTCATGCTAGTAAGTAGTTGTGAATTTGAGAAATACTTGTGTTGAAGTTTGTGAGTCCCGTAGTATGCATGTATGGTGAACCGTTATGTGATGAAGTCGGAGCATGATTTATTTTTTGATTGTCTTCCTTATGAGTGGCGGTCGGGGACTAGCGATGGTCTTTTCCTACCAATCTATCCGCCTAGGAGCATGCGCGTAGTACTTTGTTTTGATGACTAATATATTTTTGCAATAAGTATGTGAGTTCTTTATGACTAATGTTGAGTCCATGGATTATACGCACTCTCACCTTTCCGCCATTGCTAGCCTCTCTAGTACCGCACAACTTTCATCGGTACCATAAACCCACCACATATCCTTCCTCAAAACAGCCACCATACCTACCTATTATGGCATTTCCATAGCCATTCCGAGATATATTGCCATGCAACTTTCCACCGTTCGGTTTATTATGACACGCTTCATCATTGTCATATTGCTTTGCATGATCATGTAGTTGACATCGTATTTGTGGCAAAGCCACCGTTCATCTTTTTTATACATGTCGCTCTTGATTCATTGCACATCCCGGTACACCGCCGGAGGCATTCACATAGAGTCATATTTTGTTCTAAGTATCGAGTTGTAATTCTTGAGTTGTAAGTAAATAAAAGTGTGATGGTCTTGCTTATTAGAGCATTGTCCCATGTGAGGAAAGGATGATGGAGACTATGATTCCCCCACAAGTCGGGATGAGACTCCAGACGAAAAACAAAATAAAAAAAAGGCCAAAAAAATGAGAGAAGGCCCAAATAAAAAATGAGAGAAAAGAGAGAAGGGCAATGTTACTATCCTTTTTGCCACACTTGTGCTTCAAAGTAGCACCATGATCTGCATGATAAAGAGTCTCCTATGATATCACTTTCATATACTAGTGGGAATTTTTCATTATAGAACTTGGCTTGTATATTCCAATGATGGGCTTCCTCAAATTGCCCTAGGTCTTCGTGAGCAAGCGAGTTGGATGCACACCCACTTAGTTTCTTTTTGAGCTTTCATAAACTTATAGATGTAGTGCATCCGTTGCATGGAAATCCCTACTCACTCACATTGATATCTATTAATGGGCATCTCCATAGCCCATTGATACCTAGTTGATGTGAGACTATCTCCTTTTTGTCTTCTCCACAACCACAGTCTATTCCACCTATAGTGCTATGTCCATGGCTCACGCTCATGTATTGCGTGAAAGTTGAAAAAGTTTGAGAACATCAAAAGTATGAAACAATTGCTTGGCTTGTCATCGGGGTTGTGCATGATTTAAAAATTTTGTGTGATGAAGATGGAGCATAGCCAGACTATACGATTTTGTAGGGATAAGCTTTATTTGGCCATGTTATTTTGAGTTATTTTGTTAGTATGCTTGAAGTATTATTGTTTTTATGTCAATATTAAACTTTTGTTTTGAATCTTAGGGATCTGAACATCATGCCACAATAAAGAGAATTACATGGATAAATATGATAGGTAGCATTCCACATCAAAAATTCTGTTTTTATCATTTACCTACTCGAGGACGAGCAAGAATTAAGCTTGGGGATGCTTGATACGTCTCCAACGTATATATAATTTTTGATTGTTCCATGCTATTATATTATTTGTTTTGGATGTTTTATATGCATTAATATGCTATTTTATATGATTTTTGGGACTAACCTATTAACCTAGAGCCCAGTGCCAGTTTCTGTTTTTTTCCTTGTTTTAGAGTTTCGCAGAAAAGGAATACCAAACGGAGTCCAAACGGAATAAAACTTCCACGATGATTTTTCTTGGACCAGAAGACACCCAGGAGACTTGGAGTGCAAGTCAGAAGAGCCACGAGGCGGCCAGAAGGGTGGAGGGCGCCCCCAACCTTATGGGCCCCTTGTAGCCCCCCTGACCTAGATCTTCCTCCTATATATACTCTTATACCCCCCAAAAATCCAGGGGAGCCACGAAACCACTTTTCCACCACCGCAACGTTTTGTACCTATGAGATCCCATCTTGAGGCCTTTTCCGACATCTTGTCGGAGGAGGATTCGATCACGGAGGGCTTCTGCATCAACACCGTTGCCTCTCTGATGAAGCGTGAGTAGTTTAGTTCAGACCTACGGGTCCATAGCTAGTAGCTAGATGGATTCTTCTCTCTCTTTGATTCTCAATACAATGTTCTCCTCGATGTTCTTGGAGATCTATTCGATGTAATACTCTTTTGCGGTGTGTTTGCCGAGATCCGAGGAATTGTGGATTTATGATCATCTTATCTATGAATATTATTTGAATCTCCTCTAAATTCTTATATGCATGATTTGATATCTTTGCAAGTCTCTTTGAACTATCGATTTGGTTTGGCCAACTAGATTGGTTTTTCTTGCAATATGAGAAGTGCTTAGCTTTGGGTTCAATCTTGCGGTGTCCTTTCCCAGTGACAGCAGGGGCAGCAAGGCACGTATTGTATTGTTGCCATCGAGGATAAAAAGATGGGGTTTTCATCATATTGCTTGAGTTAATCCCGCTACATCATGTCATCGTGCTAAATGTGTTACTCTGTTCTTATGAACTTAATACTCTAGATGCAGCCAGGAGTCGGTCGATGTGTGCAGTAATAGTAGTGGATGCAGAATCATTTTGGTCTACTTGACACAGACGTGATGCCTATATTCATGATCATTGCCTTAGATATCGTCATAACTTTGCGCTTTTCTATCAATTGCTCGGCAGTAATTTGTTCACCCACTGTAATAATTTTATCTTGAGAGAAGCCTCTAGTGAAACCTATGGCCCCCGGGTCTATTTTACAACATATTAGTTTCCCGTCAACTTGCCAATTTCTGTCGTCGTTCCCTTATTTTGCAATCGTTACTTTCCATTCCATAAACCAAAAATACCAAAAATATTACTTTACCGTTTATCCATCTCTATCAGATCTCACTTCGCGAATAACCGTTAAGGGATTGACAACCTCTTTGTCGCGTTGGTTGCAAGTCGGTGTTTGTTTGTGCAGGTATTCGGTGGCTTGTTGCGTTGTCTCCTACTGGATTGATACCTTGGTTCTCAAAACTGAGGGAAATACTTACGCTACTTTGCTGCATCACCCTTTCCTCTTCAAGGGAAAAACCAACGAAGGCTCAAGAGGTAGCACCTACCTTTGTTTGAATATCTACAAGGGTTGGATGAAGAAGTAGAGCCCAGTGTCCGGTTCAAGCAAAGAAGTGTCAGCGAAGAGGAAGATGGACGAGGACGAAGTCGAGGACGTGGACGAGGACTCTGAGTAAGGTGGCAGTGCCGTTTTGTAACACCCCGAATGTAACTTTCCATATTTGTAACTCCAACTCTTGCCATTTTCGGCCATGTGTTATGATATTCCCTTCGTGGTCAGGTTTTGTTTGTCGTTTTGTTTTTTGTTCATGTCATGCATTTCATATCATGTCATCATGTGCATTGCATTTGCATACGTGTTCGTCTCATGCATCCGAGCATTTTCCCCGTTGTCCGTTTTGCAATCCGACACTCCCACCTCCTCCGGCGCACCCCTCTTGTTTCTTTTCGTGAGCGGGTGTTGAACGTTCTCGGAATGGACCGAGGCTTGTCAAGTGGCCTTGGTATACCACCGGGAGACCACCGGTCAAGTTTCGTTCCATTTGGAGGTCGTTTGGTACTCCAACGGTTAACCGGGTAACCGCAAAGTCCGTTTGTGTGTTGCAGCAAAACCCCCCTCATAACCAGCCCTAAACCCACCAAACTCTCTTCCATTCTGTAGGTCGTTCGATCACGATCGTGTGGGCGAAAACCGCACCTCATTTGGACTCTCCTAGCTCCCTCTAGCTATATATATGCATCCCCTCCCGAAAACATTCGCAGTCCAACCCTAGCCCCGCTCCCTCTCCGCCGCCGGACGCGTCCGGTCCGCGCCGGACGAAGCCCGCGCCGCCGCCCTCGTCCACTCACGCTGCGCCACGTGGCCCCCCGCCGCCGTCCACCGCCGCAGGCCCGCAGGCCCACGGGGAGCCCGCCCGAGCCGCGCCCCGGGCCAGATCCCACGCCGGCGCCCGCCGCCTGTCCCCTCCAGCGCCCCGCCGCCTTCGCCTCCCGCCGGCGCCGCCGCGCCCGGCACCGGCCGCCGCCATCGCCGCCTGGCGCCGCGGCTCCCCTGCCGCCCGCGCCTCCCGAGGTTCCCGCCGCCGGGCCCGTGTCTTCCTCCGCCGCCCGGCCGCCGGCCTCTCCACCGCGTCGCCCTCTCCTCTCCCGTCGCCGGCGAGTAGAGCCCGAGCCCCGGCCAGATCTGGATCGATCGAACGGGTTGACTTTTTCTCTCCCCCCCCCCCCCCCGAAATTTCTGTCTTTTATTTTCACAATATGTGTACCTGTTCATCGCATCATAACTCTCTGCATATAGCTCCGTTTCGTGCGTGTAATATGTCAAATTGTTCGGCTCGTGATTCTCTACATTTTGTTCAATGGCACCATGTTCATTTGAGTCCATATTGATGCCCAAATCTCTGGTGCAAGAGTGCTAGTTGCTGTTATCTGCTGTTACTTAGCAGAACTTGGAGATTTGTTATTTTTGTATCATTTAATCAGTGCATCTCATGGGCATGAGCTCTACAGGTGCTTCGTTGTATGCCATGCCATCTTTCCAGGGGTGTATGCCATGTATTTTTGTGATATCTGTGGTGACTAGCACAAGCATGCAAACTAGGCCCCGTAATGTTTCTGATTTCAGAGACAGTATTTTCTCCAAGTCTTTGTCTGCTGTTATTTTGTTGCCATGTAAACTTGATGCTACAGACAGATCCATGCATATTTTGGAGATGTTCAGTAAGGATTTTTTGTAGATATTGTTGTAATTGATCCATTCCTGCCCTTGTTTGCAATTATGGAGTGCCATAGCATGACTCAATCTTGCTCTACTTTTACTATAAAATATTTCTGGCAGATTGTTTACATGTTATTCAATTTTGCCAAGCTTGTTGTAGTTGATCCATTCATGCTATGTATTTGCTCTTGCCATGGGTAGCTTCATAAACATGCCATCTTGATGTAGGTATGCTTGTTTGGTCATGCATAGCTCTGTAGTGAGTGCATCAAGCTCACCAAGATGCCTTCATATTATTGTTTCTGCCATGCTCTGTTTTCTACCAAGTCTGAAACCTGTTAACGAAACTTGCTATGTTTACATGGTTCCTGTTGAGGATATAGACCTTAGAGTCACCCGCCAGGAGGGGCCGGGTTACTCGTACGGTCGGGACCAGAAGCCCGGAGCCAAGTTTCAAGACGATGGGCCGGAGATGGGCTGAGACCCGGATATGGCTAAAGGCCTGTAGTTACAATCTTTATTATTGTAAGAACTTGTAGTGTAAGGCAAGTATAGTTGAGAGTCCAAGTCGGACACTCTTATGAGCCGGACGGGACTCTAAGGGCTGCTGGGCGTCAGCCTCCCTATATAAAGGGACGACCCGACAGCGGTTTGAGGACGACAACAATCTCATTGAGAGCCGGGCATAGCTGTTTAGCTCCCTGGTGATCGTAACCCTAATCAATACCACCTTAAACTGGTCGTAGGCTTTTACCTTCACCGTAAGGGGCCGAACCAGTATAAACCCTCGCGTCCCTTGTCCCGCATAACCCCTTCAAGCTTCCTAGCTGCGATGGCTCCACGACTAAGTCCTAGCTCGAGGACATCTGCCGTGACAATTCCACGACAGTTGGCGCCCACCGTGGGGCCAGCACACGGTGGATTTGAGTTCTTGAAGGGCAGCTTCGAAGGGCTCAAGGGATACGCTGTGGGCCGGATGACCAAGAGTCGTCGCGGCAAGCTCTACATCGACGATGCAGACTGGGGCCCCGACGCCGGCTCAGTTGAGTACGGGTACCGGGTCCCCTTCGGCGGAATTCATGTCTTCATCGGCAAGATTGGTGAGCCGGGCCCTGAGCCGGATCTCTGCGCCGATCTCATCGAAACAGCTCGGCGCGCACGACCCGCCTGGGCCCAGCCTGCCCTAAAGCGCGCGTTTGTGGCATGCATCCATGGAGGACCCTCTGATCCATCTGGGTCTGGTGATGAGGCGGCCGCCGGCTCTGACGGCGAGTCGGCCACCGATGAGTCAAACTCGTTGTACCAACTTCCAGATGGCAGGCTCATGGGTTGTTCCGATGGCGACAGCATTCCGGACCTTTTTGAGCCGCCAAGTCAGGTTGGAGTCTTTATGGCTGGGGCACAGCCTGTTCAGAACCCCGCTGCTGGGTCGGGAAACCCGATGCCTTCTCCGGCTCAGGTGCTGATGGATCTCACGGACAAGATGACGGCCCTGTTAACCGCCACGGTTGACCCGGCGGATCAAGCCCAGCATGATGCGGAGGTGGCACAGTTGAAATTGGATCTGATAAAGGCTAAAGAGGATCTCGCAGCGGAAGGAATCAGGCTGGTTGCGGAGCGGACGGCTCTCGATGCCCGGACTCAGCTGATTCAGGCGCAGTCCTTCCAACTCACGATGGATCAGAACACGGCCAATGAGGTCATGAAAAGGAGGCATCAAAAGGCCCAGTCTCGACTCCCACCGGTTTACGATCCACGCAACCTCTTCAACACGCCAGGTGCAGGGTCTAGTAACCCGCCAGGGGGCATAGCGCCCGGGTCTGGACCCCTTACTCAGCCGCAAGTGATGGGGCCTCCCCAGGTGCCCCCTGCCCCGCCTTAGTATGTGCCAATACCCCCGAGACATTATAATAACCCGCTGGAGAACATGGTAGCTGCGGCAGCACGGCTGGCGGCTCTCCCCGTTGACGGCGACTCTCCGACGGCCATCGAGACCCGCCGGGTCAGGGAACTCCTGCAGACGGCACTGGCACAGCAAGAGGCGTACTCCTACAGTCGGGATAGGATCCACTCGACCCCTCGTCCGGGTCAGAGCCCGAGTTACAGCCGGCACGTGGTCTCAGCAACCGGCTCAAGCAATGTCCGACGCCATGACCCGCCCCCTGGCCATGGCCCGGCTCATAATGGAGCCCTTTACGCAGCAGACCAGGACCGAGCGCGCCAAGAGGCGGAGCAAGTGCCTCAATTAACGGCTTACCAGACCCCCCGGCTTATCCAACGACTTCCGTTGATGTAGGTATCCCTACCAGGACCGGGGGTGTCCCTTGCTTGGTGCCAGCTATCCGTAATGAACGTCTACCTAAGGACTTCAAGGTCCCTAGGAAGGTGCCTAACTATACAGCTGATTTACAACCCGCGGCCTGGATTGAGAGTTATGAGATGGCTATGGAACTGCTGGAGGTCAATGAGGCGGCCATGGCCGAGTACTTCACCATGATGTTAGATGGAACTGCCCGCACGTGGTTGAAAGGGCTACCACCGAATTCCATTGGGTCTTGGGCTGAGCTGAAAGCCCGGTTCATCCAAAACTTCAAAGATACCTGTAGGCAGTCTATGTCAATTGTGGATTTGACTAACTGTAAGCAGCAGGAGGGTGAATCCACGACCCATTGGGTTTGCCGGGTCAAGGAGATCATACATTCATCAGATAAGATGGATGCCGGCTCTGCAGTCTTAATGCTGGAACAGAACTGTCGCTTTGTGCCCCTTAAGATGAAACTCGGGCGGCTTAAACGCGACTGCACCGATATGGGTACACTAATGGCGGCTCTTGTCAAGTACGCCGATTCCGATGGTACCAAGGATCCCCCTTCAGATGATGAAAGGACAGGGAAGGGAAAGAAGAACGGCAATGGCAAGGGTCCTCAGTTTAACCCGGGGAACCAAGGAGGAGGCAAGCGTAAGGCCGATGGCAGCCTAGAGTTTGTAGCCAACGCCAACTCCCAAGGTAATAACCAGCGACGCAAGGGGAGGCCCCCTCCCCGAGGCGGCGGGTCAGGTCCAACGCTGGAGCAGCTGTTGAATGAACCTTGTCCAAGGCATGGCTCTAGAGAGAAGCCAGCGACTCATCTGTGGAAGGATTGCGCGATCATGAAGGCCTTTAAGAGTTACAATGGCCCGGGCGGCGGCTCAGGTGCTGGCGGCTTTCATGGCCCGGGCGGCGGCTCAAATTCCGGTCCTCAGAATGGTCAAGGGGGCTTTCATCAACAGGCTGGCCAGGGTCATCAACAGCAGCAGGGGGTTATCAGACCAATCCAAAGCAGCTAAGCGGTGGACAGTATCATGTGTTTACCACTAGTCTGTGCAAGCGAGATCAGAAACTTCACAAGAGGGCGGTGAATGCTGTTGAGCCGGCAGTCCCACGCTACTTACGAGGGTCTGAGCAGCCCATAGTGTGGAGTAGGGAGGATCACCCTCCTCGGGTGGATAACCCGGGCCACTTGGCCTTAGTGGTGGCTCCTCAAGTGGGAGGATACAAGTTCACAAAGGTGCTCATGGATGGAGGCAGCAGCATCAACATCCTCTATTATGAGACTTTCCGTCGATGGGGTTGGTTGATAAGAATCTCAGCCAGTCCAACACTATCTTTCATGGTGTGGTACCTGGTAAGTCGGCTTATCCAGTCGGCAAGATCGAATTGGAAGTGGCTTTTGGCGATGAGAACAACTACAGGGTGGAAAAGTTGACCTTTGAGGTGGTCAAGATACGAAGTCCATACCATGCTATATTTGGACGGCCGGCTTACGCCAAGTTCATGGCACGGCCATGTTATCTGTACTTACAGCTCAAAATGCCGGGTCACAACGGGACTATTACGGTTCACGGCAGCCGAAAAGTGGCTCTAGAGTGTGAGGAAGGCGACGCGGCTTATGCAGAGTCTGTTTGTGCTACAGAGGAGTTGAAGTTTTACAAAGACAATGTCGACCCAACAGATATGACCTCTCTAAAAAAGCCGACTACGGAGACTGAGCCGGCGATGAAATTTAAGTCAGCTGATGAAACTAAGCTTGTTGATTTTGTTCCAGGAGATTCATCTCAGCAGTTTAGCATCAGTGCCAATCTGGATCCAAAATAGGAAAGCGCGCTCATCGAGTTCATCCGTGAGAATAGGGACATCTTCGCATGGAAACCTTCTGACATGCCAGGTGTACCTAGAGAACTCGCTGAGCATACTCTCAATGTTGATCCGAAATTTAAGCCGGTCAGACAGTTTCTCCGGCGGTTTAATGAAGAGAGGCGGAAAGCTATTGGTGAAGAAGTGGCCCGGCTCTTGGCAGCCGGGTTCATCGTTGAAGTCTTTCACCCAGAGTGGTTGGCTAACCCGGTGCTCATGCTCAAGAAGAACGGCACCTGGCGGATGTGTGTGGACTACACGGACTTGAATAAGGCGTGTCCGGCTGATCCTTTTGCCCTCCCCCGTATTGATCAAATCATTGATGCTACGGCAGGTTGTGCACGCTTAAGTTTCTTGGATGCTTATTCCAGGTATCATCAGATTAAGATGGCAGTTAAGGACCAGGAGAAGACGGCGTTCATCACTCCTTTTGGAGCCTTCTGCTATGTGTCTATGCACTTTGGACTCAAGTGTGCATAGGCGACTTACCAGCGTTGTGTACAGAACTGTCTTCATAAACAGATCAGGCGCAATGTTCATGCTTACGTGGATGATATTGTGGTTAAATCCATCAAAGAGGAAACCCTGATAGATGATTTAAGGGAAACCTTTGATAATCTCCGGGTCTATAAGATGATGCTTAACCCGACCAAGTGTGTTTTTGGTGTTCCCGCAGGCAAACTACTGGGCTTCTTGGTCTCTGACAGAGGCATTGAGGCTAACCCGGAGAAGATCAAAGCCATCACCTCCCTAGCTAAGCCGGCGTGTATAAATGACGTACAGCGCTTGGCGGGTCGCATCACTGCTTTAAGCCGGTTTATAAGCCGTTTGGGTGAGAAGGCTATGCCCTTATATCAGTTGATGAAGAAAACTGATAACTTTGTGTGGAATGATGCGGCTAATACCGCTTTTGAGGAGTTGAAGAAGCAGCTGGCAGAGCCCCCGGTCCTTGCTGCTCCGGTTGATAAGGAGCCCTTGCTACTGTATGTGGCGGCAAACGCACGAGCAGTTAGCGTGGCTATTGTGGTGGAGCGCAAGGAAGCGGGTAAGGAGCATCCGGTTCAGCGGCCAATTTATTATGTCAGCGAAGTGCTCATTGAGTCCAAACAGCGGTACCCGCATTGGCAGAAGCTTGTGTATGGTGTGTTCATGGCGAGCCGGAAACTTAAGCATTATTTTCAGGGTCATCCCATCACTGTGGTCAGTTCTGCCCCTCTTGGGGATATTATTCAAAACAGAGAGGCCACAGGGAGAATTGCTAAGTGGGCTATAGAACTTGGACCTCATGGCCTCAAATATGTGCCACGCACTGCTGTTAAATCTCAGGCCTTGGTGGATTTCATCAATGATTGGACAGAGTCACAAGTGCCTGAGCAAAAGCCGGACAACACTTATTGGACTATTCACTTTGATGGGTCCAGGCAGCTGGAGGGCTCGGGGGCTGGCGTTGTATTGGCTTCCCCTAAGGGTGACAAGTTCCATTATGTGCTACAGTTGATGTTTCCTTGCACTAAAAATGCGGCTGAATACGAGGCTTTGCTCCACGGTCTTCGGGTGGCTAAGGAGATGAGCTTAAGCCGGGTAAGGTGCTTTGGTGACTCAGACTTGGTGGCTCAACAAGTATCAGGCACGTGGGATTCTAAGGATCCTCTCATGGCGGCTTATCGCCGCGAGGTTGATGCCATTGCTGGGCACTTTCAGGGCTACCAAGTGGAGCACATTGATCGTAGGAAGAACGAGGCAGCTGATGCTCTAAGCCGGCTAGGCTCTTAGTGAAAGCCGGTGCCACCTAACACTTTCCTGGACGTCCTGTATAACCCTTCGGTTAAGTTGCGTACAGAGGAAGACTTGGCTATCCCGGATCCGGAGGCACGACTGGTGGCGGCTCTTCATGTCATACCAGACTGGACAATGCCATATCTGGCTTATATAACCCGGGGAGAATTGCCTGAGGATGAAACTTTGGCTAGGCAAGTAACCCGGCGGGCTAAGTCAATGATCGTTATCGATGGCGAGTTGCATCATCGCAGTGTTTCCGGGGCATTTCAACGTTGTATCTCCCCTGAGGAAGGTCAAGAGATCTTGCGTGAGATCCATGAAGGAGATTGTGGCCATCATGCCGGCTCAAAATCCCTTGTGGCCAAGGCTTTCCGTCATGGTTTTTATTGGCTAACGGCTCATGCTGATGCAGAGGACTTGGTCAGTAAATGTGATGGTTGCCAAAGGTTCTCACCACGGGCTCACGTGCCGGCTCAGGAGTTGAGGATGATCCCAATCACTTGGCCCTTTGCGGTCTGGGGGCTTGACATGGTTGGGCCTTTTAAAAGATCCAAAGATAAGAAGACCCACCTCTTGGTGGCAGTTGACAAATTCACAAAGTGGGTGGAAGCTGAGCCAGTTAGCAAGTGTGATGCAGCCACGGCGGTTCAATTTATGAAAAAGGTGATTTTCCGCTTTGGTTTTCCGCACAGCATTATAACTGACAATGGCACCAATCTCTCCAAAGGCGCCATGGAAGAGTTTTGTCAACGAGAGCATATCCGACTTGATGTTTCTTCAGTGGCTCATCCTCAATCCAATGGTCAAGCTGAGAGAGCTAACCAGGAAATTCTGAAGGGTATCAAGCCCCGGCTTTTGGTCCCTTTGCAACGGACGCCGGGTTGTTGGGTGGAGGAGTTGCCCTCCGTCTTATGGAGCATCAACACTACTCCTAATAGGTCTACAGGCTTCACGCCTTTCTTCATGGTTTATGGAGCAGAAGCAGTCCTCCCCAGCGACATCCGTCACGATTCACCTCGCGTGGCGGCTTATGTTGAGACGGATAATGAACAGGCGCGCCAAGATGCTCTGGACTTGTTGGACGAACAGCGTGATGTGGCAGCAGCCCGTTCAGCGATTTACCAACAAGACCTGCGCCGTTATCATAGCCGCCGGGTCAAATCCCGGGTCTTCCAGGAAGGCGACCTTGTGCTCCGGCTCATCCAGGATCAAACAGATGTACACAAGTTATCCCCGCCTTGGGAAGGGCCCTTTGTGGTCAGCAAGAACTTGCACAACGGGTCATATTACCTCATTGATATTTGGGAGCACAAAGATTCACGTAAATCTGAGGAAGAGACCCGTCGGCCGTGGAACATAGCTCAGCTTCGGCCTTACTACACTTGAGCTACCGGCTCTCGTGGTGTACATATTTATCTCAGCCATGTATCTATTATGATAAGCAATAAAGCAGGACCTCTATCCTTTTCTCTCCTCCAAATATGTGTGTGTGTTGTTTTTATTACAAGATTACATGCTGACTTAAAGGAGGATCCGGCTTATGATCGTATTCGAATCTAGCCGTAAGCAGTAAAGTCACTTGGGGGCTTCCTGTTCAAACATGGGTCGTATTCGAACCAAAGAGAACATAGCTGTCGATACGCATTTGATTGGCCAAGTGCCGAGCTCATTGGGAGGTTGCCTTTGGTCATATTTGAATCATAGTTTAACCCCTCTGAGAACCGACGTGGATCGTATTCGAATCAACGTCGTTAAACAATTTTAAGAATCACTTGGGGGCTTCCTGTTCAAACATGGGTCGTATTCGAACCAAAGAGAACATAGCTGTCGGTACCCTCTTGATTGGCATCGCCGCACCCACTGGGGGCTATATGATCGTATCCAAATCTTGGCTTAACCCCTTTGGGCCGGGTCTCTGGTCGTATTCGAACCGGAAGCCCCTAAGTTCTTCTGCTTTTTCAAAAGTTTACTCTGAGGGGTTCATGGTCGGGTCTCACTTGCCAGCTTAACTTTGGTTTGCAGTGTTAGTTGCACGTCATGGGTGTCATCAAGGCAAGTAAATCAGAGTTAAGGTGTTAACCTTGCTACCCGGGTTATTTAAGCCGGAAGATGCTTACAGGCTGTTAAGTGTGTTATTTGGGTTATGTTCAGAGTATTAAGGACCAGTCTTTTTTAATTCATATTACGGGTTATTTATCTCAAACACCTGATTCTCAGGGCGGTAAGCCGCCTCGAGACTTGTGATTTGCCTTTTATATGCAGATACTTAAAGGCACCTTTTGAGGTTGAGAAAAACAAAGGGATGATTATGACCCGGAGAAACATCAAAGAAGAAAATTCAAAGGGCTTTCGCATTCAAAACGTGCACGATGGCACGGCAGAGATAAACTGTTGCACCTACTCTATTACAATAATTCTCCAAGTCTAAAAGATGGAACAATGTTTGATAAGCCGCCAGCTAAATTATGATGCCCGCTGAGTTGAAGTCCCCGGCTCATTCCTGTCTTCTCCTCCGGCTGATCCCAAGACCTCGAAGGTTGATGATTTCTAGTCGATGCCGCTGAGAGCTTCGAACTGGGCTTCTTCGTCAATTAACCCGGCCGAGTCAATCTCCGGGGCGAAGGTGTGCTGACGAGCCGGAGGGATCAGATTGAGGGCTTCATAGCGAGGGGTTGGAATCCTCTGATTCTCCGCATCATAACCCGGCTGGTACTTGGTCAAGTCGGTGTCATTCCCGATGAGGGTGGCCACCGGGCGTACAGCCTTCACACATGCCGCGAAGTCCTTCTGGTCGAAGGCTGAGCCGTCTTCCTTCAGGCTTGGGTAACCCAGGGCGATGTCTACCGGGTCTAGCTCCGGCAGGAATGCCTTGGCTCGGCTCAGCGCGGCGATTGCTCCGACTCTCGCGGAGGCCCGTCGCAGCTCTTGGATCCGCTGAGGCAGAACGGCGAGCCGGCGCAGGACTTCGGCCAGATGA
This sequence comes from Aegilops tauschii subsp. strangulata, assembly GCF_002575655.3. Taxonomy (NCBI): domain Eukaryota; kingdom Viridiplantae; phylum Streptophyta; class Magnoliopsida; order Poales; family Poaceae; genus Aegilops; species Aegilops tauschii. The sequence continues at coordinate 327,543,238 of NC_053041.3, read as the reverse complement.
GTTGGCACCTCGTTGGATAGGGCCACCACAGCTAAGGCACGTTGTGACCCGGTGTAGAGCTGTTCCACCAGGGTGTACACGGCCTTTAACTTGGTGACCACGCTCTGGTTGAGGTTGGCACTCCTGGGACCTGTTTAACAGAATCAGATAAGCCGGTGACAAGGATGAATCATGACATATATGAACTTGATGAAAGCCGGTGAGGCGACTTACCGAAGATAGCGGCCACCATTTGGGAAACCTGGCGCTTTAGGCCGGAGAGCTCGGCGGTCTTCTCAGCAAGAGCCTTCTCCGCCTGTTCCGCCTGGGTCACCAGTGCGGCCTTCTCTTCGACCCAGGCTTTTCCCTCAGCATCAAACTCGGTCTTCAATTTTTCTTGAGTGGCGATGCTGGATACAAACTTGGCGTTTGCCTTCCGGGTCTCCATCTCCTGCATCTTCATCCGGCTCTTGAGATCCGCAAGGTCCGCCTCTAGTTTCTTGCCAACAGCCTGCATATATTTCCGGGTTATTAACAGTCATTATATAAGTCCCAAGCGTTTTCCAAGCAAAGACACTTGGCACTTGGGGGCTAATGCATATTGAACGTATCTATCTACATACTGCCGGCTCAGTTGACTAAGCCGGAACCTAAGTCTACAACATATTCAAGCATAAGTCGTCGACTTGGGGGCTAGCATGGCAAAGGTAACTATGCAGTAAGTAAGAAGACAGCAGAAGGATACCTCAGATTTTTGTTGGATCTGGTTGACCATGGCGACCTCGGCGTCTCGGCTCTTGTGTACTTGGCTGATGTAGCCAGAGACGAGCTCTCCAATGCTCAAGTCGGTGTAGCCGGAGAGGTCCAGTTTCACCCGGTAGGGCTGCAGCAACTCCCCCTTCGCGGAGCATTTGGCCAGCGCAGTCGGTCTCGCCGGCTCAACGAACTCCGTCCGGGTGATTACCACGTCCGGGTCGTCTGCTGGTGGGGTTGAGCCGGAGGCCTCCGGGTTAACCGCAGTTTCGGTCGTGGCCTTGGTAGTCGGGGCTGAGGCCTCAGGTGCCGTGTCCATTGGAGTGGTGGCTTCGGGGGCGGAGGCAGCTGGCGGCTCTTTAGCCGTCACCTCCGGTTCAGGTATGTCCGGCACTCCGGCTGACCTGGTCTTCTTCGCTCTTTTGGTGAGCTTTGCCTGGGCACTGAAAAGACAGAAGTGTTAGGCACACAAAGAGTAAGTACAGACAAAGATAATGTAAGATGATTGTTGTTACCCAGGCGCAGTCTTGAAGGCCGGCAGATTTGACTGCATGGAGTCACCCGAAGAGGGGGAGGTCTCCTGATAATTGGAGTCAGAAGAGTTGAGTGGCTGACGGATAACACCCGCCAACGGATGAAAAGGGTACAAGTGAGAAAAAACCTCAGTGCGACGCTTCCTTGTTGCGTCGGGTAACCCGGCGGAGAGATCGGTGTCCTTGTTGGTCCGGGTGTGACGCCGGCTTTCGTGAACCTGTCGCTTCAAAAGAAATTGAGGGTCTTGATGAGCTAAAGGATGTGAAAAGCTTACTTTCCGGGTTACCCTTCGGACTTTCAGCTGTGGCAAGGGCTCCGAGTCGGAGGAAAGTGACATTACCTCTTCTACCACCGGGTTACTGGCGCCGGTGTCATCCTGTCAATGAGCAAGTATTGATAAGGCGGACAGCAGCAAATAACAAATATAGCAAGAATTTAAAGGTTTAAGGGTTACCTCTGACTCGGAGCTGTCGCTTAATTGCATTAGCTCCGAAGCGGTGGGTCGGCTTCCCTTTTTGCGAGGGGCGGCTTTCTTGGCGGCTTTCTTTGCCTTCCTGGCCTTCTTGGCCGCCTCATGGTCATATTTGACCCGCCAGAATTTATCATCAGCCTGAAGAATACAGTAATGAATTCTTAAAACAGTTCAGGTCAAGGTTACATGCAGAAGAAGTTGAAAGGTTAAAGTCAGCGGCTCACCGCTGGGGCTGGATTGGTCTTGCAGAAGGGGGCTAACCCGGTCCTTCCACAGTCTGCCAGACTCTCGTTTAGAAGAGCCTTGGTCTCTTCCTCTGCAACGTCTTCTGGAAGATCATTGCGACTGTGCCTCTGCGGGTCATCCTTTCGCCCGGTGTACTCACACATTAAGCCGGGGCGGCGGCTCAATGGGATCACCCGCCATGAGATCTAGACCCGGACCAGGTCAATTCCGTTTAGACCGTTGCCTAGCAGGGCCTTGATCTTATTGATAGTTGGAAGCAGAGGCTGGCGTTCCGCTGCAGTCAGTTTGTCCGACAGCGGATGAGTCGGCTCTAGACGTGTTGGGCGAAAGCCGGGCAGCGGGTTCTCGTCAGCCGGGGACGTATCTTGGCAGTAGAACCAAGTCATATTCCAGTCCTTGGGGTGGCTCGGCGGCTCTGCGTAAGGGAAAAGACAGTCCCTACGCCGCTGGATGGAGATGCCACCTAACTCCAGACTTGGCCCATTGGCACACTCATTTTGGCGGTTTAAGTAAAACAGCTCTCTGAAAAGCAGCAGACTAGGCTCTTCTCCAAGGTACACTTCGCAAAAGACTTGGAAGTTGCAGATGTTGGATACGGAGTTGGGTCCTATATCCTGAGGCCGTAGGTCAAAGAAGTTGAGCACGTCCCTGAAAAACTTTGAGCCGGGCGGTGCGAAGCCCTGGCTCATATGGTCTACAAAGATCACTACCTCCCCGTCCCGTGGCTGTGGTCTCTCTTCCGACGGGTCAGGAGCACGGTAGGACATGATTTCCTTCTTAGGCAAATATCCGGACTTAACGAAATTGGCCAGGGTCTCGTCGGTGACGTTGGACCTCATCCAGTTGCAAGTGATGGGAGCCTTGGGAGGCATGGTGAAAGTTGGTGGTCTATGATAAAGAGAAAAAGTGTCCGGGTTAATATAAGCCGGAGATCTATCGTTCAAGCTAAGATGGCGGCTTATGAAGGGGACTAATGATATATACTCAGGTACAGTGGATTATTTAAGCCGCAGGGGCATTCAAGATAAGATTGATTGTTTACGGCTTTATCACAGTTAAGCCGGAGGATTCTACAGAGCATCGTTCTCTTTAAACCGGAAAGTTCTACAGCACGTGTTTTCTTTAAGCCGGAAATTTAAGCCGCCAAGATTCTATGGTTGCAGTTTTTACTAAGTGTGGTAAAACAGGTTTCGCATACTACCGTAACTTTTTTGGATCAAAGTGGTCGGAGCAAAGAAAATTTTCTAGACCTAAAATGCGGACGCAGGGGAGTTCTTGAGCTCGAAGGAGATCTTATGCAGTGGAAAGAAGTGTGTTTTGCAGGTGAAATGAGTAACAAACAACTACTGCAGCAAGTCTATACATATCTAAAGATCAAACAAGGGTGGCAACTACGAGAACTACTGAAGCCTGCGGACAATGGCGAAGAACGCGGATGAACTGTTTGAACTCTACCGCAGATCTGTTCTAACAAGGCAGAAGAGACTCACCGGAGTTGGAGAAGAGCGGAAGTAGCCGCCGTTTATCTGGTCCAAGTCAGGGTGATGCAGCGGCCGGGTTGATGAAGATCAGGGGCGCGACGGCGGCGACAGTGGCAGAGCTCGGGCAGAGGAGTGACAGCGCGAGGAGGAAGAAGAGAGCATGAGAAGAGCCCGTTGGGCCGGCCTATTTATAAGGCGAGGTCATAAGTGGGCGCGAGATTCAAGGAGACCACGGCGTGGTTATCTCCCCCCCACGACGCCTCGATTTTCGGAATGACAGTAAAGCAAAGATCCGTTGCGGATCTGGCGGAGTAAAAAACGGACTTAATGGAGGATGATGTCATGGCGGATTATCCGGAGTCCAGAGGATGACGTCACTCCGGGTTATGGCCTTCACATGTATGGTAAGCCGGAGATTTTTTCTGTCAGAAGAGTTGAAGATTGACATGATTCGGCTCAAATCAATCTGGGGCCTAATGTTGAGGATATAGACCTTAGAGTCACCCGCCAGGAGGGGCCGGGTTACTCGTACGGTCGGGACCAGAAGCCCGGAGCCAAGTTTCAAGACGATGGGCCGGAGATGGGCTGAGACCCGGATATGGCTAAAGGCCTGTAGTTACAATCTTTATTATTGTAAGAACTTGTAGTGTAAGGCAAGTATAGTTGAGAGTCCGAGCCGGACACTCTTATGAGCCGGCCGGGACTCTAAGGGCTGCTGGGCGTCAGCCTCCCTATATAAAGGGACGACCCGGCAGCGGTTTGAGGACGACAACAATCTCATTGAGAGCCGGGCATAGCTGTTTAGCTCCCTGGTGATCGTAACCCTAATCAATACCACCTTAAACTGGACGTAGGCTTTTACCTTCACCGTAAGGGGCCGAACCAGTATAAACCCTCGCGTCCCTTGTCCCGCATAACCCCTTCAAGCTTCCTAGCTGCGATGGCTCCATGACTAAGTCCTAGCTCGAGGACATCTGCCGTGACAATTCCACGACAGTTCCCATCATATCTTCTGGTCCTTTTTGGCTTATGGTCAGTAAGGGAGTTTGGTCATATGCATTTAGTAGAATACTGTCATGCCTTGTTTTGCCATGTTAAGGTCATGTAGCATGTTGATTTCGTGCTCTGAACATTGCTACCTGATGCTGTTTCAGGCATGTCCAGTAATTTCACCAAGTCTGTGAACCTGATATTTTTTGCACTTTTGCCATGCTTGTTTGAGCTTGTTCTGTTGTGATCTAGCCGTAGCTCAGTGTTCATCTTTTGTCAAGCATCTCCTGTAGATTGCTGTCATATGCTTTGTTGCTATGTTGGGGTGCTGTAGCATTGTTACTTGTTGCATTCTAAGTGCTATCATGCTGTTAATCGCAGATTCGTGTCATTCTTGTTTTGCTTGCCATTTGCAAACCGTGCATCCGTTTCCGGTGATCTTTATATCGATTTCGACCGAAATCATATCATCTTTCCAGTGGCATGCTTGGTTTGCCAAGTTACTGCCTTGTTCATCATTTTCCTTCCGGAGCACGCATATGCACCGCATATGATATCGCGCATATCATACATGTTTTGCATCATGTTGCTTGTGCAATTCTCGTGATTGATTGTGGTTCCGTTGCTTGTGTTCTTGTCTTTGATAGAGCCGGGAGACGAGTTCGTGAACGAGGAACCTGTTAAGTACGCTTACGAGGATCAAGCTTTCGACAACTCTGAGAACCTTGCAGGCAAGATGACCATACCCTCGAAATCACTTCTATCTTTGCTTTGCTAGTTGTTCGCTCTATTGCCATGCTGCGATACCTACCACTTGCTATATCATGCCTCCCATATTGCCATGTCAGCCTCTAACCATCCTTTCCTAGCAAACCGTTGTTTGGCTAAGTTACCGCTTTTGCTCAGCCCTTCTTATAGCGTTGCTAGTTGCAGGTGAAGTTGAAGTTGGTTCCATGTTGGAACAAGGATATGTTGGGATATCATAATATCTCTTATTTAATTAATGCATCTATATATTTGGTAAAGGGTGGAAGGCTCGGCCTTATGCCTGGTGTTTTGTTCCACTCTTGCCGCCCTAGTTTCTGTCTTACCGGTATTATGTTCCTTGAGTTTGCGTTCCTTACGCGGTTGGGTGATTTATGGGACCCCCTTGACAGTTCGCCTTGAATAAAACTCCTCCAGCAAGGCCCAACTTTGGTTTTACCATTTGCCACCTAAGCCTTTTCCCCCGGGTTTTCGCGAGCCCGAGGGTCATCTTTATTTAAACCCCCGGGCCAGTGCTCCTCTGAGTATTGGTCCAACCTGTCAGTCGCCGGTGGCCACCAGGGGCAACTCTGGGCTCGCCTATCGGAAGCTTGGACAATCCGGTTGTCACAGCCCCAGATCAGCCCTTGTTTGACTTTTGCTTGTTCCTCATGTCATCATGTTTAATTTTGAAAGAAACTTGAAATGGGGATTGCCTAAACCCTAGCATTAAAGGAATTCACTAGGTTCAACCAAAATATTTCCAGTAAATCCAAATGGCTTTCAAAAATGTTCATCATTCTTGGAAAATGCTGGAAACAGTAACCAGAGGTGATGCACATCTTTCCATGTCATATTTGGGCTCTGGATTAAATCATACTCTATTTGCATTTGGGCATTTAAATGCTATTAAATATTTTAAATGCTCAAATAATCATAAACTAAAATGTTTACTGTAGGATATATTCCCAACAGTGATCATGAGTAGTTTCATGATTTTTGGAAGTGTCTAAGTATTTTTAATAAAGCCCTAAAGACTACAGAATATTAGAAAAAACAAAAACAAATTAGAAAGCAGAAGAGGGAGAGAAAGTTACCTGGACCTACCTACTGTGCAGCCCACCTCGCCGGCCCAGCTGGCGGCCCAGCCCACCAGGCGCTCTCTTGTCGCCTTCCTCCTCGTGCCAGTAGGCGAGGGCGCGTGCCCGACGCGCGCCGCTACACGCCGCGGCCACCTCCTCCCTCCCTGCCTGCCTGGCTCCGCCTCGACGCGTCTGGACGATGCCACGCGACCCCCAGAGCCATCCGGCTCTCTCTCACTCTCCCCCGAACGCTCTCCCCCTCCTCTGTTCTTCCCGCCCAAACGCCTCCGTCGCCGCCGCTCGCCACCACCGCGGACACCGCCATCCCGGCGACGCCCTGAGATGCCCAAGAGCTCCGCCTAGTATCCCTCTTCCTCCTCGTCGAGCTGTGCAACGCCGGACGCCCCGAGTGTCTCCACGTCGTCGTCTTCAACCTCCCAACGCCGGAGATCCCTCTCGCCGCCCCGCTCGCTCCGGTGCTTCCCCGGGCACGCCGAGGCCACCTCTGCACTCGCCGTGAGCTCCTCTACCGATTCCCCCTTCTCCCATGTCCATTAGCTCAGCGTAGCCTTCGTTTCCGTCGAGACCGAGACCTCACCGGCACCGGACTTGACGCCGTCGTCGTTTTGGTTCGCCTCCGTTTAAACCGAGCACGTAGCCGTGCTCAGTGCACCCCCAGGAGGCCATAGCACCCCTCCGCACCCCCTGTCATGCTCCCTAACGCCGCCCCCGTGCTAACCCGAACTCCGGCGGCCGCAAAAGAGCTCGCCGCCGTTGACTCCGTCCACCCCCACTCGAACCACGGCCACCCACAGATGCGCCTCGCTTCCCTCTTTCAAACGCGCCCGTCCGCGCGTCAAACGGTGGCCTGTAGGCGAAACCCGAGTCACTCCAGTGCGCCTCCGCCGCGTTTTGGTCGCCGCCGGCGTAACCCCGGCGAGGGTGACGTGGCAGATTAGTTAGGGCTAATGACGCACTTAGTCAACACCTAGTGACACTGACAGCAGGGCCCCACTGACTAATTAAACATAGATTAGTTTCTATTTAGTTTTAACTAATCACAGTGGCCCCACGCGTCAGCGTTGACCATGCTGACGTGGCCATTGACTGGGTCCACATGTCAGTGACCCTAACTAGCACCGTGACACCGACCAGTGGGACCCCACTGGTCAGGTTTGACCCTGGCCAGCCCGTTGACTCGCTGACGCAGTGATGACGTCAGGCTGACGCAGTATTACATTTTCTGGATTTATTTTTAATCAGGAAATTCCAGAAAATAGTATAAACTTCTAAAAATCATATAAAATCAACCGTAGCTCAGAATGAAATAATTTATATATGAAAAATGATCAGAAAAATGCAATCTATCCATCTGTATCATTTCCATGCATGTCAAACTAAGTTATACCTGCTGTATAGGTGAAAACATGATAATGCACTATTTGAATTCATAGTTTGAATTTGAATTTGAACCTTGAGTTCAAATCAACCCAAACCTTTCTGTTGCTAGTTACATTAGGCCAAATCACGTCATATTGCCATGTCATGATCATGCATCATATTGTGCATTGCATTGATTGTGTTCTTCTTTGTTTGCCGGTGATTGTCCCCTCTCGATAGCCGTGATTCCGACGATGAGTTCGATGACACCGATGAAGAACTATAATATCTTCAGAAGTGCCAGGCAAGCAAACCCCCTTGTTCATTCCGATACAATCCCATTCTCTCGCTCCTGCTCTCTTCTACTGCATTAGGACAACATCGATTCAACTGTTACATGTTGCGGTAGTTGAACCCCTTTTCCTCTGCATGACCTGTCATTGCCACAGTAAATAGATGAAACCCACTAGCATGAGTAGGAGTTGTTTGAGCCCTGATGTGCCTACTCATTCATGCTTGTTTGTCATGCCTGCTACTGCTTAGAGTTGAGTCGGGTCTGATTCATCGGGGATGAATTGGAATGGTGATGAACATGTCCTACTGTGTGTGAGCTAAGTGTGTGAACACGATTTGGTAAAGGTAGCGGTGAGAGGCCATGTAGGAGTACATGGTGGGTTGTCTCATTGAAGCCGTCCTCAGGAACTGAGTTCTGTGTTTGTGATCCATGATACAGTTACTACCACGCATTGGGCCCGAAACCAATGGACCCTCTCGGCTTCTTAATCACCCTTGTCCTCTGTCCAGGAGTTGCAAGTAGTTTCTGGTGTTTGTAGTATGCTGGAGGCCGTGGACAGCGCTGACCGAGGGGTGGGCTGTGATGCGGTAGGCACGTGGCACGGTGTACCAGGCGCCCGTTTGGTGTCTCGGGAACCCTGCACACATCGTTCGGGGCCGTATGTGGAAACCTCGGCCGGACTCCCTGCGGATGGAACCTGAATAGGCGATAAACCTGGACTAGAGACTTGAGTGTTTAGGTAGGCTGTGGCCGACTCCCTCGCCAGGCTTCCGCTTGAAGGTTGCCGAGGTACACGACGTGTACATGGTGGTAAGTGGCGAGAGCGTGTGTGACGAAGTACACCCCTGCAGGGTTAATATGATCTATTCGAATAGCCGTGTCCGCGGAAATGGACTTCTGGGTTGCCTATAACAGTTCATAGACAAGTGAAAGTGGATACTTTAAAATGCGCAAGATAAGCGTGAGTGCTATGGATGGCGTTCTCGTAGGGAGACGGGAGCGGATCCATAGTGGAGTATTGATATGGTGAATATGTGGACTCGTGTGCGCCACCTCAAAAGAGTTACTTGCAGTCGTAGTCAGGATAGCCACCGAGTCAAAGCTGGCTTGCTGCAGTTAAACTCCACCACCCCCTTTGTTGATACCGATGCATATGTAGATAGTTCTGATGTAAGTCTTGCTGAGTACATTTGTACTCACGTTTGCTTATTTTATGTTTTGCAGAGAGACGTCAGTCTCGCTAGTAGTTCCGTGTGGACTTCGACGTTTAGCTTGATACCTCAGCTACGATCTTGTGCCCTCGGCAGGATCTAGTAAATAGTCAGGCTTCTCAGCCTTTTTCATTTGTAGATGTCTGTACTCAGACATGTTAAGCTTCCGCATGTGCTCTGACTTGTATGCTCTGAATGTTGGGTCATGAGACCCATGTTTGTAATATCTGGCTCTTCGGAGCCTAATGAATAAATACTCTGAGTCGTAGAGTCTTGTTGTGATGCCATGTTGTATTTGCACATATCGAGCATATTGTGTGTATGATTGAAATGCTTGGTATGTGTGGGATTCGACAACCTAGTTGTTTATCCTTGGTAGCCTCTCTTATGGGGAAATGTAGTCTAGTGCCTCCTCGAGCCATAGTAGTCCGCTACAGCCCGGTTCACCGGAGTCCTGCTAGCCCAGCACTACTGCTCCGGAACACTTGACTGGCCGGCATGTGATTCACTTCGTTCCTGTGTCTGTCCCTTCGGGGAAATGTCACGCGGTGACATCCGGAGTCCTGCCTAGCCTGCTGCAGCCCGGGTTCCCGGAGTCCTGTTAGCCAGTGCTACAGCCCGGATTCGCACGCTGCTGACCGACATGTTCGATGTTGATTCATGTATGCCTGTCCCCATACGTTAGTGCCGCTCTGGGTTCATGACTAGCCATGTCGGCCCGGGTTCTCTGTCATATGGATGCTAGCGACATTATCATATACGTGAGCCAAAAGGCGCAAACGGTCCCGGCCATGGTAAGGCGACACCCGTGGGGATACCGTGCGTGAGGCCGCAAAGTGATATGAGGTGTTACAGGCTAGATCGGTGTGACCTAGAATCGGGGTCCCGACACCGGTGTGCCCTGAGAACGAGATATGTGCAGCTCCTATCGACATTTTGTCGGCACATTCGGGCGGCTTTGCTGGTCTTGTTTTACCATTGTCGAAATGTCTTGTAAACCGGGATTCCGAGACTGATCGGGTCTTTCCGGGAGAAGGTTTATCCTTCGTTGACCGTGAGAGCTTATGATGGGCTAAGTTGGGACACCCCTGCAGGGTATTATCTTTCGAAAGCCGTGCCCGCGGTTATGAGGCAGATGGGAATTTGTTAATGTCCGGTTGTAGAGAACTTGTCATTTGACCCAATTAAAATCCATCAACCGTGTGTGTAGCCGTGATGGTCTCTTCTCGGCGGAGTCCGGGAAGTGAACACGGTTCGAGTTATGAATGACGTAAATAGGAGTTCAGGATCACTTCTTGGTCATTTCTAGATGATGACCGTTCCGTTGTTTCTCTTCTCGCTCTCATTTGCGTATGTTAGCCACCATATTTGCTTAGTGCCTGCTCCAGTTTCACCTCGTTACACCACCCTTTCCTATAAGCTTAAATAGTCTTGATCTCACGGGTGTGAGATTGCTGAGTCCTCGTGACTCACAGATTCTACCAAAACAGTTGCAGGTGCCGACGATGCCAGTGCAGATGATGGGATCGACCTCAAGTGGGAGTTCGACGAGGAACGTGGTCGTTACTATGTGTCTTTTCCTGATGATCAGTAGTGGAGCCCAGTTGGGACGATCGGGGATCTAGCATTTGAGGTTATCTTATTTTCATTTGGATCTTGACCGTAGTCGGTCTACGTGTGTATTTTGGATGATGTATGGATTATATTTATGTTTTGTGTGAAGTGGCGATTGTAAGCCAACTCTTTATCCCATTCTTGTTCATTACATGGGATTGTGTGAAGATGACCCTTCTTGCGACAAAACCACAATGCGGTTATGCCTCTAAGTCGTGCCTCGACACGTGGGAGACATAGCCGCATCGTGGGCGTTACAAGTTGGTAATCAGAGCCATCCCCGACTTAGGAGCCCCCTGCTTGATCGAATCGCTGGCGTTGTTGAGTCTAGAACAAAAATGTTTTGAGGCTTAGGATTATATATATCAGAGAGTAGGATTCTTTTTACTCCTCAGTCCCTTCGTCGCTCTGGTGAGGTCTCCTGACGTAGAAGTTTTAACTCTTCTCCCCTCAAATTTCACTAAATTTTTTTTAGGATCACGCGGGTATCTTGGAATCGTTCCGATGGTTTTGTGAAGAGAACATTGTTCTTGGTGCCTCCTGACATTTAGGGGTTGTGGCAGTGTCCCGGGGAGTTGAGCTCCGAGGTGTTGTCGTCACAATTTTATCGTTGCAGTTCTGGAATACCTGAGTTTCGCCGACATCGAAATCTCTTTTATGCAGTTGTTGGTGAGATCACCTCGACGCCACCCAATACTGGGGCGGGAGTTCGGGAGTATTGCCATAACTCGTATAACAGATGTTTTTCAAAGGTTGAGGTAAACGATTTCCGAAGGTTTCTTGGTTATGTGTTGACGGATGGATACAGCTGGATCTAGGGATTGCTAGTTTGGGTGATATATTTTGTGTCCCCTGTATCCCCAACACCAGATTGCATAACCAGAAAGTTTTGGGAGTTTATAAGTGGGAATTCAAGTAGCTCTTAGGATATCTTTCCGACAGACGCATGATATGAGATTGGGGTTCGACGTCTAGTGGTCCGCCTTTCCACGGTTGGTTTTACAGTGGTCTCGTAGTGTCTTAAAGAGTCCTTGGCTATGCCGACCCGGGGACGCTTCGTATGTCATGTGCACTGCCTTGTACATGATGGTGCTGTACGATCGAGCCCGTGTGGGCCCCACCACGAAAACTTTGGACGAAATCTCTATCATATGTTTGTTCCGGCTTATTCTGCAAGCCAATACTTTGCTTTGTTTTCAATTGTGGTATTCGAGTTGCTTCGAAGTCAAATGTTGATTCCATATCTTTTCTAAGTCGCTTCTCAACTTATGGAAGTGCGATGATTTACTCTGGAATTCATCCGTTCATCTTCGTTCGAATGTTTATTGTGAAGACTATATGTTGCAATTTCTATCCGTTGATTCTACTTGTCTATTTGTCTATCAAGATGCTAACGGATGTCACCCTCTTCAGGATGGCTCTTCCAATGCGTCAGAATCCGGATCGCAATGAAGGGAGTCAGGCGAACCCTCCGCCACCACCTCCGCCTCCGGAGGCATGGCAAGCTATCATGGCAGCCACCAACGCCAATGCTCAGATGATTCTACAACTCTTGCAAGAACGCACCCAAGGGCAAGGCAATCAAGGAAATCAAGGCCAAGGCAACAATCAGTCTCACTTCGCTACACTCAACCAGTTTCTCGCAAATCAGCCCAAGTCTTTCAGCTACTGTGCCGAGGCCACGGATGCCGATGATTGGCTCGTGGACATCAACAAGCATTTTGAATGTAGCAATGTCAGGCCTGAGGACTATGTCAAGTTTGCTTCTTTTCAGCTCAAGGACCAAGCTGCTGATTGGTATCAACAATACAAAGATTCCAGAGGAGGTCGTGTGATCACTTGGACTGACTTCTGTCGGGATTTCAAAGCTCACCACATTCCACAAAGTGTTGTTGAGAGTAAGCGTGAGGAGTTCCGCAATCTCAAGCAAGGCAACATGTCTGTGTATCAATTCAACATCCAGTTTCAGAAACTTGCTCGCTTCGCTAAACAAGACGTTCCTGATGAAAAGAGCATGATCTATCACTTCAGAGGTGGCCTTAGAGAGGATCTGTAGTTAGCTCTCGTTCTTGTTGAGCCTACTCAGTTTGATCAATTCTATAACATGGCACTGAAGCAAGAGGCTGCTCAGCTCAAGTGTGAGGCTTCTAAGAAGAGAGTCAGGGACGCAGTTCAGTCTTCTTCTTCCTCACTTGTGGCAGCTAAGCAACAGAAGTTCTGGTTGCCTCCTCCTCCTCCGTTTCGCCAGCCTTACCAGCAGAAGAACAAAGGTGGCCATGGTTCTTCCCACTCTTCCAACCCTGGCTATCAGAACAAGTCTCAGAATCAAGCTCCAAAGTCGAATGCTCCTTATCACCGTCCACTCTCAGAGGTGACTTGCAACAAGTGTCAGCAGAAAGGTCACTATGCTAACAAGTTCTTCAACCAAAGGCGTCTTCCGCCTCCTCCTCCTGTCAGATCTTCCAGCAATGCAGTGGTCAAGCATAATACCAAGTTTGCAAAGGTGAACATGATGAATGCAGCTCAAGCGGAGGAATCGACTGATGTGTTAATGGGTAATCTTCCTGTTAATGATATTCCTGCAAAAGTTCTTTTTGATACTGGTGCATTGCTTTCTTTCATATCAAGACCGTTTTTTGCGAAGCATGAATTCACTTGTTCACATCTGGGTAAACCCATGGATGTCGTTTCTCCGGGTAAACGTTTGAGTTCTAGTTTGGTGGTTCCGGATGTTTCCATCAAGATGGGAAACTATAAATTTCTGTCTTCTCCAGTTGTTCTTGGTGACTCGGATATTGATCTAATTCTCGGGATGGACTGGCTTTCTAAGCACAAGGCTCAACTTGATTGTGCTGCCAGGGAAATTCAATTGACACACTCTTCTGAGGATGTTACCGTTTATGCCGCTCGTGATGAAACCATTCGGTTATTTTCTCTTAATGAGAAGGGCGAATTGAATGCCATCTCTCAAATTCCAGTCGTTTGTGAGTACCAAGATGTCTTTCCAGAAGAGCTTCCGGGTATGCCTCCTCACCGGCCAGTTGAGTTCGTTATCGATCTTGAGCCGGGCACTGAACCCGTTTGCAAGCGTCCATACAAGCTTGGACCCAAGGAGCTGAAGGAATTGAAGAAACAGCTCGATGAACAAGAGCGTCTGGGTTTGATCAGACCGAGTTCATCTCCATGGGGTTGTGGTGTTCTTTTTGTCCAGAAGAAGGATGGCACGGACCGACTTTGTGTCGACTACCGTCCATTGAACAAGAAGACTATCAAGAACAAGTATCCACTTCCCAACATCAATGAGTTATTCGAGCAACTCAAAGGTGCTAAAGTATTCTCCAAGCTTGACTTTCGTATGGGTTATCATCAGATTCGCATTCGTGAAGAGGATATTCCCAAGACAGTATTCAGAACTAGCTTTGGGTCTTATGAATATACTGTCATGTCTTTCGGTCTTGTCAATGCTCCTCCAACATTTTCTCGGATGATGAATTTCATCTTCAACCCCTATACCAATGAATTCGTCCTGGTGTATCTCGATGATATATTGGTCTTCTCCAAGAACAAGAAGGACCATGCCAAACATTTGCGATTGGTGCTCGACAAGCTCAGAGAGTATCAATTCTATGCAAAGTTCTCAAAATGTGAGTTTTGGCTCGATGAAGTTCTTTACCTTGGTCACATCATCTCTGCCAAGGGCATCGCTGTTAATCCCGAGAAGGTGTCCGCAATTATGAATTGGGAACCTCCTCAGAATGTCAAGCAGCTCCGCAGTTTTCTTGGTCTTGCAAGCTATTGCCGAAGATTCGTTGAGAATTTCTCTAAGATTGCAAAGCCTCTTTCCAACCTCCTCCAGAAGCATGTGAAGTATGTCTGGTCTCCTGAGTGTGACGTTGCTTTCAACACTCTCAAAGAGAAACTAGTCACAGCTCCTATCTTGACTCCTCCTGACGAATCCAAGCCATTTGAAGTTCTCTGTGATGCTTTTCTCCAAGGTCTCGGTGCTGTGTTAATGCAAGAGAAGAAAGTTGTGGCCTATACCTCTCGTCAGTTGAAGCCCAATGAGAAGAACTACCCCACTCACGATCTTGAGTTGGCGGCAGTTGTCCATGCATTAATAACGTGGAGACATCTCTTGTTGGGAAGACAACTGGACATTTTCACCGATCACAAGAGTCTCAAGTACATCTTCACTCAGCCTAACCTCAACCTCAGGCAGACTCGATGGGTCGAAATGATTCAAGAGTACAATCCGAGTATTGAATATACTCCAGGAAAGGCCAATGTCATTGCAGATGCTTTGAGCAGGAAGGCTTATTGCAACAGCCTAATTCTCAAGCCATTCCAACCGGATCTTTGTGAAGCTTTCCGCAAGCTGAATCTCCAAGTTGTTCCTCAAGTCTTTCTTGCCAACCTCGTAGTCTCTCCTACTTTGGAAGATCAAATTCGTGAGGCACAACTCCTGGATACCAAGGTGAAGAAGGTGAAACGTGGTATCGACAAGGGTCTTTCCAAATACAAGTGCTATCGCATTGATGACAGAGACACTTTATTCTTCGAGGACTGGATTGTGGTTCCTAAAGGTGATCTAAGGAAAGTCATTATGAATGAGGCGCACAATTCTCTTCTTTCCATTCATCCTGGAAGTACGAAGATGTACCATGACCTCAAGCAGTCGTATTGGTGGACTCGAATGAAGCGAGAAATCGCCCAATTCGCGAATGAATGTGATGTCTGTCGAAGAGTGAAAGCAGAACACCAACGACCAGCTGGTCTCCTCCAACCTCTTGCTATCCCAGAATGGAAGTTTGATCATATTGAAATGGACTTCGTGACTGGTTTTCCAAAGTCCAAGCGCGGAAATGATGCTATCTTCGTTGTCATCGACAAGCTTTCTAAAGTGGCCCATTTCCTTCCAATCAAAGAATCTATCACAGCAGCTCAGTTGGCAGAGCTATACACCTCCAGGATTGTCTCTTTGCACGGCATTCCACAATTGATTTCTTCAGATCATGGAAGCATCTTCACCTCTAAGTTCTGGGACTCCTTCCAGAAGGCCATGGGCACAAACATTCGCTTCAGCACAGCTTTCCATCCTCAAACTAGTGGCCAAGTCGAGCGAGTCAATCAAATTCTTGAAGATATGCTCAGGGCTTGTGTCATTTCCTTTGGCATGAAATGGGAAGATTGTCTTCCATATGCTGAATTCTCCTACAACAACAGCTTCCAAGCAAGTTCGGGCAAGGCCCCATTCGAGATTCTCTATGGCAGAAAGTGTCGTACTCCTCTCAATTGGTCAGAGACTGGTGAATGCCAACTTCTTGGCAATGACTTAATCACTGAAGCTGAAGAGATGTGTAAAGTCATCCGTGATAATCTCAAAGCCGCGCAATCGCGCCAGAAGAGTTACTATGATAGTAAGCACCGTGATTTGGCTTTCGAGATCGGAGACCATGTCTACCTTCGCGTTTCTCCAATGAAAGGCACTCGTCGCTTCGGTATCAAAGGGAAGCTTGCCCCTAGATACGTGGGTCCTTTCAAGATCATTGGCAAAAGAGGCGACCTTGCCTATCAACTTGAGCTTCCTTCCAACTTCGCGAACGTGCACGATGTGTTCCACGTGTCACAGCTTCGCAAGTGCTTCAAGACGCCTGAGCACACCATCAACTTCGAAGAGATTGACCTTCAAGAAGATCTGTCTTATCATGAGCACCCTGTTGCTATTCTTGAAGAAACTGAGCGCAAGACTCGCAACAAGTCAATCAAATTCCTGAAAGTGAAGTGGTCGCACCATTCCGACCGGGAAGCCACCTGGGAACACGAGGACCATCTCCATTCTGAATATCCGGAGTTCTTTCAGTCCTAGATCTCGGGACGAGATCCTCTCGTAGTGGTGGAGTGTTGTAACACGCCGGATGTAACTTTCCATATTTGTAACTCCAACTCTTGCCATTTTCGGCCATGTGTTATGATATTCCCTTCGTGGTCGGGTTTTGTTTGTCATTTTGTTTTTTGTTCATGTCATGCATTTCATATCATGTCATCATGTGCATTGCATTTGCATACGTGTTCGTCTCATGCATCTGAGCATTTTCCCTGTTGTCCGTTTTGCAATTCGACACTCCCACCTCCTCCAGCGCACCCCTCTTGTTTCTCGGAATGGACCGAGGCTTCTCAAGTGGCCTTGGTATACCACCGGGAGACCACCGGTCAAGTTTCGTTCCATTTGGAGGTCGTTTGGTACTCCAACGGTTAACCGGGTAACCGCAAAGTCCGTTTGTGTGTTGCAGCAAAAAAACCCCTCATAACCAGCCCAAAACCCACCAAACTCTCTTCCATGCTGTAGGTCGTTCGATCACGATCGTGTGGGCGAAAACCGCACCTCATTTGGACTCTCCTAGCTCCCTCTAGCTATATATATGCATCCCCTCCCGAAAACATTCGCAGTCCAACCCTAGCCCCGCTCCCTCTCCGCCGCCGGACGCGTCCGGTCCGCGCCGGACGAAGCCCGCGCCGCCGCCCTCATCCACTCACGCTGCGCCACGTGGCCCCCCGCCGCCGTCCACCGCCGCAGGCCCACGGGGAGCCCGCCCGAGCCGCGCCCCGGGCCAGATCCCACGCCGGCGCCCGCCGCCTGTCCCCTCCAGCGCCCCGCCGCCTTCGCCTCCCGCCGGCGCCGCCGCGGTTCCCCTGCCGCCCGCGCCTCCCAAGGTTCCCGCCACCGGGCCCGTGTCTTCCTCCGCCGCCCGGCCGCCGGCCTCTCCACCACGTCCCCCTCTCCTCTCCCGTCGCCGGCGAGCAGAGCCCGAGCCCCGGCCAGATCTGGATCGATCGAACGGGTTGACTTTTTCTCTCCCCCCCCCCCTGAAATTTCTAAGTCTTTTATTTTCACAATATGTGTACCTGTTCATCGCATCATAACTCTCTACATATAGCTCCGTTTCGTGTGTGTAATATGTCAAATTGTTCGGCTCGTGATTCTCTACATTTTGTTCAATGGCACCATGTTCATTTGAGTCCATATTGATGCCCAAATCTTTGGTGCAAGAGTGCTAGTTGCTGTTATCTGCTGTTACTTAGCAGAACTTGGAGATTTGTTATTTTTGTATCATTTAATCAGTGCATCTCATGGGCATGAGCTCTACAGGTGCTTTGTTGTATGCCATGCCATCTTTCCAGGGGTGTATGCCATGTATTTTGGTGATATATGTGGTGACTAGCACAAGCATGCAAACTAGGCCCCGTAATGTTTCTGATTTCAGAGAGTATTTTCTCTGTCTGTCTGCTGTTATTTTGTTGCCATGTAAACTTGATGCTACAGACAGATCCATGCATATTTTGGAGATGTTCAGTAAGGATTTTTTGTTGATATTGTTGTAATTGATCCATTCCTGCCCTTGTTTGCAATTATGGAGTGCCATAGCATGACTCAATCTTGCTCTACTTTTACTATAAAATATTTCTCGCAGATTGTTTACATGTTATTCAATTTTGCCAAGCTTGTTGTAGTTGATCCATTCATGCTATGTATTTTCTCTTGCCGTGGGTAGCTTCATAAACATGCCATCTTGCTGTAGGTATGCTTGTTTGGTCATGCATAGCTCTGTAGTGAGTGCATCAAGCTCACCAAGATGCCTTCATATTATTGTTTCTGCCATGCTCTGTTTTCTGTTGTCTGTAACCTGTTAACGAAATTTGCTATGTTTACATGGTTGCCATCATATCTTCTGGTCCTTTTTGGCTTATGGTCAGTAAGGGACTTTTGTCATATGCATTCAGTAGAATACTTTCATGCCTTGTTTGGCCATGTTAAGTTCTTGTAGCATGTTTATTTCGTGCTCTGAACATTGCTACCTGATGCTGTTTCAGGCATGTCCAGTAATTTCACCAAGTCTGTGAACCTGATATTTTTTGCACTTTTGCCATGCTTGTTTGAGCTTGTTATGTTGTGATATAGCCGTAGCTCAGTGTTCATCTTTTGTCAAGCATCTCCTGTAGATTCCTGTCATATGATTGGTTGCTATGTTGGGGTGCTGTAGCATTGTTGCTTGTTGCATTCTAAGTGCTAACATGCTGTTAATCGCAGATTCGTGGCATTCTTGTTTTGCTTGCCATTTGCAAACCGTGCATCCGTTTCCGGTGATCTTTATATCGATTTCGACCAAAATCATCTCATCTTCCAGTGGCATGCTTGGTTTGCCAAGTTACTTCCTTGTTCATCATTTTCCTTCCGGAGCACGCATATGCATCGCATATCATACATGTTTTGCATCATGTTGCTTGTGCAATTCTCGTGATTGATTGTGGTTCCGTTGCTTGTGTTCTTGTCTTGGGTAGAGCTGGGAGACGAGTTCGTGAACAAGGAACCTGTTGAGTACGCTTACGAGGATCAACCTTTCGACAACTCTGAGAACCTTGCAGGCAAGATGACCATACCCTCGAAATCACTTCTATCTTTGCTTTGCTAGTTGTTCGCTCTATTGCCATGCTGCGATACCTACCACTTGCTATATCATGCCTCCTATATTGCCATGTCAGCCTCTAACCATCCTTTCCTAGCAAACCGTTGTTTGGCTAAGTTACCGCTTTTGCTCAGCCCTTCTTATAGCGTTGCTAGTTGCAGGTGAAGTTGAAGTTGGTTCCATGTTGGAACATGGATATGTTGGGATATCATAATATCTCTTATTTAATTAATGCATCTATATATTTGGTAAAGGATGGAAGGCTCGGCCTTATGCCTAGTGTTTTGTTCCACTCTTGCCGCCTTAGTTTCCGTCATACCGGTATTATGTTCCTTGAGTTTGCGTTCCTTACGCGGTTGGGTGATTTATGGGACCCCCTTGACAGTTCGCCTTGAATAAAACTCCTCCAGCAAGGCCCAACTTTGGTTTTACCATTTGCCACCTAAGCCTTTTCCCCCGTGTTTTCGCGAGCCCAAGGGTCATCTTTATTTAAACCCCCGGGCCAGTGCTCCTCTGAGTATTGGTCCAACCTGACAGTCGCCGGTGGCCACCAGGGGCAACTCTGGGCTTGCCTATCGGAAGCTTGGACAATCCGGTGTGCCCTGAGAACGAGATATGTGCAGCTCCTATCGGGATTTGTCGGCACATTCGGGCGGATTTGCTGGTCTTGTTTTACCATTGTCGAAATGTTTTGTAAACGGGGATTCCGAGACTGATCGGGTCTTTCCGGGAGAAGGTTTATCCTTCGTTGACCGTGAGAGCTTATGATGGGCTAAGTTGGGACACCCCTACAGGGTATTATCTTTCGAAAGCCGTGCCCGCGGTTATGAGGCAAATGGGAATTTGTTAATGTCCGGTTGTAGAGAACTTGTCATTTGACCCAATTAAAATCCATCAACCGTGTGTGTAGCCGTGATGGTCTCTTCTCGGCGGAGTCCGGGAAGTGGACACGGTTCGAGTTATGAATGACGTAAGTAGGAGTTCAGGATCACTTCTTGGTCATTTCTAGATGACGACCGTTTCGTTGTTTCTCTTCTCACTCTCATTTGCGTATGTTAGCCACCATATCTGCTTAGTGCCTGCTGTAGTTTCACCTCGTTACACCACCCTTTCCTATAACTTAAATAGTCTTGATCTCGCGGGTGTGAGATTGCTGAGTCCTCGTGACTCACAGATTCTACCAAAACAGTTGCAGGTGCCGACGATGCCAGTGCAGATGATGGGATCGACCTCAAGTGGGAGTTCGACGAGGAACGTGGTCGTTACTATGTGTCTTTTCCTGATGATCAGTAGTGGAGCCCAGTTGGGACGATCGGGGATCTAGCATTTGGGGTTATCTTATTTTCATTTGGATCTTGACCGTAGTCGGTCTACGTGTGTATTTTGGATGATGTATGGATTATATTTATGTTTTGTGTGAAGTGGCGATTGTAAGCCAACTCTTTATCCCATTCTTGTTCATTACATGGGATTGTGTGAAGATGACCCTTCTTGCAACAAAACCACAATGCGGTTATGCCTCTAAGTCGTGCCTCGACACGTGGGAGATATAGCCGCATCGTGGGCGTTACACGTTTCTCATGCTGGTTCTACTGCAGTGTCAAGCAGACTAGTTGGTTAGTTTTATTTCAGGGGTGTGTTGTGCTGAGCCCCCAGCGGAACTATGTTATGTTCTTTCTCGTTATTTGAACTCTTTAGTAGTACGTACTAGTATGTCTTACTACTGTTCTTCTTGTAGTTGGTACTACTACTCATTTCTTCGCCCTACCGTACTTAATACGTACTAGTAGTATAATTTGGGCCGGTCGATTTGTGAAAGAAGAAGTTCGCCGGAGCGAAGGAAGAAGACGGCAGAGAAGCTACCCCAGTATCTATATTAGGGTGGCAGGGTGCCCATGATCTATCTTATGAGTGTTGGGTGTGGAATGCAGTTCGCCGAAAAAATGGATCGTGCCCGGGGTTAAACGGATGGCGGGGGTGGGTGGGGGTAGCATGGCAGTGGTAGGCCGTTCAGGGGAGGGCGGGGCAGCGGCGGCAGGCGGCTAGGCCTATGGCGGGTTGGTGGCTCGATGGTTGAGAGAGAAGATGAACAGTGCATCATTTTCGGAGGATGAAGAAGCCCTTCTTGCCGTCCATGTTTCATCTAACGGCTCGATGCTTGAGTCGACTGACCCAAATTATTCCTTTAGATTGCATGATCCACATGGCATTGAAGGTCTTGAAGGTAGATCAACGTCCGCACCTGGTTTGTAGGCTCGACGCGGGCGCGACCGGCTTCCGCCGCGACAACCACCATGCGAGCCTCCTTCGCACGGGCGGAGACGACAATGACACGCTAGCTCCTCCTCACCGGTGTGCTGGAGCACGGGCTCGTCCTCCTCCTCTTTGTACGCCATGGGCATAGACGCGGCTCGACTTGCTCGCATGCTTGGCAGTGCGGCGTCATCACGAGGAGGGACTACAGATGACATGAGCGGGCGAGGGGTTGAGATCCTCTGCAGTACCGTACGGTGATGTAGTGCAGATGACATGTGGGGCCGGGTCCCACATGGCAGCGATAATACTGCACCATACAGTACATCAGTGACTATACGCATGCGCAACCGCGACGACATATTGATGTGTGCGCTTATGGGAGCTTGGTTATAGGGTTGGACAAACTTAAAAGAACACCGTACTAGTACATGTAATCATGTGCAAGCGCGTGCATCACGGCTGCGCTTATACACCACATTAGTTAGCACAACATCGATACGGAATCCTATGAAAGCGCATGCACCGCGGTCGCGGGGTCGATCGAAAGGTGTGTCACGGTGTCGTGCTGGAAGGACATCGACCAAGCCTTTTTGTGTGTGTGAAAACAATCCCCGAATATTACTCTGCTTTTTTTTGCTGGAAAAGTTCTTCATGCTACAATATTTCCATATATTTGTATTTAGCTTCAGTTCGTGATTATTTGGATTTGGACGTTTTAGGTGCCCCCTACAAAATTGTTTAATAGAGATTCTGTGTGTGTAACAGAGAGAGAACGCATGTATGTGTCTATATGTGTGTTGTGGCAGAAAGGCAATGTGGAGACGGTGTGCGTGTGATAGTCATAGAGAGGTGTGAATGTGCAAATGATCATGTATGAGTGAGACATAGAGATATGCCGAGATGTTGTGTATACAAATAGAACGGTCTTCTATTTGTGTTTTTTGTGTGTGCGTGAGAGAGAGAGAGAGGAGCGTCCATAACACAACAACCATCTCTCTCGATTCGACCGTCCCTCTCACAATCGCATGTAACACATGCATCAACGCATAAATTTTGACACCCTCACCCAGCCCCTTCCTGCCTCAAGGCCCCCATATCGCTCTCTATCTTGCACACACAATCTCTTCATGAAAACCCTATTTGGCATGCATGTACCTCTCCGTCACATACACACCATGTACCAAGCACACACATTTATCTCTCGCTATGTCTCTTTTCCTCGCAGACACACTCCCCATAGTCCTCTCTTTGTATCCTGCACACAAACTCTCTATATTGCTTAAACATTGACGCACACGATGTATCTGTCTTGCACCATTGGCCTCTCTCGCATGCTCACTATCCACACACATTCTCTCCATAGGTTTGATTTCTCTCAATACACACCCCCCCGAGCACACTATCCATCCCCATCCAAGGTTATATAGTGACCACTGTGGCTTGTGCTTATCTGCACCCCCACATGCACACTACCTTGATCTTCAAGGAGGGCATCGGGGACAACAAAGACGACGACCATGCCGCCCTAGAGACTGCGAGGCCATTTGGAAGCAGGATGATGTGACGACGGCTGAGTAACTCCTTTCCCCTCTCTCCCTCTCCCTCTCCCCCCTCCCGCACAAAATTATCAATCCCTCAGCCCACAAGATTCCCCTCTACTCCATGTTCTTTTGAGCTCTCTCATCACACCCTTTGTCTCTTCTCCTTCCACATGTACAAAATCTCGATGCACAGGCATCTCACTCCTTATATTATTACATGTCTCCATCTTTCTCACAGACCTAACTTCTTCTTTTGTATACATATATATATCCCACTCTCGCTCTCTCTCTCTCTCTCTCTCTCTCTCTCTCTCTCTCTCTTTTGTGAGCTTTCTCTCCTACTCTCTCGCCCACATATATACAATCTTTCCAGTCCTCTGTCTCTTTCTTCCACTGGGTGTATATCTTGTGTGTTGGGCGCACGCATCTCTCTCCTGCCATTGCTCCATCTTCACAAACTCTCTACGTTCCATTCACACATTGGGATGTGTTCTCAAAATTTCTTTAGACTGGATCATGTAGAGTTATGGTTGGTTTTGTTGCATCCAACAAATTTATAACTATGAAATGCCTTTCGATTTTCATATTGAATTGGATTATGTGAGTTTTAGCATATTGTGATGTACTATAGACCTGGTATTCATCTTGGAATTCAACAACGATTTCTAAATGTTGAATTGTATAAACCATTACATTCGAAGTCAGTAGCTTAATATATTTATTTCACAATTACAACAAATAATTAATGTCACAACAAACTAAGAAAATAGATGTGTACTCCCTCCATTTTTATTTAAGTACACGTATTAGCATTGGTCAAAGTCAAGTTTTGTAAACTCTGACAAAGTTTATAAACAAACATATTAACATATACAATAACAAATCAATACCATTAGATTCATTATTGAATGTACTTTCACATCATATAGATTTGTTATGGTAAATGTTTATATTTTTTCTACAAACTTGGTCAAACTTTAGGAAGTCTGACTTCAGTCAAACCTAATATGCAAAGTATATATAAACGGAGGGAGTACATTACTCCTAGCTACTCAACCCAATCACCCAACACGCTAGACGGGTAGTAGGGAGTAGTACAGTGTTACAAATTTTCAGGTCAGCGGTAAAATCTCCCGCTTCCATCGAGATCTCCCACGACTCAGATTCGACCAATGCAAAGTTACCATCATACCCTTGGTCGAACAGGCCGACGGATGCTGGTTGGTAGGGGCCTATTTTGGTAACTTCACGTTCACCCCACCCATCCAACCCCACCCGACACCCAGAGTACTCCTCATACTCTCCATTTTTTATCCGCACCGCAAAATAGACTTCTCGACGGCACCGCAACACCTTCGTGCCCCTCCCCTTCTTCAGCGGCGCACTCGTCCACCGCAGCGCATCTGCCCCATCGACGACGTCGTGCGCCGCACTGGAGCCGGTCCGCCGTCGCCGTCATACACAGAACCGCTTCACCGACGCCGTCTTCCATGGTCTCGGATCTGCTTCCCGGAAGATGACGCCAATCGCAACAGCACCACCGCCATCGACAATGAACTGACTCCCGTTGCCAAGCATGATGCACAGACGCTGCCGCGACCTTCGTACTCCTCCTTGATTGGTAATGTGTATATTGATTCTCTTTGCAGTACATGTGCAGTTCCGATTATGTTCATACCTACCCATCAAATTTCCTGGCTGCTATTGTTCCAATAAAATTAATAGGTTATAGCTTGCATTGTCCAACAGAATATCATCTTGTAATTGTGCGTCGCTCCTGTATTGCGCTCTGCTTGGGTAGGTTCTTCATCTGTAACCAATAGTGTCGCAAATGATGGTAAGTTTTTTAGAATAGCAGGGAGGTGATCCGCCTGTTCTATTCACTAAAAATGAAACCACAACGTAGTTCTAGCAAAGTTGAAGAGCCACATAGTATGATATTAAAAATCAATTGTGCTAACATGGCAGATGAGTGCTTTAATGTTGCCCACAAGATGCGTGAGTATTGCTATATTTTTCTTGGGAGGTTGAGATTTTAAAACTATGAATGCAAACATGCAGAGGAGCAATGAAGACCAAATACGGGATGCTTGGGACATCTTCAGGGAACGTCGCAAGTTAAAGAGGAGCTGCATCGAACCTATAAAACGAGCTTTGGTAAGTAACAACCTTTCAATTACTTTGATATTGAGAACCTGACTTGAAATGGTGGATGTTTTGTGTGTCCTTGATGGTTTTGTTAATGAAATCAGAGGGAGCCCCCTCTTTTGATCAAATTTTTTACTTTGACATGGTATGTGTATGGCAGCAGTAGTGAACACAGGACCAGGCCAGGCCCTGGGCAAGCCCCGAGCCCAAAACAGCGTCAAACCATGTTATCTGCTTGGCTAGGGTTCTTGCCATGCAATCCATCGGTGTGGCATATTGTGAAACAATAATAGGCGAGACAAACAATTCCCTTTACACTTGATTAGGCTCTCAATCATTTGTAGGATCCCAATTTACTCAGTGGGCCCACCATGCCGTAGGATGAATCTTTTGTAATTTAGTGTTGAAGCTAGTTAGTCAAACGCGCCTACAGATGCCCTGGAAATCCATCTGGTTATCGGTTGTTTTGCTGCAGCAACCCTTGGCTTAGTGCACCCCTCTGCTGTTTTTTCTAGTTCTCTTAGCCTTGTGTTCTTTGATGTATATGTTATAGTTTCTATAAGCTGGCTCTGCTTGATATGTAATAAGCGTAGTCTTAATTGTCCTAATACTTTCCTTCTTAGCTTGATGTAGGAAGTGGGTGTTCTCACCTTGTAGTATGTTTTATATCTCCTTTTGAATTCACTGCTCCTAGTCCTGCTTATTGGGCTTCTACTTAATGGATCTGGGGAGCTCTGACCATTGATCTAAAAAAGAAGTAACTTTTTCATGTCAGGAAGCAGTTCTTGTGTGGAGGGAAGGATGGTCAACCTCGACACCATGTTTGAGGCTGGATTACACACAAGGTGCCATTTCCCTAAGATGCCGGATTAGACACAAGGTGCAAATTCCCAGATGATGCGGGATTACTCACAAGCCAGGTGGAGTCGTCAACTGTTCATGTCCTTGTTGCTCTAGTAAAGGCTGAAAGAAAGCGTGCAATAGCTGATGACCAGTAAGTATAGGGGATCTATCATTGTCCTTTCGATAAGTAAGAGTGTCGAACCCAACGAGGAGCAAAAGGAAATGACAAGCGGTTTTCAACAAGGTATTCTCTACAAGCACTGAAATTATCGGTAACAGATAGTTGTGTGATAAGATAATTCGTAATGGGTAACAAGTAATAAAAGTAAACAAGGTGCAGCAAGTTGGCCCAATCCTTTTTGTAGCAAAGGATAAGCCTGGACGAACTCTTATATAAAGCAAAGCGCTCCCGAGGACACATGGGAATTGTTGTCAAGTTAGTTTTCATCATGCTCATGTGATTCGCGTTCGTTACTTTGATAATTTGATATGTGGGTGGACCGGTGCTTGGGTGCTTCCCTTCCTTGGACAAGCCTCCCACTTATGATTAAGCCATCTCGCAAGCATCCGCAAATACGGAAGAAGAATTAAGATAAATCTAACCATAGCATGAAACATATGGATCCAAATCAGCCCCTTACGAAGCAACGCATAAACTAGGGTTTAAGCTTCTATCACTCTAGCAACCCATCATCTACTTATTACTTCCCAATGACTTCCCCTGGGCCCAAACAATGGTGAAGTGTCATGTAGTCGACGTTCACATAACACCACTAGAGGAAAGACAACATACATCTCATCAAAATATAGAACGAATACCAAATTCACATGATTACTTATAACAAGACTTCTCCCATGTCTGAACAAACATAACTACTCACAAAGCATATTAATGTTCATAATCAGTGGAGTATTAATTATTATTAAGGATCTGAACATACGATCTTCCACCGAATAAACCAACTAGCATCAACTACAAGGAGTAATCAACACTACTAGCAACCCACATGAACCAATCTGAGGTTTTGAGACAAAGATCGGATACAAGAGATGAACTAGGGTTTTATAGGAGATGGTGCTGGTGAAGATGTTGATGGAGATTGACCCCCTCTCAATGAGAGGATTGTTGGTGACGACGATGGCGATGATTTCCCCCTCCTGGAGGGAAGTTTCCCCGGCAGAACAGCTCCACCGGAGCCCTAGATTGGTTCTGCCCAAGTTCCGCCTCGAGACGGCGATGCTTTGTCCTGAAAGCTTCCTTCTGATTTTTTTTCCAGGTCAAAACACACCATATAGCAGAATATGGGCGTCGGCGGCCTGCTAGGTGGCCCACAAGACCGGAGGGCGCCCCCAGGGGGGGGGGGGGGTAGGGCGCGCCCTCTGATACGTCTCCAACGTATCTATAATTTATGAAGTATTCATGCTGTTATATTATCATTCGTGGATGCGCGCCCAGGTGGGTTGTGCCCACCTCAGTGGCCTCCCGCACCCCCTCTTTACCCTATAAATTCACAAATATTCCAAAAACCCTCGGGGTTAACCTAGATTAGAAGTCTCGCCGCCGCATGCCTCTATAGCCACCGAAAACCAACCTAGACCCTTTCCGGCACCCTGCTGGAGGGGGAAATCATCACCGGTGGCCATCTTCATCATCCCGGCGGCCAGCACGATGAGGAGGGAGTAGTCCACCCTCGGGGCTGAGGGTTTGTACCAGTAGCTATGTGTTTAATCTCTCTCTCTCTCGTGTTTTTGAGATGTCACGATCTTGATGTATCGCGGGCTTTGTTAATATAGTCGGATCATATGGTGTTTTCCCCTCTCTATCTTGTGATGAATTGAGTTTTCCCTTTGAGATTTCGTTTTATCGGTTTGAATACTTTTATGGATTTGAGAGCACTTGATATATGTCTTGCATATGAATACTCATGGTGAAAATGGGGTATCATATTGAATCATCTGATATATGTTTTTGCATTCAACTCGTGGATTCCCGAGGTGACATTGGGGTAATCTATGCATAGGGGTTGATGCACATTCTTGTCTTTGTTTCTCCGGTAGAAATCTTGGGGCACTCTTTGAAGTTCTTTGTGTTGGATTGAATATTACGAATCTGAATTTGCTTTGGTGTTATTTTAGTATGAACTCTTGGTTAGATCGATCGAAAAGAATAGCTTGGTGTTATTTTAATACGAACTCTAGGATAGATTGATCGGAAAGAATAGCTTTGAGGTGGTTTTGTACCCTACAAACAATTCCGTCTTATGTTCTCCGCTGGATAGGAACTTTGGAGTGATTTCTTCATCGCACTTTGAGGGACGGTTATATGATCCAATTATATTAGCATTGTTGAGAGATTGCACTAGTGAAAGTACGGACCCTAGGCCTTGTTTTCAAGCATTGCAATACCGTTTTTGTGCCCGTTTACTATTTGCTACCTTGCTGTTTTTATTTATTCAGATTATAAAAACATATTTCTACCATCCATATTACACTTTTATCACCATCTCTTCGCCGAACTAGTGCACCTATACAATTTGTCACTGTATTAGGTGTGTTGGGGACACAAGAGATTTCATGTATTTGGTTGCAGGGTTGTTTGAGAGAGACCATCTTCATCCTATGCCTCCCACGGATTGATAAACCTTAGGTCATCCACTTGAGGGAAAATTGCTACTGCCCTACAAAACTCTGCGCTTGGAGGCCCAACACGAATCTAAAATAATAAAGTTGCGTAGTAGACATCAAGCTCTTTTCTGGCGCCGTTGCCGGGGAGGTGAGTGCATGAAGGTATATCTTTAGATCTTGCAATTGAATGTTTTAGTTTCTTGTTTTATCACTAGTTTGGTTTATAAAAAAACTACAAAAAATGGAATTGAGGTTGCATCATATTATTGATCATCTTTATAATATCTTTCTTGAAAATGATGGATTGGAGAATCGTGCTCAATTGATAGAAGAAGAATTCAATAGAATGTTTGGTATGAGAGCATGATTGCAATGTTGTTACTATGAATTCTTTGAATATCCATGATGCTAATGATATGCAAAGCCATAAGTTTGGGGATGCTATGTTTGATGAAGATGATATTTTTAGACCCCCAAGATTTGATGTGCATATTTGTTATAATGATTGCATGCCTCCTATTTATGATGATTATATTGATGAAAGTGGATTTGGAGAGGTCATCACTTTATTTAATGATGAATCCACTATTTTGGAAGAGGTTGCAATTGACTATGACAACAAAGTTGGTATCTATGATGATTATGGTGATGACACATATGCTATAAAGAATAATGACAACCATGAAACTTGTCATCATGATTTTAATTTTCAATCTCATGATAGTTATTGTTGAATTTGCTCCCGCTACTATTCATGAGAATAAATTTGCTTATGTGGAGAGTAATAAATTTTCTATGCTTATGTATCATGAAAAGAATGCTTTATGTGATGGTTATATTGTTGAATTCATTCATTATGCTACTGAAAATTATTATGAGAGAGGAACATATGCTTGTAGGAATTGCAATAATACCAAGTTTCCTCTCTATGTGTTGAAATTTTTGAAGTTATGCATGTTTTGCCTTCCTATATTAGTTGATTCTTGTTCCCATAAATTGTTTACTCACAAAATCCCTATGCATAGGAAGTGGGTTGGACTTAAATGTGCTTGTCATGTGCTTCATGATGCTCTCTTTATGTTTCAATTCTTATCTTTTATGCGAGCATCATTGAAATCATCATGCCTAGCTAAAAGGCATTAAAGAAAAGCGCTTGTTGGGAGACAACCCAACACTTTTACCTACTGTTTTTGTGTGTTCACATGATTATGCTACTGTATTGATCATGTTTTATTGCTTTTGTTTCAATAAAGTGCCAAGTAAAGCCTTTGGGATCATGTTGTGTGATAGTTGATTTGATCTTGCTGAAAAACAGAGACTTTTACGCTCACGGAAATAATTCTTATTTTTAACAGAAGAGTGATTTTGAGTTGATTCTTTTTGCAGAAGTTTAATATACAAATTTCTCACGTGTGCTTAATTTTTTCATAATTTTTGGAGTAGCAGAGGTATGGTAGTTATCCAGATCATTACAGACTGTTCTGTTTTTGACATATTCTGTTTTCAATGCATAGTTTGCTTGTTTTCTAGTTTCTATGGCTTATATTGATCAATGTAAATTGTGGAAATGATATGCTACAGTAGGAATTGTGTGGAAACAATTATGAATCTTGTCTTTGACAGTACCAAAGTTAAACGGTTTGCTCTTTATCATACTAACCTATCTCATGAAGTTCCGTTAAGTTTTGTGTGATTGAAGTTTTCAAGTTTTGGGTGAGATGTCGATATGAGGAGAATAAGGAGTGACAAGACCCTAAGCTTGGGGATGCCCAAGGCACCCCAAGGTAATATTCAAGGAAGATCCAAGCAACTAAGCTTGGGGATGCCCCGGAAGGCATCCCCTCTTTCGTCTTCAACATTATCGGTAACCTCACTGCGAGCTATGTTTTCATTCGTCACATGATATATGCTTTGCTTCGAGCGTCAATTTATTTTGTTAGGATTTTCTTTCTGTTATTTAGAATAATTTTTTGCATCTTTTATTTCAATAAAATTGGCATTGATAGCCTTTACTATGCTTATTTTACAAGTATACATGTTGCTGTTTGAAAACAGAAAGTTTACCGATGTTGCAAAAATTCCCTAGAAAAGTGAGAATGTGATAAAATGTTGAAACTTTTTGCAAAATAAGCTCTGATAAATTTTCTACAGTGTGGTATATTTTAATAATCTCTAGAGTTTAAGAAGTATTGGTACTCGTGCATTCTTTACAGACTGTACTGTTTTGGCAGATTGCTGTTATGTTTGCATTGTTTGCATATGTTGGCTTGTTTAATGATTCTATTTGAGGATGAGTATTAAATATGCAGAGGCCTTTAGTATGCAATGTTGAATAATAATTTTAGTGATTTGGTACAGTAGAGAATGGTAAAGTTTTTGCATTGGTTTATACTAACTTATCTCACTAGTTCTTGTTGAGTTTTGTGTGGATGAAGCTTTTGAGATTTAGGGAAACCGTGATATAGAAGGAATTAAGGAGACACAAAAGCTCAATCTTGGGGATGCCCAAGGCATCCCAAGATAATATTTTCAAGAAGCCTTAAGCATCTAAGCTTGGGGATGCCCCGGTAGGCATCCCACCTTTCTCCATATGCAATTATCGGTTAGTATCGGTTGATCCTAAGTTTTTGCTTCTTCACATGATGTGTGCTATCCTTGGAATGTAATTTTATTTTGTTTTTCTTGCTGTTTTAATAAAGTACTTAGATCTGAAAGTTTTTAAATAAATTAGAGTCCTCAAATAGTTGCCAGGGAGGCTAGGTAAGCGGCATTCACATCCCGCCAACGAAGCTCTTTTCTATGGAATTGCTCTAGTGCTTCACTTATATCTTTTTGAGCATGGTGTGCTTTAGTATTTTTTGAAGAAATTATCTCTTGCTTCACTTAAATTAATTTTAGAGAAATAAATATTATTCTCATGATCTTCATTTATATCTTTTTGGAGTAGCTTGTCATTTACTCTTATGCTTCACTTATATCCTATGAGTAAATTGTTGAATAAATTGAATGTCATGAAGTTGAAATCATATCATGCCTAGTGGTAGCTTCACATTGGGTTTAGAAAGTGAAATATTTTGAGGCTTGACAATCACAATATTTGTCATACAAGCAATTCATGAATAATTAGTATAAGGAAGAGAACTTTCACATGCAAATACACTATCTTGGAAATCTTTTGTGATTGTGAGCCCCCATCAAAATATTATATGCCAAAATTGTTGACGTTGGACAAGGAAGACAACGTAATGGTTTATGTTTATTCATATTCAAATAGAAGTTATATTGTCATAGATCCTTCAACATGTGGTGCTTGCCCCCCATCTTTGCTAGCCAAAAATTCTGCACCAAGTAGAGATACTACTTGTGCATCCAAAAACCCTTAAACCCAAACCTTATTTTCAAGAGTCCATCATACCTACCTAGGGATTGAATAAGATCCTCAAGTAAGTTTTCATCGGTGCAATAAGGCAATAAAAATTGCTTCTAAAAGTTTTAGATCATTTAGTGTCAGAGAAAATTGAGCGTTGTACGAACTTGTGATGGCAAAGAATAAAAGCGACAGACTGCATCATAAAGGTTGCTATCATAAGGGGCAATATAACGTGACGTTCTTTTGCACTAAGGGGTTGAGCATACAAACAAATAAGCGCACGCCAACCTCTGCTTCCCTCTATGAAGGGCCTATCTTTTACTTTTATGTATTTACTTTCATGCAAAGAGTCAAAGTATTTCTCTCTATTCCTTTTTATATTTTCTCTTTTGACAAGCATCATGTGGTGAGGAAAGATCTAGGCACATATGTCCAGTTGAATATGGGTAGCATGAGTTATTATTGTTGACATCACCCTTGAGGTGAATACGTTGGGAGGCAAAACAATAAGCCCCTATCTTTCTATGTGTCCGGTTGAAATGTTTTGCTCATGCGTATGCGGTGAGTGTTAGCAATCATAGAAGACTATATGATGGTTGAGTATGTGGAGCTCTTACTTAGACTCCGTTGAATAGGTTGAATTGCAGTTGCTTGGTGACTGAGAACATAGGTTGTTGAGTTTCAAGAGAATTCATTGTTTGAACCTTAACATGTGAATTGGTTGCTACTTTAACATGAGAAATTTCATGAGAAAGAAAGAATTGCTGCTATGATGCTAGGAAAAGTGATTGAAATTGTCATTGATCAAATTTATGCACTTTGCTAGCATTCACACTTCATAAATTATTTGTTTTATCATTTACCTACTCGAGGACGAGTAGGAATTAAGCTTGGGGATGTTGATACGTCTCCAACGCATCTATAATTTATGAAGTATTCATGCTGTTATATTATCATTCTTGGATGTTTTACAATCATTTTATAGCAACTTTATATCATTTTTTGGGACTAACTTATTGACCCAGTGCCTAGTGCCAGTTGCTGTTTTTTGTTTATTTTTTACATCGCAGGAAATCAATATCAAACGGAGTCCAAACACCATGAAACTTTTTGTGGATTTTTGATGGACCAGAACACTTCCAATGGGCCAGAGCAGCACCTGCGGGTGCCCTGAGGGGGGCACAACCCACCAGAGTGCGCTTGGGGGGCCCAGGCGCGCCCAGGTGGGTTGTGCCCACCTCGGTGGCCTCCCGCACCCCCTATTTACCCTATAAATTCACAAATATTCCAAAAACCCTCGGGGTTAACCTAGATCAGAAGTTTCGTCGCCGCAGGCCTCTGTAGCCACCGAAAATCAATCTAGACCCTTTCCGACACCCTACCAGAGGGGGGAATCATCACCAGTGGCCATCTTCATCATCCTGGCGACCACCACGATGAGGAGGGAGTAGTCCACCCTCGGGGCCGAGGGTTTTTACCAGTAGTTATGTGTTATTCTCTCTCTCGTGTTCTTGAGATGTCACGATCTTGATGTATCGCGGGCCTTTTTAATATAGTCGGATCATATGGTATTTTCCCCTCTCTATCTTGTGATGAATTGAGTTTTCCCTTTGAAATTTCGTTTTATCGGGTTGAATACTTTTATGTATTTGAGAGCACTTGATATATGTCTTGCATATGAATACTCGTGGTGACAATGGGGTATCATATTGATTCACTTGATATATGTTTTGGCATTCAACTCACGGATTTCCGAGGTGACATTGGGGTAATCTATGCATAGGTGTTGATGCACGTTCTTGTCTTTGTTTCTCCTATAGAAATCTTGGGGCACTCTTTGAAGTTCTTTGTGTTGGATTGAACATTACGAATCTGAATTTGCTTTGGTGTTATTTTAGTACGAACTCTTGGTTAGATCGATCGGAAAGAATAGCTTGGTGTTATTTAGTACGAACTCTAGGATAGATTGATCGGAAAGAATAGCTTTGAGGTGGTTTCGTACCCTACAAACAATTCCGTCTTATGTTCTCCACTAGATAGGAACTTTGGAGTGATTTCTTCATCGCACTGTGAGGGACGGTTATATGATCCAATGATATTAGCATTGTTGATAGATTGCACTAGTGAAAGTACGGACCCTAGGCCTTGTTTTCAAGCATTGCAATACCGTTTTTGTGCCCGTTTACTATTTGCTACCTTGCTGTTTTTATTTATTCAGATTATAAAACATATTTCTACCATCCATATTACACTTTTATCACCATCTCTTCGCCGAACTAGTGCAGCTATACAATTTGCCATTGTATTAGGTGTGTTGGGGACACAAGAGATATCTTGTATTTGGTTGCAGGGTTGTTTGAGAGAGACCATCTTCATCCTACGCCTCCCACGGATTGATAAACCTTAGGTCATCCACTTGAGGGAAAATTGCTATTGTCGTACACAACTCTGCGCTTGGAGGCCCAACACGAGTCTACAAGAATAAAGTTGCGTAGTAGACATCACCCTCCACCCTTGTGGATGGCAGGTGGCCCCTCTCTGGTACTTTCTTCGCCCAATATTTTTTATATATTCCAAAAATATTTTCCGTGAAGTTTCAGAACTTTTGTAGTTGTGCATAATAGGTCTCTAATATTTGCTCATTTTTCATTCCAGAATTCCAGTTGCCGGCATTCCCCCTCTTCATGTAAACCTTATAAAATAAGAGAGAAAAGGCATAAGTATTGTGATATTTAGATACATTAAAACTGAGCACTTTTTCAGCCCTCTCAGGGCATCGACGCTCCCAGCCGTCAGATCACCAGTTTGAAGCATTTTTAGCCGTTGGATGAGCTGTGAGTCGCTCCTAATCCGGTACTCTTCGCTAATAACGATCGCGGGCCGCTGCTCCGGTCGCTTTTTTGGGCTTTCCGGGTAAATTGGGCCTAATGGGCCTCTAGCAACCTCCTTACAGACCAACACAGAGCGAATTGACACGGTGCGGATAAGCCTGGACGAACTCTTATATAAAGCAAAGCGCTCCCGAGGACACATGGGAATTGTTGTCAAGTTAGCTTTCATCATGCTCATGTGATTCGCGTTCGTTACTTTGATAATTTGATATGTGGGTGGACCGGTGCTTGGGTGCTTCCCTTCCTTGGACAAGCCTCCCACTTATGATTAAGCCATCTCGCAAGCATCCGCAAATACGGAAGAAGAATTAAGATAAATCTAACCATAGCATGAAACATATGGATCCAAATCAGCCCCTTACGAAGCAACGCATAAACTAGGGTTTAAGCTTCTATCACTCTAGCAACCCATCATCTACTTATTACTTCCCAATGACTTCCCCTGGGCCCAAACAATGGTGAAGTGTCATGTAGTCGACGTTCACATAACACCACTAGAGGAAAGACAACATACATCTCATCAAAATATAGAACGAATACCAAATTCACATGATTACTTATAACAAGACTTCTCCCATGTCTGAACAAACATAACTACTCACAAAGCATATTAATGTTCATAATCAGTGGAGTATTAATTATTATTAAGGATCTGAACATACGATCTTCCACCGAATAAACCAACTAGCATCAACTACAAGGAGTAATCAACACTACTAGCAACCCACATGAACCAATCTGAGGTTTTGAGACAAAGATCGGATACAAGAGATGAACTAGGGTTTTATAGGAGATGGTGCTGGTGAAGATGTTGATGGAGATTGACCCCCTCTCAATGAGAGGATTGTTGGTGACGACGATGGCGATGATTTCCCCCTCCTGGAGGGAAGTTTCCCCGGCAGAACAGCTCCACCGGAGCCCTAGATTGGTTCTGCCCAAGTTCCGCCTCGAGACGGCGATGCTTTGTCCTGAAAGCTTCCTTCTGATTTTTTTTCCAGGTCAAAACACACCATATAGCAGAATATGGGCGTCGGCGGCCTGCTAGGTGGCCCACAAGACCGGAGGGCGCCCCCAGGGGGGGGGGGGGTAGGGCGCGCCCTCTGATACGTCTCCAACGTATCTATAATTTATGAAGTATTCATGCTGTTATATTATCATTCGTGGATGCGCGCCCAGGTGGGTTGTGCCCACCTCAGTGGCCTCCCGCACCCCCTCTTTACCCTATAAATTCACAAATATTCCAAAAACCCTCGGGGTTAACCTAGATTAGAAGTCTCGCCGCCGCATGCCTCTATAGCCACCGAAAACCAACCTAGACCCTTTCCGGCACCCTGCTGGAGGGGGAAATCATCACCGGTGGCCATCTTCATCATCCCAGCGGCCAGCACGATGAGGAGGGAGTAGTCCACCCTCGGGGCTGAGGGTTTGTACCAGTAGCTATGTGTTTAATCTCTCTCTCTCTCTCGTGTTTTTGAGATGTCACGATCTTGATGTATCGCGGGCTTTGTTAATATAGTCGGATCATATGGTGTTTTCCCCTCTCTATCTTGTGATGAATTGAGTTTTCCCTTTGAGATTTCGTTTTATCGGTTTGAATACTTTTATGGATTTGAGAGCACTTGATATATGTCTTGCATATGAATACTCATGGTGAAAATGGGGTATCATATTGAATCATCTGATATATGTTTTTGCATTCAACTCGTGGATTCCCGAGGTGACATTGGGGTAATCTATGCATAGGGGTTGATGCACATTCTTGTCTTTGTTTCTCCGGTAGAAATCTTGGGGCACTCTTTGAAGTTCTTTGTGTTGGATTGAATATTACAAATCTGAATTTGCTTTGGTGTTATTTTAGTATGAACTCTTGGTTAGATCGATCGAAAAGAATAGCTTGGTGTTATTTTAATACGAACTCTAGGATAGATTGATCGGAAAGAATAGCTTTGAGGTGGTTTTGTACCCTACAAACAATTCCGTCTTATGTTCTCCGCTGGATAGGAACTTTGGAGTGATTTCTTCATCGCACTTTGAGGGACGGTTATATGATCCAATTATATTAGCATTGTTGAGAGATTGCACTAGTGAAAGTACGGACCCTAGGCCTTGTTTTCAAGCATTGCAATACCGTTTTTGTGCCCGTTTACTATTTGCTACCTTGCTGTTTTTATTTATTCAGATTATAAAAACATATTTCTACCATCCATATTACACTTTTATCACCATCTCTTCGCCGAACTAGTGCACCTATACAATTTGTCACTGTATTAGGTGTGTTGGGGACACAAGAGATTTCATGTATTTGGTTGCAGGGTTGTTTGAGAGAGACCATCTTCATCCTATGCCTCCCACGGATTGATAAACCTTAGGTCATCCACTTGAGGGAAAATTGCTACTGCCCTACAAAACTCTGCGCTTGGAGGCCCAACACGAATCTAAAATAATAAAGTTGCGTAGTAGACATCAAGCTCTTTTCTGGCGCCGTTGCCGGGGAGGTGAGTGCATGAAGGTATATCTTTAGATCTTGCAATTGAATGTTTTAGTTTCTTGTTTTATCACTAGTTTGGTTTATAAAAAAACTACAAAAAATGGAATTGAGGTTGCATCATATTATTGATCATCTTTATAATATCTTTCTTGAAAATGATGGATTGGAGAATCGTGCTCAATTGATAGAAGAAGAATTCAATAGAATGTTTGGTATGAGAGCATGATTGCAATGTTGTTACTATGAATTCTTTGAATATCCATGATGCTAATGATATGCAAAGCCATAAGTTTGGGGATGCTATGTTTGATGAAGATGATATTTTTAGACCCCCAAGATTTGATGTGCATATTTGTTATAATGATTGCATGCCTCCTATTTATGATGATTATATTGATGAAAGTGGATTTGGAGAGGTCATCACTTTATTTAATGATGAATCCACTATTTTGGAAGAGGTTGCAATTGACTATGACAACAAAGTTGGTATCTATGATGATTATGGTGATGACACATATGCTATAAAGAATAATGACAACCATGAAACTTGTCATCATGATTTTAATTTTCAATCTCATGATAGTTATTGTTGAATTTGCTCCCGCTACTATTCATGAGAATAAATTTGCTTATGTGGAGAGTAATAAATTTTCTATGCTTATGTATCATGAAAAGAATGCTTTATGTGATGGTTATATTGTTGAATTCATTCATTATGCTACTGAAAATTATTATGAGAGAGGAACATATGCTTGTAGGAATTGCAATAATACCAAGTTTCCTCTCTATGTGTTGAAATTTTTGAAGTTATGCATGTTTTGCCTTCCTATATTAGTTGATTCTTGTTCCCATAAATTGTTTACTCACAAAATCCCTATGCATAGGAAGTGGGTTGGACTTAAATGTGCTTGTCATGTGCTTCATGATGCTCTCTTTATGTTTCAATTCTTATCTTTTATGCGAGCATCATTGAAATCATCATGCCTAGCTAAAAGGCATTAAAGAAAAGCGCTTGTTGGGAGACAACCCAACACTTTTACCTATTGTTTTTGTGTGTTCACATGATTATGCTACTGTATTGATCATGTTTTATTGCTTTTGTTTCAATAAAGTGCCAAGTAAAGCCTTTGGGATCATGTTGTGTGATAGTTGATTTGATCTTGCTGAAAAACAGAGACTTTTACGCTCACGGAAATAATTCTTATTTTTAACAGAAGAGTGATTTTGAGTTGATTCTTTTTGCAGAAGTTTAATATACAAATTTCTCACGTGTGCTTAATTTTTTCATAATTTTTGGAGTAGCAGAGGTATGGTAGTTATCCAGATCATTACAGACTGTTCTGTTTTTGACATATTCTGTTTTCAATGCATAGTTTGCTTGTTTTCTAGTTTCTATGGCTTATATTGATCAATGTAAATTGTGGAAATGATATGCTACAGTAGGAATTGTGTGGAAACAATTATGAATCTTGTCTTTGACAGTACCAAAGTTAAACGGTTTGCTCTTTATCATACTAACCTATCTCATGAAGTTCCGTTAAGTTTTGTGTGATTGAAGTTTTCAAGTTTTGGGTGAGATGTCGATATGAGGAGAATAAGGAGTGACAAGACCCTAAGCTTGGGGATGCCCAAGGCACCCCAAGGTAATATTCAAGGAAGATCCAAGCAACTAAGCTTGGGGATGCCCCGGAAGGCATCCCCTCTTTCGTCTTCAACATTATCGGTAACCTCACTGCGAGCTATGTTTTCATTCGTCACATGATATATGCTTTGCTTCGAGCGTCAATTTATTTTGTTAGGATTTTCTTTCTGTTATTTAGAATAATTTTTTGCATCTTTTATTTCAATAAAATTGGCATTGATAGCCTTTACTATGCTTATTTTACAAGTATACATGTTGCTGTTTGAAAACAGAAAGTTTACCGATGTTGCAAAAATTCCCTAGAAAAGTGAGAATGTGATAAAATGTTGAAACTTTTTGCAAAATAAGCTCTGATAAATTTTCTACAGTGTGGTATATTTTAATAATCTCTAGAGTTTAAGAAGTATTGGTACTCGTGCATTCTTTACAGACTGTACTGTTTTGGCAGATTGCTGTTATGTTTGCATTGTTTGCATATGTTGGCTTGTTTAATGATTCTATTTGAGGATGAGTATTAAATATGCAGAGGCCTTTAGTATGCAATGTTGAATAATAATTTTAGTGATTTGGTACAGTAGAGAATGGTAAAGTTTTTGCATTGGTTTATACTAACTTATCTCACTAGTTCTTGTTGAGTTTTATGTGGATGAAGCTTTTGAGATTTAGGGAAACCGTGATATAGAAGGAATTAAGGAGACACAAAAGCTCAATCTTGGGGATGCCCAAGGCATCCCAAGATAATATTTTCAAGAAGCCTTAAGCATCTAAGCTTGGGGATGCCCCGGTAGGCATCCCACCTTTCTCCATATGCAATTATCGGTTAGTATCGGTTGATCCTAAGTTTTTGCTTCTTCACATGATGTGTGCTATCCTTGGAATGTAATTTTATTTTGTTTTTCTTGCTGTTTTAATAAAGTACTTAGATCTGAAAGTTTTTAAATAAATTAGAGTCCTCAAATAGTTGCCAGGGAGGCTAGGTAAGCGGCATTCACATCCCGCCAACGAAGCTCTTTTCTATGGAATTGCTCTAGTGCTTCACTTATATCTTTTTGAGCATGGTGTGCTTTAGTATTTTTTGAAGAAATTATCTCTTGCTTCACTTAAATTAATTTTAGAGAAATAAATATTATTCTCATGATCTTCATTTATATCTTTTTGGAGTAGCTTGTCATTTACTCTTATGCTTCACTTATATCCTATGAGTAAATTGTTGAATAAATTGAATGTCATGAAGTTGAAATCATATCATGCCTAGTGGTAGCTTCACATTGGGTTTAGAAAGTGAAATATTTTGAGGCTTGACAATCACAATATTTGTCATACAAGCAATTCATGAATAATTAGTATAAGGAAGAGAACTTTCACATGCAAATACACTATCTTGGAAATCTTTTGTGATTGTGAGCCCCCATCAAAATATTATATGCCAAAATTGTTGACGTTGGACAAGGAAGACAACGTAATGGTTTATGTTTATTCATATTCAAATAGAAGTTATATTGTCATAGATCCTTCAACATGTGGTGCTTGCCCCCCATCTTTGCTAGCCAAAAATTCTGCACCAAGTAGAGATACTACTTGTGCATCCAAAAACCCTTAAACCCAAACCTTATTTTCAAGAGTCCATCATACCTACCTAGGGATTGAATAAGATCCTCAAGTAAGTTTTCATCGGTGCAATAAGGCAATAAAAATTGCTTCTAAAAGTTTTAGATCATTTAGTGTCAGAGAAAATTGAGCGTTGTACGAACTTGTGATGGCAAAGAATAAAAGCGACAGACTGCATCATAAAGGTTGCTATCATAAGGGGCAATATAACGTGACGTTCTTTTGCACTAAGGGGTTGAGCATACAAACAAATAAGCGCACGCCAACCTCTGCTTCCCTCTATGAAGGGCCTATCTTTTACTTTTATGTATTTACTTTCATGCAAAGAGTCAAAGTATTTCTCTCTATTCCTTTTTATATTTTCTCTTTTGACAAGCATCATGTGGTGAGGAAAGATCTAGGCACATATGTCCAGTTGAATATGGGTAGCATGAGTTATTATTGTTGACATCACCCTTGAGGTGAATACGTTGGGAGGCAAAACAATAAGCCCCTATCTTTCTATGTGTCCGGTTGAAATGTTTTGCTCATGCGTATGCGGTGAGTGTTAGCAATCATAGAAGACTATATGATGGTTGAGTATGTGGAGCTCTTACTTAGACTCCGTTGAATAGGTTGAATTGCAGTTGCTTGGTGACTGAGAACATAGGTTGTTGAGTTTCAAGAGAATTCATTGTTTGAACCTTAACATGTGAATTGGTTGCTACTTTAACATGAGAAATTTCATGAGAAAGAAAGAATTGCTGCTATGATGCTAGGAAAAGTGATTGAAATTGTCATTGATCAAATTTATGCACTTTGCTAGCATTCACACTTCATAAATTATTTGTTTTATCATTTACCTACTCGAGGACGAGTAGGAATTAAGCTTGGGGATGTTGATACGTCTCCAACGCATCTATAATTTATGAAGTATTCATGCTGTTATATTATCATTCTTGGATGTTTTACAATCATTTTATAGCAACTTTATATCATTTTTTGGGACTAACTTATTGACCCAGTGCCTAGTGCCAGTTGCTGTTTTTTGTTTATTTTTTACATCGCAGGAAATCAATATCAAACGGAGTCCAAACACCATGAAACTTTTTGTGGATTTTTGATGGACCAGAACACTTCCAATGGGCCAGAGCAGCACCTGCGGGTGCCCTGAGGGGGGCACAACCCACCAGAGTGCGCTTGGGGGGCCCAGGCGCGCCCAGGTGGGTTGTGCCCACCTCGGTGGCCTCCCGCACCCCCTATTTACCCTATAAATTCACAAATATTCCAAAAACCCTCGGGGTTAACCTAGATCAGAAGTTTCGTCGCCGCAGGCCTCTGTAGCCACCGAAAATCAATCTAGACCCTTTCCGACACCCTACCAGAGGGGGGAATCATCACCAGTGGCCATCTTCATCATCCTGGCGACCACCACGATGAGGAGGGAGTAGTCCACCCTCGGGGCCGAGGGTTTTTACCAGTAGTTATGTGTTATTCTCTCTCTCGTGTTCTTGAGATGTCACGATCTTGATGTATCGCGGGCCTTTTTAATATAGTCGGATCATATGGTATTTTCCCCTCTCTATCTTGTGATGAATTGAGTTTTCCCTTTGAAATTTCGTTTTATCGGGTTGAATACTTTTATGTATTTGAGAGCACTTGATATATGTCTTGCATATGAATACTCGTGGTGACAATGGGGTATCATATTGATTCACTTGATATATGTTTTGGCATTCAACTCACGGATTTCCGAGGTGACATTGGGGTAATCTATGCATAGGTGTTGATGCACGTTCTTGTCTTTGTTTCTCCTATAGAAATCTTGGGGCACTCTTTGAAGTTCTTTGTGTTGGATTGAACATTACGAATCTGAATTTGCTTTGGTGTTATTTTAGTACGAACTCTTGGTTAGATCGATCGGAAAGAATAGCTTGGTGTTATTTAGTACGAACTCTAGGATAGATTGATCGGAAAGAATAGCTTTGAGGTGGTTTCGTACCCTACAAACAATTCTGTCTTATGTTCTCCACTAGATAGGAACTTTGGAGTGATTTCTTCATCGCACTGTGAGGGACGGTTATATGATCCAATGATATTAGCATTGTTGATAGATTGCACTAGTGAAAGTACGGACCCTAGGCCTTGTTTTCAAGCATTGCAATACCGTTTTTGTGCCCGTTTACTATTTGCTACCTTGCTGTTTTTATTTATTCAGATTATAAAACATATTTCTACCATCCATATTACACTTTTATCACCATCTCTTCGCCGAACTAGTGCAGCTATACAATTTGCCATTGTATTAGGTGTGTTGGGGACACAAGAGATATCTTGTATTTGGTTGCAGGGTTGTTTGAGAGAGACCATCTTCATCCTACGCCTCCCACGGATTGATAAACCTTAGGTCATCCACTTGAGGGAAAATTGCTATTGTCGTACACAACTCTGCGCTTGGAGGCCCAACACGAGTCTACAAGAATAAAGTTGCGTAGTAGACATCACCCTCCACCCTTGTGGATGGCAGGTGGCCCCTCTCTGGTACTTTCTTCGCCCAATATTTTTTATATATTCCAAAAATATTTTCCGTGAAGTTTCAGAACTTTTGTAGTTGTGCATAATAGGTCTCTAATATTTGCTCATTTTTCATTCCAGAATTCCAGTTGCCGGCATTCCCCCTCTTCATGTAAACCTTATAAAATAAGAGAGAAAAGGCATAAGTATTGTGATATTTAGATACATTAAAACTGAGCACTTTTTCAGCCCTCTCAGGGCATCGACGCTCCCAGCCGTCAGATCACCAGTTTGAAGCATTTTTAGCCGTTGGATGAGCTGTGAGTCGCTCCTAATCCGGTACTCTTCGCTAATAACGATCGCGGGCCGCTGCTCCGGTCGCTTTTTTGGGCTTTCCGGGTAAATTGGGCCTAATGGGCCTCTAGCAACCTCCTTACAGACCAACACAGAGCGAATTGACACGGTGCGGATAAGCCTGGACGAACTCTTATATAAAGCAAAGCGCTCCCGAGGACACATGGGAATTGTTGTCAAGTTAGCTTTCATCATGCTCATGTGATTCGCGTTCGTTACTTTGATAATTTGATATGTGGGTGGACCGGTGCTTGGGTGCTTCCCTTCCTTGGACAAGCCTCCCACTTATGATTAAGCCATCTCGCAAGCATCCGCAAATACGGAAGAAGAATTAAGATAAATCTAACCATAGCATGAAACATATGGATCCAAATCAGCCCCTTACGAAGCAACGCATAAACTAGGGTTTAAGCTTCTATCACTCTAGCAACCCATCATCTACTTATTACTTCCCAATGACTTCCCCTGGGCCCAAACAATGGTGAAGTGTCATGTAGTCGACGTTCACATAACACCACTAGAGGAAAGACAACATACATCTCATCAAAATATAGAACGAATACCAAATTCACATGATTACTTATAACAAGACTTCTCCCATGTCTGAACAAACATAACTACTCACAAAGCATATTAATGTTCATAATCAGTGGAGTATTAATTATTATTAAGGATCTGAACATACGATCTTCCACCGAATAAACCAACTAGCATCAACTACAAGGAGTAATCAACACTACTAGCAACCCACATGAACCAATCTGAGGTT
Organism: Aegilops tauschii subsp. strangulata; assembly: GCF_002575655.3. NCBI lineage: Eukaryota > Viridiplantae > Streptophyta > Magnoliopsida > Poales > Poaceae > Aegilops > Aegilops tauschii. The sequence continues at coordinate 327,498,967 of NC_053041.3, read as the reverse complement.
TTGAGACAAAGATCGGATACAAGAGATGAACTAGGGTTTTATAGGAGATGGTGCTGGTGAAGATGTTGATGGAGATTGACCCCCTCTCAATGAGAGGATTGTTGGTGACGACGATGGCGATGATTTCCCCCTCCTGGAGGGAAGTTTCCCCGGCAGAACAGCTCCACCGGAGCCCTAGATTGGTTCTGCCCAAGTTCCGCCTCGAGACGGCGATGCTTTGTCCTGAAAGCTTCCTTCTGATTTTTTTTCCAGGTCAAAACACACCATATAGCAGAATATGGGCGTCGGCGGCCTGCTAGGTGGCCCACAAGACCGGAGGGCGCCCCCAGGGGGGGGGGGGTAGGGCGCGCCCTCTGATACGTCTCCAACGTATCTATAATTTATGAAGTATTCATGCTGTTATATTATCATTCGTGGATGCGCGCCCAGGTGGGTTGTGCCCACCTCAGTGGCCTCCCGCACCCCCTCTTTACCCTATAAATTCACAAATATTCCAAAAACCCTCGGGGTTAACCTAGATTAGAAGTCTCGCCGCCGCATGCCTCTATAGCCACCGAAAACCAACCTAGACCCTTTCCGGCACCCTGCTGGAGGGGGAAATCATCACCGGTGGCCATCTTCATCATCCCGGCGGCCAGCACGATGAGGAGGGAGTAGTCCACCCTCGGGGCTGAGGGTTTGTACCAGTAGCTATGTGTTTAATCTCTCTCTCTCTCTCGTGTTTTTGAGATGTCACGATCTTGATGTATCGCGGGCTTTGTTAATATAGTCGGATCATATGGTGTTTTCCCCTCTCTATCTTGTGATGAATTGAGTTTTCCCTTTGAGATTTCGTTTTATCGGTTTGAATACTTTTATGGATTTGAGAGCACTTGATATATGTCTTGCATATGAATACTCATGGTGAAAATGGGGTATCATATTGAATCATCTGATATATGTTTTTGCATTCAACTCGTGGATTCCCGAGGTGACATTGGGGTAATCTATGCATAGGGGTTGATGCACATTCTTGTCTTTGTTTCTCCGGTAGAAATCTTGGGGCACTCTTTGAAGTTCTTTGTGTTGGATTGAATATTACAAATCTGAATTTGCTTTGGTGTTATTTTAGTATGAACTCTTGGTTAGATCGATCGAAAAGAATAGCTTGGTGTTATTTTAATACGAACTCTAGGATAGATTGATCGGAAAGAATAGCTTTGAGGTGGTTTTGTACCCTACAAACAATTCCGTCTTATGTTCTCCGCTGGATAGGAACTTTGGAGTGATTTCTTCATCGCACTTTGAGGGACGGTTATATGATCCAATTATATTAGCATTGTTGAGAGATTGCACTAGTGAAAGTACGGACCCTAGGCCTTGTTTTCAAGCATTGCAATACCGTTTTTGTGCCCGTTTACTATTTGCTACCTTGCTGTTTTTATTTATTCAGATTATAAAAACATATTTCTACCATCCATATTACACTTTTATCACCATCTCTTCGCCGAACTAGTGCACCTATACAATTTGTCACTGTATTAGGTGTGTTGGGGACACAAGAGATTTCATGTATTTGGTTGCAGGGTTGTTTGAGAGAGACCATCTTCATCCTATGCCTCCCACGGATTGATAAACCTTAGGTCATCCACTTGAGGGAAAATTGCTACTGCCCTACAAAACTCTGCGCTTGGAGGCCCAACACGAATCTAAAATAATAAAGTTGCGTAGTAGACATCAAGCTCTTTTCTGGCGCCGTTGCCGGGGAGGTGAGTGCATGAAGGTATATCTTTAGATCTTGCAATTGAATGTTTTAGTTTCTTGTTTTATCACTAGTTTGGTTTATAAAAAAACTACAAAAAATGGAATTGAGGTTGCATCATATTATTGATCATCTTTATAATATCTTTCTTGAAAATGATGGATTGGAGAATCGTGCTCAATTGATAGAAGAAGAATTCAATAGAATGTTTGGTATGAGAGCATGATTGCAATGTTGTTACTATGAATTCTTTGAATATCCATGATGCTAATGATATGCAAAGCCATAAGTTTGGGGATGCTATGTTTGATGAAGATGATATTTTTAGACCCCCAAGATTTGATGTGCATATTTGTTATAATGATTGCATGCCTCCTATTTATGATGATTATATTGATGAAAGTGGATTTGGAGAGGTCATCACTTTATTTAATGATGAATCCACTATTTTGGAAGAGGTTGCAATTGACTATGACAACAAAGTTGGTATCTATGATGATTATGGTGATGACACATATGCTATAAAGAATAATGACAACCATGAAACTTGTCATCATGATTTTAATTTTCAATCTCATGATAGTTATTGTTGAATTTGCTCCCGCTACTATTCATGAGAATAAATTTGCTTATGTGGAGAGTAATAAATTTTCTATGCTTATGTATCATGAAAAGAATGCTTTATGTGATGGTTATATTGTTGAATTCATTCATTATGCTACTGAAAATTATTATGAGAGAGGAACATATGCTTGTAGGAATTGCAATAATACCAAGTTTCCTCTCTATGTGTTGAAATTTTTGAAGTTATGCATGTTTTGCCTTCCTATATTAGTTGATTCTTGTTCCCATAAATTGTTTACTCACAAAATCCCTATGCATAGGAAGTGGGTTGGACTTAAATGTGCTTGTCATGTGCTTCATGATGCTCTCTTTATGTTTCAATTCTTATCTTTTATGCGAGCATCATTGAAATCATCATGCCTAGCTAAAAGGCATTAAAGAAAAGCGCTTGTTGGGAGACAACCCAACACTTTTACCTACTGTTTTTGTGTGTTCACATGATTATGCTACTGTATTGATCATGTTTTATTGCTTTTGTTTCAATAAAGTGCCAAGTAAAGCCTTTGGGATCATGTTGTGTGATAGTTGATTTGATCTTGCTGAAAAACAGAGACTTTTACGCTCACGGAAATAATTCTTATTTTTAACAGAAGAGTGATTTTGAGTTGATTCTTTTTGCAGAAGTTTAATATACAAATTTCTCACGTGTGCTTAATTTTTTCATAATTTTTGGAGTAGCAGAGGTATGGTAGTTATCCAGATCATTACAGACTGTTCTGTTTTTGACATATTCTGTTTTCAATGCATAGTTTGCTTGTTTTCTAGTTTCTATGGCTTATATTGATCAATGTAAATTGTGGAAATGATATGCTACAGTAGGAATTGTGTGGAAACAATTATGAATCTTGTCTTTGACAGTACCAAAGTTAAACGGTTTGCTCTTTATCATACTAACCTATCTCATGAAGTTCCGTTAAGTTTTGTGTGATTGAAGTTTTCAAGTTTTGGGTGAGATGTCGATATGAGGAGAATAAGGAGTGACAAGACCCTAAGCTTGGGGATGCCCAAGGCACCCCAAGGTAATATTCAAGGAAGATCCAAGCAACTAAGCTTGGGGATGCCCCGGAAGGCATCCCCTCTTTCGTCTTCAACATTATCGGTAACCTCACTGCGAGCTATGTTTTCATTCGTCACATGATATATGCTTTGCTTCGAGCGTCAATTTATTTTGTTAGGATTTTCTTTCTGTTATTTAGAATAATTTTTTGCATCTTTTATTTCAATAAAATTGGCATTGATAGCCTTTACTATGCTTATTTTACAAGTATACATGTTGCTGTTTGAAAACAGAAAGTTTACCGATGTTGCAAAAATTCCCTAGAAAAGTGAGAATGTGATAAAATGTTGAAACTTTTTGCAAAATAAGCTCTGATAAATTTTCTACAGTGTGGTATATTTTAATAATCTCTAGAGTTTAAGAAGTATTGGTACTCGTGCATTCTTTACAGACTGTACTGTTTTGGCAGATTGCTGTTATGTTTGCATTGTTTGCATATGTTGGCTTGTTTAATGATTCTATTTGAGGATGAGTATTAAATATGCAGAGGCCTTTAGTATGCAATGTTGAATAATAATTTTAGTGATTTGGTACAGTAGAGAATGGTAAAGTTTTTGCATTGGTTTATACTAACTTATCTCACTAGTTCTTGTTGAGTTTTGTGTGGATGAAGCTTTTGAGATTTAGGGAAACCGTGATATAGAAGGAATTAAGGAGACACAAAAGCTCAATCTTGGGGATGCCCAAGGCATCCCAAGATAATATTTTCAAGAAGCCTTAAGCATCTAAGCTTGGGGATGCCCCGGTAGGCATCCCACCTTTCTCCATATGCAATTATCGGTTAGTATCGGTTGATCCTAAGTTTTTGCTTCTTCACATGATGTGTGCTATCCTTGGAATGTAATTTTATTTTGTTTTTCTTGCTGTTTTAATAAAGTACTTAGATCTGAAAGTTTTTAAATAAATTAGAGTCCTCAAATAGTTGCCAGGGAGGCTAGGTAAGCGGCATTCACATCCCGCCAACGAAGCTCTTTTCTATGGAATTGCTCTAGTGCTTCACTTATATCTTTTTGAGCATGGTGTGCTTTAGTATTTTTTGAAGAAATTATCTCTTGCTTCACTTAAATTAATTTTAGAGAAATAAATATTATTCTCATGATCTTCATTTATATCTTTTTGGAGTAGCTTGTCATTTACTCTTATGCTTCACTTATATCCTATGAGTAAATTGTTGAATAAATTGAATGTCATGAAGTTGAAATCATATCATGCCTAGTGGTAGCTTCACATTGGGTTTAGAAAGTGAAATATTTTGAGGCTTGACAATCACAATATTTGTCATACAAGCAATTCATGAATAATTAGTATAAGGAAGAGAACTTTCACATGCAAATACACTATCTTGGAAATCTTTTGTGATTGTGAGCCCCCATCAAAATATTATATGCCAAAATTGTTGACGTTGGACAAGGAAGACAACGTAATGGTTTATGTTTATTCATATTCAAATAGAAGTTATATTGTCATAGATCCTTCAACATGTGGTGCTTGCCCCCCATCTTTGCTAGCCAAAAATTCTGCACCAAGTAGAGATACTACTTGTGCATCCAAAAACCCTTAAACCCAAACCTTATTTTCAAGAGTCCATCATACCTACCTAGGGATTGAATAAGATCCTCAAGTAAGTTTTCATCGGTGCAATAAGGCAATAAAAATTGCTTCTAAAAGTTTTAGATCATTTAGTGTCAGAGAAAATTGAGCGTTGTACGAACTTGTGATGGCAAAGAATAAAAGCGACAGACTGCATCATAAAGGTTGCTATCATAAGGGGCAATATAACGTGACGTTCTTTTGCACTAAGGGGTTGAGCATACAAACAAATAAGCGCACGCCAACCTCTGCTTCCCTCTATGAAGGGCCTATCTTTTACTTTTATGTATTTACTTTCATGCAAAGAGTCAAAGTATTTCTCTCTATTCCTTTTTATATTTTCTCTTTTGACAAGCATCATGTGGTGAGGAAAGATCTAGGCACATATGTCCAGTTGAATATGGGTAGCATGAGTTATTATTGTTGACATCACCCTTGAGGTGAATACGTTGGGAGGCAAAACAATAAGCCCCTATCTTTCTAAGTGTCTGGTTGAAATGTTTTGCTCATGCGTATGCGGTGAGTGTTAGCAATCATAGAAGACTATATGATGGTTGAGTATGTGGAGCTCTTACTTAGACTCCGTTGAATACGTTGAATTGCAGTTGCTTGGTGACTGAGAACATAGGTTGTTGAGTTTCAAGAGAATTCATTGTTTGAACCTTAACATGTGAATTGGTTGCTACTTTAACATGAGAAATTTCATGAGAAAGAAAGAATTGCTGCTATGATGCTAGGAAAAGTGATTGAAATTGTCATTGATCAAATTTATGCACTTTGCTAGCATTCACACTTCATAAATTATTTGTTTTATCATTTACCTACTCGAGGACGAGTAGGAATTAAGCTTGGGGATGTTGATACGTCTCCAACGCATCTATAATTTATGAAGTATTCATGCTGTTATATTATCATTCTTGGATGTTTTACAATCATTTTATAGCAACTTTATATCATTTTTTGGGACTAACTTATTGACCCAGTGCCTAGTGCCAGTTGCTGTTTTTTGTTTATTTTTTACATCGCAGGAAATCAATATCAAACGGAGTCCAAACACCATGAAACTTTTTGTGGATTTTTGATGGACCAGAACACTTCCAATGGGCCAGAGCAGCACCTGCGGGTGCCCTGAGGGGGGCACAACCCACCAGAGTGCGCTTGGGGGGCCCAGGCGCGCCCAGGTGGGTTGTGCCCACCTCGGTGGCCTCCCGCACCCCCTATTTACCCTATAAATTCACAAATATTCCAAAAACCCTCGGGGTTAACCTAGATCAGAAGTTTCGTCGCCGCAGGCCTCTGTAGCCACCGAAAATCAATCTAGACCCTTTCCGACACCCTACCAGAGGGGGGAATCATCACCAGTGGCCATCTTCATCATCCTGGCGACCACCACGATGAGGAGGGAGTAGTCCACCCTCGGGGCCGAGGGTTTTTACCAGTAGTTATGTGTTATTCTCTCTCTCGTGTTCTTGAGATGTCACGATCTTGATGTATCGCGGGCCTTTTTAATATAGTCGGATCATATGGTATTTTCCCCTCTCTATCTTGTGATGAATTGAGTTTTCCCTTTGAAATTTCGTTTTATCGGGTTGAATACTTTTATGTATTTGAGAGCACTTGATATATGTCTTGCATATGAATACTCGTGGTGACAATGGGGTATCATATTGATTCACTTGATATATGTTTTGGCATTCAACTCACGGATTTCCGAGGTGACATTGGGGTAATCTATGCATAGGTGTTGATGCACGTTCTTGTCTTTGTTTCTCCTATAGAAATCTTGGGGCACTCTTTGAAGTTCTTTGTGTTGGATTGAACATTACGAATCTGAATTTGCTTTGGTGTTATTTTAGTACGAACTCTTGGTTAGATCGATCGGAAAGAATAGCTTGGTGTTATTTAGTACGAACTCTAGGATAGATTGATCGGAAAGAATAGCTTTGAGGTGGTTTCGTACCCTACAAACAATTCCGTCTTATGTTCTCCACTAGATAGGAACTTTGGAGTGATTTCTTCATCGCACTGTGAGGGACGGTTATATGATCCAATGATATTAGCATTGTTGATAGATTGCACTAGTGAAAGTACGGACCCTAGGCCTTGTTTTCAAGCATTGCAATACCGTTTTTGTGCCCGTTTACTATTTGCTACCTTGCTGTTTTTATTTATTCAGATTATAAAACATATTTCTACCATCCATATTACACTTTTATCACCATCTCTTCGCCGAACTAGTGCAGCTATACAATTTGCCATTGTATTAGGTGTGTTGGGGACACAAGAGATATCTTGTATTTGGTTGCAGGGTTGTTTGAGAGAGACCATCTTCATCCTACGCCTCCCACGGATTGATAAACCTTAGGTCATCCACTTGAGGGAAAATTGCTATTGTCGTACACAACTCTGCGCTTGGAGGCCCAACACGAGTCTACAAGAATAAAGTTGCGTAGTAGACATCACCCTCCACCCTTGTGGATGGCAGGTGGCCCCTCTCTGGTACTTTCTTCGCCCAATATTTTTTATATATTCCAAAAATATTTTCCGTGAAGTTTCAGAACTTTTGTAGTTGTGCATAATAGGTCTCTAATATTTGCTCATTTTTCATTCCAGAATTCCAGTTGCCGGCATTCCCCCTCTTCATGTAAACCTTATAAAATAAGAGAGAAAAGGCATAAGTATTGTGATATTTAGATACATTAAAACTGAGCACTTTTTCAGCCCTCTCAGGGCATCGACGCTCCCAGCCGTCAGATCACCAGTTTGAAGCATTTTTAGCCGTTGGATGAGCTGTGAGTCGCTCCTAATCCGGTACTCTTCGCTAATAACGATCGCGGGCCGCTGCTCCGGTCGCTTTTTTGGGCTTTCCGGGTAAATTGGGCCTAATGGGCCTCTAGCAACCTCCTTACAGACCAACACAGAGCGAATTGACACGGTGCGGAGAAAAGTACGAGAGAAGGAGGCATGACGATGCGGATCTCCTTTTCCCTAGGTACGCCGCCGCCGCCGATCTCCTCTTCCATCTGGGCCGCTGCTACTCTTGCAGCCGTTGGTTCCACTCATTCGCAGACCCTGTCCCTCCCGATCCCTCACCTCTTATGACCGAGGGTGAATCATTGGTGTGCTGCCAGCTTGAGCGAGATGCCGCCGATGCGCAAGGAAGATGCGAAGGGGCAGCACTACACTCGCAACCCTATTGAGGTGGTGGCGGCGGACGCCCCTTCATGAAGACGTCCTTGAAGGTAATGGGCAGGCGAGGACAACGGCGCCGTGAAGAACTCCTGCGTCCTGATTCCAGTTCGGTGTCCCGGCTAACGATGCATTTGAGTATTTGACAGCCGGCCGCAGGGAGAAGTCAAGGCTAAGGTATGTCGCGAAACTCTGCCCTACACACCTGATTCCATTTCACTTCATGACGATGCCACTAACACCCATTCTGAATTTAACAGCAACCAAGCAGTAGGATTATCCCTCCGGATCTATCGATTTTTGCGGTCGTTGTGTTCGCGTTGTGTTCGTTGGCCGGTGACCGGTAAGCATTCACGTTTCCCTTCCCCTTTCATTTCATATGTTTGATTTTTTGGTACAAGGTACTGTGGTTGAGCTCCTATTCACAGTACTAATTTACACGTCAGACAAGTAACTATTTGTATATACTGTGCAGATTCAGTTTCGCATATGGGGATTCTAATGTGGATATTTGATTTTCAGTTCAAGTAATTGGGTTCCTGGTTTTATTGCCATTTATATCTGTGCATACATCCAATTTCTAAGCAGCAGTGGTACACAGTCAAGTCAACCAGAAGGCTTCGATTTTCTGCCCGTCGGCATTAGTCTGTAGTGTACTCATGTGCCTGTTTTCTCCCTGCCTGTCTCCTCTATGGCTTTCTGAATCCTGCTGGCATGTAGATGACTTATTTGGCATTCTGGAAGATGTCTCTTGATTCATGCAAGTTTTTTTGATCAAGCTTACCTGTTAAATTTTCAGATGGCTCTTGATTCATTTCAGATTTCACACATGCTCTAGCTACTCATTAGTCCAAGCTAATTGGTGTTTCATATATGGATCCATGTTGAATGTGGCGTATAAATGAAACCAAACAAGGGGCTCAAAACTATATTCTATTTGTTACAACATTTTTCAATGTCTAATATATTCATCAACTTATGCAAATTTAGTTCTATGTTTCAAAATATTGCAGAAACTCGAGATGATTATGAGCACGCACGCACACCTTGCCGCTGGTTGGTGTGGATTCGTGATGCAGGAGCCTCGTCTTCACAGAGGCGGCAGGTGGGAGAAAGATTGACAAAGTGGTGGTCTCCGGTGGCTGGGAGGATCACGGTGAGCACCCTCCCCCTCCTCCAATTTTTTGTATGTGCCACAAATTTCTCATGGATGGCTGTGAGATTGTTAATTATGCTTACTTTTGGGTTCACATGAATATTACTCACGGAGAAACTTTGTTCCTTCAGTTGATCACCTGGCTGAACAAAATAACATGTGAAGATACTATTTTATTAATGTACATACAACATATGTTAGTTTCTCTAAAGAAAATAACATGTGAAGATATTTTTTTATTAATGTATAGCATATGTCAACTTTGATGATTTGTGCCTATCAAGTGTTAAGATTTTATTCATTTTTCTTTTATGGAAGGAAGCTATTTTCTACACTGTAGCAATATATTCCAGGGTTCTTTTATTATTGTAGATCATATATATGTCGACTTTGCTGATTTGTTCCTATCAAGTGTTAAGATTTTATTCCTTTTCCTTTAGGAAAGGACGTTATTTTCTGTACTGTTACTCATACAAAAGGGACTTTGCTGATTTGTGCCTATCAACTATCCCTATGCTTTGAATTTATGGAATCAATATGGACACATAATGTTGAGAAGTAGAAGCGTCAAGATTTACAGTTTTGAATATTCTTAGTAGTTGTATATATAGTTGTATATTTTGCAAAAAATACATGTAGTTTGTATACTTTCATCTGTCTATCAACACTAGCTAGAGCAGGTGATGACTTTAGATAGGAACTGGTCTCCTTGTGCTTCAACAGTAAGTTTTTGTCTACTGCATTCTATTTTATGCTGCTGCAAGTTTTTCAGAGCTGCTGATATATGTCAGTGCATGACATGATAAGGCTTTTCTTAGTAATTCAAGCTCTTTAGTGCTTAGAGAGGTCGTTCGAGGCTGATCGTGTGTCGCCTTCAGAGTTCTCTGTGTTTTCGCTAAAACTTCTAGCATATAAGAACACATCTATGATAAGGCTTTGGTGATCTATCTTACAGGTGACATTTGCTATATGTTTAATTGTATATTTAAATAACTTCCTTGAATGCTACCAGAAAAATAGACGTGCATGGCAATGTACGGGTGCTGGGGCGTCGACATACTAATAGAGCACATTTTTTTTGCAAAATGTGATTTCTGGGGAAAATACCACCTATTTTTTGTTTAGTTATACTACCTTAATGATTGATGATGATGATAATAATAAATATCTTTCTACATATATGGTATGGGGCTAATAATGTTTAAATTTTGTATCAGAAGAAAAATAGCCCTGGTTGGACTCCACTAACATATTCCTACAAAAGAAAAATACTAATTAAGTTACATGTTATATCATAATTCATACTAATTTGGTTAGAGTAAAATACCTCTAATATAATTCCATCTATTAATAATATTATAGTGCCAAAGTAGACGGGCGTAGCAACGCGCGCCTTCAATGATCTAGTAATGTGTAATAATAGCCCATAATGCAATAAATATCAATACAAAAACATGATGCAAAATGGACGTATTAGCAGCCTTTGAGAATATAGCTGAGTTCTTGAAGAAGCGAAAAGAGCAATCAGATGCTTTTTTCACCCAAGCCAAAGAAGAGATGAAAGAAGCCAGAAAGAAGCTAGCAGAGGTAAAGCAGGCTTGGCATCACCTGCTATCTAAAACTGTTGTCAATGCAAATTTTCATTCATAATAGCTAGGTTCAAATATTTATCCAGTCAACATGCCTGTTGTGATGTTCGTGCATCTACGGAGATGTATGTAAGTCTGTGATGCCGAGATGTGGCACAAAATATTTTTTTTGGGTCATGTAATAACAGCCATTACTTACCAAACAATAACTGACGAACCATTGGACATGATATAGTTCACACGCAAGCCCAACATTCCAAGTTCAACTTCCACATCAAACTCATGTTCACAGATATCTTCATATTCATAGATAATGTCCACAACCATGATTCACTACAAAGCAAAAAAATTGTGAGGGGAGTTATAAATAAAGAAAAATCTCTAGTTCTTACTACTCGTGCGAGCACAACAAAACATGACCATACGAAATTAATTATATTTTGGACATTTATTAACTAAACACGAATAACTTCTGGAAGCAGGTATAATTTGTAATGTCGGACGTGGTTGCGGTCCACGATGTTTCGAGCCAAACTGGGCAACACACCGGGTGTCTATGCCGGTGATGCAGTGCTCGTAGCCTTCATGGGTTCGGAGCGGCAGTGGCTCCCGTGGTCTACTATTCCTCGGTGTCGGCAATGGCCGCGGACATGTTGGCCACCTCCGCCGGCATGCCGCAGTTCAGCCAACATTTGCGTGGGATGGCGCGGCCAGCCACGATGCACTGGACGCCGTGGTCCCCCGTGTGCCAGCGTGCAACAGCTGGCCACTCCTCTCCGAGCAGGCTTGGAGCGTCGAGTTGATGCACTAGGTGTTAGGGAACATAGTATTTCAAAACATTTACCTACAATCACACAAGATCTATCTAGGAGAAGCATAGCAACGAGCGGGGAGAGTGTGTCAATGTACCCTCGTAGACCGAAAGTGGAAGCGTTTAGTAACGCGGTTGATGTAGTCAAACGTCTTTGCGATCCAACTGAGGGAGTCCTGGACTAAGGGGTCCTTGGGTGTCCGGCCTGTTATCCATGTGCCGGACTGATGGGCTGTGAAGACATGAAGACCGAAGACTGTACCCGTGTCCGGATTGGACTCTACTTGACGTGGAAGGCAAGCTTGGCGACCGAAGATTCCTTATTATGTAACCGACCCCATATAACCCTAGATCTCTCCGGTGTCTATATAAACCGGAGAGCATAGTCCGAATAGGGGGAGATACTCATTACCATATTCACATAGGTTAGACTTCTACGGTTTAGCCATTACGATCTCGTGGTAGATCAACTCTTGTAACACTCATATTCATCAAGATCAATCAAGCAGGAAGTAGGGTATTACCTCCATAGAGAGGGCCTGAACCTGGGTAAACATCGTGTCCCCCGTCTCCTGTTACCATCGATCCTAGACGCACAGTTCGGGACCCCCTACCCGAGATCCGCTGGTTTTGACACCGACATTGGTGCTTTCATTGAGAGTTTCACTGTGCCGCCGACAAAAGGTTCGATCGCCCCTCCAATCGCCGATAATGACGTCGTCCTAGGAGGAACCTTCCTCCCCGGACAGATTTTCGTGTTCGGCGACTTCGTACTGCAGGCCAACTCACTTGGGCATCTGGAGCAGGTCGATAGCTACGCCCCTGGCCATCAGGTCAGATTTGGAAGCTTGAACTACGTCACGGATGTTCGTGGAGACTTGATCTTCAATGGATTTGAGACCGTGGCAATCGCTCCCCCTCGCTCCGATGAACATGACTTAAAGCCTTCATCGGATCACATCCAGGAGATGGTTCCAGTCGCTGCAACGGCCTCAAAACCGAAGCAGATCGTGCCCTCCGAGGCCACAAAGTCCGCGGCGTTGGAGTCGCACACGGACTCTACATCCTGTGATGTTTGCGTCAATGGAACTCCAGACTCGTCTCCGGCTATACGTTCCAGACCAGGTACGCATGCGGACACCGAGCTGGATCGGTTATCAATTTTCAAATTCAGCGTCGCAGACATCCTCCAGCACTCACCTTTTGGTGACGTGCTAAACTCTTTAAAGAACTTGTCCTTGGAGGAAGACTCACAACCGAACTATGTTCGGTTCGAGCTAGAGGCGGATGACGAGGAACTTTGCTTCCCACCCGCCACCCACTTCATAACCACTGTCGATGACTTAACCGACGTACTTGACTATGGCTCCGAAGACATCGACGATATGTACGACGATGCCGACAAGGAGCAAGGCCAAGACCCACCATTTACTGGACGTTGGACGGCCACCTCTTCGTACGACGTGTACATGGTTGATACACCTAAATGATCTGGCGACGACAAAGAAGAGCGAGACGCGAATAAACCCTCTGAGACGCAGTCCAAGCGCCGGCGGCCCAAACGCCGTTCTAAGCCCCGTCGCTCAAAGGATGGCAACACAGACACCGGAGAAAATAATACTCCGGGCGACACCGAAAACAATGAAGACCCTGTCGGAGCTGCATCCGAACAGGAGGAACACGACAACGTGCAAGATAACCCTGATGAACAGGCCATAGAAGATAACTCGGAGGACGATAGTTACCGTCCACCCTCCGAGGAGGAGACAAGCCTCGACAACGAAGATTTCATCGTGCCTGAGGATCCTCTGGAGCAGGAGCGCTTTAAGCTTCAGCTCATAGCCACTGCAAGGAGCCTAAAAAAGAAACAGCAGCAGCTTCAAGCTGAACAAGATCTGCTCGTCGACAGATGGACTAATGTCCTGACAGCCGAAGAATACGGCCTCAAGCACCCAGCCAAGAGCTACCCGAAACGCAGACTGCTACCTCAATTCGATGAGGAGGCGCCGGAGCACACATCTCCCCCGCGTAATGCAGAACGACCACCACGTGGTCGAGACAGGGCGGCCGACCGGCCACCCCGCGGTCAGGACAAAGCGGCAACTCAGGCTGAACAGCAGCCTGCCCCACCGCCCCGTAAAAATAGAGACGGAAGAGTTCGGGGTCACACATACGACCTCCGACAGACCCTGGACAGTAGAGCAGGACATACAAGATCGATCTACGGATCGCGAGGACGTGCCTCGAGGCACGACGACGGCTACCTATTCGGACGTGACAAACCTACCCACGCTCGGGCCGAATACCACAGACGGACTCCATCAGAGCTACGCCACGATACGGCCCGATACAGAGGCGCCGCACACCCTCTCTGCTTCACAGATGAAGTACTGGATCATGAATTCCCCGAGGGGTTCAAGCCCGTCAATATCGAATCCTACGACGGCACAACCGATCCTGCAGTATGGATCGAGGATTTTATTCTCCATATCCATATGGCTCGAGGAGATGACCTCCACGCCATTAAATACCTCCCACTAAAGCTCAAAGGGCCAGCTCGGCACTGGCTTAACAGCCTGCCTGAAAATTCTATTGGCAGCTGGAGGACTTGGAAGAAGCCTTCCTAGACAACTTCCAAGGAACCTATGTCCGGCCACCGGAAGCCGACAACTTAAGCCACATAGTTCAACAACCTGGGGAATCAGCCAGAAAATTCTGGACTAGGTTCCTAACCAAAAAGAACCAGATCGTTGACTGTCCGGATGCCGAGGCCCTAGCAGCCTTCAAACACAGCATCCGTGCCGAATGGCTAGCATGCCACCTCAGCCAAGAAAAGCCAAAGTCTATGGCAGCCCTTACGACACTCATGACCCGCTTCTGCGCGGGTGAGGACAGCTGGCTGGCTCGTAGCAAAAACGCAGCCAGCGAGGCAGGCCCCACTGAGGCCAAGAACAGAACCGGCAAGCTCCGGCGCAATAGACACAAACGCCGAAGCAATGGCGACAACACCGATGACACCACAGTCAACGCCGGATTCAGTGGCTCCAAGTCCAGCCAACGGAAGAAGCCCTACAAAAGAAACAACGAAGGACCCTCCAGCCTGGACCGCATACTCGACCGTCCGTGCCAGATTCACGGCACCCCGGATAAGCAAGCCAATCATACCAACATGGATTGTTGGGTCTTCAAGCAGACTGGCAAGTTAAATGCCGAAAACAAAGAAAAGGGATCACAAAGTGAGGACGAGGACGAAGAGCCCCGGCAGCCGAACACTGGGGGGGCAGAAGAAATTTCCCCCTCAAGTCAAAACGGTGAACATGATATACGCTACGCACATCCCCAAAAGGGAGCGTAAGCGAGCACTTAGGGATGTCTACGCGGTAGAGCCAGCCGCCCCAAAATTCAATCCGTGGTCGTTGTTCCCAATCACCTTCGATCGTTGAGATCACCCAACTATTATCCGCCACGATGGTTCAGCCGCACTAGTCCTTGACCCAATTATTGACGGGTTTCACCTAACACGAGTCCTGATGGACGGTGGTAGCAGCCTCAACCTGCTCTATCAGGACACAGTGCGGAAGATGGGCATTAACCCCTCACGAATCAAACCAACAAAGACTACCTTTAAAGGAGTCATACCAGGTGTAGAGGCCCACTGTATGGGCTCAATCACGCTGGAGGTGGTCTTCGGTTCTCCGGACAACTTCCGAAGCGAAGAGTTAATCTTCGATATCATCCTCTTCCGCAGCGGCTACCACGCACTACTCGTACGAACCGCGTTTGCTAGATTCAACGCAGTGCCACACTATGCTTATCTCAAGCTCAAGATGCCCGGTCCACGCGGAGTCATAACAGTCAATGGCAATACGGAACGCTCCCTCCGAACAGAGGAGCACACCGCCGCCCTAGCAGCAGAAGTACAGAGTGGCCTTCTCAAGCAGCACCATGGTACGGCTGTCGAGGCCCTAGACATCATTAAGAGGTTCCGGACTACACTGCAGCAGGACAGCGCGGCTCGTCAAGAGCTCGATTAGCAACTCGGCCTCCGTCCTAGTCCCGATGAAGTAGTGGCATTCGCACCACGCATATATAATTACGCACTCAAAATCCCATGGACATCGACGGAGGCACAAGCTAACCCGGGATCTACAGTTCGGCTAGACCGATCCCGGACACACATACTTCCAATTTTTCTTCTTGTTTCAGGTTCCCTTTTCCGCGGGCCTGATCACCAGTCCTTTCGAAGGATTGGCATGCAACGAAGGCAAGCAGCACAGGTGTGTAGGGTAACCTCTATACGTTCTTCTTGACGGTATTTATACTTATTTCTCAGGACCCGCACGCTGCGCCCTGTTGACCCCAGCATGTTAAATAGCCCGGATACTTATCGCACCATCTGGTTTTTGCTTCTTACTTCATTTTATTTCGATCTGCTTATCGGCTGCATCGGTACTCTTTTGTACGTTTCATATTCGCCAGGGGCTACTCATAGCCCCACAATACGGCAGCAAAGTCCGAACACTTCTCATAGATAAGCTCGGCACTCCGAATTTAGCATTATATGCATTGGCTCCGAATCATGTCTTTGGTCAATAGTTGGGTTGCCCGGCTCCTGTGCTTGCTACCCTACGTTCTGTTCTATCAACAGGGTAGTAAAGGGAGAACTACTGTGATTGTGCCCTGGCCTTGACCGGATGAGCACCTCAGTAGAGAAAGCCGAAAACTGACTGTCATGATACGGCGAGAGCCGGTCAGCTGTTTGAGGGTTACAAAATCGTTGGAGATTTTTTCCGCGTCATGCGAAGGATCGGCACTTCCCGATCAGATGCTGACAGCATCCTGGCTTGGACCAGGGGCTGCGCACTTGCTTAATTATAAAACTCCTATGGCTAAGTGAGGGCGTTTAAGACGTATAGTCTGATTGCCTTGTTCGTTGCGCTAAACAACTCCTTCAAAGGACCATATAATTGGATCAAGATTGTTTAGATCCCATCCCGAACACCTCCGTACTACCTACGCGAGGGCAGAAGCCGACGACTGGCCAACCCTCAGATTACAAACAACATGGCCGCACAGGAGGAAACAATTAAAGCATAACTAAATTACATTAAAAACAGGTTTGTTTTCATAATACAAGGCCAAGGCTACACAAATATTTTCATTCGAAAATAATGTCCTGCCCGCACTCAGCCGCTGCAAGTCGAGACCCTTCTATGACATCCGTAAAATACCGCTCGGGTGTGCGGTGCTCCTTGCCCTCCGGCGGCCCTCTGTCCACTTCAACGACGTTCATCTTCGCCCACCACATCTTGCAACGGGCGAAGGCCATGCGGGCACCTTCAATACAGGCAGAGCGCTTGACGACATCCAGCCGAGGACAGGCGTTCACCATCCGCCTCACGAGTCCGAAGTAGCTGTCAGGCATAGCTTCGGCTGGCCATAGCCGGATTATCAAATCCTTCATGGCTAGTTCGGCCACCCTATGCAGCTCCATCAGCTGTTTCAGCTGATCGGTGAAGGACACAGGAAGTTCCGATGCCGCATATTGCGACCAGAATAGCTTTTCTGTCGAACCCCCTCCTTCGGCTCCATAGAACTCCACGGCGTCCGATGCACTGCGGGGTAAATCCGCAAAAGCCCCTGGGGAACTCCAAACCCGTGTTAGTAAAAGGTACCGCTTCTCCGCATACTTGCTTTGCATCTTAAATGCCTTACCCGCCGTGATCTTCTTGGCCTCCTGGATCTCCTGGAGGGCGGCCTGGGCCTCATTCTGTGCGGTCTCCGCGCTCTGACGAGCCTTGGTGAGTTCGGCCTCTTGAGCCGACGCATCATTCTCCAAGGTCTCACATTTTTTCACCGCATCTTGGAGCTCCTGCTGGACTTCTTTGACCCGGGCCTTGAGCTTCTTACGGGCGGCCTGCTGCTGGACAGCCTTCCTCAGGGCCTCGACCTCGGTCGCGGCTCCTACAATTACGACACTACAGTCAATATACAACGCCTATGCTTTCCGAACACACAGCAAGTCGTTACTCACCTTGCTTCTCCTGAAGCCGAATTTTAACCTCGCCGAGCTCGTTCTCGGTCTGCTCCAGCCTCTGCTTCAGTTCAGAGATCTCGGCAGCATGCGAGGTTGCGGCCAACAGCGACGCCTGCTTATGCATACATATTACGTTAGTCTCCTACAATAGAAGATTGATCCTCTGTCCGGTTCTTCTCGCCGAACACTGGACAGTGTCTGAGGGGCTACTGACTACATGGGGTTTTTTCTCTTTCTATGTCACTTACCTCGAAACCTGTCAACAGGTTGCTGCAGGCTTTGTTCAGTCCACTCTTGGCGGACTGAACCTTCTCAATCACCGCGCCCATAAGAACACGGTGCTCGTCCATAATGAAGGCGCCTCGTAGCGCCTCCATCAGGTTATCCGACGTCCCTGGATGGACAGCGACCACCGGCGGAAGCGGCGCACCCCCCTCCTTCAAAGGGTGCTGCTCGCCCGACTCCGGAGCCATTTGGGTCTCCAAAATCGTATTCGGCTGAGGGCCAAACTGGATGCGGCCCTCTTCGCCAGTCTCCATGGGGATCGTCTCCCCCATGTGTCCGGCAGTGGAGGCTTCGCCTCGTGGCGCCTCCCGGACAACGTCCTGGGCTCCTCCCCGGTTCGGAGCGGCCCTCCGGGACAACACTTCGGTGTCATCCCTGGCCCCGGGGGAATAAGCAGGCGGTGGCGACATGCTCGCCATCTCCGACGGAGCCAACGAAGCTCCAGATGAGGATCGTTGGATAAGGTCGCAGGCCGGACTGCGATAGTACAGTTAACCATGTCCAGATAATAAAGGGAAAGGGCCGGATATGCGCATGAGCAAGCCATGTCACTTACGATGCGGCCTGAGGCTTTGTGCGGGGGCGTCGTTCCGGGCTGCTGTCAACGTCCCACGCGGTGTTGACCGCTGGGACGCCCTTCCCCTTCTTGGGCGTGTCCGCCTCCAGATGCGCTAAAGCCGCCCTCTTTTTCTTCTTCTCCTCGGGGGGAGGGTTGTTTTCCTCCTACTCCTCCTCTTCCTCGTCATTGTCCTCAGGGACAGAGGAATGGGCTTCGTCGTCTTCGGACGTCACGTTCGAAGTGCCCTTGCGACGGGGGCCACTCCTGGCCCCCTTGGCTTTCTTCTTGGCCTTCTTCTCCGGCGCCTTATACGGCGCCGACACCAACATCTTTGCTAGGCGCGGGATGACCGGTTCTTCTGGCAGCGCAGCCGGACACTGGATCCGCTTCGCCCTCTCCATCCAGTCCTGAAAGAGCAATAATAAAAGCTCAGACATCGTCCTCGAGGCAATTAAGTTGGGGATGCGTCAGAAATAACATACCTCGCTGGCGGGGTGTTTACAATCGTGACCATGGTCTGAGTCCGTGGCCGGTGGCTTCTCGTTGCCCTTAAAGAGCAACTTCCAGGAGCCTTCGTGAGTAGTCTCGAAGAGCCTTACCAAGGTCTGGTGCTTCTTCGAATTGAACTCCCACAGAGGGCGGCTTCGGCGTTGGCACGGAAGAATCCGGCGAACCAGCATCACCTGGATTACATCAACAAGCTTGACATTCTTGGTCACCATGCTTTGGACACGCGTCTGTAGCGCTATCAACTCGTCAGGTGACCAGTCCGGACTCGTCTCGACCCAGGAGGTGAGTCGCATGGGAGCTCTGGAGTGGAATTCGGCAGCTGCTGCCCAGGTGGTGCCGCGAGGTTCTGTGATATAGAACCACTGCCTCTGCCACTCCTTTACTTTCTCCACAAAGGTGCCTTTGGGCCAGGAGACGTTGGATAGCTTGCTCACCATGGCTCCTTCGCACTCCGCGTGCTGGCCATCCACCACCTTCAGCTTCACATTGAAGACTTTGAGCTACAGCCCGAAGTGGGGTTGGATGCGGAGAAAGGCCTCGCACACGACGATAAACGCCGAGATGTTGAGGAAGGAATTCGGGGACAGATCATGGAAATCTATCCCATAATAATACATCAGCCCGTGGACAAAAGGGTGGAGTGAAAACCCTAGCCCGTGGAAGAAATGGGGGATGAATACTACCCTCTCAGTGGGCTTCGGCGTGGGGATGACTTGTCCTTCGGCCGACAGTCGGTGGTCGATCTCCTTCGCCAAATACCCGGCCGCCCGAAGCTCAGTTATGTCCTCCTCCCTGACGGAGGAGACCATCCACTTGCCCTGGCCTCCGGATCCGGACATGGTTGCTTGAGTGGAAAGGAGATGAGTACTTGGGCGCTGGAGCTCGAGATTGGAAAGACGGAGACAGAGAGAAGGCGTGAGAAAGGAAGAGGGAGTCCTTATCCCCTTATAAAGGCATCAAGTATTAAACGCCTCCTCACTCGCCTTAAGATTCGCCTACCCCCAAGGGCTGTATAAACGGCACGGTTGGGTTACCCATGCTCGCATTGATGAGAATCCCGCAATGAGGGGACACGATCTCTGCTTCGAAAGACATGCCAATGGCAACCGCGTCTCGGTATGTGGAGCGACAGACGAAAAACGGTTCAAAATTATGACCGGGCAGGCCTGATGTCGTGTTGTAAAAAGCTGTCAGCGGATAGAACTCGTGTAAAATATATATATTCTCTCTGCGGTTGTGTATGGTGTGTGTAACAGTTCCGGATACAATCATCGCATCCGAAGACTATCTTGGAGTTCAGAAAAAGGGGAACCCGCCTTGCAATGCCGAAGACAATCTGCGCGCCGGACTCCTCGTCATTGAAGCCAGGTTCAGGGGCTACTGAGGGAGTCCTGGACTAAGGGGTCCTCGGGCGTCCGGCCTGTTATCCATGGGCCGGACTGATGGGTTGTGAAGACATGAAGACCGAAGACTGTACCCGTGTTCGGATTGGAATCTACTTGACGTGGAAGGCAAGCTTGGCGACCGAAGATTCCTTCTTATGTAACCTACCCCATGTAACCCTAGATCTCTCCGGTGTCTATATAAACCGGAGAGCATAGTCTGGATAGGGGGAGATACTCATTACCATATTCACATAGGTTAGACTTCTAGGTTTTAGCCATTACAATCTCGTGGTAGATCAACTCTTGTAACACTCATATTCATCATGATCAATCAAGCAGGAAGTAGAGTATTACCTCCATAGAGAGGGCCCGAACCTGGGTAAACATCGTGTCCCCCGTCTCCTGTTACCATCGATCCTAGACGCGCAGTTCGGGACCCCCTACCTGAGATCCGCCGGTTTTGACACCGACACCAACCGATCCAAGTACCGAACGTGCAGCACCTCCGCGTTCAGCACACGTTCAGCTCGATGACGTCCCTTGATCTCTTGATCCAGTTGAGTCAGCACGACGGCGTGGTGACGGTGATGATGAAGTTACCGGCGCAGGGCTTCGCCTAAGCACTACGACGATATGGCCGAGGTGTGTAACTATGGAGGGGGGCACCGCACACGGCTAAGACAATTATTTGTTGTCTTCGGGGTGCCCCTGACCCCGTATATAAAGGAGGTGAGGAGGAGGCCGGCCAACAAGGGGCGCGGCAGGGAGAGGGGAGTCCTACTAGGACTCCAGTCCTAGTAGGATTCGGCCCCACCCTTTTTTCCTTCTACCGGAGGGGGAAAAGGGGAAGGAGAGGGAGTAGGAGAAGGAAAGGGGGGTGGCGCCCCCTTCCCAAGTCCAATTCAGCCTCCTCCCTTGTGGGGGGTGCCCCATCCCCTTGTGGGCTGGTTAGCCTCCCTCCTATGGCTCATAAGGCCCATATCTTTCCCTGGTGGGTTCCGGTAACCCCTTCGGTACTCCGGTATGTACCCAATACACTCCGGAACCCTTCCGGTGTTCGAATACTACCTTCCAATATATCAATATTTACCTCTCGACCATTTCGAGACTCCTCGTCATGTCCGTGATCTCATCCGGGACTCCGAACAAACTTCGATCATCAAATCACATAACTCATAATAAAAATCGTCATCGAACGTTAAGCGTGCGGACCCTACGGGTTCGAGAACTATGTAGACATGACCGAGACACGTCTCCGGTCAATAACCAATAGCGGAACCTGGATGCTCATATTGGCTCCTACATATTCTACGAAGATCTTTATCGGTCAAACCGCATAACAACATACGTTGTTCCCTTTGTCATCGGTATGTTACTTGCCCAAGATTCAATCGTCGGTATCATCATACCTAGTTCAATCTCGTTACCGGCAAGTCTCTTTACTCGTTCCGTAATGCATCATCCCATGACTAACTCATTAATCACATTGCTTGCAAGGCTTACAGTGATGTGCATTACCGAGAGGGCCCGGAGATACCTCTCCGATACACGGAGTGACAAATCCTAATCTCGATCTATGCCAACCCAACAAACACCTTCGGAGACATCTGTAGAGCATCTTTATAATCACCCAGTTACGTTGTGACGTTTGATAGCACACAAGGTGTTCCTCCGGTATTCGGGAGTTGCATAATCTCATAGTCAGTGGAACATGTATAAGTCATGATGAAAGCAATAGCATTAAAACTGAACGATCATTATGCTAAGCTAACGGATGGGTCTTGTCCATCGCATCATTCTCTAATGATGTGATCCCGTTCATCAAATGACAACACATGTCTATGGTCAGGAAACATAACCATCTTTGATTAATGAGCTAGTCAAGTAGAGGCATACTAGGGACACTCTGTTTTGTCTATGTATTCACACATGTACTAAGCGTTCATCAAATGACAACACATGTCTATGGTCAGGAAACATAACCATCTTTGATTAACGAGCTAGTCAAGTAGAGGCATACTAGGGACACTCTGTTTTGTCTATGTATTCACACATGTACTAAGTTTCCGGTTAATACAATTCTAGCATGAATAATAAACATTTATCATGATATAAGGAAATATAAATAACAACTTTATTATTGCCTCTAGGGTATATTTCCTTCAGTCTCCCACTTGCACTAGAGTCAATAATCTAGTTCACATCGCCATGTGATTTAACACCAACAGTTCACATCACCATGTGATTAATACCCAAAGGGTTTTACTAGAGACAATAATCTAGTTCACATCGCTATGTGATTAACACCCAAAGAGTACTAAGGCGTGATCATGTTTTTCTTGTGAGAGAAGCTTAGTCAATGGGTGTCACATTCAGAGCCGTATGTATTTTGCAAATTTTCTATGTCTACAATGCTCTGCATGGAGCTACTCTAGCTAATTGCTCCCACTTAATATGTATCCATATTGGGGCTCAGAGTCATCCGGATCGGTGTAAAAGCTTGCATCAGCGTAACTCTTTACGACAAACTCTTCATCACCTCCATAACCGAGAAATATCTCCTTAGTCTTCTAAGGATAATTTTGGCCGCTGTCAAGTGATCCACTCCTGGATCACTATCGTACCCCCTTGCCAAACTCATGGCAAGGTACACAATAGGTTTGGTACACAACATAGCATACTTTATAGAACCTATGGCTGAGGCATAGGGAATGCCTTTCATTCTCTTTCTATTTTCTGCCGTGGTCGTGTTTTGAGTCTTACTCAACTTTACACCTTACAACTCAGGCAAGAACTCCTTCTTTGACTGATCCATTTTGAACTCCTTCAAAATCTTATCAAGGTATGTACTCATTGAAAGTCTTATCAAGTGTCTTGATCTATCTTTATAGATCTTGATGCCCAATATGTAAGTAGCTTCACTGAGGTCTTTCATTGAAAAATTCTTATTCAAGTATCCTTTTATGCTATTCAGAAATTCAGTATCATTTCCGATCAACAATATGTCATCCACATATAATATCAGAAATGCTACAGAGCTCCCACTCACTTTCTTGTAAATACAGGCTTCTGCAAAAGTCTGTATAAA
The DNA here is from genome assembly GCF_002575655.3 of Aegilops tauschii subsp. strangulata. Lineage (NCBI taxonomy): Eukaryota > Viridiplantae > Streptophyta > Magnoliopsida > Poales > Poaceae > Aegilops > Aegilops tauschii. The sequence goes on along the minus strand of NC_053041.3, from coordinate 327,475,346 downwards.
ACCATATACTTTGATCACACTATCAAAGCGTATATTCCAACTCCGAGATGCTTGCACCAATCCATAGATGAATCGCTGGAGCTTGCACACTTTGTTAGCACCTTTAGGTTTGACAAAACTGTCTTGTTGCATCATATACAACTCTTCTTTAAGAAATACATTAAGGAATGTAGTTTTGACATCCATTTGCCAGATTTCATAAAATGTGGCAATTGCTAACATGATTCGGACAGACTTAAGCATCGCTACGAGTGAGAAAATCTTATCGTAGTCAACACCTAGAACTTGTCGAAAACCTTTTTGCGACAATTCGAGCTTTGTAGATAGTAACACTACTATCAGCGTCCGTCTTCCTCTTGAAGATCCAATTATTCTCAATGGCTTGCCGATCATTGGGCAAGTCAACCAAAGTCCACACTTTGTTCTTCATACATGGATCCCATCTCAGATTTCATGGCCTCAAACCATTTCACGGAATTTGGGCTCATCATCGCTTTCTCATAGTTCGTAGGTTCGTCATGGTCTAGTAACATGATTTCCAGAACAGGATTACCGTACCACTCTAGTGCGGACCATACTCTGGTTGACCTATGAGGTTCGTTAGTAACTTGATCTAAAGTTTCATGATCATCATCATTAGCTTCCTCACTAATTGGTGTAGGAATCATTGGAACTCATTTCTGTGATGAACTACTCTCCAATTCAGGAGAAGGTACAATTACCTCATCAAGTTCTACATTCCTCCCACTCACTTCTTTCGAGAGAAACTCCTTCTCTAGAAAGGATCCATTCTTAGCAACGAATATCTTGCCTTCGAATCTGTGATAGAAGGTGTACCCAACAGTCTACTTTGGGTATCCTATGAAGACGCATTTCTTCGATTTGGGTTCGAGCTTATCAGCTTGAAGCTTTTTCACATAAGCATCGCAGTCCCAAACTTTAAGAAACGACAACTTAGGTTTCTTGCCAAACCACAGTTCATACGGTGTCGTCTCAACGGATTAGATGGTGCCCTATTTAACGTGAATGCAGCTGTCTCTAATGCATAACCCAAAAACGATAGTGGTAAATCGGTAAGAGACATCATAGATCGCACCATATCTAATAAAGTACGGTCACGATGTTCGGACACACCATTACACTGTGGTGTTCCAGGTGGCATGAGTTGTGAAACTATTCCACATTGTTTTAAATGAAGGCCAAACTCGTAACTCAAATATTCGCCTCTGCGATCAGATCGTAGAAACTTTATTTTCTTGTTATGATGATTTTCCACTTCCCTCTGAAATTCTTTGAACTTTTCAAAAGTTTCAGACTTATGCTTTATCAAGTAGATATACCCATATCAGCTCAAATCATATGTGAAGGTCAGAAAATAACGATACCCACTTAAGAACTCCCACTTAGATAGACATCCCTCGAGTCATCTAAATGATCACGTAATCCATATCAACTAAAGCATGTCTGATCATCACGTGAGATGGAGTAGTTTTCAATGGTGAACATCACTATGGTGATCATATCTATTATATGACTCACGTTTGACCTTTCGGTCTCAGTGTTCCGAGGCCATATCTGCATATGCTAGGCTCGTCAAGTTTAACCCGAGTATTCTGCATGTGCAAAACTGGCTGGCACCCGTTGTATGTGAACGTAGAGCTTATCACACCCGATCATCATGTGGTGTCTCAGCACGAAGAACTATCGCAATGGTGCATACTCAGGGAGAACACTTATACCTTGAAATTTTAGTAAGGGATCATCTCATAATGCTACCGTCGTACTAAGCAAAATAAGATGCATAAAAGATAAACATCACATGCAATCAAAATATGTGACATGATATGGCCATCATCATCTTGTGCCTTTGATCTCCATCTCCAAAGTACCATCATGATCTCCATCGTCACCGGCATGACACCATGATCTCCATCATCTTGATCTTTATCAATGTGTCGTCACATGGTCGTCTTGCCAACTATTGCTTTTGCAACTATTGCTATCGCATAGCGATAAAGTAAAGCAATTATATGGCGCTTGCATCTTATGCAATAAAGAGACAACCATAAGGCTCCTGCCAGTTGCCGATAACTTTAACAAAACATGATCATCTCATACAACAATATATATCTCATCACGTCTTGACCATATCACATCACAACATGCCCTGCAAAAACAAGTTAGACGTCCTCTACTTTGTTGTTGCAAGTTTTACGTGGCTGCTACGGGTTCTAGCAAGAACTGTTCTTACCTACGCATCAAAACCACAACGATTTTTCGTCAAGTGTGCTGTTTTAACCTTCAACAAGGACCGGGCGTAGTCAAACTCGATTCAACTAAAGTTGGAGAAACTGACACCCGCTAGCCACCTGTGTGCGAAGCACGTCGATAGAACCAATCTCATGAACGTGGTCATGTAATGTCGGTCCGGGCCGCTTCATCCAACAATACCGCCGAATCAAAGTAAGACGTTGCTGGTAAGCAGTATGACTATTATCGCCCACAACTATTTGTGTTCTACTCGTGCATATAACATCTACGCATAGACCTGGCTCTGATGCCACTGTTAGGGAACGTAGTATTTCAAAATTTTTACCGAAGATCACACATGATCTATCTAGGAGAAGCATATCAACGAGCGGGGAGAGTGTGTCCATGTACCCTCATAGACCAAAAGCGGAAGCGTTTAGTAACGCAGTTGATGTAGTCGAACGTCTTCGCGATCCAACCGATCCAAGTACCGAACGTACGGCACCTCCGCGTTCAGCACACGTTCAGCTCGATGACGTCCCTTGATCTCTTGATCCAGTTGAGGACGAGGGAGAGTTCCATCAGCATGACGGCGTGGCGACGGTGATGATGAAGTTACCATCGCAGGGCTTCGCCTAAGCACTACGACGATATGACCGAGGTGTGTAACGATGGAGGGGGGTACCGCACACGGCTAAGACAATTGTCTGTTGTCTTTGGGGTGCCCCTGCCCCCGTATATAAAGGAGGGGAGGAGGAGGCATGCCAACATGGGGCGCGCCAGGGAGAGGGGAGTCCTACTAGCACTCCAGCCCTAGTAGGATTCGGCCCCACCCTTTTTTCCTTCTACCGGAGGGGGAAAAGGGGAAGGAGAGGGAGTAGGAGAAGGAAAGGGGGGTGGCGCCCCCTTCCCAAGTCCAATTCGGCCTCCTCCCTTGTGGGGGCGCACCAGCCCCTTGTGGGCTGGTTAGCCTCCCTCCTATGGCTCATAAGGCCCATATCTTTCCCCGGGGGGTTCCGGTAACCCCTCCGGTACTCCGGTATGTACCCGATACACTCCGGAACCCTTTCGGTGTCCGAATACTACCTTCCAATATATCAATCTTTACCTCTCGACCATTTCGAGACTCCTTGTCATGCCCGTGATCTCATCCGGGACTCTGAACAAACTTCGGTCATCAAATCACATAACTCATAATACAAATTGTCATCGAACGTTAAGCGTGCAGACCCTACGGGTTCGAGAACTATGTAGACATGACCGAGACACATCTCCGGTCAATAACCAATAGCGAAACCTGGATGCTCATATTGTCTCCTACATATCCTACAAAAATCTTTATCGGTCAAACCGCATAACAACATACGTTGTTCCCTTTGTCATCGGTATGTTACTTGCCCAAGATTCGATCGTCAGTATCATCATACCTAGTTCAATCTCATTACCGGCAAGTCTCTTTACTCGTTCCGTAATGCATCATCCCGTGACTAACTCATTAGTCACATTGCTTGCAAGGCTTATAGTGATATGCATTACCGAGAGGGCTCAGAGATACCTCTCCGATACACGGAGTGACAAATCCTAATCTCGATCTATGCCAACCCAACAAACACCTTCGGAGACATCTGTAGAGCATCTTTATAATCACCCAGTTACGTTGTGACGTTTGATAGCACACAAGGTGTTCCTCCGGTATTCGGGAGTCGCATAATCTCATAGCCAGAGGAACATGTATAAGTCATGATGAAAGCAATAGCAATAAAACTAAACGATCATTATGCCAAGCTAACGGATGGGTCTTGTCCACATCATTCTCTAATGATGTGATCCCGTTCATCAAATAACAACACATGTCTATGGTCAGGAAACATACCCATCTTTGATTAACGAGCTAGTCAAGTAGAGGCATACTAGGGACACTCTGTTTTGTCTATGTATTCACACATGTACTAAGTTTCCAGTTAATACAATTCTAGCATGAATAATAAACATTTATCATGATATAAGTAAATATAAATAACAACTTTATTATTGCCTCTAGGGCATATTTCCTTCACCAGGGGCCTGCTTGGAGCGGCGGCTTGCTCCTTCACTCGCCCACCTGCATCCTCGCCCATGGTACTAACCGCCTGGGGCAGGGAGGAAGGTGGGGTAGTGAGTTGCCCGGCTCGCCGGGGCACCCAGCCGGCTTTTATGCCGGAGAACTTGTCTTCCTGCTCACCGGATGCTATAGAGCGTGTGGAGAAAATGGTCCAAGGAGGATATGGGGAGCGTCGGTATGGTGCGGTTCTTGCCATGCGTCTAGCCTCGTTTAAATAGCGGGCGAACGAGAGGAGCCAACTAGCGTTGTGTTCTAAAATGCCGTCTAGCTCACGAGAGGACGTGTTGCCGGCACACGCACGGATTCAATGGAGGTAGGCGGGGCAGTCTGAAGCCGGTTGAATGCGGTGAGGAGGCGTGTTCAGCCTGGCGTGCAACGAGTGGGGCCCACTTGGCCGGTGCGCCGCTTCAATGCCTGCGCCAGTGAGAGGTCGCATCCGTGTGAGAGCAATCACTCCCTCTGGTCCTTTTTGTTTGGGTATAAGAAAATCTCATTTTGCATTCACATTTTACAAGTAAAATTCGTGGACAAACTTTGACCCAAAATACGATGGGGGCTAGTAAACCAAGACGGAGGTAGTAGTGAGGAATTCCATTTTCGCTCCATACCAATCATTCTAAAAAATAGTATAACACACCATTGAAAATCGGAACTCTTACCCCGCTAAAAAAATGATATTTTAAACGTGGCACCTCGATCAGTGGCGACTGGCGAGCCACCGCCTCCAGGTCATTCACCTCTGGTCCTCGACCATCAACTCCTATGGATCAAATTATCACGCGAGCTGACTATTCCTACAAAGGTGCGCTCCACCATGTACCCCGCGCATGCAGCAAAACGTGCACCTATGGGTTTATTTGTTTACCATGCGTGAGAGCATCTACAGCCGAGCATGTCCGTGCACAGTGACCGGTCACCCCTCAAAAAATGCATTACACATCCGGATACCTCAAATCCATATTATTACATGCAATGTAGCGATATTTAATTGGAGCTCGTCCGGTCCAGCTCCCCGCTCGCCCGGCTCCGCCCTGGCCATGTCCGGAGGCCGGCTGCGCTCCTCAGAGTGTTGGGCCGGTCGCCGGCAAGGTAGGGTAGGGCATGGGACACGAGCTGGCTCGCAGGACTCGGCCCCATCGTCTCCCATGTGCTACTCTTCCTCGTCAAAGAATGGAACCCGAACGATGCCGGTGGACGTCAGATTGATGATGGACCCGTCTGGGGATGAGCCGCCGGCGTCCACCATGATGCGGTTGCGGTGCCCGGACTGATGCGCCATATGAGGCACCGGAGAATGCGACTCCGCCTCGCCGACGTCCGCTACCGCGAGGGCTGCCACCGCCTCCCGCGCTTGGTGCCTTGCACGGCATGCACGCTGTAGCGCCTAAGATGTGATTCTATCCCAATCACGTGATGAACTCATGATTGGGGCACAACCGCATTTCGAGCGCAGAGCAAGGTGGATATCATTACAACATACCATGTACTGAATATATGAGAATACAAGATAAAGGCTTACACTCGCCACAAGCTACAACATGAATACAACAGATCATCAATACATAGCAATCATCAAACAAAAGAGCAGGATCCCACTGCAGATGAAATCAAATGAAAAAGAAGAACGACATCCACCCTTCTAATCCCTGGCCCCGACCCAGAACCTATCCCTTGATCGAGGAAGAAGCAGAAGAACTCCAAAACAAGCACGCATCTCTCTCACGTTAGAACATCGCTTAACCTGTACCTGCAACTGTTGTTGTAGTAATCTGTGAGCCACGAGGACTCAGTAATCCCATTACCATGGGTATCAAGACTAGCAAAAGCTTAATGGGTATGGAATGGATAAGTGGTGAGGTTGTAGCAAGCACTAAGCATTGTATGATGGCTAACTTGTGAGTACAAGAGTAAGAAGAGTAAACTACGCATAGCGGTCACAACTAGTAATGATCAATAAGTGATTCTGAACTGCTTACGAACATAACCCCACTGTGTTCTCTTCCCGAACTTCCTCGAAAAGAGATGGTCACGGTTACGCACACAGTTGGTGTATTTTATTTCTTATTTAGTGTCAAGTTCTCTACAACCGAATATTATAAATTTCCAATCTGCCACATAACCACGGGCATGACTCTCGAAAAGATTTAAACCCTAGAGAGGTGTCCCAACTTAGTCCATTATAAACTCTCATGATCCGCGGAGGAAAATCTCCATCTCGGGACAACCCGATCAAGCTCGGAATCCCGGTGCACAAGACATTTCGACAATGGTAAAACAAAACCAGCAAGACCTCACGACGTGCCGACACCCCGATAGGAGCCGCGCGTATCTCGTCTCAGGCCACGATCAGATGGGTCAAGCTACGAGTAAAACCAGTCCTCGATTTTCCCCGTGGTGGCCCTGCAGGTTGCCCGGTTTGGACCAACACTCATGAGGAGCACGGGCCTGGGTTGTTGATTAATTATCCTCGAGTGCTAGCCGGTCCCTATGCAAATTTTAGTTATTTTTAGGCAAATGGTAAAACCAAAGTTGGGCCTTGCTGGAAGAGTTTTATTCAAAGTCAACTATCAAGGGGGTCCCATAAACCCCGACCGTGTTAGGAACACAAATCAAGGAACATAACACCGGTATGATGGAAACTAGGGCGGCAAGAGTGGAACAAAACACCAGGCAAAAGTCCGAGCCTTCCACCCTTCACCAACTATATAGATGCATTAATTAAATAAGAGATATTATGACATCCCAAGATATCCATGTCCCCACATGGGCCGGCCTGCACTGCACCTGCAACTAGCAACACTATAAGAGGGTCCGAGCAAAGCGGTAACATAGCCAAACAACGGTTTGCTGGGATGGTGGAAAGGTTAGAGACTTATCATGGCAATTTAGGAGGCTTGATAAACAAGTGGTAGGTAGCGCGACATAGTGATAGCATCGAAACAACTAGCAAAGCAAATATAGTAGTAGTATCCAAGGTAACGGTCATCTTGCCTGAAATCCCGCTAGGAAGAAGATCGGGTCCATGAAGAAGACAAACGGGCGTAGTCGAACGAATCCTCACAATCACAACGATACCGGAACTATTGAGAAGAAGCACAACCGGAAAGAAGCAAACAACATGGTAATCACACTAGCATAAACATAGCATGACGCACAACCAAGTATGATGCATGTCCATTTTAATGAGTCATGGCATGGCAAAGTGCAACAAACAATACTACAAATTAAGTGAAACTCAATATGCAACGAGTTGCATATTGACGAAACACCACATTCAGTTATTTAGTTCGCTCTCGTTTATGTATATGACAAGATTAAATGTTGGTTAACATGGCAAGAGGTGAAGCACAATTAATCTATCTAGGCAGTTTAAATGAGACCGAAAGCAACAAACAACAATTCCAGAAAATCCTCATGTGCATATTTCGAATTTGGTAATGTTCTGCCTAAAACCATATTTTATTGTTGTTAAACAGGAAAATAAAGTGCACCAAGTTACTCTATGCATTTTTCCACCCCATTTACATATAAAGTTTATTTAATTTGGAGCTACGGTTATTTAGTTATGAAATAAACCATTTCAGCAAGTCATTATACAGATTAATGCAAACAGCCATTTTAAACATTTTGAACTAAGATGAAAGCAACATATTATGAAACTAGATGAAATTCTAAGCATTTTTGATATATGGTTTGTTTTAGTCCGATGCACGGTTATGAAGTTATTATATGCATGAACATGGAGTACTTTTCTGTAAAACTGCAGTTCCTGGAAAAAATAGCTAAATTCGTCGAGAGGAAAAACATGACACGGGCCGAAACTGTACTTGGGCCAACGGTGCAAAGGTGGGTGCAGTAGTGGCTCACCATGGGCTGAGGCCCGTCGGTAGAGAGGAGGCCGGGCATGCCGGGAGAGGGGAGCGGCTTGGGCCGGCCTTGCTGGCTTGCCTGGCGCGGAGCGCTTGAGCGATAGCGTGGTCAACGCTCGAGCAGAACGAGCGCTCGTTCGATGCAGGGCGGGCTTGAAGCAGAGGCCGGCGGCAGGACTTGCAGCGGATGCCTCGGCAGCCTGGAGCGGCTTGGGACTCCGGCGAAGGGCGGCGCGACGGGGAGCTGGCTGGAGGAGGCGGACCAGGTGGTCCTTGGGCAGGGAGGCGGGGAGGTCCTAGGCTCGGTGCGACTGGCGCATAGACTTGGCGGGGGCGAGCAGGGCAGCTGCGGCAGAGGCGCTCCAGCAGAGGGACTCGGCGGGGCGGAGCGATGCATGGGCTCTGGCATCAAGGGACGAAGGGGATGGACGGGTTCGAGGCTCTCCGGCGTGGATCGGCAGGGAACCACGGCGACGCAACAAGCTGGAGCTACGGGAGGCCATCCATGGCGGCGCTGCGAAGACAACACACAAAGAGAGAGAGAGCAGCGTGAGAGAGAGAGAGAGAAAAATACACTGGAGGGAGATATAGAGAAGGAAACAAGGAAGGAGAAGGGCGCGAGGGATCCTGGTGTTCCGATGTCTTGTGGTTGCTGGTGGCGCGAAGACAAGCAGAGGCTAGTGAAGACGGTTTCCTTGATCCAGATCGGATCAAGCATTGCGGGAGGCTCGGGCTGTGCGCGTGGAAGCCTCCTGGTCGCTGGATCTTGATCCGACGGCTAGGCTCGCGTTGGACGGCTAGATCGGGATGGATGCGCGGGGCTGCGATGGTTGGTCGGGCATGCAAAACGAGGAGGAGTGGCGGCCATGGTTGGATCGAGCATATCCCGAGGAAGGAGGAGACAGTGGGTGGTGGTGGCGAGGAGGATGGGATGGGACAGATTGCTAGGGGCATGGGTTAGACTAATTATATAGTAGGTGAGGAGAGGTTTGGAGCTACTCGGGCCTTCCGATCGTAATTGGACGGTCCAGGATAAATAGGTTAGGTAGTCCAAATAAGAAACCAAAGATGTTTTAGAGATGTTTGAGGATGATCCGGACCCATCGATCACGACTGCCTGGTTCGAGTTCAGGACAGCTTCGGACTTGGTTGCGAGTGAGTTTTGCACACTGTGCAGAGAGGCTCAACTGATCGGACAAGAAAAGAACGGTTGGTATTTAAAGGGACAAGAAGGCAACAGGGAGAAGCGGGAACTATGATGGATGCAAGTTTGAAAAGAATGACGGCACGTAGTGACCAATGCGAATGATGCAAGGATGAATGCAACAAACAAATAATTAAGACACCTGGCACGCAAAACATGGAAGGCATCTGGAGCGTCAGTCTCGGGCTGTTACACACGCCATGCCATGGCCACGTGGGAGAGAGAGACGGTAGTCAATAGGGGGATCCAAACTAGGAGTTGTGTGTGTGTGAGTGTGTGAGAGAGAGGGGGGAGAGAGTTTGTCTGATCGGTAAACAAATGAATAATCTCAGTTTTGGAACCGAGATGAAGACGGAAAGGAGACCCCAACAAACGGTGTGCGTGCGGGGGAGAGTAATTTTAGTCGTAGGAGTCATATCTAGAAAGATATAGGGTGCGTGAGAGAACCCTGGAGAGAAAGGCAAAGTGAAAGACGAGTGAGTGTGTGTGTGGCAGTGAAAAAGAAAGCTTAGGTAGCTATAGTGATACCAGAGAATGATAGAGACGTGAGAGATAATGAAAATTGTGTAATCTATGAACACAGAGAGAGTGTGACACTTCTCGAGGGAGACGGTGAGAGACCGTTGAAAGGATCGAGAAGATGTGTCTAGAGGGGGGGGGGGTGATTAGACCCTCAACAAAGAAAAGTAGCAGTTTTTAAGTTCTTCAGGTTAAGGTGGAGTTTTAGCACAAGTTTAACATACACAATACATTTCAAGCAAGCATGGCAAGAGTATATGAGTAGCGGAAAGTAAAGCATGCAATTTGCAAGAAAGTAAAGGGATGAGATTGGATTGTGCAAACGCAATTGGAGACACGAAGATTGTTGGCGTGGTTCTGATAGGTGGTGCTATCGTATATCCACGTTGATGGAGACTTCAACCCACGAAGGGTAACGGTTGCGGGAGTCCACGAAGGGCTCCACCCACGAAGGGTCCACGAAGAAGCAACCTTGTCTATCCCACCATGGCCATCGCCCACGAAGGAGTTGCCTCACTTGGCTAGATCTTCACGAAGTAGGCGATCTCCTTGCCCTTACAAACTCCTTGGTTCGACTCCACAATCTTGACGAAGGCTCCCAAGTGACACCTAACCAATCTAGGAGACCACTCTCCAAAAGGTAATAGATGGTGTGTTGATGATGAACTCCTTGCTCTTGTGCTTCAAATGATAGTCTCCCCAACACTCAACTCTCTCTCACAGATTTGGATTTGGTGGAAAGATGATTTGAGTGGAAAGCAACTTGGGGAAGGCTAGAGATCAAGATTCTTGTGGTTGGATTGGAATATCTTGGTCTCAACACATGAGTAGGTGGTTCTCTCTCAGAAAATGAATGCTGGAAGTGTGGGCACGTTCTGGTGGCTTTCTCCACGAATGGAGGATGGGTGGAGGGGTATATATAGCCTCCACACAAAATCTAGCCGTTACGCACAATTCACCAAACTCGGTTGGACCGAATCGAGAAACTCGGTCACACCGATTTGGTTCAAAATGTGAACGTTAGAGTTTTCGGTGGGACCGATGTGCTAGGGTTAGGGTAAAACCTCCACTCGGTTTGACCGATTACACAAACTCGGTGAGACCGATTTTGGTAATAAGCAAAACAGAGAGTTGGTCAAGCAAACTCGGTGGGACCGATTGCATATCTCAGTGAGACTGAAATGATTGCAACAGGCAACAAAGAGTTTGCAAGCCCATCTCGGTGAGGCCAAACTGAGTAGGGTTTCTGGCAGTGGCTATGTCAAGTGAACTCGGTGGCGCCGGATAGATCAAGTCTGTAGGGCCTAGTTTGACTTTTGATTTGGGACAAATGTGGAAATGAGAAAGTGGTTGAGGGCTTTGGAGCATATCACTAAGCACTTTGAGCAAGCAAGTCATTAAGCAACACCTCATCCCCTTTTAATAGTATTGGCTTTTCCTATGGACTCAAATGTGATCTTGGATCACTAAAATGAAATTGAAGAGTCTTGAGCTTTTGCCAATCCTTGTCCTTAGTTTCTTGAACGGGTTCCACATCCTCTTGTCCATCCCACTCCACTGTTGAACTCATCTGAAATATACTAGATGAAAATATTAGTCCAACAAGATATATGTTGACATTAATTACCAAAATCACCCAGGGAGCACTTGTGCTTTCAGTCTCCCCCTTTTTGGTAATTGATAACAACATACATCAAAGCTTTACGTAAAGATATAAGGAATATCAAGTAAAGCTTTGGAAGGACATGTAACATGCATAGGCTCCCCCTACATGTATGCAATCATGTAAATATGGAATATTAGAGCATGTGAATGCATAAGCATGATAGAGCAAGCAATGAGTTACATGTATCTTGGTTATATGCATCAGAGCAAATGATATAGATACAGGAAATATACCTTCATGTTCATGAGTCCCTCTTGCAAACAATATGTACATCAACAAGAGATCATCATGCACATGAGTGTGATGCATATACTTACCTTGTGGTCTTGAGCTGGCTTTGGAAGAGATGAACCTGAGTAAACAAGGTTAGATAACACAGAAACATCTACTAAACAGAGCAAACAGCAAGCCACAAGAGTACCAAGATTGGGATGACATGTAGTGAGTGAGTACTAGGTACTCTATTGGATATAGACATGTCCCCAAAGGGTAAAGATATGCAATGAATTCGAAGATTTCCTTCCCTTAGATGTCTTTCTCCCCTTGAATCTTATATGGGATAATGGGAGAAGGTAGGGAAAAGAAAATAAGAGAGCAAAACAAGAAAATCAAAGCAAAACAATCATAACACACATTAACATGTATTTTCCCCTCTTAAAGACATGTGACTTCTCTCCTCTTTGAATACCAAGTGATGAGGACATCAATACCATTGTTACACCCACATCCCCTACTTCTACATATACTGGACCAATTACTAGAGCTCGCGCACGCCAATTAAATTATCAGGTACTTTCATTTCTTGGTGATAAATCTAATGTTCATGAGAATATGATGCTGCCTAAATTGGATACATTTGTTTTGCTTACGAATGAAGGGCCTGTCATGGATAAGAGGGCTGAACACTGGAGCAAGACCAAGCATGGAGATGATGGCATGCGCAAGGGGAAGAAGAACGGAGTTACAAGTGATGATTTGAGGACTTTGAAGCCACCATAAGGAGTGCATGAAGCCTTGGACGAAATATACAAGATGCGACTTCATAAATTTCGTCCAGAGGCTATTCTAGGTGCCGCGTCACCTTATTATTGGGCCAGGCCCATGTAATTTCGAAATACTTGAGTATAGGCTGTTTTTAGAGTTCGTATGTGTGGGGAAACAAGAGTTAGGGTTGATTTCGGACCCTTCCTCCAAGGGCCACGAAATTCCCCCCCTCTTCCTCCATATATACAGCCCTTAGGGCGTCATTTAGACTTTGGGTTTTGTTTAGATTAAAGTTCACCATAGCTGCAACTTTGCGTACTTCGTTTGTGTTCAACGACCAGACAAAGGCATCACAGAACCCCACCTTGATCAATAAAGCTTTCCTCTTATATTCGCAATATCCAGATTGCATTTTTAGTTTCTTGCTTGTTCTTCGTGTGCCTGCAGGAAACAGACCTTCGTGGTCAGGTTGATCGTGCTCCGGCGTGGTCAATAACCTCTCGGAGTTGGTTTAGCGATTGCTAAGGCGTGACGTTCTCGCACGTTCGTAGTCGGATTGTCAAAGTCGACTTCCTCCAAAATGATAGCCACCATCTCATCGAAAGACGGGACACCTTTGCCTCTATCAAGTGGTATCAGAGTTTCCAGGTTGCTCGGTGAGATTTTACAATTTTTCGTAGTTTAGATCGAGTCTGTTCTTCTTACCTACAGTCCACGAAACAGCCAAAAAAATTAGGGTTAGTTCATCATATCCGAACCAGTATGAGCCCTTGCATAGTCTTTTCAGTATTTTGCTTTGTTGAATTTGCAGTTGCATCGTCGTGTCAAGTTGCTGGTCTTAGCATCTAGTTTCCCTTAGAGTTTCGAGTTCCGTTCACAAGTTGTCACGCCGCCGCCGCACCATCGTCATCGTTCCTGCCATATACCACCACCACCAACATATTCCTTACCGCTGCCATATACATCTGCCTGTACACCACCAATCCGAGTCCACATATACATCCGCCTGTCCACCACCAATCCGAGTCCACATATACATCCGCCTGTCCACCACCAATCCGAGTCCACATATACATCTGCCTGTCCACCACCACTCCGACTTCTTTTCATATTAGGTTTGTTTTTGCAATCCATCTATTTTCCGTTTCGTGTTTCCTTGCCTGAGTAGGTCTCGAAAAAAAAGAGTCTGGAGACCCCTGGGCAGTTTTTAGGCCAAAATTTCGGCGTCCAAAAATATTTTTTCCCTATCCTATTTTAGGCTATTCTAAGTCTTTTGAGACACTCGCCATCATAGTGATTTTTTGTCGCACTTTTTCATCGTCGCTGCACTGATTTCCGACAAAAAAAATTCAATTTTTTTCGTGCCTATCCTGTTAGTTTGACTTGGGAAGAGTTTTGAGACACTCGCCATTATAGTGATTTTTCGCAAAAAAAGAGCGCAAAAAAAATTCAGAGTGTGCTTTTCCCTTGTTTACGTGTCGCGCCATGATTTTGTTCATGTTCTAGGCTCGCGTCTCTAGTACGGTCTAGCCTAGGACCAACAAAGTACCGTCGTTGAGCGTTTATTACACTTTGCATCTCTGAATTGATTATTGCTGACCCTTTTTGCTACCATATTATAAGCCTTCCTAGCTCCACATACATCTACGTCGTGTGTTGACTCTCCTTGGTAATCGCTCTATCCAAGCTTTGAGAGTTTTGACTACAACGGTTGCCGATCACCGCCTGCTGCTAGGTAAGAACTGGTAAGAATTTGAGATTTTGCTTGACGGATTTGTGACACCCACCACCACCTTTTTCTAGTAGTCTGTAGGATCATATTCTTGTGTGTTTCTATTGCTGCTAACCATGGCAGGATCACAAGTCGATGAGACTGACTGGGAGAACATGACGAATAAGGAGTTGCATGATAAATTTCAGCAAATGATGACTCAACAGGTGCAATATGTGCTGACCAATTTTGAAGAGGCCATGGATAAGATAACTGGCCTTGAGAAGACGTTCGAAACAAAGCTAGATAACAGATTTAATGAACTGCTTGCGCGTCTTCCACAACCACCACCGGCTGCACCTGCCGCACCTCTACAACAACAACAACAACGACTACCTCCATGTCGCGAAACAGCCCTCCGCCGAGCGAGCCGTCTCCCTCTTGAGCCTGGCCAAACTGTTGGTGCTGCTGTTGATACTTCTGTGGCTCCTGCTGCTGATGAGGAGGAGGATGATTATGCGGTAGATTACAAGGATGAGGTTGATCAAAATCAGAACTACGTGCAACCACCAGCACCAGGTCGTCCACATGCAAATAATCGCAATGGTAGGGCTGCATTACCAGCTCAGGTACGAGACCATGACCAGCTTCCTAAACTGAAATTGAATATTCCACCATTTGAGGGTAGATATGTTCCTGATATATATCTTACTTGGGAGTTAGAAACCGAACAACGTTTTACATGTTTAGAATATCCCGAGGAGAGACGTGTTGCTGCTGCATTTTGTGCTTTCACTAGTTTTGCTTGTGTGAGGTGGTCTGAACATCGTAGATTATATCCGAATAATATTCCAACTACTTGGGCTGCTTTGAAAACTGCTATGCGTACTCGTAGGGTTCCACCATATTATCAACGGGAATTACTTAAAAAATTGCAGCGTTTAAGAGAAGGAAAAATTCTGTAGAGGAATATTATCAGGAATGACAAACTGGCATGATTAGATGTGGTATTGTTGACGATAATGAAGCTATGATTGGACGTTTTATGGGTGGATTAAATAGAGACATTCAGACCATTCTAGAGTATAAGGAGTATAATAATATCACTCGTTTATTCCATCTTGCTTGTAAAGCTGAACGTGAAGTGCAGGATTGACAGGCATTGGAACGAACTAACTTTTCTGCAGGTTGACCTTCCTCATGGACACCGCGTGCATCCTCTACTTCCACACATTCTACTGCATCAGCACCTCCATCAGCTGCCACCTCCAGTCGTGATACAAGAAAGCAGGCACAACCACCACTATCTACCAAGAGCACACCTGTTGGGCCTGCACAGAGCTCTTCTTCTTCCATGGCATCAACAGGGCACACAAGTGATACTATTTGTCGTCGTTGTAAGGGAAGAGTTCATTATGCGAGAGAATGCAAATCTCAACGTGTGATGATTGCTATTGAGGATGGTGGGTATGAGTCCGCTAGTGACTACGATGAGGAGACTTTGGCTCTTATTACACGTGAAGAACACGGTGGAGATAATTCTGATCATGAGACGCAATACATGGCTCCTGAAGATGCTGATAGGTATGGATGTTTAGTTGCTCAACGTGTTTTGAGTGTGCAGGTCACACAAGCTGAGCAAAATCAGCGGCATAATTTGTTCCAGACAAAGGGAGTTGTGAAGGAACGTTCTGTTCGCGTCATCATAGATGGAGGGAGCTGCAACAAGTTGGCTAGCATGGAGATGGTGGAGAAGCTATCTCTCACCACACGACCATGTCCACATCCTTACCACATCCAATGGTTCAACAACAACGGCAAGGTTAAGGTAACACATACTGTTCATGTGCATTTTAGTATCTCTACATATGCTAATTATGTTGATTGTGATGTGGTACCCATGCGAGCGTGTTCCTTATTACTTGGTAGACCATGGAAATTTGATAAAAATTCTGTACACCATGGTAGAAACAATCAGAATACTCTTGTTCATAAGGATAAACATATTACTTTGCTTCCTATGTCCCCTGATTCCATTTTGAAAGATGATATTAATAGAGCTAATAAAGCAAAATAGGAGAAAAATAAGAGTGAAAATCAGATTGTGGCAAAAGAATTTGAGCAACAAATGAAGCCTAATAATAAACCTGAAGGAAATATACCCTAGAGGCAATAATAAAGTTACATAATACTTGTGTGAATACATACACAAACAGAGTGTCACTAGTATGCCTCTACTTGACTAGCTCGTTGATCAAAGATGGTTATTTTTCCTAGCCATAGACATGAGTTGTCATTTGATTAACGGGATCACATCATTAGGAGAATGATGTGATTGACTTGACCCATTCCGTTAGCTTAGCACTCGATCGTTTAGTATGTTGCTATTGCTTTCTTCATGACTTATACATGTTCCTATGACTATGAGATTATGCAACTCCCGTTTACCGGAGGAACACTTTGTGTGCTACTAAACGTCACAACGTAACTGGGTGATTATAAAGGTGCTCTACAGGTGTCTCCGAAGGTACTTGTTGGGTTGGCATATTTTGAGATTAGGATTTGTCACTCCGATTGTCGGAGAGGTATCTCTGGGCCCACTCGGTAATGCACATCACTTAAGCCTTGCAAGCATTGCAACTAATGAGTTACTTGCGGGATGATGTATTACGGAACGAGTAAAGAGACTTGACGGTAACGAGATTGAACTAGGTATTGAGATACCGACGATCGAATCTCGGGCAAGTAACATACCGATGACAAAGGGAACAACGTATGTTGTTATGCGGTCTGACCGATAAAGATCTTCGTAGAATATGTGGGAGCCAATATGAGCATCCAGGTTCCGCTATTGTTTATTGACGGGAGACGTGTCTCGGTCATGTCTACATAGTTCTCGAACCCGTAGGGTCCGCACGCTTAACGTTTCGATGACAGTTATATTATGAGTTTATATGTTTTGATGTACCGAAGGTTGTTCGGAGTCCCAGATGTGACCACGGACATGATGAGGAGTCTCCAAATGGTCGAGACATGCAGATTGATATATTGGAAGCCTATATTTGGATATCGGAAGTGTTCCGGGTGAAATCGGGATTTTACCGGAGTACCGGAGGGGTTACCGGAACCCCCCGGGGGTTAATGGGCCATAGTGGGCCTTAGTGGAGAAGAGGAGAGGCGTCCAGGGCAGGGCCGCGCGACCCTCCCCTAGTCCGAATAGGACAAGGAGAGGGGGGCGCCCCCTTTTCCTTCTCCTCCTCCACCTCTTCCCCCCTTCTCCTATTCCAACAAGGAAGGGAGGGAGTCCTACTCCCGGTGGGAGTAGGACTCCTCCTGGCGCGCCTCCTCCCTGGCCGGCCGCACCTCCCCCCTTGCTCCTTTATATAAGGGGGCAGGGGGGCACCCTAAACACACAACAATTGATCGTTTTATCTTTTAGCCGTGTGCGGTGCCCCCTCCACCATAGTCCACCTTGATAATACTGTAGCGGTGCTTAGGCGAAGCCCTGCGTCGGTAGAACATCATCATCGTCACCACGCAGCCGCGCTGACGAAACTCTCCCTCAACACTCGGCTAGATCGGAGTTCGAGGGACGTCATCGGGCTGAACGTGTGCTGAACTCGGAGGTGCCGTGCGTTCGGTACTTGATCGGTCGGATCGTGAAGACGTACGACAACATCAACCGCGTTGTGCTAATGCTTCCGCTTTCGGTCTACGAGGGTACGTAGACAACACTCTCCCCTCTCGTTGCTATGCATCACCATGATCTTGCGTGTGCGTAGGATTTTTTTTTGAAATTACTACATTCCCCAACAGTGATATCAGAGCCAGGTTTTATGCGTAGATGTCATATGCACGAGTAGAACACAAGTGAGTTGTGGGCGATATAAGTCATACTGCTTACCAGCATGTCATACTTTAGTTCGGCGGTATTGTTGGATGAAGCGTCCCGGACCGACATTACGCGTACGCTTACGCGAGACTGGTTCTACCGACGTGCTTTGCACACAGGTGGCTGGCGGGTGTCAGTTTCTCCAACTTTAGTTGAACCGAGTGTGGCTACGCCCGGTCTTTGCGAAGGTTAAAACAGCACCAACTTGACAAACTATCGTTGTGGTTTTGATGCGTAGGTAAGAACGGTTCTTGCTAAGCCCGTAGCAGCCACGTAAAATTTGCAACAACAAAGTAGAGGACGTCTAACTTGTTTTTGCAGGGCATGTTGTGATGTGATATGGTCAAGACATGATGCTAAATTTTATTGTATGAGATGATCATGTTTTGTAACCAAGTTATCGGCAACTGGCAGGAGCCATATGGTTGTCGCTTTATTGTATGCAATGCAATCGCCCTGTAATGCTTTACTTTATCACTAAGCGGTAGCGATAGTCGTAGAAGCATAAGATTGGCGAGACGACAACGATGCTACGATGAAGACCAAGGTGTCGCACCGGTGACGATGGTGATCATGACGGTGCTTCGGAGATGGAGATCACAAGCACAAGATGATGATGGCCATATCATATCACTTATATTGATTGCATGTGATGTTTATCTTTTATGCATCTTATCTTGCTTTGATTGACGGTAGCATTATAAGATGATCCCTCACTAAATTATCAAAGTATAAGTGTTCTCCCTGAGTATGCACCGTTGCGAAAGTTCTTCGTGCTGAGACACCACGTGATGATCGGGTGTGATAGGCTCTACGTTCAAATACAACGGGTGCAAAACAGTTGCACACGCGGAATACTCAGGTTAAGCTTGACGAGCCTAGCATATAACAGATATGGCCTCGGAACACGGAGACCAAAAGGTCGAGCGTGAATCATATAGTAGATATGATCAACATAGTGATGTTCATCATTGAAACTATTCCATCTTACGTGATGATCGGACATGGTTTAGTTGATATGGATCACGTGATCACTTAGAGGATTAGAGGGATGTCTATCTAAGTGGGAGTTCTTAAGTAATATGATTAATTGAACTTAAATTTATCATGAACTTAGTACCTGATAGTATCTTGCTTGTCTATGTTGATTGTAGATAGATGGCCCGTGCTGTTGTTCCTTTGAATTTTAATGCGTTCCTTGAGAAAGCAAAGTTGAAAGATGATGGTAGCAATTACACGGACTGGGTCCGTAACTTGAGGATTATCCTCATTGTTGCATAGAAGAATTACGTCCTGGAAGCACCGCTGGGTGCCAGGCCTGCTGCCGATGCAACTGACGACGTTAAGAACGTCTGGCAGAGCAAAGCTAATGACTACTCGATAGTTCAGTGTGCCATGCTTTACGGCTTAGAACCGGGACTTCAACGACGTTTTGAACATCATGGAGAATATGAGATGTTCCAGGAGTTGAAGTTAATATTTCAAGCAAATGCTCGGATTGAGAGATATGAAGTCTCCAATAAATTTTGCAGCTGCAAGATGGAGGAGAATAGTTCTGTCAGTGAGCATATACTCAAGTTGTCTGGGTACTGCAATCACTTGATTCAACTGGGAGTTAATCTTCCGGATGATAGCGTCATTGATAGAATTCTCCAATCACTGCCACCAAGCTACAAGAGCTTCGTGATGAACTATAACATGCAAGGGATGTATAAGACGATTCCCGAGCTCTTCGCAATGCTAAAGGCTGCGGAGGTAGAAATCAAAAAGGAGCATCAAGTGTTGATGGTCAATAAGACCATCAGTTTCAAGAAAAAGGGCAAAGGGAAAAAGAAGGGGAACTTCAAGAAGAACAACAAGCAAGTTGCTGTTCAGGAGAAGAAACCCAAGTCTGGACCTAAGCCGGAGACTGAGTGCTTCTACTACAAGCAGACTGGTCACTGGAAGCGGAACTGCCCCAAGTATTTGGCGGATAAGAAGGATGGCAAGGTGAACAAAGGTATATGTGATATACATGTTATTGATGTGTACCTTACTAATGCTCGCAGTAGCACCTGGGTATTTGATACTGGTTCTGTTGCTAATATTTGCAACTCGAAACAGGGGCTACAGATTAAGCGAAGATTGGCTAAGGACGAGGTGACGATGCGCGTGGGAAATGGTTCCAAAGTCGATGTGATCGCGGTCGGCACGCTACCTCTACATCTACCTTCGGGATTAGTTTTAGACCTAAATAATTGTTATTTGGTGCCAGCGTTAAGCATGAACATTATATCTGGATCTTGTTTGATGCGAGACGGTTATTCATTGAAATCAGAGAATAATGGTTGTTCTATTTATATGAGTAATATCTTTTATGGTCATGCACCCTTGAAGAGTGGTCTATTTTTGTTGAATCTCGATAGTAGTGATACACATATTCATAATATTGAAGCCAAAAGATGCAGAGTTGATAATGATAGTGCAACTTATTTGTGGCACTGCCGTTTAGGTCATATCGGTGTAAAGCGCATGAAGAAACTCCATACTGATGGACTTTTGGAACCACTTGATTATGAATCACTTGGTACTTGCGAACCGTGCCTCATGGGCAAGATGACTAAAACGCCGTTCTCCGGAACTATGGAGAGAGCAACAGATTTTTTGGAAATCATACATACAGATGTATGTGGTCCGATGAATGTTGAGGCTCGTGGCGGACATCGTTATTTTCTCACCTTCACAGATGATTTAAGCAGATTGGGTATATTTACTTAATGAAACATAAGTCTGAAACATTTGAAAAAGTTCAAAGAATTTCAGAGTGAAGTTGAAAATCATCGTAACAAGAAAATAAAGTTTCTACGATCTGATCGTGGAGGAGAATATTTGAGTTATGAGTTTGGTCTTCATTTGAAACAATGCGGAATAGTTTCGCAACTCACGCCACCCAGAACACCACAGCGTAATGGTGTGTCCGAACGTCGTAATCGTACTCTACTAGATATGGTGCGATCTATGATGTCTCTTACTGATTTACCGCTATCGTTTTGGGGTTATGCTTTAGAGACGGCCGCATTCATGTTAAATAGGGCACCATCAAAATCCGTTGAGACGGCACCTTATGAACTGTGGTTTGGCAAGAAACCAAAGTTGTCGTTTCTTAAAGTTTGGGGCTGCGATGCTTATGTGAAAAAGCTTCAACCTGATAAGATAGAACCCAAATCGGAGAAATGTGTCTTCATAGGATACCCAAAGGAGACTGTTGGGTACACCTT
This sequence comes from Aegilops tauschii subsp. strangulata, assembly GCF_002575655.3. Lineage (NCBI taxonomy): Eukaryota > Viridiplantae > Streptophyta > Magnoliopsida > Poales > Poaceae > Aegilops > Aegilops tauschii. The sequence continues at coordinate 327,453,893 of NC_053041.3, read as the reverse complement.
CTATCACAGATCCGAAGGCAAGACTTTTGTTGCAAAATTCGAAATCTTTCTGGAGAAGGAGTTTCTCTCGAAAGAAGTGAGTGGGAGGAAAGTAGAACTTGATGAGGTAACTGTACCTGCTCCCTTATTGGAAAGTAGTTCATCACAGAAACCGGTTTCGGCGACACCTACACCAATTAGTGAGGAAGTTAATGATGATGATCATGGAACTTCAGATCAAGTTGTTACTGAACCTCGTAGGTCAACCAGAGTAAGATCCGCACCAGAGTGGTACGGTAATCCTGTTCTGGAGGTTATGTTACTAGACCATGACGAACCTACGAACTATGAAGAAGCGATGGTGAGCCCAGATTCCGCAAAATGGCTCGAGGCCATGAAATCTGAGATGGGATCCATGTATGAGAACAAAGTGTGGACTTTGGTTGACTTGCCCGATGATCGGCAAGCAATTGAGAATAATGGATCTTCAAGAAGAAGACTGACGTTGACGGTAATGTTACTGTCTATAAAGCTCGACTTGTTGCAAAAGGTTTTCGACAAGTTCAAGGGATTGACTACGATGAGACATTCTCACCCGTAGCGATGCTTAAGTCTGTCCGAATCATGTTAGCAATTGCCGCATTTTATGAGTATGAAATTTGGCAAATGGATGTCAAAACTGCATTCCTGAATGGATTTCTGGAAGAAGAGTTGTATATGATGCAATCGAAAGGTTTTGTCGATCCAAAGGGAGCTAACAAAGTGTGCAAGCTCCAGCGATCCATTTATGGACTGGTGCAAGCCTCTCGGAGTTGAAATAAACGCTTTGATAGTGTGATCAAAGCATTTGGTTTTGTACAGACTTTTGGAGAAGCCTGTATTTACAAGAAAGTGAGTGGGAGCTCTGTAGCATTTCTAATATTATATGTAGATGACATATTGCTGATTGGAAATGATATAGAATTTCTGAATAGCATAAAGGGATACTTGAATAAGAGTTTTTCAATGAAAGACCTCGGTGAAGCTGCGTATATATTGGGCATCAAGATCTATAGAGATAGATCAAGACGCTTAATTGGACTTTCACAAAGCACATACCTTGACAAAGTTTTGAAGAAGTTCAAAATGGATCAAGCAAAGAAAGGGTTCTTGCCTGTGTTACAAGGTGTGAAGTTGAGTAAGACTCAATGCCCGACCACTGCAAAAGATTGAGAGAAGATGAAAGATGTTCCCTATGCTTCAGCCATAGGCTCTATCATGTATGCAATGCTGTGTACCAGACCTGATGTGTGCCTTGCTATAAGTTTAGCAGGGAGGTACCAAAGGAATCCATGAGTGGATCACTGGACAGCGGTCAAGAACATCCTGAAATACCTGAAAAGGACTAAGGATATGTTTCTCGTTTACGGAGGTGACAAAGAGCTCATCGTAAATGGTTACGTTGATGCAAGCTTTGACACTGATCCAGACGATTCTAAATTGCAAACCGGATACGTGTTTACATTGAACGGTGGAGCTGTCAGTTGGTGCAGTTCTAAACAAAGCGTCGTGGCGGGATCTACGTGTGAAGCGGAATACATAGCTGCTTCGGAAGCAGCAAATGAAGGAGTCTGGATGAAGGAGTTCATATCCGATCTAGGTGTCATACCTAGTGCAGCGGGTCCAATGAAAATCTTTTGTGACAATACTGGTGCAATTGCCTTGGCGAAGGAATCCAGATTTCACAAGAGAACCAAGCACATCAAGGGACGCTTCAATTCCATCCGGGATTTAGTCCAGGTGGGAGACATAGAAATTTGCAAGATACATACAGATCTGAATGTTGCAGACCCGTTGAATAAGCCTCTTCCACGAGCAAAACATGATCAGCACCAAGACTCCATGGGTGTTAGAATCATTACTGTGTACTCTAGATTATTGACTCTAGTGCAAGTGGGAGACTGAAGGAAATATGCCCTAGAGGCAATAATAAAGTTATTATTTATTTCCTTATATCATGATAAATGTTTATTATTCATGCTAGAATTGTATTAACCGGAAACATAATACTTGTGTGAATACATAGACAAACAGAGTGTCACTAGTATGCCTCTACTTGACTAGCTCTGTAACACCCCGGATGTAACTTCCCATATTTGTAACTCCAACTCTTGCCATTTTCGGCTATGTGCTATGATAGTCCTTCCGTGGTTGTGTTTTGTCTCTCATTTTGCATTTTGTTCATGTCATGCATCTCATATCATGTCATCATGTGCATCTCATTTTGCATACGTGTCCGTCTCATGCATCCGAGCATTTTCCCCGTTGTCCGTTTTGCAATCCGACACTCCCACCTCCTCCAACGCACCCCTCTTGTTTCGTTTCGTGAGCGGGTGTTGAACGTTTCGTGAGAGGTGTATGCCATGTATTTTTGTGATCTATGTGGTGACTAGCACAAGCATGCAAACTAGGCTTCGTGATGTTTCTGATTTCAGGGACTTAGTAAAATTTACCAAGTCTGTGACTGCTGTTATTTCGTTGCTAGGTATCATTGTGGCTACAGAGAGATCCATGCTCCTTTTGGTGGTGTTAAGTAAAGATGTTTTGTAGATATAGTTGTGATCTATCCATCCATGCCCTTGTTTGCAATTATGGAGTGCCATAGCATGTCTTAATCTTGCTCTACTTTTGCTATAAAATATTTCTGGCAGATTGATAACATGATATTCAATTTTTCCAAGCTTGTTGTAGTTGATCCTTTCATGCTATGAACTTGCTCTTGCCATGGATAGCTTCATAAACATGCCATCTTGCTGTAGGTATGCTTTTTTTTGTCATGAATTGCTTTGAGGTGAGTGAATCAAGCTCACCAAGATGCCTTCATATTACTGTTTCTGCCATGCTCTGTTTTCTGCCAAGTCTGAAACCTGTTAACGAAACTTGCTATGTCTACATGGTTGCCATCGTATCTTCTGGTCCTTTTTGGCTTATGGTCAGTAAGGGACTTTTGTTCTACGCATTTAGTAGATTCATTCCGTGCCTTGTTTTGCTATGTTAAGATCCTGTAGCATGTTGATTTCGTGCTCTGAACATTGCTACCTGATGCTGTTTCTGCCATGTCCAGTAATTTCACCAAGTCTGTGAACCTGATATCTTTTGCACTTTTTCCATGCTTGTTTGAACCTGCTGTGTTGTGATCTAGCCGTAGCTCAGTGTTCATCTTTTGTCAAGCATCTCCTGTAGATTACTGCCATATGCTTTGTTGCTATGTTGGAGTGCTGTAGCTTGTTACTTGTTGCATTCTAAGTGCTATTATGCTGTTAATCACAGATTTGTGTCATTCTTGTTTTGCTTGCCATTTGCAAACCGTGCATCCGTTTCCGGTGATCTTTATATCGATTTCGACCGAAATCATCTCATCTTTCCAGTGGCATGCTTGGTTTGCCAAGTTACTGCCTTGTTCATCATTTTTCTTCCGGAGCACGCATATGCATTGCATATCATATCCCGCATATCATACATGTTTTGCATCATGTTGCTTGTGCATTTCCCGTGATTGATTGTGGTTCCGTTGCTTGTGTTCTTGTTTTGGGTAGAGCCAGGAGACGAGTTTGTGAACGAGGAACCTGTTGAGTACGCATACGAGGATCAAGCTTTCGACAACTCTGAGAACCTTCCAGGCAAGATGACCATACCCTCAAAATCACTTCTATCTTTGCTTTGCTAGTTGTTCATTCTATTGCCATGCTGCGCTACCTACCACTTGCTATATCATGCCTCCCATATTGCCATGTCAAGCCTCTAACCATCCTTTCCTAGCAAACCGTTGTTTGGCTAAGTTACCGCTTTTGCTCAGCCCTTCCTATAGCGTTGCTACTTGCAGGTGAAGTTGAAGTTGGTTCCATGTTGGAACATGGATATTTTGGATATCACAATATCTCTTATTTAATTAATGCATCTCTATATTTGGTAAAGGGTGGAAGGCTCGGCCTTATGCCTGGTGTTTTGTTCCACTCTTGCCGCCTTAGTTTCCGTCATACCGGTATTATGTTCCTTGAGTTTGCGTTCCTTACGCGGTTGGGTGATTTATGGGACCCCCTTGAAAGTTCGCCTTGAATAAAACTCCTCCAGCAAGGCCCAACCTTGGTTTTACCATTTGCCACCTAAGCCTTTTCCCTTGGGTTTTCGTGAGCCCGAGGGTCATCTTTATTTAACCCCCCCGGGCTAGTGCTCCTTCGAGTGTTGGTCCGAACCGAGCAACCTGCGGGGCCACCTCGGGGGAACTCGAGGCCTGGTTTTACTCGTAGCTTGACTTATCCGGTGTGCCCTGAGAACGAGATATGTGCAGCTCCTATCGGGATTTGTCGGCACATCGGGCGGCTTTGCTGGTCTTGTTTTACCATTGTCGAAATGTCTTGTAAACCGGGATCCCGAGACTGATCGGGTCTTTCCGGGAGAAGGTTTATCCTTCGTTGACCATGAGAGCTTATAATGGGCTAAACTGGGACACCCCTGCAGGGTATTATCTTTCGAAAGCCGTGCCCGCGGTTATGAGGCAGATGGGAATTTGTTAATGTCCGGTTGTAGAGAACTTGTCACTTGACCCAATTAAAATACATAAACCGTGTGTGTAGCCGTGATGGTCTCTTCTCGGCGGAGCCCGGGAAGTGAACACGGTTTGTGTTATGCATGAACGTAAGTAGTTTCAGGATCACTTCTTGATCATTTCTAGCTTCGCGACCGTTGCGTCGCTTCTCTTCTCGCTCTCATTTGCGTATGTTAGCCACCATATATGCTTAGTGCCTGCTGCAGCTCCACCTCATTACACCATCCTTTCCTATAAGCTTAAATAGTTTTGATCTCGCGGGTGTGAGATTGCTGAGTCCTCGTGACTCACAGATTCTACCAAAACAGTTGCAGGTGTGGACGATGCCAGTGCAGATGACGCAACCGAGCTCAAGTGGGAGTTCGACAAGGAACGTGGTCGTTACTATGCTTCGTTTCCTGATGATCAGTAGTGGAGCCCAGTTGGGACGATCGGGGATCTAGCATTTGGGGTTATCTTATTTTCATTTGGATTTTGACCGTAGTCGGTCTATGTGTGGATTTTGGATGATGTATGAATTATATTTTTGTATTGTGTGAAGTGGCGATTGTAAGCCAACTCTCGTTATCCCATTCTTGTTTATTACATGGGATTGTGTGAAGATGACCCTTCTTGCGACAATACCACAATGCGGTTATGCCTCTAAGTCGTGCCTCGACACGTGGGAGATATAGCCGCATCGTGGGCATTACAAGCTCGTTGATCAAAGATGGTTATGTTTCCTAGATATAGACATGACTTGTCATTTGATTAACGGGATCACATCATTAGGAGAATGATCTGATTGACTTGACCCATTACGTTAGCTTAGCACTCGATCGTTTAGTATGTTGCTATTGCTTTCTTCATGACTTATACATGTTCCTATGACTATGAGATTATGCAACTCCCGTTTACCGGAGGAACACTTTGTGTGCTACCAAACGTCACAACGTAACTGGGTGATTATAAAGGTGCTCTACAGGTGTCTCCGAAGGTACTTGTTGGGTTGGCGTATTTCAAGATTAGGATTTGTCACTCCGATTGTCGGAGAGGCATCTCTGGGCCCACTCGGTAATGCACATCACTTAAGCCTTGCAAGCATTGCAACTAATGAGTTAGTTGCGGGATGATGTATTAAGGAACAAGTAAAGAGACTTGCCGGTAACGAGATTGAACTAGGTATTGAGATACCGACGATCAAATCTCGGGCAAGTAACATACCGATGACAAAGGGAATAGCGTATGTTGTTATGTGGTCTGACCGATAAAGATCTTCGTAGAATATGTGGGAGCCAATATGAGCATCCAGGTTCCGCTATTGGTTATTGACCGGAGACGTGTCTCGGTCATGTCTACATAGTTCTCGAACCCGTAGGGTCCGCACGCTTAACGTTTCGATGACAGTTATATTATGAGTTTATATGTTTTAATGTACCGAAGGTTGTTCGGAGTCCCGGATGTGATCACAGACATGACGAGGAGTCTCGAAATGGTCGAGACATGAAGATTGATATATTGGAAGCCTATATTTGGGAATCGGCAGTGTTCCGGGTGAAATCGGGATTTTACCGGAGTATTGGAGGGGTTACCGGAACCCCCCGGGGGTTAATTGGCCATAGTGGGCCTTAGTGGAGAAGAGGAGAGGCGGCCAGGGCAGGGCCACGCGCCCCTCCCCCCTAGTCCGAATAGGACAAGGAGAGGGGGGCGGCGCCCCCCTTTTCCTTCTCCTCCTCCACCTCTTTCCCCCCTTCTCCTATTCGAACAAGGAAGGGAGCGATTCCTACTCTCGGTGGGAGTAGGACTCCTCCTGGCACGCCTCCTCCCTGGCCGGCCGCACCTCCCCCCTTGCTCCTTTATATACGGGGGCAGGGGGCACCCTAAACACACAACAATTGATCGTTTGATCTTTTAGCCGTGTGCGGTGCCCCCCTCCACCATAGTCCACCTCGATAATACTGTAGCGGTGCTTAGGCGAAGCCCTGCGTTGGTAGAACATCATCATCGTCACCACACCGTCGTGCTGATGAAACTCTCCCTCAACACTCGGCTGGATCGGAGTTCGAGGGACGTCATCGGGCTGAACGTGTGCTGAACTCGGAGGTGCCGTGCGTTCGGTACTTGATCGGTCTGATCGTGAAGACGTACGACTACATCAACCGCTTGTGCTAACGCTTCCGCTTTCGGTCTACGAGGGTACGTAGACAACACTCTCCCCTCTCGTTGCTATGCATCACCATGATCTTGCGTGTGCGTAGGATTTTTTTTGAAATTACTACGTTCCCCAACAAAACCATCTAGTGTTGCTTCTAAAATTAAATTGAAAAGTGCATGTTTACTTGCCACCAAATCTAATATTGACGAGCTAGATTTTAGCAAATCTGTTTGCTATGCTTTTGTGTGCAAAGAGGCATTATTTTCATTTGAGGACGTGCCTTCCTCTTTGCCTCCTGCTGTTACTAACATTTTGCAAGAGTTCGCCGACGTCTTTCCACAAGACGTGCCACCGGGATTACCACCTATTCGAGGGATTGAGCATCAGATTGACTTAATTCCCGGTGCATCGCTACCCAACCGTGCACCATACCGTACCAATCCATAGGAGACGAAGGAGATTATGCATCAAGTACAGGAGCTGCTTGACAAAGGTTACTCAGTTATGTAATTGGGTGTTAAATTTGGTTATGCAATCATGTTGTTATAAGTATACATGTTGTTGTTCTGTAGACAAAGCATAGATGTTGCGCAGACAAAGCAAATCACATCGCAAGCGATTAAACTAAGGGACACGTCGGTACTGATTTTAACAATCACAGAAAATTCTATACTAGCAAGCATTTTCCCACAACACACAAAACATTTCATTCATGTTATCATACGCATTCATTACACTTGTTGGTACACCTCTTTATCTTTGTATCTCCATGTTTCACTTTTGTTCATTTGTTTCTTTGTGTGTTTGTTAAATCTGAAAAATCCAAAAAGATTTCTCTTTTTTCCATTTGTTTGAAGTCCTTCATGTAAAAAAAAATCCTCTCTTTTCATTTTTTTCTCCGAGAGTTTATTTATTTGCTTTCTTCAGAAAAACCTAAAGGTTCAAAAATATTTTTGTGTGTTTCTCTAATTCTTCTTTTGTTATTAAGAAAATTCTGAAAAGAACAAAAGTATTTCTCTAGTTTCTCTTGCGATTCTTCTTGTTTGCCTCTTTTTGCTCCTTTTCTTCGTTGTTTCTTTTAATTTTTCTTCGCGTCTTATTGAGTCTTGTTTCAAAAGGAGTTGAAAATAAAAAATTCAAATGGGTTCTTATGTGCTTTATCTTCTCCTTGTATGTAGCTTGCACATTTCATCTTAGTCCACGACGACACTTGCACTATGTTATTTATTTTTAACATCATTGATCATGCAAGTGAAAGGCAATAATGACGATTTTGATGAAGTGGCCGTGGTGAAGAAAAGCTTGTATGAACTCTACTTGTTTTTTCTTTTGTACATATGTTTATCTTCGTCATCTTGTTTCAACATATTATGGATAAATGTATGTATGATGATAATTAGAGTTCATTTTCTCTTATGCCATGCTTAATTAGCTAGGAGTGGATAATATGTTGTCTTGGGTGTCAACATGTATTAAATTGATTATGATGTGGTATGTTGGAATGGTATCCTCATCTGAAGAATTTAAGTGGCTTGACTTGGCACATGTTCACTCATGTAATTGATTCAAAGCCAATCTTGCATCTATGATATTTATGTTCAACGTGTCTATATCCTCACCATGCTACCATTCAATGTTGTTTATTAAAAGTGCATGATTATGACCGTTATTGCTCTCTAGTTGGTCACTTCCCAGTCTATTGCTAGCCTTCGCCTGTACTCAGAGAAAACACTGCTTGTGCATCCAAATCATTAAATCAAAGCTATGCCATAAAGAGTCCACTACATCTTCCTATATACGGTATTACTCTATGATTGTAAATTTGCATGTGCCACCTCTAAATTTTCAAATGAATATCTGCTTTGTGTGCCCATAAACCTCATGGAGCGGGGGGGGGGGGGGGGAGAGCCATCTTCTTTTATAAATATGTGTTCCTCTCGACAAGTATGACATCTACTTGTTTTAATATTGCAAAAAGAGCTAGTAAATGGGATGCCCAACCCTGAATTAATTAAATAGATAAAAGGCACTCCTCCCAGGGGTATGTTGGCAGGCACCCGTGAATTCGGCTAGCCATGGTTTGTGGAAAGACAAAGGTGGAGAGGGAGTGTTAAGCATGGGAACCGCTCTCACACATGTTTATCATGTAAGATGACGAGATTCTCTATCCTAAACCATTGACTAAAAAGTACACCTCCCAAAATGAAATATTTGTTTTAAAGCAATGAGCTCTGGTACATAAGCAAATCCCTGCTTCCCTTTGCGAAGGGCCCTTCTTTTTAGTTATTGATGAGTCACCACCTTCTCATTCAAGCACCAACATAGAGAACGCTATTGTAATTCTTAGTTTAACATGCATTTGGTCTAATTAATGTTGGATGAGAGGATGACTGGATGTTTTATACACAGAATTACAATTTCTAGTCGCTGATTTAACTTCAAAGGTGCTCTGCATTTATGTTTTGTGATTTCAAAAAGGGCTACCGAGATACAGTTCTATCATATTGTATCATAGTCATTTTGACGAAGTGTTGATGTATGAGATATAGTATTATTGCTCGCTAGTTGGTTATGTTATTGATATGAGTAAATGTCGCCGCTAAGTGTTATCATATATGTGGTTACTCCATGATCTGTGTTGAAATTTGATTACTAGTTAAATTTATGTACATCTACAAAAGCAAATGAGTTTGTAAAAGTTTTTCTTTGTCACTTACAGTTTATCAATTGAATTCCTTGAGGATAAGCAATGATTTAAGCTTGGGGGATTTGATACGTCTCTAGCGTATCTACTTATCCAAAAATGTTTGCTCTTGTTTTGGCATCTAATTTGCATGATTTGAGTGAAACTAATCCGAACTGACGTTGTTTTCAGCAGAACTACCATGGTGTTGTTTTTGTGCAGAAATAAAAGTGCTAGGAATTGGACGGGAAGTTTTGGAGAATTATTTTGGAATATATAAAAAGAATACTAGAACGAAGAAGTGCCGGAGAGGAGCCACCGGGGGGCCACAAGGGAAAGGGGCGCGGCCACCCCTGGCCACCGCCTTGACCTGATTCCGGCACTATAAATTCACATCTCCGATCTGAAAAAATAGAGAGAAGTTTAATCGTGGTTTACAATATGGAGCCGCCGCCACCCACTGTTCTTCGCCAGGAGCCCTAACTGGAGTCTGTTTGTGGCTCCGGAGGGATGGATTATCGTCGTCATCATCATCACCAACCCTTCTCCATCAACAATTTCATGATGCTGACATCCCTGTGTGAGTAATCCTTTGTAGGCATAATGGAGGTAGATGGCCTTTGGATGAGATTTTTTATGTAATCATTGTCAGATTTGTTAGGGCTTGATCCCTAATATCCACTATGTTCTGAGATTAATGTTGCTATGACTTTGCTATGTTTAATGCTTGTCACTAGGGCCCGAGTGCCATGATTTCAGATCTGAACTTATTGTGTTTTCATAAATATATTTGTGTTCTTGATCTTACCTGCAAGTAGTATGCACACGTTATTGTCCTGAACCCTAGACCCCAAAGTGACAACAAATAGGATACTCTACGGGGATGACTGTAATTTGAGGACTACATATATTCACAATGTGTTAATGCTTTGTTCCGGTTCTCTACTAAAAGGAGCACCTTAATTACCTGTAGTTTCCATCATGACCTCGCTGCCACGGGAGGGTAGGTGTGACGCCCCCGATTCAAGCATACACTAATCATACACGCAAATGTGTACGATCAAGATCAGGGACTCACGGGAAGATATCACAACACAATTCTAAACACAAATTAAGTCACACAAGCTTATATTACAAGCCAGGGGCCTCGAGGGCTCGAATACAAACGAGTCAGCAGAAGCAACAATATCTGAGTACAGACATAAGTTAAATAAGTTTGCCTTAAGAAGGCTAGCACAAAAGTAATACGATTGAAAAGGCAAGGCCTCCTGCTGTCGGAACCGGGGCTCCGCCGACCCAAACAAGGTTCGAACTCTAGGGCGTGTGCAAAGATCTAGCCTAGCTGCAGCCCCAAGCTCATTGCCTCATGGCTTAGCCTCGTCGAGTTCGTGTGAGCGGGGAGAAGAGTGGACACAGTAGTTTACCCAGGTTCGGGCCACCTTGCGGTGTAAAACCCTACTCCTGCTTTGTGGTGGATTGCCTCGCGAGGAGGATGATTACAAACTAGTACAGGTGGGAGCTGCCTCGGGAGAGCTCAAGAATCGACCCCTCCTATGGTGGAGACTAACCTATATTTATAGTGGCCTTGGTCCTCTTCCCTCATAACTTAGGCAGGAAGGGATTCCACAGTAGCCAATTTGAAAGGGAACAAGAGTACATCTTATCCTGACAAAAGGTGGTCTTTGCCTGCAAAGCTTCTGGTCATGAGGCAGTGGTGGGCTCGGCGATGACATCAGTCCTGCCGAGCTCGTGGACTTGGTCTTGTTGCACTGGAATGGAAACCGTTGGTGGATTCCTTGGAAACCCGCGTATGTCCTTGCCTCCTTAGCATGAAAGAGGAAATTGTCCTGGACTGCGCATGCTGGTGCCCGCCTGGCCTTGGCCGTCATGGCTCATGTCATCGCGCGCCTCACGAGGTGAGGTACTTGCATAGAGGTCTCCGCCCCTCGGGAGGTAGGCTCGAGAAGCTGCTCCTCGGGAGGTATTGGTGTCGTTCGCCTCGCGAGGTGGGGGCCCTCGCGAGGGTCTTGCTTGCGAGTCCTTGTAGCCGGGCCGTCGATTGAGCCACTTGTTGGGCCGCAGGCAGGCGGGCCTAGGTACCCCCAATCCGGAACGTCGACAGTAGCACCCTGGCCCAAGGCGGGCTCGGCCTGGCTTCGAGGTGAAGGCAGCGAAGGGAGGGCGAAGCTACGCGGGCCCCAATCGCCTGCGGGCCAGGCTTGACGCATGGCGCATGACAGGACGCGGACGCACCCCTTCCCCACATCGCCTCAGCAACTGCCCAGGCTGACAAAAGTCTGGCGCGCGTCACGGGGCCATAATTGCTCCACTGCGCACTCGTCTTCCACCCATTTCTTCTCACGCAAGTTCGCGCCTCGCCCCCTTGATCTTGCGCCGTCATGTACCGTCGGAGTGGGAAGAACTGGGCCTCGATGGCGGCTGTCCGCCAGACGGGGCCGGGCCCCGCCCTTGGTCAACCCACCGTGCTCAACCGAGAGGGGCTGTACAAGGTCCTCCCGGTGACCGCGGCCGATTCTGACAAGTGGAAGGCGACGAAGATCTGGCCCGCTTCACTATACTCCACCGACTTGGAAGTGACCACCATTGCCCTCCATCTCCATGCCCTCTTCTCTGGCTTACTGCCCCCGTTTCCCAACTTCTTCAATGCCCATTTGTCGCACTACCAGGTCCACGTGCTGCACTTTGATGCAGAATCCATTACCCTCCTTTCTGCCTTCGCGTTCTTGTTCGAGGCCTTGGTAGGCATCACCCCCTCGGTGGTGCTGATCCACCATTTCTTCTCCCTGCAGCTGACCACCGACGCAGAATGCTTCGGCTGCATGTTGCTCTGCGTAGTGAACGCAACGGCGGGCGAGGGCATCAGCATGAAGATCAACCCAGATGCGGAGGGCTTCCAGAGGCAATGGGTGTATGTCGACGCATCCTAGTATAGCCCCCTGCTCCAAAACCCGTCGTCCCCGGCGATGCCAAGCTCCGGATGGACGCACGAGAAGCTTATCGATCTGAGTCTCGCGCGGGTCACCAAGAGGTTCACTATCCTGAGAGCAGCGGGCGTGACGCTGGCGATGGTGGTGAGGGAGTTCGTGCGACGGCGGACCACCCCACTCCAGCGTCACTCTCGCCTGATGTGGTCCTTTGCCGGCCGTGAAGACCCCATGAGGCTCTAGGAGGCCTCCCTACCTCCTAGTGTGCTGAACGGGATACTCCGCCTCGTGACTGGCGGGGGAGCCAGTGCACTTCCTAATGGGGGACTCTCCCTGTACAACTACACGAACGGGAGGGAGTTCGCCAGGGGGATGCCTCGCTTCGACGAATGGGGGTTGCCTCCCGAGGGTATGAGGGCCCTCGCGACAAGACCTTCCTGGTGGTCGCAGTCCTTGAGGGCCTCAGGGGTGAGGTGTCCCTAGGGGCGACCGGGGGGCCTGCCGAACCGCCTGCTGTGAGCCAACTCGCCCCCACGCCCCTGGACGGTGGTGGCAGTCCTTCGCCGGGGGACGCGACCATTGCCGCGAGCGCACGGGGTGGCCAAGTACACCCCACTGCACCAGCTCCCAGGGTCCGCGCCCCTTTGAGGAGGAGGCAGCCTGAGAGTAGCACCGGCTAGCCCCCACGGGCCCTGAAGAGAAGGAAGTGGGTCGCCACCGACGAGTAAGTCCTCCGCTCCCCCTGACCTTCGCTCGACAAGCCTCCCTGAGCCCTTGTTTCTCAGGTCTCCGTCAGGCCAAGGGGCGACGATGGTCCCATCGTCACTTCTGGGGGTGTCGAGACGCTCAACAGCCGCACGCCCTGCAAGCTCGGCGGCCGAGCTTACGCACATCGGAGAAGTCACGCTCCTCCTGAGGAGACCCTTGGCGGTGCTCAATCCCAGGGCCCCGGCGTCCTCCGACGGGGGCGGAATTAGGCTTACATGGGACGTGCGGCCGTTTATCCTACTATCCCTCGGTGGCACTTGGGTCCGCCACAAGCCGATGGGCGGCCTGGCATCCGGCTCGCACAGGGCCGCACCTCGGGCCAGGGAAGTGGGCACCGGGCCGGCTGGCCCCGGATCCCCGCCCAGCGCGGCCGGGCCTCTGCCGCGGTCGGGAGCGTGCAACAGGGTCCTAGCTGAGCGTTGGAGCTCGCGCGCAGCAGCGGCATGATACGTCCCCAACGTATCTATAATTTATGAAGCATTCATGCTATTATATTATCCATCTTGGATGTTTAATGGGCTTTACTATGCACTTTTATATTACTTTTGGGACTAATCTATTGACCCAGAGCCCAGTGCCAGTTCCTGTTTTTTCCCTTGTTTCAGTGTTTCGAAGAAAAGGAATATCAAACGGAGTCGAAACGAAATGAAACCTTCTGGAGAAGTTATTTTTGGAAAGAAAGCAACCCGATAGACTTGGAGTGCATGTCAGGAATGAAACGCGGGAGGCACGAGGTAGGGGGGCGCGCCCTCCACCCTCGTGGGCCCTCGTGGCTCCCCTGACGTACTTCTTCCTCCTATATATACCCATATACCCTAAAACGATCGGGGAACAGAATAGATCGGGAGTTCCGCCGCCGCAAGCCTCTGTAGCCACCAAAAACCAATTGGGACCCTGTTCTGGCACCTTGCCGGAGGGGGGATCCCTCACCGGTGGCCATCTTCATCATCCCGGCACTCTCCATGACGAGGAGGGAGTAGTTCACCCTCGGGGCTGAGGGTATGTACCAGTAGCTATGTGTTTGATCTCTCTCTCGTGTTCTTGATTTGGCACGATCTTGATGTATCGCGAGCTTTGCTATTATAGTTGGATCTTATGTTGCTTCTCCCCTCTACTCTCTTGTAATGGATTGAGTTTTCCCTTTGAAGTAATCTTATCGGATTGAGTCTTTAATGATTTGAGAACACTTGATGTATGTCTTGCCGTGCGTATCTGTGGTGACAATGGGATATCACGTGATTCACTTGATGTATGTTTTGGTGATCAACTTGCGGGTTCCGCCCATGAACCTATGCATAGGGGTTGGCACACGTTTTCGTCTTGATTCTCCGGTAGAAACTTTGGGGCACTCTTTGAGGTTCTATGTGTTGGTTGAATAGATGAATCTGAGATTGTGTGACGCATATCGTATAATCATACCCACGGATACTTGAGGTGACATTGGAGTATCTAGGTGACATTAGGGTTTTGGTTGATTTGTGTCTTAAGGTGTTATTCTAGTACGAACTCTAGGGCTGTTTGTGACACTTATAGGAATAGCCCAACGGATTGATTGGAAAGAATAACTTTGAGGTGGTTTCGTACCCTACCATAATCTCTTCGTTTGTTCTCCACTATTAGTGACTTTGGAGTGACTCTTTGTTGCATGTTGAGGGATAGTTATATGATCCAATTATGTTATTATTGTTGAGAGAACTTGCACTAGTGAAAGTATGAACCCTAGGCCTTGTTTCCTAGCATTGCAATACCGTTTACGCTCACTTTTATCACTTGCTACCTTGCTGTTTTTATATTTTCAGATTACAAAAACCTCTATCTACTATCCATATTGCACTTGTATCACCATCTCTTCGCCGAACTAGTGCACCTATACAATTTACCATTGTATTGGGTGTGTTGGGGACACAAGAGACTCTTTATTATTTGGTTGCAGGGTTGTTTGAGAGAGACCATCTTCATCCTACGCCTCCCACGGATTGATAAACCTTAGGTCATCCACTTGAGGGAAATTTGCTACTGTCCTACAAACCTCTGCACTTGGAGGCCCAACAACGTCTACAAGAAGAAGGTTGCGTAGTAGACATCAAGCTCTTTTCTGGCGCCGTTGCCGGGGAGGTGAGTGCTTGAAGGTATATCTTTAGATCTTGCAATCGAATCTTTTAGTTTGTTGTTTTATCACTAGTTTAGTCTATAAAAGAAAACTACAAAAAACTAGAATTGAGTTTGCCTCATACGCTTCATCTTTTTAATATGTTTCGTCAGTATGATGGAAAGGAAAATTGTGCCGAAGTGTTAGAAGAAGAATTACATAGAATGCTTGGCATAAAATATTTGAATGATGAGCATGATTGCAATGTTGTTAGTATGAATTCCTTGAATATCCATGATGCTAATGATATGCAAAGCCACAAGCTTGGGGATGCTATGTTTGACGAAGATGATATTTTTTGTCCCCCAAGTTTTGATGAGCGAATTTATTATGATGAAAGCATGCCTCTTATCTATGATGATTATTGTGATGACACGTATGCTTTAAAGAACAAGGATAACCATGAAACTTGTCATCTTGATCTTAATTTTCAATCACATGATAGTTATTTTGTTGAGTTTGCTCCCACTACTATTCATGAGAACAAATTTGCTTATGTGGAGAGTAGTAAAAATTATATGCTTGTAGATCATGAAAAGAATGCTTTAGGTGCTGGTTATATTGTTGAATTCATTCATGATGCTACTGAAAATTATTATGAGGGAGGAATATATGCTTGTAGGAATTGCAATAATATCAAGTTTCCTCTCTATTGTGCTTAAAGTTTTGAAGTTATGCTTGTTTTGCCTTCCTATGCTAGTTGATTATTGTTCCCACAAGTTGTTTGCTCACAAAATCCCTATGCATAGGAAGTGGGTTAGACTTAAATGTGCTAGTCATATTCTTCATGATGCTCTCTTTGCGTTTCAATTCTTATCTTTTTTGTGAGCATAATTGAAATCATCATGCCTAGCTAGGGGCGTTAAACGTTTGCGCTTGTTGGGAGGCAACCCAATTTTTATTTTAGTTTCTTGCTTTTTGGTTCTGTTTAGGAATAAATAATCCATCTAGCTTCTGTTTAGATGTGTTTTTATGTTTTAATTAGTGTTTGTGCCAAGTAGAACCTTTGGGAAGACTTGGGTGAAGTCTTTATGATCATGCTGTAAAAAACAGAAACTTTAGCACTCACGAGATTAGCTTCAACTTTTTACTGGAGAGTGCTATTTAGTTGATTCTTTTTGAAGATGATTAATAGACAAATTCCTCAGGTCCACCAATTTATTTTAGAATTTTTGGAGTTCCAGAAGTTTGCGTTAGTTACAGATTACTACAGACTGTTCTGTTTTTGACAGATTCTGTTTTTCGTGTGTTGTTTGCTTATTTTGATGACTCTATGGCTAGTAAAATAGTTTAAAACCATAGAGAAGTTGGAATATAGTAGGTTTAACACCAATATAAATAAAGAATGAGTTCATTACAGTACCTTGAAGTGATGTTTTGTTTTCTTTCGCTAACGGAGCTTACGAGTTTTCTATTGAGTTTTGTGTTGTGAAGTTTTCAAGTTTTGGGTAAAAATTTGATGGACTATGGAATAAGGAGTGGCAAGAGCCTAAGATTGGGGATGCCCAAGGCACCCCAAGGTAATATTCAAGGATAACCAAGAGCCTAAGCTTGGGGATGCCCCGGATGGCATCCCCTCTTTCGTCTTCGTTCATCGGTAACTTTACTTGGAACTATATTTTTATTCACCACATGATATGTGTTTTGCTTGGAGCGTCATTTTATTTTCTTTAGTTTTGCTTGCTGTTTGAATAAAATACCAAGATCTGAAATTCTTAAATGAGAGAGAGTCTTCACATAGCTACATAATTATTTAACTACTCATTGATCTTCACTTATATCTTTTTGGAGTAGTTTGCCATTTACTCGTGTGCCTCACTTATATCCTATGAGTAAATGGTTGAATGATTTGAATGTCATAGATCTGAAATTATATATGTTTCATATGCTTATCCCATGGGGAGTAATGGCATTACATATGAGAAGTAGAGGTGATAAATTTATTGAAGGTTAGCAAACGTTGTATTGGTCACTTGAACAATTCAAGAAAGAATATTGAAGGAAGAGAGATTTCACATATAAATATACTATCTTGGACATCTTCTATGATTGTGAGCCCCATTAAATATTTTCAAACCTGAGCAAATTAGTTGAAGTTGGACAAGGAAGACAACTTGATGAGTTATGCTTGGGTATATTTGTATAAGTTATATTGTGATGGATCCTCTAACATATGGTGCTTGCTATTTAGAATCCTTTGCTGGCCAAAATATCTGTACTAAGCGGGAATACTGCTTGTGCATCCAAAATCCTTGAACCAAGTTACTTCCATGAGTGTCCACCATATCTACCTATATGCGGTATTTACCTGCCGTTCCAAGTAAATTTGCATGTGCCAAACTCTAAACCTTCAAATAATAATCTGTTTTGTATGCCCGAATCGCTCATGTAGTGACTACGGGTTAGCAGTATCTTCCATGCTAGGTGGGTTATTCTCACGATGAGTGGACTCCGCTCATCATTCACGAGAAAATGGCTGGTAGCTGGGATGCCCAGTCCCATGATCAAAAGATCAAAAATCAAATAAAAAATAATTGCAAACAAAACTCCCTCAGGTTTGATGTTAGTTGGAGGCACCCGTTGTTTCGGGCAAGCCATGGATTGATGATTGTTGGTGGAGGGGGAGTAAAAATCTTTACCTTACTGTTTGGGAACCGCCTATAATGTATGTAGTATGGAAGATATTGGGAACTCTTGGTCATTATGTTGACAATGAAAGCATACCTCTCAAAATTATTTTCATCTCTGTTTTTGCTTCGAGCTCTGGCACCTCTGCAAATCCCTGCTTCGCTCTGCGAAGGGCCTATCTTTTACTTTTATGCAAGAGTCAGTAGTATTCCTTCTCATTCCAACCTACTCTTTAGTTGGCAAGCATCAATGATGGAAAGATCTAAGCATATATGGCCATTCAAATATATTTGATCATGAATTATTACTGTTTACATTACCCTTGAGGTAAAAGGTTGGGAGGCGAAACATTAAGCCCCTATCTTTCTCTGTGTTCGATGGATGTTATTTGTTCTAAAAATATGCTTTGAGTGGTAGCAATCATGGAAGACTAAATGATAGTTGAGTATGTGGGATTTGCTAAATCAAAGCTCTGACATAGACTCTTCCTGAAAATAAGATGAATTGTAATTGTTTGATGACTAATAACACGGTTTGTTAGTTTTCAAGAAAGTTCATGATCTATGCTTTAACATGTGAATAGTTTGTTACTCGATCATGAAAAGTTCTATGAGTTGAGCTACTGTTATGACATATAATGATGCTAGAAAAGGTGATTGAAATTATCATTGATCAAACTTGTGCACCTACTAGCATTCACACTTCATAAATTCTTTCTTTTATCATTTACCTACTCGAGGACGAGCAAGTATTAAGCTTGGGGATGCTGATACGTCTCCAACGTATCTATAATTTATGAAGTATTCATGCTATTATATTATCCATCTTGGATGTTTAATGGGCTTTACTATGCACTTTTATATTACTTTTGGGACTAATCTATTGACCCAGAGCCCAGTGCCAGTTCCTGTTTTTTCCCTTGTTTCAGTGTTTCGAAGAAAAGGAATATCAAAAGGAGTCAAAACGGAATGAAACCTTCTGGAGAAGTTATTTTTGGAAAGAAAGCAACCCGATAGACTTGGAGTGCATGTCAGGAAAGAAACGAGGGAGGCACGAGGCAGGGGGGCGCCCCCACCCCCCTGGGCGCGCCCTCCACCCTCGTGGGCCCCTTGTGGCTCCCCTGACGTACTTCTTCCTCCTATATATACCCATATACCCTAAAACGATCGGGGAACAGAATAGATCGGGAGTTCCGCCGCCGCAAGCCTCTGTAGCCACCAAAAACCAATCGGGACCCTGTTCCGGCACCCTACCGGAGGGGGGATCCCTCACCGGTGGCCATCTTCATCATCCCGGCGCGCTCCATGACGAGGAGGGAGTAGTTCACCCTCGGGGCTGAGGGTATGTACCAGTAGCTATGTGTTTGATCTCTCTCTCTCTCTCTCGTGTTCTTGATTTGGCACGATCTTGATGTATCGCGAGCTTTGCTATTATAGTTGGATCTTATGTTGCTTCTCCCCCTCTACTCTCTCGTAATGGATTGAGTTTTCCCTTTGAAGTAATCTTATCGGATTGAGTCTTTAATGATTTGAGAACACTTGATGTATGTCTTGCCGTGCGTATCTGTGGTGACAATGGGATATCACGTGATTCACTTGATGTATGTTTTGGTGATCACCTTGCGGGTTCCGCCCATGAACCTATGCATAGGGGTTGGCACACGTTTTCGTCTTGATTCTCCAGTAGAAACTTTGGGGCACTCTTTGAGGTTCTATGTGTTGGTTGAATAGATGAATCTGAGATTGTGTGACGCATATTGTATAACCATACCCACGGATACTTGAGGTGACATTGGAGTATCTAGGTGACATTAGGGTTTTGGTTGATTTGTGTCTTAAGGTGTTATTCTAGTATGAACTCTTGGGCTGTTTGTGACACTTATAGGAATAGCCCAACGGATTGATTGGAAAGAATAACTTTGAGGTGGTTTCGTACCCTACCATAATCTCTTCGTTTGTTCTCCACTATTAGTGACTTTGGAGTGACTCTTTGTTGCATGTTGAGGGATAGTTATACGATCCAATTATGTTATTATTGTTGAGAGAACTTGCACTAGTGAAACTATGAACCCTAGGCCTTGTTTCCTAGCATTGCAATACCGTTTATGCTCACTTCTATCACTTGCTACCTTGCTGTTTTTATATTTCCAGATTACAAAAACCTTTATCTACTATCCATATTGCACTTGTATCACCATCTCTTCGCCGAGCTAGTGCACCTATACAATTTACCATTGTATTGGGTGTGTTGGGGACACAAGAGACTCTTTGTTATTTGGTTGCAGGGTTGTTTGAGAGAGACCATCTTCATCCTACGCCTCCCACGGATTGATAAACCTTAGGTCATCCACTTGAGGGAAATTTGCTACTGTCCTACAAACCTCTGCACTTGGAGGCCCAACAACGTCTACAAGAAGAAGGTTGCGTAGTAGACATCACGCGACTGTCCGACATGGCCTTCTTCAGGACGCGAGGGGCGCACTGGACCGGCTTGGGGCAGAGCTCTGCGACGTCGACTCGCACCTGGAGGCCGAGCATCAGTGCCTGTCGCGTGGGTGGCACCGGCTCGAAGTAGTCATCAACTTCAGCCGCGTCCAACATGAAGCCGCTTGCTCGAAGTAGGGATGGCAACGGGGCCCCATATCCGGCAAACCCATGGGGATTTCATCTATTAGGGGGTAGGGATGGGCGAAAAATATCCCCATGGGAACATTTACCAAACTAATTTATTCCCCATAGGGTACAATAGGAATGGGGATGATATTCGATTCCCCAGACCCAATACCCATCGGGGACCCGGTTAGTAAATGTGTCACTGTGGTCAACCTTAAAATATTCACAAACAAACTTGCCAAAACAAAAAAAAGCTCTGGAAAAAACCATACACCTATCTCACATCCTCACCTCAGCTGCCACCATGACCAAGAAGTCGGTACGAACTAGATAGGCATTAGGAGGACAAGGACAACATCATGTATGTATGTTGATTATAGGGTGTCATATGATGTATATGAGTATTTGTTTATGGGGATGGGGACCCTAATGGGGCCCCATTCCCCAGTGGGGCATGGGTATGGGGAAATTTCATCCCCTGTCATCTAAACGGGGATGTGGATGGGATGATAGGGAATAGACGGGGATGGGGATGTTGTAGGTATCCCCATAGGGGATTGTCCCCATTGCCATCCCTAGATCGAAGGATGAGGAGTCCTCCGCTGCGGCCTAAGAAGACCGCGACTGCGCCTTCAAAGAGGCCGAGATCGCCGAAAAGCACGAGCAGGAGCTCCTGGCCTCCGTCGCAGCCCTGGAGGGGCAAGCCCGGGAGCGCGAAGCCACTTTGCCCATTCCCACGGAAGGTTTGTTGGTCCGCGAAGTGGGGCCTCGAGCCCTAGAAGAGGCAATGCAACTCGTGGCGTCGGAGCAGAACCTGGAGCGCGATCGCCTGGAGGTGATGGAGCGCCAAGTGATGACCGCCGAGGCCGCCCTGGCCTCTCGAGAGGCGAAGGATCAGTCGGAGATCAACGAGGGGATCGCGGAGGGCTGCCAAGTCCTCGCCAAGGACTATCACAAGAAATTGAACCTTCAGGAGACTCGCTTCAGCACCCGGCACGACGAACTAAAGGCCAAGATCGATGGCCTCAAGAAGCAGCTGGCCGGGGCAGACAAGCGCTAGAGGGCTGCCCTTGATGCCCAAGCCGCAGCCGAAACCGAGCTGGCATCCCTCCATGAGCAAGTGGGGGATGTCGCTTCCCTGGTGGACCAGGCGACAAACGAGGCGAATCGGTCTTGGGGCCTGCAGCACACGCGCTCCGTGATGTTTCAAGACCTCGAGCGGTAGGCTAGTCGCGCCCTGTGCGCTATCTGGAAGGAGAGTGTGTCTAGCCCGCTCGTGCCTGGCGACGCCGGATACCTTGCCTTCTTCACCAGGGTCGTGGAGCGGCTTGAAGGGGGTGCAGAGAAGGTGCGCAGGATCGTCGACAAGGAGAGTTGCGACCTCCTTGCGCAGGCATCAACGCATGTCTTCAGCCATATTCTTCACGCCGATCCTGACTTCGAATTCGAGGCCGTGATCGACCCCGTCCCTTGGGTAATTTGCGATGTCCTGGGGGAGTGGGTGGAGGATCACGTAGATGATCTGATTGCGCGGTTTGCCCCCAACAACCACGAAAACTAGCACGGAGCCGAGGAGCATGGGGCTGCCGCTAGTGATGATGATGACGCCGTCCCTTAGGATGCCTTTCTTCCGTTTTCCTGCTGACATTTTGAATGTAACCCAGCGGGGATGTAAAGGGTACTTGGTGGAAACTCCTTAACGGTGCATGAAGTAGTGTTGCACTCCCTTAGGCTGCCTTTCTTTTGCTTATTCCGCACCCGCAGCCCCGAGCGAGGGTCTATCATCACTGGTATGCTAGGTCACGATACCCAGTAAAGGCCAGGAGATGAGTGCTCCTGAGGTCAAGGACCGAGGGCAACGCGTGCCTGCTGGCTCGCTTAAGAGCATCGCGCGGGTATTTAGGCATCAAAGTCTTGGTGAGGTGTGCGTAGGGGTAGGCCCATGGCCAATGCGGCTAGCCCGAATGCAGGCACCAGCCGCCCCCCGCTCGCGGGACGATCATGAGGAAGCACCAGGCAGCCGTTGCTGCTCTTGGAAAACTCGTGGGACGAAAACACCGCAAGAAAAGAAAAAAAAATCTCGACCCCATTTCTGAAAAGTATGCAAAAACTCCAAGCTTTATTCGAGGAAATCACAAATGGTCTACAAGAAGCAAAGGGAACTGCTGCGTCCGGCACCTAGACTAGTCTTCCCACCAGCGTGGAGCGTGGGGCCTCCACTTGGGCGTGGGCATAGTCATTGTTCGACTGTTCCACCAGCATGGAGCATGGGGCTTCCATTGGGGCGTGGGTGCGAGCTCCCGCGGGGCCGTGCCGCCACGCACCGGGAGCCCCGGGCGTGTACAGCCCCACTCATTTATTACGTGAGAGTGTGTGGGATTCAGGGCTCTGCAGACCCGAGAAAGGTTCGAACTCTGGGGTGCGTGCGAAGAACTCGATGTCCCTAGTTTACCAACTCGCCGCTCTCACAACCTTGCTTAATGAACGGGAAAGGAAAGAGCCACGACAGTTTACCCAGGTTGGGGCCACTTTGCAGTGTAAGACCCTACTCCTGCTTTGGTGTGGATTGACCTGCGAGGGGCTGAGGATGAACTAGTACAGGGGAAGAACAACCTCAGGAAGTCTGTTCTTGGGTTGGTGTGAGCTAGTGAGGGTTCCGGTTGGATCGGATCCCCCCTATGGTGGTGGCTAAGCTATATTTATAGTGGCCTCGGTCCTCTTCCTCCAAAACGAAGGCGGGAAGGGATCCCACAATGGCCGAGTTTGAAGGGAGATAAGTAGTACATCTTATCCTGACAAAAGGTGGTCTTCGCCTTTCAGGCTTCTGGTCGTGACGCCATGGTGGGCTTGGTGATGACATCCGCCCTGCCGTCCTGGCGGTCTTGGTCTTGTTGCATGGGAATGGAAACCTTTGGCTAATTCCTCGGGACTCCGGGCCTGTGCTTGCCTCCTTAGCACCAAAGAGGAAACCTGCTACTCTGCGCCCATCGGTGCCCGCCTGGCCTTGGTCGTCACGGCTAGCGTCATCCGGACCTCATAAGAAGGGCGCTTGCATAGGAATCTCCGCTCCTCAGGAGCCAGCCTAACAAGGCCGCTCCCTTCGGAGGTCTTGACGTCGCCCGCCTCGCGAGGGTCTTGTCTTGAAGTTGATGAAGATGGGTCGTACCGGGCCGTTGAAGGAGCCACGCCGTGGGCCGTAGGTAGGAAAGTCTGGGTACCCTAGTTCCCAGAACGCTGACAGTAGCCCCCGGGCCCAAGGCGCACTCGGACTTGGCTTCAAAGCAAAGCCAAAGGGCAAGGGCGAAGCGCCGCGGGCCCCAATCGCATGCGGACCGAGTCGACACGTGGCGCTTGATGGGAAGTGGGCGCCTGCACTTCCCCATGCTGCCTCGGCAACCGTTCGACTTGACAACACCCTGCTGCATGCAAAAAATCATCATTACTGGGGATCGTGGGAGGCCGACAGTTGGCCTTCCTCTGGCTATAAATGGAGGGGGGCGGAGCCCCCTGCTCATCTCCGTGTTCTTCCTGCTTGCTCCTCCTTCTTCCTTCTTGTCCCGCCGTCTTGTCGGAACATCCATGGCGCCGGTGAGGAGGTTTTCCGTGGCAGAGAAAGGGAATGCCCCCAAGGAGGGGCCAGGCTCGCCGCCGCCCAAGAGAGGCCGTGGGCAGCCCGGAAAGCACGCGACGCCTCCGGCAAGGACCCCTCGGGGGCGCGGGCGTGTGCCTTCAACGGTCGGTGTTGCCTCCGGCAGTCGCGGTGGTGCCTCTTCTTGCAGTAGGAGCTGCCACGGACGGGGCAACCTCAGCGATGAGGGGAGGCGCGTGGCGATCGCCCGACCGCCACGGCCGCGCTCCCACTCAGCCGATGCATCTCCGGAATTCGTCGTGTGGTCGGGGAGGCCAGCGGGCATCTGGTTCCGGCTTTCGCGTTCCTTCGCGAGCGCGCTGTCGGCCGGAGGGCCTAGTGGCCTCTAGCTGCAGGCCGACGGCTGCTGCAGCAAGGCCTCATGGGTGGATGTTGAAGTCACCACCACTGGCAACGTGTTCCGGAACCTGGGGTGGCAGTCATTTGCCCGCATGCGGGGCTTGCACGGGAGATGCACCCTCCACTTCAGGTATGACGTCGTCGCGACCCTCTACGTCAGGGTGTTCGGGGAATACGGCTAGCGCTCGGGGTGCTGCCTAGAAAGCAACTGCGACGACGATGATGGTGAGCTTGCCCTTGACGACGGTCGCGTTGCCTCCAGCGACAATGGCTCCTCCATGGAGAGCACCAGCGACGGCGACTACGACGGGCCTCCGCGTCGCCGGGCTCGAACTGAGGAGGGTGATGAGCCGCGCCACCATCGCGCTCCGGTGAAGCAGGAGGAGGACTCCGACTGAGCTCGAGTGTTGCTGAAGCTGGGCCTTACGAGCCGCTGTGGTGTCAAGACCGGATTTTCAGGATATTAATTTCCCAGAAAACGGCCTTTGTGCTCACCAGCCCTAGGATTACTGTTAGCTGATGAGGCACCAACTTGATATAAGAATTCCAAGCAAAGTACAAAAATATGTAGTACAAGACCATTGTGGCCTAGGAGTACAACACTTGGTTCCTAGTGGTTGATGGCGGAAGCGGTTTGTGGTACATCTGCGTCTATGGGATTCCATTTCCCACAAGAACAGCTGACCAGGATAACTCCTATCTTCGCGCGGCTGCTATCGTCATAACGTAGGTTCCGGGGCTGTCATCGCAATGCTTATCTCCAAGCAAGGAATTTGTCCAAGACAATAGCCAGGGACAAGCCAGTGAGTACGTTTGAATGTACTCGCAAACATCAAGAACACGGGTATAATGTAATAAGAGATAATCATGCTCCGAAATTTTTTCATGATGATAACGTCTGTCACGAATTAAACAGAACTCTGTGATGCACGTATGCAGGAAACATATGAACATGCAATACGGGAGTGAAAATAGAATGCACGGACCGAGTGTCTGAAATGACTCCTCGAAGAGTTGCATATAAAATAACAATGCCGCAGTCGGGCGTCTGAGCGACACCACATAAAGGGCTTATAAAGGATAAATAAATAACAAACATGCCGCAGTCGGGCGTCTGAGCGACACCACATAAAGGGCTTATAAAGGATAAATAAATAACAAACATGCCGCAGTCGGGCGTCTGAGCGACACCACATAAAGGGCTTATAAAGGATAAATAAATAACAAACATGCCGCAGTCGGGCGTCTGAGCGACACCACATAAAGGGCTTATAAAGGATAAATAATTAACAAACATGCCGCAGTCGGGCGTCTGAGCGACACCACATAAAGGGCTTATAAAGGATAAATAATTAACAAACATGCCGCAGTCGGGCGTCTGAGCGACACCACATAAAGGGCTTATAAAGGAATAATCACAGTGAATATCCAGGAGGTAGAACCGTCCCAGGGATACTCAATAATTCAAACAAAGTAACTGGTTACTCCACAATAATAATAAACATAATCCTCGTATGTCACAGGTCATAAACAAAATCTAGTCTAGCCGTTTCTCCATCCGAAGACCGCTGCCATGATCCAGTTTAGCCGTTTTCCATCCAAATACCGTTACTAAGATATAGTTAACCGTGTCTCCATCCGAAAACCGTCACTAGATCCATCTCGGACTGAAATCCTTACCCATGAACATGGCTATCCAAAAAGATATGACCTCTGCAGAGGGTGTACTCTTTTCCCACGAGTAACGGATTTATTTAGTCCATCGGGACTAATTTCGCCTACGGCCTTTTAATTGAAAACACGCCTGACCTGCACACACCAGCTTAACTTACCGGTGTCTGGAATCACCCACAACACCTGTCGAGCCAAACTCTAAGTGGGGAGGCTACAACCTCGACGTAGCATGGGATCAAATTTATATACGCGCGCTCTAAGGGGTGCCCCCCTCTCGGTCCCAACCGGAAACACCCATGCCCCGGACCAGGTGGCATGCCTACCGGAGGCCTCCGGTATCTTCCACCATGGCCTCTCTGTACGGTGTGTGCTTTGGTAAGGGGTTGACAACTTACTGAACCGTACCCTGTCTGCGACAGGGACAAGTGGTAGTACAAAACAATTAGGGGAGTTACTGATCAGGGCTCGACCTACGACTGACTCAGGTGGTCCAAGTATTCTCCGAATGATTAGCATATCCAAAAATGTTTCCACTCAACAGACATAATCACTGCTCATCAAACCTCATCATGCCATACCGGACACACTCGTCTCGACGAGGAACTAGGGACAAGCTCGTGTCTACCCAAGACCACGACTCTCCCGTCTTCCTGCCGGTATGCATGAAAAGCTCGCGAGGATGATCACTATCACCAGCATATCCATTACCAACAGTAAAGCATCTCCAAAACGCACTTATGCGTGTGACTGAATCGATACATAGAAATAGCGCATGCTCCAGGCCGAAGTGGTGTCGCAACCGTATCAAAACACCACACACAAAAATATTATGCCAGAGTTCAGAATG
The DNA here is from genome assembly GCF_002575655.3 of Aegilops tauschii subsp. strangulata. NCBI lineage: Eukaryota > Viridiplantae > Streptophyta > Magnoliopsida > Poales > Poaceae > Aegilops > Aegilops tauschii. The sequence continues at coordinate 327,426,901 of NC_053041.3, read as the reverse complement.
CTTGCCTTCAAGAGTATGCAAAGGATGCACTTTTTGAAAGCTTTCTCTTCTCTCCATTTCCTATTTTGAAAAAAATATTCAAATAACAATTATTTCAAACACAGTACAAAAAGTTGTCCCAAATATTTTTGAAATAAATCTTAAAATAAACTAGATGAAAATTGAGAGAGGTAGGAAAAAGAATCAACTCATTTGGAGTTTTATTTTAAAAGATATAGCCAGTCAAAGTTTGGTCAAAGTTTTGTTTTTTAATAAAACAGAAAAAGAAAACGTTTCGGGGCGCTTACGCTTTCTGTTCAGCGAAAACGTATTTTGCGAAACACGTTTCCACTTAAAACACGCGTCGGCGGGGTTGGGTCGCTGACAGTGGGTCCAGGGGGCCCACTGGTCAGGTTTGACCATTCCTCCCTCTCCCTCCTCTTCTCTGCCCAAACGGGGCGGGGCTCCGGCGATCGCCGTCGACGAACGGCGGCTCCTCGAGGGCACCTGAGGGCAGGGATGGACCGGCCAGACCGGGGTGGTCCTCTTGGTGGTCGTTGGGTCGACGGTGGTGGGAGGAGTCGCCGGCGGCGAGCTCCGCGGCGGAGAGGGCTACGGGAGTGAAGTGAGTTTTGGGCTCCGGTGGTCTCCGATCGAGGCTGAGACGCTGGGCAGCTCCGCAAGAACAAGGGGGAGCGATTGGTGGCGCTGGATGGGCGAGGGAGTGACTGGTTGTGACGGATGGCACCGGAAGGCAGCGGCGGCCGAACCGGCCGGAGTTGGGGGAGATGACCTCTTCCGGTCAATCCACGGCTAGGGGAGAACTAGGGGGAAGGCTTGAGGTCGCTTGAGCGCTCGGAAGGGCTCGGGGTCTCCTTTTATAGGCGCTCGAGGCTGGTCCCGCGGCGGCCGTGGATAAGAACGCTGGCGACCGCGGTGCTGTAGCTGCAGGGCGACGTGGCAGCGACGAGCGCGTGCCGACGAGCTTTGGGATAAGATCGAGCTATTCACAGGGGCAGTTGGCGCGCGCGGGTGGCTTGGGCGGCGCCGACCATGGCAGAAGCTCACTGCCGACGCCGGCGTGCTGCCAAAAGCCCTGACGGCACCACTGTAGGGCGCCAGAGGTGGCGTGGAGAGTGGGCGAGCGTAGTGCGTGGTTCAGCAGGCGAGCAGGGGCCAGGGACGGGACGCGACGAGGGCGGCAGTGCGACGCGGCGGCTCAGTGCGCGCGCGCGCAAAACGTGTGCTCTGGGCGCGCCCAGAGCACGCACGGGACATGGTCGACGAAATGCCAGGGCAGTCTAGAGCGCAAGGGGGAGGTTGGCAACTAACAGGGCAAGGATAGGGGTAGCTAGGAGCTCAGTGGACATGGTTGTTGGGTCAGTGGATCAAGATCACAGTGCAAACAAAAACTCATGTCAAAACTGACTGTGCACACCAAGTGTTCGACAGAATGCCAAGTGCATTTAGGCAACCCTTGGAGTGGCCAAAATCTCCAGATCAGGGTCTCTCTAGATGTAGGTGATGATGGCAAGATCATTTGGGCAAAATCAGAAACTTGTTAGTGCAAGTTTTGCAAAACTTCAGTTTTGGACAGAAAGAAAGAGGTCTCATTGCATGCACTTAAAATCCTCCAATGGGTCCATTCTCCTGGACTTAAGGGTTTTGTAGGGAGGGCTACTAGCAGGAAAAAGCTCAGGGGCACTAGAGCAAAATAAAAATGGGTTGCAGTACAAAACACCAAACTGGACCAGAATGAAAAGGGGGTTGATTCACTCAAATTTTTCAAAGAACAACACTGGGTTTTTGCATGAAGTTGAATTATATGCACCTACTGACATCTCCAAACACTTGGAAGAATTTTTAAAAGAATATTTAAATAGGTTGCAGTGCAGAAATGCCTACTGGACCAGATTGGAAAAGTTGGTGTAGAGCTCAAAATCTCCAATAACCAACAAATATTTTTGCATAAAAGTGATGTGGAAACCTCACATGACATCCCCAAATTTTGGTGAAATTTTTAGAAGTATTTATCAAATGGTTGCAGTGCAAAACAGGCTCCAAAACTTGTGAAAGATCATTTTAAAAGAATAAAGCTCAGGGAAAGGCAAATCTTGCAATTAAATCCACTGAATAAGAATTGTTTCTTAGAGGGAGTATACAAGTCCAATAATCTTATTTGGAAATTTTCCACTTGAGGTAAAAACTCAAAATATCAAAAGGAAAAATCTAGACAAATGGAAAAGTTTTATTTCCTGGCAAAATTTTAATCAATAAAACAAGGTCAAAATCTTGGGGTGTCACATGTGGTCACGTAGCCATTTCCGTTTTCTTTTTCTGCATCAAGAAAGGAGTAGAAGGCCGCGTCGGGGCGTGTAATCAACCATGGCGCTTGCGCCATTATGCTATACTCATTATTTTTATATTATGTCGTGATATCCGGGCTACTACTGGGTGTGGTTAGGGTGACTTAGCTCGATGTGCTCGCGGTAGACTCCCATGCCGCGAGGGCATGCCCTTTCAGGGGTGTCTTCCAAGGGCTTCCTTCTTGAAAACTCGAGAATCGTTGAGCCTCCGGAGGTGTCATATGGTTGCAGGGTTAGAAAATCTCATGAGGCGCCATACCTCGCGCAAGCCCCGAAGTGTAGGTTGGTCGTGGCTAGTACGCCATGTCGCGATGCCCGGAGGCACAAACTCAAGGGGGCACACATGCCCGTGAGCTCGTTTGAGAGTGTCCCACGAGGATTAAGGCGCCAAAGCTGGGGCAACAAGGTTTTGGCGAGGTGTGGACGCGGGCGAGCCCAGGCGCACACACCGTACCCAGCTCCCGCACGGGACACGCGAGGAAGAGCGACGGGCAAGTACCACTCCTCCTAAGACAAGGTTTCAAAGGGAGAACACTGCGGTGAGAGAAAAGAAAGAAATTTCTGTTCCCTTGTGAATGAAAGACACGAAAGTTCCAAATTTCATTCAAGAAGTCGAAAACCAGCTACAGAAAGCAAGCAAAAGAATAGCAGCGTCTGGCACCTAGACTAGTCTTCTTGTCTTCCCACCAGCGCGGAGCATGGGGCCTCCACCAGGGTGTGGGTGGGAGCCCCCATGTGGCCCAGGGGCGGCACTCAGGAGACTTCGGGGCATGTACAGCCCCAACTCATTATTACGTGAGAGTGTCACGAGCAGAGATGTCCACAGGCACTGGGCCTTGGTCATGGGTAGAACTTCCGGAGGTGCTGGATGTTCTAGGCGTTCTGGATGGGGACCCCGTCCTGCGTCTCGAGGCGCGGGCGCCAGGCCTGGAGACACGGGAGATCCTGAACATGCCTTCCCACATGGGTGAGAGCTTATGAAGCCCTTCCCTGGAGAGCACCCACCTTAGGACGAGATCACCCATCTCGAGAGTCCTGGAGCGGACGATGCGACAGTGATACCGCCGCAGCGCCTGATGGTACCTCACTGCATGGAGCGAGGCTTGGCGGCGACGTTCCTCCCCCAGCACAAGGTCCATCCCCCGCATGGCGTCCTGGCGCGCCTCGTCTAATGCCAAGACCCACGCGGAGTGATGCCTGGCCTCGTGAGGGAGGACTGCCTCGGCTCCGTAGATGAGGAAGAACAGAGTCTCGCCCGTGGGCTTGGTTGCGGTGGTGCGGATGGAACACAACACTGACTGGAGCTCATCATGCCAGCCCCTCCCACATGCCTCGAGCTTCTTCTTGAAGGTCCTCGCCCTGAGGCCCCTCAGGACCTCCGCATTGGTGCGCTCAGCCTGGTCATTGCTCCGCGGGTGTGCCACCCAAGCATAGCATATCTGCGTTCCAAGGTTAGCACAATATATTTTGAAAAGGTTGCTCGTGAACCGGGAGCCATTGTCAGTGATGATGCGGTTAGGAACCTCGAAACGGCTCACGAGGTTGTTGACGAACTTGACGGCGAGCCGGCTGGGATGATGCGGACAACCTCCACTTCCGCCCACTTGGTGACCTTGTCGATGGCGACATAGAGGTAGCGGTAGCCCCCGGGCGCTCGGGGGAACGGGCCCAGGATGTCCAACCCCCAGACCGTGAACGGCCATGAGAGCGGGATGGTCTGAAGGCCCTGAGCAGGCTGGTGGACCTGCTTGGCATGGAACTGATAGGCCTCACAAGAACTTACCAAAACAGTGGCATCATTGAGCGTTGTGGGCCAGTATAATCCGCTGCGGAACGCCTTGCCCACGAGGTTTCGCGATGAGGAGTGATGCCCGCAGTCCCCGCCATGTATGTCGGCCAGCAGCTCGCATCCCTGCTCCCTAGAGATGCATTGTAGAGAAACGTCGTTCGGGCGCCTTCGGTAGAGCTCACCGTCTTGGATGCAGTACGCAGTGGCCTGGCGGGCCACAAGCTCCGCGTCTTCCTCCTTCTCCGGCAGGGCGCCCCGGAGCAGGTACGCCTTGAACTCCTCGGACCAGCACCCCTCCTGAGGCTCGAGCGCAAGGATCAGGGGGCTCCCGAGGTTGGGCCACAAGCTAGGGCGCCCGAGGGGGCGTAAGGGGAAGCTCCTCCTGAGGCGATGCTGGTCCCACAGCGGGGGGAGCAGCTGACGGCTTGAAGAGCCGCTCCTCAAAGACGCCACGCTCTTGAGGTTGATGCCGGGACGCCCTCTTGGCAATGTCGTCCACCTCTTTGTTCGTGCCGTGCGGTACGTGCTGCAATTCCAAGCCTAAGAACCATTTCTCAATTTTGCGTACCTCCTCTGCCTCCATGTGCTCGTCCTTTGGCTTGTACGCCTTGTTGGAGAAGTTGACGAGGAGCTGGGAGTCGCCCCTGATGGTGAGGCGCCTCACCCTCAGGACCACCGCAGCCTTGAGGCCTGCGATTAGGCCCTCGTATTCTGTGATGTTGTTGGAGACCTTCTCGCCATGCTGGAAGCAGAGCTACACGGCGTAGTAGAGCTTGTCCTAGGTGGGCGAGATGAGCACGGCTCCAGCACCCGCGCCCTGGCGCGCAAATGCACCGTCGAAGTACATGACCCAACCATCCGGTGCTTCGTCTCTGGGCACGAGAGAACAGTCCTCGCCCACTTCTCGGTCAGGGCATCAGTCCACTCCGCCACAAAATTAGCGAGGGCCGCACCCTTGATGATCCTGGTGCTGCTTGTCGGTGTTCTGGGAACCATGGTACCAAGACTTGCCTGCCTGCAGCCCACAGCATGGCTCCTTCAACGGCCTGGTATGGCCCATCTTCAGCGTAGACAAAGCAAGACCCTCGCGAGGTGGAGGACACCAAGACCTCTAGAGGGAGAGGCCTCCCTAGGCTGGCTCCTGAGGACCGGAGATTCCTATGCAAGCTCCCATCTCATGAGGTCGAGATGACGTAAGCCATGAGGAACACGGCCAGGCGAGCGCCAGCGGGCGCAGGGCAGCAGGTTTCCTCTTTGGTGCCGAGGAGGCAAGCGCAGGCGCGAAGTCCCGAGGAATCAGCCAAAGGTTTCCATTCCCGTGCTACAAGACCAAGACCGCCAGGACGGCGGGACAGATGTCATCGCTGAGCCCACCACGGCGTCACGACCAGAAGCTTTGCAGGTGAAGACCACCTTTCGTCAGGATAAGATGTACTACTTGTCTCCCTTCAAACTTGGCCATTGTGGGATCCCTTCCCGCCTTCGTTTTGGAGGAAGAGGACCGAGGCCACTATAAATATAGCTTAGCCACCACCATAGGAGGGGATCCGGATCCGATCCAACCAAAACCCTCACTAGCTCATGCCAGCACAAGAACTAACCTCCTGAGGCTGTTCTTCCCCTGTACTAGTTCATTCTCAGCCCCTCGCGAGGCCAATCCACACCAAAGCAACAGTAGGGTCTTACACCGCAAGGTGGCCCGAACCTGGGTAAACTGCCGTGTCCCTTTCCTTTCCCGTTCATCGAGCTAGGCCGTGAGAGCGACAAGTTGGTAGGCTGGGGAGATCGAGTTCTTCACACGCACCCCAGAGTTTGAACTTTCCTTGGCTCTATGGAGCCCTGAATCCGACATTTGGTGCCCCAAGTAGGGGTGCGTCGAAGATTCACCTCCTCATCTGATGTACCCCGCCCTCGATGTTCCCATGGCGGCCATCACTTAATTGGCCGGCCCACCGGGCACGGTCGGAAGCGCTGCGGGCCACCGAGTCTTCTCCCCCGCCTTGCGGCACGTGCGATGGCCGCCAAAGTTTAGGCCGGAGTTGCCACCTCGATACGATGGCATGGCAGATCTATCGGTGTTCCTCCAGGCGTATGCGGAGGCTGTCTAGGAAGCTGGCGGCAATGACAAGGTCATGGTGAATTGGCTCTGTAGAAGCAGTCGTTATCGTCAAAGAGACCCGCAAGCTGCAAGAAGCCGACGTCCTTCGGGAAGTGCAGCATCCAGATTGGCTGGCAAACCCGGTTATCGTCCCAAAGAAGGGCGGGAAGGAGCGCATGTGCGTCGATTTTACCAACCTCAACAAGGCATGCCTGCAAGACCCTTTCCCTCTCCCACGCATCGACCATGTCGTTGACTCCACCGCCGAGTGCGATTTACTGTGCTTCCTGGACGCCTTCTCAGGCTATCACCAATCAAGATGGCGGTGCAGGATGTCGAGAAGACAACTTTCTTGACCCCGTGTGGGGAGTACTGCTACACCTGCATGCCGCTCGGGCTGCGAATGCCGGAGTGACCTTCCAGCAGCTGATGCACATCGCTTTAGGTCAGCAACTCAGGAGGAACGTCAAGGCGTACGTCGACGACATAGTGGTGAAGTCTTCGGAGGCGAGAACCCTTGTCACAGATCTGGAGGAGACATTTTCCATCCTGCGCAAGGTGAACCTGCGGCTTAACCCGAAAAAGTGTGTGTTTGGCGTCCCGTTCGGCAAGCTGTTGGGCTTCCTGGTGTCGCACAGAGGGATTGAGGCAAACCTGGAGAAAATCAAGGCCATAGAAGAAATGAGCCCGCCGTAAACCCTCAAGGAGATGCAGAAGATGGCGGGCTGCGTGACCTCTCTGGGCGCTTCATCTCCAAGCTAGGTGAGCGCGCGCTCCCCTTCTTCAAGTTGATGAAAAAGAAGGGCCCGTTCGAGTGGACTCCGGAGGCCGAAGCGGCCTTCCAAGACCTCAAGAAGTACCCTACCAGCCCGCCGGTGATGGTAGCGCCACGCCCCCTCGAACCCCTGGTGCTTTACCTAGCCGCCGCGCCTCACTCTGCCAGCGCGACGCTTGTGGCGGTCTGGGAGGAGCGTCTGGTTAAGGGCGCGCAGCGCGGCGCCACGCGCCCGACCAAGACATGGCGGCCTCAGGACGGTGCTCCCGAGGCCTCGGCCACCCCTCCAATCGGTGGGGCTCCCGAGAATGGCACCCCCAAGGCCACGGCTGCCCCGCCAGGTGACAAAGCTCCCGAGATTCCCCAGCCTTAGGAGGCATAGGACCTCACCGACGCCTCCTTCCTCGTCGAGCATCCAGTGAACTTCGTCAGCATGGTGCTGCATGATGCGCGAGCGCGCTACCCCATGCCACAAAAGCTTTTGCTCGCGCTCCTCGTTGCCTTCCGGAAACTGCATCACTACTTCCAAGGCCATCCCATCAAGGTTGTCTCAGCCTACCCCTTGGAGAGAGTGCTCCGGAGCCCTAACATCGCGGGAAGGGTTGCCGAATGGAACATTGAGCTACAGGTGTTCCAGTTAGAGTTCAGCACCACCAGGATCATCAAGGGTGCGGCCCTCGCTGATTTTGTGGCGGAGTGGACTGACGCCCCTGACCGAGAAGTGGGCGAGGGCCGTTCTCTTGCGCCCGGAGACGAAACACCTGATGGTTAGGTCATGTACTTCGACAGCGCATTTGCGCGCCAGGGCGCGGGGGCTCGAGTCATGCTCATCTCGCCCACCCAGGACAAGCTCTACTACGCCGTGCAGCTCTGCTTCCAACATGGCGAGAAGGTCTCCAATAGCATCGCAGAATACGAGGGCCTAATCGCCGGCCTCAAGGCTGCGTCGGCTCTGGGAGTGAGGCGCCTCACCATCAGGCGCGACTCCCAGCTCCTCGTCAGCTTCTCCAACAAGGCGTACACGCCAAAGGACGAGCACATGGAGGCATACCTAGAGGAGGTACGCAAAATTGAGAAACGATTCTTAGGCTTGGAATTGCAGCACGTGTCGTGCGGCACGTGTCGGTGTTCTGGGAATGGAGGTACCCAAACTTGCCTGCCTGCGGCCCACGGCGTGGCTCCATCAACGGCCTGGTACGGCCCAGCTTCAGCATCAACAACTCAAGACCCTCGTGAGGGGCCAAGCCTCGCGAGGCAGACGACACCAAGACCTCCACAAGGGGCGGCCTCCTCAGATTGGCTCCTGAGGAGCGGAGATCTCTATGCCAGGCTCACCTCGTGAGGTTTGGATGATGTCAGCCATGATGACCAAGGCCAGGCGGGCGCCAGCGGGCGCAGTATACCAGTTTCCTCTTTGGCACTAAGGAGGCAGGTGCGGGCGCGGAGTCCCGAGGAATCAGCCAAAGGTTTCCATTCTGGTGCAACAAGATCAAGACCGCCAGGATGGCAGGACGGAGGTCATCGCTGAGCCCACCATGGCGTCATGACCCGAGGCTTTTGCAGGGGAAGACTACTTTTGTCAGGATAGCATGTACTAGCTGTCCCCCTTTGAATTTGGCCGTTGTGGGATCCCTTCCCGCCTACATTTGGGAAGAGGACCAAGGTCACTAGAAATAGGACCTAGCCACCACCATAGAAGGGAGGGATCATTCAGTTCATCCTCACACCCACCAGCTCATCGAGCACAAGAACACCTCTCCTCCTGAGGTTGTTCTCCCACTGTACTAGTTCATCCTCAGCCCCTCGAGGCCAATCCACCACAAAGCAGGAGTAGAGTTTTGCACCGCAAGGTGGCCCGAACCTGGGTAAAGTGCTATTCTCTTTCCATTCGGTTCGTCAAGCTAGGCCGTGAGATTAGCGAGCAGGCAGACTAGGGAGGACGAGTTCTTCGCACGCATCCTAGAGTTCGAACCTCTCAAGGGTCTGCGGAACCCAAAATCCAACATTGGGCGCGCCAGGTAGGGGTGCGTCGGAGCCTCTCTTCCGTTGGTCGACTCGCCACCGCTCCACTGCTTCCATGGCTGACGCCCGTCGAGCCCGTGCTGAGCGTCGGGCCACCCTCGCCGCTCGTGTTGCCCAGACGGCGCCTGTTGGTGGGCCTCCCCGTCGTTCTCCATCGCCGGCCACCAACGCCGCTACCGGCCTGGTGGGGCACGAACAACAAGCTTCGTTGCCGACTCCGGCTGGTTCATCGTCCCATGCTCGTTGCGGCCCGGCGGACACGCAGGCTGCGCTGCTCATGGCGCGCGAGCTCCTGCGCTATCGCCACGTCGACGACCTCTACGAAGATTGGCTGGACCGCATCGCCGAGCTTGTTAGCGCCGCCGGGGGCTCTCCTACACCGTCCCTCTCGCTGCCTCGCCTGCTGCCTACTGCGGGTGACATAGCCCACGGAGCACCTCTTCCGCCTTGAGGATGAAAGCTGCCAGGTGGTCCAGCGGCCGCAATAAGATGCTCGCGCACTCCCAGCACCACCACGTCAGGACCGTGCGCTGCCTGCAGCGGTGGCACACGAGCGCCAGGACCAGGCTCCAATTCCACGACGGGCTCCTGTGACCATAGTGAGCTGCCGCGCCTTCACTTCTAAGCTGCGCAACGTTGTATGGCCGGGGAAGTTCAAGCCCGACCTGCCTCCATGCTACGACGGCACCCCCGACCCTGCTGAGTTCCTGCAGCTCTACGAGCTGAGCATCAAGGCGGCCAACGGTGACAAGAAGGTTATGTCGAACTGGTTTCCCATGGCCCTCAAGGACGGCGCACGCTCGTGGCTCCCGAACATGCCCGTGGGATCGATCTCCTCCTGGGGCGAAATGCAAGAGCGTTTCGTCGCTAACTTCCAGGGCACCCACGACCGGCCCCAGGCTGCGGGTGACCTGCGGTGCATCAAGCAGCAGCCAGGGGAGACCTTGCAGAAGTACATCCAGCGCTTCAATAGTGCTCACCTCAAGATCCCCAAGGTGTCAGACAGGGCCATCATCTTGGCATTCACTGATGGCGTCGTGACGTCAAGATGAAGGAGGAGGTCGCCATACACGAGGACCTATGCACGGCCCTGGAGATGTTCAACATGACAACCAAGTGTGCGAGAGCTGAGGAGGGTCGCCTCTCCCTCCTGGAGCTCCTGGGGGCTGACCCAGAAGACAAGAAGGCCAAAGCCAAGGACGTGAAGCGCAAGGGACCGGTCGTGCTTGCAGCCGAACCGGAGATGAAGCACGGCTGCGATCACCCGAAGTCATCCAAGGGCAGCCGTCCGTTTTGCGTCTTCCACAACGTGCACAGCCACAACACCAACGACTGTCAGGAGATCAAGGCCATCCGCGACGGGCACCTCGATCGTCGCCCCAAGCGCGACAATCGAGGCTACGGCCGCGGAGGAGGCCGAAGTGGAGGACACTGGGACGACCGCGGCCCCCGCCAGGAGTGGCGCGATCAGCCTCGTGAGGAATGCTGGGAGGGCCAGCCTCGCGAGGGCCCCTGGAGGGACCGGCCTCGTGAGGACCGTCCTCAAGGCAACGCTGGCCTCCCTCCATTGCCACCACCACCAAGAAGGAATGATGACCACCACCAGGATGAGGGGGCTGGGGGCTTCCAGGAGCCTCGTGCCATCGTCTGCATCCTGGGCGGCGCTCAGGCCCCTGCCTCTCATCGCATCTTCAAGCAGTTTGCCCGTGAGGTGAACGCGGCCCTCCCCAAGCTCGAGGCCACGCCCCGCTCAGGTTCTCCAAGTGCACCATCACCTTCAGCTCGTCCGACCAGCTCAAGTGCGCGGCAACTGCCGGTGCCGTCCCGATGCTCTGCTCACCCGTCATCAGCAACGTCCTTGTCACCAAGACCCTCATTGATGGCGGTGCGGGGCTCAATGTTCTGTCCATCGAGACGTTCGACCGCTTCTAGGTACCCTACGACCAGCTGCAACCCACCAAGCGCTTCTCAGGGGTGACCGACGGCTCCACCACTCCGATAGGGTAGATCCGCCTCCCTGTCACCTTCGGCAAGCGCGACAACTACCGCACTGAGCTCATCGACTTCGACGTCGCCCACATCCGTCTTCCATACAATGCCATCCTTGGGTATCCGACCCTGTCCAAGTTCATGGCAGTGACTCATCATGGTTACAATGTCCTTAAGATGCCAGGGAGCCGCGACGTCATCACGGTTGCCTGCGAGGAGAAAGACGCAGTGTGCTCTCTCGAGCGCGCCTACCAAGCTGCCGCAATCGAGAACCCCGACGATGAAGGCGCCATCTACCTCCTGAGGCTGTCCCCAAGAAGAAGAAGCAACTGCTCCGCCAAGAACCTCAGAAGAGCGGTGTGTCCAGCGGCACCACCTCAGGACCTGCGCCCACAGATGGGGCGCCTCCCTCTCTCGCATAGGAAGGTGTGCCCAGCGCCCCTCTCAGGCTGGGCTCGGGGGCTCTCCTCTGGAGGGCCTCAGACCTAGCCAGCGTCACGAGGGAGGTGCTCGGGCACCACGTGGAGGCGTGCTTCAGTGCGCGCTTCCGCCAGGAGGGCACAAGGCACGGGGTGCCAGGTGCTCAGGAGTTCATCGCTAAGGCAACCGAGGAGCTTCAAGAGGCGAGAGCCATGCGCGCGACCGCCGCCCACCACCCGGCGCGGCTCCTTTTCCTGGCGAGGACAGCGAGCTGCGCGCCTGCATCAACATCCCTGGGCTCAACAAGGCCACGTCTCAGGAGCTCTTTTGGCTGTCCCGCATTGGTCGGTGTGTGGGCCCCCGTCACAACTACGTTCGCATGCCTTTTGGACTGCCGAACGCGGCTATTACCTTCCAGCGACTCATGCAGGGTGCCCTGGCAGCTCGCGAGGCCAGGCGTCAGGCAATCCAGATGGAGGAGGAGCCAGAACCTCTGGGGTCCCCCGGGAACCGGCTGCCGGATGACTCATGAGGAGCGACTTCTTCAGCACGCGTCTTCAGCTACTTCAACATCTCTTCAGCAATGGTGCTAGGTGACATTTTTAGGTTTATTCAGTTGGGGGCGCCCCTTGGGCTGCATTATCCCCAGATCGCATGGGCCTGTCCCTGCGGCGTGTATCCTTCTTCATCTTTTGATTTGTTCAGATTGGGGGCGCCCCTCGAGCTGCATCATCCCCAAGCCACATGGGTCCGTCCCTGTGGCATGTATCATTTTGCATCTATCAGAACTGGTTGACCTCCTTCCATGAGTCGCTTTATGATTATCATCTGCCTGTCTGGTACTTCGTTGCCATGAACGTCGTATGCCCTTGCAAACCCACCCACGACCGCCTCATGATTAAGGACTGGCACGGCGTCTGTGCTCGGGTCTGTCCCTGCAGTGTCGCTAAACCCAAGAGGTTGAGCTCTGGCTCGCAGGCCAGCTCCCGTGCACATCACCTCCCATGGCCCTTGGTGCCTTGTTCTCGCATGAGCTAACCGCGGGCAGATGAGCTAGGGCGCGCGACCCGGTGCCTCGTCACCACGGGAGCCACGCGCCGATTGTCTTTCTTCAGGACTTTTGCATGAGCAGACTGGGCACGACGTCTGTGCTCGGGTCCGTCCCTGCAGCATCGATAAACCCAACGACTGAGCGCTGTCTGGCGGGCCGGCCCTGTTCACGTCACCTCCTGGGGTCGTTGGTGTTTGTCCTTCTCATGTGATAACCTCATGAGATTCATTCGGCGCAGGTTGCCTAACCATCTTGCAGGGCCATCACAAGTTTTCCGAATCAAATTCAGGCGCAACCCGCCTTGTGGTAGGGCCTCGTGAGTCCTGCACTGGTTGACGAGTGCCCATACACACCTCCTCTAGCCCTGTCATGCAAGCCACGTGTCAGGGCGGGGCTGTACACACCCCGGGGGCTCCACTCAGAGGGAGCCCCCACCCACGCACCAGTGGAAGCACCATGCTCCGCGCTAGCAGTGGACACGGTCGAGGAGCGGCTATGCTCGTGCAAGTGTGGAAGTGCCATGCTCCGCGCTGGTGATAAACAACTGAGGGCGGCCCCATGGCCGCAGTAACCTCAGGGAGCCGACATGCTCGCTGTTCAACCTCACCGCAACGCTTTCCCTTCGGGAGAGTCGCGCGAGGGGGCTGGGCACGGGGGCTATGCTCAGGTCCCGCCTAGCGACCCCATCCTGCCAGGTCCCTCGTACCTGGTCTTCGCGCGCCCCTCCCGAGTGGGACCTCGGCGAGGAAAGGTATGGAGGTTTATTCGTACATCAAGGGGGACTCCTGAGCATCACGACTCAGGAGCCTAACTGGTCACGTAGCCCCTCACCCCTTGGTCTCGTCCTGGTGATCCGGACGACCCAACGGCGGCTGAGGTATGCGTGGGGCCGGGCCTTGCCGACGCAGAACGCTAAGGCCTACTCCCGCATCTCCTTCCCAAGGGCTGTTTGCTCGTCAAGGGGGACTCCTGAGCATCGCGACTCAGGAGCCTAATTGGTCACGTAGCCCCTCACCCCTTGGTCTCGTCCTGGTGATCCGGACAACCCAACGGCGGCTAAGGTACGCGCGGGGCCGGGCCCTGCCGACGTAGACCATTAAAGCAAATGGAAAGGAAATCGCAGAATCCTAGCAAGTTATTACAAAACATACTATCTCTGAAAGCACCAAACATAAGTTTTTACGCCTCCACGAGGCACGATACATGTTGCGGGACTTAATGGAGGGGAGCGCCACCATCGAGCCTCTTCTTTAGCCTTGGACACTTCCATCGCCCGCGAGGGGAGTCCCATCGTCAACAACGTCGCCGTCACCCGTGGTCGCGGGGTCGACGGCGAGGAACTTCCGCAGCAGGGCCTCCACCTGGCCCTTCACGGCTTCGTCAGCGGCGGTGCAGTGCTCGGGTCCACAGGCTCAAGCAAGGCACCAAAGTTGAAGCTAGGGTCGCAAAGATGGAGGTGGCTGAAGACGTGCCTCACAGCCGAGGTGGAGAGCGCGCGGGCTTCTCCTTCCACCATGGGGCCAACCCCAACAACAACACCCTCGAGCGCTATGATGAGCTGGGGGAGCAACTCGGCGGGGCCTTCCTCCAAAGTCACCAACGGCTCCTTCAACCCCCTCCCGTAGAGATCCTGCGGTGCCTTGCGGGACCTCTGCTCGAGGGAGTAGAAGGTGGCACGCCCTACGGTGGCTGCTTCCTCAGCCTCGGCAAGGAGTTTTGCCCTGGCCTCCAGCTGGGCCTTCTCCGCATCCAACTCCTCCTTAAACTTCTCCAAGTGGCCGTGCTCCGTGGCCTGCTTCTGGGCCGCTTGCTCCAGCTCGGTGTCGCGATCAGCAACTGCAGCTTCTCGAGCCTTCAGCTTTTCCTCTTGCACCTCGAGCTGGCGGGCCTGGGCGGCCTACTTGTCACGAAGGCTCTTCAGCTTGGCCTCCGCCGCGCGACATCGCTCCTTGGCTGCCTTGGCGTCCTTCTCCGCCGCATCGCGGGCGGCCGTGGCTAGGCCGGCTACCTGTTGGCCCTCATCCGAGGCCGCCACGGCTTGGTGCCAGGCCGCCCTGACGGGCGCATCGGCCCGGAGCCATCCTGAGATCAGCTCTAGGCGCCCAGACGCCATGCGCCGGTCGGGGCCCTGAAGATCGTCCTGAAGCTGGTCCAACGTGGAGAGAGCCTCCTCTAGAGCACCGGGCGTGGCAGAAGAGACACGGTTCAGCGGCGTGATGGACGGGGGAGGAGACGGCGACAACGCCAGGACCGACGAAGCAGCAGCCGCAGAGAGGGCCGGGGGCTCCGAAGCCTTCAGGACCTCAGCAGGCGAGCTGAGGGCAGGTGCCTCCGGAGCCGGCCTGGCTGCAGGGATCGCCTCCTCTTGAGGCTGGGCCTCCGAGCCTCGGGAGGACGACCCAGCGAAGGGAGCACGCGGGCCGGCCCCGTCCTTCTGCGCCGGAGGTGGCGCGGCCATCGCAAGCTGCCTAGCCTCGGTGGTTCTAGTCCCTCCCTTCTTCTTCGCCACCGGCATTGGCCTAGCCACAATAGGAGGCAAACGTCAAGACACTACCACAACAGCAGGAAGCAAAGAAAAGACGGCGCACTTACTGGTCCGTGGTGACGTAATTGTAACACCCCGGATGTAACTTTCCATATTTGTAACTCCAACTCTTGCCATTTTCGGCTATGTGTTATAATATTTCCTTCGTGGTCGGGTTTTGTTTTTCGTTTTGCATTTTGTTCATGTCATGCATCACATATCATGTCATCATGTGCATCTCATTTGCATACGTGTTCGTCTCATGCATCCGAGCATTTCCCCGTTGTCCGTTTTGCAATCCGACACTCCCACATGCACCGGCGCCCCCCTCTTGTTTCTTTTCGTGAGCGGGTGTCGAACGTTCTCGGAATGGACCGAGTCTTGTCAAGTGGCCTTGGTATACCACCGGTAGACCACCTGTCAAGTTTCGTTCTATTTGGAGGTCGTTTGATGCTCCAACGGTTAACCGGGTAACCGCAAAGTCCTTTTGTGTGTTGCAGCTAAACCCCCCTCCAAACAGCCCAAAACCCATCTGAGTCACTTCCATGCTCTAGGTCGTTCGATCACGATCGTGTGGGCGAAAACCGTACTCCATTTGGAGTCTCCTAGCTCCCTCTACATACAAATAGGTGATCTCCCGAAATTTTTCTCGCAGTCCAAATCCTAACCCCGCTCCTCCGCGCCGCCGGACGCGTCCACTCCGCGCCGGACGAAAGCCGCCGCCGCCCTCGCCCAATCGCTACGCGCCACGTGGCGCCCGTGCGCCCACATCGCCGCCGGCCCGCCCGGGCCCGGGGCAAGCCCTCCCGTCCCGTGCGCGTCTCTCGCCGCCCGCGGCTCCTCCGACCCGCGCCGCTGCCCTCGTCCTCCCGTCCGCCGCCGCGGTCCCGCCTTCGCGCCGGCCAATACCTCCGCCGCCGCCGGCCGTCCCGCCGGCGCCTCCTCCGGTCGCCCTTCGCGCCGGGCTCCGCGCCCAGCCTCCGGCGTCCGCGCCCCGTCTCTCCGCCGTCGCCGCCTCCTCTTCTTCTCCGGCGAGCCACCGCGAGCTCGAGCCGGCCGGATCCGATCTGGATCCACCACGGTTGACTTCCTCTTCTTCCCCCCGAAATTCTTCTAAGTCCTGATAATTTGTACATTATATGCTCCTGTTCATTGCATCATAACTCTCTGCATATAGCTCCGTTTCGTGCGTGTAATATATCTAAATGTTCGTCTCGAGATGCTCTTCATTTTGTTCCATTATGCCATGTTCATTTGAGTCTATCTTGATGCCCAAATCTCTGGTGCAAGAGTGCTATATGCTGTTACCTGCTGTTACTTATCAGAACTTGAGAATTTGTTATTTTTGTTGCATTTGATGTGTGCATCTTATGGGCATGAGCTCTACATGTGTTTTGATGTATGCCATGCCATCTTTACAGTGGTGTATGCCATGCATTTTTGTGATCTATATGGTGACTAGCACAAGCATGCAAACTAGGCTTCGTGATGTTTCTGATTTCAGGGACTAAGTAAAATTTACTAAGTCTGTGACTGCTGTTATTTCGTTGCTAGGTATCATTGTGGCTACAGAGAGATCCATGCTCCTTTTGTTGATGTTCAGTAAAAATGTTTTGTAGATATAGTTGTGATCTATCCATACATGCCCTTGTTTGCAATTATGGAGTGCCATAGCATGTCTTAATCTTGCTCTACTTTTGCTATAAAATATTCCTGGCAGATTGTTTACATGATATTCAATTTAGCCAAGGTTGTTGTAGTTGATCCATACATGTTATGTGTTTTCTCTTGCCTTTGTTAGCTTTATAAACATGCCATCTTGCTGTAGGTATGCTTTTTTTGTCATGCATTGCTTTGTGGTGAGTGAATCAAGCTCACCAAGATGCCCTCATAATTTCTGTTACTGCCATGCTCTGTTTTCTGCGAAGTCTGAAACCTGTTAACGAAACTTGCTATGTTTACATGGTTGCCATCATATATTCTGATCGTTTTTGACTCATGGTCAGTAAGGGACTTTTGTTCTATGCATTTATGAGATTTATGACATGCCTTGTTTTGCTATGTTAAGTTCTGTAGCATGTTGATTGCTTGCTCTGAACATTGCTACCTGATGCTGTTTATGCCATGTCCAGTAATTTCACCAAGTCTGTGAACTTGATATCTTTTGCACTTTTGCCATGCTTGTTTGAACCAGTTATGTTGCGATCTAGCCATAGCTCAGTGTTCATCTTTTGTCAAGCATCTCCTGTATATTACTGCCATATGCTTTGTTGCTATGTTGGGGTGCTGTAGCATAGTTTCTTGTTGTATTCTAAGTGCTATCATGCTGTTAATCGCAGAATCATGTCATTCTTATTTTGCTTGCCATTTGCAAACCGTGCATCCGTTTCCGGTGATCTCTATATCGATTTCGACCGAAATCATCTCATCTTTCAAATGGCATACTTGGTTTGCCAAGTTACTGCCTTGTTCATTCGTTTTCTTCCGGAGCACGCATATGCATCGCATATCATATCCCGCATATCATGCATGTTGTGCATCATGTTGCTTGTGCATTTCCCGTGATTGATTGTGGTTCCATTGCTTGTGTTCTTGCTGTGGGTAGAGCCGGGATATGAGTTCGTGAACGAGGAACCGGTTGAGTACGCTTACGAGGATCAAGCTTTCGACAACTCTGAGAACCTTGCAGGCAAGATGATCATACCCTGGAAATCACTTCAATCTTTGCTTTGCTAGTTGTTCGCTCTATTGCCTTGCTGCGCTACCTACCACTTGCTATATCATGCCTCCCATATTGCCATGTCAAGCCTCTAACCATCCTTTCCTAGCAAACCGTTGTTTGGCTAAGTTACCGCTTTTGCTCAGCCCTTCTTATAGCGTTGCTAGTTGCAGGTGAAGTTGAAGTTGGTTCCATGTTGGAAAATATCACAATATCTCTTATTTAATTAATGCATCTATATATTTTGTAAAGGGTGGAAGGCTCGGCCTTATGCCTGGTGTTTTGTTCCACTCTTGCCGCCTTAGTTTCCGTCATACCGGTATTATGTTCCTTGAGTTTGCGTTCCTTACGCGGTTGGGTGATTTATGGGACCCCCTTGACAGTTCGCCTTGAATAAAACTCCTCCAGCAAGGCCCAACCTTGGTTTTACCATTTGCCACCTAGGCCTTTTTCCCTCGGGTTTTCGCGAGCCCGAGGGTCATCTTTATTTAAACCCCGGGCCAGTGCTCCTCTGAGTGCTGGTCCAAACTAGAGCCACTTGCAGCGCCACCTTGGGGAAACTCGAGGGCTGGTTCTAGTTGTACGTAGTGTTCATCCGGTGTGCCCTGAGAACGAGATATGTGCAGCTCCTATCGGGATTTGTCGGCACATCGGGCGGCTTTGCTGGTCTTGTATTACCATTGTCGAAATGTCTTGTAAACCGGGATTCCGAGACTGATCGGGTCTTCCTGGGAGAAGGTTTATCCTTCGTTGACTGTGAGAGCTTATAATGTGCTAAGTTGGGAGACCCCTGCAGGGTATTATCTTTCGAAAGTTGTGCCCGCGGTTATGAGGCAGATAGGAATTTGTTAATGTCCGGTTGTAGAGAACTTGTCACTTGACTTAATTAAAATACATCAACCGTGTGTTTAGCCGTGATGGTCTCTTCTCGGCGGAGTCCGGGAAGTGAACACAGTTTGAGTTATGCATGAACGTAAGTAGTTTCAGGATCACTTCTTGATCATTTCTAGCTTCGCGACCATTGCGTTGCTTCTCTTCTCGCTCTCATTTGCGTATGTTAGCCACCATATATGCTTAGTGCCTGCTGCAGCTCCACCTCATCACACCATCCTTTCCTATAAGCTTAAATAGTCTTGATCTCGCGGGTGTGAGATTGCTGAGTCCTCGTGACTCACAGATTCTACCAAAACAGTTGTAGGTGCCGACGATGCCAGTGCAGATGACGCAACCGAGCTCAAGTGGGAGTTCGACGTTGAACGTGGTCGTTACTATGTTTCTTTTCCTGATGATCAGTAGTGGAGCCCAGTTGGGACGATCGGGGATCTAGTATTTGGGGTTATCTTATTTTCATTTGGATGTTGACCGTAGTCGGTCTATGTGTGGTTTTTGGATGATGTATGAATTATATTTATGTATTGTGTGAAGTGGCGATTGTAAGCCAACTCTCGTTATCCCATTCTTGTTCATTACATGGGATTGTGTGAAGATAACCCTTCTTGCGACAATACCACAATGCGGTTATGCCTCTAAGTCGTGCCTCGACACGTGGGAGATATAGCCGCATCGTGGGCGTTACAAGTTGGTATTCAGAGCCATCCCCGACTTAGGAGCCCCCCTGCTTGATCGAATCACTGGCGTTGTTGAGTCTAGAACAAAAATGTTTTGAGTCTTAGGATTATATATATCGGAGAGTAGGATTCTTTTTACTCCTCAGTCTCTTCGTCGCTCTGGTGAGGCCTCCTAACGTAGAAGTTTTGAATCTTCTCTCCTCAAATTTTACTAAATTTTTTTAGGATCACGTGGGTATCTTAGAATCGTTCCGATGGTTTTGTGACGAGAACATTGTTCTTGGTGCCTCCTGACATTTAGGGGTTGTGGCAGTGTCCCGGGGAGTTGAGCTCCGAGGTGTTGTCGTCACAATTTTATCGTTGCAGTTCTGGAATACCTGAGTTTCGCCGACATCGAAAATCTCTTTTATGCAGTTGTTGGTGAGATCACCTCGACGCCACCCAGTACTAGGGCGGGAGTTCGGGAGTATTGCCATAACTCGTATAACAGATGCTTTTCGAAGGTTGAGGTACACGAATTTCCGAAGTTTTCTTGGTTATGTGTTGACGGATGGATACAGCTGGATCTAGGGATTGCTAGTTTGGGTGATATATTTTGTGTCCCCTGTATCCCCAACACCAGATTGCATAACCAGAAAGTTTCGGGAGTTTATAGGTGGGATTCATGTAGCTCTTAGCATTTCTTCCCGCAGATATTTGGTTTGTGATTGGGTAATCCTTACCACTTATTTGTTCCACTCGTACCTTTTTATTTTATTCATCAATCTCTTATCAAGTGGCTTCTCACCTTAATGGAAGTGTGATGATTTACTATGGAATTCATTCGTTCATCCTCGTTCGAATGTTTATTGTGAAGACTATATGTTGCAATTTCTATCCGTTGATTCAACTTGTCTATTTGTCTATCAAGATGCTAACGGATGTCACCCTCTTCAGGATGGCTCCGCCAACGCGTTAGAATCCGGAACGCAATGAAGGGAGTCAGGCGAACCCTCCGCCACCACCTCCGCCTCCGGAGGCATGGCAAGCTATCATGGCAGCCACCAACGCCAATGCTCAGATGATTTTGCAACTCTTGCAAGAACGCACCCAAGGGCAAGGCAATCAAGGAAATCAAGGTCAAGGCAACAATCAGCCTCACTTCGCTACCCTCAACCAGTTCCTCGCAAATCAGCCCAAGTCTTTCAGCTACTGTGCCGAGGCCACAGACGCCGATGATTGGCTCGTGGACATCAACAAGCATTTTGAATGTAGCAATGTCAGGCCTGAGGACTTTGTCAAGTTCGCTTCTTTTCAACTCAAGGATCAAGATGCCGAGTGGTATCAACAATACAAAGATTCCAGAGGAGGTCGTGTGATTACCTGGGATGATTTCCGTCGAGACTTCAAAGCTCACCACATTCCACAAAGTGTTGTTGAGAGCAAGCGTGAGGAGTTCCGCAATCTCAAGCAAGGCAGCATGTCCGTGTATCAATACAATACTCAGTTTCAGAAACTCGCTCGCTTCGCTAAGCAAGATGTTCCTGATGAAAAGAGCATGATCTATCAATTCAGAGGTGGCCTCAGAGAAGATCTGCAATTACCTCTCGTGCTTTTTGAGCCGACCAAGTATGATGATTTCTACAATATGGCACTGAAGCAAGAGGCTGCTCAGCTCAAGTGTGAGGCTTCTAAGAAGAGAGTCAGGGACGCAGTTCAGTCTTCTTCTTCCTCACTAGTGGCTGCTAAGCAACAGAAGTTCTGGTTGCCTCCTCCTCCTCCGTTTCGTCAGCCTTACCAGCAGAAGAGCAAAGGTGGCCATGGATCTTCCCACCCAACCAACCCTGGCTATCAGAACAAGTCTCAGAATCAAGCTCCAAAGTCGAATGCTCCTTAACATCGTCCACTCTCAGAGGTGACTTGCAACAAGTGTCAATAGAAAGGTCACGATGCTAACAAGTGCTTCAACCAAAGGCGCCTTCCGCCTCCTCCTCCTGTGAGATCTTCCAGCAATGCAGTGGTCAAGCATAATCCCAAGTTTGCAATGGTGAACATGATGAATGCAGCTCAAGCGGAGGAATCTACTTATGTGATAATGGGTAATCTCTCAGTTAATGATATTCCTGCAATAGTCTTATTTGATACTGGTGGATCTCTTTCTTTCATTTCAAGACCTTTTGTTGCCAAGCATGAGTTTGTGACGGAAAAGATTCCTATCCCGTTGAAGATTGTGTCCCCGGGTAAGCAAATGACATCTAATAATTGTGTCCCGGATGTTTCCATCAAGATGGGAAACTATAAATTTCTGTCTAACCCAATTGTTCTTGGTGACTCGGATATTGATCTTATTCTCGGGATGGACTGGCTTTCTAAGCACAAGGCTCAACTTGATTGTGCTGCCAGGGACATTCAATTGACACACTCTTCTAAGGATGTGATTATCTATGCCGCTCGTGATGAAACCATTCGGTTGTTTTCTCTCAATGAGAAGGGCGAGTTGAATGCCATCTCTCAGATTCCAGTCGTTTGTGAGTATCAAGATGTCTTTCCAAAAGAGCTTCCAGGTATGCCTCCTCACCGGCCAGTTGAGTTCGTTATCGATCTTGAGCCTGGCACAGAACCCGTTTGCAAGCGTCCTTACAAGCTTGGACCCAAGGAGCTGAAGGAATTGAAGAAACAGGTCGATGAACAAGAGCGTCTGGGTTTGATCAGACCGAGTTCATCTCCATGGGGTTGTGGTGTTCTTTTTGTCCAAAAGAAGGATGGCACGGACCAACTTTGTGTCGACTACCGTCCATTGAACAAGAAGACAATTAAGAACAAGTATCCACTTCCCAACATCAATGAGCTATTCGAGCAACTTAAAGGTGCTAAAGTCTTCTCCAAGCTCGACCTTCGAATGGGTTATCATCAGATTCGCATTCGTGAAGAAGATATTCCCAAGACAGCATTCAGAACAAGTTTTGGTTCTTATGATTATACTGTCATGTTTTCGGCCTTGTCAATGCTCCTCCAACATTCTCTCGAATGATGAATTTCATCTTCAACCCCTATACCAATGAATTCGTCCTGGTGTATCTCGATAATATCTTGATCTTTTCCAAGAATAAGAAGGACCATTCCAAACATTTGCGATTGGTGCTCGACAAGCTCAGAGAGTATCAATTCTATGCGAAGTTTTCCAAATGTGAGTTTTGGCTTGATGAAGTTCTTTACCTTGGTCATATCATCTCTGCCAAGGGCATCGCTGTTAATCCCGAGAAGGTGTCTGCAATTGTGAATTGGGAACCTCCTCAGAATGTCAAGCAGCTCCGCAGTTTTCTTGGTCATGCAAGCTATTGCCGAAGATTCGTTGAGAATTTCTCTAAGATTGCAAAGCCTCTTTCCAACCTCCTCTAGAAGCATGTGAAGTATGTCTGGACTCCTGAGTGTGACGTTGCTTTCAACACTCTCAAAGAGAAACTTGTCACAGCTCCTGTCTTGACTCCTCCTGACGAATCCAAGCCATTCAAAGTTTTCTGTGATGCTTCTCTTCAAGGTCTCGGTGCTGTGTTAATGCAAGAGAAGAAAGTTGTGGCCTATACCTCTCGTCAGTTGAAGCCCAACGAAAAGAACTACCCCACTCACGATCTTGAGTTGGCGGCAGTTGTCCATGCATTAATAACGTGGAGACATCTCTTGTTGGGAAGAAAAGTGGACATATTCACCGATCACAAGAGTCTCAAGTACATCTTCACTCAGCCCAACCTCAACCTCAGGCAGAC
This sequence comes from Aegilops tauschii subsp. strangulata, assembly GCF_002575655.3. Taxonomy (NCBI): domain Eukaryota; kingdom Viridiplantae; phylum Streptophyta; class Magnoliopsida; order Poales; family Poaceae; genus Aegilops; species Aegilops tauschii. The sequence goes on along the minus strand of NC_053041.3, from coordinate 327,403,858 downwards.
TCGATGGGTCGAAATGATTCAAGAGTACAATCCGAGTATTGAATATATTCCAGGCAAAGCCAATGTCATTGCAGATGCTTTGAGCAGGAAGGCTTATTGCAACAGCTTAATTCTCAAGCCATTCCAACCGGATCTTTGTGAAGCTTTCCGCAAGCTGAATCTCCAACTTGTTCCTCAAGGTTTTCTTGCCAACCTCATAGTCTCTCCTACTTTGGAAGATCAAATTCGTGAGGCACAACTCCTGGATACCATGGTGAAGAAGGTGAAACATGGTATTGACAAGGGTCTTTCCAAATACAAGTGCTATCGCATTGATGACAGAGACACTTTATTCTTTGAGGACCGGATTGTGGTTCCTAAAGGTGATCTAAGGAAAGTCATTATGAACGAGGCACACAATTCTCTTCTTTCCATTCATCCTGGAAGTACGAAGATGTACCATGACCTCAAGCAGTCGTATTGGTGGACTCGAATGAAGCGAGAAATCGCTTAATTCGTGAACGAATGTGATGTCTGTCGAAGGGTTAAAGCAGAACACCAACGACCAGCTGGTCTCCTCCAACCCCTTGCTATCCCGGAATGGAAGTTTGATCATATCGAAATGGACTTCGTGACTGGATTTCCAAAGTCCAAGTGTGGAAATGATGCTATCTTCGTTGTCATTGACAAGCTTACAAAAGTGGCTCATTTCCTTCCAATCAAAGAATCTATCACAGCAGCTCAGTTGGCAGAGCTATACACCTCCAGGATTGTCTCCATGCATGGCATTCCACAATTGATTTCTTCAGATCGTGGAAGCATCTTCACTTCTAAGTTCTGGGACTCCTTCCAGAAGGCCATGGGCACCAACATTCGCTTCAGCACAACTTTCCATCCTCAAACTAGTGGCCAAGTCGAGCGAGTCAATCAAATCCTTGAAGATATGCTCAGGGCTTGTGTCATTTCCTTTGGCATGAAATGGGAAGATTGTCTTCCATATGCCGAATTATCCTACAACAACAGCTTCCAAGCGAGTTCGGGCAAGGCCCCATTCGAGATTCTCTATGGCAGAAAGTGCCGTACTCCTCTCAATTGGTCAGAGACTGGTGAACGCCAACTTCTTGGCAATGACTTAATCACAGAGGCTGAAGAAATGTGTAAAGTCATCCGTGAAAATCTCAAAGCCGCGCAATCGCGCCAGAAGAGTTACTATGATAGTAAGCACCATGATTTGGCTTTCAAGATCGGAGACCATGTCTACCTCCGCGTCTCTCCAATGAAAGGCACTCGTCGTTTCGGTATCAAAGGGAAGCTTGCCCCTAGATACGTGGGTCCTTTCAAGATCATTGGCAAAAGAGGCGACCTCGCCTATCAACTTGAGCTTCCTTCCAACTTCGCGAACGTGCACGATGTGTTCCACGTGTCACAGATTCGCAAGTGCTTCAAGACGCCTGAGCGCATCATCAACTTCGAAGATATTGACCTCCAAGAAGATCTGTCTTATCATGAGCACCCCGTTGCTATTCTTGAAGAAACTAAGCGCAAGACTCGCAACAAGTCAATCAAATTCCTGAAAGTGAAGTGGTTGCACCATTCCGACCGAGAAGCCACTTGGGAACGCGAGGACCACCTCCGTTCCGAATATCCAGAGTTCTTTCAGTCCTAGATCTCGGGACGAGATCCTGTCGTAGTGGTGGAGTGTTGTAACACCCCGGATGTAACTTTCCATATTTGTAACTCCAATTCTTGCCATTTTCGGCTATGTGTTATGATATTTCCTTCGTGGTCGGGTTTTGTTTTTCGTTTTGCATTTTTTTCATGTCATGCATCACATATCATGTCATCATGTGCATCTCATTTGCATACGTGTTCGTCTCATGCATCCGAGCATTTTCCCCGTTGTCCATTTTGCAATCCGACACTCCCACATGCACCGGCGCCCCCCTCTTGTTTCTTTTTGTGAGCGGGTGTTGAACGTTCTCGGAATGGACCGAGTCTTGTCAAGTGACCTTGGTATACCACCGGTAGACCACCTGTCAAGTTTCGTTCCATTTGGAGGTCGTTTGATGCTTCAACGGTTAACCGGGTTACCGCAAAGTCCTTTTGTGTGTTGCAGCTAAACCCCCCTCCAAACAGCCCAAAACCCATCTAAGTCATTTCCATGCTCTAGGTCGTTCGATCACGATCGTGTGGGCGAAAACCGCACTCCATTTGGAGTCTCCTAGCTCCCTCTACCTACAAACAGGTGATCTCCCGAAATTTTTCTCGCAGTCCAAACCCTATCCCCGCTCCTCCGCGCCGCCGGACGCGTCCACTCCGCGCCGGACGAAAGCCGCCGCCGCCCTCGGCCAATCGCTGCGCGCCACGTGGCGCCCGTGCGCCCACATCGCCGCCGGCCCGCCCGGGCCCGGGGGAAGCCCTCCCGGCCCGTGCGCGTCTCTCGCCGCCCGCGGCTCCTCCGACCCGCGCCACTGCCCTCGTCCTCCCGTCCGCCGCCGCGGTCCCGCCTTCGCGCCGGCCGCCACCTCCGCCGCCGCCGGCCGTCCCGCCAGCGCCTCCTCCGGTCGCCCTTCGCGCCGGGCTCCGCGCCCAGCCTCCGGCGTCCGCGCCCCGTCTCTCCGCCGTCGCCGCCTCCTCTTTTTCTCTGGCGAGCCACCGCGAGCTCGAGCCGGCCCGATCCGATCTGGACCCACCACGGTTGACTTCCTCTTCTTCCCCCCGAAATTCTTCTAAGTCCTGATAATTTGTACATTATATGCTCCTGTTCATTGCATCATAGCTCTCTGCATATAGCTCCGTTTCGTGTGTGTAATATATCTAAATGTTCGTCTCGAGATGCTCTTCATTTTGTTCCATTATGCCATGTTCCTTTGAGTCCATCTTGATGCCAAATCTCTGGTGCAAGAGTGCTATATGCTGTTACCTGCTGTTACTTATCAGAACTTGAGAATTTGTTATTTTTGTTGCATTTGATGTGTGCATCTTATGGGCATGAGCTCTACATGTGTTTTGATGTATGCCATGCAATCTTTACAGTGGTGTATGCCATGTATTTTTGTGATCTCTGTGGTGACTAACACAAGCATGCAAACTAGGCTTCGTCATGTTTCTGATTTCAGGGACTTGGTAAAATTTACTGAGTCTGTGACTGCTGTTATTTCGTTGCTAGGTATCATTGTGGCTACAGAGAGATCCATGCTCCTTTTGGTGATGTTCAGTAAAGATGTTTTGTAGATATAGTTGTGATCTATCGATACATGCCCTTGTTTGCAATTATGGAGTGCCATAGCATGTCTTAATCTTGCTCTACTTTTGCTATAAAATATTCCTGGCAGATTGTTTACATGATATTCAATTTAGCCAAGGTTGTTGTAGTTGATCCATACATGTTATGTGTTTTCTCTTGCCTTTGTTAGCTTTATAAACATGCCATCTTGCTGTAGGTATGCTTTTTTTGTCATGCATTGCTTTGTGGTGAGTGAATCAAGCTCACCAAGATGCCCTCATAATTTCTGTTACTGCCATGCTCTGTTTTCTGCGAAGTCTGAAACCTGTTAACGAAACTTGCTATGTTTACATGGTTGCCATCATATATTCTGATCGTTTTTGACTCATGGTCAGTAAGGGACTTTTGTTCTATGCATTTATGAGATTTATGACATGCCTTGTTTTGCTATGTTAAGTTCTGTAGCATGTTGATTGCTTGCTCTGAACATTGCTACCTGATGCTGTTTATGCCATGTCCAGTAATTTCACCAAGTCTGTGAACTTGATATCTTTTGCACTTTTGCCATGCTTGTTTGAACCGGTTATGTTGTGATCTAGCCATAGCTCAGTGTTCATCTTTTGTCAAGCATCTCCTGTATATTACTGCCATATGCTTTGTTGCTATGTGGGGGTGCTGTAGCATAGTTTCTTGTTGTATTCTAAGTGCTATCATGCTGTTAATCGCAGAATCATGTCATTCTTATTTTGCTTGCCATTTGCAAACCGTGCATCCGTTTCCGGTGATCTCTATATCGATTTCGACCGAAATCATCTCATCTTTCAAATGGCATACTTGGTTTGCCAAGTTACTGCCTTGTTCATTCATTTTCTTCCGGAGCACGCATATGCATCGCATATCATATCCCGCATATCATGCATGTTGTGCATCATGTTGCTTGTGCATTTCCCGTGATTGATTGTGGTTCCATTGCTTGTGTTCTTGCTGTGGGTAGAGCCGGGATATGAGTTCGTGAACGAGGAAGCGGTTGAGTACGCTTACGAGGATCAAGCTTTCGACAACTCTGAGAACCTTGCAGGCAAGATGATCATACCCTCGAAATCACTTCTATCTTTGCTTTGCTAATTGTTCGCTCTATTGCCATGCTGCGCTACCTACCACTTGCTATATCATGCCTCCCATATTGCCATGTCAAGCCTCTAACCATCCTTTCCTAGCAAACCGTTGTTTGGCTAAGTTACCGCTTTTGCTCAGCCCTTCTTATAGCGTTGCTAGTTGCAGGTGAAGTTGAAGTTGGTTCCATGTTGGAAAATATCACAATATCTCTTATTTAATTAATGCATCTATATATTTTGTAAAGGATGGAAGGCTCGGCCTTATGCCTGGTGTTTTGTTCCACTCTTGCCGCCCTAGTTTCCGTCATACCGGTATTATGTTCCTTGAGTTTGCGTTCCTTACGCGGTTGGGTGATTTATGGGACCCCCTTGACAGTTTGCCTTGAATAAAACTCCTCCAGCAAGGCCCAACCTTGGTTTTACCATTTGCCACCTAAGCCTTTTTCCCTCGGGTTTTCGCGAGCCCGAGGGTCATCTTTATTTAAACCCCCGGGCCAGTGCTCCTCTGAGTGCTGGTCCAAACTAGAGCCACTTGCAGCGCCACCTTGGGGAAACTCGAGGGCTGGTTCTAGTTGTACGTAGTGTTCATCTGGTGTGCCCTGAGAACGAGATATGTGCAGCTCCTATCGGGATTTGTCGGCACATCGGGCGGCTTTGCTAGTCTTGTTTTACCATTGTCGAAATGTCTTGTAAACCGGGATTCCGAGACTGATCGGGTCTTCCTGGGAGAAGGTTTATCCTTCGTTGACCGTGAGAGCTTATAATGGGCTAAGTTGGGAGACCCCTGCAGGGTATTATCTTTTGAAAGTTGTGCCCGCGGTTATGAGGCAGATAGGAATTTGTTAATGTCCGGTTGTAGAGAACTTGTCACTTGACTTAATTAAAATACATCAACCGTGTGTTTAGCCGTGATGGTCTCTTCTCGGCGGAGTCCGGGAAGTGAACACGGTTTGAGTTATGCATGAACGTAAGTAGTTTCAAGATCACTTCTTGATCATTTCTAGCTTCACGACCGTTGCATTGCTTCTCTTCTCGCTCTCATTTGCGTATGTTAGCCACCATATATGCTTAGTGCCTGCTGCAGCTCCACCTCATCACACCATCCTTTCCTATAAGCTTAAATAGTCTTGATCTCGCGGGTGTGAGATTGCTGAGTCCTCGTGACTCACAGATTCTACCAAAGCAGTTGTAGGTGCCGACGATGCCAGTGCAGATGACGCAACCGAGCTCAAGTGGGAGTTCGACGTTGAACGTGGTCGTTACTATGTTTCTTTTCCTGATGATCAGTAGTGGAGCCCAGTTGGGACGATCGGGGATCTAGCATTTGGGGTTATCTTATTTTCATTTGGATGTTGACTGTAGTCGGTCTATGTGTGGTTTTTGGATGATGTATGAATTGTATTTATGTATTGTGTGAAGTGGCGATTGTAAGCCAACTCTCGTTATCCCATTCTTGTTCATTACATGGGATTGTGTGAAGATAACCCTTCTTGCGACAATACCACAATGCGGTTATGCCTCTAAGTCGTGCCTCGACACGTGGGAGATATAGCCGCATCGTGGGCATTACAGTAATCCCTCGCCCTCTTCGGGAGCGTGAGGCCCACAGGCTTCATGGGTATGGGAGCCATCGTACCCTCAGGGGTAGACGGGCGCACGGCCGGCTCTGCAATGGTGGCGGCTAGCGACATGGCAGAGGCGTCGCCTCGGGAAAGCAGTGCCGACCTGCCCTTCTTTGGGACCCCCAGCTTCAGCTTCTTCGGAGGGGTGCCCCTGGACCTCGTGGTGACCCCGGCGGAGCGGGCGACTCCCTGACCAGGTGCTCACCGGCGTCATCGTCATCAGAAAGGACGCGGAGGAGATCGGTCTGGCGCGGGTGAGAGGTCTCCCCCGCAGCTTCCCAGGTCGCCTCCGAGTCCGCCTTCTCCTCCTTGTGAGACTCACCGGAGGACACCGTCACGGGGAGCCCGGGGGCCGTGAAGGCTCCAGAGGCACGAGCCCGTGCTCATCGAAGACAGGCATGGCGTCGGCAATCTTCTCCCCGTCGGGGCGGTGTTTCAACGGGAGATGGGTGTCCGGGGCGCAACCCTGGTCCTTCCCGAGCATGGTGTGCACGACCTTACCCAGCTCCTCATTAGGCAAATTGTCCGGGCACAGCCGGAGGCCGTCCTCTGCGCCCTTGAATCTCCATAGGGCGCGCGAGCGCGCCTGGAGCGGGACCAGGCACTGCATCAGGAACTCCTTGACGATCATGTCCCCCGTCAGCTTCTCCGCCTTCGGGTCATCCGCCTTCAGGTCGGCCACCATCCTCTCCAGCAACTGCTCCGCCCGAGGATCGGTGAGCTTCTCGTGAGACCACCATTCCCGGGGCATCGGAAGCCCGGTCGGCATCTCCAGTCGAGGATAGGAGCAATTGGCGTCCATGAAGATCCACTTGTTCCGGAAGTCTTCCACCTTCTTCCCGGCCCGTGAAATCGCGTTGCTGCCGTTGGCCGCGATGAAGCAAGCGCACCCCGAGCACTGGCTGCCATTGATTCGGAGGTAGAAGAAGTGGCCGAACAACGCCATGAAGGGCATCACCCCCACAAATGCCTCACAGTAGAAGGCGAAGATTGACATGAGGAGGATGGAGTTGGGATGAAGATGGAGAGCGTGGAGCTTATAATGGCAGAGAATGGCATAGAAGAAACTAGAGAAGGGGGGAACCAGCCCAGCGGAGACGCTGTGCAGGAAGAAGGGGTAAAAGGTGCCGCCCAATGTTTCCGGCTTGGCAGAGCCGACCCAGAGCGCCGTCTCTCCCCCCTCGTTGCTGCTGTCCGCCGTCAGTTGGAGCACGGCGGCGAGGTGCTTCTCCTCGGTGATGGTGGACGCGCTCAGGGCCGGCTCAAACCAAGGAGCTGGGCGCACGGCTGGAGCCAAAGACTTCGCCTTATCGGAGGCCATTGTTTGTGAGCTCAGGGAAGATCGGCGGATCTGGAGGTTTTTTGGGTAGAAGGAGAAGGGGATCTGGAGCAAGATGAAGGAAGGGCAAGGAAGGCTTTGCGGCAGGCACTAGCCTTTTTGCCAGCCAGGAACGGTTGCCGAGGCAGCATTGGGAAGCGGAGACACCCACGTCCCATAAATTTCCACGCGTCGACCAAGGCCGCAGGCAGTTAGGGCCCGCGGCGCTCCGCACTTGCCCTTTGGCTTCGCCTCGGAGCCAAGTTCGAGCGTGCCTTGGGCCCGGGGGCTACTATTGGCGTTCTGGGAACGGGGTTACCCAGACTTGCCTACCTGCAGCCCATGGCGTGGCACCATCGATGGCCTAGTACGGCCCAGCTTTAGCATCGACAACTCAAGACCCTCGCGAGGGGCCAAGCCTCGCGAGGCGGATGACACCAAGACCTCCACAAGGGGCGGCCTCCTCAGGCTTGTTCCCGAGGAGCGGAGATCTCTATGCAAGGCTCACCTCGTGAGGTTCGGATGACGTGAGCCATGACAACCAAGGCTAAGCAGGCGCCAGCATGCGCAGTGTACCAGTTTCCTCTTTGGTGCTAAGGAGGCAAGCGCAGGCGCGGAGTCCCGAGGAATCAGCCAAAGGTTTCCATTCTGGTGCAACAAGACCAAGACCGCCAGGACGACAGGACAGAGGTCAGCGCCGAGCCCACCACGGCGTCACGACTAGATGCTTTTGCAGGGGAAGACTAATTTTGTCAGGTTAGCATGTACTAGTTGTCCCCCTTTGAATTTTGCCATTGTGTGATCCCTTCCCGCCTACATTTGGGAAGAGGACCAAGGCCACTATAAATAGGACCTAGCCACCACCATAGAAGGGAGGGATCATTCAGATCATCCTCACACCCACCAGCTCATCGAGCACAAGAACACCTATCCTCCTGAGGTTGTTCTCCCACTGTACTAGTTCATCCTCAGCCCCTCGAGGCCAATCCACCACAAAGCAGGAGTAGGGTCTTACACCGCAAGGTGGCCCGAACCTGGGTAAAGTGTTGTGTCTCTTTTCCATTCGGTTCGTCAAGCTAGGCCGTGAGATTAGCAAGCAGGCAGACTGGGGAGGACGAGTTCTTGGCACGCACCCCAGAGTTCAAACTTCTCAAGGGTCTGCGGAACCCGAAATCTGACAGCACGAACAAGGAGGCGGACGACATCGCCAAGAGGGCATACTGGCATCAACCTTAGGAGCCTGACATCTTTGAGGAGTGACTCTTCAAGCTGTCAGCAGCTCCCCCTGCTGTAGGAACAACATCGCCTCAGGAGGAGCTTCCCCCGGCGCCCCCCTCGGGTGCCCCGGCTTGCGGCCCAACCTTGGGGGCCCGCCTGCTCCTTGCGCTTGAGCCTCAAGAGGGGTGCTGGTCTGAGGAGTTCAAGGCATACTTGCTCCCGGGCGCCTTGTCGGAGAAGGAGGAAGACGCAGAGCGTGTGGCCCGCCAGGCCACTGCATACTGCATCCAGGACGGTGAGCTCTACCGAAGGCGCACGAATGATGTTTCTCTATGATGCATCTCTAGGGAGCAGGGATGCGAGCTATTGGCCGGCATACATGGCAGGGACTACGGGCATCACTCCTCATCGCGCACCCTCATTGTCAAGGCGTTCCCCAGCGAATTCTACTGGCCCACAACACTCAATGATGCCACTGAGTTGGTAAGATCTTGTGAGGCCTGTCAGTTCCACTCCAAGCAGATCCACCAGCCCGCTCAGGGCCTTCAGACCATCCTGCTCTCATGGCCATTCGCGGTGTGGGGGTTGGACATCCTGGGCCCGTTCCCGCGAGCACCAGGGGGCTACCGCTACCTCTACGTCGCCATCGACAAGTTCACCAAGTGGGCGGAAGTGGAGGCCATTCGCACCATCCCAGTCGGCTCGGCCGTCAAGTTTGTCAAGGGCCTCGTGAGCCGTTTTGGAGTTCCTAACCGCATCATCACTGACAATGGCTCACAGTTCATGAGCAACCTTTTCAAAACATATTGTGCTAACCTTGGAACGCAGATATGATATGCTTCGGTGGCGCACCCGCGAAGCAAGGGCCAGGCTGAGCGCACCAACGCGGAGGTCCTGAGGGGCCTCAAGGCGAGGGCCTTCAAGAAGAAGCTCGAGGCTGCGGTAGGGGCTGGCACGATGAGCTCCAGTCTGTGTTGTGGTCCATCCACACCACCGCTACCAAGCTCACGGGCGAGACTCCATTCTTTCTCGTCTACAGAGCCGAGGCAGTCCTCCCTCACGAGGTCAGGCATCGCTCCACGTGGGTCTTGGCGTTCAACGAGGCACACCAGGACGCCCTGCGGGGGATGGACTTCGTGCTGGGGGAGGAACGTCGCCACCAAGCCTCGCTCCGTGCAGCGAGGTACCGGCAGGCGCTGCGGTGGTATCACTGCCGCATCATCTGCTCCAGGACTCTCGAGGTGGGTGATCTTGTCCTGAGGTGGGTGCTCTCCAAGGAAGGGCTTCATAAGCTCTCACCCAGGTGGGAGGGCCCGTTTAGGATCACCCGTGTCTCCAGGCCTGGCGCCGCGTGCTTGGAGACAAGGGATGGGGTCCCCATCCAGAACGCCTGGAACATCCAGCACCTTCGGAAGTTCTACCCATGACCAAGGCCAAGTGCATGTGAAGATCTCCTCTCGTCACACTCTCACGTAATAATGAGTTGGGGCTGTACACGCCCCAGAGTCTCCTGAGTGCCGCCCCTGGGCCTCACGGGGGCTCCCACCCACATCCTAGTGGAGGCCCCATGCTATGCGCTGGTGGGAAGACAAGAAGACTAGTCTAGGTGCCGGACGCGGTTGTTCTTTTGCTTGCTTTCTGTAGCTGGTTTTTGACTTCTTGAATGAAATTTGGAACATTCGTTCACAAGGGTTGGGAAATTTGTTTCTTATGTCCCCCCACAGAGTTCGCCCTTTGAAACCTTGTCTTAGGAAGAGCGGCAGGTCGCTCGTCGCCCTTCCTCGCGCATCCCGCGCGCGGGGGCTGTGTGGTGCGGTGTATGCGCCCGGGCTCGCCCGTGACCTCACCCCGCAAAAACCTTGTTGCCCTAGTTTTGGCGCCTTAATCCTCGCGGGACGCTCTCAAACGAGCTCACGGGCATGCGCGCCCCCTCGAGTCCGTGCATCCGGGCATCGCGACATGGCGTACTAGCCACACCCAACCCACGCATGGGGGCTTGCGCGAGGTATGGCGCCTCATGAGGTTTTCTAACCCTGCAGCCACATGACGCCTCCGGAGGTTCAGCGATCCTCGAGTCTTCAACAAGGAAGCCCTTGGAAGACACCCCTAAAAGGGCATGCTCTCGCAGCATGGGAGTCTACCACGAGCACATCGAGCTAAGTCACCCCAACCACAACCAGTAGCAGCGCGGACATCACGACATAATATAAAAAAACGAGCATAGCATAGTGGCGCAAGCGCCATGGTTCATTACACGCCCCAACAGGGCTTGTACTATTTTTCGATGCAGGAGAAAGGAAGAAACAAAAGCAAGCCGCGCGACTACAGCGGCTCCTAAGGCCTGGCTCTAGCAACACCCGAGCTTAGTCGGAGTCTTCCTCCTGCTTCACCGGGGCGTGCCGGCGATGCAGCTCGTCGCCCTCCCCAGTCCGAGCCCGGCGGCGTGGCGGTTCGTCGTAATCATCATCGCTCGTGCACTGCCCAGAAGAGGAGGCTCCGCTGCTTGAGGCGGCATGGCCGTCACCAAGGGCAAGCTCACCGCCAGCGATGACGCCGTCGTTGTCATCCTCGTCGTCGTTGTCGCTCTCCGGGCAGCACCCCAGGCGTCCGCCTTCTTCGCCGAAGACCCTGACATAGAGGGTTGCGACGTCGTCATACCTGAAGTGGAGGGTGCACCTCCCATGCAGGCCGCGCGCGCGGGTAAATGGCTGCCCCCCCCCCCCCCCGCGGTTCAAGAACACGTTGCCAGCAGCGATGACTTCAACATCCACCCATGAGGCCTTGCTGCAGCAGTCGTCGGCCTGCAGCCAGAGGCCACCAGGCCCTCCGGCCGGAAGCGCGCCCGCAAGGAAAGCGGAAGCTGGAACCAGATGCCCGCTGGCCTCGCCGACCACATGATGTATTCCAGAGGTGCGTCAGCTGAGTGGGAGCGCGACCCTGGCGGCCGGGCGATCGCCGTGCGCCTCCCCCCATTGCTGAGGTCGCCCCGTCCGTGGCAGCTCCTACCACGGGAAGAAGCACCACCGCGGCTGCCAGAGGCAGCACATGCCGTTTAAGGGGTGTGCCCGTGTCCCGAGGGGCCGCTGCCGGAGTCGCCGCGTGCTTTCGGGGCCGCCCACGGCCTCTCTTGGGCGGCGGCGAGCCTGACCCCTCCTTGGGGGCCTTCCCTTTCTCTACCACAGAAAACATCCTCACCAGTGCCATGGATGTTTCGACAAGATGGTGGGACAAGAAGGGAGAAGAAGGAGCAAGCAGCGAGAAGACAGAGATGAGCAGGGGGCTCCGCCCCCTTCCATTTATAGCCAGATGAAGGCCAACCGCCGGCCTCCAACGATCCCCAGTAATGATGATTTCTTGCATGCAGTAGGGTGTTGTCAAGTCGAACGGTTGTCGAGGCGGCATGGGGAAGTGGATACGCCCACATCCCATCAAGCGCCACGCGTCGATTCGGCCTGCGGGCGATTGGGGCCCGCGGCGCTTCGTCCTTGACCTTTGGCTTCACCTCGAAGCCAAGTCCGAGCGCGCCTTGGGCCCGGGGGCTACTGTCGGCGTTCTGGGAACCAGGGTACCCAGACATGCCTGCCTGCGGCCCATGGCGTGGTTCCATCAATGGCCTAGTACGGCCCATCTTTAGCATAGACAAAGCAAGACCATCGCGAGGGGCCAAGCCTCGCGAGGCGGACGACGCCAAGACCTCCAGAGGGAGCGGCCTCCCTAGGCTGGCTCCTGAGGAGCGGAGATTCCTATGCAAGCTCCCATCTCATGAGGTCCAGATGACGTAAGCCATGACGACCACCGCCAGGCGGGCGCCAGTGGGCGGAGGGCAGCAGGTTTCCTCTTTGGTGCTAAGGAGGCAAGCGCAGGCGCAATGTCCCGAGGAATCAGCCAAAGGTTTCCATTCCCGTGCTACAAGACCAAGACCGCCAGGACAGCAGGACGGATGTCATCACCGAGCCTACCATGGCGTCATGACCAGAAGCTTTGCAGGAGAAGACCACCTTTCGTCAGGATAAGATGTACTACTTGTCTCCTTTCAAACTTGGCTGTTGTGGGATCCCTTCCCACCTTCGTTTTGGAGGAAGAGGACCGAGGCCACGATAAATATAGCTTAGCCACCACCATAGGAGGGGATCCGGATCCGATCCAACTGAAACCCTCACTAGCTCACGCTAGCACAAGAACTGACCTCCTAAGGTTGTTCTTCCCCTGTACTAGTTCATCCTCAGCCCCTCGCAAGGTTAATCCACACCAAAGCAGGAGTAGGGTCTTACACCGCAAGGTGGCCTGAACTGGGGTAAACTGTCGTGTCCCTTTCCTTTCCCGTTCATCGAGCTAGGCAGTGAGAGCGACAAGTTAGTAGGCTGGGGAGATCGAGTTCTTTGCACGCACCATAGAGTTCAAACTTTCCTTGGGTCTGCGGAGCCCTGAATTCGACAGTGCTGAACTCCAACTGGAATGCCTGCAACTCAATGTTCCATTCAGCGACCCTTCCCGCGGTGTTAGGGCTCTGGAGTACCCTTTCCAAGGGGTAGGCTAACACAACCTCGATGGGGTGGCCTTGAAAGTAGTGACGCAGTTTTCGGGAGGCAACGAGGAGTGCGAGCAAAAGCTTTTGCGGCATGGGGTAGCGCGCCCGTGCATCACGCAGCATCGTGTTGACGAAGTACACTGGATGCTCGATGAGGGAGGAGGAGTCGGTAAGGTCCTGTGCCTCCTGAGGCTGGGGAATCTCAGGAGCTTTACCACCCGGCAGGGCGGCCGTGGCCTCAGGGGCACCATTCTCGGGAGCCCCGCCAATTGGAGGGGTGGCCGAGGCCTCAGGAGCGCCGTCCTGAGGCCGCGGCGTCTTGGCCTGGTGCGGGGTGCTGCGCGGCGCACCCTTAACCGGGCGCTCCTCCTGGATTGCCATGAGCGCGGCACTGGCAGAGTGAGGCATGGCGGCTAAGTAAAGCACCAGGGGTTCGAGGGGGCGCGGTGCTACCATCATCGGCGGGCTGGTGAGGTACTTCTTGAGGTCTTGGAAGGCCGCTTCGACCTCCGGAGTCCACTCGAACGGGCCCTTCTTTTTCATCATCTTCAAGAAAGGGAGGGCGCGCTCACCTGGCTTGGAGATGAAGCGCCCAGCGAGATCACGCAGCCTGCCAGCTTCTGCATCCCTTGAGGGTTCGCGGCGGGATCATTCCTTCTATGGCCTTGATTTCTCCAGGTTGGCCTCGTCCCTCTGTGCGACACCAGGAAACCCAGCAGCTTCCCGGACGGGACGCCAAACACGCACTTTTCTGGGTTAAGCCGCAGGTTCACCTTGCGCAGGCTGGCAAATGTCTCCTCCAGATCTTCGACAAGGGTTCTCGCCTCCCAATATTTCACCACTATGTCATCGACGTATGCCTCGGCATTCCTCCCGAGCTCCTGACCTAGAGCGATGTGCATCAGCCACTTGAAGGTCGCTCCAGCATTGCACAGCCCGAACGGCATGCAGGTGTAGGAGTACACCCCGCACGGGGTCGGGAAAGCCGTCTTCTCATCATCCTGCACCGCCATCTTGATTTGGTGATAGCTCGAGAAGGCGTCCAGGAAGCAAAGTAAATCGCACTCGGCGGTGGAGCCGATGATCTGGTCGATGCGCGGTAGAGGGAAAGGATCTTGCGGACAAGCCTTGTCGAGGTTGGTAAAATCGACGAACATGCGCTCCTTCCCGCCCTTCTCGGGACGAAAACTGAGTTCGCCAGCCAATCTGGATGCCGCACTTCCCGAATGACGCCTGCTTCTTGCAGCTTGTGGGTCTCTTGGATGATGAACCACTGCTTCTCCGGGGCTTGCCGCCGCGCCTTCTACTTTACTGGGCGCGCGTTAGGGCACACCATCAGGTGGTGCTCGATTACCCCACGTGGAACCCCGACCAGGTCCGCCGCCTCCCACGCGAACACGTCCTTGTTCATGCAGAGGAAGCTAATCAGCGCCTCCTCCTGGTCTGCAGGGAGCCCGATGCTTATGGTGAAGGTGAGGCCCAATCCCCCGTCCTCGTCGACCGGCACCTGCTTTGTCTCGGCCCGATCTTGAGAAAACAGCTGCTTCTTCTTTGCTGGCGCAGCGCTCGGGCCCTCCGAAGCCCCCCCCCCCCCCCCCCCCGCGCGCTTGCTCGTGTGGGCGCCGCGCTCCTGAAGGCAAGATTCAGGGCCGTGAGCGTGTCCTTGGTATCTCCCACCAAGGTGAGGACACCGCTACTTCCCGGCATCTTCATGAGGTTGTAGCCAGGATGAGTCGCTGCCATGAACTTGGCCAAGGCCGGATATCCGAGATTGGTGTTGTACGGAGGCTGATTGATACGTCCATATTGCATCATGTTTTCTTACTGTTATTTATAATGTTTTTATCCATAATAATGCTTTTTGGAGTAATTCTAATGCCTTTTCTCTCATAATTTGCAAGGTATACACCAAGGGGGAGAATTCCGGCAACTGGAAATCTGGACCTGGAAAAGCTATGTCAGGCCACCTATTCTGCACAACTCCAAACAAGCTGAAACTTCACAGAGATTTTTTATGGAATATTTAAGAATTATTGGAGAAAATAACTACCAGAGGGGGCCCACTAGGTGGGCACAACCACCTGGGCGTGCCAGGGAGCCCAGGCGCGCCCTGGTGGGTTGTGCTCACCCAGGCCCACCTCCGGTGCCCATCTTCTGGTATATAAGTCATTTTGACCTAGAAAAAAAATAACAAGAGGACTTTCGGGACGGAGCGTCGCCGTCTCGTGGCGGAACTTGGGCAGGAGCACTTTTGCCCTCCGGTAGAGCGATTCCGCCGGGGGAACTTCCCTCCTGGAGGGGGAAAGCATCATCATCATCATCACCAACAACTCTCCTGGAGGCGCGCTCCGGTGGGTTGTGCTCACCCAGGCCTACCTCCTGGAGGGGAGGGCAATCTCCATCAACATCTTCAACAGCACAATCACATCTCAAACCCTAGTTCATCTCTTGTGTTCAATCTTGTTACCGAAACTATAGATTGGTGCTTGTGGGTGACTAATAGTGTTGATTACATCTTGTTGTTGATTACTATATGGTTTATTTGGTGGAAGATTATATGTTCAGATCCAATATGCTATTTAATACTCCTCTTATCATGAGCATGTTTATCATTTGTGAGTAATTACTTTTGTTCTTGAGGTCACGGGAGAAATCATGTTGCAAGTAATCATGTGAACTTGATATGTGTTCGATATTTTGATAGTATGTATGTTGTGATTCCCTTAGTGGTGTCATGTGAACGTCGACTACATGACACTTCACCATACTTGGGCCTAAGGGAATGCATTGTGGAGTAGCAATTAGATGATGGGTTGCAAGACTAGCAGAAGCTTAAACCCCCATTTATGCGCTATTCCGTAAGGGACCAATTGGATCCAAAAGTTTAATGCTATGGTTAGAATTTATTCTTAATACTTTTCTCGTAGTTGCGGATGCTTGCGGGAGGGTTAATAATAAGTAGGAGGTTTGTTCAACTAAGAACAGCACCTAAGCACAGGTCCACCCACATATCAAATTATCAAAGTAGCGAACACAAATCGAACCAACATGATGAAAGTGACTAGATGAAATTTCCGTGTACCCTCAAGAACACTTTGCTTATCATAAGAGACCGTTTTGGCCTGTCCTTGCCTCAAAAGGATTGGGCTACCTTGCTGCACTCTTTCTACTAC
Source organism: Aegilops tauschii subsp. strangulata (assembly GCF_002575655.3). Lineage (NCBI taxonomy): Eukaryota > Viridiplantae > Streptophyta > Magnoliopsida > Poales > Poaceae > Aegilops > Aegilops tauschii. Next base: position 327,387,679 of record NC_053041.3, on the reverse strand, counting down.
TATCGTTACTTGCTCGTTACAAATTATCTTGCTATCAAACTACTCCACTACTTACAATTTCAGCACTTGGAGACATTACCTTACTGAAAACTACTTGTCATTTCCTACTGCTCCTCGTTGGTTTCGACACTCTTACTTATCGAAAAGAGCTACAATTGATCCCCTATACTTGTGGGTCATCAAGGCTATTTTCTGGCACCGTTGCTGGGGAGTGAAGCGCCTTTGGTAAGTGGAATTTGGTAAGGAAACATTTATATAGTGTGCTGAAATTTATTGTCACTTATTACTATGGAAAACAATCCTATGAGGGGTTTGTTCGGGGTATCTTCACCTTGTCCGGAACCACAATTAGCTACCCCTCAACCTACTGCACCTACTAAAAATATTGAATATGAAATTCCTTCGGGTATGATAGAACAACTACTAGCTAATCCTTATGCAGGAGATGGAACCGAACATCCTGATATGCACTTGGTATATGTAGAACAAATTTGTGGATTGTTTAAGCTTGCAGGTTTACCAGGGATGAAGTTACGAAAAAGGTTTTCCCTTTATCTTTGTAGGGAAAAGCATTGGCATGGTATAGGCTATGCGATGATATTGGATCATGGAATTCGAATCGTTTGAAATTGGAGTTTCATAAAAAAATTATCCTATGCATCTAGTTCATCGTGATCGGAATTATATATATAATTTTTGGCCTCGTGAAGGAGAAAGTATCGCTCTAGCTTGGGGGATGCTTAAGTCAATGTTATATTCATGCCCCAATCATGAGCTCTCAAGACAAATTATTATCCAGAATTTTTATGCTCGGCTTTCTCGTAATGATCAAACCATGCTTGATAATTCTTGTGCTAGTTCTTTTATGAACAAGACTATTGAATTCCGGTGGGATCTTTTGGAAAGAATTAAACGTAACTCTGAAGATTGGGAACTCAACGAAGTTAAAGATTTAGGTATTAAACTTAAGTGTGATTGTGTTAAATCTTTTATGGATACCGATGCTTTTCAAAAGTTTAGCACTAAATATGGACTTGACTCTGAGATAGTAGCCTCCTTTTGTGAATCATTTCCTACTCATGTTGAACTCCCTAAAGAGAAGTGGTTTAAATATCACCCGCCTATTAAAGAATAAATTAAGGAACCGGTACCAGTTAAAGAAGAAACTATACTTTATAATGTTGATCCAGTTGTCCCTTCTGCTTATATTGAGAAACCACCTTTTCCTGCTAGGATAAAGGAACATGCTAAAGTTTCAACTGTGGTTAACAAAAGCTATATTAAAACACCTAAACCTAATGAACAAATTAAAGTAGAACCTAGTATTGCTATGGTTAAAGATCTCTTGGAAGAAGATATAGATGGGCATGTTATTTATTTCTGTGAAGAAGCTGCTAGAATTGCTAAACCTGGTAAAAGGGATAAACATAGACCCGTTGTGGGCATGCCTGTCATCTCAGTTAAAATAGGAGACACTGTTATCATGGTTTATGTGACATGGGTGCTAGTGTGAGTGCTATTCCTTACACCTTATATCAAGAAATTATGAAAGACATAGCACCTGCAGAGTTAGAAGAAATAGATGTTACTATTAAACTTGCTAATAGAGACACCATATCACCATTTGGGATCATTAGAGATGTTGAAGTCTTGTGTGGGAAAATAAAATACCCTACTAATTTTCTTGTTCTTGGTTCCCCACAAGATGACTTTTGTCCCATTATTTTTGGTAGACCTTTCTTGAATACAGTTAATGCTAAGATAGACTGTAAGAAACAAACTGTCGGTGTTAGCTTTGGTGATGAGTCTCATGAATTTAGTTTTTTCATGTTTAGTAGAAATCTTCATTAAAAAGAATTGCCTAGTAAGGATGAATTAATTTGTCTTGCTTCTATTGTTGTGCCACCTACTGATCCTTTAGAACAATATTTGCTAGACCATGAAAATGATTTACATATGCATAAGGAACGAAATAGATAAGATTTTCTTTGAACAACGTCCTCTACTTAAAAACAACTTGCCTATTGAAACTCTGGGAGGTCCTCCTCCATCTAAAGGTGATCCTGTGTTTGAATTAAAACAATTGCCAGACACTTTGAAATATGCTTATCTTGATGAAAAGAAAATATATCCTATTATTATTGGTGCTAACCTTTCAGAACATGAAGAAGAAAGATTGTTGAAAGTTCCGAGGAAGCATCGAGCTGCTATCGGATATACTCTTGATGATTTAAAGGGCATTAGTCCCACTGTATGTCAGCATAAAATTAATATGGAACCTGATGCTAAACCCGTTGTTGATCACCAACGTCGGTTAAATCCGAAGATGAAAGAGGTTGTGACGCCCGGATAATTAAGCTACGGTAATTCCACGCTAATGATGCCACGTCACCGGTATTACTGTTGCAAATCTATCGTTAGATCAAAACTGGTCCAAAATTCAAATTCAAAGTTTGGTAAATAATAAAAGTTTTCAAACATTAAGGTCAAAATGTTCAGTTTGTACTAAATATTACATAGATAAATATGGTGTAGTAAACACATTTTTATAACATGCCTAAATAATTTAAAATGATTTAAAACAGAAAAGTATATAAATAAAAAGAAAAAGAAAATACTAAAGAGAAAAACAAAACTAACAAAAAAAAGAGGAAGCACCCCCCCCACCGGGCTCCGGCCCAGCTGGCCGGCCCAACTGGGCCAAGGCCCACCCCCACTCCTTTATACCCACTCCCCCTAACCTAATCCAACCACCGACACCCCACTCCCCCCCGAAATATCTCCCTCCCCCCTCTATCTCGATTGGATCGGGAGGGGGAGCAAACCGCCGACGCCGCCGCCCGGATCGCCTATCGCCGTCCATCGCCGCCCGGACCCCCCTCGCCGGCCTGCTTCCGCTCCGTCGCGTCGTCCCCGTCGACCTCCTCGACCCCCGCTGGCCGAATCCCTACCCGCCCCTGTGAGCTCCCCCTCTCCTCTCTCCCCTATGCGCCCTGCCTCTCCCCCGCGCTCGGCTCCGCCGCCCGCCGGCGCCCGCGGACAGCCGCACCCGGCCAACCCCGCGGTGCCCTGCCCGCGCGCGCTCGTCCTGTTGCAGCCCGCCGCTGCCTGTGCCCCGCTCCGGCCCTTCTCCTCTGCCCGCCGTCAGCCACTACTCGCCGTGCGGCGTCGCCAGCCACCGCTCGCTGCTCGCGCCCCACCCCCCGCCGCCTTGCTCCGCCGCCCAGCTCTGCCATGGCCTCTGCCTTACACCTCCCCGTCCGGCCGCGCGCTGCGCCGCTCCCCTCGCCGCCTGCGCCGCGCTCCTCGCCGGCGTTTGCCACTGGCCTCGCCTCGCTTCCCCTCGCTCGGGTGATGCCCGAGACCCAGCGCCCGCTAGCGCCCGTAACTGCTAAGGCCCCTCTGGGCCAATGACACGGCGGCCCCACCCCACAGGACGGTTTAAAAAAATAAAAATAAATAATATATATATATATTAAAAATAATTAATTAATTAAAGAATTATTTAACTTAATTAATTTTGATTAATTAAACTAATCAAATAACTGAACTAATTAAACTGTTAGTTAATTAATTAATCAGTCAATGACAGTGGGGCCCACCCCTAATATTTTGATTAGGTTAATTAATTTGTTTAATTAATATTTGTCACTGACCAGTGGGACCCACTAATCAGGTTGCCAGTCAACCCCTGTTGACTGTTGACGTCAGCATGACATCATGCTGATGTCATAAATCCAATTTTGAATTAAATTAAATAATTAATTAAATTCCAGAAATTAATAAATTCTTATGAAAATCATATCTTTTAATCTGTAACTCGGATGGAAAAACTTTGTACATGAAAGTTGCTCAGAACGACGAGACGAATCCAAATACGTAGCCCGTTCATCCGCCACACATCCGTAGCATAGCAAACACGCAACTTTTCCTCTCCTGTTCATTTGTCCGAAAACGTCAAACACCGGGAATACTTTCCCGGATGTTTCCCCCTTCGCCAGTAGCACCTACTACTACATTAGGTCACCTCTAGCACCTCGTAATGCCATGTTACACTTCATGATGCTTGATTGCTCTGTTATTTATTGTGTTCCCCCTCCATTACTTCTTTCCGGTAGACCTCGAGACTGCCGGCGACCCCCAGTTCGACTACGGTGTTGACGACCCTTCCTTCTTGCCAGAGCAACCAGGCAAGCCCCCCCTTGATCACCAGATATCGCCTATTCTTCTCTATACTGCTTGCATTAGAAGAGTGTAGCATGTTACTGCTTTCGGTTAATCCTATTCTGCTGCATAGCCTGTCATTGTTGCTACAGTTGTTACCCTTACCTGCTATCCTACTGCTTAGTATAGGATGCTAGTGTTCCATCAGTGGCCCTATACTCTTGTCCGTCTGCCATGCTATACTACTTGGCCGTGATCACTTCGGGAGGTGATCACGGGTATATACTATATACTTTATACTGTTACATTACTGATGATACTGTTCGAAGGTGGGGGCTGAAGGCGCAGGTGGCTCCATCCCGGTAGAGGTGGGCCTGGGTTCCCGACGGCCCCCGACTGATACTTTGTGGCGGAGCGACAGGGCAGGTTGAGACCGCCTAGGTGAGACGCGGACCTGGCCCTGGTCGGTGTCCGTGGTTACATCAATCAACACGCTTAACGAGATCTTCGTATTTGATCTGAGTCTGGCCATTTGGTCTATACGCACTAACCAACTACGCGGGAACAGTTATGGGCACTCGACGTCGTGGTATCAGCCGAAGCCTTCGTGACGTCAGCGACTGAGTGGCGCGCGCCGGGTTGGACCGCGTAACGTGACTTCCTTTGAAATGGAGGTTGCTAGGTCTGCTCTCCGGCCGCGTACGCAACGTGCAGGTGAGCAATGGGCGATGGGCCCAGACCCCTACGCGCATAGGTTTTAGACCAGCGTGCTGACCTCTCTATTGTGCCTAGGTAGGGCTATGACGTGTTGATCATCCACGGCCGGGCATGACCCAGAAAAGTGTGTCCGGCCAAATGGGATCGAGCGTGTTGGGTTATGTGGTGCACCCCTGCAGGGAAGTTTATCTATTCGAATAGCCGTGTCATTCGGTAAAAGGACGTCTCGGAGTTGTACCTTGACATTATACAACTAGAACCGAATACTTAATAAAACACACCCTTCCAAGTGCCAGATGCAACCCGGTGATCGCTCTCTAACAGGGCGACGAGGAGGGGATCGCCGGGTAGGATTATGCTATGCGATGCTACTTGGTGAACTTACCATCTACTCTCTTCTACATGCTGCAAGATGGAGGTGGCCAGAAGTGTAGTCTTCGACAGGATTAGCTATCCCCCTCTTATTCTGGCATTCTGCAGTTCAGTCCACCGATATGGCCCTTTACACATATACCCATGCATATGTAGTGTAGCACCTTGCTTGCGAGTACTTTGGATGAGTATTCACGGTTGCTTTTCTCCCTCTTTTCCCCCTTTCCTTTCTACCTGGTTGTCGCAACCAGATGCTGGAGCCCAGGAGCCAGATGCCACCGTTGACGACGACTCCTACTACACCGGAGGAGCCTACTACTACGTGCAGCCCGCTGACGACGACCAGGAGTAGTTAGGAGGATCCCAGGCAGGAGCCTGCGCCTCTTTCGATCTGTATCCCAGTTTGTGCTGGCCTTCTTAAGGCAAACTTGTTTAACTTATGTCTGTACTCAGATATTGTTGCTTCCGTTGACTCGTCTATGATCGAGCACTTGTATTCGAGCCCTCGAGGCCCCTGGCTTGTATTATGATGCTTGTATGACTTATTATGTTTTAGAGTTGTGTTTTGATATCTTCCCGTGAGTCCCTGATCTTGATCGTACACGTTTGCGTGCATGATTAGTGTATGATTGAATCGGGGGCGTCACAAGTTGGTATCAGAGCCGACTGCCTGTAGGAATCCCCCTTTCTAAATCCTTGGCCGAAGTCGAGTCTAGACATTGCAAAACTTTTACTAACATGGCTGTGTGTCTTACGGGCCCACGTCGCCATTGGGTGGTATTAGGATCTTTTATTTCTCGTCTATACTCTGGGACTCTGATCTCTCTTCTATTCGGGTTAAATGATTTTTCTAAAATCCAACTTTAGGTTCTCGAGAATACTTCTCCTGGAGAGCCCCTTCAGTCCAGATGACCGCCTGCTGCACCAGAAAATTTTGAAGATACTCTCCGATGTTTCCCCGAGACCCTGGTGCCCTTCGTCGTTGCAAATCCATGCCACCGATAAATCCCTATGGAAAGCTACATACACTTGTCGTCCATAACTTCATTTCCAATTGTTCTTGTTATTACAAGATACCCTGAAATACTTCGGATGTTCCGAGAATCCTTTGGGTCTGCTGCCTTGCAGCTTCTTTTCCTCATGAATACATGTATGAATAATTCCTCACACTTACTGGGGATTCGTTCATCCCTAGTTGTTCAGGTGTTTTGCAAAATTCTTCAAAATGCCATTCGATCTTCCGAAATCCTCAGTAGCCTATTGCTCTTGATCTTCTTTACCTGCTTGTATAATGGTTACTTCCATATGTCTTGCAATATTCATTAAAATACTTTGTGATCGACATTCTGATCATGCTGGATCAACATGTGTGTGACTGCACACAATCATCAGTTATTCCCTGAAAATTATCCTTCCGGCTCGAACGTCATTTTGAACATGAGCTGGTTGTCGACCAATCAAATTGCCACCGTTTGTGCCTCTAAGTCTATTCAACTTACTTGTCTTTTGATCAGAGCATCTGCTTTTGATCCCCCAATTTGGAAATCATAATTCCTTGCATTTAAGGTCTCGAATTATCCAGATTTTTCTATAATCCGATGCCTTGGCATTATTTCTTCTTCTGGCTGAACATATATACTCAAATCAGTTTCTTTGCGGTCCGCCAGATCCTTTGGTGGATTATTATCCGACCGTTCCTGCATATTCTCAAAACCTTGAGTTCTTCCCCTGATACACAATGCCTTTGGTAAATTGTATCCTCTATTTTCTCAACCATGCTTTGTTTCCGAGGTGGTGGTATTTACTATTGAAGCTTGTGGTATATGTTTCCACGATACCCTGACGGGTTGAACCTATGCCTTCCTTAATATGTGTGAACTCGGAAGTTTTCACGAGTCATACTCATCTGGTATTTCACCAGGTAAAACTTTCAACACTAATGCCTTTATCAAGGCGAGAAGTGAATGGAAGGTTATACATTGAAGAAGTGGGAGTCGACCTTGAACCTTGCGTTCATGCCCATGGACACGATGTATAACTTATCATGGAAGCTGCTCGTAAAAATAATTACCCCCCTTGTTATAAGTTCATCTTGTATCCGTGGTTCGATCATTTATGATCGTGGTTTCCGACCATGTTCTCCTTTAAATACCATTTCTTGGACAAGTTAAATCACTTGTCTTCTGCAGGTAAATACGCCTGCCCAACCTCTATTATGATCTACCTTTGAGTATTACCCCTGGTATCTCGAGGATATCTTACCATTGCACTACATCTTATAAACTTTGATGAAGTACTACCTTACCTTGTCTTTGTCACTTCATGGGTTCTAGGTTGTTTGTCAACCGAGAACACCGAATAGTGAATCGAGTCCGCATTCCGATTCAATAACCCTAAGTAATTTTCGTTGCTTACGAGTTTAATAATCATTTAAGTCATTCCTAGCCTGATCGGCTATATCATTAGCGTGCTAAATTTTAACTGTGCTACCTGGTCCTTAACCCCGGAGTACAACTTTCGATGATGAGCTAAGCTTATGCCGATCTTCCTCTCATACCATTTCACCTTGAACAACAAGCTTGATTTCAAGTTTGTGTCCTACCCATGGTTCCAATAACCGTCTGCTTCATCATTCCTTTGACTTGATGCCGTCGCTGATTGATTACATCTTCATGAAATCTCTCGACAAATGTGTCGTGATCATCATCAACCTTATGAGCTCTTCCAGGATATTGATTGAGTCCATGATGAGAAATACCATCCTTGCCCTCGATGATATGTGTTATAATCGACCACTTTATTGCCTTCCCACCAACACAAGCTTGTTCGTGTTTGGTGTTATACCTTGAGTTCCTTGCTATCCAGCAATTGTTCTTCTTTACCTTGGAACACTAACATCTCGTTTGTCCTCAATGTTGTGAGAATTTCACCACCTCTTAAGAATTCTTGGTATGGTGATACTTCTCACCATCACCATTCTTTCTTGGGTCCTCGTGTTGATTCCAACCAGGGTACCAACAAGTGAGCGGTGCTGTTTGGATCCTACCCTTCTAGCAACCCTATTGCTTTGAAGTTAATGGTCGGTCATTCATTCTTAGACTATTGATTATTGAATCACCATTCCGACGTTGGTCGTGCAACCCAGCCCATATTTTGGGTGCACCTTTCAACCAATGTTTAATTGTGTATGTTTTCCTCGAGCATACATCATTATACCATTTGATATGACAAATGTTATCTCCTTGTTCACATAGTTGTGGAAATCCATCTTTTGTTAATCTCGATGAATTGTCGCTGATTCCATCAGCCACCTCCTCATCCTGTCGTTGGTTTACTGATGAACTCTTGTTTCGGAACTCGCTTCCATAGTTCATTTCCCGAGAATCTTACAATGTCATCTCGTCAAATTGTGCGCACCTTTTCTTCTTAGGCATCCTAAGTCTGAGGTATCGTGACACCAATCAGATCTGAATCTCGGTCAGATGTGATGGTTGGAACATATTTCCAAGAGTTATAATGTTGGTCTTTATATGACCCAGTAAGGTTATGTCATGCATAGCACACCTGGCCGGAGGACCTATTGTTATAGCTTCCTTTTCAGCAAGGTTATCCATTCTTCCATGAGGAAATTGAAAGACTTATTCTATAAGTTGTTCTTGATGAATCCTTTGTGTATCCAAAGTCCGACCTTTGCTTGAAGACCATGTCGATGCTATCTCGAAGCATGTCTGTGGTACTCCAATTTTCAACAAGAATATTTGAAGCCCAATGCTAAATGTTTCCTGCTCAATTATCCAAACACCGCTGTAGGAGTAATGTCATGAAATTTCTCTCCCCTACCTAAAAAGTTTTCTACAGTATATCCTATCATGGATATCATGCTCTGCTTGTCCTTGGGAAGGGTATACCCCTGGTATATGTGTCAAACACATTTTCCTTTCCATTGTTATATTTGATCTGAGGATCACATTTTCTTTCCATTTATTTGTTTAACCTTCCTTGTGATCCATATGATCTAAGCAGTAATATTCTTCTGCTTATGTGAACACCTTCATGTACAACCGTGTCAGTAAGACCCTGTTGCATTTGTCGATAGCATCCCGGTAGCCACCGATGGACGAGAACTTTGCCTATTGGTCCGCCTCGTTTAAACGAGTAGGAAAATGGTTCTCTTCATCCCTCGCCCTTGGTACCAATGTTGCTGCCAACAAAACTGACAGGCTATTCTCCGACATACCTTGCTATCTTGACCGTGCAAATGTTAGCGCCTTCCTGCTTTTAACCCACATGGTGGGCCCATAACCCATCGTTCCACAGGATCGAAACCTGACTCTCCTACACCCTCCTGTTTCCAAAGTTATTCCTCACGCATGGCCTCATAAGTAATTCACGAGCCACCTTCTGAGATATCATCAATTCTGGTATCAGACACAAAACTTATTCCCATTGCTTTGGACCCCTTCTACACTTTGTTTCAGGCATCGAACGATTGCCTACCAGCTTGAAACTCATCATGGTACCTTCTGACTTTGCTCTCGATATTTTCTTAAGTTTCAGTTCGAGAGTTACTTTCCGCCACCTTCCCCGATGTTAGTTACCAGATAATCAACCTTGCAGAGGTCCGTTCTCTCGGAATACCCCCCTTATTCTTTCGTAAGTACGATGGAGTTTCCGAAGAAAGGATGCCGACTTCACCATGATGACCTGAAGCAGAGAAATAAAGACATCAACGAGGAGGATCAACTACTTCAGGAAGAGCAACCAAGACCGAGAACACTCGTTAGAATTTCGTAACCAAATCCCTTGCCCGTCACTTCCCCTCTTAAATCCCGGGACGAGATTTCTTGTAGTGGAGGAGAATTGTGACGCCCGGATAATTAAGCTACGGTAATTCCACGCTAATGATGCCACGTCACCAGTATTACTGTTGCTAATCTATTGTTAGATCAAAACCGGTCCAAAATTCAAATTCAAAGTTTGATAAATAATAAAAGTTTTCAAACATTAAGGTCAAAATGTTCAGTTTGTACTAAATATTAAATAGATAAATATGGTGTAGTAAACACATTTTTATAAAATTCCTAAATAATTTAAAATGATTTAAAACGGAAAAGTATATAAATAAAAAGAAAAGAAAATACTAAAGAGAAAAACAAAACTAACAAAAAAAAGAGGAAGCACCCCCCACTTGGCTCCGGCCTAGCTGGCCGGCCCAACTGGGCCAAGGCCCACCGCCGCTCCCTTATACCCACTCCCCCTAACCTAATCAAACCACCGACACCCCACTCCTCCCCCTGAAATATCTCCCTCCCCCCTCTCTCTCGATTGGATCGGGAGGGGGAGCAAACCGCCGACGACGCCGCCCGGATCGCCCATCGCCGTCCATCGCCGCCCGGACCCCCCTCGTCGGCCTGCTTCCGCTCCGCCGCGTCGTCCCCGTCGACCTCCTCGACCCCCGCTGCCCGAATCCCTACCGCCCTTGTGAGCTGCCCCTCTCCTCTCTCCCCTGTGCGCCCTGCCTCTCCCCCGCGCTCGGCTCCGCCGCCCTCCGGCGCCTGCGGACAGCCGCACCTGGCCAACCCCACGGTGCCCCGCCCACGCGCGCTCGTCCTGTTGCAGCCCGCCACTGCCTGTGCCCCGCTCCGGCCCTTCTCCTCTGCCCGCCGTCAGCCGCTGCTCGCCGTGCGGCGTCGCCAGCCACCGCTCGCTGCTAGCCCCCCCGCCTTGCTCCCAGCCCGCGCGCCGCCCAGCTCTGACATGGCCTCTGCCTTACACCTCCCCGTCCGGCCGCGCGCTGCGCCGCTCCCCTCGCCGCCTGCGGCGCGCTCCTCGCCGGCGTTTGCCACTGGCCTCGCCTCGCTTCCCCTCGCTCGGGCGACGCCCGAGACCCGGCGCCCGCTAGCGCCCGTAACTGCTAAGGCCCCTCTGGGCCAATGACACGGGGGCCCCACCCCATAGAATGGTTTAAAAAAATTAAAAGTAAATAAATAATAATAAATATATATATATATATATTAAAAATAATTAATTAATTAAAGAATTATTTAACTTAATTAATTTTGATTAATTAAACTAATCAAATAACTAAACTAATTAAACTGTTAGTTAATTAATTAATCAGTCAATGACAGTGGGGCCCACCCCTAATTAATCCTGATTAGGTTAATTAATATGTGTCACTGACCAGTGGGACCCACTAGTCAGGTTGACCAATCAACCCCTGTTGACTGTTGACGTCAGCATGACATCATGCTGATGTCATAAATCCAATTTCGAATTAAATTGAATAATTAATTAAATTCCAGAAATTAATAAATTCTTTTGAAAATGATATCTTTTAATCCGTAACTCGGATGGAAAAACTTTGTACATGAAAGTTGCTCAGAACGATGAGACGAATCCGAATACGTAGCCCGTTCACCCGCCCCACATCCCTAGCATAGAAAACACGCAACTTTTCCCCTCTGGTTCATCTGTCCGAAAACGTCAAACACCGGGAATACTTTCCCGGATGTTTCCCCCCTTCGCCAGTAGCACCTACTACTACGTTAGGTCACCTCTAGCACCTCGTAATGCCATGTTACACTTTATGATGCTTGATTGATTTGTTATTTATTGTGTTTCCCCTCCGTTACTTCTTTCCGGTAGACCCCGAGACTGCCGGCGACCCCCAGTTCGACTACGGTGTTGACGACCCTTCCTTCTTGCCAGAGCAACCAGGCAAGCCCCCCTGATCACCAGATATCGCCTATTCTTCTCTATACTGCTTGCATTAGAAGAGTGTAGCATGTTACTGCTTTCGGTTAATCCTATTCTGCTGCATAGCCTGTCATTGTTGCTACAGTTGTTACCCTTACCTGCTATCCTACTGCTTAGTATAGGACGCTAGTGTTCCATCAGTGGCCCTACACTCTTGTCCGTCTGCCATGCTATACTACTAGGCCGTGATCACTTCGGGAGGTGATCACGGGTATATATTGTATACTTTATACTGTTACATTACTTATGATACTGTTCGGAGGTGGGGGCTGATGGGGCAGGTGGCTCCATCCCGGTAGAGGTGGGCCTGGGTTCCCGACGGCCCCCGAGTGATACTTTGTGGCGGAGCGACAGGGCAGGTTGAGACCGCCTAGGTGAGAGGCGGGCCTGGCCCTGGTCGGTATTCGTGGTTACATCAATTAACACGTTTAACGAGATCTTGGTATTTGATCTGAATTTGGACATTTGGTCTATACGCACTAACCAACTACGCGGGAACAGTTATGGGCACTCAACGTCGTGGTATCAGCCGAAGCCTTCGTGACGTCAGCGACTGAGCGGCGCGCGCCGGGTTGGACCGCGTAACGTGACTTCCTTTGAAATGGAGGCTGCTAGGTCTGCTCTCCGGCCGCGTACGCAACGTGTAGGTGAGCAATGGGCGATGGGCCCAGACCCCTGCGTGCATAGGATTTAGACTGGCGTGCTGACCTCTCTGTTGTGCCTAGGTAGGGCTGCGACGTGTTGATCTTCCGTGGCCGGGCATGACCCAGAAAAGTGTGTCCGGCCAAATGGGATTGAGCGTGTTGGGTTATGTGGTGCACCCCTGCAGGGAAGTTTATCTATTCGAATAGTCGTGTCCCTCGGTAAAAGGACGACCCGGAGTTGTACCTTGACCTTATGACAACTAGAACTGGATACTTAATAAAACACACCCTTCCAAGTGCCAGATACAACCCGGTGATCGCTCTCTAACAGGGCGACGAGGAGGGGATCGCCGGGTAGGATTATGCGATGCTACTTGGTGAACTTACCATCTACTCTCTTCTACATGCTACAAGATGGAGGTGGCCAGAAGTGTAGTCTTCGACAGGATTAGCTATCCCCCTCTTATTCTGGCATTCTGCAGTTCAGTCCATCGATATGGCCCTTTACACATATACGCATATGTAGTGTAGCTCCTTGCTTGTGAGTACTTTGGATGAGTATTCACGGTTGCTTTTCTCCCTCTTTTCCCCCTTTCCTTTCTACCTGGTTGTTGCAACCAGATGCTGGAGCCCAGGAGCCAGACGCCACCGTCGACGACGACTCCTACTACACCGGAGGAGCCTACTACTACGTGCAGCCTGCTGACGATGACCAGGAGTAGTTAGGAGGATCCCAGGCAGGAGGCCTACGCCTCTTTCGATCTGTATCCCAGTTTGTGCTAGCCTTCTTGAGGCAAACTTGTTTAACTTATGTCTGTACTCAGATATTGTTGCTTCCGTTGACTCGTCTATGATCGAGCACTTGTATTCGAGCCCTCGAGGCCCCTGGCTTGTATTATGATGCTTGCATGACTTATTTATGTTTTAGAGTTGTGTTGTGATATCTTCCCGTGAGTCCCTGATCTTGATTGTACACGTTTGCGTGCATGATTAGTGTACGATTGAATCGGGGGCGTCACAGAGGTGGTAAGAACGGAAATATTAAAACTTCTGGAAGCAGGTATAATCTATCCTATAGCTGATAGTAGATGGGTAAGTCCTGATCATTGTGTCCCTAAGAAAGGAGGTATAACTGTTGTTCCTAATGATAAGAATGAACTAATTCCACAAAGAATTGTTACAGGCTATAGGATGGTAATTGATTTTAGCAAATTAAATAAAGCAACTAGAAAAGATCATTACCCTTTGCCTTTTATTGATCAAATGCTTGAAAGATTATCTAAGCACACACGCTTTTGCTTCCTTGATGGATATTCTGGTTTTTCACAAATACCCGTTTCTCAACCTGATCAAGAAAAGACCACTTTTACTTGTCCTTTTGGAACCTATGCTTATAGACGTATGCCTTTTGGTTTATGTAATGCACCTGCTACCTTTCAAAGATGTATGACTGATATATTATCTGACTTTTGTGAAAAGATTGTTGAGGTTTTCATGGATGACTTTTTTGTTTATGGGAAGTCTTTTGATGATTGTTTAAGCAATCTTGAGCGAGTTTTGCAGAGATGTGAACAAACAAATCTTGTCTTGAATTGGGAGAAGTGCCACTTTATGGTAAATGAAGGCATTGTCTTGGGTCATAAAATTTCTGAAAGAGGCATTGAAGTGGACAAAGCTAAGGTTGACGCAATTGAGAAAATGCCATGTCCTAAAGATATCAAAGGTATTCTTAGTTTCCTAGGTCTTGCTGGTTTCTATAGGAGATTTATCAAGGACTTCTCTAAAATTTCTAGGCCTCTCACTAATCTTTTGCATAAGGATATTCCTTTTGTTTTTTATGATGATTATTTAGAAGCCTTTGAAACACTCAAGAAAGCCTTAATTTCTGCACCTATTGTTCAACCACCTGATTGGAACTTGCCTTTTGAAATTATGTGTGATGCTAGTGACTATGCTGTTGGCGCTGTTCTAGGACAAAGAATTGATAAAAAATGAGTGTTATTCATTATGCTAGTAAAACTCTAGAAAGTGCTCAAATAAATTATGCCACTACTGAAAAAGAATTCTTAGCAGTGGTGTTTGCTTGTGATAAATTTAGACCTTATATTGTTGATTCCAAAGTAACTGTTCACACAGACCATGCTGCTATTAAATATCTTATGGAAAAGAAGATGCTAAACCTAGACTTATTCGTTGGGTTCTTTTGCTACAAGAATTTGATTTACATATCATTGATAGAAAAGGAGCTGAGAACCCCGTAGCTGATAACTTGTCTTGGCTTGAAAATGTGCTTGATGACCCACTTCCTATTGATGATAGTTTTCCTGATGGGCAGTTAGCTGCAATAAATGTTTCTCATAGTACTCCTTGGTATGCTGACTACGCTAATTACATTATTGCTTAATATTTACCACCTAGCTTTACTTACCAACAAAAGAAAAAATATTCTATGATTTAAGACATTACTTTTGGGATGACCCACATCTTTATAAGGAAGGAGTAGATGGTATTATTAGACGTTGTGTACCTAAGCATGAACAGGGACAAATCCTATGGAAATGTCACTCCGAAGCTTATGGAGGGCATCATGCTGGAGATAGAACTGCTCATAAGGTATTGCAGTCTAGATTTTATTGGCCTACTCTCTTCAAGGATGCCCATAAGTTTGTCTCATATTGTGATGAATGCCAAAGAATAGGTAATATCGGTAAGCGTCAAGAAATGCCTATGAATTATTCACTTGTTGTTGAACCATTTGATGTTTGGGGATTTGATTACATGGGACCTTTTCCTTCTTCTAATGAGTATACACATACTTTGGTTGCTGTTGATTATGTTACTAAGTGGGTAGAAGCTATTCCAACCAGTAGTGCTGATCACAACACCTCTATTAAAATGCTTAAGGAAGTTATTTTCCCAAGGTTTGGAGCCCCTAGATATTTAATGTCTGATGGTGGTTCACACTTTATTCATGGTGCTTTTCGTAAAATGCTTGCCAAGTATGATGTTAACCGTAGAATTGCATCACCCTATCATCCTCAGTCTAGTGGTCAAGTTGAACTTAGCAATAGACAAATAAAATTAATTTTTCGAAAGACTGTCAATAGGTCCAGGAAAAATTGGTCTAAGAAATTAGATGATGCACTTTGGGCTTATAGAACAACATATAAAAATCCTATGGGTATGTCTCCTTATAAAATGGTTTATGGAAAAGCTTGTTATTTGCCTCTTGAGTTAGAAATAAAGCATATTGGGCAGTTAAAGAACTCAATTATGATTTCAAACTTTCTGGTGAAAAGAGGTTATTTGATATTAGCTCATTAGATGAATGGAGAACCCAAGCTTATGAAAATGCAAAATTATTCAAAGAAAAAGTTAAAAGATGGCATGACAAAAGAATTCAAAAGCGTGAGTTTAAAGTCGGAGAATATGTTCTTTTGTACAACTCTCATTTCAGATTCTTTGCAGGAAAACTCCTCTCAAAATGGGAAGGCCCCTATGTTATCGAGGAGGTTTACCGGTCTGGAGCCATCAAAATAAATAATTCCGAAGGTACTAACCCGAAGGTTGTCAATGGACCACGAATAAAGCATTATATCTCAGGTATGCCCATTAATGTTGAAAGTAATATCATCCAAACTTTGACACCGGAAGAACACCTAAAAGAGTCCTTCCGGAAACTCTGGAATCGTGAAAATTAGGAGGTACGTGATACGGTAAGTAAACGGACTCTGAAAAATCCGCAAAAATATTTTTTATCAGTTTTGGAATATTTAAGAATTTTGGAAATAAAGAAACTTCCAGGAAGCGTCCCCTGGTGGCACAAGACACCAGGGCGCGCCTGGCTTGCCTGGCGCCTGGCGCGCCCAGGTGGGTTGTGCCCACCTGGGACACCTTCCATACTCCATTTTTCTCCCATATGCTTGTCCTCCAAGATAAAAAATCTATATATACTTCCCGAACCTGTTAATCACCGTATCGCGGAGAAAATCCTTTGTTCTCTTTTCTTGCTGTTTTCTACGTAGTTCTGGAAATATGTCGTCCCAAGACTCCGACGGAGAGAGCTATGTCTCACATCTCATTGCTAAGGATGGCAATTTTACCCATGGGTATGGGTACCCGCGGATACCGTACCTGCATGGGCAGGGTATGGGCACAATTTTATACCCATGGGTAGTACCCATACCCTACCCGTTAAGTCATGGGTCGGGCATGGGTATAGCCTTGTACCCATGGATATACCCATACCCTACCCGTTTGTACTGACACGTGTACCTTACCCATGAAGTGTGTCGTGAACCTATGTTAAGTTGTCACCAATCGTAAATTTCAATTGAGATAATTGTTTTGTACTCATCTATTTGTTACCGAGTTGAGATAAATATTTTTTTGGTCAAATGTGATATCGATGAATGTGAAATTGTGAATAACTAGTGTACTATTTGATCTACCCGTTGGGTACCCAATGGGTATGGGTACTCGCCGGGTATGGGTACGGGTATAGTTTCATACCCATGGGTACGGGTATGGATAGAATTTTGTACCCATTTACTACACGGGTATGGGTATGGTATTGCTCTACCCGAACCATACCCTACCCATTGCCATCCTTACTCATTGCTGATCCAAAGACCTATGGGGACCTATCCCCTTATGGTAGAACTACGGATGATGAGGAGGATGCTTACTTGATGAGGGTTGATGATTCAAGCTCGGAGGAGGAGGATATTCCTCTACCTCAACCTGGGGATATGCACGTGGAGTTCAAGAAGTCTAGTCTCCCTAAGAGAGCTAACCGGTCTAATAACCGATCTATTCTTCTTCGTTTTAGACAGAAAAGCAAAAGGGATCTATGTGACAAGATCTTGAAGTTGGAGTTGGAATTCGATGATTTAAAGGAGGAAATTGCTCTCCTCAACTACAATATTAAAAAGTTGAAGGCACAATTGTTACCACCAGCATGTTCTTCACCACCAAAAGAGAACAAAGTATCGGGTATGGGCACTCCCCTTGGCTTCCGCCAAGCTTGGGGGAGGTGCCCCGGTATCGTATCATCCCACTATCTTTTTGCTTTTACTTATTTCAGTTCGATCTTTTTGCTTTAGATGAATAAAAGTTTAGTTTGATCCTTTCCTATTTGAGAGTTTGCTTAGTGATCTATCATTGTAATCGTGTGCAAGTTATATAATAAAGTTAGTTTGAGTTTTTGCTTTCTTTACTTTCATGTTGCAAATAAAAGAAAAGAAATAAGAAAGAAAGAAAAAGAGAAAAGAAATAAATAAAATAAAGGAATTAAATCAATAAGATCATATACTAATCCTATGGTAGGTGATGGCACCACATAAGGAAAAGTATGAGTAGGAAATTTTATTAGAGATTGACAAACATAGCATTAGTCAATGATGCAACTCATGAAAGAATTAATAAGGGAAGAGAAGATTCACACACATATATATATACACTATTCTAGAAATCTTTTGTGATTGTGAGCCCTCATCAAAATATTATATGCCACAATTGTTGCGTTGGACAAGGAAGACAACTTAATGGTTTATGTTTGTTTATATTCACATAGAAGTCATATTGTCATAGATACTTCAACATGTGGTGGTTGCCCTTATCTTTGCTAGCCAAAAATTCCGCACTAAGTAGAGATACTACTTGTGCATCAAAAACCCTTAAACCCAAATCTTATTTTCAAGTGTCCACCATACCTACCTAGGGATTGAGCAAGATCCCTCAAGTAAGTTGTCATTGGTGCAAAAAGGGAATAAAAATTGCTTCTAAAAATGTGAGATCATTTAGTGTAAGAGAAAATTGAGCGTTGTACGAACTTGGATGACAAAGAATAAAAGTGACAGACTGCATAATAAAGGTTGTCATCTTAAGGGGCAATACAACGTGACGTTCTTTTGCACTAAGGGATTGAGCATACAAACAAATAAGCGCATGGCAACCTCTGCTTCCCTCTGCGAAGGGCCTATCTTTTACTTTTTATGTATTTACTTTTATGCAAAGAGTCAAAGTTTTTCTTCTATTCCCTTTAGTTTTCTCCTTTGGCAAGCATCATGTGGTGAGGAAAGATCTAGGCACATATGTCCAGTTGAATATGGATCGCATAAGTTATTATTGTTGACATCACCCTTGAGGTGAATATGTTGGGAGGCGAAACAATAAGCCCCTATCTTTCTATGTGTCTGGTTGAAACGTTTTGCTCATGTGTACGCGGTGAGCGTTAGCAATCATAGAAGACTATATGATGGTTGAGTATGTGGACTTGCCTAAAAGGCTCCGACACGTGACCCTTCCTGAAAAAATGATGAATTGTAGTTGAAAAGTTGACTGAGAACATAGTTTGTTGGTTTCTAATAGAGTTTTCGCTTTATACTTCGATTGTGTGATGAACTGTTACTTATTCATGAGAAGTATATGACAAAAGTTCTATTATGAAAGTCCTATGTTTAAATTTGTTGATGTTATAATAATCAACATGATGCTTCTATGTCCGTATTTTGTTTTTATCGACACCTCTCTCTCAAAGCATGTGGACATGTATTTCGATTTCGATTTTCGCTTGAGGACAAGCAAGGTCTAAGCTTGGGGGAGTTGATACGTCCATTTTGCATCATGTTTTCTTACTGTTATTTATAATGTTTTTATCCATAGTTGTTGAGGATATAGACCTTAGAGTCACCCGCCAGGAGGGGCCGGATTACTCATATGGTCATTGCCAGAAGCCCGGCGCCAAGCCTGAAGACGGTGGGCCAAAGATGGGCTTAAGACCCGGATGTGGCTTAAGGCCCGTAGTTGCAATCATTGTTATGCTAGAACTTGTAGTGTAAGGCAAGAATAGTTGAGAGTCTGGGCCGGACACTCTTATGAGCCGGCCGGGATTCTCAGAGCTGCAGGGCGTCCGCTTCCCTATATAAAGGGACGACCCGGCAGCGGTTTAAGGACGAGAACAATCTCATTGAAAGCCGGGCATAGCAGTTTAGCTCCCTGGCGATCGTAACCCTAATCAATACCACCTCAAACTGGACGTAGGCTTTTACCTTCATTGTAAGGGGCCGAACCAGTATAAACCTTCGTGTTCCTTGTCCCGCATTAACCCCTTCAAGCTTCCTAGCTGCGATGGCTGCACGACTAAGTCCTAGCACGAGGACATCTGCCATGACAATTCCACGACAGTTGGCGCCCACCGTGGGGCCAGCGCACGGTGGATTTGAGTTCTTGAAGGGCAGCTTCAAAGGGCTCAAGGGGTACGCTGTGGGCCGGATGACCAAGAGTCGTCGCGGCAAGCTCTACATCGACGATGCAAACTGGGGCCCCGACGCCGACTCAATTGAGTACGGGTACCGGGTCCCCTTCGGCGGAATTCATGTTTTCATTGGCAAGATTGGTGAGCCGGGCCCTGAGCCGGATCTCTACGCCGATCTCGTCGAGACGGCTCAGCGCGCACGACCCGCCCAGGCCCGGCCTGCCTTAAAGCATGCTTTTGTGGGATGTATCCATGGAGGGCCTTCTGATCGATCTGGATCTGGTGATGAGGCGGCCGCCGGCTCTGACGGCGAGTCGTCCACCGACGAATCACACTCGTTGTATCAACTTCAAGATGGCAGGCTCATGGGTTGTTCCGATGGTGACAGTATTCCGGACCCGTTTGAGCCGCCAAACCAGGTTGGAGTCTTTATGGCCGGTGCGCAGCCTGTTCAGAACCCCGCTGCTGGAGCGGGAAACCTGGTGCCTTCTCCGACTCAGGTACTAATGGATCTTACGGACAAGATGACGGCGCTGTTAACCGCTACGGTTGACCCGGCAGATCAAGCTCAGCATGATGCGGAGGTGGCGCAGTTAAAATTCGATCTAGTGAAAGCCAAGGAGGATCTGGCAGCAGAGGGGATCAGGATGGCTGCGGAAAGGGCGGCTCTCGACGCCCAAACCCAGCTGATTCAAGTGCAGTCCTTCCGGCTAACGATGGATCAAAACGCGTCCAATGAGGTCCTGAGAAGGAGGCATCAAAAGGCCCAATCTCGACTCCCTCCGGTTTACGATCCGCGAAACCTTTTCAACACGCCAGGTGCAGGGTCTAGTAACCCGCCAGGGGTCATAGTGCCCGGGTCTGGGACCCCTATTCAGCCACAAGTGATGCCTCCCCAGGTGCCCCCTGCCCCGCCTCAGTACGTACCAATACCCCCGGGTCATTATAATAACCCGCTGGAGAACATGGTTGCCGCGGCAACACGGCTGGCGGCTCTCCCAGTTGACGGCGACTCTCCGACGGCTATTGAAACCCGTCGGGTCAGGGAACTCCTTCAGACAGCGCTGGCGCAGCAAGAGGCGTATTCCTACAGCCGAGACAGGATCCACTCGACCCCTCGTCCAGGCCGGAGCCCGAGTTACAGCAGACACATGGTCTCAGCGACCGGTTCAAGTAACGTCCGACGCCATGACCCGCCCCCTGGCCATGGCCCGGTTCATAACGGAGCCTTTCACGCAGCAGACCAGGACAGAGCGCGGCAAGAGGCGGAGCAGGTGCCTCAATTGATGGCTTACCAGACCCCCCCCCCCCGGCTTATCCGACGACTTCCGTCGACGTGGGTATCCCTACCAGGACTGGGGGTGTCCCTTGTTTAGTGCCAGCTATCCGCAATGAGCGTCTACCCAAGGACTTCAAAGGCCCTAGGAAGGTGCCCAATTACACAGCAGACTTACAACCTGCAGCCTGGATCGAGAGTTATGAGATGGCTATGGAGCTGCTGGAGGTCAGTGAGGCGGCCATGGCTAAGTATTTCACCATGATGTTAGATGGGACTGCCCGCACTTGGTTAAAAGGGCTACCACCGAATTCCATTGGGTCTTGGGCTGAGCTGAAGGCCCGGTTCATCCAAAACTTCAAAGATACCTTTAGGCAGTCTATGTCAATCGTGGATTTGACCAACTGCAAGCAGCAGGAGGGTGAGTCTACGACACATTGGGTTCGCCGGGTTAAGGAGATAATACATTCCTCGGATAAAATGGATGCCAGCTCTGCAGTCTTAATGTTGGAGCAGAATTGTCGTTTTGTGCCCCTGAAGATGAAACTCGGGCGGCTTAAGCGCGACTGCAATGATATGGGTACACTAATGGCGGCTCTTGTCAAGTACGCCGATTCTGATGGTACCAAGGACCCCGCTTCAGATGATGAAAGGACAGGGAAGGGAAAGAAGAACAGCAATGGCAAGGGTCCTCAGCATAACCCGGGAAACCAAGGAGGAGGCAAGCGCAAGGCCGACGGCAGCCTAGAGTTTGTGGCCAACGCCAGCTCACAAGGGAATAACCAGCGACGTAAGGGGAGGCCCCCCCCCCCCGAGGCGGCGGGTCAGGCCCGACACTGGAGCAGCTGTTGAATGAGCCTTGTCCAAGGCATGGCTCTAGAGAGAAGCCAGCGACTCATCTATGGAAGGACTGTGCAATCATGAAGGCCTTTAATAATTATAATGGCCCGGGCGGCGGCTCAGGCGCCGGCGGCTTTCATGGCCCGGGCGGCGGCTCAGGCGCCGGCGGCTTTCATGGCCCGGGCGGCGGCTCAAATTCCAATCCTCCGAACGGTCAATGGGGCTTTAATCAGCAGTCTGGCCAGGGTCACCAACAGCAGCAGGGGGGTTATCAGACCAATCCCAAGCAGCTTAGCGGTGGACAGTACCATGTATTCACCACCAGCCTGTGTAAGTGAGACCAGAAGCTTCATAAGAGGGCCGTGAATGCTGTCGAGCCGGCGGTTCTACGCTACTTGCGGTGGTCTGAGCAGCCTATAGTATGGAGTAGAGAGGATCACCCACTCCGGGTAGACAATCCGGGTCACTTGGCCTTAGTGGTGGCTCCTCAGGTGGGAGGATATAAGTTCACTAAGGTGCTCATGGATGGAGGCAGCAGCATCAACATCCTCTATTATGAGACTTTTCGCCGTATGGGATTGGTCGATAAGAACCTCAGCCAGTCAAACACTATCTTCCATGGTGTGGTACCTGGTAAGTCGGCTTATCCAGTCGGCAAGATCGAGTTGGAAGTGGCCTTCGGAGATGAAAACAACTACAGGGTGGAAAATTGACCTTTGAGGTGGTCAAGATAAGAAGTCCGTACCATGCCATATTTGGGCGGCCGGCTTACGCCAAATTCATGGCACGGCCGTGTTATGTTCACTTAAAGCTCAAGATGCCGGGTCATAATGGGACCATTACGGTTCACGGCAGCCGGAAGGTGGCCTTGGAATGTGAGGAAGGCGATGCAGCTTATGCAGAATCTGTTTGTGCAACAGAGGAGTTGAAGTTTTACAAAGACAACGTTGACCCAACAGATATGACCTCTCTGAAAAAGCCGACTACGGAGCATGAGCCGGCAATGAAATTTAAGTCGGCTGATGAGACTAAACTTGTTGATTTCGTTCCAGGAGATTCATCTCAGCAATTCAGCATCAGTGCCAATCTGGATCCAAAATAGGAAAGCACGCTCATCGAGTTCATCCGTGAGAATAGGGACATCTTCGCATGGAAACCTTCTGACATGCCAGGTGTACCTAGAGAACTCGCTGAGCACACTCTCAATGTTGATCTGAAATTTAAGCCGGTTAGACAGTTCCTTCGGCGGTTTAATGAAGAGAGGCGGAAAGCCATTGGCGAAGAGGTGGCCCGGCTCTTGGCGGCCGGGTTTATTGTTGAAGTCTTCCACCCAGAATGGTTAGCTAACCCGGTGCTCGTACTCAAGAAGAACGGCACTTGGCTGATTCGTGTGGACTACACGGACTTAAATAAAGCATGTCCGGCTGATCCTTTTGCCCTTCCCCGTATTGATCAGATTATTGATGCTACGGCCGGTTGTGCGCGCTTAAGTTTCTTGGATGCTTATTCCGGATATCATCAGATTAAAATGGCAGTTAAGGACCAGGAGAAGACGGCGTTCATCACTCCCTTTGGAGCTTTCTGCTATCTGTCTATGCCCTTTGGACTCAAGTGTGCACAGGCGACTTACCAGCGTTGTGTACAGAACTGCCTTCATAAACAGATTGGGCGCAATGTTCACGCTTATGTGGACGATATTGTGGTCAAGTCCATAAAAGAGGAAACCCTAATAGATGATTTGAGAGAAACCTTTGATAATCTCCGGGTCTACAGGATGATGCTTAACCCGGCCAAGTGTGTCTTTGGTGTCCCTGCAGGCAAGCTCTTGGGTTTTTTGGTTTCTGACAGAGGCATTGAGGCTAACCCGGAGAAGATCAAGGCCATCACCTCCCTGGCTAAGCCGGCGTGTATAAATGACGTTCAGCGTTTGGCGGGTTGCATCGCTGCTTTAAGCCGGTTTATAAGCCGTTTGGGTGAGAAGGCCATGCCATTATATCAGTTGATGAAGAAAACTGATAACTTTGTCTGGAATGATGCAGCTAATACCGCTTTTGAGGATTTGAAGAAGCAGCTGGCAGAGCCCCCAGTCCTTGCTGCTCCGATTGATAAAGAGCCCTTATTACTGTATGTGGCGGCGAACACACGAGCCGTCAGTGTGGTTGTGGTGGTGGAACGCAAGGAAGAGGGTAAGGAGCATCTGGTTCAGCGGCCGGTTTATTATGTCAGCGAAGTGCTTATCGAGTCCAAACAGCGGTATCCACATTGGCAGAAGCTTGTTTATGGTGTGTTCATGGCAAGCCGGAAGCTTAAGCATTATTTCCAGGGTCATCCCATAACCGTGGTCAGTTCTGCCCCTCTTGGTGATACCATTCAAAACAGAGAGGCCACAGGGAGAGTGGCTAAGTGGGCTATCGAGCTCGGACCTCATGGTCTCAAGTATGTGCCACGCACTGCTGTTAAATCTCAGGCCTTGGTGGATTTCATCAATGATTGGACAGAGTCACAAGTGCCCGAGCAAAAGCCGGATAACACATATTGGACTATTCACTTCGATGGGTCCAGGCAGTTGGAGGGCTCGGGGGCTGGAGTTGTATTGGCTTCCCCTAAAGGTGACAAGTTCCATTATGTGCTACAGTTGATGTTTCCTTGCACTAACAATGCGGCTCAGTACGAGGCCTTGCTCCACGGTCTTCGGATGGCTAAGGAGATGAGCTTGAGCCGGGTAAGGTGCTTCGGTGACTCAGACTTGGTGGCTCAACAAGTATCAGGCAAGTGGGACTCTAAGGACCCTCTCATGGCGGCTTATCGCCGCGAAGTTGATGCCATTGCTGGGCACTTTCAGGGCTACCAAGTAGAGCACATTGATCGCAGGAAGAACGAGGCGGCTGATGCTTTAAGCCGGCTAGGCTCTCAGCGAAAGCCGGTGCCGCCTAATACTTTCCTGGATGTCCTGTATAATCCTTCTGTTAAGTTGCCTACAGAGGAAAACTTGGCTGTCCCCGACCCGGAGGCACGGCTGGTGGCGGCTCTCCATATCATACCAGACTGGACAATGCCCTATCTGGCTTACATGACCCGAGGTGAGTTGCCTGAGGATGAAACTTTGGCTAGGCAAATAACCCGGCGGGCTAAGTCAATGATTGTTATCAATGGTGAGTTGCACCACCGCAGTGTTACGGGAGCGTTCCAGCGTTGTGTCTCCCCTGAGGAAGGGCAAGAGATCTTGCGTGAGATCCATGAAGGGGATTGTGGCCATCACGCCGGCTCAAAGTCTCTTGTGGCCAAGGCTTTTCGTCATGGTTTTTATTGGTTGACGGCTCATGCTGATGTAGAGGACTTGGTCAGTAAGTGTGATGGTTGCCAAAGGTTCTCGCGACGGGCTCATGTACCGGCTCAAGAGCTGAGGATGATCCCAATTACTTGGCCCTTTGCGGTCTGGGGGCTGGATATGGTTGGGCCTTTCAAAAGATCCAAGGATAAGAAGACCCACCTTTTGGTGGCAGTTGACAAGTTTACCAAGTGGGTTGAAGCGGAGCCAGTTAGTAAGTGTGATGCAGCCACGGCGGTTCAGTTTATGAAAAGGGTGATCTTTCGCTTTGGTTTTCCACACAGCATTATAACTGACAATGGCACCAATCTCTCCAAAGGCGCCATGGAGGAGTTTTGTCAACGAGAGCATATCCGACTTGATGTTTCCTCAGTGGCTCATCCGCAATCCAATGAAAGCTGAGAGAGCTAATCAGGAGATTCTGAAGGGCATCAAGCCCCGGCTTTTGGTCCCTTTGCAACGGACGCCGGGTTGTTGGGTGGAGGAGTTACCCTCCGTGTTATGGAGCATCAACACTACTCCTAACAGGTCTACAGGTTTTACGCCTTTCTTCATGGTTTATGGGGCAGAAGCAGTCCTCCCCAGTGACATCCGTCATGACTCACCTCGAGTGGCGGCTTATGTTGAGACGGATAATGAACAGGCGCGCCAAGATGCTCTTGACTTGTTGGACGAACAACGTGATGTGGCAGCAGCCCGTTCAGCGATTTACCAACAAGACCTGCGCCGTTATCATAGCCGCCGGGTTAAATCCCGGGTCTTCCAGGAAGGTGATCTCGTGCTCCGGCTCATCCAGGATCAAACAGATGCGCACAAGCTATCCCCGCCTTGGGAAGGGCCCTTTGTGGTCAGCAAGAATTTGCACAACGGGTCATATTACCTCATTGACATTTGGGAGCATAAAGATTCACGTAAGTCGAAGGAAGAGACCCGACGACCGTGGAACATAGCTCAGCTTCGGCCTTACTACACTTGAGCCACCGGCTCTCCTGATGTACATACTTCTCTAAACCATGTATATATTATGATAAGTAATAAAGCAGGACCTCTGTCCTTTTTTCTCCTCCAAATGTGCACGTGTTGTTTTCATGGCCAGATTACATGATAACTTGAAGGAGGATCCGGCTTATGATCGTATTCGAATCTAGCCATAGGCGATAAGGTCACTTGGGGGCTTCCTGTTCAAACATAGGTCGTATTCGAACCAAAGAGAACACAGCTGTCGATACCCATTTGATTGGCAAAGTGCCGAGCTCATTGGGGAGTTTACTTTGATCATATTTGAATCTTAGTTTAACCCCTTTGAGAACCGACGTGGATCGTATCCGAATCAGCGTCGTTAAACAATTCTTAAAGTCATTTGGGGGCTTCCTGTTCAAACATGGGTCGTATTCGAACCAAAGAGAACATAGCTGTCGATACCCTCTTGATTGGCATCGCCACACCCACTGGGGGCAATATGATCGTATTAGAATCCTAGCATAACCCCTTTGGGCCGGGTCTCTGGTCGTATCCGAACCAGAAGCCCCTAAGATCCTCTATTTTCTGGCAAGTTCCGTCTGATTATTTCCAAGTGTGTACGACCGGGTTTCACTTTGCCGGCTTAACTTTGAGTTACAGTGATAGTTGAATACAATGGGTGTCGTTAAGACAAGTAAATTGGCATTAAGGTATCAACCTTATTATCCGGGTTATCTAAACCAGAAGTATGTTTGCAGACCGCTAATTGTGTTATTACGGCTGTATTAAGGACATACCGGAGAACCAGTCCTTTTTTATTCATATTCCGGGTTATATATCTGAAACATATGATTCTCAGGGTGGTAAGCCGCCTGGAGACTTGTGATCCGTCTTTTTATGCAGGATAGTTAAAGGCAATTATTTGTGACTAAGGGGAAAGAATGACCCGGAGAAATATAAAAGAGATAACTTCGATAAAACTTCAAGCATTCAAGGCGTGCACGATGACACGGCAAAAATAAAGTGTTGGTCCTACTCTATTACAAGACTCGTTGAGTCCAAAAGGGTGAGGCATTGTTTGGTAAACCGCCAGCCGAGTTACGACGCCTGCTGAGTTGAAGTCTCCGGCTCGTTCCTATCTTCTCCTCCGGCTGATCCCAAGACCTGGAAAGTTGATGACTTCCAGTCGATGCCGCTGAGAGCTTCGAATTGGGGTTCCTCGTCAATTAACCCGGCCGGGTCAATCTCCGGGGCGAAAGTGTGCTGACGAGCCGGCGGGATCAAGTTGAGGGCTTCATAGCGAGGGGTCGGGATCCTCTGATTCTCCGCATTGTAACCCGGCTGGTACTTGGTCAGATCTGTATCGTTGCCAATATGAGTAGCCACCGGGCGTACAGTCTTCACGCAAACTGCGAAGTCCTTCTGATCAAAGGTGGTGCCGTCTTCCTTCAGACTTGGGTAGCCGAGGGCGATGTCCGCCGGGTCTAACTCTGGCAAGAACGCCTTGGCCCGGCTCAGCGCAACGATTGCTCCGGCTCTTGCAGAGGCCCGTCGCAGCTCCTAGATCCGCTGAGGCAGAACGGCGAGACGGCGAAGGACTTCCGCCAGGTGAGTCAGCACCTCGTTGGAGAGGGCCACCACAGCCAAGGCACGTTGTGACCCGGTGTAGAGCTGCTCCACCAGAGTATATACGCCCTTCAGCTTGGTCACTACACTCTGGTTCAGGTTGGCACTTCTGGGACCTGTTTAACAGAATCAGATAAGCCGCCGACAGGGATGAATTATGAGATATAAAAATTCTAAACTTGATGAAAGCCGGTGAGGCGACTTACCGAAGATGGCGGCCACCATCTGGGACACCTGGAGCTTTAGGCCGGAGAGCTCGGCGGTCTTCTCAGAGAGAGTCTTCTCCGCCTGTTCAGCCCGGTTCACCAATGCGGCCTTCTCTTCGGCCCACGCCTTCCGCTCAGCGTCAAACTCTGTCTTCAGCTTCTCTTGAGCGGCGATGCTATACACAAATTTGGCATTTGCCTTCCGGGTCTCCATCTCTTGCATCTGCAGCCGGTTCTTGAGGTCAGCCATGTCAGCCTCTAGCTTCTTGCCAGCAGCCTGCATACATTTCCGGGTTATGACATGAACAGTTACTATATAAATTTTAAGTCCCAAGCGTTTTCCAAGCAAAGACACTTGGCACTTGGGGGCTAATGCATATTGAACGTATCTATCTACAAACTGCCGGCTCAATTGAGTAAGCCGGAACCTAAGTCTACAACATATTCAATCATAAGTCGTCGACTTGGGGGCTAGCATGATAAAGGTAACTATGCAGTAAGTAAGAGGACAGCAGAAGGATACCTCAGATTTTTGCTCGATCTGGTTCACCATGGCAACCTCTGCGTCCCGGCTCTTGTGCACTTGGCTAATGTAGCCAGAGACGAGCTCTCCGCTCAGGTTGGTGTGGTCGGAGAGGTCCAGGTTCACCCGGTGGGGCTGCAGCAACTCCCCCTTAGCGGAGCACTTAGCCAGTGCGGTAGGTCTCCCCGGCTCAACAAATGCCGTCCGGGTGATTACCACGTCCGGGTCGTTTGCTGGTTGAGCCGAGCCGGAGGCCTCCGGCTTAACAGAAGCTTCTGTAGTTGCCTTGGTAGTTGGGGCAGCGGCCTCAGGTGCAGAGGCGGCTGGCGGCTCTTGAGCGGCTGCCTCCGGCTCAGGCAAGTCCGGCTCATCGACCGGCTCGGACTTCTTCGCCCTCTTGGTGATCTTGGCCTGGGCACTGAAAGGAAAAAAATATTAAAACACAATAGGGTAAGTGAAGGCAAAAGTACAACATGAGATGGTTATCATTACCCGGGCAGGGTCTTGAAAGCCGGCAGACTTGACTGCATAGAGTCGCCGGAAGAGGGGGAGGTCTCCTGATAATTTGAGTCAGAAGAATTGAGTGGCTGACGCATAACACCCGCCAACGGATGAAAAGGGTACAAATGGGAAATAACCTCAGTTCGGCGCTTCCTTGATGCATCAGGTAACCCGGAGGAGAGGTCGGTGTCCTTGTTGGTCCGGGTGTGACGCCGGCTCTCATGAACCTGTCGCTTCAAAATAAATTGAGGATCTTGATAAGCTAAAGGATGTGAAAAGCTTACTTTCCGGGTTACCCTTCGGACTTTCAGCCTTGGCAAGGGCTCCGAGTCGGAGGAAAGTGACATTACCTCTTCAACCACCGGGTTACTGGCTCCGGTGTCATCCTGGTGATGAACAAGTGTTGGTAAGATGGATAAGAGATAAACAATAAACGCAACAAAGAGCTTACAGGTTCAGGGGTTACCTCTGACTCGGAGCTGTCGCTTAATTGCATCAGCTCCGAAGCAGTTGGCCTGCTCCCCTTCTTGCGGGGAGCGGCTTTCTTGGCGGATTTCTTCGCCTTTCTGGCCTTCTTGGCCGCTTTGTGGTCATATTTGACCCGCCAGAACTTGTCATCAGCCTGAAAGAATACAATGAGATTTTTCTTACAATGATTCAGATGAAAGTTATGTACAGATAAGATGTTCAGATCAGCAGCTTACCGCTGGGGCTGGGTTGGTCTTGCAGAAGGGGGCTAACCCGGTCCTTCCACAGTCTGCCAGGCTCTCGTTCAAGAGAGCCTTGGTCATCTCTTCTGCAACGTCTTCAGGAAGATCATTGCGGCTGTGTCTCTGAGGGTCGTCTTTTCGGCCCATGTACTCACACATTAAGCCGGGGCGGCGGCTCAATGGGATCACCCGCCACGAGATCCAGACCCGGACCAGATCGATTCCATTCAGACCATTGCCCAGGAGAGCCTTGATCTTGTTAATAGTGGGCAGCAGAGGTTGGCGCTCCGCTTGAGTCAGTTTGTCTGACAATGGGTGCGTCGGCTCCAGGCGTGAGGGGCGAAAGCCGGGCAACGGACTTTCATCAGCCGGCGATGTATCTTGGCAGTAAAACCACGTCAGATTCCAGTCCTTGGGGTGGCTGGGCGGCTCTGCGTAAGGGAAAAGGCAGTCCCTTCGCCGCTGAATGGAGATGCCACCTAGCTCTAGACTTGGCCCATTGGCGCATTCATTCTGACGGTTCAAGTAAAAAAGCTCTCTGAAGAGCAGCAGACAAGGTTCTTCTCCAAGGTAAACCTCGTAGAACACTTGGAAGTTGCAGATATTGGACACTGAGTTGGGCCCTATGTCCTGAGGCCGCAGATCGAAGAAGTTCAGGACGTCTCTGAAAAACTTTGAACCGGGCGGTGCGAAGCCCCGGCTCATATGATCCGCAAAAATCACTACCTCCCCGTCCTTTGGCTGTGGTCTCTCTTCTGATGTGTCAGGGGCACGGTAGGACATGATGTCTTTCTTGGGCAGATATCCCGACTTAACAAAATCCGCTAGGGTCTCATTGGTGACATTGGACCTCATCCAGTTGCAAGTAATGGAGGCTTTGGGAGCTTTGGGAGGCATGGTGAAAGTCGGCAGTCTATGATAAAAGGAAAAACGTCCGGGTTAATTATGAGCCGGAAGAAATCTACGGTTCAATGTCAAGGTGGCGGCTTATGAAGGGGACTAATGGTATACATTTAAGTGCATCGGGCTATTTAAGCCGCCGAGGGATTGAGAGTAATTTGATTGTCTACAGGCTTTATCACAGCTAAGCCGGAAATTTTATGGCGCATGGTTTTCTTTAAGCCGGAAGGTTCTACGGCGCGTGGTTTCTTTAAACCGGAACTGTAAACCGCCGAGATTCAATGATTGCAATTTTTACTAAGTGTGGTAAAACAGGTTTCACACATCGCAGTAATTTTTTTGGATCAAAACAGTCGGGCAAAAGAAAAGTTTCTAGACCTAGAAACAGACGCTGGAGAAGTTCTTGGGCTCGAACAAGGTTCTTATGCAGTAAAAAGAGAGCTGCTTGCATATAAAATGGGTGCTAAACAGTCACCGCAATGGTTCTATGCAAGTCTAAGATCAAAAGGAGGCAGTAAAAATCAAATCTACTGAGGCCCATGATGAACTACGAAGAACACGGACGAACTACTCGAGCCCTAGTGCGGATCTTCCCTATGGAGTGGCGAGGACTCACCGGAGCTGAAGCGAAGCGGAGTTTGCCGCCGTTTGTCTGGACCGAGTCAGGGTGATGCAGCGGCCAAGGTTGACGAAGACCGGGGGCGCGACGGCGGCGGCAGTAGCAGAGCTCGGGCAGGGGAGCAGTGGCGCGAGGAAGAAGATGGAGAGAGAAGTGGCTGAGAGCCCGTCGGGCCGGCCTATTTATAAGGCGAACTCATAAGTGGGCGCGAGAATCAAGGAGACCACGGCGTGGTTATCTCCCCATGAAACGCCTCGATTTTCGGGATAACAGTAAAGAAAAAGATCCGTTGCGGATCTGGCGGAGTAAAAAACGGGCTTAATGGAAGATGACGTCATGGCGGATTACCCGGAGTCCAGAGGATGATGTCATGCCGGGTTATGGCCTTCACACAATTGTAAGCCGGAGGTTTTTTCTGTCGAAGGAATGGAAGATTGAGATGAGCCGGCTCAAATCAATCTGGGGCCTAATGTTGAGGATATAGACCTTAGAGTCACCCGCCAGGAGGGGCCGGGTTACTCATATGGTCATTGCCAGAAGCCCGGCGCCAAGCCTGAAGACGGTGGGCCAAAGATGGGCTTAAGACCCGGATGTGGCTTAAGGCCCGTAGTTGCAATCATTGTTATGCTAGAACTTGTAGTGTAAGGCAAGAATAGTTGAGAGTCCGGGCCGGACACTCTTATGAGCCGGCCGGGATTCTCAGAGCTGCAGGGCATTCGCTTCCCTATATAAAGGGACGACCCGGCAGCGGTTTAAGGACGAGAACAATCTCATCAAAAGCCGGGCATAGCAGTTTAGCTCCCTGGCGATCGTAACCCTAATCAATACCACCTCAAACTGGACGTAGGCTTTTACCTTCACCGTAAGGGGCCAAACCAGTATAAACCTTCGTGTTCCTTGTCCCGCATTAACCCCTTCAAGCTTCCTAGCTGCGATGGCTCCACGACTAAGTCCTAGCACGAGGACATCTGCCGTGACAATTCCACGACAATAGTAATGCTTTTTGGAGTAATTTCTAAAGCCTTTTCTCTGATAATTTGCAAGGTATACACCAAGGGGGAAATTCCGGCAGCTGGAAATCTGGACCTGGAAAAGCTACGCCAGGCCACCTATTCTGCACAACTCCAAACAAGTTGAAACTTCACGGAGATTTTTTATGGAATATTTAAGAATTATTGGAGCAAATAACTACCAGAGGGGGCCCACCAGGTGGGCACAACCCACCTGGGCGCGCCAGGGAGCCCAGGCGCACCCTGGTGGGTTGTACTCACCCAGGCCCACCTCCGGTGCCCATCTTCTGGTATATAAGTCATTTTGACCTAGAAAAAATAAGAAGAGGACTTTCGGGACGGAGCGTCACCGTCTCGAGGCGGAACTTGGGCAGGAGCACTTTTGCCCTCCGGCGGAGCGATTCCGCCGGGGGAACTTCCCTCCCGGAGGGGGAAATCATCGTCATCATCATCACCAACAACTCTCCCATCTTGGGGAGGGCAATCTCCATCAACATCTTCAACAGCACCATCTCATCTCAAACCCTAGTTCATCTCTTGTGTTCAATCTTGTTACCGGAACTATAGGTTGGTGCTTGTGGGTGACTAGTAGTGTTGATCACATCTTGTAGTTGATTACTATATGGTTTATTTGGTGGAAGATTATACGTTCAGATCCAATATGCTATTTAATACTCCTTTGATCATGAGCATGTTTATCAATTGTGAGTAATTAATTTTGTTCTTGTGGTCACGGGAGAAATCATGTTGCATGTAATCATGTGAACTTCAGATGTGTTCGATATTTTGATAGTATGTATGTTGTGATTCCCTTAGTGGTGTCATGTGAACGTCGACTACATGACACTTCACCATACTTGGGCCTAAGGGAATGAATTGTGGAGTAGTAATTAGATGCTGGGTTGCGAGAGTGACAGAAGCTTAAACCCCAGTTTATGCGCTATTCCGTAAGGGACCGATTGGATCCTATGGTTAGAATTTATTCTTAATACTTTTCTCGTAGTTGAGGATACTTGCGGGAGGGTTAATCATAAGTAGGAGGTTTGTTCAAGTAAGAACAACACCTAAGCACCGGTCCACCCACATATCAAATTATCAAAGTAGCGAACACAAATCGAACCAACATGATGAAAGTGACTAGATGAAATTCCCGTGTACCCTCAAGAACACTTTGCTTATCATAAGAGACTGGCCTGTCCTTTGCCACAAAAGGATTGGGCTACCTTGCTGCACTCTTGCTACTACCATCATTACTTGCTCATTACAAATTATCTTGCTATCAAACTACTCCACTACTTACAATTTCAGCACTTGCAGACATTACCTTACTGAAAAACAATTGTCATTTCCTTCTGCTCCTCGTTGGGTTCGACACTCTTACTTATCGAAAAGAGCTACAATTGATCCCCTATACTTGTGGTTCATCACCGATGCGGGCGATGTTGAAGTTGATGAGCTCGGTGCGGTAGTTGTTGCGTGTGCCAAAGGTGAACCGGAGGCGGATCTGCCCCAGAGGGCAGGTGGAGCCGTCAATGACTCCAAAGAAAGGCTTGGTGGGGAGGAGCTGACTGTAAGGCACATGAAGCAGGCCAAGCGCCTCCATGGAGAGGACGTTGAGGCCAACGCCGCCGTCGATGAGGGTCCTGGTGACTGCTACGTTGCAGATGGTGGGGGTGCAGAGCATAGGGAGCACGTTGGCACCGACCGTGGTCTCAGGGTGGTCCCTTGAGTCAAAGGTGAGGTCGGCCTTAGGCGCCACCCAACCCGGAGGGGCTCCTCGCTGCGCGTGGGCGGTGCCCGCTCGACGGAAGAACTGCTTGACGGGGCAGTCTGAGGCCGGCGCTTGCGACCCGCAAAGGATGGTCGCGACGGCGTGGTGCGCCGGTGGCGCAAACGCGCGATGAAGAGGCCGCACAACTCTTCCCAGGAGGACACTGAAGACTCCAGCAAGCCAACGAGCCAGGCACGCGGCACGCCCGTATGTGCCATGGGGAGCCAATTCACCATGACCTTATCGTCGCCGTCGGCTGCCCAGACAGCCTCCGCATACGCCTGGAGGAACCCCGCTGGATCCGCCATGCCATCGTATCGAGGTGGCAACTCCAGCCTGAACTTTGGCGGCCATTGCACCTCCCGCAAGGCGGGGGAGAAAGCCTGATGGCCCGCAGTCCTCCCGAACGTGCCCGGCGGCGCGGCCAGTGGAGCGACGCCCGCCATGGGAACTGAACAGCGAGGGTGGGGTACAGCAGATGAGGAGGTGGATCTTCGACGCACCCCTACCTAGCACGCCAAATATCGGATTCAGGGCTCCGCAGACCCGAGAAAGGTTCGAACTCTGCGTGCGTGCGAAGAACTCGATCTCCCCAGTTTACTAACTCGCCACACTCAAAGCCTAGCTCAATGAACGGGAAAGGAAAGAAACCCGGCAGTTCACCCAGGTTCGGGCCACTTTGTGGTGTAAAACCCTACTCCTTATTTGGTGTGGATTGGCCTCGCGAGGGGCTAAGGATGAACTAGTACAGGGGAAGAACAACCTCAGGAGACCTGTTATTGGGTTGGTGTGAGCTAGTGAGGGTTCCGGTTGGCTCAGATCTGATGTAGGGTGGAACCCTAGAGGGCCGATCTTTCACGAAAGGAGTGGATCCCAACGAGGAACGCGAAGAACACGAGGGGAAACACGAGGGAAAACACGAGAGAATCACTCAAACCAATAAGATTCGGTCACACATATGCTAGATCCTCGAAACACAAAGAGATACATGATCCGAATCCAACAAAGGACGATACAAGTGGTAACTAGTTCATCTCTGTGAGGAGGTCTTGAGGGGTCTTCCCATGAAGGGGTCTTGAATCCAAGGTGGATCTTCTCCGAAGAGGGAGCGGTCTCTCTCGATGGAGTAGATCCGGATGGATGAGCGAGGCTCTATCTCACAGATGAGCTATCACAACGCTAACCCTAACCAGGAGGAGGAGGGGGTCTATATATAGTGGTAGCCCACAAAGGGGTAAGTGAGAGGGGGGATACATGGGCCCTTGGCCCGATCTCTGTGCACAGGCAGGTGTCGGATGTCCGGGCTGGGGGCCGGATGTCCGGCGGCTCACGAAGAGCCGGATGTCCAGGCCTCGGCCGGATGTCCGGGCTAGAGTTGCCCGATTCTTCTGCTCTCTGGATAGCGTGCGCCAGATTTCCGGGCAGGCGCCGAATGTCCGGCCCGTCGCAGGGCGCCGGATGTCTGGCTGCTGTAGAGTCGCCTGGCGTCTGTCTCTCTCTGGTCTTCTTCTGGTTGGTGGTGCCGGATGTCCGGGCTCCTGCCGGATGTCTGGCCGCTGTAGCTCCGCGACAACTCCACTTTAGGCACTTCTTGATCCACTTCCGTGTAGACTTGTCCTATGCTTCGAGCATCTACATGGTCATCTCCTCGGTTCCTGAGCACACGTAATGTCTTTGCATGAGGTAGCAACCATGTCAGCATGAATGGAAAGGGGAAGCATTTAGGAGAGGGTTCACCTTGTGTCCAATGGCGTATGCCTGAGGTCTTGTCATATGGGCACTTGGGGCTTGAGGAGTGGTCGTAGTGTACATGGGGATGATCGTAGGATGCTCCGCATCATCTCCCCTCTCTTGGGAAAGATCTGACCTCGGATCGAAAACCTCATCACCATGGAAACGATTGTCGTGGATGGACTTGTAGTTGGACGAACTGGAAGACATGGCGCAATCCAAGTACTTCAAGTTGTTTCCGGAGTGGTACACATGCAAAACGAGCAAACACAAATGACACTTGGAAACACAATGGTTAGCGCACACAAGGTGTCCATCAAGTAAACATGAGTCCGTTCGGCAAGATTGTTTGTGACAAAGTGCATGAAGTTTAGTAAGATGATATAGAATGATATGCAAAGCATTCATTGTGCACACAAATGTATTGTGAATGTGATCAATGCAACCACGGTGCAAAATGATGTCATAGTGAGACGGTTTATCAATAGCATGAATATGGCAATTGGTGCCCAATGTGAGTATGTGATCATGCAATTGATGGTAGGCAATATGATCATAATGTATGAATATGCCATCAAGAAAGATCACAACAAATTTGCTAAGGAAGTGCACAAGCTCATATATCATGGATGACATCGGAATACAAGATGCAACAAGGCAATCATAATGTGAGTCACTCCATGCATAAGATGCAAATTTGTTATGGGTGTTGTTGTACCATAGCTCGATGTCGTGGCACTCCTGAACTTGAAGGTCCAAAGGGTCCATATCCAATTCCGCTCCTCCATTCATGAGATGTATCATGTAGACAACAAGAAGGAAACAACAATGAAAGAATGACCCATTCGATATGCGTACTTGAGAATGTCTCAAGGGGAAGGATTTCACCTCATGAATGTTCCTGAAGATGTTGGAGTTGCACATCATGTATGCCTTCACATACCCAATATGTCTCATGAGGGTAATGCCTTGTGAATCCTT
Source organism: Aegilops tauschii subsp. strangulata (assembly GCF_002575655.3). Lineage (NCBI taxonomy): Eukaryota > Viridiplantae > Streptophyta > Magnoliopsida > Poales > Poaceae > Aegilops > Aegilops tauschii. Next base: position 327,350,783 of record NC_053041.3, on the reverse strand, counting down.
CAAAATGAAAGAACATGATAAACACTCAAAAAACAAATGAGGTTAGCGGAAATGCAAAACCTGTCATTCGTGTGGTAAGATACCCAACAAGTGTATGCATCATGCTCATCATAAGAAAGGACAAGGGAATTTGGCATGGTATGTAAGCATATGATGCGATAACAACCAAAGTCATTAGGCTCAAACAAACAAGCATGCATCACAAGTAATATGTCCAAGTCTTCAAGATCAATAAGAATAGCAAGTTGGCACTCAACACAAGGTAATATGAGAGATGCAACTAATGGAGACACGAGACAATGAGCAAGACAAATCAAGTGAGATGCATGAATATATATGTCATCAACCCAAGAAAGCGAGTAATAATGGAACATGGGTGATGCGACAAAGCAAGCAATCATAGTGATCAAGTCAAGCAAGCTAGTAGTGCGAAGATGAAACATACTAGAAGGAATCATGGCAAGCATGTCATGTGTGCAAATAATGGTCATGAATAATGCACATGACATATCACAAGTATGAAAGCAAGATATGAGTAAAATATCATCAATGTATTGGCGAGAGGCCATATGTAAATAGCAATGGGACATCATGACTCTCCCAACACAACAATCATCAATAGGATGAGGTACAAGGAAAACATGGTAATAGCAACAAGGATCTCCACCAAGCATGCAAATACACATAGAAGTACCATAATGGTGTATCATGGATAAATGCAAGCAAGGGTCACAATTGCATGGCAAAGGCATAGAAGCAAGCATAACATGCAAAGTGAACACGATAGAATGGGCATAAGGTGACAAGTGGCAAATAGCCCATAGCCATGTGAGAAACAAGTAAAAGAGATGCGCGTAGTCCTTGCGCGAAGGGAACAGTGGTAAGGATAGTCCACGGGATCCCAAATTGTCGTTGGTCTCAAGAGCTCGTTTCATCAACTCTTGGGATTGAGAGGTTGACGAGTATACGTGAGTACCTACACAAAACAAAGGAAAAGGAAAAATTGTGTGTGCGTGGTAGATGTACACATCATCCATCATGATGCATACGTGCATGTGTTGGTTAGCACAAAATATCCAATGCTCAAATAAATGAGATGCGTGATATAGAAACATGTCATCCATCATGAGAGGTTTGTTATTGTGTATAGTATAATGGAGACTCAAATTATGTAATTCATCATGAGAAATATGTAGAGCATTGTTATTCATGGAATGCATATGGTGCATGCAATTATGGGAATCATGCAAAGTATGGAATGCATCAAGATCTCCTAATATGTATGAGGAAACTATGGGGGTCTCCTCATGAGCATTTGTAGGAACATCACATGGAGAATATTGACAACATCCAATACAAAGCATATTTGGAACAATGTGATCATGGCATGGTATAGTAGATGAATTGCGCAAATAATGTAAAGGAAGCATAGGAATATCATCGCATGAAAAACAAAAGCCAATGACCATCATCTCGTCATCTATGCCATAAGTGCAAATGGGATTTATTTTAATGGGGTATGCATAGTTACTATGTTGAGATTGAAATGATGTAATATGGGAGATCTCACTCATAGCATATGACAAGTTTAATGGATTGTCAAACATGAAGTGACCAATAGAATTTTCACATGATATCCTATGGAGCATAGCATCACAACTAGGCAACTCAACATGCTCATCATCATATTCATCATAAATTGGTAAGTCATGACATGAAGAATTCGCACTAGCAAGAAGCATGGGAATAGGTGGATCAACATCATGCAAGCAATCATTGGTGAGATGTCGAAGATCCACTCGTTGTCATGTGTTGTAGGTGAGGTGTCGAAGATCCACTCGTTGTCATCTTCATCTTGATGGAACCATGTGGGGGATGCATCGTCTTCCACCATGGCCATCGGTTTTCCCATTGGAGGGATGGACTCGTCGAGGGTAGGCATGTCGTCATGTAGGAGACCTAGCACCAAAGAAAACACACTCGGAGTAGAGGTTAAGTTGTTAGAAATCATAGTGGCCTCACGTGCCGTGTCAACTACGTCACTCACTAGGTTTTGTGGCTCACTCACTCCCTCAAGGATGCTTTCACTCGTATGGTTGGTGGAGTCACTTAAATGGCTCTCAACCTCACATAGGAAGTGTGGCATGCTCTCATGTGTGGGGCTAGTGGTGGTCACACTCATCCTCTCATAGGAAATGCACTCAATGTCACATATGGTGGAGTCACTCATATCACTCATGGTGGGGTGGCTCTCCTCACATGGGAATTGGGGCATCTCTTCATATGTGGGTGTGTCACGCCCAAGATGCGACCCTATCCAAAAGGAACTCGAAGGTCCCACCAAGGATAGAAGCGCATCTTGAAGACGCTTTTGCAAGGTGGATATCATTACATCATACCATTACATAATAGTTGGGGATACATACAAGAGGCATACAATGCCACATGAATACAACAACATCATACATAAGAGCAACATCCGACTACGGATGAAACACAAACAGAAGCTCAAATGACATCCACCCTGCTAGCCCAGGCTGCCGACCTGGAACCTATCCCCTGATCGGAGAAGAAGCAGAAGAAGAACTCCTAAACAAGCAAACATCACTCTCGCGTCATGATCATCGCAAAACATGTACCTGCAACTGTTGTTGTAGAAATCTGTGAGGCACGAGGACTCAGCAATCCCATTACCATGGGTATAAAGACTAGCAAAGCTTAATGGGTAAGGAAAGGATAGGTCGTGAGTTGCAGCAGCGACTAAGCATGTATGGTGGCTAACATACGCAAATAAGAGCGAGAAGAGAAGCAACGGAACGGTCGTGAAACTAGCAATGATCAAGAAGTGATCCTGAACTCCTACTTACGTCAAACATAACCCAAAAACCGTGTTCACTTCCCGGACTCCGCCGAAAAGAGACCATCACAGTTACACACGCGGTTGATGCGTTTTATTTAAGTCAAGTGTCAAGTTCTCTACAACCGGACATTAACAAATTCCCATCTGCCACATAACCATGGGCACGGCTCTCGAAAGTTTATACCCTGCAGGGGTGTCCCAACTTAGCCCATTATAAGCTCTCACGGTCAACGAAGGATATTCCTTCTCCCGGGAAGACCCGATCAGTCTCGGAATCCCGGTTTACAAGACATTTCGACAATGGTAAAACAAGACCAGCAAAGCCGCCCGAATGTGCCGACAAATCCCGATAGGAGCTGCACATATCTCGTTCTCAGGGCACACCGGATTGTCCAAACTTCTGGTAGGCCAGCCCAGAGTTGCCCCTGGTGACCACCGGCGGCTGACAGGTTGGACCAACACTCAGAGGAGCACTGGCCCGGGGGGGTTAAAATAAAGATGACCCTCGGGAGCGTGACTCCCTAGGGAAAAGAAATAGGTGATAGGCAAATGGTAAAACCAAGGTTGGGCCTTGCTGGAGGAGTTTTATTCAAAGCGAACTGTCAAGGGGTCCCCATAACACCCAACCGCGTAAGGAACGCAAAATCAAGGAACATAACACCGGTATGACGGAAACTAGGGCGGCAAGAGTAGAACAAAACACCAGGCATAAGGCCGAGCCTTCCACCCTTTACCAAGTATATAGATGCGTTAATTAAATAAGAGAATATTGTGATATCCCAACAAAATTCATGATATCCATGTTCCAACATGGAACAAACTTTATCTTCACCTGCAACTAGCAACGCTATAAGAGGGGCTGAGCAAAAGCGGTAACATACCCAAACAACGGTTTGCTAGGAAGGGTGACAAGGGTTAGAGGTTCATGGCAATTTGGGAGGCTTGATAAACAGGTAATAGGTAGCGCAACATAGCGATAGAACGAAGCGACTAGCATAGCAATGATAGTAATGAGATCTAAGGTGACGGTCATCTTGCCTGAAATCCCGCTAGGAAGAAGAACGAGTCCATGAAGAAGATGAAGGCACGAAGACGAACCAAGCGTAGACGAACGAATCCTCACGATCGCAACGAAATGGAACTATCGAGAAGCACACAACATGGTAAACACACCACACATGAACAAGGCATGATGCTCAATCAAGTATGATGCATGACAAAGCTATATGATACTACTCATGGCAAGAGATGATGCATACAAGAACAACACATCAAACAAGTTTAAATGAGGCCGGAAGCAAGAAAGATGCCTTCGAAAGAAAAGCTCTTCCCCTCAACGACACAGCACATTTTCTCCGGTAAGTCCTCATATGCAAATTTCGAAATTGGTCCAGACTGAATAAACCTTATGCTCAAGTTGTTAAACAGCAAGTTAAGATGCACCAAGATGATCTACACGAAATTCTAGTCAAGTTACATGCAAAGTTCATTAGATTCGGAGCTACGACCTAGAAGATATGAGCAAAACAAGTTAAACATGGCATTGATGCAAAATGCATTCAAACATCAAGCAAACACATTTAAAACATGGATCCAACAAGGTAACATGAATCTACATGCAATTCTAAGCAAGGTTGATATAGAGCATGCTCAAAACGGAGCAACGGTGCAACACATACACTCCAAACAAGATATAACAACAATCTGTCCAAAACAGCGACTAGGCATCTTGCAAGCATCGAAACAATATGCCACAGAACCCCAACATGATAAAAAAAGGCATGGACATGATGTACAGATCAAGCATGAAAAAACATGAACACTGAGCGATCTCCAGAAATCACTAGAACATGCTCAAAAGGACATGGCAAGATTGCAAATAATAACAGATTCACAGACTGCAGAAATCACTGGACATGGCAGAAATAACATCAGGTTACAAAGTTTAGAGCTATCAAACAACATGCTACAGGAACATATCATAGCAAACAAAGGCATGGCGTCAATTTACTAATTTCCTAGAACAAAAGTCCCTTACTGATCACGAGCCAAAAAGGCACAGAAGATATGATGGCACCCATGTAAACATAGCAAGTTTCATAAACAGATTCAGACTTGGTGAAAATAACAGGACATGGCAGAAACAATGATAAGTAGGCATGTTGGTGAGCTTGAACCACTCACCACAGAGCAATTCATGGCATGTGAAGTAAACCAACAGTAATAAGACGTGTTCATGAAGCTAAGCATGGCAATAGCAAGTTTATAGGGTACATGGATCACTAGCAAAGCACATGGCAAAACTGAATCTTCATGTTAACAGGCTGACAGCAACATTATTTAGCAACTTTGGAGCAAGATTGCAACAAGCTACAGCAGGTTATAAATGCAACCAAGGGCATGGATGGATAGAGCATAACATTAAAAACAAAAGATCCTCAGTGAACATCTCCAGATTATGCATAGAATGACTTCTAGCAGCAGGTTTACATGGCATCACAACATAACAGACTCGGACAGCAGAAATGACTTAAGTCACAGAAATCAGCAACATCACGGAGGCTACTTTGCATGCTTGTGCTAGTCACCACATAGATCCTAAAAATACAGGACAATCACCACTGTAAAGATGGCATGATGTAGATCAAAACACATGTAGACATCAAGCTCATGGGATGCACACACAAAATGCAATGAAAAAGACAAATCACCAAGTTCTAATAACAGACAACAGTTAACAGCATATAGCACTCTTACAACATGTTCATCAAAATGTTCATCAACGATGATTTGGGTGGGGGCGACGGGGAGCCAGGTGGCGTCGCGGGATAGGCTGGCGGCGGCGGTTGGTGGCGGCTCAGCCTATGGCTGGCTGCTACGTAGCGCGGGTGAGGTGGAGGGCGGCGGCGCAGGTGAGGTGGCGGCGACAAGTGACGGCGGGGCAGCGGTTCGGCGCGGAAATGGAGGAGGGTGGCGGCGGCGCTGGATCCGAGGGGGAGGGGGTTAGGGTAGGTTAGGCCCAAAATGGCAGGTTAGGGGGGTTTAAATAGGCAGGGGGTCTAGGTTAGGGGGATTTCATCCGTTTTCGGACCGTTCGATCGCCATCGGACGGCTCCGGAGCGGAGAGGGACTAGGAGAGGGGTCGGTGGGCTGTGAAGAGAGGGCTTGGGATGAGGGGAGAGAAGAGAAGTGCAGCCTGGCAACTATTTCCGGAGACCGAAAACGTCCGACGAAAGACCGGCTATACTGCCGCTATAGTTATCCATTGGGGCATCAAACGGACTCCGAATGCGATGAAACTTGACAGGCGATCTACCTACACTATAATAAGACCGCACGCCAAGTTACATCCCATTCCAAGAACATTTTTATGCCACTTATAAAATAATATTTCGGAGGTGCCGCGGGCGCGTGCGAGTGTGGTTGGGCTCAGAATGGACAAAGGAGAGAGCCGGGGGAACCCGAACGGATGCAAGTTTTGAAAAGCATGCATATGCAATGCAGATGATGACATGACAAAATGCAACACGCAAGAAAAAGACATGGCAACGACAGCGAATAATTGGAAGACACCTGGCGCATCGAATCCGGGGCGTTATAGGGTGTCAGAGAGATGTTGGTGCAAATGTCTCCATGCTCAACTCCTATCGCCGCCTTGGTTGAAGGGATAGTCCCATGCTCAACCTCCTCATCCATAATGCCTCCAAAGATGAATGTCGTAGGATGTGGCAAAACATCATTCTCCTCCGAGACCAAAGATAAGGTCTCATGTGCGCTCGCGTAGCTTGACTCGGAGTATGAGTCACATAGGGGCGCCGTCTTCATGTTGTTGAAGAGGTTCGCGCTCGTCGCCGTGGTCGAAGGGGATGGCCCTTGTTCGACCGTCTTGTCACCGTCTTGTTGTTGGAGGCCCATATGATGTGGCACCTCGTAGCTCGTCTCCATGACCGAAGGGAATTTCCCAAGCTCGGACATCTTCCTTGAGGGGCTTCCGAACATGGAAGTGTCGCCCTCACTTGTAGGTGGTCGCCTTGTTGTATAAGATATCGATGTAGGCGAACTCGTGGGAAGTAAGCGAAGATATCATACGTCCAAAGGCGAAGATGCCTTGATAGCACTTGGCGAAGATGCCGAAGTGGTGGTGGTAGCCGTAGCGTCCTCTTGGTGGTGCTTGTCTCGCGGTCTTCTCTTGTGCTCATGAAGGTTGGTCGTAGCTTATGTAGAGCTTGTTGGGACTTGTAGGTTTGTGCATGTTGAGCATCTTCATGATGATGGTGTCGTTGTCGTACTTGAGCTCATAGTAGATGTCATTCATCGTCGTCGTGCACATAATGCTTGGAGGTGACTTGCCCTTCATGACGATGTGGATCACGAATGTGATGATGGTCGCCATGGAGATGTGGACGTGGACGACTTGCGTTTGTATCGCATGGGTGCTCCGAAGATTATCGACTTGCTCGCCGCCGCCTTGAAGATGATGAAGGGGAAGTATACTTGACCAAGGCCCGAATCTCCTCCATCCTTGCATCTTCCTCCTCCTTTTGTGCGGAAAGCTTGGTGTCGAAGTAGTCTCTTGTATGTGCTTCGGAGTGTCGTATGTCGATGGCGAGGTTGTTGATGCGCTCTCACAATCTTGATTGTGCACCTTGCATTTGTTGTTGTAGATCGAAGATGGATGCTTTGGTGATGTAGTTGTTCGCATCGTCGTTGTTGTCGAAGACCGGAGATGAAATCACTTGCCTATCCATCACAAGACTCGAGCAAATATGAGTGGGAGAAAGAGAAGAACTATACCAAATGTACCTTGACCGATGTTGAAGATGGATCAATGATCACTCAATAATGTAACAAGGAAATAGCACAATTGGTACCGATCTTGTCAATTTCTCACACCTACACAAATAAGGCTTATGGTGGAGCTCAGTGAGGATAGTGGCAAAAAAAATTGATGTGAAAGAGATTCACAAATTCGCAAATGAAACAAGTAGACCAATAGCAATATGTGGCACACGGAAACACACACACGGGTAGATAAATGGGGTCGTGCAACCAAGGAATGAGCTCAAAATGTGGAATCCACGGAAAATTCTCTTGTTGCACAACTCTAGAGAGACGCTAGCACGATTGCTCAATAGGCAGATACGACACTTGTGCACAACCTATAGGAGACAAAAATGGAAGGACTTCTATCCCAATAATGCTATGTATATGTGGTTCCCAGTGTTTCTCTCAAGATGATCGGATATGACAATCTTATATGCAATGTGGTATGATGCTATGGCACTTGCTTATAAGCTTCTTTGCTCTCTCTATTTCTTTGCTTAGAAGCTTTTTTTTGTATGGCCACTTTGCGAAATGCACAAACCAAGATAGCAATTGTGTATATGCGGGAACAATCTTTTGGCACACGAGATGATATGATGGTACCAATATGATATGGTATGTATGCAATGGAAGGGCGGATCGATGATCACTAATGTGCACAAGTAGCGTGGCCTGGCAATACTCAAATGGCTAGTCTCGATGGGCAAGTGACGCAAAATGGGCTAGGGGTTATCAATGCAATGGCAAGGGGAATATACAATGGTGTTGTAACATCCCAAAATTCTAAATTTTGAAATGTTATATTAAATAAATAGTTTTGATTGATTGTGGTGTGGTTGCTTGTGTGAAATTTAGTGAAATTTGAAACTTTTTGAAAGTTAAATGAGAGGGAATAAAAGGACTTTCCCAAACTTTCACCTTGCATTTATAATCTCCATGAATTCAAATTTATTTCATCACAAAACCCTAGAGTGAAGATGATATGACTTCTTCCATTTAATTAAATAAAAAAGGGTTTTTGAAAAGGTTTGAATTCCATTTGAAAATATTTCAAATTCAGAAACTTTATGCAACTCAATGAGTTTCATGAGAGAAGATAAAATGACATCTTCAAATGCTAAGAAAGAGAGTTGGACGTTTCAAAGAATCAAATTGAAAGTCCCTTTGAAGTTATTTTGAAAACCCACTTTCAATTTGGAGTTATTTGGTTTTTATTCAAATTATTTTTATCCAAAAATAAAATATATGGAAAATAGGGTAAAATGATTCCCTACAGTAGAAAAACGGAGAGAAATGAGCTTGGAATTATTTTTGTATTTTAAAAATATTTTTATTTGGATTTAAATGAACTAGTAGCACTGGTTGCTTTATTTAAATTTTTGTGGAACTTATTTGTCGCTAAAAAAATGTTCATGTTTTAGAAAATATTTTTCTGAAAATTTTGATATATAATATGCCTATATAAAATTCTAGTTTCATTATTCAGTTTTTCCTTTTCTCTTTCTATTAAAAAAACAAACTGCGCATGCGCCTGGAACTAACTGTCGCCCACGTGCGCAGCATAGTGGCATCGGGCGCCCCATCATTTGTTTTCATCTCTCCTACATGGGCCAGGCCCAGCCAACAATTTCCTTCTCAGATTTTTTTTCTTTTTTCTTTTTCCTTTGGCCGAATAAAAAAACTGCAGCGTGCGCGCGGCCGGCCCGTGGTGCTTTTAGCCCATGCGATTCCCTTCGTTTTATTTGTTCGTCTATGTTTAGTCCTATATTGCCTAGCCTTTGATCCATAAGTCTCTTTTCCACCTATAAATATAGACCTATAAAGCCTCCAAAAATCATCCGATTCGGGTTAAATCAATATTTTGGTTTGACTAGATTCACTAAAGAAAAATATATTTCTTCTCTCCGGCGGGAATTCTGAAAGTCGTCTCCTCTCTCTGAAGTCGTCTTTTCTCTACCTTACAAAGGTATCTTTCTTTGTATTTTTATATATATACTCCCGTAGCTTATTATTTCTAGACTAGTACGATAAGATAATTAGATTACCAATTAATCTCTATATTTATACATTAGACCTAGAATTATTTTAGTCGTAACTATTTTTGTTCCGTAAAACAGCTTGGCCTTGATTTTTCAAATAGCCATAACTTTTTACTCGTTCATCCAAATTATTGCTTATGTGTGGTTATAATTGCATGCTTACGATAGATTGAACGGAGTGTGACGAGTAGAACAATCAGGAGTTATGAGTGCGAAGAATCTTCATCAACAGTACGAGGCAAGTTCATACTTTGATCATACCCTTTATTACCCAGTTTTTATGCATTAGTTTCAACCCTCAAACATTGCATGAGTAGGATTTGGTAACTTGTGAATATTTGGGAAGTAGTTGTTGAGGTAGGAACCCATTGTCTTTTATCAACCATGGGATTATACGTTATGCTTATACTGCTTTGCTATGCTCGTAGACGTGGATTGGTATGTGAGATTCATGAAAGTTGCGAGAGTATATTTAACTAAGGGAAACTTAAGGTGGCTACTTTAATACACATCTGGGTGGATTGGTTGGGGCACCCTGGGATATACCAGTGGCTTGCTCGGGCACCTGGGGTTATACCAGTGTTGTCCTAAGAGATCCCGGGGTACCCGTGTGATCGTCCTATGGAATGCCACCTAGGCTCAAAGGGATCATAAGATTATTCATGCTAGAAACTTCCGTGTGCAGCCACAAGCCATTATGGGCTCTGGCATAGTTGAGTAAGTTGTGGGAAACTTTTCCATGATAAGCTAGCAGATGTAGGGGATTGTAGGTGTACCAGCCTATCTATCGGTTAAGGGGACCTCTTCAGAAAGACTGTGTCTCGATCATCCGGTTCTCAAACATCAGGCAGTGCGAGGAATTCAACGGAAGAGATCGAGTCTTGTGGGGAAAAGTGCGCAAATGTCTGCAGAGTGTACAAACTATTCATGAATAGCCGTATCCCCGGTTATGGACATTTTGAGTATCTGGTATTTGAATTATTGATGGATCTCATCACTCTATTTAATGAAATTATTGGGTTATTAATGATTTGGTGATTTTTGGATTGAGTTTGGGTTACCTTCTCAATATGGGTAATTGAACTTAGTAGTAAATAAAATTTATTCCTTTGTTGTAGGGAAAAATGGCTTTATGCAAATGTTAAACTTAGAGTCTCCACCAGCCAAATATGCATGTAGTGATAGCTATTATTCATCATTGCTCTATGGTGTGAAATTGCCAGTACATTCAATGTACTGACCTACATGGCTGCAACGTCTCATGTTGCAGGAATCTTACGACGAGTAAGTGATACGTTAGGGTTATGATGTCTACACTCAACTTTGTCGTTGGTGTTGTTGGGAACTCCACAACTTTGATGTTACTTCCGCTATATGAATTGAGGTAATAGTATTTACGTTACTTTATACATGTGATTTACCTCTGTTATAAATCCTCGAGTACTGTGTGTGTCAGCATACCGATCCAGGGATGACACTTAAGCACAGAGACTTCGATCCATTCGGGTCGGGTCGCTACAGGTGTCGTCGAGGTTACCGTCCTTGCCGATGATGAGTGGCGGTGTTCTTGATGTAGAACCGTTCCTAATTAGCCGAAACACCTTAGGAAACGGAAAAACCGTGAACTCAAAATCTCAAATGTCAAATGTCAAAATGGTGGTAGCGGGAATGCGGTGGTGGTTGCAGAAGCTCAATGGGATTATAGAAATGTAATGATGGGTTTTGGAGTATGCAATGCATAAGTGGAGGTTATGGTGGTGGACTATACACGGTGTCGGAGTTGGAAGCACGGTCCCTAAGTAGCCGAAACACCTTAGGAGACACAACTCACAACATAACCAAAATTGGGTTAAGTTGGGGTGGCGGAAGTGTATGGTGGGCAAGCCTATGCGGAAGTTATGGTGGTGGTTGATGAAGAAGCAATCGTCCCTAAGTAGCCAAAACACCTTAGGAGACTCGAATCACAACTCAAACAACCTCAAATTCTATGGGGAACAAAATTGGTTAGGTTGCGGAAGGCTATGGTGGTTTTGCGTAAGTTATGGTGGAAGCCCTAGCCAAAGATGCCAAAGTTCCGAAAATTTGATGGAGTCAAATGGTAGTGGTAGTATTTTTGTGAGACGGGGGATGTTAATAGCTTCAAAACGAGCTAAAGAACGTCAAAATCGGACTCCGTATGAATTAGTAATGGACAAAACGGTGAAACGGGACACACTGAATTCCCAAGGGCCGGACATCTGGGGTCGGGGCCGGATTTCCGGGACCTGATGTCCAGAACCGCGCGCGAAATTGCGCTCCAGGAGCTGGATGTCCGGGGGGCAGATGTCTGGGGCTCTGGGCCGGATGTCGGAGCTCTAAATCCGAGGATGAACTCGAGGAACTCGATTTTGGGGGCGGAAATTGATGATTTTGGAGGCAAAATTGGAGAGATTTCATGGATGGAAAGTGGGGAAAATTCGGGGAAAGCTAGATCCACTCGTAACAAAGCAACTCCATGGATCAAATCTAACAAAACTTCATCACACCAACAAATCATAAAAAAATTAGGGGGCAATTTTTGTGGGGAATTTTCGAATTTGGGACAAAATCAGCAAAACAATGCTAGAAAACGAAGAGGGGAGGCTACGAAATCGTGATCAACGTGGCTCATGGTACCAAGATGATGTAGGGTGGAACCCTAGAGGGCCGATCTTTCACGAAAGGAGTGGATCCCAACGAGGAACACGAAGAACACGAGGGGAAACACGAGGGAAAACACGAGAGAATCACTCAAACCAACAAGATTTGGTCACGCATATGCTAGATCCTAGAAACACAAAGAGATACACGATCCGAATCCAACAAAGGACGATACAAGTGGTAACTAGTTCATCTCCGTGAGGAGGTCTTGAGGGGTCTTCCCATGAAGGGGTCTTGAATCCAAGGTGGATCTTCTCCGAAGAGGGAGCGGCTCTTTCGATGGAGTAGATCCGGATGGATGAGCGAGGCTCTATCTCACATATGAGCTATCACAACACTAACCCTAACTAGGAGGAGGAGGGGGTCTATATATAGTGCCAGCCCATGAAGGGGTAAGTGACAGGGGGATACACGGGCCCTTGGCCCAATCTCTGCGCACAGGCGGGTGCCGGATGTCCGGGCTGGGGGCCGGATGTCCTGCGGCTCATGAAGAGCCGGATGTCCGGGCTGGAGTTGCCCGATTCTTCTACTCTATGGATAGCGTGAGCTGTATTTCCGGGCAGGCGCCGGATGTCCGGCCCATCGCGGGGCGCCGGATGTCCGGCCGCTGTAGAGTCGCCTGGCGTCTGTCTCTCTCTAGTCTTCTTCTGGTTGGTGGTGCCGGATGTCCGGGCTCCTGCCGGATGTCTGGCCGCTGTAGCTCCGCGGCGACTCCACTTGAGGCACTTCTTGATCCGCTTCTGTGTGGACTTGTCCATGCTTCGAGCATCTCCAGGGTCATCTCCTCAGTTCTGAGCACACGTAGTGTCTTTGCATGAGGTAGCAACCATGTCTCGCATGAATGGAAAGGGGAGCATTTAGGAGCGGGTTCACCTTGTGTCCAATGGCGTATGCTTGAGGTCTCGTCATATGGGCACTTGGGGCTTGAGGAGTAGTCGTAGTGTACATGGGGATGATCATAGGATGCTCCGCATCAAGATCCCCCCCTATGGTGGTGGCTAAGTTATATTTATAGTGGCCTCGGTCCTCTTCCTCCAAAACGAAGGCGGGAAGGGATCCCACAATGGCCAAGTTTGAAGGGAGACAAGTAGTACATGTTCTCCTGACGAAAGGTGGTCTTCGCCAGCAATGCTTCTGGTCATGACGCCATGGTGGGCTCAGTGATGACATTCGTCCTGCCGTCCTGGCAGTCTTGGTCTTGTTGCACGGGAATGGAAACCTTTGGCTGATTCATCGGGACTCCGCGCCTGTGCTTGCCTCCTTAGCACCAAAGAGGAAACCTGCTGCTCTGCGCCCGCTGGTGCCCACCTGGCCTTGGTCGTCACGGCTTGCGTCATCCGGACCTCATGAGAGGGGCGTTTGCATAGGAATCTCCGCTCATCAGGAGCCAGCCCGACGAGGCCGCTCCCTCCAGAGTTCTTGACGTCGCCCGCCTCGTGAAGCTTGGCCCCTCGCGAGGGTCTTGTCTTGAAGTTGATGAAGATGGGCCGTATCGGGCCGTTGAAGGAGCCACGCCATGGGCCGCAGGTAGGCAAGTCTGGGTACCCTGGTTCCCAGAACACCGACAGAGTGTCACGGGTAGAACTTGCGGAGGTGCTGGATGTTCCAAGCGTTCTGCACGGGGACCCCGTCCTCCGACTCCAGGCGCGCGGCACCAGGCCTGGAGACACGGGCGACCCTGAACGGGCCCTCGCCACAAGGGCGAGAGCTTGTGAATTCCCTCTGTTGTAGGGTGAAACCCTAGGTGAGATTTTCACACTTGGAGGGGGGAAAAGTGATGAACACACAAGAACACAGGAAGAGAATCACTCAAACAAACCCAAATAACACATCCACTAGAGAAGCATACATGAGATCCACAAGTATACTAGAACAATTCAAGGAAAATAGCACTAGTGTAGAGTTCTTCCCACTCCAAGGAGATGAGGTCATGATATTGAACTTCTCCAAGAGGAGGCCTTGATAATCCACAAGGATTATTCCCAAAGAGGGGTCTTGATCTTCAAGAGGAGGGGATACAAGGAGCAAAGCCCTCTAGTGTCTATCAAATACTTTGCTAACCCTAGAAATGAGCTAGATGAGGAGTACTTATAGCCTAGGGACGAATTGGGGGGGCGGGGGTACAAGGGTCATTATGCCCATAGTGCACGCGGGCACAGCCGGAGGTGTCCGGGCACCCGGGGTAAAGGGGACCGGGCACCCGGGGGTCGCTGGGATATGAGGAGGCCGGGCACCCGGTGGTGAAGTCCGCGCACCCGGGGTAGCGCCAAGAGAGTCGTCGGGCACCCGTGGGCTAAGGGTGCAGGCACCCGGGGGTCGGGGTGCAGGCACTCGGTGGTGAATGCCCGGGCACCCGGGGTGGTCAGGGGCCGCGCCCAGTTGGTGCCGGGGGTCCATGCACCCGGGGCATAGGAGGTCGGGCACCCGGGGTGGTCCGAGGCCTCCGATGCTTCGCGTCTTGGGGTCCTTCTTCCTCCTCCTTCTCCCTTCTTGGATGGTGGAGATGATTAACCTTTATGTATGTGAAGTAGATGCCGCACATGTCACTTGCCGAACGGACTCTTGACATGGTGATGTCCGTAGGATGCTCCACATCATCCCCTCCCCCTTGGGAAAGATTCGACCTCGGATCGAAAACCAAATCACCATGGGAAAGAGATGGCGTCGCCGTGTAGAAGTGAACGTTCACCAAGTACTCATAGTCTTCAAGCTCGAAATGGGCACTATCCAATGTCACACCGTCTAGTGATTCCTTAAAAAGGAGGACGAACAACAAACACTTGGAAAAACAAATGTGGTTAGCATTAGTGCAAAACCAAGCATTCAAGTGGTGATTCACCGTACAAGTGTTGTTATCATGCATAGCATATGGTGTAACAAAGGATTGTGACATGGCATGAAAGCACATAAATTGAGCACAATCAAGGTCATCATGGAAACAAGCATGTAAATGTATGCCATCAACCGCATGAAATGATCAAGTATGAATCATGGGTGACTCAACATACACAAGCATAGAAATCAAGTCGTGCAAGCTAGTAGTGGGAAGATGCAACATACTAGAAGAAATCATGGCAATCATGTCATGTGAGCAAATAGTGAGCATATATAATGCACATGACATATCACAAGCATGAAAGCAAGATATGACTAATATATCATCATTGCGTTGGCAAGAAGTCCTATGGAAATAGCAATGGGACATGCTCCCAACACAAGAATGAACAATAGCATTAGGTACAAGGTAAACATGGTAATAGCGACAAGGATCTCCACCAAGCATGCAAATACACATAGAAGTAAGAGAATGGTGAATCATGGGTAAATGCAAGCGAGGGTCACAATTGCATGGCAAGGGCGTAGAAGCAAGCATAACATGCAAAGTGAACACGATAAAATGGCCATAAGGTGAAAAGTGGTATAAAGCCCATAGCCACGTGAGAGCCAAGTAAAAGAGTGCGTGTAGTCCTTGCGCGAAGGGAACGATAGTAAGGATAGTCCACGGAATCCCAAATGATCGTTGCTCTCAAGAGCTCGTTTCGTCAACTCATGGGATTGTGAGGTTGACGAGTATTCGTGAGTACCTACACGAAACAAAGGCTAGGGAAAATTGTGTGTGCGTGGTATACGTACACATCATCCATTATGATGCACACATGTATTTGTTGGTTAGCACAAAATATCCAATGCTCAAATAAATGAGTAGCACGAAATAGAAACATGTCATCCATCATGCAATGATAATTATTGTGTTCAACATGATTGAGACACAAATTATAGCAAGTATGTGGCACAACAATAGCATTTTTATTCATGGGATGCATATGGTGCTCACAATCACGGGGATCATGCAATTCATATGATGTAGAAAAATCTTCTAATGGGTATGAGGAAACTATGGGGGTATTCTCATGAGCAATAGCGGAAGCATAATATGGGGAAAAGTGACAACATGGCAAACAATGCATGTCCGAAGCTAGGTGGTCATGGCATGGCATATGAGACAAATGATGCAAAGGAAGCATATCAATATCATCACAAGAAAAACAAATGTCAATAACCATGGGCTTTTCATCTATGCCATATGTGCAAATTGGGTTTATTTTAATGGTATATGCATAGTCACTGCGATGAGATTGCAAATAAGACATACGATTGAACTCATGCCTGGCATATGACAAGTCTAGCGGATTGTCAAACATGATGTGACCAAGAGAATTATCACAAGAAATCCTATGTAACATGGCATCACCACTAATAGGCTCCACATGGAAATCATCAAACCCATCATAAATGGACAAATCATCGCATGGGGAAATCATACTAGCATGAAGCATGATAATAGGTGGATCAACATCATGCAAGCAATCAATGTCAAGAATGTCCACTAGTGGGACTAGAGCATCGCCATCACCTATGTTACCTTTGTCATTCCACTCATGTGGTGTAAGTGAGGTGTCAAAGACCAAATCGTGGCCAACGTCATCATTGTGATGGAACCATGTTGTAACGCCCCGGATCCGATGCGCCAGGTGTCTGCCAGTTATTCGCTGTCGTTGCCATGTCATTTGCTTACGTGTTGCATTTTGCCATGTCATCATCTGCATTTCTTATCATGTCATCATGTGCATTTGCATACGTGTTCGTCTCATGCATCCGAGCATTTTCCCCGTTGTTCGTTTTGCAATCCGGCACTCCTATGTCACCCGGCGCCCCCTTTTGTCTCTTTCCATGTGCGGGTGTTGAACGTTCTCGGAATGGGGCGGTACTTGCCGAGTGGCCTTGGTCTAGCACCGACAGACCGCTCGTCAAATTTCGTCGCATTCGGAGTCCGTTTGATAGCCCAACCGTTGAACTTATAGCGGTACCGCTGCCGGTACCTGCGTCGGATGTTTCGGTCTCCGAAACCGTTGCCGGGCTGCATTTCATCTCTCTCCTCTCAGCTCAAGCCTCTCTCTCTCCGCCCACCTAGGCCCAGCCTACCCCTCCTCGCGTCCGGAACCGCCCGATCGCGATCGGAGAGCTCCGAAACCCCTCCTAACCCTAATCCTAACCCCCCTTCCCTATATAAACCCCTCCCATGCCATTTTGGGCAGGCCCTAGCCTCCCCTAACCCCCAGCCGCAGCTATCCCCCTCCTCCTCGGGATCTCCGCCGCCTTCCCCTCGTTTTCCGGCGCCGGCCACCTCCACCGCGCCACTTGGCAGCTCCCCATTGGCCAGCCGCCACCGCGCCATCGCCCTCCTCCACTCCCCGCTCGCCAGCTGTCCTCCCCACGCCTCCCAGCCACGCGGCCCGCCGAGGCCCATCGCGGGCCCGCTCGGCCCGACTGTGCCGCCGCCGCGCGCCCGAGGCCCCCTGCGCCCCGTTCCCCGCGCCCTAGCGCTGCGCCGCCCGACTCCCCGTGTGCGCCGCCGCACCTCACCCTCCGTCGCCGCGCTACCCTCCTCGTCGACCGGAGCCCCGCCGCAACCTCTCGTCACCGGCGCCGCCCCTGCAGGATCCCGTCGCCGGCGCCTTTCCCCGTCGACTAGCGCCCGAAGGCCGCCGCCGCCACGTCCACACCTCCCGTCGCTCTCCAGCGCCGCCCCACGAGCTTCATCGAGCTTCCGCCGCCGGGAATGGATGGATCCGGCCGGGATCCGCCAGATCCGGACATCCCCGGCCTCCGCCCCTCGCCGGAGCACCTCCCCATCGCCGTTGACCGCGGGTCACCGCCGCCCCAGTCCCTGCTCGGGGTCGATCCAGGAGGACGACGCCCGCAAGCCGCGTCGACCCCGCGTGGGCCGGCCTCACCTCCAAGGCCCAACCGGCGTCATCGGCCCGGTCCACGTCCCCAGTGCCGGCCTGCCTCCTCCCTCGTCGTGGGCCAAAGCCCAGGGTGAGCCGCCCCCCTATCCCATGCCCTGGGCGTCATTTAGCTATATGTCGCTCATCTGTTTTTTTTTTCTGTTTTTGACCAAGTCCTAGACTTTTCCATCTCATGTGCACTTGTTTGACCTAGCGTAACTTTCTGCTCGTAGATCCATTTTGCATGTATAATAAGTCAAATTGTTCGTCTCGTGATGCTCTTCATTTTGTTCCATTGCACCATGTTCATTAGTGGTCATCTTGATGCCCAAATCTCTGTTGGAAGAGGGCTATTTGCTGTTATTCTCTGGTTCTTAACAGAACTTGGAGATTTGTCATTTTTGTATCATTTAATCTGTGCATCTTTTGGGCATGAGCTCTACATGTGTTTTGAAGTATGCCATGCCATCTTTCCAGTGGTGTATGCCATGTATTTTTGTGATCTCTTTGGTGACTAGCACAAGCATGCAAAGTAGACCCCGTAATATTTCTGATTTCAGGGACAGTGATTTCTCTAAGTCCTTGTCTGCTGTAATTTTGTCGCCATGTAAACTTGATGCTACAGAGAGATCCATGCATAATTTGGAGATGTTCAGTAAGCATGTTTTGTAGATATTGTTGTAATTGATCCATTCCTGCAGTTGTTTGCAATTATGAAGTGCCATAGCATGACCCAATCTTGCTCTACTTTTGCTATAAAATATTTCTGGCAGATCGTTTACGTGTTATTCATTTTTGCCAAGCTTATTGTAGTTGATCCATACATGCTATGTTATTGTTCTTGCCATGGTTAGCTTCATAAACATGCCATCTTGCTATAGGTATGCTTTTTTTGTCATGAATTGCTCTATAGTGAGTGCATCAAGCTCACAAAGAGGCCTACATATTATTATTTCTGCCATGCTCTGTTTTCTGCTAAGTCTGAAACCTGATAACGAAACTTGCTATGTTTACATGCTTGCCATCATATCTTCTGGTCCTTTTTGGCTTATGGTCATGAAGGGACTTTTGTCATATGCTTTGAGTAGATTCATGCCATGCCTTTCTTTGCTATGTTAAGCTCCTGTAGCATGTTGATTTCGTGCTCTGAACATTGCAACCTGATGTTATTTCTGCCATGCCCAGTAATTTCACCAAGTCTGTGAACCTGTTATTATTTGCAATCTTGTCATGTCCTTTTGAGCATGTTCTAGTGATTTCTGGAGATAGCTCATTGTTCATGTTTTGTTGTGCTTTACCTGTACATCATGCCCATGCCTTTTGTTTTCATGTTGAGTTGCTGTAGCATATTGTTTTGATGTTTGCTAGATGCATAGTTGCTGTTTTGGACAGATTGTTGCTATGTCTTGTTTGGAGTGTATGTGTTGCACCGTTGCTCCGTTTTGAGCATGCTCTATATGAAACTTGCTTAGTTTTGCATGTAGTTCCATATTATCATGTTGCATCCTTGTTTTGAGGTGTTTGCTTGATGTTTGTATGCATTTTGCGTCAATGCCACGTTTAACTTGTTTTGATCATATCTTCTAGACCGTAGCTCCGAATCTAATGAACTTTATATGTAACTTGACTAGAATTTCGTGTAGATCATCATGGTGCTCTTAACTTGCTGTTTAACAACTTGAATATAAGGTTTATTCAGTTCTGGACCAATTTCGAAATTTGCATATGAGGACTTACCGGAATTGTTATATGTTGTTTCCGGCCTCATTTAAACTTGCCATGATGTGTTGTTCTTGTATGCATCCTCTCTTGTCATGAGTAGCTTCATATAGCCTTGTCATGCATCATTCTTGATTGATCATCATGCCTTGTTCATGTGTGGTGTGTTTACCTTGTTGCGTGCTTCTTCTCGATAGTTCCCGTGTCGTTGCGATCGTGAGGATTCGTTCGTCTTCGTGGCTTCATCTTCTTCATGGATTCGTTCTTCTTCCTAGCGGGATTTCAGGCAAGATGACCGTCACCTTGGATCTCATTACTATCATTGCTATGCTAGTTGCTTCGTTCTATCGCTTTGCTGCGCTACCTATTCACTTGTTCCTCAAGCCTCCCATTTTGCCATGAACCTCTAACCTTTGTCACCCTTCCTAGCAAACCATTGTTTGGCTATGTTACCGCTTTGCTCAGCCCCTCTTATAGCGTTGCTAGCTGCAGGTGAAGATGAATTTTGCTCCATATTGGATTATGTTTATGTTGGGATATCACAATATCTCTTATATTATTAATGCATCTATATATTGGTAAAGGGTGGAAGGCTCGGCCTTATGCCTGGTGTTTTGTTCCACTCTTGCCGCCTTAGTTTCTGTCATACCGGTGTTATGTTCCTTGATTTTGCGTCCCTCACACGGTTGGGTGATTTATGGGACCCCCTCGATAGTTCGCCTTGAATAAAACTCTTCCAGCAAGGCCCAACCTTGGTTTTACCATTTATCCAGCCTATTTCTTTTCCCTAGGGAGTCGCTCTCTCGAGGGTCATCTTATTTTAAACCCCCCGGTCCAGTGCTTCTCTAAGTGTTGGTCCGAACTGAGTAGACTGCGGGGCCCCCTCGTGGAAACTCGAGGTCTGGTTTTACTCCTTGGATGTCTCATGTGGTGTAAATGAGGTGTCAAAGACCAAATCATGGTCAACGTCATCATTGTGATGGAACCATGTGGGGGGTGCATCATAGTCCACCATGGCCATCATCTTGTCCAAAGGAAGGACGAAGTCGTCGAGGATGGGCGCGTCATAATATATGGGACCTAGCACCAAATGAGAAGACACGATAGAGGTAGAGCTTAAGTTGTTAGAAATCAGAATGGCCTCACATGCCCTATCAACTACCTCACTCTCTCTATGTGGTGGTGGCTCACTCACTCCCTCAAGGTAGGTGCACTCAATGTCACATATGGTGGAGTCACTCAAATCATTCAAGTGGTGGTGGTGGTGGCTCTCCTCACATGGGAATTGGGGCAACTCGTCATAAATGGGGCTAGTGGTGAAGTCACTCTCACTCTCAATATGGTGGCATATGTCTCCATGCTCAACTCCTATAGCCGCCTTGGTTGAAGGGATAGTCCCATGCTCAACCTCCTCATCCATAACGCCTCCAAAGATGAATGCCATAGGAAGTGGCAAATCGTCACTCTCCTCCGAGACCAAAGAGAAAGTCTCATGAGGGGTCTCGTAGCTTGACTCGGAGTATGAGTCCCATTGGGGTGCCGTCTTCATGTTGTTGAAGAGGTTTGTGCTCGACCATCTTGTCGCCGTCTTGTATGAGGCCCATATGATGTGGTACCTCGTAGCTCGTCTCCATGACCAAAGGGAATTTCCCATGCTCGGCCATCCTCCTTGAGGGGCTTCCGAAGATGGAAGTGTTGCCCTCGCTTGTAGGTGGTTACCTTGAACTTGCCGTAGGCATACTTGTGGGAATTAGGCGAAGATGCCTTACGTCCGAAGGCGAAGATGCCTTGATAACACTTGTCGAAGATGCCGAAGTGGTGGTGGTAGCCGTAGCTTCCTCTTGATGGTGACGATGTCGTTGTAGTCGATGGCGCTCTTCGTCGTCATTCACCTTTGGCTTGCGGGCGTCTTGGCAATCATCTCGATGATGATGACGATGCCGCTTGGTACTTTCATCGGATGTTTGCATCGAATATTTTCCACTTGAGCGTCTCTGCCTTGAAGATGACAAGGGGGACGAAGACTTGTAGTTGGCCCACACATGTTGGATGTCATCCATGTGTGCGTCCAACTTCTTGTTGATGTAGTCCCTTTTCCTTGCTTCGGAGTGTCATATGTCGATGGTGAGTCGCTTGATGCGGTCGATGACCGAAGATGATGTGCGTTGCCTATCCATCACAAGTCTCGAGCAAAGGTGAGCAGGAAATGAGAGAACAAAACCAAAGTTACCTTTTCCGAAGATTGAGGATGTATCGAGTATCACTCAATGTAATTCTACAATAGTAGAATTGGTGTCGGGTTTGTTTCTCACACCTACACAAGTAAAGCTTATGGAGGAGCTTGGTTAGGATGGGTGGCACAAAATTTCAAGCAAATGTTAGTCAAGATATCAATAAGGTTGAGAAGATCCACAAAATTGCAAGTAAAGCAAGTAGACCAATAGCAAAGAATGGCACACGGAAACACACACACGGATAGATAAACGGGGTCGTGCAACCAAGGAATGAGCTCAAAATGTGGAATCCATGAAAAGTGCTCGTGTTGCACAACTCTAGAGAGACGTTAGCACGATTGGTCAAAAGACGGATACGACACTTGTGCACAACCTATGAGATGCGAAATATGTCAACTTTCTATCCCAAGTATGCTATATATGTATGATGTTTCGGTGGTTCACACATGATGATACAAGATGATCAATATGGTAGTAAGATATGTAATGTGGCGATGCTATGTCTATTGCTTACAAGATCTTTGTTTTTCTCTTTGTGCTTAAAAGATTTTTTTTCTTTGGCCACTTTTGCAAAATGTTCGAACCGAGATAGCAATTGTGTATGCGGGAACAATCTAGTGACACAATGGATGATATGATGATACCAAGATGAGGTATGTATGCAATGGTAGGTTCGTATTGATGATCACTAAAGTGCACAAGTAGCATCGCCCGGAAATACTCAAATGGCTAGTCTCGATATGGAAGTGACGCAAAATGGGCTAGGGGTTAACAAAGCAATGGCAAGAATGAATGTACAGTGATGGGATACCACGATACCAAGGTGATATAAAGGTTACCATTCTTGCTTACGGTTAGGTTGTAAAAATGGTGAAGGTGGCCGATGTTGAATCCTTGGCGAAGTTGAGCGGCAGTGCTGACGATGTCGAACCATTCCTAGTTAGCCGAAGCACCCTAGGAAATGGAAAAACCGCAAACTCAAAATCTCAAACGAAAAATCTCAAATGGTGATAGCGGAATGCGTTGGTGGTTCCGGAGTTTTCAACGCGGAAGTGGTGGTGGTGGTTGATGAAGAAGCAACCGTCCCTAAGTAGCCAAAACACCTTAGGAGATTAAAGTCACCACTCAAGCAACCACAAATGCTATATGGAATTAAAAATGGGTTAGGTTGCGGAAAGCTATGGTTGTTTTGCGGATGATATGGTGGATGGCCTAGGCAAAGATGCCAAAATGACAAAAAAATTATGGAGTCAAATGGTGGTGGTAGCATTTTTTTGGATGGAGGATGTCAATAGCTACAAAACGAACTAAAGAACGCGAAAATCGGACTCCGGATGAATTAGTTATGGCCGAAACGGTTTTTAGAGCTGGGCTGAAACTCGGGGGTGCGGGCACCCGGGGGTGGGAGGGTGCGGGTGCCCGGGGTGGTCAGGGAGTTGGGCGGAAAATGGCCCGGGGGTCCGGGTGCCCGGGGGTAAGGGGTGCGGGCACCCGGGGTGGTCAGGGGGGTTGGGCAAAAAGTTGCCCGGGGGTGGCCGATTTGGGCGGAAATTTCGTGGAAAATGCAAAATTGGGTGGATTTCTTGGTGGGAAAGGTGGGGATGGTTGGGGAAAGGCTAGATCCACTTGCCAAACAACAAATTCATGGACCAAAACAACAAAATCTCACAAGAACCAACAAATTGCAAGAAATTTTTGTTGGGGGCTATTTTTGTGGGGATTTTTGGATTAGGACGAGAAACAACTAAATCAAGCTAGCAAATGGGGTGTAGGGACTCCACGATGTGAATCAACCTTGCTTGTGATACCAAGATGTTGTAGGGTGAAACCCTAGCTGAGATCTTTTCACACTTGGAGGGGGGTAAAAGTGATGAACACACAAGAACACAGGAAGAGAATCACTCAAAGAAACCCAAATCACACATCCACTAGAGTAGCATACATGAGATCCACAAGTATACAAGAACAATTCAAGGAAAATAGCACTAGGGTAGAGTTCTTTCCACTCCAAGGAGATGAGTTCTTGATGTTGAACTTCTCCAAGAGGAGGCCTTGATAATCCACAAGGATTCTTCCCAAAAAGGGGTCTTGATCTCCAAGAGGAGGGGATACAAGGAGCAAAGCTCTCTAGTGTCTATCAAATACTTTGCTAACCCTAGAAATGAGCTAGATGAGGAGTACTTATAGCCTAGGGACGAATTGGGAGGAAAACGGGGGTACAAGGGTAATGCCCAAAGTGCACGCAGGCACAGCCAGAGGTGTCCGGGCACCCGGGGTAAAGGGGTGCGGGCACTTTAAGGTGAAAGCCCGGGCACTCGGGGTGGTCAGGGGCCATGCCCGGTTGGTGCCGGGGGTCCGGGCACCCGAGGCGTAGGAGGCCGGGCACCCGGGGTGGTCCGAGGCCTCCGATGCTTCGCATCTTGGGGTCCTTCTTCCTCCTCCTTCTCCCTTCTTGGATGGTGTAGATGTTCTCTTGCGCTTGAACTCCTCCTCGTCGTTGATGAAGCTCCGGTAATACCTATGCATGCAGAGAGGGATGTCAAGTAGTATACCATCCTCGAAGGGGTCAAGTGAACACCTGTAAAGGAGATGATTAACCTTTATGTATGTGAAGTAGATATTGCACGTGTCACTTGCCGAACGAACTCTTGAAATGGTGATGTCCGTAGGATGCTCCGCATCACCTTCCCTGGAGAGGACCCGCCTCAGGACGAGGTCTCCGACTTCGAGAGTCCGAGAGCGGACGTTACGGCTGTGGTAACGCCGCAAGGCCTGCTAGTACCTCGTGGCGAGGAGGGAGGCTTGGCGACAGGCTTCCTCGCCGCGCACGAGATCGGTTCCCCGCGCGGCGTCCTGGCGTGCCTTGTCGAATGCCAAGACCCGCGAGGAACCATGTCTGATCTCAAGTGGGAGTACCGCCTCAGCCCCATAGATGAGGAAGAACAGAGTTTCGCTGGTGGGCCTAGTCGCGGCGGCGGGGATGGACCACAACACGGACTGCAGCTCGTCCAGCCAACCCTTGCCGCAAGCCTCCAGCTTCTTCTTGAAGCTTCTAGTCTTGAGGCCCCTGAGGACCTCCGCGTTTGCGCGCTTGGCCTGGTCGTTGCTTTGTGAGTGTGCCACTGATGCGTAGGATATCTGCGTTCCAAGGTTAGCACAATATGGACCTGAAGAGGTTGCTTGTAAACTAGGAACAATTGTCAGTGATGATGCAATTAGGGACGCCAAACCGGCTTACGTGGCCCTTGATGAACTTGACGGCCGAGCCCGCTGGGATGGTGAGCACAGGTTCCACCTCCCCCCACTTGGTGAATTTGTCGATGGCTACGTATAGGTAGCGGTAGCCACCGGCTGCCCGAGGGAACGACCCTAATATGTCTAGCCCCCAGACCGCAAAGGGCCATGAGGGCGGAATCGTATGGAGCCCTTGCATCGGTTGGTGAATTTGCTCGGCGTGGAACTGACAAGCCTTGCAGGACCGAACCAACTCAGCAGCGTCATGAAGTGTCGTGGGCTAGTAGAACCCACTGCGAAACACCTTGCCCACGAGAGTGCGCGACAAAGAGTGGTGCCCGCGGTCTCCCCCGTGGATATCGGCCAGCAGCTCGCGCCCTTGACCTTATGAAATGCATCTCAGTGAGACGTCATTAGGGCACCTACAGTACAGCTTGCCATCCTGCAACCAGTACGCGGTGGCCTGGTGAGCCACACGCTCCGCGTCCTCCTCCTTTTCAGGTAGGGTGCCATGGAGTAGATACGCCTCAAACTCCTGGGTCCAACTGCCCTCCTGGGGCGCCAGCGCCAGGAGCAGGCGGGCTCCTAAGGCCGGGCCACAGGCTAGAGCGCCTAGGGGTGGCACGGGAGCAACTCCTCCTGAGGCAGCATTGTTCCTGATGTCGGGGGCGCGGCTAACAGCCTGAAGAGCCTTTCTTCAAAGACACCAAGGCTTTGGGTTTCGCGGCGTGATGCCCGTTTGGCCATATCTTCTGCTTCCTTGTTCATGCCCCTTGGGACGTGCCGCAACTCCAAACCCAAGAATTGCTTTTCAATTTTACGTACCCCCTCCAGGTATGCCGCCATGTGCTCGTCCTTCGGCTTGTACTCCTTGTTGGAGAAGTTGACAAGGAGCTGGGAATCTCCCTTGATGGTGAGGCGCTTGATCCCTAAGGTGGCCACGGCTTTGAGCCCTCGTACTTCACGATGTTGTTGGAGACCTTCTCGCCGCGCTGAAAGCAAAGTTGGACGGCGTAGTAGAGCTTGTCGTTAGTTGGGGAAATGAGCATGACCCCGGCTCCTGCGCCTTGTCGCGTGAAAGCTCCATCAAAGTGCATGACCCAGCCGTCAGGCGCCTCGTCGCCCGGCGCCAGGGACCGATCCTCATGCAGCTCCTGGTCGCACGCGTCTGTCCATTCCACCATGAAGTCGGCGAGCATCGCCCCCTTGATTACCCTGGTCATGCTAAATTCTAACTAGAAGGCCTGCATCTCGATGTTCCACTCACCGACCCTGCCGACAACGTTGGGGCTGTGGAGCACCCTCTCCAGGGGGTATGCGAACACGACCTTGACGGGGTAGCCCTGGAAATAATGGCGCGGCTTCCCCGAGGCGACCAGGGCGTGAGGAGGAGCTTTTGTTGCATAGGGTAGCGCGCGTGCATCCCTCGGCACCGTGCTAACAAAGTAGACTGGATGCTCGACAAGGCGCGGGGCATCATCGGCAACCTGCCCCGCGTGGGGGACTTGGGGCCCAGGGGCCTCATCGGGCGATAGGGGGTGGATCCCCCAGGGGCACCATCCTGAGGCGATGAGGGGTCGGGGGGCTTTACAACCCTACGCGGGCCCTCGGGCGCCGACGAATTCCTCTCGGGTCACCACGAGCGCTGCGCTGGCCGAATGTGGGGTGGCCACCAAGTAAAGCACCAAGGGCTCGCGGCAGCGGGGCGCCACCATGACAGGCGGGCTCGTGAGGTATTTCTTGAGATCTTCGAAGGCCGCCTCCGCCTCGGGAGTCCACTCGAAGGGGCCCTTTCTCTTCATCAGCTTGAAGAACGACAGTGCGCGCTCGCCCAACTTGGAGATGAAGTGCCCCAAGGAAGTCACACACACTGCCAGCTTCTGCATTTCCTTGAGGGTCTGAGGAGGGCGCGTCTTCTCAATAGCCTTGATCTTCTCTGGGTTGGCTTCTATTCCTCCGTGTCAGACGAGAAAGCCGAGCAGCTTGTCGGACGGGACCCTGAAAACACACTTTTCGGGGTTAAGCCTCAGGTTTACCCTGCGTAGGTTGGCGAACGTTTCCTCGAGGTCCTCGACCAGGGTTCACGCCTCACGCGACTTGACTACGATGTCGTCGACGTACGCCTCCGCGTTCCTCCCCAACTGCGGCCCTAGCATGATGTGCATGAGTCACTGGAAGGTGGCACCGGCGCTTCTCAGCCCGAAGGGCATGCATGTCTAGCAGTACAAGCCACACAGGGAGATTAAGTCCGTCTTCTCAACATCTTCTGCGGCCATCTTGATCTGGTGGTAGCCCGAGAAAGCATCCAGGAAGCACAGCAGATCACACTCCGCGGTAGAGTCCACGATTTGGTTGATGCGCGGAAGCGGGAAAGGATCCTGAGGACATGCCTTGTTGAGGCATGTGAAGTCGACGCACATGCGCTCTTGTCTGCCTTCTTGGGGACGACAACTGGGTTGGCGAGACACTCCAGATGCCGCACCTCCCGTATAACCCCGGCTTCGTGTAACTTCCGCACCTCTTGGACAATGAACACCTGCTTCTCCTACACCTGACGTCGTGCCTTTTGCTTTACCGGACAGGTGATGGGGCACACCGCCAGGTGGTGCTCGATTACCTCCCTCGGGATGCCGACCAGATCAAACGCCTTCCACACGAACACGTCCTTGTTCGCCCGGAGGAAGCGGACAAGCGCCTGCTCCTAATCTGAGGGCAGGACGGCGCCGATGGTGAAAGGGGGGGTTGTCGTCATTGACGGGCACCCTTTTCGTATTGGCGCGGTCCTGAGAGAACAACTGCTTCTTCCTCGTGGGCGCAGCCTCGGGAGCCCCCGGAGTCCCTCCGACGCCCGGGCGTGAGGCCGCCGCGGCCCTATAGGTGAGCTTGAGTGCTTGAACCGCATCCTCCTTATCTTCTGTCACAGTGATGACGTCGCCGCTACCCAGCATTTCGATGATGTTGTAGCCCGGGTGGGTCGCCGCCATGAATTTGGCGAGAGCGGGGTACCCCAAGATGGCGTTGTAAGGGAGGCCGATGCGGGCCACGTTGAAGTCGACCAGCTCGGTACGGTAGTTGTCACGCTTGCCGAAGGTGACAGGGAGGCTCACCTGCCCCGGGGGAACGATGGAGCCATCGGTCACCCCAGAGAATGGTCTTGTGGGCATGAGCTGGTCATAGGGCACCTGAAGCATCTCGAAGGTCTCGACGGAGAGCACATTGAGACCAGCGCCACCATCGATGAGAGTCTTGGTGACAGAGACATTGCTGATGGTGGGCGCGAAGAGCATGGGAGCGCACCGGCGGCGGCCACAGAATTAGGGTGATCCCTGGAGTTGAAGGTGATAGCGTCCTCACACAGCGCGCGGCTCCGCGGGGTCTCAGGCTGAGGCTGAGCGGCGTTCGCGCGGCGGAAGAGCTGCTTGGCGTGGCGACCGGATGCACGCGCTTGAGATCCGCCGAGGATGCACGCGACCGCGTGGGCCCCGGAGCCGCGAAGCGCGACAAATTGGTTGCGGAGCTCTCCCCAAGAGGACATTGAGGCCTCTGGGAGGCTTCAAAGCCAAGAATGTGGAGCTTCCGTGAGGGCTAGAGGAAGCCAGTTCGCCATGGCCTTGTCATCGTGGGGGCAACACTGGCCTAAACCTCACCGGCCACCGCACACGGGGCAAGTCAGGAGTGAAGGTTGGGCAACCCGCAGCGATGCCAGGGATGACGGGTCAAGCAGCGGGGCGGATGGCGTCGACCATGCAGGTGATGAGGCGAGGAGGAGCGGTGTAGAAGGAAGGACCTTGACATGCCCCTACCTGGCGCGCCAAATGTCGGAACCAGGGCTCCATGGAGCCAAACAAGGTTCGAACTCTGGGGCGTGTCCGAAGATCTAGCCTAGCTGCAGCCCCAAGCTGATTGCCTCATGGCTTGGCCTCGTCGAGTTCGTGTGAGCGGGGAGAAGAATGGGCACAGTAGTTTATCCAGGTTCGGGCCACCTTGCGGTGTAAAACCCTACTCCTGCTTTTGTGGTGGATTGCCTCGCGAGGAGGATGAGTATGAACTAGTACAAGTGGGAGCTGCCTCGGGAGGGCTCAGGAATCGACCCCTCCTACGGTGGAGACTAACCTATATTTATATTGGCCTTGGTCCTTGTCGGTGTCAAAACCGGCCGATCTCGGGTAGGGGGTCCCGAACTGTGCGTCTGTGGACCGAAGGTAACAGGAGGCGGGGGACACGATGTTTACCCAGGTTCGAGCCCTCTTAATGGAGATAATACCCTACTTCCTGCTTGATTGACTATGATGAGTATAGGGGTTACAAGAGTTGATCTACCTCGAGATCGTAATGGCTAAACCCTAGATGTCTAGCCTGTATGAATTCTGATGATCTCTACGGACTAAACCCTCCAGTTTATATAGACACCGGAGGGGGCTAGGGTTATACAGAGTCGGTTTACCGAGAAAGGAAGTTTCATATCCGAACGCCAGGCTTGCCATCCACGCAAAGAAGAGTCCCATCCGGACACGGGGGAAGGCCTTCAATCTCGTATCTCACGGCCCATTAGTCCGGCCCATGCCACATAGCCCGGATGCTTGGGGACCCCCTAATCCAGGAGTCCCTCAGTAGCCCCCGAACCAGGCTTCAATGACGATGTGTCCGGCGCTCAGATTGTCTTCAGCTTTGCAAGGCGGGTTCCTCCTCCTTCGAATACTCCAAAGAAATTTGAACAACAGAACTGTATTCGGCTTCTCAATGATGACGCAGTATCCGGCTTCATATCTTCTGCTTTGTAAGGTGGGCCCTCCATGATACTTCGGACAGCTTTGGCTTTACATTAAATATCATACCCTTCAGCTTTTGTGCCACCATCGCCTCGGCTTCCACGTGTCAGACGAATACGAAGGATCCAAGTGTTTTTACAGATAACACCCTGACTTTGTAGGGAAGGCGTCTATTTAAGGAGATTGGATCTCAGATGCCATTCCACACCAGGCAAAAATCCTTAGAGCTTGCCACAGGAAACCGCACAAACATGGTTGGTGCTCCCAGTTCTTCCTCACACCCCCACGGCCCTCAAAAAGGCGATTGGGAGAGCTTCTCAGTATCCCACGCCCAGCTAAGCAAGCTTCAGACGTAGGGGTATCTCCCTCCCGCGGATCTAGTCCCCGTTCGGGCGGGATTAACTTCCATCCATGGCGAAGCCCTGGCGGAAAACTTCCCCAATCCTACTGAAGGGGAGGGAGTGTGCTTTGTTTCCTTCCTATTAAGAGGTATTGGATTTCTAATCCACTCTTTCCTCCGAGGTCTCCTGGAGTATTATGGCCTCCAACTGCACAATCTCACGCCGGGCTCCATTCTGCACATCGCGGGCTTTGTCGCCCTTTGCGAGCTGTTCCTAGGCTGCGAGGCCAATTTTGAGTTATGGAGGAAACGTTTCTGCCTCGTCCCCCGCTCCCAAAAGGGATCCATATTCGAGGTGGGCGGTGCCGAAGTATGGCATCCGAAGAGTGGCCCTCAGAATGGTTTTATATTGAAGACGTTGTTCTTCCAGACCCAATCCGATGGGGCCTTCCTGAATTTTCCAATGCTTCGTTAAAGAAGCGCACCAGTTGGCGCCCCCGAAGCCTCGAGGAAGAAGACAGTGCGGAGATTAAGAAGCTAATGAGCAAGATAAAAATACTCGCCCAATCCGGACTATCTATAATTGAGGTAATGGCGATTTCAATAACGCGAGGCGTTCAGCCACTCCAATCTAGAGGACTCCCCATGTGGCATTACAACGGGGAAGATGACGCATCATGCTGCGGGCGCAAGGGTTCGGACAACTTTGCCGCCTTGGCTGCCATGTTGGCTGATCTTTACAAAGGGGAGAAAGAAGATTTTACTTGCCTTAAATGCCAAGAAGGTCTTTCCATGTACAACCCTGCTAGCTAGGTGAGCTTTCGATCAGTAGCCTTATTCAATCCTCCTCCTGAGTCGTGTTTAGTTGAACTTAATCCGACTATTTTTAACAGGAATGGAGAAAGGTCGTCGCGGGGATCCATAGTATCGCTCCGCGGCCGGAGGACCATATTCGAGACCTGGATCCCGGATTTGAAGAGGATCCAGATATATTTATAGAGCTTAAGGAGGGGGTCTTTTATCAAGCGAGCTACGACGGCACAGAAGTAGCCATCACAGCCGATTATCCCAGCCTTCTCCCCTCCTCCCGCGTAAGTGCCCAGGAGACATCTTTTCAACAAGAGCTTTCCCGTTCTGCCTCACCCACCGCACTATCTCATGCTCCGAAGGGGCGGCGCTCATCCCGCCAAACCGTATCAAAGGCGTCCTCCAATAAGGTGACGCTCGCGCAGGGCGAGTCTTTGAAAAGAAAGGTGGGTGGTGATACTACCGAGCCTCCTCATTCACCGAAGAGGTATAACTTTCAACCTGCACTCGGCAAATAGGCTAGATTGTGACGTGCTCCGCTGTGCTATATTTCAGGAAGAGCGTACACCGGACTGTATCCGGAGGTCTCGCCGGCCAGGCATCGGCCAATCCGGCCCTGGACCCTGCCAATAGGACTAGGGTTGGTACGGGCGCCATGCCGGATTGTCACTTCCCCGAGGATTCGAATAATGTATCCGTCACCAATTCCGAAGTGGAGAGCGTGATGGTCCATCGATGGCGGAAAGAGGCCATGCGCGATCCAAATTTCACCGAAGAGGCGTTCAACGCCCTCAGCTCTGCGGATGCATATATCCGGGCTTCTCGGGATGGACTTGCCGGAGCTACACATCAGCTTTCAAAGGATATGCGGGTAAAGGCTTTGTGTATATTCAATAATCATGTGCTAATAGCCCCCGAGACTTGAAGCAGTTGGCGCAACTGATTTAAGGATTGTTGTACAATTAGGTACTCATGGAGAAGAACAACATGCTGTCTCAGGAGCTTGCAGAATGTCAGACCAAGCTAGCTGTTGCCACCGCAGAACTGGAAGATTTGAAGAAATCTCGGAAGGCATCGAATGGTAAGTACAACCGTTGCCGGGAAGTACGATTCTGCGGCAACAATGATCTTTAAATATGCATTGTTTAACGGCGGCAGGGTCGGTAAATCAGTTGGAGGAGAGGCCAAAGGCTGCTGAGACGGCCAAAGAACATGCCGAAGGGCAAGAAGCCGCTGGTCAACGTGTGACACGGACCATCAATGAGAAAAACAAACTACATGATACCAACATCCAGCAAACCGAGGAACTAAAGGACGTAAGAGCCCAACTGGCGGATGCCTTGAAGGAAAACAGAAAGCTGAGAGGCGGCATATTTAGTATGCCCTTTTAACCTGTCTTTCAAATGGCCCCTTGATGGAAATTGTTGTTTTACGAGATTGTTCCTATAGGCTTATTGACGGGGCGGTGATATGTCTCCAACGTATCTATAATTTTTTATTGCTCCATGCTATTGTATATTCTGTTTTGGATGTTTAATGGGCTTTATTATACACTTTTATATTATTTTTGGAACTAACCTACTAACCCAAGGCCCGGTGCAAATTGCTGTTTTTTGCCTATTTCAGTGTTTCGCAGAAAAGGAATATCAAACGGAGTCCAAACGGAATGAAACCTTCGGGAGCGTGATTTTTAGAACAAACATGATCCAGGAGACTTGGAGTGGACGTCAAGAAACGAACGAGGAGGCCACGAGGCAGGGGGGTGCGCCTACCCCCCTGGGCGCGCCCTCCACCCTCATGGGCCCTCGTGGCTCCACCGACCTACTTCTTCCTCCTACATATACCTACGTACCCCGAAACTATCGAGGAGCACCACGAAACCCTATTTCCACCGCCGCAACCTTCTGTACCCGTGAGATCCCATCTTGGGGCCTTTTCTGGCGCTCCGCCGGAGGGGGCATCGATCACGGAGGGCTTCTACATCAACACCATGGCCTCTCCGATGATGTGTGAGTAGTTTACCACAGACCTTCGGGTCCATAGTTATTAGCTAGATGGCTTCTTCTCTCTCTTTGGATCTCAATACAAAGTTCTGCTCGATCTTCTTGGAGATCTATTTGATGTAACTCTTTTTGTGGTGTGTTTGTCGAGATCCGATAAATTGTGGGTTTATGATCAAGATTATCTATGAACAATATTTGAATCTTCTCTGAATTCTTTTATGTATGATTGGTTATCTTTGCAAGTCACTTCAAATTATCAGTTTGGTTTGGCCTAGTGGATTGATCTTTCTTGCAATGGGAGAAGTGCTTGGCTTTGGGTTCAATCATGCAGTGCTCGATCCCAGTGACAGTAGGGGAAACGACACGCATTGTATTGTTGCCATCGAGGATAAATAGATGGGTTTTATATCATATTGCTTGAGTTTATCCCTCTACATCATGTCATCTTGCTTAATGTGTTACTCTATTCTTATGAACTTAATACTCTAGATGCATGCTGGATAGCGGTCGATGTGTGGAGTAATAGTAGTAGATGCAGGCAGGAGTCGGTCTACTTGTCACGGACGTGATGCCTATATACATGATCATGCCAGATATTCTCATAATTATGCACTTTTCTATCAATTGCTCGACAGTAATTTGTTCACCCACCGTAATACTTATGCTATCTTGAGAGAAGCCACTAGTGAAACCTATGGCCCCGGGTATATTTTCCATCATATTAATCTCCCGACAACAAGCGATTTCTGGCACCGTCTATTTTGCAATCTTTACTTTCAATATTTATCATAAAAATACCAAAAATATTATCTTATCATCTCTATCAGATCTCACTTTTGCAAGTGGCCGTGAAGGGATTGACAACCCCTTTATCGCATTGGTTGCAAGGTTCTTATTTGTTTGTGTAGGTACGAGGGACTTGCGTGTGGCCTCCTACTGGATTGATACCTTGGTTCTCAAAAACTGAGGGAAATACTTATGCTACTTTGCTGCATCACCCTTTCCTCTTCAAGGGAAAACCAACACATGCTCAAGAGGTAGCAAGAAGGATTTCTGGCGCCGTTGCCGGGGACTCTACACACAAGTCAAGACATACCAAGTACTCATCACAAACTCTTATCCCTCGCATTACATTATTTGCCATTTGCCTCTCGTTTTCCTCTCCCCCACTTCACCTTTGCCGTTTTCTTCGCCCTTCTTCTGTTCGTCTTTTCGTTTGCCTTGATGTCTTACTTGGCTCGTTTACCCATTTGGTTGGAATAGTTGTGTATTTATTGCTAAACAGAGAACCTAAGATCTATGGATCCTCATCCTCTTGCCAATCTTTTTAAGAGATCCAATTATGATGAACCAATTTCTAGTGATTTGAGTGCACTAGATTATCTTTATGAGGTTTTGCTTGAAATTCGTGAATCTGAAAATTGTGATGAAGAAATTTATGAAGAGATTCACAATAGCTCCTTGAATAAAAAGCATGATTGCAATGATTTTACTATAAATTCTCTTGATGTCAATTGTGCTAATAATATGCAAAACCCTAAGCTTGGGGATGCTAGTTTTGCTATGTCTACTACTTGTTGCAATGATCATGATTGGGGTGATTCTTCATATGATCTTGAATATTTATTTAAGCCCCATGATGAATATGAGATTGATAATAATGTTTGCAATAGTATTGAAAGTGGGTTTGGAAGAGTGTCAACTTTAGATCCCACATATTTGGATTTTGATCAATCTTATGAAGTTTTTGATAAAAGTGGGTTTGGAGAGGTCATGGCTTTAGTTTATGTTATTCCCACTATTTTGGAAGAGTGTCAACTTTGCATGCATATGGATCATCTAGAGAATATGTTATGTGATAGCAATATTGTTGAATTTAAATATGATCTTACATGTAACTATTATGAGAGAGGAAAATTGGTTGTAGAAGTTTTCATGTTACTAAATTACCTCTCTTCATGTTGAGATTGCTATCGTCACTTTCTTCTTCCTTGCATATGCTAGTTTGTGCTTGCCTTGCAAATTTGTTTGCTTATAATATCCCTATGCATAGGAAGTATGTTAGACTTAGATGTGTTTGTCACGTGTTTTATGATTCTCTCTTTGCGCTTCAATTCTTGTCTTTCATGTGAGCATCATTAAAATTATCAATGCCTAGCTAAAAGGCTCTAAAGAAAAGCGCTTGTTGGGAGACAACCCAATATTTTTACTTGCTGGTATTCAATAAATCTTCCATCTAGCTTCTGGTTAGATGTGGTTTTTTGTTTTAATTAGTGTTTGTGCCAAGTAAAACCTATAGGATCTTCTTGGATGATAGTTATTTGATCTTGCTGAAAAAATCAGAAACTTTCTGCTCACGAAAACAATTATTAAAAATCACGAACGTGATAAAATACTGATTCCAATTGCAGTAGATCAATAAAAAAATTATCTAGGTCGTCCTATTTTGGTAGATTTTTCTGAGTTCCAGAAGTTTGCGTTTGATACAGATTACTACAGACTGTTCTGTTTTTGACAGATTCTGTTTATCGTGTGTTGTTTGCTTATTTTGATGAATCTATGGCTAGTATCGGAGGTTATGAACCATAGATAAGTTGGAATACAGTAGGTTTAACACCAATATAAATAAATAATGAGTTCATTACATTACCTTGAAGTGGTGTTTTGTTTTCTTTCGCTAACGGAGCTCATGAGATTTTCTGTCGAGTTTTGTGTTGTGAAGTTTTCAAGTTTTGGGTAAAGATTTGATGGATTATGGAACAAGGAGTGGCAAGAGCCTAAGCTTGGTGATGCCCAAGGCACCCCAAGGAAAAATCCAAGGACACCAAAAATCCTAAGCTTGGGGATGCCCCGGAAGGCATCCCCTCTTTTGTCTTCGTCCATCGGTAACTTTACTTGGAGCTATATTTTTATTCACCACATGATATGTGTTTTGCTTGGAGCGTCTTGTATGATTTGAGTCTTTGCTTTTTAGTTTACCACAATCATCCTTGCTGTACACACCTTTTGGGAGAGACACACATTAATCGGAATTTATTAGAATACTCTTTATGCCTCACTTATACCTTTCGAGTTAAACAATTTTGCTCTAGTGCTTCACTTATATCTTTTAGAGCACGGCGGTGGCTCTATTTTATAGAAATAATTGATCTCTCATGCTTCACTTATATTATTTTGAGAGTCCTTTAGAACAGCATGGTAATTTGCTTTGGTTATAAAATTAGTCCTAATATGATAGGCATCCAAGATAAAAACTTCAAAGTGCATTGAATACTAAGAGAAGTTTGATACTTGATGATTGTTTTGAGATATGGAGATAGTGATATTAAAGTTGTGCTAGTTGAGTAGTTGTGAATTTTGAGAAATACTTGTGTTGAAGTTTGCAAGTCCTGTAGCATGCACGTATGGTAAACGTTGTGTAACAAATTTGAAACATGAGGTGTTCTTTGATTGTCATCCTTATGAGTGGCGGTCGGCGACGAGCGATGGTCTTTTCCTACCAATCTATCCCCCTAGGAGCATGCGCGTAGTGCTTGGTTTTTGATGACTTGTATATTTTTGCGATAAGTATGTGAGTTCTGTATGACTAATGTTGAGTCCATGGATTATACGCACTTTCACCTTTCCACCATTGCTAGCCTCTTCGGCACCGTGCATTGCCCTTTCTCACCTTGAGAGTTGGTGCAAACTTCGCCGGTGCATCCAAACTCTGTGATACGATACGCTCTATCACACATAAACCTCTTTATATCTTCCTCAAAACAGCCACCATACCTACCTATTAGGGCATTCCATAGCCATTCTGAGATATATTGCCATGCAACTTCCCACCGTTCCGTTTATTATGACACGCTTCATCATTGTCATATTGCCTTGCGTGATCATGTAGTTGACATCGTATTTGTGGCAAAGCCACCATGCATATTATTTCATACATGTCACTCTTGATTCATTGCCCATCCCGGTACACCGCCGGAGGCATTCATATAGAGTCATATTTTGTTCTAGTATCGAGTTGTAATCATTGAGTTGTAAATAAATAGAAGTGTGATGATCATCATTAATAGAGCATTGTCCCAAAAAAAGAGAAAGGCCAAAAAAAGAAGGCCCCAAAAAAAGGGGGCAATGCTACTATCCTTTTTTTCCACACTTGTGCTTCAAAGTAGCACCATGATTTTTATGATAGGGAGTCTCTTGTCTTGTCACTTTCATATACTAGTGGGAATTTTTCATTATAGAACTTGGCTTGTATATTCCAACAATGGGCTTCCTCAAATGCCCTAGGTCTTAGTGAGCAAGCAAGTTGGATGCACACCCACTTAGTTTATTTTGTTGAGCTTTCATATATTTATAGCTCTAGAGCATCCGTTGCATGGCAATCCCTACTCCTTGCATTGACATCAATTGATGGGCATCTCCCTAGCC
Source organism: Aegilops tauschii subsp. strangulata (assembly GCF_002575655.3). Lineage (NCBI taxonomy): Eukaryota > Viridiplantae > Streptophyta > Magnoliopsida > Poales > Poaceae > Aegilops > Aegilops tauschii. Next base: position 327,313,061 of record NC_053041.3, on the reverse strand, counting down.
CGTTGATTAGCCACGTCAATGTGAGACTTTCTCCTTTTTTTGTCTTCTCCACACAACCCCCATCACATGGCTCATGCTCATGAATTGCGTGAAAGTTGAAAAAGTTTGAGATTACTAAAGTATGAAACAATTGCTTGGCTTGTCATCGGGGTTGTGCAAGATGAGAGCATTCTTGTGTGACAAAAATGGAGCATGACCCAATTATATGATTTTGTAGGGATGAACTTTCTTTGGCCATGTTATTTTGAGAAGACATGATTGCTTAGTTAGTGTGCTTGAAGTATTAATATGTTTATGTCAATATTAAACTTTTATCTTGAATCTTTCAGATCTGAACATTCATGCCACAATAAAGAAAATTACATTGAAGAATATGCTAAGCAGTATTCCACATCAAAAATTCTGTTTTTATCATTTACCTACTCGAGGACGAGCGGGAATTAAGCTTGGGGATCCTTGATACGTCTCCAACGTATCTATAACTTTTGATTGCTCCATGCTATTATATATTCTGTTTTGTATGTTTAATGGGCTTTACTATACACTTTTATATTATTTTTGGGACTAACCTATTAACCCAAGGCCCAGTGCAAATTGCCGTTTTTTTGCCTATTTCAGTGTTTCGCAGAGAAGGAATATCAAACGGAGTCCAAACGGAATGAAACCTTCGGGAGCGTGATTTTTGGAACAAACGTGATCCAAGAGACTTGGAGTGGACGTCAAGAAACCAATGAGGAGGCCACGAGGCAGGGGGCGCGCCCTCAACCCTCGTGGGCCCATCGTGGCTCCACCGACCTACTTCTTCCTCCTATATATACCTACGTACCCCGAAAGCATCGAGGAGCACTACGAAACCCTATTTCCACCGCCGCAACCTTCTGTACCCGTGAGATCCCATCTTGGGGCCTTTTCCGGTGCTCCGCCGGAGGGGGCGTCGATCACGGAGGGCTTCTACATCAACACCATGGCCTCTCCGATGATGTGTGAGTAGTTTACCACAGACCTTCGGGTCCATAGTTATTAGCTAGATGGCTTCTTCTCTCACTACAAAAAATACACTTCCGTGATGATACGTGTTTGTCACAGTAGGTCGCGTTTTTTGTCATGCATGTACATCCATGACAAATTTATGACAGAATCAAGATAGTCATACATGTGCTGTCGTAGAAGTGTTCCATGACATTACCAAAATTATCATCACGGAAGTGTCCACTTCCATGACGATAAATCGCGCGTCACAGAAGTGCTTTCGTCAAGGGTGACCGACACGTGGCATCCACCGTAACGGAATGCCGTTAAGCTATCGGGTCAGATTTTGGATCCGATAACCCGTTAACAGCCCTGACCAATGGGAAATTTCCACGTGTAAAATTCTGATTGGCCGAAGGGAACACCTGTCAGCTCGTTAGTGGGCCAGATGTCGCCCGTCCATTGGAGGAGACATGCCTATGATACGTCGACACGTGGCTGGGCCCAACAGAGGCCCATATAGGTTAAAAAGGCCTGCCCAGTCAAAGGCCCGTAGAACTTAATCAGGTACTAGTGGGCCAGCCCAATAACGGCTTGCTTAATAAAGGCCCATTTACGGCCCGAAGCCAGATCTGGCCCGTTAATTGTTCGCCCAATATTTGGGCCCATTTACGGCCCGAAGCCAGATCTGGCCCGTTAATTGTTCGCCCAATATTTGGGCCCATTTGCGGCCCGAAGCCAGATCTGGCCTGTTAATTGTTCGCCGAATATTTGGGCCCAACTACAGCCCAGTGACTTTCAGCCTGTTAGAGGCCTGATGTAGACATGGGCCCATTTCAGCCCGGTGTGACTTTCGGCCTGGGAATGGCCCGTGCTGCCCATGGGCCATATATGGTCCGACGGGACATCGGGCCCACTAACGGCTCGTGCTAAAGGTGGCAACAGTTAAGCCCAACGTGACTTTGGGCCTGTTAAAGGCCTGTCGCGTAATTCGGCCCGTTGATGCCTGTGCTAAGCTTTCGGCCTCTTAAAGGCCCATGATATCAGTGGGCCAACTAAGGCCCGAGATATGTTTCGGCCTGGTAATGGCCCGTGAGCTAACTGGGCCCAAAACGGCCCGGTCTACATTTCGGCCTGCTGAAGGCCCGTCGACGACTAGTGAAAATTGAGGCCCAACATGCATTTTGGCCTGCTAAAGGCCCGTGGTTTCATCTCAGCCATAACAGGCCAGTACAATATTCAGCCTGTTAATGGCCCAACGCTACCTGGGCCAAACTAAGCGCTGGGTCGACAAAAGGCCCAACTAAAATATAGGCCGGTGTAAGTTTGGGCCTGGCGCAATGTGTGAAGGCCCCAATCATTCGGGCCCGAGAAAGACGCAGGCCGGCCCAATTGTGGCCCGGTAAAAACCTGGCCCGTTAGAGTCGAATGTTTCGGTCCGGTCGACTACATTTGATTTTTTTCCAGATAGCGAATGATGGCAGTAACTAGTAGGAATTAAGAACAAACCTACTCTATACAATAAAGAAATTACGGCATAGTAACTAAGAATAAACCTACACTATACAATAAAGGATTTAAGGTATATTACATCCACTGGGCATCGAAGTTCGCCACCAGTGACCATAAAGCGCAACGAAGAAGCAGATTACAAAAACTGGGCACCATTGCAGCGTAACAAAATAATACTGAACCGAGACCACTTCCAAGACAGTTCAAGAAAGGTTAGCCTTGCGGGGGAACTGCTGCGCAAGCTGCTGAGCAAGGCTGTGAGACCAGCCTAGCATGTCGGTCATAGCTTCCAGGTGTAGCTGTTTAGCGATGAGGTTCTCATTGGTGTTCTCCGCAATCTTTCTTAGAGATAGGACTTCAAGTCGAAGTTGAGTTGCAGAATGCCTTTTTGCTAGAACTTGGGACTGAAGAAGTCGAACTGATTCAGACAACGAGTTATGTGAGCTTGTCTGACTGTTAGTCTCAAGTAACTTGAACACTGCATCAAGACAAGACTTTGGGGTTGTCTCGCTATCTTCAAGATGTTTTGCCTTCTTTGCTGCAATATATGTTGGGTTTGTCTCACAGCCTTTAGCATACTTGTGCATGCCATCAGGCATATCACCCTAAAACAAAGCAGAGAGATTACAGGTTTTGCACGTGTATAAACAAAGATGATAAATGTTCTGTCAATTCTATCCAATTTCAAATTAGAAAATAAAGAGTGAGTTCAAAATATCAATAGCATAATTTGGCATTGTTCATAATGCGGGGAGCTTCACCACACTACTGGATTACCATGTCAACATAACAAGCATAGATGAAGGGCAAAGAAAATCATTGTATCTATTTTGGATAATGTGCATGGCATGTTGTTCATATCATCAGCCACATCAGTAAGATAAAACAGGAGATGACAAGGTGCAAACGTGGGCTGCTTCACCACACACTGGATTATAGATCCACAAAAACAAGCATACATATAGGGAGTATTAAGTAATGTACATGGTATGAATAAGGAATTTGGTTTTACAAGTAAAACTTAGAACTTACGATTCTTACGAACATGCATTTTGGTAGAAACAACAAACTAAACAGCAGTAAACGATAGGGAGTATGAGCAAATTAAACAGCAGTTGAGGATAAAGGCTTTAGAAGGACTGACTTGCATTAACAGTTAACACCGGCTTTATAATGCCCTTCTCCATGTCAAGGTAAGGATAACTCAAGAATTTCAGCGCAGAATCTTCTTCATAAGCATTGCCTGTACTCTACATTTTGTAGAGAGTAATTATAGATATGATAATACTGGAAGGGATAGAGGATAATGAAGATAAGATGCAGATTGATGCTACATAATCAACTACCAATCCCTGGAAGTACAAGCGTTACAGGACAAAATGTACTGACAAGAGCAATGGGCTACACTTCTGCACTGGCATTGTCTGTGTATTCTACTTGTTGGTAAGATTAAATATAGATCTGATCTTTTTTAGTAAATGGTGGGCGAGGGAGATAAGATGCAGAATGCTACAAAATGAACCAATCCCTCTTCCCATAATACAAGAGTGTTTTGAACACTGGTGTACTGTACAAAACGTTCTTATATTATGGGACGGAGGGAGTAGTTGTTAATGTAAGTACAGTGATAGACCACGTTCAGTCCTTACAAGAGGACTGCAGAGCTAAACCTCTTCAAAACCATTGGGTTGATTCTAAATTTATGTAAGAGTCCATACGGATCTTATAATGTCCACCAAATGGACGATTACGAGGCTAACATGTGCAGTGATGCTACCTAATCAAACAGCTATGAAAGTAAGTATGGTCATACAGGGCAAGAGGTACTCACAAGAGCAATGCAGTGTGCAGTATAGTTGCGAGATTATGTGGTCCCTTGAGAACGAATGTTCTTCTGCTAACAGTTTTCGTACAAGTGAGACATTAAGGCAAATGCAGAAATGTAGTTCAAATTGTGATGTGATATCATAGACAGTACCTTACGCTGCAGCCGAGACCAATGTGTAACAAGATTATTCCAGTCACCGTGGGATAAATGTAGCACCAGAGACTTTACAGAAATTTCATTCAGAGGCTTTCCATCAAAGTGTGCTTGCCTCAGGTAGGAACGATACTTCATCAACGAGTGCTTGAAAAGCGCAACCAACCCTTGCTCGTCATCACAATCCAGTTTGCTCCTCGCCTATTTAAAAGAATGAAATCTTGTGTCTTCTGTCAGCAGAAACATATGCAGTAATGACCATGAATAACATTAGTACATTACTTACGCATAAGTTGCGGAGGAAGACTGGAAATTGTTCTGTGTCTGTGGTATAATCTTTCCATGAAGGAAAGATGCGCACAAAGTTCCTGACAACAACATAAGCTTCATCTTCTAAACTGGGAAGAAATGGAACAGGGGTCCTATTTGCTGCAATTGGGGCTCTCTCTGGTTCGAAAAGGGATTTGGCAACTGGATTTGGTGTACTCTTTGCTGGAATGGGGGTTTTGCGTCGTACAGCTGGTGCTATGTCAACTGGCATAATCATACTGTTTGCTGCACTTGGGGTCTGCTGAGTTGGGGCATCAGAAATGACCAGTGTAGTAGGGCTAGAGTCTGCTAGAGTTGGGGTATTTTGTGGGTCAGGTGATATTGCAACTACACCTAATGGGCTATTTGATTTATCAGGTGCCACTACCTTTTCCAAATACTTTGCTTGTGCTCCTCCACGATCAGCAATCGCCCTCTTCCTTTTGAACATCTGATACACAAGAACATCATTTTAATGGATAAATATGGTATGATGACAGATGGAATATGTACTAAAAATGGATAGGCAGGGCGTATTCACATACACGATGTGTAAACTAAGCTAATGGCAGTTCAACAAAGTAGAAGCAATGCAAAGCATCAGTTGCAAGATATGTGCGAGCAATGTAACCTTGGAAAGTTAGAGCAAGTACCTTGATGGGTGAATAAGATAGGGCATCTTCCTCTGACTCCTCCACTAGGGAGCTACATTGACTTAGGTCTCCCTCTAGCTCAGAATCACTGTTAGGATCATATTCTGAGCACGAATCTGTAGGTGGAGAGCGTTTGCATTGCATTGCATCCAGACTTGATTCAGTCCCTTAATGCCAAGTTTGACAGCCATGGCATTGTTCTGCTTTATTCTTTTCATGCGCGCAACCTCATAATCGTTATGATGCTGTTCAGAATCTGAGATTCATGAAAACATAAAAAGTAGTCAGATTATCTATGGAATGCATTGCGGATTCAACTCGGAGAGTGTCTCCCTATAAACCCCTGCATATGCAAAGTTTACCTCCCCAACCGTGCTGACCAGACCACACACAGAAATACAAACCCCTTATGTCTCTATAACAGGCAGGCATACATTTCAAAACTGAAGTAGGAACATTAGAATCATATGAAATTTGTATTTGAACAAATAAACTAAGCAATTATGAGTGGCGTAATGTTTAGCTTCAAGGGTGGAGTGTTGGTAGTGCGACACAAAGCAAGTACGCAGATTGTATTCCATGTAAAAGATCGAAACCTATGTAAAAGCTGGAAATGACACTTTCTTTCTATACAGTGCAGTGTTCGTTACCCACACATGATGGAAGGGATCACATAGAGAAATACTATTCACTCATGTCTACGGTTCCAGTGTTTAGAAACAGGGTGGTCCACCCTAAAAGAATATTGACAACAAATATGACAAGGCAAGCATAGATGTAGTGGATCAATCATTTACTTGTAAGCTTACTAGGACAAGTATGCAGAATTGTAACTGCAGTAAGAGACCGTCCAAAATCTGAATGAAGAAGTTTGTCTAGCACTTATTGTTTGCAACTAATCGACGTGAATAATTGGATATTATATCGAATGAGTAAGAAAGACAACTAAAATTGTCAACAAACCTGGCTTGCAGTAGTAATCTGGGTCAATGTCACTACGACCAACAATCCAAAATGACTAGTTTCTGTTCCGAGGGCCGGAATTTTGAAAACCCTGTGAACTTTAGAGGTACTAAAGATTACCGAAATACATCTGAACCATTAAGTGTAGGTATCACTGAGCACACAACAAACCCTAATGACAGTCCTGCCTAATGAGTAATGAATCAATTAGAAAATGGGTGATGAGGAGTGGCTACTGAGTGTTGAGGACGTATCTTAGGATAAATCGGGTTGGCTTGGTGGGTGCTGCACGCCTGAGCCCTGAACGGACTGGGAAGGTAGGCACGGCGGCGCGCCCGGGCAGCGGTGACGTTGTTGGGCGAGCGGCTCCTGGACTCCTGTTAGTCCGGCGTCTCCTCCTAGAGTCATGTCGTCCGGGGACGGCAAGTCACCGGCGAGGCAGGCGGCTGGGGGCGAGTAGAGATCGGAAGCGCGCAGCAGAACAGAGGGGAATCGGGGCCTGGGGCGAACCAAAATCCCAGGGTGGGCCGGCCCACCGTGGGCACCCTGTAGAGATACACACCCGAGCGGCGAACGTGCATTTTTGAAACTAATTTAGGAACATTTAGCTGACCAATTAAACAACTCTGTTTTAATAATATCAGATTCGTATTTGAACAACTAAGCTTGTTTAGCTTGATGGGTGGAGCAGTGTTATTATGACACGAAGCACGTATTATGATCGTATAGTGATCATAAAAGGGGGAAACTCTAAGCATATTTTTTTAGCAAAAGAGGGTTTCCCCTCCGATTTCTATTAAAGAAACCACCACGAAACCAACATGATCAATTAAACCCTAAGCATGATCAATTAAACCGTATTATGGCTGTGCCATGGCAGATTTGAAGCTGCAAACCGGAGAAATGATATTTAGCATCCATTGTTTGCTTCAAACTAAGAACTAAATTCTAAGAGCTGAAAAGAAAGTAGAGTAACCAAGTTAAGATCTATTTTCTGGTTGAGATCAAAAAGTTGAGGAGATATGAAGTACCACCTCTCTTGCGGCGCCGTGTAGGCATCGGGGGTGCGATGGCTGTCGGTGGCGTTGAAGCAGATCTGCGACGGTAGACGGGTGCATCGGGGGATAAGTCCCGTTGCGGTGGAAGAGAAGGTCGTGTGAGTGGCCCCGGCAAAGAGGACGATGACGCCGATGAAGCGAGAGGATGCGATGCAAGGCTATTGGTCCGTCGCCGTGGATGAGAAACGTCCATCTCTAGCAGTGGAGGACGCAGTCTTGGTAGGCGCTCCGGCATGGTGGAGGACGGTGGCGATGGATGTGGTGGAGGACGGCGGCGATGGATGGGGTGGCGGACGGAGGCTGGTGTGGGGATGGGGTGTTCTAGCGCGGACGGTGTATGAATGGAAATGGGGGGAGAGGTACGGGGAACCATGTTTTTGGGACGCGCCTGTCTGAAATATGGGAAAGTTACGAACTTAGCCCCCATTTAAAATTTGGATGTCTCGTCGGTTGGGGATAGGACGGTAATCTCGCATCTCGCCAATATTTGCCCAGAGCGATTTCGGGCGAGGAGAGGGTGGTTGGCGCCCATGGTTGGCGCCCATGGTGTATGAACGGGGCTGACAGGTAGGGCGGTTGTGTCACGTCTGAGTGAAATTACAAACCTGCCCCTATTGAAAATATTTGCCTACATCGATTTCGGCTGAGTCGAGTTTATTTTGCCGCCCACCGTGTATGAATGGGGAATGGAGGGAGAAACAGAGCTCTTTCGGACGAGCTTGAATGAAATGAGTTTTGCCGCCCATGTTTGACGCCCACCGTGTCGGAATGGGCTCAGAGGCGGTCGTGTCACGTCTAATTGAAGTTACTAACCTACCCCTATTTAGAGCAGTGGAAATTGGGCCGATGGATTGTCCGTGTAATGGGTAGACAGTAATTTCCATCTCCCAAACACTTGGCTTCGGGCAGCCGACGTGGGAGTGGACATTTTGCTGCTTCTTTCGAATTTTGGGACAATAAGCATCCACGTTTACCCTGGCAACTAAATTTGAATCCATTTTGTATTCCTATATGAATCTTTATAAATCATTCTATGTGTTTTTATATATCTTCAAAAGGACGACAAAGATGTATTCCACTGTCATATATGAATATGTTTTACAAATGCCGATACTCAAATTCAGAAACTAGAATCCAGTTTAAGGTGAATTCGAATATTTGGAACACTTCATGTCCAACTCAAATGTCACACGCAGCATAATGTGTACTCCCGTTTAGATATGTACACAAGCGATGTATCAAGATTCAAATACCGAGTCAATCAACCAAGAATGTATAGAACTAACAGACATATAAACACTTATAGAGTATATGGATCAATAATATCAACTAACATACATAAGCCAGGCCGCTGTACTTTTTTTGGCTACAAGAGCATCCTTTTTTTAGCCAGGATCTTGGCCCTTTCCGATGCGTGCCACTTATGGTCCATCTATACTACTACTATTGCTGAATGCACATTCAGCCCGATTGGCATATTTGTAGGTCTGGCACAGCAATCCAAATGAAATGTCTCCAAGTCTTATCAATTAATACAGACTTGTGCTCAAATGAAATTACAAACCAAAAAACAAAAAAACAATTATTACATGATCTCTAAAATAAATGGTTTGATTGATTACATGAACAGACAACACAAAGGTTATTCAACTATGGAAAGAACATTTCACCTATGATTTACCAAGTAGGAATTTAATTTCCTTTTTTCCTTCAGGACCTTAACAATCTGGTCAGTCTCAGCTTGCTTCGTTTTGAAATCCACCAAATATTTAATGGTTGTCTTGAGTACTGCTTGTGATTGTGCTGTTTGCTTCCTCAACATGTCAACTTCATCTCTAAGTGCAGAAGCAGAATCTCTTTCTACCACTAGTTTAGCCTCTAGAGCATCAGTAGTTGGCAATTCATAATGCACGATTGGGCCGGTGCCACTATTGTGGGATGATGCAACGTCCATGGGGACCTTGCTCTTTGATCTTGGGCTAACCTGTTTTGCCATTAAAGTTCCGATTGGATTCAGAAAAGTTGAAGTTAGCAAAACATCTCAACTGGGAGTTATAACAGCAAACCAGTTAAACAAACAAGGAATTAAAGAGTTTCAATTGGATGCTGAAAAGTAGTTATTAACATCATTGTAACCCGTTGTTGCAGCAGCAAAGCAGTTAAACAAACAAGTAGATATTTAAGTTAAGGCAAACAGGTAATTCTTAACAGTAAGTATCAAACACATAGATAGGCGCAGTCTACAATATGATTAATAGGCTGTGCCATTATGTAATCAGTAGCAAACTAAATTAAGCCAAGCAACGTAATTGAACAATTTTGCAATAAGTGGCTAACTAAAATTCTGAGAAGCAGGTAACTGAACTTACGCTAGTTCTTTGTACAGGCACACTGCAACTTCTTTTTCGCTTACAAGGTTGTACGAAGGAGTCCATGGCATCAATTGCTTGGATACGCAGTCCCAATACTTCTTTCTTCCCACACTGCATGGGTAAGTCGAATGGTTAATCTGGTAAGATGGTGCGTCCTTGATATGTTATATGAGGACGTGTAGTCAGACTAGTTGTAGCCAAACACATCACACTGGCTTTTACTGTATATTTCATGCGATTACTTTTGGCATATCGAGATCTAAGCAATTTACAATAGGATGAAAAGACTGGCATCCTTCACATTATTGGCGAACTCAGTTCATAGAAACAAGCAATTCAACCATTCTGTGGGTAAATCCAAAGTGCCACTGGAATATTTTTCACTATCCAATCATACACGCAAAAAGGGGCGACGCCACCATAGGGGCTGGTATGGGTGGCCGCCTCAGGTGGCTGGAAAGTGTGCACCTAGTTTGAGTCGTCCAGGTTGGCCGACACTAGTTTTGTTCGTCCCAACGCACGAGGAGGCAATGTAAAAACTGAAGAAAAATGTTTAAATTTGGATGGGCCAATAACATAAGTGCCAGGCAGGCCCTATAGCAGGCTCGCGGCCCAAACGAGCGCCTCCCATATCGATCGACAGCAGGAAAAATCCCAATTCATTCGCTCCAGCCTCCAGTCTGGTTCGCTCCTAACCTAGCCGCTGCTGGACAGACCGACATAGCACTTCCTCGCGCCCTCGTTGGAGGGCGGTCGCCGGGCTTCAAGCGAATGGAAGGACAAGAAGATGAAGATCCAACCCTGGGTGTAGCCTCCGTGGGAGGCAACGGCGGCAGCACGGGCATGGCATCGAGCTTGCGCAAACGGACAGTCGCAGCTTGCAAGAGTATCATGCGCAACGAGCAGGTACATCACATCCCTGATTATATCTAATTCAACTCTTTAATTTCTGGCCAATAGTTAAACCTGACGGTGTTGTAAAACTGCTTGTATGTAGGGAATCTATGAGAAAATGAAACCAATTTCTACTTATTTTATAACTCCCCCAATCAATACTGAACTGACTGAATCTGATGAATCTAATCAAGTTTCTGGTGCAAACATACAAGCTCATGTTGTTCTTGAGCCTGAAGTGTCTAATGAACAGACTGCTAATGAAGGATTTGATGCAAACATTTTACATGCTCCTGGTGATGAACATATAGTGTCTAATGAGGGATCTAATGCAAGCATTTTGCAAGCTCATTGAAGGATTTAGTGTCTAATGATGATCTACTATGTTGAGAGAGAGATTTGCAGGCATTGATGACAAGCAAATTATAGTGCATTTTCATAGCTTGAGGAAACGTCGAGGCCATCTACCAGAAAGTCCCCGTATCATGACAACATAGCATAAATACTTTTCTAATCTGTTGTTTGAAACTATTGGCATACTTGTGCAGGATAGATATATTGATATGCAGTTTGCGCACTGGTTATACGTGCAATTACACTTCGATATTTTCAGCCAGAGAACGAATAATTCAAGCAGGTACAGACCATGTTTGTAGTCCTTGTACACCATGTTGCATTTTGTGTTTTTTGGTGCTTGCATCATTTAGTGTTTATAATCTGAACTACTTTGGATCATTAGCTGGTTTTCAAAGTGCATGAGCTTCACATTTCTCAAGTTATGCTGATTTCCGGAGTGCAAGTGCCTTCGTATTTTTTAAGTTAAATGTTTGCCCCTGGTAACTTGAATTCATGGATCAGCCACTGCACACAAATCATACACGAATGCCAGTACGAATTAAATGAAATGCAGGAACTTACGCTAGCTCATTGTACAGGCTCACTGCAGCTCTGCTTGCACTTGGGATGTTCCATGTACAAGTCCATGTTACCACTTGATTGGATGTGCAGGCCTTGTGCTCCTTGCATCCCCCTCTGCATTTTTGACACGGCGAATGGTTGATCAAATAAGAGGAATCGACCTTGATGTTGTACCGGAGGACAGATACTTACAAGGTTATATGGGTGTGCAGGATGTGTACCAGATCCCGTAGCGTCGTCATGCTTCGCTAAAAAATGGATTTGCTTGTTTCAGATGGTATCTCCAGAAGAAATAAGAGTTAAAGTCAGAGTTGCATAGGCGTGTAAGCTGAGATGGCAGTGAAAGGATATCCAAACATCCTCGGAACAGTGCACAAGGGAGTGATGTGTGGATACCTAGTTCGGGCCGGCGTTTGGGCATGCTCGCCTAGCTAGAGTGCGGGTCACTTCAGAGCCGTTGAGGGTGATGCGCTGGCGTTGGCTTGCCGCGCACGGATGCAGATCATGAGTGGCAACGGAGCGCTATGATGCGGTGGACGAGACCGTTGGTGAAGCCCCAACGGCCTCAGGGGCGGAGGTGCGACGATGTGCTCGGTGAAGTAGCCCCGGTGAGCTGGGAGACGGCGTCAGTGAAGCGCACCTGATGCGGTGGAACTCGGTGTCTGTGAGGCACGTCGGTTGCGGCGGCCAACGTTGTCGGTGGACCACCCAGTGCGGTGGACGAGGGCGTAGATGAGGTAGCTCCGGTGCGGTGGTGAAGTGCGACAGTCGTCTTCGTCGTCGTCGTCCGGCACAGAGGTGGGGAACGGTGGGGAAAGAGACGAGACGAGGGGTGATTCGAGGGTTGGCGACGAATTAGGGATTTGAGCAATCTGGGTGCAGAAGGGGACGGTGGAGAAGAGAGATTTTGCAGGGCTGGAATTGGGGCCGCCAGATATTTCAATCCGAAACATGGAACCGCGAACTTATATTGTCGTCGTCCTTTTTTGGGGGGGAGGGGGGTGGGTGGCTGGGTGCTACGCGTCCGTCTGACACACGCGACCACCCCGACAGGACTATGCTTCGGTGCCTTAAGGCACCTGCCTTTGTGTCCATGACATGTGGGCCCAACAGGTGGCTGGCCCACATGTCAGTGACCCAAAGGCAGTTGACTTTAAGGCACCGAAGCAGCGTCCACCCCGACACGACCCTGGTCTGCCTGGTGCGCCTACATTTGAGAATGCAAATGAATCTTCTTTCATTTGCAAATGAATCTGTATGTATTACCAAGCCCGTGTTTTCCTTGCAATAATTAGTCATTCGAAACGAGATACTCCATCCGTTCACTTTTGTAAGTCGTTTCAGACAACTTAAAATGAACTGTTTTGCACATTGTCTGAAATGTCTCCAAGGTCTTATAAAAGTGAACAGAGGGAGTACTATAAATTAATTAATGAGGAGTTATTTGAAAAAAATCGAAACGGTACCCACACTAACATGGATTAGAGTGTGTGTCACATAATTAGTTATTTGAATTAGAGTGTGTGTCACGTAGTTAGTTATTTGAATTAGAGTGTGTGTCACGTAGTGATCTCCAATTCTAACATGGATTTCGCATTTCACTGTATCCATGATACTTTTTTAATACAAATTCATATGTATATGATGAACACCATGGTGGTGAGAAAACTTTTGGATGGATTCAAACATATGACCTACAAAATAGCACAACAGACTGAGTCAATGTCAACTTTTCGAAACTTAGTATGGCACGAATTCGAAATAATTACCCGTATGCCTGGTCCTCGGTTCAAATCTTACAATGTACACCGAATTGAAACATCGATATTAAGTCTCGTACTATGTACATTCAAATGTTGGTTTTAGCCCCCCCCCCCCCGCACAAACGCTACATACTTCCTGTATCGGTCAATCTTCCTCTCCTAACCACCTTAGGAAGCTATCGGTTTCCAACGCACGTTCATTCTTTCTCTCCATGTTTCGATCTCTAAGTCTCTCAACTACACAACCCCTTTTTCCACTCTGTTACCAAATGTATTTACCTCACACACCCGCCATTGCACCCCATGCGGAGCTCTCTCTCCCCCCTCTCCCTCTCACCCTCTCGTGCTAAATACATACATTGCTTATATAGCCCCCCCCCCAACCTCTCGTGCGCACGCACGCACGTTGTATATCTAGGTCACTCCCTCGAGACTGTCTCACTCTTTCTTCCGCACGGCGGGCCACACTCGCTCAATCTCGCTCTCTTTATCTGAGTCTCGTTTAACCTCGTTTTCTTTCACACACAAATGATATATCTCCCTGTTCGGGCCTCGATCGACACACTCTATACTCTCTCACGCAGATTGTCTATCTAGGTCAGTCCATCCAAGCCGCCGCCACTCTTTCGACCTCATGGTGGGCCACGCTCACTCAATCTCTCTCTCTCACTCTCTCTCTCTCTCTCCGTATGTCTCGATTGACCCCGCTCTTTCTCAGACAAAAACAATATATCACCATGTTCGAGCCCATTTCGACCTATTCACATTGTATACTCTCTCGCGCACATCGTCTATCTAGGTCACTCTCTCCAACCCGTCTCACTCTTTCGATCGCACGGCAACCCTATGTGATCGGTTGACCTTGCTTCCTCCCACGCACAAAATATATCTACACGTCTGTGACTGGATCATCTCTCAAGCTCTATCTTACAGCCCTCACCCTTGCCAAAAAGCTCAATCGGACAATATCTCTCCAGAGCATATATATTTGTTCAATGAATGTCGGACCACACTCACTTTGTCTCTCTATCTATATGTCTCTCGATTGACCTCGCTTTCTCACACCGTATCTTCCACGCGTTGAAGCTACAACCTCTCCATCCCTCGCAAAGCCGGAGCTATTTACATTGCGAGGGGCACTCCAACCTTGGATTAATTTGTGTAGGCATTTATTCCGGTCGGTTTAGATTATATTTTCATAGCATTCGGCCCACAACTACTCCAAACACCGTTGCAACCCACGCAACTCCCCTAGTTGATTTCCCTCTGGCTCGGTCATTGCTCTCTCGCACGTCCTTTCTCGCCTTCAACGTCGCACCATGGTATTATTGAAAAAACTATGTTGTTCTCTTTAATTATTATAAATAAGCTACAAAACTACACACCGATAGTCCACTTGGAATGGAACAAATTTCGACCCACAAATTAAAGTGCTACAAACTACACACCGAGGGGCCCACATGTCATGAAACAAATTTGGACCCATATACAAATTAAAAAATAAAGGACGAGGATCGAACATGCGACCGGGCCTTCAAGCCGCACGTCAATAGGCAACATACGTAGAATAGCAATGTTTGTTGTACCCCCTTTGTTCACATAATATTTTTATATTACCACAGCCTAATTAATGGATAACATGTAATACTATTTTTAGTACTATTCGCCTTCACTTACTGGTGGGTTCCATGTGTGCTCTCTCTCTCCTCCCCTTCTGCGTTTAGACGCACGGGCAAACAGGAAGAACTCGCGGGCGATGTTGCCGTTGACCATATCTGGACGCGTTCGCAAGTCACGGCACCAGTTTCACTAGTCAGTGTGTACGTGCAATGCACGTTAATTTGGAAGTACATTAAGTGCATGCGGATATTAACTACTACTATATTATTTGCGTGTTGTCATGTGATTAGCACTATTTTTGGCATGAAATTAACTGCACGCTAAACGTGTTGAGCGCTCGACATTGAAGCAGTCTAGCTCGTTGGATGACAAGGAATACATGTGGCTTGATGACGTTTTATATTTAATTTGATACGGCTCTAGCAGAACATTCAATCGATCAAACCATACATTTCGTTCAGTCTGACTCCGACTTTAAGTTATACGATGATTGATATAAAATAAACGGAAATGATAAACATTCGGATTTTAGGCATGGCAATCTGAACGTTTTTCATGGCAAATTTAGATTACGCGGCGGCGGCGGGGGCGTCTCGCGGTGGGAAGCGGCTCCTCTGCCGTGCTCTGTGTGTCGTCGGGCCACTGACCGACGGCGACGGCGGGATCTTGCGCCGTTGTTGGCGTACTCCTGGACGTTGGCCTAGCTTCAAGGAAGGCCAAAATGTTCTGGACTTCGGAGCGAGTCAACTGGCGGGAGGAGGCGACTGGCGTTGGTGCAAGGAAGCGGTCGACGGCGGCCATCCATGCCGTTGAGGGGGGCACTGGCACCCGCGCGGGGACAGGCGCTGTCAACGGCGCGGCGGAGACATTCGTATGCACGGGCACCGGCACGGGCACGCACGTCAGTGCACGCGCAGGCGCATGCGCTGGCAGGTGCACGGGCCCCGGCACGTGCGTGCGCGTCAGTGCACGCGCAGGCGCATGCGCTGGCAGGTGCACGGGCGCGTGAAAGTCGGCGGGGACCTCGTGGAACCCCGTGGGTTCAAGCTCGGCGACAATGTGCGGCTCCCAGCCCATCAATGCCACGGGGATGGGCGCTGGCGCAGTCGGGGCGACGGGAGCCGGAACGGGAGCGGGGACAGGCGTGGCGTCTTCCCGCAAGGCCAGTTTAAGCTCGTCCCAAAGCGCCTTATGTTCTTGAGACTCCGGCTGGGTGTCTTCCTCAAGAAACTGGAACACTAAGGGCAGACCATCGTGATGCGGCATGGCGTACATTTAGGTCAGGCTAGTTGGAGGTAGACGACAGGAGAATCGGAGAGGAAGAGAGAGGATTGTAGCGATACCGGGTAGTGCGGGGTTCATTTTAAACTGCGGCGCCGACGACATTAAAAGTGGGAGCAGTTGGGAAGACGGTGGGCGGCGGAGCCTGGTCAAAGGGCTCGCCTCCCGGTGAGCCTGCACAGCGGTCTGCTCGCACGCCTCCCTGACAGCCGGTGCAGCAGTCTGCTCGCACGCCTCCCGTTGACTCACACGCTTGCTCAGACGGCACCTGCTGATGAGAAGCGGGGACTCGTGGCGGCACGTAAACACCCACGGTTTCAATAGTGAAAGCGTTCGCCTTAACGTGACAGGTCTTTGTTCCAAAATACCTTGGCTCTTCATTTGTGCAACTTGTCATAAGCAGCTTGTCTCAAATTGAAGAAAAAACTTACGAAGTAATATTTGTGCCATATCACGTGACCATGCTTAGTTTCAAGAATTTATGCTCACTTTTGGATTTTCTGAAATTTAAGATCCAGGATTCGAAACAATATCATAACCTGCATCATGCAATAAATTTTCAAGCCATACATCTGTCCTGTTGTATTTCTTAAGAAAGGATTTGGTCAAACATTTTGCTTAGTTAGACTTCAGACAAGTTATATATGTAGAGTAAAAGGATAATCCCTCCGTACCAGTGCATTGCCTGATATATTAACTCAAGTACTAGGCACGAACAAACGGGCTCAATTCTGTGCTCATCCTGGTGTAGTAGTAGTAGTACTAGGCAACGCAGTTGACAGGTGACCTTGACGAGCGGCGACCGAGGGAATTGAACTATGCTCGGCACGGTAGGTAACGTTGTCTAGTTACTAAAGCATCCCTCCATTGTTCATCGGTAGTCATTATGGACCGGGGACATGAGGGGAATTTCCTAGGGCTGGAATTCTGGCCGCCGGATATTTTGACTTGAAACGCTGAGGCTCGACTGGTTGGGGTTGCCTAATGTGCATACCACGCACGCCACCGAAGGACACGAGCCCGGTTTTTTTAGGATCAAAACGAGCCATGGTCTGGCTGGTACGCCGTTGGGTCCTACCATTCGAGAATACGAAAGGAACCTTTTTAATTGCCGAACGAATCTATGTGTATTACAATACCCGTATTTTCCTTGCAAATACTAATCTCAACGTTGTAATTGATTTATGACGAGTTGTTGAATTAGAGTGAGTTTGTGATATAGTGATCTCAACGTGGATTTCACATTTCATGGTATCCCTAGTAAGTTTTCCAATGCAAATTCAAATTTAAAAGATGAACAATATGGAGGTGAGAAAACTTTGTATGTATCAAGCATATGACCACACACACACACACACAGAGACACACACGCACGAACACAACAACAATCCAATAAGTATAGTGCATCTATTTTTCCAAACCATGCATGTATGACACGAATTCAAAAATACTCCTTCTATTCCTAAATATTAGTCTTTTAGAGAGTTCAACAAGTTACTACATACGGAGCAAAATGAGTGAATCTAGACTCTAAAATATGTCTATATACATTTGTATGTGCCAGTCCATTTGAAGCCTCTAAAAAGACTAATATTTAGGAAGGAAGGGAGTAAAATGTAAGACATCCATGGTCCTCAGTTCAATATTTAAAATGAACATGAAACTGAAACATGAATATTAAGTCTAGTACTACAGTACATGCAAATGTTGTGTTTAGGCGGAGCTATGATTGTCGGGGGTCAACCCCTCGACCTTAGATAAAATTGTGGAGCTCTGTTTAGGGTTGTTTAGATTATATTTGTCCCCACCCTCCCAACCACCGATTGGTTGTGCACCCCCACCCCTCCTCCCCGGGAGAATATCATGTGCCCCCATACCTTAGATGCTATATGCCGATACGAGTTGCTTGGAGCTTGTAGATCTGAGATATAGCAGCTCACATGATGTGTCTTAATATTTTTGCAGGAAACCTTGATGAGTTTGAGAATTGCACACAATTTGTACAAAAACTACTTAGATGCCCTTTGATCCCATATCCAACGACCTCAAAGCTCGTATCACCGTAGCATCTAAGATGAAGGAGGACATCATATTCTCCTGTATGTAAGAATATCATGTGCTACCACACCTTAGATGCTTTGGTGATACAAGCTCTTCGGAGGCGTTGGATTTGTGACCCAACACCTCCTCGGTGGTTCGAATGGTTTTTTGCAGAAAAGCCCCAAAAGAGTTCGGCCACTGCTTACAAGCACAAAGACTGCTCAGATGGCATTGGATCTCAGATCAAACGACCTCCAAGCTCGTATCACCGTAGCATCCAAGCTGCGATAGCACCTTATGTTTTCTCGCACGGGAGAGTATGAGGTGCTCCCGCACCGTAGATTCTATAGTGATACGGGTTCACTGAGATCTAACGGCCCACAGTAGGAGGTTTGAATGTTTTTGCAATATACGGCTGATAGAGTTTGGGAAATGCGCAGAAAGTACAAGTACTACGCATGTGCCATCTGATCACTGATCATATGACCTAGATGCTCATATCACCGTAGCGGGTAATTAAGCTACGGGGAGCACCTAATATGAGCACCGGGGAGCCGTTCGATCGAAGATGCAGCGGCACACACGAGGCCTGAATGTTTTATTTGCAAAAAAACCTTTGGAGAGTTTGGAAATTGCGCATAATTACAAAGACTACTCCCAAGCCATTGGATCTCACTTCCAACGGTGTAAAAACTCGTATCACCATAGTATCTAAGCTGCGGGGTGGATGTGATATTCTATGCCGCTGTCATTTTTGTTCGTAAACTTGCAAAATACGTGTAACTCGTGCCGTTACTTGTCTAACCGCGCAAAGTGTTTGTTCAAAAAAACCATCCTACACTGAAATATCGGAACAACACACGGGGGTCCCACTTGTCATTAATCAAATTTGGACCTAAAACTAACAAATCTGAAAGACGAGATTCGAACTGGCAACCTGGACTACAAAGCATAAGTCGATAGCCTGAAAAAACGAACGGTTGTTGGCTTTGTCCCATAACTTGATTTTATACAGTACTTGCGTTGAGTAGAGTAGAGGGAGTGCCTCATCAACACGTGCATGACCGTTGTCTCACTTACTGGTGGGTCCCAGGTCTGCGATCTCAATCTCTCTTCTCTCCATCGTCTAACCTTTGCACGGGCAGACACGAAGAGCGGCGCTAGCTTGCCGTGGTGTTATTACAACTAAAAAAAGCTTGGAAAATAGAAGAATCGCCTAGAACAAGAGACGTTGTGGCTGGTCGAGGCGGAGCTAACCACATCTATCCTCCGTGCCACGTTTGCATGATGAAGCTGTGTGGCTAGTGGGGTGTTTTCGACCGACTGGCTGGGTCCGGAGGTCGAACCATAGGTACTACGTCTGATACAGTATATTTTTACACGCACATTTTTCCTCCGTGCCGAGACGTGGCACAACCTACCGCGCGGTTTCGGGGTCCTCCCGGGTGGTGCACGCATATATTCTTCCTGACGTGGGACGCCCTACCACGCTTTTTCTAGGTCCTCCTTGGTCATAGCGCCGAAGCAAGTAAATGAGTCGTCAAATCACGAAAGACCACCTTTCCCGCCGAGTACATCAGTGAAGCACGGTGGCTAGCTAGTTGGGCTAGTTCGACCGATTAGCTAGGCCGCCGCCACATTTGTTTTTTCACCCCTTTTTTATCTACTTGCCGGCAGGTAAATTTAAATATCCACCGCGGCGTTGCTCTGCTGTTTGGGTGCGGCAGGATTTTTAATTTTTTGATTGACGGGAGCAGGCGCGGCAGGATTTTTAATTTTTTGATTGACAGGAGCAGGCGCGACAGCAATTAGTCACGATGACTCCGCCTGTAAAAACCCACTGCTCCCTGATGTGAGAAGTCGTCGACTGGTGTTTTACCGTGGTGAAAACCAAAAGATTCCCCGCTCCCTCCGCCTTCCCGTAGATTGCATTGCCTTTCAGTTGTTTCGCTCCCTTTGCTTCCTCTCCCCATTGCTTCTACCTGGTGCCATGGCGGCGCAGCAGATCACGGAGTCCGAGGTGAGGCACCTGACACAGGAGCTCCATGCCAAGGATGCGGAGCTCAGGGCCAAGGACGTGGAGCTCCGTGAGCTCAAGGAGGAGAGGAGTGCCATGCTCCTCCGTTATGTGCGGGAGTTCACGGAGCTTCAAAAGAGGCAGGCATCTACCACAAAGATGCTCGAGGCGTCGGCGACGTTGCTGCAGAAAGCGGGAGATACGGTAGGCCGTCAGGGGAGCCGGCTAGAGCACGAGCGGGCCGATCGTGACGAGGTCCAAGATCGCCTCAGCCACTTGGTGAACCAAGTTGCCACGCACGTGTTGCGGCTGCGCGATGCCTACCGTCGTGCCAGCGCGACGATGCCGGCCGTCGGGCTAAACCCGTTCGACCACCCGGTCGACTTCAATGAGCTGCGGCTTCCTGACCTGGTCTCCTTCTTCACCTATATCTCCGAGGAGCTGAGCCATCTCCGTGCGATGGTGGGGGCTGAGCTGGACAAGGAGGGGTTGCGGGATGCCGTCGCCGTTGCCGGGCGAATCCTTTCAGGGCTCCGTCACCGGAATCCATTCGTGCCATTGGACGCCGTCTTTGACGAGCTGGCTCCCGTCGACCGGGAGCAGGCTCTGCGGGCGGTTGCACCCTGCATCACCAACGTCGTGCGCCTCGAGAAGCAGAGGGACTTCGGTGGTGTTTAGGCGCCCTCTGCATGGGCATGTCCATGTCTCGGCGCAACATGACCATTGGATCAAACTCAGACGGTGCAGATCAGTCACTGTAGCACAAAGCGTGTGGGTGTGTTTGGTTGCATTCTCATCTCAATATAGTTGTTTCCTCTTCGTGTATTGTTGTCAACCTACTAGTGTGGACTCATGCACCCTTCACGCACTCTGCCACACCCAAAAGTGGGTCGAGAAGGGAACTTTTGCTCCCATCCCGTGCACCCTTCATACAACCTGCCTAACACTATTCGTGCTTCATATGGTTCATGTTTCGTGGAGTACTGTAGCACCGTACTCTCCGTGCGCTGTGGACCTAGTTCTGTTAACATTGATCTCACCGTTCATTCTCGACCGGACAGTCGAAAAAGCGGTACTATGTTACATATAGGAGTAGTAGACATGCGCACAACATCATTTGTTATCGTCATATCTTACTACACTAGCAACAAGATTGTGTAGTACTGACGTATGAACCGCTGCACATGCCTAGTAGTAGGAGCACTGTGTATGTTCAAGTGGCTACCGTGTTTCGCACTCCTCCGTCGTAAGAGTGGAAACGCTTGTTGTAATCCTTTTTTTCTTCAGAAAAATAGTGGACACGCTCTACCGTGCGGATCCTCCTCCAGCCATGCACTAAATTACTCACTTTCGCCGACGTGTGGGACAGCCAGCACCTGGGTCCACGAGCCATGCACTAAATTACTCCGTAGTAGAGTGACGGTAGACTACCCCGATCGAACTGCCGCAGTAATGCCCAATGAGCCGTCAAATCACAAAACCCCCTCCTTTCTAGCAGTAAGTTGGACGGACGAAGCAACCATCATTTCACTCTTCTCTCTCAGCTTCCTCTCTTGAAGAAAACCCCCACTCGCTTCGCTTCTCCCTCATCTCGTTCCTCCTTTCACTCTTCTCTCTCAGCTTCCTCTCTTGGATGGACGCCGGAGCACTGGCCCACGTGATGTCTATGGCTCTGGCCAAAACCGTCGAGGCTCATGGTACGAAGAAGCGCAAGCACCCCGCCGAGACTACCACAGACAAGCTCAAAGCCATCGCCCTGTCCAAGCCCCCCTCTCCGGGATCCCTCATTAAGCAAGTCCAGGTAATGTCTCTTGTTGACGATCTTTTTCTCGATCTTGATCGTGTTTTTTCATCTAACACGCAGTACTAGTACTGGTAGTACAACTTTCTGGGTGATCTTGCATGTGATTTTAGTGTGCCAAATGACGGTTCTAAATTTCTCTTTTGACCAAAACATGCGAGAGGTTGACAAGGATTTCTTATAGATTACTTTCAACTACTCCCTCTGTCCCAAATTTCTTGTCTTAGATTTGTCTAGATACGGATGTATCTAATACTAAAATGTGACTTGATACATCCGTATCTAGACAAATCTAAGACAAGAATTTTGGGACGGAGGGAGTACTTTATGAACATCAATGCTACCTTTTAAGAGGGTATATTTGCCTCAGTAACTTGTGTTATGGATATTGCATGTAATCCCTCTGCTCTCATGCCTTTGAAGACATGTTCTAGTGTCTTTGTTCACTCATTTCTGTGCGTATATGTAGTCATATATGGACTATAATATCGAAAATCATCTGATATTTCTGAACGGAGGTAGTAATAAAATATGGTTTCTGTTTGAATTAGAACCAGGTCCGCGGTGAAGATGAAGTTCTCAAAGTCATGCCGTGTGAACTGGAAGACCTGATGATGAGTTCTACTGCTGAACTATCCAGCTGCTGTGTCCTTATCGCCACGTGTCCTGAACTAGTGTTTTCCTGTAGCATTGTTGTCAGGCGTGTTCTCGAGGCTGTACTTGACCACAACAATTTCCTGGTTGTGCCTTCGATTACGAAGGGTGTGGTTCTTGTAAAGCTTTCCAACAAATCTGATGCGGCATGTCTTCATCATCATGTTTATGAGTGGAAAGACCACTCTGTTAGGTTCTCCAAGGTTGACAAGATGGTGATGGTGCATGTAGACATCTCACATGAAGTCCATGGCCTAGTCAGGTATGCGGGGTTCATCCCGTAGGTCGGTGGCAAGAAATAGTCTGCAGAGTTTAGTTAGTGCAACTTTGCTTGTCTGTAGTAAGTACTATTGTTCAGTACTTGATTTGTGTTTGTGAACCCTGTATTGTTTATTAGTACTGTCGCTTTTGGTGTGTGAACAGTCTATGTTAATGTCTGTCCACTCAATTCAGTCTGTATATTTTGAAGTATCCAGATCATATTTTTTGTGAGGACGGTTTATCAATTATGGTTACACTCCAATATCTGTATGCATTGCAGGGTTTATAGCACCCACCAGGATTTCCAGTCCCATGGATGTTCGGTCCATACGATTTGTCACGACCTTTGGACTGTCCTGCTTGTGGGAGTAGGCGGGGCCCCTGCATGCCACGCGTAGTTGGACGATCAATGTTCTGTTTAGTACTTCAACATAGTGATTTCCTGGTCAGGATTCACTCGTGTCACATCAAGTAAATCTTATTGATTTACTGTCTAAATCTTATTGATTTAATGCAATGTTTTCTTTCTTTTCCTGCAATTTTACGATGCAGGTTTTGCCATGTGACATTCGTCACAGAATAAACCGTTTTGTTTGCTCTACGATGGCTATTTTTGCAGGTTTCACTTCTTATGTCGTGTCAGTAACGAAGGCACTGTCCATCACTTATATTACTGGAAAAAATTGGATTAGTCTGTTGTCTGAGTGCAAGATGAATCCCTATGATGAACTGCAGTTTGGTTTAACAAAAACGCCACAATTAGTCCTTCTCGCGTTTAAAAGAAATGAAGAAAAAAACTGGATCACGGTCACGGATCCTAGTCAAGTTAGAAAGCTGATCATAGCAGACCAGACACGATCGCCGCTGTCTCACACAGATCGAGCACCGGCAGTTGCTCTATCACTGACAGCGGCAGCAGCTCAGTCTCATCCAGGTGAGGATTGGGCACCGACTGCGTCAGCGGATCAGTCTGATCTACCGGAGGATCGGGCATCGACACCGGCACCTGCTCTGACACCGACACCAGCTCTACAAGGAGCACCATCTCCGGCAGTAGCAGCGGCTTCGGCACCTGCACCAACACTTGCACTTGCATCTGCTCCGGCCCGTGCAGTTGCACCGGCAACAGACTGGGCTGCAGTTCGCACTTCATATACCAAAGTCCTTACAAAAACCGACATGTCCACCTTCTTGGTAAGCATTGGCCGCCCAAGTGCTTCGTTCTTTTTTCTTTCCATGTTGTTTCACATGATTCACTATGTTGATCTAACTGTTTGGGTATGTCTTCTTGTTTGCAAACAGAGAATTCCTAGAGCAACGAGGGAGTCGTTCAACAATCCGGGCGACCGCGGCCAAGTTTCTCTTACCATGCGCAGCCTTGGTGTGAATGAACCTGCTCAATATACCGTAAGTACAAAGGATGGTCGCATGATGATTGATGCTAAAGGATGGTCAAGGTTCAAATCTAAATCATATCTTGCGGTAGGGATGATGTCAAAATCGAACTTTCTCGGCAAGGAGAGCTTGTCCAAATCAACTTTGAAATTCTTCAGTAGCAGCACGCAACTATCGAACTGATCTATCCTCCGAGAGATTTTGATGTAATAATCTGGCATGGTGAAACAAGTGTCCTGTGTGTATACGTAGTACGACAGTATTATTTATCACATGGTATATCGTTGATAGAATTGCAACTCTGATTGCTGGTTAGGAACTGTCGTTCGATTTCATTCCAATAGCTGCCGTGCTTTATTCAATTTTGTGTATTCGCCTTGCGGCAGCATCTAAAACCAGCGCCGTACCGATCGCTTGCAATATGAAAAGCGCTGTGGTAGAACACATGGGCCCCCAAACATGCAGGGTCGGCCTGCGGCCCAAAGTCCAGAACCGTGAGCCTATCTGAGTATTATATTCTCAGTTGAACCCCCATAAAAAAAGTTGAACCCCCATAATGCCCGTGCGTTGCAGAGGGAGTATATTTCTCGGCAAGGTGAGCCTATGATATAAAAGATTTGTATATTTCTTTACAGAGGGAGTATCTCTCTGTCAAAAAATATATTTATGTGTAACTAGTTACTCCTGTCTTTCTACTTCCTTTCGCTGATATGTGGGGCAACCGGCAACGGGGTCCATGTGCCATATGCACAAAGTAGAGTGCACAACTTTACAGTAGACACACCCCGGTCGTAGCACCGCAGTAATGCCCAATGAGCCATCAAATCACAACCCTCCCTTTCCAGCTTTAGCAGTAAGCTGGACGGACGAAGCGGCAATATTTCACTGGGCCTGAATCCCCTTCTCCCTCGTCTGCTTGTTCAGAGAAAACCCCCTCTCAGCGATTGCATAGGACTTTCTCATGGAGAACCAGGTACGAATTCTTCATCCATCCCCGATAAATCCAAGTCCCTTGGTCGCAGGTAATCCTAGGATGGCAGCCGCCGTCGTTCATGCATTTTTCTTCCTACTGAATCTAGTATGTTTCATTTCCAGTGCCCAAAGTGCGAGTACCCTACAGGTTTATGCGGCCTCGGCGAGATGCCACACTTGTTCCTTCTCATCCTAACACAGCATTTTGAAACGCGCACAGTATGTTCCTAGAATCCTCTTTTCTATCCGGGAGGGTTGGGGTTTTTTTGAACATGCTGTGTTCTCATATTATTTTTCCTGCAGTGTATTATTTGCTCTGCCAGAACACATGTACTCAAGATGCTCGGCCTTTCCATAACTGAATACACTAGTTTAATGGTCACAGTGAAGACAAGCCATGGATATAAGTTCTGAGTTGGGTTCATGAACCAAGAAGATCGCTGCTTTTTTTATGGCCGAACTTGGATAAACTTTCTCAAGTGTTACGGACTGAAAGTTGGCGCACGAATGTTGATGGAAATAGCAGAACCTGGTCTCATCTTCACTGCGATCTTCCACGCCGACGTCGTTCCAATTGTTCATCCATGTTAGTTTTGTATCTGGTTCTTGCTTGTTGCCTCGATTACTTCTTAATCCACCAATTCTGTCTAACTAATCACAATTTAACTTTAGAAGTAGCAACGAATCTCTCATGAAGATGCTACTTCTAACTAATATTTTCTTATAATTGGTGGCACGTGTAGGTTTTTTCAGAGTTAAGCAGTCTGCTTGTTTGTTACTCTGTAATAACTCGGCTATTACTAATGGCACTGAAGTTGACTGGATCGACATCCACAAGTTCCTACACTTTGTTGATCGTCTTGAGGTCCTTGTGGGGCGTTTCAATGGTGGAAGGCCACGTGGGATATGTGTGCCACTGCTGCACTCGTTGAACAGGTCCAACTGTGTCGAGAAACTTATGGTACGAGCTGTTTTCTGTTATATATGTTGTTCATAAACTATTGCTTATACACAGTTTTACAGCTGTGATCTTATTGAAACAGGAACTGCCGAGTTCTATTGTTCCTATACAGATGCCTGACCATGGTCGGGTCAGACTTGCGCTTGGTCACAACATGATGTTTATGTCGACCTACTCAATTCCCCTTGGAGGTGAAAAGATACTTATTCATGGGTGGTCTCAAATAATGAAGGCCCGTCCATCTTGGAGAATAGGACAGAAGATTATGTTCATGTTTTTCCATGGCTCTAAAGCGAATATCCTGTTTATTGACCACGTTGCGAGATGAAGCCGCTTTCAGAAGGTTGTGGATGCGCGGGGTGGCGCCTGGGCCTTGTCCTGGGGCTTGGCGGCCTCACCCTTGGTTAACTGTAGGCAAAGTAGCACTGTTCGAGGCGTGCTTTGTACAGTTGAACCTGTATAAGTACTCATACTGCTTTTAGCTTTGGTTGTTAAGTGCCCCTGCTGGTTTTAGTTAAGGTTGTTAAGTACTCCTGCTGCTTTTACAGTCTGTCGTGTTTCTTTAGTCCTGTCTTCCTCCAGCCGCCAAAACCAAACCAGCGCCGGCGGGGCCGCCTGCTTCCGCCTCCCACGGCTGGCTGCGCCTCAGCGCACGCATCGCCGCCCCATCGCTCCTAAATCGTTAACGCCGACGTCCTTCGCGCGCTTTGGTGCGCTCGCCGCGATGCCGCCCTCTCGCGTTGTCAACATGGTCAACAAACAACAGGAATCGGCAGAAGTACGTGGAGAGGATGACAGTAGGGGCCCACCACGTCAGCGTATGAAAAAATAAAATGCTTCCTCCTAGTGTTTTCCTGACATCTGGGACCCACGACATTGTGAGCGTATATAGTCAATAGACAAGAGAACAACACAAGATCGGCTGACACCTGGGACGTAGCTACTCGAGCAGTATTTTTTTTGTTTGGTATTGTTGAGACGGAGCAGGGTTTGAACTGGGTTGTGGCCCATCTAGCCCAGGCTTATATTTTATGTTCACCATGTGACCAGCCCAGCTATTTTTTCTTTGTGAAAATGAGCCCAGTTTATTTTTTCTGAAGAATACCCAATCCAGTCCTACTTATTTTTCTACGCCCTGATGGGCTGCAACTCTTTCAAGACGCCTGCAAATCTTGAAAGTAATATGAAATGAGTTGTAAATATAAAAACAGATGACAAATTGGCAATTACTTTATAATTTCTGAATTTTTTCACATTTTCATATTCCTATTTCACTGGGCATTAACCTAATTTAAATATATCTTCAAAGTACTTTAAATCTGGCTCGACATTTTGGTATTAAAAATAGTTTGGAACCCATAGAAATATGCGAAATTGGCCCTTGCCAACCAAAAAAATGACTGCAATTAATTGCATAAGAAGTTGCCATGAGCTATATATAAATTATTAAAAAAAGAGGGAGTGGTCTGACTTGTGGGCCTGTTTAGTTGACGCGTATGCAAGATTTTTTTAGTTATTATATACGTCAACAAATGATTCTAGTAGACGTAACCATTGGATGTCAATCCAACGGCCGTCGTGTTTCTTCAATCTCTGATCTTCTTGCTCCAGCCGCCAAAGCAGTGCCGGCGGGACCGCCTACTCCCGCCTCCTGTGGCCGGCTGTGCTTCCGCGCAGGCCTCGGCGCCCCCTACTACTCCCACCGCTGGCCAGGGCATCCCTCTACTCACCCACACTGCCTGTTATTCTGCGACGACGGCAGCCTCACACCGCTGCCGAACCGGTGAATCCTCGTACTCCTCTCCGCGCGGGCTTCCCCGGCTCCGCGTCGTCCCCGGCTCCGCGTCGTCCCCTTCCTAGGCCTCGCCGTCGTCCACCGCCGTGGTGCTCTCGGCACGGCGTGGTCAATGTGGTCAACGACCGACTTCCATCGGAAGAGTACTATACGTGGAGAGGCTGGCAGCTGGGTCCACGGCAGCAGCAAGGAAGTGCCTCCTTATTACGCGGAAAATAATTATTCCTCCACCTGACAGCAGGGACCCACCGGATGGGCCACCAGTATTTCGCGAAAAAAACGTTCCCCCCTGACTGCTGGGACCCACATGACGGGCCACCGTATTTCGTGAAAAGAACGTTCCCCCCGCTGTCAGCTCGGACCCACCGGAAGTGCCTCCTTATTACGCACAAAAAAATGAATACCCCCCTGCTAGTTGGGACCCACCTTGGTGGGAGGCTGACTTGTGGGCCTACTAAGTTGACTGGGACGGAGGCCTTTGTCAACTTTAGTCAATATATGAACGATTCTAGCTCCAGTGACCGTACGATGTCCATCCAACGGCCGTAGTGCTTCTTCAACCTCTGGCCTTCTTGCTCCAGCCGCCCAATGCAGCGCCGGTCGTGCCGCCTGCTCCTGCCGCCCGTGGCCGGCTGTGATGCCGCGAAGGCCTCACCGCCCCCTACTACTCCCACCGCTGGCCAGGCCATCCCTCTACGCACCCACACCCCTTGTTATTCTGCGGCGACGGCAGCCTCACACCGCAGCCGAACGAGTGAACCCTCATACTCCTCTACGCGTGGGCATCCACTGCCGCGTCTTCCCCGGCTTCGCGTTGTCCCCTTCCTAGGCCTCGTCGTCGTCCACCGCCCTGGTGCTCTCGGCGCGGCGTGGTCAACGTGGTCAAGGAATTGCTTCCATCGGACGTGGACTGTACGTGCAAAGGCTGACAGCTGGGTCCACGGCCGCAGCAAGGAAGTGCCTCCTTATTACGCGCAAAATAATTATTCCTCCACCTGACAGCGGGGACCCACCGGACGGGCCACCGTATTTCATGAAAAAAAACATTTCCCCCTGACTGCTGGGACCCACCAGCTACATCTTCGCACGCAAGGAAGTGCGTCCGAAAAAAACGATTCGCCCCCCTGACTGCTGGGACCCACCAGCTACATCTTCGCACGCAAGGAAGTGCGTCCGAAAAAAAACGATTTGCACCCCTGACTGCTGGGACCCACCAGCTACATCTTCGCATGCAAGGAAGTGCGTCCGGGCAAAAAAACAAAACGATTCCCCCCTGACTGCTGGGACCCAGCAGCTACACCTTCGCACGCAAGGAAGTGCGTCCGGGCAAAAAAAACAAAACGATTTGCCCCCTGACTGCTGGGACCCACCAGCTACATCTTCGCAGGCAAGGAAGTGCCTGACAGTCGGGACCCACCTGGTCGAAGCGTACGTAGCGTTGTCATTCTGGTCGCAAACGTGTACGTACATATATACTGGTCGATGTAGAGGCGCGCACGTGTCGTAGTAGAGGCGCGCACGTGTCGTAGTAGAGGCGCGTACGTGTCGTAGTAGAGGCGCGCATGTAGCATGTACACGTACGTACATCGGCCAGGGTGCCAGAAAGAAAATACGGCCACGTACGTACATACGGGCAGGCTCTCAAACGCCTACTCGCGCATACGTACGGCCAGGGCTCGTGTACATGGCTGGGTCGGAACGGAGAAACAGCGTCGTCGTCGTGTTCATGGGGAGGCAAGGGAATGCGCCGTGTTCATGGGGAGGCAACGGAATGCGTCGTGTTCATCGGGAGGCAACGGAACGCGTGGGAGCCAACCGGCTGGGTCGGAACGGAATGCGTGGTCGTGTTCATCAGGAGGGCTTGGACGGAACAGGCGATGGAAACGAGGCCTGGCGTACCGCAAAACGGAGGAAACGGCCTTGTGTTCGACCGGCCACGTTCGAAACGGGATCCTGTTCATCGGGAGGGGTCTGGCATACCGCAAAACGGAGGAAACGGACCTCCTATGGTCGAAACGGGGGTCCTGTTGATCGGGAGGGGTGTGGCGTACCGCAAAACGGACGAAACGGACCCCCTACGGTCAAAACGGGGGTCCTGTTGATCGGGAGGGGCGTGGCGTACCGCAAAACGGACGAAACGGACTTCCTACGGTCGAAACGGGGGTCCCGTTCATCGGGAGGGGTGTGGTGTACCGCAAAACGGGACTCCACGGGATACTGTTCATCTCCACCGTCGACCTCCTCCAGCCTCCACGGGCTACCGTCGACCTCCTCCATCCTCCACGGGCTCCTGTTCTTCCAGCCTCCACCGCGCGCTACTCCACCGGCTACTGTTCAACCAGCCCTCCACGGGCACCCCTCCACCGTCTACTGTTCATCCAGCCCTCCACACCACGGGGTCCTGTTCAACCACCCCTCCACGGGCACCCCTCCATCGTCTACTGTTCATCCAGCCCTCCACACCATGGGGTCATGTGCATCCAGAGGCAACGCCACCGCTGACTGTTCATCCAACCCCCCCCCCAACGCTCACTGTTCATCCAATCGATCGGCTTCAGTTAGCAGCAGTAGCGAAGGAATCCCTCGATCGGGTTCAGTTAACAGCCATCAATCGATCGCTCGAGTTCAGTAACGCATAGCCTGCAGTGCAATCGCTCGGGTTCAGTTAGAGCCCAACGCCTCACTCGGGTTCAGTTAGAGCCAACGCCTCGCACACACGCGCGTACGTGTACGAGAGAAACGCGCATCGCTCGGCCCCCGACCTCCCACCGTAACCGGGAACTCCCCAAAATTTTCCTCCCCCTCGCTTCTACCACGGTTTTTTCCATCATGGACGGCCCAAAGAATGTCATGCAGCTGCGTCTCCGGCCCGCCCAGGATGAAAAGCCCTTTTTCTGTCATGATTTTTTCACATAGAAGTAGGAGCCCACCACATCTATGATGATACCGGGTTTTGTCACAATTATCGTCATAGAAGTGTCATATGTATGACAGAAAAAAAATTCATTCAGCCCAACATGTCACGGATGTGTCTTTTTTTTGTAGTGTCTCTCTTTGGATCTCAATACAAAGTTCTCGACGATCTGCTTGGAGATCTATTTGATGTAACTATTTTTGCGATGTGCTTGTCGAGATCCGATGAATTGTGGGTTTACGATCAAGATTATCTATGAACAATATTTGAATCTTCTTTGAATTCTTTTATGTATGATTGGTTATCTTTGCAAGTCTCTTCGAATTATCAGTTTGGTTTGGCCTACTAGATTGATCTTTCTTGCAATGGGAGAAGTGCTTAGCTTTGGGTTCAATCATGCGGTGCTCGATCCCAGTGACAGTAGGGGAAACGACACGTATTGTATTGTTGCCATCGAGGATAAAAAGATGGGGTTTATATCATATTGCTTGAGTTTATCCCTCTACATCATGTCATCTTGCTTAATGCGTTACTCTGTTCTTATGAACTTAATACTCTAGATGCACGCTGGATAGCGGTCGATGTGTGGAGTAATAGTAGTAGATGCAGGCAAGAGTCGGTCTACTTGTCGCGGACGTGATGCCTATATACATGATCATGCCTAGATATTCATAATTATGCACTTTTCTATCAATTGCTCGACAGTAATTTGTTCACCCACCGTAATACTTAAGCTATCTTGAGAGAAGCCACTAGTGAAACCTATGGCCCCCGGGTCTATTTTCCATCATATTAATCTCCCGACAACAAGCGATTTCTGGCGCCGTTTATTTTGCAGTCTTTACTTTCAATCTTTATCATAAAAATACCAAAAATATTATCTTATCATCTCTATCAGATCTCACTTTTGCAAGTGGCCGTGAAGGGATTAACAACCCCTTTATCGCGTTGGTTGCAAGGTTCTTATTTGTTTGTGTAGGTACGAGGGACTTGCGTGTGGCCTCCTACTAGATTGATACCTTGGTTCTCAAAAACTGAGGGAAATACTTACGCTACTTTGCTGCATCACCGTTTCCTCTTCAAGGGAAAACCAACGCATGCTCAAGAGGTAGCAGGCGGCCTGAAGGAGAAGTGTCCGGATTTCAAGGCGACCTACTGCCAGAGTTATCCAAGGTGCACGAGCGAGCTCGAAAGGTGATGAGTAGTATGGCTAAGGCGTTATGGCCATCCGAGTCTCCTCCAAGACTAATGGGGGAGCTCGCGGAGCTATTCAAAGGAGCTCGTCTTCGCTTTGAGTTGTGGAAGGCATCGGCGTGTCGAGAGGGTGCACGAGAGGCCTGGGCCATGGTGAAAACGCGGTATACCGGACTTGATCCGAACCATATGGCCCGGGTTGGACCTTGGGGACCAGACGGACAAGAAATTCCGGTTAGCTTGGTGTATGACCAAGTAAAGTTAGCCGCCAAATTTTCACAGCAGGACTGTAAACTAGACAGCCTGATAGATGGCATAGATAAGGAGTAGGCATGCGATATTTTGTGATAATACACTTTATCAGCGAACTTACCTCCGGCCGAATTGTGAAAGATTGTCATAGTAGACCTTTTGCTTCAGCCTCCGAAACCCAAGGGTGGAGTGTTTCCGAATACTATACCGGTGGAAAACACCAAGTACGTCTGGAAACCAGGCGATCCAGTCATAATGCTTAAACAGACAAGCTGTATTCGAGGAGTTATGTTATATTAATTTTTAATGTAAGAAACATCTTCCAGGAAGAATAGTTCCGTTAAGGGTTCCTCTACCTAGGTCGGCATGCATGTATGCATGACTGTGAAAGAATCATAGGAGTTTTTGTATTCTTGTTACTTTATAATGCTACAAAGGCAATTCGTCGTTTGTCCACAGACCAGTTATTCCCTTAAGAATGCTAGCTTTCGGCTTCACCCGTCTGAGGTACATGTCCGGATGACCCGGTTGTAACAATTGCAGAGGTGCTCCCTTTATGCCCTAGCCGAACAATCGGGAACGTAGGGCATAAGCACAGGAGCCAGGCAACCCAGCTTGGTGAAAACTTAAGTCATAGAGGTGCATATAATGGTGAAGACAAGACGTATATGAGTAAGCAATACATATATATATGGTGAGCCTTATGCTCGAGATAATAAAGAGCATCTCTTTGAAGGAAGCCCCCAGTTATAGTGGGGTGTGTACATTTAAAGATGTATGCCCCGCAAGTGTGCGGCTTACCCGAAAACACGCTAGAAATCGTAAAACAAACGAAAAGAAGAAAGAGAAAAAGGTAACGAACAATGTGTCTGGACTTAGGCGTAGAATCTTCGGAGTCTCGCAGCATTCCATGGGTTCGGCTCTAAGCAATTGTCCGATGCATTACGAAGGCGATAGGCTCCTCTAGTGAGAACTTCATCTATAATGAAGGGACCCTCGCATTTGGGCTTGAGCTTGTCCTTTTCTTCTCTGGTAGGCATAGAACAAGTTCACCGACATTATAAGTCTTGGCCCGCACTTCTCTGCTTTGGTATCTTCGAGCTTGTTGTTGGTAGAATACGGAATGAGCTTTTGCGACATTGCGCTCTTCCTCCAAGCCATCTAAGTCATCTTGCCGATCGAGCTCGGCCTCTCTCTCTTCGTACATGCGCACCCGAGGTGAGTCATGAATAATATCGCAGGGTAAAACAGCCTCTGCGCCGTACACCATGAAGAATGGTGTGTATCCGGTCGTGCGATTGGGTGTGGTTCGCAGCCCCCAAAGCACGGAGTCGAGCTCCTCAACCCAGTGTTTATTTGACTCCTTTAGGGATTGCACTAGTCTGGGTTTAATGCCGCTCATTATCAGGCCATTGGCCCGCTCGACTTGACCATTTGTTTGAGGGTGATATACGGAGGCGTAATCGAGCTTGATGCCCAGATTAGCACACCAAGTTTTTACCTCGTTGGTTGTAAAGTTAGAGCCGTTGTCGGTGATGATGTTGTGTGGTACACCATAACGGTGTACGACACCGGATATGAAATCTATCACTGGTCCGGCTTCAGCCATTTTAACTGGTTTGGCCTCTATCCACTTAGTGAATTTATCTACCGTGACCAGCAGGTATTTTTTCTTATGGCTTCCCCCTTTAAGGGGTCCGACCATGTCAAGCCCCCAAACCGCAAAAGGCCAAGTAATGAGGATTGTTCGTAGGGCAGTAGGCGGCATATGGCTTTGATTGGCGAAAAGCTGGCATCCTACACAGCGTTGGACGAGGTCTTGTGCATCTACTCGGGCCGTAGGCCAGAAAAACCAGTACGGAAGGCCTTACTTACAAGGGCCTGAGCTGCAGCGTGGTGGCCGCCAAGACCAGCATGGATTTCGGCCAAGAGCTTCCGCCCTTCTTCTTCGGAGATACATCTTTGAAGGACTCCGGTAGTACTTTTCTCGTAGAGCTCTCCTTCATGAACCTTGTAGGCTTTCGAGCGTCGATCGATGCAATGAACCTCATTCTATACCTCAGGGAGCTCCCGCCTATTAAGGTAGGCCGGGAAGGGTTCGGTCCATGGAGCGATTACCGCCATGATTACATGGGCAGAAGGCGTTGGTTCTATGCCCGAGCCCCTGATGATATCTGAATCGTGTTCGGCATCTGGGGGCGTGATCGGCGCCGGACTGGTGTTTCCGCTCTCGTCCTGCCATACTACGGATGGCTTGAAAAGCCGCTCCACAAAGGTGTTAGGTGGGACAGGGTCGCGTTTAGCACCCATTCGAGCAAGGATGTCCGCTGCTTGGTTACTCTCTCGGGCCACGTGATGGAACTCGAGCCCTTCAAACCGAGCTGATATTTTGAGCATGACATTTCGGTAAGCTGCCATCTTTGGATCTTTTACGTCGAATTCTCTGTTTATTTTGGATATTGCGAGATTTGAATCCCCTCGCACCTCGAGGCGTTGTATGCCATAGAAACAGCCATCCGAAGACCATGCAGTAGTGCCTCATATTCGGCTGCGTTATTCGAGTCCGTATACATGATTTTGCAATACGTAACGGACTGTGTCCCCTGTAGGGGATCTTAGGATGACACCGGCCCCTAATCCGGCTAACATTTTAGAGCCGTCGAAGTACATCACCCAGTTGGAGTATGTGTCGTACTCTTTAGGGAGTTTGGCTTCTGTCCATTCGGCGACGAAGTCGGCTAACACCAGAGATTTAATTGCTTGGCGTGGTTTGTACGTTATTTCAAATGGTAGGAGCTCGATGACCCATTTTCCAATGCGGCCGGTGGCGTCTCGATTGTTTATGATATCATTGAGTGGTACCTCGGAGGCCACCGTGATCGAGCACTCTTGAAAGTAGTGTCGCAGCTTCCAAGATGCCATGAAACCGCATATGCTATCTTTTGATTGTGCGGGTATCGGGATTTGCATGGTGTGAGAACTGCTGATACGTAGTATACGGGGTTTTGGAGTGGGAATTTGTGTCCCTCTTCCTCTCGTTCGACGACGAGTACCGCGCTCACCACCTGGTGAGTTACAGATATATACAGTAGCATAGGTTCGCCGATGTTAGGTGCGGCAAGGATTGGGTTGCTTGCTAGCAGAGTTTTTATTTCTGCCAACCCGGCTGTTGCCGCGTCCGTCCACTCAAAGTGGTAGGTATGCCGAAGCAGGCAATATAGCAGCAGCGCCTTTTCTCCCAATCTGGAGATAAAGCGGCTCAA
Organism: Aegilops tauschii subsp. strangulata; assembly: GCF_002575655.3. Lineage (NCBI taxonomy): Eukaryota > Viridiplantae > Streptophyta > Magnoliopsida > Poales > Poaceae > Aegilops > Aegilops tauschii. Next base: position 327,277,249 of record NC_053041.3, on the reverse strand, counting down.
GGCTGCCACACACCCAACTAGTTTTTGGACCTATTTAGGTCTGTTGGTATTGCCAACTGTGACAAGGCTCGGATTTTGGCTGGGTTTGCTTCAATTTCTCTATTGGAAACAATGAACCTGAGCAGCTTTTCGGCTGGAACGTCAAAAACGCATTTTTCTGGATTGAGCCGTATGTCATTGTCGGCGTTTTGGGAACGGGGGTTCCCAGACTTGCCTGCTTGCGGCCCACGGCGTGGCTAAGCAGCAGGCCATACGGCCCATCTTCATTAACAAGGCATCCAAGACCCTCGCGAGGGTCCAAGCCTCCCGAGGCGGACAACGCAATACCTCCTCTAGAGTGGCCTAGCCAGGCAGGCTCATGAGGAGCGGAGATATCAAGGCGGGGCAAACCTCACGAGGCTCTCGTGACGTGAGCCATGACGAACGGCACCAAGCGGGTGCCAGGCGGGCGCCAGCGCGCGCAGCGTCCTTATTTCCTCTTTGGTGCTAAGGAGGCCAGCACAGGCGAAGAGTACCGAGGCATCAGGCAAAGGTTGCTATATTGGTGCAACGAGACAAAGACCAGGAGGACGGCAAGACGGAGGTCATCGTGGAGCCCAAGACGGCGTCACCACCAGAGCTTTTCGCAGGCGAAGACCACTTTTGTCAGGATAGCTTGTACTAGCTGTCCCCCTTCAAATTTGCCTGCTCTTGTTGGCTCCCTTCCCGCTCATTATTTGGGAAGAGGACCAGGGCCTATATAAGTAGAGCTAGCCATCACAGTAGGGGCATCGGGCAATTCACCCAGCTCTCACCCACATAAGTTAGCCTAGCCACAAGAACGCCTCAACCTCAGGAGGCTGTTCTCCTCCTTGTACTGTGCATCATCAGCCCAAGAGGCAATCCACCACCACCACACTGGAGTAGGGTATTACACCACAACGGTGGCCCGAACCAGTATAAATCTTGTGTCTTTCTGTGTTGCAAGTTCGTCGAGTTCGTCCGCGAGATCTTAGCGAGCAAGGGCGTAGATAGGTAGGAGGGAAAGACTTCGCGCGCACCCCAGTGTTCGAACCTTAAGGGTTTGCCGGAACCCCACATCCGACATTTGGTGCGCCAAGTAGGGGTGCGCCGGAGCTTCTTCTCTGCCAACCAGCTCGCCGACGCTCCCCGGCCACGATGTCTGGCGATTCAAAGGCTGGCTCCGACCGCTGGGCAGCCTGGCCAGCCCGGGCAGCGCTGCCTGCCCATGAAGTTCTTGACCCCGCACTCCAAGCGGCACGGGCGTTGCCAAACCCCGTCGGGTGCGGGCAGCGCGGCCAGGCATCGTCCACCCTCACCCCACGACAGGTATGGGCCGCGACAAGAGCAGCGAGCCATGCTGCAGCAACGGCGCCGCACTCACGACGGGAGCAAGCAAACATGCGGGCAAAGCTCACCGTGGCAAGGGAGCTGCTGCGGTGCAGGCTGATGGAAAGCGGCCGGGACATGCTGCTGGAACGTGTTGCCGAGCTGCTGGATGCAGCGGCGTCGGGAGCACCACCCTTCTGCTATCGGCTTCCTCCCCAGGCCACTGCAGGGCCGCGCGGCGAACCTCACCACATCCGCGCACCATCAACTACGCCCGGGGGCTTCATCAACATCAGCACGGTCGGCGGCGTAGGGGGCTCCGACGCCCCCATGCCGCCCTCGACAAGCACGGGCGCAAGCGTCGCCCCCCATGGTCCCAGCAGGATGCCGTATTGTCATCCCCAGGACGCCACCATGGGCAGAGCAACATGGAGCGTGGGGCACCACGGCGAGGTGTTTGGGGTGACGGCCCCGGAAGCCTACGTGCCCCGCATGATGGACCAAGGGTACGCACCGGAGGACGACCCTGGCTCGTTCATTGGAGAAGATTGGGGAGAGGGGGCGCTAGGAGCCGAAGCCTTTCAAGAACCGACGGAGAACCACGACAGTCGCGCCGGCAACGACAACTACAGGGTACCGCTAATCTCTCAGGAACAATCTTATGCTAACCATGGGCTGCATATGACTCAGGTCGCAGCGTCGATCGACGACCCTGGCACAGCGGCACCCGTTCCAACAAGGGAGACACGCTGGGGGCTGCCGGGAGGGAGCCAGGAGCAAGGCTCCACCCCGCGGCGCGCGACGCCTCGCGACACCCGGAGGTAGGCCCTCTGTCTGGGAGGCCTCGACAACCCTTTCCCCGGCAGAGGACCTGTGGTCGCCGAGGGAACCACTGGCGCCCTCTTTCCCTCCTTTGTGTCGTCCTGGTGACGGGTTGGCTCAGAGGAGGTCAAGAGTGGCGCAAGGCAGGGCCCTCGTCTGGCGATATGAAGCAAGGCCGGTACCTGTGAAGAAGGCCCAGTGCCTGTGAAGCTCGCCGCCCGTGACACTCTCACGTAATAATGAGTTGGGGCTGTACACGCCCCGACGTCTCAGGGGTGCCAGCCTCAGGCCCTGGGGCTCCCTCCCACGCCTAGTGGCAGCACTTAGCTCCGCGCTGGTGAGAAGACTTGAAGACCAGAAGACTAGACTAGGTGCCGGACGCGGCCTTTTGCTTTGGATCTCTCTTTCTGTAGCTTTGTTTTCTGGATCTGGATTTGAGTTGAAGCCGAATTTTTATCGATGCGCGCGGGGGAGCCTTTTCTCGTTTGAGCAATTTCTTGCCTTTTGGATCTCGTTTTGTCTGGGACTCATGTCCGTCGCCTTTCCCTCACGAGCTCCTCGCGAGCGGGACTGCGCGAAGCACGCGCCGCCAAGCGCGCGCTAACACTGCAACTGGTGCTCACCTCTCGTGGGGCCCCTTCTGACCGGGCAACGAGCTCCGCAAGGTTCTCAGGAACTCGACACGTCGCAGCCCAGCTCAAAACTGGCGCTGACTAAGGTAAACCAAGGCAGAAAACTCGCATCAGGATTCACAAGTTCAAGAGGACACAAACTCACATCGCATGGGAAAGTAAAAATTGCAATTTGCTTACATGAGGGGCTCCCCCTCTCAAAATGCTCCTACAAGTTTCCAACGGCCACGCCCGAGTTTGTGCGCAGGATGAAATGACAGGAGAACAAGGGATTAGCCAGAAATATCGCTCGCTGCGTCACCCGCAGATGCGTCACTCGCGTCGTCGTCGTCTTCATCGGCATCCTCGCCGTCATCGGCGACGCCTCCGTCGCCGTCGTCAACCACGTCGCCTTCATTTGCGACGACCACCACCGCCTCATCCTCCAAAGTGAAGGCCCTGACCAACGCGTCCACATTGTCCTCAACCCAACGCGCTAGGTCGCCCCGGACAGCCGTGGGTACGGGGGCGATGGCGGTGTCGAAATCAAAATTGGGGTCGGCATTCAGGAGGTGGCTGAAGACACGGGAGAAAGCGCGCTCGAGCAGGCCACGCCCCCTTTCCTCCACAAGCTGGCGAGCTCTGGCAGATCGAGGCTCCAGGCGCGTCACCACCTCGGTGAAGAAGGTCAGGTGGCTGGCATAATCATTTGAGTGAGGGGTCGGCGCCTCCACGTCGTAAATATGGCCCAGGGCGATATTGGCCCTGTTCCGGAGATCCTGAAGCATAGGGGCATGCTCGCGCTCCAGCGTCCGACGCTGGAGCACCTCCTCCATGTTTTGCCTCGCGACGGCCTCTGCGTCATCAACCCACCTCCGGAGGGAACACAGCTCGGCGCGGGCGGAGGCCAAGTCCGCCTGCGCCGTAAACAGGGCGGCGGCCGTGGCTTCCGCACGCCTCTCAGCCTCGTCCAACCTGGGCCTGAGGGCAGCGGCCCTGCCCTCATCCTCCACGCCCGCGAGCTTCAGCTTCAGGTCGTACATACCCTCCAGATCTGCGTGAACCTCGGCCACCTGGCGATCAACCTCCTCCTCGACTCTAGCCTCGTGAGCCCCGACAGCGTCTTCTGCTTGGGAAACTGGACGCTCCCTCGTCTCCAGTTGCTCGAGCTCGCGGCTACGCTCCATAGCCTCCAGGGCCAACGCCTTCTCACGCTTCCGGACCTCCTCTTCCTCCGCGGGCGTCCCCCTCAGCGACGCAAGAGTGGCCCTGCGCGCCTCCACCTGGTTCTCAAGAGACGCGCTCTAGGCCTGGAGCTCCCACGCGCGGTTCTCCGCAGCCTCGCGGCGGCGGTCAGCCTCGCGAGCCTCTTCCAAGGCTCGTGAGCGGGCTTCATAGGAAACCTTGAGAGACGCCTCGGCCTTCGCGTTCTCAAGGTCACGCTGATAGCGGCCGAGGTTGATGGCCACCTTCAGCTTGCGCCGCTCCTCCGCCAACAGGAGACCTTCAGCCTCAAGACACGAATCGACACTCGCGAGCTCTTCACCAAGTCGACGCATCGCACCCATCGCCTCCTGGAAGAGCTCGTGATGAACCATGCTCCGCCCGCGCTCGAGCCCGAACGCTCTGCCCACCTCGTCCTCTGCCTCGGGGGCTGCGGGTGGGGCACCAAGTGGTGCGCCCCCTCCAGGCAGGGGGCTGGGGGCTGACGCCGAGCCTGACGTCAACCAGTCCTCACGAGGAGCCCAAGCCGACCGGGGCTCGCTGCTTGAAGAGGAGCCAAAGATCGAAGCCAACAAATTTCCGTCCAAGACCAGTGGAGGAGTCTTGGGCATGCCTGCCAAGCTCCACGCCAGACCAGGGGGAGGAGCGGCAAGGCCGCAGGCTCAGCGCGCCAGGAAGGCAGGAGTGCCCCTTCAACCAACCCTGCTCCAGGGGCAACAAGCGGACTCGGAGCGCTCAAGGCCGATGGGGGAGTCAAGGAAGGAGGAGGCCGTTTCTCAGGAGGCGCAGCCGCCTCGACGGAAGGAGCCCTGAAGAACTGACGTCAGGAGACGAAAAACAGCACACAAGGAGCCACAGCGGTACGATACTTACACGTCAACGGTGATGTACTTCCTTCGCTTCAGTGGTCCAAAGATGTTGCTGCCGCTGGGAGATCCTTTCCTCTTGCGGAGCTCCTCGAAGTCCACACAAAGACGACCAAAACGCTGGACATGACGGCCGGTGCGCAGGGGGGTGAAGGAGAGCTCGGAAGAATATCTTCAGGGGTGCCCGGTTGCGGCAAACAGCCGGGCACCAATTCACCACGACCTCCCGAGGATCCTGGAGCCTTAGCCTCGGGAGTCGCATGCAGCGTCTCCTCAGCAACTGACGCCTCAGGAGGGGAGTGGCAGGCTCCTGAGGACGATGCCCCAGGATCACCACTCGGCACGTGCTCCTCAGCACTCGAGCCACCGGCCTCCGCCGGAGCTCGCCCACCTGCACCGTCACTTGGGGCGAGCTCAGCATCAGGGGCAAGGAAGGGAACCACGACGACGGGGTTCTCGCGAGGCCCCTCCAGGCCGATCGGCCGCGGCCCCCATTCATCGAAGAGAGGCATGTTCTTTACAAATTCATCCTTGTTCTTGCAGCGGTACAGCAAATAGTTCTTCCCAGGCAGTTCGGCCGGCAGAAAGACACCTGCCAGGACCTTGAGCACTGTTCGCCGCGTCCCAAGGAGGAGCCCGAACTCCTAAAACCTCATGTGGTCCTGGCTGCTTAGCAAGGTCCACATTGGGCGAGAATGGCGCTGAAGCGGAGCGACCCGGTGTTGGACGAATTCCTTCACAACCATCGGCGCAGTTACGCCGCGATCCTTCAGCAACCTCAACCTGAGCCAGACGTGGGCAAGGCCGGGGCTCGTGAGCCGCTGATGGCTCCAGCCGGAGTTAGGAACAGCGGGCCCCGACGGAGCCCGAAGCATAGGACTGAGCACGCCGGCATCAACGAACACCCATCGTGTTCGAAATTCGCTCGTGGGTGGAGGAAGCTCGAAGTCGATCCCCTCGCCCGCTGTCGCAGCCACGGCATGGAAGCTCACGCATCCCGAGCTTTGTTGGGGGTCGATCAGGTGCAATGAGAAGAAATGGCGAAGGAGGGCCACAGAAGGGGCTATGCCAGCCATGGCTTCGCACACGAGGCGAAGACGGCGAGAAGAGTCACAGACGGGGGGCCAAGATGCAGCATGTGGATCTGATAATGCTCAAGCACCGCGTTGAAGAAGGCGGAGAAGGGAGGAATCAGGCCAGCCCAGATGGCATCTATGAAGATTGGGAGTTCGGTGGCCGCCTGAGCCGTGCGAGTGCGAGACGCAGGCCAAGCCACCGTCTCCCCCCACTCATTGAAGCTAGAAGCAAGCATCGGGCGCACCTTGTCCATGGCCTCGTCATTGAGCACCCGAGATTGGCCAAGCGCCGGCGGAAAGGGCGGAGGCGCAGCTGGCAGAGACAGAGGTCCCTTCCCCTTTTCAGCTTGTTTCGGCGCCATGACGATGGAGCAGGCGGAGCGCAAGTCAGATCGGAGAAGGGAAGCAGAGCCACAAGGAAGCAGGGGAATTGGGGAAGCAAGGCGCGGGAGGTGGAGGAATAACTGTGTAGGCCGCAGGGGCCGCATAGCCAGGCGGATTCAAAGGCAGCGTGGGGAAGCGGAGACGCCCACGTCCAATCAACCGCCACACGTCAATCGAGGCCGCAGGCTTTTGGGGCCCGCGGTGCTCCGAACTTGACCATTGGCTTCGCCGTGAAGCCAAGCCCGAGCGCACCTTGGGCCCGGGGGCCACTGTCGGCGTTCTGGGAACGGGGGTCCCCAGACTTGCCTGCCTGCGGCCCACAGTGTGGCTAAGCAGCAAGCCGTACGGCCCATCTTCATCAACAAGGCATCCAAGACCCTCGCGAGGGTCCAAGCCTCGCGAGGCGGACGACGCAAGACCTCCTCTAGAGTGACCTAGCCAGACAGGCTCACGAGGAGCGGAGATATCAAGGCGGGGCAAACCTCACGAGGCTCTCATGACGTGAGCCATGACGAACGGCACCAGGCGGGTGCCAGGCGGGCGCCAGCGCGCGCAGCATCCTTATTTCCTCTTTGGTGCTAAGGAGGCCAGCACAGGCGAAGAGTACTGAGGCATCAGGCAAAGGTTGCTATATTGGTGCAACGAGACCAAGACCAGGAGGACGGCAAGACGGAGGTCATCGTTGAGCCCAAGACGGCATCACCACCAGAGCTTTTCACAGGCGAAGACCACTTTTGTCAGGATAGCTTGTACTAGCTGTCCCCCTTCAAATTTGCCCGCCGTTGTTGGCTACCTTCCCGCTCATTATTTGGGAAGAGGACCAGGGCCTATATAAGTAGAGCTAGCCATCACAGTAGGGGCATCGGGCAATTCACCCAGCTCTCACCCACACAAGTTAGCCTAGCCACAAGAACGCCTCAACCTCAGGAGGCTGTTCTCCTCCTTGTACTGTGCATCATCAGCCCAAGAGGCAATCCACCACCACCACATTGGAGTAGGGTATTACACCACAACGGTGGCCCGAACCAGTATAAACCTTGTGTCTTTCTGTGTTGCGAGTTCGTCGAGTTCGTCCGCGAGATCTTAGCGAGCAAGGGCGTAGATCGGTAGGAGGGAAAGACTTCGCGCGCACCCTAGTGTTTGAACCTTAAGGGTTTGCCGGGACCCCACATCCGACAGTCATATGTTCGGAGGTTGTCGAATGTAATACGTAAGTGGTCCACCAATGATTCGACATGTTTGGTTTTGATGACTACATCATCTACATATGCCTCCATCGTCTTGCCAATTTGTTTTTCCAGGCATGTTTGAATCATGCGTTGGTAGGTGGCACCGGCGTTCTTGAGTCCGAAATTCATAGTGTTAAAGCAGAAAGGCCCATACGGGGTGATAAATGCCATTGCGACTTGGTCGGATTCCTTCATCTTAATCTGATGGTATCCGGAGTATGCGTCGAGGAAACATAGTGAATCGTGTCCTACAACTGCATCAATGATTTGGTCAATGCGGGGTAGTGGGAAGGGGTCCTTAGGGCAAGCTTTATTAAGGTCCTTAAAATCGACACAAAGGCGCCAGGATTTGTCCTTCTTTGGCACCATGACTAGGTTTGCTAGCCAATCCTGGTGTTTTATTTCTTGAATAAACCCGGCTTCAAGTAGTTTGGCTAGCTCCTCCCCCATAGCTTGTCGCTTGGGTTCGGAAAATCGCCGTACCGCTTGCTTAACTGGCTTGAACCCCTTTATTATATTGAGGTTGTGTTCGGCCAGTTGCGTGGGATTCCTGGCATATCCGAAGGGTGCCAGTCGAAAGTGTCCCAATTCTGGCGCAGGAATGCTCTTAGAGCGGCATCGACCGCCGGATCCAGTTGTGCCCCAATGGCTGTTGTTTTATTGGGATCCATTGGGTGGACTTGGAATTTGACTATTTCATCTACTGGCTTGAAAGAAGTGGATTTAGGCCTTTTATCAAGAATTACGTTGTCTCTATCCACTGTGGAACGCAGAGCGGTGAGCTCCTCGGCCGCAAGGGCTTCAGACAGTGCCTCGAGGGCCAGGGATGCGGTTTTGTTTTCGGCGCGGAGTGCTATGTCTGGATCACTGGCGATAGTGATAACTCCGTTGGGCCCGAGCATTTTGAGCTTCATGTACCCGTAATGAGGTATGGCTTGAAAGCGTGTGAATGCATCTCTCCCTAACAGGGCATGATATCCGCTGTTGAAAGGTGCCACCTGGAAGATTAATTCTTCGGACCAGTAGTTCTCAGGCGTGCCGAATACCACATCAAGTTTTATTTTTCCCGAACACCGCGCCTCTCGGCTGGGGATAATACCTCGAAAGGTTGTACTGCTCTGCTCGATGCGGCCCTTGTCTATTTGCATTTTGTTGAGCGTGTCCTCATAAATGAGGTTTAATCCGCTGCCTCCGTCCATGAGCACTTTGGTAAGCCGAAAGCCGTCCACAATTGGGTTTAGAACTAAGGCGGCTAGTGCTCAGACTGATCGGGCCCGTGGTTCGTTAGTGGCTCGAAAGTTATTGCCATGTCACTCCAAGGGTTCGGTGCGGTTACTTGATTAATTTCGGCGAGGTCGCGGGGCGCCCTTTTACGCTGATTATTTGAAGAAAAGGTCTCGAAGACCGTAAACACATTGAGATCGTTATCCTCGGGGGAGTACCTCGCCGGGGAAGTGTTGGTGAGGATGGCCTCACTGCTTTTAGCCACCTGCTGGAGTATCAAACATGCCCGAAGGCTATGTGTTGGTTCGGAATTTGGCATCGCATGTATCTGACAAGGCTTGTCGAGCCATTCATCAAGGACAGTTCTATGTCCTATTAAGGACTTAATTTTCCTGTCCGTGAAGTGATGATCGGGTGCCCCGTAAGGGTGCATCCTTTTTGCCCGACAGGTGGGTGGCTTAAAGGCCAGTGGTTCCCACCGAGCTGTCTAGGCTTTCCAAGCGCTTTCCACTGCGCAATACTTCTGTACTATGTGTGCCAAATCTGCAAAGTACAGTATGCGGCGTCGATTGAGGGCATTGAGGATCCCCTCGTCCGTACAGTTGCGGCAAAAGACTGATACCGCATCGTCGTCGCAGCAATCTTTAATCTTGTTTTTAACAAGTAGGAATCTAGCCCAAAAGTGATGGACTGTTTCCTGAGGTTGCTGTCGTATATACATTAAGTTGCATATGTCCGGGGGACCAGAATTGCTTGGAGAGTATTGATTGCGGTGGGCGGGTGGGCTTAAATCCGAACCCTGACCCACTGTGGAATCTGGATTTTGAAAAATTTATGAGGTCATTGCCCAGGATACGGAGTGTCCTGGGGGTTTTTAGGCTCAGCACCTGATTCTATGTTCGGAGGACAGATGATCTTTTCTCGAAGATGGGTGTCCGGCTCGTAGGGCTCGGAGATCCGAACATAGTTTGTTTTTAGCATAGGAGGAGCGGTATCCCCAACTTGCTCTTCCACGACAGTGACCAGGTGGGTGACAGGTGGGGACCTGATTTCACTCTGATCGGGTTTAAGCCCAATCAGATCGTAATCTGTTGCGACCCCCAGGGCGGCAATGCGATCTAGCAATTCGTTTAAAGACGGGATATCTGCCGGATCCATCTTATCGACGCTTTCGGGGTTGATGCGGAGATGATTTTTGTCAATCCGGGAGACCGCCTTGGGCTTAACGTTCGGGCGGGCGCCGATGGTGAAACTGCCGATCTGGAGGATCTACCCAGGAACTAGGGCCCTTCCAGAGGTGATTTTGTCGTTGACGACAAGGCGAGCCATCGATCCTTCTATCGACAACACGGAGGAACTCTCAATGAAAGCACCAATGGTGTCAAAACCAGCCGATCTCGGGTAGGGGGTCCCGAACTGTGTGGATCGAAGGTAACAGGAGGCGGGGGACACGATGTTTACCCAGGTTCGGGCCCTCTTAATGGAGGTAATACCCTACTTCCTGCTTGATTGACTATGATGAGTATAGGGTTACAAGAGTTGATCTACCTCAAGATCGTAATGTCTAAACCCTAGATGTCTAGCCTGTATAAATTCTGATGATCTCTATGGGCTAAACCCTCCGATTAATATAGATACTGGAGGGGGCTACGGTTATACAGAGTCGGTTTACAGAGAAAGGAAGTTTCATATCCGAACGCCAGGCTTGCCATCCATGCAACGGAGAGTCCCATCCGGACACGGGGGAAGGCCTTCAATCTCGTATCTTCACGGCCCATTAGTCCGGCCCATGTCACATAGCCTGGATGCTCGGGGACCCCCTAATCCAGGACTCCCTCAGTCCTCTTCCCTCATAACTTAGGCGGGAAGGGATTCCACAACGGCCAATTTGAAAGGAGACAAGAGTACATCTTATCCTAACCAAAGGTGGTCTTCGCCTGCAAAGCTTCTGGTCGTGACACGGTGATGGGTTCGGCGATGAAATATATCGTGTCGAGCTCGTGGTCTTGGTCTTGTTGCACTGGAATGGAAACCGTTGCTAGATTCATTGGGAACCCATGTACGTCCTTGCCTCCTTAGCACGAAAGGGAAACTGTCCTGGACTGCGCCTGCTGGCGCCCGCCTGGCCATGGTCGTCATGGCTCACATCATCACGCGCCTCGCGAGGTGAGGTACTTGCATAGAGGTCTCCGCTCCTCGGGAGGGAGACTCGGGAAGATGCTCCTCGGGAGGTCTTGGTGTCGTTCGCCACGCGAGGCGGGGGCCCTCGCTAGGGTCTTGCTTGCGAGTCCTTGTAGCCGGGCCGTACGGGGCTGCCGATGGGGCCACGTGCTGGGCCGCAGGCAGGCGGGCCTGGGTACTCCCAATCCCAGAACGCCAACACCTGCCTAGGAGCCTCCTAACTACTCCTGGTCGTCGGTGGCCTCCATGTAGTAGTAGGCACCCTCGGGGCAGTAGTAGTCGTTGGTGGTGGCATCTAGCTCCTGGCATCCGTCATATGATCACAACAATTGGGTATGGGGGAAAAGGGGTAGCAAAGAAACCATGAGTACTCACCCAAAGTACTCGCAAGACTTACATCAGATCTAAACTAAGTATGCATCAGTATCAAAGGAATGGACTGTATTTGTGGTTTGAACTGCAGAATGGCAGAAGAGAATGGAGAGTCTAGCCTATCAAAGACTAGCATCTTCAAGCATCTTGCAGCATTTAGAAGAGTACAGAATAGCATATTATTAAGCAAGAATGTTGTAGTATTAACGCCCAGAGATCCTTTCTCGACTCCCTGCGAGAAAGCAATCCCGGAGCCATCATATTCGATTTACATCTCAGTATCCAGTTCTAGTTGTATAGATCGGATACAACTCCAAGTCATCCTTTTATCGAGGACACCACTATTCGAATATATTAACTTCCCTGCAGGGGTGCACCACATTTCCCAACATACTTGATCACTCTGGCCGGAGACACTTTCCTGGGTCATGCCCGTCCTCGGAAGATCAACACGTCGTAACCCTACCTAGGCTCAACAGAGAGGCCAGCACGCCGGTCTACATCCTAAATGTGAAGGGGTCATGGGCCAATCGTCTTTTGCAATCCTGCAGGTTGAACGTGGCCAGTGTCAGTCCTGCCAACCTCCTTAAACAAGATAGGTGCTTATGCGGGCCACCCGGGCGCGCGCCGCTTAACCGCTAACGTTTGGAGAGCTTCGACTGATACATACGATGCCAAGTGTGCATATTTGTTCCTGCGTGGTGGTTAGTGCATATAGGCCAGTGGCCAACTCAGATCAAATACCCAATCTTGTTAGTGACTTCGGAGTGCGCTAGTGACGATCAGTACTCCTGTCGCCCATCTTGAGAACTTCCAGCAAGGGCCGGGCCCAGCCCACTCCAGGGTGGTCTGCCTGTCCAGCCGCACCTCGTAATTACCTCGCGGGTACCCTCCAGGTCAACTCGACTTCACATCACTCGCGGGTACCCCTCAGGGATGACCCAGTGTCATCATGGTCCCGTGGTCAAGTCAAGTAATCGTGTGTCCATAAAATCAAGGGGGATCCGAGGAATCACCCTCGATGGATTTCCATTTGATGGTTCATAACACCAAGGGGGAGTCCAAGGAATCACCCTCGATGGATTTCACTTGATGTAATCATCAAGGTAAACTAAGGAGGAATCACCCTCGAGATTCACACTTGAGGTGTTGCACGACAGAGTCGTAGTGGGAGTGGTGAAGGAGGAATCACCCTTGATGACCACGACTGATTAGCTACACTACAGAGTTATCATCAGGAGTGCGTTACGAGGTATCACCCTCGGCACTCGATGGTAGCCCTGCAGATTCGTACAACTAAGGGGGGGTGATGTGCTGTGTCGAGCCCTCGACGTCGATCACATTGATGGAGTCATCTGGTAATCTAGCGGGAAGAACAGGGACAAGGTGAGGGGCCACTGATGGATCACTAACCAACCTATACTAAGCAGTTTAGGATAAGCAGGTAAGGTACAATGAGCAGGTTACAAAAGCAGGCTATACATCAGAATAGGAGCAATCAAGTACAGTAGCATAATCTAATGAAATCATGAGAGAGAATTGAATGGGCGGTATCGGAATGATCAAGGGGGTTTTGCTTGCCTGGAAGCTCTCCGGCAAGTAGCTGGACGTCAGAGATGTAGTTGTACCCGGCAACAGCGTCAGTCTCGTTGTCTATCGAAGAGAAGAGGGGGCAGAAACTATAAATACAAAGCAATCAAGTGCAACACTAAACATGACATGACAATATGCAGTGCTTGGAGTGTTCTAACGCAATACTACACGTTGCAGACGGAGAGGGAAAACATCCGAAGGGTTTTTCCTGGCATTTGGCATTTTTTGGATAGATGAAAAGAGGGGGACGATTCCATGTTCAGCATGCTAGGGGCATGTGACCGATGAATGGATTGCATAAAGGAATTCATTGGATTTTTCTTACCAATTTTCATGTATAATATATTTTCATCTGAATTATAGCTTATTTTATAATAATTTTCAAAGTTTTAAACATTTTCTTAAAGTTCCTGGATTTGATATTAATCGAAAACAAAGAGAAATTGCTAAGTGAGCGGCAACGAGCGGTTGAGCACGTGCGCTGGAGTGCGCGGACACGCGCGAGCAGGGCAGACGGTCACGGGCGACGGGAGCGGTCGGCGCGGTTAGCGCGGCCACTGGCCAGGGGTCGGGCGGCGCGAGCGGGGTACTACGGCGCCGGAAACGAAGGGGTAGGAGGAGGGGAGCATGAGGTTCTCACCGTGGTTGCTGGGAAGGCCCGAGGGAGAGTCGAGGTGGCCGGAAACGAGACGGCGTGCGGCGGCCTGAGGAAGAAGCCGAGCTCGGGGCGCCGGCGTGGGGACGTCCGGGTCCTCGTGGCTCGGTGTAGAGGAAGAAGAAGATGCGGCGGGGCTCGTGGGCAACCTGGCAGCGCTCGGGGTGGCCGGTGGCCGCGGCAACGGCGACGGCAGCGAGCAAACGAGCTCGGGGAAGGGGATCTAGCGAGGGGGGAGAGAGACCGAGAAGGAGAGGGAGTGGGCAGCGGTGAGTGGAGCAGGGGGGACTGAGGAGGCGGGGGTCCTTATCCCCCCGTCGTCGACAGCGAGACGGTGCGGTGGCGATCGGGCACGCGTCACCTCGCGGTCGGGGGAACGTGGAGGGGGGAGGGGCGACCTAGTGGGGAAGGTGGGTTGGCTGGGCCAGCCCAGGGGGGCAGGGGCCTTTTCCATTTTTTTGTTCTTTTGCATTTTCTTTTTATAGTGTTTGTTTCCTTTTAGATTCTTTTTGTATTTTTGTTTTTTGTAAAATATAGAACTAGCCCCTAAATCAATATTATTAATTATGCCACTGCGAGAGATAATTTGTCACCGTAATAAAATAGGTTTGTATTTGTTTATTATTTGAAAGCATTTAATAATTATTTTTAGCCCATGTTTTAATTAGTTTAGGACATTTAAACACTTAAAAAATGTTGATTCACCACCACATTTAGTTATGGAATAATTGCCACATGATGGACATTTTAGTTTTCATGTTTGTGAATTTGAATTTTTGGACTTTAATTTGAATTTGAATTTTGAATTGTGTTTGAATGCAAGTGAGGATTAGCAATAGTAAGAGTGATGACATGGCACCATTAACTTGGGATTACTGTAGCTCAACAAACAGGGTTTTACAATTCTCCTCCACTACAAAAAATCTCGTCCCAAGATTTAGGAGGTAGAAGGAAACAAAGTGGGGTATTCCTCTCGAAGACGATCCTTGCGTTCCCAAGTGGCTTCATCTTCAGAATGGTTTGACCACTGGACTTTGAGAAACTTGATCGCCTTTTGACGGGTGCGGCGTTCAGCTTGGTCGAGAATGCGGACCGGATGCTCTTTATACGAGAGGTCTTGTTGCAGCTCTAGCATTTCGTGGTCAACTCCTTGGATGGGGTCCTTGAAGCAGCGGCGGAGCAGTGACACATGGAAAACATCGTGAACCTGAGAAAGGTTTGATGGCAGTTCCAATTGGTATGCCACTTTTCCACGCCTTTTGAGAATTGTGAAAGGACCCATATAGCGAGGAGCTAGCTTGCCCTTGATCCCAAAGTGGTGTGCACCCTTCATCGGTGTGACTCAAAGATAAGCCTTTTCGCCAGGTTGATAGACCATATCTTTGTGATGGCGGTCATACTGACTCTTCTGACGAGACTGAGCGGTCTTTAGATTCTCGCGGATAACATAGACTTGTTCTTCGGCTTGTTGGATAATGTCCGGACCGAAGAGTGACCATTCCCTAGTTTCTGACCAATTCAGAGGAGTTCGACACTTTCTTCCATATAACACTTCGAAGGGGGCCATCTTCAAACTAGCTTCATAGCTATTGTTATAAGAGAACTCGGCATATGGAAGAGATTCCGCCCATTTCTTGCCGAAGGAAATGAGACAAGCTCGAAGCATATCTTCGAGAACTTGGTTGACTCATTCAACTTGTCCCTGCGACTGAGGGTGAAAAGCAGTGCTAAAGGACAGATGAGTCCCCATAGCTTTCTGGAAACTTGCCCAGAATCTTGAAGTGAATAGGCTGCCACGGTCCAAGCTGATTACCAATGGAATACCATGGAGTGAAACAATTGTGGACATATAGAGAGCTGCCAGCTGACTAGCAGTGATCATTTCTTTGACGGCCAGAAAAAGCGCAATTTTGGAAAGCTGGTCAATGACGACAAGAATAGCATCATTACCTTTCTGCGATTTGGGAAAACCAGCGACGAAGTCCATCTCAACATGGTCCCGTTTCCATTCAGGAATAGAAATAGGTTGCAGAGTTCCAGCAGGCCTTTGATGTTCTACTTTGATTCGATGACAAACGTCACACTCAGCAACATAGCGAGCAATGGTTTGGTTCATATTTGGCCACCAGAATCTTTGACGAATGTCTTGGTACATCTTTGTACTACCAGGATGAATAGACAAAGGTGTATCATGAGCTTCTTTCATCACCTTCTAAGTCATATCCAGGTTTTTCTCCTTACTTGGAACCACCAGGCAACCTTTGAAGAACAAAGCGCCAGCATCATCAACAGTGAAGAATGAGGGCTTTCCTTCTGCGAGGTAGCGTTTAATCTTCTCTACTTGAGAGTCATATCCCTGAATCCTCTTGATGGTGTCCAAGAGATCTGGTTCGACAACCTGGATATTGAGCGAACCCTGGGAAACAACACAGAGGTTCATCTTTCGAAATTCTTTAGGAGGAGCAGCGAGTGCACCCGGAGGAACAATATGGCGGTTTGGCTTTATGAATTCTTCAACAAGAAGGTGCTGAACTTTTCGAACCTCGAGGTGGTTACAATAAGACTTGCGGCTCAAGGCATCGGCCATTACATTAGCCTTGCCGAGAGTATAGGAAATACGCAAGTCAAAATCTACTACGGTCTCCATCTATCTCTGCTGACGAAGGTTCAAATCTGGTTGAGTAAATAGATACTTCAGACTTTGGTGGTCGGTGAAGATCATGCAATGATTACCAAGAAGGTAATGTCGCCACTGTTTTAGTGCATATATGACTGCAGCAAGCTCGAGGTCATGAAGATAGTTCTCTTCATGAGGGCATAGCTGACGAGAGGCATAAGCAATCAATTTGCGCTCTTGCATTAGGACACAGCCTAACCCTAGACCTGAAGCGTCATAGTAAATGATGAAATCCTTTTTGGAATTCGAAGGAGCAAGCACTAGGACAAAAGTCAGCTTGTCCTTGAGCGCCTGGAAACTTTCCTAACACTTTCCTATCCATACGAACTTGACGCCTTTATGAAGCAGGCCAGTCAGGGGCTTGGCGATCTTGGGGAAGTTCTTGACGAATCGACGGCAGTAGCTGGCGAGTCCGAGAAAACTTCTGACTTGTTTGACATTCTTTGGAGGATTCCAATCAAGAATAGCCTGAACTCGATCTGGGTTGAAGGCAATACCATCCTTAGAGATGACATGCCCAAGGTAGGTTACTTCAGGAAGCCGTAATTCACACTTGGAATTAGCATAAAATTGATGATCTCAAAGCTTTTCCAGAACAAGTCGAAGATGTTCAGCATGTTCTTCTTTATTCTTGGAGTATAGAAGAATATCATCCAGATAAACCATGACGAACTTGTTGAGGTATTCCATGAATATATAGTTCATCAGGCGAGAGAATGTCACTGGAGCATTGGTTAAACCGAAAGACATGACAGTGTACTCGTAAGAACCATATTGAGTAACGAAGGCGGTCTTTGGAATATCCTCTTCACGAACACAGATCTGGTGGTAACCCAACCTCAAGTCGAGTTTAGATAATACTGATGAACCAGCTAGTTGATCATATAGATCATTGATCCGAGGAAGCGGATATTTGTTTTGGATAGTTGCTTGGTTGATAGGACGGTAGTCTTGGACCAAACGGTTCATTCCATCCTTCTTATTCACAAAGAGAGAAGGTGCTCCCCAAGCAGAGGAACTGGGACGAATGAATCCACTTCGAAGAGATTTGTCGATTTCCTCCTTAAGTTCACGGAGTTCATGAGGTGGCATCTTGTAGGGTCGTTTGGCGATAGGAACGATGCCTGGTTTCAAGTCAACGATGAACTCGACAGCCCGAGCAGGAGGTATCCCTGGGGGTTCTTCTCGAAAGACATCTTGGAAGTGGTGAACGACTGGAATGTGTTCAATTCCCTCAAGTGGTGATGCGTTGAACGCATTCAAGGAATAAAGCCGTGCCTCAGCATTTTGAACCAGACGAGCGTGGTAGCTTACTATGTCATTTGAAGGGTGTAAGAGGTGGACAGTTTTGGTGGCGCAAATGATAGAAGCAGTCTGCGCTTTCAACCAATCCACTCCCAGAATGAGGCTATATTGGAAGACTTCAACATAACGGGGGAGGCATGAAATTCCAACCCTTCGATTTCAATGACGACATTGTGGCTAACCATGGTGGTTTGACATTGGCCCGTGGGGGTGTGTACCAATACGGGAGTGCTCATCTCTATTTAATGCCATGCATGAATGCAAAATCTTGTGACATGAAAGAATGTGATGCTCCTGTATCGAATAAAATAGAAGCTGGTATTGAATTAATGTGAGTACCCAGCACAGTTGCAGGCTGGTCTTTAGCTTCATTCTGATCGATGTTGTCAGCATGACCACGACCATAAGGCCTGACATTGTTGTTGCGGGGCTGATTGTTACCACGACTATTTGGTGGAAGTGCAAGCTGGTACTGATTCTGAGGGCAGTTCCTGGAACAGTGACCTGGAAGGCCACACTTGAAGCACAGACCATCCTTGGGATTGGGAGCAGGAGCTCGAGGTGGTGTAGATGGAAGTCTTCGCTGCCTAAGTGGTGGAGGAGGCAGCCGCGGTGCAACATAAGACGGTCTTGGAGTAGGTGCAGTTGGACGGTACATACTAATGGGAATCCATTTCTGACGCTTCTGCGAGGGCGGGCCCGAAGATGAGCCAGCATCACGGTTGCGCCTAAGGGATCCCTGGTGTTCCTGCAGACTAGTTTCGACCTAGATAGCCTTATTCACCAAGGTGGCGAAATCAGCAAAGTCATGCACAAGTAGCGCAAGCTTGATATCAGGGTGAAGTCTGCCATGAAACTTTTCTTGCCTACGAGCATCAGTAGAAATGTCTTCTTCAGCATAACATGACAATTCAAGAAACTCCCGCTGATATGCATCCACAGCCTTGTTGCCATGGGTGAGGTTGCAGAACTTTCGCTTCTTCCTGTCCATGACTTCCTGAGGAATGAAGCAGGCACGAAAGGCAACTTGGAAATCCGGCCAAGAGATGGTTGTTCCAACAGGTAGTGAACGCTCATGGCTATCCCACCATTGAGCAGCGGGACCTTTCAGATAGTAGGAAGCAAAAAATGACATAGTTGGCAGGAGCAACACTAGCAGACTCCATCTCATAAGTGATGTCACGGAGCCAGTCATCAGCATCCAGAGGTTGCGTTGAGCTGCGGTAGATGGCAGGGTTGAGGCATGCAAAGTCTTGTAGAGTTACCAGGGTTGGCTGCTGATTCATATCAGGGCACGGGAACTGAGCCATGACTCCTTCTATGAACTCGCGATTTAGCTCAAACTGTTGTATCATTCCGGCCATGAATTCGTACGATGGTGTATCGTTGGCACCACAGCCACGACCAGCAGGCCTAACCATCCTACTAGAAGGTAACAGGGGTAGTTTAACATTGAGCAATTGCAGATAATATGAATCATTCATGAAGCAACATGCACAAAGGAGGAAGTGCAATAGATACATCATAGTAGTCAAACATGACATACAGATCCACGCACAGAGTTGGATAAAATCGGCAGCATGAGTTCAGAAACACACGCAGCTAGACCACTAGGCGGCGCGCTGGCACGCGGTGGAGGGATACAACAACGAGACATAGCAAAGGCTACATCAACATCGGAGAAAACTGTTGGAGCGAGGTATCTGCAAGGGACTACACAGGGTGCCCTCGATAAAAGGATCTTGTGGTCCATGAACACTGTGATGCAGATCCTGGCTCCAAATTCAAGAAAGGCGTAATAAAAATCTCCGGGTGGATGTGATCACGAGATCCTAGAGTTAGAGTTAGCAAAATCATTTAACCCAAATAGAAGAGAGATCAGAGTCCCAGAGTATAGACGAGGAATGAAAGATACTAATACCACCCAATTGTGATATGGGCCCGTAAGCCACACAACAGTTAGTAAAAGTTTTTCAATGACTAGACTCGACTTCGGCCAAGGAGTTGGAAAGGGGGTTCCTACAGGCAGTCGACTCTGATACCAACTTGTGACACCCCCAATTCAATCGTACACTAATCATACACGCAAATATGTATGATCAAGATCAGGGACTCACAGGAAGATATCACAACACAACTCTAAACACAAAAGCTTATATTACAAGTCAAGGGCCTCGAGGGCTCGAATATAGAAGCTCGAATACAAATGAGTCAGCGGAAGCAACAATATCTGAGTACATACATAAGTTAAACAAGTTTGCCTTAAGAAGGCTAGCACAAAAGTAACACAATCGAAAAGGCAAGGCCTCCTGCCTGAGAGCCTCCTAACTACTCCTGATTGTCGGCGGCCTCCACGTAGTAGTAGCCACCCTCGGGGTAGTAGCAGTCATCGGTGGTGGCATCTGGCTCCTGGGATCCGTCATCTGATTGCAACAATCGGGTACGGTGGAAAAGGGGTAGCAAAGCAACCGTGAGTACTCATCCAAAGTACTCGCAAGACTTACATCAGATCTAAACTAAGTATGCATCAGTATCGAAGGAATGGGTTGTATCTGCGGACTGAACTGCAGAATGCCAGAAGAGAAGGGAAAGCCTAGCCTATCAAAGACTAGCATCTTCAAGCATCTTGCAGCATTTAGAAGAGTACAGAATAGCATATTATTAAGCAAGCATGTTGTAGTATTAACGCCCAGAGATCCTTTCTCGACTCCCTACGAGAAAGTGAAAGGATCGAGAAGAGATGTCTAGAGGGGGGGTGAATAGACTCTAATCAAGAAAAGTTGTGGTTTTTAATTCTTTAGGTTTATGTGGAGATTTAGCACAAGTTTAAGCATTCACAATACATATCAAGCAAGCATGACAAAGAGTATATGAGCAGCGGAAAGTAAAGCATGCAAGTTGCAAGAATGTAAAGGAATGGGATTGGAGTGTGCAAACGCAATTTGGAGACACGAAGATTTTTTATCCGTGGTTCCGATAGGTGGTGATATAGTACATCCACGTTGATGGAGACTTCAACCCACGAAGGGTAACGGTTGCGCGAGTCCACGGAGGGCTCCACCCACGAAGGGTCCACGAAGAAGCAACCTTGTCTATCCCACCATGGTCGTCGCCCACGAAGGACTTGCCTCTCTAGGGTAGATCTTCACGAAGTAGGAGATCTCCTTGCCCTTACAAACTCCTTGGTTCAACTCCACAATCTTTTCGGAGGCTCCCAAGTGACACCTAGCCAATCTAGGAGACACCACTCCCCAAGAAGTAACAAATGGTGTGTTGATGATGAACTCCTTGCTCTTGTGCTTCAAATGATAGTCTCCCCAACACTCAACTCTCTCTCGCAAGATTTGGATTTGGTGGAAAGAAGATTTGAGTGGAAAGCAACTTGGGGAAGGCTAGAGATCAAGATTTATGTGGTTGGAATGGAATATCATGACCTCAACACAAGTGTAGGTGGTTCTCTCTCAAAAAATATGTGTTGGAAGTGTAGGCATGTTTTGATGGCTCTCTCCACGAATGAAGAGTGGGTGGAGGGGTATATATAGCCTCCACACAAAATCTAACCGTTACACACAAATCACCAAACTCGGTGGGACCGATTTGGTTCATAATGTGACCGTTAGGCATTTCGGTGGGACCGAATGGATCAACTCGGTGGGACCGATTTCGTTAGGGTTAGGGCATAACGTAATCTCGGTGAGACCGATTACACAAACTTGGTGAGACCGATTTTGGTAATAGACTAACAGAGAGTTGGTCAGGGAAACTCGGTGGGACCGATTCGCTCATCTCGGTTAGACCGAAACGTTACGAAGGGGTGAGAGAGAGTTTGCATTGCAATCTCGGTGTGACCGATTGCAAATTTTGGTGAGACCAAAATTATTGCAATAGGCAGTAGAGAGTTTGCAATCCCATCTCGGTGAGACCGATTTGATTAGGGTTTCTGGCAGTGGCTATGTCAAGAGAACTCGGTGGCTCCGGATAGAAAGAATCGGTGGGGCCGAGTTGGACTTTTGATTTGGGACATATGTGGATGTGAGGAAGTAGTTGAGGGCTTTGGAGCATATCAGTAAGCACTTTGAGCAAGCAAGCCATTAAGCAACACCTCATCCCCTCTTAATAGTATTGGCTTTCCTATGGACTCAATGTGATCTTGGATCACTAAAATAGAAAATGTAGAGTCCTGAGCTTTGAGCTTGAGCCAATCCTTTGTCTTTAGCACTTTGAAGGGGTTCCACATCCTCTAGTCCATGCCACTCCATTGTTGAACTTATCTGAAACATACTAGGTAGAAACATTAGTCCAACAAGAGATATGTTGACATTAATTACCAAAATCGCCTAGGGAGCACTTGTGCTTTCAATCTCCCCCTTTTTGGTAATTGATGACAACATACATCAAAGCTTTAGATAAAGATATAGAGAACAACAAGTAAAGCTTTGAAAAGACATGTAACATGCATAGGCTCCCCCTACATGTATGCAATCATATAAATATGGAACATAGGAGCATGTGAATGCATAAGCATGACAGAGTAATCCATGTGTTACATGTATCTTGGCTATATGCATCAGAGCAAATGATGTAAATATAGGAAATGTACCTTCATGCTCATGAGTCCTTGCAAACAGTATGTACAACAGCAAGAGATCCTCATACACATGACTGAGATGCATATACTTACCTTGTGGTCTTTGTGTTGGCTTAGGAAAGAATGAACCTGAGTAAACAAGGTTAGATAACACATATACATCTAATAGCCAGAGCAAACAAAAGAAACCACAAGAGTACCAAGACTGGGATGACATGTAGAGAGTGAGTACTGAGTACTCTATTGGATATAGACATGTCCCCAGAGGTAAAGATGTGCAATGAATTCGAGGATTTTCTTTCCTTAGATGTCTTACTCCCCCTGAATCTTGCATGGGATATTGGGAGAAGATAGGGAACAGAAAATCAGAGCAAAGAAAGAAAATAGAGCTAATGCAAACAATCAAATATGAACATGTCTTTCCCCTCTTAAAGACATGTGACTTCTCTCCTCTTGAACACCAAGCATCTGGGGTTTCTTACACTCTCCCCTGAGTGTTCTCTCCCCTTATAGGAATGATTAAGCTTAAGCTTTGATGTAATCTCTCTCTCCCCCTTTGACATCAATTTCCAAGAAGGGCTCTTCTGGATTTTTATTTCAAAAGGGTTTGGTCCTTGAGTCTCAAAGCAAAGTAGCAAGTCGAATATGATGCTGGTAGAGGACAAGAGTCATTGAGTGGAGCTGGAGCAAAATGAATGCAGGAATAAGTGGCAAGCTGTCTTTCCTGTAGTGAAATCGGTAGCACCGAGTTGTGTGCTTCGGTGGCGCCGAAAGATCTCGGTTGGGCCGAAGAAACCAAACCGGTGGGACCGAGTTCATCACAGTGAAAACACTTGTCACCTCAGCTCACTAGGCAATTAAGATCTCACAAGGATTTGCAAGGAATTAGCTGAAAGTTTTGCAATGAATTGGATGCAGAAAATGCAGAACAAAAAGAAAAGAAATGAAATGAAAAGATCTAGAGGAAGTTTTTTTTGAAAGGGGAAACACATATGCATGAGACAAATGCAAGAGGAAACACAAGAGAACTTCATCTAGAATTGGGCGGTGACAAAGTCACCTATGTTAGACTATATTGACATAGGAGTCAAGTAAGGTCACTTGATCTTTGGTCATACTCATCGTTTAAGCTCAAAATGGGGTTACCATTTTTCGTTTAAGCATCTTGATGTATTCACATCTTGTTGAGTTGCTTTGCCCCATGATTTGGAGTAAAGCTTATCTAAGATGGAATAACGTACCTTGGGTGGTGGTGTTGATCTTGATCATGTAGTTGAACTTGTGTGGGTTGCTCAAGGTTGATGTAGCTCATCAAGAGTTGGGAGCACCACTTGGAATTTGAGTTCATCTACCTACATGGGTTAGTTTTGCAAGGAAGAGCACTTGTGTATCCGAAATGACAATCATAAGGTTTAACATAGAATTTGTCAAAGGATATATTTGAAGGGTTTTGTGCTTCCTTGTCTTCAACCACCATTGTGTAGAGACTTGGTGATGTAGAAATTGCTCAAGATATGAGTGAGTTGCAATTTCGTGGATTTAGATTCATCCAAGTACCTACAAGGGTTAGATAGCATGCAAGGGTGAAAGAATATCCAAGACATATAGATAGCATCATGAAAGAAATATCAAGGATTAGTCAAAGGCTCATGCCTTGCATGTATCCAAATGGAGTTCCTACTCCAAGTTTGAAGCATCAATGATGTTCAATTCACCTCTCAAACGGCAAAAGACTTTCTCATCAAGCGGTTTGGTGAATATATCCGCTAATTGCTTATCGGTGCGAACATGCTTAAGATCAATGTCCCCCTTGGCAACGTGATCTCGAATGAAATGATGATGAACTTCAATATGCTTAGTTCGAGAATGTTGCACGGGATTGTGAGCAATCTTGATAGCACTTTCATTGTCACAAAGCAATGGAAAATGTTTCACATATATCCCATAATCTTTAAGAGTTTGGGTCATCCAAAGTAATTGAGCACAACATGAACCAGCGGCAATGTATTCCGCTTCGGCGGTGGATAAGGATACCGAGTTTTGTTTCTTGGAGGACCAAGACACAAGAGATCTACCAAGAAATTGACAAGTACCCGAAGTGGACTTTCTATCAACCTTGTCTCCGGCATAGTCCGAATCGGAGTAACCAACAAGATCGAAAGAAGACCTCTTAGGATACCAAATGCCAAAATTTGGTGTGTGTATTAAGTATCTCACTATCCTTTTCACAGCCTTAAGATGACACTCTTTGGGGGCCGCTTGATATCGTGCACACATGCACACACTTAGCATAATATCAGGACGAGAGGCACATAGATATAACAATGAACCAATCATAGAGCGGTAAACCTTTTGATCAACCGGTTCACCATCTTTGGTCAAGTCAAGATGTCCACTAGCAGGCATGGGTGTAGACATACCTTTGCGTTCTTGCATATTGAACTTCTTGAATAAGTCCTTGGTGTACTTTGTTTGAGAAACAAAGGTACCTTCCTTAGTTTGCTTGATTTGCAAACCAAGAAAGAATTTGAGTTCACTCATCATAGACATCTCAAACTTCTCCAACATTAGCTTTCCAAACTTCTCACTAAATGAGGGTTAGTTGAACCAAATATGATATCATCAACATAAATTTGGCACACAAATAGTTCTCCATTAACCCTTTTAGTAAAAAGAGTAGAATCAATTTTTCCAATTTCAAAGCCTTTTTCAATAAGGAACTTGGTCAAGCATTTATACCAAGCTCTAGGAGCTTGTTTAAGACCATAAAGGGCTTTGTGAAGTTTGTAAACATGATTAGGTTTCTTAGGATTTACAAAGCCGGGAGGTTGCTTAACATAAACTTCCTCCTCAATTTCACCATTTAGAAAGGCACTTTTAATGTCCATTTGGCACAAAGTGATATCATGGTGATTAGCATAAGCAAGTAACATGTGAATGGACTCAAGTCTAGCAACGGGAGCATATGTCTCACAATAGTCCATACCTTCGAATTGAGTGTAGCCTTGGGCGACTAGGCGTGCTTTGTTGCGGACGACTTGACCATCTTCATCTTGCTTGTTGCAAAACACCCATTTGGTACCAATGATGTTGTGGTTGTTGTCGGGCTTCTCGACCAATGCCCATACTTGGTTTCTCTCAAAGTTGTGTAGCTCTTCATGCATAGCATTAATCCAATCCGGATCTTCCAATGCTTCTTCAACCTGCATAGGTTCAATGAATGAGTAATGTTCACAAAAGTTAGCCAAACGAGTTTTAGAGCGAGTGATTCTCCCGGTTTGCATATCATTGTAGATTTGTTCGACGGGATGGTCTTTGGCGATTCTTGCTCGAACTCGTGGAAGCTTTGGCTTGGCTCAGGGTGGAACATCCTCTTCATCTTGTTCTTCTTCATTGTTGACGTTGTCATCCTCTTGTCGTGGTGGAGAAGGAGGTTGTTGATGTTCATCTTGGTGTACTTCCTCGTTTTCTTCGTCTTGGTGTCCCACTTGTGGATGCTTCCGTATCAATTCTTGGTTCACCTTGTCGTGAGGTGGAAGCTTCCACTTGGACGGATGAGGTAGTCTCCTTCACCTCTGTTGGACGAATCTTGCCAATAGACAAGTCTTGGATTGCTTCCGAAGGGTCTTTGTCTCCTACATCAATTGGCAATTGCTCTACTTGCGAGCCGTTAGATTCATCAAACTTCACATCTACCGTTTGTTCAACCTTTCGGGTGAAATTGTTGTAGACACGGTAAGTGTGAGAGTTTGAGCCATAACCAAGTAGGAAACCTTCATGAGATTTAGGAGCAAATTTAGAACGATGATGCTTATCAAGAATGTAGCACTTTGAGCCAAATACTCGAAAGTATCCAACTTGGGTTTTGTTACCGGTGAGGAGCTCGTATGCCGTCTTGCCGAGTAGCTTGTGAAGATACAAGTGATTTGTTGCATGACAAGCTGTCTCAACCGCTTCTGCCCAAAAGTGTTTTGGAGTCTTGTACTCATCAAGCATTGTTCTTGCCATCTCAATAAGAGTCCGGTTCTTTCTCTCAACAACTCCATTTTGTTGAGGCGTGTACGTAGCCGAGAACTCGTGTGAAATCCCTTCTTCGTCAAGAAAGGTGTCCACATTTGCGTTCTTGAACTCCGTTCCGGTGTCGCTCCGAACCTTCTTGATCTTCATGTCGAATTGATTTTGGGCCTTCCTAGCGAAATTTTTGAAGATATTTTGGACCTGCGATTTGTCATCAAGAAAGAACACCCACGTAAATCTTGAAAAATCCTCAACTATGACTAGACCAAATGAGTTACCACCGAGACTCTTGTAGGCATTGGGAGCAAAGAGATCCATGTGAAGTAGCTCGAGTGGTCTTCTCGTGGTCATGATGTTCTTCGCGCGATGACTTCCTCCAACCTATTTTCCTGCCTGACAAACACTACAAAGTCTATCCTTGTCAAATATGACATCTTTTATTCCAAGGATATGATCACCTTTAATAAGCTTATCAAGATTTCGCATACCCACATGACCTAGCCTTCTATGCCACAACCAACCCTTAGAAGATTTAGCAATTAAGCAAGTTCTAGGTTGAGCCTTTTTAGTGAAATCAACTATGTAAAGATCACGTCTACGTATACCGGTAAAGACCATTTTATGATTGTCTCTTCGAAACACTTGGCAATCTACCTCAGTAAATAGGACATTGAAACCGAAATCAGCAAGTCCAGATACTGAAAGTAAACTGTACCCAAGAGATTCAACGAGCATGACATTTTGTATGGAGCTATCATGTGAGATGGCAACCTTACCTAGGCCAACCACCTTACCCTTTGAGTTATCACCAAAAGTGACATACTTTCGAGGGCCGCCGTTTTCAGCAAGCTCACGGAACATATATTTATCTCCGGTCATATGATCAGTACATCCACTATCAAGGACCCATTCCTTTCCTCCAGCCATGTAGCCGCGAAGATTTTCCATAAGACCAAAGTGTCTCATTGCATCATCAAGATCATAGTCACTATCATCATCCTCATCATAGTATCCATGTTCAACATCATCTTGTGATTGATCAACTCCTAGAGAGGGCAATTCATTAGATAAATGATCATTGCTATGGTTATCTTTATGAATTATAATAGCTTCGGAAATGATATTGCTAATGATTCCAACATCTCCTTTGGCACGCATGAGATTGGTAAGCTCAAATAGACAATCACCAAAGCTAGGATCACTAGAATTCATCTTACTCAAGGCAATAGACATATGGAGAATTTCGTCTAAATTTTTCAAGGAATAATTTGGAAATCGTTCCTCAAGAAATCTCCATATAGTATAGGCACAATAAAGAGTAGGCAAACTAGCAATCAAATTTTTAGGCAATCCTCTAATGATAAGATTGATAGTTCTAAGATTGCGAATCATGTCAAGATCCTCTTCGGGTGTAGGATGCAAAGGATCAATATGAGGTGCACAAGGACTAGTAATGTACTTGTTCAAATGATATTCATTGAAAATCTTAAGCATTTCATTTTTCCACTCATAGAAGAACTCTCCATCAAGAATAGGCACTCTACGTCTAAGACTCCGCAAAGTAGACACATCCATCTTCCTCCAAAGGTGTTTAAACCAAGGCAATGGAGACCAAAGCTCTAATACCAATTGAAAGGATCGAGAAGAGGTGTCTAGAGGGGGGGTGAATAGACTCTAATCAAGAAAAGTTGCAGTTTTTAATTCTTTAGGTTTATGTGGAGATTTAGCACAAGTTTAAGCATTCACAATACATATCAAGCAAGCATGACAAAGAGTATATGAGCAGCGGAAAGTAAAGCATGCAAGTTGCAAGAATGTAAAGGAATGGGATTGGAGTGTGCAAACGCAATTTGGAGACACGAAGATTTTTTATCCGTGGTTCCGATAGGTGGTGCTATCGTACATCCACGTTGATGGAGACTTCAACCCACGAAGGGTAACTGTAACACCCCGAGGATCATGCTACAGTAACTCTCTGTGATTAAGCTAATCATGTTGCTAAACAGGGCTTGATCATATTGGAATCAGATTTCTTTTCAAACTCCTAATTCAAACTTCAATTAAAATTAAAGTGGAAAATAAATGTTTTCAAAAATTTAAGCAAAAAATGTTCGGTGGGTGCCAAATAATACACTGGTAATTATTGTGGAGAAAACTCCTTTTTAGAAAATGCCTAAGTATTTTAAAATGGATTAAAAGGTGAAAGAAAATAAATAAAAGAAAATGCAAAACAAAACAGAAAACAAAAAAATAAAAACAAAAGCCCCCCCCCACTGGACCTGGCCCAACTGGGCCAACCTCCAGCCGCCCGAGTGGGCCGGCCCACCCCGCGCCCCTCTCTCCCCTTATCCACTCCCCTCGCCCCCCCCCCCACCGACAGCCACCCCCACTCACCCCCCCCCCCCGAAATATCTCCTCCTCCTCCCTCCCCCCGATCCAGAACGGGATCGAGAGGAGGCCACCGCCGCCGACCGCCCCCGCCGGCCTCGCCCTCGCCTCGCCGGAGCGCTGCCTCGCCGGCCTGCCTCCTCCTCCTCCTCGCCGGACTGCGCCTCGTCACCGCATCGCCGTCGTCCCCGTCCCTCCCTCGAGCCCCGCTGCCCCGCCCCCTACAAACCTCGGTGAGGCCACAGCCTCGTCCTCCTCTCCCCCTCGCCCCCGCGCTCGCTACGCCTGCGCGACCACCGCGGCCGCCCTGGCCACCGGCCCCGCCTCGCCGCACCCTGTGCGTGCCGCCCGCCCGTGCTGCGCCCCTGTTCGCGGTGCGCGCCCGCGCCCCGAACCGCACGCCCGTCGACCGGCCTCCGTCGCCCGCCCCCCTCTCCTCTCGGTCACCGCCGCCCCGCTCGCGCTCGCCCGCGCGCCCGCGTCGATCTCGCGCCGCGCGCCCCCCCCTTTTCCCCCGTGCGCCCCGCGCCCGAACTCCGGACGGGCTCGCGTTCGCCGCGCTCCTTGTCGGAGCCCCGCCTCCCCTGGCCCTGGCCGCCGGCGCCGGCGTGCGCCGTGCGCGCCCAGCGCCCCGCCCCGTTGCCGTTCGGGCCGTGCCCACACCCCGCGCCCGTAGCCGCAGTGCCCCCTGGGCCACTGCCTAGTGGGCCTCGCCCCTCTGGGCCACTGCCAGGTGGGCCTCGCCCCACCTGAGCCACTGGCCACTGGGCCCGACCCCCTGGCCCAATGACAAACGGGCCCCAGCGCCCCAGAACGTTTACAAAAAAAAAGATTTAATAATAATAATAATAATAATAAATTAATTAATAAAAATTAATAAATAAATAAATAAATAAAATTAAAAATAAAAATAATTTTAATTAATTAATTAAGTTAATTAATCATGTTTAATTTAATTAAATAATAATTATTTAATTAAACACTAATTAACCTAAACAGTGAATGACAGGTGGGTCCCACTGGACCCACATGTCAGTTGACTTAGTCAACCCCTGTTAACTGCTGATGTCAGCATGACATCATGCTGATGTCATAAATCCAAATTTTGAATTAAGTTAAATAATTAATTAAATTCCAGAAATTAATAAAATCTTTAGAAAATCATATCTTTTAATCCGTAACTCGGATTAAAATATTTTCAACATGAAAGTTGCTCAGAACGACGAGACGAATCCGAATACGCAGTCCGTTCGTCCACCACACCTCCCTAACCTATCGAACTAGCAACTTTCCCCCTCCGGGCCGTCTGTCCGAAAACGCGAAACATCGGGAATACTTTCCCGGATGTTCCCCCCTTCGCCGGTACCACCTACTGTCGCGTTAGGACACACCTCGCACTGTTCATTGTCATGTCACGCATCGTCATGCTTATGTTTGCATTGTATTTACTGTTTCTTCCCCCCTCTTCTCTCCGGTAGACTACGAGACCGACACTGCTGCTGCCCAGTTCAACTACGGAGTTGACGACCCCTCCTACTTGCCAGAGCAACCAGGCAAGCCCCCCCCCTTGATCACCAGATATCGCCTACTCTTCTCTATTCTGCTTGCATTAGAGTAGTGTAGCATGTTACTGCTTTCGATATCCTATCCTGATGCATAGCCTATCCTTGCTACTACTGTTGTTACCTTTACCTGCAATCCTACATGCTTAGTATAGGATGCTAGATTTCCATCAGTGGCCCTACATTCTTGTCCGTCTGCTGTGCTATACTATCGGGCCGTGATCACCTGGGCGGTGACCACGGGTATATACTTATATACTATATACATGACACATGTGATGACTAAAGTCGGGTCGGCTCGTAGGAGTACCCGCGAGTGGATCTTTGTGGCGGAGCGACAGGGCAGGTTGAGACCGCTTAGGTGAGAGGTGGGCCTGGCCCTGGTCGGCGTTCGCGGTTACTTAACACGCTTAACGAGATCTTGGTATTTGATCTGAGTCTGGCCATTTGGTCTATACGCACTAACCATCTACGTGGGAGTAGTTATGGGTATCCCGACGTCGTGGTATCAGCCAAAGCTCTTTTGACGTCAGCAACTGAGTGGCGCGCGCCGCATTGGACCGTAAGCTCGCGCTTGTATTAAGGGGGCTAGGTCTGCTTCCGGCCGCGTATGCAACGTGCAGGTGTGCATAGGGCGATGGGCCCAGACCCCTGCGCGCATAGGTTTAGACCGGCGTGCTGACCTCTCTGTTGAGCCTAGGTGGGGCTGCGACGTGTTGATCTTACGAGGCCGGGCATGACCCAGAAAAGTGTGTCCGGCCAACTGGGATCGAGCGAGTTGGGTTATGTGGTGCACCCCTGCAGGGAAGTTTTATCTATTCGAATAGCCGTGTCCCTCGGTAAAAGGACGACCCGGAGTTGTACCTTGACCTTATGACAACTAGAACTGGATACTGAATAAAATACACCCTTCCAAGTGCCAGATACAACCCGGTGATCGCTCTCTAACAGGGCGACGAGGAGGGGATCGCCGGGTAGGATTATGCTATGCGATGCTACTTGGAGGACTTCAATCTACTCTCTTCTACATGCTGCAAGATGGAGATGGCCAGAAGCGTAGTCTTCGACAGGACTAGCTATCTCCCTTTTATTCTGGCATTCTGCAGTTCAGTCCACTGATATGCCCCTTTACACATATACCCATGCATATGTAGTGTAGCTCCTTGCTTGCGAGTACTTTGGATGAGTACTCACGGTTGCTTCTCTCCCTCTTTCCCCCTTTCCTATCTATCTGGTTGTCGCAACCAGATGTTGGAGTCCAGGAGCCAGACGCCACCGTCGACGACGACACCTACGACACCGGAGGTGCCTACTACTACGTGCAGGCCGCTGACGACGACCAGGAGTAGTTAGGAGGTCCCAGGCAGGAGGCCTTGCCTCTTCGATCGTTGCTACTTTTGTGCTAGCCTTCTTAAGGAAAACTTGTTTAACTTATGTCTGTACTCAGATATTGTTGCTTCCGCTGACTGTCTGTGATCGAGCACTTGTATTCGAGCCCTCGAGGCCCCTGGCTTGTATTATGATGCTTGTATGACTTATTTATGTTCTAGAGTTGTGTTGTGATATCTTCCCGTGAGTCCCTGATCTTGGTCGTACACATTTGCGTGCATGATTAGTGTACGGTCAAATCGGGGGCGTCACAAGTTGGTATCAGAGCCGACTGCCTGTAGGAATCCCCCTTTCCACACTCCTTGGCCGAAGTCGAGTCTAGACATTACAAAACTTTTACTAACATGGCTGTGTGTCTTATGGGCCACGTCGCCATTGGGTGGTACTAGGATCTTTTACTCCTCGCCCTTTACTCTGGGATTCTGAACTTTCTTCTACTCAGGTTAAACAAATTTACTGACTCTAACACTAGGATCCCGTGACCGCGTTCACCCCAAAGTTGGATAAGCCATAGTTGTTTCTTAGAATAGTATTTTCAACAATTCACACACTGTCATTTGACTCCTTTGAAACGTCTTTGCTTTCAGATGGAACCCACGAGGCAGGTCGTGCGCCACACGACGGCCATTGGTGCCTCGGGATCACCGGCTGTGCTAGCTGAGATGATGACCTATCTGGGTTATCGCTGGCACCCTGAGTACACCGTCTACGAGGAGTACCAGGACTTTAACCAGGAGCAGTACCGTGCCATCGTCCACCTCTACTCTCGGGAGTATGACTCCACTACTGTGCTGCACACCGCACATGGAGTTGGTGTGACCATCGATATGGCTGTCCACGATGCTGCCTATGCTGCTCTGACACGTCTTCGTGGAGAGTATCGGGAGTTGGACACCTCCCCTTTCAGGCACATTGCTATCGCATCCGATGATGGTGCGGAGGGATACTATACTGCTGCCTACTCCACTGTCACCCGAGAGCCCTTCTACCATCAGAACCTGGTTCTGCATGCTGATGGGCTGGATCGAGCTAACCGAGCTCTTCGTCACGAGATGTACACCACCCGTCAGCACCTTTACCGTGCTCTGACGCTGCTGCACCCCTTTGTCTGATCTGGACAGGTACCGCGTACTGCGATCTACCCAGCCAGGACCGTGATGCCCCACGGTGTCGGTTGGCCAGAGGTGGGAGGCTACTCTCCCGCACTTGGTCCTCTTCTGCCACCTGAGCGTCGGGCTCTACACCTGAGTATCTGCGGCCCCAGTCTGCTGACGTGGAGGGCTATCCGTTGCCTCACTACCAGCTGTCGGGCTATGATTACCTCCACAGTACCTCTTGGGACTGATGTAGTCTTGCTTAGTTAAGTATTAGTTGCAGTCGCCGCGAGCCTGTGTGCCGCCTATGATGTTTTAGTCTATGTACTGAACTCTGTGTACTGAACTCTATGCATGACCCCTTTTGTAAGTTATGCCGACTACTATGTAGTAGCTATCGTGCTCCCTTCATTTTGCATGTTTCATCATGAATGATTCTTGTCTTTGCAAATATTTTCCAATGCTGAACTACCCCTGTTATATATTAGCAGGATGGTTAGACCAGGTGGTCGTGGTCGTGGTGGCGATGCCCCACCACCACCTGAGTACATGGCTGGTATGATCCAACAGTTTGAACTGAACCGCCAATTCATGGAAAATATGATGGCTCAGTTTCCTCGCCCCAATATGAACCAGCAGCAAGCCCAAGTGACTCTTCAAGATTTCATACGCCTCAACCCAACCATCTACCGCAGCTCAACTCAGCCTCTGGATGCTGATGACTGGCTCCGTGACATCACCTATGAGATGGAGTCTGCTGATGTAGCCCCTGCCAGCTATGTCACCTTTGCTTCCTTCTTCTTGAAGGGACCCGCAGCTCAATGGTGGGACAGCCACAGGCGTACTCTGCCAGCTGGAACAATCATCACCTGGCCAGACTTCCAAGCTGCTTTCCGTGCCCGCTTCATTCCTCAGGGAGTCATGGACCGGAAGAAGCGTGAGTTCCGCAACCTCACCCAAGGCAACAAAACTGTCGAAGCTTATCAGCGGGAGTTTCTAGACTTGTCCCGCTATGCTGAAGAAGACATTGCAACTGATGCTCGCAGACAGGAGAAGTTCCGTGATGGCCTTCAAGCTGACATCAAGCTCGCACTTCTAGTGCACGACTTTGCTGATTTCGCCACCTTGGTGAACAAGGCCATCAATGTCGAAACTGGTCTGCAGGAATACCAGAGCTCTCACAGGCGCAACCGTGACACGGGCTCATCTTCGGGCTCGCCCGCCCAGAAGCGTAAGATATGGATCCCGAACAGCATGTACCGTCCAAATGCATCTACCCCAAGGCAGACCTGTGCTGCACCTCGTCTGCCTCCACCACCATCTAGGCAGTCAAGACTTCCAGCTCCACCATCCCAAGCTCCTGTTCCCACTCCGAATAATGGCTTGTGCTTCAGGTGTGGTCAACCAGGACACCGTGCTAGAGAATGCAACCAGAACCAGAATCAACTGGCCCTTCCAGCAACTGGCCGTGGTAACAATTAGCCCCGCAACAACAATGCTAAGTCTTATGGTCGTGCTCATGCCAACCACGTTGATCTCAACGAAGCTCAAGACCAGCCTGCTACTGTGATGGGTACACTCCTCGTAAATTCAGTACCAGCATCCGTTTTATTTGATACAGGTGCATCGCATTCATTCATGTCAGAAGATTTTGCATACAAGCACGACGTTAAATGTGAGGAGATGAACACTTCGGTACTGGTCAAAACCCCCGTGGGACAGTGTCAAACCTCCTTGGTTGGCATCGATGTCCCCGTGGAAATCGAAGGGCTGGAATTCTATGCCTCTCCCATTATCCTGAAGTCGTCTAATATCGACCTCATTTTGGGTATGGATTGGTTGAAAGCGCATACTGCTTCTATAGTTTGCGCCACTAAAACCGTCCATCTGCTACACCCTTCAGATGAAATAGTTGCTTAGCAAGCTCATCTGGTGCAAAATGCCGAGGCAAGGCTCTATGCATTGAATGCATTGAACGCTGCACCACTCGAGGGCATTGAAAACATTCCCGTCGTGCGTGAATTCCTCGACGTCTTCCCTGAAGAACTTCCAGGGATTCCCCCTGCTAGAGCTGTCGAATTCGTCATCGACTTGAAACCGGGCACCACTCCTATAGCCAAGCGACCCTACAAAATGCCGCCGCATGAACTCCTTGAGCTTAAGGAGGAAATCGACAAATCTCTTCGCAAAGGATTCATTCGCCCAAGTTGCTCTCCTTGGGGAGCACCTTCTCTCTTTGTCAAGAAGAAGGATGGGACAAACCGGTTAGTTCAAGACTACCGTCCTATAAACCAAGCTACCATCCAGAATAAATACCCCCTTCCTCGGATCAATGATCTGTATGATCAACTGGCGGGTTCGTCAGTGTTCTCTAAGCTCGACTTGAGGTTGGGCTACCACCAGATTCGTGTTCGCGAAGAGGATATCCCAAAGACCGCCTTCGTGACTCGCTATGGTTCATACGAGTACACCGTCATGTCTTTCGGTTTAACCAATGCTCCAGCCACCTTCTCTCGTCTGATGAACTATATATTCATGGACTACCTCGACAAGTTCGTTGTGGTTTATCTGGATGATATCCTGGTATTTTCCAAGAACGAAGAAGAACATGCTGAACATCTTCGACTTGTGCTGGAAAAGCTACGAGAGCATCAACTATATGCCAAGTTCTCCAAATGTGAATTCTGGCTACCGGAAGTAACCTATCTTGGGCATGTCATCTCTAAGGATGGTATTGCCGTCAACCCCGAGCGAGTTCAGGCTATTCTTGATTGGACTCCTCCCAAGAACGTTAAGCAAGTCAGAAGTTTTCTCGGTCTCGCCAGCTATTGCCGTCGATTCGTCGAGAACTTCTCCAAGATCGCCAGGCCTCTGACTAACCTGTTGCATAAGGGCGTCAAGTTCCAATGGACAGACAAGTGTCAGGAAAGTTTCCAGGCACTCAAAGACAAGTTGACTTCTGCCCCAGTTCTAGCTCCACCTGATACTAAGGACTTCGTCATTTACTGCGACGCTTCCCGTCAAGGGTTAGGCTGTGTCCTAATGAAAGACCGCAAAGTGATTGCTTATGCCTCTCGGCAATTGCGCCCTCACGAAGAGAACTACCCAGTTCACGACCTCGAACTTGCTGCTGTCATTCATGCGCTGAAGCAGTGGCGACATTACCTTCTCGGTAATCGTTGCGAGATCTTCACTGACCACCAAAGTCTGAAGTATCTGTTTACTCAGCCAGACCTGAACCTCCGTCAGCAGAGATGGATGGAGCTTGTTGCAGACTTTGACTTGGGTATTTCCTATACGCCAGGCAAGGCTAATGTAATGGCTGATGCCTTGAGCCGCAAGTCTTACTGCAACCACCTCCAGGTTCACAAAGTTCAACCCTCGCTTGTTGAAGAATTCAGGAAGCTGAACCTCCATATTGTTCCTCCGGTTGCACTCGCTCCCCCTCCTAAGGAGTTTGGCAAGGTGAACCTCCACGTTGTTACCCAGGGTTCCCTCAATACCCTAGTTGCTAAACCAGATCTCGAGGACAGCATCAAAAGGCTACAGAAGTATGACTCTGAAGCCCACAAGATTAAGCGCTACCTCGCAGAAGGAAAGCCCTCATTCTTCACCATTGCTGAAGATGGCACCCTATACTTCAAGGGCCGCCTAGTGGTGCCATGTGCAGAGAAAAACCTGGATATGACACAGGAAGTTATGAAAGAAGCTCATGATACGCCTCTATGTATCCATCCTGGTAGTACAAAGATGTACCAAGACATCCGTCAGAGATTCTGGTGGTCTAATATGAAGCAAGCCATTGCTCGTTATGTTGCTGAGTGTGACGTTTGCCGTCGTATCAAAGCAGAACATCAAAGGCCTGCTGGAACTCTGCAACCTATCTCTATTCCTGAATGGAAATGGGACCATGTTGAGATGGACTTCGTCACTAGATTTCCCAAATCACAGAAAGGTAATGATGCTATTCTTGTCGTCATTGACCGGCTTTCCAAAGTTGCACATTTTCTGGCAGTCAAGGAAACGATCACTGCTAGCCAGTTGGCAACGCTCTATATGACCAGGATTGTTTCACTCCACGGTATTCCATTGGTTATCAGCTCAGACCGTGGCAGCTTATTCACTTCAAGATTCTGGGCAAGTTTCCAAGAAGCTATGGGGACTCATCTGTCATTCAGTACTGCGTTTCATCCTCAATCGCAAGGACAAGTTGAACGTGTCAACCAAGTTCTCGAAGACATGCTTCGAGCTTGCGTTATTTCCTTCGGCAAGAAATGGGAGGAATCTCTCCCGTATGCGGAGTTCTCTTATAATAATAGCTATCAAGCTAGTCTGAAGATGGCCCCCTTCGAAGTGTTATATGGACGAAAGTGCCGAACCCCTCTGAACTGGTCAGAAACTGGGGAACGTCCACTCTTTGGCCCGGATATTATCCAAGATGCCGAAGAACAAGTCCGCATTATTCGCGAGAATCTCAAGACTGCTCAGTCACGTCAGAAGAGTCAGTATGACCGTCATCATAAGGACATGGTCTATCAACCTGGCGAAAAGGCTTATCTTCGAGTCACACCTATGAAGGGTGCTCACCGCTTCGGGATCAAGGGCAAACTAGCTCCTCGCTATATTGGCCCATTCACTATTCTCGAAAGGCGTGGAAAAGTGGCATACCAACTGGAGCTACCGCCGAACCTTTCTCAGGTTCACGATGTGTTCCATGTGTCACAGCTCCGCCGTTGCTTCAAGGACCCAATCCGAGCTGTGGATCATGAAGTGCTCGAATTGCAGCAAGACCTCTCCTATAAGGAGCATCCGGTCCGCATTCTCGACCAAGCTGAACGCCGCACACGTCAGAAGGCGATCAAGTTTCTCAAAGTCCAGTGGTCGCACCATTCTGAAGATGAGGCCAATTGGGAACGAGAGGATCGTCTGCGCGAAGAATACCCCGCACTGTTTCCTTCTACCTCCTAAATCTCGGGGCGAGATTTCTTGTAGTGGAGGAGATTTGTAACACCCCGAGGATCATGCTACAGTAACTCTCTGTGATTAAGCTAATCATGTTGCTAAACAGGGCTTGATCAAATTGGAATCAGATTTCTTTTCAAACTCCTAATTCAAACTTCAATTAAAATTAAAGTGGAAAATAAATGTTTTCAAAAATTTAAGCAAAAATGTTCGGTGGGTGCCAAATAATACACTGGTAATTATTGTGGAGAAAACTCCTTTTTAGAAAATGCCTAAGTATTTTAAAATGGATTAAAAGGTGAAAGAAAATAAATAAAAGAAAATGCAAAACAAAACAGAAAACAAAAAAATAAAAACAAAAGCCCCCCCCACTGGACCTGGCCCAACTGGGCCAACCTCCAGCCGCCCGAGTGGGCCGGCCCACCCCGCGCCCCTCTCTCCCCTTATCCACTCCCCTCGCCCCCCCCCCACCGACAGCCACCCCCACTCACCCCCCCCCCCGAAATATCTCCTCCTCCTCCCTCCCCCCGATCCAGAACGGGATCGAGAGGAGGCCACCGCCGCCGACCGCCCCCGCCGGCCTCGCCCTCGCCTCGCCGGAGCGCTGCCTCGCCGGCCTGTCTCCTCCTCCTCCTCGCCGGACTGCGCCTCGTCACCGCATCGCCGTCGTCCCCGTCCCCCCCTCGAGCCCCGCTGCCCCGCCCCCTACAAACCTCGGTGAGGCCACGGCCTCGTCCTCCTCTCCCCCTCGCCCCCGCGCTCGCTACGCCCGCGCGACCACCGTGGTCGCCCTGGCCACCGGCCCCGCCTCGCCGCACCCTGTGCGTGCCGCCCGCCCGTGCTGCGCCCCTGTTCGCGGTGCGCGCCCGCGCCCCGAACCGCACGCCCGTCGACCGGCCTCCGTCGCCCGCCCCCCTCTCCTCTCGGTCACCGACGCCCCGCTCGCGCTCCGGCGCGCCGAGACGCGCTCGCCCGCGCGCCCGCGTCGACCTCGCGCCGCGCGCCCCCCCCTTTTCCCCCGTGCGCCCCGCGCCCGAACTCCGGACGGGCTCGCGTTCGCCGCGCTCCTCGTCGGAGCCTCACCTCCCCTGGCCCTGGCCGCCGGCGCCGGCGTGCGCCGTGCGCGCCCAGCGCCCCGCCCCGTTGCCGTTCGGGCCGTGCCCACACCCCGCGCCCGTAGCCGCAATGCCCCCTGGGCCACTGCCTAGTGGGCCTCGCCCCTCTGGGCCACTGCCAGGTGGGCCTCGCCCCACCTGAGCCACTGGCCACTGGGCCCGACCCCCTGGCCCAATGACAAACGGGCCCCAGCGCCCCAGAACGTTTACAAAAAAAAAAAGATTTAATAATAATAATAATAATAATAAGAATAAATTAATTAATAAAAATTAATAAATAAAGAAAATAAAAAATAAAAATAATTTTAATTAATTAATTAAGTTAATTAATCCTGTTTAATTTAATTAAATAATAATTATTTAATTAAACACTAATTAACCTAAACAGTGAATGACAGGTGGGTCCCACTGGACCCACATGTCAGTTGACTTAGTCAACCCCTGTTGACTGCTGATGTCAGCATGACATCATGCTGATGTCATAAATCCAAATTTCGAATTAAGTTAAATAATTAATTAAATTCCAGAAATTAGTAAAATCTTTAGAAAATCATATCTTTTAATCCGTAACTCGGATTAAAATATTTTCAACATGAAAGTTGCTCAGAACGACGAGACGAATCCGAATACGCAGTCCGTTCATCCACCACACCTCCCTAACCTATCGAACTAGCAACTTTCCCCCTCCGGGCCGTCTGTCCGAAAACGCGAAACATCGGGAATACTTTCCCGGATGTTCCCCCCTTCGCCGGTACCACCTACTGTCGTGTTAGGACACACCTCGCACTGTTCATTGTCATGTCACGCATCGTCATGCTTATGTTTGCATTGTATTTACTGTTTCTTCCCTCCTCTTCTCTCCGGTAGACTACAAGACCGACACTGCTGCTGCCCAGTTCAACTACGGAGTTGACGACCCCTCCTACTTGCCAGAGCAACCAGGCAAGCCCCCCCCCCTTGATCACCAGATATCGCCTACTCTTCTCTATTCTTCTTGCATTAGAGTAGTGTAGCATGTTACTGCTTTCGATATCCTATCCTGATGCATGGCCTATCCTTGCTACTACTGTTGTTACCTTTACCTGCAATCCTACATGCTTAGTATAGGATGCTAGATTTCTATCAGTGGCCCTACATTCTTGTCCGTCTGCTGTGCTATACTATCGGGCCGTGATCACCTGGGCGGTGACCACGGGTATATACTTATATACTATATACATGACACATGTGATGACTAAAGTCGGGTCGGCTCGTAGGAGTACCCGCGAGTGGATCTTTGTGGCGGAGCGACAGGGCAGGTTGAGACCGCCTAGGTGAGAGGTGGGCCTGGCCCTGGTCGGCGTTCGCGGTTACTTAACACGCTTAACGAGATCTTGGTATTTGATCTGAGTCTGGCCATTTGGTCTATACGCACTAACCATCTACGTGGGAGTAGTTATGGGTATCCCGACGTCGTGGTATCAGCCGAAGCTCTTTTGACGTCAGCAACTGACTGGCGCGCGCCGCATTGGACCGTAAGCTCGCGCTTGTATTAAGGGGGCTAGGTCTGCTTCCGGCCGCGTACGCAACATGCAGGTGTGCATAGGGCGATGGGCCCAGACCCCTGCGCACATAGGTTTAAACCGGCGTGCTGACCTCTCTGTTGAGCCTAGGTGGGGCTGCGACGTGTTGATCTTACGAGGCCGGGCATGACCCAGAAAAGTGTGTCCGGCCAACTGGGATCGAGCGTGTTGGGTTATGTGGTGCACCCCTGCAGGGAAGTTTTATCTATTCGAATAGCCGTGTCCCTCGGTAAAAGGACGACCCGGAGTTGTACCTTGACCTTATGACAACTAGAACTGGATACTGAATAAAATACACCCTTCCAAGTGCCAGATACAACCCGGTGATCGCTCTCTAACAGGGCGACGAGGAGGGGATCGCCGGGTAGGATTATGCTATGCGATGCTACTTGGAGGACTTCAATCTACTCTCTTCTACATGCTGCAAGATGGAGATGGCCAGAAGCGTAGTCTTCAACAGGACTAGCTATCTCCCTTTTATTCTGGCATTCTGCAGTTCAGTCCACTGATATGCCCCTTTACACATATACCCATGCATATGTAGTGTAGCTCCTTGCTTGCGAGTACTTTGGATGAGTACTCACAGTTGCTTCTCTCCCTCTTTCCCCCTTTCCTATCTATCTGGTTGTCGCAACCAGATGTTGGAGTCCAGGAGCCAGACGCCACCGTCGACGACGACACCTACGACACCGGAGGTGCCTACTACTACGTGCAGGCCGCTGACGACGACCAGGAGTAGTTAGGAGGTCCCAGGCAGGAGGCCTTGCCTCTTCGATCGTTGCTACTTTTGTGCTAGCCTTCTTAAGGCACACTTGTTTAACTTATGTCTGTACTCAGATATTGTTGCTTCCGCTGACTCGTCTGTGATCGAGCACTTGTATTCGAGCCCTCGAGGCCCCTGGCTTGTATTATGATGCTTGTATGACTTATTTATGTTTTAGAGTTGTGTTGTGATATCTTCCCGTGAGTCCCTGATCTTGGTCGTACACATTTGCGTGCATGATTAGTGTACGGTCAAATCGGGGGCGTCACAGTAACGGTTGCGCGAGTCCACGGAAGGCTCCACCCACGAAGGGTCCACGAAGAAGCAACCTTGTCTATCCCACCATGGTCGTCGCCCACGAAGAACTTGCCTCACTAGGGTAGATCTTCACGAAGTAGGCGATCTCCTTGCCCTTACAAACTCCTTGGTTCAACTCCACAATCTTGTCGGAGGCTCCCAAGTGACACCTAGCCAATCTAGGAGACACCACTCTCCAAGAAGTAACAAATGGTGTGTTGATGATGAACTCCTTGCTCTTGTGCTTCAAACGATAGTCTCCCCAACACTCAACTCTCTCTCACGGGATTTGTATTTGGTGGAAAGAAGATTTGAGTGGAAAGCAACTTGGGGAAGGCTAGAGATCAAGATTTATGTGGTTGGAATGGAATATCTTGACCTCAACACAAGTGTAGGTGGTTCTCTCTCAGAAAATATGTGTTGGAAGTGTAGGCATGTTTTGATGGCTCTCTCCACAAATGAAGAGTGGGTGGAGGGGTATATATAGCCCCCACACAAAATCTAACCGTTACACACAAATCACCAAACTCGGTGGGACCGATTCAAAGAACTCGGTCAGACCGATTTGGTTCATAATGTGACCGTTAGGCATTTCGATGGGATCGAATGGATCAACTCGGTGGGACCGATTTCGTTAGGGTTAGGGCATAACGTAATCTCGGTGAGACCGATTACACAAACTCGGTGAGACCGATTTTGGTAATAGACTAACAGAGAGTTGGTCAGGCAAACTCGGTGGGACCGATTCGCTCATCTCGGTTAGACCGAAACGTTACGGAGGGGTGACAGAGAGTTTGCATTGCAATCTCGGTGCGACCGATTGCAAATTTCGGTGAGACCGAAATTATTGCAATAGGCAGCAGAGAGTTTGCAATCCCATCTCGGTGAGACCAAGATCCTTATCGGTGAGAGCGATTTGATTAGGGTTTCTGGCAGTGGCTATGTCAAGAGAACTCGGTGGCTTCGGATTGAAAGAATCGGTGGGGCCGAGTTGGACTTTTGGTTTGGGACATATGTGGATGTGAGGAAGTAGTTGAGGGCTTTGGAGCATATCAGTAAGCACTTTGAGCAAGCAAGCCATTAAGCAACACCTCATCCCCTCTTAATAGTATTGGCTTTCCTATGGACTCAATGTGATCTTGGATCACTAAAATAGAAAATGTAGAGTCCTGAGCTTTGAGCTTGAGCCAATCCTTTGTCTTTAGCACTTTGAAGGGGTTCCACATCCTCTAGTCCATGCCACTCCATTGTTGAACTTATCTGAAACATACTAGGTAGAAACATTAGTCCAACAAGAGATATGTTGACATTAATTACCAAAATCACCCAGGGAGCACTTGTGCTTTCAGAAAGCAATCCCGGAGCCATCATATCCCATTTACATCTCAGTATCCAGTTCTAGTTGTATAGATCGGATACAACTCCAAGTCATCCTTTTACCGAGGACACGGCTATTCGAATAGATTAACTTCCCTGCAGGGATGCACCACATTACCCAACACGCTCGATCACTCCGGCCGGACACACTTTCCTGGGTCATGACCGGCCTCAACAGGAAGCCAGCACGCCGGTCTACATCCTAAATGCGAAGGGGTCATGGGCCAATCATCCTTTGCAATCATGCACGCTGCGGATGCGGCCGGTGTCAGTCCTGGCAACCTCCTTAAACAAGGCAGGTGCTTACGCAGGCCACCCGGGTGCGCGCTGCCTAAACCGCTGACGTCTGGAGAGCTTCGGCGGATACATACGGCGCTGAGTGCCCATATCTGTTCCCGCGTGGTGGTTAGTGCGTATAGGCCAGTGGCCAACTCAGGTCAAATCCCAATCTCGTTAGTGACTTTGGAGCGTGCGGTGACAATCAGTACTCCTGTCGCCCCGTCTCGAGGACTTGCGGCAAAGGTCAGGCCTAGCCCACTCCAGGGCGGTCTGCCTACCCGGCCGCGCCTCGTAATTATCTCACGGGTACCCTCCAAGTCAACCCGACTTCACATCACTCGCGGGTACCCCTCAGGGCCGACCTGATGTCATCATGGTCCCATGGTCAAATCAAGTAACCGTGTGTCCATAACATCATGTGGGAAATCCGAGGAATCTCCCTCGATGGATTCCATTTGATGGTTCATAACACCAAGGGGGAATCCGAGGAATCACCCTCGATGGATTCCACTTGATGTAATCATCAAGGTGAACTAAGAAGGAATCACTCTCGAGATTCGCACTTGAGGTGTTGCACGACAGAGTCGTAGCAGGAGTGGTGAAGGAGGAATCACCCTCCATGACCAAGACCGATTAGCTACACTACAGAGTTATCATCAGGAGTGTGTTATGAGGTATCACCCTAGGCACTCGATAGTAGCTCTACAAAGTCATACAACTAAGGGGGTGTGATGTGCTGTGTCGGGCCCTGGACGTTGATCACGTTGATCAAGTCATTTCGTAATCCATTTGGGGCAATAGGGACAAGGTGAGGGGCCACTGATGGATCACTAACCAACCTATACTAAGCAGTTTAGGATAAGCAGGTAAGGTACAACGAGCAGGTTACAAAAGCCGGCTATGCATCAGAATAGGAGCAATCAAATAGAATAGCAAAATCTAATGCAAGCATGAGAGAGAATGGAATGGG
Organism: Aegilops tauschii subsp. strangulata; assembly: GCF_002575655.3. Classification (NCBI taxonomy): domain Eukaryota; kingdom Viridiplantae; phylum Streptophyta; class Magnoliopsida; order Poales; family Poaceae; genus Aegilops; species Aegilops tauschii. Next base: position 327,233,338 of record NC_053041.3, on the reverse strand, counting down.
CGGTATCGGAATGATCAAGGGGGTTTTGCTTGCCTGGAAGCTTTGCAGCAAGTGGCTGGATGTTAGAGGTGTAGTCATACCCGGCAGCAGCGTCGGTCTCTGCGTCTACCGAAGAGAAGAGGGGGAAGAAACAATAAATACAAAGCAATCAAGTGCATCACTAAGAATGACATGACGATATGCAGTGCTAGGAGTGTTCTAACGCAATACAACACGTTGCAGACAGAGAGGGAAAACAACCGGAGGGGTTTTCCCGGTGTTCAGCATGCTGGGGCATGTGACACATGAACGGATTGCATAAACGGTTTCATTGGACTTTTCTGAGCAATTTTCATATATAAATTATTTTCATCTGAATTATAGCTTATTTTATATTAATTTTCAAAGTTTTAAATGTTTTTTGAAAATTCCTGGATTTAATATTAATTCGAAAACAAACGGAAATTGCTAAGTGCACCCACTGTGGGCTTGCCACAGAGGCTGACTGATTGGTCAAAGGGCCCGGTGGGACCCGCGTGTTAGTGAAATAGTGATTAATTGGGTTTGAGTTAAATATTAACTAGTTATTATTAGCAGGCATGGGCCCACTTGCTATTGGGTCAGGGGTTAATTAAACCGGCCATTAGGCTAATTAACCGCACCACGTCAGCGTGTTAGCGGTGGTGGCCTCTGGCCACGGTGGACGGGCCTCCAGCAAGCCACCAGAGCGGCGGCGGCGGGCGCTGGGACAAGCCCTGGGCTCGCGCGCGTCTAGCAGACCCAACATGGCGTCGCGGTGACGGCCAAGGGCGGCGACAGCGGCAAGCTGGGTGGCGGCGGCGCTCGGGCGGCTGCAGTGGTAGCATCAGCGCGCCGCTCGGGGAGCAGGGCGATAGCCGGCGTGAGGCAAGGCGCGGCAGCGGGCAAAGGGACGAGCACAAGTGGCAGCGGCAGATGGCAGCGGCAGCAAGCAGCCGTCGCAACAGAAGCAGCAGCAATGGGGCAGCGGCAGCCACATGCGCGGTCGCGCGGGGGGCATGGTCAATGTTGGGCCACGGCACACAGGGGCGTGAGCGGCAGCGAGCGGTCGAGCACGCGCGTTGGAGTGCCCGGACGCGTGCGAGTAGGGCAGACGAGCTCGGGTGACAGGAGCGGTCGATGCGGTCACTGGCCGGGGGCCGGGGGTGCGCGGGGGGGGTACTACGGCGCCCAAAACGGAGGAGTAGGAGGAAGGGGAGCACGCGGTGCTCACCGCCATTGCTGGGAAGGCCCGAGGGAGAGTCGAGGCGTCCGGAGACGGCGACTGCGTGCGGCGGCCCGAGGAAGAAGCCAAGCTCGGGGCGGCATCGTGGGGGTGTTCGGGTCCTCGTGGCTCGGCGTAGAGGAAGAAGAAGACGCGGCGGGGCTCGTGAGCAACCTGGCAGCACTCGGGGTGGCCGGTGGTCGCGGCAACGGCGATAGCAGCGAGCGAGCGAGCTCGGGGAAGGGGATCTGGCGAGAGGGGAGAGACCGAGAGAAGAGGGAGTGGGGAGCGGTGAGTGGAGCAGGGGGGACCGAGGAGGCGGGGGATCCTTATCCCCCCCCCCCATCGTTGACAGCGAGACGGCGCGGTGGCGACCGGGCGCGCGCCAGCGCGCGGTCGAAGGAACAGGAAGGAGGGAGGGGTGACCCAGTGGGGAAGGTGGGCCGGCTGGGCCGGCCCAGGGAGTTAGGCCCCGGGGGCAGGGGCCTTTTCCATTTTTTGTTCTTTTGCATTTTCTTTTTACAGTGTTTGTTTCCTTTTAGATTCTTTTTATTTTTTGTTTTTGTAAAATATAGAACTAGCCCCTAAATCAGTATTATTAATTATGAAACGGCCACAAATAATTTGGCACCTTAATAAAGAAGGTTTGTATTTGTTTATTATTTAAAATCATTTAATAATTGTTTTAGCCCCTGTTTTAATTAGTTTAGGGCATTTAAACACTTTAAAAAAATGTTGGTTCACCGCCATATTTAGTTATGGAATAATTGACACATGATGGACAATTTAGTTTTCATGTTTGTGAATTTGAATTTTTGGACTTTAATTCGAATTTGAATTTTGAACTGTGTTTGAATGCAAGTGAGGACTAGCAACAGTAAGAGTGATGACATGGCATGATTAACTTGGGATTATTGTAGCTTAACAAACAGGGTGTTACATTAGGACAAAAATGTTACGCAAGTTCTTATCGCAAGCGCGTATGACTATATACGAAAAATACATGCCTACATATGATTGGTGAATTGGAGCTAGTTTATATCACTCTAGGTCATGACTGTTACATACTGAATCTCATCTGAGCACCCCATCGCTAAGCCATGCCTATGCTTTTCTGCTATTGTCTTAGTTAAAATCACCACTGCTCTTGCTACAAATTTGTTATTATTGCTGCTACTACTACTGTTACTCTCTGCTATCACTACTATCATATTGCTATCACTACTATCATATTACGATGCTACTAATAAATTGATGCAAGGAAGTTATCTCTCATGTGTGGTTGACTTGGCAACTCAACTTCGAAGGCTTATAGATATTATTTGGCTCCCCTAGTGTCGAATCAATAAATTTGGATGGAATACTGCTTTCAAAGACTATTGTGATCCCCTATACTTGTGGGTCATCACTCATCTGTGGAGTCGTCACGAGAACATATCACGTGGCCACGGCATATTCAGAAAAAAAAAATGGTCATCACCAACGCTCTAAGAACAGTCTGACACTAGTCTGTCTGGCTAGTGCGCGTCCAGGTATCTGGCTACATACGTCGACCGCACCAAGCTACCAGCCATCGTCACCAGCCCTGAGTATGACTCCAACCAAGGAACAACCAAGCTCTGGTAGAGTCGACGAATGCCCCCTTGGTCTCCAAGCACCTGCAGAAAACATCACGACAAATGACAATGATGAGTAGACGCAAATCCCAACCAAGGAAGTCGCATGCGAGAAACTGCACTGGCAATGAACCTCAACGAAATAGTAGGTTTAAAGCGAAGGGAGGGACGGACATCCGCGACAAATTGAGAACAGTAAAACCAAGCCTAATCCGAGGCTTCTCACATCCTCGACAATTTCAGCCGTTAGATCTCGTGTGAGGGTCATTTCTGGCCATCAGATGTGACACACACACACTTGGCTTGGTCGTGCGAACGAAGCACACCCGACAGGGCTAGTTCGGTCGCGCTAGCCGGGCCCACGTCGCACCCGAGGTAACGCGTGAGAGAGCCCACGCAGGCGCGCCCGACAATGGCCCACGATTGTGGCCCCGAGCGCTCCCGCGTTCTTCCGTCATGGACCCCGGATGAGCCTTCTCTGACGGGCGCAACACACGCTCCCATGAGCTAGTGGCGTCGTAGGCGGGACGCACGCCGCGCCTATCACGACCGAATCAGCCCAGGTGGGGGCATACACATGGACAGGCTGGTCCAGCCATGCCATCGCGCATGGGGCAACGTGTGATAAGGTGATCGCTGGCACGCCCAACACCGCCCCATGATGGTAGCCCCGGGAGCGCACTCGTGGTCCACCCATAATGGACCGCCTAGCCGGGTCACACAGACATGTCGTCTGGGCCGATCGGACGGCGCAAAGAGCTCCCTACAGGCCCTCGCGACACACCATCCAAAAATGGACGGGTCGGAGGGCACTCTCGCTCTCGAAGAGCCCCAGGAGACGGGTACTCCAACATCCTGTATAGAAGTAATTAGTCGGTGTAGATTCATTTTCATATTACTTTGACACTATTTCCATGTTCATCATGATTCACCCCACGATGTTTGTACCCTCGATGTGTGAGTAGTTTTCCTAATTCTCAGGGATATAGAGGAACCCTTGTGTGTTTAAGATTGAACGATGATAGGATTTGACGTCCTCTTTATATGCTTATGTTAATGATCTTCTTGATGTTGAGTGAAGTCGACCATCCAACATATGCCTCATTTGAGTGGAAGGTTGTCACTATTGTTGTGAAGGCGCGAAGTGGAAGTTGCTAGTGACAGTGCTTATCTCCCTCCTTCACAGATCATTGCAATAGGGGACAAACGGAGACCGCCTTAGTTGCGTCCATGGGGAAACCTTTAATTACCATTCGGTAACCGAAGTGGGGATGAATGGTAGTGGCGTATGGGATACGTGGTTGCTGCTTGTATGCTCGTATCTATAATTGGCTCCGCCCACTTGAAGAAACGTATAAAGTGGCTAGAATCCGACTTCGAATTATGCTTAGGCATCGGTCGCATTAAGAACAAACTAATGGGGAGCCCAAACTCCCTGATGACGCTTTAGTCCAAGCGATTCCAACAATCATTATTTACATCTTGCACTCTTTTATTTTGCTCTTGCTTTTTATATCGTGTTCGCAACAACCTGTCACTACTCACTACTTTAAACTTCCGTTTCTTCTTTGCTTCAGATTGCAACTAACTCACAAGAACCGTACTATAAATCACTACAAGACAAAAGTCCAATTCCTCCAACCCGTCCGTTTAGGCCTCCTTTGGTTTATAGGATAGAAATGTTATAGAAATGGAAAAATCATAGGAAGTGAGATGACATGCATCTCAATTCCTATAGAGAAAGAGATGACATTTGATGCATAGGGTAGGACTTTTTTCATTGAGTTTAAGCTAATGTTTTTCTCTTTAAAATGTGAAGGATTGATTCCTATCCTACATAGGAATAGGAATGTATTCCTACAAACCAAAGGGCTTCAAAGGAATTTTTTCTTTACAAATCATATCCTATAGAATTCCTACAAAGTTCTTGCAAACCAAAGAAGGCCTTAGCGGGTTCTCGCCTCCTGCACTCTTCGAGGGCGAGAGTACCCGCCCAACAGCATTTAGCGGGGTGGCACAATGCATAGCGAGTAGTCCCACCCCACTTGCATCCTTACTTGTCACTGCAGGTTCCCAAATCCCAATAGCACCATCTCCTCCATCTCTTGGCATGTGCGTGTGAAGCTCACCGCCATAAGAGCATCTCCAGCCGTTCGGCCCCCACGGGCTCGAAATAGCGTCGCATGAGGGCCAGCCGGCGACAAAATCGGCGTGGGGGTGGTCGGTTTCCCAACCGCCGCCCCAAGCTGGCCCCAGACGTCGCTTTTTGAAAACCAAACTTCGTACAAAATGACACAAATTTAAAGGAAATCCAGGCGCTTTCATTGAAATTTGTACAAACAGAAAACATAATTTAAAAAACAAACTAAAAACTACTACTATTACTACTACACCACCGCCTTGAGCCTTCTACATGCTAAGGAGCCTGTAGAAGTTAGTGTAGTCACCGTTGTCGCCGTCGCCTTTGTCGTCCTACACACCGTTGCCGTCCTTGCTGCACCCCTGCCCTGAGTCACCGTGGCGGCCGGGTTGGACGGCCCGGGCGCCTCCTCGTCGCTGTCGTCGAGGATGACGACGCCGCCCTCCTCGCGGCCGCAGCGCCAGGCAGTGATCTCCTCGAGGGCGCGGCGCTGGCGCTCCATCTCCTGCCGGACGTAGTCGTCCCACGGCCATTTGAGGCCGGTATCCTCGTCGGCGGCCATGGCCTCGTGCTCCTTCTTCACGGGAAGGAGCGTCGGCTCGGTCTTCAGCTTGACGAGGCAGGAGGGGGGAAGGGACGCCGCCCTCATTGATGACGAGGGCGCCGCCGTGGGTGCGCTGCCAGAGCGGTGTCTCCCGTGGCTCCGGCTTGACGGGGAGGAGCGCCGGCGTCCCGGAGGAACGGGAGCCGAGAACGACGACGCCGTCTCCATTCGCCTCGGCGTCCAGGAACTGTCGCGGAGGCGAGAGAAGGTGGGGGAGCCGGGTACTCCAACCGCGGCCAGTTAGCGGCCTCGATGTGCTCGAGGATGACTTCGAGCGTGCGCCCGGGACACCCCACCATTGGCACCGTCCCTCAGAGTTGAGGCAGCCGCGAGGTTCGACGCCGTTCGTGGCAGCCAGCTGGTCGGCGTGGCGGCGATCGAAGTACGCCGTCCATGGGTTGTGGCTGTCGAGGGCGTACCTCGGCTGCTGTCGCGCGTGCTCCGGCAGCGACGACCTGATGCACGCGATCTCGGCGTGTCGTTCAGCACCGGAGGGCGGCGGTGGCACCGGGACTCCGCTGGCGTTGTGTCGCGCCCAATATGCGATCCTATCCGAGAGGAACTCGAAGGTCCCACCAAGGATAGAGCCGCATATTGAAACACTTCTGCAAGGTGGATATCATTACATCGTACCATTACATAATAGTTGGGGATACATACAAGGCATACAAATGCCACATGAATACATCAAACATCATACATGAGGAAACATCCAACTACGGATGAAACACAAACAGAAACTCAAACGACATCCACCCTGCTAGCCCAGGCTGCCGACCCGGAACCTATCCCCTGATCAAAGAAGAAGTAGAAGAATAACTCCAAAACAAGCAAACATCGCTCTCACGTCATGATCATCGCATTACCTGTACCTGCAACTGTTGTTGTAGTAATCTGTGAGCCACGAGGACTTAGCAATCCCATTACCATGGGTATCAAGACTAGCAAAGCTTAATGGGTATGGAATGGATAAGTTGTGAGGTTGCAGCAAGCGACTAAGCATTGTATGGTGGCTAACTTACGAGTACAAGAGTAAGATGAGAAACTACGCAAACGGTCGCAAACTAGTAATCATCAAGAAGTGATCCTGAACTACTTACGTTCAAACATAACCCCACCGTGTTCTCTTCTCGAACGCACCCGAAAAGAAACAGTCACGGTTACGCACGCGGTTGGTGTATTTTAATTGAGTTTAGTTCAAGTCCACTACAACCGGATATTAAAAATTCCCATCTGCCACATATCTGCGGGCACGGCTCTCGAAAGTATAAACCCTGCAGGGGTGTCCCAACTTAGCCCATGACAAGCTCACGATCCGCGGACACAATCCTCCATCGCGGGACATCCGATCAAACTCAGGATCCCGGTGCACAAGACATTTCGACAATGATAAAACAAGTCCAGCAAGACCTGTCGGCGTGCCGAGACCCTGATAGTAGCCGCGTGTATCTCGTCTCAGGCCACGATGGATGAGCGACGCGTACAGGTGCCAAAATAACCCAGGTTACCCTGGGGCGGCCCCGCACAGTGCTCTAGTTTGGACCAACACTCATGAGGAGCATTGGCCCGGGGGTTGATTAAGAATCCTCGGGGTCCGGAAAGTCCCTATGCAAGTTTTAGTTGTTATTAGGCAAATGGTAAAACCAATGTTGGGCCTCGCTCGAAGAGTTTTATTCAAAGCAAACTGTCAAGAGGGGCCCATAAACCCTCACCGTGTTAGGGACGCAAAATCAAGGAACATAACACCGGCATGACGGAAACTAGGGCGTCAAGAGTGGAACAAAACACCAGGCAAAAGGCCGAGCCTTCCACCGTTTACCAAGTATATAGATGCATTAATTAAATAAGAGATATTGTGACATCCCATGATATCCATGTCCCAACATGGAACAACCTGCAACTGCACCTGCAACTAGCAACGCTATAAGAGGGGCTGAGCAAAGCGGTAACATAGCCGAACAACGGTTTGCTAGGATGGTGGAAAAGGTTGGAGGCTATCATGGCAAATTGGGAGGCTTGATAAACAAGTGGTGGGTAGCGCGACATAGCGATAGCATCGAGACAACTAGCATAGCAAAGATAGTAGTGAGATCCAGGGTAACGGTCATCTTGCCTGAAATCCCGCTAGGAAGAAGATCGAGTCCATGAAAAAGATGAGCGGCGTAGATGAACCAAGAGTAGTCGAACGAATCCTCACGATCGCAACGAAACGGGAACTATCGGGAAGAAGCACAACCTGAAAGAAGCAAATAACATGGTAAACACACAACACATAAACGTCACATGGAAAAATAACACATGCTATTTGCACGAGGAACATGAATGCATAAGAAGAATGCAAAAGACGGAGCTAAGGGGCTACCGATACGAGGGATACGACAACGGGAGAGAAATGGTGGAGACAAGATGGATATGGGCAGAATCTTGGTAACCCAAGCATGCCACTAGAAAGATTCGAAGATTTCGGTTGAAATCGATATAAGGATCACCGGAAACGGATGCACGGTTTGCAAATGGTGAGCAAAACAAAATGCAATGCAAAGCTATTTAAAACAGCAACATGCCAACTTGGATGCAATGTTTAAATATGCTACAGCACTCAAACATGGAAACAAATGGCATGGCACTGAAGCACATAACATCTACTACGAAACATGATTACTGAACTATTTCTAAAACTCACTAGATCATCACCAAAACAGCATGGCAAACTGACAAGTGACAACAGTTTTGCAGACTTGGAGAAAACACAGAATATGGCAGGAAACAGATTCAGGATGCAATGTTCAGGTCTAGCAAATTACATGCTACAGGAACATATTAAGGCAACAAAGAGCATAGCATGCTAGTACAGTATGCACTTAACAAAACTCCCTCACTGAACTTTGTCCAGAAACTCGTAGATTTGATGATAGCTCCAAAGCAAAATGACAAGTTATGTTTATAGATTCAGACTTGGCAAAAATGAACATGGCATGGCAAAACAGATTCATGTAGGCATGTTTGCAAGCTTGTTTCACTCACTACAATGCATTTCATGGCATGATACAAAATCTAACAGTAATATGGCATGAAAGTGAGCATGTTTACATACAAAGTTACCACATATCATATTTGCATAAATATCCACATAAATGACAAAACAGCAAAGTGATGTAAAATGACATGTGTGCAAACTTGCTGAAATGATGAAATGGATGCCGCCAATGGATTAGTGGGATTTTTCTAGTCCAAAAACATATATAATATGTATATATTGTTGTAAGAAAAATGCTCACAAATGCATTAAGAGAACCTGGCTAATATGGAATTAAATAGAAATGGCAAATTTCCAGAAGTGGAAATGTCCAGAATTGGACTTGCCCAAATAGGAAAGATTCCACATGCAAGAAATGGAATATCCCCTGGTATTAAATAAAAGAAAAGGATTTTGGGGGAGAGACTGACAGGTGGGGCCACACAGTTAGTGACACGCTGATAAAACCACGCCCCAAAAAAATATGTGCGGAGCCTGGGATTCAAACCCAGGTCTCCTGGATAGCAAGGTGGGGTTCTGACTAGTCGGGCTAGGCGGGACTACTGAACCCAAAGGGGCTTCGCCCTTATTGAGCTAACCGAGGCGGATCAAGCTCCTTTGCAGAAACAGAGGAGGCAATGGCGGCAACGGGGCCAGCAAGACACGGCGGCGCGGAGCTGCAGGGGTGCGGCGTTGTGCGCGAGCGCGGGGCAAGGCAAAAAAGGCAGGGTGCACGCACGGGGTGCAGATAGGTGTGTGATACATCTCCATCGTATCTACTTTTCCAAACACTTTTGCACTTGTTTTGTACTCTAACTTGCATGATTTGAATGGAACTAACCTGGGCTGACGCTGTTTTCAGCAGAATTGCCATGGTGTTATTTTTGTGCAGAAATAAAAGTTCTCGGAATGACCTGAAACTTCACGGAGAATATTTTTGGAATTAATAAAAAATACTGGCGAAAGAATCAAGGCCAGGGGGCACACCCTCTCCACGAGGGTGGGGGGCGTGCTTACCACCCTGGGCGCGCCCCCCTGCCTCGTGGGCCCCCTGGTGCTCCACCGACCTCAACTCCAACTCTATATATTCACGTTCGGGGAGAAAAAAATCAGAGAGAAGGATTCATCGCGTTTTACGATACGGAGCCACCGCCAAGCCCTAATCTCTCTCGGGAGGGCTGATCTAGAGTCTGTTCAGGGCTCCGGAGAGGGGAATCCGTCGCCATCGTCATCATCATCCTTCCTCCATCACCAATTTCATGATGCTCACCGCCGTGCGTGAGTAATTCCATCGTAGGCTTGCTGGACGGTGATGGGTTGGATGAGATTTATCATGTAATCGAGTTAGTCTTGTTAGGGTTTGATCCCTAGTATCCACTATGTTCTGAGATTGATGTTGCTATGACTTTACTATGCTTAATGCTTGTCACTAGGGCCCGAGTGCCATGATTTCAGATCTGAAGCTATTATGTTTTCATGAATATATGTGAGTTCTTGATCCTATTTTGCAAGTCAATAGTCACGTACTATGTGTTATGATCCGGTAACCCCGAAGTGACAATAATCGGGACCACTCCCGGTGATGACCGTAGTTTGAGGAGTTCATGTATTCACTATGTGTTAATGCTTTGGTCCGGTACTCTATTAAAAGGAGGCCTTAATATCCCTTAGTTTCCAAACAAAAGATGTCATGCAAGTTCTTTTCCATAAGCACGTATGACTATATTCGGAATACATGCCTACATTACATTGATGAATTGGAGCTAGTTCTGTGTCACCCTATGTTATAACTGTTGCATGAATAATCGCATCCGACATAATTATCCATCACTGATCCAATGCCTACGAGCTTTTCACATATTGCTCTTTGCTTAGTTACTTTACTGTTGCCACTGTTACAATTACTACAAAACTGCTACTGTTACTTTTGCCACCGTTACCGTTACTTCCATACTACTTTGCTACTAAATACTTTGCTGCAGATATTAAGTTATCCAGGTGTGGTTGAATTGACAACTCAACTGCTAATACTTGAGAATATTCTTTGGCTCCCCTTGTGTCGAATCAATAAATTTGGGTTGAATACTCTACCCTCGAAAACTGTTGCGATCCCCTATACTTGTGGGTTATCAAGACTATTTTTTGGCGCCGTTGCCGGGGAGCATAGCTCTATTCTTTGAGTCACTTGGGATTTATATCTGCTGGTCACTATGAGGAACTTGAAAGACGAGAAAACCAAAATTTATCCCTCAACTACGAGGGGAGGTAAGGAACTGCCATCTAGCTCTGCACTTGATTCGCCTTCTGTTTTGAGTAAACTTGCGACACCTAAACCTGCTTCTGCTATTTGTTCTGATATGTCGCGTTATTGATGATGCCACTTTTGCTATGCATGATACTTATGATCAAACTACTTCTATGCTTGATACTACTGTGCCACTAGGTGGATTTCTTGATGAACAACTTGCTAGGGTTAGAGAGAATGAAATTATTGAAACTGATAATATTAATGAAAGTGATGATGAAGATTCTCCCCCTAGATATGAATTGCCTGCTGTGCCTGAGGGTTATGTTATGGATGAAGAAACTGCTAGAGACTTTCTTGCTTGCAATGATAGAAATGATCTTAAGAAATTATTAGCTAAGCTGAAAGAAAAATCTTTGAATGCTAGAATGAAATATGACCCTGCTTTTGCTAATTCACCTATCTGTATTACTAATAAGGACTATGATTTCTCTGTTGATCCTGAGATAATTACTTTGGTTGAATCTGATCCTTTCTATGGCTATGAATCTGAAACTGTTGTGGCACATCTTACTAAATTAAATGATATAGCCACCCTGTTCACTAATGATGAGAAAACTCGCTACTACTATATCCTTAAATTATTTCCGTTCTCATTAAAGGGTGATGCCAAGACATGGTTTAATTCTCTTGATCCTAGTTGTGTGCGTAGTCCCCAGGATATGATTTATTACTTCTCTGCTAGATATTTCCCCGCTCATAAGAAACAAGATGCCTTAAGGGAAATATATAATTTTGTGCAAATTGAAGAAGAGAGTCTCCCACAAGCTTGGGGGAGGCTTCTCCAATTACTTAATGCTTTGCCTGATCATCCTCTTAAGAAAAATGAAATACTTGATATCTTTTATAATGGACTAACCGATGCTTCCAGAGACCACCTGGATAGTTGTGCTGGTTGTGTTTTCAGGAAAAGAACTGTTGATCAAGCTGAATTGCTATTGAATAATATGTTGACTAATGAAAATAACTGGACACTTCTTGAACCAACTCCTAAGCCAACCCCGAAGAAAAGGGGTATTCTATTTCTCAGTCCTGAAGATATGCAAGAGGCAAAGAAATCTATGAAAGAAAAAGGTATTAAAGCTAAAGATGTTAAGAATTTACCTCCTATTGAAGAAATACATGGTCTTAATTTGCCGCATGTTGAAGAAATACATGGTCTTGATAACCCGACACAGGTAGTAAAGGTAAATTCTCTCTATAGATTTGATGAAGGTGATATTCCTCGTTATAAGTCTGCTAGCCAATGTTTAGATTAGTTTGATAATTTTATTATTAAACAAGAAAACTTCAATGCTTATGTTGGTAGACAATTGAAACGCAATGCTTATATGATTGAACACTTGAGTGATTATATGTCTAGAGTTAAAGGTGAACTTAAACTCATTAGTAAACATGCTTCTATGGTTACCACTCAAGTAGAACAAGTGCTTAAAGCTCAGAATGATTTGCTCAATGAATTAAATAATAAGAAAAATGGTAATGCTATTAGAGTTGTGACTAGAGGGGGTAAAATGACTCAAGAACCTTTGTATCCTGAGGGCCACCCTAAGAGAATTGAGCAAGATTCTCAGAGAACTAATGTTGATGCACCTAGTTCTTCTAAGAAGAAGAAAAAGAAAAATGATAGGACATTGCATGCTTCTAGTGAACCTGTTGATGACACACCTGAGAATCCCAATGATATTTCTATTTCTGATGCTGAAACACAATCTGGTAATGAACATGAACCTAGTGATAATCTTAATGATGATGTTCATGTCGATGCTCAACCTAGCAATAACCATGATGTAGAGATTGAACCTGCTGTTGATCTTGATAACCCACAATCAAAGAATCAACGTTATGATAAGAGAGACTTTGTTGCTAGGAAGCACGGTAAAGAAAGAGAACCATGGGTTCAAAAACTCATGCCTTTTCCTCCTAAACCATCCAAGAAAAAGGATGATGAGGATTTTGAGCGCTTTGCTGAAATGATTAGACCTATCTTTTTGCGTATGCGTTTGACTGATATGCTTAAAATGAATCCTTATGCTAAGTATATGAAAGATATTGTTACTAATAAAAGAAAGATACCGGAAGCTGAAATCTCCACCATGCTTGCTAATTATATTTTTAAAGGTGGAATACCAAAGAAACTTGGAGATCCAGGAGTACCAACTATACAACTGCTTTATGTGATCTTGGAGCCGGTGTCAGTGTTATGCCTCTCTCTTTATATCGTAGACTTGATTTGAATAAGTTGACACCTACTGAAATATCTTTGCAAATGGCTGATAAATCAACTGCTATACCTGTCGGTATTTGTGAGGATGTGCCTGTTGTGGTTGCAAACATTACTATTTTAATGGACTTTGTTATTCTTGATATTCCCGAGGACGATACTATGTCGATTATTCTTGGTAGACCCTTCTTGAATACTGCAGGGGCTGTTATTGATTGCAACAAAGGCAATGTCACCTTTCATGTCAATGGTAATGAGCATACGGTACACTTTCCGAGGAAACAACCTCAAGTCCACATTATCAATTCTATTGGAAAAATTCCATCGATTATTATTGGAGGTTTTGAATTTACTCTTCCTACTGTCAAGAAGAAATATGATATTCTTATTGTTGGGGACGAGCATATCCCCGTTGAGGTAACCTAGTGCTATTCGAAAATTCTCCGGTTTCATGCGATTCGGAATAAGTTTGTTAACAAGACTTGATCAACCTTGTTAGTGGATTCCTTTTGATGAGCATAAGATGGATGAAGCTAGAAAGCACAACTCTTTGTACCCTCTTTTTACTTTCTGTTATTTAGATTAAATAAAGCAAAAATAGTATTTTTCTGTCAGTTTTCTGAATTATCCGTGCAATGAAAAATACCCCAAAAATAAAAGTTCTCCAAATGCCCCGAAATTGAAATATGATTTTTTTCTAGAATATTTGAGAATATTTGGCACTGAGAACACATTAGGGGGAGCCAGCACCTGGCCACGAGGGTCCAGGGCGCGCCCACTCCCCCTAGGCGCGCCCCCTGCCTCGTGGGCCCCTGGTGGCCCCCCTCCACTTATTCCAGCACCCACACACTCCATCTTATTCCCCAAAAAAATCACCAACCAGCTCAAGCACGAGTTCTAGCTCATCTTGCTGCCATTTTCGATCTCCTTGCTCAAAGCTCCACTCACAAAACTGCTTTGGGGGATTGTTCTTCGGTATGTGACTCCTCCAATGGTCCAATTAGTTTTTGTTCTAGTGCTTTATTCATTGCAAATTTTGGCTGCTTAGGTGACCCTGTTCTTGGGCTTGCATGTCAAATTTATTTGGTCCCAAGTAGTCCTAATGCATGATATAGTCTCTAGGCACTTGTGGGAGTAGTTGCTATCAATTTTGTTGAGTTTGGTTTACTTTTATTTTAAGTTACTAAAAATTTCAGAAATTTTCAGAAAATGATGAAGAGATTATTGAGGGGCTCTTCGAGACGAAGCTCGAAGGACAAGCAAAGTGAGGAGGATAAGAAGCCCAAATATAATCTCCCTCGCACCGCGGAGGTTCGGCCATGTGAATGGCCTTGTGATGATTTCTTGAGGGCAGCCAGGATTCATGATGATTTTTATTATTTGGCTAAGAATGCGGGCCTCACCGACTTCCTCCGCGACCAGCGCGAACAGTATCTCCTACTCACTAATATTTTTGTGCAAAATTTTCATTTCCATGCTAGGAGATCACCACCTTCGGTGGATTTTTATTTATATGATGAATATAAGGAGATGTCCCTTTATGATTTTTGTGAGGTTTGCAAGTTACCATTTGCGGGCAGCATAGAGGAACCACATCGTAATGATGTGGAAGGGTTTATTGATATGATTGTTGTAGGGGAAACAAGAAAAGTTTTCGATGCAAGAATCACTAGCATACACTTTCCTGTTCTACATGACTTTGCAATATTTGCTAGTAGATGTTTAATTGGTCGCGGGAATTGTGGAAACCTTAGTGCCCCTGATATTGTTATTTTGTGCCATGCCTTGTTTCGTGATAACACTTTTAGTCTAGGCGCTATTGTTGCCAAGCGGTTAAATCTGAACCGTACGAAGGGTCCCATCCTGGGAGGTATCTTTGCCTCGCGCCTCACTGCACACTTTAACATACCTATTAGGCATTATGAGAAAGAAGAAAAGTTGTTGCCTCCTGTTTTTCTAGACTATAAGAGTATGGTAGCACATGATTTTATTGTTAAGAACAAGAAAAGGATGCTTAACTGTAGACTGATATTTGATAAAACTTACTTTGAGACTATTACTTTGCCTGCTTCTTTGTTCAACTTATCTTCAGGCATGTACCTTGTTCTGTCGGAGGCCATTCATGCCTACCGGAACCTAACGCCAGCTCCAGAGCCCGAGCCGGAGCCACCACTTGATCCTCACCGTCAATCTGTTTATCAGTGGGATCCGGAGGAGATCGCTAACCAGTGGCACCCTAAGGACCCTCCTCAGTACCCTGGAGAGAGCAGCTTTGATCTGTGGGCATAGACCAACTTAGGCCAAAAGCCTAAGCTTGGGGGAGTACGTATTTCTCACCGACTTTACATTCATGTTCACACACTCATTCTAGTTGTCGGTGCTCATACTTTTTCATTGTACTATCCATGCTAGTTTATTTTCTTTTCTAGCCTTCTTCTTGTGTGTTTGAAAAACCTTAAGAAAACCAAAAAAAATAGTTGTAGCTTTTAGCTAGTTTACTTTCCATGCTGGTAGTAGTGGTAATTAAAAATAAAACCCAAAAAGATTTATCCTTCTTCTTTTGCTTGTTGGGAGCTTTCCTATGTAAATAGTTTTATTTCTTTTCTTGTTCTTTGGGGGTCGAGAGGAGAAGACCATAATGAAAATGCTGAAGTGGCTCTTATATGCATTATTGATGATTTAACAAAGAGCCCATATTACTTTATCTTCTCCCTTGAACTAAATGCTTGCAGATTCCAGCTTAGTCCAATGCACGTGCACTATTATTATTATCCACACCATTCGGTCGTGCGAGTGAAAGGCAATAATGACGATATATGATGGACTGATTGAGATGAGAGAACCTGGTATGAACTCGACCTCTCTTGTTTTTGTAAATATGATTAGTTCATCGTTCCTGATTCAGCCTATTATGAATGAAACATGTTTGCAATGACAATTAGAGATTATAGTTGCTTATGCCATGCTTAATTAGCTAGGAGTTTATAATGGTTTACCTTGCGTGCCAACATGCTATTAAAATGGTTATGATGTGGTATGATAGGGTGGTATCCTCCTTTGAACGATTCGAGTGGCTTGACTTGGCACATGTTCACACATGTAGTTAAAACAAAATCAACATAGCCTCCATGATATTTATGTTCAGGGTGGATTATATCCTACTCATGCTTGCACTCAATGTTTATTAATTTTAATGCATGTTCATGACTGTTGTCGCTCTCTAGTTGGTCGCTCCCCAGTCTTTTGCTAGCCTTCACTTGTACTAAGCGGGAATTCTGCTTGTGCATCCACTTCCATAAACCCCAAAGTTATTCCATATGAGTCCACCATACCTTCCTATATGCGGTATCTACCTGCCGTTTCAAGTAAATTTATATGTGCCAAACTCTAAACCTTCAAATAAAATTATGTTTTGTATGCTCGAATAGCTCATGTATCAACTAGGGTTGTCTGTATCTTCCATGCTAGGTGGGTTATTCTCAAGAGGAGTGGACTCCGCTCCTCACTCACGAGAAAATGGCTGGTCACCGGGATGCCCAGTCCCATGCTCAAACCAAATCAAAATAATTACAAACAAAACTCCCACAGGACTGTTGTTAGTTGGAGGCACCCGTTGTTTCGGGCAAGCCATGGATTGATGCTTGTTGGTGGTGGGGGAGTATAAACTTTACCATTCTGCTTGGGAACCGCCTATAATGTGTGTAGCATGGAAGATATCGAGATCTCTCGGTTGTTATGTTGACAATGAAAGTATGCCGCTCAAAATATTATTTATCTCTATTTCAAAAACCGAGCTCTGGCACCTCTACAAATCCCTACTTTCCTCTACGAAGGGCCTATCTATTTACTTTTATGTTGAGTCATCATCCTCTTATTGAAAAGCACCAGTTGGAGAGCACCGCTGTCATTTGCATCCATTACTATTAATTTATATTGAGTATGACTGGATCTCTTTTACCATCAATTACAATGTTTAGTCAGCCCTTGATCTTCAGAGGTGCTCTGCATTTATGTTTTGCGGTCTCGGAAAGGGCTAGTGAGATATCATCTTGTTATATCATATTATGATTGTTTTGAGAAAGTGTTGTCATCCGAGATTTATCATTATTGCTCAGTTGATTATGCCATTGATATGAGTAAACATGAGACCTAAATGTTATTGTGAATATGGTTAGTTCATATTCTTTGCTGAAAACTTGAATGCTGGATTTACATATTTACAACAACAAGAGAAAATAGAGTTTGTAAAAGTTTTCTTTATCACTTTCAGTTTATCAACTGAATTGCTTGAGGACAAACAAAGGTTTAAGCTTGGGGGAATTGCCATGGTGTTATTTTTGTGCAGAAATAAAAGCTCTCGGAATGACCTGAAACTTCACGGAGAATATTTTTGGAATTAATAAAAAATACTGATGAAAGAATTAAGGCCAGGGGGCACACCCTGTCCACGAGGGTGGGGGCGCTTACCACCCTGGGCGCGCCCCCCTGCCTCGTGGGCCCCCTGGTGCTCCACCGACCTCAACTCCAACTCTATATATTCACGTTCGGGGAGAAAAAATTCAGAGAGAAGGATTCATAGCGTTTTACGATATGGAGCCGCCGCCAAGCCCTAATCTCTCTCGGGAGGGCTGATGTGGAGTCCGTTCAGGGCTCCGGAGAGGGGAATCCGTCGCCATCGTCATCATCAACCTTCCTCCATCACCAATTTCATGATGCTCACCGCCGTGCATGAGTAATTCCATCGTAAGCTTGTTGGACGGTGATGGGTTGGATGAGATTTATCATGTAATCGAGTTAGTTTTGTTAGGGTTTGATCCCTAGTATCCACTATGTTCTGAGGTTGATGTTGCTATGACTTTACTATGTTAAATGCTTGTCACTAGGGCCCGAATGCCATGATTTCAGATCTGAACCTATTATGTTTTCATGAATATATGTAAGTTCTTGATCCTATTTTGCAAGTCAATAGTCACGTACTATGTGTTATGATCTGGTAACCCCGAAGTGACAATAATCGGGACCACTCCCGGTGATGACCATAGTTTGAGGAGTTCATGTATTCACTATGTGTTAATGCTTTGGTCTGGTACTCTATTAAAAGGAGGCCTTAATATCCCTTAGTTTCCAAACAAAAGATGTCATGCAAGTTCTTTTCCATAAGCACGTATGACTATATTCGGAATACATGCCTACATTACATTGATGAATTGGAGCTAGTTCTGTGTCACCCTATGTTATAACTGTTGCACGAATCATCCGACATAATTATCCATCACTGATCCAATGCCTACGAGCTTTTCACATATTGCTCTTTGCTTAGTTACTTTACTGTTGCCACTGTTACAATTACTACAAAACTGCTACTGTTACTACCATTACTTCCATACTACTTTGCTACTAAATACTTTGCTGCAGATATTAAGTTATCCAGGTGTGGTTGAATTGACAATTCAACTGCCAATACTTGAGAATATTCTTTGGCTCCCCTTGTGTCGAATCAATAAATTTGGGTTGAATACTCTACCCTCGAAAACTATTGTGATCCCCTATAGTTGTGGGTTATCAGTGTGCGTGTGCGCAACCTGCGAGCACGGGAGGGCGCACAGGGACCCAAGGCAAGCGCTTGAACTCGCTGTCGTGGTGGTCGACGGCGGACGAGCACGACCCTCTCGGATCGGGGCCCAAGACGACGCGACTACGATGCAAGGGAAAAAGGGGAGGCGCAGGTCGTCACCGTGGGGTTTGTCGCTGGAGTCGTTCGAGCTTGGGGACGCAAGGAGCAACGGAGTCGGCCGGCGACAGGTTCACCCGAGGAAGAAGACCGAGGCGATGGCGAGCGGAGAACGGCTTCCGGCTTGGCGTTCATGTTGCAGGGGAAGAAGAGGATGCCGGCACGGCGTCTTGACGTCCCGCAACGCCGTCGAGGAAGCAGGTGGTCGGCGGGAGCTCCTACGGCGGAGACGAGCTCTCGCACGTCTCGGTCATGGCGATCGAGTGGCCAGGCAGCGGGCACGGCGAGGACCTACCGTGGGCGGCGGCGAGAGAGGGGGAAGGAGAAACCCTAGGAGGGCGCGGTCGCTACTTATAAAGGGGCGCGCACGTCGCTGGCCTCGACGTCCGTGAGCTCACGGCGCGACGGGGCGATCTCTCTATCTCTGAAGCGAGGGAGACGGAGAGGGACGGAGTAGGTGGCCATGAGGGGAAGGGTCGCTGGCAGGCGGGCCCGGCAAGAGAGAGAGGAGAGAGCCAGCGCTGGCGGGCTGCGGGCGAGAGGAGAAACTGGGCCGGCCTGGAGGCCGAGGCCCAGGTGGCTGTGGTTGCTGCTGGGCTGCGCGGCTGCTGCTACTCTTCCTTTTCTATTTCTTCAAACAAAAATAAAAGAGCAAAAGTCCAGAGGAATTGGAGAGTGTTGTGAGAGAAATGATAATATCCCTGGAGTCCATAATTTGTGCAGAATTTGAATAAATTGCTTTGGGCATTTTTAGAGGTAGAAAAATAATACAAGTTTGAATAGGCCATTTTTTAACCCACCAAAACAAATTAAAATGAGATGAAATGGCAGAGAGGTTAAGGATGAGGTGCACTATCATCAGGAAAAGAATGAACATTTATGGAGGAGGGGAAAAGGTCACTTGCCAAAATGAAAGAAAGAAGAAGGAAGGAGGAGGTGATGATGCATGATCATACATGGAGCAATCAACAAACATAATGTAGGGGCAATGCACATGATGGACTTGGAAACAACATGGTGACACTATGCTATAATATGATGCATCAGGCAAAGGATGGCATAATGCAAAATGACAAGAGGCTCAATGCAACAAAACGAAATGGCACAATGCAATATAATAAAACATGAACATGATGCAATGAACAAAATATGGCAATGGCATTCATCGTGATCATGGCATAAACACATCGCAATGAAATATGCAAAACAATTATGATAATGCAACAAACACAATAAACACATGACAACAATTAAAATAAAAGAAGGCATCTAGAGCATCGGTCTCGGGGCGTCACACGCTGAGCCTCCACGAGCTCGGCACCTGCATGTCCGGCGGCGCCGGGTAGTCCGCCTCGTAGAGGAGGCGGCCTTCCGCCTCATGCAGGTAGCGGCGGCCTAAGCCATTGGTCGTCGCTCCGTTGCCGTGTGGCGGGAGGGGGCGGGACGTGCGTCGGCGCGCCTTCACTGCGCCGCATGTGAGGAATCAATGGAAGGCTGGCCAGTGGCAGCCTTCGCATTGATTCCCGCGGGAAACCGAGGCGATGAGGACGACGAAGGCGCCGAGTCGCTGACTCGGCGGGTCAAAATGATTTCGCGCCAAAATTGTTTCCCCCAGGGCCCCCCAGTGCGCCGTGTTCGGCCTGGGTCCGCCGGCGGCCCTAAGCGGTGAAAAATAGGCTTCTAGGGGCACGACTGGGCCGATTTTTTCTAGTCGGTGATAAAAAAAGGGCTTGGGGGGCTTGTTGTGGGGAAGGGGCTTGTTGTAGGTGGCGAGTGGAGATGCTCTAAGAGGCAATTCGCCCACCTCATTCTAACGCTCCTTTCCCTTCCCAGCCTCATTAATACTCACCATTAGGACTTGGGAAAAAACTATGGAACGGACAGAGGAGTAGAAGAAAGAGCACCATCCAGAACAAACTGATGAACACAAGTTTCCTCAGCACCAAAGAAATATTGATCCCATTCCTCAAAATCCACCCTCAAACCGACGCTAATAACTCTTGAATTAATGCCCCCAAACTTTTCCTTGCCAGTAAATGATGCCCTATTCAAATTGGAGTTGAAATTGGTAGAAACTTCCCTCTTTCGATCTTCATAACTCACAGATCCGCAGATGAAATCCTCCCGGCCGTCAAATTGGATAGCAAGAGCTTCTTCTTCTGATCCCCTTCCATAAACTCCGCCATCTTCTCCCACAATCGCCGGAAGCACCGCTCTGGGTCGCGCGCACGGTAGAGGCCAACCAGATCCAGCCGCTCCTCACAAGGTCCCCAAGGGAACCCGAGGCCGGCACCGCCGCCATCTCGAAAAACTTCGCTCCGCCGGAGCGGGAGCGGTCACCATGGCCGTCACCAGTGTGTTTTCCGGAGCTTTTTTTCTTAATCTAACACTATGCTCACATGTGTATTCTTATGAATGCAACCAATTTTTTTTTTCAAAAAAGGAATCACGATTTGCATGCGCGCCGAGAAGGGGCCAAACTGGTTGGCAAATGGCAAACACATGCATTCATCGACGAAGGGCTCCTTTTTTTGGCTGGAATAACGAGACTGCTCGTTCTACAACTCATTTTGTGGGTGGATGTGGTATTTAACATTAGGAAAGACTAGTCTGATAGGAAGCAACTTATCAATAGTCTGATCCCTAGTGCTCCCCAACATTAAATTCTTTATTCCCATACGTACGTGTCCTTCCTTTATTGATGCACAATCTTTCCTAAATTCACATCACGGAGGTATATAAGTTTTTTTTTATGGGTGTGATGAGGCGAGGTGGTACTATTAATCAGTAAATGAATTCATATTTGTGTAGAGAAGCATGACCCAGTCCAATTGGTTGTGGCCTTTGGGTTTGGTGGCGAGGTTGGGAGTTCGATCCCTTTGTATTGGAGATATTATTTTTGCCTGGTGCGCGTGCGCGGCGAGCAGGTAGGCCTCCTTCCTGGGCCAGGTTCGCAGCGAGGTGGGCCGTCTTCTTTCGGCCGAAACAGTTCAAAGAGGTCCCGGAATTAGTACCATCTCGCATGTACATATTTTAAATCACCTAAGCAGGATGAAATTTATACTAAAAAAATTTAAGCGGGACGAAATCAAGAATATCACCTTACTTTATTAATAGATAAAATAATACAGGTATAGATATAGATATAGAATAGATATAGATATAGAGGTATAGATACTTGACCAATGCAGAGAACCTTCCAACCAGAACGAGCCTCAGGTTAACCGGGTGCACACTGCCATATAGCGAGAATACATGAGACTTCTCTCTTCAGCATCAAATATACAAGTCCTGGGCAATGGCACTGTAAAAATAGGCCCAGTTGCCAGTTCCCATTTCCTTTTTTCCTTTTTTTTTTTTTGAGACAATCTCGCGAAGCATTTTTCTTTTTGTAAGTTAGCAAGATAGCTGCTAAAATTCCATAAGCCCATTCAGAAGAAGCCCATGACCGGTTCAAAAAGAAAAAAAAGAAGCCCATGTCTGCTCGGTTTATAGAAGGGAAACCGGGTGAAAACCTGCACAAGGATCACACAAGCACAACAGGACATAACAGAACGCCACAGCACAAACATAAAATCACATTGCCGATGAAGGGGTGTCATCATACCGCACTCACAGCCCGGCGACTTCGACTTCGCCTCGATTTTACCAAAGAGCACCACTTGTTGCATCGGGCAGGACTACCGTATGTTTTGTGACCTCGTCGACACCAGAGAGAGAAGCCATATCTGACAAAAGAGGAGCAAACATGTGCCGCTCCAACAAGATTTGCTTGATGCTGCAATGCATGTCACGTGTGCTTCAACTGCCCAACACCGACGGCCAACAGTCAGCCCCAAATGGACACACCACCGCAGACACCACCCCGACCTCGGCCCCGCCAGCTTCCGACCAACCACTTCACCAGTCTAGGTGCTCCTGCCAAGTGGTCAAAACTTCAAAAGAGCAATGCTTCCATTGCAGAAACAACGCCAAGGGTGCTGTAGTCGCTGATCCGACGAGGCAAGAATCTCGTCCTCTATCTATTGCTGAGTCATCCCTGCGTATCGTTCTCAAGCGCTCCCTCCATCGAGCCATCCATGATCGTATGATGGCAATCAGGCAGCGTGCAAAAGTCAAACGCGCTACTTCGGGGATGAGAACACGAAATTTTTTCATGTCTCCGCCTCCCAACGCTTTCGAAGAAACCAGATCCCCTCGTTACGTCATCAGGACCAGGACTTCCTTGCCCATGATCAAAAAGCTTCTATCCTGAGGGACTTCTATCAAAATCTGTTAGGCTGCCCGGCGGTAACTTCTTGGAATTTTGATCTATCTAATCTTTATGCTTCCCCGGTGCCCCAACTTCGACATCTGGATGCTCCTTTCACCTCTGACGAAATCAAACTGGCTTTCCTGCACATGAATCCCAACGCTAGCCCAGGCCCTGATGGTTTTGGGCCCTGCTTCTACAGCTCGGCCTGGAACTCCATCAAACGCAATCTCATAGCTTTCTTTCATGACTTTTATCATCTTACCTCTCAAACGGAGCGTTTCAACAGATCATTCATTGTGCTTCTCCCAAAGAAAGATGGTGCTAACACTGCGGATGCTTTCTGCCCGATCTCTCTGCAAAACTGCCCAATCAAAGGCATCGCCAAGCTCCTCACCAATCGCCTAAAAACCTACATCCCTCTGCTCGTTCACGGTGATCAAACAGGCTTTATATCTGGACGGTGCATTGCTGAAAACTTCATCTATGCTGCTGATTCCCTCAACTGTTGTCATAAACGCAAAGCTGCTACAATGGTCCTCAAGCTTGACTTCAGGAAGGCGTTCGACTCCATCTCGTGGCCTTCTCTGCTCAAAATTCTTCGCCATCGGGGCTTTCCAGATCGTTTTTG
The DNA here is from genome assembly GCF_002575655.3 of Aegilops tauschii subsp. strangulata. Lineage (NCBI taxonomy): Eukaryota > Viridiplantae > Streptophyta > Magnoliopsida > Poales > Poaceae > Aegilops > Aegilops tauschii. The sequence goes on along the minus strand of NC_053041.3, from coordinate 327,209,597 downwards.
CTCCTGGATTGACGATTTACTCTCTTCCGGTAAAACTGCTGTCATTCTTAACGGGGTCCCTGGAAGCTGGATTCAGTGCAAAAACGGCCTCCGGCAAGGCGATCCCATCTCTCTGTATCTGTTCATCATCGTTGCCAATGTTCTCCAACAGCTCATCCTGTCTGCTGCCTCTGATCAAACCAACGAGCTACACCACCCTGTATACAATGATCTTCCGCCCTCCATTCTACAGTATGCCGACGATACTGTTATCATCGCCCATGCCTCCACTGCTGCTGCCCGCAAGCTCAAGCAGCTTCTCGACGATTTTGCCTTGGCAACTGGTCTTTGCATAAACTTTGCCAAAACTACTTTTGTCCCCATGAATGTAGACGAGACAAACGCCTCCGCAATTGCCCAGATCTTTGGCTGTGCGATCTCTAGCTTCCCCCAAACCTATCTCGGCCTACCTCTATCCCCCACTAAGCTTCCCCCCTCGGCCTTCCAGCCCCTCCTTTTCTCCTACAGATCTTTCCTCCTGGGCTGGTGCGCAAAATTGCTCAATCGGGCTGCAAGGCTGGTGCTCATTTCTTCTGTCTTAGACTCTCTCGCTACATACTTCATGTCTGTTTTCAAAATCCCAAAGAAAACGCTAAAGGCGCTGGATGCCATTCGACGAGCCTTCTTCTGGGCTGCTGAGGAGACGTGCACGGGTTCCAAATGTTTGATTGCTTGGAAAAACGTTTGTAAACCGAAAAAATTTGATGGTCTAGGCATTAAGAATCTAGCTGTTCAGAATGACTGTCTCCTTATGAAGTTTGCTCACAAATACCTCACCGATGAAAACACCACTCAGCTACCTTGGATTGAATGGTTAGACAAGCAACACCTTTGCAGCCTCTCCCACTTGGCATCCTGCCAAAACCCTACGTTCCTAACAAATATTATCCAAACACAGCTACAAACACTTCTTCCGATCACCTTCGTGCTCACCAACAATGGTCAGAAGACCTTCTTCTGGCTTGATACCTGGCTACTGCCAACCTCTCTAGCCACTGCCTTTCCGTGCCTTTATTCCCACTCTACAAATTTCTTCGTCCCAGTGGTACATATCATGCGAGACGGGTTACAGGAGAACCTCTCGAACAGGATAACCTCGGCCGCCTCGCGTGAGCTAGATGCTCTTTGCTTGTTGTTGCAGGATGTACAGCTGTGGCCAGGACGAAAGGTTCCTGTTGCATGGGCAAAACTACTCTTCCAAAGCCGCATATAAGATCTTGATGCAGGAAGACCTTGAGGACGATCATGCTGACCTAATCTGGAGATCAAGAGCGCCGCAGAAGCTTAAGCTGTTCGCCTGGCTGCTGTTTCGTGGAAGACTAAACACTCAGAGCAAATCTGACCTACAAGCACATGTCTGATTCTGCCAACTGTCCGCGATGTGCTGCTCCTTCTGAAGATACTACTCATTTGTTCATTACCTGTCCACGAGTAATGCAGATTTGGGCGCTTTTAGGCCTCTCCACGACTGCCAGGTTCCAGGACCTCTGGCTGGTTCAGCCCCCGCAAGAGCTTGAATGCAGGGTGTGGGCGGAAGTGCTCCTAGTCGTGCTCTGGAGAATTTGGGACTCCCGCAACGCTGCTGTCTTCCGCTCTGAAGATCACTCTTCTCGTTTTACTGCTCAGAACATTGTAACTGACTTTGAGCTTTTCTCGCATCGCCTACGAGATCATGCTGACAAGGCAGCTGCCAGGTCTTGGCTTAGCTACCTTACCACACGGCTTGCCGTGCCTCTGTAATCTGTATTTGTCACTACTGGCCCCTTTAGAGTAGAGCTCGAGGATGGGAGAGGGGCCGAATCTCCTCAATGAGGCCTCCAAGAAGGAAACAACACCCGGAGTATTGTCATCACCGATAATGAGCAGGACCTACGTCCGGAGTACTGCACACCTGATAGCGCCCCAAACATCCCCCACCATCAAATGTGGAGCTGGAGCTCCTCACCTCCTAGCAGGTCCAGATAGCCCCGGCAGACAGAGTAGAAGAGCACCATCCACACGCACCGGCCCTGGCGGGTCCAGATAGCCCCCGCCGCCACCCTTGGGAGCAGCGCGAGCGCTTCGAGGGTAGGTTTCCAAGAGAACAAAGTTGTTATGTTCTTATTTACTATTTTGGCATGCTACAGAAGTACAATTGCTGGTGTCGCTACATGCTACAGAAGTACAATTGCTGGTGTCGCTACAATGTATTGGTAGCATACTGAGCATCTGCCTAACCATTCTGGAATATGGTTATATATGACGCCCCGAACAACCACCTCCCTCGCAGTTTTTCAGACACCTCTTTACACCGAAGTGTGCAGCACCTGTCGTCCACGTGATTCTAAAATAACGGAACCAAAGTCTTCAAGTTGCCTTCCAAAACATTCTTGGAACTCTGCTCAGAAGCCAAATACGTTAGTACTACACATTATCATAAAATGTGAATGACTAACCAAAACTAGATCTGTCCATCAAATTCATATGTTTCTAAACTTGACTCATCATACATAAGATAAAGATTAGGTTAAGTTTATAAACAAGAGTAGTTCCATAATATAATACTTCCTCGGTCCCAAATTATAAGACATAAATAGGAGCGTGCATTCTTCTTCGCATCCACCACCATACAAATCGGTAATGGCGCGGCAGCCCTGTTCTGGGAAGACCGCTGGATCGACGGGCGCTCCGTCGGCGAGATCGCGCCGCTACTATACGCTTGCATTCCCAAGCGCCGCCGCAAGCTCAGGACCGTCGCCGACGGATTACAGGCCAACCAAGGGGCACGGGACATACACGGCACGATTGGCATCCACGAGATCAGGCAATACTTACAGCTCTGGCACGCAGTCAGCAACACAACCCTCTCCGCCGAGCCAGACAGCCTCTCATGGAAGTGGAGCCCCCGCGGCGTCTGCTCCGCCAAATCGGCCTACATCACCACCTTCAATGGCTCCACCGGCTGCAACCCATGGAAGCTCACATGGAAAAACTGGGCACCCCCGCGCGTCCGATTCTTCCACTGGCTCGCCCGCCTGGACAGATGTTGGACGGCCGACCGCCTCGCCCGCCGCGGCCTGCAACACCCTGCGCGATGCCCCCTCTGCAACCAGGCCCTCGAGACCATGCACCACCTCATCCTAGGTTGCCCCTTTGCCCGGCAGATCTAGCACGAGGTGCTGTATTGGCTCCGGCTCCCCTGCGCCCCGCCCGACAACGAGACCTCTCTCAATGACTGGTGGCACATGGCGCGGCAGCACACCCCCAAACCCATGCGCAAGGGCCTCGCCTCCACGACCCTCCTCGTCCAATGGATGATCGGGAAGCATCGTAATGACTGCGTCTTCGACAGAGGACGGCCCTCGGCAACCTACCTACTCACGAAGATCAAGGACGAGGCCGCCCTCTGAGCCAGAGCCGGCACCCTCGGGCTACAAGCCATCGTACCGCAAACTTGGGACGTTCACTGATGCGCCTTTGGGCACTATAATTCCCTCCTTGGAGGATTGTAACTAAAACCCTCTCTCTTTCCAAAGCAATGAAATGCAAGCTCTCTTGCGTTTTCTCGAGAAAAAAAAGACACTTATGTCTTATAATTTGGGACGGAGGTAGTATTCCATATTACTTCTACTGATATACTTGTACGGAAATTAATGGTCCACGTTGCATGGTGGAGACTGCGCCCATGTCCTACACATCTATTTACGGAAGAAAGTGCAAAACAAGAAAATGGTGTTAGGATAGTTTTATGTTCGCTATGGCCCCAGTTAGAAAACTATTCATTCCATTTGTTTAAGCAATGTGCGTCTTCTTTAACTAGTATTATGTTTGCTATGCTCCCAGATCTAGATCGGAGTACGAATTCGCTCGGTTTGATCGGAAATTGATGTCCGATTGACCGAACTCTAATCGATCTCAAGTTTCCTTCCGATTCGTCGATCTCAAGTGAACCCAAAAAATGGAATTGATGCAACAGCTATTACAGGCTAGACGCCGCTGCAGCTCTCCTCTGTTGCCACGGCTGTCCATGTGACGACAACGATAGAGACATGGCTGCCAGCACATTGCAGCTCCTGTGCAGCGGCCGATACATGCCTGGAGGCTTCTCTCCTCCATTCGCCAGAGCACAGTGCCATGGGAGAGAAGCACGCATGGGAGGGAGGGGGTGGGGGTGTATTAAGGTGGAGACGAGCTAGCATTAAAACAGAGGAAAGATGCATACCTGAAGCGACGGGGTAGAAGATGTGTGCTTGTGTGTACGGACCAGATGTATAAATGTGGCACACAGGCACCTAGTGTGTTCACCTACATAAAGGGCACAATACACTGCATACTAGAGTTGGTGAATCGTCACAAACCCCTTCTCTAATGGAGATGTGTACCTCTCTGATGGTGGATGAATTACTCGATGAGCTCGCACGCACAAGGTTCTTTTCAAAGCTAGATCTTCGTGCAGGCTATCATCAGATTTGAATGCGCCCTGAAGATGAACCAGAGACGGCTTTCAAAACACACCACGTGCATTTTCAGTTCCATGTGATGCACTTCGGTCTTACGAATGCACCAGCGACGTTCCAGTGCGTCATGAACTCAGTCTTTGCTCTTTTCCTTCACAAATTGTGATAGTGTTCTTGGACGACATCCTGGTGTACAATGCATCATGGGAAGCTCATCTGGAACACCTACGCCTTGTGCTCGAGCAGCTCCGTGCAAACAAGTTCTTTGCAAAACTGTCCAAGTACTCCTTCGGCAAAGCAACATTCAGTATCTTGGCCATATTATTTCAGACACTGGGGTGGCTATAGGTCCAAAAAAAACAGCCGAAGAAATGGCCCGTACCCACCAATGCTACAGAATTGCGAGGGTTTCTCGGATTAACAGGGTACTACCGCAAGTTTGTTTGGAATTATGGTATCGGAATTATGGTATCATCACGAAACCCCTGACACAGCTGCTGACTAAGAAGGGGTTTGTCTGGTCTGAACATGCTACATCAGCATTTGAGCTCTTAAAACAAGTGATGACCCGTACCCCAGTCTTTGGCCTTCCCAAATTTCAAGCTGCCATTTGCCATTGAAACAGACGCTTGCCCAATAGGGGTCACGGGTGGGTGCTGTGCTGATGCAGAATGAGCACCCCATTGCTTATATGAGCAAAGCATTAGGATTTATGAATCAGAAATTATCCATCTACGACAAGGAATTTCTTGCACTAATTATGGTTGTCGATAAGTGGAGGCAATATTTACAAAGAGGGCCGTTTGTCATCTATACATATCATAAGAACCTGTGTAGTCTGACTGAACAACAGTTGGGTTCAGATCTTCAGCGCAAAAACAGGCAAAACTTGTGGGGCTGCAGTTCAGTTTCAAATACAAATCAGGGGTGGACAATAGTGCCGTAGATTCATTGTCACGAGTGGGGCACTTGTTACTCCTGGATGGCCTCTCAACTTGTCGGCCAGATTGGCTACAGGAAGTGCTATGATTATAAAGAAAGAACTGCAACTCAGTTTCAGTCCCTATTCCTCTTCAGCGGTAATGGTCATAAAAAAAGATGGGGGTGGAGATTATGTGTGAATTACAGAGAGTTTTCCACTGCGTTTTAAAAACAAATTCCCCATGCCTCTTATGGAGGATTTACTGGATGAACTATACGGAGCAAAATTCTTTAGCAAATTCGATTTAAGGTGAGGCTATCACCAAATAAGAATGGCCACACCAGACATCCCCAAAACTACATTTAAGACACACTAGGGGCACTGCTCACTGATGTTAAAAACAGTTATGTTGGGCATGCTGACTACTACAAACTATTGACCAAAGTCGCACAAGATGTTTTTGATCAAGACAAGTTCTCCCCAAATGATGGTGTGCTCAAATACAACACCAGGTTATACAATGGAACTGCAAATTCCTTTAGTCAAACACTCCTGCATACATATCACACTTCTGCACTTGAGGGTCACTCTGGAATTAGAACATATCACTGGCTGAAAAGGTACTTTTACTGGCCCAATTTCTCTACTAATAAAAGAGTAAACTTTTTCTTTCTTAAACACACCCCAGCAAACGTACACAGCTAGAACAGCACCACCAGTTCATCTCTCTTAGGCAAATCTTAACCGTCAGGATTAATCTAATCCTGAGAGTGTGCACCTAGCAATTACCGCAGGCTGACCGTGCTCCACCGGTAGAAGAAATATCCCTGTCCCGTGTCCGCAACCACTCAGCGCTAAATGTCCCCGCAAAGAAAACCTTAGCGCAAAACAAAAACTCACGCTGCCGCCGCTACCGCCGCCATCGTTTGCCCGCGCCGACACCCTTCCCGTGATGCCCTACCATGACAGCGGTGACCTGCCCAGGCGTGCTCCTGCTTCACTGGTCTTCCCTGCTGGCCCTCCCCTTCGCCCCAGTTTGTCTTCGATTCGCCTCTGCTCGACGAAGGACGGCAGCGGCCTCGACCAAGAACGGTAGAGGCGGATCCATGTGCATGCTTCCTCCACTAATCATTCCCCTCCTCTTGATGACTCACCCTTCTCCTTGATAAAGTTTGATATATTTATTCCTTTGTTTGCCCAGCTGCTGGTCGAATCTCACCTAATCGGGATTGTTGTGTGCCTGTGAATCGACAGGATCTACCAGCCCCGGTAAGGACATATGAGGATGGTGGCGCCGTGATGTGGGACGAGGATCAAGCGCCGGCCACCTACGACTATGAGAATGCATGAGATCGACTTGCTGTCGGGGAGCGACCAGATCAAATATTGTATGCTTGGGTTATAAGCTCTCCGAGTGACGGATCGACTCCGTTGTCGAGATATGGATGTGGGCATCTTCCTTGCGTGGTTTCGCGTATGCTTGGGCTGTAAGCTCTCTGCTAGCTCTAGAATATTGCTGATTCATTTGATGATTTATCTTTGTTACTGATCATCGTAGTGCTTGTCTAATGATATTATGATAATGGAGCTTATTTCAGTTAGAAACATTGTTAGTCTCTGCCTCTCATGTAGTCTGTCTTGCACACATGGATGGGATTGAACATTCACAAGCAGAAGATTCTTAATTTATTTGGATCAAATTGTTTGATACAATCTTCCCTATGGTGACTTCAGGCTGCATGGCTCCACTGTGTACTCTGTTTTGCAGAGATTCCATAGGCAGGTTCGGCTATGCAGGTTCCTCCCATCCATATGTAGCTCGGGTCAATTTACGGCTTTGGTAGCCCATTGCCGGAGCTACAAGAAACCACCACGTCTTCTATATCATTCACAAAACTGGGCTGCTGCACTAAGTCACTACTGGTCATGATTGATTCTTGGGTTAAAGGTATGATCTTGATATGGCCACTTATCAATCTTGTGCTGGTTCATGGTGATGATTCCGATATGTTCTGTGATTTATTTGGTTTACGGCTAAGGAAGTGATGATTTTATTATGTCTTAGATCTACAACATTTCACACTCGACATCACGATGATATATATACCCAATCCACTTCTGTCCTGACTCCTGAACAGGCATCGTATGAATGAATTTGTAGAAGCACTACAGTCACTTATCATTTATGTTTCTGTAAGTGCATCGAGTGCCACCTTTTGTTGGTTTTGAAGTATTGAAGACAAACTTGGTTGTGGGACTAATGCGTTTGTGACATTCACAGGAGAACACAGATAGAAGTCCCTATTGATTCGGTTTACCCATCGAAGATGACCCCTAAAAATGTATGAAGACACTGAAGGCAAAGGTGGTTCACGAAGACATTCATGTTGAAGATAATGGTTCATGAAGTCATTCATTGAAGACAATGAAGCACGAAGACGTAGTCTTTTGGTAGTTTCATTTTCTTAATTCTTAAGTCATCGGAACCACCGAACTGTCAAGTGGGGTAGAGGTAAACGAAGTCAGAATCTGACGTGATGCTCAACCTAAAATCCTATGTCTTCGTGCAAAGACAAATGAGAGAAAATATTATCCTGTGTTGGATGAGTCAGCTTTACTTGTAGCCCAAGTCAAGTTGCCGCGTGGGTTCAAATTCCGGCCATTGGACACGTGTTAGTTCCCCAATGACCCAGGGTCATTTCGGACAAATCATGTCGGGTTGCCCCCTGGCTATAAATAGCCACCCCCCTCCACCATGAGTTGGTAGCTGCTTAGAGAGAAGTACACGGTTTTTGTCCTTTGAGAGCAACCTTCCTCCTAAGCCTTTGAGAGAGAATCCTTGCAAGGACAAACCCAAAACACCCAGAGCTCAAAGTGATTGAGCATCACTGAAGACATTCTGTTCTGAGTGAACTGAAGACTTATTACACTTGAAGACTATGATCTTCTAGTCGGTTAGGCGTCGTGTTCTGAGCATCCAAGAGCCATTGTGGATTGCCGGTGAACGAAAAGGTTTGGAAGTCTACCTTGAAGACTTACCTAAGTGATTGGGTGAGGTCTAGGTGACCTTAGCTCAAGGGAAATAAGGTGAAGACAAGGTCTTTTGAGTTCAATCTCAGCCTCCCTAACCAGGCATACAACTGTCACAGCAGTTGGAAATGGTCAAACAAATCATTGTCCTCCCCGAGCTACTTGTTCCATCCTCTCTCCCTTTTACTTACTGCATCACTCTGTGAATCCTTTGCTTGCTTGTCTGTGTTTGAAGATATTCTCTGAAGCCATTCATCTGTTTGCTCATTTATCTTCATGCTTCTTGTGTTTATCTTCAATGCATGCATCCATGTATGAGGTCTACACCTGCCATGCCTGCTCATCTTAATCATCAGTGTTGTTAGATCCTGTATTACTTCCGCTACCTTCGTAGACATTGTCTGTTTTTGAAGTCTTTCATAAAAATCGCCTATTCACCCCCCGCCCCTAGTCGATAACTAGCACTTTCAATTGGTATCAAAACAAGGTGCTCCCTTGTTCTGTGTGATTCGGTTTAACCACCTGCAGTTTTAGCTATGTCGACTGTAGGGATAATCAAGGTCTCCGCTGCGTGCCCTGTCTTTACTGAAAGAATAAGATGCGCATGCATCTTCAAGCCATTGACAACGACCTCCGAAAGGTCGTCAGGACTGGAGTTCTCAAGGTCGGTGAAGGTGTCACCGCTGCTGATGTGAAGAGGTTCGCGCAACTTGACTCGACTGCCAAAAACATCATATGTGGTCATCTGACCAAGGGGCAGTATGGTCGCGTGAGTGCCCTGGAGTCTGCGAAGCTAGTCTGGGACTGGCTCTCCAAAGTCAACGAAGGCGTCTCATCTCAGAGAGACTCAAGAATCGATGTTCTTCGCAGTCTCTTCAACTGCTTCAAGAGGCTTGACAACGAAAATGTCCAGCTTACCATCGATCGTCTTACTGATATCACCAATGAGCTTCATGCACTCGGCGCCACTGAAATCACAAGCATGAAGTTGTGAAGAAGCTATTGAGATCTCTTGACAGCTCGTTTGACACCCTATCATTGATGATCCAAGAACGTCCAAACTTTAAGCAACTGGATCCTACTGATATTCTAGAGAGCCTCAATACTCATGAATTCCAGCTATTTGAGAAGAGAGATATCTATGGCCCTAACTATGGGCGATCCCGTGCTTTGAAGGCAAAGGTTGTATCTTCATCTAAAGACTCTGACTGCAGTTCAAGTGGCCCTGAAGACTTTGGCAAGGAACTTGCAATGCTTGTGAAGAAGTTCCAGAAGTTCTCCGAGAAAAATTGCTTCGAAAAGTCTTCAAAATACAACTCGAAGAATGTTGAGACCTCAACCCAAGACTCTACATATCTGAGAGTCCTCAATGGGAAAAAGAAGCCAAGAAAAAGAAGAAGAGCAAGGAATATGACTGACAAAAAGAAGAAGAAATTCTTAGAGTCTTCTTCGAAGTCTTCATCCCACAAGAAGAGTTCATCTGGCAAAGCTCGTACATTCATCGGCAAGGAAATGGATTCAGAGGAGACGGAGGTGGAGTCAGAGGAGGAGTCTGATTCAGGCTGGCAAGCCTGGCTTTAGCTTCGGCTTTCGTCGCCAAGTCCATCTTCAGTATGGAAGACAATGGTTATGTCACCGACACTAAAGTCAATGATGACGACGACTCTGCTCCTGCCTACTGCTTTATGGCAAAAGGCGCTAAGGTAACATCCCGCGCTGCCGACTTTGAAACCTCCAGCGAAGATGACTCTTGAGTGTGAATCCAAACCCAGCTATAAGACACTGACTAAAATTGCAACTAAACAACAAACTGTTATGGAAAAGATCCAAAAACTGTTAGATAAAAGCGATGATCTGCTGGACGAGGAAATGAATCGCACTCAATTCTTAATTGAAGACATAAAAAATCTTCGAATTAAGTATGAGGATCTTCAAAGTCGTCATGAAACCCTCTCAGTTAATCATGAGAAGCTTTCCTACAGTTATCTTCAAAGGAAGCAAGATCTAGAGAAATTGAGAGCGTCTCATGATGATTTTCGAACTGATAACGATTCACTACTCGTTCAACAGATCAGTTCCGCTCAGGAAGAGTTTGTGCCATTTTGCTTAAAATGTCTTGAGTGTGATAATGCTATCTCTACTGCTGAATGTTCAAATGCTTCAGACAATACAATATCTTCAACTGCGGATGTGGACACTAACCCTCATCTGAGGAAACCACTACTATTGCTGATGATAATGCTAGGTTGAAGACATTGCTTGAAACAGGCATGTACAAAAGCCTCAAAGGGCATCAGACATTTTGTGATGTCCTCAAGAAGCAGATCTTGAACCGAAACCCTAGGAAAGAGGGTGTTGGTTTCGAAAGGAACATGAATGTTGATGGCTAATACCGTACACCTGAGTAATACCCCAAAACCACATGGGTTGCTGCAAAGGAACCTCCAGTGGATCCATCTACAGTACCTGGCTATAACTGTGCTAACCCTGTTTGCCAGGTTTATTGGTACTAACTGCAGGAATGGTTCTCCTATGAAGAAGATCTGGGTTCCCAAAAGTCTTCTTGAAAAGCTTCCTGTGAATGACATCATGACACCACTAGGGAAGAAGACAAACCCCAGACTAAAGGCTTCAAATGGTCCAAAATCTTCATACAGAGAGAGAACCACTTATGGCCATCCTAACGCCAATGTTTTGCAGGGAAACAATGATCAAGCTCATGAATATGAGCACTATTCTTCGAACCATTATGTTCACAAATCAAAGAATTTTTCTGCTTATTATATGAGTACTATACACCCCCTGCGAGACTATTTGCTAGGGTTCAAAGCCAAAATTCTCAGATGCTGCACTTAGACTCATTGCTTCTAAGCCACCCCTTCAAATGTGGGTGGTTAATTAGAATTAACTTCTCTTGCAGGATTGGGTCTCCAGCCGAAAAGCATTGGCCGAAGACAATGCTTGAGACCTGATGAAACTTGTGGGGCGCAAGATAAAATGCCCCAATGGGCTTACTATGTTTTTCTTCCCATACTCCACTTATCATAAAAGCATCTCGAATTTATACCCAATTGATGTTTGGAAGTCTATGACAGTACTTCACATCTGCTATGGACCAAAAAGCTAATCCTTTGTGCAAGAACAGGACTCCAGCCGAAAACCATTGGACTTCATGCTCGAGACCTGAAAAATCTTGTTGGACGCAAGATAAAATGTCAAAATGGTCTTACCATTTATTTCGTCCATGGGTTTCTTGATGATCGTCCTATCATATCCTCCACAAAACTTACCTATACAGAACACCTTTATTGATACATGTTTGTTCTTCACAACAGTCTTTGTGAAGATTATCCTACTAACTGCACTGTAGGGTACATCTTCGAAAGCTACTGAATGGATTCTGGACAGTGGCTGCACTAACCACATGACTGGTAACCGAAGTCTTCTCATGGATTCTACTCTTCAACCGTCTTCAAAAAGTCATATCACATCCACTAACACTGGGAAAATCAAGGTATTGGGTCTAGGTAGGGTTGCCATCTCAAAAAATCAACACATGGATAAAGTGATCCTTGTTGAATCCCTTGGATACAACCTAATGCCAGTCTCAATGCTTTGTGATCTTGATATGATTTGTCATCTTTGGAAAATATCGATGTCTTGTGCTAATGGCTTCTGACAAATCTCAAGTCTTCGAAGGTTATCGAAGAGGTCACTTGTACATGGTAGATTTCTCAGCAGAACCATAGTTTGCCGTATGTCTTCTAGCGAAAGCATCAAAGTGTTTGCTTTGGCATCGAAGGCTAGGACATGCGAACATGAGGAACTTGCACACCCTTGTGAAGAAACAGCACATCATAGGGATGGAGGGCGTCAAGTTCAAGAAGGATCATCTATGTGGAGCCTCTGGAGCTAGGAAGATGACTAGGGCCAAGCATCCCTCGAAGACAATAATGACGACTACGCGTCACTTCGAGCTGCTACACATGGACTTATTTGGCCCTACTCACTACTCTACCCTTACTACTTCTGCACATCTCTATGGCTTCGTGATTGTTGATGATTATTCTCAATACACTTGGGTGCACATAATCCTGTATAAGACTGAAGTGCAGGATGTCTTCAGAAAATTCGCCAACCATGCTATGACCAACTATGGCGTCAAGATCAAGCACATTCGGAGTGATAACGGCACTGAGTTCAAGAACATTGGGTTTGACACTTATCTTGACACTCTTGGCATCACTCATGAGCTATCTGCTCCATACACCCCACAGCAGAATGGCGTCGTGGAGCGCAAGAACATGACTCTTATTGAGATGGCACGCAGGATGCTTGACGAATACAAGACACCACGAAAGTGGTGGCCTGAAGCCATTGGCACTGCATGCCACATCATCAACAGAGCTTATCATCACAAGTTCTTCAAGAAAATATCATATGAGCTAATCACTGGTAAGAAGCCAAATGTAAGTTATTTCAAAGTCTTCGGTGCTAGGTGTTGGATAAAGGATCCACATCACACTTCCAAATTTGCACCGAAAGCACATAGGGTTTTATGCTTGGCTACAAAAAGGATTCACACACCTACAGAGTCTTCAACCTCTTTCACTACAAAGTGGTTTAAACTGTAGATGTGCGGTTCGATGAGACTAACGGTTTGAAAAAAGAGCACCTACCAAATAACAAGTCGGCCATTAATAATACAAACAATTCAGTTTGACATGACCGAACAAAGCATGTGTAAATAGATCAATCCTTCATCAACAGCGTCTAGAAGGCACATTGAAGTCAAGCCATGTAACCTCTAGAGAACAAATAGCAGATTGGTTGACAAGGTGATTAGTTAGTGAAGAGTGTTTGTTGGCATGTAACAAGATAGGGGCATTAGATAGCTATCGCCAATCGTAAGGGGTGCTGGGCTATATGTGTGTGTGGGTGTATGTGGGTTTTAGGCCCATAAGCCCATACTAGTGTATATATATTTGCACTCGTAGCAAGTGAGAGGGAGAAGATTCAAGAAATTTGCCCGCCAAAACTAAATAAACCAATAGGAGGTCCAATAGAGAAATCATGGCTAATAAAAGCATGCTACCACTTGGGTGATTGGATCTATATGCAAAATTGCAAATGAGTTTGCAAGCTCTAGCTATTGTACAAGAGAGTAGGTGCGATTTATTGGAAGAAAGACATGGTACCAGTGAATCAGCGAGTAGGTGGAGCTTGAGGGCGGTTCAAACCTACTGAATCACGGTAAGCAGAGCAAATTTTTGGAGGAGCATGTAGCACATCAGATAAAGAGTCGGGGTAGAGATACTGGGAATTTTGACTCGTATCCTAATCCTAATAGCACATACAGAGATGAACTACAAAAATTATAGACTAATCCTACTACTCACATGAGGATTCCAAATTCCTTCGGAAGCGGGGCGGTGTTTGTATAAAGTGAAATGGTCATTGTTTAAACATTTTTTTTCAGCGGAAATTTTCACCACTTAACTAGGTTAATTTTCTATCGCACATTAGACCCTGGTATGTGGCATACTAATCGAAACCTAAAAAAATAGTAGCTACCTTGTTTTATACAACCACCAGCTTACTACTAGGATCACAAGGTTTTAGATAGTGGCTATCGCTCCATGACTAAATTTGACCCAAAAAATTACTGCCACAAAACGCTGTCCTATATACCAGTATTTACTTTATAAAGCAATTATATTTATCATTCAAGATTTGAAAAACTAGAAAGGGTACTAAACAGAAACATGATGAGACATGTATAGTATGGACTCGAATAATTATAATTGTATAACTCGATGTATATTACAAATTATGCACTAAAGTACTAAACAGCATTATTTAAGTATGGACATGAAATACTTGATGCTAAATTTATTCAACATAGCCTGTCATCCTACCTCGTAACTCCGCCTATGTTGTCTCGACATAGCCGGTCCCAAGCCCGGATAAAGGAGAAGGGTTGTGATAGGCTTGGCGAGCCAACGTCAAAACCCAGCCACTCTTATGGAGATGAAACCCAAAAGATTTTTGTTGAGGCATAACCCTCTCAGCGACGCACCACATCATAAGAGCATCTCCACTAGGCCCCCCAGGAAGCCCCCCAGGAGCATTTTTTCATTTTTTTCAGCGCCGGCAGTCAAAAACGGTCCCAGCCACACCCCCACGGGCTCGTTTTGCGCTGGTATTAGCGAAAACTACAGCCGGCGCTGGCAAGAGAAACCCAGAAAGCTGGGGGTCAGCCGGGGGCGCCGGCACTACTTTTTGCATGTGAAAACCCCACACGTCGGCCTCTGTCCTCACTCCCTCTCCTCTTTTCCTCACAGGCCCACCACGTGCATGCCCGGGAAGTTCCGTCTTGGCCAGCGGACTCGGCGGCCAAGAACACCAGGGGGTGGAGAAACAAGCAATCATGGCCGCACGGGGAAAGAGCAGAGCCACCTGCCGGCGATCCGCCGCCGCGACGAGTCCCATCCTGCGCCGCCGTTCCGCGCCGTGGATTCTCAGGGCTGCTTCATACCTCCTCCAATCCTGCGCCGGCGGCTTCATCCTGCGCCGACGCTGTGGGCGGGCGCGGGCGGCAAGGCCTGCCACGGGTGGCCCCGGCACCGGGCGCGCCGGCCACTGGCGGCCTCGACACCGGGCGCGCCGGCCACGGGCGGCCCCGGCACCGGGCGCGAAGGCCACGAAGATGCAGCCGGGGCGGTGCTACAGTCGGAGATGCAGCTGGCCACGGCCAGGGCGGTGCTACAGTCGGAGATGCAGCTG
This sequence comes from Aegilops tauschii subsp. strangulata, assembly GCF_002575655.3. Taxonomy (NCBI): domain Eukaryota; kingdom Viridiplantae; phylum Streptophyta; class Magnoliopsida; order Poales; family Poaceae; genus Aegilops; species Aegilops tauschii. The sequence continues at coordinate 327,194,384 of NC_053041.3, read as the reverse complement.
GCCACGGCCGGGGCGGTGCTACAGTCGGAGATGCAGCTGGCCACGGCCGGGCCGGAGTCGCCGGCGACCTCAAGATCCTCCCCCAGACCGCCGCGGCGCCGCCGAGCGAAGCATGGCCTCCTCCTCCAAGGCCCCGCCGCCCTCGCCGTCCAAGATGCAGCTGGCCACGGCCGGACTTGCCGGCGACCTCGAGATCCTCCCCGCCTCCTCGAGGTGGCGCGGGACGCGGCGGCGCAGGCGCTGGGGGCGGTGGTGCAGCTGCACTTCGACAAGACGGTGGAGAAGAAGCATAGCGCCGACGTGGAGAAGCAGGAGCTCTGGCGCCTCTTCCTCGCCTCCTTCCTCTTCCTGGCGCTCGTCCTCTCCGCCGTCGCCGGCGGCGGCCGCCTCCAGTGCCGCCACCTCGCCCACCTCGCCTTCTACGACGCCGTCGCGCACCACCTCCGGTGCCTCAACGGCTTCTTGCATCTCGCGTTGCTGCTGCAGTCGATTCGACCTGCACCAAGAATGTCCCGGGCCAATTGATTGGGGGTGGACGCGGCTGGAAAAAACCTCACCCCCAGGCCAAATTTTTCGCTGGCAGCCCCCGAAGCGGCGAAAAAATGCCGCCTGGGGGGCTCAACGGCTGGAGATGCTCTAACCCGAGTGTAGTGTCAAATGGGCAAGGGCCAGGCCGTCACCCCCTCCCCCCCCCCCCCCCGTGGCGCGCCGTATCTTGGTCTGGATACGGTGGCAAGTGAGCAAGGATCACGTGGTCGCATCCTTAGTGGCACGCTACATCGACGCCCGAGTGTAGTGGAAAATGAGCAAGGGTCTTCGCATTTGACTCAATGAGTGCCAAGGGTAAGGAAGCTAGCCGAGCTTAGGAGGATCCGCTTAGGTAGCTAGGATGTAGGGTCGTCCCTGACAGTTAAACTTCGTGAGCTAGTTGATGCAGCAGTGAGGAGAGGTGTTGATATCCTTTGCGTCCAAGAAACCAAATGGAGGGGACAAAAAACCAAATGGAGGGGACAGAAGGCGAATGAGGTGGAGGATACCAGCTTCAAGCTGTGGTACACGGGGACGGCTGCACACAGAAATGGCGCAGGCATCTTGATCAACAAGAACCTCAAGTATAGAGTGGTAGACGTCAAGAGACGTGGGGACCGGATTATCCTGGTCAAGCTGGTAGTTGGGGACTTAGTTCTCAATGTTATCGCCACGCAAGTAGGCCACAATGAGAACACCAAGAGGGAGTTCTGGGAAGGCCTGGAGGACATGGTTAGGAGTGTGCTGGTTGGCGAGAAGCTCTTCATAGGAGACCTCAATGGCCACACATCTAACACAGGCTTTGAAGGGGTGCATGGGGTTTTTGGCTATGGCATCAGGAATCAAGAAGGATAAAATGTCTTAAGCTTTGCTCTAGCCTGCGACATGATCATAGCTAACACCCTCTTTAAAAAGAGAGAATCACATCTAGTGACTTTTAGTAGTGGTCAACACTCTGGCCAGATTGACTTCATGCTCTCGAGAAGAGAAGAGAGGCGTGTGTACCTAGATTGTAAGGTGATACCTGGAGAGAGTGTTGTCCCTCAGCATAAGCTTGTGGTTGCTGACTTCCGCTTTCGGATTCGTGCCAGCGGGATAAGCGTACCAAAGTCGCTAGAATGAAGTGGTGGAAGATCAAGGGGGAGGTAGCTCGGGCATTCGAGAGGGTCATTAAGGAGGGCCCTTGGGAGGAAGGAGGGATGCAGACAATATGTGGATGAAGATGGCGACTTGCATTCGTAGGGCGGCCTCGGAAGAGTTTGGAGTGTCCAGGGTTAGTAGAAGCGAAGCTAAAGATACCTAGTGGTGGAATGATAATGTCCAGAAGGCTATTAAGGAGAAGAAAGATTGTTTCAGACACCTATATCTGGATAGGAGTGCAGACAACATAGAGAAGTACAAGATGGCGAAGAAGGCCGCAATGCGAGCTGTGAGTGAAGCAACGGGTCAAGCGTATGAGGACCTCTACTGAAGGTTAGACACGAAGAAAGGTGAAAGGGACATATATAAGATGGCCAAGATCTGAGAGGAAGATGAGGGATCTTGACCAAGTCAAATGCATCAAGGACAGAGCAGACCAGCTCCTAGTGAAGGACGAGAAGATTCAGACCAGCTCCTAGTGAAGGACGAGGAGTACTTTCAAGTTGTTCAATGGGGAGAATGAGAGCTCTACCATTGAACTGGACAACTTTTTTATGATACCAGCAGGCATTCTGTGCAGCGAATCCAAGAGTCTAAGTTCAAGGAGGCTTTAGAAAGGATGAAAGGAGGCAAGGCAATGGGCCTTGATTGTATCCCCATTGAGGTGTGGAGAGGCCTTAGGGATATAGCTATAGTATGACTAACCAAGTTTGCAACCTCATTTTTCGGGCAAACAAGATGCCAGAAGAATGAAGACGGAGTATATTAGTATCAATCTTCAAGAACAAGGGGAATGTTCAGAGTTGTACTAACTACCGTGGAATTAAGCTGATGAGCCATACAATGAAGCTATGGGATAGAGTCATTGAGCACCGCTCAAGAAGAATGACAAGCGTGACCAAAAATCAGTTTGGTTTCATGCTTGGGAGGTCGACCATGGAAGCCATTTTCTTGGTACGACAATTTATGTAGAGATACAGGGAGCAAAAGAAGGACCTGCATATGGTGTTCATTGTGATAAGATACCGCGGAATGTCATGTGGTGGGCCTTGGAGAAACACAAAGTCCCAGCAAAGTACATTACCCTCATCAAGGACATGTACAATAATGTTGTGACAAGTGTTCGAACAAGTGATGGCGACACTGATGACTTCCCGATGATGGCGACACTGATGACTTCCCGATTATAATAGGACTACACCAGGGGTCAGCTTTGAGCATCTTTTTGCTTTGGTGATGGATGAGGACACAAAGGATATACAAGGAGATATCCCATGGTGTATGCTCTTTGCGGATGATGTGGTGCTAGTCGACAATAGTCGGATGAGGGTCAATAGGTAGTTAGAGCTATGGAGACAACCTTGGAATCGAAAGGTTTTAGACTTGGTAGGACTAAAACCGAGTACATGAGGTGCGGTTTCAGTACTACTAGGCACGAGGAGGAGGTTAGCCTTGATGGGCAGGTGGTGTCTCAGAAGGACACCTTTCGATATTTGGGCTCAATGCTGCAGGAGGATGGGGATATTGATGAAGATGTGAACCATCGAATCAAAGCCAAATGGATGAAGTGGCGCCAAGCTTCTGGCATTCTCTGTGACAAGAGTGCCACAAAAGCTAAAAGGCAAGTTCTATAGGACGGCGATTCGACCCACAATGTTGCATGGCGCTGAGTGTTGACCGACTAAAAGGCGACATGTACAACAGTTAGGTGTGGCGGAGATGCGCATGTTGAGATGGATGTGTGGCCACACGAGGAAGGACCAAGTCCGGAATATGATATACGAGATGGAGTTGGGGTAGCACCGATTGAAGAGAAGCTTGTCTAACATCGTCTGAAATGGTTTGGGCATATTAAGCGCAGGTTTCTAGAAGCTCCAGTGCATAGTGGACGGCTAAAGCGCGTTGATAATGTCGAGAGGTCGGGGTAGACCGAACTTGACATGGGAGGAGTCTGTAAAGAGAGATCTGAAGGACTGGAGTATCATTAAAGAACAGGGCTACGTGGAAGCTTGCTATCCATGTTCCAGAACCATGAGTTGGTCGCGAGATCTTATGGGTTCTACCTCTAGCCTACCCCAATTTGTTTGGGACTAAAGGCTTTTTCGTTGTTGTGGTCAACCTACCTCGTACATTGACGGTGCCATGTACCGGGGGTACACTAGCAGACTGGAGTCGGCCCACCAGGCCATCAGCTCATCAGGCCACGTTGCGGCCTAGGCCTGTTACCGGGCTGGCGGCCTCATTAGCACGCATCCATCTACTTGGCGATCAAGACAAGCTATCCCAAGAATCTCAAAGGATCCCCACCCGAGCGTAACCAACCTGGAAATTGTAAACCCTAGGCCCTGTCCCTTACATAAGCAAGGACTAGGGCTAGATCATAGATCATCTAATCTCGATACACCTACATGATCCTTCGCGATGTCTCCATTGTACACCACACCATAGCTCTCATGCGAGGCTATGACCATCAATTCAATCAAGCAGGAATAGGATCTTGCCTCCACCGTGAAGGCCTGAACCTGAATAACTGCCTCGTGTGACTCCCTTCTGGCCTTTCGATTGCGCGTGGCTCCCTGTCGAGATTACTGTCGACATTAGGCCCTTCGTAAACAAGCCACTGACATCAAGGCAAAACTAGGGAGCTGGCCACCAGGCACATCTCCTGTCTGGTCGGGTCCAGGTTCCCCTTCAGGTATCCACACCATGCACGTCCAGCTGCTATGGCCCTCTCATTAGGCGGAGCCAGATCTGTTTTCTATTTTAGGGATTCTGGGAGTACCTCACAACCTCGCCAAGCAGTCCAAGATAGCACGATCATTTCAATTGCAACCTAGATGCAGTCAAGCCCATGACGCACTCGAGGGATACTGACGATGCCATGTACCAAGGGTACACCAGCAGACCGGAAGTCGACCCATCAGGCCACAGTGCGGCCAAGCCCTCTAAAAGGTTGGTGGCGTCATCAAGACGCATCCATCTACTTGGCGATCAAGACAAGCTATCCCGGGGATCTCAGAGGATCACCACCCAGGCATAACAAACCTTGGAAGTTTGTAAACCCGAGGTCTTGTCCCTTGTATAAGCAAGGATACAATGGGGCTACTGACAATGCCATGTACCAGGGGTACCTGAGCAGACCAAAAGTCGACCCATCAGGCCACGGTGTGGCCCAGGCCCTCTAACGGGTTGGCAACCTCATCAAGACGCATCCATCTACTTGGCGATCAATACAAGCTATCCCGGGGATCTCGGAGGATCCCCACCCCGGCGTCACCGGCCTAGAACATTGTAACCCCTAGGCCTTGTCCCCTGTATAAGCAAGGCCTAGGACTAGATCATAGATTATCTAATCTGGATACACCTACGTGATCATAGCGATCTCTCCATTGTAGACCACATCATAGCTCCCATACCAAGCTATCACCATCAATTCAATCAAGTAGGAGTAGGGTTTTACCTCCACCGTGAGGACCTGGACTGGACCTGGGTAACTGCCTCATGTGACTCCCTTTTGGCCTTCTGGTTACGCGTGAAACCCTATCGAGGTTACTGCCGGTATTAAGAACCGGCATATATACAGAAACTGACTCGGTGCATTAGCAATAAGTTGCATCCATGGAATCTTCCAGAATTTGACTATCCTATTTACCTGCGGAATGGAAATTATAAATAATTAGATTGTAACTGCAAAATTGGTGAAAGCAATAAGCAAATGCAGGTTACCATTCAAGTATTCTTCGAGGAGCAGTCTAGAACATACTTAGATAATTGTCAATATTCATGCTCTTTACCATTAGAAACTAGTAATTTCACCAAGTTACAGCAATCAACTCAACAAACAATTCAACTTCGGTGTTGTATCTCTTCAAGCAGGTAATTGATATCCCTGATCCTGACAAATAAAATACCCCGGGGGGGGGGGGGGTGAAAAAAGAGAAACACATCCTTTAGTGCACAAGACACAAACGTTGCACAGGGCACGGTAATAAAACTGTGTGCATTTAATATAACTCAACAACGAAGGAAGTTGTCTCAAAAGTGATGGAGCAAAATGTGCATCATAAAAGGTAAAGAGGAAGCAATAGTTGGCAACTAAACACAACATAAACAGAAGATAATTTGAAAAATACCTTCTTTCTTCCTGTGACGACAACTGCCTTGCCATCTGCAAAATAGAATGCACCGCTCACATTCCTCTCCGAGTTGGTTGAGAAGTTCCCAATACCATTGAGAATCTGTTGCATGCCTGACACATACAAGTCTAGCCATTGGCTGAGAGCTATTCTATGTGGAGTTTGCATGGTATTCTGAAAGGGTGTGCTTCCTCCAAGGGATGAAACAGCCCGCTGAAAGAGCAAGTGACTATTGTTACAGTATATGTGGATTGCACTAGCCCTTTCCATAAGTTCGGACTTTTGGTTGCGTTGGCTAGTGCATGAAGCTTAACATGGTATCGGAGCTAAGGTCTTGAGTTCAAGTCCTGGCTTCCGCAATTTATTAAAAATTGCTGGTAGGCCCCCTTTGTGTCCACGTAGAGGCCTCTTGAGTCATACGTGAGTTTCGCGCGCCGTCGCTCTCTTCCGGTTGCACGTGTTGACTTGTCTTCCCTGTCACACGTGAGAGGGGTGTTACAGTATATGTGGATTGCACTAGCCCTTTCCATAAGTTCGGACTTTTGGTTGCTTTGGCTAGTGCATGAAGCTTAACAACTATCACAGGAAATATGCAAAATGCATTTCTTACTTACTGTTGCAATACAACGACAACGACTGAACCACTACTTTGATAGAAAATGTACATCAAGGGGGGTTACAGAAAAGAAGTACCAGATGATAACAATAGTCAGCCAATACTGGAATGCAAAAAGGTTGGCAAGGGGCAGTAAAATAGGGCACAACAAAGTCTGCCATAAATCTGTGAATGACTGATAAGCCTAATAATACTAATATGGGCTGTATCACAGAGTTCTTAATCATTAGCATTAAATATATTAGATCCAAATCTGTTTAACTACACAATACTATATTAAAAAAAATAAGCAAACGGGTTAAAGCCCAGTTTCCATTAGAGAACACAATGCATGATTTAGCTTTCCATTCTGTTTTTACATCAAGCTTTCCATCATATTAGTAAGTTAGTAAATTCTTGGTCACTGATGAAAGACTTTTCATAGTTTATACTGTTACATAATATCATATGAGTTGTAATCTACCAGTGTTACTAAACTGAAGTATGAACATATTCCACTAGACATCTTCCTACAATCTATCAAATAAAATGACTGAGATCTTCCATACGATTCTATACATTGCTGAAAGCCTGAAATCGTGGAAAGGAAACCAATAACGGGCAGAAGATATGCTGGAGTTGAACTGAGACATGAAAATGCATATGCCTCGTCAATAGACCATCAAAACACGGCAGTTTATTGGTTTGTCTAATAATTTTATTGAGCAACTTCATGTGCATCATTTGAAATTGATACTTTACCTGTAAGCTTGGCATACAATGCATCACCAGGGCGATAATCTTGCTCTTCCATCACTGAGAGCAGAATCAAACACTCGGCAGCATTGCCCTTCCGCAATAGACCATCAATCAGAATCTTCCAAACAATCTCATCGTAGTTGTATTCCTCCAATAACATGTCACCCAAAACCTTTTTAGCAATCTTAATACTTCCCTCCTCACAAAGAGAACAAATAATATGCCTATACGATTCTATACGTGGTAAATAACCACTTTTGATCATTGAATCAAGAAATGTCAAAGCTTCTGTTGGCATTTTTAGTCTGCAACAACACCCTATAATTGAAGTATATACATCCTCACCAGGGGTCAAGTTAGCACTCTGCATCTCACCGAGCAAAATTTTGGTTTCCTCCAATCTATCAACTCGGCATAAAGACCTAAGAAAACAATTGTAAATTTCAATGTCTGAAAGCAACTGAAGCTTAACCACCTCCTCCAGAAGCTCCTGGAGATATTCCATTTCTGCTATTTTCCATATATCAACAGAGCTGGCAAGGATATTATTAGAGGATTTTTTCTTTACCAATAATCTAAGCAGGGCCGTGTAGGACTCCTCATTTGGCTTGCACCTACTAGCAACCATGTGCTTGAAAACTGAAAATGCTTGACTGGCTAGTCCTAAATTTGCATACCCACTAATCAAAGTGTTATATGTCACTAAATTAGGGGAAATGCCCTGATCAACCATTTCAACCATCATATGTTCAGCATCTTCCATCCTTCCCTCATGACAGTAGGAGCGAACAAATATTGTGTAGGTGAAAACATCAGGCTTAATTCCTGCCGCAATCATCTTATTAAGTATCTTCTTTGAACCTTCAGATCCTAGCTCCCTAACAAGCTCGTCAATTAGAATGGTATACGTGACAGCATTGGGTTGTACTCCTTTCACCATCATATCATCCAACACCAACATCGCTTGTGACAACTCCTTTTGCCTGCATAATCCATCAATTAGTGAACTGTATGTGTGAGCGTCTAGCACAAACCCCTGTGAAACCAATTTCTGCATTAACTTGTCAGCAGCATCAACCTTTCCTGCCTTGCACAGTCCATCAATCAAGCTGGTGTAGACAATCTCATTCACTCTGTATCCTTTCTGTATAAGAGACCCAAGAAACAACTGAGCTTCCCCAACCCTTCCACGTTTGCACAGAGCATCAATCAACATCGAGCAAGTCCACTCACTAGGAACCAGCTCAGTGGCCTCCATCGATTGGAGCATCCTAAAAGCACATTCCAACTGCCCATTATTGCACTGCCCCTGAATTAAGGCCGTGTATGTCACCACATTTGGAGCCAAACCAGCCTCAACCATCCGGCTGAACAGCACCATGGCTCTGTCCACCTTGCCAGATTTGCAGAACCCACATATCAGCTCAGTATACGTTCGCACGTTCGCTGAGCACCCCTTAAGATCCATCCTCTCATAAACCTTAACCGCGAGCTCCAGGTCCCCAGCATTGCAGTAGCCATCAATCAGGGCATTGTAGACGACCACATTTGGCTCAAAACCCTCAGCCATTGCCTCCGCGAGAAGAACCTCTGCCTCACCAGTTCGCCCCGTCCCACACAGTCCATGCACCATCGTGGCATACACATGTGTGTCAGGGGCGCACCCGTCTGCCCGCATCCCAGCAAACACTGCCACAGCCTCACGCACCATACCGGCGCCACACAGCCCATGGAGCAGCGCAGTGTACGTGAACACAGTGCGTGCACATCCTCGGAGCGGCATTAGCACGAACACCCGGCAGGCGTGCGAAAGCAGCCCGGCCCGACAATATCCGAGAACAAATGAGGTATACGCATGAGAGTCCGGCGCAAGACCAGCGCGGAGTAGGGAGGCAAGATGCCGCTTGGCAGCAGGGAGGTCGCCGGCGAGGCAGTAGGCATTGATAAGGGTGGTGTACGTGCGAAGGTTGCGCGCGGGCATGCGGGATGCGAAGGACTCCATGTCCGGGAGCATGCGGTGGCGGGCGAGGGCCATGAGGAGGGTATTGAGGCAGCGGAGCGGGGGGAGTGGGGTGTAGGGGGTGAGGAGGAGGTGGGAGAGGCGGCGGAGGTCTGCAGTCGAGGACGCGGCAGCGGAGATGGCGGCGAGGAGGCGGGAGGTGGGAACGGGCAGGGGCATGGCGCGGAGGGCTATTGTGTGGTGGGTTATGAAGGTGGGCGGCGGCGCCGCCGGAGGCGGATGGTGATGGAGGTGGGAGGAGGGAGATGGGATCCTGGGCCTTTAGAGCATCTCCAGCGTTCGGCCCCCCGGCGCTGGAAATAGCGCCGCCCTGAGGTGAACAGGCGATAATTTTGGCGTGGGAGCGATTGCTTCCCACCCGCCGCCCCAGGTCGCCCGCAGTCGACGTTTTTTAAATATTTTTAAAAACACTAGCAAAAAAGCTCGTGCGTTGCAACGGGAGAAAAAAATTCTCTCATATCTCTAGCTGGGTCAGTTGAACAAACTGTGCGTGGCCTGTTGGCAGGTTATGAGGTCAAACCCTCCCATCAGCAATTTTATTTTTTGCCAGCTCTCCAGACCTGAGCCACAGTGCGCCGCCAGATGGGTTTCCTCCGTTGGGCCAAAACGGGTGACAAGTAATAGTGTACGTGAAATTAATTGAAGCGGGACCAAACGAAGCGGGACCAAACCAAGAATATCACCTCCCTTTAATAGTAGGTATAGGTATAGATATATGATTAAATTTCGACAAACAGGACATAGATTCGGCGATATTTAGGTGTTCCGCTGTCTTTTTGCATATTGAAAACATAAATGTACTAAAAGAAAAAAAAAACTGCTGATGTCGCGCCTACAGGGCGAAGAGCTTGCTGAAGGCGTCGTAGTCGCCGCCGTCGTCGTCCTCCTTCTCCTTCTCCTTCTTCACACGGCGGCCGTCCCTGCTGGCCCCTTGCCCGGGGTCGCCCTGGCGGACTGGTTTGGCCGACGGCGGCGCGTCGTCGTCGCTATCCTCGAGGATGATGACGCCTCCCTCGTCGTGGCCACGGTGGCGAGCGGCGATCTCCTCTAGGGTGCGGCGTTGGCGCTCCATCTGCAGCCGGGCCCAATCCTCCCGCGACCACTTCATGGTTGCCTTGTCGTCGAGTGTAGCCATGTCATCGTGCTCGCTCTTCACAGCGGCGAGCCCCGACCCCGTTTTCGGCTTGACGAGGCGGGAGGTAGGAGCCGAGGAGGCACGGCTGCCCTCGTTCATGACGAGGGCGGCGCCTCGGGTACGACGGCCGAGTGGCGTTTCCACGGGCTCGGCCTTGACGCTGACGAGCGCCGGCAACCCGGAGGAGTGGGAGGAGGAACAGGAAGAGGAGGAGGACCCGCCCAGCATGCGCCTCGGCAGCCACGAGCCGCCACTCCGACGGGGGGAGGGGCCGGGGCCGCCGGGTACTCAAGCGGCGAATCGTCGCCATCCTCGAGTGTCGGCTTTTTCGGAACGGGGGTACCCAGACTTGCCTGCATGCGGCCCACGGCGTGGCACCGTCAACGACCCGGTACGGCCCAGCTTCAGCAACAACAACCCAAGACCCTCGCGAGGGGCCAAGCCTCGCGAGGCGGGCGACACCAAGACCTCCCTAGGGGGCGGCCTCCCCAGGCTGGCTCCCCAGGAGCGGAGATATCTATGCAAGCTGCACCTCGCGAGGTTCATATGACGTGAGCCATGACGACCAAGGCCAGGCGGGCGCCAGCGGGTGCAGTGTACCATTTTCCTCTTTGGTGCTAAGGAGGCAAGCGCAGGCGCGGAGTCCCGAGGAATCAAGCAAAGGTTTCCATTTCGGTGCAACGAGACCAAGACCGCCAGGACGGAGGTCATCGCGGAGCCCACCACGGCATCACCACCAGATGCTTTTGCAGGCGAAGACTATTTTTGTGAGGATAACTTGTACTAGTTGTCTCTCTTTGAATTTGGCCGTTGTGGGATCCCTTCCCGCCTACATTTGGGAAGAGGACCAAGGCCACTATAAATAGGACCTAGACACCACCATAGAAGGGGATCAGATCCATTCCACCCTGACCAGCTCACCAGCTCTTCGAGCACAAGAACACCTCACCTCCTGAGGTTGTTCGACCATTGCACTAATTCATCCACAGCCCCTCGAGGCCAATCCACCACAAAGCAGGAGTAGGGTTTTACACCGCAAGGTGGCCCGAACCTGGGTAAACTGATGTGTCTCTTGTCCATTAGGTTCGTCGAGCTAGGTCGTGGGATCGGTGAGCAGGCAGACTAGGGAGGACGAGTTCTTCGCACACACCCCAGAGTTCGAACCTCTCAAGGGTCTGCGGAACCCTGAATCCGACATTTGGCGCGCCAGGTAGGGGTGCGTCGGAGCCTCTCTTCTTCCAGTCGGTCCACCATCGCCCTGCAGTTCCGATGGCTGACAATCCGAGGGCTCACGCCGAGCACTGAGCTGCTTGCCCTGCCCGGGCAGTGTCGTCCGCCTAAGAAGACCTCCACTCCATGCTCCAGGCGGCCCGCACACCGCCCAACACCGCTGGACGCGGGCGACGCAGGCCGGCGCCGTCCGCCCTCGCACCGCGGCGTACGCGCGCCACCCCACAATATTCGGGCTACGCCGCGGCGACGGCACCACACACTCGTCGGGAGCAGGCAAACATGCGAGCCGCGCTCATCGTAGCGCGAGAGCTGCTGCGTTGCAGGTTGGCGGAGGGCGGCCGCGACGCCCTGCTGGAGCGGGTCGCCGAGCTGCTTGACGCCGCCTGCAGAGGTGTGGCGCCCTTCTGCTCCCTGCCCACGCCTCAGGTTGTGGCAGGGGCGTGCGTTGGGCCCCAGCATGCCCGCGCGCCCCCCGGAGCACGTGGAGGATTCGACAGCATCAACTTGGCCCGCTGCGCCGCTCGTCCTACCACGACTGTGCCGCCTCCAGGCGGGGCAAGCTCTGGAGGTCCCCTGCGGGGCCGCGCCGGGATGTCACCCCACGGCCATCAGGGCCAGGTGCCAGCCCTGGTGGCCCAAGGCGTGGGGCACCCAGGCGATGGCCCCGGCGCGGCAACTTCAAACGCCTACGTGCCCCGCATGATGGACCTGAAGTACACACCGGGGGAAGGCCCCAGCTCGTTCCCCGAGCCAGGCTGGGCAGAAGGGACGCTAGAGGCTGGGGCTTTCCACGAGCTGCCCGGAAGCTTCGCTGACCCCTTCAACGACAATAACCGTAGGGTACAACCGATATCTCAGGAGCATGCTTACGCTAACCATGGACCGCAGGTGAACCAGGCCACAACAGCGGCCGGAGACCCCAGGGCGGTGGCTCCGCTCCCGGCGGGAGTGGCGCACTGGGGGCTGCGCGGGAGGGGCCCGGAGCCAGGGCCTCCCCCGCGCCGCATGGAGCAAGGCGTTGCACAGAGGTAGGTCCTCTGCCAAGGAAGGCGATGGTGAGCTCTTCCCCCCGGCAGAGGGCCTGCGGTCGCCAAGGGCGCCGCCAGCATCCCCCTTGCCCCTTGGTCTCGTCCTGGTTTCCGCACGCCCCAACGATGGTCGGGGGAGGCGCAGGGCGGGGCCCTCGTCAGGCGACAGGAAGCAAGGCTCACGCATGTGAAGGTCTCCGCTCGTGACACTCTCACGTAATAATGAGTGGGGCTGTACACGCCCCGGAGTCTCCTGAGTGCCATCCTCGGACCTCATGGGGGCTCCCGCCCACGTCCAAGTGGAGGCACCATGCTCCGCGCTGGCCGTCGACACTGTCCCCCAATGACTATGCTCACACCCAGTGAAAGCACTTAGCTCCACGCTGGTGGGAAGGCAAGAAGACTAGCTAGGTGTCGGATGCGGCTGTTTGCTTTCATCCCTTTTTCTGTAACTCGATTCGCCGCCTTTTGGACTGAGATTTGAAGTTCTTTTGTGTTACCAAAAATGGGGGGAGTCTTCTCTTGTTCGTGTCAATTTCTTGCGTTCTGGTTGCGTATTTTACTTGGAGGCTCACACCTGCTACCCCCCTGCGAGCGCCCCGCGAGCGGGGGCTGGTCGGCGCGCGGCGCCAGTCACGTCCGGACGGCCTGGGAAGGACCCCGAGATGAACTCGCCGCAGGATCGCCGCGTGCATACCTTGCCGTAGTCCGGCGTTCGCTCCTCGTGAGGCCCTCTTGAACGGACCAGCAGGCTTCTCGGGAGACTTAGAAGCTCATGAGCCCCGAAGGGCTCACCTCGGGAGGAAGGTTCGACCAGAACGTCGAGGCTCGCCCAAGACCTGCGGAACCAAGGTAAGGCGTAACAGCTGCCCCGCTCGGGAGCCCCACGGGCCTGCGATGGCGCATCTCAAGCCCTATCCTTAAAAGGCGTGTCATCATTTCATACATTATAAGGGCCCCCCCTTTCAAAATGCTTTCACACCCCGCAGGGCCACGCCCGGAGGTTTTCTTTTCACACAAGTTAAGGAAAAAGTAAATGCAGCATTAGCCGGAGGCGCTGCCTTCCACGTTGTCCTTGCTGTCTTCATCTTCACCACCCGAGCTGTCGCTAGCGTCGTCTTCATCATCGTCGTCCGCTCCACCTTCTCCGACCACCATCACGGCCGCGTCATCCTCAGGGGCGAACTCTGCGACCAGGGCGTCCACGTGGTCATCCACCCAGTTCGACAAGTTGTCCCGGATAACCCCGGGCATGGGGGCCATGGCAGCGTCGAAGTCAAAATGGGGATCGAGGCTCTGGAGATGACTGAAGACGCGTGAGAATGCGCGCCCAAGGAGGCCCGGCTCCTCTCCTCAACGAGCTCGCGAGCCCTCGCGGCCCGGTCCTCCAGGCACGTCACAACCTCGGTGAAGAAGTGGAGGTGGCTAGCGTAATCTTCCTCGCGCGGGTGAGGGGTGCTTGATGTCTACTACACAACCTTCTTCTTGTAGACGTTGTTGGGCCTCCAAGTGCAGAGGTTTGTAGGACAGTAGCAAATTTCCCTCAAGTGGATGACCTAAGGTTTATCAATCCGTGGGAGGCGTAGGATGAAGATGGTCTCTCTCAAACAACCCTGCAACCAAATAACAAAGAGTCTCTTGTGTCCCCAACACACCCAATGCAATGGTAAATTGTATAGGTGCACTAGTTCGGCGAAGAGATGGTGATACAAGTGCAATATGGATGGTAGATGTAGGTTTTTGTAATCTGAAAATATAAAAACAACAAGGTAACTAATGATAAAAGTGAGCACAAACGGTATTGCAATGCTAGAAAACAAGGCCTAGGGTTCATACTTTCACTAGTGCAAGTTCTCTCAACAATAATAACATAATTGGATCATATAACTATCCCTCAACATGCAACAAAGAGTCACTCCAAAGTCACTAATAGCGGAGAACAAACGAAGAGATTATGGTAGGGTACGAAACCACCTCAAAGTTATCCTTTCTGATCGATCTAATCAAGAGTCCGTAGTAAAATAACATGAAGCTATTCTTTCCGTTCGATCTATCATAGAGTTCGTACTAGAATAACACCTTAAGACACAAATCAACCAAAACCCTAATGTCACCTAGATACTCCAATGTCACCTCAAGTATCCGTGGGTATGATTATACGATATGCATCACACAATCTCAGATTCATCTATTCAACCAACACAAAGTACTTCAAAGAGTGCCCCAAAGTTTCTACCGGAGAGTCAAGACGAAAACGTGTGCCAACCCCTATGCATAGGTTCATGGGCGAAACCCGCAAGTTCATCACCAAAACATACATCAAGTGGATCAATAGAATACCCCATTGTCACCACGGGTATCCCACGCAAGACATACATCAAGTGTTCTCAAATCTTTAAAGACTCAATCCGATAAGATAACCTCAAAGGGAAAACTCAATCCATTACAAGAGAGTAGAGGGGGAGAAACATCATAAGATCCAACTATAATAGCAAAGCTCGCAATACATCAAGATCGTACCACCTCAAGAATACGAGAGAGAGAGAGAGATCAAACACATAGCTACTGGTACATACCCTCAGCCCCGAGGGTGAACTACTCCATCCTCGTCATGGAGAGCGCTGGGATGATGAAGATGGCCACCGGTGAGGGTTTGCCCCTCCGGCAGGGTGCCGGAACAGGGTCCCGATTGGTTTTTGGTGGCAACAGAGGCTTGCGGCGGCGGAACTCCCTATCTCTTCTATTCTCCGATGGTTTTAGGGTATATGGAGATATATAGGCGAAAGAAGTCGGTCAGGGGAGCCACGAGGGGCCCTCGAGGGTGGAGGGCGCGCCCAGGGGGGTGGGCGTGCCCCCTTGCCTCGTGCCTTCCTTGTTGCTTCCCTTACGTATACTCCAAGTCTCCTGGATTGCTTCCGTTCCAAAAATAACTCTCCCGAAGGTTTCATCCGTTTGGACTCCGTTTGATATTCTTTTTCTGCGAAACACTGAAACAAGGGAAAAAACAAAAACTGGCACTGGGCTCTGGGTCAATAGGTTAGTCCCAAAAATAATATAAAAGTGCATAGTAAAGCCCATTAAACATCCAAGATGGATAATATAATAGCATGAATACTTCATAAATTATAGATACGTTGGAGACGTATCAGCATCCCCAAGCTTAATTACAATCCATTTGAGTTAATTGCGTGTATGATTCTCCCTCTATAAAAAGTTAATTGCATGCACGGTGTACATGACTTGCAGGTTGGCTACAGCTTCGTACAGAAAGTTAAAAAGAAACAAATCCATCCTTAATCTTGCATTCTAAGTACTCTGTGGGTTCCACTATCAGTACAAGCGAAAGAAGTATATATTAAATAATATATAATATAAAAATCCAAAATTAAAGACAGAATTCAAACTCAGGTCATCGCGTTGCGAGCACCCGGCGCTAACCAGTCCAACACATGTTCGTTGTGGACGATGCTGGAGATATATCTCTATGTCTACTCTTATACTCCATCCGTTCCTAAATATTTGTCTTTTTCAGATTTCAAATGGACTACCACATACGGATGTGTATATAGACATATTTTAGAGTGTAGATTCACTCATTTTGCTCCGTATGTAGTCACTTGTTGAAATATCTAAAAAGACAAATATTTAGGAACGGAGGGAGTAGAAAACAGAGTTGGTGATGATGGTGTGCCTGCCATCCTGCAATATAGGCCATCGGATTTATATCTAACGGATAGGAAGGGAACTATGGCAATTTTGCAAAAAGATACCCACACCCCTCTCCATATTTGCAAATAAGGCATTCCCTCGTTCATCCTTTTCTCTCACAAGATAAACTACCCATACAAATGCATCTTGATGTTCCGTGCAACGCACGAACATCTAGCTAGTTTCTTTTAAAATAGTTACTACAATAATTGGGTTGAAGCGATATATTTTATGTCTACCCCAAATGATCTCAAATTCACTAGTAGTAACAAAGAAAAGGTTGCCTTGTTAATTAACAGAAAACAGGGTGAAAACTATCAGATGAGGTCGGTAAAAACAAGGCACACTGGGTTCAGCGTCATCGTCACTACAGCTGTGCGCGCGCGAGAAGTCTACATATCGAGGGGGCTACGGAGAGAAAGACGTATCCAGTGTGTGCGAGTGAGGCACAGAGACACAACTAGTGTGTGTGTGTGTGTTTGAGAGAGAAGACAATTGATAGATTAAGATCAAGATCGAGTTTTCACCCTTCTGCTATCATTGTTGGGGGGGTGGGGAGGGGGAGGGAGAGAAAGACGTATTGAGAGTGTGCACGCGGTAGGCACAGAGGCACAACTAGCGAGTGTGTGTGCGTGTGTTTGAGAGAGAAGCCAGTAGATAGATTACTATCAAGATCGAGGTGCCACCCTACTCCTTCGGTGTCGGGTAGTGTGTGGGGGGGAGGGGGCAGTGACACTTAGATATAGGGAGAAGGAGTTTGTGTGACACATATCTATATTAAGGGATAGGTAGATAGCATGTGTGCGAGGCATACTTAAAGCATCACGGAGATAAACAAGTGGTGTGCATGCAAGTGCCAAAAAAATGAAGAGAGAAATAATGTCTACGCGTGCGTGTGTGTGTGTGTGAGAGAGAGAGAGAGAGAAATCTCAAAACAAAAGGTGCTCTGCTGGAATCCCATTATATGTATTCATATTGTTCCGGGACTCGAGTTAACCGTAGGCATATGTGTGCGAGGCATAATTATACTTTGAGACATTAGTGGCGGTGGGTGGGCGGAATTAAAGGGGTGGACGTGTTCGACAGAGAGAGCGTGTGTGTTTCTGTGTGAGAGACTTGTAGGACGGGGTAGAAAGACGAATTCTAACCTTGACAGAGGGAGAGAAATACAGAAGTCCGCGTGTGTGATTTCGATGTCCACGGAGAAATGAGATATGTATGTGTGTGAGAGAGATTGCACAATTCATTCACGTATCACTATCTAGCGATCGCGGACGTGCATCGCTTGAACATAAATCAATATCGTATCGTGGCCAAAGATACAATATCGATTCAACGCTATAATGATTGGACACTCACATATCACATTTTTTCCCCAAATAATCCATTTCAATTGTGCATGCCAAAGTTACAGTGATGTTTCTTCAAACAACCACCGTAGCTATCATATACATGCACCATTGTTAGTCTTGCATTCAAATTCATTAGTCTTGGATGATTTTAGGTTCTATTATGAAGTAATATATGTAATATTCATACATGAATTCAACGGGTACGCAATTTATGAAATGGAGGCTATGTAATCATATGAGGTAACACTTTTAAGTAGCGGACTGCAATATCCATTTCTTTTGTGGGACTACAATATCCCACTACAAAAAAAGACACATCCGTGACATTTTGGGCCAAACGAAATTTTTTCTGTCATACTTATGATACTTCTATGACGATAATTGTGACAAAACCCGGTATCATCATAGATGTGGTGGGCTCCTACTTCTATGACAACAAATCATGACAGAAAATGGGCTTTTCGTCCTGGGCGGGCTGGAGACGCGGCTGCATGACCATCGGCGAGGCCCGTGCCCAATATATGGACATAGTGAGGCAGAAGCATGAGGAGCAGTTCTGGGAGGCGCAGGCCGACGCCGCCTACAACCACCATCTCCTCCAGGAGCACCTGCAGGCGGAGGAGCAGATCGCCACGGAGCGGGCGGAGCAGGAGGCGCTGCTCGACTCGTACCGCTCCGCCCGTGAGGGCCGCCTCAAGCGCTGGCGATACCGCATGTGGGTGGCGGAGGCTGCGGCCGCCTACAAAGAGGGCGATGAAGCGGGCGAGGCGCTGTTTGGCGAGACCGAGGACGAGGTAGAGGACAATGCCGGCTCCGACGAGTCCCCGCTCCACTGGCGTCGACGAGGCCCTGCTCCATCGAGTCCCGTGGCGCCAACAACGAGGCAGAGGACACCGCCGGCTCCATCGAGGCCCCACCCTGCCGGCAACGAGGGGGAGGATTTCCCCCGCTCCGCCGAGGTGCCGCCCGCCGGCAACGAGACAGAGGACATCGCTGGCTCCGCCGAGGCCCCGCCCCGCTGCCAACGAGGCCGCCCCACATAGAAAACGAGGAAGAGTAGAACACGGTAGGTCGCCGCCGCTCGGGTCCAAGTAAGGCCACCGCTGCTACCCTCCGGTTGAAGCCAAGCTAGGTGGGTTGACCACTGACGGCCGGTTAGCTTCTTGGCGGCGACGTGGAGTCGGAGAACTATGTTGGAGACGGACGCTGCTTCTACTTAACTGCTGGTGCAGTTGGGTGACTAACACGTGGGCCCAACAGGCATCTGGGCCACATGTCAGTTACAAAACTGCACCTGCAGTTAAGTCACTGAAGCTTCTGTTCGGCTCAGCCGGACACAGGTGGGTAGCTTTGGTTAATTAATTATACCTCCAGCGCACCCCTTTTTAGTTGAAGAATTATGAAATGTAATGAAATCCGGCATGTTTATATGAAATCCGACCGTGTATGAATGAATTTATTTCGATTAGTTCAAATTCTTGTATCACTGGCATTGGATGAACATGCAAAACAATACGTACTAGCATTATTCCCAGGGTGATCACCTCATTTGCAGCAGTTTCACATGTACTCCCTCCGGTCCTTTCTAGTCTGCATACAAGTTTTGTCTGCAGTCAAAGTATCTCTACTTTGACCAATCTTATAGAAAAAAGTATGCACTTTCACAATGTGCGAAGTAAAAAGGAACAGAAGGAGTACAAAGAGTTTGAGCAGCTTTTTAGCGTTCCTGTACATTGCAATCAAACACACAGGCATGTCAATTCATAGAGAACATCCAAAACAATCGATGATTATGCATCTCAGCGATTCACATGTCAGAGCCAATATTTACTTCACAACTAAAGAATAAAGAAAAAATGGATCGACGCTGCTGACAGCAAAGGGCGTCCCATTCGAAAATATCAAACGCATGTCTTCTTGCTAAAATCAATGAGCAAAATTTGACAAGGTTGTCCCATTCCAAAATATCAAATGCCTACGATTGTGGAATGGGCAGGGTTTGCCATCAGTTCGGACATTGACATGGCACCTCGTGCTTGAATAAACCAGCTATTCTTTTGTTGGGAATCGTAGCATAATTTTAAAATTTTCCTACGCTCACCAAGATGCATCTATGGAGTTTACTAGCAACGAGGGGAAAGGAGTGCATCTACATACCCTTGTAGATCGCGAGCGGAAGCGTTCCAATGAACGTGGATGACGGAGTCGTACTCGCCGTGATCCAAATCACCGATGACCGAGTGCCGAACAGACGGCACCTCCGCGTTCAACACACGTACGGTGCAGCGACGTCTCCTCCTTCTTGATCCAGCAAGGGGAAAGGAGAGGTTGATGGAGATCCAGCAGTACGACGGCGTGGTGGTGGATGTAGCGGGTCTCGGCAGGGCTTCGCCGAGCTTCTGCGAGACGGAGAGGTGTAACAGGGGGAGAGGGAGGCGCCCAAGGCTGTAGGTTGCTGCCCTCCCTCCCCCCTTTATATAGGCCCCCTGGGGGGCGCCGGCCCTAGAGATGGGATCTCAAGGGGGGGGGGGGCGGCGGCCAAAAGGGGGGAAGGGGTTGCCTTGCCCCCCAAGGCAAGGGGGAAGTCCCCCCACCCTAGGGTTTGCAACCCTAAGCGCACGGGGGGAGGCCCATGGGGGGCGCCCAGCCCACCAGGGGCTGGTTCCCTTCCACTTTCAGCCCATGGGGCCCTCCGGGATAGGTGGCCCCACCCGGTGGACCCCCGGGACCCTTCCGGTGGTCCCGGTACAATACTGGTAACCCCCGAAACTTTCCCGGTGGCCGAAACTTGACTTCCTATATATAATTCTTCACCTCCGGACCATTCCGGAACCTCTCGTGACGTCCGGGATCTCATCCGGGACTCCGAACAACTTTTGGGTTTCCGCATACACATATCTCTACAACCCTAGCGTTACCGAACCTTAAGTGTGTAGACCCTACGGGTTCGGGAGACATGCAGACATGACCGAGACGCCTCTCCGGTCAATAACCAACAGCGGGATCTGGATACCCATGTTGGCTCCCACATGTTCCACGATGATCTCATCGGATGAACCACGGTGTCGAGGATTCAATCAATCCCGTATGCAATTCCCTTTGTCAATCGGTATGTTACTTGCCCGAGATTCGATCGTCGGTATCCCAATACCTTGTTCAATCTCGTTACCGGCAAGTCTCTTTACTCGTACCGCAATGTATGATCCCGTGACTAACGCCTTAGTCACATTGAGCTCATTATGATGATGCATTACCGAGTGGGCCCAGAGATACCTCTCCGTCACACGGAGTGACAAATCCCAGTCTCGATCCGTGCCAACCCAACAGACACTTTCGGAGATACCCGTTGTGCACCTTTATAGTCACCCAGTTACGTTGTGACGTTTGGCACACCCAAAGCACTCCTACGGTATCCGGGAGTTGCACGATCTCATGGTCTAAGGAAAAGATACTTGACATTGGAAAAGCTCTAGCAAACGAAACTACACGATCTTTTATGCTATGCTTAGGATTGGGTCATGTCCATCACATCATTCTCCTAATGATGTGATCCCGTTATCAATGACATCCAATGTCCATAGCCAGGAAACCATGACTATCTGTTGATCAACGAGCTAGTCAACTAGAGGCTTACTAGGGACACGTTGTGGTCTATGTATTCACACATGTATTACGATTTCCGGACAATACAATTATAGCATGAACAATAGACGATTATCATGAACAAAGAAATATAATAATAACCATTTATTATTGCCTCTAGGGCATATTTCCAACAGTCTCCCACTTGCACTAGAGTCAATAATCTAGTTACATTGTGATGAATCGAACACCCATTGCGTCCTGGTGTTGATCATGTTTTGCCCTAGGGAGAGGTTTAGTCAACGGATCTGCTACATTCAGGTCCGTATGTACTTTACAAATATCTATGTCTCCATTTTGAACACTTTCACGAATGGAGTTGAAGCGAAGCTTGATATGTCTGGTCTTCCTGTGAAACCTGGGCTCCTTCGCAAGGGCAATGGCTCCAGTGTTGTCACAGAAGAGAGTCATCGGGCCCGACGCATTGGGAATCACCCCTAGGTCGGTAATGAACTCCTTCATCCAGACTGCTTCCTGTGCTGCCTCCGAGGCTGCCATGTACTCCGCTTCACATGTAGATCCCGCCACGACGCTTTGCTTGCAACCGCACCAGCTTACTGCTCCTCCATTCAAAATATACACGTATCCGGTCTGTGACTTCGAGTCATCCAGATCTGTGTCGAAGCTAGCGTCGACGTAACCCTTTACGACGAGCTCTTCGTCACCTCCATAAACGAGAAACATATCCTTAGTCCTCTTCAGGTACTTCAGGATATTCTTGACCGCTGTCCAGTGTTCCATGCCGGGATTACTTTGGTACCTTCCTACCAAACTTACGGCAAGGTTTACATCAGGTCTGGTACACAACATGGCATACATAATAGACCCTATGGCCGAGGCATAGGGGATGACACTCATCTTTTCTATATCTTCTGCCGTGGTCGGGCATTGAGCCGTGCTCAATTGCACACCTTGCAATACAGGCAAGAACCCCTTCTTGGACTGATCCATATTGAACTTCTTCAATATCTTGTCAAGGTATGTACTCTGTGAAAGACCAATGAGGCGTCTTGATCTATCTCCATAGATCTTGATGCCTAATATATAAGCAGCTTCTCCAAGGTCCTTCATTGAAAAACACTTATTCAAATAGGCCTTTATACTTTCCAAGAATTCTATATCATTTCCCATCAATAATATGTCATCCACATATAATATGAGAAATGCTACAGAGCTCCCACTCACTTTCTTGTAAACACAGGCTTCTCCATAAGTCTGTGTAAACCCAAACGCTTTGATCATCTCATCAAAGCGAATGTTCCAACTCCGAGATGCTTGCACCAGCCCATAGATTGAGCGCTGGAGCTTGCATACTTTGTTAGCATTCTTAGGATCGACAAAACCTTCCGGCTGCATCATATACAACTCTTCCTTAAGGAAGCCATTAAGGAACGCCGTTTTGACGTCCATCTGCCGTATCTCATAATCATAGTATGCGGCAATTGCTAACATGATTCGGACGGACTTCAGCTTCGCTACGGGTGAGAAAGTCTCATCGTAGTCAACCCCTTGAACCTGTCGATAACCCTTAGCGACAAGTCGAGCTTTGTAGATGGTCACATTACCATCCGCGTCCGTCTTCTTCTTAAAGATCCATTTGTTTTCTATGGCTCGCCGCTCATCGGGCAAGTCAGTCAAAGTCCATACTTCGTTTTCATACATGGATCCTATCTCGGATTTCATGGCTTCTAGCCATTTGTCGGAATTCGGGCCCGCCATCGCTTCTTCATAGTTCGAAGGTTCACCGTTGTCTAACAACATGACTTCCAGGACAGGGTTGCCGTACCACTCTGGTACGGAACGTGTCCTTGTGGACCTACGAAGTTCAGTAACTTGACTCGAAGCTTCATGATCATCATCATTAACTTCCTCCCCAGTCGGTGTAGGCACCACAGGAACATTTTCCCGCGCTGCGCTACTTTCCGGTTCGGAAGGGGTGACTATCACCTCATCAAGTTCCACTTTCCTCCCACTCAATTCTTTCGAGAGAAACTCCTTCTCTAGAAAGGACCCGTTCTTGGCAACGAAGATCTTGCCTTCGGATCTGAGGTAGAAGGTATACCCAATAGTTTCCTTAGGGTATCCTATGAAGACGCATTTTTCCGACTTGGGTTCGAGCTTTTCAGGTTGAAGTTTCTTGACATAAGCATCGCATCCCCAAACTTTTAGAAACGACAGCTTAGGTTTCTTCCCAAACCATAATTCATACGGTGTCGTCTCGACGGATTTCGACGGAGCCCTATTTAAAGTGAATGCGGCAGTCTCTAAAGCATAACCCCAAAATGAGAGCGGTAAATCGGTAAGAGACATCATAGATCGCACCATATCCAATAGAGTGCGATTACGACGTTCGGACACACCATTTCTCTGAGGTGTTCCAGGCGGCGTGAGTTGTGAAACTATTCCACATTTCCTTAAGTGTGCACCAAACTCGTGACTTAAATATTCTCCACCACGATCTGATCGTAAGAATTTTATTTTCCTGTCACGTTGATTCTCAACCTCACTCTGAAATTCCTTGAACTTTTCAAAGGTTTCAGACTTGTGTTTCATTAGGTAGACATACCCATATCTACTTAAATCATCAGCGAGAGTGAGAACATAACGATATCCTCCGCGAGCCTCAACACTCATTGGACCGCACACATCGGTATGTATGATTTCCAATAAGTTGGTTGCTCGCTCCATTGTTCCGGAGAACGGAGTCTTGGTCATCATACGGTCACTACGAGATCGTATAGCTCTGTATCCATCCATTTTGACCAGTCAAAGAATCCTCCTGGCATGAATTATGCTCAAGTGTAGTTATCGAACCGGAGACCTCAAGATGGATGAGCGAACAGGCTAACCAGCTACACAACCCTCCCGTTATGTTCAACAAGAGGAAAATAACCTTTTATACATTCCTGCATTCGTGTGACAAGCATGCCGTGTTTTTTTGTGTGGGAGTCATTGGGATTTAAATCATAATCGTGTCATGTGGCTTTGGTGGTAAGACTACCCACAGTGGTGCAGAAATAATGCAACCTTAGTCACCTTACCTCTCTCCACGTAGTACGTTGGGTCCCACCAGTCAGAGGGTGAAACAAACAAATTAATAAGAAAAAATGCGCCAGCGGTGTATCTTACCTCACACATCTCGCTACTGCTCGGGAACACTGTCCAATTGATCCCTCTGTTCGCTCACGTACTATTTTAAGTGAATCCTTATTATAACATGCACAAAATTTTGGGCACTTGTATTCGACCTAAGTCAGTGTGCCACTGTATCTCGTAGGACTCCCTCCGTCTAGGTGTAATAAGTCACATTAGAAGGTACAGCGGGACCAAGGTGCAAGCAGATTGGAGGAGAAGGAGAAACTTGACCGGTCATTCCTCTAATCAAAGCCCTGATTTCTGCCTCTAAACGCAACAATTAATCCAAACACACTAAGAGATGTCGTTTTAGCTATACCATGCAGGGCCACGTATTAACTCGCATGCAAGCCGACTTTGATTTCTTGACTGATCAACGCATAGTTGCGCTCCATGCATTGGGTTTCCGGGGGAGATAACAAGGCAGAGTAAGGAGCGTTTGGTTACATTGCTTAGGCTGGTCATAGTGGTGAGTAACTTGGACTAGTAACATGCATATGTTACTAGTCTATGTTACTACTACGCGAAGTTTGTCGTCGGAAGCGAGCCGATCTGGCTCTCCTGAGCTAGCAAGGTTTTTCTAGCCCACCCAAGCTAGCTGGCCCACAAAAGCTAACATATTTTAACAGTTCTAAACGCCTAACCTTGCCCGGCTATGCTATAAGCTGTTCTTGCTAAGGATCCAAATGCTCCCTAAGTAACAACGCTTGCTAGCAACGAGGCCAGGAGGGGATTGAGATGCGAAGTTAATGGACGACGCCTAAACATTTTGGGAATATCTGATTTCCGTAAGATGACTTAACACCTAGACGGAGGGAGTACTACTCCTCAATCCAGGTTTGATGGAATATTCGTCACTTCTTCTCTTCTTGTACGTACTCCATTTGTATCTCACTTCTTTTGGCTTCGCACTCGCACGACTTTCCTATTCTATGAACCTGTGTGTGCGTGTGCGTGTGTGTGTGTGTGTGTTTAACAGCATGTGTGTGTTAGAGAGAGCGACATATCGACCTACTCCTACAGAGAGATGGTGTGTAGTGTATGATTTTAGCCGCGAGAGTCGGTGCATCCTCTCGTTTCCGGGCGTCCGGTAGGGACAGGCGGACAACTGCCACACCCGCTCCTGACCAGCCTGGCCCACCCAAAGCCCATCCATCGCCCGTGCGCGCTTCCCGCCCAAAACGGTCAGCGCCGCTCCAAAGAATCGGTGCCGCATTCATGCCCGGGCAGAGCGGACGCGACCTCTCACTGGCGTCTGCGTTGAAGGGAGAAGCGGATTCAAGAGTGATGGTTGCTTCGTCCGTCCAACTTACTGCTGGGTCTATGTGATTTGATGGCTCATTGGTCATTATTACTGAGGTGGTAGGACTGCTGGATGTCCCACGCTTTCGGTGAAAGGAGGTACTACTAGTTTACAATTTTCTCCATTCTTACGGCAGAGGAGTGCAAGAGCAGTGAAAACACGCAGGCTCGGTGATTACATGGCCCACCTCACACTATCACCATATTTTCTGGACACCGTGCGACACCTAACTCTTTACATAGTACTCCCTCTGTTCCTAAATATAAGTCTTTGTAGAGATTCCACTAGGTGGACTACATACGGAACAAAATGAATGAATCTACACTTAAAATGCATCTATATACATCCGTATGTGGTTCATGGTGAAATCTCTACAAAGACTTATATTTAGGAATGGAGGAAGTACTAGTATAGTACATACTATAATTTATCAGCGAGATAGTACAATGCTATGAAGCTTCCAGCTTCTGTTACATGTATCTTGCGTCCAAGGTTGCCCGTTGCAACATTTCATCAAATACAAAGGAGACTAACATGCATGCTATTGCATCTCAATGATTGACAGATCATAGCAAATATGTACTCCCTCCATTCCAAAATAAGTGTCTCAACTTTATGCAGGGGGTGTTTGTTTCCAGGGACTTTTTAGTGTAGGGACTAGAAAAAGTCCCTCTTAGAGACTTTTTAACCAAACAGGAGGGACTACTAGGGACTAAAACTTGCTTTTTGGGACTTAATGAAGAAGACTCTCAAGGAGAGTCTTTTTTGGGACTTTTCCAGCAATGCCCCTCCCTACACCCATTGCCCCGCCGCCCCATGGTGTTGTTTGGTTGTTATTTTTCTGTATACTGGGGGTAACATGGTCATTCAATAACCTCTAGGGAGGGACTAGGGACTTTTTAGTCCCTGAAAACAAACAGGGAGGGACTTTTTAAGGAGTAGGGACTTTTTAGTTGGGACTAGAAAAAGTCCTAGGACTTATGAACCAAACAGGGCCTCAATATGGACTACATACGGAGCAAAATGAGTGAATCTACACTCTAAAATACGTCTATATACATCAGTGTTTGGAGTATGTACTAGTAGTTCATACTGAAATCTACTAAAGGACATATATATTCCAAACAATATGATAATCTCTCTAACCAAGGTAGTAGGGACGAGGAGTAAACGTAGGGAGTAGTAAAATTTTCTCCTCGTCCTGCGAGCCACTGCACGCGTGGGCGAGGGAGCGGGCGTAAGGCGTATAGTACTACTACTAGTAAGCAAGCTTCACCTCATCCTGCGAGCCACCGCGCCCGTGGGCGGGGGAGACGGCGTACTAAATAAGCAAGCTTCTCCTCGTTCTACGAGTTGATGGGACACATCAAAAGTACTCCAGTGTATAGAGCCTTGCCTCTAAGGTAGGCCCCACATGGTTTCCTCTTTTTTAACATAACGCGTCAAGTCACAATTTGTTTGTTCACCGGTGGTAGACGATCCTCCCTGCATCAAGTGGACAACCAGTACACGTGTCAAATTACCTCGTGGGCTGCCTTTTCGTACAGAAATGAGCTCCACCGTGTACCCGCGCGGGTGTGGTTGGGAAAGAGACGGGAGTACGTACGCCGTGCGTGCACCTCTTCTCTTCGTGCACGTCCCCCACCTATGTGGGTGTGTGTGAGAGAGATACAAACCTAGACAAATGGCTTGTGCGTTCGTGAGTTTTTTTTGTTTTTTTTGGGGGGGGGGGTTGATTTCGTGAATGTATTTGTGGGAATATGTGTCGATGACATCTCAAACAAAATTTTGCATGCAATGTGTGTGAAATGGAGGCCTATCCATATCATATATAGAGGGTCGGGCGATCCACGAGAAGAGAGGTAGGGGTCATAGATATCGATAGAGTCGAAGAGAGGATCAAGTGGGTGGGTGCGAGATCGATGAAGAGAGCCATCGAAATTGTGTGTGTGCAAGTCAAAGATATAGGGCGACTGACCTACCGGAACGTCAGAGGGCACAGGTCAAGTTTGTGTGTGGCAGGGAGAGATGACTAGAGCGCTCGATGTATCGGTGTGTGTGTGTGTGCGAGGGGGTGGGGGAGGGGTAGGCAGAGGCCTAACTATAGAGGTAGAACGACTCGTATATGTGTTGAGAAGGAGAGACCCAGCTATGTCTTGAGGGAGATCGGTCGACATCCATACATAACTGAAGGACGGAAAATAGGATGGGACAGAGAGAGAGGAGAGAGAGAGGGAGGGAGAGGGGTAGAGTGCTGGATGGGTGATGGAGTTGCTTCTCGAAGATGGTGGGAGAGGCCTACTAGACAAACTGAGGGTGGAACTACAATATTATCAATAAGAGTGGGGATGTGTTTCTATGTGTGCCTGTGTGTGATAGATCTGTCGGGACACATCCATGGATGATGAAGGGGAAACATGTGTTTGGTAAGCAAACCTAACTAGATCGGTAGATCAATTGTTGTTTGTCGGAGGAAGGGAAAGACATAACTAACGAGGTAGATCGATCGACGCGTGGGAAAAAACGTGTTATAAGGACCTAGCTAGCTATGTGTATAGCGGGAGATCGGTCGGTGTACGTCCATTTGTTAGAGGTAAATAAGGCCTGGCGAGACGGATAGACAGAGAGAATGGAGCTAGGAGGTGGTGCGAGAGGCCTAGCTACTAGCTAGATAGGGGGAGGAGTGTGCGGTTGTGAGATCGATGAAAAGAGGGGCGAGAGTTTACACGTGTGTGGGACCGTATGAGAGACACGAGGCAAGGACACATAAAGGAGGAGATTGAAGGTGCGTGTGTATGTTGTAGGCAGACATCGCTGGAGAGGTTTATCGATCGGTGTGTGTCCGAAAGGAGTTGTGGAGACTGTGGGAGAACAACCTAAAGAAAAAAAATATGAATGTGCGCGATGGATAGAATGCTGAAGGAGGGGAGGGCGAGGAGGGCGTGTGCATGCACGAGAGAAAGTTAGTGGTAGCTACAAAGGTTAGAGGATTGTGTGGGTGTAAGAGGCTAACAAAGATCATAATTTGATATGAAAGTGGATTCATATATTTGAATAGGAGATCATAGTGTTTAAACATATGCATGCATGAATATAGCGGTGATACGCGTGTTGTGGTTTTGCACATGTTATAGCATAATGTGATAATGCATGACGTTTGCAACTCACAGCTAAATGTCGAACAATCTAAACCATACTATACATCGAACAATCTCACATTTTATTTGAATTTGTGATAATGTGTGGCGTTTGCAGCTTACAACTAAATATCGAACAATCTAAACAATACTATATATCGAACATTCTCACATTTTATTTGAATTTGTGATAATGTGTGGTGTTTGCAACTCACATCTAAATACTTGTAGGCGTAGGGGGCGGGGCACCATATATAATGTGATAAACACATTATACATATGAGACATGGTTTAGATTATGAAGATCTAGCTAGAGCTTGAAATGTACTGTGATTTGAAATCAACATAAAGTGGATTCAAAAAATCGAGTTCGAGTTCATATAGTACACATAGTTCATATATAACTCGAGACTAATCATGTAGTGTGCTGTGAAGATAATACACAAACGATGGTTTAACTTGACAATAATGATGATTGTAGATCTTATTAAAATAGAGAAACGAATTCAAATTCTTTGACTTCACAACAATCATTATTGTAGATCTTATTCAAATAGAGAAACGAATTCAAATTTAGTTCATATTGAAGCGGTAGTATATTCGTTTAGAATGCACTAAAACGTTCATTTGAGTAGTAGGTTGCAAGCATTATACACGTAGCGAAATATTTTAATTGAACATAACATGAATTCAAAGTTTTGAATGACATTTGTAGTGCAAATTGATTTGGTACAGTACATGTTAGGCTTGTCCGGAAATTTCAATCCGCGCCTTGTTAGCACGAAATATTTAAGATATATCTTTGTCTCGTTGTGCTCTGACAACACCCTCCATCTCAACCCGCGCCTTGCTATTCCAAAATTACAACGTGGGCAAAAACTCCCACCTCATGTGAAATCCCGACACGCGAAATGCCCGTGATACCCCTGAACCGAAAGAACCGCCTCAAATCGATGGGGGTACTTTCGTAACTTACCCCACATTTCGGACAAGCGCGTCCCTAAGCCATGGTTCCCCACTCCCATCCCATCCACCCACCCATTCGTACACCAAGGCCGGGAAAACCCGCGAAGCCCCACACCCTCCTCCATCCGCCACCCAGCCGGAGCCTCTTCCCCGACAATGTCGTCCACAGCAACACCTCGACGTCCCTCATCCACCGTACCAGATGAGGATCTGTCGTTGATCTGGTCGTCCCGCTAGTTCAGCCACCCCGTCCTCCACCTCCAAGGAGCTGCCCCGATGTTCCCCTCGTCTTTCGCGCCACCTCCATTCCCACACCGCCGTCTTCACCTGCACCACCGGAAGAGCATCATCATCACCGTTTCTTCGGATGAAGCTGCGGCCTAATCGGCGCCACCAAAGAGGTTGTACACTAATCGCCGCATTTTCTTCTTGATTCGATCTCACGGTGCTGCTGGCGCTCGGTCCCGAGCCGACACGGCGCGGCTCCATCCACGACGGCATCGCCGGCCACTTCCTCCACAGCGTCGCTCCCTCGGCGGCGACGTCCACATCAGTAGGAGCTGCTGCTGCTTTAGCTCTTGCTCGCGCTGCTGCTCTGCTCTTGCTCTCGGTCCCCTGCCTTGTCTGCTATTGATCACGCTGCTGCTCTCGCTCTTGCTCTTGCTTGCGATGCTGCTCCGATTTAGCTACACTTCAGTCGACTGAATTGACTTTTGGGTTAGTCGATTTTCAGGGGGGGGGGCTCGCCGGAGTTAAGGAAGAACCAGCCGCAGCGGGGAGGGGGCTTGCCAGAGAGGTACCCCACTATCTATCTTAGGGTTTAGGGTGGGGGCGGTGGTCGCCGGCGGTGGTGGGGCGGTGGTGTGGGGATCGCCAGAGAAAAAGCTTGGCATGGGGGGGCCTAGAGGGATGGCCGGGGCGGAGGCGGACCGGCGGTGGGGAGTGTTTTTGGGGCGGGCGGCTGTTTGGCCGGTGATGGCTGGCGGCTTAGGGGGGTGGAGGTTGAAGATGAACCGCAGGCCCTTGATTTCGTGTCCAACGGCTGCAAAACGAGATGAAAAAGTCAGTCGACTGACGTGTAGCCTCACCTCTAGTGTGTTCAGTTTCGACAGTAAAATTTAGTTTCGACAGCAAAATTCAGTTTTGACAGTTAAGTTCAGTTTCGACAGTTAAATTCAGTTTCGACAGTTAAGTTCAAAGATGAGCGGCTGATGTATTTTACATCTAGCACTTCGTGGTTATGTATTTGTCAGGACCCCGATTCTAAGTCACACCGATCTAGCCTGTAACACCTCATATCACTTTGTGGCCTCACGCACGGTATTCCCACGGGTGTCGCCTTACCATGGCCCGGGACCGTTTGCGCCCTTTGGCTCACGTATATGATAGTGTCGCTAGCATCCATATGACAGAGAACCCGGGCCGACATGACTAGTCGTGAACCCAAAGTGGCACTAACTTACGGGGACAGGCATACATGAATCAACATCGAGCATGTCGGTCAGCAGCGTGCAAATCCGGGCTGTAGCACTGGGCTAACAGGACTCCGGGAACCCGGGTTGTAGCAGGCTAGGCAGGACTCCGGATGTCACCGCGTGACATTTCCCCGAAGGGACAGACACATGAACGAAGTGAAACACATGCCGGCCAGTCAAGTGTTCTGGAGCAGTAGTGTTGGGCTAGCAGGACTCCGGTGAACCGGGCTGTAGCGGACTACTTTGGCTCATGGAAGCACAAGACTACATTTCCCCATAAGAGAGGCTACCAAGGATAAACAACTAGGTTGTCGGATCCCACACATACCAAGCATTTCAATCATACACACAATATGCTCGATATGTGCAAATACAACATGGCATCACAACAAGACTCTACGACTCAGAGTATCTATTCATTAGGCTCCGAAGAGCCAGATATTACAAACATGGGTCTCTCGACCCAGCATTCAGAGCATACAAGTCAAACACATGCGGAAGCTTAACATGTCTGAGTACAGACAACTATAAACGAAAAGGCTGAGAAGCCTGACTATCTACTAGATCCTGTCGAGGGCACAAGATCGTAGCTGAGGTAACAAGCTAAACGTCGAAGTCCACGCGGAACTACTAGCGAGACTGACGTCTCTCTGCAAAACATAAAATAGGCAAACGTGAGTACAAATGTACCTAGCAAGACTTACATCAGAACTAACTACATATGCATTGGTATCAACAAAGGGGGTAGTGGAGTTTAACTGCAACAAGCCAGCTTTGACTCAGTGGCTAACCTGAACTACGACTGCAAGCAACTCTTTTGAGGTGGCGCACATGAGTCCACATATTCACCATATCAATACACCAATATGGATCCGCTCCCGTCAACCTACGAGAACGCCATCCATAGCACTCACGCTTATCTTGCGAGTTTTAGAGTATCCACTTCAAGTTATCTATGAACTGTTATAGGCAACCCAGAAGTCCTTTACCGTGGACGCGGCTATTCGAATAGATCATTTATAACCCTGCAGGGGTGTACTTCTTCACACATGTTTCCACCACTTAGCGTTTGCACACGACATGTGCTCGGCAGACTTCAAGCGAAAGCCGACGTGGGTGTAGACCACGACCTACCTAAACACTCAAGTCTCTAGTCCAGGTTTATCGCCTATCCAGGTTCCATCCGCAGGGAGTCCGGCCGAGGTTTCCACATACGGCCCCGAACGATGTGTGCAGGGTTCCCGAGACACCAAACGGGCGCCCGGTACACCGTGCCACGTGCCTACCGCATCACAGCCCACCCCTCGGGTCAGCGCTGCGCACGGCCTCCAGCATACTACAAACACCAGAAACTACTTGCAACTCCTGGACAGAGGACTAGGGTGGTTAAGAAGTCGAGCGGGGTCATATTTCAGGGCCCAATGTGTGGTAGTAGCTGTTTCATGGATCACAAACACGGAACTCAGTTCCTGAGGACGGCTTCAATGAGACAACCCACCATGTACTCCTACATGGCCTCTCACCGCTACCTTTACCAAATTGTGTTCACACACTTAGCTCACACACAGTAGGACATGTTCATCACCATTCCAATTCATCCCCGATGAATCAGACCTGACTCAACTCTAAGTAGCAGCAGGCATGACAAACAAGCATGAATGAGTAGGCACATCAGGGCTCAAACAACTCCTACTCATGCTAGTGGGTTCCATCTATTTACTGTGGCAATGACAGGTCATGCAGAGGAAAAGGGGTTCAACTACCGCAGCATGTAACAGTTGAATCGATATTGTCCTAATGCAGAAAAAGAGAGCAGGAGCGAGAGAGTGGGATTGTATCGGAATGAACAAGGGGGTTTTGCTTGCCTGGCACTTCTGAAGATAGTATAGTTCTTCATCGGTGTCATCGAACTCATCGTCGGAATGTCGTCTATTGAGAGGGGACAAATACCGGCAACACAGAAGGAAACACAATCAATGCAATGCACAATATGATGCATGATCAAGACATGGCAAAATGAGTGTGTTGGGCTAATGCAACTACAACCAGATGGGTTTGAGCTATTTTGAACCAAAGATTCAAAGTTCAAACTCATTTGTGATCTTAAATAGTGCTTTATCATGTTTTGCACTAAACAGCAAGTTAACTTGTTTAAACATGCATGAAACTAGTACAAATGGATAGATTGGATTTTTTTGATCATTTTTCATATATAATTTATCTTATTTGGAGTTATAGATAATTTTCTATGAAATTTAGAAGTTTTGGGCATTTTCTGGAATTTCCTGAATAAGAATAAATCCAGAAAAAGGTTAACTGCGTCAGCATGACGTCAGGGTGACATATTCAGGTCAAAGGCGCCAGCCCAGGTCAAACCTGATGGCTGGGACCCACATGTCAGTGTAACAACTAACTAACAGAGTAGTTAGTGTTACGTTAGTACTAACCTAGGTTAATTAGGGCCTGGGCCCACTGGTCAGTGTCTAAACCAACTATCAGGGTTAATTAGCACTAATCTAAATCTAACTAAAGATTAACAAGGACGGGCCCGCACATCAGTGACCCAGGGGGGGTCAAACCCCAGGTCAAACGAGTCAACTTCGCCGGACTTGGTCCACGACTATTTGCCGGCGACGCCAGAGACGGCGGAGGTGCTCGGAGTCGCAGCTCACGCGACCAAATGAGCAGCGGAGAGGCACTACGGGGAGCTGGCGATCGCGCGCATCTAACAGGGCAAGCGGGAGCAGCTGGGGTGGACCGAGCTCGTCGGAAGCGAGCTCGCGGCGGCGGCCAGAGTTCGGCCAACAGCGGTTTGCACGTTGCGGGGCATGTCCGGAGCCGTGGATGGCCGTGATCAACTCGCGGGAGTGCAGCGGTGGGCTCGGACGCGTGCTTGCACGGCCGTAGTCGCGGTGGCGACATGACCGGTGGCGAGGAGCTGTCGGATCCTACGGCCACGGTGGTTAGAAGGTGCGCACAAGCACGGGGAGAGAGGGGAAAGGGGCAGGGGCTCACGGTGAATCCAGCAGAGGCAACGGCGAGGCCGGGGAGGGGCTGGAGCTCGCGAATCCCCGGTGAGTTCGCCGGCGGTCAGAGGTTGAAGATGAGGTCGGGGACGACGTTGCAGGGCTTCCGGTGGGGCGTGGCTCGGTGGGGAGGAAGAGGGGGTCGAGGCGGAGCTTCTGAGTGCTTCGGCGAGGCGAGGTAGTGGCTGTGGTCACGGTAACAGCGAGCGGCGGCGACAACGACTCTCGGGTGATGCGAGGGAGGGAGCCAGAGGAGGGAGAGAGGCACGGGGAGGGCGAGAGAGCGGTTGGGGGCTGCGTGGCGTCACCCAAAGAGGCCAGGGCGAAGCGGCAAGCAGGAGGTGGCCGGGCGTGCGCCGGCGTGCGTCGGCCACGCGCTCGTCCTCCTGGCAAGGAGGAAGACGACAGGGGAGGGGGCCAGGTGGCTGGGCCGGCCACTTGGGCCGCCAGGTAAGCCCAGGTGAGGTTCCTCTCTCTCACCTTTCTATTGTTTCTGTTTTCTATTTTCTGCAATTATTTTGGCTTTATTAAAAATGCCAGAGCATTTCCAAAAATCCTGAAAATATTTGTGGGCACTGTTAAAATTATTCCCAACAGCCCTCAACTAGTTTCAGAATTATTAGAGCATTTAAAATATTTATAGGATTTACATGCCCCAATTCAAATACAATATGAGTTAATTCAAAAATCCAGAAATGACATAGAAATATGTTTATCATTTTTGGCAGAGGTTTTTACCTTTATCAGAAATGTTGAACATTTCCAAAGGGCATTTTGGGATCATTGAAAAAGATTTTAGTAAACCCTAGTTATTTTCAGGGGGGTGCTGGGGGTTATGTCATCCCCATTTCAACTTTCCGTGAAAAGTAAACATGATGCAACACCAGATGCTAGCACTAGGCATTGTCAGAACTAGGGATGTGACAGTATTTTACGTGATCTATTGGAGATGCTATTAGAATTCCACTCAGGTTAACATTGTCTCTCTTGTCCTGCTTCAGCCTCGGCGTCGTACAACTCACCGGAGCTGCTCCAACGACGAAACCCTCCATCACAGCGGAGCAGTACCTCGGGCTCCATCTCCAGATGCCTAAGATCTTCTTCCCCTCCTCCGTCAGCCAAGTCAGCCGGAGCATCCTCACCGGCCAACCCAATCACGCTGAGATCTACATGGCTTCGCCAAAGAGGTTGTACACTTGTTGCATCTCTTTTTTACTCTACATGTTATATATATTGTCCACGGAGCACACGGAGTAATGGGAAATACGATTATTTTATCCTACTATATGACAAGCAGTGAGGTACCAGGCAACTTAGCTATCCATGATGGACTCTCTTGAATGCCATCATTATTTATCTCTGCGCGTTTGAGCTATGTATTTGTCGATGGCCCTGGCAGCTGAGCTAGTAGGGCAGTGGCCTGGGTCCAAAGTAATAGAAGTAGCACAAAAACATTTTTTTAGTGTAGGCTTTTCCTTGCTCAAGCCTGCCTACTAGAATCGCCAGTGCTTGAAAGGAAAAGTGAATGAAAAACATAGGAATTGGAAAGTTTCCTATGGTACTACTTTTCATGAATTTGGTGCAAAGGAATGGAGCAAAGGAAAACTATAGGATTTGTTCCTTTAGTGTCTCCTTGAAAGAAAACCCATAGAAATTATTCCCACTTGTCCTCCTTTTCAAATTCCTATTCATGAAGCACAAGACTAAGAGATAGTAGCATAATAGCATTATAACCGTACATTTTCTTGTGGTTTGACTTAATCTCACCATGCTTCTTTGCATCCTGTGATCTTCCAATTCTTGTGAACGAACACCCAGATTGGCAGAAATCATGTGTTTTAAATTCTCTGTTTTGCACGTGCATTCCTATCCTATCCCTGTCTATTTCCTATCCCTGCATTGTCAGAATCCTCAAATTCAAACAAGCCCTTACTCAATTACTTCTGTTACATATATGTGTCAAAGAAAACCTTGTGTGGTTTGTCCTGCTCCTGCGGTGCTGTGTTCCACCCCAGCTTAGCTGCTCCAACGACGGAAGGGTTCACCACAGCAGGGATCCGCTCTCCAGACTGTCTTTCACCGCCTCAGATCTTCTTCCCCGCCGCCGACAGCCACGACAACTGCATTACCATCATCAACTGAGCAGATGACCTTGAGGACTACACGGGTCCGCAAGAGAGGTCGCACTCTTCCGTGTCTTCTTACGTTATGCATCGCTTAATATGATGATATGCTACTTTATCGTCGTGTTCACCTATTAGACTCCGAGTCAGGTTCAAACTTATGCTGAAACTTGAGTTTTTAAATGGTTGTGGGGTACATATTGGGGCAGCAATCAGTACTATCTGTCTACTATCTGGTTAATCTCGGGTGTCCACTATGAGTTTCATGTTGGGTGCAAACAAACATTAAAGGAGCCATTATCTGTATTTTTAACTAAAGCTATTATATGCCTGCTATCATTGGTTTTGGGTCTATCCACAGTTTGCTACCATCAATCTGGATTTGTGCATGCACTCCTTACATAATCTCACTATGTTTTATTCCTATGCATGTCAGTTATTGTACACAATGGAACTGAACATGTAGAGCAAAAGAGACGAGCCTTGCGTGGCAATAAAATTTCATGTAGACGTCGCTCCATGGTGGGTGCAAAGGCAGCCCCCCTCCACCCATTTCGGATCATAATCAAGAGGAAGATAACTATTCGGAGAGGGATCCAGAAGCAGAAGACCACTCCTTTTACCCCATGAGGTCTTCGCTCTAACTTTGCATGCTGATGTTGGTAATATCATGCATATGGTGCCTTCCATTGCTTACTGTATACATCAAAGATGTCATCTGCTTAGTTTAGACATGCTTTGTGTCAATGCCATCTGTTTAGTTTCTTTATCGTATATGTGAATCATGCAATGCCATCTTGTTTAGCCAGGCATCATATATGTGAATTTTGAAATGCCACCCTGGTTAGCCAGTCATCTTATATGTGAATTATATCATGACATAATTTTTTTATTACGTGTTAATTTTGTCGACAATTTTAGTACATTCAATTACTCTTCCTGTGCATCAGCCATTTGGCACGGTCATGAAAAAATCTAGAGTGGAAACAAGGTCTTCAGAGCAGACAATGCTATCTGACGAAGCGCATGTCTTGCTGGTTACAGATAGCTCCTCAGAGGAGGATTCAGAGACAAATGACCAGTCCTATGCCCCCCCGAGGCGCATGCTCTAACTTGGAAGGGTTATGTTGCTCATATCGTGCATATGGTATCTTGCATTGCTATGTCATTTGCTTAGTTTAGACATGCTTTGTGTAAATGCCACCTATTTAGTGTCTAATTACCATATATGTGAATTATGCAATGCCATCTTGTTGCAAGACATTATATATGTGAATTATGCAATGCTATCTTGTTGCAAGGCACTATATATGTGAATTATGCAATGCCATGCTGTTTAGCCAAGCGTCATATATGTGAATTATATCATGCCGTCCTTTTTTTGTATTTCTCATTGCTTTTGTCGACAATGTTTGTATATTCAACTGCTCTTCCTGTGCATCAGCCATTTGAATTGGTGATGGAGAAATCTGGAGTGAAAACAAGGTCTTCAGAGCAGACAATGCTACCTGCTGAAGCAGATATCTTGCTGGTTACAGATAGCTCTTCAGAGGAGGATTCAGAGGCAGATGACCAGTCCTATTATCCCCCTGAGATGTATGCTCAAACTTGGCAGGGTTATATTACTCATATCATGCATATGTTGTATTGCAATGCTTAGTTTTTACATCGTATACACAATATTGAATGCCTTCTCCTTAGTTGACACATCATATATGCGATTGCCCTCTGCTCACTTCCTTAGTATATAAATCATATATTTGAATTATATCATGCCATGTGTTTACATAGACAGCATGTATCTGAATTATGGCATGCCAACCCATTTTCTAAAGACATAATATAGTTATATCATCTCATCCTGTTTACATAGTCATCATATTTTGAATTATGTCATTCTATCCGTGAATTATATCATGCCATCATGTTTCCATCGACGGCATGTTTGTGA
The DNA here is from genome assembly GCF_002575655.3 of Aegilops tauschii subsp. strangulata. NCBI lineage: Eukaryota > Viridiplantae > Streptophyta > Magnoliopsida > Poales > Poaceae > Aegilops > Aegilops tauschii. The sequence continues at coordinate 327,155,992 of NC_053041.3, read as the reverse complement.
TTTATGGCATGCCAACCACTTTAATAGACACATCATATAGTTATATCATGTCATCCTGTTTTGCATAGTCATCATATTTTGAAGTATGTCATTCTATCCTGTTTAGTTAGTCATCATACATGTGAAATTTTGTCATGCTATCCTGTTTAATTAGCCATCATATATGTGAAATTATGTCCTGCTATTCTGTTTGGTTAGACCACATAAATGTGAATTATTTCATGCCCTGTTTTCTTCCCTACTATCCATTGCACCTGTCTATCTTACAATGTTTGTACATTCAATTACTTTTCTTGTTTATCAGCCCTTTCAATTGGAGGGGGTGATGGCAGTATCTGTGGGAGTAAAAACACGGTCTTCAGAAAAGATTGTGCTACCTGCCGATGGAGATAGAACCACGGTTGTACTTGCCCAAGAACCAGCCCCACCACACATAACCCAGACTCACGCAGATTGTACCCCTACCCAGTTGGACAGAGAACCAGCTACACCCCTTCTAACCCCAACCCCAGCAGATAGTAACCCAGTTCCCGTTGACACAGCACCGTATCCATCATAGAGCACCCAAACACGAGCAATTAGTAAGGCAACTGCAGTGCCCAAAGCACGAGGACCACCAATCCGAACCCCAAGTCAACGCTTAAGGCAGAAGAAGAATTGTTCTCAGGTCAGGTTTCATAGCTATGGTTCATACTACTTTGCTCTTGCATCACTGTATTTACTCATACCAACTAATTTCAAATTTGAAGGATACAATTGAAACTCCAATGGCGCAACAGGTATGTTTTAAACTTGTTTCTTTAACGTGTTTGCTATTGTAACTTGCTCTATGTTGATTTCAGTTTCAATTGAATAAACTATTATGTTCTCATGCCATGCACATTACAAGTGTTGTTATTGCTGTGTAGTTTCCCACACTTATATTCTGTCTATGCTGCTTTGTCTTAAATAGATATGATTCGAACTGTATCTATCTTGATTTGGCAACATAAACTAGAATGATATAGACCATACAGTGACCATACTACATACATATATGTTTGTTTCATGTTGTTATCCTGTCCACCTTACTACTGAACTGGTTTACCAAAATGAGTTTCATATACTACATTGTAAACCTGTGATGTGTTTGTTTGTTTCCATTTTAGAACGCGGATAAAATATTGGAGAAGAGTACCCCGTTATGCAATGGTAAAGGAAGTGATGCAGAGAAGGTTCAAGATAGTGAGACATCCCTGTTGGTCTCCAAGAAAGCTGATAAAAACTATATTGAAGACACTGAGACAACCCCAAAGTCCTGTCTTGATGTAGTGTTCGAGTTACTGGCTACTACTGCTGGCACCAGCTCTTCGAACTCGCTGCCTGAATTAGTTCGAATTCTTGAGTCTCAACTTCAAGTTGAAAGACATCGATCAGATGTTATGCGACAGGAAGCCAAAGGACTGAGGAAGTCCCTGCAGAATTCAGATGCATACTTTCTGGTGCAACAGCAAGTGCTGGAGGATTTAAGCGCCAAACAAGAGAAAGTTAATAAGATTGCTAAGCATCTTGCTAGCATTATGGGTACCCATGATATTGTTTCTTGAGCTCTTCTGAAGTGGTTTCAGTTCTGGACTTGTTTTGCTGCGGCGTTTATATGCTGTTTTGTTCCCTATATTTGCACTAGTGGCAAACTTTGATGCCTAGTGGATGTAATATGTGTAATAGCCGTGATAGCCTAGCATAAGTTGCTTGCTAATTTATTTCCTTATTGTCTTGTCTATTTGTTTTCTTGTAGTCAGTGGAGTTCTTTTTCCGCAGTTTGCTAGTGGCCGCAATAACCTATTTTTTAAAACTAGGCCACAATAACCATGGGCTACATATTTACTATAGTTAACATGGGCCTTCTACGGGCCGTAGAAACAATGCGCCTTCTAAGGGCCGTAGAAACAATGGGCCTTCTGCAGCGTAGAAACAATGGGCCTTATACGAGCCGTAGACATAATGGGCCTTCTACGGGTCGTATCATCAATGGGCCTTCTACGGGCCGTATGATCGGTTGGCCAAACATGGGCCAATAACATACCACATTATGGTCGTAAATGGGCTAGAGTTGAAATCGTACGTTCATGGGCCGACCATAATGGGCCGTCGTTAATCGGCCGTATTTGATGACGCTATGAAAACGGCCCAACGTATTAACGGGCCACAAATGGGACGACTGTAACCACGTGCTGAATTTGGCCCACAAGCAGAAAATGACAGTAACGGGCCGTAAGTAAACGAATGATGGAAATGAGCCCAAGAATAAATGGGCCCTGAGAAGGCCGAAAGATAACATGGGCTGGAAATGGCCCAACGGAATAATGGGCCGTTAATGGGTATAAAGTGATACACTGTTCATTACGGGCCAGTTTCACCACGTGCCGTTAATGGGTATAAAGTGATACACTGTTCATTACGGGCCAGTTTTACCACAGGCCGTTAATGGGCCGAGAGTTACTATAGGCCTCATATGGGCCGAAAGACGTCATGGGCCATACATTGGCCGGAAGTTAAAACGGGCTGGAATTATATTGGACAGCCCAGATGACGCTACTGGGCCTAATTCGGATAGGCCGTAAACGGGCCCTGGGTTAGCGGGCTGTAAATGGGCTATATGCGAACAGGCCGTTAACAGGCTTGCCGTGGGCTGGCCCACCACCTTTTGACCAAGTTAAACGAGCCGGCCTTTTCACAGGAATGGGCCTCTGTTGGGCCGTGCCATGTGTCGACGTATCATAGGCGCTTTGGGTCGAATGAGTGGATGACATCTGTCCCAACGGTGAGCCGACACGTGTTTCCTCCAGCCAATGATGATTTTACACGTGAAAAATCCCCATTGGTCAGGGCTGTAACGGGTTATCGGATCCAAAACCGGACCCGATAGCTTAACGGCGTTCCGTTACGGTGGATGCCATGTGTCGGTCACCCTTGACGAAAGCACTTCTGTGACGCGCGATTTATCATCATGGAAGTGGACACTTCCGTGATGATAAATTTGTAATGTCATGGAACACTTCTACGACAGCACAGGTATGACTATCTTGATTCTGTCATAAAATCGTCATGGATGTACATGCATGACAGAAAACGTGACCTACTGTGACAAACACGTATCATCACGGAAGTGTATTTTTTTGTAGTGTCCATTTCTTTTTGTGCGCCTCTACAATAACACATCAATGCATTATTTTTAAAGTAAATAACCAATGGCACTAAATTATATATTTACACGAGAAATACATAGGCTGAGCGTTTGATCCCTTTTTTGTGAACGCGCCTCTACACCCATACGATTGGTCGCGCCCGTGTGAACGTCCAAGTTATCAGTGCATCATCTCGAGTTATTGTCTTTTTTTCTGGAGTGGACTTCACACCAGTTATTAACTGCTAACATGTGCCCCGTGTACACAATCTCGCATGACCTTCTTTCTAGCACTGTCGAAAATTAGTTGAAACTGGATACGAACGATCCCGCGGGCGGCAAAATCTCCCACCTCCTTCTAAACTTTCCGCCACCTAGTCTTTAGCATGCGAAATTCCCCTTTTGTCCTTGCTGCACGGAGAACAATAGTTACAATACGCCCTCATTTACATAATAGGTCGGGGCTGCTTTGGTAACTTCCGGTTCCCCCCACCACACGGCACCCCCATTTCCTTCCCCCTCCCGCAAAAACGACTAACTCCACAGCACCAGAGCATCTTACGTCACGCTGTCCGTACTTCATCGGCCTTTCTACCCCTCCCCTCTCGAAACCCTAGACTGCTCATCCACCGGCATACCGGAGCACATTCACTTCCAGCGGCGTCCACCTCGCCGGATCTGCTTCTGCGGACGCATCTACCCATCCCACCTCCCCTAGAACAAGTAGACTGCTCATCCACCACTGTACCACAACCATTCAGTCCCGCCTTGTCCACGACACCGGATCTGCTTCGCCGGTACTCTCGTCAACCGCAGAACATCTGCAGCGGCTCCTTCGTACTCCCCACCGGAGACGCTTTGTCCACACCCCCGGAGCAGCCCCACCGACGCCCCCGTCGACGGCCTCTGATCCTCTTCGCCGACACCTTCCTCAACCCTACCGGAGCCGCTTCGCCGACACCATCCTCAACCCTACCAGAGTAGCTTCTCCTATACCATTCTCAACCCTACCAGTGCCGCTTTGCCAACACACAAGTCCACGGCCTCAGATCCGCTTCATCGTACCCTCGTTCAACCTACCGGAGCAGCTTTTGACGCCTCGTCCATGGCTGCAGATCCGCATCGTCGACACCATCTTGAACCCAACCATCGGAGCAGCTTCACCGACGCCCTCGTCCACGGCCTCAGATCTGCTTCGCCCACACCATAGTCCACCCTACCGGAGCCTCTCCACAAACACCCTACTCGACGGTTCTAGATCTCCTTACCAGACCCTGACAGCCAGCGCAGTGTCATCACCCTTGACGTTTCTAACCTGATTCCCACCGTCTGGCAAGATGCCAAGCACCCGCCACGGCCTAGGTACTTGTCACCTTTAAACCCGTCCAGCATCACCTGCTCGATGTACTTCAAATATACTAACAGGTCGCTGTTACATGTTATGTAGCAACTACAAGGATGATGTTTCTTCTAGATCTAACAGCTTGGCCAACCAAGATCCTGGACTGAGACATTGCTATGATCTTGTAAGTGCGTCTCTCTCTCTTGTATTGTTGTGTGCCTGCCAGCGTGCTTTGCTAGGATTTTTGACCAGTAATCCCTTTGTGCAGACAATGATTTCCACTACTATCTACTAAATTAGATATGTAGATGTCATACATGATACTCCCTCCGTTCCTAAATATAAGTGTTTCTAGAGATTCCACTATAGGCTACATACAGAGCAAAATGAGTATATCTACACTTGAAAATGCATCTATATACATCTGTATGTGGTCCATACTGGAATCTCTACAAAGACATATATTTAGGAACAGAGGTAGTACATTACACAAAATCGTAGGTGGCATGTAGGAATTCCAGTGCACTACATTAGGCTCCCTTAGAGTGTCTGCTAGTCCAGCATACAAAGTCATGGCTAGTTTATGATACGCACACAGTTGTTAATTGGTGCTTTAAATACGCGCAAGGGATATGCAATGTATTATCATGTAGAGATATCTAAAATTAGCCGTGTCAATTTGCAGATAGGGTTACGCAATGAATAAGTACAAGATGTATGTGGCAATTTCATGGAACATCGCAAAAAGGAGAGGCCGCGGTGAGCCTATGAAGTGTGCTATGGTAGGTCACTCCGGCCCAGTTCTTTTGCAGGATTCTCCCAGAATCTGCCCCTTTCTAGCTTCTCCTATAATCTTTGACCCCCTTTTGTTTTACAATCCTACCTAATTAGACCCTAACTAGATAGGATTTTAAAACAAATGGGGCTCAAAGATTCTGGGAGAATCTGGATAGGGGTCAGATTCTGGGAGAATCTGGCAAAAGAACTGGGCCTCCATTGCAATCATCGTGACATGTTATTTGTATGTCCGTTCTATTGGCCAAGTTTCTTAGGGATAGTTATTGAGTTATCCTAAGAAAATAAGCACCTTTGAATATAAGCTCCAGATAATAAGCCAACTAGTTCTTTTCATTGCCTGCCTTTTTAGCTTATCTGTGGTATGATCAGTGAAAAATCTAGATTGCATTATATTTTGTCATTTTGCTGCCCATGTGAAAATTAATTTGACTTGCAAACGTCACAAATTGAACCCAGTGCAGTAATTAATATGATAGGAAAACAAACCATCAATATTTGTTCAAAATGCAAATACAAAGATACCATCTACTTGGCACAATCTACTTTAGTCAATGTCTTCCATAGAGATCTCATTGCCTAATTTAAATGAAGAACGCATGACCTAAATTTAAATGGAGAACAATTATTTATCAAAATTCGATGGTCCAAGTGGCTGGTTATTATCATATAGCAGCACCACCTGAAAGCATCATATAGCAGCAGCAGCTCATAGCAACTCATCATACAGCAGTAGCAGCGTGCAATTCATCATATACCAGCAGTAGCTCATAGCAATTCATCATATAGCAGCAGCATGAGCAGCTCATAGCAATTCATCATATAGCAGCAGCAGGAGCATCTCATAATAATTCATCATATAGCTGCAGTAGGAGCAGCTTATAGCAACTCATCATATAGCAGCAGCTCATAGCAATTCATCATATAGCAACAACAACTCATAACAATTCATCATATAGCAGCAGCAGGAGCAGCTCATAGCAATGCATCATATAGCAGCAGGAGAAGCAACTAATAGCAATTCATCGTATAGCGGATCAGAATGAAATTTTGGCAAAAAATCAGAGGAGATCCTCACCTTGTTGGATGAGCTCATCCTTCAATAGCACCTCAAGGCCACAGCCTGGGAGGAGGGGAGGGGGAACGAGGTGCCTTCTGCCGTAGTGGGGCATCGGCCGTAGTTGTGCGGCGCCCGCCGGAGTAGTGCGTTGGACGGACCATAGCGGAGCAGCTGCTGGAGACCATGAGAATGAGGGGCGGCGCCAGAGGGAGGAGTAGCCAGGGAGATTTGGCCCTACCCGCTAGCCATGTAGCCTAGCTGGACAGAGCATCGTCGAGGACCAGGCCAGATGGGACTAGTGGTGGCGGCTCGCTGGAGGAACCCTAGCGCTGCAGGTAGGGGATCGAGGTAGAGGGGAGGGGGAGAGGAGATGCAAGTGGGCAGGGCAATGAACGCTTGCGTGTTTGTTTTTACTTGAGGGTCAGGTGTGACACGGGTGTGTGCAGTGGCATTTTGAGTGTAATATAGGTAGACAACAGAGTCATTTCACTATTCCCCTTCCCTTCAATTTTTAGTGAGGTTCTACCCGAAACACCCCCTCCAAAGCGAAATAAGTTAAGCCCAAGCCCATAACTCAAAAATGACTTATTTGCATCTATTATGGCTTATTTTGACAATAAGCTCTGAAAAGGCGGAATAGAATTGGCCCTTAACCTGCAATTCAATTGTGCGTGCAATGATGAATCATTCCTGCCTGCTATAGTGTACATTTAGGCATCATCATACATGGCATAACCTAATACATGTGCATTTCATTATAGAATCTGAAATATGCAATGTTTATGTTAGTTCATACGTTGCACATGATGTTTAAATGCCCCTTAAATCTGGTCAGTCAAGTGATGGTCTTTAAGCCTCCTTCTATGCTTCTTTTCTTGATATGTCAGATTTTCTCACACATCTGTTCAATTGCTTGTTTGTATCAGCCATCCATACTAGGACTATTTTGCTTTGATTACTTGTTGTTCTTGACCTAACAGAGCTTTGCAACGATTTAAACACTAAGGGCTGCTGTAGTGGGGGCTTGTCTAACTCATAGGTGACATAAAGGTTTGGCTGTACACTAAAGTAGGCTCTCCGAGATTACCTGGAGATCCAGTTTGAAGGTATGCCTAGTTTTTACATAGTGCACACATAGTAAATGCTCATTTCATTGTGTGCAAGAGATGTGGCATGTTTCATTATGTGGTGTTGTTTTGTTATAATATCATCCTTTTGTGTTGTTCACAGACTGTAAAGTATGCATATTTATCTTCCAAGGAGACCAATAACTAGTTTGTGTCACCTTGCAGAGGGGGTGCAATGAAGATAAGATTGAGGATTTCCAAGTACAAAGATGTTAGGAAGGAGCCTTGCAAGAGAAGGAGGAGGAGAGCTGAGCCTGTTCAACCAGTTAAGGTAAGTCGCTGTATTAAAATTACCAGGACATCCTATTTGTCTAACATTTTGCTTGTGTAGGGTTCTTCATCTGTAACCCGGTCATTGGGCCATTGATTAAAACCCCCTCCACTCACTACTATATGATGTTCTAACTTTTTTTGTAAATCAGATGTATGTAAACACATTTTAATGTGCCTCTTCACTCATTACAGATGTAGTCTACTTTTAAATATCTAAAACATCTTATAGTAGTGAACAGTGTGAAACTACTTCCTACCATGGTAGAGTTGTCGATGTCATAAATGTCATAACCAAACACATATTCACACCATTAGCCTCCCTATCATTACTAGGATATTGATAACATACTAGTCGAGATACTTCATAGGGGGCAAACAATATTACATTGCTTGTTCCTTTATATAGTAAATGTAGCTAGGCCATGGATGTTATTGAGGCGTGCATGTATGCATGCTGCCAACTCAACAATTCAATTGCTTGTTTGTTTCAGGCATAGTTAAATTGCTCTTTTCAATTGCTTATTTGTCATCAGTTAATGAGATGCCCAAACAATGATGCCTGATGTTGGGTACTTGTATAACTATTAGTTGACATAATTAAAGGCCTTACCATTTAATTACTCTGGCGAAGTGTGCCTGAAGCTTTGAAGTCTATTAACCAACTATTACTGCATGAGGCTCACAATCTAGTTTATACTAGGCGATTGCATAGTTTTGCTTGCTGTAGTAGGTTTGTATAAATCCCTCTGGTGATCATTATGCTCCCTAAGACTTCAATTGAGCTACAGAATGGCAAACTGCTTGCTTACTCATACGCAACATGCTGTCTAAATTTGTAAGCTGTATGTGTTTTGGATTTGGCCCCAACATCATGCTCCTCTGGTGAGCTAAGAGAGATTTCTGTATGCGGGCTGCACAGACTACCATTTTTATAATTTTTAAAATATCACCTGCTTATGCTTCATGACGTGTAACATTATTGTTAGTCTTGTTTTGCCATGTACAAAATAGTCTGTCTTGCTCGCTTCACTGTTGTAACTATATTTTTGCCCTAGTCATGTGTACTTACAGAAACATTTCAGAATGAAGTGACATCAACACAAAGATCTGTGAGCAGTGTGGCATGGTCGTTACCAAATTATTATGGAATGGAATTGGAATGTGCTGATGTTCTCGAGCATCAACTAGAGGTGGCAAGACAACGTATACATGATTCTCAACGTGCAATCAACAAGTTGAGACTGGACTTGCAGGTATTAGATGCAGGAGTCAAAAAAATGAAACGAGACACTGAGGTAACCACGAAGGAATTGGAGATTTTGCAGACTGAAAATTGTGCTATCTGAATCCGGCCAATCCTATTTTCTGAAGAGATTATAGTTCAAATGGTAAGTTATGTTGATGCGTGTCCATGATGTATGAGCTTTATTTGCCCAGTGTATGTAATTTTCTATTTGTGTACGCTTTATTATCACTGTTGCCGAACTATAATGCCCAGTGGGTATAATCGGCTGTAATTTCTTTATTGTATAGTGTAGGATTATTCTACGTTTCTATGCCTTAGTCTCTTTATTGTATAGTGTATGTTTTTTAGAGGCGATAGTATAGAGTAGGATAATTCTTTGAATATGCTATATCGTTGAAACGGGGGCCAACACGCCCAAACATTTCCTGGACACCATCCTAACGAACAAACATGTGTAGTCAAAGCGGGCCTTAATTGGGCTGGTCAAAATAATGTTTAGTGGATCCCAAATGATGTGGCCCACCATAACAACGGCTCTTAGCAGGCCGTTAATAGGCCGAAAGCTCAATAGGGCCGTATAAATGGAAATGGCCCCCGGGCCTCTAGCAGGCCGAAATAAATGTCAATTTTGTCTCGGCCCTTTTACTTTACGGGCTAGTAAGAGGCCGAAAGTGTTTTGGGCCACAGGAGGCCCAATTTGCAAACTAGGCTTTTAACAGGCCGAAAGTCGCGTCGGGCTAAAATTTTGCCCTGCGGAATGTGGGCCGCTAATGGACCCAAAATTAGGTTGCACAATCAAAGGCCCAACTGTTGTGTGGACCGTTAACAGGCCAGAAGACAAAATGGGCCGAGGACAAGCCTAAAGTCACAACGGGCTAGAAGTTGGCCTAACTGCAGAATGGGCCGAGAAAAGGCTGAAAGACGTTCCGGGCGGTTAACGGGCTGGAACTGACGATGGGCTGCTAACAGGCCGAAAGAAGCTCGGGCTGTAATTGGGCCCAAAGACGTAGCGGGCCGTTAACGGGCTGGAACTGACGATGGGCTGGAAATTGTCAAATCTAGAATGGGCCTATGATGGGCCGATTCTGTGTAGCTTGTATGGGCCATGCTTTTGAATGGGCCTGACTCAAGTAGGCCACTGATGGGCCGACCCGCTTATTTTGACAGGCCCGGCCTTTTAACCTGAATGGGCCACTGTTGGGCCGAGACACGTGTCGACGTATAATAGGCGCGTCCCATCCATTCGCTGGATGATAACTGTCCAAACGCTGGGCTGACACGCGGATCTGCCAGCAAATGAGAATTTTACACATGAAAAATCCCCATTGATCCGGGCTGTTAACGGGTTATCGGATCCAAATCGGAACCCGATAGCTTAACGGCGATCCGTTATGGTCGATGCCACGTGTCAGTTACCCTTGACGAAAGCACTTCTATGACGCGTGATTTATCGTCATGGAAGTGGACACTTTTGTGATGATAATTTTGGTAATGTCATGGAAAACTTCTACGACAGCACATGTATGACTATCTTGATTCTGTCATAAAATCGTCATGGATATACATGCATGATAGAAAACGTGACCTACTGTGACAAACACGTATCATCACGAAAGTGGTTTTTTTGTAGTGCTCCTACCAACCTCCCCCGTAGGGGCATGCGTAGTAGTACTTTACTTCAAGGGCTAATAGACTTTCGCAATAAGTATGTGAGTTCTTTATGACTTATGTGAGTGAAAGTGCAACTAATCCCCGGGTGGTTTTGGTAATTCATAACAACATGTAGCTCATTGAACTAATATCCATTGAAGATAAATATTTCAGGAAGTTCAATGAATGGCATGGCATGGACTAGGGATGTGGACCCCTCAAAATGCTAAGGACATACATTGGCAAAAGCTCAAGACTTTCCATCTTTATTTTAGTGATCCAAGATCACATTGAGTCCATAGGAAAGCCAATACTATTAAAAGGGGATGAAGTGTTGCTTAATGGCTTGCTTGCTCAAATGCTTAGTGACATTGCTCCAAAACTCTCAGCCACTTTCTCCATCCAAATATGTCAAAACCCTAAACTCCAACTCGGCCCCACAGATTCTTTCTATCCGACGCCACCAAGGTCATATGACATAGCCACTGCCAGTAACCCTAACAGTTCGGTCTCACCGATATGGGTCTCAGTCTCACCGAGATGGCCCTGCCAACACTCTGTGACTTGTTGCATTTATTTCGGTCTCACCGAGTTATGCAATCGCTCTCACTGAGTTGGCTTGGCAGATTCTTTGTTGCCTTATTACTTCACCGCAGTCTCCCCGAGTTGATGCAATCGGTGCCACCGAGATGATGTTTGCCCTAAGCCCTAGCACATCGGTCTCACAGAGTTGTTCCAGTCGGTCCCACTGAGATTCCTAACGTTCACATTTTCGAACATATCGGTGCCACCGAGTTTAACTATTCGGTCCCACCAAGATGATTCAAATGTTTGTGACGGTTGGATTTTGTGTGGAGGCTATATATACCCCTCCACCCCTTCTCCATGTGAGAGAGCCATCAGAACGTGCCTACACTTCCACCATACATTTTCTGAAAGAAAACCACCTACTCATGTGTTGAGATCAAGACATTCCAATCCTACCACAAGAATCTTGATTTCTAGCCTTCTCCAAATTGATTTCCACTCAAATCATCTTTCTACCATAGCCAAATCTGAGAGAGAGAGTTGAGTGTTGGGGAGACTATCATTTGAAGCACAAGAGCAAGGAGTTCATCCTCAACACACCATCTATTACCTTTTGGAGAGTGGTGTCTCCTAGATTGGTAAGGTCTCCCTTGGGAGCCCCTGTTAAGATGTGGAGTTGAACCAAGAAGTTTCTAAGGGCAACGAGATCGCCTACTTCATGAAGATCTACCCGAGTGAGGCAAGTCCTTCGTGGGAGATGGCCATGGTGGCATAGACAAGGTTGCTTCTTCGTGGACCCTTCGTGGGTGGAGCTCATACGTCTCCGTCGTATCTACTTTTCCTAACGCTTTTCCTCTTGTTTTGGACTCTAATTTGCATGATTTGAATGAAACTAAACCGGACTGACGCTGTTTTCAACAGAACTACCATGGTGTTATTTTTGTGCAAAAATAGAAGTTCTCGGATTGGAACGAAAAATTGCGAGGAATTTTTATACAAATAAAGATGATTTCTGGAGCCAAGAACCATCGGAGGGGGGGCACCTGGGTGGGCACAACCCACCAGGGCGCGCCCAGGTGGGTTGTCCCCACCTGGTGACCCTGCAAACTCCAACCCTGATACTATAAAATCACATATTCGGAGGAAAAAATGAGGGAGAAAGAATTATCGCATTTCACGAGACGGAGCCGCCGCCACCTCGTGTTCTTCATCGGGAGGCCAGATCTGGAGTCCTTTTGGGGCTCCGGAGAGGGGGGGGGTCTTCGATCTTCGTCATCACCAACCCTTCTCCATCGCCAATTCCATGATGCTCCCCACTGGGAGTGAGTAATTCCTTCGTAGGCTCGCTGGTCGGTCACGAGTTGGATGAGATTCACCATGTAATCGAGTTAGTTTTGTTAGGGCTTGATCCCTAGTATCCATTATGTTCTGAGCTTGATGTTGCTATGACTTTGCCATGCTTAATGCTTGTCACTTTGGGCCCGGGTGCCATGATTTCAGATCTGAACCATTTATGTTATCACCATTATATCTGTGTTCTAGATCCGATCTTGCAAGTTATAGTCACCTACTACGTGTTATGATCCGGCAACCCCGGAGTGACAATAGTCGGGACACTTTCCGGTGATGACCGTAGTTTGAGGAGTTCATGTATTCACTATGTGTTAATGCTTTGTTCCGGTTCTCTATTAAAAGGAGGCCTTAATATCCCTTAGTTTTCCAATAGAACCCCGTTGCCACGGGAGGGTAGGACAAAAGATGTCATGCAAGTTCTTTCCATAAGCACGTATGACTATTTACGGAACATGCCTACATTATATTTATGAACTGGAGCTAGTGCCGCATCACCCTAGGTTATGACTGTTATATGATGAATATCATCCAACAAATTCACCGATCCAATGCCTACAAAATTTTCTTATATTGTTTCTACTAAGTTACTACTGCTGCTGTTACTATTACACTTGCTGCAAAATCACTGTTACCGTTACTATTGTTGTTGCTACTACTATCAAAACTATCATACTACTTTGTTGCTGATCACTTTGCTGCAGATAATTAATCTCCAGGTGTGGTTGAGTTGACAACTCAGTTGCTAATACTTGCAAATATTCTTTGACTCCCCTGGTTTCAAATCAATAAATTTGGGCTGAATACTCTACCCTCGAAAACTGTTGCAGTCCCCTATACTTCTGGGTTATCAGGACCTTTTTCTGGCGCCATTGCTGGGGAGCATAGCTATATTTGTGGATTCACTTGGGATTATTATCAAATTATCACTATGTCGAATCTGAAGGACGCTAAGACTAAGATTTTCCCCTCCAAGACGAGGGGAGGTAAGTACTTGCCATCTAGCTCTGCACTTGATTCACCTTCTTTTATAAGTAAGCTTGCAACACCACCACATGCTATTATTCCTGATATGTCGCGAGTTATTGATGATGCTTCTTCTGCTATGAATGATATTTATGATGATGCTAGTACCTTGCTTGATGATAATGTGCCACTAGGCGAATTTCTTGATGAACAACTTGCTAGAACTAAAGCTTTTGAGAATGTTGAAACTGACGTAATTGTTGAAACTGATGAAGAGCTTGAAACCGAAAATCTTGAAACACCTATTAATACTAGTTCTCCTAGATATGAATTGCCAAAGGTATCGGAAGGTTATGTTATGGATGAGGAGACAACTAGAGACGTTCTTGCTTGCAAAGATAGAGATGGTCTTAAGAAATTATTATGCAAACTGAAAGAAAAATCTTTGAATGCTAGAATGAAATGTGATCCTAGGTTTGCTACTTCACCTATCTTTGGTTATGATAAGGATTATGAATTCTCTGTCGACCCAGAGTTAATTACTTTGGTTGAATCTGATCCTTTCCATGGTTATGAAACTAAAACAGTTGTGGCACACCTTACTAAGTTGAATGACATAGCCACTCTTTTTGCTCGTGATGAGAAAATTCGCTACTATTACATTCTAAAATTATTTTTGTTCTCATTAAAGGGTGATGCTAAGAATTGGTATAATACTCTTGCTCCTGGTTGTGTGCGTAGTCCCCAGGATATGATATATTACTTCTCTGAAAAATATTTTCCTGCTCATAAGAAACAAGCTGCCTTACAGGAAATATTTAACTTTGTGCAAATTGAAGAAGATTGTCTCCCACAAGCTTGGGGGAGTCTTCTCCAATTACTTAATGCTTTCCCTGATCATCCTCTTAAGAAAAATGAAATACTTGATATCTTCTATAATGGATTAACCGATGCTTCTAGGGATTTCCTAGATAGTTGTGCTGGTTGTGTTTTCAGGGAACGAACTATTGGACAAGCTAAAGAATTACTGAATAACATATTGAAAAATTACGATGATTGGACTCTTCCCAAACCACCACTCAAACCTACTCCTAAGAAGAGGGGTATCTTATATCTCAGTCCTGAAGATATGCAAGCGGCAAAGAAATCTATGAAGGAAAAAGGTATTAAGGCTGAGGATGTAAAATACTTACCTCCTATTGAAGAAATACATGGGCTTGATACACCAGCACCACCTAAGGTGGTAGAGGTAAATTCTTTAATGAAATTCAATGACAATGACAATGACAATCCTCACAATATGCATCCTACTCAATGCCTTTACGAGTTTGAAAATTACATTAGAAAGCAAGATCACTTCAATGCAAATGTTATGAAATAATTGAATTACAATTATGATATGATTGCTCGCTTGAGTGACTTTTTATTTAGAATCTCAAATGATGTTAGAGGTGTAGGAAAACATGCCTCTATGGTTCAAACTCAACTAGAACAAGTTGCTAAATCTCAAAGGGAATTGCTTGATGAAATGAACAATAATATAAGTGATATTGCTGTTAGAGTAGCAACTAGAGGAGGTAAAATGACTCAGGAACCACTTTATCCCGAGGGTGACCAAAAAACAATTGAACAAGACTCTCAAAGAATTAACACTGATGCACCTAGTCATTCTAAAAAGAAAAACAAGAAGAAAAATGATAGGACTTTGTATGCCTCTAGTGAACCTGAAGTAGAAAAACCTACTGATAATGATAATGAAGTTTCTATCTCTGATGCTGAAACTCAATTTGGTAATGAACAATCACCTTCTGATGATGAAAAAGATAATGATGAGGTTCATGAAGACACTCAAACAAATAATAAAGAACTAGAAAATGGTGTTGAGATAGAGCCAACAGTTGATCTTGATAACCCACAACCCAAGAATAGAAGATATGATAAAAGGGACTTTGTTGCTAGAAAGCATGGGAAGGAAAGAGAACCATGGGTTCAAAAACCTATGCCCTTTCCACCTAAGTCAACTAAAAAGAAAGATGATGAAGAATTTGAACGCTTTGCTGAAATGATTAGTCCAGTCTTTTTGCGTACTCGCTTGACTGATATCTTGAAAATGCCTCCTTATGCAAAGTACATGAAAGACCTCATCACCAACAAGAGAAAAATACTAAAATCTGAAATCTCTACCATGCTTGCTAATTATACTTTTAAAGTCGGAGTATCTAAAAAACTTGGAGAACCGGGAATCCCCACTATAACTTGCTCCATCAAAAGAAACTATGTGAAAACTACTTTATGTGATTTAGGAGCTGGTGTTAGTGTTATGCCTTTATCTTTATATAAAAGACTTGATTTGAATAAACTCACACCTACTAAAAAATCTTTGCAAATGGCTGATAAATCAACTGCCATACCTATCGGTATTTGTGAGGATGTGTCCGTTGTTGTTGCTAATGTTGCTATCTTGACTGACTTTGTTGTACTTGAGATGCTCGAGGATGACAACATGTCGATTATCCTTGGTAGACCCATTTTGAATACTGCAGGGGCTGTTATTGATTGCAATAAAAGCAAGGTCACTTTTCATAACCATGGTAATGAGCATACGGTGCACTTTTCGAAGAAACAATTCCAAGTGAATGGTATTAATGTTATTGAAAAATCTCCGACAATTACTATTGGAAGTTTTGAACTACCTCTACCTACTGCCAAAAATAAATATGAAATTCTTATTGTTGGGGACATTCATATCCCCGTTGAGGTAACTTAGTGATTTACGGAAGTTTTTCGGTTTCATGCTAATCGAAAGTGGATGTTAATAAGACTTGATCAACCTTATTAATGGATCATTTTTTAGAGGTATGAAGTTGATGAATTTAGTGAGCTCTACCTTCTGTCCCTACCTTTTGTTTTATGTTTTTATTAGTTAAATAAAATAAAATGCCATGTTTTGTCTGTTTTCTGAATTTCCCATGCAATAAAAAATGACCCCAAAATAGAAGTTCTTAGAATGCTCTGAAAATTTAATACGATTTTCTTCTTCTGATTATTTAAGAATATTAGGGGGGGTGCAGCAGGTGGGCACAACCCACCTGGGCACGCGAGCACCCCCAGGTGCGCCCTGGTGGGTTGTGGTCCCCACGTGGCCCCCCTCACTTATCTCTTCATCCCACATCACCACCTACCTCCAGAAAAAAATCACCATTGCTCGCTCTCTCTCTCTCTCTCTCTCTCTCTCTCTCTCGTGTTCTTGCTCTCAAACCCGCGGATTTCGATCTCTTTGATCGAAGCTCCATTTCTGAAACTGTTTTGGGGGATTGTTGCTTGGTATGTGACTCCTCCGTTAGTCCAATTATTTTTTGCTTTAGTGGTTTATATTTTGAATAATTAGTTACTCTTAGTGCTGCTGTAGATGAGCTTGCATGTTGAATTCTTAGAGTTCTAAGTAGTTTGAATGCTTGATATGGCCTCTATGCATACCTATGAGTAGTTGCCACCAATCTTGTGAAGTTTTGTTGAGAAAATTTTTGTGGACTAAAAATTTCAGAATTTTGTTCATAGGAAAAAGATGAGTATCTTTAGGAAGTTTGCTTCCAAGAAGAACTCTAAGGGAGTTATTGGGGAGTCATCTGACAGTGATCTCCATACCCGGAGAATGGCCGAGGTACGGCCGTGCGAATGGCCGCATAACCCGTTCACGGAAGGGGCCGGAATCCTTCAAGAGTTTGCACAATATGCTACTAATGCCGGCCTCACTAACTTTATCATAGCTGAATGTGAACAGTATCATCTCCTGACAAATTCCTTTGTGCAAAATTTTCATTTCTTAGTTAGGAATAATCCCCCTGAGGTGCAGTTTAACTTATATGCCGAACCCCATCCGATACCGCTTACTGAATTTTGTGACATATGATTGCTCCCTCTGATGGTGGTTTAGTAGAACCTAGGTCCGCGGAGTTTGATGGTTTTTACCGCACTCTGACAGTGGGGGATGAGAGAGGGGTGTCAAGTGTCACCGCCACTAGCTTACACTTTCCTGTTGTGCATTATTTTGCTCTATTCATTACGAAGTGTTTGCTTTCTAGAGAGAAGGTAGGTGCACTCAGTGCCCCAAACTTTGCTGTTTTACGCCATGCACTTTACGGCGACAACACTTATAGCTTGGGACCTATTGTGGCACGTCGCCTCCACATTAATAGATCCAAGGGTAAAATACATGGTGGCATTTATGCTACTCGCCTATCGAGTCACTTTAATGTCCAGATACGCTAGCATGATTATCCCATGCCCAAGGTTTACCTAGATCACGCGGCTATGGCACACCACCACTTCATTCATAGCGAGAACACCACTATGGATATTCCTTATAACTTGGTCTTTAGTGAGATTACCCGTGATGTTATTCCTTTGCTTGCACCTGCTTTGTTTTATCCTATTGCCAGGGGCGGATACAGGATTATGCCCGAGGACATCGTCGCCTCCCGGAACAACCTAGCTGCGGCACAGGCGGAGCCTCAGCAGTGGGATCCTCAGGTGCCTGCTCCCCAGCACTTCAACGTGGGACCTGATGGCTTCTTCAAGTGGTGATTACCAAGTTAGGCCAAAAGCTAAGCTTGGGGGAGTACGTATTTCCACCGACATTACATTCATGTTCACACATTTCATTCCAATTGTCGGTGTCCACACTCTTTCATTGTATTATCCATGCTAAATTTATTTTCTCGCTTTCTTCTGTGTGTTTGAAAAACTTTAAGAAAAACCAAAAATATATTTCCTGCTTCTTTTCGGTTTTTCTTCCTAGTTTAATTTGTTGTAGTACTAAGAAAACCCCAAAAAAATTCCTTGTTCTTCTTTTACTTGTTGGGAGATTTCCCGTGTAAATAGTTTTTCTTATTTTTGCTTTCCCTTTTATTTGATTGTTCAGGAAAAAACCAAAAACTCCTAAAATATTTTAGTGTGTTTCTCTGAATTTCTTTTCTTTTTATGGAGTCGTACCGAGGAGAAGACCATGATGAAAATGTTGAGTGGCTTTCATATGCATTATTGTTGATCTAACAAGGAGCCCATATTACTTTGTCTTCTCCTATTGAATAAAATGTTTTCGGATTCCAGCTTAGTTCACGGCACACTTGCACTATTATTATTTTCAAATAGTTCAATCGTGCAAGTGAAAGGCAATAATGACAATATTTGATGAACTGGTCGTGGTAGAGAGGAACGGGTATCAACTCGACTTGTTCTGTTTTTGTAAATATGTTTAACCTAGTATCCATGATTCAGCCTATTATGATCAAACATGTTTGCAATGACAATTAGAGATTATAGTTTCTCATGCCATGCTTAAGTAGCTAGGAGTGGATAATGATTTATCTTGGACGTAAACATTGCGTTAAAATGATTGTGATGTAGTATGATGATATGGTATCCTCATCTGAATGTTCGAGTGGCTTGACTTGGCACATGTTCACGCATGTAGTTGAATGAAAACCAACATAGCCTCTATGATATTTATGTTCATGGTGTTCATATCCTACTCATGCTAGTATCCAATGTTACTTATGCATAATGCATGTTCATGACCGTTTTCGCTCTCTAGATGGCCGCTTCTCAACCTATTTGCTAGCCTTCACCTGTACTAAGCGGGAATTCTGCTTGTGCATCAAAAACATGAAACCCAAGTTATTCCAGATGAGTCCACCATACCTACCTATATGCGGTATTACCCTGCCGTCCTAAGTAAATTTGCATGTGCCACCTCTAAAAACTTCAAATAAATATCATTTTGTGTGTGCCTGGATTGTTCATAGAGCGACAGGAGGTGGTCAGTATCTTCCATTCTAAGCGGGTTATTCTCACGATGAGTGTTTATTCACTCGTCCTTGCACGAGAGGGGCGGTAATAGGGATTCCCAGTCCCGAATTCAAATTGCAAATAATTAAACAAAACTTCCCCAGGACTATTGTTGGTATGGACGGTACCCGTTGTTTCAGACAAGCCGTGGAGTGTGATTGTTGGTGGAGGGGGAGTAAACCTTTACTTTTGCCGCTTGGGAACCGCCACTAATGTGTTTAGCATGGAAGATACCGGTAACTAATGGTCGCGAAGTAAACAAGAAGGGTGCATTTCTCAAAATTTCATCTACCTCTGTTTTAAAAACTTGAGCTCTGGCACCACTGCAAATCACTGCTTCCCTCTGCGAAGGGACTATCTATTTACTTTTATGTTGTGTCATCACCTTCTCAAATAAGCGCCAGAACCTGAGAGCACTATTATCATCCTCATGCATCGTGTGTAGCTAATGTTGGGTGCATCATGACTGGATATTTTCTACCATGAATTACAATGTTTAGTCGCTGCTTGAACTTTGGAGGTGCTCTGCATTTATGTTTTGTGGTATCAGAAAGGGCTAGTGAGATACCACTATTGTCATATTATATCATGGTTGTTTTGATAACGTGTTTTTGTTTGAGATATCTTATTATTGCTCGCTAGCTGATTATGTCATTGATATGAGTTAATATAATTTTTAAGAGTTATTGTCGACATGGTTAGTTATAATCTTGGCTTAAAACCTGGGCACTACTTAAGCTTATTATGTAAAAAAGAGCAAAAGAGTTCGTAAAGATTTTTCTTTTTCACTTTCAGTTTATCAACTGAATTGCTTGAGGACAAGCAAATGTTTAAGCTTGGGGGAGTTGATACGTCTCCGTCGTATCTACTTTTCCTAACGCTTTCCTCTTGTTTTGGATTCTAATTTGCATGATTTGAATAAAACTAACCTGGACTGACGCTGTCTTCAGCAGAACTACCATGGTGTTGTTTTTGTGCAGAAATAAAAGTTCTCGGATTGGAACGAAACTTTGCGAGAAACTTTTATACAAATCTATACCTATACTAATTATGGACTCCCAAGAAATTACCGTGTTAATCAGAAATTAAGAACCGTTCATCTGGTGGGACCGAGTTATTACGGTGGTAATCAGAAATTAAGAACCGTTCATCTGGTGGGACCGAGTTATTACGGTATAGATCTAACCATGTCCTCGCATTATTAAAGCAACCTATATTTCTTTGACAGAAAAAAAGAATCTCTATCTAACCATGTCCTCGCATTATTAAAGCAACCTATATTTCTTTGACAGAAAAAATAAGAATCTCTATCTCATTACGTGTAGATCAAACCATGTACTCCCCTATTTAAAGCATCCTCTATCTCTTTCACAGAAAAAAAACAGAAAAAAACAATCTGTATGTACTTTATACTCCACGGTCTCTTCCTTCTGCACGCCATCTTCCTCTCCCCTTCACGGACTCTTCCTATTCTACATAATCGGTCTGTCTCCCATGGTCAACAAATCCATCCATGGCCTCTTCCTCTTCTCTGTTCTATCTCCTCTAGTGGACAAAATTTGGTTCTCAACCAGAGAGGAACCCCTCTCTCTCTACCAAACGTGAAGGAGCATGTGTGAAGGTTTTGGAGCAGCCCAAGGCTGCAGCCGACAGCCAGAACAGCCAGATGGGACTCCGACGATTTCTCCATTAGCCCGATCAGATTTGGCGATTAGGATGAGGTAGAGAGGACAACGATACAGTTGTTGAGCATATTGCCGCTCTTCCTCACCGTCCATGGATCCACCTCGATGCGTCTATCCATTGGTAGGTCCTTGATTTCAGTCTTCCGTCCATGCCAGAATCGATCTGAAAGAAAGTGTGCATGATCCAATCCATTCTCTACTGCTGCATGTGATCGTTTTCTTCTCCGGCATCAGAAATCTTGAAACTAATCAGCTTTCAAGTTCTTGCGACACAGTAATCGAACATCTATTTTAGGACAGCTCATCGATTGCCTAAAGATGGTTGATGGCTTGATACTACCGAGGAGACTGTTGGAAGTAGATTAGATGGTCATCACCGTCGACGAGGCTGCCGAGCAAAAGAACAGTGTACCAAAGACTGTTGGAAGCAGATTAGATGGTCGTCGCTGTGGACGAGGCTGCCGAGCAAAAGAACTATGTACCAAAGACTCTTGAAAACAGATTAGATGATCGCCGCGGTCCACGAGGCTGTCAAGCAAAAGATCTATGGAGGATTGGTTGTTGTGCTGTTTACCTGCTTAACAAAATTCGACTTTGTCGACGGTAACCTTAGCAGCAGGCTATTGAAAGTTTTTTAACCGCAAACCCTAGCTTGGCCGCCCACTGAAAGACCGAGCGCCCTCTGTCTCGCCATCTTGGGCCTCTCACCGAGAGGGCAGCGGGAACAATGGAACCGTGCGGTTGTCGGTGCCCATGTGCGGTGGAGCGGCTGCAGTCCTGCAACCCGCCCTTCCTCAAGTGGCACACATGGTTGGCGGCGTGACACCAACGGCAAACAACGTCTGGTAGAGGAGCTTCAGCAGGAGGTGGTGCGCCAGAGCCAACAGTGGCATTCTTTTTCGTTGCCGGCATACTGAAAAGTAGTGTGGACTGAAGCTATGAGATGCTCATGCATGTGCCCAGCAACTAAGATCAGTTAGACTCCTAGGAGGATGAAATCCATGTAAAGGTACTCCCTCCAGTACAACTAACCTATGCAAATTTTCCCTTCTGCCCAGCTCAAATCTTGACCCATCCATGTTTCAGGTAATGTGTACAGAGAACGAGGCTGCAGAGCCAAATAACTATGTCAGGCAGGTGGCCCAGCTATTCACCTTCTTAAAACTGTTTTGTTTTTGGGTGACGGTCGCCTCTGTGTCCACTCAACAGGGAATTTCAGTGCATATGCAAGTAAACTGTTTCATATCTATCCTGAATTTCCTGCACTACATAATTTTATCCATATAATATTTCTGTAATAGTACCCTGTCCTAAATGTTAGTGCTGTTTCTGCAATTTTGTAAGCCAGATTTGTTGCAAGTGCAGTGCATATGCAAGTAATCTGGGCTGGACTAATCTTGAAGTTTTCCATCAATTTTTATACAACAAAATATTTGTCCTTATCACATTTATAGTACGCACTGGGCAATCATGATTCATGGCCAGTAGATATATATGTTGGCTGATGAAAATTACTTTAGGGTATCCATTCTGCTATATTTTACATACTGACAATTTTTTAACATATGATCTGGTAGAGAAAACATAGAGAGAAATTTTCTGCATTCAACATGATTCAGTTTCCAGCCCGTGTAGATTAATCATTTAATGAGCTAACTAGAATTTTAAGGCATTTAGTGCATTTTCAGTTATGGTCGTGGACTGTGCACACACTTCAGTGAATGAAAAACATCAAGCATTACTTCTTACATGCGTGAAGCATTTTACCATAACTAGCTGAATCAACGGACACTGTATGGCAAGGCGAACAAGCACACTAAATAAGACGACCCATCATAATTCCAAGCTATTTTTACAGAGGCATTTCACCGGACTATGTTGTGATTAGCTTTTTTCGTAAGCTTCAGAAGGTTATCTTGGATTGAGACGACACTTTGCAATTTTACACTTTTTTGTATTAGTTCTGAAGACCAAATTTACAAAATTGAACTGGTGGTGAGTTCAATCTGGTCTGAAGCTTCTGTCTACTATCTTTTTTGCAGGTCGAACATAAAAGGATGCACATTGGTTTTTTAGATTGAATATAAGGTTTCATGAAGAAACCTTGAGGTATCAATCCAGTCTCACTTTTTTATTCATTGTTTATTGTTTGCTCTGCACTCCCAAATAACCATGGTGTATATCATTATTATTTTTGTTGGAAGGCAGACTATGAAAGGTGTTTCTTGCTAATTATAATTCTGTTCACCATAAATATCTGAAGTTTTTGGTTCAGTTTTTGAACTACTGAAAGTTGATGCTAAGACCCAATAAGATCTTCCTGGAGCTGCCCTCTCGGAGCAAATCTGCTATATCATGCATCTTCGTAAATGATAAATTTATGATAGGCCCAATATATACGAAAGCATCTGGATCTTATGAAATATCAGGTGTTAAAGAGCATTTATCACTGTACTCTACCTGATACATTAATCTTTTTGTTTTGGTTTCTATTTATGGTGAAAGAATGGTTTCTTCGCCATTTGGTTGATGTTTAATTAAACGATATTGGAATCCTATTTAATATTGTGCTGGTTACTACAGTTTTTCTTCCCAGGAAAGAACACCAAGTCACCTATTGAATATTTGTTAGCTCAGCTGATATTCCATATTAGTTTTGCATATTGTGCTGCTTCCCATCGACGTTTCCTCCTAGGAAACAACACGATCAATATTTCACCCTGTTTATAACAACCTGATTGTTTCCGACAATAGAAATTGAGGCTCTCTTACATGTTTAATTTTGCACCCTGCTGTTGCATATATAATTTCGTTCTGATATATGAATAAACTGAAAGAGATACAAACACTTTTCCTAATCTACGGAAGACATTATTTCTACTTAAAATCCATCTCACGGGTCTATCTTCTCTCTACAGGTAAATATATGTGTTTTTATACGTATTCTTTGTACGCTTTCGTAGTACTTCAGTAATCTATATATGTCATGTCCTGCTTGGCCATGTCAATAGGTAACACTATCACCTTGGCTAGGTAGCTTCCTTATTATGAGGTTAGTCGAGTGAGGCTCCTCTTTACATGATTTGACCATGCCTAGGCCATAAGATAGTTTTGAAATCTGAAGATACATTATGCTCGGATGATATTAGCACCTCGGTGTCTAATCTACCCGATATTACTTACATGATAGTTACCTACGGTCCAAGATTTTCTAAAGGCAACTAAATCAACTTAATCTGAATTCGGACACTATTTTGTAATCAAGAATTGTGCTTATGAGATATATTACTTCAAAACTACACTGTTGAATATAAGAACTACTAAATATGTTCAGGATATGTCTCCCTAAATTACGTACATTACTTTTTAGTGAACTTGCATTATTTGATACATTTATCTCATAAATACAAGTCAAATACACACTTCTGAAAGATCACAATCTAAAAGCATGATGGATTTGTATCTTTCAGATTATAGACCATCTCCTTTTTCTCTGTTACATTGTTGCTCTCTACTCTTTATCAACACTGATATAATAAAATGTATCCATACATTCTCTCACTACAACACAGAAGGTCTGTAGAGACATCCATTAATCAATTATATGGGGAAGACCTTTCCACATATATACCTCATGAGCTCTTATCAGTGTATGTATTTTGGTGGCATCTATGTATGATTGATGTAATATGATTAATGCACAGTTTATTTTCCATTCTAGATACTTTATTTCATTGGATTTATATTGTAGGCAAAAGGATCATGGAATAGCACGTGAGGTGTACTGTTTTTAGGACCTGTCTATTTTGATGCATTGTATTTGCATACATATACCAAGTTTCCTTAAATATATATTACAGGAGAATGGATGATCGAGTAGCACTCAAGATGGCAAGGTGGTTGAGATTTACGAAATGTTGAAGCTTGAGGACTCATGGGTTAGTTGTACGCTGATACATGTAGATTTACGATTATTGCCATATAATCCATTGTATCTACCTATGTCTCATTAACTTCAACATGTTTACCTCGAATAATTATAGTTTAGTAAAGGTTCTCTCTATAAGTGATGCGATTTTTGTTATTGGTTTACACTCCCTTAAAAACATTAATATTCCTTACTTTATACATTCATACATTCATATGAAGAATTAACATGCAAAAACTGCAAACGAGTGGAACCAATATTGATGCTACTCTTCTTACGGGTCAAGCCAATCATGGTTTTATCAATAGATGTTGCTCAATCGTTTTCTCTCTCTAATTTTTTTTGAATCATGCATGAGGACTGCACTTATCATATTAATGATATAGGGGTGAAAAAATCACACAGGTCCAAGAGTACTACAGTGCAACAAACGACCCAAAATTCATACCAGCAGCACAAGAAATATGCAAACAGGGTGCACACATACACCGCTTCAACTAGCGTAAATAGAAACAACCTGGACTAGCTGCAGCCTAGAGGCGTCAGTTTTCATTTGGTTGACGATCGTCTACAGTGGTGTATGTGAGTACTAAAACCCTTCCGTTCCTCTCCCGGCATATGCACCAAACGATCAGTGGCACAAGGTAGTTGAGATTAAGCCTCCTGCCACAAGACTTGGGGGACGACCTCATTAAGATTATATCCAACTGAAGCACCGAGCTCCAAATGATGGTGACGCCACAACAGCCCAAGAAAAGATATTGCACCGTTTCCTACGAAAGGTTGCAGAAATAATATGAAGCAACATGGGAGCAGGGATGATATTTTTGGGAACAAAATGTTAATGTGGCTAACACAAAAACAGTAGCCACTGTATCTATGAATTCTCTATTGTCAAAATGGGTTATATAATTTTGTGTGCAGAGGTGTGAGATTTGTTTTCGATGAAAAAAGGTAAATTTCGAAATATGTATAGTACATCATGTTTTCGTGGGCTGGGCGCCTGGCCATAGAACTTTGGCCAATTGTCTCCCTTCTCTTAATGATGAAGCTCACTTTGTAACATTCAACCAGAAACTAATTTAAGAAAACTGTGAAAAAGGAACTGATTGAAGGAATGTATTTCCTTTTTGTCCTACCGTTAAGCAAGAATCATGTGGTTCAAAATAAGAACATGCAAGTTTCTCCTATATTATTCCTACATATTTTCACTTCCACTATATAATACTTGCTTTGTGACTGTTTGTGTAAATGTGTAAATAAAAAAATACTAGCCCGTGCAGATGCACGGGTTGACGACTAGTAAAGATAATTTCTAGAGCCAAGAACCACCGGATGGGGGCACCTGGGTGGGCACAACCCACCAGGGCGCGCCTAGGTGGGTTGTCCCCACCTGGTGGCCCCGCAGACTCCAACCCTGATACTATAAAATCACATATTTGGAGAAAAAAATGAGGGAGAAAGAATTATCACGTTTCACGAGACTGAGCCGCCGCCACCTCCCGTTCTTCATCGGGAGGCCAGATCTGGAGTCCGTTTGGGGCTCCGGAGAGGGGGATCTTCGATCTTCGTCATCATCAACCCTTCTCCATCATGATGCTCCCCACCGGGAGTGAGTAATTCCTTCGTAGGCTCGCTGGTCGGTGAGGAGTTGGATGAGATTCATCACACTGGTACGCGTCGGTCCTAAACAAATGGTTTTTAACCCCTTTCCGCACGTCATTTGGAACCATCGCCAAGTGAGTGTGGGCGATAGGGGGGTCCTTCCCACACGACCTAGAAACCGTCGGGGATATGCCCTTCTGGCACACACGCTCGGCAAAATGAGGTCGTGTGCGACCGGCGAGCGCTCAAATACGGAAATACGTACAATAGAGCTAAAAAATACAATTATATGGCGAAATTGTTTCTGGTCTCAAGTACATCCCACACAGTCATTCCCCGCTAAACATTTCCGTTCGTATGTACATCCCACACAGTCGCTCCAAGGAAAACGTTTCCGTTCACAGGTACATCACACACAATTTTTCCCGTTAAATCGTTTGCGTAATTGAATGTATCACACACGGCCCGTAGAAGAAACCGTGTGACAAAGGTTGTCCATCACACACAGTTTTTATGTGGTAAACATTACGCAAGGTGGCCTAACACAAACAGTTTTCAAGAGAAAGCCGTGTGTGATTGTTCATTGATCCAACACGGTTTATTCCTAGAAACTGTGTGCGTTGCCTGAGGTCATCGCCCACGGTATTTTTTCAACAACCGTTTGCAATAGCAAAACCCAATTAGCAGGCTAATTCGCCATTAGCAGTCTAATTATCCGATTATTCATAATCCATTTATTAATCTAATTGACACTTCATATTAAGCACACAATATATTTCATTTCCATATTAAGGAAGCAGAATTTCATAATTGAAATACATCAGAGTACAACATGATATAGCTTCAGCACTCAGCTACCCCATTACACAACTGCACCAGGAGCAAGTTCCACATGCAACATGTAGAACCTTTCGAAATTAGCATCATAGACGGTATATAGATAGATGCATCTCATCTGGAAAACTGCTGAAGCAAAAGGCGAATATTGAGCCTTCATTCATG
This sequence comes from Aegilops tauschii subsp. strangulata, assembly GCF_002575655.3. Taxonomy (NCBI): domain Eukaryota; kingdom Viridiplantae; phylum Streptophyta; class Magnoliopsida; order Poales; family Poaceae; genus Aegilops; species Aegilops tauschii. The sequence continues at coordinate 327,128,422 of NC_053041.3, read as the reverse complement.
TTGAAGGTCTTTGCAACTTTAGGCCAGTGCCTGTGGATGATTGACCGTCCATCCTTCGTCCTCTTCAGGAACACTTCAATATTGAACCATGGGTGTTGTATGTAAACCTTCCTCGCCTCCTGACCATAGAGGTGGTTTGAGAGGTAATCATCAGTGAACTGCTTTGGAAAGGCCTGAAAACAAGGATGTGCATAATATCTTCTCTATATTGGAAATGGGGCAAAGGAATAAAAAAGGCAAGGTATAACAGTTAGTACCATCTTGTAGTGAACTGATGTCTTCTTCATTGTGCAGACAAAGATCTTGTTGTTTTTTGTCGTGAATTTCTTTATCCTAACAATCTTTCTGAGTTTCTTGATTTGATTGATATTCATGGACAACTCATTTCCTCATATGCAAAAAGGGTCAAACAGTGGGTCAAAACCTCTGACAGCAGGACCTACATGTGCGAGAGCAAATTGTTAAAAACCAAAATATTAGAATGGTTCCTGCAATTGCACAGTAATGTGCTATTAGAGAACGGACCATGCACGTGCTAACCTCGATTGTAAACCTCAGTGCTTCCCATTGTTTCCCTGCAACACATATAAGGTAGTTAGTCATCAGGTTAAGTAAGGGTTCGCATGCTATCAGTAAAATATGTTGATGAAAAATAAGCACATTACAGATTCATCAGATTAATTCAAGCCACACTGAAAACCCATTTACCCAAACCAAGCATGATTAAGAACTAGGAAATATAGCACTTGTATATGTTTCTCATGTATTAAGTGCAGCCAAATTCAATTTATTCCTCACATGCACAACAATACAAAATTCTACCCACAACAATTGGACATCGCATTGCAGAATTGAACCAAGCAGTTAACTAAACACCACAACAAATGAACCAAACATTAACTGAGCACCACATTGCACAATATAACATACTCCTAATAGAAGATCAGATAGTTAACCAAACAGTTAACTACAGCCAATTGTAGCAATTGTATTTGTTTCACATGTATTTACTACAGCCAAATTCAATTTATTCCTCACGTGGTTTACAATAACAGAATGCACCCACAACTATTGAACATCGCATTGCAGAATTGAACCAAACAGTTAACTAAACACCACAACGCAAATGAACCAAACGTTAACTGAGCACCACATTGCACAATGTATAACCAAACCAAGCATGCTTGACAACTTGGAAATATAGCAATTGTATTCGTTTCTCATGTATTTTGTAAAGATAAATTCGATTTATTTCTTACATGGAAGACAATACAAAATTGCAGCCTGAAGAATTGAACATCACATTTGCAGAATTGAACCAAACAGTTAACTGAAGATGACAACTAATTAACAAAATAGTTAATAAGTGAGCACCACACTGCACGACATATAGAACATATACACTAGAGAACAGATTGCATGGTAAAATTAGATAGCACAATTCACTAGAATTTGTGAAGGAAACGCAGGAGCAGCACATGCAACGGGTAAACCGAGCATACTTAACCGGCGTAACTAGCAAATGGCAAGGTGCTCCTCCAAGATCTGGGGGTCGGCACGAATGGCAGCCATCGCGACCTCATCCGCGCGTGCGGCCGCGATTTGCTTCTCTGCTGCCAAATGCTCCTTGAGATCCTGGCTATACTGCGTGCACCATGGCATAGGCCGGCGCTTATTTGCTGGAGGGGTCGGTGATTTGGGTGGAAGGTGTCGCGCTCGCGCCGGCGGTCGGGGCATGTGGGATCTGGAAGGAGGATGAGGATGGGGGTCGGGTGTGGATTACCTGCCTAGATAGACGAGGCCGAGCAGCGTGAAGGAGGGTCGCCGGCAAGGAGGCGGTGCTGCAAGCAAGGAGTGAAGGTTTTAACTTGGAAAGGAAGGTAGAAACCGGGGAAATGTGGCTTTTGGTAAGGGGGAGGGGGCGGGGAGGTAGATATTTCCGCGGAAGCCGAAATTTTTGAATTGCTTCGGCGAAAAAACTGGCGCGCAAAGTGTCATCAGACACGGTCCCTTATTCAGCACTGTGTACGATATGTGAACATCACAAACGATTCAGATAGCTTAACCCGTGTGTGATGAGTTTGAACATCAAATATTTTGGTTCGAATTTCCCTGGTTATAGTGGTCATCCACGTCATTGCATAATTTGCGTACACAAAGGAGACTACAACACACCCACACTTCTTAATCGAGCAAGTTCCGCAATTAAACAGAGCTAGCCGACCTAAACATTACTCTAACAAATTAAAGACCGACACTCTTAATTAAACAAAACAAAGAGTACTACTATGGCTGGTGCTCATTGATCTGCGCTGCCGCCTCCATGTCCAGCTTGCGCCCGACGGTCTCCTAGGGAAGGGGCTCCATGGCATCCATCGCACCATACTTGGCAAGAATCTCGCCATCCGTGTCCGCCATATCTTTGGAAAAGGCCACCACAAGCCGGGCGTGGGCGGACGCGATCTGGGCTTGGACAGGCTCCGTCGTCGCAAGGTATGTGGCGGAGGAACGGGCGGCTGCTCGAACGCTCTCGGCGATTGCCAGCTCTTCGACCGTGGGTTGCCGACCGTTGTCGGAGAAGCTTCGTTCAATTTGTGCGGTGACCGCCAGGAGCTGGGCGTGGGCGGCCTCGACATGGTTGTGGGCGACCTCCATCAGGGCTAAGCCCACAGCTGCGGAACGGACAGCTGTTGTGCCGCTCTCGCCAGTTGCTATCCCCGAGGCAGATGCTGCTGCCGCCACCTGAGAAGCAACAACGGCCGTTTGGGCTGCCTTTGCCGCCCGGTCGCAGATTGCGGCCGCGCTCATGCACCTTGTTAGCACGCGCATGGCGGCTGCGGCCACGCTCTCGCCGGAATGGGCCACCGAAGTTGCCCTCACGACGCGGGTCCACGTGCCCAACTTTCACCGGCGACGATTGAACAGTGAAATGATATTTGGGCAGCGAGCTAGTGTGTTTGAGACGCCGACTGTGGACTGTAGCCGACGATTGAATAGTGAAATGATATTTGGGCAGCGAGCTAGTGTGCTTGAGACGGCATATAAATTGGTTGAAAAATCAAATCCGTGTCCTTGGGTGATTTTTTGTGATTTTTCGGTGTTCACTTGGACATTTTTATGCATTATTTGAGTTTTCAATGCATTTATGTGCAAAATTGAAATTTGAACTACATGCACATGCTCCAGTGCATATAAATTGGTTGAAAAATAAAATCTGTGTCCTTGGGTGCATGCTTAGGTCCCATGCAAGAAATGGGAATGAATTTAAAACACCAGAGCACCGTTGATTGTCGACAAAACATTGAGATGCCTGGTTTTTAAATTCTAGTAAATCCAAAACTCGTTTGAAATTCATGAAACTTGGCATGCTATCATGGAGCGGCATCAACATGCCGTGGTACAAATTTTGTCCCATTTGTGGCAGGTTTGGGTATATGCTTCTCACAAACCGGAGCTTCTCACAACAAGCATGATGGTTTTCGGTAGAGAACGTCCCACCTTTGGGGACGAAACGATATACATTGCGTCTTATTGCTTTCAAATTTTTTCTCGTGTCAACATAGAACAACAGGAGTGTTGTGTGAATTTTTGTGAATTTTTGGGGTTCGTTTGGACACTTTTATGCATTAACTGAGTTTTCAATGCATTTATGTGCATAATTCAAACTTGAACTACATGCACATGCTCCAGTGCATATAAATTGGTTGAAAAATCAAATATGTGTCCTTGGGTGCATGCTTAGGTCCCATGCAAGAAATGGGAATGAATTTCAAACACCAGGGCACCGTTGATTGCCGGCAAAACATTGAGATGCCTGGTTTTTAAATTCTAGTAAATCCGAAATTCGTCTGAAATTCATGAAACTTGGCATGCTATCATGGAGCGACATCAACATGCCGTGGTACAAATTTTGTCCCATTTGGGGCAGGTTTGGGTATATGCTTCTCACAAACCGGAGCTTCTCACAACGAGCATGATGGTTCTCGGTAGGGAACATCCCACCTTTGGGGACGAAACGATATCCATTGCCTCTTATTGCATTCAATTCTTTTCTCGTGTCATCATAGAACAACACGAGTGTTGTGTGAATTTTTGTGATTTTTCGGGGTTCGTTTGGACATTTTTATGCATTAACTGAGTTTTCAATGTATTTATGTGCATAATTCAAATTTGAACTACATGCACATGCTCCACTGCATATAAATCTGTTGGAAAATCAAATCTGTGTCCTTGGGTGCATGCTTAGGTCCCATGCAAGAAATGGGAATGAATTTCAAACACCGGGGCACCGTTGATTGCCGTGAAAACATTGAGATGCCTGGTTTTTAAATTCTAGTAAATCCAAAACTCGTCTGAAATTCATGAAACTTGGCATGCTATCATGGAGCGGCATCAACATGCCGTGGTACAAATTTTGTCCCATTTGGGGCAGGTTTGGGTATATGCTTCTCACAAACCGGAGCTTCTCACAACAAGCATGATGGTTTTTGGTAGGGAACGTCCCACCTTTGGGGACGAAACGATATCCATTGCCTCTTATTGCTTTCAAATTTTTTTCTCATGTCAACATAGAACAACAGGAGTGTTGTGTGATTTTTTGTGATTTTTCGGGGTTCGTCTGGACATTTTGATGCATTAACTGAGTTTTCAATGCATTTATGTGCATAATTCAAATTTGAACTACATGCACATGCTCCAGTGCATATAAATTGGTTGAAAAATCAAATCAGTGTCCTTGGGTGCATGCTTAGGTCCCATGCAAGAAATGGGAATGAATTTCAAACACCAGGGCACCGTTGATTGCTGGCAAAACATTGAGATGCCTGGTTTTTAAATTCTAGTAAATCCAAAAGTTGTCTGAAATTCATGAAACTTGGCATGCTATCATGGAGCGGCATCAACATGCCGTGGCACAAATTTTGTCCCATTTGGGGCAGGTTTGGGTATATGCTTCTCACAAATCGGAGCTTCTCACAACAAGCATGATGGTTTTCGGTAGGGAACGTCCCACCTTTGGGGACGAAACGATATCCATTGCCTCTTATTGCTTTCAATTTTTTCTCGTGTCATCGTAGAACAACACGAGTGTTGTGTGAATTTTTGTGATTTTTCGGGGTTCGTTTGGACATTTTTATGCATTAACTGAGTTTTCAATGTATTTATGTGCATAATTCAAATTTGAACTACATGCACATGCTCCAGTGCATATAAATTGGTTGAAAAATCAAATCTGTGTCCTTGGGTGCATGCTTAGGTCCCATGCAAGAAATGGGAATGAATTTCAAACACCAGGGCACCGTTGATTGCCGGCAAAACATTGAGATGCTGGTTTTTAAATTCTAGTAAATCCAAAACTCATCTGAAATTCATGAAACTTGGCATGCTATCATGGAGCGGCATCAACATGCCGTGGTACAAATTTTGTCCCATTTGTGGCAGGTTTGGGTATATGCTTCTCACAAACCGGAGCTTCTCACAACAAGCATGATGGTTTTCGGTAGGGAACGTCCCACCTTTGGGGACGAAACGATATCCATTGCCTCTTATTGCTTTCAATTTTTTTTCTCATGTCAACATAGAACAACAGGAGTGTTGTGTGAATTTTTGTGATTTTTCAGGGTTCGTCTGGACATTTTTATGAATTAACTGAGTTTTCAATGCATTTATGTGCATAATTCAAACTTGAACTACATGCACATGCTCCAGTGCATATAAATTGGTTGAAAAATCAAATATGTGTCCTTGGGTGCATGCTTAGGTCCCATGCAAGAAATGGGAATGAATTTCAAACACCAGGGCACCGTTGATTGCCGGCAAAACATTGAGATGCCTGGTTTTTAAATTCTAGTAAATCCGAAATTCGTCTGAAATTCATGAAACTTGGCATGCTATCATGGAGCGACATCAACATGCCGTGGTACAAATTTTGTCCCATTTGGGGCAGGTTTGGGTATATGCTTCTCACAAACCGGAGCTTCTCACAACAAGCATGATGGTTCTCGGTAGGGAACGTCCCACCTTTGGGGACGAAACGATATCCATTGCCTCTTATTGCTTTCAAATTTTTTCTCATGTCAACATAGAACAACAGGAGTGTTGTGTGAATTTTTGTGATTTTTCGGGTTCGTCTGGACATTTTTATGCATTAACTGATTTTTCAATGCATGTATGTGCATAATTCAAATTTGAACTACATGCACATGCTCCAGCGCATATAAATTGGTTGAAAAATCAAATATGTGTCCTTGGGTGCATGCTTAGGTCCCATGCAAGAAATGAGAATGAATTTCAAACACCAGGACACCATGCGCGCTCCCTTTCGCCGTCGTGCCCGTACGGCCGTTCCATCGAGGGCCAGTGTATTACGCAAGCCCGACCGAGGTTTGAGCAGAGAAACGGTGCCAGTGATCCACCACGATGATGCCTAGCCACCTAAACCCCCTGCCCAACCTCTGCCTCGCCGTAATTTCTCGCCGGCGTTATCCCGTTCACGGCCACCTCCTCGGATCGCCTATAAAAGGAGGTCCCGAGCTCGAACTCGAGCACGCACCATCCCTACACCCCACAAGTACCACGCCAAGCCACTAGGAGAGCCTCGAGGGAGTCTTCTTCTCCAACTCCGGCCGCCTCGACCCGCTTCGGGATCCAGCACGATTCACTCCCTTGCCAGTAGCCTCCTAGTGCATCCACATCGCTGACCCGCGCGCCAATTTGAAGTTTGCAGCATCCACCGGAGAGCTCCACCCTCGCCCGAACCACCGTCCGCCGGAGATAGGGTCGCCGTCGACGTGGTGCTCGCCGACGGTCAAATCCACCACCCACCGACGCGGAAGAACACCCTGAACCCGTAGGTACCCTCCGATCACCCTACCTCGCCATAGATCAACGCCGGCGACCACCGCAGCCTTCGGGCGCCGGCGAGCTCTGTTCAGAGTTTAAACCTAACGGGTGGACCCCCCCGTCAGCCTCTCTTTCTTTTCCCTTTGAACCGTTTTCTGAAAGCGCCTTCGGGCAAACTGTGTTTTCTCTCTGGGCTGACGTATTTCGTATCGAAGCGTTTTCAGCCTTTTCAAACTAGCCCCTGGATCTTTTCTGTTTCATCACAGATTAGTCCTTGGACTAAAACCTTTATATCTTTTAAACAAAAGATGCTTTTTGATTGATTCTTTTTCTGTCAGTCTTATATTTTTGTCTAGTTATTTATAGTATTTTTTTGGAAATTTTTTGGAACAATTTTTATGCGCGCAACGGTATTCACGTTAGTATACGGTTTCTTTATATCGTAGATTCCGGAAGAGGTGACGGAGCCGCGAACTTCGCCGAGCTAGACTCCGACTTCTCCGAAACAGGCAAGCATGTTTGAACCTTTGATATGATGAGTGTTTTGCATGTTTGCTTGAATGGTTTGTGCATGGCATATGAGCATCGGTGAGTGTTACGTTGCATGCAAGGCAACTAACCGTGTGCTTCGAAGTTTGCTGTGATCTTTTGATGGGAGATGACCTATCATGTGGTGACATGAGAGGTAGTAAGATGGTATTGTTGTAGCATGCCAGTCTTATGTCATCCAATAACTCCGACGTTAACGTGGACCGAGCCACGTTAGCGTTCGTCCCCTCCCGTGCTGCCACATGTTTTCTGCAAAGAATACGGTTTAGTAAGTTGCAAACCTCTTTCCTTGTACACACCAAATAGAGGGGCCGGGATGAGGGTTCCATGGCCCTGGATTAAAGCCAGTCATCCGGTCAGGGGGCATGGGTGTTTCCGGTTGGGACCGAGAGGGGGGCACCCCTTAGAGCGCGCGATATAAATTTGATCCCATGCTACGCGAGGTTGTAGCCTCCCCGTCTCAAAGTTTTTCTTGAACGTTGCTTGGGGTGATTCCTGGCATCGGAATGTGGAATGGGTGTGTACTGGTTAGATGTGTTTCTCCTAAAATACCGTAAACGGAACTAGTCCCTTGTGACTACTGAAATCCGTTGGCTGTGGTTAAGAGTACAAACTCTGCAGAGTCAAAACCCTCCGAGTCATCGTGTCCATGGTCAAGGACCTTGGTCAACATATCCATATCAGTCTTAGTGTGAGTCCCTGTGTCAGTCTCCATGGAAATCCTCGGTGAACAAGCTTGAGTGGCAAACCCGGTTGAATGTTATTCCTGTGGATGGACTAACCATTTTATTATCTCGTACCTGAGTATTACCTTGAAATGATTTAACTTCACGAGCTACTGATATATCGAGTTATGAAATATAAGCCCTTTATGTGATGTCGCTCAGACGTCCGACTGTGGCACTCTTGCTATTTACTTTTGATATAAGCCCTTTATGTGATGTCGCTCAGACGTCCGACTGTGGCACTCTTGCTATTTACTTTTGATATAAGCCCTTTATGTGATGTCGCTCAGACGTCCGACTGTGGCACTCTCGTTATTTACTTTTGATATAAGCCCTTTACGTGATGTCGCTCAGACGTCCGACTGTGGCACGCACTGTCATTTATATTCCATTATAAGTCCTTTATGTGGTGTCGCCTTGACGCCCGACTGCGGCATTGTTAATTTATTTGTATCCTTTCGAGGAGTCAATTCAGACACTCGATTGGCATTCAGTATTACATTGGGATTTCGGGAGGACTACCGCCCGACTTCCTTTTTACTTCCCATGCATTGCTATTTTATTGTCTGAGTGCGCATTATTAATCTGTTCATATGCACCATGTTTGCATTTGTTATATCTTATGTCCAAACTGTCTTGCGAGTACTTTCATAGTACTCACCTGGCTTGTTGATTTGGCCAGATGTTGACGAAGGCGATCTCATGGATGATGAGTATGATAGCGAGTCTGACGCCTAGAGGAGTCCCAGTCAGTCCCGTGCGATCCTGGATTTGGTCACTTGTATTATATACGCTTCTGCCACCCAAATAAGAGTCCTCGAGCCTCACTCCGACGCTCGATGAGCTGTAAGATTCAGGAGTCATGTCACCCACTACATTGTGACATATCCACCACCACTTTTATTACGAGTCAGTAGTTATGCCACCATATCCGCCTTTATGAATAATATCGGCGTGCTTGTAATAAATTGTTGAGCAGTCTCCGCTCAACTTTGTATCATATTTAGTACTCCTGGATATTTCTGTAATCAAGAATTTGTCTACCAGTAAGAAGGATTCTTCTCTACCGGTCCGTTAAAGGGATCGGTTTCTCAATAAAGGTTTTATTGGAAAACCGGTCGTGACAGGAACACAGTAGCAGGTAGCAGCAGCGCCTGGAGGAGCAGCGAGAACTAGAGCCAGAGCAGCAACTCGTGCAGCTGCAGTAGCCCGTGTACCAGCATCAGCAGCACGAGCGAGAGCAAGAGCAGAGCAGCAGCACGAGCGAGGGGGAGAGCAGAGCAGTAGCATGAGTGAGGGGGAAAGCAGAGTAGCAGCGCGAGCGAGCGAGCGAGAGCCGGAGCAGCAGCAGTAGATCCGGCTGGTATGGACGCCGCCGAAGGGGCCTCACACTAGGGGAGAGCCGCCATGGGGATATCGCCCGCGACGCCGGCTTCGAGGTAGCCGCGCCATGGGGGTGCGGGATGGAGCACCGTTGGCGCCGGGAGGTCGAGTTAAGGAGAAGATGCGATGCAATGAGTGTACAACCTCTTTGGTGGCGCCGAGTAGGCCTCGACTTCATCCGAGGAGTCGTTGAGGATGTTGTGGTTCCGGTGGAGCAAGTTAAGGCGGCGCTATGGGGATGGAGCGGCAGCGATAGATGAGGCGATCATCGGAGCAGCTGCTTGGAGGTGGAGGAGGGGCGGCTGAACCGGCGGGACGACGAGATCGATGAAGGATCCTCATCCGGGGAGGTGGATGAGGGACATCGAGCTGTTGCGGTGGACGATGTCGTCGGGGAAGAGGCTCCGGCTGGGCAGCGGTGAGGTGGCGAACGGAGGAGGGTGGGGTTTCACAGATGGAGCAGAGAGGTTATGGCGGCATGGGATTTCGAATGGCGAAAAGGAGGCGATGGGAGGGGGAACCATGACTTAGGGACGCGCTTGTCGAAAATGTAGCGTGTGTTACAAAAGTAGCCCCACGGATTTGAACTAGCGGCCCTTTCAGCTCAGGGTAAGAAGGGGGATTTCGCGTGTCGGGATTTGGCAGCTGGAGGGAGTTTTTGCACGCGTTGTAATTTCGGGATAGCAAGGTGCGGGTTGTGAAGGCACGAGTTTTGGGAGCATGATATCTGAATTTTCGGGATATAACAAGGCGTGCGTTGAATTTTAGGGACAAGCCTAACGTGTAATATTGTACGTACCAAATCAATTCGCACTTCCCTCAATGAAAAACACGAAAAAATAAAACTATCCGCACCACACAAAGAGAGAGTCTTGTCTCGTTTCACTGTAGAAATGCTATTCAAAGCTATGAATCCAAGTTATGTCCAATTAAATTTTTTCGCTGGCTGTATAATGCATGTAACCTACTCATACTAACATTTTAGTGCATTCCAAATGTCTATACTACTACTGCAATTCGAACTAAATTTGTATTCGTTTCTCTATTTGAATAAGAATCTACAATCATGATTGTTGCCAACTTAAACCATCATTCATGTATTATCTTAACAACACACCACATGATTACTACAGAGATAGATATGAACTATGTGTACTATATGAACTCGAATTCAAAATTTTGAATACACTTGATGTTGATTCCGAATAATAGTACATTTGATGTAGTAACTAGATCTTCATAATCTAAACCATGTTCCATATGTACACTATGTTTATCACACAAAGTATAGTGCCCCGCCCCCTACATTATGACATGTATTTAGACCTGAGATGCAAAAGCCACACATTATCACAAATTCAAATAAATGTTCTATATATTATATGTAGTATAACATGTTCATAACCACACCATGCGTATCACAGTTATATATATTCACGCATGTGTCGGTTTAAAACACTATGACAAATTCTTCAAATATTCGAATTCACTTTTATAACGAACTATGATCTATATTCGTCTTTTACACCCACACAATCCTCTTATCTTTGCAGCTAGCGCTAACTTTCTCTCGTGCATGCACACGCCCGCCTCCTCTCACCCTCCCTCAGCATTCTCTAGCTCCATCGCGCAAATTCATCTTTTCACTTTAGGTCGTTCACCCACGGTGTGTAGGCCCCCCAGCTCCTTCTTTCCGGCACACATAGATCATTATGCCTCTCTAGCCAAGTGTGCCTACCATAAACACAAGCTTTCCCTCTTCTCTTCTCACCGTCCATGCCTCACTCCCGCCCCTCTTTTCATTGATCTTATACTCGAACACTCCTCCCCCTCGATATAGTATGCCTCTCGCACCACCTCCTAGCTGCATCCCTCTCTCTCTATCCTTCTCTCCGGGCGGTATTTGCTTCTAACACATACATGCATGTATACCGATCGATCCCCCCACATATACCTAGGCCGACTTTAACTATTTTCCCCACGCATTGATCGACGTACCTCACAAGTTATGTCTCTCCTTTCTTCGACAAAGGACGATTGATCTTCCTATGTAGTTACGTTTGCCTACCACAGCCATATCGCCCCCCTCATCATTCGTGCATGCCTCCTGACCCATCTCACACACGCACGTGCACAGACAGGCAGGCATCCCTCTCTTATTGATATTGCAGGCATGCCCTCCGTTTGTTTAGCAAGCCTTTCCCACCATTTGTGAGAAGCAACTCCACCACCAACCCCTCCGACACTCTAGCTCTATCTCTCTCCCAACCTTATTCCTCTCCTACACATATGCATGGATGCCGATCTATCTCCCTCAATACATAAGGTAGGTCTCTCTCCCCCTCCACACATATACCAGCCATTGTACCTCTATAGTTAGGTCTCAGCCCCCCCACCCCCCCACATCGATAGTCAAGCGCTGTAGGTAGGTATCCATGCCACAGAGACAAACTGCACCTGCCCCCTCTCACATTCCAGTAGGCCAGCCACCCTATATCTTTGACGCGGGCACACACAAATTCGATGGCACTCTTTATCTATCGTGCACACACACACATCATCCCTCTCTTCGATTCTATGGATACCTCACGCCAATGATACCTCCACTCTCTTCTCGTGGATTGCCCCCTCTCTATATATGATATATCCAGGCCTCTATTTCACACACATTGCATATGTTACATTTTTTGATTGAAATATCATCGTCACATATTCCCTGTCTATCTCTCACGCCCCCACCCCAAAAAAACACTCATGAACCCACACACTATATCTCTCTACGTTTGTATCTCTCTCACACAAACCCACGTAGGTGGTGTACGTACACGAAGAGAATAGGTGCACGTATTGACGCTTCGTGCCCAGCCACACCCCCGCGGGTACACGGTGGAGCTCATTTCTGTATGAAATGGCAGCCCACGTGCTAATTTGAGCGCGTGTAGTGGTTGTTTACCTACGGAGGTCGTGTACCACACGCGCACGAAACAAAGTTTGACTTGATGCATTGGCGCGTTATTTTTAAATAAGGTTATATTGCTCAATGGCACGTACACAAAATATAAAATGATTTTTATGGAGAAAAAGGTAGTCTACTCCACTTTATACGATGGAGCCTGCCTACCGGGGTTTGTCTCTCTTCAGAGTATCTCACACAAGGCGGCGGCGGCCTCTCTCTCTCTCTCTCTCACCATTGGTCACTGATCCGGCCGCATCCCTTCTGCCGGCGGAAAGGGAGGATGTGCATCGTTCTCTGTTCGACGGCGCCGAGGAAGCACGTCCCGATCTGCGGTACCCGCCGTTCTATCTGACCAAGCTCCGGCGCGGTAGCGCCTAAGCCACTTGCTCGCTGCCACAGTATGGGCAGATCTCGCCCGCCGCCGCCCTCCTAGTTACATCCCGACGACCCCCAGGTATCCCCTCCGGCCTTGCTCCACTGCCCATCTTCCCACGTCGCTGCATGTGGAAAATCTTGCATGTGGATCTTCCCTAGTTCTTTGCCCAAAACGTAGCTCGTCCAACGTACTTTCCATATTGCAATCTCGTCCTCACACCATTTTAGATAAACACAACCGTGTTGTTATCTTCCCTTAGGACAAGGAATATGCTTCTTTTTTGTCATCAACTGTTATTGGCCAGTAATTGTTTCCTTTCTACCTCTTTTTGCAAACAGGGCTATACATTTCACCTCGTTGCTATTGCGACCTTTTGGTGAACTGCACAAATCACTTTTTTCTTAAGAGTCTTTTGTGTAGTTGTACTAAAATGTCACACGGGCAACGTCTCTACATTTCAGTGCGACTGCACAAAGGGAGATTGGTTTTGCTCTATCCTCCTCATCCAACTCCGAGCCCAATCTTCTCCAACTATTTGCTTAATCTTCTCCAACTAGTTAGTCTTAAGAGAGACTGCAAAGGTGACCGGCTTCTATTTGTGTGTTTATTGTTTCATCAACAATCCTCTATTATTGTAGTCACACTTAATATCTTTGGAACAGGGATGCTCACCTCTATTTTAGTGGAACTGCACAAAATGATCGGAATGTTGCATGCTCCTGACAGCCACTTTTTTCCCAACATGCCTTGTCGATTTAGACAGACCTGGGGGGGGGGGGAGTTGATGCCAATGAAAGCATGGATCAATTTTAATTTAACACCTTCTCACAACTTTGTCTTGAGTTGTGATGTAAATATTAGCTCTGATCTACTAATCATTGAGATGCATTAGCAAGGAAGTTAGTTTTTTTATTTTTTCCGAAAGGGCATGGATGGCAAGACACATGAAACAAAAGATGAAAGCTCAGAGCATTGTACAATTTCATGTTGCTGGAAAATTATTTGTATAGTACGTCAATTATGTAAACAAATGCTGGAAGCTTGATAGCATTGCCAGAAGCCTCTTCAACATCCGGGTCCATGTGCCATGCACAAAATTATGCTCTCTCCGTTCCTAAATATTTGTCTTTTTAGAAATTTCAAATGGACATATTTTAAAGTGTAGATTCACTCATTTTGCTTCGTATGTAGTCACTCATTGAAATCTCTAGAAAGACAAATATTTAAGAACGGAGGGAGTAGTGCACAACCGCATGGGAGACTCAGCTCGGTCGTTGCGCCGCACTAATAGTGAGTAATGAGCAGTCAAATCATAAGCCCCACCTTTCCCACGGTAAGTTGCTCAGAAGAAGCAACCATCAATACGCTCTTCTTTGAATCCGCTCATACCACTCCCTCCGTCACTGTTTATAGAGCGTGCTTCAACAATCTCTGGGACCAAGGCGACTAGCGATTGGCCTGAAAAATAGCATTGGTAGTTATAGCACGGCGTCTATTACTAGAGGAAATAATGCGTACACACATGCATGCAGTGCTTCCACCATGGGTACACACATGCATGCACTTACTCCACTCCGCGTACATGCCTACACCGAGTGAAAATTGTGGACTTGATTGCGGTTACCATGCCCTAATTAATTGAGCATTGAACCAAACGCGTAAAAAATCTCTCTGGTAGTGGAAATGCATGGAGAGAAATGCATGAGAATTAAGTGCCCCCTGTAAGCTGTGACGGAGGGAGTAGTATGAAGGTGCAAAACCAAGTACGCGTATGGCCAGTCGGTTCACGCACTTCCTCTTAGCATATCACTAACATGTGGGACCGGAGTGTGAGCAAACCGATCTCAATTGACAACAAAATGGCCAACTCGCCGTTCCTTGAGAGAGACGAGGAGCGAGAACACACAGACGGGCTCGCACGGAGGCCAAGATATATTCAAGCATGGTTGATCGATATCATCATTACATGTTTGATGTTTTTTAATAGTACTATTGGGCTGCCGTTTTACCACTTCACCCGGATAAATGTGTACTTTATCAGAGATTAAAATAAAATAAGAGTACAGACGCTCCACCATGCGGTTCCTAGTACCTTAGTACATGTATACTAGTAGTATTACTACTTGTACTACTAAACCTTGCGCTTGGCTCTTCGCCTCTTCAGGAAATCGACCAATGATGGTACTACAGTGTATGCCTCTGGCAATCTGACACCGAACGAACTGCTGCACATCCACCGCCTGGGCAAGGGTAGGTTGCATTAGTCAAAAGCTTCTCCTCGTCCTGCGAGCCACCAGGCTTGAGGTAGATGGAGAGGGCGTAAGCGAGCTTCACCTTGTCCTGCAAGCTTCTCCTCGTTCTGCGAGTTGACGGGACACACCAAAAAGTAGTGCTAGTCCATACTCCCTCCTTCCCGGTTAATATGGCTTAATCTTTGTGGGTAAATGAGAGAGATTTATTCATATATAAGCATTCTTAGGACGATCAGCCAAGAGATTGGTCACTAGGAAGCGAGGTACCCCAAAAAAGAAGAAGAAGGAAGCGAGGTGTTTCATCAAGCCAGCTCTCGGTCACATTCAAAGTGCAGCAAGCACGGTTCACACAAAGATGCGCCGCAAGGTTTGCTGGCCTGTTTACATGCTGAATAACAAAAAAGGAGAAAATATTACCGAGCACTCCTATTTATAGCTGGATAGGAGCCAGAATTAAGCGAGAACTATGGCGAGTGTTCCATGCAATCAACTTCCATTATCACATGCGAGAACCCTCGAAGAGAACCAAATGTGTTGAAGATTGCTTTATCACAGATTAAAATAAAATAAGTGTGCAGACGCTCCACCATGTGGTTCCTAGTAGTACATACTTGTATAGTAGTATTAGTAGTACTACGTAATACTAGTACTCAGAGTAGTAAACTTTGCGCTTGGCTGTTTGCCTCTTCGGGAAGTCGAACAATAATTGTACTAGTACAGTGTATGCTTCTGGCAATCTGACACCGAATTAACTGTTGCACGTCCACCGCCTGAGCGAGGGAGAGCTTGCATTAGTCAAAAGTTTCTCCTTGTCCTCTGAGCCACCACGCGCAAGCTTCTCCCGTCCTGCAAGCTTCTCCTCGTTCGGCAAGTTGACGGGACACAACAAAGTAATGCTAGTCCATACTGCCTCCTTTCCGGTTAATATGGATTAATTTGAAATGAGATAAATACACTGTCTGTCACTGTATATTTGTTAAAATACGGTCAGTGGACTTCATAATACGCTCATTGCGGTCAATATATATATTTTTTGGTGTTTATACGGTCACTAGCTCACCCTGGCTGAGTATGTGTGTGCATGCACGTGTAGGTTGAGCACTTGAGCGTCACCGTGTGTGTTCTGTCATGTGCTCGGACATGCATGCATTAGGGCGTCGCGTGCGTTTTTGCATCCATGTGTACGTGTGACTGTTGCATGCACGCACAAGGTTGTAGTCCCTCACATTCACATGTTCACAAGTCAATGCTTTGTCAACATGTTGCATGCCAGGTTTAATCATTCGTTGTTCACGCATGCATTCCCGATATTAATACGTTGGTAAAGACAATTTCTTGAGGAAAACGAGCCCATGAATTGATTACAAAGGGGACCAATAAGCCAGGACGGAGGGAGTACTAGTACTGAACCGGAAGGAGGGAGTAGGTACTAGTAGTACTACATAACAATGTGCAGTAACAAAATCCCTCTATGCGCATCCTGTTTATGTGTCATGCAAGAAAATAGAGATAA
The DNA here is from genome assembly GCF_002575655.3 of Aegilops tauschii subsp. strangulata. Lineage (NCBI taxonomy): Eukaryota > Viridiplantae > Streptophyta > Magnoliopsida > Poales > Poaceae > Aegilops > Aegilops tauschii. The sequence continues at coordinate 327,111,828 of NC_053041.3, read as the reverse complement.
GTACAAGTGAGACTCAGGAACGGTCATACACATAGGGGGAGTACGTGTAGGGGCCACTCAGGAGCAGTCAAATCACACAGTAAGTTAGTCGGAAGAAGCAACCATCATTTCACTCTTCAATGACACGTACGCAATATAAAATGGTTGATATGGAGAGAAAAAGAAAACCGCTCCACTATATATACACTACCAGGAGCCTAAGCTACAAGCCTGCTTGCTTGGGTTGCTCTCTTCACAAGCATAGAACGACGGTGGCCACACCGCTGGTCACAGATCCGGCCTGATCCCGCCGCTGGGGGAAGGGGACGATGTTATGCATGCGGTCGATAACGGCGAGGGAGAAAACCCACTGTCGGCGCGTCCCGATCGGGGGTCCCCGTAGTATGGGCTGATGCCGCCTCCCAACTACCCTTCTAGCTACAACCCGATGTCCCAGGTACAACTTCCTATTGGCGCCAGCTTGCTCCACTGCCGCAGCTCCTGCGTAGCTTCATCTCCATGTGGATCTTTCTCTACTTCTACCGGCTTCTATTTGTGATGAGTTGATGTCTCATGAACTAGTGCCAGTACTATTATTCTAATTACACTTCTTCAATATCTTTGCCAATAGGGATGCTTAGCTCGATTTTAGTGGAACTGCACAAAAGCATCGTATGATCCGAGGGTGTCAGCCGTCTTTCCTTCGATAGGTTCTACCTAGCCAGGAAATTAAATCCTGTTTAGGCTTTAGGGTTTACGGCATAGTGACCCCATCAGTAGTTTTTTTGTACACACTCTCACAACTTTTGTCTTTAGTTGTGAAGTAAATATTGGCTATGATCTGTGAGTCATTGAGATGCATCAGCATGCGTGTTAGTTTTCCTTTGTATTTGATGGGGTGTTGTAACGGGGCAACCTTGGAGTCAGGATACATACATGAAACAAAATCATAAAGCTTTGTACTCCCTCCGGTCCATTTTTGTATGCATATAAGGCTACTCATGAAATTGGAATCAGTATTTTATCACGTTCTGGTGATTTTAAACAATTGTTTTAGTGAACAGAAAGTTTCTGGAATTTTCAGCAAGATCGAATAACTATCATCCAAGAAGATCCTATAGGTCTTATTTGGCACAAACACTAATTAAAACATAAAACTACATCTAACCAGAGGCTAGATAAAAAATTCTTACTAAACAGAACCAAAAAGCAAGAAACAAAAATAAATTGGGTTGCCTCCCAACAAGCGCTATCGTTTAACGCCCCTAGCTAGGCATGATGATTTCAATGATGCTCACATAAGACATAAGAATTGAAACATAAAGAGAGCATCATGAAGAATATGACTAGCACATTTAAGTCTAACCCACTTCCTATGCATAGGGATTTTGTGAGCAAACAACTTATGGGAACAATAACCAACTAGCATAGGAAGGCAAAACAAGCATAACTTCGAAATTTTAAGCACATAGAGAGGAAACTTCGTATTATTGCAATTCCTACAAGCGTATATTCCTCCCTCATAATAATTTTCAGTAGCATCATGAATGAATTCAACAATATAACCAACACCTAAAACATTCTTTTCATGATCTACAAGCATAGAAAATTTACTACTCTCCACACAAGCAAAATTCTTCTCTTTCGGAATAGTAGGAGTATCATAAGAGACTCGAATACTATAAATTGTTTCCACATTAAAAGAGTAATGTTCAGAGAAAAGGTACTCACAATCATGACAAGTTTTGTAAATATAATCATCACTACTCTTTATAGCATAAGTTTCATCACAATAATCATCATAGATAGGAACTTTGTTCTCATCATAATCGATTGAAACCTCTTCCAAGACAGTGGATACATCACTAAATAAAGTCATGACCTCTCCAAATCCACTTTCATAAATATTATAAGATTCAACACCCTCCAAAATAGTGGGATCATTACTTCCTAAAGTTGACACTCTTCCAAACCCATTTTCATCAATATAGTCATCATAAGTAGGAGGCATGCTAACATCATAACAAATTTGCATATCAAAACTTGGGAGGCTAATAACATCATCTTGATTAAACATAACATCCCCAAGCTTGGGACAAACATTAATTGCAGCAAATATATTCTCAAATATGTCATCCTCATCAAACATAGCTTCCCCAAGCTTGGGCCTTTTTATATCATAACCATAATCACTCTCATTATTAATAGTATGGATAGCACCAATAGTATAGCAATTATCATCATCACAATGAGTAGTAGGAGCAACATCATTTTGGAGGGATACCTTTTTAACTTTGCTTCTCCGTTTTTTCTTTTTCTTCTTCACATCATGTGCGGGTTAACCCCTCTTTTTTGAGCTCCTTATTGATGAGATTGGTTGAATAGAAAGCTCCTCCTCGTAACCTGATTCATCATAAGAAATAATAGGAGGATATTGGGAAGTCTCTCTCCTTTCATCAGTATTCTCTTTATCTTCTATTTGTTTTCTTTTCTTTATGTAATTGGCAATATAAGGATTTTCAATGCAATTCACCGCACAATACATATAAATTTCCTCTAGATCAAAATCAAGAAATTTATCACAGGCAAATACTGGAAGATAGTTAGTTATACGTTTCATTTCTTCATAACCCATAAGCAAACTAAGTTCATTATGATGTGCAAGGGAAATCAAGTCATCACAATTTTTGGAAACGATTAGATCATGAAACAATTTGCATCGGATAGTTAAATGACCACGTTCAATGCAAAGTTCACAAGTATGGCTAAGAAAATTTAAATTTTGAGCACAAACATCTAGCCTTTCTTGCAACCATTTAGTTTCTAAGTACTTATGCTTCTTACAAAATCTATCTTCCCTTTTTGGTATGTATTTGCAAATTCTATGCACTCCACAAAAATTAACATGCTTATAAGAGATATTTTCATCATGACTAGTGCAATCATCATTAGTACTATGGATATTCAAGGAGTTAATACTAACAACATTGCAATCATGCTCATCATTCAAAGATTTAGTGCCAAACATTTTAATGCATTCTTCTTCTAACACTTTGGCACAATTTTCCTTTCCATCATACTCACGAAAGATATTAAAAAGACAAAGCGTATGAGACAAACTCAATTCCATTTTTTTGTGGTTTTCTTTTATAAATTAAACTAGCGCTAAAACAAGAAACAAAAAGATTCGATTGCAAGATCTAAAGATATACCTTCAAGCACTCACCTCCCCAGCAACGGCGCCAGAAAAGAGCTTGATGTCTACTACACAACCTTCTTCTTGTAGACGTTGTTGGGCCTCCAAGTGCAGAGGTTTGTAGGATAGTAGCAAATTTCCCTCAAGTGGATGACCTAAGGTTTATCAATCCGTGGGAGGCGTAGGATGAAGATGGTCTCTCTCAAACAACCCTGCAACCAAATAACAAAGAGTCTCTTGTGTCCCCAACACACCCAATACAATGGTAAATTGTATAGGTGCACTAGTTCGGCGAAGAGATGGTGATACAAGTGCAATATGGATGGTAGATATAGGTTTTTGTAATCTGAAAATATAAAAACAGCAAGGTAACTAATGATAAAAGTGAGCACAAACGGTATTGCAATGCTAGGAAACAAGGCCTAGGGTTCATACTTTCACTAGTGCAAGTTCTCTCAACAATAATAACATAATTGGATCATATCACTATCCCTCAACATGCAACAAAGAGTCACTCCAAAGTCACTAATAGCGGAGAATAAACGAAGATATTATGGTAGGGTATGAAACCACCTCAAAGTTATCCTTTCTGATCGATCTATTCAAGAGTCCGTAGTAAAATAACATGAAGCTATTCTTTCCGTTCGATCTATCATAGAGTTCGTACTAGAATAACACCTTAAGACACAAATCAACCAAAACCCTAATGTCACCTAGATACTCCAATGTCACCTCAAGTATCCATGGGTATGATTATACGATATGCATCACACAATCTCAGATTCATCTATTCAACCAACACAAAGTACTTCAAAGAGTGCCCCAAAGTTTCTACCGGAGAGTCAAGACGAAAACGTGTGCCAACCCCTATGCATAGGTTCATGGGCGGAACCCGCAAGTTGATCACCAAAACATACATCAAGTGGATCAATAGAATACCCCATTGTCACCACGGGTATCCCACGCAAGACATACATCAAGTGTTCTCAAATCCTTAAAGACTCAATCCGATAAGATAACCTCAAAGGGAAAACTCAATCCATTACAAGAGAGTAGAGGGGGAGAAACATCATAAGATCCAACTATAATAGCAAAGCTCGCGATACATCAAGATCGTACCACCTCAAGAACACGAGAGAGAGAGAGAGATCAAACACATAGCTACTGGTACATACCCTCAGCCCCGAGGGTGAACTACTCCCTCCTCGTCATGGAGAGCGTCGGGATGATGAAGATGGCCACCGGTGAGGGTTCCCCCCTCCGGCAGGGTGCCGAAACAGGGTCCCGATTGGTTTTTGGTGGCAACAGAGGCTTGCGGCGGCGGAACTCCCGATCTCTTCTGTTCTCCAATGGTTTTAGGGTATATGGAGATATATAGGCGAAAGAAGTCGGTCAGGGGAGCCACGAGGGGCCCACAAGGGTGGAGGGCGCGCCCCCTGCCTCGTGCCTTCCTCGTTGCTTCCCTTACATATACTCCAAGTCTTCCGGATTGCTTCCGTTCCAAAAATAACTCTCCCGAAGGTTTCATTCCGTTTGGACTCCGTTTGATATTCTTTTTCCGCGAAACACTGAAACAAGGGAAAAACCAGAAACTGGCACTAGGCTCTGGGTCAATAGGTTAGTCCCAAAAATAATATAAAAGTGCATAGTAAAGCCCATTAAACATCCAAGATGGATAATATAATAGCATGAATACTTCATAAATTATAGATACGTTGGAGACGTATCAGTGCTCTCCTTGCAGATGGTGCTCAAGGCTCGGTTGGCTCTCACCCTGAGAGCCTGAAGCATAGAAGCGTGCTCGCGCTGCATCGTCTGCCGATGGCACGCCTCATCTGCATTCTTCTTCGCAAGGGACACGGCGCCGTCGATTTGCCACTGGAGTGAGAGCAAGTCGGCGCGTGTGGAGGCCAAGTCAGCCTGGGCGGAGGCCTGAGCAGCCTTGGTGGACCTCTCGAGCTGCTCCGCCTTGTTCAGCTTTGTCCTAAGGGCGGCGGTCCTGCCCTTAACCTCGGCTTCCAGGAGCTCCAGCTTCAGGCGGTGCTCGTTGGCAAGATCCGCGCGAGCCTTCGCCACCCTCCGATTGACCTCCTCCTGGATCTTGGATTCTCGCGCGGTGACGGCGTCCTCAGCCATGGCCACCTGGCGCTCCCTCACCTCCAGCCGCTCAAGCTCCAGGCTGCACTCCAAGGCCTCCAGCACCAGTGCCTCCTCACGTTTCTAGATCTCCTTCTCTTAGGAAGGTTCTCCCCTCAGTGACGCGGCCAAGACGGCCCTGCGTGCTTCAATCCGCTGCTCGAGGGCAGCGTTCGAGGCCTGGAGTTCCCGCTCACGCTCCTCGGCAGCCTCACGGCGATGGTCGGCCGCCCTGGCCTCCTCCAAGGCCCGGGCACAAGCCTCGCGTGAGGTCGCAAGGGACACCGTGGCCTTCGTGGCTCGCGCGCTCATGCTGAAGATGCCCGAGGTTGATGGTCACCTTCAACTGGTGCCACTCGTGCGCCAGCCGAAGGTCCTCCGTCTCAAGGCGGGCGTTGACGTCGGGAAGCTCTTCTCTGAGCCGGCTCAGCGCACCCATCGCCTCCCGGAAAAGCTCGTGGCGTACAGCACCGCGCCCGCGCGTGAGCTCCAGCTCATGGCCAAGCCCATCCTTCGCGCCGGGAGTTGTTGGGGAAGCTTGAGGTGGCCCGCCTGCCCCTGGCGGGGGGCTGGAGGCCGGTGCTTTCCCCGCCACCCTTCGGGCCTCGGCGGGGGTGCTGGGTGGCGTGGCCTCGCTACTCGAAGACGAAGCCAGGGCTGGGATTACCCAGCCACCAGTGATGACCAATGGAGGGGCCCTCGTCACGCCTTCTGCACCCCAGGCCAGACCGTGAAGGAGGGGCGACAGGAACGCAGGATCAAGACCCCCCATCGGCGCGTCCGCCTCTTGAATAGGCCCCGTGCCTCGCGCAGTGGTCTAGCGTGGGGAGCTCGAGACCAGGGCGAGTCAAGGACTGGTGGAGGCCACTCCTCAGGAGATCTCGCCGCTGCAGCCAAAGTGATCCTGAAGAGCCATTGTCAAGAAAGGACGTAACACGCAGGAAATCACAAAGATAAGGTACTTACTCATCTATGGCTATGTACTTCCTCTGCTTCAGCGGCCAGTAGGCATCACGACTTCAGCTTGGAGTCCCTTAGCCGAAGCCCGGGACGCGACCATCAGTGTCTGGAGCATTCGGTGGGGCCCCTGGGGTGGCGACCTCCGGAGCGTCGGACTGCGCTAGCGCCACAGCCTCCACCTCAGAACTGCTTGCCCGAGCTTTGGGGACGGCGACCTCAGGAGCCTTGGACCGCGCCAGCTTTTCGGCCGCCCCCTCAGGATAGCTCACCCGAGCCTCGGGGGCTGCCATCTCAGGAGCGTCGGGCTGCGTCGTCTCTTCAGCAGCCGCTGAGGGAGTCCTGGATTAGGGGGTCCTTAGACAGCCAGACTATATCCTTTAGCCGGACTGTTGGACTATGAAGATACAAGATTGAAGACTCCGTCCCGTGTCCGGATGGGACTCTCCTTGGCGTGGAAGGCAAGCTTGGCAAATACGAATATGAAGATCTCCTCCCTTGTAACCGACTCTGTGTAACCCTAGCCCCTCCGGTGTCTATATAAACCGGAGGGTTTAGTCCGTAGGACAACAACAATCATACCATAGGCTAGCTTCTAGGGTTTAGCCTCTACGATCTCGTGGTAGATCAACTCTTGTAATACTCATATCATCAAGATCAATCAAGCAAGAAGTAGGGTATTACCTCCATCGAGAGGGCCCGAACCTGGGTAAACATCGTGTCCCCCGCCTCCTGTTACCATCCGCCTTAGATGCACAGTTCGGGACCCCCTACCCGAGATCCGCCGGTTTTGACATCGACATTGGTGCTTTCATTGAGAGTTCCACTGTGCCGTCATCGTATGGCTAGATGGCTCCTTCAATCATCGGCAACGATGTGATCCAGGGTGAGGTTTTCCTCCCCGGACAAATCTTCGTATTCGGCGGCTTCGTACTGCGGGCCAACTCGCTTGGCCATCTGGAGCAGATCGAGAGCTACGCCCCTGGCCATCAGGTCAGGTTAGGAAACTTTATATTGCCGACATCCGCGGAGACTTGATCTTCGACGTATTCGAGCCCATGTCAGGTGCGCCGCACAATCATGACGAGCATGACTTAGCTCTGCCACCGGACAGTGTTCGGGAGATCACACCTGCAACTACTCCGGCCCTTGATCCGAAACAAATTGCGCCATCTGAGGACGGGTGGATGGACCCCGCCACGGAGGCTGCACACTCAGTGGTGATAGAGTCGAATACTGACTTCACCTCCTACGAGACCCGTGTTGCCGAACCGTTGGATTCATCCCCGGCCATGGGCTCCGAGCCGCCTGCGTCCGTGCCTATCGAATCCGATTGGGCACCGATCATGGAGTTTACCTCCGCGGATATCTTTCAGCACTCGCCCTTCGGCGATGTGCTAAACTCGTTGAGGTCTCTCTCCCTGTCAGGAGACCCTTGGCCGAACTATGTCCGGCTAGAATGGGATGCGGACGACGAAGAAATTCGCTCCCCACCCACCACCCACTTAATAGCCACTGTCGACGATTTAACCGACATGCTCGACTTCGGCTCCGAAGACATCGACGGTATGGACGACGATGCTGGAGACGAACAAGAACCGCCGCCCACAGGGCGCTGGACTGCCACCTCATCATATGACATATACATGGTGGACACCCCCAAAGAAGGCGATGGCGATAAGACAGCGGAGGATAATCCCTCCAAGAAGCAAGCCAAGCACCGACGTCAGCGGCGCCGCTCTAAGTCCCGCCATAGCAAAAGCAGCGATACCGGCACAAGAGACAATAACGCTCCGGATAGTGCCGAAGACGACGACAATCCCCTCCAGCCAGACCTAGAGCGGGAGGATGAACAAGCTAGCCCTACGGAACAGGCAGCTGACGGAGAATCGGAGGAGGACAATTACATGCCTCTCTCCGAAGACGAGGTGAGCCTCGGCGACGAAGAATTTATCGTGCCTGAGGATCCCGTCGAGCAGGAGCGCTTCAAGCGCCGGCTTATAGCCATAGCAAACAGCCTGAAGAAAAAGCAACAACAGCTTTGAGCTGATCAAGATCTGCTAGCGGACAGATGGACTGAAGTCCTGGCGGCCGAGGAATACGAACTCGAACGCCCAACCAAGAGTTACCCAAAGTGCAGGTTGCTACCCCAACTCGAGGAGGAAGCATTAACACCTACATCACCAGCGTATGATACGGATGATCGGCCACCTCGTGGCCGAGACAGAGGGACATATCAGCCCGAAGTCCAGCCCGCACCCCGTCACTAGACAAACAAAAACACCAAGGCCCGGGGCAACACGCGGGACCTGCGAGACGTATTGGAAAACAAAGCAGGACATACAAGATCGATCTACGGATCACGGGGTCGCGCCCCAACGCGTGACGATGATCGTCACGCCGGATACACTAAAAGCAAATCCGGCCGGGCCGAACACAACAGGCAAGACTCGTATGAACTGCGTTGAGACATAGCCCGGCACAGAGGCGCCGCACACCCCCTATGCTTCACCGATGAAGTAATGGATCATGAATTCCCAGAAGGATTCAAACCCGTGAACATTGAGTCATACGATGGCACAACAGACCCCACGGTATGGATTGAGGATTTCCTCCTCCACATCCACATGGCCCACGGTGACGATCTACATGCCATCAAGTACCTCCCACTAAAACTCAAAGGACCAGCTCGGCATTGGTTGAATAGCCTGCCAGCAAACTCCATTAGCAGTTGGGAGAATTTGGAAGATGCATTCCTTGACAACTTCCAGGGCACTTATGTGCGGCCACCAGATGCTGATGACCTAAGCCACATAACCCAACAGCCTGGGGAATCGGCCAGGAAATTCTGGACTCGGTTCTTAACTAAAAAGAACCAAATCATCGACTGTCCGGATGCCGAGGCCTTAGCGGCATTTAAACATAACATCCGGGACGAGTGGCTCGCCCGACACCTCGGCCAAGAGAAGCCGAAGTCCATGGAAGCCCTCACGACACTCATGACCCGCTTTTGCGCGGGCGAGGACAGCTGGCTGGCTCGCAGCAACAACACATCAAGGAATCCTGGCACTTCAGATGCCAAAGATACTAACGGCAGAACACATCATAACAGACACAAGCGCCGCAACAACGGCGATAACGCCGAAGAAACAGCAGTCAATGCCGGATTCAGTGGCTCTAAATCCGGTCAGCGGAAAAAGCCGTTCAAAAGAAGCAATCCGGGCCCGTCCAGTTTGGACCGCATACTCGATCGCTCATGTCAAATTCATGGCACCCCCGATAAGCCAGCCAATCACACCAACAGAGAATGCTGGGTGTTCAAGCAGGCCGGCAAGTTGAATGCCGAAAACAAGGACAAGGGGCTACATAGCGACGACGAGGAGGAGCCTCGGCCGCCGAACACAGGAGGACAGAAGAGGTTCCCTCCACAAGTAAAAACGATGAACATGATATATGCAACCCACATTCCCAGGAGGGAACGGAAGCGCGCACTAAGGGACGTCTACGCGATGGAGCCTGTCGCCCCAAAGTTCAACCCATGGTCCTCTTGTCCGATCACCTTCGATCATAGGGACCACCCCACCAGTATCCGTCATGGCGGATCTGCCGCATTGGTCCTTGACCCCATCATTGATGGATTTCACCTCACTCGAGTCCTTATGGACGGTGGCAACAGCCTGAACCTGCTCTATCAGGATACAGTGCGCAAAATGGGCATAGACCCCTCGAGGATCAAACCCACCAAAACCACCTTTAAAGGTGTAATCCTAGGTGTAGAGGCCTGTTGCACGGGTTCAATCACACTGGAAGTGGTTTTCGGGTCTCTGGACAACTTTCGAAGCGAGGAGTTAATCTTCGATATCGTCCCCTTTCGCAGCGGCTATCACGCACTGCTCGGACGAACCGCATTTGCCAGATTCAATGCGGTACCACATTATGCATACTTCAAACTCAAAATGCCAGGACCACGCGGGGTTATTACAGTTAATGGAAACACAGAGCGCTCGCTCCGCACGGAGGAGCACACTGCGGCCCTCGCCGCAGAAGCGCAAAGCAGCCTTATTAGGCAAACCGCCAACTCGGTGAAAAAGACCCCGGACACCTTCAAGCGAGTCAGGAGTACCCCGCAGGGGGATCAGCAGGCATGTTTTGAGCTCGACTAGCAATTCGGCCTCCGTCCTAGTCCCAGTCAAGTGGCGAAATCTGTGTCACGCGTACATAACTATGCACTCAAGATACCATGGGCATAGGCGGAGGCACCGCTACGGCATGTCCCACAATGCGGCTCAACAGCCCCAGGGGCTGTACACCTTTATCATTTTCTCTCTTTCAGGACCTTACTCTCTGGAAGCCCGTTCCGGCAGTCTAATTGTTGGACTCATAGTGGTAAGGAAATACCAAGGAAGCAAGACGGTCTGACGTACAAGGGAATCCCCAGGTGGTCTCTGATAACAATCAAAATACCTGTTTTACATACCCGTATGCAACTTGCCCTTGGATAGGACATGTCAAATGGCCCTATTTTCTGCTTATTACAATACTTGTATCCATACGCTTTGACGTATTATTTAATAACAATGCATAGCGTTAGCCTATTATTGCATTCCCCTTTCTTTTTTTCTTTCTTTTCCTTGTCTGCCTATTTACGACAACTCGCACCCGTACATTCTGGTACGACCAACGCGCCAGGGGCTTCAGCATACCCCATAACACGGCGTGAGAAGTCTGAACACTTTTGACAGTGCGGCACCCCGAACTTATAGCATTATATGCATCAGCTCCTAATCATGTCTTGGGTCAATAGTTGGGTTTGCCCGGCTCCCATGTTTTGGTACCTTACGTTCCGCAATATCGGCTAAGGTAGCACTAGGAGAACTACTGCGATTGTGTCCCGGTTCTTCTGGACGAGCACCTCAGTAGAGAAAGCCGAAAACTGACTGTCATGATGAGGCGAGAGCTGGTCGTTGTTCGAGAGGTCTCAAGTCCTTAAAGACTTTTTCCGCTTCGGGCGAGAAGTCGGCCTTGCCCGACTTAGGCGTATATAGCGCCCCAAATTCGGCCTTCCGAATACTAGGGGCTTCGCCAAAATTTACAATTGTAGACTTCTATGGCTAAGTGAGAGTGATAAAGCTTTATAGTCTGATTGCCTGGTTCGCTGTGCTGAACACCTCCTTCGAAGGACCCAAAATTGGGATAAAGAGTGCTTAGGTTTATCCCGAACACCTCAGTACTAGTTACATGGGGGCAGAACCCGACGACTGGCCAACTCTCTGATTTCATAAACGGCCGCACAGAAGGTAATATTTTAAATTAACAAGCATTGCATAGCACAAATGAACTCGTTTCATATTACAGGATCAAATGAGTACATTCATTCGAATATTACATCCTTAGCACATTCCTCCGCCACAAGGCGAGAACCCTTCAGGACACTGTCATAATACATTTCGGGGTGGCGATGCTCCTTGCCTTCCGGCGGCCCCTCCTTCACCAGCTTTTCGGCGTCCAGCTTCGCCTAGTGCACCTTCGCCCGGGCAAAAGCCCTGCGCGCACCCTCGATGTAGACGGAGTGCTTTATGACTTCAAGCCGTGGGCAGGCATTCACAAGCTGCCTCACCAGACCGAAGTAGCTATTAGGCAGGGGCTCGCCAGGCCACATCCGGACTATAAGACCCTTCATGGCCTGTTCGGCCGCCTTGTGGAGCTCGACCAGTTGCTTCAGCTGGTCGCTCAAAGGCATGGTGTTCGGTCCCAGTATACTGAGACCAGAACAACTTCTCCGTCGAGCTCCCCTCCTCAGCCCGGTAGAACTCCGCGTCATCCGACACACTGCGGGGTAGATCTGCGAACGCTCCTGGAGAGCTCCGAACTCGGGTAAGTAAAAAGAAAGTTTCCTTCACATGCTTGCTTTGCATAATGAATGCCTTACCCGCCGCTATCTTCTTAACCGCCTCAACTTCCCGAAGGGCCTTTTGGGCTTCGACCTTGGCATGTTGTGCGCTTTCGAGGGCCTTCACAAGCTCGGACCCTTGCGTCTTAGAGTCAAGCTCCAAGGACTCGTGTTTTTTGGCGAGAGCTTGGAGCTCTTGCTGCACCTCGCCTACTCGGGCTTCTTGCTTTTCTCGCTCGATGCGCTCCTTAGCCGCTTTGTCTTCGGCCTCGGATAGCGCCTTCTGCAAGGCCGCCACTTCGGTCGTGGCCCCTAGCAAAATTCATAACGATCCTATTATCTTAAAACCAATTTTTTTATAATATATAGACGGGCTATCACTTGCCTTTGTTCTCTTCGAGCTGCCTCTTGGCAAGGCTGAACTCTTCCTTGGACCGCTCAAGGTCCCGCTTCAGTGCGGCGACCTCCGTAGTACGTGAGGCAGCGGCTAGCAGCGAAGCCTGCATATGCACATAGACATATTCCGATTAGACTCCTGCGGTTATTATTTGATCCTCTATTCGGCCTTTCTTCACAAATGCCAAACAGAGCATCAGGGGCTACTGTCTATGCGGTAACATTCTCTGGTAATCTAGTTACTTACCTCAAAGCCTGTTAGGAGGCTGGCACAGGCTTCAGTCAGTCCGCTCTTGGCGGACTGAACCTTCTTGACCACCGCACTCATAATGGTGCGGTGCTCTTCGTCAATGGAAGCACCGCGAAGCACTTCCAGCAAGTTGTCCGATGCCTCTGGATGAACAGAGGCCATCGGCACAGACGGCTTGCCCCCCTTAGCGAGGGGTTGCCGGACAGAATCCGGAACCACTGGAGGTTCCGGCTCCGTATTTGGCTTGGGGCTAGACTTGCTGCCCCCGGCGTTAGGGCCCAGAGGAGTCTTGCCCCTCGTGCGCCCAGCGCCTGGAATGTCGCCTTGAAGCGCCTCCGGAACTATCTCCCCTTGGTTCAGTCCCCTTTGAGACAACACCTCGGCGTCGTCCGTAGGGCGGGGGGAGGAGGCAGTCGGGAGTGAATCGCTGTTCATATCCGATGGGCCCAAAGAATCATTCGACGAAGATACGTCGATGTGGGCTCGGGATGGGCTGCATAATCATGCGCGGCGTGATAAGAAACAGTACAATAATACGTACCAAGAATTGTTATGGTGTCCGGATACTCATGACTTTGCCAGGGGCTTGTCCCTGGGTAACCACTCCTCGTCGCTGAAAGCGGCCGTCGTGGAGCAGTCCGGGAGGAGGGTCCTTCCCTTCTTGGACCCTTCGGCCTCCCTCGATGGGGCGGCCTTTCTTTTCTTGCCCCCCCGGCTGGGGGGGGGGGAGAACTTTCCTCTTCTTGCTCCTCGTTTTCATGGGAGGAGTGCGCCTTGGTGTTTTCGGACGATGAGTCCGATATAACCTTACGCTGGAGACCCTTCCTGGTCCCCGTGGCCTTCTTCGCCGGCACCTCATAAGGCGCCGGAACCGGCATCTCCGTTAGGAGAGCATCTGCTGGATCTTCGGGCAGGGGGGCTGGACAATCGATCCGCTCCGCTGTAGCTACCCAGTCCTGTTAAATAGCGTGGAGGCTTAGATCACGCGCATGGTTAAGCTGGGGAAAATGAACATCTTATGAGATATAAAAGACTTACCGGATTGGCAGGGCGCTTTGCGCTGAGTCTGCGGTCCTCGGTAAGGGGAGGAGGTACCTCGGCGCCCTTGAACAGCACCTTCCGGACGTCCTTGTGCGTCGTGTCGAAGAGCTCTCGCAGCGTCTGGTGCTTGGCCGGGTCGAACTCCCACAAATTGAATGCCTGTCTTTGACACAGGAGGATCTGGCGGAAGAGCATGACTTGGACCATGTTGACGAGCTTGATTTTCTTGCTCATCATGTTTCTGACGCAGGTCTGGAGTCCGGTCAGCTCTATCAAAGAACCCCAGGATAGGCCCTTCTCTTTCCAGGAGGTGAGCCGCATGGGGATTCCGGATCGAAATTCGGGGGCCGCCACCCAGTTGGTGTCGCGCGGCTCGGTGATGTAGAACCACCCCAATTGCCACCCCTTTATGGTCTCCACATAGGAGCCTTCGAGCCAGGAGACATTGGGCATTTTGCCCACCATGGCGCCTCCGCACTCCGCTTGCTGGCCCACTACCACCTTCGGTTTAGCGTTGAAGGTCTTCAGCCACAGGCCGAAGTGGGGCTTGATGCAGAGGAAGGCCTCGCACACGACGATAAATGCCGAGATGTTGATGATGAAATTGGGGGCCAGATCGTGAAAGTCCAGCCCATAGTAGAACATGAGCCCGCGGACAAACGGGTGGAGGGGAAATCCCAGTCCGCGGACGAAGTGGGTAAGAAAAACCACCCTATCATGGGGTTCTAGAGTAGGGACGATCTGCCCCGCATCTGGCAGCCGGTGTGCGATATCCACGGCCAGATATTCGGCTCCCCGCAGCTTTGTGATGTCCTCCTTCGTAACGGAGGAGACCATCCACTTGCCTCCCGCTCCGGACATGCTTGGAGTGGTTTGAGGAGAAAATGCGAACTTGGGTGCTGGAGCTCGAGTGCGTAAGAATGGATGAGCAAGGAGGAAGAGGGCGTGGGTGAAAAAGAGGAATCCTTGTCCCTTTATAAGGGCGGAAGAAACTAGACGCCTCCCCACCTGCCTGGTAAACTCGCTTATTCCCCAAGCGCCGTTGGGTTACCCACACCCGTATTGATGAGAATCCCGTGATAAGGGGACACGATCTCTGCTTCGACAAGACGTGCCAAGAAAACCGCCTCGCAATATGTGCAGTAGCTGGTTGAGAAAAATGGTTCGAATAATGACCAGGCCGTGGTGTGATGTCATGCTGCTGAATGTGTCAGCAGATTGGATCTGTGGAAATATTATTCTCTCTACGGTGGTATGTGGAGTTTGTTTTGCAGAGCTGGACACTATCCTTGTGTTCAAAATCTTCTATGGGATATTCGGAGGAGGAACCCGCCTTGCAATGCCGAAGACAATCTGCGTGCCGGACTCATCGTCATTGAAGCCTGGTTCAGGGGCTATGAGGGAGTCCTGGATTAGGGGGTCCTCGGACAGCCGGACTATATCCTTTAGCCGGACTGTTGGACTATGAAGATACAAGATTGAAGACTCCGTCCCGTGTCCGGATGGGACTCTCCTTGGCGTGGAAGGCAAGCTTGGCAAATACGGATATGAAGATCTCCTCCCTTGTAACCGACTCTGTGTAACCCTAGCCCCCTCCGGTGTCTATATAAACCAGAGGGTTTAGTCCGTAGGACAACAACAATCATACCATAGGCTAGCTTCTAGGGTTTAGCCTCTACGATCTCGTGGTAGATCAACTCTTGTAATACTCATATCATCAAGATCAATCAAGCAAGAAGTAGGGTATTACCTCCATCGAGAGGGCCCGAACCTGGGTAAACATCGTGTCCCCGCCTCCTGTTACCATCCGCCTTAGACGCACAGTTCGGGACCCCCTGCCCGAGATCCGCCGGTTTTGACACCGACAGCCGCCTCGGCGGCACTCGACGGCGCTCACTCCCTGCATCCGCCTCTGGGGTGCACGCCGCGGGGACGACGGGTAGAGGAACCACGAGGACGGGGTTCTCGCGGGGCCCTTCAAGGCCGGCCAGGCGCAACCCCCACTCATCAAAAAGGGGCATCTGCCTCACGAACTCCTCCTTGTTCGAGCAATAATACAGGAGGCAGCCCTCCTCCGGAAGCGTAGCTGGCGCCGGGTCGCTCGTCAAGAGCTCGAGCACCGTGCGCAGCGTCTCGGGAGGAAGCGCAGGCACATGGAGCCTCATGGGGTCCCTGGTGCCAGTGAAGGCCCACATATGTCGAGAATGACGCTGAAGCGGAGCAATGCGGCACAGGACAAACTCCTTCACCACCATGGGCGCCGTCACCCTGAGCTTCTTCAACCTGGCCAGCTGGCGCCAGACGTGGGCAAGCCGATGGTCGATGATCTTCGCGTGCCCCCAGCCAGAGCTGGGAACAGCCGACACCCGTGGAAGCAAGAGCAGGGAGTTGAGCACGCCAACATCCACGAACACCCACCACTTCTGAAATCCACTTACAACTGGCGAGAGCTCGAAGTCGATGCCCGAGCCGGCTGTCGCCGCTACTTCCTGAAAGGCCATGCACCCCGAGCGCTGGCGGGCGTCGACCAGGTGAAGCGAGAAGAAATGACGAAACAAGGCCACGGAAGGGGCAATGCCCACCATGGCCTCGCAGACGAAGGCGAAGACGGCAAGGAGAATGATGGATTGAGGATCCATATGTAGCACGTGGACTTGGTAATGCAAGAGTATGGCGTTGAAGAAATCAGAGAAAGGGGGGATCGGGCTAGCCAAGAGGGCGTGAAGATGGATGGGGATCTCAGTGACTGCCATGTCGACCATGGATCGGGAAGCAGGCCAAACCACCGTCGCCTTCCACTCATTGGAATTAGCAGCGAGCGCCAGACGGATCTTGTCCAGCCCTTCTTGATTGACCACCGTCGACCGCTCGAGGGCGGGCTCGAAGGCCGGCGGAGGTTCGACCAAAGCGCAGGTTTTCCCCTTCTTCTTCAAAGGCGGCGCCATAGCGACAGGGGAGGACCAGTGCCGTCATCAGATCCGGGAAGGGAACCGCTGTTTCTCAGGAAGGTGAAGGAGCCAAGGGAGCGCACGACAAGCAATGAAGGCGGAGCTGCGTTGGCAACGGTGGCCGCCGAGCCCGACGAATATCAAGAGTACATCGGGAAGTGGGGGCGCCCATGTCCCGTCGGGTGCCACACGTCCTTCAAGGCCGCAGGTGGTTGGGGCCCGTGGCGCTCCGCACTTGCCCTTTTGTTTCGCCTCGAAGCCAAGTTCGAGCGCGCCTTGGGCCCGGGGGCTACTGTCGGCGTTCTGGGAACGGGGGTACCCAGAATTGCCTGCCTGCGACCCATGGCGTGGCACCGTCAACGGCCCGGTACGGCCCAGCTTCAGCAACAACAACCCAAGACCCTCGCGAGGGGCCAAGCCTCGCAAGGCGGGCGACACCAAGACCTCCCTGGGGCGGCCTCCCCAGGCTGGCTCCCGAGGAGCGGAGATATCTATGCAAGCTGCACCTCGCGAGGTTCATATGACATGAGCCATGACGACCAAGGCCAGGCGGGCGCTAGCAGGTGCAGTGTACCAGTTTCCTCTTTGGTGCTAAGGAGGCAAGCGTAGGCGCGGAGTCCCGAGGAATCAAGCAATGGTTTCCATTTCGGTGCAACAAGACCAAGACCGCTAGGACGGCAGGACGGAGGTCATCGCGGAGCCCACCGCGGCGTCACCACCAGATGCTTTTGCCGGCGAAGACTACTTTTGTCAGGATAACTTGTACTAGTTGTCTCCCTTTGAATTTGGACGTTGTGGGATCCCTTCCCGCCTACATTTGGGAAGAATACCAAGGCCACTATAAATAGGACCTAGCCACCACCATAGAAGGGGATCGGATCCATTCCACCCTGACCAGCTCACCAGCTCTTCGAGCACAAGAACACCTCACCTCCTGAGGCTGTTCGACCATTGTACTAGTTCATCCACAGCCCCTCGAGGCCAATCCACCACAAAGCAGGAGTAGGGTTTTACACCGCAAGGTGGCCCAAACCTGGGTAAACTGCTATGTCTCTTGTCCATTATGTTCGTCGAGCTAGGCCATGGGATTGGTGAGCAGGCAGACTGGGGAGGACGAGTTCTTCGCACGCACCCCAGAGTTTGAACCTTTCAAGGGTCTGCGGAACCCTAAATCCGACATCGAGGTACTCGAGGATGGCGTGGAGCGTGCCGCCAAGGGCGCCCCACCACAGGCGGCGGCTGTCGCTGTTGTTGCGCCCCCTTACCAGCGGTGTGTTGTTGGTGGAGGCCAGCCGCTCCTCCTGCCGGCGTTGGAAGTACGCCGCCGAGTGCGCGTGGTCGTCGTCGGCGTACTTCGGGAGGTCCCGCTCCTCCTCCGCCAGAGAGGCCCGAACACGCTCAATCTTGGCGTGGAAGTAGCCAGGGTGGTCGACGTCGGGCTGCGGGAGGACTGGGACGCCCCCGGCATTGGGCCTCCACTACCTCGGCACGTGCATGTCGGGCAGCGCCGGGTAGTTCGCCTTGTGGAAGAGGTTGGCTTCCCACTCGTGCAGGTGGCGGCGGCCGAAGCCGTTGGCCGTCGCTCCATCGTTGGGGAACCGCTCTCCCATCGGCGGGGTGTGCACGCAGTGGCTAGATGGGGAGAGAGGGGAAGAGAGAGCATCGGCGGTGAGAGAGAGGGGCTGCAGGGCGAGTGCGTCCACCGACGAGGGAGGGGCGGCTTTTATAGCGGCCGGGGGGCGGCAAACGTGTGTATGCATGGCGGGAGAGGGCGCGTCGCCGCACTGCGTCGCCCGTGAGGAATCAATGGAAGGCTGACCGACGACAGCCTTGGCATTGATTCCCTGCGGGAAACTGAGGCGATGAGGACGACGGTGCGACTAGGCGGGCCTACCGTTCTTTCGCGGCAAGAATGATTCCCCCGATGCTCCCGGACGCCCCTAGCACGTTGGGTTCGGCCTGGGTCCGTCGGTGCCAGTTTCGGCCCTAACCGGCGAAAATTGGGCTCCTCGGGGTGCGACTGGGCCGTTTTTCAGTGCCGGCGCTAAAAATGGTGTGGGGGCCTGTTGGGGCGCGGCTGCAGATGCTCTTACTGAGGTGCCTTGTTTGGGCTGCTGCAATTGATTACCAGATTTAGTCTTCCGAAAACGAGAAGTATCAAACAAACTCCCCTCAAAGAAAAACAACTTTTTAGACTAGCGGATCTAGAATATCCTGTCCCACAAAATTTGTTTACGAAATTCATTTACATGCCGCCTGTAAAAAATATTTACAATACCGTGAGGTCCCGGCATGAAACAGTTCATGTAAACTCATCCCACAATATAGGATCTGTTCCGCGTCTGAGACCTTGCGGTTCCGTAATTGTACGGAGCTTCGTAAATTCTAGATTTTCAACCGTATAAATCTAATAGAATCATAATATAAATTAAACATGGATATAATTGATGCGGAGCATCCTTCGAGCATCCCCATGGGCGCTCCTTCACCAGCGCAACCACTAAGAGGACCGATGATGAGAGCTCACGCACGTACCATCGAAACCGAGGTTAACTCTTTCCTCTTCGAACTTCATTCGATTTCAGATGAGAGTCGGGTCCTACCTCAAATAGAAATGTTGTGCCTTGTTAGGTACCAAGGAGTTGATCATGAAGATGCTAGGACGGAGATACAAGATACCATGGAGAAGGAAGGGATGGAAGAAGGACGTGAGAAGCACGAAGCCACGGAGGTTCTGGATCCCCGGGTGCCCGTCCTTCTCCACCTCCAGGTGCCCGGGCCTTCGGCCGGCCCATGGGCGTGGCCCCTGGACACCCCGGGTGGCCGGCCATTTGGCCCTGGGTGCCTGGCCTCCCGCCTGGGCGCTGCCCCCTGGGTGCCCGGACCCTCAACCCCCAGGTGCCCGGCCTCCACCAGGGCGCTGCCCCAGCCCGCACCGGGTGCCCGGGCCATCACCTCGGGTGCCTGGCCCCCTCTGCCACTAGGCCGCGGCCCCTCTGACCAGACCGGGTGCCCGGTCCTCCGCACCCCGGGTGCCCGGTCCCCCTGGCGCATCTCCCTCCGGGTGCAAGGTCCCTCGCACTCCGGGTGCCCGGACCCCTCCGCGTGCCTGCGTGCACTTTTGGGTGTTGGACCCTTGTATCCCCCTCTCCCTCATAATTCGTCCCTAGACTATATAAACACCTCCCCTAGTTCATTTAGAGGATAGCAAAGTATATGTGAGATATTGAGAGAGCATTGCTCATCTTCCTCCCCTTGGAGATCATGACCTCCTAAGGGAGAAGATCCTCTTGTGGATATCAAGGCCCCATCTAGGGAAGGATCCCCATCATAGGATCATCAAGACCTCTCTCCTCATAGAATTGGGATGAACTAGTTAACTTATATGTTTTCTTTGTTGTCCTTGAATCATTGTGACCTCTTGTGTGTTTTTGGATCTAGCATATGTGTGATTGGATCTAGTCAATTTGAGTGTTTCCCCTCTCTTGTGTTCTTCGTGTTCTTGGGGATTTCCCCTCCAATTTGTGAAATATCTCCATCTAGGGTTCCACCATACAACATCTTGGTATCATGAGCCATGGTCTCTCACGAAATTGGAGCCCCCCTTCTTGTTCTCTAGCCTAATTTTGTTGTGTTCTTCCCCAATTTTGAAAATTCCCCACCAAAAATAGCCCCAATTTTTTTGATTTGTTGGTTTGATGAGGTTTTGTTGGATTTGATCCATGGATTTGCTTGGTTTCAAGTGTATCTAGCCTTCCCCCATCCATCTCCACCTTTCCCTCCACCAAATCCACGAATTTCTTCCATTTTCCACGAATTTCCGCCCAAATCCGTGACCCCCGGGCACCCGGACCTCAAACTGTCGGATGTGGGGTTCCGGCAAACCCTTAAGGTTCGAACACTGGGGTGCGCGCGAAGTCTCTCCTTCCTACCGATCTACGCTCTAGCTCGCTATGATCTCGCGGATGAACTCGACGAACTCGCAACACAGGAAGACACGAGGTTTATACTGGTTCGGGCCACCGTTGTGGTGTAATACCCTACTCCAATGTGGTGGTGGTGGATTGCCTCTCGGGCTGATGATGATCAGTACAAGGGAAGAACAGCCTCCTGAGGTTGAGGTGTTCTTGTGCTTGTGAACTTGTGGCATGAGGATTCGATGCATCTACTGTGGTGGCTAGCTCTACTTATATAGGCCCTGGTCCTCTTCCCAAATATCGAGCGGGAAGGGAGCCAACAACGGCGGGCAAATTTGAAGGGGGACAACTAGTACAAGCTATCCTGACAAAAGCGGTCTTCGCCTGCGAAAAGCTCTGGGGTGACGCCGTCTTGGGCTCCACGATGACCTCCTCCTTGCCGTCCTCCTAGTCTTGGTCTCGTTGCACCAATATGGCAACCTTTTCCTGATGCCTCGGTACTCTTCGCTTGCGCTGGCCTCCTTAGCACCAAAGAGGAAATAAGGACGCTGTGTGCTCTGGCGCTCGCCTGGTACCGTTCGTCATGCCTCATGTCACGAGAGCGTCGTGAGGTTTGCCTTGCCTTGATATCTCCGCTCCTCGTGAGCCTGCCTGGCTAGGCCACTCCAGAGGAGGTCTTGCGTCGTCCGCCTCGCGAGGCTTGGACACTCGCGAGGGTCTTGGGTGTCTTGTTGACGAATATGGGCCGTACGGCCCGCTGCCTGGCCACGCTGTGGGCCGCAGGCAGGCAAGTCTGGGGACCCCGTTCCCAGAACACCGACAGTAGCCCCCGGGCCCAAGGTGCGCTCGGGCTTGGCTTCGCGGCGAAGCCAAGGGTCAAGTTCGGAGCACCGCGGGCCCCAAAAGCCGGCGGCCTCGGTTGACGCGTGGCGGTTGATTGGACGTGGGCGTCTCCGCTTCCCCACGCTGCCTTTGAATCCGCCTGGCTATGCGGCCCCTGCGGCCTACATAGTTATTCCTTCACCTTCTGCGCCTTTCTTCCCTAATTCCCCTGCTTCCTTGTGGCTCTGCTTCTCTTCTCCAATCTGACTCGCGCTCCGCCTGTTCCATCGACATGGCGCCTAAACAAGCTGAGAAGGGGAAGAGTCCTCTGTCTCTTCCAGCTGCGCCTCCGTCCTTTGCGCCGGCGCTTGGCCGGTCTCGGGTGCTCAACGACGAGGCCATGGACAAGGTGCGCCCGATGCTTACTTCCAGCTTCAATGAGTGGGGGGAGACGGTGGCTTGGCCCGCGTCTCGCACTCGCACGGCTCAGACGGCCACCGAGGTCCCAATCTTCATAGATGCCCTCTGGGCTGGCCTGATTCCACCCTTCTCCGCCTTCTTCAATGCTGTGCTTGAGCATTATCAGATCCACATGCTACATCTCGACCCTCAGTCTATGACTCTTCTTGCTGTCTTCGCCTTTGTCTGCGAGGCCATGGTGGGCATCGCTCCTTCAGTGGCTCTCCTCCGTCACTTGTTCTCATTGCATCTGGCTGACCCTCTGCAATGCTCGGGGTGCGTGAGCTTCCAGGCCGTGGCTGCGACGGTAGGCGAGGGGATCGATTTCGAGCTCCCTCCGTCCACGAGCGAATTCCGGATACGATGGGTGTTCATTGATGCCGGTGTGCTCAGTCCTCTGCTTCAGGCTCTGTCGGGGCCCGCTGTTCCTAACTCCGGCTGGAGCCATCAGCGGCTCACGAGCCCCGGCCTTGCCCATGTCTGGCTCAGGTTGAGGTTGCTGAAGGATCGCGGCGTAACTGCACCGATGGTGGTGAAGGAATTCGTCCAACGTCGGGTCTCTCCGCTTCAACGCCATTCTCGCCCAATGTGGACCTTGCTCAGCAGCCAGGATCACATGAGGTTTCAGGAGTTCGGGCTCCTCCTCGGGACGCGGCGAACAGTGCTCAAGGTCCTGACGGGTGTCTTTCTGCCAGCCGAACTGCCTGGGAAGAACTGTTTGCTATACCGCTGCAAGAATAAGGATGAATTTGTGAAGGACATGCCTCTCTTCGATGAATGGGGGCCACGACCGATCGGCCTGGAGTGGCCTCGTGAGAACCCCGTCATCGTGGTTCCCTTCCTTGCCCCTGATGCTGAGCTCGCCCCAAGTGACGGTGCAGGTGGGCGAGCTCAGGCGGAGGCCAACGGCTCGAGTGCTGAGGAGCACGTGCCGAGTGGTGATCCTGGGGCATCGTCTTCAGGAGCCTGCCACTCCCCTCCTGGGGAGTCTGTTGATGAGGAGACACTGCATGCGGCTCCCGTGGCCAAGGCTCCAGGAGCCTCGGGAGGTCGTGGTGAAACGGTGCCCGGCTGTTCGCCGCAACCGGGCACCCCTGAAGATATTTTTCCGAGCTCTTCTTCGGGCCCGCTGCGCACCGGCCGTCACGTCCAGCGTTTCGGTCATCTTTGTGTGGACTTCGAGGAGCTCTGCAAGAGGAAAGGATCTCCCAGCGGCAGCAACATCTTTGGACCGCTGAAGCGGAGGAAGTACATTGCCATTGACGTGTAAGTATCGTACTGCTGTGGCTCTCTGTGTGTTGCTTTCTTCTTCTGACGCTAGTCTTTCAGGGCTCCTTCCACTGAGGCTGCTGAATCTCCTGAGAAACGGCCTCCTTCTTCCTTAACTCTTCCGCCAGCCTTGAGCGCTCCGAGTTCGCTGGTTGCCCCTGGAGCAGGACTGGTTGAAGGGGCACTCTTGCCTTCCTAGCGCGTTGAACCTGCGGCCTCGTCGCTCCTCCCCCTTGGTCTGGCGTGGAGCTTGGCAGGCGTGCCCAAGACTCCTCCGCTGATTTTTGATGGCAACTTGTTGGCTTCGATTCCCGGCTCCTCTTCGAGCAGCGAGCCCCAGCAGCCTTGGGCTTCTCGCGAGGACGGGCTGGTGTCGGGTGTGGCGCCAGCCCCCAGCCCCCTGCCGAGGGGTGGCGCGCCGCTTGACGCCCTGCCCGCAGCGCCCGAGGTGGAGGACGAAGAAGGCCAGGCGTTCGAGCTCGAGCGCAGGCGGAGCGTGGTTCACCATGAGCTCTTCCAGGAGGCGATGAACGCGATGAGCCGGCTTGGTGGAGAGCTCGCGAGTGTCGATTCGCATCTTGAGGCTGAAGGTCTCCGGCTGGCGGAGGAGCGGCGCAAGCTGAAGGTGGCCATCAACCTCGGTCGCTATCAGCGTGACCTTGAGAACGCGAAGGCTGAGGCGTCTCTCAAGGTTTCCTACGATGCCCGCTCACGAGCCTTGGAAGAGGCTCGCGAGGCTGATTGCCGCCGCGAGGCTGCGGAGAAGCGCGCGTGGGAGCTCCAGGCCTGGAGCGCGTCTCTTGAGCAGCAGGTGGAGGCGCGCAGGGCCGCTCTTGCGTCGCTGAGGGGGACGCCCGTGGAGGATGAGGAGGTCCAGAAGCGTGAGGAGGCGCTGGCCCTGGAGGCCATGGAGTGTAACCGCGAGCTCGAGCAACTGGAGACGAGGGAGCGTCAAGTTGCCCAAGCAGAAGATGCCGTAGGGGCTCGCGAGGCTGGAGTTGAGGAGGAGGTGAACCGCCGGGTGGCCGAGGTTCGCGCGGACCTGGAGGGCGGGTACGACCTGAAGCTGAAGCTCGCGGGCGCGGAGGATGAGGGCAGGGCCGCTGCCCTCACGCCCAGGTTGGACGAGGCTGAGAGGGGCGCGGAAGCCACGGCCGTTGCCTTGGTCACGGCGCAGGCGGACTTGGCCTCCGCCCGCGCCGAGCTGCGTTCCCTCCGGAGGCGGGTTGATGACGCAGAGGTCGTCACGAGGCAGAACACGGAGGAGGCGCTCCAATGTCGAACGCTGGAGCGCGAGCATGCCCCCATGCTTCAGGATCTCCAGAACAGGGCCAATATCGCTCTGGGCCATATTTGCGACGTGGAGGCGCCGACCCCTCACTCAAATGATTATGCCAGCCACCTGACCTTCTTCACCGAGGTGGTGACGCGCCTGGAGGCTTGATCTGCCAGAGCTCGCCAGCTTGTGGAGGAAAGGGGGCGTGGCCTGCTCGAGCGCGCTTTCTCCCGTGTCTTTAGCCACCTCCTGAATGCCGACCCCAACTTTGACTTTGACGCCGCCATCGCCCCCGTACCCACGGCTGTCCGGGGCGACCTAGCGCGCTGGGTTGAGGACCATGTGGACGCGCTGGTCAGGGCCTTCGCTTCGGAGGATGATGCGGTGGTGGTCGTCGCAGATGAAGGCGACGTGGTCGACGATGGCGACGGGGGCGTCGCCGATGGCGGCGGTGATGCTGATGAAGACGACGACGACGACGCAAGTGACGCGTCTGCGGGTGGCGCATCGAGCGATATTTCTGGCTGATCCCTTGTTCTCCTGTCATTTCTTCCTGCGCACAAACTCGGGCGTGGCCCTTGGAAACTTGTAAGAGCATTTTGAGAGGGGGAGCCCCTCATGTAAGCAAATTGCAGTTTTTACTTTTCCATGCGATGTGTGTTTGTGTCCTCGTGAACTTGTGAATCCTGATGTGAGTTTTCTGTCTTGGTTTACCTTAGTCAGCGCTAGCTTTGAGCTGGGCTGCGATGTGTCGAGTTCCTGAGGACCTTATGGAGCTCGTCGCCCTGTCGGAAGGGGCCCTACGAGAGGTGAGCACCAGTTGCAGCGCGCGCTTGGCGCGCGCGTGCTTCGCGCAGTCCCGCTCGTGAGGAGCTCGTGAGGGAAAGGCGACGGACATGAGTCCCAGACAAAACGATATCCAGAAGGCAAGAAATTGCTCAAACGAGAAAAGGCTCCCCCGCGCGCATCGATAAAAACTCAGCTTCAACTCAAATCCAGATCCAGAAAGCAAAGCTACAGAAAGAGATATCCAAAGCAAAAGGCCGCGTCCGACACCTAGTCTAGTCTTCTGGTCTTCAAGTCTTCTCACCAGCGTGGAGCTAAATGCTGCCACTAGGCGTGGGAGGGAGCCCCAGGGCCTGAGGCCGGCACCCCTGAGACTCCGGGGCGTGTACAGCCCCAACTCATTATTACGTGAGAGTGTCACGGGCGGCGAGCTTCACAGGCACTGGGCCTTCTTCACAGGTACCGGCCTTGCTTCATATCGCCAGATGAGGGCCCCGCCTTGCGCCGCCCTCGACCTCCTCTGAGCCGACCGGTCACCAGGATGACACAGAGGAGGGAAAGGGGACGCCAGCGGTTCCCTCGGCGACCACAGGTCCTCTGCCGGGGGAAGGGTTGTCGAGGCCTCCCCGGCAGAGGGCCTACCTCCGGGTGTCGTTAGGCGTCGCGCGCTGCGGGGAGGGGCCTTGCTCCTGGCTCCCTCTCGGTGGCCCCCAGCGTGTCTCCCTTGTTGGAACGGGTGCCGTCGTGCCTGGGTCATCAATCGACGCTGCAACCTGGTTCATCTGTAGTCCATGGTTAGCATAAGCCTGTTCCTGAGAGACTAGCGGTACCCTGTAATTGCCGCTGCTGGCGCGATCGTTGTGGTTCTCCGTCGGTTCTTGGAAGGCTTCGGCTCCTAGCGCCCCCTCTCCCCAATCTTCTCCAACGAATGAGCCGATGTCGTCCTCTGGTGCGTACCCTTGGTCCACCATGCGGGGCACGTAGGCCTCCGGGGCCGTCACCCCGAACACCTCGCCGTGGTGCCCCACGCTCCATGTTGCTCCGCCCATGATGGCGTCCTGGGGATGACAATACGGCATCCGGCCAGGACCATGGGGGGTGACGCTTGCGCTCGTGCTTGTTGAGGGCGGCATGGGGGAGTTGGAGCCCCCTACGCCGCCGGCCGTGCTGATGTTGATGAAGCCCCCGGGCGTAGTCGATGGCGTGCGGATGTGGTGGGGTTTGCCGCGCGGCCCTGCAGTGGCCTCGGGAGGAAGCCGATAGCAGAAGGGCAGTGCTCCCGACGCTGCTGCATCCAGCAGCTCGGCAACACGCTCCAGCAGCGCATCCTGGCCGCTTTCCATCAGCCTGCACCGCAGCAGCTCCCTTGCCACGGTGAGCGCTGCCCGCATGTTTGCTTGCTCCCGCCGTGAGTGCGGCGCCGTTGCTGCGGCATGGCTTGCTGCTCTTCCCGCGGCCCGTACCTGTCGTGGGGTGAGGGTGGATGACGCCTGGCCGCGCTGCCTGCGCCCGGCGGGGTTTGGCGGCGCCCGTGCCGCTTGGAGTGCAGGGTCGAGATCTTCATGGGCAGGCGGCGCTGCCCGGGCTGGCCAGGCTGCCCAGCGGTCGGAGCCGGCCCTTGAATCGCCAGACATCGTGGCTAGGGAGCGTCGGCGAGCTGGCTGGCGGAGAAGAAGCTCCGGCGCACCCCTACCTGGCGCGCCAAATGTCGGATGTGGGGTTCCGGCAAACCCTTAAGGTTCGAACACTGGGGTGCGCGCGAAGTCTCTCCCTCCTACGATCTACGCTCTAGCTCGCTACGATCTCGCGGATGAACTCGACGAACTCGCAACACAGGAAGACATGAGGTTTTTACTGGTTTGGGCCACCGTTGTGGTGTAATACCCTACTCCAGTGTGGTGGTGGTGGATTGCCTCTCGGGCTGATGATGAACAGTACAAGGGAAGAACAGCCTCCTAAGGTTGAGGTGTTCTTGTGCTTGTGAACTTGTGGCGTGAGGATTCGATGCCTCTATTGTGGTGGCTAGCTCTACTTATATAGGCCCTGGTCCTCTTCCCAAATATCGAGCGGGAAGGGAGCCAACAACGGTGGGCAAATTTGAAGGGGGACAGCTAGTACAAGCTATCCTGACAAAAGCGGTCTTCACATGCAAAAAGCTCTGGGGTGACGCCGTCTTGGGCTCCATGATGACCTCCGCCTTGCTGTCCTCCTGGTCTTGGTCTCGTTGCACCAATATGGCAACCGTTGCCTGATGCCTCAGTACTCTTCGCTTGCGCTGGACTCCTTAGCACCAAAGAGGAAATAAGGACGCTGTGCGCACTGGCACCCGCCTGGTACCGTTCGTCATGGCTCACGTCACGAGAGCCTTATGAGGTTTGCCTTGCCTTGATATCTCTGCTCCTCGTGAGCCTGCCTGGCTAGGCCACTCCAAAGGAGGTCTTGCGTCGTCCGCCTCGCGAGGCTTGGACCCTCGCGAGGGTCTTGGGTGTCTTGTTGACGAATATGGGCCGTACGGCCCGCTGCCTGGCCACGCTGTGGGCCGCAGGCACGCAAGTCTGGGGACCCCCGTTCCCAGAACACCGACACAAACCCCGGGCACCCGGACCCCCGAGCTGTTTGCCCCGGACCACCCCGGGTGCCCGCACCTCCGACCACCAGGCACCCGCACCTCCCAGTTTCAGCCCACCAACAAAAACTGTTTCGGCCATAACTTTTGCTCCCGGAGTCCGATTTTGACGTTCTTTAGCTCGTTGAGTAGCTATTGACATCCCCATCCATCTAGATAGGTTCCAACATCATTTGACTCCATAAAAGTTTTGGCATTTTGGCATCTTTGCCTAGGCCATCCACCATATCATCCGCAAAACCACCATAGCTTTCTGCAACCTAACTCATTTTGATCCTTATAGCATTTGTGGTTTTTTGAGTGGTGACTTGAGTCTCCTAAGGTGTTTCGGCTACTTAGGGACGGTTGCTTCATCATCAACCACCACCACTTCCGCATTGCTAACTCCGGAACCACCAACGCATTCTGCTACCACCATTTGACATTTTCCTTTGAGATTTTGAGTTTGCGGTTTTTCCGTTTCCTAGGGAGTTTCGGCTAACTAGGAACGGTTCGACATCGACAACAGCGCCGGTCACCTTCGACAAGGACTTTGAGATTTTGTGATTGCCATGTTCCATTTATGCGATATTCCTACGATGATACTATGATCTTGCTTTGTGCTCGTGCTCGCGATATCATGTGCACTTCCTATATCCACTATTTGCTCACATGACATGATTGCCATGATTACCTATAGCATGTTGCATATTTGCACTACTAGCTTGAATGATTTGATTACCTCACACATGATGAACAATTGCTCTTTCTATTGTGTTGAGTGCCACACTATATTCACTACACCCCATGCACATTATGATTGGATTGTCTTGCACTTGCCCCATGTGTTTAGAAATATCATCTTCTTTGGTGTTGTGAATGACTCTTATGCCTACCATAGACCGTTCATTGAGAGTCTTATGCATGCTTGCTATGAGCTTGAGGTAGATGCTTATTCTCTTGTCACACATATTTGCATCTCTATCTCACATTTACATGCTTGTTTCCATGACGTCCTTGATCTTGCTCCATTTATGTGCTTACATGACATGTCACAATCCCTTGTCACACCCTATGTTATGCTTGATGACGACACTTGTTTGGTGAATCACCTCTTGAATGCTTGGTATTGCACTAACGCTAACCACATTTGTTTTTCCAAGTGTCGGTTATACTTGCTCCTTTTGAAGGAACCACAAGACGGTGCGACATTGGAGAGTGACCATTTCAAGCTTCAACATGATAAGTGCTTGGTGGTCGTCCACTTCTACACGGCGACACCATCTCTTTCCCATGGTGATGAAGATCACGATCCATGGACGGATCTCTCCCAAGGGGGGGGGAGATGATGCGGAGCATCCTTCGAGCATCCCCATGGGCGCTCCTTCACCACCGCAAGCACTAAGAGGACCAATGACGAGAGCTCATGCACGTACCATCGAAACCGAGGTTAACTCTTTCCTGTTCGAACTTCATTCGGTTTCACATGAGAGTCAGGTCCTACCTCAAATAGAAATGTTGTGCCTTGTTAGGTACCAAGGAGTTGATCATGAAGATGCTAGGACGGAGATACAAGCGACCATGGAGAAGGAAGGGATGGAAGAAGGACGTGAGAAGCACGAAGCCACGGAGGTTCTGGACCCCCCGGGTGCCCGGCCTTCTCCACCCTCGGGTGCCCGGGCCTACGCCCGGCCCATGGGCGTGGCCCTGGACACCCCGGGTGCCCGGCCTCCACCAGGGCACTGTCCCAGCCTGCACCGGGTGCCCGGCCCCCTCTGCCACCAGGCCGCGGCCCCTCTGACCGGACCGGGTGCCCGGTCCCCCTGGCGCATCTCCCTCTAGGTGCCTGATGTCTACTACACAACCTTCTTCTTGTAGACGTTGTTGGGCCTCCAAGTGCAGAGGTTTGTAGGACAGTAGCAAATTTCCCTCAAGTGGATGACCTAATTTTATCAATCCGTGGGAGGCGTAGGATGAAGATGGTCTCTCTCAAGCAACCCTGCAACCAAATAACAAAGAGTCTCTTGTGTCCCCAACACACCCAATACAATGGTAAATTGTATAGGTGCACTAGTTCGGCGAAGAGATGGTGATACAAGTGCAATATGGATGGTAGATATAGGTTTTTGTAATCTGAAAATATAAAAACAGCAAGGTAACTAATGATAAAAGTGAGCACAAACGGTATTGCAATGCTAGGAAACAAGGCCTAGGGTTCATACTTTCACTAGTGCAAGTTCTCTCAACAATAATAACATAATTGGATCATATAACTATCCCTCAACATGCAACAAAGAGTCACTCCAAAGTCACTAATAGCGGAGAACAAACAAAGAGATTATGGTAGGGTACGAAACCACCTCAAAGTTATTCTTTCCAATCAATCCGTTGGGCTATTCCTATAAGTGCCACAAACATCCCTAGAGTTCGTACTAGAATAACACCTTAAGACACAAATCAACCAAAACCCTAATGTCACCTAGATATTCCAATGTCACCTCAAGTATCCGTGGGTATTATTATACGATATGCATCACACAATCTCAGATTCATCTATTCAACCAACACAAAGAACCTCAAAGAGTGCCCCAAAGTTTCTACCGGAGAATCAAGACGAAAACGTGTGCCAACCCCTATGCATAGGTTCATGGGCGGAACCCGCAAGTTGATCACCAAGACATACATCAAGTGAATCACGTGATATCATTGTCACCACAGATACGCACGACAAGACATACATCAAGTGTTCTCTAATCATTAAAGACTCAATCCGATAAGATTACTTCAAAGGGAAAACTCAATCCATTACAAGAGAGTAGAGGGGGAGAAGAAACATAAGATCCAACTATAATAGCAAAGCTCGCGATACATCAAGATCGTGCCAAATCAAGAACACGAGAGAGAGAGATCAAACACATAGCTACTGGTACATACCCTCAGCCCCGAGGGTGAACTACTCCCTCCTTGTCATGGAGAGCGCCGGGATGATGAAGATGGCCACCGGTGAGGGATCCCCCCCTCCGGCAGGGTGCCGAAACAGGGTCCCGATTGGTTTTTGGTGGCTACAGAGGCTTGCGGCGGCGGAACTCCCGATCTATTCTGTTCCCCGATCGTTTTAGGGTATATGGATATATATAGGCGGAAGAAATACGTCAGGGGAGCCACGAGGGCCCCACGAGGGTGGAGGGCGCGCCCGGGGGGGGGGGGGGGTGGGCGCGCCCCTGCCTCGTGCCTTCCTCGTTGCTTTCTTGACATGGACTCCAAGTCCCCCGGGTTGCTTTCCTTCCAAAAATAACTTCTCCAGAAGGTTTCATTCCGTTTCGACTCCGTTTGATATTCCTTTTCTTCGAAACACTGAAACAAGGGAAAAAACAGGAACTGGCACTGGGCTCTAGGTTAATAGGTTAGTCCCAATAATAATATAAAAGTGCATAGTAAATCCCATAAAACATCCAAGATGGATAATATAATAGCATGAATACTTCATAAATTATAGATACGTTGGAGACGTATCAGTGCCCGGTCCCCCCTAGCGCATCTCCCTCCGGGTGCCCGGTCCGTCGCACTCCGGGTGCCTGGACCCCTCCGCATGCGTGCGTGCGTTTTTGGGTTTTGGACCCTTGTATACCCCTCTCCCTCACAATTCGTCCCTAGACTATATAAACACCTCCCCTAGTTCATTTAGAGGATAGCAAAGTATATGTGAGATATTGAGAGAGCTTTGCTCATCTTCCTCCCCTTGGAGATCATGGCCTCCTAAGAGAGAAGATCCTCTTGTGGATATCAAGGCCCCATCTAGGGAAGGATCCCCATCATAGGATCATCAAGACTCTCTCCTCATAGGATTGGGATGAACTAGTTACCTTGTATCTTTTCTTTGTTGTCCTTGAATCATTGTGACCTCTTGTGTGTTCTTGGATCTAGCATATGTGTGATTGGATCTAGTCAATTTGAGTGTTTCCCCTCTCTTCGTGTTCTTGGGGATTTCCCCTCCAATTCGTGAAAGATCTCCATCTAGGGTTCCGCCCTACAACATAAATGGTCCGAATGCAATTCACAATACAATAATCATTTTTCATTACAACAAATGTTCACATTCGAATAATCATTACAACAACAAATTGTTTAAATCACACTCAAATACATATGAAGTTTATTTATTAAATAAAAATCGGAATTTATCTCCCATAGAGTTGCCACCGACGCTCAACGAGATCATCACGGAGCTAGTAGTGTGAAGCATTGTTCTCAATCTTTCGGTAGGAGTCAAGAAATGCAATAATCTCATATGCATCCGTGTCAGGCTTCACACGGCTAGCAACATTGTCATAAGAAAACTCTAAGTTCAAATCCCTCTCATCCTCGGTGATCATGTTGTGTAAAATTACACATGCAGTCATGATGTTTCTGAGGGATTTCTTATTCCAGAAGCGAGCGGTACCTCGAACAATGGCAAGCCGAACTTGCAACACACCAAATGCCCTCTCAATATTCTTTCAGCAAGCTTCTTGTGCTTCAGCAAAAAAATAATTGTGCTTCTTGGTTTTGGGGTCAGTAATGGTCTTCACAAATGTTGCCCATGGAGGATAAATACCGTCGGCAAGATAGAACCGCATGGTATAGTCATGGCCATTGACGATATAGTTGCAAGCCGGTACTTTTCCACTAGCTAGCTGAGATCGCTGCAAGACATTGATATCATTGAGAGACCCCGGCAAACCAAAAAAGCAATGCCAAATCCATAAATCGCGTGAAGCTATGGCTTCAAGCCGACGAAGACAACAACGACGAACTCCAATCTATCTAACAAAAAAAATGCACACTGATCGAAATTGAATCAACAAATCGCCAGGCATTGAACTTACCTTCCTAGATGCAATTCGGCCGGCCGGAATCAAGTGACACGTCCTTTCTTCTCCGACATCGGCCGAAGCAAATCGGCCAAACCCCCTCTTCACCACGGCCCAAATCCGCAGCGAGGTTATCCCTCCGGCGATTCCGAGTCTCACGGACGTCGAAACCGTCCAGATCTGCCCGCTACAAGGCCACGCGGCAAGCTCCGGGGCAGATCCATGGCGTCGGTGGCGGTCGCTCGCCCGCCGAGAAAAATGGGCACCCCCTGATGAGGACATCACTACAATAGTTACACCCATAGCCCCTGCAACTACATACACTAGACCAATTACTAGAGCTCGTCCACACCAATTAAACTACCAGGTACTTTCGCTTCTTGGTGATGATTCTAATGTTCATGAGAATATGATGTTGCCTAAATTGGATATGTTTGTTTTGCTATGAATGAAGGGCCTAGCATGGACAAGAAGGATGAACACTGGAGTAGGATCAAGCATGGAGATGAAGGCGCGTGCAAAGGGAACAAGAATGGCATTTCCAGTGGAGTTTCCGCCGGTGCAGTAAAGTCCTATACAAACTTTTTTTACCCCCTTTCCGCGCCATAGTTTTAAACTGTTGCCTTACCTATGTGGGTGATTGGGGGTCCATCCCACACGACCCAGAAAATCGTTGGTGACAGTGACTGATGATGTAGACGCTCTACCAAATGTAATCGTATGTGATGCAGGAACATATCGCACACACTATATTTGGACAGACGTGTGGGATTGGGATCAATCGCACATGTCTCTCACAAGTCAAACGCGTCTAGTTGCTTGAGGAAAACCAAACGATGTCTGACGTTTGGCCGTTTGTCAAATATTACCTAAGCCACACATGTCATCATAGAAACTGTGCGCGATATCTGGCCCATCGCACACGAGTCTTCTATGGTAAGTGTCTGCCATGCATGATATCATCGCACACGGTTTCTGAATAATTTACGAGTGGGATTGTATTTTGCATTGAACACGGCTTCCTCTCAGTTCACGTGTGAGATAAAGTGCTATCACACATGACTTCGGCCCCCTACACACACACACACGTAGAAGTGCTCCAAATCATGTGTGATTTGTTGTGTATCACCCACGGTTTAGTTCATATCATGTGCTTTCCCTGGACATCATATATAGGTGGTTCCACTATGAGTGACGTGTGCTTTCCATTTTGGACCCCACACGCCCAGTTACTTGAACCGTGTGCACTTGTATGGTCAGGTTAAGGCAAAAAAATGAACTTGAATTGCCCTGCAAAAAGCAACAATATGCAATCGAATAAATAGTGTCCACGGGAAGAACGTTCATCAAAATTCACCACAATATACAATTGAACAAATGTTAGCTAAATTCCACAGATGTATCGACATATTCAATACAGAATCATAGTGTACGAAAGACGAAGACCTCATCACATGGAAAACAATGCATTTGTGCATATATGTATAGCCGCGAACACTAACTGAAAGCATACTTATTGTTGGAAAAGGCATGATGAAATATTCATCACCTGGAGTGGGTTTGATATAGTGTTTCATGAAGAACTTGTTGATAAATCTCCTAACAACCAGCAATTCAGCTGCAGGGAGCGGTTCAGGGGTCATCTGTTCAAAGATGATTGATACTTCTCCGACGTACCTATAATTTTTTATTGTTCCATGCTATTATAATATCAATATTGGATGTTTCATATGCAATTAAATATCATTTTGGGGGACTAAGTTATTAACCAAATGCCAGTTGTTGTTTTTTGTCTATTTTTTGTTTTCCAGGAAATCGGTACGAAATGAAGTCCAAATGCCACGAAATATTTTGATGATTTTTTTCTGGACAAGAGACGCCCTAGAAGCTTCGGGAGGAGACCAGAAGGCAAACAAGTAGATGGCAAGGCACTAGGGCGCTCCATGGGGGCTGCGCTCTAGTACCTTGTGGGTTCCTCGGGGCTCCGTCTGACCTAATTCCAGCTCTATAAATTCTGTAAAATCGGGAAACCAACAGAGAGCCACCCAAAATACTTTTTCCGCCGCCGCAAGTTTCTGTTCTTCCGTGATCCCATCTAGAGGCCTTTTTTGGTACTTTACCGGAGGGGGAATCGATCACGGAAGGCTTCTACATCAACCTTGTTGCCCTTTTGATGATGTGTGAGCAGTTTACCACAGACCTACGGGTCCATAGCTAGTAGCTAGATGGTTTCTTCTCTCTCTTTGATCTTCAATACAATGTTCTCCTTGATGTTCTCGGAGATCTATTCGATGTAATCTTCTTTTGCGGTGTGTTTGTTGGGACCCCATGAATTGTGAGTTTATATCAGATTATTCATGAGAAATATTTGAGTCTTTTTTGAATTCTTATATGCATGATTATTATAGCTTTGTATTTATCTCTGATCTACCCGTTTAGTTTGACCAACTAGATTGATATTGCAATGGGAGAGGTGCTTTGTATCTGCCTTTACTTTGTGTGCATGAATTGTTTGTTTATGACATGTCGATGCATAGGAAGAGAGTTAGACTTTGTCATTATGTGATATATATTTATTTGTGCTCAATACTAAATTATAAATCAATGTTAATTAAAATTGGCTTTGATATACCTTAAGGTTTGGGTGGATCAATTACTTGAGCACTTTATGCCTAGCTTAATGACTTTAGAGAAAGCACTGCCTAGGAGACAACCCGAAAGTTTTAGAGAGCATTTTATTCTGTCACGTGCTTTTAAAATGTTTTGAAACAAAAAATATAGAGGGGAACCTGAAAACTTTTTCAAATAGAGAAACGGTTGGAAGATTATGCATTGGAGAAGTGAGGGTCGACCTTGAACACTTGTGATCATGCTCATGGAAACAATGTAGAATTTTTCATGGAAGTTTCTCACAAAGATAATTATCCCCTTGTGCAAATCCATTGTATTATACAAATAATGTGCCAAGATTTGCCTTTAGGATGTTTAAATTGCTTGTTTGGTGTGTGCTATGAAAAAGAAACTTATGTTGTAGTGCTTGAATTTTCATAATTTACTGGAACGTTCAAAAAATCTGAAATTTTTACAAAATACTGCTATCCAAATGTTTTATTATGTCCTAATTTTTCAGAATTTTTTGAGTTATATAAGTATATGTACCATTTGCATCTTTACAGATCGTCCTATTTTCACAGATTGTTGTTATAGTTTCTTTATTTGCTTATGTTTGAAATCTTGTTGAGCCCCATTGACTTGGGAGCCATAGAATTTTGATAGCATAGAGTAGGTAATGTTTGATTATAATTATACAATAATGTTACAACAGGCCATTTTTTAAAGGAGAATGTACCCCGGGTGTCTGCATCTGGGCGATGCATGCAACCATTTTATTAATTATTCACAAAGCCCTTACAAGGTAATACATCAGTAAGCCTGAAGCCACCGTCTTGGCAACACCTGTCGCTACTCCTATCCCCATGATGAAGGGGTGCCAAATATCCGAGGCTAATACCAAACAGACATCGCATCAACACCTAACATCTAATGTCGGATGCCCCATCCAAGCCACCATACCTGGATTGGGTTACAGACCTGTCTGGTGCACTGATACGTCTCCAACGTATCTATAATTTTTGATTGTTCCATGATATTATATTGTGTGTTTTGGATGTTTTATATGCATTAATATGCTATTTTATATTATTTTGGGGACTAACTTATTAACCTAGAGCCTAGTGCCTAGTGCCATTTTTTATTTTCCCCTTGTTTTTGAGTTTTACAGAAAAGGAATATCAAACAGAGTCCAAACGGAATAAAACTTCCGCGAAGATTTTCTTGGACCAGAAGACACCCAGCAAACTTGGAGAGGCGGCCAGAAGATTCTCGAGGAGACCACAAGCCTCAGGGGGGTGCCCTAGGGGGGCGCTCCATGAGGGCTCATGGGCCCCTCGGAGGTCCCCTAACCCTAATTCCAACGCTATAAATTCCCAAATATTCCCAAACGACTAGAAGCGTCCACCAAAATACTTTTCTACCGCCGAAAGTCTCTGTTTCCGCGAGATCCCATCTTGGGGCCTTTTCCAGCATCCTGTCGGGGAGGGATTCGATCACGGAGGGCATCTACATCAACTCTATTGCCCTTTTGATGAAGCATGAGTAGTTTACCATAGACCTACGGGTCCATAGCTAGTAGCTAGATGGCTTCTTCTCTCTCTTTGATCTTCAACACAATGTTCTCCTCGATGTTCTTGGAGATCTATCGATGTAATATTCTTTTGCGGTGTGTTTGTCGAGATCCAATGAATTGTGGATTTATGATCAGATTATCTATGAATATTATCTGAGTCTTTACTGAATTCTTATATGCATGATTTGACATCTTTGTATTTCTCTTTGAATTATCGGTTTGGTTTGGCCAACTAGATTGGTCTTGTTTGCAATGGGAGAGGTGCTTAGTTTTGGGTTCAATCTTGTGGTGTCCTCACCTAGTGACAAAGTAGGGATAGCGAGGAACGTATTGTATTGTTGCCATCAAGGGTAAAAATATGGGGTTTTCATCATATTGCTTGAGTTTATCCCTCTACATCATGTCATCTTACTTAAGGCGTTACTCCGTTCTTATGAACTTAATACTCTAGATGCATGCTGGATAGCGGTCGATGTGTGGACTAATAGTAGTAGATGTAGGCAGGAGTCGGTTTACTTGACACGGACGTGATGCCTATATTCATAATCATTGCCTTGGATATCATCATAACTTTGCGCTTTTCTATCAATTGCTCGACGGTAATTTGTGCACCCACCATGTTATTTTCCTTCAAGAGAGAAGCCTCTAGTGAAACCTATGGCCCTCGGGTCAATTTTACATCATATATTTTCATATCTATAAACCAAAAAACCACAAAATACCTTGCTGCAATTTATTTACTTTTATTTTGTTTTATGTTTTAGCAATCTTTTATATCTATCTCTATCATATCTCATCCTTGCAAGTGAACGTGAAGGGATTGAAAACCCCTTTATCGCGTTGGATGCAAGTGTTTGATTGTTTGTGCAGGTGCATAGATTGGAGACTTGCGTGTACCTCCTACTAGACTGATACCTTGGTTGTCAAAACTGAGGGAAATACTTATCTCTAATTTGCTGCATCACCCTTTCATCTTCAAGGGAAAAACCAACGCAAGCTCAAAAGTAGCAGGAAGAATTTCCGGCGCTGTTGCTGGGGAGGTTCTACATCAAGCCTACTAAGTACCCACCATAAACTCTCCTCTCTTGCATTACATTATTTGCCATTTGCCTCTTGTTTTGCTCTCCCCCACTTCTAAAACGTTTTCAGTAAAACACAAAAAGATTTGCCTTTTTTATTCACCCTTCTTCCGTTCATCTTTTCGTTTGCTTTTTGGTTGCTCGTGTGTTAGATTGCTTGCTTTGTCACGATGTCTCAAGAAAATACCAAGTTGTGTGACTTTTCCAATACTAATAATAATGATTTTATTATTACTCTGATTGCTCTCGGCACTAGTGCGGAATCTTATGAAATTAATGCCGCTTTGCTGAATCTTGTTATGAAAGATCAATTTTCCGGCCTTTCTAGTGAAGATGCCGCATCCCATCTAAATACTTTCATTGAGTTGTGTGATATGCAAAAGAAAAAATATGTGGATAATGATATTGTTAAATTCAAGCTATTTCCGTTCTTACTACGAGATCGCGCTAAAACTTGGTTTTCATCTTTGCCAAAAAATTGTATTGATTCATGGAACAAGTGTAAGATGCTTTTATTTCCAAGTATTTTCCTCCTGCTAAGGTCATCTCCCTTAGGAACGATATAATGAATTTTAAGAAACTTGATCATGAACATGTTGCACAATCTTGGGAGAGGATGAAATTGATGATAAGAAATTGCCCTACTCATGGTTTAAGTTTATGGATGATCATACACAATTTTTATGCCAGATTGAATTTTGCATCTAGAAATCTTTTAGATTCCGTCGCGGGAGGTACTTCTATGGAAATTACATTAGGAGAAGCTACTAAACTCCTAGATAATATTACGGCTAATTATTCTCAATGGCATACCGAAAGATCTTCCACTAGTAAAAAAGTGCATGCGATTGAAGAAATTAATACTTTGAGTGGAAAGATGGATGAACGTATGAAATTGATTGCTAGTACGAGTGCTCCTATTGATGCTAATGATATGCATTTGTCCACTTTGATTGAGAATAACAATGAATCTATGGATGTGAATTTTGTTGGTAGGAACAATTTTGGTAATAACACATATAGAGGTAATTTCAACCCTAGGCCGTTTCCTAGTAATTCCTCTAATAATTATGGTAATTCCTACAACAATTCTTATGGAAATTATAATAAAATACCCTTTTATCTTGAGAAAAATATTAAAGATTTTATTAATTCCCAAAAAGTTTTCCATGCTATGTTTGAAGAAAAATTGCTCAAGATTGATGATTTGGCTAAGAACGTTGATAGAATTTCTCTTGAGATTAATTCTTTGAAAATTAGATCTATGCCAACCAAGCATGATAATAATGAATCTCTGAAATCTACTAAAATTTCTATTGATGAGTGCAAAGAAAGAACCGCCAGGATGCATGCTAAGCGAGATTGGTTTGTAAAAGCGTGTTCTTCTAGTTTCTGTGAGAATAATGATGAAGATCTTAAACTGATTGGTGTGACCCCTATTTAATCTTTGTTTTCTAATATAAATCTTGATAAAGATGGTACTGGATATTAGTCAACTTTAGCTAGAAGGCGTCCCAATGATTCAGAGTTTATAGATCTTAATGCTAAAATTGATAAAAGTGGGATTGGAGAGGCCAAAACTTTAAGTAGCGATGAACCCACTCTTTTGGATTTCAAGGATTTTAATTATGATAATTATCCTTTGATAGATTGTATTTCCTTGTTGCAATCCATGTTGAATTCTCCTCATGCTTAAAGCTTTTACTAAGCATATGGTTGATGCTGTGATGAAATCTTTTGAAGAAAATCTTGAATTGAAAGTCTCTATCCTTACAAAACTTTATGATGAGTGGGAACCTACTATTAATATTAAAATTAAAGATTATGAATGCCATGCTTTGTGTGATTTGGGTGCTAGCGTTTCCACGATTCCAAAAACTTTATGTGATGTGTTAGGTTTCCGTGAATTTCATGATTGTTCTTTAAATTTGCATCTAGCGGATTCCACTATTAAGAAACCTATTGGAAGAATTAATGATGTTCTTATTTTTGCAAATAGGAACTATGTGCCCGTAGATTTTGTTGTGCTTGATATAGATTTCAATCCTACATGTCTTATTATTCTTGGCAGACATTTCCTTAGAGTGATTGGTGCAATTATTGATATGAAAGAAGGAAACATTAGATTTCAAATTCCGTTAAGGAAGGGCATGGAACAATTTCCAAGAAAGAAAATTAAGTTGCCATATGAATCTATTATGAGGGCTACTTATGGATTTAATACCAAAGATGACAATACCTAGATCTATGTTTTATGCCTAGCTAGGGGCGTTAAACAATTGCGCTCGTTGGGAGGCAACCCAATTTTATTTTTATTTTGGTTTTTGGTTACTGTTTTTCAATAAATACACATTATTACGTCTGTAATAATTGTGTTTTGGTGTTTTAATTAGTGTTTGAGCCAAGCAAAACCTTGGGGATGGTCTATGGTGATAGCTGATTTGATCTTGCTAAAAAACAGAAACTTTTGCGCCTAGTAAAACAATTTTGACAAATCACATAAGTGTGATTTTGATTTGAATTTTTTACACAAGATTTATATACAAATGTACCAGATTGTCCTAAGTTTTCAGAATTTTTGGAGTTACAGAAGTATACGAAGTTTTCAGATTGCTACGGACTATTCTGTTTTTGAGAGATTCTGTTTTTATGTGTTGTTTGCTTATTTTGATGAGTCTATGGGTAGTATCGGGGGGTATGAACCATGGAGAAGTTGGAATGTAGTAGATATTACACTAATACAAATAAAGAATGTTCATAACAGTACCAAAAAGTGGTGATTTATTTTCTTATACTAACGGATCTCATGAGTTTTTTGTTGAGTTTTGTGTTGTGAAGTTTTCAAGTTTTGGGTAAAGATTTGATGGACAACAGAATAAGGATTGGCAAGAGCCTAAGATTGGGGATGCCCAAGGCACCCCAAGGTAATATTCAAGGACAACCAAGCATCTAAGCTTGGGGATGCCCCGGATGGCATCCCCTCTTTTGTCTTCGCCTATCGATAAATTTACTTGAGGCTATATTTTTATTCACCACATGATATGTGTTTTGCTTGGAACGTGTTGTATGATTTGAGTCTTTGCTCTTTAGTTTGCCACAATCATCCTTGCTGTACGCACCTTTTGAGAGGGACATGCATGAATCGCAAATTTATTAGAATACTCTATGTGCTTCACTTATATTTTTTGAGCTAGGCAATTTGCTCTAGTGCTTCACTTATATCTTTTTAGAGCACGGTGGTGGCTTTATTTTATAGAAATTGTTGAACTCTCATGCTTCACTTATATTATTTTGAGAGTCTCTAAACAGCTTGGTAATTTGCTTAGGTTATGAATTTAGTCCTGATATGATGGGCATCCAAGAGGGATATAATAAAAACTTTCATATAAAGAGCGTTGAATAGTATGTGAAGTTTGATTCCTTATGATTGTTTTCAGATATAAAGATGGTGATATTAGAGTCATGCTAGTGAGTAATTGTGGATTAGTAGAAATACTTGTGTTAAAGTTTGTGATTCCCGTAGCATGCATGTATAGTGAACCGTTATGTGATGAAGTTGGAGCATGATCTATTTTTTGATTGTCCTCCTTTGTGTGGAGGTCGGGAGCGCGCGATGGTTAACTCCTACCAACCTCTCCCCTAGGAGCATGCATGTAGGACTTTGTTTCGATGACTAATAATTTTTTGCAATAAGTATGTGAGTTCTTTATGACTAATGTTGAGTCCATGGATTATACGCACTCTCACCCTTCCACCATTGGTAGCCTCTCTAGTACCGCACAGTATTCGCCGGTGCATTAAACCCACCATATACCTTCCTCGAAACAGCCACCATACCTACCTCTTACGACATTTCCATAGCCATTACAAGATATATTTCCATGCAACTTCCATCATTCCGTTTATTATGACACACACCATTATTGTCATATTGCTTTGCATGATCATGCAGTTGGCATAGTATTTGTGGCAAGGCCACCGTACTATTTTTTATACATATCACTCTTGATCATTGCACATCCCGGTACACCGCCGGAGGCATTCATATAGATTCATATTTTGTTCTAGTATCGAGTTGTAATTCTTGAGTTGTAAGTAAATAGAAGTGTGATGATCTTCATTATTAGAGCATTGTCCCATGTGAGGAAAGGATGATGGAAGCTATGATTCCCTCACAAGTTGGGATGAGTCTCTGGACTTTATAAAAAAAATAAAAGAGGCCAAAGAAGCCCAAATAAAAATAAAAGAGGCCAAAGAAGCCCAAACAAAAATATGAGAGAAAAAGAGAGAAGGGACAATGTTACTATCCTTTTTCCACACTTGTGCTTCGAAGTAGCACCATGATCTTCATGATAGAGAGTATCCTATGTTGTCACTTTCATATATTAGTGGGAATTTTTCATTATAGAACTTGGCTTGTATATTCCAATGATGGGCTTCCTCAAATCGCCCTAGGTCTTCGTGAGAAAGCGAGTTGGATGCACACCCACTTAGTTTCTTTTTGAGCTTTCATACACTTATAGCTCTAGTGCATCCGTTGCATGGCAATCCCTACTCGCTCACACTGATATCTATTGATGGGCATCTCCATAGCCCGTTAATACGCCTAGTTGATGTGAGACTATCTCCTTCTTTTTGTCTTCTCCACAACCACCATATTCTATTCCACCTATAGTGCTATATCCACGGCTCACGCTCATGTATTGCGTGAAAGTTGAAAAAGTTTGAGAATACTAAAGTCTGAAACAATTGCTTGGCTAAAACCGGGGTTTTGCGTGATGAAATACTTTGTGTGATGAAGATGGAGCATAGCCAGACTATATGATTTTGTAGGGATAACTTTCTTTGGCCATGTTATTTTGAGAAGACATGATTACTTTATTAGTATGCTTGAAGTATTATTGTTTTATGTCAATATTAAACTTTTGTTTTGAATCTCATGGATCTGAATATTCATGCCACAATAAAGAAAATTACATGGATAAATATGTTAGGTAGCATCAACAATTCTGTTTTTATCATTTACCTACTCGAGGACGAGTAGGAATTAAGCTTGGGGATGCTTGATACGTCTCCAACGTATCTATAATTTTTTATTGTTCCATCCTATTATATTATCTGTTTTGGATGTTTTATATGCATTAATATGCTATTTTATATTATTTTTGGGACTAACTTGTTAACCTAGAGCCCAGTGCCAGTTTCTTTTTTTCTTGTTTTTGAGTTTTACAGAAAAGGAATATCAAACAGAGTCCAAACGGAAAAAAACTTCCGCGATGATTTTTCTTGGACCAGAAGACACCCAGCAAACTTGGAGAGGGGGCCAGGAGATCCCCGTGGAGGACACAAGCCTCAGGGCGCGCCCTGAGGGCTTTTGGGCCCTTGGAGGTCCACTAACCCTAATTCCAATGCTATAAATTCCCAAATATTCCCAAACGACCAGAAGCGTCCACCAAAATAGTTTTCCGCCGCCACAAGCCTCTGTTTCCGCGAGATCCCATCTTGAGGCCTTTTTGCGGCATCCTGTCAGGGAGCGATTCTATCGCAGGGGGCATCTACATCAACTCTATTGCCCTTTCGCTGAAGCGTGAGTAGTTTGCCACAGACCTACAGGTCCATAGCTAGTAGCTAGATGGCTTCTTCTCTATCTTTGATCTTCAATACAATGTTCTCCTCGATGTTCTTGGAGATCTATCCGATGTAATATTCTTTTGCGGT
This sequence comes from Aegilops tauschii subsp. strangulata, assembly GCF_002575655.3. Lineage (NCBI taxonomy): Eukaryota > Viridiplantae > Streptophyta > Magnoliopsida > Poales > Poaceae > Aegilops > Aegilops tauschii. Next base: position 327,068,068 of record NC_053041.3, on the reverse strand, counting down.
GTGTTTGTCGAGATCTGATGAATTGTGGATTTATGATCAGATTATCTATGAATATTATTTTAGTCTTTACTGAATTCTTATACACATGATTTGATATCTTTGTATTTCTCTTCGAATTATCGGTTTGGTTTGTCCAAGTAGATTGGTTTTTCTTGCAATGGGAGAGGTGCTTAGTTTTGGGTTCAATCTTGCGGTGTCCTCACCTAGTGATAAAGTAGGGGTAGCGAGGCACGTATTGTATTGTTGCTGTCAAGGGTAAAGAGATGGGGTTTTCGTCATATTGCTTGAGTTTATCCCTCTACATCATGTCATCTTACTTAAGGCGTTACTCCGTTCTTATGAACTTAATACTCAGATGCATGCTAGATAGCGGTCGATGTGTGGAGTAATAGTAGTAGATGCAGGAATGATTCGGTCTACTTGACACGGACATGATGCCTATATTCATAATTATTGCCTTGGATATTATCATAACTTTGCGCTTTTCTATCAATTGCTCGATAGTAATTTTTTCACCCACCGTGTTATTTTCCTTCAAGAGAGAAGCCTCTATTGAAACGTATGGCCCCCGGGTCTATTTTCTATCATGTATTTTCAGATCTATAAACCAAAAAAACCCCCAAAATACCTTGCTGCAATTTATTTACTTTTATTTTGTTTTACGTTTTAGTAATCTTTTATATCTGTCTCTATCATATGTCATCCTTGCAAGTGATCGTGAAGGGATTGACAACCCTTTTATCGCGTTGGGTGCAAGTGTTTGATTGTTTGTGCAGGTGCATAGATTGGAGACTTGCGTGTACCTCCTACTGGATTGATACCTTGGTTCTCAAACCTGAGGGAAATACTTATCTCTACTTTGCTGCATCACCCTTTCCTCTTCAAGGGAAAAACCAACGCAAGCTCAAGAAGTAGCATGCACTTACAGTGGGCACCACATGCGCACGCTGAAAGGGCTATCACCTCCTTCATCCATCACCATTCTCAGATCAGATACTGACGCATCAACCTTGCCAGGCCTCTCTGCCATCGACGCCACCACGACGCCAGACAGTGTTGCCTTCCTGCTGTCCTGCATGAGTCCATCGCCACCCATCAAACACTGAGTCTCGACTACGCCACACTGCCGAGATCCGCCGCCATCGATGTGTAGGATGAAGCACCACTCCACCACCTACCGACGCCCAACCACCAAGTCGTCCACATGTCCGTCCAGCCGATGAATGTCTCAGAAGATGATGCCCCCACGGGGGTGACGACGAAGGTGTCGCCATCATCCGATCTAGGAGGACCCTCAACGTCTCCAACGAGGTCTACGACACCCACCGGCGCCGCCGTCAATGGTAGCCTCCTCCAGATCTGAGGTTTCCCCCAGAAACAATTGAGCGAGGAACGCCCCACCATTGCCTCCAACAAGGAAAATGACACCCACGGGCGCCGCCGACGTTGGTGGCATCCTCACCCACTTCAGCAGCTAGGCCACCATCTCCTCCTCCACTTGATCCGCCGCCAGGAAGCCACCATGAGGTAACACCCACCGGCCAGATCCCTTTGGACCGATGATGAAGACAGCCAAAGGTAGAGGAGGTCACATCGCTGCGTGATCGGCGCCATGGCCACGCACACATCGTCCCGAGGTGCCCGTTCAAGATCTGCCGTCATAGCCACACCTCCAAGCCGCAACAGAGGGATGCCCCGCCGCCGCCATCATCCCCCAGCACGGGCTTTGCGCAGCCGGGATCCAGTGGCGGCGGGAGGGGAGGCAGAGGGGAGGGAGGCAGACGGGAGGGGGAGGTGAGGGCGGATGGGAGGGATCTGGAGGGGCGGGGAGGTAGAGGGGAGGGAAGGGGACAGGAGGGATCTGGAGGGGGAGACGCTTAATTGGTGCCGGACATGCTGGGATTATATGTACTAACCCCTCTAATAAAAAGTTCGGTTAAGTTTTGTGTGGATGAAATGTTCAAAGATCGAGGAGGTATCGATGTGAGAGGAATAAGGAGAGGCAAGAGTTCAATCTTCGGGATGCTTAAGGCACCCCAAGTAAATATTCAAGGAGACTCAAGTGTCTAAGCATGGGGATGCCCCGGGAGGCATCCCATCTTTCTTCTTCGACAATTATCGGTATGTCTCAGTTTTTGTTTTGTTCACATGATATGCGTAAATTCTTGGAGCATCATGTGCTTTTTATTTTTCTTTCAATAATGCACCATGCTGGTATGAGATAGTCCTTGTTTGATTTATAGAATGCTCCTCGCACTTCACTTTTATCTTTTGAGTGTGACTTTATAGAATGCTTCATGTGCTTAACTTATATCATTTGAAGTTTGGATGCATGTTTCTCTACATCTAGAAAATCGTTATTTGTAGAATGCCCTTTTGCTTCACTTTATATTTATTAGAGCCTGGTCTTTTGTAGAAAGAATTAAATTCTCATGCTTCACTTATATCTATTTAGAGAGCCAACAGGAATTGGTCATTCACATGGTTAGTCATAAAATCCTACATAAAACTTGTAGATCACTGAATATGATAAGTTTGATTCCTTGCAATAGTTTTGCAATCTTGAAATGCTAATATGTGGGAGGTACTAGTGAATGATTGTGGTTTAGTAGGAATATTGGTGTTAAAGTTTGTGATTCCCAAAGCATGCACGCATAGTCTCTAGTTATTTTAAGAAGTTGGAGCATGATTTATTATTAAGTGTCTTCCTTTGCGTGGAGGTCGGGGGTGCGCGATGGTTAACTCCACTACAAAAAAAGACACATCCGTGACATTTTGGGCTGAATGAATTTTTTCTGTCATGCTTATGACACTTCTATGATGATAATTATGACAAAACCCGGTATCATCATAGATGTGGTGGGCTCCTACTTCTATGACAAAAATCATGACAGAAAATGGGCTTTTCGTCCAGGGCGGGCCGGAGACGCACCTGCATGACATTCTTTGGGCCATCCATGACGGAGAAAATCGCGACAGAAGCGAGGGCGAGGAAAATATCGGGGAGTTCCCGGTTATGGTGGGTGGTCGAGGCCGAGCGATGCAGTGTGGTTTGCGTGTTTCTTCGTACACGCATGTGGTGCGAGCCGTGTCGTTATAATTGAACCCGAGCGATCTCCTGTTGCTACGTACTGAAGCCGATCGATCGATCCCTTCGCTCCTAACTGAACCCGACCGAGAGTCCTATGCTGCTAACTGAACCCGATCGATCGCCGCTGCTGCATGCTTACTGAAGCCGATCGAACCCCCATGCGAGACATAGCTAGCCGGTTGGGTTGCCTCTGGATGAACAATGCCCGTTGCTGCTGCGCTCGCGATACGTAGAACAAGTCGAGACGTGGTGTGAGTCGAGCCGGTTGGGTTGGCTGTGGATGAACAGTTCCCGGTGGGGGTTGGATGAACAGGACCCCGACCGTGTGTATAGGCGGTGGCCACTGGATTAACAGGACCCCATGGTATATAGTACGCGGTTGCCGCTGGATGAACAGGAGCCCAAGGAGGCCGCCACACACACCAGCCGGTTGGGGTGGATGAACAGGAGCCCGTGGAGGATGGTTGAACTAAAGCCGGTGGAGGCTGGATGAACAGTAGCCCTTGGATGAACAGTGTCTGGTGGAGGCTGGAGACGGTGGATGAACAGTAGCAGGTGGAGGCTGGAGGAAGTCGACGGTGGATGACAGTAGCCTGTGGAGTCCCGTTTTGCGGTACGCCACACCCCTCCCGATGAAAAGGACCCCCGTTTCGACCGTAGGAGGTCGAAGAGAAGCCCGTTTCCTCCATTTTGCGGTACGCCACACCCCTCCCAATTAACTGGACCCTGTTTCGACCATAGGAGCTTGAACAGAAGTCCGTTTCCCTTGTTTTGTGGTACGCCAGACCCTTCCCGATGAACAGGACCCTGTTTCGACTGTACGCGGTCGAACAGAAGGCCTGTTTCCTCCATTCTGCGGTACGCCAGACCTCGTTTCGGTTGTTCCATCCAAGCCGGTTGGCTCCCGCTCAACAGGACGCGTTCCGACCCAGTGGCTTCGCTCCCAATGAACATGACGAGTTCCGACCCAGTCACTTGGCTCTCGGTGAAGATGACGTTGTTTCCTCCGTTTCGACCCAGCCGGTTAGCTGCTGATGAACAGGATGACGTCGCCGCCGTCCATTACCTCTCCATGTACACGAGCCCTGGCCGTACGTATGCACGAGTACGCGTTCGAGACCCCGCCCTTATGTACGTACGTAGCCATATTTAATTTCTTGTAGCGTGGCTGTATGTACATGTACACGATATATATAGACGGGACTGCGTGACATGCTACGTCCGCACGCTCTACTACGACACATGCATCTCCTTACTTGGACACGGTTCATCGCTGCAAAGAGACCGATCGACCAGTATGTACATACATGATCGCAACCGGACAGACAACCCGACATACGGTTCGACCCGGTTGGTCCCAACTGCCAGGGAGGAGAAGGAGGCACTTCCTTCTGTGCAAAGATATAACTGGTGGGTCCCAGCTTCCAGGAAGGATAAGGAGGCACTTCCTTCTGTGCGAACATATAGCTGGTGGGTCCCAGCTGTCAGGGGGAAGAATCATTTTTTCCCGTAATACAGACGCACTTCCTTGCGTACGAAGATGTAGCTGGTGGGTCCCAACTGTCAGGGGGGAACGTTTTTTCGAGGCCCTTCCGGTAGGTCCCGCTGTCAGGTGGAGGAATCATTATTTTGCGCGTAATAAGGAGGCACTTCCTTGCTGTGGCCGTGGACCCAGTTGTCAGCCTCTCCACGTACAGTCCTCTTCCGATGGAAGGCGTTCCTTGACCACGTTGACCATACTGCGCCGAGAGCACCAAGGCGGTGGACGACAGCGAGGCCTAAGATGGGAACAATCTGGAGTCATGGAACAAGGGGAACTGGAGTCCCTGGCGGAGGGGAGTACGAGGGACTGGTTCGACTGCCGGGTGAGGCTGCCTTCACCGGAGAATAACAGAAGGTGTGGGTGAGTACATGTATGACCTGGCCACCGTTGGGAGTAGAGTGGGACGGCGAGGCCTGCGCGGCAGCACATCCGGCCACGGGAGGCATATGCAGGCGCTCCAGCCGGTGATGGTTTTGGCGGCTGGAGCAAGAGCAACTAGATCAGAGATTTAAGAAGCAGGATCGCCATTGGATGTCAATCCAACGACTAAGATGTCAGAATAATTGGTTGACTCTTTGTTTTAGACCATTAAATCGTTTTGTTCACTAAATGGACAACATCTTGCGCATGCTTCATCTAGTGGGCCAACAAAGTCAGGTTCGAAAGCTGTGGCGGAATGCAGCCCATTTATTTAGGTTTTACAGCCCATTTTCATTTTGTTTGCCAATACATCTATTTCCTGGGCTTTGACTCAAAAAATAATCTATTTCCTGGGCTAGTTAAAAATAATAATAATAGCCGATTTACTATTTATGATAATTGTTTCTCAAAAAAATACTATTTATGATAATTTACAGCGCATTTGATTATTTATTCGAATACACCTATTTACTAAGTTGGGTCAAAAATAATATTGCATACATGTAGCGCATTTATCATTTCTGATAATTTACAAGCCATTTGATTTTAGTAGAAATGGACCCATTTTCTAGGTTGGGTGAAAAAACAATGATGATCTGGACTAAGCATTTCGTATAAAAATAATATTGAGATACGAATATTACTAAAAAGTTAAGTTGGGCTTGGTAAGTTAGAGTATAGTGGAACCTAATTAAAAGCTGTCACGAGCGGAGAAATAATTCAACAAGTCCCACTTGTGTGTGTGTGCTTGTGTGTGTGTGTGAGAGAGAGAGAGAGACCCATCGATCGATGCTTGTAAATACATCTTTCAGCCATATGCATTGCTGATGCTCAGTAAAAACTTATATAGTTGACACAATCATATAGAACATCATAGCACACTGAACTTGCATACAAAAATTTCACGCAGGCGGCACAATCAGGGTGGAAGCAGTGGATCGCTACGGGTAGGGCTATGTTGAAACCAACGAACTCGTACATAACAGTTCATCGTCTTTATCAATGATGGGGAAATATCTTGAATGTTGTGCAAAGAAAACAGACAAACACCACAATAAGTTCTGCTAGCACATTAAGTTGACGTACAACCCTTTCTAAAAAAAGTTCAGGTACAAAAATAGAACAGGTCACAATCAAATGTACCGGCACATTAGTGCTTCACACCGATAGCTCAGATTTAACTAGTATCTGACAAGATTTAGTTGTTACCTCAAATTAGAGCACACCGAGGCAGCCAGCCCAGCCTCTTCTCCCAAAGAAGCAGCGGCCTCCGCCGCGCGATGGAGTAGGCCCTGTGGCATCCATCATTCTGAGCAACACGGGGAAAGTCTGATGTTAACTCCTGTAATGGACGTCGTCGATGGACCTTGGCACCAGCGGCGGCGGCAGGACTTCGATTGATGGATTGACCACTTCTTCGACATGCATGAACACTCGACATAGGTACATCCCTAACGTGGTCCGCGGCGGCCTTGGTGGCGACGAATAGTACAACCCTGGTTCCTGCACCGGTATCTCAACACCAATCACCTTCGGTATGGTGGACGACTTCTTCATCCATGCCATAACCGTCAGAGCCCATCTGTTGGAGGAACAAACATACTTACGAGCTCACCTCCAAGGTCATTGATAAGCTCATTCATGGACTCGCTGTTCCAAGCACGTCGAGGCATGCCGTGGAAGGTAAGATTCATTAAAAACTCAAGCTCAGAGGGCACCGAGCCCCATCCTGGGTGCCACCGATCAAAGCTCACCAGCGCGCCATCGCAGAACAAAGGCCAGGAAGATTCAAACACATGACTACAGTCGAAAGTTGTCCGGAACCTGACGAAGAAATCAGCCGGTGGCGGACAGACTTCAACGAGCAAGTCACTTATTTGGATGCCATGCACAATGCCAAGAGCTTTGACAAGGTCATCCAGCGAGATAGGAGGCCGGTCGCCATTGATGGTTACCATCAGCACTTTGCCGGCAAACTGGTCGTCAAGCGCCGACATGCCACTGTTGAGCGACAGCATGCAGCGCCCGAAGGCAGGACGGACCTCAGGATCCCCGGCTCGGAGATCCGCGTTGACCGGCGACATGATAGTGCGCTTGAGTACAAGGAGTACATGAGGGGGATTTGTAGGAACTGGAGTAGGAATCAAGATTCCAGAGGTGGGGGAGGGGCGGGAGATTGGGGATGAAAAGGTAGCATGAATTTCGAATGCACGCCAATATGCTCTCGGCGCGCCAGCACACGAAAACACTGGTGGCGCCCACATGTCGGTCTAAGAGTCATTTTTCTTTTTTTGAGAGCCCGACCTTTTTTTAGGATCTTTTGAGAGCCCAGCCTGAGAGTCATAATTGACCTGTTTGGCATTGCGTTACTACTCGGCCCATATTCAACGACACCTCACTGGCCCAAACTGAAGGAAATATGCCCTAGAGGCAATAATAAAGTTACTATTTATTTCCTTATTTCATGATAAATGTTTATTATTCATGCTATAATTATATTAACCAGAAACTTAATACATGTGTGAATACATATACAAAACATAAGTGTCCCTAGTATGCCTCTACTTGACTAGCTCGTTTATCAAAGATGCTTATGTTTCCTAACCATAGACATGTGTTGTCATTTGATGAATGGGATCACATCATTAGGAGAATGATGTGATGGACAAGTCCCATTCGTTAGCTTAGCATTATGATCGTTACAGTTTCATTGCTACTACTTTCTTCATGACTTATACATGTTCCTCAGACTATGAGATTATGCAACTCCCGAATACCGGAGGATCACTTTGTGTGCTATCAAACGTCACAACGTAAATGGGTGATTATAAAGATGCTCTACAGGTGTCTCCGAAGGTATTTGTTGGGTTGGCATAGATCAAGATTAGGATTTGTCACTCCATGTTTCGGAGAGGTATCTCTGGACCCTCTCGGTAATGCTCATCACTATAAGCCTTGCAAGCAATGTGACTAATGAGTTAGTTGTGGGGTGAAGTATTACGGAACGAGTAAAGAGACTTGCCGGTAACGAGATTGAACTTGGTATGATGATACCGACAATCGAATCTCGGGCAAGTAACACACCGATGACAAAGGGAACAACGTATGTTGTTATGCGGTTTGACCAATAAAGATCTTCGTAGAATATGTAGGAGCCAATATGAGCATCCAGGTTCCGCTATTGGTTATTGACCGGAGATGTGTCTCGGTCATGTCTACATAGTTCTCGAACCCGTAGGGTCCGCACGCTTAACGTTCGATGACTATTTGTATTATGGGTTATGTGATTTGATGTACCGAAGTTTTTTCGGAGTCCCGGATGAGACCGCGGACATGACAAGGAGTCTCTAAATGGTCGAGAGGTAAAGATTCATATATTGGAAGGTTGCATTCGGACATCGGAATGGTTCCGAGTGATTCGGGCATTTTTCCGGAGTACCGGGAGGTTACCGGAACCCCCCGGGGAAAGATATGGGCCTTATGGGCCATAGGAGGGAGGCTAACCAGCCCACAAGGGACTGGTGCGCCCCCCACAAGGGAGGAGGCCGAATTGGACTTGGGAAGGGGGCGCCACCCCCTTTCCTTCTCCTACTGCCTCTCCTTCCCCTTTTCCCCCTCCGGTAGAAGGAATAAGGTGTTGGGGCCGAATCCTACTAGGACCGGAGTCCTAGTAGGACTCCCCTCTCCCTTGCGCGCCCCTTGTTGGCCGGCCTCCTCCTCCCCTCCTTTATATACGGGGTCAGGGGGCACCCCAAAGACACAACAGACAATTGTCTTAGCCGTGTGCGGTGCCCCCCTTCACAGTTACACACCTCGGTCATATCGTCGTAGTGCTTAGGCGAAGCCCTGCGCCGGTAACTTCATCATCACCGTCGCCATGCCGTCGTGCTGACGGAACTCTCCCTTGTCCTCAACTGGATCAAGAGATCGAGGCACGTCATCGAGTTGAACGTGTGCTGAACGCGGAGGTGCTTTACGTTCGGTACTTGGATCGGTTGGATCGCGAAGACGTTCGACTATGTCAACTGCGTTACTAAATGCTTCCGCTTTCGGTCTACAAGAGTACGTAGACGCACTCTCCCCGCTCGTTGCCATGCTTCTTCTAGATAGATTTTGTGTGATCGTAGGTACATTTTTTGAAATACCACGTTCCCCAACAGTGGTATACGAGCCAGGTCTATGCGTAGATGTTATATGCACGAGTAGAACACAAAGAGTTGTGGGCGATAATAGTCATATTGCTTACCAGAATGTCATACTTTGATTCGGCAGTATTGTTGGATGAAGCGGTCCAGACCGACATTACATGACTGCGTTCATGAGACTGGTTCTACCGCCGTACTTCGCACACAGGTGGCTAGTGTGTGTCTGTTTCTCCAACTTTAGTTGAATCGAGTGTGACTACGCCCGGTCCTTGTTGAAGGTTAAAACAACGCACTTGACGAAAAATCGTTGTGGTTTTGATGCATAGGTAAGAACATTTCTTGCTAAGGCCGTAGCAGCCACGTAAAACTTGCAACAACAAAGTAGAGGACGTCTAACTTGTTTTTGCAGGGCTTGCTGTGATGTGATATGGTCAAGACATGATGATATATAAATTGTTGTATGAGATGATCATGTTTTGTAACAGTTATCGGCAACTGGCAGGAGCCATATGGTTGTCGCTTTATTGTATGAAATGCAATCGCCATGTAATTGCTTTACTTTATCACTAAGCGGTAGCGATAGTTGTAGAAGCAATAGTTGGCGAGACGACAACGATGCTTTGATGGAGATCAAGGTGTCAAGCCGGCAACGATGGTCATCATGACGGTGCTTTGGAGATGGAGATCAACGGCACAAGATGATGATGGCCATATCATATCACTTATATTGATTGTATGTGATGTTTATCTTTTATGCATCTTATTTTTCTTAGTACGGCGGGAGCATTATAAGATGATCTCTCACTAAAATTTCAAGGTATAAGTGTTCTCCCTGAGTATGCACCGTTGCGACAGTTCTTCGTGCTAAGACACCACGTGATGATCGGGTGTGATAAGATCTACATTCACATACAACGGGTGCAAGCCAGTTTTGCACACGCGGAATACTCGGGTTAAACTTGACGAGCCTAGCATATGCAGATATGGCCTTGGAACACCGAGACCGAAAGGTCGAGCGTGAATCATATAGTAAATATGATCAACATAGTGATGGTCACCATTGAAAACTTCTCCATCTCACGTGATGATCAGACATGGTTTAGTTGATATGGATCACGTGATCATTTAGATGACTAGAGGGATGTCTATCTAAGTGGGAGTTCTTAAGTAATATGATTAACTCAACTTTAATTTATCATGAACTTAGTCCTGATAGTATTTGCATAACTATGTTGTAGATCAATAGCTCACGATGTAGCTCCCCGTCTATTTTGGATATGTTCCTAGAGAAAACTATGTTGAAAGATGATAGTAGCAATGATGAGGACTAGGTCTGTGATCTGAGGATTATCCTCATTGCTGCACAGAAGAATTATGTCCTTGATGCACCGCTAGGTGACGGACCTATTGCAGGAGCAGATACAGACATTATGAATGTTTGGCAAGCTCGGTATGATAACTACTTGATAGTTTAGTGCTTTAAGGCTTAGAACCGGGACTTCGAAAACGTTTTGAACGCCACGGAGCATATAAGATGTTCCAAGAGATGAAATTGGTATTTCAGACTCATGCCCGAGTCAAGAGGTATGAGACTTCTGACAAGTACTTTGCCTACAAGATGGAGGAGAATAGCTCAACCAGTGAGCATGTGCTCAGATTGTCTGAGTACTACAATCGCTTCAATTAAGTGGGAGTTAATCTTCCAGATAAAATAGTGATTGACAGAGTTCTCTAGTCACTATCACCAAGTTACTGGAACTTCATGATGAACTATAATATGCAAGGGATGGCGAAACCGATTCCCCGAGCTCTTCACCATGCTGAAATCGGCGAAGGTAGAAATCAAGAAAAACATCAAGTGTTGATGGCTGACAAAACCACTAGTTTCAAGTAAAAGGGCAAGGGAAAGAAAGGGAACTTCAAGAAGAATGGAAAGCAAGTTGCCACTCCCATGAAGAAGCCCAAAGCTAGACCCAAGCCTGAAACTGAGTGCTTCTACTGCAAAGGAGATAGTCACTCGAAGCGGAACTGCCCCAAATACTTGGCGGATAAGAAGGATGGCAAAGTGAACAAAAGTATATATGATATACATGTTATTGATGTGTACTTTACTAGTGTTCATAGTAGCCCCTGGGTATTTGATACTCGTTCAGTTGCGATGATTAGTAACTCGAAACAGGAGTTACAAAATGAACAAAGACTAGTTGAAGGCAAGGTGACGATGTGTGTTGGAAGTGATTCCAAGGTTGATAAGATCACCATCGCACACTCCCTTTACCTTCGGGATTAGTGTTAAACCTAAAATAAATGTTATTTGGTGTTTGCATTGAGCATAATATGATTGGATCATGTTTATTGCAATACATTTATTCATTTAAGTCAAAGAATAATTGTTATTCTGTTTACATGAATAAAACCTTCTGTGGTCATACACCCAAGATGAATGGTTTATTGACTCTCGATCGTAGTGATACACATATTCATGAAATTGATGCCAAAAGATGCAAAGTTGATAATGATAGTGCAACATACTAGTGGCACTGCCGTTTAGGTCATATTGGTGTAAAGCGCATGAAGAAACTCCATGCTGATGGACTTTTGGAATCACTTGATTATGAATCACTTGATGCTTGCGAACCATGCCTCATGGGCAAGATGACCAAGACTCCGTTCTCCGGAACAATGGAGCGAGCCACTGACTTATTGGAAATAATACATACCGATGTATGCGATCCAATGAGTGTTGAGACTCGTGGTGGGTATCATTATTTTCTGACCTTCACAGATGATTTGAGCAGATATGGGTATATCTACTTGATGAAACATAAGTCTGAAACATTTGAAAAGTTCAAAGAATTTCAGAGTGAAGTGGAAAATCATCATAACAAGAAAATAAAGTTTATACGATCTGATCACAGAGACGAATATTTGAGTAACGAGTTTGGTCTTCATTTGAAACGTTATGGAATAGTTTCGCAACTCACGCCACCCGGAACACCACAGTGTAATAGTGTGTCCGAACGTCATAACCGTACTTTATTAGATATGGTGCGATCTATGATGTCTCTTATCGATTTTCACTATCATTTTGGGGTTATGCATTAGAGACAGCTGCATTCACGTTAAATAGGGCACCATCTAAATCCCTTGAGACGACACCATATGAACTGTGGTTTGGCAAGATACCTAAGCTGTCGTTTCTTAAAATTTGGGGCTGCGATGCTTATGTGAAAAAGCTTCAACCTGATAAGCTCGAACCCAAATCGGAGAAATGTGTCTTCATAGGATACCCAAGGGTGACTGTTGGGTACGCCTTCTATCATAGATCCGAAGGCAAGATATTCGTTGCAAAGAATGGATCCTTTCTAGAGAAGGAGTTTCTCTCGAAAGAAGTGAGTGGGAGGAAAGTAGAACTTGATGAGGTAACTGTACCTTCTCTAGAATTGGAAAGTAGTTCATCACAGAAATTAGTTCCAGTTATTCCTACACCAATTAGTGAGGAAGTTAATTGTGATGATCATGAAACTTCAGATCAAGTTGCTACCGAACCTCGTAGGTCAACCAGAGTAAGGTCCGGACCAGAGTGATACGACAATCCTGTTCTGGAGGTCATGTTACTTGACCATGATGAACCTACGAACTATGAGGAAGCGATGATGAGCCCAGATTCCGCAAAATGGCTTGAGGCCATGAAATCTGAGATAGGATCCATGTATGAGAACAAAGTATAGACTTTCGTTGACTTGCCCGATGATCGGCAAACCATAGAGAATAAAATGGATCTTCAAGAGGAAGACGGACGCTGATAGTAGTGTTACTATCTTCAAAGCTCGACTTGTCAAAAAGGGTTTTTGACAAAGTTCAAGGTGTTGACTACGATGAGATTTTCTCACTCATAGCGATGCTTAAGTCTGTCCGAATCATGTTAGCAATTGCCACATTTTATGGAATCTGGCAAATGGATGTCAAAACTGCATTCCTTAATGGATTTCTTAAAGAAGAGTTGTATATGATACAACAAGAAGGTTTTGTCAATCCTAAAGGTGCTAGCAAGTATGCAAGCTCTAGCGATCCATCTATGGACTGGTGCAAGCATCTCGGAGTTGGAATATACACTTTGATAAGTTGATCAAAGCATATGGTTTTATACAGACTTGCGGTGAAGCCTGTATTTACAAGAAAGTGAGTGGGAGCACTACAACATTTCTAATAAGTATATGCGAATGACATATTGTTGATCAGAAATAATGTAGAATTTTTTCTGGAAAGCATAAAGGAGTGTTTGAAAGGAGTTTTTCAATGAAAGACCTCGGTGAAGTTGCTTACATATTGAGCATCAAGATCTATAGAGATAGAACAAGAAGCTTGATAAGTTTTTTCAATGAGTACATACCTTGACAAGATTTTGAAGTAGTTCAAAATGGAACAGTCAAAGAAGGAGTTCTTGCGTGTGTTGCAAGGTGTGAAGTTGAGTAAAGACTCAAAACCCAACCACGACAGAAAATAGAAAGAGAATGAAAATTCATTCCCTATGCCTCAGTCATAGGTTCTATGAAGTATGCTATGCTGTGTACCAGACCTATTGTGAACCTCACCATGATTTTGGCAAGAGGGTACAATAGTAATCCAGGAGTAGATCACTAGACAGCGGTCAAAATTATCCTTAGTGGAATAAGGAAATATTTCTCGGTTATGGAGGTGATAAAGAGTTCGTCGTAAAGAGTTACGTCGATGCACGCTTTGACACTGATCTGGATGACTCCGAGTCTCGATCTGGATACATATTGAAAGTGGGATCATTTAGCTAGAGTAGCTCCATGCAGAGCATTGTAGACATAGAAATTTGCAAAATACATACGGTTCTGAATATGACAGACCCATTGACTAAGCTTCTCTCACAATCAAAAAATGATCACACCTTAGTACTCTTTGGGTGTTAATCACATAAGAGATGTGAACTAGATTATTGACTCTAATAAAACCCTTTGGGTATTAGTCACATGGCGATGTGAACTATCACATGGTGATGTGAACTATTGGTGTTAAATCACATGGCGATGTGAACTAGATTATTGACTCTAGTGTAAGTGGGAGACTGAAGGAAATATGCCCTAGAGGCACTAATAAAGTTATTATTTATTTCCTTATTTCATGATAAATGTTTATTATTCATGCTAGAATTGTATTAACCGGAAACTTAGTACATGTGTGAATACATAGACAAAACATAAGTGTCCCTAGTATGCCTCTACTTGACTAGCTCGTTTATCAAAGATGGTTATGTTTCCTAACCATAGACATGTGTTGCCATTTGATGAACGAGATCACATCATTAGGAGAATGATGTGATGGACAAGACCCATTCGTTATCTTAGCATTATGATTGTTGCAGTTTCATTGCTACTACTTTCTTCATGACTTATACATGTTCCACAGACTATGAGATTATGCAACTCCCAAATACCGGAGGAACACTTTGTGTGCTATTAAACGTCACAACGTAAATGGGTGATTATAAAGATGCTCTACAGGTGTCTCCAAAGGTATTTGTTGGGTTGGCATAGATCGAGATTAGGATTGGTCACTCCGTGTTTCGGAGAGGTATCTTTGGGCCCTCTCGGTAATGCTCATCACTATAAGCCTTGCAAGCAATGTGACTAATGAGTTAGTTGCGGGGTGAAGTATTACGGAACGAGTAAAGAGACTTGCCGGTAACGAGATTGAACTTGGTATGATGATACCGATGATCGAATCTCGGGTAAGTAACATACCTTTTGCAAAGGGAACAACGTATGTTGTTATGAGGTTTGACCGATAAAGATCTTCGTAGAATATGTAGGAGCCAATATGAGCATCTAGGCCGCTATTGGTTATTGACCGGAGATGTGTCTCGGTCATGTCTACATAGTTCTCGAACCCGTAGGGTCCGCACGCTTAATGTTCGATGACGATTTGTATTATGAGTTATGTGATTTGATGCACCGAAGTTTGTTCGGAGTCCCGGATGAGATCACGGACATGATGAGGAGTCTCAAAATGGTCAAGAGGTAAAGATTCATATATTGGAAGGTTGCATTCGGACATTGTCGGCGTTCTGGGAGCGGGGGTGCCCAGACTTGCCTGCCTGTGGCCCACGGCGTGGCTCTGCGAGCGGGCCCGTACGGCCCATCTTCACCAACAAGCACTCAAGACCCTCGCGAGGGGCCAAGCCTCGCGAGGCGGACGATGCAAGACCCCCTCAGGAGCAGCCTCACCAGGTTGGCTCGCAAGGGGCAGAGAGATCAAGGCAGGGCAAACCTCGCGAGGTTCCTGTGACATAAGCAATGACGATCGAGACCAGGCGGGCGCAGGCGGGCGCCAGCACGCGCAGTGTCCTTGTTTCCTATTTGGTGCTAAGGAAGCAAGTGCAGGCGCGGAGTACCGAGGCATCAAGCAAAGGTTTCCATATCAGTGCAACGAGACCAAGACCAGCAGGACGGCAAGACGGAGGTCACCATGGAGCCCAAGGCGGCGTCACCACCAGAGCCTTTTGCAGGCGAAGACTGCTTTTGTCAGGATAAGCTGTAGTAGCTGTCCCCTTTTAAATTGGCCGTTGTTGGCTCCCTTCCCGCTCAATATTTGGGGAGAGGACCAGGGCCTCTATAAATAGGATTAGCCACCACAGTAGGAGGCAACGGGTCCCGGACTCATTCAGTTCATCCTCACACTCACCAAGCATAAGAACACCTCACTTCAGGAGGCTGTTCTTCCCCTTGTACTGTTCGTCCTCAGCCCAAGAGGCAATCCACCACCACCACACTGGAGTAGGGTATTACACCACAACGGTGGCCTGAACCAGTATAAATCTTGTGTCCCTTGTGCTGCGAGTTCGTCGAGTTATCCCTTGAGATCTTAGCGAAGCTAGGACGCGGATCGGTAGGGGGAGATCTTCGTGTGCACCCCAGTGTTCAAACCTTGAGGGTTTTGCCGGAACCCGTGATTCGACAGACATCGGAATGGTTCCGAGTGATTCAGGCATTTTTCTGGAGTACCGGGAGGTTACCGGAACCCCCCGGGGAAAGATATGGGCCTTATGGGCCATAGGAGGGAGGCTAACCAGCCCACAAGGGACTGGTGCGCCCCCCGCAAGGGAGGAGGCCGAATTGGACTTGGGAAGCGGGCGCCATCCCCCTTTCCTTCTCCTACTCCCTCTCCTTCCCCTTTTCCCCCTCCGGTAGAAGGAAAAAAGGGTTGGGGCCGAATCCTACTAGGACCGGAGTCCTAGTAGGACTCCCCTCTCCCTGGCACGGCCCTTGTTGGCCGGCCACCTCCTCCCCTCCTTTATATACGGGGTCAGGGGGGCACCTGATAACCCACAAGTATAGGGGATCGCAACAGTTTTCGAGGGTAGAGTATTCAACCCAAATTTATTGATTCGACACAAGGGGAGCCAAAGAATATTCTCAAGTATTAGCAGTTGAGTTGTCAATTCAACCACACCTGGATAACTTAGTATCTGCAGCAAAGTATTTAGTAGCAAAGTAATATGGAAGTAAAGCTAACAGTAGCAAAAGTAATATTTTTGGGTTTTGTAGTGATTGTAACAGTAGCAACGATAAAGTAAATAAGCGGAGAACAATATGTGAAAAGCTCGTAGGCATTGGGTCAGTGATGGAGAATTATGCCGGATGCGGTTCATCATGTAACAATCATAACATAGGTTGACACAGAACTAGCTCCAATTCATCAATGTAATGTAGGCATGTATTCCGAATATAGTCATACGTGCTTATGGAAAAGAACTTGCATGACATCTTTTGTCCTACCCTCCCGTGGCAGCGGGGTCCTAATGGAAACTAAGGGATATTAAGGCCTCCTTTTAATAGAGTACCGGACCAAAGCATTAACACATAGTGAATACATGAACTCCTCAAACTACGGTCATCACCGGGAGTGGTCCCGATTATTGTCACTTCGGGGTTGCCGGATCATAACACATAGTAGGTGACTATAGACTTGCAAGATAGGATCAAGAACTCACATATATTCATGAAAACACAATAGGTTCAGATCTGAAATCATGGCACTCGGGCCCTAGTGACAAGCATTAAGCATAGCAAAGTCATAGCAACATCAATCTCAGAACATAGTGGATACTAGGGATCAAACCCTAACAAATCTAACTCGATTACATGATAAATCTCATCCAACCCATCACCGTCCAGCAAGCCTATGATGGAATTACTCACGCACGGCGGTGAGCTTCATGAAATTGGTGATGGAGGATGGTTGATGATGACGACGGCGACGGATTCCCCTCTCCGGAGCCCCGAACGGACTCCAGATCAGCCCTCCCGAGAGGTTTTAGGGCTTGGCGGCGGCTCCGTATCGTAAAACGCGATCAATCCTTCTCTCTGGTTTTTTTCTCCCCGAACACGAATATATGGAGTTGGAGTTGAGGTCGGTGGAGCGTCAGGGGGCCCACGAGGCAGGGGGCGTGCCCAGGGGGGCAGGCGCGCCCCCCACCCTCGTGGACAGGTGGAGGCCCCCCTGACGTGGATTCTTCTTCCAGTATTTTTAATATTTTCCAAAAATAAGTTCCGTGGAGTTTCAGGTCATTCCGAGAGCTTTTGTTTCTGCACATAAATAACACCATGGCAATTCTGCTGAAAACAGTGTCAGTCCGGGTTAGTTCCATTCAAATCATGCAAGTTAGAGTCCAAAACAAGGGCAAAAGTGTTTGGAAAAGTAGATACGACGGAGACGTATCAACTCCCCCAAGCTTAAACTTTGCTTGTCCTCAAGCAATTCAGTTGATAAACTGAAAGTGATAAAGAAAAACTTTTACAAACTCGGTTTGCTCTTCTTGTTGTAAATATGTAAAGCCATCATTCAAGTTTTCAGCAAACATTATAACTAACCACATTCACAATAACTCTTAGGTCTCATGTTTACTCATGTCAATGGCATAATCAACTAGCGAACAATAATAATAAATCTCGGATGACAACACTTTCTCAAAACAATCATGATATGATATAAGAAGATGGTATCTCGCTAGCCCTTTCTGAGACCGCAAAACATAAATGCAGAGCACCTTTAAAGATCAAGGACTGACTAGACATTGTAATTCATGGTAAAAGAGATCCAGTCATAGTCATACCCAATATAAATTAATAGTAATGGATGCAAATGACAGCAGTGCTCCCCAGCTAGTGCTTTTTAATAAGAGGGTGATGACTCAACATAAAAGTAAATAGATAGGCCCTTCGCAGAGGGAAGCAGGGATTTGTAGAGGTACCAGAACTCGGTTTTAAAATAGAGATAAATAATATTTTGAGCGGCATACTTTCATTGTCAACATAACAACCAAGAGATGGCGATATCTTCCATGCTACATACATTATAGGCGGTTCCCAAACAGAATGGTAAAGTTTATACTCCCCCTCCACCAACAAGCATCAATCCATGGCTTGCTCGAAATAACGAGTGCCTCCAACTAGCAACAGTCCCAGGGGGAGTTTTGTTTGAAATTATTTTGATTTAGTTTGCATAAAGCATGGGACTGGGCATCCCGGTGACCAGCCATTTTCTCGTGAGTGAGGAGCGGAGTCCACTCCTCTTGAGAATAACCCGCCTAACATGGAAGATAAGGACAACCCTAGTTGATACATGAGCTATTCTAGCATACAAAACATAATTTCATTTGAAGGTTTAGAGTTTGGCACATACAAATTTACTTGGAACGGCAGGCAGATACCGCATATAGGAAGGTATAGTGGACTCATATGGAATAACTTTGGGCTTTAAGGGATTGCATGCACAAGCAGTATTCCTGCTTAGTACAAGTGAAGGCTAGCAAAAGAGTGGGAAGCGACCAACTAGAGAGCGACAACAGTCATGAACATGCATTAAAATTAATAAACATTGAGTGCAAGCATGAGTAGGATATAATCCACCATGAACATAAATATCGTGAAGGCTATGTTGATTTGTTTCAACTACATGCGTGAACATGTGCCAAGTCGAGTCACTTAAATCATTCAAAGGAGGATACCGCCCCACTATACCACATCACAACCATTTTAATAGCATGTTGGCACGCAAGGTAAACCATTATAACTCATAGCTAATCAAGCATGGCATGAGAAACTATAATCTCTAATTGTCATTGCAAACATGTTTATTCATAATAGGCTGAATCAGGAACGATGAACTAATCATATTTACAAAAACAAGAGAGGTCGAGTTCATACCAGCTTCTCTCATCTCAGTCAGTCCATCATATATCGTCATAATTGCCTTTCACTTGCACGACCGAACGAAGTGAATAATAATAAGAGTGCGCGTGCATTGGACTAAGCTGGAACCTGCGAGCATTCAATAAACAGGAGAAGACAAGGCAATATGGGCTCTTGGTTAAATCAACAATAATGCATATAAGAGCCACTTCAACAATTAATTATGGTCTTCTCCTATCGACCCCCAAAGAAAATAAAAGAAATAAAATTATTTACACGGGAAAGCTCCCAACAAGCAAAAGAAGAACATGAAATCTTTTTGGGTTTTCTTTTTAATTATTACTACTACAGCAAGAAAATAAACTAGCTAAAAGCTACAACTAATTCTTTTTGTTTTTCTTAAGGTTTTTCAAACACACAAGAAGAAAGCAGGAAAAGAAAATAAACTAGCATGGATATTACAGCGAAAGAGTATGAGCACCGACAACTAGAAATGATTGTGTGAACATGAATGTAATGTCGGTGGGAAATACGTACTCCCCCAAGCTTAGGCTTTTGGCCTAAGTTGGTTTATTGCCATGGATGGCCTGGCGGATATCCATAGTTGTAGCCGGGGTTGTACTGAGATGAAGAAGCTCCTGATTGCCACTACTTGGCAATCATCTCCGGATCCCACTGGTAATTAGACTGTCGTGGAGGATCAAATTGTGGTTCCGGCTCTGGCTCTGTGGCTGACGTAGGGTTCCAGCAGGCGTGAATGGCCGCCAGCGGAACGAGATACGGGCCTGCAAATAAATCAAACAAGGAAGGAGCAGGCAAGGTAATAGTCTCAGGATGATGTTTATCAAAGAACAATTTGTATTTAAGCTCCCCCTCCCTATTCTTTACAATAAAATCATGCGCTACCATACTCTTATAATCTAAATAAACTGTGGGCAGCAATTTTTCTTCTTTTTCATAGTGCCTAATAGGTATTTTATAATATGCAGCAAGGCGTGAAGCATAAACACCTCCAAAGATGGGGCCCTTTGTACGGTTCAAACTTAACCGTTTGGCAATAATACCGCCCATACTAACAGAGTTGTCATAGAATAAACCATGGAACAAAATAATAATATCAGGAACACTCAGGTTTCCACAGTTTCCGCGAGCAATTAAGCAAAGACTAGCAAATATAGCAAAGTAGCGTAAAATAGGAAAATGTATGCTAGTGATTCTTGCATCGGAAACCTTCCTAGTTTCCCCTACAGTAATAGTGTCAATAAACCCGTCCACATCTTTACGATGTGGTTCCTCTAAGCTACCCTCAAAAGGTATTTTGCAAACCTTGCAAAATTCATCTAGTGACATCTTCTTAACCACATCATATAAATGAAACTCTACTGAAGGTGGTGATTCCTTAGGATAATAGTAGAAGTTTTGCACAAAAGTATTGGTGAGTAAGAGATACTATTCGCGTTGGTCGTGGAGGAAGGCGGTGAGGCCTGCATTCTCAGCCAATTCATAAAAATCATCATAAATCCCGGCTGGTCTCAAGAAATCATCAGAAGGCCATTCACACGGCCGAACCTCCGCGGTGCGAGGCAGATTATATTTGGGCCTCTCTACTTCTTCACTTTGCTTTTCCTTTGAGCTTCGGCTCGATGAGCCCCTCAAAAATCTCTTCATTATTTTCTGACAATTTCTGAAATTTTTAGTAACTTCAAATAAAAGTGAACCAAGCTCAATAATATTGATAGCAACTACTCCTACAACTGCCTAGAGCCTATATCATGCATTAGAACTACTTGGAACCATATAAATTTGATATGCAAGCTCAAGAACATGGTCACCTAGGCAGCACAAATTTGCAATGACTAAAGCACTAGAACAAAAACTAATTGGACCAATGGAGGAGTCACATACCAAGGAACAATCCCCCCAAGTAGTTTTGTGAGAGGTGCTTTGAGCAAGGAGATCGAAAATCGCAGCAAAATGAGCTAGAACTCGTGCTTGAGCTGGATGGTGAATTTTTTGGGAGGAAGAAGAAGTGTGTGGGTGCAGGAATAAGTGGAGGGGAGCCACCATGGGCCGACGAGGCAGGGGGCGCGCCCTGTAGGGGTGGGCGCGCCCTGGACCCTCGTGGCCAGGTGCTTGCTCCCCCTGCTGTGTTCTCGGTGCCAGATATTCTCAAATATTCCAGAAAAAATCATATTTCGAGGCATTTGGAGAACTTTTATTTTCGGGGTATTTTTATATTGCACGGATAATTCAGAAAACAGATAGAAAAATACTATTTTTGCTTTATTTCATCTAAATAACAGAAAGTAGAGAGAGGGTACAGAAGGTTGTGCCTTCTAATTTCATCCATCTCATGCTCATCAAAAGGAATCCACTAACAAGGTTGATCAGGTCTTGTTAACAAACTCACTCCGAATAACATGGAACAGGAGAAATTTCGAATAACACTATGTTACCTCAACGGGGATATGCACATCCCCAATAATAAGAATATCATATTTCTTCTTGACAGTAGGAAGAGGAAATTCAAAACCTCCAAAA
Organism: Aegilops tauschii subsp. strangulata; assembly: GCF_002575655.3. Classification (NCBI taxonomy): domain Eukaryota; kingdom Viridiplantae; phylum Streptophyta; class Magnoliopsida; order Poales; family Poaceae; genus Aegilops; species Aegilops tauschii. Next base: position 327,046,108 of record NC_053041.3, on the reverse strand, counting down.
ATAATCGATTGAATTTTTCCAATAGAATTGATACTATGAACTTGAGGTTGTTTCCTCGGAAAGTGTACCGTATGCTCATTACCATTAACAGGAAAAGTGACATTGCCTTTGTTGCAATCAATAATAGCCCCTGCAGTATTCAAAAAGGGTCTTCCAAGAATAATAGACATACTATCGTCCTCGGGAATATCAAGAATAACAAAGTCCATTAAAATAGTAACGTTTGCAACCACAACAAACACATCCTCACAAATACCGACATGTATAGCAGTTGATTTATCGGCCATTTGCAAAGATATTTCAGTAGGTGTCAACTTATTCAAGTCAAGTCTATGATGTAAAGAGAGAGGCATAACACTAACACCGGCTCCAAGATCACATAAAGCAGTTTTAACATAGTTTCTTTTAATGGAGCATGGTATAGTTGGTACTTCTGGATCTCCAAGTTTCTTAGGTATTCCACCCTTAAAAGTGTAACATAGTTTCAGCTTCCAGTATCTTTCTTTTATTAGTAACAATTTCTTTCATATACTTAGCATAAGGATTCATTTTGAGCATATCAGTCAAACGCATACGCAAAAAGATAGGTCTAATCATTTCAGCAAAGCGCTCAAAGTCCTCATCATCCTTTTTATTGGACGGTTTGGGAGGAAAAGGCATGGGTTTCTGAACCCATGGTTCTCTTTCTTTACCGGGTTTCCTAGCAACAGAGTCTCTCTTATCATAATGTTGATTCTTTGATTGTGGGTTATCAAGATCAATAGCAGGTTCAATGTCTACATCATTTTCATTGCTAGGTTGAGCATCAACATGAACATCTTCATTAACATTATCACTAGGTTCATGTGCATTACCAGATTGTGTTTCAGCATCAGAAATAGAAATATCATTTGGATTCTCAGGTGTTTCAGCAATAGGTTCAGTAGAAGCATGCAAAGTCCTATCATTTTTCTTTTTCTTCTTTTTAGAAGAACTAGGTGTATCAATATTATTTCTCTGAGAATCTTGCTCAATTCTCTTAGGGTGGCCTTAAGGATACAAAGGTTCCTAAGTCATTTTACCAGTTCTAGTAGCCACTCTTACCGCATAATCATTATTCTTATTGTTCATTTCATTGAGCAAATCATTCTGAGCTTTAAGTACTTGTTCTACTTGAGTGGTAACCATAAAAGCATGTTTACTAATGAGTTTAAGTTCACCTTTAAATCTAGACGTATAATCACCCAAGTGTTCAATCATATAAGCATTTTGTTTTAATTGTCTACCAAAATAAGCATTGAAATCTTCTTGCTTAACCATAAAGTTATCAAACTCATCCAAGCATTGGCTAGCAAACTTAGTCGGAGGGATTTCAGCTTTATCATATCTATAGAGAGAATTTACCTTTACTACCTGTGTCAGGTTATCAAGACCATGTGTTTCTTCAATAGGTAATGAATTAAGATCATATATTTCTTCAACAGGCGGTAAATTAAGACCATGTATTTCTTCAATAGGAGGTAAATTCTTAACATCTTCTGCTTTTATACCTTTTTCTTTCATAGATTTCTTTGCCTCTTGCATATCTTCAGGACTGAGAAATAGAACACCCCTCTTCTTCGGATTTGGTTTAGGAATAGGCTCAGGAATTGGCTCAGGAGTTGGCTCAGGAAGTGTCCAATTATTTTCATTTGTCAACATATTATTCAATAAAATTTCAGCTTCATCCAGTGTTCTTTCCCTGAAAACAGAACTAGCACAACTATCCAGGTAATCTCTGGAAGCATCAGTTAGTCCATTACAAAAGATATCAAGTATTTCATTTTCTTGAGAGGATGATCAGGCAAAGCATTAAGTAACTGGAGAAGCCTCCCCCAAGCTTGTGGGAGACTCTCTTCTTCAATTTGCACAAAATTATATATATCCCTTAAAGCAGCTTGTTTCTTATGAGCAGGGAAATATTTAGCAGAGAAGTAATAAATCATATCCTGGGGACTACGCACACAACCAGGATCAAGAGAATTAAACCATATCTTAGCATCACCCTTTAATGAGAACGGAAATATTTTAAGGATATAAAGGTAGCAAGATTTCTCATCATTAGTGAACAGGGTGGCTATATCATTTAATTTAGTAAGATGTGCCACAACAGTTTCAGATTCATAGCCATAAAAAGGATCAGATTCAACCAAAGTAATTATACCAGGATCAACAGAGAATTCATAATCCTTATCAGTAACATAGATAGGTGAAGTAGCAAAAGCAGATTCAGGTTTCATCTTAGCATTAAGAGATTGCTGCTTCCATTTAGTTCTTTAGATCATATCTATCATTGCAAGCTAAAATAGCTCTAGCAGCTTCTTCATCCATAACATAACCCTTAGGAACAACATGCAATTCATACTTATTAGGGGGAGAGTTTTCATCATCACTATCATCAATATTATCAGTTTCAATAATTTCATTCTCTCTAGCCCTAGCAAGTTGTTCATCAAGAAATTCACCAAGTGGCACAGTAGTATCAAGCATAGAAGTAGTTTCATCAGAAGTATCATGCATAGCAGAAGTGGCATCATCAATAACATGCGACATATCAGAATGAATAGCAGAAGCAGGTTTAGGTGTCACAAGCTTACTCAAAACAGAAGGTGGATCAAGTGCAGAGCTAGATGGCAGTTCCTTACCTCCCCTGGTGGTTGAGGGATAAATTGTTGTTTTCCCGTCTTTCAAGTTCTTCATAGTGACCAGCATATATAAATCCCAAGTGACTCAAAGAATAGAGCTATGCTCCCCGGCAACGGCGCCAGAAAATAGTCTTGATAACCCACAAGTATAGGGGATCGCAACAGTTTTCGAGGGTAGAGTATTCAACCCAAATTTATTGATTCGACACAAGGGGAGCCAAAGAATATTCTCAAGTATTAGCAGTTGAGTTGTCAATTCAACCACACCTGGATAACTTAGTATCTACAGCAAAGTATTTAGTAGCAAAGTAATATGGAAGTAACGGTAACAGTAGCAAAAGTAATATTTTTGGGTTTTGTAGTGATTGTAACAGTAGCAACGATAAAGTAAATAAGCGGAGAACAATATGTGAAAAGCTCGTAGGCATTGGATCAGTGATGGAGAATTATGCCGGATGCGGTTCATCATGTAACAATCATAACAAAGGGTGACACAGAACTAGCTCCAATTCATCAATGTAATGTAGGCATGTATTCCGATAGTCATACGTGCTTATGGAAAAGAACTTGCATGACATCTTTTGTCCTACCCTCCCGTGGCAGCGGGGTCCTAATAAAAACTAAGGGATATTAAGGCCTCCTTTTAATAGAGTACCGGACCAAAGCATTAACACATAGTGAATACATGAACTCCTCAAACTACGGTCATCACCGGGAGTGGTCCCGATTATTGTCACTTCGGGGTTGCCGGATCATAACACATAGTAGGTGACTATAGACTTGCAAGATAGGATCAAGAACTCACATATATTCATGAAAACATAATAGGTTCAGATCTAAAATCATGGCATTCGGGCCCTAGTGACAAGCATTAAGCATAGCAAAGTCATAGCAACATCAATCTCAGAACATAGTGGATACTAGGGATCAAACCCTAACAAATCTAACTCGATTACATGATAAATCTCATCCAACCCATCACCGTCCAGCAAGCCTATGATGGAATTACTCATGCACGGCGGTGAGCATCATGAAATTGGTGATGGAGGATGGTTGATGATGACGACGGCGACGGATTCCCCTCTTCGGAGCCCCGAACGGACTCCAGATCAGCCCTCCCGAGAGGTTTTAGGGCTTGGCGGCGGCTCCGTATCGTAAAACACGATGAATCCTTCTCTCTGGTTTTTTTCTCCCCGAACACGAATATATGGAGTTGGAGTTGAGGTCGGTGGAGCGTCAGGGGGCCCACGAGGCAGGGGGCGCGCCCCCACCCTCGTGGACAGGTGGAGCCCCCCTGACGTGGATTCTTCTTCCAGTATTTTTAATATTTTCCAAAAATAAGTTCCGTGGAGTTTCAGGTCATTCCGAGAGCTTTTGTTTCTGCACATAAATAACACCATGGCAATTCTGCTGAAAACAGCGTCAGTCCGGGTTAGTTCCATTCAAATCATGCAAGTTAGAGTCCAAAACAAGGGCAAAAGTGTTTAGAAAAGTAGATACGACGGAGACGTATCAGCACCCCAAAGACACAACATACAATTGTCTTAGCCATGTGCGGTGCCCCCCTCCACAGTTACACACCTCGGTCATATCCTCGTAGTGCTTAGGCAAAGCCCTGCGCCGGTAACTTCATCATCACCGTCGCCACGCCGTCGTGCTGACGGAACTCTCCCTCGTTATCAACTGGATCAAGAGATCGAGGGACGTCATCGAGCTGAACGTGTGCTGAACGCGGAGGTGCCCTACGTTCGGTACTTGGATCGGTTGGATCGCGAAGACGTTCGACTACATCAACCGCGTTAGTAAACGCTTCCGCTTTCGGTCTACGATGGTACGTAGACACACTCTCCCCGCTCGTTGCTATGCTTCTTCTAGATAGATTTTGCGTGATCGTAGGTAATTTTTTGAAATACTACGTTCCCCAATACAAACAAGTGTACATCATCGAAAATACACTGAGCTCAAATTATAACTTGAAAAAAGGAGATATACTCTGAACACTGGAGAATGGTGATGCCCTCATTTAGCCCACCAGCAGTTCGAGACAATAAATAGTTCAAAACAACGATATATACAATATTCAAACACCGACTAGTGACTGCTATTGACATAAACAGCAAGACATGATAGTTCACAAGAAGTCTTGCTACACCACCAAAACACACCCATCTGCAGCGCTCAGACTCTCATGATCCAGACAAGAATGACATTCTAAATAGAGGCAACTATTACATAGTAAGAGTGACATAGACGAGGATGACCAAATGACAAGGAATATGCATAACAAAAGAGAGAACTACCCATCCAGAACAAGTAGCAAAGACAACAAGTCATTCGAAGAGGGATGATCCAACACCATCATAATTTGCAGCCCCTCTTCAGCCACCAGTGATCCAGAGACGCCAGTACTCAACCCTTTCAATGCAACAGCCCGATTACCTATCAACCTGAAGGCTTGAACCATATCACTGCCTATCGGACTTGAGACATCCAAGGATCAAAGTTAATCCAGATGCCTTTGTCATTCACACCTTCTTTTGGCCGCAAGCTGTATCGTTGACAATCAGGGGAGTTTGCTCTCGAAGTCCTAGGGCTCGCCGTGTAGACACAGTTTTCCATAGCAAACAGAGCCCCTCTGCCATCAAGGTCCTTGCCAACGGTGATCTCCTGGTTAATCGGATAATTGAGTCCAAGAATCAGAGAGTGCGAACCAAGGCTGTTTACCCGCCTCCAACTCAAAAATCCTTAAGGCCCCAACAAGCCGGTATCCTGCTCATAGACGTAACAGCCACTGTCCGGATACTCACGTATTTCACGGTGCTTCTACACAGTGGGGGTTTTGCAATATAACTTTTCCGGCTCATGTGTGCAAATGATCATCAGTCTTTTGCCATTGTCTGATCAAGCGAGGAACCAGTTGTGCTTCCCTGTTTTCGGCAAAGGTAGTGTGATTACAAAGGGCAGTAACTGTAGGGACACTGCATCATATCAAAAAGGACAGGCATTGTTAATGTAAGATCAACATTGTTCAGAGTATGAGTAGGATAATGCAAGAAACATCATTGATATGTCCCTGTTGGAACTGAGAGGAAAATACAGGGAAATGTATAATGGGTTCGAAAATATAGAAGTGCCATGCATGGTTATACTCATGTTATCTCGCAATCGATTCTTCAAAGCAAACTACCAAGTCATGCATGTTATGTAATCATGTTCTGTCCTCACAAACAAATTCTTCAAGGAAACTAATAGACCATACATTATTATATATATACTCATGTTCTATGGGCAATTTTTTTGTGAGGATATTATTCTAGCCATTGATTGCTAAAGGGCGAATATAGGTATGTACACATGGTAAGCATTACATGATTTCACTACTTCCAAATATAGAGTTCTCCATATGCACATTTACTTCCCTAATGTATGGTTAGATGAAACCAACAGTGTGATGGATGTTTCTACATCATGAAAATGAGGAAACTAACATGGCTATTGATACACACTCATATTTAGTAGTATACAGGTTACTATAAAATAAGGAGAATATCCATATCTTCCTAACCGTTTGATTATTCAGGGGTACAAATTGGCTGTAATGATATGGTCACAATCACATGAATTAACTCATTCCATAGTTGATTTACGGCGTCTCTAATACATTGCCATAGTTCTACTCAAATTCTTCTCAAACAGGGATATGCCAATCATCAAAAAAGTTCAAACAGTGTCATGGCGTTATCATTAACATCAGATGAAAACAACTTATACGTGCCGTCCCAACAATACATGGTGCCATCTGCTTTGTCAATCGCGTAGATGATGCCATTGTGTTCAATAGCATCACAGAAGTGTGTATCAACTTTGACCATCCACTGCGAGCTGAGTTGTCTCCAGCTAAAGAAGGCACCAGCATAAAGATAGGCGAGTCCGCGGTCGAACAAGGCAATTAGCTTGAAGTCTGCGTAATCCGCATGTCATGTGGGCACTTGGCAGATTACGATCTTCTGCAAAACAAGGTCCGTCCAACTGACGTGTTAATCTAGATGACTTGGACCGTGACGGTAAAACCCTATATAATCCAACGGAGGAAGGATAATCTCATGGGAGGTCTGGAAGTTCATGAGCACCAACTTTCTCCCGTCTTCTCTGACGGCAGCTATCCAGTGGGAGTTCATGCCGACCCAGTACAACCTACCAAGAAGTTTTGGGTGATGGTGATTGGATCGAAGTTGAGGGAAATGATGTATGGCGACCTACTACATACCTGCAAAGAAGTTGTAGCTAATGGAGGTCGGATTGAAGTCGAGGGGCATCATGTACGCCTTCGTATCTTGGTGAGCAAATCTCGCAAGACCAGATAGAAGCAAGCATGGTGTTTTGAAAAGCTTAGGCCTTGCTTCGACGATGGTCGTGTGCATGTCCCTCGAGCATGCAGCCAGCCGCACGGCGCTCAACATATCCATACACGAACAAAAGAGGTCGAGGATGTCACTGGGGAGATTGCTCCAATCGCGACTCATATGGATGCTGCGTGGTTCACGTTTGACCATGGTGGAGTTTGGAAGGTGGGGTTTTTGGGGGCTTGATTTACGGGGGAGAAGGCTCTCAGTGCTGGAGGGGCTAGCGAGAGAATAGTGGTACTGGGGGAGGTGAGCAAGGTGAGGGTACGTGGGGGCACAGTGAGAGGATGAAGAGTGAGGATCTTCGGCAAGACAGAGATGGAGATGGAGTGGTGCTAGGGGAGAATGAGACTAGGCGAGGCTTGCTATACAGCGGCGGTGATAGTGACTGCACAATGCACAAGGTGAGGCTGACTTTGGCAAGCTGAACATGCCGCCTGGACTAGTGTCACCTCGGGCGCAGGGTCTTGTCACTTCGGACCAGATGAATAATATTTTGACCATCAAGTGTACCATAGTTGTAGTACTACTAGTAGGAACATACAGAGTAGTACTGTATAGCGGAAATAGATCTCCCGTGCTAGCATGCCTCGGGGTTCACTTCATCCTCCAGGTATCATCAATATTGCGAGCAAAAGCAAATTCTCATGCATGCGGAAGCCCAGAGAAGGGTTGTTTATTTTTTGAGGATAACCGCATATTCCTTAACCAGAGAATGTTGTTTCTCCCACGCACACGCCAATATCCATCCGAACCAGCTACGACACATTTTCTATATCTGTTTGCATAGGTCCCACCTGTCAAGAGGGGTGCAGAAATAAAAATGGAATCATAAAATGTCTCACCACAGTGATTCAAAAGAGTGACCTCAACTAGCCGGTGGCACATGTAGCGCTAGAAGGATGGGCACGTCCACGGACAGGTACCACTCCTCAGTCTACCCGCATAGCCTTTCCGTTTAGTCTACCTAGCCGTCTAATCAACTGCCTACAGGCCACTTCTCCCTTTTACTTCTTCATTGGGAACCGATTTTCCTCGGCTTCTTCACTTCTCCTTCATCTTCATTTGCATCCGAACCCCACTGCATTCACATTGTTTTAACCTCTTGACATACTCCTGGAGTAATTCCGAAGCCCCTTTAAATAATCGTCTTCTTCAGTTAGACTAGCCATCTAATCCTAATTCTCCAAACCATAGCCCTCCTGTCCAGTGGTTCCAAATGGCGAAAGAGATCCAGATGCAGGTTTTTAGCGCCCAACATGTCCTCATCGAAGGCTCGTTGAGCATAGTTGCCACCGTCACCAACCACCCAAGGGTTGTTCGGAACTGGATCAACAATGTATCCAACTCCCTCCAAAAGGTAGAGATGAAGGTCATCGGTCTCGACGCAGAGTACACGGAGCGTGCCACTGGGAAGATCCAACGCACCGCCGTCCTTCAGCTATGCCTCGAAGATGATGTTTTGGTGTACCACATCATACACGTGCCCTCCATACCAGGTGATCTCCACAATTTCTTGTCTCGGGAGGACATATACTTCTGTGGGGCAGCCATCGAACGGGACAAGCAGAATCTGGCGCCGTACAACCTTGATTTGAAAAGCATCGCTAACCTACAAACCAGAATCAAAATTCCTGTAAAAGATTGTGATAAACAGACACCATCCCTATTCGATGTAGCAAATTTTGTGCTCGGAACAAATCTTCAAAAGGGTGACGAGATGCTGGCATTAAGGTCGTCTGGATGGGAGAATAATCCCTTGACGTACGAGCGGATAAAATATGCTGCCCTCGATGCCCGTGTGAGTTTCGAGATAGCTGCAAGGTCCAAAGAGCTTGTTGCGAAGCCGTCTCCCATAGAAAATGAGAACAAGAAGAAGAAGAAGCTGCACCAGCAGCAGGGCATTATGGATGGATGAACTATTTCCTCTCTTGTAAAAAAAATATTTCCTCTGTGTGTATATTGATATAGATGAACTATTTCGATGGTGTGCATGTCTTCGGAACAAGTAGCAGCGTAGGTCCGCTTGACTATAAGGAACTATTTATCCGCCTAGGCTCTACTACTCCTTCTAGTGATCGGTATGCAATGCATGTGTCAGTAGACATGACAGCTTGTCCATGGAAGTTGAACTACGATGACCATCACGTTTCATATACTGCCACTCGCGATTCCCACGACGCTGCTCCAACCCACGGCACCACGTCCCCCGACGTGCGCCTCACCCCTCTCGGCCGCACCGCCCCTCTGCCTTTGTGTGCATGACATGTGGGCCAGCTGAAATGCGGCGAGCATCAGGTTTCTACCACAGCCAGACGCGATTCCCACGACGCCGCTTGAACCCATGACACCACATGTCCCCCGACCTGTGGCTCACCCCTCTCGGCCACATCGCCCCTCTGCCTTCGGGAGCATGACATGTGGACCAGCCACCTATCGGGTCTACATGTTATTGACTCAAAGGCAGGTGTAGTAAGGCGCTGAAGCTCAGTCCCATGGGCCCCAAGAGGGAAATGTAACTCCTGCGCGAGGCCTTGTGGTGCTACCGCTGCACGAACTCGTGCCAAACTTGAGATTTTTTCTTACTAATAAGATGCCTGTGCGTTGCACGGAACATCAAGATGCATTTGTATGAGTAGTTTATCTTGTGGGAGAAAAGGATGAATGAGGGAAGGCCTTATTTGCAAATGTGGATAGGGGTGTGGGTATCTTTTTGCAAAATTGCCATAGTTTCCTTCCATGGACATCTAGGGGTTGTTTGGATTGTGACTATGTTTGCCATATATTGCCACATTATTTTTACCACACTTGCCTAACTTGAGTTGCTCAAATTGTTACACTTAGGCTTGCCTAAGGGAATCTTGCCACACGTTTTGTGTCTATGACATGTGGGGTTCACTTCCCATTAAAAAAATCTTGCCTTAGGTGTGGCTAGAACCAAACACCCACCTAACTTGATCAAACTTGTCTAAGGTGAGGTGTGGCAAAGTGTGGCAAGATGTGGCTAGAAACCAAACACCCCCCTACGCCTCATAACACCCCGACGTCCAGCTGTGGCACCCTCACCATGGCCAGGCCACCACCAGCCGGTTCAACTCGAACGAGTGAGTCGCGAACGTCGCCGCGACAACAGCCAGCTGGGCATCTCGAACCACACCGATGCCGCTTCCCCATAGCCGACCTATGCTGGCACGTGGCCGCACACCATTGAGCCGCGCGTCAACGTACGATGGCAGGAACGCCTCCACGCTCACTGGCTCAACTACGTCGAGTACATCACGTTCGCAAACCGGTATCCGTTGAGAAGGTTGCTCCCGCCCATGAGCACACGCCTATACGTATCCAGCATTCCAGCCTTGTCGCTAAGTGGTACATCCTCAGGACGGTGCAAGCGGTCGGAATCTCGAGCCCAAGTCGAGCTATGTGCCCCGGGTAAATCACTGGCTCCCACCCGGCCGTCGTTGCCGTCGCACCACTGATGATCAGGAGCAACACCCTGCCGCTCATCCGGAGCGCAAGCTAGTAAACGTCGTGCGACACGTCACAATAGTCAAGCACCTCGACATGCATCGGACGGGCAGAGAATTTTCTTGGCCACAAGCTCCATGGTCTCGTCCAAGATCGGTGTGGTACTGCAGTCGAACATGCGGGTAAAATACTACGGGAGCAGCTGCATGTGCATGGCCCAGACGCCGATGTTGGCATGGAGGAGGTGGTACTTGCTGGCGCTGCAGCGTGCTACATGGCTTAGGCAGGCACCTGTTGCGACAATCTGGCATTGGCACCGGCGTTGTCAACACAGCTGATGATCTGGAAGAGGACGAGCAGGAAAGGAAAGGGTCTTGCATGCGTGTATAGATTCATGCAGGAAATTATTTAGTGGAAATACGGCCTTTGTTTACCTTTCTTTGAGGCTATAGATGACCCACACGAGGAAATCTATTATAACCGTTGGATGAAAATTAGTGGTGCGGTAGTACGAATCGGAGCATGGGAGGGGAGCAGGCAAGCCTCATCCGCCGACCTGCGCCTCACCCCTCTCGGTCCCACCGCCGCTCTGCTTTCATGAGAATGACATGTGGGCCAGCTGCATTGAAGGTTCACATGTCATTCACTCATAGGCCGGTGCACTAATCCACCGAAGCTCGGTCCCGTGGGCCCCAAGAGGGAAATGTAACTCCTGCGCGAGGCCTTGTGGTGCTCCCTCAGTACGAACTTGTGCCAAACTCGGAATTTGATTCTTACTACTACCAATGTGCCAGCCCGTACGTTGCAATGGATCCAAAGTATCTATTTTGCGGAGTGCACTCTAAACACATTATCTATTTATTTTTCTCTAGCCTTTCCTAGCCATGCAACCAAGCCACATAAGCTTCATGGGTGCCCCCCACATCATATTATTCATACTACATTGACTGAAAAAGGATAAATCACCCAAAACAAGATCTTCCCTTTTTTGTTCCTACGATGTTGTGTCGTGACGTACCTAGTTGTATAGTGGTAGTAGTTGTAGTACAAACTTCGTAGTAGGAGTAGTAGTACAGAGTGTGCCTACTCTATCAACGAGCCCCATCTGACACCAAATTTCTTGGCTTTCGTGCTACAGCTAGATCTTCCCCTCCTCGTTTCTGTTTTCCAATGCGGCGGGCGGGGTGCGATTTGCCAATAGTCAGTTCGCTCAACTGCGGTCCCACATGAAAGTGAAAATGCTAGGCAACACGCCTTCCCTAGCTATGTGGCGTGCCGGACGGGTCGTGGAGTACTTGATAATCTTCAAGTGCAAGGAATCATCGTAGCACTTACCAAAGGTGGAAGTGATAAGTATGGGGTGTCGAACCCACAAGGAGCTAATGGTAAGATCAATATTCTCTCAAGTACTATCTGCCACTGATACGACTCTACGTACACCAAACGTTTGCTTCCAACTAGAAACGAGAAATAAAACTACGTTGTGGGTATGAAGAAGATAACTTTGGATGATATCGGAGAACTAAAATATAAAAGTAGGTGTTGTTAACATAAAGTTAGAATATATTACTATAAATTATAAATAGCGATTGTGGAATAATGACGGATCGATGTGCGGAATTATCCTAGGCAATTGTTAACAAGATCGGTAGTCAGCATTGCAATTTCATATGAGGGAGAGGCATAAGCTAACATACTTTCTCTTCTTGGATCATATGCACTTATGATTGGAACTCTAGCAAGCATCCACAACTACTAAAGATCATTAAGGTAAAACCCAACCATAGCATTAAAGCATCAAGTCCCCTTTATCCCATACGCAACAACCCCCTTACTCATCAGGTTTAAGCTTCTGTCACTCTAGCAACCCACTATAAGAGAATCATGAACGTATTGCAACACCCTACAACGGGAATCCTTCACGTGTGCGCGACATGGAAGGCACCATAGGACATCACCAAAATAAAACATACAACTCAAACCAATCTAGATCATCACTCAACCTAACGACAAAGGAAATCTACTCAAAACATCATAGGATGGCAACACATCATTGGATCATAATATGTGGCATAAAGCACCATGTTCAAGTAGGGGATTACAGCGGGGTGCGGAAGAGTGGACGGCGTAAAAGAGATGAGGACGGTGATGTTGATGAAGACGATCACCGCGGCGATGGTTCCCCCGATGGCACTCCGGCGCCACCAAGAGAGAGTGGGAGCGGTTCTCCCCTTCATGTTCCTCCTCCATGGACTCCCCCTTAGATGGGGAAAGGTTCTCCCTCTGGTCCTTGGCCTACATGGCGATGGTGACCCCTCCGGCTTCCTCCTCCATGACCTCCAGTGATGTTGGCCCCCTCCGGCAGGACGCAAGAGAGGGCCTAGATTGGTTTTTCGTGGCTACAGAGGCTTACGACGGCGGAACTCCCGATCTCTCTCCTGTTCTGGGGTTTTCTGGATTTATAGGAGGGTTTGGCGTCGGTTTCACGTCAAGGGGGCCCACGAGGCGATCACAAGGTCGGAGGGCACGCCCTAGGGTGGGGGCGCCCCCACCCTTGTGGTGGCGCCAGGACTCCTCTTGCGTATCTTTTTGTTCTAGTATTTTTCATATTTTCCAGAAAAATTCTCCGTTAATTTTCAGCTCATTTCGAGAACTTTTATTTCTGCACAAAAACAATACCACGGTAGTTCTGCTGAAGACAGCGTCAGTCTGGGTTAGTTCTAATGGCATGAATACTTCATAAATTATAGTACGCTGGAGACGTATCAGCATCCCCAAGCTTAATTCTTGCTCGTCCTCGAGTAGGTAAATGATAAAAGAAATAATTTATGAAGTGTGAATGCCATCAAGTGCACAAGTCTGATCAATGAAAGTTCCAAGCACTTTTTCTAGCATTATTCTTTGTGATAAACAGTGGCTCATCTCATAAACCTTCTCATGATCAAGTAACAAGCTATTCACATGTTAAAGTATAGACCATAAACTTTCTTGAAAACTAACAAACTATGTTCTTAGTCATCAAACAATTGCAATTCATCTTATTTTTAGGAAGGGTCTATGTAAGAGCTTTGATTTAGCAAATCCCACATACTCAACCATCATATAGTCTTCCATGATTGCTGACACTCACGCGATACTGATGGGTACAAAGTTTCAATCGGACACAGAGAAAGATAGGAGCTTATAGTTTCGCCTCCCAACCTTTTACCTCAAGGGTAATGTCAACAATAATACATTATGAAAACCTACATCCGAGTGGATATATATATCCGGATTGCTCCTACACATAGTGCTTGCCAAAGGAAAAAGTGTAAAAAGGAAAGGTGATGATCACCATGGCTCTTGTATAAGGGTAGAAGATAAAAGTAAAACATAGGCCCTTCATAGAGGGAAGCAGAGGTTGTCATGCACTTTTATGGTTGGAGGCACAAAATCTTAATGCAAAAGAACGTCACTTTATATTGTCGCTTGTGATAAAGACCTTTATTATGCAGTTCGTCGCTTTTATTTCTTCCATATCACAAGTTCGTATAAAGCTTATTTTCTTCACACTAATACATCATACATATTTAGAGAGCAATTTTTATTGCTTGCACCGATGACAACTTACTTGAAGGATCTTACTCAATCCATATGTAGGTGGGTGGATTCTCATGGCAAAAATGGTTTAAGGGATGTTCGGAAGCACAAGTAGTATCTCTACTTGGTGCAAAGAATTTGGCTAGCATGAGAGGGAAAGGCAAGCTCAACATGTTGGAGGATCCATGACAATATAACTTCTATTCGGATATAGGAAAACATAACCCATTATGTTGTCTTCCTTGTCCTACGTCAACTTTTTAGCATGCCATATTTTAATGAGTGCTCACAATTACAAAAGATGTCCAAGATAGTATATTTATATGTGAAACCTCTCTTCCTCCAATATTGTTTCATGAATTGTTCAAGTGACCAATGTTGAGTTTGCTAGCTTTCAATAAATTTTACCACCTATACTTCTTATAAGTGAAGTCACTACTCTCCATGGGATAAGTATATGAAGCATATATAATTTCAGATCTATGATATTCGATTCATTCAACCATTCACTCATAGGATATAAGTGAAGCACGTGAGTAAATGACAAACTACTCCAAAAAGATATAAGTGAAGAACACTGAGTAGTCAAATAATTAACTAGCCATGGGAGGACTCTCTCTCATTCAAGATTTCAGATCCAATGATTTTATTCAAACAATAAGTAAAATGAAAATACGCTCCAAGCAAAAAAATATCATGTGACGAATAAAAATATAGCTCCGAGTAAGGTATACCGATGGTTTTGAAGATGAAAGAGGGGATGCCTTTCGGGGCATCCCAAAGCGTAGACGCTTGAGTCTTCCTTGAATATTACCTTGGGGTGCCTTGGGCATCCCCAAGCTTAGGGTCTTTCCACTCCTTATTCTCCTCACATTGATATCTCACCCAAAACTAGAAAACTTCAATCACACAAAACTTAACAAAACTTCGTGAGATGGGTTAGTATGAGAAAGACAAATCATTCACTTTGGTACTGTCAAGACAAGATTCACGATTGTTCTCACACAGTGCCTACTGTACCATATCATTTCTATAATTTATATTGAGCAATATAAGCAATAGAAACTAGAAAACAAGCAAACTATCCATTGAAAACAGAATCTGTCAAAAACAGAACAGTCTGTAATGATCTGAATAATAACCATACTTATGTTACTCCAAACATTATGAAAAATTAGGACAAATTAGAGAATTTGTATATCAATCATCTGTAAGAAATTCAGAATTTTTCAACGCTGCTGTGATTTTAAACAATTCTGTGACTGGGCGCAAAAGTTTCTGTTTTTGCACAGAATCAAGTCAACTATCATCCACACTACCACAAAGGTTTACTTGGCACTTTATTGAAACAAAAACTATAAAACATGATTACTACAGTAGCTTAATCATGTGAACACTCAAAAACATTAGGGGTAAATATTGGGTTGTCTCCCAACAAGTGCTTTTCTTTAATGCCTTTTCAGCTAGGCACGATGATTTCAATGATGCTCACATAAAAGATAAGAATTGAAACATAATGGGAGCATCATGAAGAATATGACTAGCACATTTAATTATAACCCACTTCCTATGCATAGGGATTTTGTGAGCAAACAACTTATGGGAAGAAGAATCAACTAGCATAGGAAGGCAAAACAAGCATGACTTCAAAACTTTCAACACATAGAGAGGAAACTTGATATTATTGTAATTCCTACAAGCATAAATTCCTCCCTCATAATAATTTTCAGTAGCATCATGAATGAATTCAACAATATAACCATCACATAAAGCATTCTTTTCATGATCCACAAGCATAGAAAATTCTTCTCATTCATAATAGTGGGAGCAAACTCAACAAAATAACTATCACGGGTTTGAAAATTAAAATCAAGATGACAAGCTTCATAGTTATCATTACTCTTTATAGCATACATGTCATCACAATAATCATCATATATAGCAACTTTGTTCTCATCAAAATGAATTGAAACCTCTTCCAAGATAGGAATCATTACTAAATAAATTCATGACCTCTCCAAATCCACTTTTATCATAATAAGATTCAACATCCTCCAAAATAGTGGGATAATTATTATATAAAGTTGACACTCTTCCAAACCCACTTTCAATGATAGTCTTATTCATACTCCAAAATATATAAGTGAAGTTCATAGAGCATTCTACAAATAATATATATTTATCAATATCCAAGCTCAAAATATATAAGCGAGGCACACGAAGCATTCTATAAAGCCATACTCAAAAGATTTAAGTGAAGCAAAAAGAGCATTCTACAAAGCAACAAAGGGCTATCTCAAACTAGCATGGTTCATAAAGGAAAAGAAAAGAGAAATAAACACAAAAGACACATATCATGTGAACAAAACAAAAACCGAGGCATACCGATAATTGTTGAAGAAGAAAGATGGGATGCCAACCGGGGCATCCCCAAGCTTAGATGCTTGAGTATCCTTGAAATATTTACTTGGGGTGCCTTGGGCATCCCCAAGCTTGAATTCTTGCCTCTCCTTGTTCTTCTCATATCGGTAACTCCTCGTTCTTCGAACACTTCATCCACACAAAACTCAACAAAAAACTTTGTGAGATCCGTTAGTATAATAAAGCAAATCACTACCTCTAGGTACTGTTGTAAACTCATTCAAATTTCATATTAGCATTATATATACTGTATTCCAACTTCACCATGGTTCATACCCCCCGATACAACCCATAGATTCATCAAAATAAGCGAACGACACATAGAAAACAGAATCTGTTAAGAACAGGACAGTCTATAGCAATCTGGTTCTTTAGTATACTTTTGTAACTTCAAAAATTATGAAAATCTAAACAATTTGCAGAGCAGTAATGTGTAAATTTTTTAAGAATTTATCATGCTCCAGTGAATTTAAACAATTCAAACACTACATCCAAAGTTTCTATTTTTCTGTAACACACACCAAACAAGCAATTTAAACATTCTAAAACCAAACCTAGACGCATTATATTTATAATACAATGAATATTTACAAGGGGATACTTATTTTTGAGAAACTTCCATGAAAAACTCTACATTGTTTCCATGAGCATGAACACAAGTGTTCAAGGTCGACCCTCACTTCTCCAATGCATAACCTTCCAATTGCTTCTCTTTTTGAAAAAGTTTTTAAGCATAAGATGCAAGTAAATTTTCTTTTTGGTATTTTCATTTTGTATTTTTTCACCCACAACTAAGAAAAAACAAAAGGGGAAACGAAAAGTACTTAGTGAAGAAAGCAAACAAGCATACACGAAAATATCAACCCCACGCTATTGCTCCCCGGCAATGGCGCCGGAAAAGAGCTTTATCATCCACAAGTGCAAGGAATCATCGTAGCACTTTCCAAAGGTGGAAGTGATAAGTATGGAGTGTCGAACCCACAAGGAGCTAAAGGTAAGATCAATATTATCTCAAGTCCTATCTGCCACTGATACAACCCTATGTACACCGACCGTTTGCTTCCAACTAGAAACGAGAAATAAAACTACGTTGTGGGTATGAAGAGAATAACTTTGCATGATATCGGAGAACTAAAATATAAAAATAGGTGCTGTTAACATAAAGTTAGAATATATTACTATAAAATATAAATAGGGAGTGTGGAATAATGGCGGATCGGTGTGCGGAATTATCCTAGGGAATTGTTAACAAGATCGGTAGTCGTCATTGCAATTTCATATGAGGGAGAGGCACAAGCTAACATACTTTCTCTTCTTGGATCATATGCACTTATGATTGGAACTCTAGCAAGCATCCGCAACTACGATCATTAAGGTAAAACCCAACCATAGCATTAAAGCATCAAGTCCCTTTTATGCCATACGCAACAACCCCCTTACTCGGGTTTAAGCTTCTGTCACTCTAGCAACCCACTATAAGCGAATCATGAACGTATTGCAACACCCTACAGCAGGAATCCTTCACGTGTGCGCGGCACGGAAGGCACCGTAGGACAGCACCAAAATAAAACATACAACTCAAACCAATCTAGATCATGAATCAACCCAACGACAAGGAAATCCACTCAAAACATCATAGGATGGCAACACATCATTCGATCATAATATGTGGCATAAAGCACCATGTTCAAGTAGGGGATTACAGCGGGGTGCGGGAGAGTGGCCCGCGTAAAAGAGATGAGGATGGTGATGATGATGGTGATGTTGATGAAGACGATCACTGCGGCGATGGTTCCCCCGATGGCACTCGGGCGCCACCAAGAGAGAGGGAGAGCGGTTCTCCCCTTCGTGCTTCCTCCTCCATGGCCTCCCCCTTAGATGGGGAAAGGTTCTCCCTCTGGTCCTTGGCCTCCATGGCGATGGTGACCCCTCCGGCTTGCTCCTCCATGACCTCTGGTGATGTTGGCCCCCTTCGGCAGGGGGCCTAGATTGGTTTTTCATGGCTACAGAGGCTTACGGCGGCGGAACTCCCGATCTCTATTCTGTTCTGGGGTTTTCTGGATTTATAGGAGGGTTTGGCGTCGGTTTCATGTCAGGGGGCTCCACGAGGTGATCACAAGGTCGGATGGCGCGCCCTAGGGGGGGGGGGGCGCCCCCCACCCTTGTGGTGGCCCCGGGACTCCTCTTGCGTATCTTTTTCTTCCAGTATTTTTCATATTTTCCAGAAAAATTCTCCGTTAATTTTCAGCTCGTTCCGAGAACTTTTATTTCTGCATAAAAATAACACCACGGTAGTTCTGCTGAAAACAACATCAGTCCGGGTTAGTTCTAATGAAATCATACCAAAATCATATGGAATTGTTGTAAACATGGCATGAATACTTCATAAATTATAGATATGTCGGAGACGTATCAGTACTCCCGATTCCCGGGCGTGTGGGGTGCAACGCGGCATGCCTTTTTCTTTTACTAGCAATTTGCCCGTGCGTTGCGACAGATCCAAAGTAGAATAGTACTTGTTCACAAACTTGAAAGAAAACACTCTTGTTTTGATATACATATATACCACTAAAAATATATTACTTTTCACTCAAAATATATTTCTCAGGCTGTTTTTATGAGGTGAGGGACGGATGTGGTTGCTTTCAAGATAATAAGGGGTTTTATGCAAATTGGGGTAGAGAAGTGGGCTATTGTTGCAAAAATGCCACAACTTACCTCACAGCCGTTAGATGCAGATCTAACTGTCATAAATGACGGATGGCAGACACACCACCATCACCAACTGAGTCTTTTATAGGAGTAGAGAAACAGGTATAAATTGTAACATTTGGTTCTGCTCCTTGGCACAGTCGATAGATGGAAATAACGATTGGAAACGCTAGGGCGGGGCTTTTTCCGCCAGATAAGCAGGGTAGTAGCTAGGTTGGCGCATCGTCGGTTTGGTCACATGCGGTCTGACATGTTGTTGTGTTTCTAGCAAGATGCCCATGCGTTGCACGAAGTTGATGGAAAAGGTAAGCACAACTTATAAATTGACGGATGGAGTGCTATTTACAGTGACGCATATAATTGCCTCCAAATGTGAGCAAAGGGATCGCACATGTCTGTATTGATTGGAACGAGAATGCAATAACACAATAAGAATTAAGGCCACGATGATGCGATCGCAGTGGTGGTTACAGGAGGCAAGAAGAAAGATGCATCCATCAACGTACGACCTCCTCCTCCTCGCCTCAGTGCGTTGGGCCACCGACCGGCGGCTTAGGAGCGGCGACTTTTGTGGCGAGGTCAAGGTGCTTCTCAACAAAGGCATCCAATGCTTCCAGCCGGTTGACGAAGGCCAACGTCGTAGCATCCTCACCGGCCTTGTAGATACCTATGTACACAACTTCCTCGTACACGTGGATGTGTAGGTTGACGAATTCTTGTAGGGCGAGGCGCCTCGCGGCGAGCGCGATCTCCAGGTGGACATTCTTTGTTGCATCGGCGAGCAGTCGCAGGGCCACTAGTGCTTGAAAGAGGTTCTTGCCGTGGAGGCCGATTAGGGTGGCAGGCAATGAGGAGCACAAGCGCGGGGGCTGGACGAGTACGGCGATGTCGTCCGCGAGCTTCTTGACGACGGTGAACTTGTTGATGGTGGCAACGATCATCTGGTCCAACTGAGAGTCGTAGCTGGCGTCGATGATGGCCATGAACCAGGCGGTCGCCAACACCATCTGGATTCGATCCTCGGTGCCATGCCGCAGGCCGGCGTCGTGGATCATCTGGCACAGCCGCTGGCCGCTCGCACGCATCGCCACCATGGGTCAGGAGTGAGCACTTTTGCACTTAGTAGGTTCTTAGGTGCGTACGATATGGTAGATGCATTGGAATGGAGGGGCGCCTTTATATGAGTGCAAACTACGTTGCATTCACATCATGCTGCCTCTTTTCCCCGTCCTCCTCCCATTACTTCCCTCATGAATTCAAGATGCTAATGAAGGAGGATGCATCATTGGCCGTTCAACATTTCAGGAACCGCTACCCTCTCCCTCGTCTGCATTAAAATCGTATCGAGAACTGTCCTGGTTTACTAGTAGCTGTCAATTCAAATAGTACTGCGCCGCCCGCAGCACGCCCGACTGAACATGCCTCCTCGCCTCCATCAAAAACCTCCGTTAAACCCGCATGCAAACCGAGAAACCTACTCCGGCCACACGTCCGTTCATGAGCTTGCCGGAATTAAACGCAATGCCAGCCAAGCTCCTCCCGTCCGCCCTCAGTTTAAACGAGGCCAGACGCCGGCTGTCATGGAATTGCCACGACAGATGTCCTAGCAAAGGGACTTAGTCATGGAGCCATGGCAACTAGGTTAGCTTAAATGGGTTAAACGGGATAAAGGGCACAAGGAGTTTATACTGGTTCGGCCCCTTGCGGTGAAGGTAAAGGCCTAATCCAGTTTGAGGTGGTATTGCTTATGTTTCAATTACCAGGGAGCGAATACCGCTTGACCTAGCTTTCGTTCTGTTGTCACTTGTCCTGAACCGCCGCCGGGTCGTCCCTTTATATACACAGGTTGATGCCCAGCGGCTCATGGAGTCCCGGCCGGCTCATACACAACGTGTCCGACTCGATGACTAACTATACATGCCTTATAATACAAGTCATACATATATGGCGGTTTACACCTATGGGCTTCAAGTCGCCTTTGGGCTTCGGGCCCTTAGCAAGCCTACTTCGTGAACCGCCATCTTCAACATCTTGATGGGCTTTGTCTTGATAAAGATAAACCGCCATCGGTATAACCCGGCCCCTCCTAGGCGGGTCATACCCAATAGTTATATCCCCAACATTAGGCCCCAGGTTGATTTGAACTTGTTCATATCAATCTTCAACACTTAGAAAAAATCCTTCTTTATTTATTCTTGCGAGGCCTTGTAACCTGCCGTGTCGTCATCTTTTAAGATCGTAGTAACCCGCCGTGACATCACCTGTCATTAATATTACATAAGGCCCAAATCTTAATATACCTTCTCTTTTAATAAGCTCCCAAAAATCGAGGCGTCTGCACTGTCGCATATCCATTTTTCAGCCTCCTCGATTCCCGTGCCTGCCACTTATCCTTTCGACGTTATAAATAGGGCCAGGGGTCCCTTTCACTTTCCCCCCTTGCCTCCTCGTCTCTGTCTTCCACCTCGCGTCGCCTCAGCACCCGAGCTCCGCCGCCGTCGTCGACCTTTGCCACTGCCCCAACAACGCCCGCTGCATCAACTTGAATCGACCAGAGTTCGTTCGCGCGCCTCCGCTGTTCAACAGCTCTGGTGAGTTCTCCTCCTTCCTTTTCCCATAGATCCCATTAGGGTTTCCACGAGTTCGTCGGAGTTCATCTTTGTTCTTCACTGTAGCTTGTGTTTTTAATTCAAACTGGGTGTCCTTCCTGCGCGGTGATAGTCGTAGCACTCATTTTTGTTATTAGAGCATCTCCTTTTGCACAAGAAAACCGATCTGGACACATGAACTGCTCAAGCGCTGTAATTTAGGTCTAAATATTTTCCTATATCTGAAGCGCCATAGATCCAGAATTATAACATCTGTCTGTGATATCTGGTTTTCCAACACTTAGCAATTTTGTCACTCTTAGATCTGTAAATCAATATTTGTGTGGGCGGCTTAACTCAGAAACCGTAACCCGCCAGGTATCATTAGTCCCCTCTTAAGCCGCCGAGAACCCATCCTTATAGCTTCAATGCCATCTTCTAGTTTACCACTTATGCATGCTTCATTATTATTTACCTTTTAAACCGATAGCCGGCTTAACTATATAATCTTGAACCGGCATAATCTTTCTTTCAGAATCATTGAAAAAATGGCTAAGACATACACTGCTTGCAACTGGGTCCAATCACGGGTCACTGAAGAAGACCTGAACAACCACGTTGCAACTAGCGCTTTAGCCAAAAAAGAGGTCATTCACTGGAGGGTCCCTGGTGCAGAAAATCCTCCTAAACCAAAGGACGGAGAAGTGATTGTTTTCACTGATCACCTGAGTCGGGGATTCAGCCCACCCGGCTCAAAGTTTTTCCGTGATGTACTTCATTTTTTCCAACTTCATCCTCAAGATATTGGACCCAACTTCGTGTCCAATATTTGCAATTTCCAAGTATTCTATGAAGCTTATCTTCAAGAGGAGCCCACAGTTGATTTATTCAGAGAGTTCTACTATTTAAACTGCCAGACAGAGTTTGTTGAGGGACCCAACACCAAACTCGGTGGGGTTTCAATTCAAAAGAGGAAAGAAGTCAGCTTTCCCTATGCTAAGCCGCCAAGTCATCCGAAAAACTGGAACCAAACTTGGTTCTACTGTCAAGACACATCTCCAGCTGACGAGAATCCTTTACCGGGTTACCACGAACACCGGCTTAGCAGCACACATCCACTCCCCTCACGGCTCAGTGCAAAGGAGAGGGCTAAATATGCACCATCATTTTCAAAGCTCAGAGCCTTTATGGCCAATGGCTTAACCGGCGTCGACCTTGTCCGATGCTGGGTGTCCTGGAGTATCTTACCATTAAGCCGTCGCCTCGGCTTAATGTGCGAATACACTGGCAATGTAAAAGATCCTCAGCGCCACTACGACATTCAACTGTCTGATGCAGAGATTACTGAAGCCACCAAGAAATTGCTGAATGAATCTTTAAAAGAATGCAGCAAGACAGGACTTAGCCCTTTCAGCACCTTCAATAAGCCGCCATCCGTAAGTGTTTCACACCTTCTGTTCAACAACTTTTCCAGTGATTACGCACACTTATGATTTTTTTTTGACTTCAACAGGCCGATTCTCCATTTTGGAAGAAGAAACCACAGGATAAGCCGGCCAAACAGGCTCGTACCAAAACCAAGGCCACCAAAAGGCCTGCTAAGAAGAAGACCACCGAACCCGTCGGTTTAAACATTGACGATGACAATGATGATGATGAGTCAGAGGTAGAACTTGACTCTCTTGGCTCACTTTTTATACATCTCATTGACAATGATTGTTACCAGGACGACGCGGAAGCCAGCCGTGCAGGTTACGCAGAGGTAATTATTCTTTCCTCCGGCTCAGAACCTCTGCCAACACAGAAAACCCGACAAGCAAGCCGGAAAGTAAGCTTTTCTCACCCTCTAGCTCACTTGGATCCCAACTTTCTTTTGAAGAAATAGCAACACGAAGCTCGCCGCACCACCCGGCATAGTGGTGGTGTAATCACTTCTTCCGGCTTACCAAACACGTCGGTTCGCAAACGCCGCCCAGAGGTCTTTCACATTTCTGATATACTTTATCCCAAGGCGGGTCATGTCCGACAACCTCTTAACCCGTTTGATTCAAACTGTCAGGGGACTTCACATTCCCCCTCTGGCGACTCAACGGGAACTCAAATCCCGACTTTCAAGACTGTCCCTGGGTAAAGATATATTAATCATTCAAATCTTATGTTTAATCATTGTACTGACCTCTTTATACTCCTTACTTTCAGGGGCCAGGCCAAACCCAGCAAAAAGGCAAAGTTGAATAAGCCGGTCGACAATGTTAATCCACCTGAGCCGGAGCAACAACAACCAGAACTCTCTCACCCAATTGCTGAAGATATTATTGATGATCCACCACCACAAGACCATGAAGCCTCCATAGATCATATGGACGTTGAACCGGTGATTTCTAAGCTGCCAAGCCAGTTAAGCCTGCTGAGGAGAAAACTGGTGATGTTGTTGTCACTGGATTTGGATTCATAGCCCCGGGTCAACCTACTGTCTTATCTAAGCACAACGCTAAGGAAGAAATTTCTGCTGAAGACAAAGGCAAGTGGAAGGTAGACTTGGAGAGCTACACCCATTTCAGTGCCCAAGACATCCACTCTGGTTACTTGAACCGTCTGTACACCAGCCGTGACTTTGAAGCCGGCTTGGTCAATTTGATGAAGGAACGCTATGAGGTAAATGCTGCAACTCCTCTTTATATGAATATACTTCCCTTAGCCGCCAAGTTTATTGGACATGATAAAAGAGAATGTGCTGTAAACTTCAATAGTTGCATAGATCAAATCCAGTAGCCCCCAAGGGCCGGTTTATGCTTTCAATACGAACCGGGACTTATAATACCAGTACGTCAACTTTGCCTATGTATCCCCCAAGGGCCGGCTTAACAAATATGTTAAGTCGGGACTTTAACTTGCAAGAATCAACATTGCATCCGTAGCCCCCAAGGGCCGGCTTAATCAGTCATGAATAAACCGGGACTTATCATCCTGCTTAAAATTAACAACTTAATCTATAGTCTTTATAAGCCGGATCACATCATTTGTCCAGGTCATAAATTTGTCTTGAAACAGAGCAATAGGCATTACCCCCAAGTGCCAGGGATAATACTTGTATTGTGCTTGGGACTTTCAAAATTTTGTCTTAAAAAAGATTGATATGCATTAGCCCCCAAGTGCCAAGAGTAATACTTGTATTGTGCGTGCGACTTCAAAGAGTTATCATGATTGCAATCTTATCCGTGTATGCTTATGTCACAGGCTGAATTGACTGAAAAAGACTCGCAACTTAATGATCTTAAGGCCAACATCAAAACTCAGCAGTCGGAGACATCGAAGGCCAAGTCAGAACTGAAATATGCTTTGGAGAATATTGAGCAGCTGAAACAGAACTTCAACTCTGAGAAAGATGGCTAGGAAACTGAAAAGGCAACTCTATTGAAGAGAGTAGAAGAAGCGGAAACCGCGCTTAAACCGGTGACTAAGGAGTTATCCAGCTTAAAGCAGCAGATTAATATTATGTCATCAGCCATCTTCGGTAAGAACATGTCTCCCTTGCATCTTAATAATCATTTTATAAACGGCTGCCGGCTTACCCATAACTTTACTGATATAGGTTCGTGGAGCGCGAAGTTGGGCTCAGACATGTGCGTCCGACTTAAGGCTGTCTACACTCTTGTAGAATAGTTATATACTGGTGCCCAACGAACCATTGCTGTTATGCTGCATAAGAAAACTCCCTCCACACTTATCAAAGATACACTGAAGCACTTACTCGTGCTGCCCAAAAGAATTGATGACTTAAAATGGGGAGCTGCCAGAGCCGGCGCCTTGATTGCCTTAAGCCGGGCAAAGGCATGGCACGCCTATCTTGACCCGGAGGATTTAGCCAACGGCTGCCCCAGTGTTAAAGAAGATGGATCTGCCTTCAGTGCTGACGATTTTGCAGAGATAGAGAGAGCCATGCGCCCTTTAGCAAGCAAGCTGGCTGACGAAACCAGTCTATCCACATACCAGGCGGCTTTATGACGCTGAAAACAAAAGAGTGAGCGCGCCGGTTCACGAGCCAACAGATCTCATCCCGCCGATTCATAAGCACACCTTCACCCCCGACATTGACCCATCAAACCTTATTGATGATGAAGCCATGTTTAGAGCGTTGACCGGTATCAACTGGGCTACGCCTAACTTCCAGCTGATGGATAAGCAAGGAGCTGAAGATGAAGAAGAGATGCAGGAAGACCCGGAGGCTCAACTCGCCAATAGTCATAAGCCGGTTTTTTAAGCAGAATACTTTGCTGTGTTGACAGCTCCAAAACACTTATTCTTGTTGGGCCATCAGATGCCTTGTAATAGGCTAGTTAAACTCTTGATCTGCCATGCCATCATGCATGTTTTGTTTTGCATGACACGGCTGCTTTACCAATTGAAGCTTCGGCCACTTATGCTCATGATTTCATCAATTTATGTACAACAGATTTATTATTATACCTGCACACAAACAGATCACAAGTATCCTAGTGGTTTACCGCAGGGCGGGTCACAATACCCTGTAAAAAGCACTGGTGGCTAAGGCAGTTCATAACCAGGGCCGGTTCAACCATAACTTATATAATCATAACAAAATATCATACCTGTGATATTAGCTCATACTACCGGCTTATCATACCCCTGGCGTTTTGAAAACAAGCCGGGGTTATCAAAACTATGCTTCTACGAATCAAGGAGCCCCCAAGGGATGTATTTGAACCGTAAAAGCTGGGTACCTATGTTTGAGCTATGCTTATGAAACAAACTCTCTTTGGTCCCTTTGTCCCGGGCATCATGCCTCCAAATAGGTTAAAGTTGTGCTTATAACAAGTTATAAGATTGGCTTGGTAGCCGGATTAGTAGAGTAATCATAGCTATGCTCATATTTATAATTATTTGGCTTGATAGCCGGATCACGAAGGTAATCAGAGCTATGCTCTTATGAAATTTTCATATTGGCTTGATAGCCGGATTACTATAGTAATCAGAGCCGTGCTCTTATGAAATTATCATATTGGCTTGATAACCGGATTACCAAAGTGATCAGAGCTGTGCTCTTATGAAATTATCTTATTGGCTTGATAGCCGGATTACCAAAGTAATCAGAGCTGTGCTCTCATGATAATATTATAATGTTGGGGAACGTAGTAATTTCAAAAAAAATCCTACGCACACGCAAGATCATGGTGATGCATACCAACGAGAGGGGAGAGTGTTGTCCACGTACCCTCGTAGACCGAAAGTGGAAGCGTTAGCACAACGCGGTTGATGTAGTCGTACGTCTTCACGATCCGACCGATCAAGTACCGAACGCACGACACCTCCGAGTTCAGCACACGTTCAGCCCAATGACGTCCCTCGAACTCCGATCCAGCCGAGTGTTGAGGGAGAGTTTCGTCAGCACGACGGCGTGGTGACGATGATGATGTTCTACCGACGCAGGGCTTCGCCTAAGCACCACTACAGTATTATCGAGGTGGACTATGGTGGAGGGGGCACCGGACACGGCTAAAAGATCAAACGATCAATTGTTGTGTCTAGGGTGCCCCTGCCCCCGTATATAAAGGAGCAAGGGGGGAGGTGCGGCCGGCCAGGAGGAGGCGCGCTAGGAGAGAGGGGGAAAGGAAAGGGGGGGGGCGCCGCCCCCTCCTTGTCCAATTCGGACTTGGGGGGGGGCGCGGCTGCCCCTTGGCCGCCTCTCCTCCGGGGGGTTCCGGTAACCCCCCGGTACTCCGGTATATATCCGATAACCCCCGGAACCATTCCGGTGTCTGAATATAGTCATCCAATATATCAATCTTCATGTCTCGACCATTTCGAGACTCCTCGTCATGTCCATGATCACATCCGGGACTCTGAACAACCTTCGGTACATCAAAACATATAAACTCATAATATAATTGTCATCGAAACGTTAAGCGTGCGGACCCTACGGGTTCGAGAACTATGTAGACATGACCGAGACACGTTTCCAGTCAATAACCAATAGCGGAACCTGGATGCTCATATTGGCTCCCACATATTCTATGAAGATCTTTATCGGTCAGACCGCATAACAACATACGTTGTTCCCTTTGTCATCGGTATGTTACTTGCCCGAGATTCGATCGTCGGTATCTCAATACCTAGTTCAATCTCGTTACCGGCAAGTCTCTTTACTCGTTCCGTAATACATCATCCCACAACTAACTCATTAGTTGCAATGCTTGCAAGGCTTAAGTGATGTGCATTACCGAGAGGGCCCAAAGATACCTCTCCGACAATCGGAGTGACAAATCCTAATCTCGAAATACGCCAACCCAACAAGTACCTTTGGAGACACCTGTAGAGCACCTTTTTAATCACCCAGTTACGTTGTGACGTTTGGTAGCACACAAAGTGTTCCTCCGGTAAACGGGATTTGCATAATCTCATAGTCATAGGGACATGTATAAGTCATGAAGACAGTAATAGCAACATACTAAACGATCGAGTGCTAAGCTAACGGAATGGGTCAAGTCAATCACATCATTCTCCTAATGATGTGATCCCGTTAATCAAATGACAACTCATGTCTATGGCTAGGAAACATAACCATCTTTGATCAACGAGCTAGTCAAGTAGAGGCATACTAGTGACACTCTGTTTGTCTATGTATTCACACAAGTATTATGTTTCCAGTTAATACAATTCTAGCATGAATAATAAACATTTATCATGATATAAGGAAATAAATAATAACTTTATTATTGCCTCTAGGGCATATTTCCTTCAGTCTCCCACTTGCACTAGAGTCAATAATCTAGATTACACAGTAATGATTCTAACACCCAGGGAGCCTTGGTGCTGATCATGTTTTGCTCGTGGAAGAGGCTTAGTCAACGGGTCTGCAACATTCAGATCCGTATGTATCTTGCAAATTTCTATGTCTCCCACCTGGACTAAATCCCGGATGGAATTGAAGCGTCTCTTGATGTGCTTGGTTCTCTTGTGAAATCTGGATTCCTTCGCCAAGGCAATTGCACCAGTATTGTCACAAAAGATTTTCATTGGACCCGATGCACTAGGTATGACACCTAGATTGGATATGAACTCCTTCATCCAGACTCCTTCATTTGCTGCTTCCGAAGCAGCTATGTACTCCGCTTCACATGTAGATCCCGCCACGACACTTTGTTTAGAACTGCACCAACTGACAGCTCCAACGTTCAATGTAAACACGTATCCGGTTTGCGATTTAGAATCGTCCGGATCAGTGTCAAAGCTTGCATCAACGTAACCATTTACGATGAGCTCTTTGTCACCTTCATAAACGAGAAACATATCCTTAGTCCTTTTTAGGTATTTCAGGATGTTCTTGACCGCTGTCCAGTGATCCACTCCTGGATTACTTTGGTACCTCCCTGCTAAACTTATAGCAAGGCACAGATCAGGTCTGGTACACAGCATTGCTTACATGATAGAGCCTATGGCTGAAGCATAGGGAACATCTTTCATCTTCTCTCTATCTTCTGCAATGGTCGGGCATTGAGTCTTACTCAACTTCACACCTTGTAACACAGGCAAGAACCCTTTCTTTGCTTGATCCATTTTGAACTTCTTCAAAACTTTGTCAAGGTATGTGCTTTGTGAAAGTCCAATTAAGCGTCTTGATCTACCTCTATAGATCTTGATGCCCAATATATACGCAGCTTCACCGAGGTCTTTCATTGAAAAACTCTTATTCAAGTATCCCTTTGTGCTATTCAGAAATTCTATATCATTTCCAATCAGCAATATGTCATCCACATATAATATTAGAAATGCTACAGAGCTCCCACTCACTTTCTTGTAAATACAGGCTTCTCCAAAAGTCTGTACAAAACCAAATGCTTTGATCACACTATCAAAGCGTTTATTCCAACTCCGAGAGGCTTGCACCAGTCCATAAATGGATCGCTGGAGCTTGCACACTTTGTTAGCTCCCTTTGGATCGACAAAACCTTCCGGTTGCATCATATACAACTCTTCTTCCAGAAATCCATTCAGGAATGCAGTTTTGACATCCATTTGCCAAATTTCATAATCATAAAATGCGGGAATTACTAGCATGATTCGGACAGACTTAAGCATCACTACGGGTGAGAAGGTCTCATCGTTGTCAATCCCTTGAACTTGTCGAAAACCTTTTGCAACAAGTCGAGCTTTATAGACAGTAAGTTTACCATTAGTGTCAGTCTTCTTCTTGAAGATCCATTTATTCTCAGTGGCTTGCCGATCATCGGGCAAGTCAACCAAAGTCCACACTTTGTTCTCATACATGGACCCCATCTCAGATTTCATGGCCTCAAGCCATTTCGCGGAATCTGGGCTCACCATCGCTTCTTCATAGTTTGTAGGTTCCTCATGGTCTAGTAACATAACCTCCAGAACAGGATTACCGTACCACTCTGGTGCGGATCTTACTCTGGTTGACCTACGAGGTTCAGTAACAACTAGATCTGAAGTTCCATGATCATCATCATTAACTTCCTCACTAATTGGTGTAGGCATCGCAGAAACCGGTTTCTGCGATGAACTACTTTCCAATAAGGGAGAAGGTACAATTACCTCATCAAGTTCTACTTTCCTCCCACTCACTTCTTTCGAGAGAAACTCCTTCTCCAGAAAGATTCCGAATTTAGCAACAAAAGTCTTGCCTTCGGATCTGTGATAGAAGGTGTACCCAACAGTCTGCTTTGGGTATCCTATGAAGATACATTTCTCCGATTTGGGTTCGAGCTTATCAGGTTGAAGTTTTTTCACATAAGAATCGCAGCCCCAAACTTTAAGAAACGACAACTTTGGTTTGTTGCCAAACCACAGTTCATAAGGTGTCGTCTCAACGGATTTTGATGGTGCCCTATGTAACGTGAATGCGGCCGTCTCTAAAGCATAACCCCAAAATGATAGCGGTAAATCAGTAAGAGACATCATAGATCGCACCATATCTAGTAGAGTACGATTACGACGTTCGGACACACCATTACGCTGTGGTGTTCCGGGTGGCGTGAGTTGCGAAACTATTCCGCATTGTTTCAAATGAAGACCAAACTCATAACTCAAATATTCTCCTCCATGATCAGATCGTAGAAACTTTATTTTCTTGTTACGATGATTTTCAACTTCACTCTGAAATTCTTGAACTTTTCAAATGTTTCAGACTTATGTTTCATTAAGTAGATATGCCCATATCTGCTTAAATCATCTGTGAAGGTGAGAAAATAACGATATCCGCCACGAGCCTCAACATTCATCGGACCACATACATCTGTATGTATTATTTCCAACAAATCTGTTGCTCTCTCCATAGTTCCGGAGAACGGTGTTTTAGTCATCTTGCCCATGAGGCACGGTTCGCAAGTACCAAGTGATTCATAATCAAGTGGTTCCAAAAGTCCATCAGTATGGAGTTTCTTCATGCGCTTTACACCGATATGACCTAAACGGCAGTGCCACAAATAAGTTGCACTATCATTATCAACTCTGCATCTTTTGGCTTCAATATTATGAATATGTGTATCACTACTATCGAGATTCAACAAAAATAGACCACTCTTCAAGGGTGCATGACCATAAAAGATATTATTCATATAAATAGAACAACCATTATTCTCTGATTTAAATGAATAACCGTCTCGCATGAAACAAGATCCAGATATAATGTTCATGCTTAACGTTGGCACCAAATAACAATTATTTAGGTCTAAAACTAATCCCGAAGGTAGATGTAGAGGTAGCGTGCCGACCGCGATCACATCGACTTTGGAACCATTTCCCACGCGCATCGTCACCTCGTCCTTAGCCAATCTTCGCTTAATCCATAGCCCCTGTTTCGAGTTGGAAATATTAGCAACAGAACCAGTATCAAATACCCAGGTGCTACTGCGAGCATTAGTAAGGTACACATCAATAACATGTATATCACATATACCTTTGTTCACCTTGCCATCCTTCTTATCCGCCAAATACTTGGGGCAGTTCCGCTTCCAGTGACCAGTCTGCTTGTAGTACAAGCACTCAGTCTCAGGCTTAGGTCCAGACTTGGGTTTCTTCTCCTGAACAGTAACTTGCTTGCTGTTCTTCTTGAAGTTCCCCTTCTTCTTCTCTTTGCCATTTTTCTTGAAACTGGTGGTCTTATTGACCATCAATACTTGATGCTCCTTTTTGATTTCTACCTCCGCGGCCTTTAGCATTGCGAAGAGCTCGGGAATCGTCTTATCCATCCCTTGCATGTTATAGTTCATCACGAAGCTCTTGTAGCTTGGTGGCAGTGATTGGAGAATTCTGTCAATGACGCTATCATCCGGAAGATTAACTCCCAGTAGAATCAAGTGATTATTATCGTAACACCCACGATGCGGCTATATCTCCCACATGTCGAGGCACGACTTAGAGGCATAACCGCATTGTAGGTTTTGTCGCAAGAAGGGTCAACTTCACACAATCCCATGTAATGAACAAGAATGGGATAAAGAGAGTTGGTTCACAATCGCCACTTCACACAATACAAGAATTAATTCATACATCATCCAAAATCCACACATAGACCGACTACGGTCAAATCCAAACGAAAAGAAGATAACTCCAAATGCTAGATCCCCGATCGTCCCAACTGGGCTCCACTACTGATCATCAGGAAACGAAACATAGTAACGACCCCGGTCCTCGTCGAACTCCCACTTGAGCTCGGTTGCGTCATCTGCATAGGTTTCGTCGGCACCTGCAACTATTTTGGTAGAATCTGTGAGTCACGAGGACTCAGCAATCTCACACCCGCGAGATCAAGACTATTTAACCTTATAGGAAGGATGGGATACTGAGGTGGAGCTGCAGCAAGCACTAAGCATATATGGTGGCTAACATACGCAAATAAGAGTGAGAAGAGGAGCAACGCAACGGTCGCGAAGCTAGGAATGATCAAGAAGTGATCCTGAAACTGCTTACGTTCATACATAACCCAAACCGTGTTCACTTCCCGGACTCCGCCGAGAAGAGATCATCACGACAACACACACGGTTGATGTATTTTAATTAAGTCAAGTGTCAAGTTCTCTACAACTGGACATTAACAAATTCCCATCTGCCACATAACCGCGGGCACGGCTTTCGAAAGATAATACCCTGCAGGGATGTCCCAACTTAGCCCATTATAAGCTCTCATGGTCCACGAAGGATATTCCTTCTCCCGGGAAGACCCGATCAGTCTCGGAATCCCGGTTTACAAGACATTTCGACAATGGTAAAACAAGACCAGCAAAGCCGCCCGAATGTGCCGACAAATCCCGATAGGAGCTGCACATATCTCGTTCTCAGGGCACATCGGATTGTCCAAACTTCCGATAGGCGAGCCCAGAGTTGCCCCTGGTGGCCACCGGCGGCTGACAGGTTGGACCAACACTCAGAGGAGCACTGGCCCGGGGGTTTAAAATAAAGATGACCCTCGGGCTCGCGAAAACCCGAGGGAAAAAGGCTTAGGTGGCAAATGGTAAAACCAAGGTTGGGCCTTGCTGGAGGAGTTTTATTCAAAGCGAACTGTCAAGGGGGTCCCATAAATCACCCAACCGCGTAAGCAACGAAAAATCAAGGAACATAACACCGGAATGACGGAAACTAGGGCGACAAGAGTGGAACAAAACACCAGGCATAACGCCGAGCCTTCCACCCTTTACCAAATATATAGATGCATTAATTAAATAAGAGATATTGTGATATGCCAAAATATCCATGTTCCAACATGGAACCAACTTCAACTTCACCTGCAACTAAAAACGCTATAAGAAGGGCTGAGCAAAAGCGGTAACTTAGCCAAACAACGGTTTGCTAGGAAATGATGGTTAGAGGCTTGACATGGAAACATGGGAGGCATGATATAGCAATTGTTAGGTAGCGCAGCATAGCAATAGAGCGAACAACTATGAAGCAAAGATAGAAGTGATTTCGAGGGTAAGGTCATCTTGCCTGCAAGGTTCTCAGAGTTGTCGAAAGCTTGATCCTCGTAAGCGTTCTCAACAGGTTCCTCATAAGCGTTCTCGTCGCCCGGCTCTACCCAAAGAAAGAAAACAAGAAAAGGACCAACAATCAATCACGGGAAATGCACAAGCAACATGATGCAATACATGGCATGATATGCGAGATGTGATATGCAATGCATATGCGTGCTCCGGAAGGGAAAAGATGAACAAGGCATCAACTTGGCAAAGCAAGTATGCCTCTGGAAAGATGAGATGATTTTGGTCGAAATCGATATAAAGATCACCGGAAACGGATGCACGGTTTGCAAATGGCAAGCAAAACAAGAATGACACAATTCTGCGATTAACAGCATGATGCCACTTAGTATGCAACAGGAAACTAAGCTACTGCACTCCAACATAACAACAAAGCATATCCAGTGATGTACTCAAGATTCTTGACAAAACATGAACACTGAGCTACGGCTAAATCACACCAGAGAAGGTTCAAACAAGCATGGCAAAAGTGCAAAAGATATCAGCTTCACAGACTTGGTGAAAATAGTAACATGCCAGAAATAACACCAGGAAGCCATGTTTAGAGCCAGCAAACAGCATGCTACAGGAACATATCATAGCAAATCAAGGCATCGCATGAATCTACTAAATGCATAGAACAAAAGTCCCTTACTGACCATGAGCCAAAAAGGATCAGAAGATATGATGGCACCCATGTAAACATAGCATGTTGCAAGGAGATATGATGCGATGAACAGAGCCACATAATATGAGAATTTCGGGACTTAGAGAAAAACAGAGGGGGGAAAGTCAACCTCAGCTCGGATCTAGGGTTTGCGCGTGGATCGAGGTGGCCGGAGGAATCGCGCCGGAGACGGGGCGACGCGGCGGCCGGAGTGGAGGGGGAAGGCGCCGGCGGGTCGGGGCGGTCGGGACCCGCCGGATCTGGCCGGATCCGTCGCCGGACCTGGCAACGGCGGAGGCGGCGGCGAACGGGACGGGCGGCGCGGCGCCCGGGCGGCGGGCCGACGCGGGAGGCGTGGGGCGGCGATGGGCTCGGGGAGGGCCGGCCTCGGGCCCGGCGGGCTGGCGGCGGCGCGGGTGGCCGGGGTGGCACATGGCGGCCTCCGATTGGCCGCGGGCGGCGGTGGCTCCTGTCCGGCGCGGACCGGACGTGTCCGGCGGCGGAGAGGGAGCGGGGCTAGGGTTTTGGACCCGGATTTGGAGGAGGGGTGCACATATTTATAGCTAGAGGGAGCTAGGAGACTCCAAATGGGGTGTAGTTTTCGCCCACACGATCGTGATCGAACAGCGGAGAGCATGGAGGGGCTTAGATGGGTTATTGGGCTGTTTTGGATGGGTGTTAGGCTGCAACACACAAGAGGCCTTTGCGGTTACCCGGTTAACCGTTGGAGTATCAAACGGCCTCCAAATGGAACGAAACTTGATAGGTGGTCTACCGGTGGTGTACCAAGGCCACATAGAAAACCTTGGTCCATTCCGAGAAAGTTTAACACCCGCTCATGAAAAGAGAAAGAGGGGTGCGCTGGTGCATGTGGGAGTGTCAGATTTCAAAACGGACAACGGGGAAAATGCTCGGATGCAAGAGACGAACACGTATGCAAATGAGATGCACATGATGACATGATATGAGATGCATGACATGAAAAAAATTCAAAATGAAAGACAAAAACCCAGCCACGAAGGGAATATCATAACACATAGCCAAAAATGGCAAGAGTTGGAGTTACAAATATGGAAAGTTACATCCGGGGTGTTACAACACTCCACCACTACAAGAGGATCTCGTCCCGAGATCTAGGACTGAAAGAACTCCAGATATTCGGAACGGAGGTGGTCCTCGCACTCCCAGGTGGCTTCTCGGTCGGAATGGTGTGACCACTTCACTTTCAGGAATTTGATTGACTTGTTGCTAGTCTTGTGCTCAGTTTCTTCAAGAATAGCAACGGGGTGCTCATGATAAGACAGATCTTCTTGGAGATCAATCTCTTCGAAGTTGATGGTGCGCTCAGGAGTCTTGAAGCACTTGCGAAGCTGTGACACGTGGAACACATCGTGCACGTTCGCGAAGTTGGAGGGAAGCTCAAGTTGATAGGCGAGGTCGCCTCTTTTGCCAATGATCTTGAAAGGACCCACGTATCTAGGGGCAAGCTTCCCTTTGATACCGAAGCGACGAGTGCCTTTCATTGGAGAGACGCGGAGGTAGACGTGGTCTCCGATCTCGAAAGCCAAGTCATGGTGCTTGCTATCATAGTAACTCTTCTGGCGCGGTTGCACGGCTTTGAGATTTTCACGGATGACTTTACACATTTCTTTAGCCTCTGTGATTAAGTCATTGCCAAGAAGTT
Organism: Aegilops tauschii subsp. strangulata; assembly: GCF_002575655.3. Taxonomy (NCBI): domain Eukaryota; kingdom Viridiplantae; phylum Streptophyta; class Magnoliopsida; order Poales; family Poaceae; genus Aegilops; species Aegilops tauschii. The sequence continues at coordinate 327,009,930 of NC_053041.3, read as the reverse complement.
GGCGTTCACCAGTCTCTGACCAATTGAGAGGAGTACGACACTTTCTGCCATATAGAATCTCGAATGGGGCCTTGCCCGAACTCGCTTGGAAGCTGTTGTTGTAGGAGAACTCGGCATATGGGAGGCAATCTTCCCACTTCATGCCAAAGGAAATGACACAAGCCCTGAGCATATCTTCAAGGATTTGATTGACTCGCTCGACTTGGCCACTAGTTTGAGGATGGAAAGCTGTGCTGAAGCGAATGTTGGTGCCCATGGCCTTCTGAAAGGAGTCCCAGAACTTAGAAGTGAAGATGCTTCCATGATCTGACGAAATCAATTGTCGAATGTCGTGCAAGGAGACAATCCTGGAGGTGTATAGCTCTGCCAACTGAGCTGCTGTGATAGATTCTTTGATTGGAAGGAAATGAGCCACTTTAGTAAGCTTCTCGATGACAACGAAGATAGCATCATTTCCGCGCTTGGACATGGGAAATCCAGTCACGAAGTCCATTTCGATATGATCAAACTTCCATTCTGGAATAGGAAGAGGTTGGAGGAGACCAGCTGGTCGTTGGTGTTCTGCTTTCACCCTTCGACAAACATCACATTCATTCACGAATTCAGCAATTTCTCGCTTCATTCGAGTCCACCAATACGACTGCTTGAGGTCATGGTACATCTTCGTACTTCCAGGATGAATGGATAGAAGGGAATTGTGCGCTCATTATGACCTTCCTTAGATCACCTTTAGGAACCACAATCCGGTCCTCGAAGAATAAAGTGTCTCGGTCATCAATGCGAAAGCACTTGTATTTGGAAATGCCCTTGTCGATACCACGTTTCACCTTTTTCACCATGGCATCCAAGAGTTGTGCCTCACGAATTTGGTCTTCCAAAGTTGGAGTGACTAGGAGGTTGGCAAGAAAGCCTTGAGGAACAACTTGGAGGTTCAGTTTGCGGAAAACTTCACAAAGGTCCGGTTGGAAGGGCTTAAGAATTAAGCTGTTGCAGTAAGCCTTCCTGCTCAAACATCTGCAATGACGTTGGCCTTGCCTGGAGTATATTCAATACTCGGATTGTACTCTTGAATCATTTCGACCCATCGAGTTTGCCTGAGGTTGAGGTTGGGTTGAGTGAAGATGTACTTGAGACTCTTGTGATCGGTGAATATGTCCACTTTCCTTCCCAACAAGAGATGTCTCCATGTTATTAATGCATGGACAACTGCCGCCAACTCAAGATCGTGAGTGGGGTAGTTCTTTTCGTTGGGCTTCAACTGACGAGAGGTATAGGCCACAACTTTCTTCTCTTGCATTAACACAGCACCGAGACCTTGAAGAGAAGCATCACAGAAAACTTCAAATGGCTTGGATTCGTCAGGAGGAGTCAAGACAGGAGCTGTGACGAGTTTCTCTTTGAGAGTGTTGAAAGCAACGTCACACTCAGGAGTCCAGACATACTTCACATGCTTCTGGAGGAGGTTGGAAAGAGGCTTTGCAATCTTAGAGAAGTTCTCAACGAATCTTCGACAATAACTTGCAAGACTAAGAAAATCGCGGAGCTGCTTGACATTCTGAGGAGGTTCCCAATTCACAATTGCAGACACCTTCTCGGGATTAACAACGATGCCCTTGGCAGAGATGACATGACCAAGGTAAAGAACTTCATCAATCCAAAACTCACATTTGGAAAACTTCGCATAGAATTGATACTCTCTGAGCTTGTCGAGCACCAATCGCAAATGTTTGGCATGATACTCCTTATTCTTGGAGAAGACCAAGATATCATCGAGATACACCAGCACGAATTCATTGGTGTATGGGTTGAAGATGAAGTTCATCATTCAAGAGAATGTTGGAGGAGCATTGACAAGGCCGAAAGACATGACAGTATATTCATAAGAACCAAAGCTTGTTCTGAATGCTGTCTTGGGAATATCTTGTTCGCGAATGCGAATCTGATGATAACCCATTCGAAGGTCAAGCTTGGAGAAAACTTTAGCACCTTTGAGTTGCTCGAATAACTCATTGATGTTGGGAAGTGGATACTTGTTCTTGATTGTCTTCTTGTTCAATGGACGGTAGTCGACACAAAGTCAGTCCGTGCCATCCTTCTTCTAGACAAAAAGAACAGCACAACCCCACGGACATGAACTCGGTCTGATCAGACCCAGACGCTCTTGTTCATCTAGTTGTTTCTTCAATTCTTTCAGCTCCTTGGGTCCAAGCTTATATGGACGCTTGCAAACGGGTTCTGTACCGGGCTCAAGATCGATAACGAATTCGACTGGCCGGTGGGGAGGCATACCCGGAAGCTCTTCTGGAAAGACATCTTGGTACTCACAAACGACTGGAATCTGAGAGATTGCGTCTAGCTCGCCCTTCTCATTGAGAGAAAATAACCGAATGGTCTCAGCACGAGCGGCATAGATGATCACATCATCAGAAGAGTGTGTTAAATGAATTTCCCTGGCAGCACAATCAAGTTGAGCCTTGTGCTTAGAAAGCCTGTCCATGCCGAGAATTAGATCAATATGCGAGTCGCCAAGAACAATAGGTTTAGCCAGAAATTTATAGTTTCCCATCTTGATAGAAACATCTGGAACCATGTAGCTTGCGTTCATGCATTTTCCCGGAGAGACAACTGCTAACGGTCTAGGCAATTCTAGGAAAGGCAACTCATGCTTAGATGCAAATGGTCTTGAGATGAAACTAAGCGAAGCACCAGTGTCAAAAAGAAATTTTGCAGGAAAGTCGTTCACAGGAAGATTACCCATTATCACTTCTGAAGAGTCTCTGCCTGAGCTGCGTTCATCATGTTGACCTTTGCAAACTTGGAATTATGCTTGACCACTGCATTGTTGGAAGATCTCACAGGAGGAGGAGGCGGAAGGCGCCTTTAGTTGAAGCACTTGTTAGCATAGTGACCTTTCTGCTGACATTTGTTGCAAGTCACCTCTAAGAGCGGACGATGATAAGGAGCATTTAACCTTGGAGCTTGATTCTGAGACTTGTTCTGATAGCCAGGGTTGGGTGGGTGGGAAGATCCATGGCCACCTTTGTTCTTCTGCTGGAAAGGCTGACGAAACGGAGGAGGAGGAGGCAACCAGAACTTCTGTTGCTTAGCAGCCACTAGTGAGGAAGAAGAAGACTGAACTGGGTCCCTGACTCTCTTCTTAGAAGCCTCACACTTGAGGTGAGCAGCTTCTTGCTTCAATGCCATGTTGTAGAAATAATCATACTTGGTCGGCTCAAAAAGCATGAGAGCTAATTGCAGATCTTCTCTAAGGCCACCTCTAAATTGACAGATCATACTCTTTTCATCAGGAACGTCTTGCTTAGCGAAGCGAGCGAGTTTCTGAAACTGGGTATTGTATTGATACACGGACATGCTGCCTTGCTTGAGATTGCGGAACTCCTCACGCTTGCTCTCAACAACACTTTGTGGAATGTGGTGAGCTTTGAAGTCTCGGCGGAAATCATCCCAGGTAATCACATGACCTCCTCCGGAATCTTTGTATTGTTGATACCACTCGGCAGCTTGATCCTTGAGTTGAAAAGAAGCAAACTTGACAAAGTCCTCAGGACTGACATTGCTACATTCAAAATGCTTGTTGATGTCCATGAGCCAATCATCGGCGTCTGTGGTCTCGGCACAGTAGCTGAAAGACTTCGGTTGATTTGCGAGGAACTGGTTGTGGGTAGCGAAGTGAGGCTGATTGTTGCCTTGGCCTTGATTTCCTTGGTTGCCTTGCCCTTGGGTGCGCTCTTGCAAGAGTTGCAAAATCATCTGAGCATTGGCGTTGGTGGCTGCCATGATAGCTTGCCATGCCTCCGGAGGCGGAGGTGGTGGCGGAGGGTTCGCCTGACTCCCATCACTGCGTTTCGGATTCTGACGCGTTGGCGGAGCCATCCTGAAGAGGGTGACATCCATTAGCATCTTGATAGACAGATAGACAAGTTGAATCAACGGATAGAAATTGCAACATATAGTCTTCACAATAAACATTCGAACGAGGATGAACGAATGAATTCCATACTAAATCATCACACTTCCATATGTTGAGAAGCCACTTAGAAAAAAGGTATGTAATCAACATTTGACTTCGAAGCAACTCGAATACCACAACTCAAAACAAAACAAAGGATTGGCTTGCAGAATAAGCCGGAACAAACATATGATAGAGATTTCGTCCGAAGTTTTCGTGGTGGGGCCCACACGGGCTCGATCGTACAACACCATCATGTACAAGGCAGTGCACATGACATACGAAGCGTCCCCGAGTCGGCATAGCCAAGGACTCTTTAAGACACTACGAGACCACTATAAAACCAACCGTGGATAGGTGGACCACTAGACGTCGAACCCCAATCTCATATCATGCATCTGTCGGAAAGATATCCTAGGAGCTACTTGAATTCCCACTTATAAACTCCCGAAACTTTCCGGTTATGCAATCAGGTGTTGGGGATACAGGGGACACAATATATCTCACCCAAACTAACAATACCTAGATCCAGCTATATCCATCCTTCAACACATAACCAAGAAACCTTCGGAAATCATTTACCTCAACCTTCGAAAAGTATATGTTATACGTGTTATGGCAATACTCCCGAACTCCCGCCCCAGTACTGGGTGGCGTCGAGGTGATCTCACCAACAACTGCATAAAAGAGATTTTCGATGTCGGTGAAACTCAGGTATTCCAGAACTGCAACGCTAAAATTGTGACGACAACACCTCAGAGCTCAACTCCCCGGGACACTGCCACAACCCCTAAATGTCAGGAGGCACCATGAACAATGTTCTCGTCACAAAACCATCAGAACGATTCCAAGATACCCGCGTGATCCTAAATTTTTTTAGTGAAATTTGAGGAGAGGAGAGTCAAAACTTCTACATCAGGAGACCTCACCAGAGCGACGAAGGGACTGAGGAGTAAAAAGAATCCTACTCTTCGATATATATAATCCAAAGACTCAAAACATTTTGTTCTAGACTCAACAATGCCAGCGATTCGATCAAGCAGGGGGCTCCTAAGTCGGGGATGGCTCTGATTACCAACTTGTAACACCCACGATGCGGCTATATCTCCCACGTGTCGAGGCACGACTTAGAGGCATAACCGCATTGTAGGTTTTGTCGCAAGAAGGGTCATCTTCACATAATCCCATGTAATGAACAAGAATGGGATAAAGAGAGTTGGCTTACAATCGCCACTTCACACAATACAAGAATTAATTCATACATCATCCAAAATCCACACATAGACCGACTACGGTCAAATCCAAATGAAAAGAAGATAACCCCAAATGCTAGATCCCCGATCGTCCCAACTGGGCTCCACTACTGATCATCAGGAAACGAAACATAGTAACGACCACGGTACTCATCGAACTCCCACTTGAGCTCGGTTGCGTCATCTGCATAGGTTTCGTCGGCACCTGCAACTGTTTTGGTAGAATCTATGAGTCATGAGGACTCAGCAATCTCGCACCCGCGAGATCAAGACTATTTAAGCTTATAGGAAGGATGGGATAATGAGGTGGAGCTGCAGCAAGCACTAAGCATATATGGTGGCTAACATACGCAAATAAGAGCGAGAAGAGGAGCAACGCAACGGCCGCGAAGCTAGGAATGATCAAGAAGTGATCCTGAAACTGCTTACGTTCATACATAACCCAAACCGTGTTCACTTCCCGGACTCTCCCGAGAAGAGACCATCACGGCTAGACACACGGTTGATGTATTTTAATTAAGTCAAGTGTCAAGTTCTCTACAACCGGACATTAACAAATTTCCATCTGCCACATAACCGCGGGCACGGCTTTTGAAAGATAATACCCTGCAGGGGTGTCCCAACTTAGCCCATTATAAGCTCTCACGGTCCACGAAGGATATTCCTTCTCCCGAGAAGACCCGATCAGTCTCGGAATCCCGGTTCACAAGACATTTCGACAATGGTGAAACAAGACCAGCAAAGCCGCCCGAATGTGCCGACAAATCCCGATAGGAGCTGCACATATCTCGTTCTCAGGGCACACCGGATTGTCCAAACTTCTGATAGGCGAGCCCAGAGTTGCCCCTGGTGGCCATCGGCGGCTGACAGGTTGGACCAACACTCAGAGGAGCACTGGCCCGGGGGTTTAAAATAAAGATGACCCTCAGGCTCGCGAAAACCCGAGGGAAAAAGGCTTAAGTGGCAAATGGTAAAACCAAGGTTGGGCCTTGCTGGAGGAGTTTTATTCAAAGCGAACTGTCAAGGGGGTCCCATAAATCACCCAACCGCGTAAGGAATGCAAAATCAAGGAACATAACACCGGAATGACGAAAACTAGGGCGTCAAGAGTGGAACAAAACACCAGGCATAAGGCCGAGCCTTCCACCCTTTACCAAATATATAGATGCATTAATTAAATAAGAGATATTGTGATATGCCAAAATATCCATGTTCCAACATGGAACCAACTTCAACTTCACCTGCAACTAGCAACGCTATAAGAAGGACTGAGCAAAAGGGGTAACTTAGCCAAACAACGGTTTGCTAGGAAAGGATGGTTAGAGGCTGGACATGGCAACATGGGAAGCATGATATAGCAAGTGGTAGGTAGCACAGCATAGCAATAGAGTGAACAACTAGCAAGCAAAGATAGAAGTGATTTCGAGGGTAAGGTCATCTTGCCTGCAAGGTTCTCAGAGTTGTCGAAAGCTCGATCCTCGTAAGCGTTCTCAACAGGTTCCTCGTAAGCGTTCTCGTCTCCCTTCTCTACCCAAAGCAAGAACACAAGCAAAGAACCAACAATCAATCACGGGAAATGCACAAGCAACATGATGCAATACATGGCATGATATGCGAGATGTGATATGCAATGCATATGCGTGCTCCGGAAGGGAAAAGATGAACAAGGCATCAACTTGGAAAACCAAGTATGCCTCTGGAAAGATGAGATGATTTCGGTCGAAATCGATATAAAGATCATCGGAAACGGATGCACGGTTTGCAAATGACAAGCAAAACAAGAATGACACAATTCTGCGATTAACAGCATGATGCCACTTAGTATGCAACAAGAAACTAAGCTACTGTACTCCAACATAACAACAAAGTATATGACAGTGATATACTCAAGATTCTTGACAAAACATGAACATTGAGCTACGGCTAAAGCACAACATAGCAGGTTCAAACAAGCATGGCAAAAGTGCAAAAGATATCAGCTTCACAGACTCTCTGAAAATAGTAACATGCCAGAAACAACACCAGGAAGCCATGTTTAGAGCCAGCAAACTGCATGCTAAAGGAACACATCATAGCAAATCAAGGCATCGCATGAATATACTAAATGCATAGAACAAAAGTCCCTTACTGACCATGAGCCAAAAAGGATCAGAAGATATGATGGCACCCATGTAAACATAGCAAGTTTCGTTAACAGATTTCAGACTTAGCAGAAAACAGAGACTGGCGTTAACAGAATTACGAAGGCATCTTTGTGAGCTCGATTCACTCATCACAGAGCATTGCATGACAAAACAAGCATACCAACAGCAAGAAGACATGTTTATGAAGCTAACAATCTCAAGAGCAAGTTCATAGCATGCATGGATCACTAACAACATCCGTGGCAAAATTGAATAGCATGTTAACATTCTGCCAGGAACATTTTATAGCAAAAGTAGAGCAAGATTGAGACATTCTAGGGCACTCCATAATTTCATAAAGGGGCATATGGATGGATAGAGCATAACCATATGTCCAAAACATCCTTACTGAACATACTCAAAAGAAGCATGGATCTCACTGTGGCAACATGGATACATGGCATCAAAATAACAGCGGGAAAAGGACTTAGCAAAATCGGAAGTCCCTGAAAACAGAAACATCACGAAGCCTAGTTTGCATGCTTGTGCTAGTCACCACATAGATCACAAAAATACATTGCAAGCACCTCTGTAAAGATGGCATGACATAGATCAAAACACATGTAGAGCTCATGCTCATAAGATGCACACATCAAATGCAACAAAAATGACAGAACATCATAATCTGATAAGTAACAGCAGTAAACATCATATAGCACTTTTGCAACGACGATTTAGGCATCAAGATGAACTCAAAAAACATGGCATAATGGAACAAAATGAAGAGCATCTCCTGATGAACATTTTGATATATTGTGCGCATGAAACAGAGCAGTATGCAAGGAGATATGATGCGATGAACAGATCCACATAATATGAGAATTTCGGGACTTCGAGAAAAACAGAGGGGGGGAAAGTCAACCGAAGCTCAGATCTAGGGTTTGCGCATGGATCGAGGTGGCCGAAGGAATCTCGCCGGAGACGGGGCGACGCGGCGGCCGGAGTGGGGGGGGAAGGCGCCGGCGGGTCGGGGCGGTCGGGCCCCGCCGGATCTGGCCGGATCCGTCGCCGGACCTGGCAACGGCGGAGGCGGCGGCGACCGGGCGCAGCGGCGGCGACCGGCGCGGGCGGCGGCGAACAGGACGGGCGGCGGACGGCGGCGCGGCGCCCGGGCGGCGGGCCGACGCGGGAGGCGCGGGGCGGCGATGGGCTCGGGGAGGGCCGGCCTCGGGCCCGGCGGGCTGGCGGCGGCGCGGGTGGCCGGGACGCCACGTGGCGGCCTCCGATTGGCCGCGGGCGGCGGCGGCTCCTGTCCGGCGCGGACCGGACGCGTCCGGCGGCGGAGAGGGAGCGGGGCTAGGGTTTTGGACCCGGATTTGGAGGAGGGGTGCACATATTTATAGCTAGAGGGAGCTAGGAGACTCCAAAATGGGTGTAGTTTTTGCCCACACGATCGTGATCGAACGACGGAGAGCATGGAGGGGCTTAGATGGGTTATTGGGCTGTTTTGGAGGGGTGTTGGGCTGCAACACACAAGAGGCCTTTGCGGTTACCCGGTTAACCGTTGGAGTATCAAACGGCCTCCAAATAGAACGAAACTTGATAGGTGGTCTACCGGTGGTGTACCAAGGCCACATAGCAAGCCTCGGTCCATTCCAAGAACGTTTAACACCCGCTCACGAAAAGAGACAAGAGGGGTGCGCCGGTGCATGTGGGAGTGTCAGATTGCAAAACGGACAACGGGGAAAATGCTCGGATGCAGGAGACGAACACGTATGCAAATGAGATGCACATGATGACATGATATGAGATGCATGACATGAACAAAATGCAAAATGAAAGACAAAAACCCAGCCACGGATGGAATATCATAACACATAGCCGAAAATGGCAAGAGTTGGAGTTACAAATATGGAAAGTTACATCCGGGGTGTTACAATTATACCCAGACATTTTGAGTATATGCTCACCGACAAAACTATTCTCCTCCATCTTGCAGCTGCAGAACTTATTGGAGACTTCATATCTCTCAATTCGGGCATTTGCTTGAAATATTAACTTCTACTCCTGGAACATCTCATATGCTCCATGACGTTCAAAACGTCGTTTAAGTCCCGGTTCTAAGCCGTAAAGCATGGCACATTGAACTATCGAGTAGTCATCAGCTTTGCTCTGCCAGACGTTCTTAACGTCGTCAGTTGCATCGGCATCAGGCCTGGCACCCAGCGGTGCTTCCAGGACGTAATTCTTCTGTGCAGCAATGAGGATAATCCTCAAGTTACGGACCCAGTCTGTGTAATTGCTACCATCATCTTTCAACTTTGCTTTCTCAAGGAACGCATTAAAATTCAACGGAACAACAGCACGGGCCATCTATCTACAATCAACATAGACAAGCAAGATACTATCAGGTACTAAGTTCATGATAAATTTAAGTTCAATTAATCATATTACTTAAGAACTCCCACTTAGATAGACATCCCTCTAATCCTCTAAGTGATCACGTGATCCATATCAACTAAACCATGTCCGATCATCACGTGAAATGGAGTAGTTTCAACGGTGAACATCACTATGTTGATCATATCTACTATATGATTCACGCTCGACCTTTCGGTCTCCGTGTTCCGAGGCCATATCTGTTATATGCTAGGCTCATCAAGCTTAACCTGAGTATTCCGCGTGTGCAACTGTTTTGCACCCGTTGTATTTGAACATAGAGCCTATCACACCCGATCATCACGTGGTGTCTCAGCATGAAGAACTTTCGCTACGGTGCATACTCAGGGAGAACACTTATACTTTGATAATTTAGTGAGGGATCATCTTATAATGCTACCGTCAATCAAAGCAAGATAAGATGCATAAAAGATAAACATCACATGCAATCAATATAAGTGATATGATATGGCCATCATCATCTTGTGCTTCTGATCTCCATCTCCGAAGCACCGTCATGATCACCATCGTCACTGGCGCGACACCTTGGTCTTCATCATAGCATCGTTGTCGTCTCGCCAATCTTATGCTTCTACGACTATTGCTACCACTTAGTTATAAAGTAAAGCATTACAGGGCGATTTGTCAGGACCCCGATTCCAAGTCACACCGATCTAGCCTGTAACACCTCATATCACATTGCGGCCTCACGCACGGTACTCCCACGGGTGTCGCCTTACCATGGCCCGGGACCGTTTGCGCCTTTTGGCTCACGTATATGACAATGTCGCTAGCATCCATATGACAGAGAACCCGGGCCGACATGGCTAGTCGTGAACCCAAAGCGGCACTAACGTATGGGGACAGGCATACATGAATCAACATCGAACATGTCGGTCAGCAGCGTGTGAATCCGGGCTGAAGCACTGGGCTAACAGGACTCCGGGAACCCGGGCTGTAGCAGGCTAGGCAGGACTCCGGAAGTCACCGTGTGACATTTCCCCGAAGGGACAGACACAGGAACGATATGACTCACATGCCGGCCAGTCAAGTGTCCAGAGCAGTAGTGCTGGGCTAGCAGGACTCCGGTGAACCGGGCTATAGCGGACTACTATGGCTCAAGGAGGCACCAGACTACATTTCCCCATAAGAGAGGCTGCTAAAGATAGACAACTAGATTGTCGGATCCCACACATACCAAGCATTTCAAACATACACACAATATGCTCGATATGCGCGAATACAACATGGCATCACAACAAAACTCTACAACTCAAGTACTTTATTTAAGGGGCTCCGGAGAGCCTTACATAACTTGTTCATACAGATAGGGGTCGCATGACCCAACACTCAAGTCATACAATCATACAAGCACATGCGGAAGCAAACTGTCTGGGTACAGACACTAGAAGAAAGAAGGCTTGACGAAGCCTGTCTATCTACATAGGCCCTTCACAAGCCTAGATCACCACCTGGGTGGCGCGTCACTCGTCGTCGTCGAGTTCTACGTAGAACCCGTCAGAAGGGGCGGTGTTGTCGTCTGAAAACAGTAATTAAAACAACATGAGTACAAAGGTACTCAGCAAGTCTTACAACAGATCCTACTATACATGTTCATTCTCAAGAAGGTAGTGGAGTTATTGCAGCAAGCCAGCTTTGACTCTTGGCTAAGCTATCCTACGATACACCACTTGTGAAATAGTTTTCGCACACGAGTCCACTAATCATCAACTCAATACTCCACCGTGGATCCTCCCTCGTCATCCAACGAGAGGGCCATCCGCGGTACTCACACTTATCTTGAGGCTTTTAGTAGTATCCATTTACTTGTCTATGAACTGCATAAGCGACCAAGTAGTCCTTTACCGCGGACGCGGCTATTCGAATAGTTTCATACCCTGCAGGGGTGTACTTCGTCACACACGCTCTCACCACTTATCGTCGCTACACGACGTGTACTCGGCAACCTTCAAGCGGAAGCCCAACGTGGGTGTCGGCCACAGCCTACCTAAACACTCGAGTCTCTAGTCCAGGTTTATCGCCTATTCAGGTTCCATCCGCAGGGAGTCCGGCCGAGGTTTCCACATACGGCCCCGAACGATGTGTGCAGGGTTCCCGGACACCAAACGGGCGACTCGGTACACCGTGCCACGAGCCTACCGCATCACAGCCCACCCCTTGGTCAGCGCTGTCCACGGCCTCCAGCTTACTACAAACACCAGAAACTACGTGCAACTCCTGGACAGAGGACAAGGGTGAATAAGAAGCCGAGGGGGTCCATTGGTTTCGGGCCCAATGTGTGGTAGTAGCTGAATCTTAAATCACGCATACAGATCTCAGTTCTTAGGGACGGTCTCAATGAAACAACCCACCATGTACTCCTACATGGCCTCCCATCGATACCTTTACCAAATCGTATTCAACACTTTACTCTCCTTACCGACACACACACTTTCACTCCAGTTCATCACCCTGATGAGCCAGACCTGACACAACTCTAAGCATAGCAAGCATAGCATTGTAGGAACACAACATGGCTCAATCAACTCCTACACATGCTAGTGGGTTTCATCTAGTTACTGTGGCAATGACAGGTCATGCAGAGGAAAATGGGTTCAACTACCGCAACACACACAGCAGTTTGAATCGCGTTGTCTTAATGCAGTAAACGAGAGCAGAAGCGAGAAGATGGGTTTGTATCGAAATGATCAATGGGTTGCTTGCCTGACAGAGTGGTGGTGGGATACTGCCCTTCAGTTGGATACCCGTGAATATCCTCGGCGGCAGGACCTACCACGATGAGCATACCGAAGCACAATCAACACCAAGCAAGTGCAACAATATGATGCATGCATGAGACATGGCAAAATGGATGTATTGGGCTAATGCAACTAAGGTCAGAAAGGTTTGGACTAATTTGAATCAAAGATTCAAATTCCAAGTTCATAAATGGCCCATAATAATGCCTTATCTTGTTCTGTATAAAACAGTAGGTTAACTTGCTTAATCATGCATGAAACCAGTACAGATGGATAGAATGGATTTTTCTGATCATTTTTTATATATAAATCTTTTCATTCTGAGCTATAGATTATTTTCTATGATTTTTTGAAGTTTGTGATAATTTTTGGAATTTCCAATATAAGAATAATTCCAGTAAAAGCTTTACTGCGTCAGCCTGACGTCAGTGTGACGTCAGCAGGTCAACGGGGTCGTCCAGGTCAATCCTGACGTGTGGGTCCCCTGTGTCAGTGTCACTGTTAGGTAATTAGTTAATTAGGATTAGTTTTAACTCTAACTCAGATTAGTTAGCAGGCGGGCCCCACTCGCCAGTGACCCTGGGGGGTTAAACCGTGGTCAAACCACGTTGACTCGCCGGCGTTTAGCCGCCGGCGACGTCCAGACACGGCGGTGGAGTGCGGGATCCCTCTCCGGCGACCAAAAGGACGGCGGAGAGTACCTACGTGTAGCTGGGGGCGAACCGCGTCGACTGGTGGTGGTAGTGGAGCTCGGGGTCGCCGGAATCGACGCCGGCGACAAGCCGTGCGGCTGCCGGAGTACGGGCGTGGTTGAAACCGTAGCTAGAGAGCACGGCGAGGGACATGCGATGGCGCTACGGGTTCCTGGCGTTGCGGTGAAGCTAATGGCTATGGTGGTGCGGCCGTTGGATGGCCGGAGCCTCGTCGGCGACGAGCTCGTACGGCGGCGCGTTCGGGTGAGCTTCGTGCGGTGGCTACAGAGCTCGAGAGAGAGAGAGGGGAGGATGGGAAGGTGGCCATGCTCACGGCGGTTGCGACGGAGCAGGCGGCGGGGTCGGAGACGAGCTATAGCAGTGGCGACGGCGGAGGGGATCTCCGACGGGGAGCGGCGAAGGCGAGGCCGGTGGCGGAGCTTCGGGGCAAACGAGCGCTCGGGGCTCGGCTTGCTCGAAGGAGTGGGCGATGGCAGAGCTGTAGGACACAGTGGAATGGCGCGAGGTCGACGGTGGCCACGGTTACTCCGGTGAGGTGTCTGCGGCGGCGTCGGCCATGGTGGGGAAAAGGCGAGGGAGAGGCGATGGGGGAGAGTGACGATGTCCAGGGGCTCGGGGCGCGTCGAGGAAGGTCGTCCAGGCTCGTCCGCGGCGAGGGCGGCAAGCTGCTGGCGCCGTGGCGAGCTCACGCTCGCCGGCGTCAGCTGTCTGCCTGCTCTGGCGAGAGCAAGCAGCTCGCTGGCGCGGGCCAGCACAGTGCTGGGCCGCCAGGTGGGCTGCCAGGTAAGTTTTCTGCCTTCTGTTCTCTTTTCTCTTTTTATTTATTTCTGTACTGTGTTTTGAAATAGTAAAAATACTATTTCATTTGGAAAAATCCTGAAAATATTCTGAGGCACCTTTGACATTATTCCCAACAGCCTAAAAATACTTCCAAGGTTATTTGGGCATTTGAAAATATTTATAGCATTTAAAATGCCCAATTGCAAATACTTATGGCTTGTGCAAAAATCCAAGATGGCCTCCAAAAATATGAAACCATTTTTGGCAGAGGTTTTAACCAAGACCAAAGGTGGAGAACATTTATGGAGGGCATTTCAGGTCCATTGGAAATTTTTTAGTAAACCCTAGTTGTTCCAGGGGGGGGGGTGCTGGGGGTTTCTGGCATTCCCCATTTCAGGTTTCTGTGAAATGTAGCCATGATGCAACACTCTAATGCATGAACTAACTAGGATGTGACAACTCACCCCCACTCAAAAGAATCTCGTCCCGAGATTTAGGTTCCGTTGGGAAGAAGGTGGGGTACTCAAGTCGAAGACGATCCTCCCTTTCCCAAGTAGCTTCTTTCTCGGAATGGTGTGACCATTGAACTTTGAGAAACTTGATGTTTCGGCGTCGAGTGGTACGCTCGGCTTGATCAAGGATTCGAACGGGATACTCCCGATATGTGAGATTTTCTTGGAGATCAAGCGTTTCGTGGTCCACTCCACGGATAGGATCCGAGAAGCAACGCCTGAGTTGGGAAACGTGGAAGACGTCATGAACCTTGGAAAGATGCGGAGGTAGTTCCAATTGGTAGGCAACTTCTCCTCGCTTGGCAAGAATGCGAAAGGGTCCAATGTAGCGAGGGGACAATTTGCCTTTGATACCGAATCGGTGGGTTCCCTTTAAAGGAGTCACCCGAAGGTAAGCCTTCTCGTCAACCTCAAAAGTCATAGCCTTATGTTTGCGATCATAATGGCTCTTTTGGCGAGATTGGGCTGTTTTCAATTTCTCACGAATAATGCGAACCTGCTCTTCTGCTTCCTGAATCATATCCGGGCCAAAGAGTTGTCTTTCCCCGGTTTCTGACCAGTTAAGAGGCGTTCGACATTTTCGTCCATAGAGAACCTCGAAAGGGGCTTTGCCCAAGCTAGCTTGGTAACTATTGTTATAAGCGAACTCGGCGAATGGAAGGCATTTCTCCCAATCCATGCCGAAGGAGATGACAGAAGCTCGGAGCATATCCTCCAGAATTTGATTAACTCGTTCTACCTGACCACTTGATTGAGGGTGAAACGCGGTGCTAAAAGAGAGACGAGTTCCCATTGCATTTTGGAAGCTTTCCCAAAATCGAGAGGTGAAGAGACTTCCGCGGTCTGAGTTAATTTCCAATGGAACACCATGCAGAGACACTATTCGGGAGACGTACAAGTCTGCTAGCTGGCTAGCGGTTATACTCTCACGAACAGGTAGGAAGTGGGCTACTTTGGAAAGACGATCGACAACAACGAAGATAGCATTATTCCCTCTCTTGGTCCTGGGAAACCCGGTGATGAAATCCATACCGATTTTATCCCATTTCCATTCAGGAATAGCTAGAGGCTGAAGGGTGCCAGCAGGTCGCTGATGCTCTGCTTTAACACGTCGGCAGACGTCGCAATTAGCAATGTATTGAGCAATTTCTCTCTTCATCCTAGTCCACCAAAACCTCTGGCGTAGGTCCTGATACATTTTAGTACTACCAGGATGAATGGTGAGAGGAGATTCATGGGCTTCCTTAAGGATCAATCGCCTCAGGTTGCGTACCTTGGGAACCACTAGGCGGTCTCCAAAGAACACAACACCTTGGTCATCAACGGAGAAACAATCCGCAACTCCTTTCTTGATGTTTCTCTTAATACGGGAGATCCCTGGATCTACCTTCTGAGCTTGGATGATCTGATCCGTAAGGGTAGGTTTCGCCACCAGGGTAGATAGAAATCCTTGAGGAACAAGGTGAAGGTTAAGCTTACAGAATTCCTCGTGGAGAAGTGGTTGGCTTTGTTGTAACATCAAGTTGTTACAATAGGATTTACGGCTTAGCGCATCAGCCATGACGTTGGCTTTGCCCGGGGTGTAAGTAATTCCTAAGTCGTAGTCTGAGATCAACTCAACCCAACGTCTTTGCCTGAGATTCAAATCCGGTTGGGTGAAGATGTATTTCAGACTCTGGTGGTCTGTGAAAATCTCGCAACGGTTACCGAGAAGGTAATGTCGCCATGTTTTGAGTGCATGGACTACGGCTGCAAGCTCTAGATCATGTGTGGGATAATTATCCTCATGTGGACGCAACTGTCGGGAAGCGTAGGCAATCACATGACGGTCTTGCATGAGTATGCAACCTAGTCCTTGTCGCGAGGCGTCGCAATAGATAACAAAGTCCTTAGAAAAATCTGGTGGTACGAGTACGGGAGCAGATGTTAGGCGTCTTTTCAGTTCCTGAAAGCTGAACTCGCACTGTGGGGTCCACTCGAACTTCTTATCTTTCTTGAGGAGTTCGGTTAGAGGTTTAGCAACCTTGGAGAAATTCTCGACGAAGCGACGGCAGTAGCTCGCTAAGCCAAGGAAACTCCGAACTTGTTTAACCGTTTCAGGGGGAGTCCAGTCAAGGATGGCTTGAACTCGCTCGGGATTGACAGCAATACCTTTACCAGAGATCACGTGGCCTAGGTAGGTTACTTCTGGCAACCAGAATTCACACTTGGAGAATTTAGCATAAAGGCGATGCTCTCGAAGTTTCGTTAGTACTAGCCTTAGATGCTCGGCATGTTCTGCCTCGTTCTTGGAGTAGATGAGTATATCATCGAGGTATACTACGACGAATTTATCCAAATACTCCATGAAGATTGAGTTCATTAACCGAGAGAAAGTGGCTGGAGCATTGGTTAACCCGAAGGACATGACTGTATACTCGTATTGGCCATAACGAGTAACAAAGGCCGTTTTAGGAATGTCCCCGTTCTTGATTTTGATTTGATGGTAGCCCAACCTCAAATCCATCTTAGAGAAGACTGAGGATCCAGCGAGCTGATCATACAGGTCGTTGATCCTAGGAAGCGGATACTTGTTCTTGATTGTGACTAGGTTGACGGGTCGGTAATCTACAACCATCCGATCCGTACCATCCTTCTTCTTGACGAAGAGGACGGGGCAAGCCCACGGAGAAGAACTAGGACGGATGAAACCCTTTTTCAAGGACTCATCGAGTTGTTTCTTAAGCTCGGCTAGCTCTAGGGGTGCCATCTTATAGGGTCTTCTAGAGATTGGGACGGTTCCTGGAACGAGGTCTATCACGAACTCAACATCTCTGTCAGGTGGAATACCTGGCAGTTCTTCAGGGAAGACATCCGGGAAGTCACAGACTACCGGCACATCTTCGAGGTCTGGAAGAGGGTTGGCATTTAATGAGTAGAGCTGACGTTTAGACACTCGGGTCAAAACATTGACTGTCTTGCCCGACGGATGGGTGAGTTGAACAGTTCTAGTGGAGCAATCAATCTTAGCATAATGAGCTGACATCCAGTCCATACCCAAGATGATGTTTATGTCCGAGGACTTGAGAGCTATTAGTGACGCAAGGAAGACCAATCTGTCAGCAAGAATTTCATTGCCATGGCTTATCTTAGAGGTTTGCCACTTAGAACCAGGGGTTTGGATTACCATGGAAGTGGGCATGTCGCAGAATGTGGTGTTGTGTAATCGAGCATAGCTCTCAGAGATAAATGAATGAGATGCTCCAGTATCGAAAAGAACAGTTGCCGGATGGCAATTAACAAGGAGCGTACCAAGGACGACGTTGGGATCCTCATGAGTTTCTTCAGCTGAAACATAGTTGACATGGCCACGTGCGGTGGTGGCTGGCTTGGCGTAGTAAGTCTTTCCTGCTGGCTTACCACGGCCAACGGACTGTCCAGGTTGATTGAGGTTGTTTCGGGGGCACTCGCGCTGATAGTGACCCGTTTCTCCACACTTGAAGCATGTCACAATATTGGGGCGTGGAGCAGCATTAGCAGTGGGGCCACCATAGACTTTGGGCGGTGCATGCTGCTGGTTGGGGCGAGGCGCCTCGAAGGATGGCCTCAGAGTGAACCTGGGTGGTAGAGCAGTATTTGGAATCCAGACCCGGCGCTTCTGGGATCCGGAGCCAGATGAGGAACCAAAGTCACGAGAGTGCTTGCGTGTAGCGTCATAGTCAGTTTGTCCTGTCTCGGCACTGATGGCCTTATTGACCAACTTTTGGAAAGAGGTACACTCATGCAGACGGAGATCACGGCGAAGCTCGGGGCTAAGTCCCTTGCGGAACCTTGCCTGCTTCTTGGCGTCGGTGGATACCTCTTCAGGAGCATAGCGTGCTAGATTTCCAAACTCACGGTTGTATGCATCCACGGTCAGTCTGCCTTGGGTGAAGTTGCAGAATTCTTCGCGCTTGCGATCTATGAGACCCTCCGGGATGTGATGCTCACGGAAAGCCTCACTGAATTCAGCCCAAGTAGTGATTTGGCCAGCTGGGCGCATAGCCTCAAAGTTCTCCCACCAAAGGCTAGCAGGGCCTTCGAGGTGATAGGCAGCGTAGGTAACCTTATCAGCTTCGGCTACGTTGGCAGAACGTAGCTTATGGGTGATGCTGCGAAGCCAGTCATCCGCATCAAGGGGCTCGACGGAATGATTGAACTTCGGTGGGTACAACTTGATAAAGTCATTGAGGGACACCAGGTCGTTCCTCTGGTGACGTGCAGTATTCTGCTCAATTCGCTCTAGCAAGCGGTTAGTCTCACGCTTGATTCTTTCTGCCTCCAGCATAACTTCGGCCAGTGAAGGCGGTTGGGGCAGATCCTCCGCCCTGGCTGCATTGGCTTCATCCTGCGCCTGGACAGCAGGGTTGTTGCGGGTGTTAACCATCCTAGGAGAAACAAGGCAACGATTTAGACGAGGATGGCTGAATCTTGATAGGGAAAAGCGGAATGTAATGGATAACGCGGAATGCAGGGATGACCATCAGTATGACATGGTAACATAGCAACATACATATACCAACGGTCATACACGCCATACATAGTTTAGTACAAGCCCAGGCTAAGGTACAACTACGATGAAAGACGATACATCTCATCAGAGGCATTCCAAGCTCCTATACATTATTTTTCTACACCTCCGGAACGTGATACACACCAAGTTGTATTCCACAAGACACGCAGGACTGTGGAGATTACAACTGTTACAATACTAGTAGATCTACTGCCAACTCAGACGTCTCCGTAGTAATCCTCATAGAAGTCACCACCATGTCCTGGAAGCTGAACATGATCATCCGGAAACAGTCGGTCCTGTGGAGCTTGCGGTCCATAGGGACTCGGGTGTGGCCTTGGTCCAACAAACGATGGCAGACGGGGTCCACGAGGAGGGGTGATGCCTCCTACATCACACCATTCCATACATTCTGGCAGACCAGATCGCACGGGGTATAAGTCCCTCATGTCCATGAACCCAGCTTGCACGGCAGGTGCAAACCGTGTCAGTGTGGCCCAGTGATCAGCACGAGCATTAAAGAGCTCCATTCGCAAGGCACGATTCTCACGGTCCTTGTCCTCAAGCATCTCAGTGGTGGTGCGGAGTAGTGAGTCCTCATGGGTAGAATCACAGTAAGTAGCCTGATAGTACCCCTGTGCCCCAGGGAGTGCTGCTGGCATGTAGCGGTAGTCGGTGTTCTGAAGCAAAGCAGTTTTGGCTCGCATGATAGTCATCATTGAGTAAGCTGCGTCCTGCACAGACATCTCGATAGTAACCCCAAGTCCATAAGAGCAATGGAGGGGTTCAGTGGCTCCGGGATAGGATGGATAAATCCTGACGGTGCAAAGATATTGACTTTGGTTAAAGTCTCGGAACTGCTCCTCGACGGTATACTCGGGATACCAACGATAGCCTGTCTCAACCATCACTCGGACCAACATGGCCGTGTGACCAGGTACGCCGATGCACCGGGTCAGACGAACCACTTGGTTCTGGGAACGGGTGGCCATCTGAAAGCACGAAATGATGCAAGGCATTAGTATTACTAGGAGAATTCGGACAGCATAAGGGCTGTAAATGCTCGAAAAAAGGATTTGAGACATTCGCAACAGTTTTGCAATACCACTCAACAACATCATGTCAAGGTTCTGGTTCAACCGACAACATACTAGGGTAGTAGAAACTGAATCGAAGCATGGAACCAACAATCCTATAAGTTACTACGGATTAGTAACACGTGAACCTGATAGAGAGGAGAGAGCCTAGTCCTTAACCCACGTAGAATGAGAAGAGAATGACTCAGATCAGAGGGCATGAGGTAAAGGAGTAAAAGCACCTTACGTTCCCTCCCACAATCAATTCCCCTACATATAACTAAAGCATTTCTAGACTCGACATCGACCAGTTTGGCTTATCGCACCTACAGGCAGTCCGGTTCTGATGCCAACACTGTCAGGACCCCGATTCCAAGTCACACCGATCTAGCCTGTAACACCTCATATCACATTGCGGCCTCACGCACGGTACTCCCACGGGTGTCGCCTTACCATGGCCCGGGACCGTTTGCGCCTTTTGGCTCACGTATATGACAATGTCGCTAGCATCCATATGACAGAGAACCCGGGCCGACATGGCTAGTCGTGAACCCAAAGCGGCACTAACGTATGGGGACAGGCATACATGAATCAACATCGAACATGTCGGTCAGCAGCGTGTGAATCCGGGCTGAAGCACTGGGCTAACAGGACTCCGGGAACCCGGGCTGTAGCAGGCTAGGCAGGACTCCGGAAGTCACCGTGTGACATTTCCCCGAAGGGACAGACACAGGAACGATATGACTCACATGCCGGCCAGTCAAGTGTCCAGAGCAGTAGTGCTGGGTTAGCAGGACTCCGGTGAACCGGGCTGTAGCGGACTACTATGGCTCAAGGAGGCACCAGACTACATTTCCCCATAAGAGAGGCTGCTAAAGATAGACAACTAGATTGTCGGATCCCACACATACCAAGCATTTCAAACATACACACAATATGCTCGATATGCGCGAATACAACATGGCATCACAACAAAACTCTACAACTCAAGTACTTTATTTAAGGGGCTCCGGAGAGCCTTACATAACTTGTTCATACAGATAGGGGTCGCATGACCCAACACTCAAGTCATACAATCATACAAGCACATGCGGAAGCAAACTGTCTGGGTACAGACACTAGAAGAAAGAAGGCTTGACGAAGCCTGTCTATCTACATAGGCCCTTCACAAGCCTAGATCACCACCTGGGTGGCGCGTCACTCGTCGTCGTCGAGTTCTACGTAGAACCCGTCAGAAGGGGCGGTGTTGTCGTCTGAAAACAGTAATTAAAACAACATGAGTACAAAGGTACTCAGCAAGTCTTACAACAGATCCTACTATACATGTTCATTCTCAAGAAGGTAGTGGGGTTATTGCAGCAAGCCAGCTTTGACTCTTGGCTAAGCTATCCTACGATACACCACTTGTGAAATAGTTTTCGCACACGAGTCCACTAATCACCAACTCAATACTCCACCGTGGATCCTCCCTCGTCATCCAACGAGAGGGCCATCCGCGGTACTCACACTTATCTTGAGGCTTTTAGTAGTATCCATTTACTTGTCTATGAACTGCATAAGCGACCAAGTAGTCCTTTACCGCGGACGCGGCTATTCGAATAGTTTCATACCCTGCAGGGGTGTACTTCGTCACACACGCTCTCACCACTTATCGTCGCTACACGACGTGTACTCGGCAACCTTCAAGCGGAAGCCCAACGTGGGTGTCGGCCACAGCCTACCTAAACACTCGAGTCTCTAGTCCAGGTTTATCGCCTATTCAGGTTCCATCCGCAGGGAGTCCGGCCGAGGTTTCCACATACGGCCCCGAACGATGTGTGCAGGGTTCCCGGACACCAAACGGGCGACTCGGTACACCGTGCCACGAGCCTACCGCATCACAGCCCACCCCTTGGTCAGCGCTGTCCACGGCCTCCAGCTTACTACAAACACCAGAAACTACGTGCAACTCCTGGACAGAGGACAAGGGTGAATAAGAAGCCGAGGGGGTCCATTGGTTTCGGGCCCAATGTGTGGTAGTAGCTGAATCTTAAATCACGCATACAGATCTCAGTTCTTAGGGACGGTCTCAATGAAACAACCCACCATGTACTCCTACATGGCCTCCCATCGATACCTTTACCAAATCGTATTCAACACTTTACTCTCCTTACCGACACACACACTTTCACTCCAGTTCATCACCCTGATGAGCCAGACCTGACACAACTCTAAGCATAGCAAGCATAGCATTGTAGGAACACAACATGGCTCAATCAACTCCTACACATGCTAGTGGGTTTCATCTAGTTACTGTGGCAATGACAGGTCATGCAGAGGAAAATGGGTTCAACTACCGCAACACACACAGCAGTTTGAATCGCGTTGTCTTAATGCAGTAAACGAGAGCAGAAGCGAGAAGATGGGTTTGTATCGAAATGATCAATGGGTTGCTTGCCTGACAGAGTGGTGGTGGGATACTGCCCTTCAGTTGGATACCCGTGAATATCCTCGGCGGCAGGACCTACCACGATGAGCATACCGAAGCACAATCAACACCAAGCAAGTGCAACAATATGATGCATGCATGAGACATGGCAAAATGGATGTATTGGGCTAATGCAACTAAGGTCAGAAAGGTTTGGACTAATTTGAATCAAAGATTCAAATTCCAAGTTCATAAATGGCCCATAATAATGCCTTATCTTGTTCTGTATAAAACAGTAGGTTAACTTGCTTAATCATGCATGAAACCAGTACAGATGGATAGAATGGATTTTTCTGATCATTTTTCATATATAAATCTTTTCATTCTGAGCTATAGATTATTTTCTATGATTTTTTGAAGTTTGTGATAATTTCTGGAATTTCCAATATAAGAATAATTCCAGTAAAAGCTTTACTGCATCAGCCTGACGTCAGTGTGACGTCAGCAGGTCAACGGGGTCGTCCAGGTCAATCCTGACGTGTGGGTCCCCTGTGTCAGTGTCACTGTTAGGTAATTAGTTAATTAGGATTAGTTTTAACTCTAACTCAGATTAGTTAGCAGGCGGGCCCCACTCGTCAGTGACCCTGGGGGGTTAAACCGTGGTCAAACCACGTTGACTCGTCGGCGTTTAGCCGCCGGCGACGTCCAGACACGGCGGTGGAGTGCGGGATCCCTCTCCGGCGACCAAAAGGACGGCGGAGAGTACCTACGTGTAGCTGGGGGCGAACCGCGTCGACTGGTGGTGGTAGTGGAGCTCGGGGTCGCCGGAATCGACGCCGGCGACGAGCCGTGCGGCTGCCGGAGTACGGGCGTGGTTGAAACCGTAGCTAGAGAGCACGGCGAGGGACATGCGATGGCGCTACGGGTTCCTGGCGTTGCGGTGAAGCTAATGGCTACGGTGGTGCGGCCGTTGGATGGCCGGAGCCTCGTCGGCGACGAGCTCGTACGGCGGCGCGTTCGGGTGAGCTTCGTGCGGTGGCTACAGAGCTCGAGAGAGAGAGAGGGGAGGATGGGAAGGTGGCCATGCTCACGGCGGTTGCGACGGAGCAGGCGGCGGGGTCGGAGACGAGCTGTAGCAGTGGCGACGGCGGAGGGGATCTCCGACGGGGAGCGGCGAAGGCGAGGTCGGTGGCGGAGCTTCGGGGCAAACGAGCGCTCGGGGCTCGGCTTGCTCGAAGGAGTGGGCGATGGCAGAGCTGTAGGACACAGTGGAATGGCGCGAGGTCGACGGTGGCCACGGTTACTCCGGTGAGGTGTCTGCGGCGGCGTCGGCCATGGTGGGGAAAAGGCGAGGGAGAGGCGATGGGGGAGAGTGACGATGTCCAGGGGCTCGGGGCGCGTCGAGGAAGGTCGTCCAGCTCGTCCGCGGCGAGGGCGGCAAGCTGCTGGCGCCGTGGCGAGCTCACGCTCGCCGGCGTCAGCTGTCTGCCTGCTCTGGCGAGAGCAAGCAGCTCGCTGGCGCGGGCCAGCACAGTGCTGGGCCGCCAGGTGGGCTGCCAGGTAAGTTTTCTGCCTTCTGTTCTCTTTTCTCTTTTTATTTATTTCTGTACTGTGTTTTGAAATAGTAAAAATACTATTTCATTTGGAAAAATCCTGAAAATATTCTGAGGCACCTTTGAGATTATTCCCAACAGCCTAAAAATACTTCCAAGGTTATTTGGGCATTTGAAAATATTTATAGCATTTAAAATGCCCAATTGCAAATACTTATGGCTTGTGCAAAAATCCAAGATGGCCTCCAAAAATATGAAACCATTTTTGGCAGAGGTTTTAACCAAGACCAAAGGTGGAGAACATTTATGGAGGGCATTTCAGGTTCATTGGAAATTTTTTAGTAAACCCTAGTTGTTCCAGGGGGGGGGGTGCTGGGGGTTTCTGGCATTCCCCATTTCAGGTTTCTGTGAAATGTAGCCATGATGCAACACTCTAATGCATGAACTAACTAGGATGTGACACGATTGCATTGCATACAATAAAGCGACAACCATATGGCTCCTGCCAGTTGTCGATAACTCGGTTACAAAACATGATCATCTCATACAATAAAATTTAGCATCATGTCTTGACCACATCACATCACAACATGCCCTGCAAAAACAAGTTAGACGTCCTCTACTTTGTTGTTGCAAATTTTACGTGGCTGCTACGGGCTTAGCAAGAACCGTTCTTACCTATGCATCAAAACCACAACGATAGTTTGTCAAGTTGGTGCTGTTTTAACCTTCGCAAGGACCGGGCGTAGCCACACTCGGTTCAACTAAAGTTGGAGAAACTGACACCCGCCAGCCACCTGTGTGCAAAGCACGTCGGTAGAACCAGTCTCGCGTAAGCGTACGCGTCGGTCCGGGCCGCTTCATCCAACAATACCACCGAACCAAAGTATGACATGCTGGTAAGCAGTATGACTTCTATCGCCCACAACTCACTTGTGTTCTACTCGTGCATATAACATCAACGCATAAAACCAGGCTCGGATGCCACTGTTAGGGAACGTAGTAATTTCAAAAAATTTCCTACGCACACGCAAGATCATGGTGATGCATAGCAATGAGAGGGGAGAGTGTTGTCCACGTACCCTCATAGACCGAAAGCGGAAGCGTTAGCACAACGCGGTTGATGTAGTCGTACGTCTTCACGATCCGACCGATCAAGTACCGAACGCACGGCACCTCCGAGTTCAGCACACGTTCAGCCCGATGACATTCCTCGAACTCCGATCCAGCCGAGTGTTGAGGGAGAGTTTCGTCAGCATGACGGCGTGGTGATGATGATGTTCTACTGACGCAGGGCTTCGCCTAAGCACCGCTACAGTATTATCGAGGTGGACTATGGTGGAGGGGGGCACCGCACACGGCTAAAAGACCAAACGATCAATTGTTGTGTCTAGGGTGCCCCCCTGCTCCCGTATATAAAGGAGCAAGGGGGGAGGTGCGGCCGGCCAGGAGGAGGCGCGCCAGGAGGAGTCCTACTCCCACCGGGAGTAGGACTCCCTCCCTTCCTTGTTGGACTAGGAGAGGAGAGGGAAGGACAGAGGGGGAAAGGAAAGGCGGGGCGCTGCCCCCCTCCATATCCAATTCAGACTTGGGGGGGGGGGGGGAGGAGCGCGCGGCTGCCCCTTGGCCGCCTCTCCTCTTCCACCAATTGGGCCCATGAGGCCCAATAGCCTCCGGGGGGTTCCGGTAACCCCCCGGTACTCCGGTATATATCCGATAACCCCCGGAACCATTCCGGTGTCCGAATATAGTCATCCAATATATCAATCTTCATGTCTCGACCATTTCGAGACTCCTCGTCATGTCCGTGATCACATCCGGGACTCCGAACAACCTTCGATACATCAAAACATATAAACTCATAATATAACTGTCATCGAAACGTTAAGCGTGTGGACCCTACGGGTTCGAGAACTATGTAGACATGACCGAGACACGTCTCCGGTCAATAACCAATAGCAGAACCTGGATGCTCATATTGGCTCCCACATATTCTACGAAGCTCTTTATCGGTCAGACCGCATACAACATACGTTGTTCCCTTTCTCATCGGTATGTTACTTGCCCGAGATTCGATCGTCGGTATCTCAATACCTAGTTCAATCTCGTTACCGGCAAGTCTCTTTACTCGTTCCGTAATACATCATCCCACAACTAACTCATTAGTTGCAATGCTTGCAAGGCTTAAGTGATGTGCATTACCGAGAGGGCCCAGAGATACCTCTCCGACAATCGGAGTGACAAGTCCTAATCTCGAAATACGCCAACCCAACAAGTACCTTTGGAGACACCTGTAGAGCACCTTTATAATCACCCAGTTACGTTGTGACATTTGGTAGCACACAAAGTGTTCCTCCAGTAAACGGGAGTTGCATAATCTCATAGTCATAGGAACATGTATAAGTCATGAAGAAAGCAATAGCAACATACGAAACGATCGAGTGCTAAGCTAACGGAATGGGTCAAGTCAATCACATCATTCTCCTAATGATGTGATCCCGTTAATGAAATGACAACTCATGTCTATGGCTAGGAAACATAACCATCTTTGATCAACGAGCTAGTCAAGTAGAGGCATACTAGTGACACTCTGTTTTTCTATGTATTCACACAAGTATTATGTTTCCGGTTAATACAATTCTAGCATGAATAATAAACATTTATCATGATATAAGGAAATAAATAATAACTTTATTATTGCCTCTAGGGCATATTTCCTTCATATAAACGACTCATATTCTTGAAAATGAAACGACAGAGGCCCTGAATTATCAGGGGTGCCGGCTTTATTATATTCATCATAATATATACATTGTCAAAATATGTACATCACCAGAGCCGGAGGCTCAAGTATAGTAAGGCCAAAGATGAGCAATATTCCACGGTCGGCGGGTCTCCTCCTTCGACGTGCATGAGTCCTTGTAGCCTCGAACATCGTAAGGTAGTACGACCCGTTGTTCAGATTTTTGCTGACCACAAAAGGCCCTTCCCAAGGTGGGGATAGTTTATGCATATCAGTTTGATCCTGGATAAGCCGGAGCACCAAGTCGCCTTCTTGAAAGGTTCTGGTTTTAACCCGGCGGTTGTGATAACGACGCAAATCTTGCTGGTAAATCGCCGAACGAGCCGCCGCAAGGTCACGCTCCTCATCCAACAGGTCAAGTGCATCCTGACGTGCTTTTTCATTACCAGCTTCAATATAAGCCGCCACACGGGCTGAATCGTGACGGATGTCACTAGGGAGAACTGCCTCAGCTCCGTAAACCATGAAGAAAGGTGTGTAACCCATAGATCCATTGGGGGTAGTATTGATACCCCATAACACTGAGGGTAATTCCTCCACCCAACGACCCGGCGTCCTCTGGAAAGGAACCATAAGCCGGGGCTTGATGACTCTCAAAATCTCTTGATTGGCTCTTTCAGCTTGACCATTGGACTGCGGGTGAGCCACTGATGATACATCAAGTCAGATATGCTCACGTTGACAAAATTCTTACATAGCACCCTTAGATAGATTAGTGCCATTATCAGTTATAATGCTGTGGGGAAAGCCAAAACGGAAAATCACCTTTTTGATAAACTGAACCGCCGTTGCTGCGTCACACTTGCTGACCGGTTCTGCTTCCACCCACTTTGTAAATTTGTCAATCGCCACCAAAAGGTGGGTCTTTTTATCCTTGGACCTTTTGAAGGGTCCAACCATATCAAGCCCCCAGACTGCAAACGGCCAAGCAATTGGAATCGTCCTCAATTCTTGAGCTGGCACATGAGCTCGTCGTGAAAATTTCTGACAACCATCACATTTACTGACCAAATCTTCTGCATCAGCATGAGCCGTCAGCCAATAAAATCCTTGACGAAAAGCCTTGGCTACGAGAGACTTAGAGCCGGCATGATGACCACAATCTCCTTCGTGAATCTCCTATAAAATTTCACAGCCTTCCTCAGGAGAAACACAACGTTGAAACGCCCCTGTGACACTGCGGTGATGCAACTCTCCATTGACAATAGTCATTGACTTAGACCGCCAGGTTATCTGCCTGGCCAAAGTTTCATCCTCAGGTAACTCGCCCTGAGTCATATAAGCCAAATATGGAACTGTCCAATCAGGAAGAGCATGAAGAGCCGCCACCAGTTGTGCTTTTGGGTCAGGAATAGCAAGATCCTCCTCTGTAGGCAATTTGACTGAAGGGTTATGCAGAATGTCTAGGAAAGTGTTAGGTGGCACCGGCTTACGGGACCCTAACCGGCTCAAAGCATCAGCTGCCTCATTTTTCCTGCGATCAACATGTTCAACCTGATAACCTTTGAAATGACCCACGATAGCATCAACCTCTCGGCGATAAGCCGCCATGAATGGATCCTTGGAATCCCAAGTGCCAGAAACTTGCTGAGCTACCAAATCTGAGTTGCCGAAACACCTCACCCGGCTTAAGTTCATCTCCTTAGCCATCCGAAGACCATGGAGCAAGGCCTCATACTCAGATGCATTGTTAGTACAAGGGAACATCAACCGGAGAACATATGTAAATTTGTCACCTCGTGGGGAAGTCAAGACAACTCCAGCCCCCGAGCCCTCCAACTGCCTGGATCCATCAAAGCGAATAGTCCAATACGTGCTATCCGGCTTCTCCTCAGGCATCTGTAACTCTGTCCAATCATTTATAAAATCCACAAGTGCTTGAGATTTGATGGCTGTGCGAGGCATATACTTCAAACCATGGGGCCCAAGCTCAATGGCCCACTTGGCTATCCGACCTGTGGCTTCTCTGTTTTGAATGATATCCCCTAAAGGAGCAGAACTAACCAAAGTGAGGGGGTGACCCAGAAAATACTGTTTAAGCTTCCAGCTAGCCATGAACACCCCATATACAAGCTTCTGCCAATGTGGATACCTTTGCTTGGACTCAATAAGCACCTCACTGATGTGTAAACCGACCGTTGTCGGTGTCAAAACCGGCAGATCTTGGGTAGGGGGTCCCGAACTGTTCGTCTAAGGTCGATGGTAACAGGAGATAGGGGACACGATGTTTACCCAGGTTCGGGCCCTCTCTATGGAGGTAATACCCTACTTCCTGCTTGATTGATCTTGATGAATATGAGTATTACAAGAGTTGATCTACCACGAGATCGTAATGGCTAAACCCCTAGAAGTCTAGCCTGTATGACTATGATAATGAGTATCTCTCCGGACTAAGTCCTTCGGTTTATATAGACACCGGGAGGATCTAGGGTTACACAAGGTCGGCTACAAAGGAAGGGAATCTATAGATTTGGTCGCCAAGCTTGCCTTCCACACTGATAACCCACAAGTATAGGGGATCAATTGTAGCCTCTTTCGATAAGTAAGAGTGTCGAACCCAACGAGGAGCTAAAGGTAGAACAAATATTCCCTCAAGTTCTATCGACCACCGATACAACTCTACGCACGCTTAACGTTCGCTTTACCTAAAACAAGTATGAAACGAGAAGTACTTTGTAGGTGTTTTTGGATAGGTTTGCAAGATAATAAAGAGCATGTAAATAAAAAGTAGGGGTTGTTTAGATAAAGACACAACTAAATTAGTTTTAGTAAAGAGATTTTTGGCACGAGAAAGTTATTTGTCCCTAGGCAATCGATAACTAGACCGGTAATCATTATTGCAATTTTATTGGAGGGAGAGGCATAAGCTAACATACTTTCTCTACTTGGATCATATGCACTTATGATTGGAACTCTAGCAAGCATCCGCAACTACTAATGATCATGCAGGTAAAACCCAACCATAGCATTAAAGTATCAAGTCCTCTTTATCCCATACGCAAACAACCTACTTACTCGGGTATATGCTTCCGTCACTCATGCCACCCACCATAAGCAAATCATGAACATATTGCAAACCCTACAGCGGGGATCCCTCACACTTGCGTGACACGGAGAGCACCATAGGACAACATCAATAATAAAACATGCAACTCAACCAATCACGATCATCAATTAACCCATAGGACAAAACGGATCTACTCAAACATCATAGGATAGCCATACATCATTGGGAAATAATATATAGCATTGAGCACCATGTTTAAGTAGAGATTACAACGGGTAAAAGAGGGGTTACACCGCTGCATAGAGGGGGGGAAGAGTTGGTGATGATGGCGGTGAAGTTGTTGGTGAAGATTGCGGTGATGATGATGGCCCCCGGTGGCACTCCGGTGCCACCGGAAGCGAGGGGGAGAGAGCCCCCCTCCTTCTTCTTCTTCCTTGACCTCCTCCGTAGATGGGAGCCCTCTGGTCCTTGGTCTCCATGGCATGGGAGGGGCGAGAGCCCCTCCGAGATTGGATCTGTCTCTCTGTCTCTCTCCGTTTCTGCGTTCTTTGATTCTGCCCTTTCACCGTTTCTTAAATTCCCGGAGATCCGTAAATCCGATTGGGATGAATTTTGGACACGATCTCTATCCGGATAATAGATTTGTTGCGACGAAAGAATAGCTCCAACCGCCTTAAGGGGTGGCCATGAGGACCCAGGGCGCGCCTGACCCCCTGGGGCGCGCCCCCTGCCTCGTGGCCCCCTCGGGCATCGTCTCGCGTTGATTCTTCTTCCCAAAAATCCTAAATATTCCAAAAAAAATCTCTGTCAGTTTTTATCCCGTTTGGACTCTGTTTGATATGGCTTTTCTGCGAAACAAAAAACATGCAACAAACAGGAACTGGCACTGGGCACTGAATCAATATGTTAGTCCCAAAAGATAGGATAAAAAGTTGCCGAAAGTATGTAAAGGTTGTAGAATATTGGCATGGAACAATCAAAAATTTCAGATACGACGGAGACGTATCACACACCAAGGAGAGTCCCATCCGGACACGGGTGCAGTCTTCGGTCTTCGCATCTTCACAGCCCATCAGTCCGGCCCATGGCTAACAGGCCGGACGCCCGGGGACCCCTTAGTCCAGGACTCCCTCAGTAGCCCCTGAACCTGGCTTCAATGACAAGGTATCCGGCACGTAGATCTGTCTTCGGCATTGCAAGGCGGGTTCCTCCTTCCGAACTCCAAGATAGTCTTCAGACGTATTGAATGTGTCCGGACCTATAACACGCACCACACACAACCGCAGAGAGAGAGAATATAATACTCAACGAGTCCAATCCACTGACAACTTTTTACAACATGACATCACATCTGCCCGGTCATAATTTTGAACCGGTTTTCATCTGTTGCTCCACGTTTCGAGACGTGGTTGCCATTGGCACATCTTGTCAAAGCATAGATCATGTCCCCTTATTGCGGGATTCTCATCAATACGGGCGTGGGTAACCCAACCGTGCCGTTTACACGACCCTTGGGAATAGGCGAGTTTAAGACGAGTGGGGAGGCACTTGATTTTTATGGCCTTTATAAGGGGATAATGATTCCCTTTCTTCACCCACGCCCTCTCTCTTTCTCCGCCCTTCCATCCTTGAGCTCCAGCGCCCAAGTTCTAGCTTCCCCCGTCCGAGAAAGCACTCCAATCATGTCCAGATCCGGAGCTGGAGGCAAGTGGATGGCCTCCTCCGTTAAGAAGAAGGACATCAAGGAGCTCCGGGAGGCTGGATACCTGGCCAAGGAGATCGTTCACCGACTCCCGACCAAGGGAGAGATCGTCCCTACCCCAAAGCCCAATGAGAGGGTTGTGTTTCTCACACATTTCATCCGTGGGCTGGGATTCCCTCTCCACCCGTTCGTCCGCGGACTGATGTTTTACTACGGGCTAGACTTCCATGATCTAGCCCCCAACTTTATCCTCAACATCTCGGCATTTATTGTCGTTTGCGAGGCCTTTCTCCGCATCCCACCTCACTTCGGCCTATGGCTAAAGACCTTCAATGTGAAGACGAAGGTGGTGAGCGACCAACTAGCAGAGTGCGGAGGCGCCATGGTGGGCAAGATGCCCAATGTCACCTGGCCCGAGGGCACCTTTGCGGAGACGGTGAAGGGGTGGTAGTCGCGGTGGTTCTACATCACCGAGCCGCGTGACACCAGCTGGGTGGCGGCCCCCGAATTCTGATCCGGAGTTCCGATGCGGCTCACCTCCTGGCAAGAGAGGGGCCTAACCTGGGGTTCCTCGAACGAGCTGACTGGGCTCCAGACGTGCATCCAGAACATGATAACCAAGAAAATTAAGCTTGTTAACGTGATCCAGGTTATGCTCGTTCGCCGGATCCTTCTGTGCGAACGCCAGACTTGCTATTTGTGGGAGTTCGACCCGGCCAAGCACCAGACGCTACTAGAGCTCTTCGGCACAATGGCACGAAGACATCTGGAAAGTGCTCTTCAAGGCCAGCGAGACACCACCGCCCATGACCGAGGATCGCGGGCTTAGCTTAAAGCGCCAGGTGAATTCGGTAAGTTGTTTCATGTTTTCAAGGTATACCCTTTACTGGCATATTTTGAGGAAGGAGTCTAAGCCTTCCTATCAATTTCGTCAGGCCTGGATTGAGGTAGCAGGACGGATTAACTGTCCGGCTCCGCTGCCCGAAGACCAAGAATTCCCACTTCTGACGAAGATGTTGTTTCCGGCGCCCTATGATGTGCCGGAGAAGAAGGCCAAGAAAACGGCCAAGGGGGCCAGGAGTGGCCTACACCAAAAAGGCGCTTCGGACGTGACGTCTGAAGACGAGACTCACTCTTCGACCGCCGAAGATGACGACGAGGAGGAGGAAGAAGGCGACTCCCCCTGAGGGGGGAAGGAAGAAAAGGGGGGCGTCCACAAATCTGGAGGCGAAGGCGCCCAAGAGGGGGAAAGGCCCCCTTGCGGATAACTCCGTGTGGGACGTCGATAGCAGTCCGAAGCGACTGCCCCGGACCAAGCCTCGAGCCGCCTCGTAAGTACTAAAAACCTTATGCAAATCCAAGTGTCTGGCTTTCCCCTTTGTAATATTAATATGCTTAAATTATGTCATTGCAGTCCGGCCCGCGACAGCTCCCCGCGATCCTCAACAGGAGGCTCGATAGATCCAAAGGAGATGGCCAGTATGTCGCCGCCGCCCGCTCACTCTCCCTCGACCACGGGTGATGACGAGGTGGTGTGATAATCCCCAAGTGCAGGGAATCATCGTAGCAATTTCCAAAGGTGGAAGTGATAAGTATGGAGTGTTGAACCCACAAGGAGCTAAAGGTAAGATCAATATTCTCTCAAGCCCTACCACTGATACGACTCTACGTGCACCGAACGTTTGCTTCCAACTAGAAACGAGAAATAAAACTACGTTGTGGGTATGAAGAGGATAAATTTGTATGATATCGGAGAGCTAAAATATAAAAGTAGGTGCTGTTATCATAAAGTTAGAATATATTACTAAATATTATAAATAGCGAGTGTGGAATAATGGTGGATCGGTGTGCAGAATTGTCCTAGGCAATTATTAACAAGACCGGTAGTCGTCATTGCAATTTCATATGAGGGAGAGGCATAAGCTAGCATGCTTTCTCTACTTGGATCATATGCACTTATGATTGGAACTCTAGCAAGCATCCGCAACTACTAAAGATCATTAAGGTAAAACCCAACCATAGCATTAAAGCATCAAGTCCTCTTTATTCCCATACGCAACAACCCCCTTACTCGGGTTTCTGTTTCAGTCACTCACCAACCCACTATAAGAGAATCATGAACGTATTGCAACACCTTACAGCGCGAATCCCTCACGCTTGCGCGACACGGAGGGCACCATAGGACAGCACCAAAATAAAACATACAACTCGTACCAATCTAGATCATCAATCAACCCAAAAGACAAAGGATATCTACTCAAAACATCATAGGATGGCAACACATCATTGGATCATAATATGTGGCATAAAGCACCATGTTCAAGGAGGGATTACATCGGGGTGCGGGAGAGTGGACCGTGTAAAAGAGATGAGGACGGTGATGATGGTGGTGATGTTGATGAAGACTATCACCGTGGCGATGATTCCCCTCTCGATGGCACTCCGGTGCCACCAAGAGAGAGGAGGAGAGGTTCTCCCCCTTGTGCTTCCTCCTCCATGGCCACCAGTGATGATGGCCCTCTCCGGCAGGGTGCCGGAGAGGTCCTAGATTGATTTCTCGTGGCTACAGAGGCTTGCGGCGGCGGAACTTCCGATCTAGGTTTCTTTCTAGAAGTTTGGGTATATATGAGAGGTGTTGGTGTCGAGAACAAGTCAGGGGGTCTCCGGGCTGTCCACGAGGCAGGGAGGTGCGCCCAGGGGGGTGGGCGCGCCCCCACCCTCGTGGGCAGCCCGAGACTCTTTTAGCCCAACTCTTTGACTCTGTGGCCTTCTTCTGGTCCAAAAATAAGCCCCGTCAAGTTTCAGGTCAATTGGACTCCGTTTGGTTTTCCTTTTCTGCGATACTCTAAAACAAGGAGAAAACAGAAACTGGCACTGGGCTCTAGGTTAATAGGTTAGTCCCAAAAATCATATAAAATAGCATATAAATGCATATAAAACATCCAAGGTTGATAATATAATAGCATGAAGACTTCATAAATTATAGATACGTTGGAGACGTATCATGGTGTCCCAAAGGACATTCCCAGGTCAGGGAGAGGCTCCGTAGGTTGTCGGGGTGGCGCCAAAGGATGACTCCTCGGCCGCCGGACATATGGGGGAAGAAACCCCCATGGGGACTGGTGATGGGGGCCAAGTTCAATTCGGCCCCCAGCCGGATGCCATTCCGGAGACCTATACGGCTCTGGAGTCAAGCGAGCAGCCTTCCCAAAAGGAGGAGGTGTGCCTGTTCCGCCGGTGACCTCTGTCCAGCCAGAGGCACCGGATAATCCGCTGGAAGCGCTGCGAGGTGCTTCCATTGTGGATGAACATCGTGTCCTTATGGGTACGGTGATCGAGAAGGTTCGGTCCGCCAAAAGCAAACTGACCGAAGCCTGCGCTAGGCTTTTAACAGGCTTTGACGTAAGTAATGTAATTATGGGTAGAATATCATAGTGTAGATAGTAGCCCCTGATGCTCTGTTTGGTGTTCGGAAAGAAAAAGCCGAATAGAGGATCAAAATAATTTTCGCAGGAGTCTAACATAAGATGTCTATGTGAATAAGCAGGCGTCGCTGCTGGCCGCTGCTGCTCATACTGTGGTGGTCTCCGGACTAAAGCAGGACCTAGAGCATGCCGAGGAAGAGCTCAGCCTCGTGAAGAAGCAGCTGGAGGACAGCCAAGGTATACAGTAACCTGTGTGTATACTTAGGAAGGATGAATGGTTCGTGCTGACTAGAGTGTCATGAACTTTAATAGGGGCCACTACCGAGGTGGCGGCCCTCAAGAAGGCGTTGGCCGAGGCCGAGGACAAAGCGGCCAAGGAACACGCCGCGCGCGAGAAGCACGAGGCCCGGGTCAGCGAGGTCCAGCAAGAGCTCCAGGACGCCGTCAAGAAGTACGAGTCCTTGGAGCGTGATTCTAAAATGCAAGGGTCCGAACTTGCGAAGGCCTGCCAGAGCGCACGAGATGCCCGAGCCGAAGCCCAGAGTGCCCTCCAGGAAATCCAGGCGGCCAAGAAGATCGTGGCGGGTAAGGCTTTCATTATGCAAAGCAAGTCTGTGAAGGAAACGTTCCTTTTACTTACCCGAATTTGGAGCTCTCCAGGGGCGTTTACGGATTTGCCGTGCAGCATATCGGATGCTGCCGAGTTCTATGGAGCCGAAGAAGGGAGTTCTTCGGAGAAATTGTTCTGGTCTCAATACCTCGGACCAGAACATCCGGTGCCCTTCAGCGACTAGCTAAAACAGCTGGTCGAGCTGCACAAGGCGGCCGAGCTAGCCATGAAGGACCTAATAGTCCGGCTATGGCCTGCCGAGCCTATGCCCAGTAGCTACTTCAGACTTGTGAAGCGGCTTGTCAGTGCCTGCCCGTGGCTTGAGGTCATAAAGCGGTCGGTCTGCATTGAAGGTGCACGGATGGCCTTTGCCCGCGTCAAGATGCACTGGGCGAAGATGGATGCCAAGAAGCTGATGACCGAGGGGCCGCCTGAGGGCAAGGAGCACCGCCGACCCGAGCTATATTTTGATGGTGTCCTGGAGGGATCCCTCCTTGTGGTGGAGCAATGTGCGAAGGATGTTATATTCCCATGAAAACATTCATGGTGTCCTGTCTTGTAATATGAAACAAGGTCGTTATGTAATATAATGCTTGTGACTCTTAAAATTTTACCTCCTGTGCGGCCGTTTATGAAATCTGAGGGTTAACCAGTCGTCGGCTTCTGCCCCCACGTAGATACTATGGGGGTGTTCGGGATAAATCTAAACACTCTTTACTCCACATTCTGGTCCTTAAAGGAGGTGTTTAGCACAACGAACAAGGCAATCAGACTATACGGCTTTTATCACCCTCACTTAGCCAAAGGAGTTTGACAATACGAATTTTGGCGAAGCCCCTAGTATTCGGAAGACCGAGCTAGGGGCGCTGTCGGGGATATACCCCACAGTATGACCCGGCTGGAGATATAACCCGGCTGGGATTGGGTGTTTCATTGATGACCCGGCAGACTATAAGCCGGCAGGAGCAGTTAAGTAGGTTAAGCTCGCGGGAACAGTTGAGCATTGTAACGCGGCAGACATGGTCATATAACCCGGCAGACATGGTCATATAACCCGGCAGACACAGTCATGTAACCTGGCAGATGGTAAGCCAGATGGTAAGCCAGATGGTAAGCCAGATGGTAAGGCAGATCGTAAGCCAGACGGTAAGCCAGATGGTAAGCCAGATGGTAAGTCAGATCGTAGGCCAGACGGTAAGAAGCCCAAGACGTTAAGAAGCCCATGGTGAGACGTCAAAGTAAGGTTAAGTCTTAAGTCCGAGTTGGACTCTACATGTAACCCGCCCCTTCAGCTTATATAAGGAGGGGCGGGGCACCCCAAGAGGGGACAAGAAAGAATCGATAGGGCTAGACACCGAGAGCCGGTTCCCGGCGACTCTCCCATGATCATAATGAGACCTAGCCTCAAACAGCATGTAGGGTTGTTACCGGATGATGTTTCCCGGGGCCCGAAGCTATCTAAATCCTTGCCTTGTGTTGCGTTTCTCGATTCCGCTCAACCCCTCTCAAGCTACCACATAGATGCGTTGGCCTCACGACTAAGTCCTGACACTAAGGACATCTGCCGTGACAATTCCACGACAGGCGCTATACACGCCTGATCAGATAAAAACCGGTTCCTCGCATAAAGCGGAAAAAATCTCTAAGGATTTGAAACCTCTCGAACAGCTGACCAGCTCTCGCTGCATCATGACAGTCAGTTTTCGGCTTTCTCTACTGAGGTGCTCGTCCGGAAGAACCGGGACACAATCGCAGTAGTTCTCCCTTTACTACCCTAGCCGAAATAGCGGAACGTAAGGTAGTAAGCACAGGAGCCGGGCAACCCAACTATTGACCAAAGACATGATTCGGAGCCGATGCATATAATGCTATAAGTTCGGGGTGCCGAATTGT
Organism: Aegilops tauschii subsp. strangulata; assembly: GCF_002575655.3. Taxonomy (NCBI): domain Eukaryota; kingdom Viridiplantae; phylum Streptophyta; class Magnoliopsida; order Poales; family Poaceae; genus Aegilops; species Aegilops tauschii. Next base: position 326,972,374 of record NC_053041.3, on the reverse strand, counting down.
ACTATAAAAAGTGCTTGGACTTTATTGCCGTGCTGTGGGGCGTGATGAAGCCCGTGGTGAAGTAATACGTACCAGAGTGTATGGGTGCGATGAGTAATAAATACAAAGGCAAGGAAAAAAATCAAGTAATAAGCTGACGCTGTCAATTATTTTCCATTGTAAGTTGATTAATATGTCGAGGCGTACTTGTGCAAGTAATGTGATAAGAAAGTAAGGCTTTTGACATGCCATGACCAAGAGCGAGCTGCGTGCGGGTATGTAAAACAGGTATAGCAATCGTTAGCAGAGACCACCTGGGGATTCCCTTGCATGTCAAAGGTCCTTGCCTCCTTGGTGTATCCGTCCCGTGATCGATCCGATGATTAGGTTATTGAGAAAAAGCCTCGAGAAGAGAAAAACCCGAAATGAAAAAAAAGAAAACTTAAGGTGTGCGGATCCAGGATCAGTCGAGCCGCACCGTGGATCACGAGCTAGCTATGCCTCCATCGATGCCCATGGAATTTTGAGTGCGTAGTTGTGTACGCGCGGTACGAATGCTGCCATTTGATTGGGACTGAGATGGAGGCCGGATTGCTAATCGAGCTCCTGACGAGCCGAGTTGTCCTGCTGCAGGGTAGTTGGGACCCTCTTAACGGTGTCCGTGGGCTTGGCAGCCGCATTAGTGTTCTGCTTGAGAAGGCCGCTCTGTACTTCTACTGCTAAGGCAGCTGTGTGCTCTTCTGTATGGAGGGAGCGTTCCGTATTTCCGTTAACCGTGACGACGCCGCGTGGACCGGGCATCTTGAGCTTAAGATAAGCATAGTGAGGTACCACATTGAATCGAGCAAATGCGTTCGTCGAAGCAGTGCATGACAGCTGCTGCGAAAGGGGACGATATCAAAGATTAATTCCTCGCTTCAGAAGTTGTCCGGAGATCCGAAGACTACCTCTAGTGTGATTGAGCCCGTACAGCGGGCCTCTACACCTAGTATGACTCCTTTAAAGGTAGTCCTTGTGGGCTTGATCCGTGATGGGTTAATGCCCATTTTGCGCACTGTATCCTGATAGAGCAGATTGAGGTTGCTGCCACCGTCCATGAGGACTCGCGTTAGGTGGAATCCATCGATGATTGGGTCCAGGACTAGTGCGGCTGATCCGCCATGCTAGATACTGGTCGGATGATCCCGACGATCAAAAGTGATCGGGCACGATGAGCATGGGTTGATTTTGGGGCGACTGGCTCTATCGCATAAACGTCCCTTAGTGCCTGCTTGCGCTCCCTTTGACCTGAGGGGGAAACTTCTTCTGACCCCCAGTGTTTGGCTGCAGGGGCTCCTCGTCACCGTCCTCGCTTTGCGATCCCTTTTCCTTGTTCTTGGCACATAACTTGCCGGCTTGCTTAAAAACCCAGCAATCTCTGTTGGTATGGTTAGCTGGTTTGTTTGGGGTGCCATGGATTTGGCAAAGACGGTCGAGTATGCGGTCTATGCTGGATGGTCCCTGATTGTTTCTTTTATACGGCTTTTTCCGCTGACCGGACTTTGAGCCGCTGAATCCGGCATTGACAGCAGTGTCATCAGTGTTGTTGCCATTGCTTCGACGTTTGTGCTTGCTGCGTCGGAGCTTGTCGTTGCTGTTTTTAACCTCGAAGGGGCCTGCCTCGCTGGCTGTGTTTTTGCTACGAGCCAACCAGTTGTCTTCACCCGCACAGAAGCGGGTCATGAGTGCCGTGAGGGCTGCCATAGGTTTCTGGTTTTCTTGGCCGAGGTGGCGGGCGAGCCATTCGTCGCGGATGCTATGTTTAAAGGCCGCTAGGGCTTCGACATCCGGACAGTCGACGATCTGGTTCTTTTTAGTTAGGAACCTAGTCCAGAACTTCCTGGCTGACTCCCCGGGCTGTTGAACTATGTGACTTAAGTCATCGGCATCTCGCGGCCAAACATATGTACCTTGGAAGTTGTCGAGGAAAGCTTCTTCCAGGTCCTCCCAGCTGCCAATAGAATTCTCGGGCAGACTGTTTAGCCCGGGCCAGGCTGGTCCTTTAAGTTTTAGTGGGAGGTATTTGATAGAATGGAGGTCATCTCCGCGGGCCATGTGGATGTGGAGGATAAAGTCCTCAATCCATACCGCGGGATCGGTTGTTCCGTCGTATGATTCAATGTTCACGGGTTTGAACCCTTTGGGGAATTCGTGATCCATTACTTCATCAGTGAAGCAAAGAGGGTGTGCGGCGCCTCTATATCGGGCCGCATCGCGACGTAGTTCCGATGGAGTCCGGCTACGGTTGTCGGCCCGGTAGCCATCATCACGTGTCAAAGAACGTCCCTGCGATCCGTAAATCGAGCGGGTGTATCCTGCTCTACTATCCAGGGTCTGCCGGAGGTCGTATGTATGACCCCGGACTATTTTGTCTCTGTTTTTTTGTGGCAGCGGGGTAGGCTGTTGTTCGGCTTGAGTTGCCGCTCTATCCCGACTGCGAGGTGGTCGGTCCGCCGCACTGTCCCGACCGCGTAGTGTTCGGTCGGCCGCATTAAGCTAGGGAAGTATGGGCTCCGGTGCCTCTTCATAGAACTGAGGTAACAACCTTCGCTTTGGGTAAGTCTTGGTGGGCGTCTAAGGCCGTATTCTTCGGCTGCGAGGACATCAGTCCATCTGTCGACGAGCAGATCTTGGTCAGCTTGAAGCTGCGGCTTCTTTTTCAGGCTCCTTGCGCTGGCTATTAGCTGGTGCTTGAAGCGCTCCTGCTCGAGAGGTTCCTCAGGCACGATAAAATCTTCGTTGCCGAGGCTTTCCACATCCTCAGAGAGCGGACAATAACTACCAGCCTCCGAGTCGTTGGGCCTGGCCTGTTCGTCGGCGCTATTTTGCCCGTGTTCTTGATCCTCCTGCTCGGATGTGACCTCAGCAGGGTCTTTGTTTTCGGCATCGTCCGGAGTATTACTTTCTCCGGTGCCAGTATTGCTATCTTTGGAACGACGTGACTTAGAGCGGCGCCGATGACGCCGACGTTTTTGCTGTGTCTCAGGAGGTTTTTCCCAACTGGATTTTCTTTGTCATCTTCGTTGGTTGTTTTGGGTGTGTCCACCATGTACACATCGTACGAAGAAGTGGCCGTCTAGCGTCTAGTGAATGGTGGACTTTGATTTTGATCCTCATCAGCATCGTCATCCATACCGTCGATGTCTTTGGAGTCATAATCAAGCATGTCGGTTAAATCCTCGACTGTGGCTATGAAGTGGGTGGCGTGGGAAGCAAGATTCTCCATCATCAGCCCCTAGTTCAAACCGAACATAGTTCGGATGTGAGTCCCCCGCCAGGGACAAATTCTTTAATGAGTTTAGCACATCGCCGAAGGGCGAGTGTTGGAAGATGTCTGCGGCGCTAAACTCAAAGACCGATAAGCGATCAAGTTCGGCGTCCGCTGATGTACATGGCTCAGAATTTATGACCAGAGACGAGTCCGGAGTTCCGGTGACAAAGACGTCGTGTGACTTTAGGTCTATGTTCGGCTCCAACGCCGTGGAATCTGTGGCCTCCGCGGTGGGGTTGAGCTGGCGCAATATGCTCTGGATCTACGGCCAGAGCATTTACATGAGCAATCTCCTGGATGCGGTCCGATGATAGATTTAGGTCATGTTCATCGGGGTGACCAGGAGCGATCGCCGCGATCTCGAATCCAGCGAAGATCAAGTCTCCACGGACGTCCACGACGTAGTTCAAGCTCCCGAATCTGACCTGACGGCCAGGGGCATAGCTGTTGATCTGCTCTAGATGGCCAAGCGAGTTGGCCCGCAGTGCGAAGCCGCCGAATACGAAGATCTGTCCGGGGAGGAAGGTTTCTCCATGGACAGCATTGTTGTTGACAATTGAAGGGGTCATCGAACCTTTTTGGGGACGGCACAGTAGAACTCTCAATGAAAGCACCAATGTCGGTGTCAAAACCGGCGGATCTCCGGTAGGGGTTCCCGAACTGTTCGTCTAAGGTCGATGGTAACAGGAGACAGGGGACACGATGTTTACCCAGGTTCGGGCCCTCTCTATGGAGGTAATACCCTACTTCCTGCTTGATTGATCTTGATGAATATGAGTATTACAAGAGTTGATCTACCATGAGATCGTAATGGCTAAAACCCTAGAAGTCTAGCCTATATGGCTATGATAATGAGTATCTCTCCGGACTAAGTCCTTCGGTTTATATAGACACCGGGAGGATCTAGGGTTACACAAGGTCGGTTACAAAGGAAGGGAATCTATAGATTTGGTCGCCAAGCTTGCCTTCCACGCCAAGGAGAGTCCCATCCGGACACGGGTGCAGTCTTCGGTCTTTGCATCTTCACCACCCATCAGTCCGGCCCATGGCTAACAGGCCAGACGCCCGAGGACCCCTTAGTCCAGGACTCCCTCAACTGTTGAACCGGATGCTCCTTGCCTGACTCCTTCCTTTCCACCACAATGGCTACACTGACAGCTTGGCTATTGGCAGCCACATATAATAACAAAGGCTCCTTATCAATGGAAGCAGCAAGAACCGGCGGCTCAGCCAACTGTTTCTTCAAGGCTTCAAACGCCTGATTAGCAGTATCACTCCAAACAAAGTGATCTGTCTTCTTCATCATCTCGTAAAGAGGGATGGCCTTCTCACCCAACCGGCTTATGAACCGGCTTAAGGATGCAATACGACCCGCCAAACGCTGAACATCATTGATACATGCCGGTTTAGCCAGAGAAGTGATAGCCTTTATCTTCTCCGGGTTAGCTTCAATACCTCGTTCTGAAACCAGAAAACCCAAGAGCTTGCCTGCTGGTACACCAAAGACACACTTGGCCGGGTTAAGCATCATCTTGTAGACCCGGAGATTGTCGAAGGTCTCTTTCAAGTCATCTATCAGGGTCTCCTTCTTCCTGGATTTCACCACAATATCATCCACATAAGCATGAACATTGCGCCCAATCTGATCATGAAGACAATTCTGCACACACTGCTGTTAAGTCGCCTGGGCACTCTTGAGCCCAAAAGGTGTAGACACATAACAGAAGGCTCCAAAGGGAGTGATGAAGGCTGTCTTCTCCTGGTCCTTAACTGCCATCTTGATCTGATGATAACCAGAATAAGCATCTAAAAAACTCAAACGCTCACAACCCGCCTTAGCATCAATAATCTGATCAATACGGGGGAGAGCAAAGGGATCAGCCAGACAAGCCTTGTTTAAGTCCGTATAATCCACACACATGCGCCAGGTGCCCTTTTTCTTAAGTAGAAGCACCGGGTTAGCCAACCACTCAGGATGAAAAACTTCAACAATGAACCCAGCCGTCAAGAGCCGGGCTACCTCCTCACCAATAGCCTTACGCCTCTCTTCATTGAAATGACGAAGGAATTGCTTGACCGGTTTAATCTTTGATCAATATTAAGAGTGTGCTCAGTGAGTTCCCTCGGTACACCTGGCATGTCTGACGGCTTCCATGCAAAGATGTCCCGGTTCTCACGGATGAACTCGATGAGCGCGCTTTCCTATTTCGGATCCAGATTAGCACTGATGCTGAACTACTTGGATGAGTCGCTAGGAACGAAGTCAACTAGTTTAGTGTCATCTGCCGACTTAAACTTCAACAAAGGGTCATGGTCTGTGGTTGGCTTCTTCAAGGATGTCATATCCGCCGGGTCAACATTATCCTTGTAAAATTTCAATTCCTCTGTTGCACAGACAGATTCAGTGTAAGCAGCATCACCTTCTTCACACTCCAAGGCTACCTTGTGACTTCCATGCACCGTGATAGTTCCCTTGTGACCCGGCATCTCAAGTTGTAAGTAAACATAACAAGGCCTTGCCATGAATTTAGCGTAAGCCGGACGCCCAAATAGAGCATGAGAATCATATTCATCTCCAAAGGCAACCTCTAAAGATATCTTGCCCACCGGATATGCCGACTTACCAGGCACCACACCGTGAAAAACAGTGTTCGACGGTTTAAGATTTTTGTCGGTCAATCCCATGCGACGGAAAGTATCATAGTAGAGGATATTGATGCTGCTGCCTCCATCCATGAGTACTTTAGTAAACTTGTATCCTCCAACCTGGGGTGCCACTACCAAAGCCAGGTGACCCAGATTATCAACCCGGGGCGGGTGATCCTCACGGCTCCAGAGAATGGGGTGTTCAGACCATCGTAAGTAACGAGGAATCGCCGGCTCAACCATGTTTACTGCCCTTTTATGGAGCTTCTGATCCCGCTTACACAAACTTGTGGTGAAAACGTGGTACTGTCCACTATTCAGCTGCTTCAGATTACTTTGATAACCAGACTGCTGCTGCTGATTCCCTTGACCAGACTGCTGATTATAACCTGCCTGATTGCCTTGACCATATTTCTGATTGTAACCACCCTGATTGTCTTGACCTTGGAAACCGGAGTTTGAACCGCCACCACCATAACCCGGACCATGGGACCCGGATCCTGAGCCATCGTTCGGGCCATGGTTGTTCTGGAAAAGATTGGACGCCTTGGACTCCTTCATGATATAACAATCCTTCCACGGATGAGTGGGCGGCTTCTCGCACGAGCCATGCCTCGGGCAAGGCTGATTCAACATTGCTTCAAGTTTAATCCTTGATCCTGGCTTTCCCTTGCGATGCTGATTATTATTCTACGCACTGGTGTTAGCCACAAAATCCGGATTGCTATCGGCCTTACGCTTACCATTACCTCCTTGGTTTTCCATGTTATACTGCTGCCCCTTTGTATTGCCGCTCTTCTTCCCTTTACTAGCCTTTTCTTCATCAGATTCAGGGCCTTTCGTACTGTCAGAGTCGGCATACTTAACAAGCGCCACCATAAGCTCCCCGATGTCACGGCAGTGTCGCTTCAGCCGACCCAACTTCTGCTTAAGGGGGAGGAAACGCCAATTTTTCTCCAACATCAAAACTGCCGAGCCGACGTTGATACTGTCGGCGTTCTAGGAACGGGGGTCCCCAGACTTGCCTGCCCACGGCCCACGGCGTGGCTAAGCCAGCAGGCCGTACGGCCCATCTTCATCAACAAGGCATCCAAGACCCTCGCGAGGGGCCAAGCCTCACGAGGCAGACGACGCGAGATCTCCTCAGGAGCGGCCTGATCAGGCAGGCTCACGAGGAGCAGAGATATCAAGGCGGGGCAAACCTCACGAGGCTCTCGTGACGTGAGCCATGACGATCAACACCAGGCGGACGCCAGGCAGGCACCAGTGCGCGCAGTGTCCTTGTTTCCTCTTTGGTGCTAAGGAGGCCAGCGCAGGTGAGGAGTACCGAGGCATCAGGCAAAGGTTGCTATATCGGTGCAATGAGACCAAGACCAGGAGGACGGCAAGACGGAGGTCATCGTGGAGCCCAAGTCGGCGTCACCACCAGAGCCTTTCGCAGGCGAAGACCACTTTTGTCAGGATAGCTTGTACTAGCTGTCCCCCTTCAAATTTGCCCGCCGTTGTTGGCTCCCTTCCCGCTCAATATTTGGGAAGAGGACCAGGGTCTATATAAGTAGAGCTAGCCACCACAGTAGAGGCATCTCATCTTAGCTTGATCCAATCTGATCGAGAGCCTACCCTAGCCACAAGAACGCCTCAACATCAGGAGGCTGTTCTTCCCTCTGTATTGTTCATCATCAGCCCAAGAGGCAATCCACCACCACTACACTGGAGTAGGGTATTACACCACAACGGTGGCCCGAACCAGTATAAATCTCGTGTCTTTCTGTGTTCCAAGTTTGTCGAGTTCGTCTGCGAGATCTTAGCGAGCTAGGGCATAGATCGGTAGGAGGGAAAGACTTCGCGCACCCCAGTGTTCGAACCTTAAGGGTTTGCCGGAACCCCACATCCGACATTTGGAGCGCCAGGTAGGGGTGCGCCGTAGCTTCCGTTCTATCAGTTTGTCGCTCGGTCGCTCCGTCGTCTCCATGGCGGACGCTCGCCGTGCTCGAGCTGACCGTTTGGATGCCCTCACCGCCCGCGTTGCTCAGACGGCTCCCGTTGGCGGGCCACCTCGTCGTTCTCCGTCTCCCGCCGCCAACGCTGCCACCGGCCCGGCGAGGAACGAGCAGCAGGCGTCCTCGCTGCATCCTTCAGTACGGCCGGACGGCGGTACCGCCACTCCATCGCTGACCCCAGCCGGTTCTTCGTCTCACGCTCGTCGCGCTCCAATGGAGGCGCGGGCCGCACTCCTCGCCGCAAGCAAACTCCTGCGCTACCGCCCAGTCGACGACCTCTACGAGGAGTGGCTCAATCGCATCGCCGAGCTCGTTCGTGCCGCAGGGGGCTCTCCAGCGCCGTCCCTCTCTCTACCTCACCCTCAGCTAGCCACGGGCGACGAGGCCCATGGCGCGCCTCCACCACCTCTACCCCAAGACGGTGCCTTGGCACCAAGGCGCGCGGTTCCGTGGCGTGATCCACCATGCTCGGTGCCCGTGCGCGAAGAAAGAAGCTACCAAGAAATCCCTCGGCCGCGAGAAGCTGCCCCCGCGCTTCCCGCGCCACCTTGTCAAGACCGCGCACCGCCCGCGCCGGCGCCGCGCGGACCTCATCAAGACCAAGCTCCACCTTCGAAGCGGGCCCCAGCATGCATGGCCGGCTGCCGCGCCTTCACCCCCGAGCTGCGTAGCGTCGCCTGGCCAGGCAAGTTCAAGCCGGATCTGCCTCCTCGCTACGATGGCACCGCCGACCCCGCGGAGTTCTTGCAGCTCTATGAGCTGAGCATCGAAGCGGCCAACGGCGACGAGAAAGTCATGGCGAACTGGTTTCCCATGGCTCTCAAGGATGGGGCCCGCTCCTGGCTCCTGAACCTACAGCACGGCTCGATCTCCTCCTGGGACGAGATGCGCGACAGCTACGTCGCCAACTTCCAGGGCACTCGCGACCGCCCGCCGGCCGCGGGTGACCTGCGTCGCATCAAGCAACAACCAGGAGAGACCCTCCAGAAGTACATCTAGTGCTTCAACAACACCCGCCTCAAGATCCCCAAGGTCACGGATGAGGTCATCATCTCCGCATTCTCCGACGGCGTCCGTGACGTCAAGATGAAGGAAGAGCTCGCTATCCACGAGGAGCTCTGCACATCTCAGGAGCTGTTCAACCTGGTGACCAAGTGCGCGAGAGCTGAGGAGGGGCGCCTCTCTCTCCTTGAGCTGCTAGCCGCGGGCACAGAGGACAAGAAAGCCAAGGCCAAGGACGTGAAGCGCAAGGAAGCAGCAGTGCTAGCAGCGGAGCTCGACACCAAGCGGGGCAGAGATCAGCCCGAGTCATCCACGAACAGCCGACCGTTCTGCGCCTTCCACAACCTGAACACCCACAACACCAGCGACTGTCAAGAGCTCAGAGCCACACGAGAAGGACGCTTCGGTCGACGCCCCGAGTGCAGCGACCGGGGCTACGGCCGTGGAGGGGGACGTGGAGGCGGACGCTGGGACGACCATGGCCCGCGCCAGAAATGGCGCGACAGGCCTCGTGAGGACCGCTGGCAGGATCATCCTCGCGAGGGGGCCTGGAGGGACCAGCCTCATGAGGATCGCCCCCAAAGCAACGCCGGTCTTCCCCCACTGCCGCCACCAAGAAGGAACGACCACCACCATCAGGACGAGGGGGCTGGGGGCTTCCAGGAGCCGCGTGCAATCGCCTGCATCTTGGGCAGCACCCAGGCCCCAGCCTCTCAGCGCATCTTCAAATAGTTCACTCGCGAGGTGAACGCGGTGCTCCCCAAGCTTGAGGCCACGCGCCCGCTCAAGTGGTCCCAATGCGCCATCACTTTCAACTCGGCAGATCAGCTCAAGTGCGCGACCACTGCCGGCGCCCTCCCGATGTTGTGTTCCCCAGTCATCAGCAATGTGCAGGTTACCAAGACGCTCATCGACGGTGGCGCAGGGCTCAACGTCCTGTCCGTCGACACGTTCGACAACCTCCAAGTGCCATATGAGCAGCTCCAGCCTACCAAACCTTTCTCAGGAGTGATCGACGGTTCCACCACACCGATAGGGCAGGTCCGCCTGCCTGTCACCTTCGGAGAGTGCAAGAACTACCGCACCGACCTCATCGACTTCGACGTCGCGCACATCCTCCTGCCGTACAATGCCATCCTTGGGTATCCGGCCCTGGCCAAGTTCATGGCGGTCACCCACCACGGCTACAACGTCCTCAAGATGCCGGGAAGCGGCGGAATCATCACGGTCCCATGTGAACAGAGAGACGCGGTGTGCTCCCTCGAGCACGCCTTCCAAGCTGCAGCAATCAACGACCCCGACATCAGAAGTGAGGGCCCTCCAGAGGCCATCCCCAAGAAGAAGCAGCTGCGCCGTGGACCTCAGGAGGATGGCGTCGCGGCAGGAGCCTCATTAGGATCAGCGTCCGTCCCAGGGGCGGCTCCCTCCATCGCATAGGAAGGCCCGCCCGGCGCCCTCCTCGGGCAGGGCTCGGGGGCTCTCTTCAGAAGGGCCTCAGGCCTTGCCAACCTCACGAGGGAGGCGCTTGGGCACCACTTGGAGGCGTGCTTCGCGGCACGTTTCCCTCAGGAGAACCCAGGGCAAGGGGTGCCCACCACTCAGGAGTTCATCGCCAAGACCACACAGGAACTCCAAGACGCAAGAGCCATGTGCGGCGACAACCGCTCACAAGGCGCAGCTCCCCATCCAGGCGAGGACGCCGAGCTGCGCGTCTGCGTCGACATCCCAGGGCTCAACAGGGCCGCATCTCAGGAGCGCTTCTGGCCTTCGCGTGTGGGCCGCTGCGAGGGCCCGCCACACAGCTACGTTCGCATGCCCTTCGGCTTGCCGAGCATGGCGTCAGCCTATCAGCGCAACATGTGGCGTGTCCTGGTGGCTCAGGAGGCCAGGTACCATGCCGTCCTGGAGGAAATGGAGACGGTCTTCAGGGAACCTCCCGAGCCCCAGAGCCTCCCGAGGCTCAGGGCTCCGGTGGCTCATGAAGAGTCATTTCTTCGACGCACGCCTTCAGCTGCACCAGGTGACATCTTCTAAGCTCGTTTAGCTGGGAGCGCCCCTCGGGCTGCATTATTCCCAGGCCGCGTGGGTCCGTCCCTGCGGCATGCATCCCTTTTGCTTATGTCTTTAGCTTACCTTGCTGGGGGCGCCCTCGGGCTGCATCATCCCCAAGCCGCTCGGGCCAGACCCAGTGGCATGTATCTTCCTGCATTTACCCAAGTTGATCTACTTTCCATGCTTAGCCTGCCTACGGCTATTGCCTGCTCGACCATCGCCTCCCACGGGGCCTTCTCACGGGCACGGCGCTGGTGCATGGGTCCGTCCCTGCCACGTCGACAAATCTGAGCAGTCGAGCTCTGGCCAAGGCACGCCCCGCGCACGTCACCTCACAGGGCCCTCAGTGCCTCCACTTCATCCAAAGCAACCAGCGGCAGGCTGGCAGCTGTAGCGGCAAACCATGTTCTTCTTGTGCCTGTTCACAGGGACCCCGTGGGGAGGATAGCAGGCGGCACCACGAGTCTCCTTTTCTCTCGTGCAATTCGCTTGCGCGTTAAAAGGGGGGCTCCTGAGCATCGCGACTCAGGAGCTCTTACTGGCTCTCCAGCCCTCACCCCCTGGCCTTGACCACGGCATCGCGACCTGGCATACCAGCGGCGGCTGAGCTCGCTTGAGGGCCGGGACCTGAGGACGTAGAGCACTAAGGAGAGCATGGGGGTGGGAAACTCGTATGGGCCGGCCTAGCTATGCCGCACAAGTTGGCGCGCAACCTAGCGCAATGTCAGGAATCGCCGCGAAGTCAACAAGATAAGTCCCGCTCTCAGGTCAGCTAAATGTTTGGGCCTAATGGTCACTCACGCCCTGCCGCAACCCCGTTGCGGCCACGTCAACTCCCTTTCTTCCCTTACCATGGCCGCTTGAGCGCTAAGGGGGACCTCCTGAGCATCGTGCCTCAGGGGCTCTTACTGGACCTCGGGCCGCACACCTCCTGGCCTTGACTACGGCACGCGACCTGGCATACCAGCGACGGCTGTAGCCTGCCTGGGGACCGGGACCCGTCAGCGTAGAGCAACAAGCTATCGCGAGGAAAGAAAGGGGGGACCGAGCCTTAACGGGACATGCGTTCACCAAATTTTCATAATAGGGAAGATAAGCACAAAAGACATTACAGACCCTTACATGCCCCCACGGGGCACTTCATGATTCTTCGCAGGGAACAAAAGCTAAAACTAAGGGGGTTCCTATCTACACCCTCCCGTGGCAGACGCCATCATCAACAGTGGGCCATGGGAGGCCGGCGCCAACCCCATCCAGATCAGCGACGACGATGGCTGGACGCCGCAGCTCTGCTCCGAGCGTCGCGAGAGCTCGGGGGCACGTAGATGTCATCGCTCGTCTTCGAAGTCTTATAGAGCTCAGGAGAGCTGCTAGACTCCCAAGGGCTGCTGCTGCTGGAGTGGCCGTGGGCGGAACGCGCGTCAACTTGGCGCTCCTCTCCAGAGCAGCACTCCAGGCGGCGGCCCTCAGCATCGAAGACCATGAAGAAGAGCGTGGAGGCACCGTCGTACTCGAAGTGGATCGCGAGGGCGCCCCTCGCACGGAAGAGCCGCGCAACCTCGCCCCAGCCACGAGTCATGAAGATCTTGCCGGCGGGGATCGCTTCGATCTCTGCTCCGGACACTGGAGCGCTGTAGTCGGCGTGCTGCAACCAGAGCTCAAGAGTCCCCCTCGGCGGCAACACGTCGGAGAAGAACCGCGGGAAGCGGATCCAGGAGCTTGGAGGCATCGGCGCCCACAGCACTAGCTCGCGCGAGGAGTCCGTGGCGTGGATTCCGAGGGCGACGGCGCGCGTCGTTGTGGCGCGGCGCCCCCGGGCGCGGCGTGGGCGACGCTGCTCGTCGCTCTGTCCTCCAGAGCCATCGGCTCGGGCGTACAAAGGTAGCAGATACCCCGGAGGAGGCCGCTCGCACCAAGGCCTCGTCACCACCTGCATCGCCGCTTCATCACGGCGGTGGACCGACCTCTTCTTCGGCGGAAGTGGCCCCGGGTCATCCCGGGGGGCCTTCCCCTTTTCTTCAGCGGAGAACTTTCTGATAGGCGCCATTGCTGTTAGCAGTGGAGCAAGGAGGAAGAAGCAAGCGAGCAAGGAAGGGATGGGCGACGGGGGCTCCGCCCCCTCCCCATTTATAACGGAAGAAGGCCAACCGGCTCCTCCCATGATCGTAGGTAATGATGGGTTTCCTTGCATGTCGCAGGGACTTGTCAAGTCGTGCAGTTGCCGAGGCAGCGTGGGGAAGCGGAGACGCCCACATCATATCAACCGCCACGCGTCAACCGAGGCCGCAGGCTTTTGGGGCCCGCGGTGCTCCGTACTTGACCCTTGGCTTCGCCGCGAAGCCAAGCCCGAGCGCACCTTGGGCCCGGGGGCAACTGTCGGCGTTCTGGGAACGGGGGTCCCCAGACTTGCCTGCCTGCGGCCCACGGCGTGGCTAAGCCAGAAGGCCGTACAGCCCATCTTCATCAACAAGGCATCCAAGACCCTCGCGAGGGGCCAAGCCTCGCGAGGCAGACGACACGAGACCTCCTCAGGAGCGGCCTGGTCAGGTAGGCTCACGAGGAGCGGAGATATCAAGGCGGGGCAAACCTCACGAGGCTCTCGTGACGTGATCCATGACGATCGACACCAGGCGGACGCCAGGCGGGCACCAGTGCGCGCAGCGTCCTTGTTTCCTCTTTGGTGTTCAGGAGGCCAGCGCAGGCGAGGAGTACCGAGGCATCAGGCAAAGGTTTCTATATCGGTGCAACGAGACCAAGACCAGGAGGACGGCAAGACGGAGGTCATCGTGGAGCCCAAGACGGCGTCACCACCAAAGCCTTTCGCAGGCGAAGACCACTTTTGTCAGGATAGCTTGTACTAGCTGCCCCCCTTCAAATTTGCCCCCCGTTGTTGGCTCCCTTCCCGCTCAATATTTGGGAAGAGGACCAGGGCCTATATAAGTAGAGCTAGCCACCATAGTAGAGGCATCTCATCTTAGCTTGATCCAATCTGATCGAGAGCCTACCCTAGCCACAAGAACGCCTCAACCTCAGGAGGTTGTTCTTCCCTCTGTACTGTTCATCATCAGCCCAAGAGGCAATCCACCACCACCACCCTGGAGTAGGGTATTACACCACAACGATGGTCCGAACCAGTATAAATCTCGTGTCTTTCTGTGTTGCGAGTTCGTCGAGTTCGTCTGCGAGATCTTAGCGAGCTAGGGCATAGATCGGTAGGAGGGAAAGACTTCACGCACCCCAGTGTTCGAACCTTAAGGGTTTGCCGGAACCCCACATTTGACAGATACTATCTGACGAGTGTATAATAGTTGAGATCCGGCGCACCCAGTGGGCTGTTGACTCGCCCTCACCTTGAACACAAGAATCCAAGTCTAGGATGGACATAGGTTGCTTGCACGTGTCTTTGAAATTTTGGATAAACCGGGCCCTCAACTCTGCCCATGACCCAATGGAGTTAGCAGGCAGCCCCTTCAACCAAGTGCAAGCCGGTCCATCTAACATCATGGTGAAATATTTAGCACAAGCCGCATCACTAATGTCCAGCATCTCCATGGCCAATTCATAACTTTCAATCCAAGCCTCCGGGGGCTGATCTGCTATGTAATTAGGCACCTTGTGAGGGCCCTTGAAATCCTTGGGTAAACGCTCGTTACGTAGAGCCGGCACCAAACAGGGCACACCCAAGGTCCTAGAAGTCACACCCGCCTCCACCGAAGCTGACGGATAAGCCGGGGAATATTGATGAGCCACTTGCTGAGCCGCCAGTTCGGATTCCCGACGCGCTCTGCCCTGATCCACCAAAGTCTGAGCATTAGCATAGCCATGCGCTGGGTTATGTCCACGAGGCTGGTTACGGCACTATTCACTACTTGAAACCGCTGGCGAATCAATATGCCTGCTGTAACTATGGCTCGCACGGGGTGTTGAGTGAATCCGCTCGCGCCTATAAGAATAAGCTGTCGGCTGAGCTACGGCTGTCTGAAGAAGTTCCCTGACCCACCGTGTCTTTATCACTAGTGGAGACTCGCCTTCCACTGGTAAAGCCACCAATCGCGATGCCGCATCAATCATATTATCCAAGGGGTTAGAATAATGACCCGGTGGCATCGAAACATGCTGTGGTGGGATATTATTCACATGCGGAGAGCCCGTCGTGCGTGGCTGAACCGGAGCTCCCGCACCAGGCGCTTCAGCCGTCCAGTTCACCATCGGCGGGTCACTAGTCCCTGCTCCAGGCGTGTTGAAGAGGTTCCTTGGTTCATAAACCAGAGGTAGATGACTCCGGTATCTCCTCCTCATGACCTCATTTAAAGCGTTCTGATCCAACATGAGCCGGAAGGAATCTGCTTGGATCCGCTGTGCCTGAGCATCCAAGACAGCCCGTTCTGCAGCCATCCTAGCATTCTCAGCCGCCAGTTCCACCTTGGCTTGAGCTATCTCATCTCGTAGCTTAGCCACATCCACCTTGTGCTTTTCTTAGTTGTCCGGTGTTACCTCCATCCCCAACAGAGTCGCCAAAGCTTCCAACAATTCTGTGAGAACCTGACCCGGCGGGCGCGCAGAGCCGCTAGCACCAGCTGCCGCCGTAGCCATTGGACTGGAGGTCACAGCCGCGGCGGTTGTTGAACCAAGCGCCGGCTATGTGCCGGCCATGAAGATCGCAATCCTGTTCGGCGGCTCGTAGGGGTCCGGAATACTGCCGCCATCGGAACAGCCCCCAAGCCGGCCATCTTGTAGTTGATATAATGAATTGGTCTCGCCCGTGGACGACTCACCATCAGAATAGATGGCCGTCTCACCGCCGGACACAGATCCGTCTACAAGTTCCGCCCCATGGATGAAACCAACAAAGGCACGCTTCACGGTGGGTTGAACCTAGGCGGGTCGTGCACGTTGAGCCGTCTCGATGATGTCGGTGCAGATGTCCGGCTCAGGGCCCGGTTCGCCGATCTTGCCGATGAATACGTGTATTCCGCCGAAGGGGACCCGGTACCCATATTGATTGAGCCGGCCTCGGGGCCCCATCCTGCATCGTCGATGTAGAGCTTGCCGCGACAACTCTTGGTCATCCGGCCTACAACATATCCCTTGATCCCTTCAAAGTTGCCTTGTAAGAACTCTAAACCACCATGCGCTAGCCCCACGGTGGGCGCCAACTATCATGGAATTGTCACGGCAGATGTCCTAGAAAAAGGACTTAGTCGTGGAGCCATCGCAACTAGGTTAGCTTAAAGGGGTTAAATGGGACAAAGGACACAAGGAGTTTATACTGGTTCGGCCCCTTGCGGTGAAGGTAAAGGCCTAATCCAGTTTGAGGTGGTATTGCTTATGTTTCGATTACCAGGGAGCGAATACGCTTGACCTAGCTTTCGTTATGTTGTCTCCTGTCCTGAACCGCAGCCGGGTCGTCCCTTTATATAGATAGGTTGACGCCCAGCGGCTCACGGAATCCCGGCCGGCTCATACACAACGTGTCCGGCTCGGTGACTAACTATACATGCCTTATAATACAAGTCATACATATATGGCGGTTTACACCTATGGGCTTCAAGTCGCCTTTGGGCTTCGGGCCCTTAGCAAGCCTGCTTCGTGAACCGCCATCTTCAACATCTTGATGGGCTTTGTCTTGATAAACCGCCATCAGTATAACCCGGCCCCTCCTAGGCGGGTCATACCCAATAGTTATATCCCCAACACCGGCCAAGCTCCTACCGTCCGCCCTCTATTTAAACGAGGCCAGACAGACAGCCGGCAAGAATCTCACCCCTCCGCCGCTCCCCCATCTCCTCCTTCACCATTTTCTCCACTCTTCCGATGGCTTCCAAGGAGCCGTTCTCCGGCATACTACCCGACTTAGTGGCCCGCCGAGCCCTCCGGATACGAGCGAGGCCGCTCAGTGCTTCACCAACCTCGCTTGGCCCGACGGAGCCAGTTGTCGCCCCAAGTCGGTGTGTGGTTCAGCAACTCACCGCTCCAGTTCAGCTCGATGAGGAGTGGCGAGTTGCTCCACGCCGGCACAGGCGTCATCGCTGTCGCGTCGTACCACGCCACCAGTGTCTGCGGTGGCCGTGCCTCCCGTGTTTGTGGGCGCGCCTCCTGTGCCTGCGGCAGCGGCATGCAGGCAGAGACAGAAGCCGAGTGCATGGAGAGCGATGAGTCGGTGGCCAGCTTCTCCGTGTCCGCCGCCATCATCAAGGAGAAGTAGAACACAAGAGGTCGCCGCCACTTGGGTCGATGAAGGCCACCGCCGAGGCGACGACTACGTATACATGTGGTTTCTTTGCTGCTTCGTCTCTTCCGAGGACCTTCGTCGACCCCGCAAGTGTCTGCCGGACATGAGGAAGACAAAGGGATCCGCAGGCGGCCATTTAGATTAGGTATTAATTATACCACGAGAGCCGGATTAGCACCGCTTAGTTCATGTAAATGTAATGAAATCCGTCATGTTTATATGAAGATCCGGCTTTTTTATACGAAATCCTTCACTTATATGAAATCAGTCCGTGTTTGCATGAATTTCCTCTGGTTGGTTAGAGTTCATGCATGAATTACATAGGGGACGGAGGTAGTATGTGAGAGTGTATGGTGGGTCATGTGGTAAAATGTACTACTACGCAAAGAAATAAGGACCGGAGGTGTCGCACGATGTCCAAGGAATATGGTGATAGTGGGACGTGGGCCATGTAGTCACTGGGCTGCCATGTTTCGTACTCCTCCGGTGTAAGAGTGGAGACAGTTAGTTTTATCACAAAATAAATAAATAAGAGTGCAGGGGCTCTATGACGCTCTACCACCGCAGTAATAGTGACCAATGAGCCGCCAAACCACATAGACCCGGTATAGTTATTGGACGAAAGAAGCAAACCATCACTCTATCTCTCTCATGTAGTACAATATTCTTTTGGAAACCAACGTATCATTTTTTTGGATCATGCCATCGAGCAAAACCAACATTTAAATCACGTCTGTCGCGCTCGTGTCTCACGCTCCTCCATGGATCCACCCCACACGGTCGCTCGGCATGCCATTCACCGCAAACCGAGTATACGATAACTTTCCTGCCTGCTTGTCGATGGATCGCGCCATGGAGTACTAGCACTATTGGAAGAGATTGACGAGGAGGGGGAGGACAGCTAGTTGTAGCATGGACTCCCAAGAACTTTTTACATGTATGTTGTGGACGACCGTGGCGACCTTTGAACGCGGAGCAGTCATGTGCGCCGGGAAGCGGTGTGGGCGGCGCTCTCTCGGCCGACGCGCCGCTTCAATGCCGGCGCTAGTGAGAGGCCGCGTCCGCTCTGGCCGGGCATGAATACGGGACTGACCGTTTCGGGCGGCACGCGCAGGTGATGAAGAGGGTTCGGGTTGGCCAGGGCGGTCAGGAGCGGGCGTCACAGAGGTCCGGACGCCCGCAAACAAGAGATGTTGTACGTAAATATTGCTGCGTATATAATTAATAACGTAAATAATGTGCGAGTTGGACAAATGTGATTGGATATGGAGATGGAATTTTATGTAAACACGGATATGCATGTCTATGTCTATGTGTGTGTGCGTGACGACTCTCGCGACTACTCATATACACCATCGATGTCTCGTTCTCCCTACACACACACAAACTTAGTACCGCCTCATTTTGTTCCTAGGATAGGAATATCATAGGATTGGGAAACAATATGAAGTGAGATAAATGGAGTACGACGTACAAGAAGAAATGTACATGCACTCACTCTGCCTCTAATATACACGCGAATACACAATGGAGCACATTTGTACATGACGAGGCAGCTTACGTACGTAATAATCTGACCCTTTAATTTGTTCACTTAATAATGGAGGGTCGGGGACCACATGTGAGCTATACAAACTGCGACCTGGAAGCGGGGGCGTGTTTTTGATCGAGTTTTCTTTCTTGGTACGTTATAAAAAGATTTGTCTGCCAGTTTTCGTTTCTTTTTCCAGGAATGCGTGTATTCTATTTAAAACCACTGCTATGGAGAGATTTTTTTACTCCATTGTATATATAGCCTCTTGTTTGATAGGGTTTCTCATGTCTCGCTCTCTCACCCTCTCCATATCTAAACAAGATGACAGTGTCCACTCTATCTCTCTCCTCACCGATGGTCATAGATCCGGCCGAATTCCGTCCGCTGTGGGAGGTGAGGAGGTGCAGCGTTGACCTTGTCGCCGTCGATGATGGAGGAAGCCGATGTGCACCGTCCTCTCTGAGACGGCGCTGGCACGGACGAAGGTCCTCCGCGCCCTTGTTCACTGCCGTCGTGTGGGCAATTCCCGCCCGCCCGCCTAGGCGACATCTCGCCCACCTGAGGTATAACTGATTTTGGATTTCATGCTTCATTGTACTGGTCCCGCTCCCAAGGTTGCTGCATGCGGGTTTTCTTCTATGCTACTACTCCCCAGCTCCCCATGTACAGTAGCTAGGGTTGATCAGCTGGTCCAACATCACCTATTTTTTACTATTATATAGGAAAGGCAACTGGAAAAGTTATCCTGGTTTATGCCTCGGTGGAGGTATACATGTTTTTTCGACAAAAAGTAGATGGTGGTTGTGCGATCATTGTCCATATGCTCCTATTGCTGCTGCTAATCTAATACTATCACTGGTTAAATGAAGCAATGCCCATGTTAAAGTGACGTCCCTTTTAATTAATGCTGATGTCAATCCAGAGGCGTCGATAAATGCTTCTGTCCTGCTTTTTTCTTGGGTATCCTGGTTTAGTTCCCATCAAGATAATCATGATGCTTCTGTTTGTTGGTGTACTTTTCATTAATTCTTATTGACAATTGAGATGTCCCTGTTAATCTTGTACCACTGCCAAAACAAAGTAACAACAGTATGTCCCTTTTTCATATATTTGGAAACAACGACGCATATCTCCATACCTGGGCATGTCTTCCTCAATTTTAGTGGAACTGCACAAAATTGGATGCCATTGTTGTTTCGCCTCACTGTCCTCTGCCACATGGTTCTTCCTTCCTCGAGCTTGATTACCGAGAAGAAACAAACCACAGTGAGGATTTGTCGAACTTCATTGGTGCCTCACCCAAACTTTATGCCAAATCGATGATGGATCACCACGATGACCTATCGATGCTCATGGTTGCGTATAATGGTTGCATCGGCTGGTGAAGCTGATCGATTTTCAACGAAAAAAGTTGTCTTCCATCAGTTCTCTTTGTTTGTTGGGACATTTACATTTGTGCCCCTAACTTGAACCCACTACTCAGATTTGCCCCTAATTTCGAAGCATGCTCAAATTTTCCCATGTGCCGTTAGGTGCATTTATAGAAATGCCCTTCTGTGCCATTACCGTCCGGTCAAACGGCTTTGACCGCTATCTAGACATTTACTGGACTTTTTTGCCCCTCACTCCATGTGTCACTTATGGTGGGACCCACTCTATAAAAAAATGGAAAAAATTCTTTCTCTCACCACCTCTCTCTCACACACTTACATGTGGGACCCAACAAAAAAGAAAAAGGAAAAATCTATCTTAAAAAACTAGGTATAGGCCCACTTGCCATTGTTTTATTATTTTTCTGAAGTGTTATTCA
This sequence comes from Aegilops tauschii subsp. strangulata, assembly GCF_002575655.3. Taxonomy (NCBI): domain Eukaryota; kingdom Viridiplantae; phylum Streptophyta; class Magnoliopsida; order Poales; family Poaceae; genus Aegilops; species Aegilops tauschii. The sequence continues at coordinate 326,951,809 of NC_053041.3, read as the reverse complement.
TTGGATTATTAGAATGAGGGGCCCACTGGTCAGCGTCTGAAATACGTTAATAAGAACTAATACGATTCAGCCTAATCTAATTACCAAGGCTGGACCTACCGGTCAGTCACACATTGTACTCCGGCGAGTGTGCGAGCATGCCGGCGTACTACTGGATGGCTCGGAAACACACTAGGAGGGGGAGTGTGAGGTGTGAGCATGCCGACGTGGTCAGGAAGGACAGCAGCAAGCTGCGGTGGCGAGCGGCGGCGCTAGGTGGGGGAGCGGTTGTTCGCGGGGCGATGGCTCGGGGATGTAATCCTCTACAACGAGGGATCTAGCAGGCGTAGAAGCATCAATATTTGAGTAGGAAGCCGACCGAGAACATCGGCGTGGCCTAGACAAGGACATCGAGGAGCGGCGGCGTGGCATCGGAGTTGGAGAAGATGAAGGCCGATCCAACGATTTACGACACCCCCGCCGATTTCCTCCATACGGGAGGCTCTATAGGGATATAAGAAGGTGATGGGCATGCTTTCTAGGCTTTGGATCGACTCTTGCTGCGAAAACGATGAACTACGCCAGCGGCGAGCTGTGGACATTGTTTGTTTTTTGAGAGAACAATAGGGCTTGCAGATGCGCCGCCCCTCGATGGACCAACTGATTCACCGTGCTGCTGCGATAATGACTACTGTTGCCTCCGCCGCCTAGGTGCTCACCCGCAGGTGCGCCGCCCCTCGCCGGCGATGGCCATCATCGGCCAAGCCACACAAGACTCAAGTGGCCCATGGGTCAAGGAGAGAGAGGGGGGATTGTGTGAGAGAATCTTTTTTTGGCCCCACATGTAAGTGTGTGTGAGAGAGGTGGTGAGAGAAAGAGTTTTTCCCATTTATTTTTATCGAGTCGGTCCCACCCGTAAGTGCCTCATGGAGTCTGGGGAAAAATGTCCAGCAAATGTCCAGATAACGGTCAAAGCCCTTTGACCGGACGGTAACGGCATGGAAGGGCATTTCTATAAGTACACCTAACGGCATAGGGGCAAATTTGAGAATGCTTCAAAATTAGGGGCAAATCTGAGTAGTGGGATCGAGTTAGGGGCACAAATGTAAATGACCCTTGTTTGTTACCCAGAAGATGATATCCTTCATCAGTTCACCTTGGTTGCATTGGAGACGCAATCGTCTTTCACGTTGGTGCAATTTTATCACACAATTGGCTATGAACCAAATGTTTCGTCGAAGAAGCATCGACGTTGGTACTAAGAGCATAAGTTTCGTATAGATTTCTAAGACTTCTCACAACGTTGTATTTAGCTCCCCTGTAATTTTATTTGTCTAGCTATTAACTAAATATGTGGTCAGACTTTGATTAAAAATATGGTGTGGACTAAAAACCCGGATGGACGTAGTACCCCTATGTTTTTATTTACTCTGCATATTAGATTTGATTGAAGTCAAACTTTGTAAAGTTTGACCAAGCTTAGGCCGAACAAAACAAGCCATAATTATTGAGAGAGGGCAAACTGTACATAGTCTCAAACCTTTCCCATAATTGAAATTAAAATTCTTTATTTGTACACACTCTCACACCTTTCCGATAATTTGACGCATGTGTGGTTGTTCACTTAATGGAGGGTAGTGTACCGCACATGAAGGACAGGAAGTGCGACCAAGACGCGTGGATCATTAGTTGATCGTAAGTAGTTTTCTTCACTGGTACGTTAAATAAAGAGTTTCGTTTCGTACTTACACAATTTAAAACGATTGTTATGGAGAGAAAAAGAAAACCACTCCACTATATATTAGTAGTATACACGAGTACTATATAAGCTGGAGCCTCAGCGCTTGTTCGCTAGGGTTTGCACTCTCCACACTCTCGCTGCACTACATACATACATACATACATACACACACACACACACACACACACACACACACACGCTGGAGGCTCGGTGTTCCTTTGCTAGGGTTTGCTATATTCACAGTCTCTCACCCTCTTCACCAGATCTAAAGAAGACTGCGTTGGCCTCTGTCTCTCTCTCTCTCTCCGTCCTCACAGCTGGTGAAGGAGCCGCCCGGGTCCTATCACACCGGGAAGGGGAAGTGGTGCAGCGTTCACTCTGTCGCCTTCGGCGAGGGAGGCAATCCACTGCCGGTTGCGCTGTTCTCTTTCACCCAGCGCCTGTGCAGGAGGGCCTCCGACCACTTCTTCCTCGCTGCCGTACATAGTGTGGGCAGATCCGGCCTCCCGTCGCACGCCTAGCCACATCCCGACGACCCTAAGGTATAACTTTCTTTGAAACCGTCATTGCTCTAGCTGCATGCGGATCTTTTTCGATTCTATAGTCGAATCTAGGTCTTGGTTCAAAGAGGAAAGAAGGGTGGGTTGGGGTGGAGCCACTACAAAAAAATACACTTCCGTGATGATACGTGTTTGTCACAGTAGGTCGCGTTTTTTGTCATGCATGTACATCCATGACAAATTTATGACAGAATCAAGATAGTCATACATGTGCTGTCGTAGAAGTGTTCCATGACACTTACCAAAATTATCATCACGGAAGTGTCCACTTCCATGACGATAAATCGTGCGTCACAGAAGTGCTTTCGTCAAGGGTGACCGACACGTGGCATCCACCGTAACGGAACGCCGTTAAGCTATCGGGTCGGGTTTTGGATCCGATAACCCGTTAATAGCCCCGACCAATGGGGATTTTCCACGTGTAAAATCATCATTGGCTAGAGGAAACACGTGTCGGCTCATCGTTGGGACAGATGTCATCCACTCACTGGACAGAAGGTGCCTATGATACATCGACACGTGGCACGGCCCAACAGTGGCCCATTCCTATGAAAAGGCTGGCCCGTTTGACTTGGTCAAAAGCTGGCGGTCCGGCCCATGGAAAGCCTGTTAACGGCCTGTTCGCATATAGCCCATTTACAGCCCGCTAACCCAAGGCCCGTTACGCCCTATCCGAATTAGGCCCAGTAGCGTCATCTGGGCCATCCAATATGGTTCTAGCTCGTTTTCACTTCTGGCACATGTATAGCCCATGACGTCTTTCGGCCCATATGAGGCCCTTTGTAACTCTTGGCCCATTAGCGGCCCGTGCTGAAACTGGCCCGTAATGAACAGTGTATTACTTTACACCCATTAATGGCCCGTGGTGAAACTGGCCCATAATGAACAGTGTATCACTTTATACCCATTAACGGCCCGTTATTCCGTTGGGCCGTTTCCAGCCCAAGTTAACTTTTGGCCTTTTGAGGGACCATTTATTCTTGGGCTCATTTGCAGCATTCGGTTACTTACGGCCCGTTACTGTCATTTTCTGCTTGTGGGCCAAATTCAGCCCGTCGTTACAGTCGGCCCGTTTGTGGACTGTTAGTCTGTTGGGCCATTTTCATGGCATCACCAAATACGGCCTATTAACGATGGCCCGTTATGGCCGGCCCATGAACGGACGATTCCAACTCTAGCCCATTTACGGCCATAATGCGGTCTGTTTGGCCCATGTTTGGCCAATCGATCATACGACCCGTATAAGGCCCATTGATGATACGGCCCGCAGAAGGCCCATTGTTTCTACGGCCCGTAGAAGGCCCATTGTTTCTACGGCCCGTAGAAGCCCCACTATTTCTACGGCCAGTAGGAGGCCTAGTGTCACTACAGTAAATATTAGCCCATGGTTATTGTGGCCTAGTTTTAAAAAATAGGTTATTGTAGCCACTAGATAACCGCGGAAAAAGAATTGCAATGACTACAAGCAAACAAATAAACAAGACAACAAGGAAATAAATAAGCAAGCAACTAATGCTAGGCTATCACGGCTATTACACATATTACATCCACTGGGCATCAAAGTTCACCACCAGTGCAAATATAGGGAACAAAGCAGCATATCATATACACTGGTTGTCAAAGTTGGCGACCAGCGCAAATAAACGCCGTAGCAAAACAAATCCAGAACTGAAACCACTTCAGGAGATCTCAAGAAACAATATCCTGGGTACCCATAATGCTGGCAAGATGCTTAGCAAGCTTATTAACTTTCTCTTGTTTGGCGCTTAAATCCTCCAGCGCTTGCTGTTGCACCACAAAATATGCATCTGAATTCTGCAGGGACTTCCTCAGTCCTTCAGCTTCCTATCGCAGCACATCTGATCGATGTCTTTCAACTTGAAGTTGAGACTCAAGAAGACGAACTGATTCAGGCAGCGAGTTCGAAGAGCTTGTGCCAGCAGTAGTGGCCAGTAACTCGAACACTACATCAAGACATGACTTTTGGGTTCCCTCACTATCGTCAAGATAGTTTTTATCAGCTTTCTTGGAGACCAACAGGGATGTCTCACTATCTTGAACCTTATCTGCATTACTTCCTTTACCATTGGATAATGCGGTACTGTTCTCCAATATTTTGTCTGCATTCTAAAAGAGAAACAAGCAGACACATCACATGTTTGCCATGTTGTATATGAAACTCATTTTGGTAAATGAGTTCAGTAGTAAAGTGGACAGGATAACAGCATGAAACAAACATATATCTATGTACCATGGTCACTTTATGGTCTATATCATTCTAGTTTTTATTGCCAAATCAAGATAGAGACACAGTTCAAATAATATTTGTTCAAGACAAAGCAGAATAGACAGAATATAAGTGTGGGTAACTATAGAGCAATAACAACACTTGTAATGTGCATGACATGAGAACATAACTGTTTATTCAATTGAAACTGAAATCAACATAGAGCAGGTTACAACAACAAACCAGTTAAAGAAACAGGTTTAAAACATACCTGTTGCGCCATTGGAGTTTCAATTCCATCCTTCAAATTTGAAAATAGTTGGTATGAGTAAATACAGTAATGCAAGAGCAAAGGAGTATGAACCATAGCTACAGAACCTGACCTGAGAACAAATCTTCTTCCTCTTTAAGCATTGAGTTGGGATTCGGAGTGGTGGTCCTCGTGCTTTGGGCACTGCAGTTCCCTTACTAACTTCTCGTGTTTGGGTGCTCTGTGGTGGAGATGGTGCTGTGTCAACTGGAACTGGGTTACTATCTGCCGGGGTTGGGGTTAGAAGGGGTGTAGCTGGTTCTCTGTCCAACTGGGTAGGGGTACAATCTGCGAGAGTCTGGGTTATGTGTGGTGGATCTGGTCCTTGGGCAAGTACAACCGTGGTTCTATCTGCATCAACTGGTAGCACTATCTTTTCTGAAGACCGTGTTGTTACTCCCTTAGATACTGCCATCACGCTCTCCAATTCAAATGGCTGATAAACAAGAAAAGTAATTGAAATTATAGACATTGTATGATAGACAGGTGCAATGGATAGTGGGGAATAAAAGAGGGCATGAAATAATTCATATTTATGTTGTCTAACCAAACAGGATAGCATGACACAATTTCACATATATGATGGCTAACTAAACAGGATAGCATGACACAATATCACATTATGATGGCTAACTAAAAAAGATGGAAAGACATAGTTCAAAATATGAGACTATGTAAACAGGATGACATGACATAACTATATAATGTGTTTATTAAATAGGTTGGCATGCCATAATTCACATACATTCACGCATAGAATGCCATAATTCAAAATATGATGACTGTAAACACTAAACAGGATGAGATGATATAACTATATGATGTCTTTATTAAATGGGTTGCCATGCCATAATTCAGATAGATGATGTGTATGTACTATGTAAACATGATGGCATGATATAATTCAAATATATGATTTATATAGTAAGCAAGTAAGCAGATGGCAATCCATATATGATGTAAAAACTAAGCAATGCAAGACAACATGCATGACATGGGTAATATAACCCTGCCAAGTTTGAGCATAGACCTCATGGGGGAAATAGGACTGGTCATCAGTCTCTGAATCCTCCTCTGAGGAGCTCTTTGTAACCAGCAAGATGTCTGCTTCAGCAGGTAGCATTGTCTGCTCTGAATACCTTGTTTTCACTCCAGATACTTCCATCACCGCTTCAAATGGCTAATGCACAGGAAGAGTAGTTGAATATACAAACGTTATCGACAAATGGAACACGTAATACAAAAAAATGGTAGCATGATATAATTCACATACATGATGATTGGCTAAACAACATGGCATTGCATAATTCACATATATAATGCCTTTGCAACAAGATAGCATTGTATAATTCACATATATAATGTCTTGCAACAAGATGGCAATGCATAATTCACATATATGGTAATTAGACACAGAACAGGTGGCATTCACACAAAGCATGTCTAAACTAATCAAAGGACATAGCAATGCGAGACACCATACGCACGATATGAGCAACATAACCCTGCCAAGTTAGAGCATACACCTCGGGGGGGGGAATAGGACTGGTCATCTATCTCTGAAACCTCCTCTGAGGAGCTATCCGTAACCAGCAAGATATGCGCTTCGTCAGATAGCATAGTCTGCTCTGAAGACCTTGTTTTCACTCCAGAATTTGCCATCACCGTGTCAAATGGCTGATGCACACGAAGAGCAGTTGAATGTACTAACATTGTTGACAAATGTAATATGTAATGAAAAAAAAGGATGGCCTGATATAATTTACATATAAGATGACTGGCTAAGCAGGATGACATTGCAAAATTCACATATATGATGCCTCGCTAAACAAGATGGCGTTGCATAATTCACATAAACGATGAATAAACTAAACAGATGGCATTTGCACAAAGGATGTCTAAACTAAGCAGATGACATATTTGATGTATAAAGTAAGCAATGCAAGACACCATATGCATGATATAACCAACATCAGCATGCCAAGTTAGAGCGAAGACCTCAGGGGGTAAATAGGAGTTGTCTTCTCCTTCTGAATCCCCCTCAGAACAGATATCTTCCTCTCGATTACAATCCGAAATGCGTGGAGGGGGGCTGCCTTTGCGCCTACCATGGAGCGACGTTTGCATGAAATTTTATTGCCACGCAAGGCTCGTCTCTTTTGCTCTACATGTTTAGTTCCATTGTTTACAATAACTGTCATGCATAGGAATAAAACATAGTGAGATTATGTAATGAGTGCATGCAGAAATCTAGAGTGATGGTAGCAACCTGTGGATAGACCCAAAACCAATAATAGCAGGCAGATAATGGCTTCAGTTAAAAATACAGATAATGGCTTCTTTACTGTTTGTTTCCCACCCAACATGAAACTCATAGTAGACACCGGAGATTAACCAGATAGTAGATAGATACTATTGATAGCGGCCCCGATATGTACCCCACAACCATTTAAAAACTCAAGTTTGACCATTAGTTTGGAGCTGACTCAGAGTCTAATCGGTGAATAGGATGATAAAGTAGCATGCAATATTAAATGATGCATAACGTAAGCAGACGCGAAAGAGTGCGACCTCTCTTGCGGACCCGTGTAGTCCTCGAGGTCATCTAGTCGGTTGATGATGGTAATGTAGTTTTCATGGCCGCCAGCGGCGGGGAAGAAGATCTGAGGCGGCGAAAGACAGTCTGGAGGCCGGATCCCTGCTGTGCTGGACCCTTCTGGTGTTGGAGCAGCTGAGCTAGGGTGGACGACGGTGCAGCAGGAGCGGGAAAAACCACGCAAGGTTTTCTTTGACAACTATCTGTAAGAGAAGTAATTCTGTAAGGGCTCGTTTGAATTGGAGGATTCCAACAATGCAGGGATAGGAAATAGACAGGAATAGGATAGGAATGCACGTGCAAAACAGAGAATTTTAAAACACAGGATTTCTGCCAATCTGGGTGTTTGATTCACAACAATTGGAAGATCACATGATGCAAAGAAGCATGGTGAGATTAAGTCAAACCACAAGAAAATGTACGGTTATAATGCTATTATGCTACTATCTCTTAGTCTTGTGCTTCATGAATAGGAATTTGAAAAGGAGGACAAGTGAAAATTAAAATTCCTACGTTTTTTCTTTCAAGGAGACACTAAAGGAACAAATCCGTGTGCTCAGTGGACAATATATATAACATGTAGAGTAAAAAAGAGATTCAACAAGTGTACAACCTCTTTGGCGAAGCCATGTCGATCTCAGCGTGATTGGGTTGGCCGGTGAGGATGCTCCGGCTGACTTTGCTGTCGGAGGAGGGGAAGAAGATCTTAGGCGTCTGGAGATGGAGCCTGAGGTACTGCTCCGCTGTGATGGAGGGTTTTGTCGTTGGAGCAGCTCCGGTGAGTTGTACGATGCCGAGGCTGAAGCAGGACAAGAGAGATAACGAACAACGTTAACCTGAGTGGAATTCTAATAGCATATCCAATACATGACGTAAAATACATAACCACAAAGTGCTAGATGTAAAATACACCAGCCGCTCATCTCTGAACTTAACTGTCGAAACTGAACTTAACTGTCGAAACTGAACTTAACTGTCGAAACTGAATTTTGCTGTCGAAACTGAATTTTGCTGTCGAAACTGAACGCACTTGCAAGGTGAGGCTACACGTCGGTCGACTGACTTTTTCATCTCTGGTCAGTCGATTTTGCAGCCGTTGGATACGAAATCAAGGGCCTGCGGTTCATCTTCAACCTCCACCCCCTGCGCCGCCAGCCACCACCGGCCAAACAGCAGCCCCCCGCCGCCCGCGGCCAGCGGTGCGCCGCCCCGCCCGCCCCGAAAACACTCCCCACCGCCGGTCCGCCGCCGCCCCGGCCATCCCTCTAGGCCCCCCGTGCCGAGCTTTTTCTCCGGCGATCCCCACGCCACCGCCCCGCCAACGCCCCACCACCGCCGGTGACCACCACCCGCATCCTCAACCCTAAGATAGATAGTGGGGTACCTCTCCGGCGAGCCCCCCTCCCCGCTGTGGCTGGTACTTCCTTCACCCCGGCGAGCCCCCCACCCCCTGAAAATCGACTGACCCAAAAGTCGATTCAGTCGACTGAAGTGTAGCTAAATCGGAGCAGCATCGCAAGCAAGAGCAAGAGCGAGAGCAGCAGCGCGAGCAAGAGCAATAGCAAGAGCAGACCAGGCAGGGGACTGAGAGCAAGAGCAGAGTAGCAGGGCGAGCGAGAGCTAAAGCAGCAGCAGCTCCTACTGATGTGGACGTCGCCGCCGAGGGAGCGACGCCGTGGAGGAAGTAGCCGGCGACGCCGTCGTGGATGGAGCCGCGCCGTATCGGCTCGGGACCGAGTGCCGACAGCACCGTGAGATCGAATCAAGAAGAAAATACGGCGATTAGTGTACAACCTCTTTGGTGGCGCCGATTAGGCCACAACTTCATCCGAGGAAACGGTGATGATGATGCTCTTCCGGTGGTGCAGGTGAAGACGGCGGTGTGGGAATGGAGGTGGCGCGAAAGACGAGGGGAACGTCGGGGCAGCTCCTTGGAGGTGGAGGACAGGGTGGCTGAACCGGCGGGACGATGAGATCGACGACGGATCCTCATCCGGTCCGGTGGATGAGGGACGTCGAGGTGTTGCTGTGGACGATATCATCGGGGAAGAGGCTCCGGCTGGGTGGCGGACGGAGCAGGGTGTGGGGTTTCGTCGCGGGTTTTCGTGGCCTCGGTGTATGAATGGGTGGGCGGATGGGATGGTAGTGGGGAACCATGGCTTAGAGACGCGCTTGTCCGAAATGTGGGGTAAGTTACAAAAGTACCCCCACTGATTCGAGGCGGTTCTTTCAGTTCAGGGGTACCACGGGCATTTCGCGTGTCGGGATTTCACAGGATGTGGGAGTTTTCGCGCGTGTTGTAATTTCGGAATAGCAAGGCGCGGGTTGAGATGGAGGGAGTTGTCGGAGCACAACGAGACAAAGATATATCTTAAATATTTCGGGCTAACAAGGCACGGGTTGAAATTTCCAGACAAGCCTAACGTGTACTGTACCAAATCAATGCGCACTACAAATGTCATTCAAAACTTTGAATTCATGTTATGTTCAATTAAAATATTTCGCTACGTGTATAATGCATGCAACCTACTACCCATATGAATGTTTTAGTGCATTCCAAACGTATATACTACCGCTTCAATATGAACTAAATTTGAATTCGTTTCTCTATTTGAATAAGATCTACAGTAATGATTGTTGTGAAGTCAAAGCATTTGAATTCATTTCTCTGTTTTAATAAGATCTACAATCATCATTATTGTCAAGTTAAACCATCGTTTGTGTATTATCTTCACAGCACACCACATGATTAGTCTCGAGTTACATATGAACTATGTGTACTATATGAACTCGAACTAGATTTTTTTGAATCCACTTTATTTTGATTTCAAATCACATTACATTTCTAGCTCTAGCTAGATCTTCATAATGTAAACCATGTCTCATATGTATAATGTGTTTATCACATTATGTATGGTGCCCCGCCCCCTACGCCTACAAGTATTTAGATGTGAGTTGCAAACACCACACATTACCACAAATTCAAATAAAATGTGAGAATGTTCGATATATAGTATTGTTTAGATTGTTCGATATTTAGTTGTAAGCTGCAAACGCTACACATTATCACAAATTCAAATAAAATGTGAGATTGTTTCATGTATAGTATGGTTTAGATTGTTCGGCATTTAGCTGTGAGTTGCAAACGCCATGCATTATCACATTATGGTATAACATGTGCACAACACGTGTATCACCGCTATATTCATGCATGCAATGTTTAAAACACTATGATCTCCTATTCAAATATATGAATCTGCTTTCATATCAAATTATGATCTTTGTTAGTCTCTTACACCCACACAATCCTCTAACCTTTGTAGCTACCACTAACTTTCTCTCGTGCATGCACACGCCCTCCTCACCCTCCCCTCCCTCGGCATTCTATCCACCGGGCACATTCATTTTTTTCTTTAGGTCGTTCTCCAAGAGTCTCCACAACTCCTTTCCGACACACACCGATCGATAAACCTCTCCAGCGATGCCTGCCTACAACATACACACACACCTTCAATCTCCTCCTTTATGTGTCCTTGCCTCGTGTCTCTCATATGGTCAGACACACATGTAAACTCTCGCCCCTCTTTTCATCGATCTCACAACCGCACACTCCTCCCCCTATCTAGCTAGTAGTTGGGCCTCTCGCACCACCTCCTAGATCCATTCTCTCTGTCTATCCGTCTCGCTGGGCCTTATTTGCCTCTAACAAATGGACGTACACCGACAAATATCTCGCTATACATATAGCTAGCTAGGTCCTTATAACTCGTTTTTACCCACACATCAATCGATCTACCACATTAGTTGTGTCTCTCCCTTCCTCCGACAAACAACAATTGATCTACCGATCTAGTTAGGTTTGCTTACCAAACACATGGTTCCCCTTCATCATCCATGGATGCGTCCCGACAGATCTATCACGCACAGGCACACACAGAAACACATCCCCACTCTTATTGATAACATTGAAGTTCCACCCTCAGTTTGTCTAGTAGGCCTCTCCCACCATCTTCGAGAAGCAACTCCATCACCCATCCAGCACTCTACCCCTCTCCCTCCCTCTCCCTCCCTCTCTCTCTCCTCTCTCTCTCTCTGTCCCATCATATTTCCCGTCCTTCAGTTATGTATGGATGTCGACCGATCTCCCTCAAGACATAGCTGGGTATCTCCTTCTCAACACATATACCAGTCGTTCTACCTCTATAGTTAGGCCTCTGCCTACCCCTCCCCCCCACACACACCGATACATCGAGCGCTCTAGTCATGTCTCCCTGCCACACACAAACTTGACATGTGCCCTCTAACGTTCCGGTAGGCCAGTCGCCCTATATCTTTGACTTGCACACACACACAATTTCGATGGCTCTCTTCATCGATCTCGCACACACCCACTTGATCCTCTCTTCGACTCTATCGATAGCTATGACCGCTCCCTCTCTTCTCGTGGATTGCCTGACCCTCTATGTATGATATGGATAGGCCTCCATTTCACACACATTGCATGCAAAATTTTGTTTGAGATGTCATCGACACATATTCCCACAAATAATTCACGAAATCAACCCCCCACCCCACCCCCACCCCAAAACAAAAAACACTCACGAACGCGGTTTGTATCTCTCACACACACCCACGTAGGTGGGGGATGTGCACGAAGAGAAGAGGTGCATGCACGGCGCACGTACTCCCGTCTCTTTCCCAAACACACCCGCGCGGGTACACGGTGGAGCTCATTTCTGTACAAAAATGCAGCCCACGTGGTAATTTGGCACGTGTACTGGTTGTCCACTTGGTGGAGGGAGGATCGTCTACCACGGGTGAACAAACAAATTGCGACTTGACGTGTTATGTTAAAAAAAGAGGCAAACCATGTGGGGCATACCTTAGAGGCATGGCTCTATACACTGGAGTACTTATGATGTGTCTCATCAACTCGCAGAACGAGGAGAAGCTTACTTAGTACGCCATCTCCCCCGCCCACGGGCGCGGTGGCTCGCAGGATGAGGTGAAGCTTGCTCCGCCTTACGCCCGCTCCCTCGCCCATGCGCGCGGTGGCTCGCAGGACGAGGAGAAAAAATTACTACTCCCTCCGTTTACTCCTCGTCGCTACTACCTTGGTTATAGAGATTATATCATATTGTTTGGAATATATATGTCCTTTAGTAGATTTCAATATGAACTACTAGTACATACTCCAAACGCTGATGTATATAGACGTATTTTAGAGTGTAGATTCACTCATTTTGCTCCGTATGTAGCACTCTCCCTCGCCCCTCGACCCTCGCCCACGTGGTGGACGTGCAACAATTCATTCGGTCTCATATACCTAGAACGATATATACTGCACTACCATTATTGCTCGACTTCCCGAAGAGGCGAAGAGCCAATCACAAGGTTAATATTTTGGAGATGCCAAGCGCAAGGTTATAGGAGAACGAGTAGTAGGTGCTGCGTCATTTATAAATAAAGTTTTTTTTTCTTTAGTGGCACGTACGCAATATGATAGGTTCATATGGAGAGAAAAGGAAACCGCTCCACTATATACATAGTCAGGACGGGCCAGCCTACACGATTGCTTGCTGGGGTTGCTCTCTTCACACTCTCTCGCACAAAACGACTGTGGCCACATCTCTAACATCCCGGCGGATCACGTCCGCTTGGGGAAGGGGTGGATGCTTAGTGTACATGCGGTGGCCGTCGCCGACGGCGAAAACCCACTGTCGGCACGTCCCGATCAGGGGTCCCCGCCGTTCTCTCTCACAAAGCCGGTGAGGTTGCCTTCGTTCCTTGCTCACTGCCGTGACGTGGGCAGTTGCCGCCTCCCGCCGCCCTCCTCAAGGTTGAGCTACGTCCCTCAGGTACAACTCCCTTTACAGCCGGCTTGCACCACTGCTTCAGCTGCCCACATCACCCCCCGTGGATATTTCTCTACTTGTTTGCCCCGCACATACCTCTACTGGCTCCTACGTACTATATTTGTGATGAGTTTATGTCTCATCAACTAGTCCCAATAATCTTATTCTAATCACGCTTCTTCAATTTCTTCGCCACAGGGATGCTCATCTCGATTTTGGTGAAACTGCACAAAATGATCCGATGGTCAAAAGGTTGCAAACTTCATTTATTAGGAAGCTCAAACGTTGCCAGCAAATTGAAGCCTGGTCAGGGTTCACGGTTCAAGGGCTAGGGACTGCATGGATCGTTTTTTTCTTTAGCTGCCTCCGTTCCAAAATAAGTGTCAACTTTAGTAGTAGTACAACTTTGTACTAAAGTTTGCACAAAGTTGAGACACTTATTTTGGAACGGTGGGAGTACATATTTACTATGATCTGTCAATCATTGAGATGCAATAGCATGCATGTTAGTCTCCTTTGTATTTGATGAAATGTTGCAACGGGCAACCTTGGACGCAAGATACATGTAACAGAAGCTGGAAGCTTCATAGCATTGTACAAATTTATCTCGCTGATAAATTACAGTACGTACTATACTAGTACTTCCTCCGTTCCTAAATATAAGTCTTTGTAGAGATTTCACCATGAACCACATGCGGATGTATATAAATGCATTTTAAGTGTAGATTCATTCATTTTGTTCCGTATGTAGTGGAATCTCTACAAAGACTTATCTACTAGTAATAGCTAGCCCCCACTACTAGGAATTCTCTATCCTCTCCTTGAGCCACATCATGAAAATTGATGTAGCCGTTAGATGAAGTAAATCAGTCCATAATAGCCGTCTGATCTAGACGTTGAGAGGCTCCGCACTAAGCCACATGCAAGCATGCAGAAATACCGTGGCACATGCATGTGAGTGGGTTTTAAATCACATCAACATGTCTGCATGCAAGCATGCACCGGTAGCATGCATGTAAGTGAGCTTTTATGTCCCATTAACATGTCAAAAAGAAAAATATAATCCATTATGCAGTAGGTGTTGGCTCATCTTTTTTCCTTACATGGGATGATCTAAATGATGATGGGAGTTTATTTAGTTTGGCTACCACATTTGTCATGCGGTTATAGAGTTTTTTTAGTTCTATGAAATCGATAATTTTGCGCAGAGAGATATACTGCTGTTCCGCGGCAACGCGCGGGGACTCATCTAGTAATATTTAGGAACGGAGGGAGTACTATGTAAAGAGTTAGGTGTCGCACGGTGATAGTGTGAGGTGGGCCATGTAATCACTGAGCCTGCGTGTTTTCACTGCTCTTGCACACCTCCGCTGTAAGAATGGAGAAAATTGTAATCTAGTAGTAGTACCTCCTTTCACCGAAAGCGTGGGACATCCAGCAGTCCTACCACCTCAGTAATAAAGACCAATGAGCCGTCAAATCACATAGACCCAGCAGTAAGTTGGACGGACGAAGCAACCATCACTCTTGCGCCAGTGAGAGGTCGCGTCCGCTCTGCCCGAGCATGAATGCGGCACCGATTCATTGGAGCGGCGCTGACCGTTTCGGGCGGGAAGCGCGCGCGGGCGATGGAGGGGATTTGGATGGGCTAGGCTGGTCAGGAGCGGGCGTGGCAGCTGTCCGCATGTCCCTACTGGACACGCCCGGAAACAAGAGGATGCACCGACTCTCGCGGCTAAAATCGTACACTACACAACATCTCTCTGTAGGAGTAGGTCGATCTGTCGCTCTCTCTAACACACACATGCTGTTAAACACACACACACACACACACGCACACGCACGCACCTTGGTCCCGTTGCACCTTCTAACGTGACTTATTACACCTAGACGGAGGGAGTAGTAAGTATATGAGATATGGTGGCACACTGACTTAAGTCGAATACAAGTGCCCAAAATTTGTGTGCATGTTATAATAAGGATTCACTTAAAATAGTACGTGAGCGAACAGAGGGATCAATTGGATAGTGTTCCCGAGCAGTAGCGAGATGTGTGAGGTAAGATACACCGTTGGCGCTTTTAATTTTTCTTATTAATTTGTTTGTTTCACCCTCTGACTGGTGGGACCCAACTTACTACGTGGAGAGAGGTAAGGTGACTAAGGCTGCATTATTTCTGCACCACTCTGGATAGTCTTACCACCAAAGCCACATGACACGATTATGATTGAAATCCCAATGACTCCCACACACACACAAAAAAACACGGCATGCTTGTCACACGAATGGAGGAATGTATAAAAGGTTATTTCCCTCTCGTTGAACATAACGGGAGGGTTGTGTAGCTGGTTAGCCTGTTCGCTCATCAAACTTGAGGTCTCGGGTTCGATAACTACACTTGAGCATAATTTGTGCCAGGAGGATTCTTTGACTGGTCAAAATGTTTTCTAGGGTTTGCACACTTCACACTCTCTCTCCAGTATATATATACACACTGGAGCCTCAGCGCTTGTAGTTGCTCTCTTCACACTCTCTCGCCCTCTCCCGCTGGAGCCTCAGCGCTTGTAGTTGCTCTCTTCACACTCTCTCACCCTCTCCAGATCTAAACAATACTTAGTTGGCCTCTCTCTCCCCTCACTGCTGCTCAAAGAGCCGGCAGGATCCGTCCGCTGGGAAGGGAAGGAGGCTTAACGCTGTCGCCGTCGGTGAGGGACTACCGGCGCAGCTGTTCACTTTCCACCCAGCGGCGGCGCGGGAGGGCCTCCGACCCCTTCTTCTTCGCCGCCATCCCGTTGCCCACCGAACCACGCCCCAAGAACCTTAAGGTATAATTTACTTACTCCACATGCATTGCTCTAGCTGCATGTATACCATGAATCTAGGACGTGGTTCAAAGAGGAAAGGAGTGGGGGAAAGTAGTGGGAAAAGTTGTATATAGCATGAATCTAGGACGTGGTTCAAAGAGGAAATGAAGGGGGAAAGTTGTATAGCATGAATCTAGGACGTGGTTCAAAGAGGAAAGGAATGGGGGAAAGTAGTGGGGAAAGTTGTATCGCATAAATCTAGGACGCGGTTCAAAGAGGAAAGGAAGGGGCGAAAGTACTAGTTCGGAAAGGAAAGGAAGGGACAAGGCTGTAGAGTTTGAACAGGACTAGATTTGCTGCGCTCAGATAGGGAAAGGTGTCTAAAGATCACGAAACTGGGACCAACACAAATATGCTCCTTGGTTGTTTGTTCTTTGTTGCAACAAACTGTGCATGACCACAGTACTTCGGTAGATGCACATGGTGCTGGTGCGTCCACTGTCCCGTGCAACTCATTAGCTGTTGTTAATCTAAGGCCCTGTTTGGTTAAAAACTCCCTAGTCCCTACCTGCTTGGTTCCAGGGACTAAACATGGACTAGAGATTATTAAATGACATGCTAAAAGACCATGTTACCCCTAGTAATGAACTAATAGAGACAAGGTGCGATGCGTGGCAGGGGCAACTGTTGGAAAAAGTCCCAAAAAGACTCCCTCGGGGTCTTCTTTCTTTAGTCCCAAATGCCCACTTTTAGTCCCTAAAAGTCCCTCCTGTTTGGTTTAAATGGGACTGACACGGAGTTTTTTTAGTCCCTTCACCAAAATGTCCCTGTAAACAAACACCCTCTAATAATGCCGCTAGAAAATTGATGCAACGCCATAGTTAAAAGCAAATTACATGTTTAACGAATTTTATTTTTAATATAATCTCTATGTTAATATTAATCAATCCCACCGTTTGAGAAATGATACTGTCTTGCTTTCTTTCCCATTTAGATAAGGTAGATGCTTATTTTTGTTGGCTTCTGTGTCATCCACCGTTATTGACCACTAATTGTTTCCTTTGCACCTCTGTGTAAACAGGGTTATCTACTTCACCTCGTTGCCATTGTGACCTTTTGTTGCACTGCACAAAACACTTTTGTTTTAAGAGTGTTTGTGCAGTTCAACCAAAATGTCACACCGACAACGTTGCTTGATTGCTTGAGCTTAGTGGAACTGCACAAGAGGAGATCTTACTTCCTATCCGTTAAGGCGAATTTGGTTCAGATCTTCTTCTTGTGAGTTGTTTGAATTCCGCATCATGAGAGGTCAGTGCTAGCCTTCTTTCACATGATTCTGCAGTGTGCTTTCATATGTTGTGCTACTTGTACGATAATGTTGCTTGATTTTAGTGAACTGCACAAATGGAGACAAGACTTCCAATCTGTATGTGCACCGTAATATCCCATTGAGGTAAGATAAGGATATTTCACAACTGCTGGTCTGTATTTTGCCAGTTTCATCAGAAAATTAAGTTTAGTACTATACTTGTGCTCCCTAATTGACATGCCAAATCTTACATTGAAGGCGAAGCTTGTCTGTTATTGAACCAAGTGATGAAGGGGAAGAACAAGCGGAAGAAAAACAAAAATCAACTCCCGGTGCTGTAATGAAGCACTGGAACTGTGATGACACAAGTAATGATATAGTTTTGCATCTTAATTTATTGATATGGCTGGAACGAGCAACTGTTTTGCCACTGATTTGATGCCACTCTTAATGTAATATGTAATTATCTCTACTTGTGCAAACAGGGATCTTCTTTGAAGATACCATATATTTTAGTGGAACTGCACAAGAAGATGTTGGAAACATTAAACTAATCGAGGAGTATATAGTAAGCATGGCCACCACCGTAGATAGCAATAGATGGTTCCGGAGAAGTGCTTCATCTGTATGCTCTACACAATAAGCCTCCTGACAAAGGTTGGTACTCGCCCACTGATTTTATCCATATGATTGAGCTTTGTCATCTCTATTGGTGTTGTGCTACTGTTTAGATACTGTCATGAAAAAGTGGTATTGTCCTTGAGAAGTGCTTCATCTGTGCTGTTTTAAATATTTCCTTTCCTTTTTTTCGAGCAAACAGGGATGCTAGCATTTAGTAGTCCTCTTGTCTTTGCAAAACAGGATCATCTTCCTCTGAAGAAGAATATGGAGTACGTGAAGTGACTAGTTCCTATTATGCCAGGATGAAGAAGGCCTGTCTATCTTCTCATCAGAAGGAGCAGTTGAAGGATGGTTACATTACTCCCCACAAGACCAAACTAACTTCAGCTCAGAAGGACTGACAAATCTCCATTTTTTTACTGTGATGCGTGAGTACAATGTTGTTCTAGGATTCTTTCTGGTGAGTTCCATTTTTCTAAAAGTGTGCTCTACATGGACCATGTATGTGCCTGTTGAAACTGTCAATTCATAGTAGAGTTTGCTTTATATTAATCACTTTTTTGTATTTGTGCAAACAGGGGTGCTCAGCTTGATTTCAATGGGAACTGCACAAAATGTTCATGAATACATTGAATCATTCATTTCCACCACAAGAAAGGTGTTGCCGATAAGTTCACGGCATTGCAACATATAAGGGTGAAATCATACAAGCTATGCGCGAATTTGGTTGATTTTGGTGGAACTGCACAAAAAGAATAGCTGGTTTACTCAAGCACGAGGTGCCATGTCAATGTCTGAACTGATGGCAAACCCTGCCCATTCCACAGTCGTAGGCATTTGATATTTTTGAATGGGACAACCTTGTCAAATTTTGCTCATTGATTTTAGCAAGAAGACATGCGTTTGATATTTTCGAATGGGACACCCTTTGCTGTCAGCAGCGTCGATCCATTTTTTTCTTTATTCTTTAGTTGTGAAGTAAATATTGGCTCTGACATGTGAATTGCTGAGATGCATAATCATCGATTGTTTTGAATGTTCTCTATGAATTGCCAGGCCTGTGTGTTTGATTGCAATGTACATAAACGCTAAAAAGCTGCTCAAACTCTTTGTACTCCTTCTGTTCCTTTTTACTTCGCACATTGTGAAAGTGCATACTTTTTTGTATAAGATTGGTCAAAGTAGAGATACTTTGACTGCAGACAAAACTTGTATGCACGACTAGAAAGGACCGGAGGGAGTACATGTGAAACTGCTGCAAATGAGGTGATCACCCTGGGAATAATGCTAGTACGTATTATTTTGCATGTTCATCCAATGCCAGTGATACAGGAATTCGAACTAATCAAAATAAATTCATTCATACACGGTCGGATTTCATATAAACATGCCGGATTTCATTACATTTCATACATTCTTCAACTAAAAAGGGGTGCGCTAGAGGTATAATTAATTAACCGAAGCTACCCACCTGTGTCCCGCTGAGCCGAACAGAAGCTTCAGTGACTTAACTGCAGGTGCAGTTGCATAACTGACAGGTGGCCTGTTGGGCCCACGTGTCAGTCAGCCAACTGCACCAGCAGTTAAGTAGAAGCAGCGTTCTTCTCCAGCGCAGCTCTCTGACTCCACGTCGCCGCCAAGAAGCTAACCGGTCGTCAATGGTCAACCCGCCTAGTTTGGCTTCAACCGGAGGGTAGCAGCGGTGGCCTTACTTGGACCCGAGCGGCGGCGACCTACCGTGTTCTACTCTTCCTCGTTTCCTATGTGGCGCGGCCTCGTTGGCAGCGGGGCGGGGCTTCGGCGGAGCCGGCGATGTCCTCTGTCGCGCTGCCAGCGGGCAGTGCCTCAGCGGAGCGGTGGAAACCCTCCCCCACGTTGCCGGCAGGGTGGGGCCTCGGTTGAGCCGGCGATGTCCTCTACCTCATTGTTGGCGGGGCGGGGCCTCGGCGGAGCCGGCGGTGTCCTCTGCCTCGTTGTTGGCGCCGCGAGGCCTCGGCGGAGCAGGGCCTCGTCGACGCCAGCGGAGCGGGGACTCGTCGGAGCCGGCGTTGTCCTCTGCCTCGTCCTCGGTCTCGCCAAACAGCGCCTCGCCCACTTCATCGCCCTCTTTGCTAGCCTCTTTGTAGGCGGCCACAGCCTCCGCAACCCGCATGCGATACCGCCAGCGCTCGAGGCGGCCCTTGCGGGCGGAGCGGTACGAGTCGAGCAGTGCCTCCTGCTCCGCCCGCTCCGCGCAGATCTGCTCCTCCGCCTGCAGGTGCTCCTGGAGGAGATGGTGGTTGTAGGCGGCGTCGGCCTGCGCCTCCCGGAACTGCTCCTCACGCATCTGCCTCACCCTGTCCATATATTGGGCACGGGCCTCGCTGATGGTCATGGTGCAATGCACCGGCGAGGATGGCGCAGAAGAGGGGGTTGGCGCCGGATCGTCGACTACCATGTTCTCCATTGGGACGTCATCGTCCTCCGGCTGCCTGCCGGCCAGCCGGTCGGCAGCAATGGCTGCCATCTCCTTGTGGTCCGTCGTCCGCCCGTCCTGAAGAGCGCTGGAGCGCGAGGAAGCCATGGTGGGCAGTAGTGGTGTGGACAGGAGAAAGGGAATGGATGCGGATGACTGCGGCTATGGCCGGCGCAGCAGTTTATATAGCAATGGTGGGCGGGCGGAGGGACGGACGTGTGGCGCCGGAGTAGCCGCCTCGGCAACCGCGTATAATTAATGTGGGCGGCAGATGGATGGACGGACGGCACTTGTGTCGTTTGAAGGCGGAGCAATCGCCTGCACCGGGAAGCGGGGCGGGCGGCGCTGACTGTTTCGGGCGGAAAGCGTGCGCGGGCGAGGAGATGACTTTACTTGGAGAGGATGACAATGGGGACCCACCAGGTCCATAGCCTCACGTACGCAAGTGCCTCCTTATTATTATTATTATTATATATATATAACTATAATTTATTTTGCTTCCTCCTGGTTTCCTGACATCACGGTCCCACACCATTGTCAACCTATGTAGTAGTCAATAAACGAGAGAATTGCACAAGAAGCGGCCGACAGCTGGGACCAAGCAGCTCGAGCAGTATTTGTGTTTTTGAGGTGTGAGCACTGCAGAGTTTTTCGATGTTTAGCCCAGATATTAATTTTTCTCCTCTGAACAACAACGAAAACATCACTGCAGGTATTAACTGGGCGGGCTGTGGCCCGTCTAGCCCAGGCCAGATATCCAGCCCAGATATTAATTTTTTTCAAGCTGAAAATGGCTAGCCCAGCTATTCTTTTTTTAGGAATACCCAGGCAAGGTCAAGTTGTTATTCTCCGCCCCGCTGGGCTGCAAATCTTTCCTAGGAGGGATGCATTAGGCTTAACAAGAAAATGGGCTTTAAGAAATAATAAATGGGATGTAATTATAAAAACTGGGCAGTAACTATAAAAAATGCACCAAACACGTGATTACTTTATAAAATATTATTTTTGGATATTGAAAATTTTAATTTCATTAATTGTTGTGAGCGCAATGTTTCGTTAGATTTTTACGTAATATAAATTTATATTGAAATTGTATTTAATCTGACTAGAAATTCCGGGATAAAAATATTTCGGATCCCATTAAAATGTGGGAAATTTTATTGAATTCTGTTTTGAACGGTTGGTTGAAATGGGCTGTACTTTTAACAAACTGTAAATGGGCTGTAGTAAATTCCATTAGAATTCAAAAATGGGCTACACATTCTTACAAATCTCAAATGGGCTATAAGTTCTCTGCCACACACTTCTGGCCTTACTAAGTTGACGCGTCCCCTAAAAAAACAGAGTTGACGCGTATGCAAGGCTTTGTCAACTTATAGTCAACACACGGTTCTAGCAGCAGTGGCCGTTGGGTGCCCATCCAACGGATGCCGTGCTTCTTCTTCAATCTCGGATATTCTAGCTTCACCCGCCCAAAAAAAGATTCCTCCCCCTGACATCTGGGGCGCACCGTTTCGGAAGCTGACTTGTGGGCCTACTAAGTTGACGTACCAAGGGCTTTGTTAACTTAGTCAATATAAACGATTCTAGCTGCAGTGACCGTACGATGTCCATCCAATGACCGTCGTGCTTCTTCAACCCCTGGTCTTCTTGCTCCAGCCGCCCAAAGCAGCGCCGGTCGTGCCGCCTGCTCCTGTCTCCCATGGCCGGTTGTGCTGCCGCGGAGGCCTCACCGCCCCCTACTACTCCCACCGCTGGCCAGGCCATCCCTCCACTCACCCACAACCCCTGTTATTCTGCGGCGACGGCAGCGCAGCCGAACCAGTGAACCCTCGTACTCCTCTCCGCGTGTGCATCCACTACCGCGTCTTCCCCGGCTCCGCGTCGTCCCCTTCCTAGGCCTCGCTTTCGTCCACCGCCCTGGTGCTCTCGGCGCGGCGTGGTCAACGTGGTCAAGGAACGACTTCCATCGGACCTGGACTGTACGTGGAGAGGCTGACAGCTGGGTCCACGGCAGCCGCAAGGAAGTGCCTCCTTATTACGCGCAAAATAATTATTCCTCCACCTAACAGCGGGGACCCACCGGACGGGCCACCGTATTTCGCGAAAAAAAGATTCGCCCCCTGACTGCTGGGACCCACGAGCTACATCTTCGCACGCAAGGAAGTGCGTCCAAAAAAAACGATTCACCCCCCTGACTGCTGGGACCCACCAGCTACATCTTCGGACGCAAGGAAGTGCGTCCGAAAAAAAGATTCGCCCCCCGACTGCTTGGACCCACCAGCTACACCTTCGCACGCAAGGAAGTGCGTCCGAGCAAAAAAACGATTCGCCCCCTGACTGCTGGGACCCAGCAGCTACACCTTCGCACGCAAGGAAGTGCGTCCGGGCAAAAAAAACGATTCGCACCCCCCTGACTGCTGGGACCCACCAGCTACATCTTCGCAAGCAAGGAAGTGCCTGACAGTCGAGACCCACCTGGTCGAAGCGTACGTAGCGTTGTCATTCTGGTCGCGAACGTGTACATACATACTGGTCGATGTAGAGGCGCGCACGTGTCGTAGTAGAGGCGCGCACGTAGCATGTACACGTACGTACAACGGCCAGGGTGCAAGAAAGAAAATACGGCCACGTATGTGTACATACGGGCAGGGTCTCGAACGCCTACTCGCGCATACGTACGGCCAGGGCTCGTGTACATAGCTGGGTCGGAACGGAGAAACAGCGTCGTCGTCGTGTTCATGGGGAGGCAACGGAATGCGTCGTGTTCATGGGGAGGCAACGGAATGCGTCGTGTTCATCGGGAGGCAACAGAATGCGTCGTGTCCATCGGGAGGCAACGGAACGCGTGGGAGCCAACCGGCTGGGTCAGAACGGAATGCGTAGTCGTGTTCATCGGGTGGGCCTGGACGGAACAGGCGATGGAAACGAGGCCTGGCGTACCGCAGAACGGAGGAAACTGACCTCCTATGTTCGGAACGGGGTCCCGTTGATCGGGAGGGGTGTGGCGTACCGCAAAACGGAGGAAACGGACCTCCTACGGTCGAAACGGGGGTCCTGTTGATCGGGAGGGGTGTGGCGTATCGCAAAACGGACGAAACGGACCTCCTACGGTCGAAACGGGGGTCCTGTTGATCGGGTGGGGTGTGGCGTACAGCAAAATGGACGAAACGGACCTCCTACGGTCGAAACGGGGGTCCTGTTGATCGGGAGGGGTGTGGCCTACCGCAAAACGGACGAAATGGACCTCCTACGGTCGAAACGGGGGTCCTGTTCATCGGGAGGGGTGTGGCGTACCGCAAAACGGGACTCCACGGGATACTGTTCATCTCCACCGTCGACCTCCGCCATCCTCCACGGGCTATCGTCGACCTCCTCCAGCCTCCACAGGCTCCTGTTCATCTAGCCTCCACCGCGCGCTACTCCACCGGCTACTGTTCAACCACCCCTCCACGGGCACCCCTCCACCGTCTACTGTTCATCCGGCCCTCCACACCACGGGGTCCTGTTCAACCACCCCTCCACCGTCTACTGTTCATCCAGCCCTCCACCACACCACGGGGTCCTGTTCATCTAGAGGCGACGCCACCGCTCACTGTTCATCCACCCCCCCTCAACGCTCACTGTTCATCCAATCGATCGGCTTCAGTTAGCAGCAGTAGCGAAGGAATCGCTCGATCGGGTTCAGTTAACAGCCATCGATCGATCGCTCGGGTTCAGTAACGCGTAGCCTGCAGTGCAATCACTCGGGTTCAGTTAGAGCCCAACGCCTCGCTCCGGTTCAGTTAGAGCCAATGCCTCGCACACACGCGCGTACGTGTACAAGAGAAACGCGCATCGCTCGGCCCCTGACCTCCCACCGTAACCGGGAACTCCCCAAAATTTTCCTCCCCCTCGCTTCTACCACGGTTTTTCCGTCATAGACGGCCCAAAGAATGTCATGCAGCTGCATCTCCGGCCCACCTAGGACGAAAAGCCCATTTTCTGTCATGATTTTTTGTCATAGAAGTAGGAGCCCACCACATCTATGATGATAGTGGGTTTTGTCACAATTATCGTCATAGAAGTGTCATATGTATGACAGAAAAAAATTTCGTTCGGCCCAAAATGTCACGGATGTGTCTTTTTTTTTGTAGTGAGCATGAATCTCAGACGTGGTTCAATGATGAAAGGATGGAGGGAAAGTAGTATAGACTGGCTATCCAACCGCTTTGTTGGTTGAAAAGGCAAAAAGGGGGTAACCCAGTACACACATCTATAAGGAACCGATCTCTTTGTTGAAAAAGGAAAGAAACTGGGGGGTCGGGTAGTTTGTGTAGGACAAGCTTTGCTGCCCTCACATAGGAAAAAGGTTCAAAGAGAACAAATATGGGACCAACGCAGATATTCTGCTTGGCAACATACTCTGCATCACCCATTTTACGTGTGGACGCACATGGTGCTGGCATGTCCCATGTCCCATGTCCCATACAACTATTTTGCTGTTGTTAATCTAAGAATGCCGTTGGAAAATTGAAGCAATGCCACTGTTAAAAGTAAATTACATTTTTAATGAATGTTGTTTTAAGAGAATGTCTCTGTTAATATGAATCAATTCAACCGTTTTAGAAATGCTACTGTCCTACTTTGTTTTCCATCAAGATAAGTTAGATGCTTCTTTTTGTCATCGCATGTTTCATCCTCCTTTATTGGCTAGTAATTGTTTCCTTTTTGCCTCTGTTAGAACAGGGATATCTATTCAACTTGTTGCTATAGCGAACTTAAATGTCACAT
The DNA here is from genome assembly GCF_002575655.3 of Aegilops tauschii subsp. strangulata. Classification (NCBI taxonomy): domain Eukaryota; kingdom Viridiplantae; phylum Streptophyta; class Magnoliopsida; order Poales; family Poaceae; genus Aegilops; species Aegilops tauschii. The sequence goes on along the minus strand of NC_053041.3, from coordinate 326,926,580 downwards.
AGGCGACTTTGCTTGATTTAGTTGAACTACACAAAACGAGATTGGATTTGCTATTCGTGTTGGCAGATTCGTAGGTGATCTTGACTGCGTCATGAAAGGTCAGTACTGGCCTTCATCCACATGATCGTGCAGTGTGCTTTGAGATTCTGTGCTACTTGTATTGGTACTATTTTAAATAAATGTTGAATTGAAGCTATTGAATTGCTGTCTTTTCCCATTAGGTGAACAAAAATGGGACCAACCCAGAGGGCCAGACATGATACTTGTTGCTTTGTTACAACAAACTCTGCATCACCCCCTTTATAAATAGATGGAATCACATGGTGTTGTTGCGCCCACTCTCCCTGGAACTGTTTATGCTTCTTGTTAATCTAATGCCAATGGTAAAACTAAGCAATGCCACTCTCAGAATTAACTACTGAATCTTAGTTCAAAACTGCAACACTTGTTAGGGATCGGTGGGAGTACCATTTCTGTTGGGGATCGGCCGGAGTACATGTTTAAGAAATGTATTGCTGAGATAATATCTCTGTTATTATATATTAGTTACAGTGTGTTGCAAATGGTACTATCCTGCTTTGTAGTTTTTTCTACATGTTTAACCAAGGTATTGTTAAGATAATGTCTCCGTTAATATGAATCAGTTGCATTGCTTTAGGAATGGTACTTTTCTGCTTTGTCATTCTTTATACATGTTGAAACAAGGTATTGTTAATATAATATCTTAGTTAATATGAATGAATCACAGTGTTTGAGAATTGCTACTCTCCTGCTTTGTATCCCATTAAGATAAGGTAGATGTTTTTTCTTCTGGGAGTATAAGTCATGAACCGTTATTTCTCAGTAATTGTTTCCTTTATACCTATTGTTGCATATAGGGATATCAAAACTTCTGCTCGGTTCTATTTCGACTTTGATTTTAGTTGAACTGCACAAAAGGAGCCAATGTGTTTAAGGCAAACTGTTGCATTATTGGGCCCAGTTGGTATTTCCACTTTGTAGAAAGAAGCAGTCACTATTTGCGCTACATTACACAAGGAATGATCGAGAAGCTTTACAGAGTATTAGTAGACGTTGGTGACATGACTAGTCTATAGAGAGCATGGGAAACTCAACAACACGTGGAGTGCAAAATTCACTCCACAAGGAAAGGTATGACCAAGTCAGTTGTCGACGTAGCTGTAACAAACGAGGTCAGTATCGGCCTTCATCCACCTGATTGTGCGTTGTTATGTTGTGCTACTTATATTGTTGTATTGTTTTGAATAAATGTTTAATTGAAGCTATTATATTGCTATCTTTTCCTATTAAGATAATGAAGATGATTATAGTTGTAAGCGTATTTTTAATCAACTAGTACCACTATTATATTCATCACGCTTTTTCTATATTTATGAAGACAAGGATGCTCATCTTGATTTCAGTGGAACTGCACAAAATGTTCAGATGGTTTGTTTCCTTCATAATACTTCATCATGCACAATACATCAAATGGTTCTCTAGTCATTCGTCGTCACCTTGAGCCACCGGACTATCTACTTGAATGGAGCTGCCAATGTGTTCAATGCCTTGCAACATATAAATACGAAATCAACCATGCTACGCAAGACATTGTTTGATTTCAATGGAACTGCACAAAAAGATACGCTGGTTAATCCGGCTCCATGTGCCATTTCAATGTGCAAACTGATGACAAACCATGCTTGTCTGGATGGAGCTACCAACGTGTTAAAGGCAGAAGAATTCCCACAAGTTCAAGGGAAAGAACTCTGTCAAGCAGAATACTACCTTTAAGAAGGGTAAGAAGAAAGATAAAAAGAGATATGGCTGCTTTACTTGTGGTTCAAAGGAACACTAGGCAAACAAGTTCCCAAACAAGTACAAGGAGCTAGGACAGGACTCCAAGTCTGTCAATGTCACTCTAAGCAACAATGATGGGGCATCTGGGTATGGTAATCTGTTTCCGTACTTTCAGTTTGTTATTTCACCGATTGGTGGGTTGACACTTGGGCCAATATTCATGTGTGTGCTGATGTGTCTTTGTTTTCTTGCAACATATAAATACGAAATCCACCATGCTACACAAGACATTGTTTGATCTCAGTTGAACTGACAAAAAGATACGCTGGTTAATCCAGCTCTATGTGCCATTTCCATGTGCAAACTAATGACAAACCCTGCCCATTCCACAATCATAGGCATTACATATTTTGAATGGGAAAAGCTTGTCAAAGTTTAATCATTGATGTTAGCAAGAAAACATTATTTTAATATATTGGAATTGGAAAACCTCGTAAAATTTTGCTCATTGATGTTAGCCACAAGACATGCATTTCATATTTTGGAGTGGGATGCCCTTTGATGTGAGCAGCGTTGATCGTTTTTCCTATTCTGTGTTATGTTCAGAAGTAAATATTTACTCTGCTGAGATGCATAGTCACATGAATGTTGACTTATGTAAGGTATTTTAAGAGTTTGTTCTGAATGTTGTCTATGTAATGCCAGGCCTTGTGAGTTTGATTGCAAAGTTGAGCTTGGAATGTTGTGGCATGCGGCATCACGAGCTGTTCACCGTGCCTCCCGAGAATAATGCTTCATATTGTTTTGCATGTTGATCTAATGCCAGTGATTTGCATGTTAAGAATATCATCCTCTTTTGTTGTTTCTGTGCTTAAGAAGTTCATCGTCTTATGTTTCATTCATAGCCTATAGGACAACTCGGGTAGGTTAGAGGTGAAACCATGTGATCTTCTGCTAACTCATCATCTTAGGTCGCGATTGGATTGTCGTTTTCCAACCAAAACCGCTTGTAAAACTGACGCTTGTAAATAAAAGCAGATGGTATTGGGCGAAGCGCTTGGTTGGTCGATTTCAACTAGTAAAATCTACACTGGCCTCTCAAATTACACGCGTAACTCGCCGATTTTAGTTACAGGCCTTGGGCCGTCGGTTTCATTACGCCTGTATTTTACGCGTTGTTTTTGATGACGAGTAAATTACACTTGTATCTTAATATAGGTGTGAAACAATCCAGAGCTCCCAAGCGCGCCCTTACCGTTTCATGTCGGCTCAGTCTCTTGAAGGTGCTCATAGGTGTCCAATGATCCTGGCTTCCTGAATAAGCAGCGGGCGCTGTATCAGACCATCCGTAGGGCCTGTGAGGCCCTCTCCGTCGTTCTTCGAGTTGTTGCGCTCACCGTGCCGCCGAGCATTGTCAACATGGTCAACGAACATGAGGAATCAGGAGATCACTTCACTTGGAGAGGATGACAGTAGGGACCCACCAGGGCCATAGCCGTACGTATGCAAGTTCCTCCTTATTATATACAACTATATTTTTTTTGCTTCCTCCTGGTTTCCTGACATCATGGTCCCACACCATTGTCAATCTATATAGTCAATAAATGAGAGAATTGCACAAGGAGCGGCCGACAGCTGGGACCCAGCATCTCGAGCAGTATTTGTTTTTTTAGGTGTAAGCGGAGTTTTTCTTGAGCGATGTTTTTGTTGTTGTTCAGAGGAGCATGGTATCAACTGGGTGGGCTATGGCCTGTCTAGCCCATGCTATTATTTGATGTCGACCAAATATCTAGCCCAGTATTATTATTTCAAGGTGAAAGTGGCTAGCCCAGCTATTCTTTTTTTGTGGAATACCCAACCCAAGTCAACTTGTTATTCTCCGCCCCGCTGGGCTGTAAATCTTTCCTAGGAGGGATGCATTAGGCCTAACAAGAAAATGGGCTTTAAGAAATAATAAATGGGATGTAGTTATAAAAACTGTGCTGTAAATATACAAAAACGCACCAAACAGGTAACTAGTTCATTTTTTTGAATTTGAAAATTTTAATTTAATTACTTATTGTGCATGCAATATTTTGTTAGATTTTTACCTAATACAAATTCATTTTGAAATTATATTTAATCTGACTCGAAATTTCGGGATAAAAATATTTTGGATCCCATCAAAATGTGGGATTTTTGGTTGAATTCTGTTTTGAGCGGTTGGTTGAAATTATTAATCGTTGTCCTCGCTAGAAAATGTTCTGAAATTTTAACATACTGTAAATGGGTTGTAGTAAATTCCATTAGAATTCAAAAATGGGTTGTACATTATTACAAATGGCAAATGGGCTATATGTTCTCTGCCACATATGTGATGCTCACTTGTGGGCCTACTATTTCTTTTGAGAATTATAGTCAGTGACGCGTACGGAAGGCTTGTAGGCCTACTAAGGCGTACGGAAGGCTTTGTCAACTTATAGTCAAGACACAATTCTAGGAGCAGTGGTCGTTGGATGTCCATCCAACGGCTGTAGTGCTTCTTCAATCTCAGATATTCTTGCTTTAGCCTCCCAAACCACTGCCGGCAGTACCGCCTGCTACCGCCTCCTGTGGCCGGCTGTGCTGCTGCGCAGGCTTCACCAGCCCACCCTAATCCCAAACGCTGTCCAGGCCATTCCTCTACTCACCAACTCCTCTTGTTCTTCTCCAGGGACGGCAGCCTCACACCACAGCCGAACCAGTGAACCCTTGTACTCCCCTCCGCCTGGGCATCCATTGTTGTGTCTTCATCGGCTCTGGGTTGTTCCTTTCCTAGGACTCACCATCGCTCACTGCGTTGGTTCTCTCGGCGCGGCGTGATCAACTTTGTCAACAAACGACAGCCGTCGGATGACGCATGTATGTGGAGTGGCTGACAGTAGGGACCCACATGGCCCATGGCCACACGCAGCAAGTGCCCCCGTATTATGCGAAAACAAATAATTTCTCCCCCTAACAGGTTTGACCCACCAGCTACATCTTCGCATGCAAGGAAGTGCTTCCTTTATTACGCGGAAATAAAAAGTTTCCTCTCCCTGACAGCTGGGACCCACCATCTTTATTATGATCCTTTTCGTGAAAATATAGATTGTACCGAAGATGCTAAATTGTTTTCTTTTTATTCTAACTCAAAAAAGAAGAAATTAAAAAAAACAGAAACATCTTCGCACGCAAGTGCCACCATATTACGCGGAAAAGAAAATTGATTCCCCCTGCTAGGTGGGACCCACCAGATTTGGAGGCTGACTTGTGGGCCTACTAAGTTAACACGTATGTACAACTTTGTCAACTTAGTCAATAAATGATTCTAGCTGCACTGACCGTTGGATGTTAATCCAAAGGCCAAGCTGTGTCCTCGACCTCTGGTCTTCTTGCTCCAGCCGCCCAAACCTGCGCCCACCGTACCGCCCGCTCCAGCCTCTCGTGGCTGGCTATGTTCCCGCGCAGGCCTCACCGCCCGACCATACTACTACTGGCCAGGCCTTCCCTTCACTCACTCACACCCCCTATTATTCTCCGGCAATGGCAGCCTTACACTGCAGCCGAACCAGTGAACCCTCGTACTCCCCTCCGCGTGGGCATCCACCTGCCTCGTCTTCCCTGGCTCAGCATCATTACCTTCCTAGGCCTCGCCATCGTCCACCGCCTAGGTGTTGTCCGCACGTCGTGGTCAACGTGGTCAACGAACGACGGCCATCGGAAGAGTAGTGTATGCCGTGAGGCTGATAGATGGACCCACCAGCTACATCTTCGCACGCAAGGAAGTGCCTCCATATTAGGCGCGAAAAAATGAATCCTCCCCCTGACAGCTCGGACCCACCGTTGATAACTTCGCACGCAAGGAAGTGCCTCCTTATCCTCCCTGACAGCCGGGACCCACCTGGTTGAAGCGTACATAACGTTGTCGCGAACGTGTACGTACATACTGGTCGATCGATCTCTCTGCAACGTTGAACCATGGCCGAGTAAGCAGCAGCATGTGTAGTAGTAGAGCCCCCGACGTGGTAGTTGAGGGAGCCCCTTGTAAAAAATATAGCCACGTACGTACAATGGGCGGGGTCTCGAACGACTACTCGTGCATACGTATGGCCAGGGCTCTTGTACATGGAGAGGCAATAGACGGCAGCAACGACATCCTGTTCATCGGGTAGCCAACCAGCTGGGTCGGAATGGGGAAACAACGTCCTGTTCATCGGGAGGCAACAGACTGGGTCAGAATGCGTCCTGTTCAACGGGAGCCAACCGGCTTGGACGGAACATCCGAAACGGGGTCTCGCGTACCGCAGTACGGAGGAAACGGCCTTCTGTTCGACCGGCTACGGTCGAAACGGGGGTCCTGTTCATCCGGAGGGGTGTGGCGTACCGCAAAATGGAGGAAACAAACTTGTGTTGGAGCGCTATGGTCGAAAGGGGGGGTCCTGTTCATTGGAGTGGTGTGGCGTACCGCAAAACAGAGGAAACGGACTTGTGTTGGAGCGCTACGATCGAAACAGGGGTCCTGTTCATCGGAGGGGTGTGCCGTACCGCAAAACGGGACTCCACAGGCTACTGTTCACCCACTATCGACTTCCTTCAGCCTCCACCTGCACTGTTCATCCAATGCGTCTTCCTCCTGCATCCACCAGCTACTGTTCATCCAGCCCTCCACCGACTACTGTTCAACCAGCCCTCCATGGGGTCCTGTTCATCCACCCCCAACCAGCTCGGCTGTGGCGGCCCTCCTCTCAGGGTCCTCTTCATCCAACACCCACCGGGAACTGTTCTTCCAATCCCAACCACGTATGTCTCGACTCGTTGAACCAACCCCCACATTCACTGTTCATCAAGAGGCAGCAGGTTCGATCGGCTTCTGTTAGCAGCAGTAGCGTCGGAATCCCTTGATACGTCTCCAATGTATCTATAAATTTTTATTGTTCCATGCTGTTATATTGTCATTCTTGGATGTTTTATAATTATTTTATAACATTTTTTGGTACTAACCTATTCACATAGTGCCAAGTGCCAGTTGCTGTTTTTTGCATGTTTTTTACATCGCAGGAAATCAATATCAAACCGAGTCCAAACACCGCGAAACTTTTTGTGGATTTTTATGGACCAGAAGACCACCAATGGGCCAGAGTAGCACCTGGGTGGTGCCCCGAGGGGGGCACAACCCACCAGGGCATGCCTGGGACTCCCGCACCCGCTCTTTACCCTATAAGTTCACAAATATTCCGAAAACCCTCAGGGTTAACCTAGATCAAAATTTTCACCGCCACAAGGCTATGTACCCACTGAAAACCAATCTAGAACCCGTTCCGGCACCCTGCCGGAGGGGGGAATCATCATCGGTGGCCATCTTCATCATCCCGGCGGCCACCACGATGAGGAGGGAGTAGTCCAGCCTCGGGGCTGAGGGTGTGTACCAGTAGCTATGTGTTTAATCTCTCTCTCTCTCTTGTGTTCTTGAGATGTCACGATCTTGATGTATCACGGGCTTTGTTAATATAGTCGGATGATATGGTGTTTTCCCCTCTCTATCTTGTGATGAATTGAGTTTTCCCATTGAGATTTCGTTTTATCGGATTGAATACTTTTATGGATTTGAGAGCACTTGATATATGTCTTGCAAATGAATACTCGTGGTGACAATGGGGTATCATATTGATTCACTTGATGTATGTTTTGGCATTTACTCGCGGATTCCCGAGGTGACATTGGGGTAATCTATGCATAGGGGTTGATGCACATTCTTGTCTTTCTTTCTCTGGTAGAAATCTTGGGGCACTCTTTGATGTTCTTTATGTTGGATTGAATATTATGAATATGAATTTGCTTTGGTGTTATTTTAGTACGAACTCTTGATAGATCGATTGGAAAGAATAACTTGGTGTTATTTTAGTAAGAACTCTAGATAGATCGATCAGAAAGAATAACTTGGTGTTATTTTGGTACGAACTCTTGGATAGATCGATCGGAAAGAATAGCTATAAACAATTCTTCTTATGTTCTCCGCTAGATAGGAACTTTGGAGTGATTCTTCATCGCACTTTGAGGGATGGTTATATGATCCAATTATATTAGCATTGTTGAGAGATTGCACTAGCGAAAGTACGGACCCTAGGCCTCATTTTCAAGCATTGCAATACCGTTTTTGTGCCCGTTTACTATTTGCTACCTTGCTGTTTTTATTTATTCAGATTATAAAAATATATTTATACCATCAATATTACACTTTTATCATCATCTCTTCGCCGAACTAGTGCACCTATGCAATTTTCCATTGTATTGGGTGTGTTGGGGACACAAGAGATTTCCTGTATTTAGTTGCAGGGTCGTTTGAGAGAGACTATCTTCATCCTACGCCTCCCACGGATTGATAAACCTTAGGCCATCCACTTGAGGGAAAATTGCTACTGTCCTACAATACTCTGCGCTTGGAGGCCCAACACGTGTCTATAAGAATAAAGTTGCGTAGTAGACATCAAGCTCTTTTCTGGTGCCGTTGCCGGGGAGGTGAGTGCTTGAAGGTATATCTTTAGATCTTGCAATCGAATCTTTTAGTTTCTTGTTTATCACTAATTTGGTTTATAAAAAGAAAACTACAAAAAAAATGGAATTGCGGTTGCATCTTATTGTTCATCTTTATAATGTCTTTCGTGAAAATGATGGAAAGGAAATTGTGTGCTCAATTGATAGAAGAAGAATTCAATAGAATGTTTGGTATAAATGATGGGCATGATTGCAATGTTGTTAGTACGAATTCTTTGAATATCCATGATGCTAATGATATGCAAAGCCATAAGCTTGTGGATGCTATGTTTGATGAAGATGATATTTTTAGTCCCCCAAGATTTGATGTGCAAATTTTTTATAATGATTGCATGCCTCCTATTTATGATGATTATAATGATGAAAGTGGATTCGGAGAGGTCATGAATTTATTTAATGACGAATCAACCATTTTGGATGAGGTTTCAATTGACTATGATAACAAAGTTGCTATCTATGATGATTGTGGTGATGACATGTATGCTATAAAGAATAATGATAACCATGAAACTTTTCATTGTGATTTTAATTTTCACTCTCATGATAGTTATTTTGTTGAGTTTGCTCCCACCACTATTCATGAGAATAAATTTGCATATGTCGAGAGTAATAAAATTTCTATGCTTGTGGATCATGAAAAGAATGCTCTATGTGATAGTTATATTGTTGAATTCATTGATGATTCCACTGAAAATTATTATGAGGGAGGAACATATGCTTGTAGGAATTGCAATAATATCAAGTTTCCTCTCTATGTGTTGAATGTTTTGAAGTTATGCTTGTGTTGCCTTCCTATGCTAGTTGATTCTTGTTCCCATAAGTTGTTTGCTCACAAAATCCCTATGCATAGGAAGTGGGTTAGACTTAAATGTGCTTGCCATGTGCTTCATGATGCTCTCTTTGTGTTTCAATTCTTATCTTTTATGCGAGCATCATTGAAATCATCATGCCTAGCTAAAAGGCATAAAAGAAAAGCGCTTGTTGGGAGACAACCCAACATTTACCCCTACTGTTTTTGTGTGTTCACATGATTAAGATACTGTAGTAATTATGTTTTATAGCCTTTGTTTCAATAAAGTGCCAAGTAAAGCCTTTGGGATAGTGTGGATGATAGTTGACTTGATTCTGTGCAAAAACAAAAACTTTTGCTTCCAGAGACAGAATTGTTTAAATTCACTGGAGCATCAAAAAATTCTGAATTTTTTTACAGGTGATTGAGACACAAATTTTCTACGTGGTCCTGATTTTTCAGATTTTTTGGAGTTGTAGAAGTATGACTAATATTCAGATATTTACGTATTGTTCTGTTTTTGACAAATTCTGTTTTCAATGCATAGCTTGCTTGTTTTCTAGTTTCTAAAGCTTATATTGTTCAATATAAATTGTGTAAATGATGAGGTATAGTAGGAATTGTGTGAGAATAATTATGAATCTTGTCTTTGACAGTAACAAAGTGAATTGTTTGTCTTTATCATACTAACCCATCTCACGAAGTTCCGTTAAGTTTTGTCTGATTAAAGTTTTCAAGTTTTGGGTGAGATATCGATATGAGGAGAATAAGGATTGACAAGACCCTAAGCTTGGGGATGCCCAAGGCACCCCAAGGTAATATTCAAGGAAGATCCAAGCAACTAAGCTTGGGGATGCCCCGGAAGGCATCCCCTCTTTTGTCTCGAACATTATCGGTAACCTCACTTGGAGCTATATTTTTATTCGTCACATGATATGAGTTTTGCTCGGAGCGTCATTTTATTTTATTTTTATTCGCTTGTTTCTATTTAGAATAATGTTTTGCATCTTTCATTTCAGTAAAAATGTCAAGGATAGCCTTTACCATGCTTATTTTGCAAGTCTACATGTTGCTGTTCAAAAACGGAAAGTTTGCTGTCATTGTATGAATTCTTCTGGAAAGTCAGAACGTGATAAAATCTTGAAATTTTTACACAGTATGCTATGCTAAATTGTCTACAGTGTGGTATTGTTTCAGAATTTTTGGAGCTAGGGAAGTATGAGGAAAATTGCACTCTTTACAGACTGTCCTGTTTAGGCAGATTGCTGTTATGTTTGCATTTGTTTGCTTGTTTAATGTTTCTATTTCAGGATAGGAGTATTAAATATGCAGAGTCATTTAGTATGCAATGTTGAATAATAATTTTAATTATTTTCTACAGTAGAGAATGATAAAGTTTTTGCATTGGTTTATACTAACTTATCTCACGAGTTCTTGTTGAGTTTGTGTGGATGAAGTTTTTAAGATTTAGGGAAACCGTGATATAAAAGGAATTAAGGAGACATACAAGCTCAATCTTGGGGATGGCCAAGGAATCCCAAGATAATATTTCAAAAATTCTCAAGCATCTAAGCTTGGGGATGCCCCGGTAGGCATCCCCCCTTTCTTCATCAACAATTATTGGTTAGTATCGGTTGAGCCTAAGTTTTTGCTTCTTCACATGTTGTCTGCTATTCTTGGTATGTCATTTTTTTTGTTTTGCTTGCTGTTTTAATAAAATGCTTAGATCTGAAAGTTTTTGAATAAAATAGAGTCCTCAAATAGTTGCCAGGGAGGCTAGGTAAGCGGCACTCACATCCCGTCAACGAAGCTCTTTTTTATGGAATTGCTCGAGTGCTTCCTTTATATCTTTTGAGCACGGTGTGCTTTAGTATTTTTAGAGAAATTCTCTCTTGCTTCACTTAAATTAATTTGAGAGAAAGAAATATTATGCTCGTGATCTTCACTTATATTTGTTTGAGCTTATCAAAAGCAAGACCTGAGAATTAGTTCCAAAGTGATAGATATCCAAGAAGGATATAATAAAAACTTTCATGAAGATCATTGGACAAAATAAACTTGATTCCTCGTAATAGTTTTGGGATATGATGATGTGATATGTGAGTCATGTTGTCGGTGTACAAAAGTAGGGGCCCTCTTTGTACCCCTTTACTTGTGCACGGGCAGTTAGAGTCGCACCTGTGGCCACGCTTTGCGGCGCAGAGGAAGGAATCAATAATACAAGACCACCAGAGCAGCACCCGAACCAGGGGCGCAGAAGGGCGAGGTAGCAAGATTGGCTTCCCCCCGGCAAGACCCTTGCCGGGGCAGCCCACACAGCCCCGGCAAGAGCCTTGCCGGGGAAACTTACCCAACACCAGCAAGGCCACCACCCTTGAGCCTGAGAGTTCCAACACTGTCGACAAACATTGGAACCAAGGCTCGGGAGGCACCTGCATGGTGGCATGCAGATCTTTGTGAAGACAAAGGGCCCGTGAGGCCTAGATGGGAACCAGAAGACAGGACGATAGCGGGGCTCCTTGCCGAGGATGCCCACGAGGCCCCGGCAAGGCTCCTACCGAAGATACCCATGAGGCGCCGGCAAGATTCCTTGCCGAGGGCGCCCACAAGGCCCCGGCAAGACCCTTTCCGGGAGTATCAGTAGGACCGCGGCAAGGCCTTGTTGCCCCGTCGCCGCCCCATCTCAGCGGCCGACCCACCATCTAAGCAAGTGCCCACGTGGCAATATGTGGCTCCTAATCCAACTAGTCAAGCACCTGCATGGTGGCATGCAGATCTTCATGACGACCCTGGCACCGCACCAGCTCAGCAGCCAGCCAGCCTACATGGTGCTGCATGCCTCGTTGGCCTGGACGCATGTCGGACCAAGGCGAAGCGGCGACGGACGGGACGGGCTTCACTGCCATCCCCAATAAAGCAAGAGGACACCTATGTAGCGCATTTAATGCGTTTTGTCCTGTGATGTCAGGCGATAAGCTCGACTACTGTACAACTTTACACCTCCTGTGTGCCACTGTGGCAGCCCCTTCGACTATAAAAGGAGGCCCGCGGCGTACTGAGGGAGGATACGAACTTGTTGGAGGCTACACGCTCTGTAGCTTGCCCACGAACACCAGATAAACACAAACCAGCAGGAGTAGGGTATTACGCATCAGTTGCGGCCCGAACCTGGATAATTCCTCCGTGTTGATCTTCTAATCCCGCTCTTTCCACAGCGCCGCGCCCTGTCAACCGTAGAAGGGATTCTCTGTGATCCCATAGGAGTCGTTTCCCCGACATCTTTGGCGCGCCAGGTAGGGGGCGCAGCTGTGAATATCCGGTTTGAAGGTCAGCGCATCGACTTCTTCATGGCGATGGCTCGAAAGGAGAAGGCGACGTCGATCAGCCGCCCTCTGGTGTCGTCCGCAGCCGCAACAGCCATCCGCGTGGCCATGAAAAGCTAAGTCAGACAAAATTTTGTTTAATTTCATTCATATAAGTTGGTCTTCCTCGAAGGATCTTGTTCCTTGTACGGGAAACCTACACGCAATGGGACCCTTCCGCCATTGGCAACGCCCTTGCTCTGTTTCAAGCCTACTCAACAGTTCAAGCAGCCGCGCTGAGAATGGCAAGGTAGCCTACCCGCTATTAGCAATGCCCTTGTCTCTGTCTCGAGTCCGCTCGACAGTTCAAGCGGCCGTGCTGAGAACGGCAAGGTGGTTTGCCTGGCAGCAAGCGCCCCCCCGATAGGGTGCTAAGGATCCGTCCTCAAAGCACCACGACATGGGTTGACGCGCCGGCAGCCTTATCCAACCAAGCGTAGGGTGCAAACATACAAAGAAAGATCTAACAGGAAGATATCATGCTTGATCTTAAAGTACTGCAAAGTTATGTTACATCAAATAATCGCTGCGGTTCTAACTTAAGATAAAATTGTCTTGGTCTTGAACTCGCAGCGGCAACGAGAAACGGGATGCCTAGTTCCGGCACTAGCCTTCCACCCTCTGGACTCCGTCGACGCAGTCGATGATGGGCTTGATACGCTCCTTGAGCACCACGAGGTCCGCCTCCTCCGGCAAGCTTACTAGCGCGCACGCGAAGTTGACGGTGGGGTTCTAGAACGCCACCTTGGTGAGCACCTTGGTCAAGGCACCCCGGCAAAGCCTCCAGGCCTCGTTGGCTAGATAAGTTGCCCGGTTGGAGTGGAGCTGATCCGGGGCGTCGAGGATGCGCTCAAAGAACAAGGTCAGCCTGGCTTTGGGGCTTATGTTCCTGTCCTTGGAGAGCCTGACGTCCGGCATGCCCATGACGGCTAGCTGGGCAGTGAGCTTCCCTACGATGTCGATGAGACGGCTGATCCAGAGCTCCACGCTGGCCACATAGTCCTCGTGGTTGGCGGCGTCGTTCTTCCTCTTCTGCCTCTCGTCCGCCAGGGCCTGGTTGAGGGTCTCCTCACGAGCCCTGGCCTCCGAAAGTGTCCCCTCCAGGCCGTCCAGCTTCAGCTTCAGGTCATTGATGGAGTCGTTGGCCTTGGAAAGTAGCTCGGCCTTGCCGAGGACTGCAGCCTACGCATTCACGAAAGCTCCATTGGCCGTGTCCTTCACCTTTGTCAGCTCCAAGACCACCTTCTTCAGCTCCTCCCGCACCAGCTCCAGCTTCTTCACCTTGTCGGCGTGGACCAGGGCCTGAGCATTGAGTGCCTCCTTGTGCCTCTGCTCCAGGTCCTGGGTCCGTTGCGTGACGAGATTCTCGACCTCCTCATCCTTGCCACGGAGTGTGGCGGCGAGCGCCTCCTTGCGGGCGGCAAGGTCCTCCTCCTGGGAGTTCAGCAGAGCCTGGTGTTGTTGCCGGGCGGCTTCGTCTTTGGCGGCCTGCTCCTTCGCCAGCTCCTGGGCCTTCTCGATATCAGCTTGCTTCAGGATGAGTTCGCACTTGCGCTCAGCCAGCTTGCCCTGGGAGGCCTTAAGTTCTTCCCGGGCCTCGCGGAACCAGGCCTGCGCCTGAGTGACGCGCTCCTCAAAATCAGCTTCCGCCTTGTCCACCGGTGCCATCTTGGATTTTGCCTTGTCAAGGCAGGCACGATGGAGCGCTTGGAGCTTCTAGAAGTTGACACTCATGGCCCGAAGAAGCTGCTCCTCCTGAGAACCGTCACCGCCGATGCTCGGTTCATCAACAACCTGGAGCCCAGCAGTGGCAAGCGTCTCGTCGTCGAACACCACTCCCTCGGCTGGCGCTCTACCGCCCGCCGTCCCGGGGAGGCGTACGAACAAGTCATCGCCCACCTTCAGATACTTGTTCAAGGCAGGGGCTGCAGGGGAGGAAGATTGGTCGTTGGCCACCTCCTCCTTGGCGGGCTCCTTGGCGGCCTCCTTGGTGGCAGCCTTTCCGGACTCAGCGGGCCATTTGCTGGCTTCTGCGGCAGCGGTCTCGCTGGTCTCCCCGGCAGGCCCCTTGGCGGCCTCCTCAGCAGCGGACTAGGCGGCTTCCTCGGCCGCAACCTTGGTGGCGTCGGCCTCAGCATCCCTGGTGACCTCCTCAATGATGATGTCGATGTCGTCCTGGTCCATCGAGGGAGGATCTGAAAACCAGTAGAAGGAATGAAGCAAGGCGAAAATCAAAACTCAGAAAAGAAAAAGAGAGAGAGAGAGAGACAGGGACTAGAGGTAGGCCACTTACCCTTTGCCGGGCTGGGAGGAAGTGTTTCCCTCCCCGCCAACGTTCGTCGCCAGGGTGGAGCCGCTGCCGCCCAAGTTCACCTCCTCCTCCTCCTCCTCCTCCTCCATGCGCATGGGCTCGGTAGTAGGTGCCCTTGCTGGGGACGCCCCTCTGGGCAGCGTGGTCGATGGGGGCGGCGTGTTGGGGGTCGCCCTCAGCGGCTCCTCCTGACGCTGCTCCCCTCCTGCGAATCTGGCAAGGTCAGCACCAAGATGCAACCCCAAGGCGCATCAGCGAGAAGTGAGTGATGGACTCACGCTGGGGGCTGAGGCGGGGGCTGCGCCGGGGGCTATTGTCCGGGCTGATCTCCACCACCACCGGCTTGTGCGGAACACCGGCCGGGGGCTTGTTGCTCATCGAGGCCCTGGCCCTCTTCGCCACCCTCTGGGCCAGCATCTCCGTGTCCCTGTGAAGATAACACCAAGTCAAAAAAAAGAGGATAACGCAGGCGTGAAGTCAGGAGATGATGGAAAGCGAAATACTTACTGGTCCTCCACTGGCTTCCTCTTCCTCTTCGGGCTAAAAGACCCGAGGTCGAACTCGGCCTCCAGGGTGGTGTCCAAGGGATGGGGAGAAGGGGATGGGGTCCGGCGCCGCTTGGATGAGGAGGAGGTAGTCCTCGTCTTCTTCGCCACCGGGCCTTCACCGTCTTCTTAGTTGCCGCGGCCTTCATCGCCATTGTCTCACGCACGGGCTGCTCCCGAGCCGGTTGCCGCTACGTGGTCCTGCCGGGCCGGATCGGATCGCCGGAGCTGGCCCGCCGCAGGACGCGTTTCCTCCCCGCGGCTGGGGGGTCGTCCGCCTCGGCCCCCTCGTCGGACGACTCGTCGCCCATGTCTTCAATAAGGGGGCCCCGGCGCCGGCACCGCAGGCCTCCCCGGCAGACTCCGCCCACTGGGCGAGCTCCTTCTCCTCCGCAGCCGTGTCAGCCTCGTCCTCCACGGTGCCGATGCTGCCGGCTTCCCGGGAAAGCGCCGCTTCCGCTGCCCTGGCGGCGATGTAGTCCAGCTCCTGCTTGGTGGTGTCTTTGATGAGCAATGGCTCGTCGAGGACGTACCTCTCCGACAAATTATCGAAGAACTCTTGCACCCGCTCCGCTTCCGGCTCGGCCCAGCTTGAGTCAAGGCCATGCGCGTTGAAGTTTGGCATCATGGCGATGATCTCGGTCCGGCGAGAATTGTTGCTCAGCGGGACCACCCCCGCCGGCAACCCAAACAGAGGCCCCTTGGCGGCCTTGCCGGACTTCGCGGCCTTACCGGTCCTCTTAGCCCTGCCGTCGCTGCCCACATTGAGCTGGAAGAGCCTCTGGCAGAAATGGGCGTGCCCCATCATTGTGAAGTTGTGCTTCAACCTGGGGCAGAGCCTCATGACATCGGCCGCTTTCCTGTAATCCCATGCCGGCCTCCCCTTGTTATGTAGAGGGGCGATTCGGCGGCGGATGAAATCAGCCCCAATCAACTCAAGGGTGAGCCCGGCCTCGGTGAGGCGATGAATCCTGGTGGTGGCGACTGAGAGCTTCTTGTTGTTGGCGTCGAGGTCGCTCCAGTCCCTTCGGCGGACCAGCGGACTCAGGCGAACCCGACAGAACTCCGGTGGATCCTTCTCCTCGATCCAGCACCACCGGCTCCGCCACTCCTCCCACCTCTCCTTCTGGGCGCCCTCCAGGTACGTGCCCTTCTCCTGAGTCCTCAGGATCCAGGTGACGCAGCCGGACATGTCGCCCCCTGGCTGGATGCGGGGGTAAAAGTAGTGGCGGAAGAGCGCCGTGCTAGGGAGCACTCCGGCGAAACCCTCGCAGAGATGGGCGAAGAAGATGCATGCCATGGCATTCGGCATAAGATCCAGAACTTGGAAGCCGTAGGTGTGCATGATGTCGTTGAAGAAATCAGAGAAAGGGGGCAGAGCCCGCAAGAGAAGAAGTCGACGAAGAAGGGGTACCGATTTGGGCCGGCATTGGCGAAATCGGCGGGGACGATGCGCGTGGCAGGGTGCCCCTTCGTCTTCCTCCCCCACAGGGGAAAGAAGTAGTCCCTGAGATGGACCGCGTCGACCGACGAAGGGAAGTAGGTGTGTTGCGTCCGAAGCGCCGCCTCGCTCTCCGGCACCTCCTTCTCCAAGGCGTCCTTTGCCACTCCCTTGCCCTTGCTAGTTTTGGGTGGCATGACGGCTGAGAAAGAGGTAAGGGATCGAGAGCAATGGGGGTGCGACGGCGATGAGCAGAGGTGAGAGCTTCGATTTTTCGCTTGAGGAAGAAGAGGGGAATGGCGGTTCCGAGATTGGAAAAGACGCAGAGGGTAAATGAGCAGCGCGCCTGCGGTTTTCCCTTTTTATGGGGAAGGCGTGGGCCGCCTCTTTACCATTTACCACGATATGATGCGCGCGTGCAGCAACCACCCCACGCATGACCCCCACGTCGTGCATTCAACGCGGGTCGTGGGGAAGAGCAACTGGCGAGGGAGTTACTACAGTAAAACTCTGCCACGCATGCCCGCGCACCGTTCTGGTCCCAGCCCAACAACGCATCGCTCTTATGTGTGGCCCAGGCCCGGGGGCTCCTGTCGGTGTACAAAAGTAGGGGCCCTCTTTGTACCCCTTTACTTGTGCATAGGCAGTTAGAGCCGCACCTGTGGCCACACTTAGCGGGGCAGAGGAAGGAAGCAAAAATACAAGACCTCCAGAGCAACACCCCAACCAGGGGCGCAGAAGGGCGAGGCAGCAAGATGGGCTTCCCCCCGGCAAGACCCTTGCCGGGGCTGTCTTGCCGGGGCAACTTACCCAACACCAGGAAGGCCACCACCCTTGAGCCTGAGAGTTCTAACACTGTCGACAAACATTGGAACCAAGGCTCGGGAGGCGCCTGCATGGTGGCATGCAAATCTTTGTGAAGACAAAGGGCCCGCGAGGCCTAGATGGGAACCAGAAGACAGGACGATAGCTGGGCTCCTTGCCGAGGATGCCCACGAGGCCCCGGCAAGGCTCCTTCCGAAGATACCCACGAGGCCCCGGCAAGACTCCTTGCCGAGGGCTCCCGCAAGGCCCCGGCAAGACTCTTGCCGAGGACGCCCGCAAGGCCCCAGCAAGAACCTTGCCGGGAGTATCAGCAGGACCGCAGCAAGGCCTTGCCGCCCCGTCGTCGCCCCAACTCAGCGGCCGACCCACCAACTATGCAAGTACCCACATGGCAATACGTGGCTCCTAATCCAACAAGTCAAGCAGCTGCGTGTTGGCATGCAGATCTTCGTGAAGAACCTGCCACCGCACCAGCTCAGCAACCTGCCAGCCTACATGGCGCTGCATGCCTTGTTGGCATGGACACGTGTCGGAGCAAGGCGAAGCGGCGACGGACGCGACGGGCTTCACTGCCATCCCCGATAAAGCAAGAGGACACCTAAGTAGCGCATTTAATGCATTTTGTCCTGTGATGTCAGATGATAAGCTCGACTACTGTACAAATTTACACCTCCTGTGTGCCACTGTGGCAGCCCCTTTGACTATAAAAGGAGGCCCACGGTGTACTGAGGGAGGATTCGAACTTTTTGGAGGCTACACGCTCTATAGCTAGCCCACGAACACCAGATAAACGCAAACCAGCAGGAGTAGGGTATTACGCATCACTTGCGGCCTGAACCTGGATAATTCCTCAGTGTTGATCTTCTAATTCCGCTCTTTCCACAGCCCCGGGCCCTGTCAACCGTAGAAGGGATTCTCTGTGATCCCATAGGTGTCGTTTCCCCAACACATGTTGATGAGTAATTATGCTTTAGTAAGAATATTGGTGTTAAGGTTTGTGATTCCCTATGCAAGTGCAAAAGTCAATAGTTATGTAATGAAATTACATCCTACTTATGGCGCATTATTCGATGTTAATTATGCTCAATACTCGCTTATGAGATTATTCGTTTCTTGGTTGGACGCTTCTGAATCTTTTGCTAGCCTTCATTTTGCAATAAGTATGATCACTACTTGTGGATCCAAAATCCTTTAAACCAATTTGGCCACATGAGTCCACTATATCTACCTATATGCAGTATTCTTTTGCCGTTCTAAGCAAATTTGTATGTGCCATATCTAATTTTCAAAATAAATTTCTCTTTTGTGTGCTCGTACCGCTCGCGAGGCGGTGAGGGGTGGCCAATATTTTCCATGCTAGATGTGCTATTCTCAAAATGAGTGTTTATTCATTTGTCATTGCACAAGAGTACGACAAAGGTATTAGGGATGCCCAGTCTCAAAATAAAAAATGAATTTACTTTATGTTGTCAAATAATAATTTCCTTGGAAAGTGTTGGTATGGAGGGCACCCGTGGATACGGTCAGCCATGGAAAGTGAAAGTATGGTGGAAAAAGGAATAAACTTTATTTCCTATTTGGGAACCACCTATAATATATCTAGCATGGAAAGTGTTGGGAGCTCTAAGTCGTTTTCGTTGGTGGGAAAAGTATACCTCTCAAAATGTTTTCATCTCTCAATTTTCGCTTTGAGCTCTGGCACCTCTACAAATCCTTACTTCCCTCTGCGAAGGGCCTTTCTTTTAATTTATGCTATTTTTATTTTTAATTTGAGTTTCCATCTTCTCTTATAAAGCACCAACTAGGAGGCACTATGATCGTACTTGAGCATTGGGTGTAGCTAATATGCGAGTGTGTTTCATGAATGGATCAATGATTGAGCATGATGGGCTAGGGATAACTTATTTTAGCGTTGATATTTTGAAAGACATGGTTGCTTGTTGATATGCTTGAGTATTTAAGTCTCATGTCTAAACTAGACTATTGCTTTGAACCATATAAAAGTCCAAAGGTCCATGCTACAAAGAAAGGAATATGGATGACATGTTAGGCAGCATTCCACATCAAAAACTCTGTTTTATCATTTACCTACTCGAGGACGAGCAGGAATTAAGCTTGGGGATGCCGATACGTCTCCAACGTATCTATAATTTTTGATTGTTCCATGCTGTTATATTATCATTCTTGGATGTTTTATAATCATTTCATAGTTATTTTATATCATTTTTTGGGAATAACCTATTTAGATAGTGCCAAGTGCCAGTTGCTGTTTTTTGCATGTTTTTTACATCGCAGGAAATCAATATCAAATGGAGTCCAAACACCGCGAAACTTTTTATGGATTTTTTATGGAACAGAAGACCACCTATGGGCCAGAGCAGCACCTGGGGGTGCTCCGAGGGCGGCACAACCCACCAGGGCACGCCTGGGGGCCCAGGCACGCCCAGGTGGGTTGTGCCCACCTCGGTGGCCTCCCGCACCCCCTCTTTACCCTATAAATTCACAAATATTTCGAAAACCCTCGGGTTTAACCTAGATTAGAAGTTCGCCGCTGCGTGGCTATGTAGCCACCGAAAACCAATCTAGACAGCGTTCTGGCACCCTGCCGGAGGGGGGAATCATCACCGGTGGCCATCTTCATCATCCCGGCGGCCACCATGATGAGGAGGGAGTAGTCCACCCTCGGGGCTGAGGGTTTGTACCAGTAGCTATGTGTTTAATCTCTCTCTCTCTCTCTCTCTCTCTCTCTCTCGTGTTCTTGAGATGTCACGATCTTGATGTATCGCAGGCTTTGTTAATATAGTCGGATCATATGGTGTTTTCCCCTCTCTATCTTGTTATGAATTGAGTTTTCCCTTTGAGATTTCATTTTATCAGATTG
This sequence comes from Aegilops tauschii subsp. strangulata, assembly GCF_002575655.3. NCBI lineage: Eukaryota > Viridiplantae > Streptophyta > Magnoliopsida > Poales > Poaceae > Aegilops > Aegilops tauschii. The sequence continues at coordinate 326,906,073 of NC_053041.3, read as the reverse complement.
AATACTTTTATGGATTTGAGAGCACTTGATATATGTCTTGCAAATGAATACTCGTGGTGACAATGGGGTATCATCTTGATTCACTTGATGTATGTTTTGGCATTCAACTCGCGGATTCCCGAGGTGACATTGGGGTAATCTATGCATAGGGGTTGATGCACGTTCTTGTCTTTGTTTCTCCGGTAGAAATCTTGGGGCACTCTTTGAAGTTCTTTATGTTGGATTGAATATTATGAATCTGAATTTGCTTTGGTGTTATTTTAGTACGAACTCTTGATAGATCGATGAGAAAGAAAACTTGGTGTTATTTTAGTACAAACTCTAGATAGATCGATCGGAAAGAATAACTTGGTGTTATTTTAGTACGAACTCTTGGATAGATCGATTGGAAAGAATAGCTACAAACAATTCTTCTTATGTTCTCTGCTAGATAGGAACTTTGGAGTGATTCTTCATCGCACTTTGAGGGATGGATATATGATCCAATTATATTAGCACTGTTGAGAGATTGCACTAGCGAAAGTACGGACCCTAGGCCTCATTTTCAAGCATTGCAATACTGTTTATGTGCCTGTTTACTACTTGCTACCTTGCTGTTTTTATTTATTCAGATTATAAAAATATATTTCTACCATCAATATTACACTTTTACCATCATCTCTTCGCCGAACTAGTGCACCTATACAGTTTGCCATTGTATTGGGTGTGTTGGGGACACAAGAGATTTCTTGTATTTAGTTGAAGGGTCGTTTGAGAGAGACTATCTTCATCCTACGCCTCCCACGGATTGATAAACCTTAGGTCATCCACTTGAGGGAAAATTGCTACTGTCCTACAAAACTCTGCGCTTGGAGGCCCAACACGTGTCTACAAGAATAAAGTTGCGTAGTAGACATCATCCCTCAATCGGGTTTAGTTAACAGCCAGGGATCGACTGATCGCTCGGGTTCAGTAACGTAGCTAGTGCAATCGCTCGGGTTAAGTAAGCGAACACCTCACTCAGGTTCAGTTAGAGCCCAATGCCTCTTGCACACACACGCGTCTGTGTACGAGAGAAACACGCAATTCCTCCGTGCACGGCTCGGCTCCGACCACCCACCGTAGCCGAGAACTCCCCAAAATTTTCGTCTTCTACCATGATTTTTTCCGTCATGGATGGCCCAAAGAATGTCATCCAGGTGCGTCCCCGACCCGCCCAGGATGGAAAGCCCATTTTCTGTCATGAGTTTTTGTCATAGAAGTAGGATCCCACCACATCTATGATGATACCGGGTTTTGTCACAACTATCATCATAGAAGTGTCATAAGCATGACAGGAAAAAATTTGTTCGGCCCAAAATGTCACAGATGTGTCTTTGTTTTGTAGTGCACGTCGCCTCGGCAACTGCCCAGGCTGACAAAAGACTAGCGTATGTCACAGGGCCATCATTGCCGAATGCAAAAGGACGCCTGTTGGCTTTCTCCGATCTCCCATAAGAAGGCGCAGGGAACAGAGCCGGAACCCATCTCCGTCTTCCTGCTCCTCCATTCCACATTCTCCCTGTAGCATCCATGGCACCGGTGAGAAGGTTTTCTGCTGCGGAGAAGGGAAAGGCTCCACGGGAGGAGTAGGAGTTGCCCCCCGAAAAGAGGGCGCGGCCGCCCTTGCAAGGCCACCGCGACGCCTGTGGCGGTCCCTCTCCAGCGTGAGAGTGCTCCGCTGGGGGTTCGCGCAGGCTCCAATAGTCGTTGGGAGGGTTGACACAATCACCTATGGGGCCACGGACCCCTTGAGGTTCAGCAAGGGGGAAATCACGTTGCACAAAGAGTGGAAGCCATGGAGGGAGTGCGCCGGCGATGACACTGGATAGTTTTAGCCAGGTACGGGCTGCCCTGAGGCGTAAAACCCTACTCCTGCTTATGGTGGATTGGATGGTGGAACACAATAGCGCGCAACGCTTGACCCCGGCAAGATAATCTCGGGGGAAGCAGCTACACGCGTACAAATGCGATGGGGTCTGAATCCCTGCCTATGTTGCCTTGGACCTCCTTTTATAGCTTAAGGGGTAACCACTGTGGCCAAACAGTCATTATCTAGCGATCAGATAGCTAACAATGCTATCATACCTAACTCTGGTAGTTAGGACAAAGTGCATTAAATGCACTGCTAGGTGTCATGCTTAGGGTGAAACCCGGCAAGCCTGCCGTGCTGCTTAGTCATCTTCTGCTTCTCTGTTTGACACGCCTCTGGGACGGGTGTGATGCGAGGATAAAATGTCTTCCAATGGGCTGCCATGTACTTAGTGGAAGCCACTTAATCATCTTGGAGGCTCGATACCGCATTGATAAGTGACTTGCGTCATCGGGCGGTGGATCGGTGGTGTCTTGGCGGGATTCCCTACCCTTGGCGGCCCCGGCAAGCTTGCCGAGGCAATCTTGGACTTGTCCTTGGGGTGGCCTCGACCCGGTCAGGCTCTCCTGCCCGGCAAGGGAGGCCTTCCCAAGGTGATGTTCTGCTGTCTTGTATGACTTGGTCTTCTTGATCTGCCCCTCGATCTCTCGAAGAGCGGTTTCTCGGGCTAGGCCTTTCTTTGATATGCTTGTGATCGTCATCCCTTTGTCAAGCCTTGGCTGCCGGGGCTGAAGCTTGTTTGTCCATTCACAAGTAAGGGGAAACATACACCGCTGGTTGTGTACCCCGACAGAAGCCCCCGGGCCTGAGCCATATGGGTCGATGGGCGTGCTGGGTTCGGCCCTAAATAATGCACGGACACGTGCTGAAGAAGTGCTGCACATGCGGCGATTGCTATGATGACTAGTCATCCAACGCCCACTCCGCATAATTACCGCAGGTCATGGGGTCATGGTACAGTAGCAGTTAATGGGTAATGCGCCTGCAAAAACGGTATCTTTCTGAGGAAAGATAGCGAAGAGCCATCCTCCGCGCCTGTTCCCAATAAAAAGGCAAGACGAAGGGGCGCTGCTCATTCGTATTTTTCTCCTCTCCCATCATCTTCCTCCTCAAGCCAAGCAACCGCTCTCATCGCCATCACCCGCCTCCAAAGCTCTGCTAGATCTTCAGTCCATCCAGTGAGCTCACGAGATGAGGAAAAATATGGCCGGTGCGAAAGGGAAGCGGGCGGCCACTGCAAGGGATACCGCCGCAGAGGGGAAGAAGAAAAGGCCGGAGAAGCTGGATAGGAAGCGGCAGGAAGACGTGGTCTTCTTCCCGTTGAATTTTGATGCTAACACCGTGATCGCGAAGTATGCATACATGTGGGGGAGGGAAGTTCCAGAAGGGCATGGAGCGCCCGTGGTCTTGCCGGAGGGGGACAAGGTTCCATCGGATTTGTACCACTAATTCAATCTTGTTTGTTGACTTGGCAGAGATGAAGAACCCCTCGCCCACCGGGCAAAACGAACCAAGCAGGCGATGGCGCCGGGGCCCTTGGCGAGCACGGGTCTGGTGGGGGATAGGACAGGGGATCTCGTGTCCAGCCCCCAGCCCAGGCCCTGGCGTGAAGTTATGGTGCAAGTTTTGCCCGCCCGGAGAGATGCGGAGGAACATGCTCCACCCCCCACTAAGGGAGGAGAGTAGATCCACCAGAGTGGGGCCCACCAAGAGGGGTCCACCCCAACCAAGGTTCAAGCAGAGAAGTGACCGACAAGGGCCCCCACCGAGGGGTCAGCTCATACTGAGGTGGCGGCTATCGAGGGAGCGGACACGGACTGCACAACGCAACTGACGTTGTCGGGGAGACCGACACTCCTTGCAGCAAACACCACTGAGTAATCCACTTGCCCTTGTCTCTCTTTACTTGAATTGCTTTGCTTCCCGGTCTCTGACTCAACGATTTCTGGTATCTCATTACTGTTGCTTGTTGATTTTATTTGCAGCCCCATCGGTCGAGGAAGCTGAGCTTCTAGAGGAAGTGGCCAGTATTGAAAAGGATGCTGCCGAAGGGGCCGCCAAGATTGCTGCCGCAGAAGGCCATGAGCATACTGCCGTGGATATCCAAGAATCCCCAAAGGAAGCAGAGAAAACCCCCGACAACATATCAGGTTTAGACGCAGTTGCTGAAGAGAAAACTCCTCCGCAAACTATGGGTCCTCTTCCCCTGTTTGGCCCACCGGCCACAGTCCCACAACCATCCTCAAGCAAGTTGGCACTGGTCCTTTCCCAACTTGGGCTTGCAGCCCCCGGCTCATCGGTTGCAGTGGGCACGGATTTTGATGAAGAGATCATGTGCATTCTGGCACCGTTGTCCCAGAGAGTCAAAGAAGCTGACGATTCTGCTGACGGCACAAAGGACTTGTCCTTTTTGGAGTCCATGGTGGCAGGAATCAAAGACGTGCAGAGCAGATACAGCCTAAAATGGAAAGCAATCAAGAAGCAGTGTGATTCTGTCGGCCTCATGGATCGGAAGCTGAGGGACAAAGGCAACGAGCTGCCTGAGTGGCACAATAAGCATTTCCAATCCCTTCAGTGGCAACAGGAGGGGTGGCCATGGCCAAGGAGGACATTGCTGCCCGGGAGGTCTGCTTGGTGGAGTGCAAAGCGCTTATGAAAGTCAAGGAGAAGCACGTATCTACCTGGGAAGGGAACCTTGAAACCACCCTCCGCGGCAAAGATGAGGAACTGGAGGCTCTTGTCCAGCAGCGTACCAAGGATTTTGAGGATAGGCACAAGGCCACGCTGGATCCGCTCACCCTTGAATCCTCTACCCAGCTGAAGAAGGTTACCAATGAGCTAGTTGCTGCTTCCGCCGCCAAGACTGATGTTGATCACCAAGTGAGCAAGCTGATGGAGGATCTTGCCAGGAACACCAAGGAGATCGTGGCTCTTAAAGAGGAAGCGTGGAAAGCGGAGATCTCCCTGAAGGAGGTGCAATCGCAACTTTCCTCCAAGAGCCAGGACCTTGATATAGCCAACGGCACCCTTTTTAACATGAAGGCCAGGCTTGGCACTCTAGAGAAGGACATTGAGTCTGCCGGTGCCCGTGAAAAACTACTGGTGACGGATCTGGACAAGGTTAGGTCTCTTTTGAAGGACGCCAAAGAGAAGCTTGAGAATCAAATCCAGCAGCGCGACCTCTGGATCAAGAATTTGGATGACATTGCCGAACGCCTCATAGCCTAGATTGCAAAAATGGATATGAAGAGCTGGGCTTTCTTTGTCAGCCAGCACGAAGTTCCAAGTGTCAAGCTGACGCTTTTCTTTGAAGGCTTGATCGAAGGGCTGAAGATGTACGAGGACGACAGGGCCGAATGCTTTGCTAATGAATCCCGGAAGCTTGCTCGTGACGCCCTCTTCCTGGTCTTGAGCAATCTTGCCTTCCGCCAACCAAACCTCAACCTTGTCGATGGCTCCAAAAAGTTACCGTTAGGTGCTGATACTTCTGCTATTGCCGCGAAGGCTGCTCCCCTCGCCGATAAGGTTCTCATAGTCCCATGGGTTCCCGGAGATCACCGGGCCCAGCCTTGAGCAATTCGTGTTGCCGTGGTGCCCTGTAACGAAACATAATATGTGTCTTGTGTTTAGGCCTCATACTATTCTTGCCTTGGTGTTTGTCGAACTGATGTTTAATTATGTTGATGCATGCTATCCCTCTTTTGCCCATTGATATTCCTATGGTTAGTTTCTTTTGTGTATTTTGGGTGCCCACGAGTAGCGTGCTGTCGCGATTGCTGTGAGGAACAGGTCCTTAGCATTAGCTGGCGAGGATATGCTGCCAACATGTTTTTCCTTAGTAGTCCTTGACGCTGCCACCCACTTTTTGGGTAGGCTTGAAACAAAGGGAGGGCACAGACAAATATAGTAAGGTGCCATCATATGAAAGGCTTGCATACGAAAACCTTGGTTGTCCGAGGGATAAGCAAACGCAAGCTCTGAAGAAAAGCTAACGAGCATGTTAACTTAGCTTTTGTTTATGCTCCCCATTTTGCCGGGGTGTGCATTAGGTTACGCATAGCATCATCTTTCCCATTTGTAGTCGCTTCTCCTGTTTGTCTATCTTAGGGAGATAGTGCTCCCGTATCCACTTTTATTCCGCAAATACAATAGACAGGAAGGAGCACAAGGGAAAGACTAGGCAGTGCATTAGTTTCACACCCAGTTCCGGCAAGAGCTGGGGGAATCAGCAAAATGTTTGCAATTAATGATATATGGTGAAAAGGGGAAGGACCGGCCTCTCCTTCCTTTTCTTATACAACCAATGATCTCACAACGGTTGCCGCGAAGGGCACGCTGGCGCGAAAAGGCCTTGCTGGGGAACACTTGTCGGGGCGTCAACCAACAGATTCGCACCAGCGCCCAAATCAGGATTTACCCTCGGCGGGATAAATGCAGGACCGAGCTCCACGTGGGCTTATTGACGCTGGCGACATCACCAGTGCTCGCTCCGATCATTAGCAATTAAGAAGGGAGGGGAGGCCAATCACACACCATTTTTCTTGTCCGTCCGTCCAAGTAACACCTTTTGGGGTGGGAAGTGCTCTGACAGGAGACAGCGAGGAGGGTGGCACCGTCGCACGCCTCGCTCCTTCTTATGGTCACTGGTAACATGGTGGCCACATCACTTTTGCCAACCATGGTATCCGCGCGATGCCGTCGTCCCTCATCTTCGCTGTCACCTCGGCTGTGGCGGAGACGAGCGAAAAAATTCGGAAGGGACGAGGCTACAAAATTGCACCGTCCTCTCTTTGTTTTCAAGGCCGTTGGCGAAGAGGGTGATGATGAAGATGATGATGATGTTTGACACGCTGGTCACAAGTTCAGGTTCGCACAAGCGATTTCCCCCTACCCGGTGGGCCAAATATGTCATGGGTTGACATGATCACCTATGGGGCCACGGGCCCCTTGTGGTTCGGCAAGGGTGAAATCACATTGCACAAAGAGCGGTAGCCATGGGGGCAGCGTGACGGCGATGACACTGGAGACTTTTACCCAGGTTCGGGCCGCCGTGAGGCGTAAAACCCTACTCCTGCTTTTGGTGGATTGGATGGTGGAACACAAGAGCACGCAGCGCTTGAGCCCGACAAGGTAACCTCGGGGGAAGCAGCTACGCGCGTACAAGTGTGATGGGGTCCGAGTCCCTTGCTATGTTGCCTTGGACCTCCTTTTATAGCTTAAGGGGTAACTACAGTGGCAAAACAGTCATTATCTAGCAATTAGATAGCTAACAATGCTATCATACAAAACTCTGGCAGCTAGGAGAAAGTGCATTAAATGCACTGCTAGGTGTCATGCTAAAGTTGAAGCCCGACAAGCCTGCCGTGTTGCTTAGTTATCTTCTGCTTATCTGTTTGACACGCCTCTCGGACGGGTGTCATGCGAGGATAATATGTCTTTCAACGGGCTACCACGTACTTAGTGGAAGCCTCTTAATCATCTTGGATGCTTGACACCGCATTGATAAGTGACTTGCGTCATCGGGCGGTGGAGCGGTGGTGTCTTGGGCGGATTCCCTGCCCTTGGTGGCCCTGGCAAGCTTGCTAGGGCAATCTTGGACTTGTCCTTGGGGTGGCCTCGACCCGAACGGGCTCTCCTGCCTGGCAAGGGAGGCCTTCCCAAGGTGATGTTCTGCTATCTTGTATGACTTGGTCTTCTTGATCCGCCCCTCGATCTCTTGAAGAGCGGTTTCTCGGGTTGGGCCTTGCTTTGATATGCTTGTGATCGTCATCTCATTGTCAAGCCTTGGCTGCCAGGACTAAAGCTTTTCGTCCATGCACAAGTCAAGGGAAACATACACCCCTGTTTGTGTACCCCGACACGGCGGCGACGCCCTCGACAGTGAACTTTCCCTTCGCGACGACCACGATACCACCATCAGCAGTGGCACCTCCTCCAAGGGAAGCTCAAGTGGTGGCGGCCAAGATGAGCCACCACATCGCGGTGGCAAGGTGGAGGAAGGACTCCGACTGAACACTTAGCGGCGCTGAAGCCAGCGCTCTAGGAGCCGCGGCCTCCGGGGCCGCTTTTTGTTTTTGTTTCCTGCATCAGAAACTATGAGGGGCCCACGAGGGCGTGTAAGAAACTGCGATGCTCGTGCCCTTTATCTCAGCATTTAACTTGTGTTTTTAAGTTATGTTAGCATCTCTTGTCTAAACTCGAGCCCCTTCCCCTTCGCGATAGCTTAGTGCCCTCCGTCTTTGGGACCCAGTCCCTAGGTAAGCTTCTGTCGTCACTGGTTGAAGGAAATATGCCCTTGAGGCAATAATAAATTTGTTATTTTTATTTCCTTATATCATAATAAATGTTTATTATTCATCCTAGAATTGTATTAACCGGAAACTTAGTACATGTGTGAATACATAGACAAAACAGAGTGTCACTCTTATGCCTCTACTTGACTAGCTCGTTAATCAAAGATGGTTAAGTTTCCTAACCATAGACATGAGTTGTCATTTGATGAACAGGATCACATCATTAGAGAATGATGTGCTTGACTTGACCCATCCGTTAGCTTAGCACTATGATCGTTTAGTTTATTGCTATTGCTTTCTTCATAACTTATACATGTTCCTATGACTATGAGATTATGCAACTCCCGAATACCGAAGGAACACTTAGTGTGCTATCAAACGTCACAACATAACTGGGTGATCATAAAGATGATCTACAGGTGTCTCCGATGGTGTTTGTTGAGTTGGCATAAATCGGGATTAGGATTTGTCACACTTATTGTCGGAGAGGTATCTCTGGTCCCTCTCGGTGATGCACATCACTATAAGCCTTGCAAGCAATGTGACTAATGAGTTAGTTAAGGGATGATTCATTACGGAACGGGTAAAGAGACTTGCCGATAGCGAGATTAAACTAGGTATTGAGATACCGACGATCGAATCTCGGGCAAGTAACATACCGATGACAAAGGGAACAACATATGTTGTTATGCGGTTTGACCGATAAAGATCTTTGTAGAATATGTAGGAACCAATATGAGCATCCAGGTTCCGCTATTGGTTATTGACCGGAGATGAGTCTTGGTCATGTCTACATAGTTCTCGAACCCGTAGGGTCCGCACGCTTAATGTTCGATGACGATCGGTATTATGAGTTTATGTGTTTTGATGTACCGAAGATTGTTCGGAGTCCCGTATGTGATCACGGACATGACGAGGAGTCTCGAAATGGTCGAGACATAAAGATCGATATATTGGAAGGCTATGTTTGGACACCGGAATGGTTCCAGATGAGTCTGGGCATTTTTCGGAGTACCGGGAGGTTACTGGAACCCCCCGGGGAGTCAATGGGCCTTATTGGGCCTTAGTGGAAGAGAGGAGGAGGCAGCCAAGGTGGGCCCCCCCAAGCCCAATCTGAATTGGGAAGGGGGAAGGCCCCCCTTTCCTTCTCTCCCTCTCCCTCTTCCTTCTTCTCCTACTCCAACTAGGGAAGGGGGGAAACCTACTCCTACTAGGAGTAGGACTCCCCCCTTGGGCGCGCCATGAGAGGGCCGGCCCTGCCCTCCTCCACTCCTTTATATACGGGGGAGGGGGGCACCCCATAGAGACAAGTTGATTGTTTAACCGTGTGCGGTGCCCCCCTCCACAGATTTCCACCTCGGTGATATCGTTGTAGTGCTTAGGCGAAGCCCTACATCGGTAACTTCGTCAACACCGTCACCACGCCGTCGTGCTGATGAAACTCTCCCTTGACCTCAGCTGGATCTAGAGTTCATGGGACGTCACCGAGCTAAAGGTGTGAAGATCGCGGAGGTGTCGTACCTTCAGTGCTAGGATCGATCGTTTCGTGAAGACGTATGACTACATCAACCGCGTTGTCATAACGCTTCCGCTTTCGGTCTACGAGGGTACGTGGACAACACTCTCCCCTCTCGTTGCTATGCATCGCCTAGATAGATCTTGCGTGTGCGTAGGATATTTTTTAAAATTACTGCGTTCCCTAACAGTGGCATCCGAGCTAGGTCTATGCGTAGATGTTATATGCACGAGTAGAACACAAAGAGTTGTGGGCGATAATAGTCATACTGCTTACCAGCATGTCATACTTTCATTCGGCGGTATTGTTGGATGAAGCGGCTCAGACTGACATTACGCGTACGCTTACGCGAGACTGGTTCTACCGACGTGCTTCGCACACAGGTGGCTAGTGGGTGTTTGTTTCTCCAACTTTAGTTGAATCGAGTGTGACTACACCCGGTCCTTGTTGAAGGTTAAAACAGCAAACTTGATGAAAAATCGTTGTGGTTTTGATGCGTAGGTAAGAACGGTTCTTGCTAAGCCCGTAGCAGCCACGTAAAACTTGCAACAACAAAGTAGAGGACGTCTAACTTGTTTTTGTAGGGCATGTTGTGATGTGATATGGTCAAGACGTGACTATATAAATTGTTGTATGAGATGATCATGTTTTGTAACACAGTTATCGGCAACTTGCAGGAGCCATATGGTTGTCGCTTTACTGTATGAAATGCAATCGCCATGTAATTGCTTTACTTTATCACTAAGCGGTAGCGATAGTCGTAGAAGCAATAGTTGGCGAGACAACAACGATGCTTCGATGGAGATCAAGGTGTCAAGCCGGTGACGATGGTGATCATAACGGTGCTTTGGAGATGGAGATCAAAGGCACAAGATGATGATGGCCATATCATATCACTTATATTGATTGCATGTGATGTTTATCCTTTATGCATCTTATTTTGCTTAGTACGGCGGTAGCATTATAAGATGATCTCTCACTAAATTTCAAGGTATAAGTGTTCTCCCTAAGTATGCACCGTTGCTACAGTTCGTCGTGCCGAGACACCACGTGATGATTGGGTGTGATAAGCTCTACGTTCACATACAACGGGTGCAAGCCATTTTTGCACATGCAAAATACTCAGGTTAAACTTGACGAGCCTAGCATATGCAGATATGGCCTCGGAACACTGAGACCGAAAAGGTCGAGCGTGAATCATATAGTAGATATGATCAACATAGTGATGTTCACCATTGAAAACTACTCCATCTCACGTGATGATCGGACATGGTTTAGTTGATATGGATCACGTGATCACGTAGATGATTAGAGGGATGTCTATCTAAGTGGGAGTCCTTAAGTAATATGATTAATTGAACTTTAATTTATCATGAACTTAGTACCCGATAGTATTTTGCATGTCTATGTTGTTGTAGATAAATGGCCCGTGATGTTGTTCCGTTGAATTTTAATGCGTTCCTAGAGAAAGCTAAGTTGAAAGATGATGGTAGCAATTAGACGGACTGGGTCCGTAACTTGAGGATTATCCTCATTGTTGCACAGAAGAATTACGTCCTGGAAGCACCGCTAGGTGCCAAACCCGCTGCAGGAGCAACGCCAGATGTTATGAACGTCTGGCAGAGCAAAGCTGATGACTACTCGATAGTTCAGTGTGCCATGCTTTACGGCTTAGAACCGGGACTTCAATGACGTTTAGAACATCATGGAGCATATGAGATGTTCCAGGAGTTGAAGTTAATATTTCAAGCAAATGCCCGGATTGAGAGATATGAAGTCTCCAATTAGTTCTACAGCTGCAAAATGGAGGAGAATAGTTTTGTCAGTGAACATTGACTCAGCTGGGAGTTAATCTTCCAGTTGATAGTGTCATTGACAGAGTTCTTCAATCACTGTCACCAAGCTACAAAAGCTTCATGATGAACTATAATATCCAAGGGATGGATAAGACAATTCCCGAGCTCTTCGCAATGCTAAAGGCTGCAGAGGTAGAAATCAAGAAGGTGCATCAAGTGTTGATGGTCAACAAGACCACCAGTTTCAAGAAAAAGGGTAAAGGGAAAAAGGGCTACTTCAAGAAGAACAACAAGCAAGTTGCTGCACAAATGAAGAAGCCCAAGTCTGGACCTAAGCCTGAGACTGAGTGCTTCTACTTCAAAGGGAATGGTCACTGGAAGCGGAACTGCCCCAAGTATTTGGCGGAGAAGAAAGATGGCAAAGTGAAAGGTATATTTGATATACATGTTATTGATGTGTACCTTACTAATGCTCGCAGTAGCGCCTGGGTATTTGACACTGGTTCTGTTGCTAATATTTGCAACTCGAAATAGGGGCTACAGATTAAGCAAAGATTGGCTAAGGACAAGGTGACGATGCGTGTGGGAAATGGTTCCAAAGTCGATGTGACCGCCGTCGGCACGCTACCTCTACATCTACCTTCGGGATTAGTTTTAGACCTAAATAATTGTTATTTGGTGCCAGCATTGAGCATGAACATTATATCTGGATCTTGTTTGATGCGAGATGGTTATTCATTTAAATCATAGAATAATGGTTGTTCTATTTATATGTGTAATATCTTTTACGGTCATGCACCCTTGATGAGTGGTCTATTTTTACTAAATCTTGATAGTAGTGATACACATGTTCATAGTATTGAAGCCAAAAGATATAAGTTTAATAATGATAGTGCAACTTATTTGTGGCACTGCCGTTTAGGTCATATTGGTGTAAAGCACATGAAGAAACTCCATTCTGATGGGCTTTTGGAATCACTTGATTACGAATGACTTGATCCTTGCGAACCATGCCTCATGGGCAAGATGACTAAAACTCCGTTCTCCAGAACAATGGAGCGAGCAACAGACTTGTTGGAAATAATACATACTGATGTATGCGGTCCAATGAGTGTTGGTGCTCGCGGCGGGTATCGTTATTTTCTGACCTTCACAGATGATTTGAGCAGACATGGGTATACTACTTGATGAAACATAAGTCTGAAACATTTGAAAAGTTCAAAGAATTTCAGAGTGAAGTAGAAAATCATCGTAACAAGAAAATAAAGTTTCTACGATCTGACCGTGGAGGAGAATATTTGAGTTACGAGTTTGGTCTTCATTTGAAACAACGCGGAATAGTTTCACAACTCACACCACCTGGAACACCACAGCGTAATGGTGTGTCCGAACATCGTAATCGTACTTTATTAGATATGGTGCGATCTATGATGTCTCTTACTGATTTACCGCTGTTGTTTTGGGGTTACGCTTTCGAGACGGCTGCATTCACGTTAAATAGGGCACCATCTAAATCCGTTGGGACGACACCTTATGAACAGTGGTTTGGCAAGAAACCCAAGTTGTCGTTTCTTAAAGTTTGGGGCTGCGATGCTTATGTGAAAAAGCTTCAACCTGATAAACTCGAACCCAAATCGGAGAAATGTGTCTTCATAGGATACCCAAAGGAGACTGTTGGGTACACCTTCTATCACAGATTCGAAGGCAAGATATTCGTTGCTAAGAATGGATCCTTTCTAGAGAAGGAGTTTCTCTCAAAAGAAGTGAGTGAGAGGAAAGTAGAACTTGATGAGGTAATTGTACCTTCTCCCGAGTTGGAAAGTAGTACATCATAGAAGTCAGTTCCAGTGATTCCTATACCAACTAGTGAGGAAGCTAATGATGATGATCATGAAACTTCTGATCAAGTTACTACCGAACCTCGTAGGTCAACAAGAGTAAGATCCGCACCAGAGTGGTACAGTAATCCTATTCTGGAGGCCATGTTACTTGACCATGACAAACCTACGAACTATGAGGAAGCGATGACGAGCCCAGGTTCTGCAAAATGGCTTGAGGCCATGAAATCTGAGATGGGATCCATGTATGAGAACAAAGTATGGACTTTGGTTGACTTGCCCGATGATCGGCAAGCCATAGAGAATAAATGGATCTTCAAGAAGAAGACTGTCACCGACGGTAATATTACTGTCTACAAAGCTCGCTTGTTGCGAATGTTTTTCGACAAGTTCAAGGAGTTGACTACGATGAGACCTTCTCACCTGTAGCGATGCTTAAGTCCATCTGAATCATGTTAGAAATTGCCGCATTTTATGATTATGAAATTTGGCAAATGGATGTCAAAACTGCATTCCTTAATGGATATCATAAAGAAGAGTTGTATATGATGCAACCAGAAGGTTTTGTCGATGCAAAAGGTGCTAACAAAGTGTGTAAGCTCTAGCGATCCATTTATGGACTGGTGCAAGCATCTTGGAGTTGGAATATATGCTTTGATAGTGTGATCAAAGCATATGGTTTTATACAGACTTTTGGAGAAGCCTGTATTCACAAGAAAGTGAGTGGGAGCTCTGTAGCATTTCTGATATTATATGTGGATGACATATTGTTGATCAGAAATGATACTGAATTTCTGAATAGCATAAAAGGATACTTGAATAAGAATTTTTCAATGAAAGACCTCGGTGAAGCTGCTTACATATTAAACATCAAGACCTATAGAGATAGATCAAGACACTTATTTGGACTTTCAAAAAGCACATACCTTGATAAAGTTTTGAAGAAGTTCAAAATGGATCAAGCGAAGAAAGGGTTCTTGCCTGTGTTACAAGGTGTGAAGTTGAGTCAGACTCAATGCCCGACCACTGTAGAAGATAGAGAGAAAATGGAAGTCATTCCCTATGCTTCAGCCATAGGTTCTATTATGTATGCAATGCTGTGTACCAGACCTGATGTGTGCCTTGCTATTAGTTTAGCAGGGAGGTACCAAAGTAATCCAGGAGTGGATCACTGGACAGCGGTCAAGAACATCCTGAAATACCTGAAAAGGACTAAGGATATGTTTCTCGTTTATGGAGGTGACAAAGAACTCGTCGTAAATGGTTACGTCGATGCAAGCTTTGACACTGATCCAGATGACTCTAAGTCACAAACCGGATATGTATTTTTATTGAATGGTGGAGCTGTCAGTTGGTGCAGTTCCAAGGAGAGCATCGTGGCGGGATCTACGTGTGAAGCGGAGTACATAGCTGCTTCGGAAGCAGCAAATGAAGGAGTCTGGATGAAGGAGTTCATATCCGATCTAGGTGTCATACCTAGTGCATCGGGTCCAATGAAAATCTTTTGTGATAATACTGGTGCAATTGCCTTGGCAAAGGAATCCAGATTTCACAAGAGAACCAAGCACATCAAGAGACGCTTCAGTTCCATCCGCGATCAAGTCAAGGAGGGAGACATAGAGATTTGCAAGATACATATGGATCTGAATGCTGCAGACCCGTTGATTAAGCCTCTCTCATGAGCAAAACATGATCAGCACCAAGACTCCATGGGTGTTAGAATCATTACTGTGTAATCTAGATTACTAACTCTTGTGCAAGTGGGAGACTGAAGGAAATATGCCCTAGAGGCAATAATAAAGTTGTTATTTATATTTCCTTATATCATGATAATTGGTTATTATTCATGCTAGAATTGTATTAACCGGACACTTAGTACATGTGTGAATACATAGACAAAACAGAGTGTCACTATTATGCCTCTACTTGACTAGCTCGTTAATCAATGATGGTTAAGTTTGCGAACCATAGACATGAGCTCTCATTTGATGAACGGGACCACATCATTAGAGAATGATGTGATTGACTTGACCCATCCATTAGCTTAACACTATGATCGTTTAGTTTATTGCTATTGCTTTCTTCATAACTTATACATGTTCATATGACTATGAGATTATGCAACTCCCGAATACCGGAGGAACACTTAGTGTGCTATGAAACATCACAACGTAACTGTGTGATTATAAAGATGCTCTAAAGGTGTCTCTGATGGTGTTTGTTGAGTTGGCATAGATCGAGATTAGGATTTGTCACTCTAATTGTTGGAGAGGTATCTCTGGGCCCTCTCGGTGATGCACATCACTCTAAGCCTTGCAAGCAATGTGACTAATGAGTTAGTTACGGGATGATGCATTACGGAACGAGTAAAGAGACTTGCCGGTAACGAGATTGAACTAGGTATTGAGATACCGACAATCGAATCTCGGGCAAGTAACATACCGATGACAAAGGGAACAACGTATGCTGTTATGCGGTTTGACCGATAAAGATCTTTGTAGAATATGTAGGAACCAATATGAGCATCCAGGTTCCGCTATTGGTTATTGACCGGAGATGAGTCTCGGTCATGTCTACATAGTTCTCGAACCCGTAGGGTCCGCACGCTTAACGTTCGATGACGATCTGTATTATGAGTTTATGTGTTTTGATGTACCGAAGATTGTTCGGAGTCCCGGATGTGATCACGGACATGACGAGGAGTCTCGATATGGTCGAGACATAAAGATCGATATATTGGAAGGCTATGTTTGGACACCAGAATGGTTCCGGATGAGTTTGGGCATTTTCCGGAGTACCGGGAGGTTACCGGAACCCCCCAGGGAGTCAATGGGCCTTATTGGGCCTTTCTGGAAGAGAGGAGGAGGCAGCCAAGGTGGGGGCGCCCCCCCAAGCCCAATCTGAATTGGGAAGGGGGCCGGCCCCCCTTTCCTTCTCTCCCTCTCCCTCTTCCTTCTTCTCCTACTCCAACTAGGGAAGGGTTGAAACCTACTCCTACTAGGAGTAGGACTCCCCCCTTGGGCGCGCCATGAGAGGGATGGCCCTCCCCTCCTCCACTCCTTTATATACGGGGGAGGGGGCACCCCATAGAGACTAGTTGATTGTTTAAGCGTGTGCGGTGCCCCCCTCCACAGATTTCCACCACGGTCATGTCGTTGTAGTGCTTAGGCAAAGCCCTATGTCGGTAACTTCATCAACACCGTCACCACACCATCGTGCTGACGAAACTCTCCCTGGACCTCAGCTAGATCTAGAGTTCGTGGGACGTCACCGAGCTGAACGTGTGCACATCGCGGAGGTGCCGTACCTTCGGTGCTAGGATCGGTCGGGCCGTGAAGACGTACGACTACATCAACCGCGTTGTCATTACGCTTCCGCTTTCGGTATACGAGGGTACATGGACAACACTTTCCCCTCTCGTTGCTATGCATCACCTAGATAGATCTTGCATGTGGGTAGGAATTTTTTTGAAATTACTGCGTTCCCTAACACTGTTATGCCAGGTCGCGATGCCGTGTGCAAGGGCAGGAGGTGAGCGACCCAAGGTCCGGTAGGAGCTCCTGAGGCGCGATGCTCAGGAGGTCCCTCTTGATGCGCAGGCGGCTTTGAGACGGAAAGAGGCCTTAGTCTACACAAGATCATGGAAATCGAGGCGTTAATAGCTAGCCTCCCGCCTGGCGTGGGGGTGGTGACTTAGCTCTGGGTTCCCATGGTCCGGGATGTGTCTCCACGTCGTGACGGCGTGCTTCCCTTGAGCCCGGTTCTCCTTTCCACCCTGAAACACATCAAGGAAAAACTGGCTAGGGGTGCATGAAAAATCCCGACGCATCTTTAGCATTTCAAATAGTGCGTGCGTGACCAGACCGCACTCTGCTTCCCGTACTCCTGGGCGGGGTTTACCCCTCCTTTTCTTGCTTACCAAGGTGTTGTACGTCCTCAGGGCTCGGCCCTCGAGCTCAACCGCTGCTGGTATGTCAGGTCGCGATGCCTGGGATAAGGCCAGGGAGTGAGGGCTCAAGAGCCAGTAAGGTCTCCTGAGGTGCGATGCTCAAGAGCCCCCTTTTTAACGTGCAAGCAGTTTGCGCGAAAAAGGAGTGGTTCGCCCCATGAAGGCGCCCAGGGAGGGCTTCGAGCAGCAACACACGGCATACGGGGCGATTTGACTTAGCCTTTTGCGAGTCGGAATGCTCCTTGGTTCCGGTGGGTCCTTCTGGGGTGACAAGGCATCAACGAGTCCGATCGAGGCCGTATCTCCTAAGGTTCGTGTGTATTAGTCAGCTACGAAATACGAGGGGAGGCGCGCACTTGCCGATCTGCTCGCTATCGTTCCGTGAGAAGACGAAGGCACTAAGGACTTGGTGAGGTGACGTAATGGGGCCGGGCCGCGAGCCAGAGCTCAGTCTCTTAGATTTATCAGTGCTGCAGGGACGGACCCAAGCACATGCGCCATGCCGGTAGCCCCCTCTCATGGGACGTTCAAGGGGAGAGCTGGCATCATGCGAAGCCCATTGAGGTGACTCCCGAGGTAGTATATCATTAAACACACAGCTAACAGCCACGACGGCTCATGAAAGCATAATTGGTTCAAGGTACAAGAATAAAGTGACACGGCTGCAGGGTCAGGTCCAGACAGCTTGAGGATAATGCAGCCCGGGGGGCGCCCTCAATTGAACAAACTGAAAAGTCACCTGGCACCGGTCTTGTAGGAGCATCGAGGTAGCTGAACAAGCGCGCCGTAGAGATTGTTCTTCACGGGCCGAGCGGATCTGGAGGCCTGGGGAGCTCACAAGGCCCAGGAGGCTTGCAAGGGTCCGGGACCTTCTGAGACACGACCGCCGAGCGCCTGGCCTCATGGGACGCCATAGCACGCCGCGCGAGGCGCTGGTACGAGGCGCCCACGTTCAGCAGGCCGAACGGCATGCGGACATAGTTGCAGGGGTAGCCCCAACTCCGACCGACGCGCGACGGCCAGAAGAGGTCCTGCGAAGCGGCCCTGTTGAGGCCCGAGATGTTGATGCGGACGCGCAGCTCGCCACCCACGTCGGGGGCGGCAGCTACCCTGGTATAACGTGCGGGGTGGCGCTCTTCGCGCATGGCCTGCACCTCCTTGAGCTCCACGATCGCCTTGGTGATGAACTCTCGCGCGCCTGGTGCCTCGCACTGCACCTCTTGCTCGTGGGGGCGCGCGCTGAGGCACGCCTCCAAGTGGTGCCCGAGCACCTCCCTCGTCGCACCGGTCAGGTTGGAGGCTCCCCATACGGAAGGCCCCGAGCCCGTCCCGAGGGAGGTGCCAGGCGCACCTTCCTATGCGGGAGGAAGGGGCGACCCAGCAGCAGGCGCAGAGCCTAAGGCACCGCAAGCGGGAATCTCGGCCTCCTGACGGCTCTTGGGGAGGAGCTTCTTCTTCTTCGCAGGGTGGCCTCTGGAGGCCGGATGCCGCCCTCGTCGTCAGAATTTTCGGCCGCCGCAGCTTGGTAGGCTCGCTCAAGAGAGCAGACTGCATCCTTCTCATCACAGGCGACCGTGATGATGCCACTGCACCCTGGCATCTTGAGGACATTGTAGCCACGATGGACAGCCGCCATGAACTTGGCAAGGGCAGGGTAACCCACGATGGCGTTGTACGGGAGGCTGATGTGAGTGACGTCGAAGTTGATGAGCTCGGTGTGGTAGTTGTCGCGCTTGCCGAAGGTGATAGGGAAGCGCACCTGCCCCAGGGGGACGCTGGAGCCATTGGTCGCCCGAGAGAATGGCTTGGTGGGGATGAGCTGATCGTAGGGCACATGGAGCATCTCGAACGTCTCGACGGAAAGAACATTGAGCCTGGCGCCACTGTCGATGAGAGTCTTGGTGACGGAGACATTGCTAATGGTGGGCGTGCAGAGCATGGGGAGCGCGCCTGCGGCGGCCGAGCACTTGAGGTGGTCCTTCACGGTAGGTGGATGTCTTCCATAGCTCAAAGCGGCGCCGGCACCTTTGAACAGGCTTGCCAAACCCTCCATACTTTCCGGAGGGGTGTCAGATGGCCATAAAGCCTTGACCATACTCCTCATGGCCTTCCGGGCCCGTGCATGTACCACAGACAGCTCCTTCAACACGTTGCCTCAGAATCCAGATAGTTCTTCTTCCGTTCGAGCATTTAATAGACCTGAAGCCACAGATTTATGACATTCCGAATTGTGGACTAAACACGAGTTTATATGGTGGTTTCAAAAGACATACCGAACATGCCGCCTTTCAGCTTCTCATTTTCTTTTTGAGTGGCCGATAACCGAGCTTTTAAGCTCTCTATCTCTTCGGCTTGTTTGTCTTTTTCCTCCTCGTGTTTTTCCCCTGGATGTGTTCATTGAGGCCTTTTTCATTTCTGCCAATTCGGCGGCGATGGCATTCAGTTGCTTTTGGTTTGTTTTCAACTCCTGGGCTAGTGCAATTTTCTTCTCTTTGAGAACCTGCACGTAATATCGATCCTTAAATCGGTTGGCTTCACCGCTTTAAGCCTTGGGGGCTACTGGTGTATGTCTATCAAAATTGCATAAATTTTACCTGTATATCCTTCGAAAACAGCTGAGGGACTCTGGCAAGTCCGTCTCGAGCGGCTCGGATATATGCATCCACCAAACTGAGTGCGGTAAATTCTTCCTCAGAAAAGGCTGGAGCGCGCATGGCTTCTTTCAGTCGACGGTGATTCATTACGCTCTCCACCTCGGAGTTCGTGACAGATACGTCCTTCGAATCCTCATGAGATGGTGGAATTGGCACTACATCATCCCTCGTCCTAGCTGACGAGTCCGGTGCCGGATTGGCTGACATTCGGCTTATAGGGCGTTTTCCCACTGTTTGCCGCATGCTCCTCCTGAATCAAAGATAGAAGGGAGCTTTAATAATCTTAACTCATGCCTAGGCATGTATTAAACGAACATACCTTTTTGAAGACGGTGAGGGTTCTACGGTGCCCCCAGCCTCCTTTCGTTTTGAACGACTACCCTGCGAAGGGGCCGCCCTTGAGGAGGTGAGGTCAGCCGAGCGCCGATCCTATTGGGTACGGATTAGTACAATGGAGAAAGGTGCAAGTAGGGACTTCCTTTTTAAAGCTCTTCGAGTACTTATGATGGAGAAGGGATAGGGCGGGGTAGTCGGTTGTAATGGCCACTTCTGAGCCATCAAGGCTCGCCTGATAAAACATGCCATCATCAAACTCTATGTATATATCTGGATCCTCATAGAAGCCAGGGTCCTCGCGGCAGTTGTAATACTCTTGGTGCCGAGCAGGACAGTGAACGTCCTCGGTCATCTTCCTCCATGACTGTTTTATGCCAACAAAGAACAAATTTGATTAGTATATTGTGACAGCAATAAAGCAATACAGGTAATCGAAGTCTTACCCATTCAATGGGGTTGTACATGGAATAGCCTTCCCGGCAGTTTAAGCGGAGGAAGTCTTCTTTTTCACCCCTATACAGATCAGCAAGGATCGTGGCCAGGTCGGCAGGGGTATCTGGACCCTTGCGTCTGTAATGAGACGCGTCGTATTCTCTCTTGTAGCACCATAATGGAGTTACTCTGGACTGGAGAAGCTTGACGCACCTCTTTATTACAATGGCCATAACCTCGACTATCGAGAGCTCGGTATGGGCTAGTAATCTGACCTTGCTGACCAACCTTTTTATTTTCGCACTGTCCTCCTCCTTGGGACTCTGGGGACGCCAGTTGAGGCGCTTCTTTAAAGGATTGTTGGAAAATTCAGGGAGGCCGCGCCGAACTGGATCCGGCAGTGGAACGTCATCCATATAAAACCACTCCGAGGACCACTGTGGATATACTCTTTGGGAGTTCCAACGGGGTATCCGGATCCGGCTATGCACCATACTTCGGCGCTGCCCACTTCAAATATAGAGCCTACTCGATGGCAGGGAACAAGGCAAAAGAACTTCCTCCATAGTTCGAAATGGGCCTCAATTCCTAAGAACAGCTCGTAGAGGGCAACGAAACCTGAGATGTGCAAAATCGAACCTGGGGTAAGGTTGTGCAGCTGGATGCCATAAAAATCCAATAAACTGAGGAAGGGATGGATCAGAAATCCTAAGCCCCGTAGAAGGAATGGAACAAAGCACACCCTCTCCTCCTTATTAGGATTGGGGAAATTTTCAGACATCACATCGTTGCCGATGGAGGCAAATCCCGCTCGAACGGAGACTAGATCTGCGAGGGGAAGATATCCCTGCGTCTAGAGTCGACTCAGCTGGAGATGAGGCACTGAACAGCTTTGCCAATCACCCTCTTGAGGGCCATGGGGGCGTGAAGAGGAACCCGGGGCGCTGGCCATGTTTGGAAGCTTTTTCGTGGCTAAACTTGGCATTTTTCCTGCGCGATGTGGATGGCACTTGGAGGATTTGACCTCTTTATATAGGCGCTGTCCCCATGGGGCAGAGTGTTTTCTTCTCAAAAAGAAAATTGTGGACCGTTCGCATTTGCCCAAGTGCGTGGAAATCAAGGTGATAAGGAAGGAATCATTAACGTGGAACAAGGAAGCTGGGGCCGAACTATTATTTGTCCAGTGTACGTTGAAGAACCAACCTTGCAAAAGCCAAAGACGTAAGCCAGATACTACATCGTCATTTGAAGGCCAGTTCGGGGGTTACTGAGGGATTCCTCGACTAGGGGGTCCTCGGGTGTCTGGGTTATTTGATATGGGCCGGACTGATGGGCCGTGAAGATTCAAGGCGGAAGGTCTTCCCCCGTGTCTGGGTAGGACTCTCCTATGCGTGGATTGCAAGACTGATGTTCGGATATGTAATTTCCTTCCTTCACGAGCCAACTTTGTGTAACCTTAGACCCCTCCGGTGTATATATAAACCAGAGGGTTTATTTCATAGGGATCATCAGAATTTACATAGGCTAGACGGTTAGGGTTTAGCCATTACAATCTGGAGGTAGATCAACTCTTGTAACCCCTATACTCATCAAAGACAATCAAGAAGGAAGTAGGGTTTTACCTCCATTAAGAGGGCCCAAACCTGGGTAAACATTGTATCCCCTTTGTCTCCTGTTACCTTCGATCCTCAGACGCATAGTTCGGGACCCCCTACCCAAGATCGGCTGGTTTTGACACCGACATCGACCCCTGTGATGCTACCTGGGTGTGGATGAACATACTTGAAGAGTACTCGATTTTCATTGGGGACAACTACCCCGTAGTGCAAATGATGCCACCTTCCGTGTACGACGCCGACGGCCTGCCATTCATGAAGAACGGGTGAGTTTTCATTGCGCACCGATGGATTCATATCTTGAATGTCCCTATCCCTGATCTATGCCGCTTCAGTTTGGGTGAGTCTCCATCGGCGGGAGCCATACTAAGAAGCTGCGATGATATGGACTCCCGTTGCCCACCATTATGGAACGTTCCATCTATGAAGGACACGTGGGACTGGAACTACGAGACGGACATGTACCCAGGGATGTACGAACCTAATTAATGTAGCACGGTATGTGAAGTAGAAAGGCACAAATAGTATGAACATGCGTGGCATATAGGCATTTGTCTTACTACCACTAAATGTTGTACGTACAATGCACGGTGATATTATGATGTACGTGCCTAAGTACTCTACTGCTATATTAATTTGAGGCACATATTAGGTTTTATATTTGTTTATGTGTATGGTCTGAGACCTTCCAACTAGACGCGTCTTTCTCTCCGGCTCGCACTTTGTATCGTTACATACTACTAGTACTATGTGTGGTCTCCAACCTAGAAGTGGAAGAAGTGGAGACGCTCTACCACGCTGTTCATGTCCCACTCCTTTCGCTGATGTGTGGGACATCCAGCACGTGTCGTGTTTCACACTCCTTCATCGTAAGAGTTGAAACGCTAGCTTTCATCAAAGATAAAAAAATATATCGGTAGTGATACTATACTATAACACCCCGGATGTAACTTGCCATATTTGTAACTCCGACGCTTGCCATTTTCGGCTATGTGTTATGATATTCCCTCTGTGGTCGGGTTTTGTCTTTCGTTTTGCATTTTGTTCATGTCATGCATTTCATATCATGTCATCATGTGCATTGCATTTGCATACGTGTTCGTCTAATGCATCCGAGCATTTTCCCCGTTGTCCGTTTTGCAATCCGGCACTCCCATCTCCTCCGGCGCGCCCCTCTTGTTTTCTTTTCATGAGCGGGTGTTGAACGTTCTCGGAATGGACGAGGCTTGTCAAGTGGCCTTGGTATACCACCGGGAGACCACCGGTCAAGTTTCGTTCCATTCGGAGGTCGTTTGGTACTCCAACGGTTAACCGGGTAACCGCAGATGCCTTCTGTGTGTTGCAGCAAAAAACCCTCTCTAAACAGCCCAAAACCTACCAAACTCTCTCCCATGCTCTAGGTCATTCGATCACGATCGTGTGGGCGAAAACCGCACCTCATTTGGACTCTCCTAGCTCCCTCTAGCTATATATATGCATCCCCTCCCGAAAACATTCGCAGTCCAAAACCCTAGCCCTCTCCCTTCGTGCGCCGGACACGTCCGCCCGGCGCCGGATGAAATCGCGCCGCCGCCCTCAGCAAATCCCGCGCCTCCACGTCACCCGGGCCGCCGCTCGTACGCCCGCGCCGCTGCGGCCCGCCGAAGCCCGGGGCCGGCCCCCGCGGCCCACGACGCCCCGTCGCCCGCGCCTGCCTCCTCCCGCACGCGACCGCGCCGCCGCCCTTCCTCCGCCGCCGCGCCCACGACCGCCATCCGCCGGAGCCAAGCCGGAGCAGCTCCGGCCACCCCACGTCGTTCGCCGCCGCCGCCGCCTCCCGGTCGGCGCCGTCCTCGCCGGCCACCGGAGGTCCGCCTCCGCCGCTCCTTCCCGCGCCCGCGCCCGCCGTCCCCGTTGCCTGCCGCCGTGTCTCGCCACTGCTCCGGCGAGCCGCCGCCCCGAGCCCCGATCGGATCTGAGAAGAAGCTCGGGTTGACTTTTTCCCCCTCTCCCGTTTTCTCTGTCCTAGAATTTTGACGATATGTGCACATGTTCATAGCATCATAACTCTCTGCATATAGCTTCGTTTCACGCGTGTAATATATCGAATTGTTTGCCTTGTGATGCTCTTAATTTTGTTCAATTGCACCATGTTCATTAGAGTCCATCTTGATGCCCAAATCTCTGGTGCAAGAGTGCTAGTTGCTGTTGTCTGCTGTTACTTAGCAGAACTTGGAGATTTGTTATTTTTGTTGCATTTAATCTGTGCATCTTATGGGCATGAGCTCTACATGTGTTTTGTTGTATGCCATGCCATCTTTATAGAGGTGTATGCCATGTATTTTTGTGATCTCTGTGTATGCCAAGTCTTTGTCTGCTGTTATTTTGTTGCCATGTAAACTTGATGCTACAGAGAGATCCATGCATATTTTGGAGATGTTCATTGAGGATGTTTTGTAGATATTGTTGTAATTGATCCATTCCTGCCCTTGTTTGCAATTATGAAGTGCCATAGCATGACTCAATCTTGCTCTACTTTTGCTATAAAATATTTCTGGCAGATTGTTTACGTCTTATTCAATTTTGCCAAGCTTGTTGTAGTTGTTTCATACATGCTATGTATTTTCTCTTGCCATGGATAGCTTCATAAACATGCCATCTTGCTGTAGGTATGCTTGTTTTGTCATGCATTGCTTTTTGGTGAGTGCATCAAGCTCACCAAGTCTGAAACCTGTTAACGAAACTTACTATGTTTACATGGTTGCCACCATATCTTCTTGTCCTTTTTGGCTTATGGTCAGTAAGGGACTTTTGTCACATGCCTTTAGTAGATTCATGCCATGCCTTGTTTTGCCATGTTAAGTTCCCGTAGCATGTTGATTTCGTGCTCTGAACATTGCTATCTGATGCTGTTTCAGGCATGTCCAGTAATTTCACCAAGTCTGTGATCCTGTTATCTTTTGCACTTTTGCCATGCTTGTTTGAACCTGCTGTTGTGTGATCTAGCCGTAGCTCAGTGTTCATCTTTTGTCAAGCATATCCTGTAGATTACGGCTATATGCTTTGTTGCTATGTTGGAGTGCTGTAGCATTGTTACTTGTTCCATTCTAAGTGCTATTGTGCTGTTAATCGCAGATTCGTGTCATTTTTGTTTTGCTTGCCACTTGCAAACCGTGCATCCGTTTCCGGTGATCTTTATATTGATTTTAACCGAAATCATCTCATCTTTCTAGTGGCATGCTTGGTTTGTCAAGTTACTGCCTTGTTCATCATTTTTCGTCCGGAGCACGCATATGCATCGCATATCATATCTCGCATATCATACATGTATTGCGTCATGTTGCTTGTGCATTTCCCGTGATTGATTGTGGTTCCGTTGCTTAGCTTCTTGTCTTGGGTAGAGCCGGGAGATGAGTTCGTGAACGAGGAACCTATTGAGTACGCTTACGAGGATCAAGCTTTCGACAACTCTGAGAACCTTGCAGGCAAGATGACCATACCCTCGAAATCACTTCTATCTTTGCTTTGCTATTTGTTCGCTCTATTGTCATGCTGCGCTTCCTACCACTTGCTATATCATGCCTCCCATATTGCCATGTCAAGTCCCTAACCACCTTTTCCTAGCAAACCGTTGTTTGGCTAAGTTACCGCTTTTGCTCAGCCCTTCTTATAGCGTTGCTAGTTGCAGGTGAAGTTGAAGTTGTTCCATGTTGGAACATGGATATGTTGGGATATCACAATATCTCTTATTTAATTAATGCATCTATATATTTGGTAAAGGGTGGAAGGCTCGGCCTTATGCCTGGTGTTTTGTTCCACTCTTGCCGCCCTAGTTTTCGTCATACCGGTATTATGTTCCTTGAGTTTGCGTTCCTTACGCGGTTGGGTGATTTATGGGACCCCCTTGACAGATCGTCTTGAATAAAACTCCTCCAGCAAGGCCCAACCTTGGTTTTACCATTTGCCGCCTAAGCCTTTTTCCTCCGGGTTTTCGCGAGCCCGAGGGTCATCTTTATTTAAACCCCGGGCAAGTGTTCCTCTGAGTGCTGGTCCAAACTAGAGCCCTTTGAAGCGCCACCTTGGGGAAACTTGAGGTCTTGTTTTAGTTGTACGGACTGCTCATCCGGTGTGCCCTGAGAACGAGATATGTGCAGCTCCTATCGGGATTTGTCGGCACATTCGGGCGGCTTTGCTGGTCTTGTTTTACCATTGTCGAAATGTCTTGTAAACCGGGATTCCGAGACTGATCGGGTCTTCTCAGGAGAAGGTTTATCCTTCGTTGACCGTGAGAGCTTATGATGGGCTAAGTTGGGACACCCCTGCAGGGTATTATCTTTCGAAAGCCGTGCCCGCGGTTATGAGGCAGATGGGAATTTGTTAATGTCCGGTGGTAGAGAATTTGTCACTTGACTTAATTAAAATACATCAACCGCGTGTGTAGCCGTGATGGTCTCTTCTCGGCGGAGTCCGGGAGGTGAACACGGCTTGAGTTATGAATGACGTAAGTAGGAGTTCAGGATCACTTCTTGGTCATTACTAGTTGACGACCGTTCCGCTGCTTCTCTTCTCGCTCTCTTTTGCGTATGCTAGCCACCATATATGCTTAGTGCCTGCTGCAGCTCCACCTCATTACACCATCCTTCCCTATAAGCTTAAATAGTCTTGATCTCGCGGGTGTGAGATTGCTGAGTCCTCGTGACTCACGGATTCTACCAAAACAGTTGCAGGTGCCGACGATGCCAGTGCAGATGATGGGATCGACCTCAAGTGGGAGTTCGATGAGGAACGTGGTCGTTACTATGTGTCTTTTCCTGATGATCAGTAGTGGAGCCCAGTTGGGACAATCGGGGATCTAGCATTTAGGGTTATCTCATTTTCATTTGAATCTTGACCGTAGTCGGTCTATGTGTGTATTTTGGATGATGTATGGATTATATTTATGTATTGTGTGAAGTGGCGATTGTAAGCCAACTCTTTATCCCATTCTTGTTCATTACATGGGATTGTGTGAAGATGACCCTTCTTGCGACAAAACCACAATGCGGTTATGCCTCTAAGTCGTGCCTCGACACATGGGAGATATAGCCGCATCGTGGGCATGAATGACGCTTGGTGAGAGCTTGGGGCGGAGTGGCCAGATAACCCTATAGTGCATTGGTTTGTCAAGAGCTCAAGGACAGACGACGAAGGAAATTTGGATTCCCCTTAAATCTTGGTCATTTATTACCACACACGGTTACTTTTCGTAGCCTCTGGAAACTGTGTGCGTTGACCCTATCGTGGGTTGCTTTCTGATTGGCCGCCACCCCAGCCACGCGGATCGCGCACGTGCACTGTGATCGAACGGCATTCCACGTCCCTATGATCACATCCATGTAGCTGTAGCTGGGATTTGACGATTCTGCACCTCCGTCCTGGTTGATGCATGTAACTACAAATAATATCAATAGAAACTATGTTTACTAGTAAGGTACACGTGCATTGCACGCATGAGGTTTGGCAACCAAATTATTAATAAATTCCACACTATAACATGTAAGCTTGGAGTCATATATGCATGATGTAGATGTTCGTTTAATTCTGATAGTTCATCTCATTCAAAATCAATAGTTTTTATAAAAAAGTTAATCAATTTTAAGATTCATGGAATTGTGCTTCGTAAAGCATAAAGTGAAAACAAATAATGGAAATTCATCTAGAAGAGAAGTTTGGGAAATTATGATACAGAAGCTTGTAGAAGAAAGGAGAAGTGTTTGGGTTTTGAGGTTTGAGCATTATGCTTAAGTTAAACCATGGAATCTTCTAGATTGTACATGTGGCAGAATCTGGTGGAATATAGATGATATCCAACAGCCAGTATTGCTCGGATTTGCCATCTCTGCACCGTCGGATTGGATTCATCCGACGACCATCTTTCAAAGTTATTCGCTCACTATTATAGGGGTATAGATATAGAAATACTAATCCAATGATATAATTTTTTGTGACATTCATTATTATTTTCTTAGTTCAATCTGTGCTCAAAGTTTGGCACAAAATACTAAGGGGACGAATAAATCAGGTGGTGGTAGTAAATTTCTACAAAATGCACATAATGGCCTAAATATGGTAAATGAACCCAAAGAAGTGCCAAATTTGAACACGGTGCTTTGTAGGGTGTATGTTGATCATAGAAAAAAGTAAAATGTCACATTAATTGAGTACTTTTGCAAAATACAAAAACAATATACCACCACACCAGGGTCTGGCCGCCCTGGCCCATCGAAACCCCTTCCATCGCTAGCGTGCGCTTCCCGCCTGAAACGGTCACCATTGCTCCAGAACGTCAATGTCGTATTCACGCCCGACGTGACCTCTCACTGGAGCCGGCATTGCAGCAGCACGACGGCCGAGAGAGCGCCACCCATGCGGCATCCCCGTGCAAGCAACTGCTCCACGTTAACGACACCACGGCCATCCGTCCGTCCGCCGCCCACATTAATGACACGCGGCTATCGATGAACCTACTCCAGCGCCAGCCGTCCGTCCGTCTACCGCGGCTCATTGCCATTCGCCTGCTATATTAACTTCAGCCCCAGCCATAGCCAAAGACCAACAGTCATTCTCCTCCGGTCCCTTCCTGCTATCGGCACCACTCCAACCATGGCCTCCTCATGCTCCAAAGCTCTCTTGGACGTACTGTCGCAGGAGCCGACGAAAGACATTACCGGCTCCGCTCCGGGTGCGCTCCAAAGCTCTCTTGGACATACGGCGCTCAATAGTGGTTCGAGCATCTTCATGGGCTCGTTCTCGAAGAACATGACGCTGGTCGCGGTGGGTCCGTGGGCCGGACGACGCTATGGAAATGTTATCACATGCGTCGTCACGACGGACCGGCACCGTCAGCAACTGGCACGGGAGAGGAGAGTGTACTGTGGTTGCAGCTCCCCCGGTTCTACCACCGCTGGCACGTGGTGGCTGGACGGAGCGCCGGCCTGAGGGCCCCGCCGGTCACGGATCATCTTTATTGGCGACGGCGACGAGGCTCCGGATGGTGGCTCTCCACTCGTTGAGCTTCTCCGCAGCAGGAGGAAAGTCGAGGAGCAGCTGCGCGCGCGCCAAAGCTTCTGCTGGCGTGGGTGGTGGCGACAGCTGTGTGGACCGTGGCGCACTTCGACTTCTAACCACGTTAGAAGGAGCTCTATCATGGCCCAGCGGCTGCGTGCCATTCTCGCCAGCACTTCGGCGGGCATGCTGGGCTCCTTCGTCCCGCGGATGATGCATATGGCTCTTCCCACGGCGGTGTCTAGGGTCACCGGCGTGGTGACGCTGCTCGTCACGCACACCATGGGAAGACTGCCCTGTGGGTGCCGGTGTGGGCGTCCTGGAGGTCGTCGCGCCGCCTGTGGGTGGCATGGCGGCGACCCCGGAGGGCCCCGCGCCGCCTGCGGGAGGCCCAGCTCCATCTTTGGATTGCGCGGCGTGTGGCCCATCGCCTTGCGTACGAACGACGCCGCTCGCCAGGCTCTGACTGCCAGAGCGATGTTGGTGCTCGCGGGCCGCGCCTTGAGCCCTGTCTGCGACCGGCCCGCTACTCGCCCTCACCGGTACGGGCCATCTGGCTCCCGACGAACTGAGCGCCGTGGCCGCCTTCTTCTTGGGAGCCATGTCGACGAAGAACTGCTAGGCTAAATGCTAGACCAGATGCTCACAACTGCGCCCCCTACCTGGCGCGCCAAAGATGTCGGTGGGAACGACACCTATGGGATCACTGGGACCCCTTCTACGGTCGGCGGGTGCGGGGTTGTGAGAAGAGCAGGTTTAGGAGCTAGCACACGGATCGTTTACCCAGGTTTGGGCCACGGTGGACGCGTAAAACCCTAGTCCTGCTTTGGTGGATGTATTGAGTGTTCTTGAGCTTTCGAACTAGCTACAGTGGCTATGTAGTTCCATAAAGCCCCTCTCCTGATCGCCTCAGGCCTCCTTTTATAGGCAAAAGGGGTTGCCACAGTGGCACACAGGAGGTGGAAAGGCGTACAGTGCACGAGCTTATCGCTCGGCGTTACGGGACAAAGTGCATTAAATGCGCTACTTAGGTGTCCATTAGCTTTATCGGGGACGGGAACGAGGCCCGTCCTGTCCGTCGCCGCTCCTCCTCGATTCGACACGCGCCCAGGCCAGCGACGCGTGCAGCGCCATGTAGGCAGGCAGGCTGCTGAGGTGGCGCGGTCTTGGAGCGTTCATGGAGATCTGCATGCCACCACGCAGGTGCTTGCTGAGTTGGCCTGGAAGTCACATGTTCCCACGCAGGTGCTTGCACAGCTGGTTGGGCTGGCAGCTGCATGCAAACGGTGGCGGAGTCTTGGCTGGTGCGGGCCTGGCAGTGGCCCTGCTGGCGCCCTCGGCAAGGGCCTTGCCGGGGGCCCGGCAAGGGTCTTGCCGTGGTGTCGCAGTCATCCCCGGCAAGACGCTTGCCAGGGGTCTTGTGGATTTCCTTGACAAGGATCCCGCCGAGGGTCATCGTCTTCTAGTCGTCATCTGATCTCATATGTTTATGATCTTGACGAAGATCTGCATGCCACTACAGAGGTGCCTCCCGAGCCCTGGGTCCAACGTAGTTGTTGACGGCGTTTGGAACCCTTGGGCTCAAGGGTAGCTCACTCTGCTGGCATTTGGGCAAGCTGCCCCGCCAAGGCTCTTGCCAGGGCCGTTGAGGCCACCCTGGCAAGGGTCTTGCCGGGGGGTCCACCTCGCCCCTTTGCTGTCTTGTGTTTCTGGTCTTGGCATTGTCTTGTTTGTCTTATGCTTCGGCTTCTCTCCGGCTTACTTCCTCCGCCATGCTAAATTTGGCCGTGGCGCGCGGCTCTGACTGCCCGTGCACAAGTAAAGGGGTCAAAAGGAGAGCCCCTACTTTTGTACACTGACAGGAGCCCCCGGGCCTGAGCCACACATAAGCGCGACGCGTTGTTGGGCCAGGCCCAAAACGGTGCGCGGGCAGTCGGGGCGGGATTTTACCGCAGTAATTGTTCGTCCGCCGCGCGTCCCCACAACCTGCGCGCAACGTGGAGGGTCGTGCGTGACGTGGGGGTCATGCATGGGGCGGTTTCCGCATGCATGCGTCACATCATGGTAAATAGGCGGCTCGCGCCTTCCCCATAAAAAGAGGGAGGCGTGGAGGCGCGCCTCATTTACTGGGTGGACTCGGCTCGCAGTCTTCAAGGCGCCCACCCCCCACGATCACGGGGCGGGGAACGGTCACCTCACCCGTCTCCTCGATTCCGCTCACTCGCCACGCATCCTCCATGCAGGTGGCAGGCGGTGGAGGCGGGAAACCGGGCTGTTGTTGATTGGGGCAACGGGTCGGTCCTAATTCCCTGTGCCACTGATGGCCGGATTGGCCGAGTGGGGCGGCCGAGCCTCGACCCTGCCTCTTTATAAGCAAGGGGATGGGGATGTCACCCCTCATTCTCCCAGCATCCATCTTCTCCCACTTCCGCTCCTTCCTTCCACCCGTCATGGCGAGAGGAGGTGCAGGCCCTTCGACGGTGGGGGCGAGGGTCGCCGCTCGACAGCGCGCCCCTCCTTCCCACGAGCTCGCGACGGCGGAGCCAGCTACGAGAGGAAGGGGGAGGGGGCGAGGCCGGGGTCGCCGCGGTGGTCAGGGGAGAGGGGGACGAGGGCCACGCCAACGATGCCTCCCGCGATGGAGGGCCACGTCGGGGACCAGCCCCGCGAGTTCTTCATCAGGCTGCGCCGGCCACCGCGTTGTCGTCTCCGCCTCCCCACCCCTTTCGCTCGGGAGATGGAGCTCGATCCGCCCCAGACCCTCAAGCTACACATGAGGGGCTGCAGGAACGGCGGCACGCGGGTCGACGTCGACTTCCCCGCTCCTCACGTCATGTAACTCTGGCATGGATGGAAGATGTTCGCTCGCATCCATAGCCTGACGGCGGGGCTCGTCCTCTACTTCAAGTTAATGGAGGGCCGCCTGCTCTCCGTCAAGGTCTTTGGAGATCTTGGAACTCGCCTAAAGTGCTGCGTGGAGAGCTCCTTCGATGATGAAGATTCCTCCTCAAACGAGAGTGACGAGGAGGACAGCGACAGCGACGACGAGGGAGTCGAGCGGCAGGACGCCGACTCCGACTGACCGCGCCACCCCTCCCTCGGCCACGCGCCCTGCCGAGGGTCTTCCTCGCCAAGCTCTCCATCGGGGCGCTCCCCGTCGTCTCTTTGGGCGGCTGGCGTAGGAGGGCCGGAGAAGGCGAAGAAGGCGGGTGGCGGCCGTCAAATCGGAGTACGCGGGCACCGACGCCTTAGTCGCGCATTGCCGGCCCGCTACCTCGTCTTCCAGCTCCTTTCCCGGCACCAAGATGTTCTCTTGGTGCCTTCTGCTCCTCGTACCTTGCCTAGGCGCTCTTTTTGCCCTCCCGCCGCCTTGCTCCACCTCCTTAGGAGAGGGAGAAGAAAGGGATTATGGGCACCTTGTCTCTTTTTAGTTTGTAAGCATGCAGGCACTTGTTAATTTTAAGAGTTGTAATCCCCTTGCTCATGTTTTTAATTCCGTATGAACTGTACCTGTATGGGATGTTTTTAATGAAAAAGGGTGTTTGCCGGGTTCTTTGTGCATGAGCGAGGCCCATGCCAAGGATGAATCCTTGTTATTTTAAGATAAACATTGTCGCCCGGCAACATGCCTTGCCGTCTGTCCACTTCAGTCGACCGTTCTCGCGCTTTTGGCGGAGCCAGGGCGAAGTAGAGTTAGGCCCCTCGTTCATTTCCTTGCCACCGTGACTACGACCAAATTCTGACCCAGGAGGTAGCTCTTGGGTACAGGAAAGGGGGAGCACGGTGGTTTTAAGAACATAAACAAGGTTTCACATGTCCCAGTTCTATACGGAAATGCATAACAGGGGGATAAAAGACTTATCTGAATTCGCAGCCTCCGGCAACCTTGGCTTGCCGTGGTTGGATCCTTGTGTCTTCAGCCCCCAGCAGTCTTGGCTTGCCGGGGCCGGAGCGCCGGTCCATTCCCTTTCTCCCAAGCGGCTCGGCAGAAGTGTCCATGTGCCCTGCGAACCAAAGAGAACAGAAAGACGCACACTCGACCTCTAGGCTAGGGGTTAGTCACTGCTAAGCACTATCAACCCTAACCGAGGGAGAGACTTAACCTAGCATGCATGCTAAAACTTAGGGCGCCAGCGCTTCATTTATTTATGCTCAGGGTCTGCGCCTGGCTTTGCACAGAGGGTTACATGCCTTGCCGGCAAAGCTTGTACAAAAGGTGGCCTGCCGGGAGGCCCGGTAGCCGCACCTTATGGGTAAAACTTGCGAAGATGTTCGATGTTCCAGGAGTTGCTCATTGGGACGACATCTTCGGTCTCCAGGCAGACTGCACCGGGCCTGGTGACTCGTATTACCCGATAAGGGCCTTCCCACTTCGGTGTCAACTTGTTGGAATTCTTAGCCGACTGAACGCGCCGAAGAACAAGGTCGCCTTCCTCTAAGCTTCGGGCATGAACCTTGCAGCTATGATAGCGGCGCAAGGCTTGCTGGTAGCGCGCTGCTCTCACAGCCGCCCGAAGACGATCTTCCTCAAGGAGCGTTGCGTCATCTTGCCGCAATTGCTCTTCCTCAAGCTCGTCATAAGCAAGCACTCGAGGTGACCCGTATATGAGTTCTGTGGGGAGAACTGCTTCTGCCCCATATACTAGGGCAAAGGGTGTCTGGCCGGTGGCTCGATTTGGCGTCGTCCTAATTGACCAAAGAACCGCTGGCAACTCATCAATCTAGTGCCTTCCGCTCTTGTGCATCCTGTCAAAAGTCTTCGTCCTCAGGCCTCGCTACACTTCAGCATTTGCCCTCTCCGCCTGGCCGTTGCTCCGTGGGTGTGCCACGGAAGCAATACAGACCTTGCTGCCGAGGTCTTGGATGTATTGCATGAAGGTGTGGCTTGTGAACTGCGTGTCGTTGTCGGTGATGACCCTGTTTGGTACACCAAAACGGCAAACTAGCCCCTTGAAGAACTTGACGGCTGACTGCGCGGTAACCTTCCTCACCGCCTCCACCTCCGGCCACTTTGTGAACTTGTCGATTACGACGTACAAGTACTCAAAGCCCCCGACAGTGCGAGGGAAAGGGCCCAGTATGTCGAGCCCCCAGACCGAAAACAGCCAGGAGAGAGGGATTGTTTGAAGGTCTTGAGCTGGTTGATGATGCTTCTTCGAATGGAACTTGCATGCTTCGCACCTGGTTACTAGTGCCGTCGCATCCTGGAGGGCAGTGGGCCAGAAGAAGCCTTGCCGGCAAGGGCCCTCGACCCTATGTGGGAGCCACATATGCCTCCATGTATCTATGCCAACAGCTCCGGTCCTTCCTCCCGGGTGATGCACTTCACTTTCACACCGTTCGGTCTTTTTCTGTACATGACATCATCGACGAACTGCTACAAGGTAGACCGACAAGCTACTTTTTCTGCTTCTTCCTGCTCCTCAGGAAGTTCCCTTTTCTGGAGGAAACGGACGGTATGCTGTGCCCATGCCGGAGCCTGGGGCTCGACGACAAGGACCAAAGGCATCTCTTACGCCATGGGGCAGCCGTCTCTACGGCCAGGGCTTGGCGCCCTGCCGGAGCCAACTGCCCTTTGGCAGGCTCAGAATCCGCGGCAACACCCTTGCCGGCGGCCCCTGGGGGCTCGGCGGGAAAGTACTTGCTTGGGCCTGATTTCCTCCGCTTGTTCTGCTCCGTTGATGGTTCGACGGATGGTTGAGTTAACCGAAGCAAAAAGGTACCTGTTTCCACAGGTAGCTTGAATACAGCGCGCTTTGACAGGTAGCCAGCGATGTCATTCTCCGCTTGGGGAACGTGCTCCGCTTGTATACCATCGAAGTGCTCTTCCAGCTTCCTCACCTCATCTACGTAGGCCTCCATCAACGGACTCTGATAATCTTTGTTCACTTGTCTGACGACAAGCTGCGAATCACCCCTGACGATGAGCTTCTTCACCCCGAGGTTTGCCGCCATCCTGAGACCAGCAAGTAGCCCCTCATACTCAGCAGTGTTCTTTGTGGACATCTCCCTGGGAAAGTGCATCTCGATCACATACTTGAGGTGCTCTCCGGTGGGTGCATCAAGCAGCAGACAGGCACTGGCGCCTTGCAGCGAGAAAGCCCCATCAAAGTACATGATCCAGTCGCGACTTGCTTCCTTGCCGGGGAGAGCGGTCTCCTGGATTTCTTCGTCGGGCGTTGAGGTCCATTCTGCAATGAACTGCGCCAAGACTCTGCTCTGGATTGTCGAAGTACTTTCAAACTTCAACCCAAAGCTTGACAACTCCAAGGCCCACTCCACAATCCTTCCGGTTGCATCTGGGTTGTGCAGTATCCGTTGCAACGGGAGGCGGGTGACGACAGTGATCTCGTGAGCTTGGAAGTAATGACGCAGCTTCCTCGAGGCCATAAGGAGGCCGAAGAGCAATTTCTGCACACTGGAGTACCTTGACCTAGCCCCCTGCAAGAGGGAGCTGATAAAGTAAACCGGGTGCTGCATCATCTTCTTCTTCTGCACCGCTTCATTTGGCTGCGCGGGCCCTGTCCCGATGGCGTCAGATTCTGCCAGGGGTCTTGCCTTCCCGGCACCAGGCCCTGCCGGGGGAATTTCTGACGTGCCATTCGTCGGTCCTGCCGTTTCCACTGCCTCTTCGTCGACCTCCCTCTGCGCCACCAGCGCGACGCTGACCACTTGATTCATCGCCGCCAGGTACAACAACAATGGCTCTTGTGGTTTAGGTGCCACCAGCACTGGTGTAGAGGACAGGTATTTCTTCAGGTTCTGCAGCGCCGCGTCGGCCTCTGGGGTCCACTCCATTGGGCCCGCCTTTTTCAAAATCTTGAAAAAGTTAAGGGCGCGCTCGGCAGACTTGGAGATGAATCGGCTCATGGCGGCAACGCAGCCAGTGAGCCGACGCACATCCTTGATCCGCTTGGGCGCCTCAATCTGCTCGATGGCCTTGATCTTGTCTGGGTTTGCCTCGATCCCACGCTGCGACACAAAGAACCCGAGAAGTTTGTCGGACGGAACGCCGAAGACACACTTCTCAGGGTTCAGCTTGAGGTTGATCTTGCGCAGGTTGGCAAACGTCTCTTCTAAGTCTTGTACAAGAGTTGCCCTGTCCTTGGTTTTGACCACTATGTCATCCATGTATGCTTCCATATTTGTATGTAGCTGGGGTTCAAAACCAATTTGGAACGCTCTTGCAAATGTTGAGCTAGCACTCTTCAACCCGAAATGCATCCGTAAAAAGCAATACGTACCACATGGGGTGATGAATGCTGTCTTCTCTTCGTCTTCTCCTGTCATGAAGATCTGGTGGTACCCCAAGTAGGCGTCGAGGAATGACAACAGATCACACCTGGCCATGGAGTCAACAATCTGGTCGATGCGCGGCAACGGGAACGGGTCCTTAGGGCAAGCCTTATTGATATCTATGTAGTCAATGCACAGTCTCCACTTCCCGTTCGCCTTGCGCACCACCACTGGATTGGCCAACCACGTCGGATGGAGCACCCCCCTCACCAAGCCTGCTGCTTCCAACTTCCTGATCTCTTCCGTGATAAACTCTTGCCTTTCCAGAGCCTGCTTCCTGACCTTCTGCTTGACGGGCCGCGCATGAGGACAGACAGCTAGGTGGTGCTCAATCACCTCCCTGGGAACACCAGAGATGTCGGATGCTTGCCATGCAAACACGTCGACATTCGCCCGCAGGAAGGTGACGAGCGCGCCTTCCTATTTGCTGTTGAGGGTGGAGCTTATGGTGAAAGCCCCTCCTGTGACATCCTCCCTAACGGACACCTTCTTGGTCTGTGGTGGCGCAGCTCTGGATTTCTTGCTCTTGTCGGTGGAGCTCTCTGGCACGTCCTCGACGGTAGCACAACACTCCGAAGAGGTGCGTTTGCCGGAGTGGGTGCGAGAGGTCTTGCCGGGCTTCTTCTTCCCTCCCGGGGCTTCAGCGGCAGGAGCAAGTGCCTTGGCGGCAGCTCCTGCAACTGCTTCCCGGTAGAGTAGGTCGGCGCAGATCAGCGCATCCTTCTTGTCGCAGGGGGCGGTGATGATGGTCATCGGCCCAGGCATCTTCCACGTGTTGTAGGCGTAATGCGACGCCGGCATGAACTTGGCTAGTGCCGGGTGGCCGAGGATCCCGTTGTAGGGCAAGGGGATCTCGGCTACGTCGAGGACAATCCTCTCCGTCCTGTAGTTCAACTCGCCTCCAAACGTCACACGCAATGTGACCTTCCCCTTCGGTTGGCTTCTTCCCGGGTTGACCCCTTGAAACGTGCCTGTCTCCTCGAGGTCTCCGTCGGGAATTTGCAGCCTCTTGATCACAACGGGCGAGATTAAGTTCAGACCGGCTCCGCCGTCAACCAGCATCTTGTTCACCTTGAGGTTGCGTATCGTTGGTGAGACCAACAACGGCAAACACCCGACCGCAGTGGTGCGACTAGGGTGGTCCTCGGCGTCAAAGATGATGGGCGTGCTGGACCACTTCAGCGGCTTCTGAGCGTCGAACGATGGCTCCGTTGCTGTGATCTCACGCGCCCACTGCTTGAGCTGGCGGTGAGAAGTGTGCAACGAGGCGCCACCATCGACGCACATGGCCTTCGTAGCCTTCTGAAACTCTTGCTCACCGGACTCGTCGTCCTCGTCATGATCATCGTCTTCTTGCTTCTTGTCGCGGCCCCGGGCGGGCCTCTCTTGGTGGTTATCCTTGCCGCGGCGGCCTCCTTAGCCGCCACGCTTCTTGCCGGATCCTTCGGCACCGTCTTGACCCTTCTCCTTGTCTCGCCTATCATACTCGGCCTTTTGCTTTTCGGCAAGCAGTTCGACCTGTCGGCAGTTCTGGAGGTCGTGGCCCTTGGTGCGATGGATCTTGCAGTACTGCTTGTTGGAGCCCCCTGGCTTGTCGGCAGCCGCCAAGGCCCGGCAAGCGGCGCACCCGGCAATCTCTTTATCGGGGTCGTCTGCCTTGGCCTTCTTGGCGGGGCCGATGTCGTCGGATCCCTCGACGGCAAGCACGGTCTTGCCCTTGCGTTTCCTGTTGCGACGCCGGACCTTCTTCATCGGGGCGGCAGTGTCTTCATCAGTAGAGTCGGTTTCCACGTCGGCGTCCTCGCCGGGGTACTTCCTTCCCTCTTCAGCCCGGGCGCACCTATCGGCGAGAACATAAAGTTCGGCCACATCCTTAACCTTGTTCATCGCCAGCTCTTCGCGCATTTTGCGGTTGCGCACGTTCTGATGGAACGCGCTAATCACGGCGGCGGGATGAACATCGGGGATGTTGTACTGCACCCGGCTGAACCTCTGGATGTACTTGTGCAGGGTTTCCCCTTCCTTCTGGGGAATGATATGCAAATCACTGACCTGGCCATGAGCTTGGTGGCCTCCGGTGAAGGCACCAACAAACTCATGGCACAGATCCGACCAAGAAGAAATGGAATCCGCCGGCAAGTGCATCAACCAAGACATGACATTGGGCTTCAGTGCCAACGGGAAGTAATTGCCAAGCACCTTGTCGTCGCGAGCTCCGGCAGCTTGCATCGCGATGGTGTAGATGCTGAGGAACTCTGACGGATGGGTCTTGTCGTTGTACTTCTCGCCGACGTCGGGCTTGAACGTGCGGTGGGACGGCCACAGGAATTGCCGCAGCTCACGCGTAAAGGCTGGGAAACCCACCTCGTAAGGTAGGCCGCCGGAGCCCCCTGGTGTTGGGTGGTCCATAGCGGGCCCCGCCCGCTTATCCGACTGGTGGCATGTATCGCGCCGGCGCTGGATAGTGGTTCGAGCGTCTTCATGGGCTCATTCTCGAAGAACATGACACTGGTCGCAGTGGGTCCGTGGGTCGGACGACGCTATGGAAATGTTATCACATGCGTCGTCACGACGGACCGGCACCGGCGGCAACTGGCGCAGGAGAGGAGAGTGTACTGTGGCTGCAGCTCCCCCGGTTCTACCACCGCTGGCATGTGGTGGATCGACGAAGCGCCGGCCTGAGGGCCCCGCCGGTCGCAGATCATCTTTATGGGCGACGGCGATGACGCTCTGGATGGTGGCTCTCCACTCGTCGAGCTTCTCCGTAGCAGGAGGAAAGTCGAGGAGCAGCTGTGCGCGCGCCAAAGCTTCTGCTGGCGTGGGTGGTGGCGACAGCTGTGTGGACCGTGGCGCGCTTCGACTTCTAACCACGTTAGAAGGAGCTCTATCACGGCCCAGCGGCTGCGTGCCATTTTCGCCAGCACTTCGGCGGGCATACTGGGCTCCTTCATCCTGCGGATGATGCACAGGGCTATTCCCACGGCGGTGTCCTGGGTCACCGGCGTGGTGACGCTGCTCGTCGCGCACACCATGGAAAGAGCGCGCTGTGGGCGCCAGGGTGAGCGTCCTGGAGGTCGTCGCGCCGCTCGTGGGTGGCACGGCGGCGACCTCGGAGGGCCCACGCCGCCTGCGGGGGGCCCAGCTCCATCTCTGGATTTCGCGGCGTGCGGCCCCCTATCTTGCGTACGAACGACGCCGCTCGCCAGGCTTTGACTTCCAGAGCGATGTTGGTTCTCACGGGCCGTGCCTCGAGTCCTGTCTGCGACCGGCCCGCTACTCGCCCTCACCGGTACGGGCCGTCTGGCTCCCGACGAACCGACCGTCGTGGCCGCCTTCTTCTTGGGAGCCATGGTGACGAAGAACTGCTAGGCTAACTGGTAGACCAGATTCTCACAACTGTGCCCCCTACCTGGCGCGCCAAAGATGTCGGTGGGAACGACACCTATGGGATCACTGGGATCCCTTCTATGGTCGCCGGGCGCGGGGTCGTGAGAAGAGCAGGTTTAGGAGCTAGCACACGGATTGATTACCCAGGTTCGGGCCGCGATGGACGCGTAAAACCCTAGTCCTGCTTTGGTGGATGTATTGAGTGTTCTTGTGCTTTCAAACTAGCTACAGTGGCTATGTAGTTCCAGAAGGCCGAATCCCTCTCCTGGTCGCCTCGGGCCTCCTTTTATAGGAAAAAGGGGTTGCCTCAGTGGCACACAGGAGGTGGAAAGGCGTACAGTGTGCGAGCTTATCGCTCGGCGTTATGGGACAAAGTGCATTAAATGCGCTACTTAGGTGTCCATTAGCTTTATCGGGGACGGGAACGAGGCCTGTCCCGTCCGTCGCCGCTCCTCCTCGCCTCGACCCGCGCCCAGGCTAGCGATGCGTGCAGCGCCATGTAGGCATGCAGGCTGCTGAGGTGGCGTGGTGGTGGAGCCTTCATGAAGATCTGCATGCCACCACGCAGGTGCTTGCTGAGTTGGCCTGGAAGTCGCATGTTGCCACACAGGTGCCTGCCCAGCTGGTTGGGCTGGCTGCTGCATGCCAACGGCGGCGGAGTCTTGGCTGGTGCGGGCCTAGCAGTGGCCCTGCTGGCACCCTCGGCAAGGGCCTTGCCGGGGGGCCCTGCAAGAGTCTTGCCGTGGTGTCGCAGTCATCCCCGGCAAGACCCTTGCCGGGGGTCTTGTGGAATTCATTGGCAAGGATCCCGCCGAGGGTCGTCATCTT
The DNA here is from genome assembly GCF_002575655.3 of Aegilops tauschii subsp. strangulata. Lineage (NCBI taxonomy): Eukaryota > Viridiplantae > Streptophyta > Magnoliopsida > Poales > Poaceae > Aegilops > Aegilops tauschii. The sequence goes on along the minus strand of NC_053041.3, from coordinate 326,865,218 downwards.
CTAGTCCTCATCTGATCTCATATGTGTATGATCTTGACGAAGATCTGCATGCTACTACAGAGGTGCCTCCCGAGCCCTGGGTCCAACGTAGTTGTTGATGGCGCTTGGAACACTTGGGCTCAAGGGTAGCTCACTCTGCTGGCATTTGGGCAAGCTGCCCCGTCAAGGCTCTTGCCGGGGCCGCGGAGGCCACCCTGGCAAGGGTCTTGCCGGGGGGTCCACCTCGCCCCTTTGTTGTCTTGTGTTTCTTGTCTTGGCGTTGTGTTGTTTGTCTTGTGCTTCGGCTTCTCTCCGGCTTCCCTCCTCTGCCATGCTAAGTGTGGCCGTGGCGCGCGGCTCTGACTACCCGTGCACAAGTAAAGGGGTCAAAAGGAGAGCCCCTACTTTTGTACACCGACAGTTTGCATGAATTTCGTCCGGTTAGTTCTTATAGTTATCGAAAGGTATGCGGGCAGCAATGGATGGCATCCTTTGGCATCAGTGTCCTCGGACAGATGCCGGTGTAAATTTGTGGGTCACCGTTGGAGATACCCTAACTATCATGCTATAATTGCTAATAGTGCTCCATTATTTCGCAGGGACTAGTTATCCCAAGATATAAATTTAATCCGTCGTGTTTCGCACTCCTCCCTCGTAAGAGTGGAGACGCTTGCTTACATAAAAATAACAAGTGGACGGCACTATAGCACGTCATATCACTCAAACCCACTAGGCCAAACTAGCCCGCCTAACGTGCGGGAAAGCCCCGCCCTCGTCATTTTGTTTTGGATTTCTATCGATTGATCACATGAAAATGTTACACTTTGCAAGTTCAAAAGGAAAAGGCGGCACACTTAAAGCACGCCTGTCACATTCGCGTCGCACCCCCGACATGCGTCTCGTACGCTTCTCACCAAAGGGGACACGCGTTGTCTTGCATTTTCACTGACATGTGGGACTGCAATTGAATAAACCGTTGATAGCCGAAATGTAATTGCTCGGCGGGCGTCGGCTGAGAAGAGAGAGACAGGCGAGGGAGAAGAGATCGCCTGCTTTCCGTGCACGGACTCCAAGAAATATGGTGATAATGTGAGGTGGGCCATGTGGGAGTCCGGACCGCTCCCAAGCCCGCTTCTGACCGCCCTGGCCCACCAGAAAACCCCTCCCCCCTCCCGCGCGCACTCCCCCCAAGGCGCTTGCTGCATTTAGAGCAAGTACAATACTTGGCTATAAGCCCGCTTAGGTGGAGGAGAGAGGCATTGAAAAAGTTAAGGAGTGGGCTCTAATGCAAGAGCCCATCTCTACACGGCTCCTAGCTATTAAAAACATTTGTGTCTAAAAAAAGAAGGTAAAAAAATTTGAGAGGAAATAGATGGAGAGAAAGTGAGAAAAACTTGTAACCTTATAGCCAACCTTATAGTCAACACTATGGTACATGAGGAAGGAGGGAGTTGTGCACATGCCAAGTTCACTGGGTTGCCGGGTTTCACACTCCTCCATCGTAACAGTGGAGACAATAGCTTTCATAAAAAATAAACAATGAATACTCCTTTCTCGTCCTCGATATCGAAAATAATACTTTCATTCGCCGACATGTGGGACGTCGACCATCCTAGTCCACTTGCCATGAACAAAATTGTAGTGCACCACACAGTACTGCAGGGGAGAGTCACCCTGGATGTAGCGTCGCAGTAATAAATGACTAATGAGCCGTCAAATCGCAGGCCCAACCCCGATCGTAGTTGCTCGAACGAAGGAACCATCATGACTTCGTTGAATCCACTTCTCCAAGAAAACTTACTGCACCTGCAATACTGCTACCACACGCGAAGACTGGACGCCACTGTAGCACGTCATATCACTGAAACCCACTAGGCCAAACTAGCCCGCCTAGGATTTGTACGTCTCTATAGTGCTATGATTTTGTAGCACACGTATCCTTTGTCAATCTAACGACTAGAAAGAAATGGAGGGTATTTCTCTCTCTCTAGATCTCTCCAATCCCATAACCCCTCTAACACACGTACACACTCTCTGTAGCCACTCCGAAAGTACGACGTCACTACACATTCGTGCTTCCAGCAAAAAAATTACACATTCACGCATGTTACAAGTACGTGCCAATTTTGCTAGCTATTAATGTGAATGTATCTGTCAACCAACTCTTTGAGTTTGATGTGAATTAATGTATAATTGTGGAATATTTTTTGATCAATCGCTAAGCCTTCAATTTTAGGAACTTGGGCTATTGGCCGATCGACGACGGATCAGACCTATAAGTGTACCACGAGCTCATCATCCCCAATGTTTCTCTTCGATGAGTGTTTGAAAGTACTGTAGCTCGCACAGTAGCTAGCCTACTAACACCAAGAATCATCAAACAAGCCCTGCTGATATGATAAACAGTTCAAACTTACACTAAGCATGTCATATGTTACATCAAAAGCTGGTGACGATACATCTGTTTCCATAACATCGAGAGGGTTCGGATGATTAACTATCAAACAAAAGTAGCAAGTACCGCCCGCACAAGACAGTGCACTAGTCCTAATATGGTTTGATAACACTCATCGTTCTGGTAATTAAACACAATGCAAACTACGTTGAAGGATTAGCACAACCTACTATTTCTTGTCATCGATCTCTCGGGCAATGTCCACAGCAGGAAATCGACATGGAAATCGATCTCCGGGGAAATGTCCACAGGATGGACCGCGACATCGGAATTGATCTTTGGGGCGATGTCCACAGGACGGACAGCGGCTTGGGAATCGATCTCTAGGGCAATGTCCACAGGACGGACCGCGACATCGGAATCGATCTCTTGGGCGATGTCCATAGGACGGACCACGACATCGGAATCATCAAGGACGTCCACCGACACCTGCACAACCCTAACATATTAGCAAGCACATTGCAAATAATCAAAACCAACAATTATGGTAAGCCATTTTTTACCTTGTGCAGCTCACCGGGGGATCCCATCCCTCCGGGGGCCATCTCCTTGATGGGGGGCATCGCCTTGCCAGGGAAATACTGCTTCTCAACGCCGACTATCTCCTCAAAATCGGCCTTGAGCCTCTCATAGGTGGCCATTAGAGTTTCTGGGGTAGGCACAATGGGCCCTTGTTGTTCTTCCCGCTTTCTTGGTTGAGGAGTTCGTCCTCCAACGTCGTCAACTCTTTGTCCAGTGCTTGTTTCTTGGAGTTCTTCGTCTCCATGGGTTGGCCCGCCAACATGGCCAACTCGTTGGCCGGTTCTTGCTTCCTGGAGATCTCTGCCTCGAGTGGGTTGTCCGTCGACTACTCTTCGCCTAGTGCTCCAGGATCCATCAATAAACTGACAAACATAAAGCAATCGAAAGGAAACCACAATTGCAATGAAAACAGGAAAAGAATAGGCAATGAGAATCGATCGGTGCTTCACAAAAAGAAGATTTTTGGAATGAAAATATAGTAGCATCACTGATTCTCCCTCCTTTCTTTCATCAGTACAGAAGAAAAATGGCAGAAGTGAGTAGCCTGGAGTGAGGTTTTCTTCAAGATTTGGGACAAAGGGCTTCAACGAGCATTCCGGTGAAATGATGGTTGCTTTGTCCCTTCCAACTTCGAGGCCACTTTACCACTACTGGTAAAGGTGTGGGTTTTGTGATATGACGGGTCATGACGGCCACACCGGGGTGACTGGTGAGTCTCCAATGTAGCACCTCACTGTGATTTGGTGGATGGCACGCGGGCCCGGATGCTTGATGCTCCGCATGTAATAGAGCGGCTAGTCAAAGAGTTTTGATGATAGATGAGGAGCTCTGTCCTGGTTTATTGGTCCCTATGATAACCTGTGCCAAATTTGACTATAAATTTAACTAACCAAATGTTCATGCATGGCACAAAAAATTACATCATTGAAAACTATGTTCAAATACGAATCCAAGGATATAATTTTTGTTAATATGCACTAACATTTTGTCAGTTAAATCGTTGGTCAAAATTTAGCACAAATTACAAAGGGGCAAATAAAGATTGTACTTTCACATTTTGTTTTGAGGATACTCCCACATAGAAAATATAAATAATAACGCATGTTGGTGCAACCCACGTTTCCGATAATTTGAGCCGTGGGCTTGTTCACAATTTTTACGAGGTGGTGGTCGTTCACTTAATGGAGGGTCTAGTACCAAAATTGAACGATACAAAGTGCGACCTGGCACATGATGCATCTTGAACTACGTCGGTATTTCCCCAAAGAGGAAGGGATGATGCAGCACAACTACAGTAGGTATTTCCCAGTTATCGAACCAGTAGGAGAACCACATAACACTACATGAATGGTACCTGCACACAAAGGACAAATACTTGCAACCCGACGTAAAAGAGGGGTTGTCAATCCCTCCCGGGTAAAAAGATAGATAAAATTGTAGTAGATTGGATAAATAGATCTCGCGGGAACGGGAGATAAAATAAATAACAAAAAATAGCAGAAAGGTATTTTTGGGTTTCTAGATTAATAGCTCTGAAAATAAAAGCAAATAAAAATAGATCTCGAAGGCAAATATGATAAAGAAGAGACCCTGGGCCGTAGATTTCACTGGTGGCTTCTCTCGAGAAGAATAGCATACGGTGGGTAAACAAATTACTGTTGGGCAATTGATAGAACTTCAAATAATCATGATGATATCCAGGCAATGATCATTATATAGGCATCACGTCCAAGAGTAGTAGACCGACTCCTGCCTGCATCTACTACTATTACTCCACACATCAACCGCTATCCAGCATGCATGTAGTGTATTTAGTTCATGGAAAAACACAGTAATGCAATAAGAACGATGACATGATGTAGACAAGATCTATTCATGTAGGAATTAGACCCCATCTTGTTATCCTTAATGGCAATGATACATACGTGTCGTTTCCCCTTCTGTCACTGGGATTGAGCACCGTAAGATCGAACCCATCACAAAGCACCTCTTCCCATGGCAAGAAATGTCGATCTAGTCGGCCTAACTAAACCAAAGATTCGAAGAAGAAATACGAGGCCATAAGTAATCATGCATATAAGAGATCAAAAGACTCAAATAACTTTCATGGATAAAAACATAGGTCTGATCATAAACTCAAAGTTCATCGGATCCCAACAAACACACCGCAAAAATAGTAACATCAAATAGATCTCCAAGAGACCATTGTATGGAGAATCAAAAGAGATAGAGAGAGAGGAAGCCATCTAGCTACTAACCACGGACCCGTAGGTCTACAATGAACTACTCACGCATCATCACAAAGGCACCAATGAGGATGATGAACCCCTCCGTGATGGTGTCAAGATTGTATCTGTGGTTTCTAGGACTTGCGGCGGCTGGAATTGATTTTTGTTGACTCCCCTAGGGTTTCTGGAATATTGGGGTATTTATAGAGCAAAGAGGCGGTGCGGGAGGCCACCAAGGTGGGAACAACCCACCAGGGCGCGCCTGGGCCCCCAGGCGCGCCCAGGTGGGTTGTGCCCCCCTCGGGGCACCCCTGATGTAGGGTAGAATCCTAGATGCCCGATCTTTCACGAAATGGAGGGGATCTAGCGAAGAACACGAAGAACACAAGGGGAAAACACGAGGGGGAAACGAGAGGAACACTCAAGAACAGGTCCAATCACACAACCACTAGAGAATCAAACACGCAAGATCCACAAGGTACATGAACAACAAAGGGAAAGATACAAGGTAAATTTCATCTCCATGAGGAGGTCTTGATGATATCCTAGATGGATCTTCCAGTGAGGGGTCTTGATTTATATCCCGCAGGATCTTCTCACATGTAGGTCTTGAACTCCATGGGAGCGGTAGTCTCTTTCTCAAGAGTAGAGGTAGGTAGCAGCAAAGCTCACATACAAATGAGCTATCATATTTGCTATCCCTAATTCGGAGCTAGGAGACGAGTATTTATAGTCCAAGGGGTAAGTTGGGGGTTACATGGGTCATTGACCTTTTACTGCGCGGGGGCAGAGCGGTACTACCGGTCACGGGGGCGGTACCACCTGGAGCTCTTGTACTAGTTCCTGGAGGTGTTGCCGGACGCCAATAGCGGTTGTACCAGTCTTACGACTGTTACGGGGACAATCCGGGGAGGTACCGGCCTTGCACCGCTCGATCACAGAAGCTGGACCGATAGTTGGGCGGTAGTCAAGCGGTTGTACCGCTCGGGCGGTAGTTTGGTGGTAATCGAGCGGTTGTACCGCTCGGGCGGTAGTTGGGTGGTTGTACCTCTATCTATGTGCGGGGAAGATTCCTCTTCTTCCTTCTCTTCCATGCTTTCTGCTACCTCTTGAGCATGCGTTGGTTTTCCCTTGAAGAGGAAAGCGTGATGCAGCAAAGTAGCGTAGGTATTTCCCTCAGTTTTTGAGAACCAAGGTGTCAATCCAGTAGGAGGCCACACGCAAGTCCCTCGTACCTACAAAAACAAATAAGAACCTTGCAACCAACACGATAAAGGGGTTGTCAATCCCTTCAGGGCCACTTGCAAAAGTGAGATCTGATAGAGATGATAAGATAATATTTTCGGTATTTTTATGATAAAGATTGAAAGTAAAGATTGCAAAATAAAAATAGATTGGAAACTTATGTGATGGAAAATAGACCCGGGGGCCATAGGTTTCACTAGTGGCTTCTCTCAAGATAGCATATGTATTACGGTGGGTGAACAAATTACTGTCGAGCAATTGATAGAAAAGTGCATAATTATGAGAATATCTAGGCATGATGATGTATATAGGCATCACGTCTGTGACAAGTAGACCGAGTCCTGCCTGCATCTACTACTATTACTCCACACATCGACCGCTATCCAGGATGCATCTAGAGTATTAAGTTCATAGGAACAGAGTAACGCATTAGGCAAGATGACATGATGTAGAGGGATAAACTCAAGCAATATGATATAAACCCCATCTTTTTATCCTCGATGGCAACAATACAATACGTGTTGTTTCCCCTGCTGTCACTGGGATCGAGCACCGCATGATTGAACCCAAAGCTAAGCACTTCTCCCATTGCAAGAAAGATCAATCTAGTAGGCCAAACCAAACTGATAATTCGAAGAGACTTGCAAAGATAACCAATCATACATAAAAGAATTCAGAGAAGAACCAAATATTGTTCATAGATAATCTTGATCATAAACCCACAATTCATTGGATCTCGACAAACACACTGCAAAAAGAGTTACATCGAATAGATCTCCAAGAAGATCGAGGAGAACTTTGTATTGAGATCCAAAGAGAGAGAATAAGCCATCTAGCTAATAACTATGGACCCGAAGGTCTGTGGTAAACAACTCACACATCATCGGAGAGGCTATGGTGTTCATGTAGAAGCCCTTCGTGATCGATTCCCCCCCGGCAGTACGCCGGAAAAGGCCCCAAGATGGGATCTCACGGGTAAAGAAGGTTGCGGCGGTGGAAATAGGGTTTCGTGGTGCTCCTCGATGTTTTCGGGGTACGTAGGTATATATAGGAGGAAGAAGTAGGTCGGTGGAGCCACGAGGGACCCACGAGGGTGGGGGCGCGCCCAGGGGGCAGGCGCGCCTCCCTGCCTCGTGGCCTCCACGGTTGTTTCTTGACATCCACTCCAAGTCCTCTGGATCACGTTTGTTCCAAAAATCACGCTCCCGAAGGTTTCATTCCGTTTGGACTCCGTTTGATATTCCTTTTCTGCGAAACACTAAAATAGGCAAAAAAACAGCAATTTGCACTGGGCCTTGGGTTAGTAGGTTAGTCCCAAAATAATATAGAAGTGTATAATAAAGCCCATTAAGTATCCAAAATAGAATATATAATAGCATGGAACAATAAAAAATTATAGATACGTTGGAGAAGTATCACTTTCCTCGTGGATGGCGTAGTTGTACACTTGCGCTCACACTCCTCCTCGTCATCCGTGGTGTTCCCACAATACCTATGTATGCACATGAGTGGAGTGTCAAGTAGTATACCATCCTCGAAGGGATCAAGTGAACACGTGTAAAGGAGATGATTCACCTTTGTGTATGTGAAGTAGATGTCGCACGTGTCACTTGTCGAACGGACTCTTGACATGGTGATGTCCGTAGGATGCTCCGTATCATCTCCCCCCTTGGGAAAGATCCGACCTCAGATTGAAAACCAAATCACCATGGGAAAGAGATGGCTTCGCCGTGTAGAAGTCGATGTTCACCAAGTACTCATCATTTAGTAGCTCGAAATGGCAGTCTCCAATGTTTGCAACGTCTTGTGATTCCTTCAAATGGAGCATGGACAACTAACACTTGGAAAAACAAATGTGGTTAGTGTTTGTGCAAAACCAAGCATTCAAGTGGTGATTCACCGAACAAGTGTAGTCATCATGCAAAGCATATGGTGTGATAAAGGATTGTGACATGGCATGTAAGCATATCAATCGAGCACAAGCAAAGATATCATGGGGACAAGCATGTAAAAGTGAGGTAGTGATGGAAATATTTGTGACAAGAGAACGAGCATCTACCTCAAGGTGATAGCAATCATGCAAAAGCGTTCAATGAAAGGTCTATGGTAGGCATAGGAATCATTCACAACACCAAAGAAGATGAGATGTCTAAACATATGGGTCAAGTGCAAGACAATCCAAGCATAAGGTGCATAGGGTGTAGTGAAGATAGTATGGCACTCAACACAATAGAAGGAGCAATTGTTCAACATGTGTGAGGCAATCAAGTCAATCATGTGACAAGCAATGGGACATGGCATATGTGAAGAAATGACATTGTTGCAACCAACCATATCATAGGGGCAAGTAATCCAAGAATTGGATGCAACACACAAGGTATATATGTCATGAGGCATGGAAATGTGAAAATGTCAAGTCGGAGCAAGATCTATAACATGTGCACAATCAAGTAGTCCAAGATGACCAATAAGTCTCATGGTGGAAGCAAGACAAGTAGTATGATCCACAATATCCAAGCTCAAGAAAGATGTCACCTTGAAGTCATGTCCATGTGCATCCTTCACAATGCCGAAGCGCAAGCAAGTGCGATGTAGAGTCGTTGTGGTAGAAGGTGGTTCACTCTCAAGAGCTCGAATGGTCAACTCACATAAAGTGGAAGTCAACACAAAGTCCAATTATCCTACACATGCACAAATAAAAGGAAAGAACGTGTGTGCATGGTAGATGAACACATCATCCATCATGATGGTTCTCTTCTTTTGCACATAACCATTAGTAGCAAAAGTGCATGAATGATAAGATGCAACAATGGCTATATTGATGGCACTAGGCATATCGTGCAAAGAAAGAAGAAAGAAGGCAAGCAAGCTTCACAAGAATTATGTCAAAATCTCCAAATATGTGCAAGCATGCTATGGGGGCAATCTCATAAGCAAGACTAAAAGCATTGTTGCACTCAATACATGGCAAATCATCTAGCATGAGAGAGGAAACACATGGAGGTATATGACAAGAAGCAATAGAAATCTTGTGCAAATCATGGCAATAGTGGCTATCAACCGCATGAAATGAGCAAGTGCGAATCATGGGTGATGCACTACACAAAGCAAGCATAGTAATCAAGTCATGCAAACTAGTGGAGCGAAGATGAACACACTAGAGGAAATCATGGCAATCATGTCATGTGAGCAAATAGTAGATATAGGCAATGCACATGACATATCGCAAGCACAATCACAAAGCAATATCAAAGTATCATCATAGGCATGGGGTACAAAGCAATCATGGCAATAACAATCAATATCTCCACCAAGCTTGCAAATACACATACAAGTAGTAAAATCAATCATCATGTGTAATGCAAAGCGTGGGTCATGCATGCTAAAGGCATATGAATAAGCATGTCATGCAAAGTGAACATGGCAAGATGGGCAGAGAATATTTAATGGACAAAAACCCATAACCATGTGAGGGCCATGTAAAAGAAATGCGTGAAGTCTTTGTGCGAAGAGAGCGGTGGGAAAGACAGTCCATGGGATCCCAAGTCATCATTTCTCTCTAGAGCTCATTTTGTCAACTCATGGGATTGTGAGGTTGACAAGTATTCATGGGACCTACACAAAAGAGACACAAACTAAATAAGGTGTGTGCGTGGTAAATGTACACATCATCCATCATGATGTGTACGTGCATGTGTGAGTTATCACAAGATAAGCATCGCTCAAAGAAATTTGATGCATGGTATAAGAACATGTCATCCATCATGAAAGAATAGTTATTGTGAATAACACGATGGGGACACAAATTGAGAATCCAAGTATATGGCACATCAATAGCACTTTTATTCATGGGGAGCATATTGTGCACACAAGTATTGGGATCATGCAATGGATGGGAGTCATCAAAATCTCCTAAAATGTATGAGGAAACTATGGGGGAATCCTCATGAGAAATATCGGAAACATCATATGGAGAAAATGGACAATAGCCAAAACAACATATTCGAAGGTAGGTGGTCATGGCATGTCATATGAGATAAATGATGCAAAGGGAGCATATCAATATCATCACACGAAAAACAAATGCCAATAAACATGGGCGTGTCATCTATGCCATATGTGCAAATTGGGTTAATTTTAATGGCATATGCATAGTCACTACGATGAGATTGCAAATATGACATATGGTTGATCTCATGCATAGCATATGACAAGTCAAGCGGATTGTCAAACATGATGTGACCGAGAGAATTATCGCAAGAAATCCTATGTAACATGGCATCACAACTAATAGACTCCACACGAGAATCATCATACTCGTCGTAAATGGGCAAGAAATCATCACATGAGGAAGTCGCACTAGCATGAAGCATGGAAATAGGTTGATCAACATCATGCAAGCAATCTCCACTAGTGGGACTATAGGATCATATTCACCTACGTTACCTTTTTCATTCCGCTCATGTGGTGTAGGTGAGGTGGCAAAGACCAAATGGTGGTCATCATCATCAACTTGATGGAACCATGTGGGGGGTGCATCATATTCCACCAAGGCCATCGTCTTTTCCATAGGAAGGACATAGTCGTCGCGAATCGGCGTGTCATCGTATATGGGACCTAGCACCAAATGAGAAGACACAATAGAGGTAGAGGTTAAATCGTTAGACTTCAAAATGTGCTCACATGACCTATCGACTATCACACTCTCTCTATGTGGTGGTTCACTCACTCCCTCAAGGTAGGTGCACTCAAAGTCACATATGGTGGAGTCACTCAGCTCACTCAAGTGGTGGGGGCTGTGGCTCTCCTCACATGGGAATTGGGGCAACACATCATATATGGGGCTAGTGGTGGAGTCACTCTCACTCTCAATATGGTGGCAAAATTCACACAAGTCATTATACGTCGCCGTGGTCGAGGTGAAATACTCAACCATCTCATCGCCATTGCCATGGATGAAGGACGAAGATGGCACATCATCACTCTCCTCCATGACTGAAGGGAAAATCCCATGCTCGATCATCTCGTCACCGTCGCCATGCATGAAGGCCGAAGATGGCACATCATCACTCTTGCCTCCTAAGGTGGAAGCATAATACTTGCTCGTCACCATGTCGCTTGCCTCCAAACACTAGTACAGCGCGGTGCCATACAAACGGTTTTTAACACCTTTCCGCGATGGCATTTGGAACCGCCGCCTAGTGAGTGTGGGCTATAGGGGGGTCAGTCCCACATGACCCAAAAACCGTCGGGGATATGCCCTCCTGGCACACTCGCTCGGCAAAATGAGGTCGTGTGCGACTGGCGAGCGATCAAATACGGTTATACGTACAATAGTGCTAAAAAAATACAATTATACAGGCGAAATCATTTCCGATCATAAGTACATCCCACACAGTCAGTCCTCGCTAAAAGTTTCCGTTTGTATATATATCCCACACAGTCACTCCAAGGAAAACATTTCTGTTTGCAGGTACATGACACACAATTTTCCCCGTTAAATCGTTTTTGATAGCGTTTCCATTGCACACGGTATTAACAATATTATCGTTTGCGTTATTGAATGCATCACACACGGTGCGTAGAAGAAACTGTGTGGCAAAGGTTGTCCATCACACACAGTTTTTATGTGGTAAACGTTTGCACCAGGTGGCCTAACGCAAACAGTTTCCAAGAGGATGTCGTGTATGATTGTTCATTAATCCAACACGGTTTATTCCTAGAAACTATGTGTGTTGCCTGAGGTCATCACGCACGGTGTTTTCTCAATAACCGTTTGCAATAGAAAAACCCAATTAGCCGGCTAATTACCCTATTATTAATTATCCATTTATTAATCTAATTGACATTTCATATTAAGGACACAATATATTTCATTTTCATAATCGAAATACATCAGAGTACAACATCATATGGCTTCAGCACTCAGCTACCCCATTACACAGCTGCACCAGCACCAAGTTTCAGATGCAAAATCTATAACCTTTCAAAATTAGCATCATAGACGGTACATAGACAAATGTATCTCATCTAGAAAACTGCCGAAGCAGAAGGTGAATATTGAGCCTTCATTGATGTTGAAGGTCTTTGCAACTTTAGGCCAGTGCCTGTGGATGATTGACCGTCCATCCTTCGTCCTCTTCAGGAACACTTCAATATTGAACTGTGGGTGTTGTATGAATACCTTCCTCGCCTCCTGACCATACAGGTGGTTTGAGAGGTAATCATTAGTGAACTGCTTTGGAAAGGCCTGAAAACAAGGATGTGCATAAATATCTTCTCTTTATTGGAAATGGGGCAAATGAATAAAAAAGGCAAGGTATAGTAGTTAGTACCATCCTATAGTGAACTGATGTCTTCTTCATTCTGAAGACAAAGATCTTGTTGTTTTTTGTCGCTAAATTTCTTTATCCTAACAATCTTTCTGAGTTTCTTGACTTAACTAATATTCATGGACAACTCATTTCCCCATATGCAGAAAGGGTCGAACAGTGGGTCAAAACCTCTGACAGCAGGACCTACATGTGCAAGACCAAATTGTTTAAAACCTAAATATTAGAATTGTTCCTGCAATTGCACAATAATGTGCTATTAGACAAAGGACCATGCATGTGCAAACCTCGATTGTAAACCTCAGTGCTTCCCATTGTTTCCCTGCAACACATATAAGGTAGTTAGTCATCAGGTTAAGTAAGGGTTCGCATGCTAAAAGTAAACTATGTTGATGAAAAATAAGCACATTGCAGATTCAACAGATTAATTCAAGCCACATGGAAAACCCATTTATCCAAACCAAGCATGATGAAGAACTAGGAAATATAGCACCTGTATATGTTTCTCATGTATTAAGTGCTGCCAAATTTGATTTATTCCTCACATGCACAACAATACAAAATTCTACCCAAGACAATTGGACATCGCATTGCAGAATTGAACCAAGCATTTAACTAAACACCACAACAAATGAACCAAACATTAACTGAGCACCACATTGCACAATATAACATACTCCTAATAGAAGATCAGACAGTTAACCAAACCAAGCATGCTTAACAACTTGGAAATATAGCAATTGTATTTGTTTCTCATGTATTTAGTATAGCCAAATTCAATTTATTCCTCACATGGTATACAATAACAGAATGCACCCACAACAATTGAACATCGCATTGCAGAAATTGAACCAAACAGTTAAATAAACACCACAACAAATGAACCAAACGTTAACTGAGCACCACATTGCACAATATAACATACTCCTAATAGAAGATCAGATAGTTAACCAAACCAAGCATGCTAACAAGTTGGAAATATAGCAATTGTATTTGTTTCTCATGTATTTAGTACAGCCAAATTCGATTTATTTCTCACATGGTATACAATAACAGAATGCACCCACAACAATTGAACATCGCACTGCAGAATTGAACCAAATAGTTAACTAAACACCACAACAAATGAACCAAACGCTAACCGAGCGCCACATTGCACAATGTATAACATACTAGAAGATCAGATAGTTAACCAAACCAAGCATGCTTGACATCTTGGAAATATAGCAATTGTATTTGTTTCTCATGTATTTTGTAAAGAAAAATTCAATTTATTTCTCACATGGAAGACAATACAAAATTGCACCCTGAAGAATTGAACATCACATTTGTAGAATTGAACCAAATAGTTAATTGAACATGACAACTAATTAACAAAACAGTTAATAAGTGAGCACCACATTGCACGACATATAGAACATATACGCTAGAGCAACAGATTGCATGGTAAAAGTAGATAGCACAATTCACTAGAATTTGTTAAGGAAAGGCAGTAGCTAGCAAACTGAACATGGGTCCTTATAGTGAGTTAATAAGACAAGCTACTCCTCATTGTCGGAGATATCGATGATGAATGGCTCCTTGGACATGGAAGAGGGCGAGGCCTTCACATCGTGGGTGCCCTCGTCGTAGTGGTGAGTTTCCTGAGCCGCTCTGGGCACCAACCAGCTGGCTCTCGAGATGAGGTAAGCACGTGCACGCTGAGAAAACACCTCGTAGTCTTTGTCGAAGGCATCGGGGGTGGGCAAGAGAAAACAACATGAACTGTTGTTTAAAGCAGCCAACCGCGTCACGGCAAAGGCGTGCGAGGCGTCGATGGTGGCCTCGATGGTGAGGTGCTCCTCCAAGATCTCTGGGCCGGCACGAATGGCAGCCATCGCGACCTCATCCGCGTGTGCGGCCACGATTTGCTTCTCCGCTGCCAAATTCTCCTTGAGCTCCTGGCTATACTGCGTGCACCATGGCTTAGGGCGGCGCTTATTTGGTGGAGGGGTCGGTGATTTGGGTGGAAGGTGTCGCGCCGGAGGTCGAGGCATGTGGGATGTGGAACGAGGAGGAGGATGGGGCTCGGTTGTGGATTACCTGCCTGGATAGACGAGGCCGAGCAGCGTGAAGGAGGGTCGCCGGCAAGGAGGCGGCGCTGCAAGCAAGGAGTGAAGGTTTCAACTTGGAAAGCAAGGCGGAAACAGGGGAAATGTGGCTTTTGGTAAGGGGGAGGGGGCGGGGAGGTATATATTTCCGCGGAAGCCGAAATTTTTGAATTGCTTCGGCGAAGAAACTAGCGCGCAAAGTGTCATCAGACACGGTCCCTTATTCAGCACTGTGTACGATATGTGAACATCACAAACGATTCAGATAGCTTAACCCGTGTGTGATGAGTTTGAACGTCAAATATTTTGGTTCGAATTTCCCTGGTTATAGTGGTCATCCACGTCATTGCATAATTTGCATACACAAAGGAGACTACAGCACACCCACACTTCTTAATCGAGCAATTTCAGCACCTTCTCGCGTAAGCCGTATGCGTACTATACACCGACGGAGCTCCAGGATATTTTGTACCGCATCTCACACAGTTGGTGATAATAAACTGTGTGCGATCTACTTGACTTTTCGTCTTGATTTCAATAACATAATGGGGTCACAGCTGCAAAGGATGATGTTTGAATTGATAGAACTTTTATCTGAAGTGAACATGCAACTATAGGTGTGTCGTCAAAAAAATTGGAATTATTCAGGGTTCATTTGGACATTTTTATACATTAACTTAGTTTTCTAGGCATTTCAGGTGCACAATTAAAAATTAAACTACATGCACATGCTCTAATGCACCAAAATGGGTTGTAAAATGATATATGTGTCCACGGGTTGATGCTTAATTATGTCCCATTCAAGAAATGGGGATGAATTTCAAACAACACGACACCGTGGCTCTCCGGCAAACGTTGAGGTGCTTGCTTTTGTAATTCTAGCAAATACAAATCTCGTTTGAAATTCATGAACCTTGGCATGCTATCATGGAATGACATCAACATGCTGGGGTAAAAAAAATATTGTCCCATTTGGGGTAGGTTATGGTATAAGCTTCTCCCAAACCAGAGCTTCTCTCACAACAAGCCTGATGGTTTCGGTAGGGAATGTGCCACCTTGGGGGACGAAACGATATGTGTTGCCTCTTCTTACTTTCAAATATTTTCTCATGTCAACATAGAACAACAGGAGTGTTATGCAATTTTTGGGATTTTTCGGGGTTCGCTTGGCATTTTTATACATCAACTGAGTTTTCTATGCATTCATGTGCATAATTCAAATTTGAACTACATGCACATGCTCCAGTGCATATAAACGGGTTGAAAAATCAAATGTGTGTCCTTGGTTGCAACCTTAGGTCCCATGCAAGAAATGGGAATGAATGTCAAACACCTTTGCCACCGTCGCTCGGCCGCTAACATTGAGATACATGATTTTTAAATTCTAGTAAATCCAAAACTCGTCTGAAATTCATGAAACTTGGCATGCTATCATGGAGCGGCATCAACATGCCGTGGTAAAAAATTTGTCCCATTTGGGGCACGTTCGGGGTATAAGCTTCTCACAAACCAGAGCTTCTCACAACGAGTGTGATGGTTTCGGTATGGAACGTTTCACCTTTCTGGACGAAACGATATCTATTGCCTCTTCTTGATTTCAAGTATTTCTCTAGTGTCAACATAGAACAACAGGAGTGTTGTGTTTGGAATTTTTCGGGGATTGTTTGGACATTTTTATACATTAATTGAGTTTTCAATGCATTTATGTGCATAATTCAAATTTGAACTACATGCACATGCTCTAATGCATATAAATTGGTTGAAAATTCAAATATGTGTCCTTGGTTGCATTCTTAGGTCCCATGCAAGAAATGGGAATGAATGTCAAACACGCTGCCACCGTCACTCAGCCACAAACATTGAGATACCTGGTTTTTAAATTCTAGTAAATCCAAAACTCGTCTGAAATTCATGAAACTTGGCATGCTATCATGGAGCGGCATCAACATGCCGTGGTAATTTTTTTGTCCCATTTGGGGCAGGTTTGGGTATAAGCTTCTCACAAACCATAGCTTCTCACAACAAGCCTGATGGTTTCGGTAGGGAACGTGCCACCTTTGGGGACGAAATGATATCCATTGCCTCTTATTGCTTTCAAATTTTTCTAGTGTCAACATAGAACAACAGGAGTGTTGTGTTAAATTTTGGAGTTTTTCGAGGTTCGTTTCGACATTTTTATACATTGACTGGGTTTTCTAGGCATTTTATGTGCATAATTCAAATTTGAACTACATGCACATGCTACAATGCATATAAATTGGTTGAAAAATCAAATCTGTGTCCTTGGGTGCATGCTTAGGTCCCATGGAAGAAATAAGAATGAATTTCAAACACCAGGGCAGTGTTGATTGCCGGCAAAACGTTGAGATACTTTTTTTTAAATTCTAGTAAATCCAAAACTCGTCTGAAATTCATGAAACTTGGCATGCTATCATGGAATGGTACCCGACATGTTGTGGTATTTTTCGTGTCGATTCTGAGAGAAGGCGCACTCGAATAACAGCGAACAAATGCATTTTGAAACAAATAGCTGCCACTGTAACATCTCAAACGCTTTGTATAATTTAAATCGTGTGCGTTCTGTTAACCTTTCACGTGACACCACGCCTCACTCTTTTAATGGCTAGGAGGTGCCGTGCGGACAGGTGCATGACTAAACGGTAGGCGTGCGAGCTGTACTCCAATGTGCAGGCTCACCGAGAAGCGTGCGAGCTGTCCGGCGCGTAGGCTCACCGGTAAGCGAGCCCTTTGACTTCCATGGCCGCCTGCCTTGCTCGCATCCTCTCCATTAATGGCGCCCAAGCCACAGTTTAATATGGGTTTTAAGTATAAAACACTCATCGCAAACGTTTTAGTTAGAACACCCGTATGCAAACCGACAGCTTCTCCAGGAAGCCAAGGGAAAATGTCCCGAGCATGATTTGTGCAGCTCTTGATCGCAAATGTTTTAGTTAGACCACCCGTATGCAAACCGACAGCTTCCCCAGGAAGCCAAGAGAAAAGGTGCCGAGCAGGATTGTACATCCCTTCAAGGCAAACGGTTGTTTTGGATGACCCGTGTGCAACCACGTACAAACAATTTGGTAAGATTTACATCTTTCATATTAGGTATGTTGCCATTTGTCAAACTGGAAAGATTGACATTTGTTAATCCAGTAACATTGCCAATTGTCAATCCTTTTAACACTGCGATTTGTCAAAATATGCAGCTAAAAATCACTAGCACTATCTAATTTTTGCAGCTAAAATTCAGTAATTAAGCATAGATTTCATTCATAGATTAACCAGTCGTTCTTAATTTATACAAACAGTTCAACTCCACAGCTGAACCGACCAAACTTTCCCCCAATTGTTGCCAACCATATACTGAAATAGCTAGTTCAACTATATATACTAGCTAATTTTAAGTACGTTGTATAGTTCCACCACATCTATAGTCAGATGCCCCTAAATACTACTACTACGGAGGGGCTTTATACTACTTCCGGCAGCCTCTCCTCTACCGAGCACGCTCAGTAAGAGGAAGAGGAGGAGGAGCCTACCGATGAGCTGGACAACTGCAATACGGTGCCTGCCGTTGCTGCACGTTCCGCGACGCTCACCAGCTCGAATGCCCTCTGTCGCTCCAGATGACCCCTCTCGAAGCGGCCAGACTGCTTATATATCTCCTGATTCCTTGCCTCTGCGCCGGCGTGTGCTGCGGCCACAACTGCGGTAAAGCTCTTTGCATGCTCAACGAGGCGCTCCTCCTCCGCCCGCAGGAACTTGATGTAGCACGCAAGGTCGCCGACGCACGTGTAGGCCTCCACCTCCGCCTCCCTCCTTCGGGCGGCGGTGGCGGAGCGGGTGATGATCCCGGTGGTCGACGATGGGTTGGCGGCCATGGCAGCGGACGATGGGGTGGTGGCCACGTCCACCACCTCCCGCCTTCGAGCCGCGGTGGCGGGGCGGGTGATGGCCATGGTGGCCGGCAGTGGGGAGGCGGCCACGACGGCCACCTCCCGCCTTCGGGCCGCGGCGGTGGAGTGAGCGATGGCCCTGGCTTTCGACGGTGGTGTGGCGGCCACGGTGGCCGATAGTGGGGTGGCGGCGACGACGGCCACCTCCCGCCTTCGGGCCGCGGCGGTGGAGCGGGCGATGGCCCTGGCTTTTGACGGTGGTGCGGCGGCAACGGCGGCCGGCAACAGCTGCCGACGGGCAGCGGCGGCAGAGCGTGTGGTGGGTGTTCCGCGCACACCCAACAAGGACGCCACGCGCACTACACTACACCGGGGATTGCGCCGCCGCCGCGGTGTAGCCTACTAGCTGGAGCTCTCCTCTGATGACGGCGGAGTGGCTGAGCGACGATGACGGACTGGTGCCATTGGCCGTTTTGGGAGAAGCAGACGAGATAAGCTACAGGGAGGGAGGGGGAAATGCGACGCAGGACTCTCTGGCTGTGAGGCTTTATATAGTACGCTGGTAAGCATTGGGATTTTGGGGGATTTCACCAAGTCAGGCGGGAAGCTTGCGCGGGAACATGTGCGGCTGCGCGGGAACGGGCTCACCACTGTTTGACCAAAAGAACGCCCATGTGCGCTGCTCAAGCTTGTGCTCGAAGCCATCTGCGGCAGCGGCGTGACAAGACGTGCGAGAGTAGGACGAAAGGTTTGCGATTTAATTACCTTATATACCCCCGTCCTGGTTTATAAGTACAATTTAACTAACAAAATACAAATGCATGTCACCAAAGATTATATCATTGGACTCGTATTTGAACATAGTTTCCAGATATATAATTTTTGTAACATGCATTAACATTTTGTTGGTTAAATTTAAGGTTATACACCAACAAACGTTTGCCCACAACACACACGGCTTATCCCATCAGAAATAGCTCGGATGGATCAACTGTATGCCACGTATCACACACACAACTCTAATCTGATTCGTGCTTGATGTCTCCGACATCGCTCGCACAGTTCATCTTATTTGCCACGTATCACTGTGCCGGCCTCTGCTTGCGTCCCTCGGCAAGCTCTGCTCGATGTTAGGCACCACAGGGCACTGTGCTCGCCGTTAGGCGCCGCGGCGCGCTCTGCTCGCGTCCGTCAGTGCGCTCTGCTTGCGTCTGTCGGCGCGCTCAGCTTGTGGACAGCTTTTCCTTGCGTGTTCAACTGCTATATGCATATATATGGTTGCTCGACGTTGAGGCGACCGCGGAGCGCTCTGCTCGCGTCTCTCCGCGCACGCTCTGCCAACGGTTGGGCCTGCGCACGATCACGTCGGGGGCCCCATATGCATGCGGTTGTGCTGCGCGCATTGCCACGTGATGAAGTTACGTGCAGCATGATGGAGTTACACGCTGCAAATTAGAACTGTCTTCAGGGCATGCCGATATGTGAGGCCGTCCAGCCTCCCCTTTAATTCCCGCGGCCATTATAACCTTGGTATCTTGAACCTTTCGATCACGCCCCACAACACAACAAGCACACCCACGACGACACATAGAGAGGGGATGTCTAGCGGCGCTCCAATGGAGTTCGACGAGCATAAAGTGGAGACCCACACGAGGGCGACGGATCTCTCAGTGGTGTACACCATCGACCTGGCCGTGGTACATGGACGACTACGTCAACACCATTGAGCAGTTGCTTGCTCGAGACAAGTACAAGGTGGTCGGCATCAACCTCTAGTACACCGCCGGTCATCCCAACATAGATCAGAAGGTTGCCGTCGCCCAGTTGTGCGTGCGCCATCATGTCCTCATCTACCACTACTGCATGACCATAGAGCCTTGCGACTGTTTCACCAGGTTTGTCAACAACACCGACTACAAGTTCGCTACGGTGGAAACCACCGACGATGTAAAATCGCTCAGGGTTACGGGCTTGGCCTGCGAGAACCTTGTCGAAATCCGTGAGCACTACAGGGTCTGGGGCAGCATGAAGAAGGACTCCTTGGTTAAACTCGCCTCGGCCATCATCGACCCATACTACGAAAAGATGAAGCAGGATGACAACAGAACATGCCCGTACCCTAGCACGGGGCCTGGATGCGGCAACTAGATGAACCTCACCTCAGGTTCGCAGCCAAGAGCGTGTACACATGCTACGAGATGCACAGGCGGATCGTTGACATGCGGAAGTGCCTTGTTACGGAGATCGACGAGGCCGGATCGAGCCACAAGCGGAGCAAGCATCACAAGAAGTAGATGATGATCAGATGATCGTTTATCCTAGTTAATCATGCATGTAATATATAGTTTACTTTGGTGTGTGGAAATGTCATGTGTGTAGTATCCACCTATGTAATTATGCATGTAATAGTTTACTTTGGTGTGTGCAAATGCCATGGTTGTAGTAGCCACTTATGTAATTGGATGTTTAATATGGTTATGCAACCATGTCCTTATAAGTGTGTGTATATATATGTTGTTCTTCTATATGCAATCCCAGAGCACAACACACACATCTTATTAGCGGCAATTGTCTGTGTTATTATCGGTCTTCGCACACATTTCTGATTACAGACATGTTTGCCTTGTATCACGCACATCTTGTTATATTGAACCATCTCAACGCAAACAGTTCATCCGAGTGAACCGCATGCCGTATATTGCACGCACCTTGATCTGGCTGACCGTTTCTTTTGTGTTGCCTAATCACAAACGGTTCATCCGAGTGAACCATATGCTTTATATCGCACACACCTTCATCTGGCTACCCATTTCTTTTGTTCCTCCTGATCGCAAACATTTAATTGAATTGAACCATATGCCCTGCATCGCACACGCAACTAAAATCTGAACCGTGTTTGATGCATCCGTCATCGCAAATGTTTTGCACCTTTTTTGATGGTTCTTTTACACCACCGTTTGTGATTATTGCATCCCACACAGTTTCGTCGAAGGGTCTCTGATCGTAGTGTCACGTTAGCAGCATCCTGTAGTAGTGAAAGCTTGGTCCTTGATGGTCTCCATAGTCGTAGTCGTCGCCGCACCTTCTTGAAAAAGAGTCGTGGAGGACTCAGCATCATCCATGCCAATAAAGAGGAATGGCGGTGAAGTCGAACTTGGGAGCATCGTCTTGGAGCTCGTTAGGCTTGGACATCATGGTGGTACTAGCCTCATGCTCTCCATCTTGGAGCTTGGACTTCGAGAAGTGTGCTTGGGTTGGAGAAGCCTTAGCCTTCATGAGTTCTTGTTCCGCCTTGAGAGCACCAATGTAGTAGTCGTCGAGGGACTTGTAGTTCTCGAGGAAGATAGTCTTGGAGATGTCGTTGTGAAATCCCGTCATGAAGTGGAACTTCATTGAAATGGGGTCGTCGATGCCAGCTCGTCGCAAGGCATTCTTCATCTCCTTGAAGTACGCGTCGATGGACTTGGATCCTTGGATGGTGTTCTCCAATTGGCGTAGAAGTTGTTCCGTGTAGGTTGGAGGCACAAACTCTCGTCGCAAAGCTCTCTTCATCTTGGGCCAACTCATGTCGTAGCTCTCCGAAGGTATGTGAAGCCACCATGCTGATGCATAGTCGTGGAAGTTTGTTGTGGCGCACTTCACTTGATCTTCGGGAGGAACTTGATGTAGCTTGAGGTAGTCATCCATTAGGCGCTCCCACTCGAGATACTCCTCGGGTTCTTGAGTCCCATAGAAAGGAATTCGATGGTCAGAGTCGAGGTCGTAGTAGCTCACGGAAGTCGCGGACTTGAGCTTGGGGAGCTTCTCTTGGGTGTAGTCTTGAGGTGCTTGTTTGCGAAGATGTCGTATGTCCATAGGCGAAGATGCCTTGAAGTCACTTGGCAAAGATGCCTAGGGAGATGGTGAAATCGTTGAGCGGTGGATGGTGTTGAGCTCTTGACCTTCACGTTCTCGTTGGTGATGGTGTCGATGCTGATGTGATCTTGCCGGAGATGGTAGCTCGGAAGCATGTGCTCTTGAGCGTCTTCTCAAAGATGAGGAAGATCGCTTGTAGGACTTGATGAGGGCTTTGATCTCCTCCATTTGAGCATCCATCTTGGCATTCAAGTGGTTCTTGGCATCTAACTCGTCGTCGTTGTTATAGACCGGAGGGGGTGTGCTTTGCCTATCCATCACAAGACTCTAGTAGGGGTGAGTAGGATTGAGATAAATAATACCAAGTTTCCTTTTCCCAAAGTTGAGGATGTATCTCGTTTCACTCAATGTGAAATGAAAGAATAGTATAATTGGTACCGGACTTGTTCACTCACACCTATCAAGTAAAGCTTATGGAGTAGCTTGGTAAGGATAGTGGCACAAAAATTTGGTGCAAAATGCTTGCAAGAGTCAATAATGTTGAAAGAGATTCACAAATTCGCAAGTGGAACAAGTAGACCAATATCAATGAATGGCACACGGAAACACACACACGGATAGATAAGTGGGGTCGTGCAACCAAGGAATGAGCTCAAAATGTGGAATCCACAGAAAATGCTCTTGTTCCAGAATGCTAGAGAGACGCTAGCTCGACTGCTCAATAGGTGGATACGACACTTGTGCATAACCTATAAGAGACAAAATGCAACGACTTCTATCCCAAGTATGCTATGTATGTATGGTTCCCGGTGTTTCTCTCAAGATGATACAAGATGATCAGATATGACAATCTTATATGCAATGTGGTATGATGCTATGGCTATTGCTTACAAGCTTCTTTGCTTAAAAGCTTTTTTTATATGGCCACTATGCGAAATGCACAAACCAAGATAGCACTTGTGTATATGCGGGAACAATCATGTGACACAAGAGATGATATGATACCAAGATGATACCAATATGATATGGTATGTATGCAATAGAAGGTGTAGATCGATGATCACTAATGTGCACATGTAACGTTGTCGGCAATACTCAATGGCTAGTCTCGATAGGCAAGTGACGCAAAATGGGCTAGGGGTTATCAATACTATGGCAAGAAAAATGTACAATGATGGGATACCACGATACCAAGGTGATATAGAGGTTACCGTTCTTGCTGACGGTTAGGGTGTCAAAATGGTGAAGGTGGTCGATGTCAAATCCTTGACGACGTTGAGCGCTGGTGTTGTCGATGTCGAACGGTTCCTAGTTAGCTGAAACACCCTAGGAAACGGAGAAACAACAACTCAAAATCTCCAAAGGCAAATGACAAATGGTGGTAGCGGAAAGCGGTGGTGGTTGCGGAAGTATTGGTGGAAAGCCGGACAAAATGGGTTATTGTGGCAGAAGGGTATGATGGGCTATACACGGTATCGGAGTTGAAGGCACAATCCCTAAGTAGTCGAAACACTAGGAGACACAACTCACAACACAAACAAAATTGGGTTAATTTGAGGTGGCGGAAAGGTATGGTGGTGTGGAAGGTGCGGTGGTTGTTGAAGAAGAAGTAACCATCCCTAAGTAGCCGAAACACCTTAGGAGACTCGAATCACTACTCAAGCAACCACTAATGCTATGGGGACCAAAATGGGTTAGGTTGCGGAAGTCTATGGTGGATAGCGGATGATGTGGTGAAGGCCCTAGGCAAAGATGCCAAAGTTCCAAAACTTTGATGGAGTCAAATGATTTTGGAAGTATTTTTGTGGGATGGGGGATGTCAATAGCTTCAAAACGAGCTAAAGAACGTTAAAA
Source organism: Aegilops tauschii subsp. strangulata (assembly GCF_002575655.3). Lineage (NCBI taxonomy): Eukaryota > Viridiplantae > Streptophyta > Magnoliopsida > Poales > Poaceae > Aegilops > Aegilops tauschii. The sequence goes on along the minus strand of NC_053041.3, from coordinate 326,840,759 downwards.
TCCGAGTCCGAATGAATTAGTTATGGTCAAAAACGTCAAATCAGCCGAGGCTGAAACTGGGAGGGGCAGTTGTACCGCTTGCGAGGGTGGTTGTACCGCTCCTGGAGCGTCTTGGGGTTCTAGTATTGGCTGGCAGAAGTATTAGGTGATGGGGGAGCAGTTGAACCGCCTGGGGGGCGGTTGTAGCGCTTTTGTCGGGAAAATTTCCAGATCTGAGTATGGGATGGATTTGGTGCGGAAATGGATGATTTTGGGGGCAAAATTGAAGAGATTTTGTGGATGGAAAGTGGGGAAACTTGGGGAGATGCTAGATCCACTCGAAACCACGCAAATCCATGGATCAAAATCAACAAATGATCATCAAACCAACAAATCACAAAATTTGGGGCTATTTTTGGTGGGGATTTTTGAAATTAGGACGAAATCAAACAAAACAAGGCTAGAAAACAAAGGGGGAGGTTCCAAATTCGTGATCAACGTGGCTCGTGATACCAAAATGATGTAGGGTAGAACCCTAGATGCCCGGTCTTTCACGAAATGGAGGGGATCCCGCGAAGAACATGAATAACACGAGGGGGAAACATGAGAGGAAATGAGAGGAACACTGAAGAACAGGTCCAATCACACATCCACTAGACAATCAAACACACAAGATCCACAAGGTACATGAACAACAAAGGGAAAGATACAAGGTAAAGTTCATCTCCATGAGGAGGTCTTGATGATATCCTAGACGGATCTTCCGGTGAGGGGTCTTGATGATATCCTGCGGGATCTTCTCACATGGAGGTCTTGAACTCCATGGGAGTGGTAGTATCTCTCTATCAAGAGTGGAGGTAGGTAGGAGCAAAGCTCACATACAAATGAGCTATCATATTTTCTATCCCTAATTCGGAGCTAGGAGACGAGTATTTATAGTCCAAGGGGTAAGTTGGGGGTTACACGGGTTGTTGACCTTTTACTGCGCGCAGGCAGAGCAGTAGTACCGGTCATGGGGGCGGTTGTACCACGTGGAGCTCTTGTACTAGTTCCTGGAGGTGTTCCCAGAAGCCATTAGCGGTTGTACCGGTGGTTGGAGCGGTTGGACCGGTCTTACAGCTGTTACGGGGACAAACTGGGGCGGTACCGGCCTTGCACTGCTCGATCACAGAAGCTGGACCAGTAGTTGGCCGGTAGTCGAGAAGTTGTACCGCTCGGGCGGTAGTTGGGTGGTAGTAGAGCAGTTGTACCGGTCGGGCGGTAGTTGGGCGGTTGTACCTCTATCTCTCCGTGGGGAAGATTCCTCTTCTTCCTTCTCTTCTATGCTTCCCTCGTGGATGGTGTAGTTGTACACTTGCGCTCGTACTCCTCCTCGTTATCCGTGGTGTTTCGACAATACCTATGTATGCACACAAGTGGAGTGTCAAGTAGTATACCATCCTTGAAGGTGTCAAGTGAACACGCGTAAAGGAGATGATTCACCTTTGTGTATGTGAAGTAGATGTCGCACGTGTCACTTGCCGAACGGACTCTTGACATGGTGATGTCCGTAGGATGCTCCGCATCAACCCCTCTGGTACATCTTTGGCCCATCCTATGTCTTCTGGCCCAGAAAAATTCTCCAAAAAGTTTTGCTGCGTTTGGACTCCGATTGGTATTGATTTTCTGCAAAGTAAAAAACAAGAAAAAAAATAGCAACTGGCACTGGGCACTATGTCAATAGGTTAGTCCCAAAAAATGATATAAAGTTGCTATGAAATGATTGTAAAACATCCAAGAATGATAGTATAACGGCTTGGAACAATAAAAAAATATAGATACGTTGGAGACGTATCAGCATCCCCAAGCTTAATTCCTGCTCGTCCTCGAGTAGGTAAATGATAAAAACAGAATTTTTGATGTGGAATGCTGCCTAACATGTTCATCACATATTCTTTTCTTTGTAGCATGAACATTTGGACTTTTATATGATTCAAAGCAATAGTGTAGTTTTGACATGATTATTCAATACTCAAGCATATCAACAAACAACCATGTCTTTCAAAATATCAACACTAAAGCAAGTTATCCCTAGCCCATTATGCTCAATCATTGATCATTGATCCATTCATGAAACACACTCGCATATTAGCTACACCCAATGCTCTAGTACAATCATAGTGCCCCTTAGTTGGTGCTTTATAAGAGAAGATGGAGACTCAAAATAAAAACTGCATAAAGTAAAAAGAAAGGCCCTTCGCAGAGGGAAGTAGGGATTTGTAGAGGTGCCAGAGCTCAAAGCAAAAAAGATAGAGATAAAAACATTTTGGGTGGCATGCTTTTCCTGTCAACAAAAACGATCGAGTAGTTCACAATACTTTCCATGCTAGATATATCATAGGCGGTCCCCAAACAGAAAATAAGGTTTATTCCTTTTTCCACCATACTTTCACATTCCACGGCTAACTGAATCCACGGGTGGCGTCCATACCAACACTTTCCAAGGAATTTATTATTTGACAACATAAAGTAAATTCATTTTTCATTTCGGGACTCGGCATCCCTAATACCTTTGCCGTACTCTCATGCAATGAGAAGTGAATAAACACTCATCTTGAGAGTGACACGTCTAGCATGGAAAATTATTTGCCACCCCTACCATTTCATGAGCGGTACGAGCACACAAAAGAGAAATTTATTTTGAAAATTAGAGATGGCACATACAAATTTGCTTAGAACGGCAAAATAATACCGCATATAGGTAGGTATAATGGACTCATGTGGCAAAACTGGTTTAAGGATTTTGGATGCACAAGTAGTGATCATACTTAGTGCAAATGAAGGCTATCAAAAGATTGAGAAGCATCCAACCAAGAAACAAAAAATCTCATAAGCGAGCAGTAAACATAACTAACACCGAATAATGCACCACAAGTAGGATATAATTTCATTACATAACTATTGACTTTCGTGAGCATAGGGAATCACAAATGTAAACATCAATATTCTTACTAAAGCATAATTACTCATCAACATGACTCACATATTATATCATCATATTGCAAAAGTATTGCAAAGAATCAAGTTTATTTTGTCCAATGATCTTCATGAAAGTTTTTATTATATGCCTCTTGAATATCTATCACTTTGGGACTAATTTCATATGTTGCTTTTGATAGCTCAAACAAATCTAAGTGAAGAACATGAGCATAAAATTTTCCTTCTCTCAAAATAATTTAAGTGAAGCATCAGAGAATTTCTTAAAAAATTTACTAAATCTCAAATAAATCTAAGTGAAGCATGAGAGCATTTCTTCAAAAATAGTAAAGCACACTGTGCTAAAAATATATAAGTGAAGCACTGGAGCAATTCCATAGCTCACAAAGATTTAAGTGAAGCACAGAGAGCAATTCTAACAAATCATAGCATAATTTTGGCTCTCTCAAATAGGTGTGTCCATGTAACATCCCAAATTTTCAATTTGGAATGTTATACATAGATAATCATTACATATCATGTTTTGTTGCATTTTTGACAAATCCTCGATAAATCCTAAGCAACTCAAGGACCCTCGGAGAGAGTTGGGGATTTTCTCGAATTTTCATATTTGATTTTCATCAAATAATAAGACAAAGATTTTATTTTAATTATTTTTTCCCCGGAAAAATATTTCAATTTTAAAAATAAACGAGAGGAGAAAATATGACTTCTCCAAAACAATTGAAATACTGGAGGAAAAATATTAAAATCATTTATTGGATTTATTTGGATTTTATTTGCAATTTTTATTGCATTAAAAATATTGCATGTTTTCAAATATTTATTTTGGTTTAAAAAAATGTTCACCCTATTCTAGATTTTCTAACTAGACGGGGAAAATTTATTTTATATTTTTATGATTTTTATTTATTTTTCTACGAATTGTTTTCCGCGGAACTTATTTAAAAAAAAAAGATCCGCCCGCGCGCCGCCTGGGCCAAAGGCCCAGCCGACGGCCCAGCCCCGCCGCCCGTCGTCTCCGTCCCGGAGACGGGATCGCCGCCGAGTCCCGGCCGGCTACGCCGCCGCCCGGTGCCCCCTTCCCCAAGCTCGGACCCCCCCTCCTATATATATAGCGCCCCCCTCTCTTTCCGCACCACCGCCGCCGCCGGAGCCGCACCCGCCGCCGCCGCCGCGTTCGCCCGCCGGAGCCGCCGCCCCTCGCCGACGCACCCCCCCGAGCCCCGCACCCCGTCGCCAAGCACGGAGCCCGCCGGAGCTTCGCCGGAGCCCGTCCCTGTGGTACTGCCGCCGCCCGTTCTTTGCCGGTTTTCGTTTTAAACAAAAAGAAAAACCTTTTTTTAAAAAAAACCCTAGATCGGTTTTTTTTCGGTTTTATTATTTTGCGAGCGTTCACCGAACCGTTCGTTTTAACGAACGCGTTCGTCGGTTTTTCTCTGTTAACGAACGTCCGTTATTTAACCGTTCGTCCGTTTTTCTTTTTCGTCGGATTTTCTCGTTATTTTCTCAGATTCGATTTCTGATCGAATCTTCGATTCTGTTTAACTTCTCGCTCGTTTATCGGAATCAGGTGATTCAAGCGCCTAGAGTTTCATCTCAAAATTATCTTTCCGTTTAACCTACTCAACCAAGTTTTTGCTACAGTAAAATTTGACCTAGATCCAGATTAGCAAACGAAGTTTCTTTCTTTCACCGTTTGACTTTTGTTGCTTCTTTCGAGTTGATTCTTTTTGCAAACCGGAGTTCTTAAGTTGAACTTTCTGGTTGGATCTTTCATTCGAGTTTTACCTGTGCATCAGATGAGTACTGATTGTATGCTTGTTTGTTTGCGATAGAGTACCCGGAGTGTGCCGCTTGTTACTTCGAATCGCTAGGTTTTGCGGATCATCAGCAAGGCAAGTAACACTTTGATCATATTCCGTTCATACCCAGTTTTATTGCATTAGATCTATTTTCCTCAAACACATTGCATGATTAGGATCTGATTAACATGTGGGTATTGGGAAGTAGTTGAGGTAGTACCTATTACCTGTTTTACTTTATCAAACCCTTGGGAGTTACTTCTACGTTGCTTTTATTATTGCCATGCTATGCTTGTAGACATGGATTGGGTTTGAGAGATATTCATGACAGATGTGAGGTATTTATTAATGGTTCAACTTAAGGTGGCAACTAAAACTCACATCTGGGTGGATTGAGGCACCTGGAGAACCCAGTGTTGCCTGTATGTATAAGGTCCGCCACCCAGGCTAAAAGGGATCATAAGATTATTCATGCTAGAAACTTCCGTGTGCAGCCACAAGCTATTATGGGCTGTAGCATAGCTGAGTAGGTTACAGGATCTCTTGAAGAGGTGGACTAGCAGATGTAGGGGAAAGTAGGTGTACCGGTCCATCCAGAGTAAAGAGTGATTGTTTCTGAAAGACTGTGTCTCGGTCATCCGTTTCTCAAACATCATGAAGTGCGAGAATCAAGAGGAGGCGATCGAGTCTTGTGGGGAAAAGTGCGCAAACCTCTGCAGAGTGTACAAACTGATCATGATTAGCCGTGTCCCCGGTTATGGACAACTTGAGTATCTAGTACCTGGATTATCATTTGAATCTCATCACCGTGATAATTATAATTAATTTTGTTGGGTTAATGATGACACTTAATTGGGATTGAGTTGGAGGTACCTTCTTAATGTTTCAACCACCATGATAGTTAAATAAAATTTATTCCTTTTGAAGTAGGATAAAATTGGCTTTTCGCAAAACTGTAACCATAGAGCTTTGCACCAGCCATATATGCATATAGTATAGCATTATCATTGTTCATTGTTCTCTATGTGTTACTTTGCCAGCATATTCTATGTGCTGACCCGTTTTCGGGCTGCAACGTTTCATGTTGCAGACTTTTCAGACGACGAGTAAGGTGCCTTAGGTCGTGGTCTTATACTCAGTGATGCCGCTGGAGTTGATGGACTCACTTATCTTCCAAGTCTTCCGCTGTTATCGTTGTTAGATGGCCTTAAGCCATGTTTATCATACTTAATCTCTTCGGAGATATTCGATGTAATAAGTGTGTGATTGCTACTCTGTTATAAATCCTCCATTTGTACTGTGCGTGTCAGCATTACTGATCCAGGGATGACACTGGTGCACAGCAGCACAGGCCATTTGAGGTCTGGTCGCTACAAAGTTGGTATCAGAGCACACGCTGACTGTAGGACACGACCACTAAGCTTAAGCCCTAGAAAGCTTCTCTCTTCTCATTTCTGACCCCTCTCCACTTTCTACTCTTTTAGGAATGGCGAATGCAAGGAGCAAGTTCATGCAACCAGATGAAGACACGCCGTTTGGACGACATTTGAAGGAAGTCACCAAGTACTTGAACATAGGAATACCAAGCGTCACCGGAACCTACAACACCACATTACCGGAAGAGGAGAGCTGGAAGATTCAAGTTATCATTCCAGGAAGGATGTTTACTGCCATGAGATTGGTTTTCGAAGCACCAACTTGGAGTTTAGGGAAGAGCATGGCCGCACACATCGCCATGGGACGCATTATAGAAGTCTATCACCAGGAGCTTAAGGATACAATTTACCAAATTTGTGGACGTCGAGACGCGCAATGGGAGATGATCAAGACCAAGAAGGATGGATCAATTGCAGCTTTCATCCAGGAGCAGAACCAACATATTCGACGCCAGGAGAATCAGATGTGCACGGACAAGGAAGAACTGAAGAAGGCATTCACGAAGATCAAGGAACTCCAAGAAGAACTCAAGGCTACACGCGAAGATTACTTGGAGGAAAAAAACGCACTAGTAGGGAGTATTGACGACCTGGAGAATAAGATTGGAGCATTCATGGGAAATCCAGTGCCAAAAGCAGAAGTCGACGAATGCACTTGTCCGGATAACTACATCATCATCGACGACACCGACTCGGAACCAAGTGAAGACGAATGGATTGATGAAGCTGGAGCAGACATCATGGAGTCTTCAACGGATCAGAATTTCTAGTAGACCACCATATCAGTAGTAGTTTTTCCCCCATTTAATAGTATAGTTCAAGCACTTTGTAACGCTAGTTAGATCGATTGTTTTGCCTTGTTTGGATTGATTGAGTGATATTGATTGAATTTGTCTCATGAGCATATGGGTAGTGTTTTCTCTCTAGACCTCATTCTATTCTAAACTCTCATATTTTCTAAACCTATCAGATGCCTCCGAGACGCGACACCGGATTTGTTTTCCCGCCAGAGATCACCCAGTTGATTCAGCAACAGAATGCCTTGATGCAAGTGTTAGTGCAGAACCAAGGCAACAACAACAACAACCCACTGCCACCACCTGTTGATCACTTAGCCCGTTTCTTAAGGCTAAACCCGCCAGTGTTTTCCAGTAGCACCGAGCCGATTGTTGCAGATGATTGGCTCCGCAAAGTTGGAAGGGAGATGACCACTGCAGGATGCACAGATGCGGAAAGAGTGCGTTTTGCCGCACATCAGCTTGATGGACCCGCAGCATCATGGTGGGAGAATTACACGGCCACGCATCCTATTGACACTGTCACATGGGACCAGTTTCAGGAAGCTTTCCGTACAGCTCATGTTTCAGCAGGAGCTATGGCTATGAAGAAGCGTGAGTTTCGCAACCTACGCCAAGGAGGACGCACCGTAGGCCAGTATGTGGAGGATTTCAGTAAGTTAGCACGTTATGCACCAGATGACGTTGCTACAGATGCAGCCAAGCAGGAGAAGTTTCTGGAAGGATTGAATGATGAGCTGAGTATGCAGTTGATGGTAGCAACTTTCAACAACTACCAGGAGCTGGTAGATAGAGCTCTCATGATTGAAGGGAAGCAACAGCAGATTGAAAACCGTAAGAGGAAGTATGGACAAGGGAAGTACAATTCTGGAGCCCAGCAGAAGCCACGATTTACCCCGAAGCCGGGAGGACAGTTTCAGCATACCCATGGAGGAGGTAGTTCGCACAACCATAATGGCTCCAAGAATGGTAATGGGAATGGAGGAGGAAACGGACAGAACCGCACCGACCCATCTACCCCAACCAAGAGAGATCTAAGTCACATTACTTGTTTCAAGTGCCAGAAGATGGGACATTATGCTACTGATTGTCCCGAAGCCCAAAATGGAACTGGCAATTGAAGCTCTGGGAAGAAGCTGAACCCGTTCAACAAAGGACATGTGAACCACGTGAGCGTGGAGGAGGTTGAAGCTCAGCCTGATGCAGTAATAGGTAAGTTTTTGGTTAAGTCATTTACTGCAACCGTTCTTTTCGATACTGGTGCATCGCATTCATACATATCAAGGGGATTCGTAAACAAGTTTAAGATGTCCACCCAAGTTCTCAAAAGCCCCATGTTAGTAATCTCGCCAGGAGCAGAGTATATGGCCACCCAAGGATGTTTTCAGATACCGTTGGCCATTGGAAGGCATGTTTTCCCCTCAGACCTCATTGTTTTGGAATCGCAAGGTTTGGATGTGATCTTGGGAATGGATTGGCTATCGTTGTATGGAGGAAACATCGATTGTGCCAGCAAGACGATTTTGCTTACCACCCCGGAAGGAAAAAGGATCAAGTATGTATCCCGGCATATGCCGAAGAGGACTCAAGTGAATTCCTTATCAGGAGTTGTACAGGAGGAAGTACCAGTGGTGAAGGATTATTCGGATGTATTTCCAGAAGAGTTGCCAGGCATGCCACCGGATAGAGACATTGAGTTCTTGATTGAACTTTTGCCAGGCACAGGGCCAATATCTAAGAGACCGTACAGGATGCCCGCAAAGGATTTGGAGGAAATTAAGAAGCAGATCAAGGAGTTACTGGATAAAGGCTATATTCGCCCAAGTTCGTCACCGTGGGGATCACCAGTACTTCTAGTGGAGAAGAAAGATGGATCACTAAGGATGGTTGTTGATTACCGAGGATTGAATGAAGTGACCATCAAAAACAAGTACCCACTGCGGATGATAAATGATTTGTTTGACCGCTTGCAAGGAGCTAAAGTATTTTCCAAGATCGATCTACGATCAGGATACCATCAGTTAAAGATTCGAGAACAGGATATACCCAAGACGGCATTTACCACCAGATATGGATTGTATGAGTATACCGTTATGTCATTTGGACTGACTAACGCACCGGCCTATTTCATGAACCTGATGAACAAAGTGTTTATGGATTTTTTGGATAAGTTCGTCGTGGTGTTCATTGATGATATTTTAATCTTTTCCAAGGATGAAGAAGAGCATGAGGAGCATTTACGATTGGTACTTGAGAAGCTCAGAGAACATCAGTTATATGCCAAGTTCAGCAAATGTGAGTTTTGGTTGAAAGAAGTTGGATTCCTTGGACATGTTATTTCTAGAGAAGGAATAGCAGTAGACCCTGCCAAGGTTGACACCGTGACCAGTTGGGAATCACCCACGACAGTTGGAGAAATCCGGAGTTTTCTTGCACTTGCAGGATACTACCAGAGATTCATCGAGAATTTCTCAAGGATTGCTAAGCCCATGACTGAGCTATTGAAGAAGGACACCAAATTCAATTGGACTGAGGAATGTGAAGCTAGTTTCCAAGAGTTGAAGAAATGATTGGTTACATCACCAGTGTTGATTCTGCCAGATCAACGCAAGGATTATGAAGTTTATTGCGACGCTTCTCGTCGAGGACTTGGAGCAGTGCTTATGCAGGAAGGAAGAGTTGTGTCGTATGCTTCACGACAACTTAAACCCCATGAGAAGAATTATACTACGCATGATTTGGAATTAGCAGCCGTGGTGCATGCATTGAAGACATGGAGACATTTTCTCATCGGAAACCATTGTGAGGTGTACACGGATCACAAGAGTTTGAAGTACATTTTCACGCAGAAGGAGTTAAATCTCAGACAGAGGAGATGGTTGGAGCTCATCAAGGATTATGATATGAGATTGCATTATCACCCCGGAAAGGCTAACGTAGTAGCAGACGCGTTGAGCCGCAAGAGTCATGTCAACACCCTCATGACCGGAGAGTTACCTCAGGAGTTAGCCGAGGACCTACGCGAGCTATGTTTGGAGATAGTCCCAAGAGGCTATTTAGCGACGTTGGAGATTCAGTCTACCTTGATGGAAAGGATCAGAGAAGCTCAGAAGTCAGACAAGGAGATTGAAGAGATAAAGGAGAAGATGAGCAAAGGATAAGCCAAGGGATTTCGTGAGGATGAGCACGATACCTTATGGTTCGAGGACCGTGTATATGTGCCAAATGATCCGGAGATCAGGAAGTTGATTTTGCAAGAAGCCCATGATTCACCGTACTCGATTCACCCAGGGAATACCAAGATGTATTTGGATTTGAAGAATACTTTCTGGTGGACCGGAATGAAGAAGGATATTGCGGAGTATGTAGCAGTTTGTGATGTATGTCAGAGAGTGAAGGCAGAGCATCAGAAGCCAGCAGGATTGCTACAACCATTGCCGATACCCGAATGGAAGTGGGATAAAATAGGCATGGATTTTATCACAGGATTATCCAGGACTCGTTCAGGCTATGACTCAATATGGGTTGTAGTCGACCGTTTGACGAAAGTGCCTCATTTCATTCCAGTGAAGACCACTTACACCGGTGCTAAGTTGGCAAAGATATACATGACCAGGATCGTATGTTTGCATGGAGTGCCGAGGACCATTGTATCAGACAGAGGAACCCAATTTACCTCGAAGTTTTGGAAGCAGTTACATGAAACGTTGGGAACCAGGCTGGAATTTAGTACAGCATTTCACCCGCAGACAGATGGACAGACCGAGAGAGTCAACCAGATTTTGGAGGACATGTTGAGAGCATGTGCACTAGATTATGGATCTAGTTGGGATGACAATTTGCCATATGCGGAGTTTTCATATAACAACAGTTATCAAACCAGTTTGAAGATGGCCCCTTTCGAAGCTTTGTACGGAAGGAGGTGTAGAACACCATTGCTATGGGACGAAGTTGGAGATCGTCAGTTGTTTGGACCAGATTTGATTAAGGAGTCTGAGCAGAAAGTGAGGTTGATTCGTGATAGGCTCAAAGTAGCCCAGTCCAGGCAGAAGAGTTATGCTGATTCTAAACGAAAGGAGACAGTTCACGAAGTCGGAGACAGAGTGTATCTTCGAGTATCACCACTTCGAGGAGTGATGCGCTTTGGAGTTAAAGGAAAGTTAGCGCCCCGTTTTATCGGACCATACCAAGTGTTGGAACGTATGGGAGAAGTTGCCTACAAGCTGGAATTGCCTGAAGGATTGTCTGGAGTACATGATGTATTTCATGTTTCTCAGTTGAAGAAGTGCCACGCAGAAATGGCTGAGATACCGCTGAGAGATACTGTGCCACTGGAAGCGATTCAGTTGGAAAGTGATTTGACCTATGAGGAGAAGCCAGTTAAGATTCTCGAATATGCCAGCCGAGTTACCCGCAGCAAGGTCATCAAGTTTTGCAAAGTCCAGTGGAGTCACCACACGGAGGATGAAGCCACCTGGGAGCGAGAGGAAGATCTACGGAAAAACCACTCCCACCTGTTTTCTAGCCAACCCGAATCTCGAGGGCGAGATTCATCTTAAGGGGGTAGGTTTGTAACATCCCAAATTTTCAATTTGGAATGTTATACATAGATCATCATTGCATATCATGTTTTTCTGCATTTTTGACAAATCCTCGATAAATCCTAAGCAACTCAAGGACCCTCGGAGAGAGTTGGGGATTTTCTCGAATTTTCATATTTGATTTTCATCAAATAATAAGACGAGGATTTTATTTTAATTATTTTTTTCCCCGGAAAAATATTTCAATTTTAAAAATAAACGAGAGGAGAAAATATGACTTCTCCAAAACAATTGAAATACTGGAGGAAAAATATTAAAATCATTTATTGGATTTATTTGGATTTTATTTGCAATTTTTATTGCATTAAAAATATTGCATGTTTTCAAAATATTTATTTTGGTTTAAAAAAATGTTCACCCTATTCTAGATTTTCTAACCAGACGGAGAAAATTTATTTTATATTTTGCTGATTTTTATTTATTTTTCTACGAATTTTTTTCCGCGGAACTTATTTAAAAAAAAAAAGATCCGCCGCGCGCCGACTGGGCCAAAGGCCCAGCCCCGCCGCCCGTCGTCTCCGTCCCGGAGACGAGATCGCCGTCGAGTCGCGGCCGGCTACGCCGCCGCCCGGTGCCCCCTTCCCCAAGGTCGGACCCCCCGCCTCCTATATATATAGCGCCCCCCTCTCTTTCCTCACCACCGCCGCCGCCGGAGCCGCACCCGCCGCCGCCGCCGCGTTCGCCCGCCGGAGCCGCCGCCCCTCGCCGCCGCACCCCCCCGAGCCCCGCACCCCGTCGCCGAGCCCGGAGCCCGCCGGAGCTTCGCCGGAGCCCGTCCTCGTGGTACTGCCGCCGCCCGTTCTTTGCCAGTTTTCGTTTTAAACAAAAAAACCTTTGTTAAAAAAAAAACCCTAGATCGGTTTTTTTTTCCGGTTTTATTATTTTGCGAGCGTTCACCGAACCGTTCGTTTTAACGAACGCGTTCGTCGGTTTTTCTCTGTTAACGAACGTCCATTATTTAACCGTTCGTCCGTTTTTCTTTTTCGTCGGATTTTCTCGTTATTTTCTCAGATTCGATTTCTGATCGAATATTCGATTCTGTTTAACTTCTCGCTCGTTTATTGGAATCAGGTGATTCAAGCGCCTAGAGTTTCGTCTCGAAATTCTCTTTCCGTTTAACCTACTCAAACAAGTTTTTGCTACAGTAAAATTTGACCTAGATCCAGATTAGCAAACGAAGTTTCTTTCTTTCGCCGTTTGACTTTCGTTGCTTCTTTCGAGTTGATTCTTTTTGCAAACCGGAGTTCTTAAGTTGAACTTTCTAGTTGGATCTTTCATTCGAGTTTTACCTGTGCATTAGATGAGTACTGATTGTATGCTTGTTTGTTTGTGATAGAGTACCCGGAGTGTGCCGCTTGTTACTTCGAATCGCTAGGTTTTGCGGATCATCAGCAAGGCAAGTAACACTTTGATCATATTCCGTTCATACCCAGTTTTATTGCATTAGATCTATTTTCCTCAAACACATTGCATGATTAGGATCTGATTAACATGTGGGTATTGGGAAGTAGTTGAGGTAGTACCTATTACCTGTTTTACTTTATCAAACCCTTGGGAGTTACTTCTACGTTGCTTTTATTATTGCCATGCTATGCTTGTAGACGTGGATTGGGTTTGAGAGATATTCATGACAGATGTGAGGTATTTATTAATGGTTCAACTTAAGGTGGCAACTAAAACTCACATCTGGGTGGATTGAGGCACCTGGAGAACCCAGTGTTGCCTGTATGTATAAGGTCCGCCACCCAGGCTAAAAGGGATCATAAGATTATTCATGCTAGAAACTTCCGTGTGCAGCCACAAGCTATTATGGGCTCTAGCATAGCTGAGTAGGTTACAGGATCTCTTGAAGAGGTGGACTAGTAGATGTAGGGGAAAGTAGGTGTACCGTCCATCCAGAGTAAAGAGTGATTGTTTCTGAAATACTGTGTCTCGGTCATCCGTTTCTCAAACATCATGAAGTGCGAGAATCAAGCGGAGGCGATCGAGTCTTGTGGGGAAAAGTGCGCAAACCTCTGCAGAGTGTACAAACTGATCATGATTAGCCGTGTCCCCGGTTATGGACAACTTGAGTATCTAGTACCTGGATTATCATTTGAATCTCATCACCGTGATACTTATAATTAATTTTGTTGGGTTAATGATGACACTTAATTGGGATTGAGTTGGAGGTACCTTCTCAATGTTTCAACCACCATGATAGTTAAATAAAATTTATTCCTTTTGAAGTAGGATAAAATTGGCTTTTCGCAAAACTGTAACCATAGAGCTTTGCACCAGCCATATATGCATATAGTATAGCATTATCATTGTTCATTGTTCTCTATGTGTTACTTTGCCAGCATATTCTATGTGCTGACCCGTTTTCGGGCTGCAACGTTTCATGTTGCAGACTTTTCAGACGACGAGTAAGGTGCCTTAGGTCGTGGTCTTATACTCAGTGATGCCGCTGGAGTTGATGGACTCACTTATCTTCCAAGTCTTCCGCTGTTATCGTTGTTAGATGGCCTTAAGCCATGTTTATCATACTTAATCTCTTCGGAGATATTCGATGTAATAAGTGTGTGATTGCTACTCTGTTATAAATCCTCCATTTGTACTGTGCGTGTCAGCATTACTGATCCAGGATGACACTGGTGCACAGCAGCATAGGCCATTTGAGGTCTGGTCGCTACAGTCCATCAAGGATACTTGACTAAAATTAAAAAGAAAAAGAAGCAAAGACTCATATCTTAGAAGATGGTCCAAGCAAAACTCATGATATCTGACGAATAAAAATATAGCTCCAAGTAAAATACCGATGATCGTTAGAAGAAAGAGGGGATTCCACTCGAGCATCCCCAAGCTTAGTTGCTTGCTTATATTTTAGATAATAGCTTGGGATGTCATGGGCATCCCCAAGCTTAGGCTCTTCCTACTCATTCCTTCATCCATCGTGATCTCACCCAAAACTTGAATACTTCAATCACACAAAACTCAACAAAACCTTTGTGAGCTCCATTTGTATAACAAAGCAAGTCACTACTATAAGTACTATTGCAAACCCATTCATATTTTATTCTTGCATTATATCTAATGTATTACAACTTTTCTATGGAAAAAACTCTTCAAAGGAAACCATAGAATCATCAAAACGAGCACACAACACAAAGAAAACAGAATCTGTCAAAAATAGAACAGTTTGTGGCAATATGGATATTTCGAATACTTTTGTAACTCCATTTTTTTTGACAAATTAGGACCATGTGAGCAATTTGCATATTAATCTTCTGCAAAAATAATTGGTATTTTATCACGCTTTTGTTAAAAATGAGAATTATTTTCGTGAGTGCAAAAGTTTCTGTTTTTCAGCAAGATCAAATCAACTATCACCCAACTTTACTATATTCCAAAAAGTTTCTGGTACTTCTTTGGCCTGTCGTCTGTCTTCTAGCCCAGAAATATTCTCCAAAAAGTTTTGCTGCATTTGGACACAGTTTTCTATTGATTTTCGGCGAAGTAAAAAACAAGCAAAAACAGCAACTGGCACTGGGGACTATGTCAATAGGTTAGTCCCAAAAAATGATATAAAGTTGCTATAAAATGATTGTAAAACATCCAAGAATGATAATATAACAGCATGGAACAATAAAGAATTGTAGATACGTTGGAGACGTATCAACACACTGTTAGGGCTCGAACAAAAGCTCGTAGCTCGCGAGCAATGATCCCTCGATAGTTTGGCTTGTTATCCTCGTGGGTCGCTTCTTAATGAACAAAGCCAATCATCAATTTCTTAAGGAGCTTAACGAACCAGCTAACCAGTTTCATGCTAAGTTCGTTAGTAACAACACAACACATGTTCCATCTTAAGTGAATTTTCTTTTAACGAGCATCGACCGAACCGAGCTGAGCAAGTTTTTTTGCTCGTTAATCGTTTGGAGCTTAAGAAGCTGAGCCTTAAGGACCACGAGCTTAACGAGCATGAACCTAATGAGCCGAGCATCTCGTTAATCCACCCCTACACACCACTTGGAATAAGTGGGTACTATCTCAAAAAAGAATCAACAACTCAAAAAAAAACGGTGACCTGGCACGTAGACAATTTTAAACGATTGTTTTGATGGAGTGAAAACAGAAAACTACCCCACTATACGTATATATATAGGCAGGAGCCTCCGCGCTTTCTTGCTAGGGTTGCTCTATTCACACACTCTCATCCTCTCCAGATCTAAACAAGATAGTGGTGGTAACATTGTCATTCTATCCTCACCGCTGGTTATAGATCCGGACGTATCCGCTCCGCCGGTGAAGGGAAGGAGGGGCAGCGTTTAGGCCGTCATCAACAGCGAGGTAGGAGACCCACTTTCGACTGCACGGTTATCTCTGGCCGAGCGCCGACGTGGGAGGTCTTCCGATCCCTTCATCGCTGCCCTAGTGTGGGCGGATCCGGCCTCCCGCAGCCCACCTATCCACACCCCGATGACCTTTAGGTATATCTTCCTTCGAAACCGACCTAGCTCCACTTCCCCAGCTCGCTACGTCGCTGCATGTGCATCCTTTTCTACCTCTCAGCCCCCTCTCGTAGCTAGGGTTGATTGGATGGTCCAACGTCACCTAATTTTTTTCTATTGTTAGATGTAAAGCTACTTCATGGAGTCGAATGTTCTACTTGGTTCAAACAAGAAATAAAGGAGGAAAAGTTAGTATGTACATCGGACTTGGTACAAACAGGAAAGAAAGAGGGTGAAAGTAGTACAAACTGGTCATCCAACCGGTCTCTTGGTCGAAAAGGGAAATATAGGGGAAACTTTGTACACAGTGGTATGACCAGGACTAGATTTGCTATCGACACATACGAATAGGTGGCTAGAGTGAACAAAAATGGGACCAACCCATATATGTTTCTTGGATGTTTTTTTATCAGGGTACCAAACTCTGAATCACCACTTTATGCCCCGGTTTAGGTACATGGTGCTGGACTGCTAGTGCACCCACTGTCCCATGCCCTTATAGAAAATATTTAGTTGTTCTTAATCTAATGCCCCTGGTAAAATGAAGCCATGCCACTGTTATAATCCATGACAAGTTCAACCAATTGTTTTCGCTAGTAATTGTTTGAGACTCTGACTGTTTCCTCTGTAGCTTTTTGTGCAAACAGGGATATCCATTTCACCTCGTTGCTTTTGTGACCTTTTGGTGCACTGCACAAAACACTTCATAAAAGCAGTGACTTGTGTTGCTTAACCGGAATGTCCACTGGTACAACGAGGTGCTATAAAAATGGTTTTTAACCCCTTTCCGCAATGGCGTTTTGAACCGTCACCAAGATAGTGACTGCGATATGGGGGTCCTTCCCACACAACCCAGAAACCATCGGGGATAGGGAGCCTTGATGCATACAGTTGTCCCTATAAAACTGTTTCTGATATCTCGAATATCCGAAATGCTTCATCCTGGAAACTCATTTGTGCTCGCATTGCCATCGCAGTCGGTATTCTGTGGTGCTACATTTACGATGCGTGACCCATCACAAACAGTTCACGATTATAGAAGAAGACAATCACAAACATTTACTTTTCCTCGGCTGTATGCGATTCTATGTAAGAGAGCATACAATTGTCCCTATAAAATTGTATGTGAAGCTTGAATATATCCCAACGATTCATCCATCATACCCGCTCGGATGAAGACCTATCGCACGCGTTCTTCTATGACCAAATGTTTGCGATGCCCACAACATCATAAATAGTCCATAATTGCGAAGCGTGTGTGATAAGTGACTTTCGCAAACATTTAATAAGAAAGAACTGTGTGCGATGCTGTTGTTAATCGCACACATTTTTTCTTGGCTGATCGTGTGTGCAGTAGAGATTGATCGCGCACGTAGTGGATTCGAGAAACGTGTCTGATCTCCACGCATATCGGAGACATTTTGCTTTCGCAAACAGTGTGCAATGTAATCCCTAATTTGATCCCAAATTTAAAAATCACATGTTTTGAATTTGAAAGTAGGCAATCACTTATTTCATATCCAACCATGTTTATTACAAATATAGGTTCAACCACGAATGCAAAATTTGATGCACAGGTACATATACTGAAGAACTACATAAGCATGAAGTAAAGAACGATGAACCATAGTTGTACTAAAGACTGTAAAGAGAGAGGCGAAAGACATTCTGGTTGCTGGAGAAGGTGAAGCGGAATTCCCATATTGTGCCCTCCTCCATGCGTAATGCGCGCACGACTCTAGGCCAACCCCTTGTGATGGTTGCTCGTCCATCCTTCACTTTCTTCATTAGGACTTCTCGATGCTCATTGTAGTCTGGATGAAATACTTAAACCTTCATTGCGTGTCCACCAATTATGTACTTTGCGAGGTAATCTTGAGTGAACTGCTCCGGAAACCACTGCGAACGAAAAAGATTCAGACATTGTTGTCTAACAACTTATTATGGGCAGTAAAAAGAGAAGGCTACAGAGTTTGTAGTTACCATCCTATAGCTCACTATTGTGTTGGATAGAGCATAAACAAATAATTTGCTTGCCACCATTCGTATCTTTTTGCTAATAATCCTTATCAGTTTCCTCACTTGATGCTTGTTCATGAATGTCTCATTGCCCATACACAAAAAGGATCGATGCATCGATCCTTGCTAAGGGCATATCTACCTACTAGCAACAAGTCAATATTAGAAGCTAGCAAGTGTCCAGGACTGGATCTATATGCACTACATTATGGAATGACGGGGGAGTAAATGGTGGCCACTCCCGTTGTTGTCCTGCATAAGCAGTGGAAAGGCATGATAAGTACAGCAACGTTAACATCAAACAAATATAGCAAAGGTAAACAACATCATCTCCAAATGATAGCTTGAATGTGTTAGTTTCAGCATGTTGTTAAAGCATATATAAAATGGAAGGCAATGTCACCTGCAACAGGCTTAACAGCCATCAAATATTGCAATTCAAACTTGTATTGTTGAAAATGAATAGAACGTGGGTAACGCTTAAACATCACACTGGATAAATGTGTATAACTAAAATAAAGGGCATGTGTTAACTACACCAGGCATAATTGGAACCAAATATAGCCGTTCAAACTGGTATTGATGCAATCGAGCACCAGTTCCGACTTGCACATAATGAACATCACATTGTGAATGACTGAAATAAACAAGGCATAAATGATCAGTATAACAACCAAATGTAGCCATTGAAAACTGGACAGAGTCTCACTGCAACTAACCTTACAAGAAAATACACATAAACAGGGCATATGCTTGAAAACTGGACAAATGCACACTGCAACCAACCTAACAAGAAAATACAAATAAACAGGGCATCTGCTTGAAAACTGGACAAATGCTCACTGATGACAACATGCACCTAGGGTAGGCCAGTAGACCTGATCTAAGTACCCTACCCAAGGACACTGCCCTGCAATCAAAGACATCCAAATGACAACAGATTCTACCGACTGGAATCACCACAAGACTCAACCCACTCGACCGAGTGTTCACTCAGATATCCCAATTCCATTCGACCATACCATAATCCACTCGGAGGACAGAAGGTCTAAAGTCACTTTGAATGACAACGGTCAGGCGTTCACTCCGTAGTATTAATGGTCATTTATGTAACTTTAATGCTGGCGTTACCAGTAACGTTCATACCTTTATGTACGTTGAACCCTGTGTAACTGAGGGCCGGAGGGGTATGGCAAACTCTATATAAGCCACCCCCTCCTCAAGCACAAGGGCTGGCTCCCGCTGTTACTCCACACATATAATCCAATCGACCGAGCTCCTGAGCACCAAGACGTAGGGATGTTACTTCCACTGTGAAGGGCCTGAACTTGTAAATCTTGTGTCTACAACTTCACCATAGCTAGGATCTTGCCTCCTCATATCTACCCCCCATTCTACTGTCAGTCTTAGAACCACGACAGTTGGCGCCCACCGTGGGGCCGGTGTCTTAGCGACTTTTTGGTGAGGTTGCAGTTTTTCCGATTCCCATCATCATGGTTTCCAGCGACGGATTGGCGGAGGGCCGCGAGATCTGTCTATGCGCGCTTGTCTTCGTCGCCGACGACTCCGCCTGGCTCCAGGAGGCTCCACTCGACGTCGAGACACTCGCCGTCCACGGGGCGACGCACTTTCGCGTGTGCGTTCGCGGCGTCCTGCTGCGGCAGCCGTCGACCCAGTATCGGTTGGCTCCCACTATTTCTTCGCTCCCCGTTGTTCGCCGCCGTAAGCGATCTGGTCGCTCGCGGCTTCAGCGGTGGGTAAAACACGTGGTGGCACGCCAGTCGGCCACCCCCCAAGTCGCGACAATCGAGCCCGATGAATCACTCTCCGGCCTGTTCGATCTGTCGACTGGCTCCGTCGAGACCTTATCCGAGTGCAACAGCAGCGATCCTGAGGCGTGAGGGACGTGGGCATCGTCAAGAGCAGTACTTGGATCGGAATCATGAGCAGTTTGATAATCGATTCGACCGCGATAACCGCCGTCGAGTGCCTACGCCTCCTCCGAGGGGCGGGTCTTATGTGCCCCGTCATCATGATGATAGGCGCTCACACGGTGGTGAGCGGAGAATGCCAGTCGACCCAAGGGAGCCAGGCGTTCATGTGAGATCGATTCTTGTTCAAAGTCTGGTCGACATGAACAGAGCACACAGAGAGGGACTTGACAGGGATCGCCCGACTGGCAGCAGGGTTCATGTCTCAGGCCCAGAGTGTTTCAGCAGAGTCATCAGGGCTGCAGAGATTCCTCCCAACTTCAGGTTGGCGACTGGAGTCAGCAAGTTCACTGGTGAGTCCAAGCCTGACACTTGGCTTGAAGATTACCGAGTGGATGTGCAGATTGGTGGTGGCAATGATGAGGTCGCCATGAAGCATCTTCCTCTGATGTTGGAAGGCTCGGCCAGAGCGTGGCTGAATCAGTTGGCCCTAGGCATTATATTCAGTTGGGTGGAGCTAGCCCGAGTGTTTGTTAGAACTTTTGAAGGTACTTTCAAACGACCAGCAGGGTTGGCAGAATTACAACATTGTGTACAAAAGCTGAATGAGACCTTGAGGGATTACATTCAGAGGTGGACCACTTTGCATCATACAGTGGAAATTTTATCTCAGCATCAAGCAGTTCATGCCTTCAAGGAGGGTGTACAGTATCGAGAGCTCAACGTCAGAGGTGGACCACTTTGCATCATACAGTGGAAAATGTATCTCAACATCAAGCAGTTCGTGCCTTCAAGGAGGGCGTACAGTATCGAGAGCTCAACCTGAAATTCGGTCGGACAGGAGACATGATCCTGACCCGAATAATGGAAACAGCCACTCGGTACGCCAATGGAGAAGAAGAGGACCGACTCCGAAGTGGAAAGGGCAAGACAGTCGCCCAAGACACCGGAGGAAGTCGGAAGCAGAAACGCAAAGCAGAGCCAGTAGATTCTGGTGAAGCCTTGGTCGTAAGTCAAGGAAAGTCCAAGGGGAAGCCCAAAGGGCCCTGGATCCCCAATAAAGTAAAAGATCAAGCAGGAAATGATGTGTTGGATTTCCCATGTCACATTCATACCAAGAAGGATGAAGAGGGTAATCTGATTTATCCTACACACACCACTCGACAGTGTCGACTCCTGATCCAGCAATTCCAAGAGAAGCAGCCCAGTGAAAAGGAAAAGGAGTCAGACAAGGATGAGGACAAGGAAGAAGGTGATGATGGTTTTCCCAACGTCAATTCCACTCTGGTGATTTTTGCTGACATCGAAAGCAAAAGTCAATTGAAAGTCATCAATGGAGAAATAAACATGGTTGCCCCGGCAACGACGACATACTTGAAGTGGTCGCAAACTGCGATCACATTCGACCAGTCTGATCACCCGGCACGCGTTGCCACTCCAGGGCGGCAAGCGCTGGTAGTCGACCCAGTGGTTGGAGGCACTCGACTAACCAAAGTGTTGATGGATGGTGGCAGTGGTCTTAATATTCTTTACGCTGAAACATTAAAGGGGATGGGCATTCCGATGTCCAAGCTTAGTGAGAGCAACATGAGCTTTCACGGCGTTATCCCTGGAAAGAAGGCTGAATCTCTCGGCCAGATAACTCTTGATGTGGTTTTTGGTGATTCGAAGAATTACCGTAAGGAAAAGTTGACATTTGAGGTGGTAGATTTTCAAAGTGCTTATCATGCTATTTTGGGCAGGCCTGCATATGCCCGTTTTATGGCTCGACCGTGTTACGTCTATCTTAAGTTGAAAATGCCTGGACCCTGAGGCGTGACCACAGTTACTGGTAATCGGCAGAAAGCAGAAGAGTGCCTTCAGAAGGGCTAAAAAATTGCTGATGAACAGATGGCAGCAGTTGAAATGCAGGAATATCAAAAGAATGCTGATCCGAGTGATTTGCTGCGGGCTAGGAAGCCCGCTTCAGAGTCTGCATTTTAGTCGCCCGGTGAAACAAAGTCGATTCATATTCACCCGACCGATCCCAATGCTGCTCGGACTCATATCTCAACGACGCTCGACAGCAAATAGGAAGAAGCGCTCATCCAGTTCCTCTGTGAGAACTCGGACATCTTCGCATGGAAACCTTCTGACATGCCGGGTGTACCCAGGGAACTGGCTGAGCACCATTTGCGAGTCGACCCAACGTAAAACTAGTCAAAGAGCATATTCGACGGTCCGCCGTATAGAAGAGAAAGGCAATTGGCGAGGAAGTGGCTCGGCTTTTGGTTGCTGAGTTCATCCGAGAGATTTACCACTCCGAGTGGCTTGCCAATGTCGTCATGATTCCTAAGAAAGATGATTCACTCCGCATGTGCATCGACTTCAAGCATATCAATCGGGCCTTCCCGAAGGATCGCTTCCCTCTTCCTCGCATCAATCAGATAGTCGACTCGACTGCGGGGTGTGAGCAGTTGTCTTTCCTGGAAGCATATTCCGGGTACCATCAGATCCGACTATATGGACCCGATGAAATAAAAACAGCTTTCATCACCCCATTTGGGTGCTTTTGTTATGTCACCATGCCTTTTGGTCTCAAGAATGCTGGTGCCACATTCATGCGCATGATACAGAAGTGCCTGCTCACTCCAATCAATGGGAATGTGGAGGCATATATGGATGACATCGTGGTTAAGTCACGCAAAGGTTCCGACCTGCTGACTGATCTCGCTGAAACTTTGCCAATCTAAGGAGGTATGATATCAAGCTCAATCCATCGAAGTGTACGTTTGGAGTTCCGGGTGGCAAGTTACTCAGTTTCCTTGTTTCCGGATGTGGGATCGATGCAAACCTAGAGAAGGTTGGTGCAATTCTCCGAATGAAACGCCCCGTTCGTGTACACGATGTTCAGAAGCTTACTGGTTGTTTGGCCACTTTCAGTCAATTCATCTCTCATCTCGGTGAAAAGGCACTGACTCTTTATCGACTGATGAAGAAATCTAACAAGTTCGAGTGGACTCTTTAAGCCGACGCAGCGTTTGCAGAGCTCAAAACCCTGCTTTCCACCCAGCCGGTGCTTGCTGCCCCAATCAGCAGAGTGCCTTTACTACTTTATATTGTAGCCACTGGACAAGTTGTCAGTACAGTACTCACGGTCGAGCGGGAAGAAGAAGGCAAGGCCTACAAGGTTTATCGCCCAGTGTACTATATTTCTGAAGTTTTAACCCCATCCAAGCAAAGATACCCGCATTGTCAGAAGCTTGTCTTTATGGGATCTTCTTGACCACGAAGAAGGTTGCACACTACTTCTCAGATCATTCCATTACAGTCGTGAGCGACGCTCCATTGTCAAAAATATTGAATAACAGAGATGCAACTGGTCGAGTTGCTAAATGGGCGATTGAACTCCTTCCGCGAGATATCAAGTTTGAGGCAAAGAAAGCAATCAAATCCCAGGCAATAGCAAATTTTCTCGTCGAGTGGATTGAACAACAACTACCGACTCAGATTCAGTCGGAGCATTGACCATGTTCTTCGACGGGTCCAAGATGTTGAATGGTTCAGGTGCTGGGGTAGTCCTGGTATCCCCGCGAGGCGACAAGCTCAGTTATGTTCCCCAGATTCACTTTGACTCTTCCAACAATGATGCTGAATATGAGGCACTTCTGTACGGGTTGCGTATGGCCATTTGACTCGGCGTCCGACGCCTAATGGTTTACGGTGACTCAGATTTGGTAGTCAATAAAGTGATGAAGGAATGGGATGTTAGGAGTCCGGCTATGACTGGTTATTGCAATGCAGTAAGAAAGTTGGAAAAGAAGTTTGAGGGTTTAGAGCTTCACCATATACCCCGACTAAAAAATCAAGTAGCCGATGACTTGGCAAAGATAGGTTCCAAGAGAGAGACCATTCCTAGCAATGTGTTTTTGGAGCATATTCACACACCTTCGGTCCAAGAAGATCCTTTGACCGAAGAGCCCCCACAGCCTAAGAGCTCCACTGATTCGACTGAATTTGAAATCGCAGCCGTGGTCGACTTGGTCATGGAGGTTTTGGTTGTCATTCCCGATTGGACAGTGCCGTACATTGCATATATTCTCAGGAAGGAACTCCCAGAGGATGAAGAAGAGGCTCGTCAGATCGTCCGTCGATCCAAAGCCTTTACTGTGATGGGTGGACAGCTTTACAGAGAGAGTGTCACTGGAGTCAGTCAGAAATGCATCACACCAGAAGAAGGCCGAATGATCCTCATTGATATCCACTTAGGGACCTGTGGTCACCATGCGTCCTCTCGGACCATCGTGGCCAAAGCATACCGAGCCGGGTTTTACTGGCCACATGCCAACGAGATGGCGAAAGAAATAGTCGACAAGTGTGAGGGTTGTCAGTTCTACTCCAACATGTCCCACAAACCTGCTTCAGCTTTGAAGACCATCCCACTCGTCTGGCCATTTGCAGTTTGGGGTTTAGACATGGTCGGACCTTTGAGGACTGGTAGGAGTGGCTTCACCCACGTACTCGTAGCAGTCGACAAGTTCACTAAATGGATTGAAGCTAAACCTATCAAAAACCTCGAAGCAAGTACTGCTGTCAGCTTCATCAGAGAGTAAACATTCAGATATGGAGTTCCGCACAGTATCATCACAGATAATGGGTCAAACTTTGATTTAGATAAGTTCAGAGCTTCCTGTGCTTCCCAAGGCACTCGGGTCGATTATGATTCAGTCGCCCACCCACAGTCGAATGGGCAAGCAGAAAGAGCAACCGGTTTGATCCTCAAAGGGCTGAAATCCTGATTGATGCGTGATCTCAAACATGCAGCAGGTGCTTGGGTGGATGAGCTACCATCAGTACTTTGGGGATTGAGAACAACTCCAAATCGGTCGACTGGTTGAACTCCGTTCTTCCTAGTCTACGGGGCTGAAGCTGTGCTCCCGAGTGACTTGCTTCACAACGCGCCCCGAGTGGAACTTTTCTCAGAAGCCGAGCAGAACAAGCTCGACAAGATGCTGTTGATCTTCTGGAAGAGGAAAGAGAGATGTCCCTAATCAGCTCGACCATTTATTAGCAAGACCTTCATCCATTCCATGCTAGGAACGTGAGAGGTCGAGCATTTCAAGAGGGAGACCTGGTTCTCCGAGTGGATCAGCAACAACCACAAGCTTGCTCCCGCGTGGGAAGGACCTTGCATCATCACCAAGGTGCTCCACAATGGAGCATATCATCTCTACAATGTGGAGCACAATAAAGACGAACCGCACGCTTAGAATGCAGAGTTGCTCCGTCGTTTTTATACTTAAGCACTCAAACTTTTGAGATGTAATAAGAGATACATGTTTAGGTTGTTTATCAAAGACACAGTTTTACAGTCTTCTAAATGATTGTCGTCGATTATGCATGTGTTTGAAATCCCCCAGTGGGTGGCTTAGCTGCGAATCCGTTTCGCCTAAGTTTGAAAAATCCCACCGAGTGAGGAGCAAGTCTCTCACTCGGGGGCTTAGCTGCGAATCCGTTTCACCTAAGTTTGAAAAATCCCACCGAGTGATGAGCAAGTCTCTCACTTGGGATCTTAGTTGTAGTCCCGCACTCGCCTAGGTTTGAAAAAATCCTACCGAGTGAAGAGCAAGTCTCTAACTCGGGTGCTTAGCTGCAGTCCCGCACTCGCCTAAGTTTGAAAAAATCCTACCAAGTGAAGAACAAGTCTCTCACTTGGGGGCTTAGCTGCAGTCCCGCACTCGCCTAAGTTTGAAAAAATCCTACCGAGTGAAGAGCAAGTCTGTCACTCGGGGGCTTAGCTGCAGTCCCACACTCGCCTAAGTTTGAAAAAATCCTACCGAGTGAAGAGCAAGTCTCTCACTCGGGGGCTTAGCTGCAGTCTCGCACTCGCCTAAGTTCAAAGAAATCCCACCGAGTGTAGAGCAACCCTCTCACTCGGGGGCTTAGCTACAGTCCAGTGCTCGCCTAAGTTCAATAAAATCCCACCGAGTGAAGAGCAACCCTCTTACTCGGGGGCTTAGCTGCAGTCCAGTGCTCGCCTAAGTTCAAAGAAATCCCACCGAGTGAAGAACAACCCTCTCACTCAGGGGCTTAGCTGCAGTCCAATACTCACCTAAGTTCAAAACACGTTCCGAATGAAGAACGATCTTCTTGCTCGGGGACTCGGCCATACGCTCCATCCTAATCCGCAAGGATGACGAGC
Source organism: Aegilops tauschii subsp. strangulata (assembly GCF_002575655.3). Classification (NCBI taxonomy): domain Eukaryota; kingdom Viridiplantae; phylum Streptophyta; class Magnoliopsida; order Poales; family Poaceae; genus Aegilops; species Aegilops tauschii. Next base: position 326,814,541 of record NC_053041.3, on the reverse strand, counting down.
TACAGGTCAATTGCGACCTTCTCCTTAGAGTTGCGCCATAAATACAATGTGCGCTCCATCCTGATCCGCAAGGACGACGAGGTGCAGGTCATCTGCGACCTTCTCCTCAGAGCTGCGCCATAAGTACAATATGCGCTCCATCCTGATCCACGAGGACGATGAGGTGCAGGTCGTCTGTGACCTTCTCCTCAGTGTTGCGCCATAAGTACAATATGCGCTACATCTTGATCCGCAAGGACGACGAGGTGTAGGTCGTCTGCGACCTTCTCCTCAGAGCTGCATCACAAGGACAAAAGACTATTCCGAGTGAAGAAATAAGTCCCACTCGAAGGCAAACTCAAGCATATTCCAAGAAAGGCTAAGTTTAAGATAAATCCCACGAGGTTCCCAACCGCGGATTAAAAGTACTCAGGTATCAGTCCCGAAGGAGTTTAACGGTTACAAAAACCACTCGGCATACCGAGGCAAATTTAATCGGATCATAAAAGTTTGTTCACTCCGCAGGAGGTGGACTTGCAGGCTCGACGAATTCATCCAAGTCGATTCCATCTGCAATGTGAGTGGCGGCGGCAATAAAAGTCTCCATGAAAGACTAGAAGTCAAGCCTCTTGGTGTTGGTGACTTTGATTGCTGCGAGCTTCTCTTCTTTGGCTTCCTTGCAGTGGACACGAACCAGAGACAGAGCCACATCAGCACCACACCGGGCAGAAGACTTCTTCCATTCCTGCACTCGACCAGGGACCTCATTGAGTCGAGTCATCAGAGACTCGAGGTCATTTTGGAGCGTCGCCCCTGGCCAGAGTGCTGTGTCGATTCGCGACACCGCGACTTTCAGCCGAGCAAGGTAGTCAACAACGCTAGCAACACGAGATTCCAGTCGGAGCACGTTCATGGCAGCTTTGTCTTTAACTGGGGAGAGAATGGGGTCCAAGCTTGTCTCAATTCGCCCAGTCTCTTCCTCGAAGTTCTGGCAGAATTCTGCACTCGCAATAAAATCATGGGTCAACAACTATGTAACGAGTCGAAAACAACAAGTCAGTCGGACAGGGAAAAGCACCTTCAAGCATAACGAACAACTTCTTGGCAAGCCCTCCCAGATAATTCTCCAACTCGTCTCTCTTGCGGGCGATGTCTTCCATTTTGTCGGTCAGGTTTCTTTTGTCCCTCTTCAATCGAGTTGCCTCCTTGTTGGCTTCGTCAAGAGCAGCCTTCAGCTTGGTGTTCTCTTCTTCCAGCTTACCGGCTGAGGCCAGCTTCTGATCGGCAAGTGCAGTTTTCTCTTTTGATGTTTTCGGTGCCGCTGCAAGCTCCAGATCCTTCTGCGCCAAAGCCTTGTTCGTCATTTCTGAAAGAGACAACACTTAGTTCAGAGGAAGGAAATAGCACTTATTTCAGGAAAAAGTCAGTCAACAAGTTTTTCATACCAGCGGCTTCATCCTTGGCTTTCTGCAAATTCGTCTTGGCTAACTCCAGATCAAGATTGAGCTGGATCTGTTTCTGCTCCAGGTCAACAAACCGAGCTCCAAGTTCACAAGATTTCAGTGGTTAAGAGATAATCAGTTGACAGAAATGAAGATTGGTTGCTTCCGAGCAATAGATTGACAAGTTCAAAAAGTTCTAAGACTACTGCCGAATCAAACATCCAACAGTAGTCTCGGGGACTACACCCAGTTGGTGCACTTAGTGTGCCCCCACTAGTCCAGTTTCCACTCGACGTTGTCCGGCTAGGCCGAGTGTAAAAAAAGAACGATGCAACAGTTGTTATAAGACCCCAACTGACTGCCCGCAGTTGACCGCGGTCTCGGAGACTACACCCAGTGGGTGCACTCAGCGTGCCCCCACTGGTTCAAATTCCACTTGACATGTTCCGGCCAGACCGAGTGAAAAAACTAAAGAACAAGATATTTTTATCAAGACCTCCGCCGAATCACACATTCGACGGCGGCCTCGGGCACTACACCCAGTGGGTGCACTCTGCGTGCCCCCACTAGTCTAAAGTTACAATCAACATAACCTAGTTGATTCGATCGAGAAAACACCCAGTGGGTGTACAGATGCAAAAGTACAGACTGACAGATAGATGCACAAGAGAAGTTTTCAGGTAGCATATCCGAACTGAACAAGTGAGAAGCTAAAGGATCAGTCGGAAATCAACCAACCTGGACGTTAGTCTGGAGAGCTGAGTTGGCGTCATAAGCAGCTTGACTGGCATCCCGAACCACATTCATCGACTCCATCATGATGCCTGCCTGGCGTATAGCTTCCCTGGCAGCACCCACTTGGTCCTCTGGGACATGATGCGCAGTGAAGAGTGAAGACGGTGGATCAGCTGGAATCTGTGCAGTCGACGCTGAGGGCTGGGCACTCGACAGTGGTACGGCAAAAGTCATTGAGGCCCGGTTGGCATCGCCGGTCTCCTGGATCACCGGTTCCGTCACTGGCGTCGACTGAGGCGTCTTACCAGTTGATGTTTTCCTGCTCCTCCTTCCCATGGGCCTCAGCGGCACGTCCTCGTCATCGTCTGGAAGATCAATCACATCGGGAGGAGCTGTAAAAGAATCTATCGCTAGAGTTGAATCAACCGACAAAATGGCTAAGAATGTAAAAACAGAATTGCAAGAGTCATACCCGGATTAGAAGTGACCGCGTCCTCCATCTCCTCGTCATCATTTCTGTAAGCAGAAGTCCCAGAAGTAGCGGCACTACAGATTCAAAAGCCATTCGGTTGGAACAGATAAATGAGTCGACCAGAGAACAAGTCGTGTCAAACCGAGAAGTCAAGTTCAAGGATTACCCAGAAGCAATAGGTACAACCACTTTGATCTTGGGCAAGGCCTTCCGAGGTTTTTGTGGTCCAACTTTGGGCTGCTTTGGAGCCTTCTCAGTCGGCACAAGAGAAGCCGTCCGAGTGCACTTTGAAGACTGTCCAGTCTGTGCAGTTGCTTTCCCACGGATGCTGGCTGGGTCGTGGGTATGCTTGGATCGCCTTTCCATGCGATGGGGAGAATCGACCTCTTCACCATCGCTCGGGTCGTCACTCTCCTCCTCCTCCCCTCCGTCAGACTGCCAGTCGGCGCTTTCCTCTCCGCTCACCTCTCCCTCCTGCTCTTGTACCTGCTCTCCGTTGGGCATTGAATACATCTCAGTGAAGACCTGTAATACAACGAGTTGAACAGATAACAGTCAGTTGACAAGAACAATTACAAGATAGATCAAGAAGACACTCGGAAATTCAGAGTCGGACCTTGTCTGGTTCATAAGAGTTGTCGAGTGGAGGAATCCTCCTGGATCCTCTAGGGTTATCCTTGTTGCTGGTGATGCCCTGCAGCAATTGCGCCACCGTACCCTCTTCAACTTCTTCTGGGTGAATCCGAGTGGTGTCGTCAATGCCCGAATACAGCCACATCAGATGGTCACGGGCCTGAAGTGGCTGGATGCGTCGACTAAGAAAGACCTCTAACAGATCCATGCGGTCAATTTGTCACGGACAAGCTGGATCACTCGCTCAACCAAAGTATTCACCTCCGCTTTCTCCGCCAGAGTCACTTTCAAGGAAGAAGGTTTTTTGACTCAAGCCATGGAAAAGGGGGGGAGTCAAGTCGACTGGACGGGAGTCGGCTGGTCCTTGCAGTAGAACCAGGTCGACTGCCACCCTCTGACTGACTCGAGAAGAATCATGGCTGGGAAGGTGCTCCTACTCCTCATTTGGACCCCAAGACCCCCGCACATCTGGATCACGTGCATCCTCTCATCACTCGGGTTGGCATTTTTGACCGACTGAGAACGACAGGTGAAAATGTGTTTGAAGAGACCCCAGTGCGGTCGACACCCCAGAAAATTCTCACACATGGACACATATGCGGCAAGATACGTGATGGTGTTGGGGGAGAAGTGGTGAAGTTGAGCTCCAAAGAAGTTCAAAAATCCTCGGAAGAAAGGATGGGGAGGCAGAGAAAATTCGCGGTCAACGTGAGTGGCGAGAAGGACGCACTCACCCTCCTGCGGCCGCGGCTTGGTTTCGTCCTCTGGGAGCCGCCAAGACCCGTGGGGGATCAGGACCCCCTCGACCAAATCCTCCACGTCCTCCAGCTAGATCATCGACCGGATCCAGTTGCCCTGGATCCAGCCGGGCGACAGGCCAGATCGCGACGAAGATCCGCTCCAGCTTCGCCTTCGCCGTCGCCTTCTTCGCGCGCTCCAGGGCCGCCGTCTTCTCCTTCCCCATTGCGGTGGTCGGAGCTCGAGCAGAGCGGCGGCGCCAAGGGAGGAAGTGGATACGATGGAGAGACAGAGGAGAAAGTTAGAGAATGGGATGCACTGTGCAGAAAACCCCAGCCGCGGCACTTTATATAAGGCCCTCTCCCGAGTGGCTGACTCGTGGGCCCGGGTAATCCTGTCAAATCCCGCAACAGTCGTGCGCGCGGTACATGGCGAAAAAGGTGGCGCGGAGATCGAGGCGTCCCTGCCTAATCCACTCCGATTACTGCGGCCTCCTCCGTCCCACGCGCTTCCCAAAATTTCAAATCCCACAAGATCCGGGAGCAGCAGAGCAATCTGTCAGACCGAAGATTTTTATACCTTGTCAATCACTCGAAGCTTATTGACGAAAGTTCACTCGACAACTTCTGAATGGCTCAAGGCGGCTGTAAATGAAGTTGAAACTTTTTGAGTCGTTCACCAACCTAAGTAAAGCGCTTCTGAAGCAGGACAGTTGAGTCGGAACCTCCTTCAACTTCAATTCCACTCGGACCCAGACCCATTCGGGGGCTAATGATGACAACATGCACCTAGGGCAGGGCAATAGACCTGATCTAAGTACCCTACCCAAGGACACTACCCTGCAATCAAAGACATCCGAAGGACAACAGATTCTACTGACTGGAATCACCACAGGACTCAACCCACTCGACTGAGTGTTCACTCGGATATCCCAATTCGATTCGACCATACCAGAATCCACTCGGAGGACAGAAGGTCTAAAGTCACTCTGAATGACAACGGTTAGGCATTCACTCCGTAGTCTTAATGGTCATTTATGTAACTTTAATGCTGGCGTTACCAGTAACGTTCATACCTTTATGTACATTGAACCCTGTGTAACTGAGGGCCGGAGGGGTCTGGCAAACTCTATATATGACACCCCCCTCCTCATGCACAAGGGCTGGCACCCCTGTTACTCCACACATATAATCCAATCGACTGAGCTCCTGGTCACCGAGACGTAGGGCTGTTACTTCCACTGTGAAGGGCCTGAACTCGTAAATCTTGTGTGTACAACTTCACCATAGCTAGGATCTTGCCTCCTCATATATACCCACCGTTCTACTCTCAGTCTTAGAACCACGACACTCACTTCAACCAACCTAACAACCAAATACAGATAAACAAGGCATCTGCTTGATAACTGGACAAATGCTCACTGCAACCAACCTAAGAACCAAATACAGATAAACAAGGCATCTGCTCGATAACTGGAAAAATGCTCACTGCAACAAACCTAACAACCAAATACAAATAAACAAGGCATCTACTCACTATAAACACAAATATAGCCATTCGTGAAACTTAAGTGGACAATTCATACTTAAACATCACATAGCCCTATTGAACAATACATTCTTGCGTAACTGAAATAATTAAACACGCCACAGTTAAAACACCGCATGGAAAATGCTACTACAAGAAATGGTACGGGATGGAAAGCTAGAAAAGGTAAGATTTGCTGATAGGATGTTGCCTCACATGTCATGGACAGGATCCTTCCAGTTGGAAGAGCACAGACCCATGGTGCACTCTCTGATGTCACGGATGGGTTGTTTCACCTTGGAAGAACCTTTGTGGGTGCCCTGCTCGTGGTCAATGAGATCGGACTTGGCAATTGAGGATCCCAAGTCGCCGCCATAGAACGTGTCCTTCAGAAATGAAAAAATGGCCTCGATGGCATACAAGGATCGCAAATCCTTGACCGCGTGGCGGAGGAGATCAGCGGAAGGGCCGTCAAAGAGATCGACGGTGGTTGAAACAGAGGAGTTGGGGATGGACCACTTAACCTGTGACATGGCTCGCGTGAAGCCGTCGCGGTCGACGAGTTTGATGTCGTAGCCAGCTTTCCCGAGATACAGTAATACGCTAGCGCGCTGACGTGAAGCCTTTGGCATGGCAACGTAGTCAACGTCTTTGCTGCCTTCCGTGACAAGGTGTTGCTCCGAGATCGACAGGTCGGGGCGAACGACGGCCACCTCGCCAACGTCTGCCGGAGAGGCCATGATAAACCTCTTCTTGGCCGAATGCTCGCCGGGATCCCCGAGATACGTGGTCGAGCATAGGCTGCAACATTCGGGAGCAGGGGATGTGGATCTGGCGGGGAGGGACACCGCATGCCTCATCTAAAAACTCAGCGGAGTGGGCGATGGTATGGGAATCACTAGGTAACCTGAACTTTATTATCTAAGATAGGAGGAGCGGGCAGACTGACAAGGGTTGGCGGCGACGGCGGCGGCGGTGGCGGGGAGCTAGGGTTCGAGGGGGGTGGGGGCCGAGTGAGGGGACTCTGGAGGGGGGCGGGGTGGTGTTTGAGGATACTCCACGGCTATTGAAAATTTTAGTAATGGTGATGGAAGAGGGAGGGCGGCGGTTCAAATGCCTCGGCTACTACAATTTTACTATAAGGTCGGTGCTGGAGGAGTGTGGGCGACGGTTGAAGTATGGCGGCTAGTAAAATTTTGGTAGAGGAATTGATGTGGGGCGGGAGTACCCAAGATCGTGCATGGTCCAATAAGAATATGTGTGTATGATAATAATGAAAAGCGGTGGAACCGCCGATTTTTGCAACGCTCAAGGCGGGTAGTTTGTTTTTAGTTTTCTAGCTAGCTGGTCTATTGCACACGGTTCGTCCTAATTTTTAGACGTAGACGTGTAATTCAATCTAAATAAACTACCCGCCTTTAGCTTGCGCGGGTGGTGATTTTACAACGCACTTGCATCGCACACGGTTAAGCCAGTACATCCACCTTTGCTCGCGCTTGCGCGGTCGTGGTGATTCACGACGCACTTGCATCACACATGGTTAAGCCATTATACCTGTGTCCGTTGAGCGTCATCAGAGTCTTTGCAGCAAAAAAACGTTAGAGAGGGTTAGAAGACAGCCCCACCAACATGTGGCCCAAATATATATGAGTGAAATGGGTGGTCTGTGATGTTCAAAATTCCAATGCACAACTTTGACCGCACGGGCCCATGGTAGGGCGCATCGTTGAAGATCGATGAGAGGGGCCAAAAGTCAAGAACCACCTGGAAGTGGCCAAATATATGTAGGAATATAGGGTGTGATGTTTAAAACTTTAAATACACAATGACTAGGGTGCTTGACCCACCTCCCACTTCACGTCAGCGGGGCGGATGCACGTAATGATACTTTGGTCATACATGCATGTCGCCATGACCTACCATAAGACGGACTAGTGAATCTATCGTTTGGTCAAACGACAACTGTTGTTGTCGATAAACCGCTTGGGCCAATAGATTGAACCATCATAAAAAATCGCACGAGAGGGACCACAAAACCAGCACCTCCTCCATGCGGCCCAAAATGATGTACGTTGGAAGTGGTGATGTATGTTTTCAATATCGAATAATGTACAATTTAGATGTGGTGCCTGCCTCTCGATACATACAACAACCATGAAAGCCAGGTAGTTAAGGACGAGATACGCAGGGTACGGTGTCGGTCGAACCCAGCAATCCGAGCATGTGGGAGGGAATCCTGAGAACGCATGAGCTCGAGCTTTGGTTGAACGACATGTGATGGTGACCGACCCTAACACGAACTAGGAGGAATCCATTCATGGCCAACACATACCCCTCGTTATAGGTCAAAGGGATGATATATATACACTCGGGGAGCCCACAGATATGCGTGTCATCACAAAAACCGCACAAGGGAGACGTGGTCGATCAGACGACTTCATATACACTGCATGCGGCCCGAAAATATGTATGGGTACTGTCGGTGTCAAAATCGGCGGATCTCGGGTAGGGGGTCCCGAACTGTGCGTCTAGGATCGATGGTAACAGGAGACGGGGGACACGATGTTTACCCAGGTTTGGGCCCTCTCTATGGAGGTAATACCCTACTTCCTGTTTGATTGATCTTGATGAATATGAGTATTACAAGAGTTGATCTACCACGAGATCGTAATGGCTAAACCGTAGAAGTCTAGCCTATGAATATATGGTAATGAATGTCCCTTATCCGGACTATGCTCTCCGGTTTATATAGACACCGGAGAGATCTAGGGTTACATGGGGTTGGTTACATAAGAGGGAATCTTCGTAGTCGGTCGCCTAGCTTGCCTTCCACGCCAAGGAGAGTCCAATCTGGACACGAGTATAGTCTTCGGCCTTCATATCTTCATAGCCCATCAGTCCGACCCATGGATAACAGGCTGGACGCCCGAGGACCCCTTAGTCCAGGACTCCCTCAGTAGCCCCTGAACCTGGCTTCAATGACGAGGAGTCCGGCGTGCAGATTGTCTTCGGCATTGCAAGGCGGGTTCCCTCCTTCCGAACTCTGCTGACAACTATTTATGACACTGTATTACATCTGCCCGATCAGTATTCCCAATCTTTGGCCAGCCCTTCGCACCACGTCTCGGGACGCGGTTTTATTGGCATGTCTTGTCAAAGCAGGGATCGTGTCCCTTATTCACGGGATTTCCAATAATGTAGGCGTGGGTAACCCAACCGTCCCCTGGGTACAAGTCTTTGAGGATAGTTAAGTTTCGTGACCCAAGAGAGGACGTTCAATATTCTGGGCCTTTATATAGAGACCCAGACTTGTCTTTTTCTCCTATGCTTGCTTCTTCCTCAACCCCAGCCACCTAGAGTTCTAGCCCTCGGGTTCCAATCACCACCAGCCCCAATCATGTCCGGGTCCAACCGCTCGGGCCGGTGGGTGGCCTCTTCTGTCATGGAGGAGGATATTGCGAAGCTACGCGTGGCGAGGTATCTGACCCCAGAAATCCTTCATCGACTTCCCGCCGAGGGGCAGGTTATTCCCACCCCCAAACCTAGCGAGAGGGTAGTATTTGTGTCCCACTTCCTCCAAGGGTTAGGGTTCGCGCTTAACCCCTTCGTTCGGGGGCTCATGTTCTACTATGGGCTAGATTTTCACGATTTGGCCCTGGACTCTGTTCTTCTCATCTCGACATTCATCGTCACGTGTGAGGCCTTCCTCCGGACTCCTCCGCACTTAGGTTTGTGGCTCAAGACTTTTGGTGTGAGGCCACAAGTGGCAGAGGAGGAGCAGGCAGAGTGCGGCAGCGTTATAATAAGCAAGCTTGACAGCGCAGTTCGGTTTGAAGGATCTTTCGCCAAGTCTTCCGACCTATGGCAGCAGGGATGGTTTTATGTCAACGAGCTGCGGGGCTCCAAGTGGGCAGCTACGCCTGCGTTCCGACCTGGCCCTCCAATTCAGCTCGCTTCATGGATCAATAAGGGATTAAACTCGGGATCCGCCAACGAAGTGCAGACTCTGCAAAGTCGCATCCGAAGCCTTACCGAGAAGGGCATCAATCTTGTGAACGTCGTTCAAGTAATGCTAGTCCGCCGGACCCTGCCATGTCAACGGTGGCCTCTCCGTATGTGGGAGTTTAATCCAAAAGGGAAGCGGACTCTTTAGCACTTCTTTGGCACCACTCACGGAGGAATGTGGAAATTATATTTCGGGGAAAGGGAGCAATGGCCGGACACCACCGAAGATGTTGGCCTCGACTGTAATCATCCGTACACCATGGTAAGTATCCTATTTCCGCACACCTTCCATCCAAGCATCTCTTGACAAGATATTGAACAGTCCATCCCTATACAGGACTGGATAAAAGAAAGCGGTGTTAATCTGGTGTCCGGCGCCCCTTCCCGAAGACTCTGCGACCGCCCTTTTGACGAGAATGCTGATTCCGACACCGTTCCAGGGGCCTGCAGAGGGGGGCGAGAGTGGGGAGCCCAGAGGCAATACCCACCCTGAGGATGAATTAGACGCCGTGTTCGGGGAAACCGAAACCCTTTTGCCCAAGGGAAAAGATACAGTGGAAGCCCTCCATGGCAAAAAGAGGGCCGCTTCCGAAGGTCAGGAGGGGAAGCCTCCCAAGAGAGGAAAAACTCCATCATCGGGCAGCTTGGGCCGGGCAGGCGATGTTGCCGCAGAGCTTCGCGATGAGGATAAACCTCTGGCCAAACCGTAAGTGTGGCAGGGTACTTTAATCATACCTCATTCCTTTCTTATTACTGAAGTAATGCGTACGTCTTCATAGGTTAACGCCTGGTGTTTCTCAATCGTCCTCCTCCTCGGGATATCTTCTCCCAGAGATGATGGAGAGTGACACGCCTTCTCCGGCCTCCTCGCCCAACAGGGCGGATGATTCTGAGGTATCGTCCCGGGGGGCTCCTCCTGGTCGACAAGTAGTGCAGGAAATGGAGAAAGCATTACCCGAAGGTGGTGCCTCTGTCACTCAAGGTTCGGGAATCAAGCATGACGGCCTCGTGCTATCCATCTTACAGCCGGAGACGATTCTGGAGGCGAGTGCACGGATTCCTTCAAAGGAATACCGTACTCCGGCGGCAGTCTCCGGAGACCCGGAAGCGCCGGAAGAGCTGACGACATGCTGCAACAAGCGTCCGTTTCGGAGGAACACCGTGCCTTGAAGGTTACGATGGCCGAAAAGGTTCTATCCGCAAAGAGCGGGGTGAACGAGGCCTTCACAAGCCTCCTAAAGGGTTTTGAGGTTTGTGATGTAATTTTGCCAATGGAGTTTTATTGATAGAATGCACCTGTTGTATATGCAGTAGCCCCTGAGACTCGGATTGCCTTCCAGAGGAAGCGATCGGAGGATCGCAAAAAATATGCTCAAGTACTAACCTTGATTTTACTTGGAATACAGGCTGCCTCCCCTCATGCGGCTACCCGAAATACGGAAGTGGCCGAACTGCAGCGAAAGCTGGACGTTGCGGAGGATGACATTGCATTGATCAACAGGCGTCTTGACGACTCGCAAGGTATATATTTCGAGCATTCCTTACACCAATGTGCTTGTAATGTAATCCGGACTCTAAAAAGAGTTTTATATGAAATGTGCATGAATGCAGATGGTGCCGCCGCCGTGGAGGCCCTTCGGGCGGAGCTAGCCCGGGCCAAGGAGCAGGTCCGGCTTAATAATGCGGCTGCCAAAAAGGCATCGGCTGAGTTGAAAGCCAAACAAGCTGCACGGCACCAAGACAAGGAGAAGATGTCCACCATGGCACACGAGTTAGAGAAGGCGGCTAGCCGCTGTAAACTTCTTGAGAAGGAAATGAAGCCAAAACGGCTGAACTTGACAAGGCCTTACGAGAGGCGAGAGAAGCGCGGTCTGAATCGAGAGCGGCCTGTGAGGAGATCCGGCAAGCTGTGGAGATTGCGGCTGGCAAGCCCTTTTTGCTACAGACTGAGTTCGGCGATCCGAACTTTGTTCAGCTTAACCAAGTATGGAGTTCTCCGGACGAATTTCCGGACTTACCGAAGAGTTCTTCCGATGCGGCGCAGTTTTACCACGCACAAGAGGGGTGTGCCACGGAGAAGCTTTTCTGGTCGCAATTCGGCGCGTCAAAGCGCCCTTTGTTGCTCAATGAACAGATGTCCCAGTGGGCCGAGCTTCATAGGATATCTGGCGACGCCATGAAGAACGTCATAATCCGGTTGTGGCCAAGTGAGCCTATTCCGAGTAGTTATTTTGGCCTGGTGCAGCGGCTTGTCGACGTGGTGCCACATATCGACGCTGTGAAGCGGTCGGCATGCATTAAAGGTGCACGGATGGCCTTTGCCCGAGTCAAAACATTTTGGGGCAAGATGAAGGCCATCGATGTTGCGGCGAGGAGTCCACCCAAGGGCAAGGACCGTTATGAGCCGGAGCACTATTTTGAAGACGTCTTAGAGGCCGCCCGCTTGATAGAGGGTCAATGCTCGAAAGATATAATGTTCGAGTGATTTATATAATGATGTAACAGACAACTTTATAGTTATCTATTTATATTTTGCTCAAAGGCTTGAATTCCTCCTCTGTGGCAGTTTTAGTATAATCTGAAAGTTTTCCAGTCGCCGGCTTCAACCCCCTCGTAGGAAGTATGGGGGTGTTCGGAGAAGCATTTAATCACTCTTTATCCAACGTATTGGTCCATAAAGGAGGTGATAATGCGGTGAACCAGGCAATCAGACTATAGGGCGTTAACACTTTCACTTAGCCATAGGAGTTTTATGGTGGGGCTACGACATAGCTCCTGGCATGTATATGGCGCATACTGCCTTACATATGGTGATCTAAAAAAGATCCCTCGTGTGACATAGAGAATCACTAAAGATTCGAATAAGTCATCAAGTGGTTGACCAGCTCTCGCCGCATCATGACAGTCAGTTTTTGGCTTTCTCTACTGAGGTGCTCATCCGATCTAGGCCAGGGCACAATCGCAGTAGTTCTCCCTTTACTACCCTAGCCGATAGAGCAGAACGTAGGGTAGCAAGCACATGAGCCGGGCAACCCAACTATTGACCAAAGACAATGATTCGGAGCTGATGCATATAAGGCCAAACTTGCGACGCCGAAGTACGCTATAGAGCTGTTCAGACTTTTACTGGCGACTCGTTTGTTCCCATACCGGGCCCCTGGCAAGTTATGCCGAGGCGCGTCTTGTAAGGCAGCCGTTACGGCCGGACTCATTGTAGGAAGAGCATGAAATATTAGTTCGGTAAAGTTTACTGGGAGCGAAGCAATATGCCAATGATGAATATATAGAGAGTAAAAACCACAACCCAGCTATTTGACATGCTCGGGGTTGGGAACAGAGGAAAAGGGCATGGTACAGGCTCAAAAGGAAGAGTGCGGTCTACAAAAGCTTATTTTGGACCTCCTGTCGCACGTCTGCGCCGCCCGTCCTCGGGGAGGGGAATCCTTAACGGGAGTGGCCCCTTAGGTGAGTGTGCGGATCCGAACTTCGAGAGAGTCTGATGTAGATGATGTCCAGATGGTCACCTATTTTTAGGAAATTATACAAAAAAATAAGAAAGACGGATAAAAACGTCACGAGGATTCTTGCAGGGTTGTCCATATTGTGCTTCCGCCGATGCCCATGGTATCTTGAGTGCGTAGTTATGTACGCGTGGTGTAAACTTTGCCGGTACAGTAGGTGGGCGGCGGAAGCCGAACTGCTATTTCCATTCTGGGAGTGGTCAAACTTCAGAGGGAAAGTGTTTCTGGGCCCTGGTGTTCGGCTGGCGAGCCGATCCGTCGTCTCTGTCACCTGGTGGCCTCCTCCCCTTGTGATCGGCGTTGAGTTTGCCTGCCTGCTTAAGGACCCAACAGTTTTTGTTGGTATGATTAGCTGGCCTATCAGGGTGACCGTGAATCTGACAAGGTCGGTCCAATATCCTGTCAAGGGTGGATGGTCCATCCTGGTTTGCCCTTAGTGGCTTCTTCTGTTGACCGGGCTTCGGATTGTGAAATCCGGCGTTCACCGCTGTGTCGCATGTATTACTGCGACTGTTGTGTTTGGTTCGTCGTGGCTTACCGTTGCCGTCTCGAATTTCAGAAGTGCCCGGGTCGCTGGCGTTTTTGCTTTTACGAGTGAGCTAGTTGTCTTCTCCCGCACAAAAGCGAGTCATTAGAGCGGTAAGGGCTGTCATGGACTTGGGTCCTTCCTGGCCGAGGTGACGCGCTAGCCATTCATCTCGGACGCCATGTTTGAAGGCTGCGAGGGCTTCTACGTCCAGACAGTCGACAATTTGGTTCTTTTTGACTAAGAACCTGGTCCAGAGCTCCCTGACTAACTCGCCGGGCTTTTGGACAATATGACTTAAATCATCGGCATCTTGGGGCCGGACATATGTTCCTTGGAAGTTGTCTCGAAAGGCGTCTTCCAAGTCTTCCCAACTACCAATAGAATTTTCTAGTAAACTGTTTAGCCAGTAGCAAGCTGGCCCCTTAAGCTTGAGAAGTATGTATTTAATGGCATGAAGGTCGTCTTCGCGAGCCATGTGAATATGGAGGAGGTAATCCTCAATCCATACCGCGGGATCTGTTGTTCCGTCGTATGATTCGATGTTAATGGGTTTGAACCCGTCTGGGAATTCATGCTCCATTACCTCGTCGGTGAAGCAAAGAGGGTGTGTGGCTCCTCTATGTTGGGCCACACTGTGAAGCACCTCCGGCGGACTCCGCTTACAGAGTTCGGACCGAGCGTGGTCGGCTCTGCAGTGTCCGAATGGGTGACCATCATAGTCGGTCGGGGTGTATCTCCGTGACCTGTACATCGAACTTGTGCGCCCTGCTCTATCCTCCGGGTCTTGGTTGATGTCGCGAGTGTTCCCTCAAGCTGTTTTGCTGTTGATTTGAGGGCCTGATGGGTTGTTATGTTGCTCTGTATGGGCTGCTGCTTTGTCTGGACCGAACTGTGGTCGGCCCGCCGCATTGTTCGATGGTGGTGTGGACTCCAGCGCCCTGCCATCGTATTGAGGGAGCCACCTACCCTTTGGGTGGCTTTTTTCTGGGTTACTAAGGCCGTATTCTTCGGCGGCCAAGACCTTGGTCCATCTATCATTGAGCAAATCTTGGCTTGCTTGAAGTTGCAGCTGCTTCTTCCTCAAGCTCTTTGCAGTGGCTATAAGCCGGCGTTTGAAACGCTCCTGCTCGAGAAGTTCCTTAGGCACGATAAAATCCTCGCTGCCGAGGATCTCATCTTCCTCGGAGGGTGGGAGATAATTGTTGTCCTCCGAGTCTCCATATGTGGCCTGTTCATCAGGGCTGTCTTGCCCACTTTCCTGTTCCTCCTGTTCGGATTCTACCACAACAGGGTCTTCATTGTCCAGAGTGTTTTCTTTTCTCGTGCTAGCAGTGTTTTCTCTTGGGTGATGTGGCTTGGAGCGGCGTCGTGGGCACCAGTGGTCGGACTACGTACCAGGAGGTTTATTCTCGACTGGATCCTCCTCATCATCGGGTGTGTCTATCATACACACATCATACCAGGAAGTGGCCATCCCGTGTCTAGCGGGTAGCGAGCTCTGGTCCTGCCCCTCATCGTCGTCCATACCGGCGATGTCTTCGGGGCAGGGGTCAGGCGTGTTGGTTGGGTCACATCAAGACCCCTCCATCATCCGCCGTAAGTTCGAACCGAACATAGTTCGGTGATGAGCCATCTGCTAGGGATAGGTTTTTTAATGAGTTTAGTAAGTCGCCCATGGGCGAGTGTTGGAAGACATCTGCGACGCTGAACTTGAAGATCGATAACCGATCGAGTTCGGTATCCACGGACTCGCAGCGTTCAGAACTCGGCGCCGGAGAAGAGTCCGGGGTTCCGTTGATGCAGATGTCGTACGCAGTGGAATCTGCGAGTGGCTCCAATGCCGCAGAATCGGTAGCCCTCGTGATGGGGTTAAGCTTCCCAACTTTGGGGGACTTGATCTGCTCCGGATCTAAGGCCAGAGCTGCTGCAGGAGCTCTCTCCTGGATGCGGCCCGATGACAGGTTTAAGCCATGTCCATCGGGGCAGCGGGGACCGATTCCTGTGGTCTCAAATCCGTCAAAGATCAAGTCTCCATGGATGTTCGCAACGTAGTTCAAGCTTCCGAATCTGACCTGATGGTCAGGGGCGTAGCTGTCGATCTGCTCGAGATGGCCAAGCGATTTGGCCCGCAGTACGAAGCCGCCGAACATGAAGATCTGTCCGGGGAGAAAGGTTTCTCCCTCGATAGCGTCATCATCGACGATTGAAGGGGCCATCAAACCTTTTGATGATGGCACAGTGGAACTCTCATTGAAAGCACCAATGTCGGTGTCAAACCGGCGGATCTCGGGTAGGGGGTCCCGAACTGTGCGTCTAGGATCGATGGTAATAGGAGACGGGGGACACGATGTTTACCCAGGTTCAGGCCCTCTCTATGGAGGTAATACCCTACTTCCTACTTGATTGATCTTGATGAATATGAGTATTACAAGAGTTGATCTACCACGAGATCGTAATGGCTAAACCCTAGAAGTCTAGCCTATGAATATATGGTAATGAATGTCCCTTATCCGGACTATGCTCTCCGGTTTATATAGACACCGGAGAGATCTAGGGTTAGATGGGGTTGGTTACATAATTGGGAATCTTCATAGTCGGTCGCCTAGCTTGCCTTCCACGCCAAGGAGAGTCCAATTCGGACATGAGTATAGTCTTCGGCCTTCATATCTTCACAGCCCATCAGTCCGGCCCATGGATAACAGGCCGGACGCCCGACGACCCCTTAGTCCAGGACTCCCTCAGGTACGGTGGTGTGTGATGTGTTTAAATCCCGAATGCACAACTTCGATGGGCCACCAACTATATTACAAACCGAACACCGTACCTGACCCCAAGCCAGGTTCACTACGTGTGTGGTCCGTTTCCCAACTTCGAGGCCGGGAGGGGGGTGTCGTGCAACGCATGCGCTCAAACTTTATTTGGTCTAACATGGCACACATAGCAATAGGAAACCATCATGGTCAAACCCTTCTCGTATGTTGGGTCAAAGGGATAGATTATGTGGTCCCCCCTCATTATCGGTCAAGGATAATATATATACCTCGGGGAGCCCAGAGATATGTGCGGCGTCTATAAACTTCACAAGGGAGACATGCTCGATCAGAACACCCGGCCCCCTATACCCTGCATGCGACCCGAAAAAATGTATGGGTCTCGTGTGTGATTTGTTCAAATCCCGAAAGCACAAGTTCGATGGGGCACCAACTACATCAGTAACATTACAAACTGAACATCGTACCCACACGGCCATGTTAAAGACGTACGATGTCAGGAACGCGAGGGACTCCTGGAATAGGGGGTCCTCGGACAGCCGGACTATATCCTTTGGCCGGACTGTTGGACTATGAAGATACAAGATTGAAGACTTCGACCCGTGTCCGGATGGGACTCTCCTTGGCGTGGAAGGCAAGCTTGGCAATACGGATATGTAGATCTCCTCCCTTGTAACCGACTCTGTGTAACCCTAGCCCCGTCCGGTGTCTATATAAACCGGAGGGTTTAGTCCGTAGGACAACAACAATCATACCACAGGCTAGCTTCTAGGGTTTAGCCTCTACGATCTCGTGGTAGATCAACTCTTGTAATACTCATATCATCAAGATCAATCAAGCAGGAAGTAGGGTATTACCTCCATCGAGAGGGCCCGAACCTGGGTAAACATTGTGTCCCCCGCCTCCAGTTACCATCCGCCTTAGACAGTTCGGGACCCCCTACCAGAGATCCGCCGGTTTTGATTTCGACATTGGTGCTTTCATTGAGAGTTCCACTGTGCCGTCATCATAAGGAAGGATGGCTCGCCTCGTTGTCAGGGACAACATCACCTCTGGGGGAGCCCTGGCTGTAGGCCAAACTCTCCGACTAGGCGGCTTCGTCATGACCGCCCGTTCGGTCGCTGCGCCGACGATGACTTCTCGGGTCATCAAAAACAGCCTCCACATCGGCTCGGAACTTACCGAGCGGATGGATCCAATGGAGCTCTCCTCTTTGGACGAGCTCTTGGATCGCATCGCCGCTTTGGGAGTCGCTACGGACTATGATCGGATTGGGCTTAAACCCGACCAAAGGGAGATTAACCCCCCGCCGGTCACCCAGTAGATAGCGGTGGTGGAGGAGCAATGCGGCGATTGTTCCTCTATCTTGAGGACAAACTATGTCCGGATTCCCGAGCTCTCTGAGCCGGATACCCGTCTACGGGAGGCGCCCAAACCCTGAACCTAGAATCAGGCAGCGGGCCGGACCTACTGGGCAACATCCCGGAGCCCGAACTTCCAAGAGCGGAAACTCCTCTGCCCCTGGGTCTCAGATCGGGTCAAGGTACGGACTTAAATCCACCCACCCACCCAGGGACACGACTCACTGTGGTTCCTCGATGCATATTCCGGTTACCACCAAATTAAGATGGCGGAGTCCGATCAAGCCGCAACGGCATTTATCACTCCATACGGCCCCTTCTGTTTTAACACAATGCCCTTCGGGCTCAAAAACGCCGGTGCAACGTATGAACGCATGATTCAGACATGCCTGGAAAAACAGATCAGCAAAACAGTGGAGGCATACGTAGAAGATGTGGTCGTCAAAACCACACACGTCGAATCCTTAATAGACGACTTGAGGCTCACGTTCGACAATCTCCGAACATACGACATCAAGCTCAATCCGGACAAATGCGTTTTCGGCGTGCCCGCCAGAAAGCTCCTGGGCTTCATCGTCTCCAGTAGAGGAATTGAAGCAAATCCGGCTAAAATCCGAGCTCTGTCATAGTTGGCTATCCCAACTGACCTCAAGCAAATCCAGAAGTTAACTGGATGCGTGGCGGCCTTAAGCCGCTTTATCTCCCGATTAGGAGAAAAGGCACTACCCCTTTATCGCCTCCTTCGGCGCACCGAACACTTCGAGTGGACGGACGTGGCCACGGCCACGGCTGGATTGGAAGAAATAAAAGTCATCCTGGGTACCAACCCAATCTTGGCCGCGCCAAATGTCGGCGAACCAATGATGTTATATATAGCAGCAACTCACCAAGTTGTAAGCGCAATGCTCATCGTCGAACGAGAGACGGACGGACATAAATTCCCACTTCAAAAGCCCGTATATTATGTATCCACTGTCCTCACTCCATGCAAATCACAGTACCCACATTATCAAAAGATAGCATACGCGGTATTTATGGCATCCCGGAAATTACGACACTACTTTCAAGAGTGTTTAATCACGGTGGCCTCGGAAGTACCACTCAACGACATAATAAACAACCGCGATGCCACAGGCCGGATTGCCAAATGGGCTATCGAGCTCCTCCCGTTCGACATAACATATAGACCACGGCGAGCCATTAAGTCGCAAGTACTGGCCGATTTTGTCGCCGAGTGGACAGAAGCCGAACTCCCTAAAGAACGCGGCGCGTACTCCAACTGGATCATGCACTTCGACAGCTCTAAAATGCTAGCTGGTCTGGGGGCTGGCGTTGTTCTGACGTCCCCCATTGGAGATACAGTCCAATACGTACTCCAAATACTATACACAGACTCCAACAACGCCGCCGAATACGAGGCCCTATTACATGGTCTCCGGATGGTAGTTTCCATGGGCATTCAATGCCTAGAGGTGCGTGGGGACCGAACCTTGCAATATCTCAAATAAATGGAGACTTCGACGCCAAGGATCCGAAAATGGCGGCTTATTGCAACGCCGTCCTCAAAATGTCAGCTCGGTTCGAGGGCTTGAATTCCACCATGTGGCTCGGGAAAACAATCAGGCGGCGGATATCCTCGCCCATATCGGCGCTAAGCGCGACCCTGTCCCACCTAACATCTTCTTGAAAAGGCTATTTAAGCCATCCGTGGTATGGGAAGGGGACACCGGTAACAATAGTCCGGACCCGGCCACAACACCAGACACCGAACACTCTGACACAATCGGAGGCTCTGCCACCGAAATAACACCTTCAGCCCACGTGATAATGGCCGTCATCGCCCCGTGGATAGAACCATTCTTGGCCTACCTAACCAGGCAGGAACTACCCGAGGACCAAAATGAGGCACGCTGCATAGTGCGGCGGTCTAAAGCCTACAAGGTCCACGAGGGAGAGCTTTATAAGAAAAGCACCACCGGAGTCCTTCAAAGGTGCATCTCCGAGGAACAAGGGTGGAAGATTTTGGCATAAATCCATGCTGGACTCGGCGGCCACCACGCCGCAGCCCGGGCCCTTGTAAGCAAGGCCTTCCGTACAGGTTTCTATTAGCCGACGGCCCGAGCAGATGCATAGGATATGGTTCAACGCTGCATCAGTTGCCAGCTTTTTGCAAACCAGAGCCATATGCCGCCTACCATTCTCCAAACAATCCCCATTACTTGGCCCTTTGCGGTCTGGGGGCTTGATATGGTCAGACCCCTCAAAGTGGGAAGCCATAAGAAAAAATACTTACTGGTCATGGTGGATAAATTCACCAAATGTATAGAAGCCAAACCTGTCAAAACGGCCGAATCCGGACCAGTGATAGGCTTCATATCCGGGGTGGTACACCGTTATGGCGCCCCCCACAGCATCATCACCGATAACGGCTCGAACTTCAAATCCGACGAGGTAAAACTTTGGTGCAGCAACATGGGCATCAAGCTCGATTATGCATCTGTCTATCACCCGCAAACTAACGGTCAAGTCGAGCGAGCAAATGGTCTTATAATGAGCGGCATTAAACCCAGATTAGTGCGGTCCTTAAAGGAATCAAACACGCATTGGGTAGAGGAGCTCGACTCCGTACTATGGGGCCTGCGGACCACGTCGAATCGCACTACCGTATACACACCGTTCTTTATGGTGTACGGCGCAGAGGCGGTACTGACCTGCGACATAATTCATGATTCACCTCGAGTGCACATGTATGAAGAAAAAGAGGCCGAGCTCGATCGGCAGGATAGTTTGGACGCCCAGGAGGAGGAGCGTGACGTGGCAAAAGCCCGTTCCGCATTCTATCAGCAACATGCTCGAAGGTAACAAAGCAGAGAAGTACGGGCCAAAGCTTATAACGTTGGTGAACTCGTTCTACGCCTACCGGAGAAGAAAAATAACAAGCTCAAGCCCCAATGGGAAGGTTGCTTCATTATTGACTATGTTCTGACTGGTGGAGCGTACCGTCTGCGGGATGCATCGGATAATCGACTCGAGCCAAAGCCATGGAACGCAGCCAGACTCCAAAGGTTCTACGCCTAGTGCCGGACTCTATGTTCGTCTCCTTACCTCCGTCAATTTTTTACATATCCGCTATCTGTCTTTTCTCTCTTTCTCTCTTCTTTTTTCCTTTTCTTCAAGGCCTTAAAAGGCTAAATTGTGTCTTGACTACACAATCTTGACGCGCTAACCGCGCTCATTATACCTGGGGGCTTCTTATACAGAAGCTTAATATAACTATTTTCCGGGCTTTATGCCCCACACATGTGTTATTCTTCCACATGTACCTTTTTTCACCATTATATGCATCGATATGACTTAAGTTTTGGCCAAGCTGGGTTGCCTGGCTCTTGTGTTTATGCCCTACGTTCCCGTTAATTCGGCTAGGGCATAAGGGAAGCACCTCTGCGATTGTTACTGCCGGGTCAGCCGGACGTGTACCTCAGACTGGGTGAAGCTGAAAGCTAGCGTTCTTAAGGGAATACTCGGTCGGTGAACAAAAGATGACTTTTATTCATTTTAATACATGCCCCAGATGTTTATAGCCTGCGTCTCTTTTCGCAGTTCGGACATGCACATTAGGGCATGCGTACCCAGGGAAAGGAACCCTTAACGGAACTATTCTCCCTAAAAGATGTTTCTTACTATCCATGTAATATAACATAGCTAGTTGGGTACTTGTCAGTTCAAGCACTTATGACCCCTACGCCTGGTTTCCACGCGTACCTCAGTTCTTACATACTGAGCGGGTA
The DNA here is from genome assembly GCF_002575655.3 of Aegilops tauschii subsp. strangulata. Lineage (NCBI taxonomy): Eukaryota > Viridiplantae > Streptophyta > Magnoliopsida > Poales > Poaceae > Aegilops > Aegilops tauschii. The sequence continues at coordinate 326,793,040 of NC_053041.3, read as the reverse complement.
TTCGGATACACTCCGGACTATCAGGTCCAGAGGTGGAAGCGAAAAGGTCCGCCATGAAAAATGATTTACAATCCGGCTAGGGACAATATATGTCACTTGAAGTACACAGTCACTTAGACTAACTAAATTCTTCTTCTATACCATCCAACAGGCTGTCTACCCTACAATCCCGTTGGGAATACTTTGCGGCTAATTCTACTTGGTCATACACCAAACTGACGGGGATCTCTTTCCCATCGGGCCCCACAGGTCCGACCTCGGCCATGTGGTTTGGGTCAGCTTTGGTATATCGCATCTTCACCATGGCCCAGGCTTCCCTTGCCCCTTGTCAGCAGGCTGATATCTTCCATAATCGGAAGCGCCGCCGCGCTCCCTTGAGCTTCTCTATAAGCTCCCCCATGCCTCCTGGCGAGGTAACGGATGGCCACAAGGCTTGGGCAATACCCTGCATCACCTGTCGAACTTGTTCGTGCAGTTGTGAGAGCTCTGGTAGAAGATCACCCACAGACCCGGGCATCTCCTCCGCGGGACGACCCGTTAGCATTCCTGCAGACATAACTCTGTTAGCCGGCTTCTTCCCCGAACTCTTTCAAAAGTTCGTTCAAGCACTTACTGAAAATGTCGCGCTGAAGCCGCTTATTCTCCTTCACGGAGTCTGCAAGCTGGGCTCGAACATCTTTCAGTTCCACTACCAGCTGGACATTGGCGTCTTGGAGATCATTTTTCTCCTGCCTAACCCGCGTAAGCACGCGCTCGCCAGCATTTAGCTGTCGATTCGCACGTTGCGCATCCCCCGGCACAGCCTTCGGATTCACTCCGGAGTCATCTGCAACATCTATTGTTAGATTTGCATGTGCACCGCATACTATCTGGTACCTGTCATTCTATGCAATGGAAACAAGTGTTACCAGAGGGGGCCTTCTCGGATTCCTTCAACGCGGAAACTGCGGCCCATAGCTGGGCTTTGCACTCTTCCAGCTCTTGAGACAATTGGGTATTCTTCTCTGTAAGAACCTGCACAAATAATGATCCTTAAATCAGTTGTGTCAACTGTTTCAAGTCTCAGGGGCTACAGATATATATAATCATCAGATTTTCTTACCCGTATATCCTTTACATACTGGTCCGTGGCTCTGGCAAAACCATTTTGAGCAGCATCGATGTACGCGTCTCCTGAGTTGAAGGCATCGAACGTCTCTTGGGAGAAACAAGTGTCACGGAGTACGGCGCGGCGGCGCCGGTGATTCATGGCGCTCTCCACTTTGGAATTAGTAGCGGATAGCCTATCCGCATCCTCTGTAGGAGGAGCATCCGGCGTTCGCCCTTTGTTAGCTTCCGCCTCTATGTCCGGCCCTGGAGCCCGACTGGTGGAGGCGTGATCGGCAACCGCTCCGGATATAGTCCGGCGAGCGTTTTTCCTACTAGGAAACATGGACGTTATTATATTTTAAAAGACGACAACCGCGGAGCGAGGTTCTGTATCATACCTCTGCGACGGCGTCTCGGTCCTGACCACCTTCCTTTTTAGCCTACCCGGCTTCGGTACCCCTTGTTGGCGAGTCACTGCGGGTTCGGCATGGCGTCCCGAGGGCCTTCCCTGTAAGACACCATATGTGTATGGTAGGTGAAGTGCAAAAAAAGGGATCCTTCTCGGAAGTTGGGACTCCGGTTTTACTTACATGCGATGCAGGGAGTAGCCCAGGATAGTCGGCTATGATGGCCACCATGGCATCATCGTAGCTCAATTGATAGAATGTCCTGTCGATCAGCTCCACAAATATGTCCGGATCCTCTTCGAGTCCGTGATCGAGGGCCCGGTCAGGGTCCTCCGGTTGTGGAGGCGGGCTGTTAACCTCCCTTACAGCTTTTCGCAGTTCCTGCCATGAAACGGCAAGGTAAGTACTTATGACAAAGAATGCGGGAAGGCCGGGAGTAAAAAGTGATAGCTCACCCAGCTTGGACGGTTGTACATGGAGAATCCATCCCGTGGCTTAATGCGGATGAACTCCTCTTCCTCTCCCTTGTACAAATCGGATAGAATTTTTGCTAGAGCAGCAACTGAGTCTGGTCCCTTACGCCCGCAGCGGGTGGCATCATCTTCCCCGTTAAAGTGCCACATGGGGTGCCCTCGATATTGAAGTCACTGTACCCCCCCCCCCCAATTATACATATTGACATAACCTCGATTATTGTCAGTCCTGATTGAGCCAGCCTTTTTATCCAGCCCATCAGGTAAAGGACTTCTCCGTTATCTTCCTCCTGAGGGCTCAGAGGGCGCCAGCTGCAGCGTTTCTTCGGGGGGGCGTTGTCGAACTCAGGGAGGCCCATCCGAATAGGGTCCAGAAGGGGGACGTCCTCCATATAAAACCACTCCGAAGGCCAGTCCTCGGATGTCTTCTTCGGAGTACCGGACAGGTATCCGGTCCCGGCGATGCGCCATATTTTGGCTCCACCCACTTGGTACAGTGACCCCTCCTGTGTAAGGGGTACGAGGCAGAATAGCCTCTTCCATAGCTCGAAATGAGCTTCGCAGCCCAGAAACAGCTCACAGGGGGCGACATAGCCTGCAATGTGTAATATGGAGGCGGGAGTGAAATTATGCAGCTGGAGGCCATAGAACGCAAGGAGCCCGCAGAGGAACGGATGAATTGGAAATCGAAGCCCTCTTAATAAATAAGGGACGAGGCATACCCGCTCCCCCATGGATGGGCTGGGAAAGATCTCCGCTTGCCCCCCGCCGTTATAGGTGGCGAGCCCGGCTCGAACAGGGACCATATACGCTGGGGGGAGAAATCCCTGGGTCTGCAACTCTACTAATTGGCTGTGGGGGACGGAACACTTCTTCCAATTGCCAGGCTTAGGACTACGGGAGCGAGAGGAGGAGCTGCGATGACCGGCCACGTTGGAATGGATTTTTTCCGGGCGCGCTCCGATGGATACTCGCTGTGGGAGGATGGTGTGATCTGGATCTGAGAATCCCCTGTTGGGGAACGTAGTAATTTCAAAAAAATTCCTATGCACACGCAAGATCATGGTAATGCATAGCAACGAGAGGGGAGAGTGTTGTCCACGTACCCTCGTAGACCGAAAATGGAAGCCTTAACACAACACGGTTGATGTAGTCGTACGTCTTCACGATCCGACCGATCAAGTACCGAACGCACGGCACCTCCGAGTTCAGCACACGTTCAGCTCGATGACGTCCCTCGAACTACGATCCAGCTGAGTGTTGAGGGAGAGTTTCGTCAGCATGACGGCGTGGTGACGATGATGATGTTCTACCGACGCAGGCCTTCGTCTAAGCTCCGCAACGATATTATCGAGGTGTAATATGGTGGAGGGGGCACCGCACACGGCTAAAATATCGTATATCAATTGTGTGTAGAGAGGTGCCCCCTGCCCCTATATATAAAGGAGCAAGGGGGAGGCCGGTGGCCAAGGACGTAGAGGCGCGCCAGGAGGAGTCCTACTCCTACCGGGAGTAGGACTCCCCCCCTTTCCATGTTGGACTAGGAGTAGAAGGTGGAGGAGGTGGAGGGGAGGAAGGAAGGGGGGGCGCCGCCCCCCTCTCCTTGTCCTATTCGGACTGGGGGGGAAGGGAGGGCGCGGCCCTGCCCTGGCCTCCTCTCCTCTCTTCCACCTAGGCCCACTAAGGCCCATTAAGTTACCGGGGGGTTCCGGTAACCTCCCGGTACTCCGGAAAAATCCCGATTTCACCCGGAACACTTCCGATGTCCAAACATAGGCTTCCGATATATCAATCTTTATGTCTCGACCATTTCGAGACTCCTCGTCATGTCCGTGATCACATCCGGGACTCCGAACAACCTTTGGTACATCAAAACATATAAACTCATAATATAACTGTCATCGTAACTTTAAGCGTGCGGACCCTACGGGTTCGAGAACTATGTAGACATGACCGAGACACCTCTCCGGTCAATAACCAATAGCGGAACCTGGATGCTCATATTGGTTCCCACATATTCTACAAAGATCTTTATCGGTCAGACCGCATAACAACATACGTTGTTCCCTTTGTCATCGGTATGTTACTTGCCCGAGATTCGATCGTCGGTATCTCGATACCTAGTTCAATCTCGTTACCGGCAAGTCTCTTTACTCGTTCCGTAATACATCATCCCGCAACTAACTCATTAGTCACAATGCTTGCAAGGCTTATAGTGATGTGCATTACCGAGTGGGCCCAGAGATACCTCTCCGACAATCGGAGTGACAAATCCTAATCTCAAAATATGCCAACCCAACAAGTACCTTTGGAGACACCTGTAGAGCACCTTTATAATCACCCAGTTACGTTGTGACGTTTGGTAGCACACAAAGTGTTCCTCCGGTAAACGGGAGTTGCATAATCTCATAGTCATAGGAACATGTATAAGTCATGAAGAAGGCAATAGCAACATACTAAACGATCGAGTGCTAAGCTAACGGAATGGGTCAAGTAAATCACATCATTCTCCTTATGAGGTGATCCCGTTAATCAAATGACAACTCATGTCTATGGCTAGGAAACATAACCATCTTTGATCAACGAGCTAGTCTAGTAGAGGCATACTAGTGACACTCTGTTTGTCTATGTATTCACACATGTATTATGTTTCCGGTTAATACAATTCTAGCATGAATAATAAACATTTATCATGATATAAGGAAATAAATAATACTTTATTATTGCCTATAGGGCATATTTCCATCAGTCTCCCACTTGTACTAGAGTCAATAATCTAGTTCACATCGCCATGTGATTTAACATCAATAGTTCACATCACCATGTGATTAACACCCATAGTTCACATCGTCATGTGAGCAACACCCAAAGGGTTTACTAGAGTCAATAATCTAGTTCACACCGCTATGTGATTAACACCCAAAGAGTACTAAGGTGTGATTATGTTTTGCTTGTGAGATAACGGGTCTGTCACATTCAGATCCGTAAGTATTTTGCAAATTTCAATGTCCACAATGCTCTGCATGGAGCTACTCTAGCTAATTGCTCCCACTTTCAATATGTATCTAGACCGGGACTTAGAGTCATCTAGATTAGTGTCAGAACTTGCATCGACGTAACCCTTTACGACGAACCTTTTGTCACTTCCATAATCGAGAAACATATCCTTATTCCAGTAAGGATAATTTTGACCGCTGTCCAGTGATCTACTCCTAGATCACTATTGTACTCCCTTGCCAAAGTGTAGGGTATACAATAGATCTGGTACACAGCATGGCATACTTTATAGAACCTATGGCTGAGGCATAGGGAATGACTTTCATTCTCTTTCTATCTTCTGCCATGGTCGGCTTTTGAGTCTTACTCAATTTCACACCTTGTAATACAGGCAAGAAACTCTTTCTTTGACTGTTCTATTTTGAACTACTTCAAAATCTTGTTAAGGTATGTACTCATTGAAAAAACTTATCAAGCGTCTTGATCTATCTCTATAGATCTTGATGCTCAATATGTAAGCAGCTTCACCGAGGTCTTTCTTTGAAAACACTCCTTTCAAAAACTCCTTTATGCTTTACAGAATAATTCTACATTATTTTTGATCAACAATATGTCATTCACATATACTTATCAGAAATGTTGTAGTGCTCCCACTCACTTTCTTGTAAATACAGGCTTCACCGCAAGTCTGTATAAAACTATATCCTTTGATCAACTTATCAATGCGTATGTTCCAACTCCGAGAGGCTTGCACCAGTCCATAAATGGATCGCTGGAGCTTGCACACTTTTTTAGCTTCCTTTGGATCGACAAAACCTTCCGGTTGCATCATATACAACTCTTCTTCCAGAAATCCATTCAGGAATGCAGTTTTGACATCCATTTGCCAAATTTCATAATCATAAAATGCAGCAATCGCTAACATGATTCGGACAGACATAAGCATCGCTATGGGTGAGAAGGTCTCATCGTAGTCAATCCCTTAAACTTGTCGAAAACCTTTCACAACAAGTCGAGCTTTATAGACAGTAACATTACCGTCAGCGTCAGTCTTCTTCTTGAAGATCCATTTATTTTCAATGGCTTGCCGATCATCGGGCAAGTCAACCAAAGTCCATACTTTGTTCTCATACATGGATCTCATCTCAGATTTCATGGCCTCAAGCCATTTTGCGGAATCTGGGCTCACCATTGCTTCTTCATAGTTTGTAGGTTCGTCATGGTCTAGTAACATAACCTCCAGAACAGGATTACCGTACCACTCTGGTGCGGATCTTACTTTGGTTGACCTACGAGGTTTAGTAACAACTTGATCTGAAATTTCATGATCATCATCATTAACTTCCTCACTCATTGGTATAGTCGTCACAGGAACCGTTTTCTGTGATGAACTACTCTCCAATAAGGGAGCAGGTACATTTACCTCATCAAGTTCTACTTTCCTCCCACTCACTTCTTTCGAGAGAAACTCCTTCTCTAGAAAGGATCCATTCTTAGCAACGAATGTCTTGCCTTCAGATCTGTGATAGAAGGTGTAACCAACAGTCTCCTTTGGGTATCCTATGAAGATACATTTCTCCGATTTGGCTTCGAGCTTATCAGGTAGAAGCTTTTTCACATAAGCATCGCAGCCCCAAACTTTAAGAAACAACAACTTTGGTTTCTTGCCAAACCACAATTCGTAAGGCGTCGTCTCAACGGATTTTAGATGGTGCCCTATTTAACGTGAATGCAGCTGTCTCTAATGCATAACCCCAAAACAATAGTGGTAGATCGGTAAGAGACATCATATATCGCACCATATCTAATAAAGTACGGTTACGATGTTCGGACACACCATTACACTGTGGTGTTCCAGGTGGCGTGAGTAGTGAAACTATTTCACATTGTTTTAACTGAAGGCCAAACTCGTAACTCAAATACTCTTCTCCACGATCAGATCGTAGAAACTTTAATTTTCTTGTTATGATGATTTTCCACTTCACTCTGAAATTATATGAACTTTTCAAATGTTTCAGACTTCTGTTTCATTAAGTAGATATACCCATATCTGCTCAAATCATCTGTGAAGGTCAGAAAATAATGATACCTGCTACGAGCCTCAATATTCATCGGACCACATACATCTGTATGTATGATTTCCAACAAATCTGTTGCTCTCTCCATAGTTCCGGAGAACGGTGTTTTAGTCATCTTGCCCATGAGGCACGGTTCGCAAGCATCAAGTGATTCATAATCAAGTGATTCCAAAATCCCATCAGTATGGAGTTTCTTCATGCGCTTTACACCAATATGACCTAAACGACAGTGCCACAAATAAGTTGCACTATCATTATTAATTTTGCATCTTTTGGCTTCATTATTATGAATATGTGTATCAATACGATCGAGATCCAACAAACCATTTTATTGGGTGTATGACCATAGAAGGTTTTATTCATGTAAACAGAACAACAATTATTCTCTAATTTAAATGAATAACTGTATTGCAACAAACATGATCAAATCATATTCATGCTCAACGCAAACACCAAATAACACTTATTTAGTTTCAACACTAATCCCGAAAGTATAGGGAGTGTGCGATGATGATCATATCAATCTTGGAACTACTTCCAACACACATCGTCACCTCGCCTTTTACTAGTCTCTGTTTATTCTGCAACTCCCGTTTCGAGTTACTACTCTTAGCAACTGAACCAGTATCAAATACCGAGGGGTTGCTATAAACACTAGTAAAGTACACATCAATAACATGTATATCCAATATACCTTTGTTCACTTTGCCATCCTTCTTATCCACCAAATAGTTGGGGTAGTTCTGCTTCCAGTGACCAGTCCCTTTGCAGTAGAAGCACTTAGTCTCAGGCTTAGGACCAGACTTAGGCTTCTTCACTTGAGCAGCAACTTGCTTGCCGTTCTTCTTGAAGTTCCCCTTCTTCCCTTTGCCCTTTTCTTGAAACTAGTGGTCTCGTCAACCATCAACACTTGATGTTTTTCTTGATTTCTACCTTCGTCGATTTCAGCATCACGAAGAGCTCGGGAATTACTTTCGTCATCCCTTGCATACTATAGTTCATCACGAAGTTCTACTAACTTGGTGATGGTGAATAGAGAATTCTGTCAATCACTATTTTATCTGGAAGATTAACTCCCACTTGATTCAAGCGATTGTAGTACCCAGACAATCTGAGCACATGCTCACTGCTTGAGCTATTCTCCTCCATCTTTTAGCTATAGAACTTGTTGGAGACTTCATATCTCTTAACTCGGGTATTTTCTTGAAATGTTAACTTCAACTCCTGGAACATCTCATATGGTCCATGACGTTCAAAACGTCTTTGGAGTCCCGATTCTAAGCACTTAAGCATGGTGCACTAAACTATCAAGTAGTCATCATATTGAGCTAGCCAAACGTTCATAACGTCTGCATCTGCTCCTGTAATAGGTCTGTCACCTAGCGGTGCATCAAGCACATAATTCTTCTGTGCAGCAATGAGGATAATCCTCAGATCACGGATCCAATCCGCATCTTTGCTACTAACATCTTTCAACATAATTTTTCTCTAGGAACATATCAAAAATAAACACGGGGAAGCAACAACGCGAGCTATTGATCTACAACATAATTTGCAAAATACTATCAGGACTAAGTTCATGATAAATTTAAGTTCAATTAATCATATTACTTTAGAACTCCCACTTAGATAGACATCTCTCTAATCATCTAAGTGATCACGTGATCCATATCAACTAAACCATGTCCGATCATCACGTGAGATGGAGTAGTTTCAATGGTGAACATCACTATGTTGATCATATCTACTATATGATTCACGCTCGACCTTTCGGTCTCCGCGTTCCGAGGCCATATCTGCATATGCTAGGCTCGTCAAGTTTAACCTGAGTATTCCACGTGTGCAACTGTTTTGCACCCGTTGTATTTGAACGTAGAGCCTATGACACCCGATCATCACGTGGTGTCTCAGCACGAAGAACTTTCGCAATGGTGCATACTCAGGGAGAACACTTATACTTTGAAATTTTAGTGAGAGATCATCTTATAATGCTACCGTCAATCAAAGCAAGATAAGATGCATAAAAGATTAACATCACATGCAATCAATATAAGTGATATGATATGGCCATCATCATCTTGTGCTTGTGATCTCCATCTCCGAAGCACCGTCATGATCACCATCGTCACCGGCGCGACACCTTGATCTCCATCGTAGCATCGTTGTCGTCTCGCCAACTATTGCTTTTACGACTATCGCTACCGCTTAGTGATAAAGTAAAACAATTACATGGCGGTTGCATTTCATACAATAAAGCGACAACCATATGGCTCCTGCCAGTTGCCGATAACTCGGTTACAAAACATGATCATCTCATACAATAAAATATAGCATCATGTCTTGACCATATCACATCACAACATGCCCTGCAAAAACAAGTTAGACGTCATCTACTTTGTTGTTGCAAGTTTTACGTGGCTGCTACGGGCTTAGCAAGAATCGTTCTTACCTACGCATCAAAACCACAACGATAGTTTGTCAAGTTGGTGCTGTTTTAACCTTCGCAAGGACCGGGCATAGCCACACTCGGTTCAACTAAAGTGAGAGAGACAGACACCCGCCAGTCACCTTTAAGCAACGAGTGCTCGCAACGGTGAAACCAGTCTCGTGTAAGCGTACGCGTAATGTCGGTCCGGGCCGCTTCATCTCACAATACCACTGAACCAAAGTATGACATGCTGGTAAGCAGTATGACTTATATCGCCCACAACTCACTTGTGTTCTACTCGTGCATAGCATCAACGCATAAAACCAGGCTCGGATGCCACTGTTGGGGAACGTAGTAATTTCAAAAAAATTCCTACGCACACGCAAGATCATGGTGATGCATAGCAACGAGAGGGGAGAGTGTTGTCCACGTACCCTCGTAGACCTAAAGCGGAAGTGTTAACACAACGCGGTTGATGTAGTCGTACGTCTTCACGATCCGACCGATCAAGTACCGAACGCACGACACCTCTGAGTTCAGCACACGTTCAGCACCATGACGTCCCTCGAACTCCGATCCAGCCGAGTGTTGAGGGAGAGTTTCGTCAGCACGACGGCATGGTGACGATGATGATGTTCTACCGACGCAGGGCTTCGCCTAAGCTCCGCAACGATATTATCGAGGTGTAATATGGTGGAGGGGGCACCGCACACGGCTAAAATATCGTATATCAATTGTGTGTAGAGAGGTGCCCCCTGCCCCTATATATAAAGGAGCAAGGGGGAGGCCGGCGGCCAAGGACGTAGAGGCGCGCCAGGAGGAGTCCTACTCCTACCGGGAGTAGGACTCCCCCCCTTTCCATGTTGGACTAGGAGTAGAAGGTGGAGGAGGTGGAGGGGAGGAAGGAAGGGGGGGCGCCGCCCCCCTCTCCTTGTCCTATTCGGACTGGGGGGAAGGGGGCGCGGCCCTGCCCTGGCCTCCTCTCCTCTCTTCCACCTAGGCCCACTAAGGCCCATTAAGTTACCGCGGGGTTCCGGGTAACCTCCCGGTACTCCGGAAAAATCCCGATTTCACCCGGAACACTTCCGATGTCCAAACATAGGCTTCCGATATATCAATCTTTATGTCTCGACCATTTCGAGACTCCTCGTCATGTCCGTGATCACATCCGGGACTCCGAACAACCTTCGGTACATCAAAACATATAAACTCATAATATAACTGTCATCGTAACTTTAAGCGTGCGGACCCTACGGGGTCGAGAACTATGTAGAGATGACCGAGACACCTCTCCGGTCAATAACCTATAGCGGAACCTGGATGCTCATATTGGTTCCCACATATTCTACAAAGATCTTTATCAGTCAGACCGCATAACAACATACGTTGTTCCCTTTGTCATCGGTATGTTACTTGCCCGAGATTCGATCGTCGGTATCTTGATACCTAGTTCAATCTCGTTACCGGCAAGTCTCTTTACTCATTCCGTAATACATCATCCCGCAACTAACTCATTAGTCACAATGCTTGCAAGGCTTATAGTGATGTGCATTACCGAGTGGGCCCAGAGATACCTCTCCGACAATCGGAGTGACAAATCCTAATCTCGAAATACGCCAACCCAACAAGTACCTTTGGAGACACCTGTAGAGCACCTTTATAATCACCCAGTTACGTTGTGATGTTTGGTAGCACACAAAGTGTTCCTCCGGTAAACGGGAGTTGCATAATCTCATAGTCATAGGAACATGTATAAGTCATGAAGAAAGCAATAGCAACATACTAAACGATCGAGTGCTAAGCTAACGGAATGGGTCAAGTCAATCACGTCATTCTCCTAATGAGGTGATCCCGTTAATCAAATGACAACTCATGTCTATGGCTAGGAAACATAACCATCTTTGATCAACGAGCTAGTCTAGTAGAGGCATACTAGTGACACTCAGTTTGTCTATGTATTCACACATGTATTATGTTTCCGGTTAACACAATTCTAGCATGAATAATAAACATTTATCATGATATAAGGAAATAAATAATACTTTATTATTGCCTCTAGGGCATATTTCCTTCATCCCCGTCTCTTTAACAGACGATCTACCCACATGGCTAGGGTGGCAATTGTAAAAATGCCCCGACTTCTCGCATTCGCTCGACGCGTGGGGAATATCCATTATTAGGCGCGGAAGCCAAGGAGTGCAACATTTATGGGAAGTCGGACACTACTCAAACAAGTATTCAGAATTTGGAGAAGAACCCGCCTTGCAATGCCGAAGACAATTTGCGTGCCGGACTCATCGCCATTGAAGCCTGGTTCGGGGGCTACTGAGGGAGTCCTGGATTAGGGGGTCCTCGGACAGCCGGACTATATCCTTTGGCCGGACTCTTGGACTATGAAGATACAAGATTGAAGACTTCGACCCGTGTCCGGATGGGACTCTCCTTGGCGTGGAAGGCAAGCTTGGCAATACGGATATGTAGATCCCCTCCCTTGTAACCGACTCTGTGTAACCCTAGCCCCCTCCGGTGTCTATATAAACCGGAGGGTTTAGTCCGTAGGACAACAACAATCATACCATAGTCTAGCTTTTAGGGTTTAGCCTCTACGATCTCGTGGTAGATCAACTCTTGTAATACTCATATCATCAAGATCAATCAAGCAGGAAGTAGGGTATTACCTCGATCGAGAGGGCCCGAACCTGGGTAAACATTGTGTCCCCCGCCTCCTGTTACCATCCGCCTTAGACGCACAGTTCGGGACCCCCTACACGAGATCCGCCGGTTTTGACACCGACAAAGGCAACTTCGAGGCGGGTGGGGGGGATAGGGGTCGGGTGTCGTCCAATGCTTGTGCTAAAACTTGATTTGCTCTACATAGCACACGGAGCAAAGAGTAAACACTTCTCGTGCGTTGGGTCAAAGGGATAATTTGTGTGGGCCTACATATGTCGATCATTCTTTGATTTTTTAGAACAAAAAATAACCAATAAAAAACATAGTCTACAAATTAGCAAAACAAGGATCCCAAGGTTTATATAATCGCCATGACAAGTCACTATAGAGACATTTATCTCTATAATGACCGTATCATAGTGTTTAAATGAAGCATGAGATATGCAACTTCCCACCGGGTCACCCATCCTTAGACTACTCCAGCCCGAGCACGCTTAACTTCTGCGTTCTATTCGACTAGGCTAGCGGATGGGAAGCCGCCCCTTGCTGAGAGGAATTGCCTCCTTGCCTTTAAGGCGTTTCACGCTGGTCACCCTATTGGACCTACTCCCTACTATTACACACATTTGTGCTTTTAGAAACTGTGTGTGATATTTACATGGCCGGTGTGTCGCCGCCTAGCCTTCTATAAGCACTGACACTGGTGATGACCCACAAGTATAGGGGATCTATTGTATTCCTTTCGATAAGTAAGAGTGTCGAACCCAACGAGGAGCAGAAGGAAATGACAAGCGGTTTTCAGCAAGGCATTCTCTGCAAGCACTGAAATTAGCTGTAACAGATAGTTTTGTGATAAGATAAATCGTAACGGGTAAGAAGTAACAAAAGTAACTAAGGTGCAGCAAGATGTCCCAATCCTTTTTGTAGCAAAGGACAAGCCTGGACGAACTCTTATATAAAGCAAAGCGCTCCCGCGGACACATGGGAATTACTGTTAAGCTAGTTTTCATCATGCTCATATGATTCGCGTTCGTTACTTTGATAATTTGATATGTGGGTGGACCGTTGCTTGGGTGCTGCCCTTCCTTGGACAAGCCTCCCACTTATGATTAACCCCTCTCGCAAGCATCCGCAACTACGAAAGAAGAATTTAGATAAATCTAACCATAGCATGAAACATATGGATCCAAATCAGCCCCTTACGAAGCAACGCATAAACTAGGGTTTAAGCTTCTATCACTCTAGCAACCCATCATCTACTTATTACTTCCCAATGCCTTCCCCTAGGCCCAAAAAATAGTGAAGTTTCATGTAGTTGACGTTCACATAACACCACTAGAGGAAAGACAACATACATATCATCAAAATATCGAACGAATACCAAATTCACATGATTACTTATAACAAGACTTCTCCCATGTCCTCAGGAACAAAATCACAAAGAATATTCATGTTCATAATCAGAGGAGTATTAATTATCATTAAGGAAGTAAACATACGATCTTCCACCGAATAAACCAACTAGCATCAACTACAAAGAGTAATCAATACTACTAGCAACCCACACATACCAATCTGAAGTTTTGAGACAAAGATTGGATACAAGAGATGAACTAGGGTCTGAGAGGAGATGGTGCTGGTGAAGATCTTGATGGAGATTGATCCCTTCTCGATGAGAGGATCGTTGGTGATGATGATGGCTTTGATTTCCCCCTCCCAGAGGGATGTTTCCCTGGCAGAACAGCCCCGCCGAAGCCCTAGATTGGTTCTGCCCAAGTTTCGCCTCGAGACGGTGGCGCTTCATCCCGAAAGCTTCCTTCTGATTTTTTTTCCAGGTCAAAACACACTATATAACAGAAGATGGGCGTCGGGGGCCTGCCAGGGGGCCCACAAGGACGGGGGCGTGCCCAGGGGGTAGGGCGCGCCCTCCACCCTTGTGGCTGGCAGGTGGCCCCCTCTGGTGCTTTCTTCGCCTAATATTTTTTATGTATTCCAAAAATATTCTCCGTGAAGTTTCAAGACTTTTGGAGTTGTGCAGAATAGGTCTCTAATATTTGCTCCTTTTCCAGTCCAGAATTCCAGCTGCCGACATTCTCCCTCTTCATGTAAACCTTAAAAAATAAGAGAGAAAAGGCATAAGTATTGTGATATAATGTGTAATAACAACCCATAATGCAATAAATATCAATATAAAAGCATGATGCAAAATGGACGTATCAAGTCCCCCAAGCTTAGACCTCGCTTGTCCTCAAGCGAAAGCTGAAATCGAAAAATATGTCCACACGTTTAGAGATAGAGGTGTCGATAAAATAAAATACGGGCATGAGGGCATCATGATCATCTCTAAAACAGCAACATATAATGCCATATAATTTCTTATGCTAAAGTAACAATTCGTTCACAAAGTAAAGTATGAATCGGAAACTTCATTGAAAACTAACAAACTATGATCTCAGTCATTGAAGCAAATGCAATTTATCATAACATCGGAAAGAGTCAATATAAGAGCTTTTCAGCAAGTCCACATACTCAACTATCATTTAGTATTTCACAATTGCTAACAGTCACGCGATACTTATGGGTACAAAGTTTCAATCGGACACAGAGGAAGATAGCGGCTTATAGTTTCCCCTCCCAACCTTTTACCTCAAGGGTAATGTCAATAGTAATACTTTATGATAACCTACATCCGAGTGGATATATATATATATATATATATATATATATCCGGATCTCTCCAACACATAGTGCTTGCTAAAGGAAAAAGTGTAAAAAGGAAAGGTGATGATCACCATGACTCTTGTATAAGGGTAGAAGATAAAAATAAAAGATAGGCCCTTCGCAGAGGGAAGCAGAGGTTGTCATGCGCTTTATGGTTGGATGCACAAAATATTAATGCAAAAGAACGTCACTTTATATTGCCGCTTGTGATACAGACCTTTATTATGTAGTCCGTTGCTTTTATTTCTTCCATATCACAAGTTCCTATAAAGCTTATTTTCTTCACACTAATAGATCATACGTATTTAGAGAGCAATTTTTATTGCTTGCACCAATGACAACTTACTTGAAGGATCTTACTCAATCCATAGGTAGGTATGGTGGACTCTCATGGCAAAACTGGTTTAAGAGATGTTTGGAAGCACAAGTAGTATCTCTACTTGGTGCAAAGAATTTGGCCAGCATGAGAGGGAATAGGCAAGCTCAACATGTTGGATGATCCATGACAATATAACTTCTATTCAGATATAAGAAAACATAACCCATTATGTTGTCTTGCTTGTCCAACATCTACTTTTTAGCATGTCATATTTTAATGAGTGCTCACAATTACAAAAGATGTCCAAGATAGTATATTTATATGTGAAGCCTCTTTTTCTTTATTACTTCCTATTAATTGCAACAATGACCAAAACTATGTTTGTCGACTCTCAACAACTTTTATTCATCATACTCTTTATATTGAAGTCATTACTCTCCATAAGATCAATATATGATATTTTTATTTCTTTTTGTCCTTTCTTTTATTTAATTCCCTCAAGATCATAGCAAAATAACAAAGCCCTCAACTCAAAACTAATCTTTATTATATATAACTCAAGGACTCAATTACATAGATAGAGATCGAAACAAAACTCAAAGCTAGATCATACTAAAAACTTTATTCTACTAGATAGATATAACCAAAAGGATCGAACTAAGAAAAGCGATAAAGATAAAGATGTGGTGGTGATACGATACCGGGGCACCTCCCCCAAGATTGACAGTTGCCAAGGGGAGTGCCCATACCCATGTATTTATGTCTCTTTCTTCGAAGGTGGTGATGATGAAGTTGTTGATGATGTAGGCTTGTCATCCATCTTCCAAGGCATAGGCACACCGTCATAGAAAGATGAACGAGTCTCCTGGATCCT
The DNA here is from genome assembly GCF_002575655.3 of Aegilops tauschii subsp. strangulata. Lineage (NCBI taxonomy): Eukaryota > Viridiplantae > Streptophyta > Magnoliopsida > Poales > Poaceae > Aegilops > Aegilops tauschii. Next base: position 326,776,981 of record NC_053041.3, on the reverse strand, counting down.
CAGATCTGCAGCCAAACTCATTCTCTTAAATATGTATTCATACTCACAGTTTTGGTTTTGCAGGTCATAGATCTGGGCTTGGAGGTGCTCGATTTTCTCATGAAGCTTGAAGATGGCCTCCCCAATGTTCTTGGCGTCTAGCTTGTGGTTGTTGGTGAACTCCGCGATCATCATGTGATTGGCATTGAGTCCACGTTCCACCATCCCTTGGCAGTTGAAAACTTGCTGCTCCATTGCTTCGAGTCTTGTCTCCATGCTTCCGGTCTTCTTCGGCCCTTCAACATCGCGGATGTGCAGCACCCCCTCACGCATCTCAATGGTTTGAGGGTGTTGCAGCACCTTCTGGAGGTAAGGGTTGATGACATTCTCGAAAAACTTGTCCTTGGGGGTGCTTGGAGACGTCATGGTGATCTAGATCTGTCAGAAAAACAGCTCGAAACAAAAACAGGAGATATTGTCGTGGTACGGTGGTCAAAACCTTTGGGAGATTATATAATGAATTTTTCCTGACCAAAAGAAGTATCGTGCAAGAAAACGGAGCCGGAGGGCACACGAGGTGGCCACAAGGTAGGGGGCGCGCCCTCCACCCTTGTGGTCGCCTCGTGTCTCTTTCGGACTACATTTAATTTTCCTAATTTTTTAAATATTCCAAAACAGAGAAAAATTGCTATTAGAACAGTTTTGGAGTCCGTTTACTTACTGTAGCACATACCTATTCATTTTCGAAGTCTGAAATGTTATGGAAAGTGTCCCTTATGTACTCCTCCGGTGTTACGGTGTCAATTATATTGGTTTCAACATTTATGGGAGCACCTGAGATATAATGTTTGATTCTTTGACCATTTACCACCTTTGGATTTGTGCCTTCGGCGTTGTTGATTTTGATGGCACCGGAACGATAGACCTCCTCGATAATGTCAGGACCTTCCCATTTAGAGAGAAGTTTTCCTGCAAAAAATCTTAAACGAGAGTTTTATAGCAAAAACATGATCACCTACGTTAAACTCACGATTTTGTATCCTCTTGTCATGCCATCTTTTAACCTTTTCTTTACACAACTTGGCATTTTCATAGGCTTGGGTTCTCCATTCATCAAGCGAGCTAATGTCAAATAACCTCTTCGCACCGGCAAGTTTGAAGTCATAATCGAGCTCTTTAATAACCAAATATGCCTTATGTTCTAGTTCGAGAGGTAAGTGGCAAGCCTTTCCATAATCCATTTTATATGGAGACATACCCATAGGGTTCTTATAAGCAGTTCTATAAGCCCATAATGCATCATCAAGTTTCTTAGACCAATTCTTTCTAGATCTATTAACAGTCTTTTGCAAGATCAATTTAATCTCTCTATTGCTTAATTCTACTTGACCACTAGACCGAGGATGATATGGAGATGCAATTCTATGGTTAACATCATACTTAGAAAGCACCATGAATAAAATGTGAACCACCATCAGTCATTAAATATCTAGGGACTCCAAACCTCGGAAAAATAAATTATTTAAGCATCTTAATAGAAGTGTTATGATCAGCACTACTAGTTGGAATAGCTTCTACCCATTTAGTAACATAATCAACAACAACTAAAATATGTGTATACCCATTAGAGGAAGGAAAAGGTCCCATACTCAGGAACAAATGTAACTACTCACAAAGCATATTCATGTTCATAATCAGAGGAGTATTAATTATCATTAAGGATCTAAACATATGGTCTTCCACCGAATAAACCAACTAGCATCAACTACAACGAGTAATCAACATTACTAGCAACCCACAGGTACCAATCTGAGGTTTTGAGACAAAGATCGGATACAAGAGATGAACTAGGGTTTGAGAGGAGATGGTGCTGGTGAAGATGTTGATGGAGGTTGACTCCTTCTCGACGAGAGGATCATTGGTGATGACGATGGCTTCGATTTCCCCCTCCCGGTGGGATGTTTCCCCGGCAGAACAGCTCCGCCGGAGTCCTAGATTGGTTCTGCCCAAGTTCCGCCTCGAGACGGCAGCGCTTGATACGTCTCCAATGTATCTATAATTTATGAAGTATTCATGCTGTTATTTTATCATTCTTGGATGTTTTACAATCATTTTATAGCAACTTTATATCATTTTTTGGGACTAACCTATTGACCCAGTGCCAAGTGCCAGTTGCTGTTTTTTGCTTGTTTTTTTACATCGCAGGAAATCAATATCAAATAGAGTCTAAACACCGCGAAACTTTTGGGAGATTTTTTATGGACCAGAAGACATCCATTGGGCCAGAGCAGCACCTGGGGGGTGCCCCGAGGGGGGCACAACCCACCAGGGCGCGCCTGGGGGCTCAAGTGCGCCTAGGTGGGTTGTGCCCACCTCGATGGCCTCCCGCACCCCCTCTTTACCCTAGAAACTCACAAATATTCCAAAAACCTTCAGGGTTAACCTAGATTAGATGTTCCGCCGCCGCAAGGCTCTGTAGTGACCAAAAACCAATCTAGACCCCGTTTCGGCACCTTGCCGGAGGGGGGAATCATCACCGATGGCCATCTTCATCATCCCGGCGGCCACCATGATGAGGAGGGAGTAGTCCACCCTCGGGGCTGAGGGTTTGTACCAGTAGCTATGTGTTTAATCTGTCTCTCTCGTGTTGTTGAGATGTCACGACCTTGATGCATTGTGGGCTTTGTTAATATAGTCGGATCGTATGGTGTTTTCCCCTCTCTATCTTGTTGTGATGAATTGAGTTTTTCCCTTTGAGAATTTGTTGTTATCGGATTGAATACTTTTATGGATCTGAGAACACTTGATATATGTCTTGTAATTGAATACTCGTGGTGACAGTGGGGTATCGTATTGATTCACCTGATATATGTTTTGGCACTCAACTCGCGGATTCCCGAGGTGACATTGCGGTAATCTATGCATAGGGGTTGATGCACGTTCTTGCCTTTGTTTCTCCGGTAGAAATCTTGGGGCACTCTTTGAAGTTCTTTGTGTTGGATTGAATATTATGAATCTGAATTTCTTTGGTGTTATTTTAGTACGAACTCTTGGTTAGATCGATCGGAAAGAATAGCTTGGTGTTATTTTAGTACGAACTCTAGGATAGATTGTTCGGAAAGAAAAGCTTTGGGGTGGTTTCGTACCCTACAAACAATTCCGTCTTATGTTCTCCGCTAGATAGGAACTTTGGAGTGATTCTTCGTTGCATGTTGAGGGATGGTTATATAATCCAATTATATTAGCATTGTTGAGAGGTTGCACTAGTGAAAGTACGGACCCTAGGCCTTGTTTTCAAGCATTGTAATACCGTTTTTGTGCTCGTTTCCTATTTGCTACCTTGCTGTTTTTATTTATTCATATTATTAAAATAAATTTCTACCATCCATATTACACTTTTATCACCATATCTTCGCCGAACTAGTGCACCTATATAGTTTGCCATTGTATTGGGTGTGTTGTGGACACAAGAGATTTCTTGTATTTGGTTGCAGGGTCGTTTGAGAGAGACCATCTTCATCCTATACCTCTCACGGATTGATAAACCTTAGGTCATCCACTTGAGGGAAAATTGCTACTGTCCTACAAAACTATGAGCTTGGAGGCCCAACACGAGTCTACAAGAATAAAGTTGCGTAGTAGACATCAAGCTCTTTTCTGGCGCCGTTGCCGGGGAGGTGAGTGCATGAAGGTATATCTTTAGATCTTGCAATTGAATCTTTTAGTTTCTTGTTTTATCACTAGTTTGGTTTATAAAATAAAACTATAAAAAATGGAATTGAGGTTGCATCATATTATTGATCATCTTTATAATGTCTTTCGTGAAAATGATGGAAAGGAAATTTGTGCTCAATTTTTAGAACAAGAATGCTATAAAATGTTTGGCATAGAATCCATGAATGATGAGCATGATTGCAATGTTGCTAGTATGAATTCTTTGAATATCCATGATGCTAGTGATATGCAAAGCCATAAGCTTGGGGATGCTATATTTGATGAAGATGATATTTTTAGTCCCCCAAGATTTGATGTGCAAATTTGTTATAATGATTGCATGCCTCCTATTTATGACGATTATAATGATGAAAGTGTATTTGGAGAGGTCATGACTTTATTTAGTGATGAATCCACCATTTTGGATGAGGCTTCAATTGACTATGGTAACAAAGTTGTTATCTATGATGATTATGGTGAGGACATGTATGCTATAAAGAATAATGATAACCATTACTATTATTGATGAGAAGAAATTTTCTGATGTGGAGACTAACAAAATTTCTATGCTTATGTATCATGAAAAGAATGCTTTATGTGATAGCTATATTGTTGAATTCATTCATGATGCTACTGAAAATTATTATGAGGGAGGAACTTATGATTGTAGGAATTGCAATAATATCAAGTTTCCTCTCTATGTGTTGAAAGTTTTGAAGTTATGCTTATTTTGCCTTCCTATGCTAGTTGATTATTGTTCCCATAAGTTGTTTGCTCACAAAATCCCTATGCATAGGAAGTGGGTTAGACTTAAATGTGCTAGTCATATGCTTCATGATGCTCTCTTTCTGTTTCAATTCTTATCTTTTATGCGAGCATCATTGAAATCATCATGCCTAGCTAAAAGACATTAAAGAAAAGCGCTTGTTGAGAGACAACCCAACACTTTTACCTACTGTTTTTGTGTGTTAACATGATTATGCTACTGTAGTAATCATGTTTTATTGCTTTTGTTCCAATAAAGTGCCAAGTAAAGCCTTTAGGATCTTCTTGGGTGAGAGTTGTTTGATCTTGCTGAAAAACAGAAACTTTTGCACTCACGAAAATAACTTTCATAAATCACGGAAACGTGCTTTTGCTCTGTTTCTTTTTGCAGAATATTCATATACAAATTTCTCAGGTTGTTCTAATTTTTCAGAATTTTTGGAGTAGCAGAAGTATGGTTTGAGTACACATTACTACAGACTGTTCTGTTTTTGACAGATTCTGTTTTTAATGCATAGGTTGCTTGTTTCCTAGTTTCTATGGCTTATACTGCTCAATATAAATTGTGGAAATGATAGGTGACTATAGTCATTGTGTGAGAACAATTATGAATCTTGTCTTTGATAGTACCAAAGTGAAATAATTTGCTCTTTATCATACTAACCTATCTCACGAAGTTCCGTTAAGTTTTGTGTGATTGAAGTTTTCAAGTTTTGGGTGAGATGTCGATATGAGGAGAATAAGGAGTGGCAAGAACCTAAGCTTGGGGGCACCCCAAGGTGATATTCAAGGAAGATCCAAGCAACTAAGCTTGGGGATGGCCCGGAAGGCATCCCCTCTTTCGTCTCCAACATTATCGGTAACCTCACTTGGAGCTATGTTTTCACTTGTCACATGATATGAGTTTTACTTGGAGCGTCATTTTATTTTGTTAAAATTTGCTTCTTGTTGTTTATAATAATGTTTTGCATCTTTATTTTCAATAAAAATGTCAAGGATAGCCTTTACTGTGCTTATTTTGCACGTATACATGTTGCTGTTTGAAAACAGAAAGTTTACCGTTGTTGCAAAAATTCCCAAGAAAAGTCAGAATGTGATAAAATGTTGAAACTTTTTGCATCATAAGCTCTGATAAATTTTCTACAGGGTGGTAAATTTTCATAATTTTTGGAGTTAGGGAAGTATGATAAATCTTGCATTCTTTACAGACTGTACTATTTTGGCAGATTATTGTTATGTTTGCATTGTTTGCATATGTTTGCTTGTTTAATGACTCTGTTTGAGGATAGGAGTATTAAATATGCAGAGGCATTTGGTATGCAATGTTGAATAATAGTTTTTTTGATTTGCTACACTGGAGAATGATAAAGTTTTTGCATTGGTTTATACTAACTTATCTCACGAGTTCTTGTTGAGTTTTGTGTGGATGATGTTTTTAAGATTTAGGAAAACCGTGATATAATAGGAATTAAGGAGACACAAAAGCTCAAGCTTGGGGATGCCCAAGGCATCCCAAGATAATATTTCAAGAAGTCTCAAGCATCTAAACATGGGGATGCCCCGGTAGGCATCCCACCTTTCTTCACCAAACAATTATCGGTTAGTATCGGTTGAACCTAAGTTTTTGCTTCTTCACATGATGTGTGATATCCTTGGAATGCCATTTTATTTTGTTTTGCTTGCTGTTTTAATAAAGTACTTGGATCTGAAAGTTTTTAAATAAAATAGAGTCCTCAAATAGTTTCCAGGGAGGCTAGGTAAGCGGCACGCACATCCCGTCAACGAAGCTCTTTTCTATGGAATTGCCCTTGTGCTCTTGTATCTTTTTGACCACGGTGTGCTTTAATATTTTTTAAGAAATTCTCTCTTATTTAACTTAAATTAATTTGAGAGAAAGAAATATTATGCTCATGAACTTCACTTATATCTTTTTGGAGTAGCTTGTCATTTACTCTTGTGCTTCACTTATATCCTATGAGTAAATTGTTGAATAAATTGAATGTCATGAAGTTGAAATCATATCATGCCTAGTGGTAGCTTCACATTGGGTTTAGAAAGTGAAATCTTTTGAGGATTGACAATCATAATATTAGTCATACAAGCAATTCACGAATAATTAGTATAAGGAAGAGAACTTTCACATGCAAATACACTATCTTGGAAATCTTTTGTGATTGTGAGCCCCAATCAAAATATTATATGCCAAAATTGTTGACGTTGGACAAGGAAGACAACGTAATGCTTTATGTTTGTTCATATTCACATAGAAGTTATATTGTCATAGATCCTTCAATATGTGGTGTTTGCCCCCATCTTTGCTAGCCAAAAATTCCGCACCAAGTAGAGATACTACTTGTGCATCCAAGAAACCCTTAAACCCAAATCCTATCTTCAAGAGTCCACCATACCTACCTAGGGATCGAGCAAGATCCCTCAAGTATGTTTCGTTCGGTGCAATAAGGCAATAAAAATTGCTTCTAAAAGTGTGAGATCATTTAGTGTAAGAGAAAGTTGAGCGTTGTACGAACTTGTGATGGTGAAGAATAAAAGCGACAGACTGCATAATAAAGGTTGCCATCACAAGGGGCAATAAACCATGACGTTCTTTTGCACTAAGGGGTTGAGCATACAAACAAATAAGCGCATGGCAACCTCTGATTCCCTCTGCGAAGGCCTATCTTTTACTTTTCAGTATTTACTTTTATGCAAAGAGTCAAAGTTTTTCCCTCTATTTATTTTTATTTTTCTCCTTTTGGCAAGCATCATGTGGTGAGGAAAGATCTAGGCACATATGTCCAATTGAATATGGGTAGCATGAGTTATTGTTGTTGACATCACCCTTGAGGTGAATACGTTAGGAGGCAAAACAATAAGCCCCTATCTTTCTATGTGTCTGGTTGAAACGTTTTGCTCATGTGTATGCGGTGAGTGTTAGCAATCATAGAAGACTATAAGATGGTTGAGTATGTGGAGCTCTTACTTAAACTCTGTTGAATAAGTTAAATTACAATTGCTTGGTGACTGAGAACATAGGTTGTTGAGTTTCAAGAGAATTCATTGTTTGAACCTTAACATGTGAATTGGTTGCCACTATAACATGAGAAGTTTTATAAGAAAGAATTGTTGTTGTGATGCTTGGAAAAGTGATTGAAATTGTCATTGATCAAACTTATGCACTTTGCTAGCATTCACACTTCATAAATTGTTTCTTTTATAATTTACCTACTCGAGGACGAGTAGGAATTAAGCTTGGGGATGCTGATACGTCTCCAACGTATCTATAATTTAGGAAGTAGTCATGCTGTTATTTATCATTTTTGGATGTTTTACAATCATTTTATAGCAAATTCATATCATTTTTGGGACTAACCTATTGACCTAGTGCCCAGTGCCAGTTGCTATTTTTTGCTTGTTTTTTACATCGCAGGAAATCAATATCAAACGGAGTCCAAACACCGCGAAACTTTTTGGAGATTTTTTATGGACCAGAAGACATCCATCCCACGCCCCTCCTCCTCGACATATCTCGTTGCCAGTCATGTCGCGCCCATCACCGTTCAAGGCTCCACGGCTCCACCCCGTAAGCGGCAGGGCAACATTGTCGTCCAGGGCGGCGGGCCCGGAGGCCCCGCCGGGAAGGCACGCACGCGCCCCGGGAAGGTCCTTGAGAGACACAACAAAGCAGAATGCAACCTAAGATGCAGGTAGAGGGAAAGAAAAATTGAGTGGAGCTGATAAGAGTAAACACTATAAGATGGCAAAATGCTTTCTCAACAGTGAAATCGGTGGCGCAGATTTGTGTTGATTGGTGACTCCGAGATATAGTAGATTCACAGACAGAGCACATCGGTGAGACCGAAGTAGTTCCTTTTGGTGGTACCGATTAACTTTGTACAAGTAGAACTTGTGCTTCGATCTGGCCGATAGGCTTTGGATCGGTCTGACCGAGTTCAACACAAAGGAAAAATTTGTCAACACAACTCACTTGTAATTGAAATTTTACAAAGATTTTCAAGGAATTTAGATAAAATTTACAATGAATTTGACTTAGAAGAATTAAAAAGATCACAGAGAATAGAAAAGGATATAGATGAAGTTTTTTTAAAGAGAAACCCATTAGCAACAAGAAATCAAAAGAAATGTAACTAACGGAAGGAAACACTAGAGAACTTCATCTAGAGGTGGTCTGTGACATAGTCACCTATGTTAGAGTATGTTGACTTAGGAGTCAAGTGAGATCACTTGATGATAGGTCATACTCATTGTTAGGCTCAAAATGGGGTTGCCATTTCCCATTTAAGCGTCTTAATGTATTCACATCTTGATGAGTTGCTTTAACTCATGACTTGGAGGAAAGCTTCATAAGATGAAAAAACATACCTTGGGTTTGTTATTGAACTTGATCATGTAGGTGAACTTGTGGTGGATGCTCAATGTTCATGTAGACCATCAAGAGTTGGGAGCATCCCTATGAATTTGAAGCTCATCTTCCTACATGGGTTAGTCTTGCAAAGTCATAAGAGTGAAATTCATCATATAAATTTTGTCAAAGGATATGTCGAGGGTAGACTTGTTCCTTGATCACAACAACCAAAACATAGATACTTGGTAATGCAATGATTGCTCATGATGTGAGTGATTTGCAATCTCATAGAATGAGGCTCATCAAAGTGCCTTCAAGGGTTAGATACCATACAAGGGTGCAAGTATATCCAAGATAAATGATCATCAACATAAGAGAAATATCAAGGATTACTCATATAGGCCCATGCCTTGCATGTATCCACATGAATCTCTATTACAAATTTGAGGCATCAATGATGTTCAACTCACTCCTCAAGCGACAAAATATCTTTTCATCAAGCGGTTTAGTGAAGATATCCGCCAATTGCTTGTCAGTTCGAACATGCTTAAGATTAATGTCTCCTTTAGCAACATGATCATGAATGAAATGGTGACGAACTTCAATATGCTTAGTTCGAGAATGTTGCACGGATTGTGTGTAATCTTAATAGCACACTCATTGTCACAAAGCAATGGAGCATGTCTCACATGTATCTCCTAATCTTTGAGAGTTCGGGTCATCCAAAGTAATTGAGCACAACATGATCCCGCGACAATGTATTCCGCTTCAGCGGTGGATAATGATACCCGATTTTCTTTCTTTGAAGACCAAAAGACAAGGAATCTACCAAGAAACTGACATGTGCCCGAAGTGGACTTTCTATCAACCTTGTCACCAGCATAGTCCGAGTAGGGATAGCCAACAAGATCAAAAGATGACCTCTTGGGGTACCAAATGCCAAAGTTTGGTGTATGAATCAAATATATCACTATCCTTTTCACAACCTTAAGATGACATTCTTTTGGAGCAGCTTGATACCATGCACACATGCACACACTTAGCATAATATCGGGATGGGAGGCACAAAGATATAATTATGAACCAATCATAGATCGGTAAACCTTTTGGTCAACCGGGTTGCCATCCTTAGTCAAGTCAAGATGTCCACTAGTAGACATGGGTGTTTTCATACCTTTGCTTTCTTGCGTATTGAACTTCTTGAAGAGATCCTTGGTATACTTTGTTTGTGAGACAAAGGTACCTTCCTTAGTTTTCTTGATTTGCAAGCCAAGGGAAAAATTGAGTTCACTCATCATAGACATCTCAAACTTTTCGAACATCAACCTTCCAAACTTTTCACTAAAATGAGGGTTAGTAGAACCAAATATGATATCGTCAACATAGATTTGGCACACAAATAATTCACCATGAACTCTTTTAGTGAAGATAGTAGAACCAATTTTCCCAATTTCAAAACCCTTTTCAATAAGAAACTTAGTCAAGCATTTATACCAAGCTCTAGGGGCTTGTTTAAGACCATAAAGAGCTTTGTGAAGTTTGTAGACATGATTAGGTTTCTTGGGATTAACAAATCTTAACATAAACTTCCTCCTCAATTTCACCATTTAGAAAGCACTTTAATATCCATTTGGTATAAGGTGATATCATGGTGATTGGCATAAGCAAGTAAAATGCGAATGGACTCAAGTCTAGCAACAGGGGCATATGTCTCACCATAGTCCATACCTTCGACTTGAGTGTAGCCTTGAGCAACGAGAAGAGCCTTGTTGCGCACCACTTGTCCATCCTCATATTGCTTATTCTGGAATACCCACTTTGTTCCAATGATGTTTTGATCATCGTTGGGCTTCTCAACCAATGTCAACACTTGGTTTTGCTCAAAGTTGTGTAGCTCCTTGATACGTCTCCAACGCATCTATAATTTTTTGTTGTTCCATGCAATTTTATTATCTGTTTTGGATGTTTTATATGAATTAATATGCTATTTTATATTATTTTTGGGACTAACTTATTAACCTAGAGCCCAGTGCCAGTTTATATTTTTTTTCTTGTTTTTGAGTTTTACAGAAAAGGAATATCAAACAGAGTCCAAACGGAATAAAACTTTCGTGATGATATTTCTTGGACCAGAAGACACCCAAAAGATTTGGGGAGAGGGCCAGAAGAGTCACGAGGGAACCACAACCCCTCAAGGCACACCCTAGGGGGGCGTGCCCTTGGCTTGTGGGCCCCTCGGGAGTCCACCGACCTTAATCTCAGCTCTATAAATTCTAAAATATTCCCAAACCACCAGAAGCGTCCACCAAAATACTTTTCCGCCGCCGCAAGCCTCTGTTCCTGTGAGATCCCATCTTGGAGCGTTTTCCGGCACCCTGCTGGAGGGGGATTCGATCACGGAGGGCATCTACACCAACTCTATTGCCCTTTTGTAACACCCTAGTTTTTGGCCCTTTTCTTTTTCTTTTTGATTTATTGGTTTTTGCTCTGATTTTCTTTTTGGAGTGGATCTGTGGCCTTGCAACCTAGGAGATCACCTCCATTTCTTCTCCCAAGTGGCTCATCAATCTCAAATCTTTCCCAAGATCAAGTCATTTTCATTCTAGCCCATCCCTAAAATTCTTTTCTAAGGAATATTCCTTTGTCTAAGGAACATTCCTGTCACTCCCAAAATTCCCAAATAATTCTTATAATTTCTTTGGGTCATATATTGCTCAAATATGCCCAAACTTTCCTGTCCTAGCACAAAAATAATTCCCCAATATTTATTCTTCATTTTTGTCCAGTGTGGCTTTCTGTGAAGGAAGTGCCACCTATCCTTTCTTGATTGCTCCCAAACTTTTTGGGCATGATATGTCATCCAAATAATTGCCTCATGCAAAAATTCAACTTCATTTGCCTAGCCAACTTCCCTTGGTGACTTTTCAAAGTTTCTGTCAAACAGAAGGCATTGTGAAGGAATTACTAGCTAGGGTTATCCAAATGAGTTGAAATTTTGCATGGTCCTTCATATCATCCAATAAAAGCTCTCCTCAAGAATTGAGCTCATGCAATGCATCCATGTGAGCTCACCTTCAATTCTTTGTTTCTGTCCAAATTTTCAGTTGGTGAAGCAAGTATATTTTATCTTGCTCCATTATGGCTGAAAAGTTTCCTAAGCCTTCTCCTATCCATATAACCTATCTCCACAAAATTTGGGCTCATTTTATCTAGCCATTTTCCCTCAGGATTCTCCCTAAGTTTTTGTCTAGAGAGGTGCTATATGAAGGATGTACCATTTTGGCTTGGCCAAATGGCATGAAATTTTTATGGCACTCTCATATGACCAAATCATTCTGCCATGTTCATTTTTAGCCCAAGTCATCACTCCTAGTTAGTGCTTCTTCCTGTTCTTCTTTCTGGACCAATTTATGTAGTTATAAAGCAACTATATTAAATACTTGTCCAAATCATCTCAAAATTTACAGGACCATAGTCCTTCCTGACATAAACTCTCCAGACATCCTATTTGGCTCTAATCTCACCTCTTTTGATCACTACATCATGATTCAGTTTGATGCAGAAAACTTCAGAGCTCACTTCCCATCTACCCACATCATCTTTCACTGAGATACCACCTCAGTTGCAACCTATCCTGGAGGGACTCCACCCCAGACATCATTTGGCCGACCCCCATGCACTGTATGCACCAGTGCACGCGGTGACCACCGACTTGGCATGCAGTGCGTGCGTCCAGGACGTCGTTTGTTTCGGGCCCCTCCTGTGCTCAGCGTCTCAGCGAGCACAAGCGTGTCTCCCAGCTCACCCTTGCCGTCCTCTTCTCCCCGGACCTTTTCCCCCCTCCAGCAGCCCGCTCGCTGGCGCTCGTCGTCGCGCGCCCACAGGCTTACAGTGGCCGACAGGGCCTTAATGGCAACTGTCTGCTTCCTCCCCATGTCTCTTGGCTCCCTCTGCCCCAGCGAGCTCCTCCCTGTGCATCCCTGTCTTCTACCTCCGAGCTCGAGCGCGTGCACACGCGTCCGTGGCTCCGGCCACGCGTCCGCGGTGACGGCCAGCTTGGCCTCCTGGTCCCCGCCTATATATAGGTCTCCCCGCGGCCTCCCGATCACTTCATCGTCTCCACCGTCCTCCTCTACCCCTCCCCTTCCACCCGCCCGAGCTCCAGGAGCTCTCCTTGCCGCTGTCGGTGTCAAAACCGGCGGATCTCGGGTAGGGGGTCCCGAACTGTGCATCTAAGGTCGATGGTAACAGGAGACGGGGAACACGATGTTTACCCAGGTTCTGGCCCTCTTGATGGAGGTAATACCCTAATTCCTGCTTGATTGATCTTGATGAATATGAGGATTACAAGAGTTGATCTACCACAAGATCGTAATGGCCAAACCCTAGAAGTCTAGCCTGTATGATTATGATTATTCCCTACGGACTAAACTCTCAAGTTTATATGGACACCGAAGGGGCCTAGGGTTGTACAGAGTCAGTTTACAGAGGAAGGGATCTTCATATCCGGATGCCAAGCTTGCCATCCACGCACAGGAGAGGCCCATCCGGACACGGGAGGAAGTCTTTTATCTTGTATCTTCATGGCTTATCAGTCCGGCCCACGTCATATAGCCCGGACGCCCGAGGACCCCTTAGTCCAGGACTCCCTCAGTAGCCCCTGAACCAGGCTTCAATGGCGATGTGTCTGGGGCGCAGATTGTCTTCGGCATTGCAAGGCGGATTCCTCCTCCGAATACTTCAAAGTAGTCCTTGAACACAGAAAACGTGTCCGTACAAGCTCCACATACAGCCGCAAAGAGTATAATATTTAACAAGTCCCATCTACTGATATCTTTTGTAGTGAGACACCACGTCTCTGCATGGTTATTATTTCGAACCATTTTTTAGCCTCCCGCTCCATGTTTCGAGATGCGGTTTTCATTGGCACGTCTTGTCGAAGTAGAGGTCGTGTCCCCTTATCAAGGGATCCTTATCAATATGGGCGTGGGTAATCCAACCGTGTCGTTGGCGATCCCTTGGGAATAGGCGAGCTTTAAGGCCCGTGAGGAGGCGTTCGATATTCATCGCCTTTATAAAGGGGTACAGATCCGTCTTTCTCCCCCCACGCCTATCTCTTCCTCAATCTTCCCAACCTCAGGCTCCAGCGCCCAGGATTCGATTTCTTCCATTGTTACCAGGCCCTTTAGTTATGTCCGGATCCATCTCCCAAGGCAGGTGGGCAGCCTCCTCGATCACAGAGGAGGATATCGCGAAGCTTCGGAAGGCGAGGTACCTGACTTCAGAAATCTTCCACAGGCTCCCTGCTGAGGGGCAGGTCATCCCCACACCAAAATCCAGCGAGAGGGTTGTATTCGTCTCCCACTTCCTCCGCGGGCTAGGGTTCGCCCTTCACCCCTTCGTTCGCGGCCTCAGGTTCTATTATGGGCTAGATTTTCACGATCTGGCTCCAGACTCTTTTCTTCACATCTTGGCATTCGTCGTCGTGTGTGAAGCCTTTCTCCGCATCCCCCCACACTTCGGCCTATGGCTCAAGACCTTTAATGTGAAGCCGAAGGTAGTTAACGGGGAGCAAGCAGAGTGTGGCGGCACTACGGTGAGCAAGCTGGCCAATACTATCTGGCCAAAAGGTACCTTCGCGGAAAGCTCCAACTTATGGCAGTAGGAGTGGTTCTATATCACCGAACCCCGCGGTACCAAATGGGCAGCCGTACCTGCATTCCGGTCTGGCCCTCCATTGCGGCTCGCATCGTGGATAAATAAGGGGCTAGACTGGGGATCAGCTAATGAAGTGCAGACGCTGCAAAGTCGTATCCGAAGTATCCTTGAAAGGGATAATGGCCTTATTAACGTGATCCGAGTGATGCAATCCGTCGGATCCTCCCGTGCCAGCGACGGCCCTTCCGTATGTGGGAGTTCAATCCGGAAGGACCGCAGACCCTTCAGCAATTCTTCGCCACAACGCACGAAGGTATGTGGAAACTATTATTCAAGACTCGAAAGCAGTGGCCAGACACATCCGAAGACGTCGGTCTCGACTGCAACCATCCGGATACCTCGGTAAGCACCTAATTTCTGAGCGCAATTCGGTTGATTATCCCATAGCAATGCACTTAGAGTTCCATATTTGACCAGGGATGGATAGAGAAGGTGGAATGAATTAGGTGTTCAGCTCCACTTCCCAAAGACTTGCCCGATCCTGTGTTGACGAGGATGCTGGTCCCGGCACCGTATCAAGTGCCAGCGCAAGAGGGCAAGAAGAAGATTGAGGAGGACGAAAGCAGCTTCCCTTCTGCAGGTATGTCGAACACTATGTCCGGGGAGACTGCAGCTCCCTCTCCGAAAGACGAAGGGGAAGGAGAAGGTGATATCCCTTCCCCTCATGGGAGGAAAAGGACTGCATCTGAAGACTTGGAGGTTGAAGCACCCAAGAGAGGGAAGGTATCCCTTCCATATGGTTCAGGTTCCGAAGCCGATGTCGTCGCAAGGTACCGCTCTAGGGACAAGCCCCTTGCCGAATCATAAGTGAACAAGGATGCTCTAGACATATCCCATTCTTTTCAGGTTGCAGGGGTAACATTTAAACAATATGCTTCCAGTTCGGCCCACAGCCCACCCCGCTAGTCCTCCTCATTAGGGGACTTAACTCCGGGGATGATGGAAAGCGAGACGCCTTCTCATGCTTCCTCGCCTCCTAGGGCGGACGACTTCGAGGTGTCATCTCAGAGAATCTCCCCTGACCATCAAGCGGCGTGGGGGACGATGAAAACCACGTCCGAGGGTGGTACTTCGATCATCAAGGGTCCAGGGGGCGCAGCCCCTACGGGGGCCAGTAATGAAGGCCCCGAACTATCCGGATTACGGCAGAAGACGACTCTAGGGTCGAGCCAATGCACCCTTTTGAACAGAATGCATACTCACGCAGCAGTCTCCAGGAATCCAGAGGTGCCGGATACTCTGATGAGCACATTACAAAGTGTATCCATTTCAGAGGAACATCGTACCTTAATGGGTACGGTAGTTGAAAGGGTTTTGTCCACGAGAAGCGGATTGAATAAAGCCTTCATAAGCCTGTTGAGAGGCTTCGAGGTATGCAATGTAATAGCTTAACTATTTTTTATGCACAATGCGTCTGTGTATAGATAGTATCCGCTGATGCTCTCGTCGGCTTCCACAGGGAGGTGATCAGAGGATCAAAAAGATATGCTCAGGAAGTAACCTAATTAATTTGAACACAGGCTATTATGTCCATGGCGACCGCCCAAGCTACGGAAGTTGCAGATCTAAAGCAGAAACTTGAGTTGGTGGATGAGGACATTACTCTTATTAACAAGCGGCTCGACGAGGCACAAGGTATGTGTTGGGGCAGCTTGTTTATGTATGTATACTAGTATGAGCATGAAGCAGAAAATCATATACTATGACAAGCATAACTGTAGATGGTGCTGCCGCGGTTGAGACCCTTCGGGCTGAACTTGCCCGGGCCTAGGAGCAGGCCAAAGCAAGCGATGCGGCTTCCAAGAAGGCGGCTACAGATTTAAAGGCCGAACAGGCCGCTCAGCGCCAGTGCCAGGAGAGAATATCTACCATGGAGCGGGAGCTGAAGGATGCCACTAGAAGATGCAAATTCCTCGAGGAGGATAACAAAGCCAAGGCAGCGAAACTTGACAAAGCCTTACTAGAGGCGAAAGAAGCACGATCCGAATATAGAGCGGCTCGGGAGGAGATCCAACAGGCTGGGGAGATAGCGGCTGGTAAGCCCTTTCTTTTACAGACTAAGTTTGGCGACCCAAAGTATGCTCAGCTTAACCAAATGTGGAGTTCTCCAGACGCGTTCTTGGATCTGCGGAAGAGTGTTTCCGACGCGGCATAGTTCTTCCAAGCACAGGAAGGACGTGTTGCGGAGAGGCTTTTCTGGTCGCAATTCAATGTGGCCAGGCGTCCGGCGCTGCTGAACAAACAGATGGCCCAGTGGGCCGAGCTACACAAGATGTCCAGAGCTGCCATGAAGGACGTTGTGGTTCGACTATGGCCAGCCGAACCCGTTCTGAGCAGCTATTTTGGTTTGGTGCAGCGGCTTGTCGAGGCAGTGCCGCGTATTGATGCGGTCAAGCGGTCGGTGTGCATAGAAGGTGCCCGGATGGCCTTTGCCCGCGTCAAGATGTACTGGGCAAAGATGAAGGTCACCGATGTTGCAACCAAGGGTCCGCCTGGATGCAAGGACCATCGCA
This sequence comes from Aegilops tauschii subsp. strangulata, assembly GCF_002575655.3. Taxonomy (NCBI): domain Eukaryota; kingdom Viridiplantae; phylum Streptophyta; class Magnoliopsida; order Poales; family Poaceae; genus Aegilops; species Aegilops tauschii. The sequence goes on along the minus strand of NC_053041.3, from coordinate 326,759,929 downwards.
CACTGGAGCATTATTTGGAGGACTTCCTAGAGGGCGCTCGCTTGATAGAGGATCACTGCTCGAAGGATGTTATATTTGAGTAAATGTATCAAAATTGTGAAAACAATATTATGATACGTTAAAGCTGTGTTATATACCTTTGCCATTATTTCCTCCTGTGCGGCCATTTCTTATAGCCTGAAAGTTTGCCAGTCGTCGGCTTCAGCCCCCTAGCATATAATACAGGGGTGTTCAGAATAGCATCTGGTCACTCTTGACCCAACTTCTTGGTCCAGAATGGAGGTGTCAGTGCGGCGAAATAGGCAATCGGACTATAGGGCTTTAACACCTTCACTTAGCCATAGAAGTTTTATTGTGGGTCTACGATGTAGCCCTGGTATGTATGCAGTTATCCGAATATGGTTATGTTACATAGGTGACCATAAAAAACGGTCCTTCGTGTAATACGGAAGGAATCGCAAAAGATGCTAATAACTCACCGAGTGGTTGACCAGCTCTCGCCGCATCATGACAGTCAGTTTTCGGCTTTCTCTACTGAGGTGTTTGACCGGGTGAACCAGAAACACAATCGCAGTAGTTCTCCCTTTACTACCCTAGCTGATAAGACGGAACGTCGGGTAGCAAGCACATGAGCCGGGCAACCCAAGTATTGACCAAAGACATGATTCGGAGCTGATGCATATAATGCCAAACTCGTGACGCCGAAGTATGCTATAGAGTTGTTTGGACTTTTTCGGCAACCCATATGTTGCCGTATTGAGCCCCTCGCGATTTGTGCCGAGGTATCTGTGCGAAACAAGTGAAGAAGCAAGGTACGCTTGTATGCGGAAAAGCAAATACTGAAGATTATGTTCGCTAAAATCTGATTGATACGTCGAACATAATCGTACAGATTATGACACCACTACCCAGGCCATTTAACGTGCCAGGGGTGGAGGGCTGAGGAAAAAGGCTCTATACAGGTTTCAAATAGAGTTGTTGGTTTACAAAAATCTTTTGGACCTCCTGTCGCACGTCTGCGCTGCCTATGCCTCCGCGAAAGGCTTCCTTAGAGGGAGCCATCCCCTGTTATTTGTAGGAAAGCCAGGCTCGTAAAGAGTCCTTTCAGGTCCATAGGACGGAGGGGTATTCATTCCCCTGTGGCAAAAAGATAATAAATAGTTAAAAAAGAGGAAAGGCTAAAGTCCAGACTAACCGCTTTGTAGGCCTGTCCGTATTATGCCTCCACCGATGACCAAGGTATTTTGAGTGCATAATTATGTATGCGCGGTACAAACTCCGCGGGTATAAGAGGCGAACGACGGAGGCAGAACTGCAAATCCAGCTCTAAAATTGACCGGTCCTGTATAGTAGAGGCCGGCGGTTTAATGACCGATGAGATATGCGGCTTGAGGAGGCCACTTTGTACTTCGGTTGTAATTGCCACAGTGTGCTCCTTAGTGCGGAGGGAGCGTTCCTTGTTTCTGATGACCGTTATGGTGCCGCGTGGTCCGGGCAGCTTAAGTTTTAGATATGCGTAGCTTGGGACCACATTGAAACGAGCAAAAGTGGTCCGCCCGAGCAGTGCGTGGTAGCCAATACGGAACGGGACAATATCGAAGATCAAGTCTTCGCGTCGGCAGTTTTCTAGTGAACCGAAGATGACTTCCAATGAGATTGAGCCTGTGCCATGAGCTTCTACGCCGGGTATTACTCCCTTGAAGGTAGTTGTGGTGGGCTTGATCCTTAAAAGGTCAATGCCCATTTTGCGGACAGTGTGTTGGTAGAGTAAATTGAGGCTACTGCCGCCGTCCATGAGGACTCATGTGAGATGGAATCTGCCGATAACTGGATCCAGGAGCAGAGCTACCGAACCTCCGTGACGGATACTGGTTGGGTGGTCCTTGTGATCAAAAGTGATCGAGCAGGCTGCGCGTGGGTTGAATTTTGGGGCGTCCGGCTTTATGGAGTGGTCATTTCGTAGTTCGTGCTTGTGCTCCCTTTCAGAGGTATGCGTCACGTATATCATGTTTACTGTTTTTACTTCGGGGGGAAATTATTTCTGTCCCCCGGTGCTTGGTAGGCGAGCCTCCTCTTCTTCACTGTCGCTGGGCGGCCCCTTCCCCTTGTGTTCGGCATTGAGCTTGCTGGCTTGCTTGAAAACCCAACATTTTCTGTTGGTATGGTTGGCGGGTTTGTCGGGGCTGCCATGGATCTGACAAGGCCGGTCCATTATCTTGTCTAGACTGGATGGACCATCTCTATTTGCCTTGAATGGCTTCTTCCGTTGACTGGTTATGGAGCCACAAAATCCGGCGTTTACCGACGTGTCTTGGGCTACTGCATTATTATAGTGACGCTTGTCTTTATTGTGTCGTGGCTTGCCATTGCCGTCCCTGACTTCGGAGGTGCCAGGATCGCTCGCGCTATTTCTTCTACGAGCGAGCCAGCTATCCTCTCCTGTGCAAAAGTGGGTCATTAGTGCGGTGAGAGCTGCCATGGACTTGGGCTTTTCTTGGCCGAGGTGGCGGGCGAGCCACTCGTCGCGGACACTATGTTTGAAGGCCGCGAGTGCTTCGGCATCCGGGCAGTCAACAATTTGATTCTTTTTAATTAGGAACCTAGTCCAGAGTTTCCATGCTGATTCTCTGGGCTGCTGGATTATGTGACTGAGATCATCGGTGTCCGGAGGCCGGACATATGTACCTTGGAAATTGTCGCGAAAGGCGTCTTCCAAGTATGCCCAGCTGCCAATGGAGTTCTCTGGGAGGCTGTTCAACCAGTGCCGAGCTGGTCCCTTGAGTTTTAGCAGGAGATATTTGATGGCATGAAGATCATCACCACATGCCATATAAATATGGAGAAGAAAATCCTCAATCCATACCGCAGGATCTATTGTTCCATCGTATGATTCGATATTCATGGGTTTAAACCCTTCTAGGAATTTGTGCTCCATTACTTCATCAGTGAAGTAGAGGGGGTGTGCGGCGCCTCTATATCGGGTCACGTCGCGGCGCAGCTCGGATGGAGTCCGTCTGCGGTTTTCGGCCCGGACGTGGTTATGCTTGTCGCTTCCGGCTAGATAGCCGTCGTCGCGCGTCGGGGCACGCCCCCGTGATCCGTAGATTGACCTGGTCTGACCTGTTCTATTTTCCAGGTCCTGCCGCAGGTCATATGTATATCCCCGAGCTGTTGTGTCTCTGCCTTTACGGCGAGGTAGTGTGGGCTGGTGTTCGGCTTGAGTTGCCGTTTTGTCCTAGCCACGTGGTGGTCGGGCAGCCGCGTTACGCGCTGATGGTGCAGGTTTAAGTGCTCGCCATGGAATTGAGGTAGGAGTGTACGCTTTGGGTAACTTTTGGTTGGGCGCTCGAGGCCGTATTCCTCGGCTGCGAGGACATTAGTCCACCTGTCGTTGAGTAGGTCTTGATCAGCTTGAAGCTGCCGCTGCTTCTTTTTCAGGCTCCTTGCAGTGACTATTAGCTGTCTCTTAAAGTGCTCCTGCTCGAGAGGTTCCTTAGGCATGATAAAGTCTTCGTCGCCGAGGCTCACCTCATCCTCGAAGAGTGGAAGACAATTGTTGTCCTCCGAGTCTTCGTTTACGGCCTGTTCATCAGGTCTAACTTTCCCATCTCGATCATCCTGTTCGGAGGTTCGCTCGACGGGTTTTTCTTGTTCTTCGGCGTCGTCCAGAGTATTGTTGTCTCTCGTGCTGGTATTGCTGTCCTTTCCACGGCGTGATTTAGAGCGGCGCCACTGACGTCGGTGCTTTGGTTGTATCTCAGGAGGTTTATCCTCTACTGGGTTTTTCTCGTTACCGCCGTTACCCTCTTTGGGTGTACGCACCATGTATACGTCATACGAAAGGTGGCCGTCCAGCATCCGGAAAACGGCGGGTTTTGCGCCTGCTCTTCTCCAGCATCGTCGTCCATACCGTCGATGTCTTCAGAGCCGTAATTGAGCATGTCAATTAAGTCCTCGAGAGAGGCTATGAAGTGGGTGGTGGGTGGGACATAAAATTCCCCGCTCTCAGCCCCTAGTCTGGGCTGGGCGTAGTTCGGACGTCGCTCCTCTGTAATAACGAGCGATCACATCAAGTCCAGAGCCTCGCTTAAAGGCGCGGTTTGGCAAGGGAGAAAAGAGTCCGTGGAGTACGGCAGGAAGGAGACTTCTTGGCCAAGCTCACATGATACTGACTCCGAAGGTTTGGAGCAGTGTCCGAAGAAGAGTCCGGCTTCCTGATGGTTGCCAGTGACACTACTTCCTCCGACTCTCCCATACTGGGCTTAGTGGCCACAGATAGTCCGGCGGGCTCAGGGATCCCGTCTTCGGCCCTGGCAATGCGTTCCGGATGTAAGGCCAGAGCGGAGGTTGGGGTCGTGAACCCTTGGAAGATCAAGTCTCCTCGGATATCAGCGACATAGTCCAGATTTCCAAAACTGATCTGGTGACCAGGGGCGTAGCTGTCGACCTGCTCTAGATGGCCAAGCGAGTTGGCCCGCAGTGCGAAGCCGCCGAATACGCAGATCTGGCCGGGGAGAAAAACCTTCCTCAGGGTAGCATCGTTGTAGATGATGGATGGAGCCGTCAAACCTTCTGGTGACAACACCGCAGAACTCTCAATGAAACCACCAATGTCGGTGTCAAAACCGGCGGATCTCGGGTAGGGGGTCCCGAACTGTGCGTCTAAGGTCGATGGTAACAGGAGACGGGGGACACGATGTTTACCCAGGTTCCGGCCCTCTTGATGGAGGTAATACCCTACTTCCTCCTTGATTAATCTTGATGAATATGAGGATTACAAGAGTTGATCTACCATGAGATCGTAATAGCCAAACACTAGAAGTCTAGCCTGTATGATTATGATTATTCCCTACGGACTAAACTCTCCGGTTTATATAGACACCGGAGGGGCCTAGGGTTGTACAGAGTTGGTTTACAGAGGAAGGGATCTTCATATCCGAACGCCAAGCTTGCCATCCTTGCAAAGGAGAGTCCCATCCAGACACGGGAGGAAGTCTTTTATCTTGTATCTTCATGGCTTATCAGTCCGGCCCATGTCATATAGCCCAGACGCGCGAGGACCCCTTAGTTCAGGACTCCCTCAGCCGTCCATCATGCCACGGCCGCCGTCACTGTTTCCTCTGATTCCGGCGACCTAGGCCCCCATCCCCTCCTCCTCCACCCCCATACGCCTCCTCCACCACCTAGATGCCGCCCTGGTGCCCCCTCCTCCTCCGGTGGCTTTTTGCGGTGAGTTCGCCGACACCAGAAGACCTCATCCGCCGGTGACGAAGCCGTCATCGCCTCAGTCCACCTCGTCGGTCTCCAAGGGGACATATGGATGCGGCTCGACGCGCTGATCTCGTCGGTGTGCATCACGTCCCGGGAGGTAGCATACATCGCCGGCAGTCACCATCAAGGTGAGCCCCTGCATCGGCCTCGCGCGGGCTAGAGGTTGAGGGCGCTAACCTGGCCAGGCGGGCCCCGCTTTGCATCGATCCCACCCGTCAGCCGCTCGTGCGTTGACCCGGCTCGGATGACATGCGTATGTTTCTCGAATACGTTTTCAGTTTTTCCAGTTAGGGGCCTGTTGGTGAAGTTTATTTTATAGACTGGTCCCTGGATTTCAAACGCTTATATCTTCGTGTCGGTGAGGACGACACCTATGGAATCACTGGGATCCCTACTACGGTCGGCGGGCGCGGCGTCGTAAGAAGAGCAGGTTTAGGAGCTAGCACACGGATCGTTTACCCAGGTTCGGGCCGCGAGGATGCGTAAAACCCTAGTCCTGCTTTGGTGGATGTATTGAGTGTTCTTGGGCTTTCGAACTAGCTACGGTGGCCGTGTAGTTCCAAAAAGCTGAATCCCTCTCCTGGTCGCCTCGGGCCTCCTTTTATAGGGAAAAGGGGTTGCCACAGTGGCACACAGGAGGTCGAAAGGCCTACAGTGCGCGAGCTTATCGCACGGCATTACGGGACAAAGTGCATTAAATGCGCTACTTAGGTGTCCATTAGCTTTATCGGGGACGGGAACGAGGCCCGTACTGTCCGTCGCCGCTCCTCCTCACTTCGACACGCGTCCAGGCCAGCGATGCATGCAGCGCCATGTAGGCAGGTAGGCAGCTGAGGTGGCGCGGTGGTAGGGCCTTCATGAAGATCTGCCTGCCACCACGCAGGTGCTTGCTGATTTGGCCTGGAAGCTGCATGTTGCCACGAAGGTGCCTACCCAGCTGGTTGGGCTGGCAGCTGCATGCGAACGGCGGCAGAGTCTAGGTTGGTGCGGGCCTGGCAGTGGCCCCAGTGACGCCCTCGGCAAGGGCCTTGCTGGGGGGCCCGGCAAGGGTCTTGCCGTGGTTTCACAGTCGTCCCCAGCAAGACGCTTGCCGGGGGTCTTGTGGGTTTCCTTGGCGAGGATCTCGCCGAGGGTCGTCGTCTTCCGATCCTCATCTGATCTTGTGTGTTTAAGATATTGACAAAGATCTGCATGCCACCACGGAGGCGCCTCCTGAGCCCTGGTCCCAATGTAGTTGGTTGGGTTGGAACCTGTGGGCTCAAGGGTGGCTCGCTCTATTGGTGTTGGGCAAGCTGCCCGGCAAGGCTCTTGCCGGGGCCGCGGAGCCCACCCCGACAAGGGTCTTGCCGGGGGAGTCCACCTCGCCCCTTTGCTGTCTTGTTTTTCTGGTCTTGGCATTGTCTCTGATCGCCTTGTGCCTTTGGCTTATCCCCGGCTTCCCTCCCCTGCCCTGCTTAGTGTGGCCGTGGGCGCGGCTCCGACTGTCCGTGCACAAGTAGAGGGGTAAAAGGAGCGCCCCTACTTTTGTACACCGACAGGAGCCCCCGGGCCTGGGCCACACATAAGCGCGACACGTTGTTGGGCCAGGCCCAAAACGGTGCGCGGGCAGTCAGGGCAGGATTTTACTGCAGTAATTTTTCATCCGCTGCGTTTCCCCACGACCTGCGTGCGACATGGAGGGTCGTGCGTGACGTGTGTGTCATGCATGGGGGCGGTCTCTGCATGCATGCGTCACATCGTGGTAAAGAGGTGGCTCGCGCCTTCCCCATAAAAAGAGGGAGGCGTGGAGGCGCGGCTCATTTACTGGGTGGACTCGGGTCTCAGTCTTCAAGGCGCCCACGCCGCACGATCATGGGACGGGGAACGGTCGCCTCACCCGTCCCCTCAATTCTGCTCGCTCGCCACACGCCCTCCATGTAGGTGGCAGGCGGTGGGGGCGGGAAACCGGGCCGTCGCTGATTGGGGCAGCGGGTCGGTTCTGATTCCCCGCGCCTCCGATGGCTGGATTGGATGAATGGGGCAACCGAGCCCCGACCTCGCCCCTTTATAAGGAGGGGGAGGGGGATGCCATCCCACATTTTCTCTGCATCAATCCTCTTCCTCCTTTGCTCCTTTCTTCCACCCGCCATGGCGAGAGGGGGTGCTGGGCCTTCGACCGTGGCGGCAAGGGTCGCCGCTCGACAGCGCGTTCCCCCTTCTCGGGAGCCCGTGGTGGCGGAGCTGGCTACGAGCGGAACGGGGAGGGGGCGAGGCCGAGGTCGCCGCGGCGGTCGGGGGCGAGGCAGCGCAGTAGTCGTGCCCCCGCCAGCGATGCCTCCGGTGATGGAGGGCCACGTCAAGGACCAGCCCCGCGAGTTCTTCATCAGGCTCCGCCGGCAACCGCGTCGTCGTCTCCGCCTCCCCACACCTTTCACTCTAGAGATGGAGCTCAATCCGCTCCAGACCCTCAGGCTGCACATGAGGGGCTGCGGGAACGGTGGCACGCGGGTCGACATCGACTTCCCCGCTCCTCACGTCATGTACCTCTGTCGTGGATGGAAGACGTTCGCTCGCATCCACAGCCTGACGGCGGGGCTCGTCCTCTACTTCAAGTTAATGGAGGGCTGCCTACTCTCCGTCAAGGTCTTTGGAGATCTTGGAACTCGCCTGAAGTGCTGCGTGGAGAGCTCCTCCGACGATGAAGATTCCTCCTCGAGTGGGAGTGACGAGGAGGACAGCGACAGCGATGAAGAGGGAGTCGAGCGGCGGGAAGCCGACTCCGACTTCGACTGACCGCATCGCTCCTCCCTCGGCCACGCGCCCTGCCGAGGGCCACCCTCGTCAAGCTCTCCATCGGGGAGCTCCCCGTCGTCTCCTTGGGCGGCTGGCATAGGAGGGCCGAAGAAGGTGAAGAAGCCGGGTGGCGGCCGTCAAGTCGGAGTACGCGGGCACCGACGCCTTCGTCACGTATTGCCGGCCCGCTGCCTCGTCTTCCAGCTCCTTTCCCGGCACCAAGATGTTCTCTTGGTGCCTTTTGCTCCTCGTACCTTGCCTAGGAGCTCTTTTTGCCCCCCTGCTGCCTTGTTCAACCTTCTGAGGAGAGGGACAAGAAAGGGATTACGGGTACCTTCTCTCTTTTTAGCTTGTAAGCCTGCGGGCACTTGTTAATTTTAAGACTTGTAATCCCCTTGCTCATGTTTTAAATTCCATGTGAACTATACCTATATCTGATGTTTTTAATGAAAAAGGGTGTTTGCCATGTTCTCCGTGCGTGAGCGAGGCCCACGCTAAGGACGAATCCTTCTTATTTTTAAGAGAAACATTGCCGCCCGTTAACAGGCCTTGCCATCTCTCCACTTCAGCCGACCATTCTCGCGCTCTTGGCTGAGGCGGGGGTGAAGTAGAGTTAGGCCCCTCGTTCATTTCCTTGCCACCGCGACTACGACCAAATTCCGACCCAAGAGGTAGCTCTTGGGTACAGGAAAAGGGGAGCACAGTGGTTTTAAGAACGTAAACGAGGTTTCACATGTCCCAGTTCTACACAGAAACGCATAACAGGGGGATGAAAGACTTATCTGAATCCGCAGCCCTCGGCAACCTTGGCTTGCCATGGTTGGATCCTTGTATCTTCAGCCCCCCGCAGTCTTGGCATTCCGGGGGCGGAGCGCCGGTCCGTTTTCTTTCTCCCAAGCGGCTCAGCAGAAGTGTCCATGTGCCCTGCGAACCAAAGAGAACAGAGAGACGCACACTCGACCTCTAGGCTAGGGGTTAGTCGCCGCTAAGCACTATCAACCCTAACCGAGGGAAAGACTTGACCTAGCATGCATGCTATAACTTAGGGTGCCAGCGCTTCATTTATTTATGCTCAGGGTCTGCGCCTGGCTTTGTACAGAGGGTTACATGCCTTGCCGGCAAGGCTTGTACAAAAGGTGGTTTGCCGGGGGGCCCGGCAACCGTGCCTTATGGGTAAAACTTGTGAAGATGTTCGATGTTCTAGGAATTGCTTACTGGGACAGCATCTTCGGTCTCCAGGCGGACTGCACCGGGCCTGGTGACTCGTATTACCCGATGAGGGCCTTCCCACTTGTTGGAATTCTTGGCCGACTGAACACGCCGAAGAATAAGGTCGCCTTCCTCAAAGCTTCGGGCATGAACCTTGCGGCTATGGTAGCGGCGCAAGGCTTGCTGGTAGTGTGCTGCTCTCACAGCCGCCCGAAGACGATCTTCCTCAAGGAGCATTGCGTCATCTTGCCGCAATTGCTCTTGCTCAAGCTCGTCATAAGTGAGCACTCAAGGTGACCCGTATATGAGTTCCGTGGGGAGAACTGTTTCTACCCCATATACTAGAGCAAAGGGTGTCTGGCCGGTGGCTCGATTTGGCGTTGTCCTGATCGACCAAAGACCGCCGGCAACTCATCAATCCAGCGCATTCCCCTCTTGTGCAGCCTGTCAAAAATCTTCGTTCTCAGGCCTCGCAATACTTCAACATTTGCCCTCTCTGCTTGGCCGTTGCTCCGTGGGTGTGCCACGGAAGCAAAACAGACCTTGCTGCCGAGGTCTTGGATGTATTGCATGAAGGTGTGGCTTGTGAACTGCGTGCCGTTGTCGGTGATGACTCTGTTTGGTACACCAAAACGGCAGACTAGCCCCTTGAAGAACTTGACGGCTGACTGTGCTGTAACCTTCCTCACTGCCTCCACCTCCGGCCACTTTGTGAACTTGTCGATTGTGACGTACAAGTCTCAAAGCCCCCGACAGCGCGAGGGAAAGGGCCCAGTATGTCAAGCCCCTAGACCGAGAACGGCCAGGAGAGAGGGATTGTTTGAAGGGCTTGGGCTGGTTGATGAAGCTTCTTTGAATGGAACTGGGACGCTTCACACCTGGTTACTAGTGCCATCGCATCCTGGAGGGCAGTGGGCCAGAAGAAGCCTTGCCGGAATGCCTTGCCGGCAAGGGCTCTCGACCCTATGTGGGAACCACATATGCCTCCATGTATCTCTGCCAATAGCTCCAGTCCTTCCTCCCGGGGGATGCACTTCAATTTCACACCGTTCGGTCTTTTTCTGTACAGGACGTCATCGACGAACTGGTACAAGGCAGACCGACGGGCTACTTTTTCCGCTTCTTCCTGCTCCTCAGGAAGTTCCCCTGTCTGGAGGAAACGGATGGTATGATGTGCCCATGCCGGAGCCTGGGGCTCGACGGCAAGGACCAAAGGCATCTCTTCCACCACGGGGGCAGCCGTCTCTACGGCCAGGGCGTGGCGCCCTGCCGGAGCCAGCCGCCCCTTGGCAGGCTCCGAATCCGCGGCAACACCCTTGCCGATGGCCCCTGGGGGCTCGGCGGGTAAGTACTTGCCAGGGCCTGATTTCCTCTGCTTGTTCTGCTCCGTTGATGGTTCGACGGACGGTTGAGTCAACCGAAGCAAAAAGGTACCTGGTTCCACAGGTAGCTTGAATGCAGCGCGCTTTGACAGGTAGTCAGCGATGTCGTTCTCCGCTAGGGGAACGTGCTCCGCTTGTATACCGTCGAAGCGCTCCTCTAGCTTCCTCACCTCATCTACGTAGGCCTCCATCAACAGACTCTGATAATCTTTGTTGACTTATCTGACGACAAGCTGCGAATCACCGCTGACGATGAGCTTCTTCACCCCAAGGTCTGCCGCGATCCTGAGACCAGCAAGCAGCCCCTCGTACTCAGCAGTGTTGTTCATGGACATCTCCCTGGGAAAGTGCATCTGTATCACATACTTGAGGTGCTCTCCGGTGGGTGCGACAAGCAGCACACCAGCACTGGCGCCTTGCAGCGCGAAAGCCCGATTAAAGTACATGATCTAGTCGTGACTTGTTTCCTTGCCGGGGAGAGCGGTCTCCTGAATTTCTTTGTCTGGCATTGAGGTCCATTCTGCAATGAACTCTGCCAACACTCTGCTCTGGATTGTTGAAGTACTTTCAAACTTCAACCCAAAGGTTGACAACTCCAAGGCCCACTCCACAATCCTTCCGGTCGCATCTGGGTTGTGTAGTATCCGTTGCAACGGGAGGCGGGTGACGACAGTGATCTCGTGGGCTTGGAAGTAATGACGCAGCTTCCTCGAGACCATAAGGAGGCCGAAGAGCAATTTCTGCACACCGGAGTACCTTGACCTAGCCCCCTGCAAGAGGGAGCTGACAAAGTAAACCGGGTGCTGCATCATCTTCTTCTTCTGCACCACTTCACTTGGCTGCGTGGGCCCTGTCCCGATGGCGTCAGACTCTGCCGGGGGCCTTGCCTTGCCGGCACCAGGCCCTGCCGGGGGAATCTCTGACTTGCCATCCGCCGGTCCTGCCGTTGCAACTGCCTCTTCGTCGACCTCCCTCTCTGCCACTAGTGCGGCGGTGACCACTTAATTCGTTGCCGCCAGATACAGCAGCAACGGCTCCCGTGGTTTAGGCACAACCAGTATCGGCGTAGAGGAAAGGTATTTCTTCAGTTTCTGCAGCGCTGCCTCGGCCTATGGGGTCCACTCCATTGGGCCTGCCTTCTTCAAGATTTTGAAAAAGGGAGGGCACGCTCAGCGGACTTGGACATGAATCTGTTCATGGCGGCAATGCAGCCAGTGAGCCGGCGCACATCCTTGATCCGCTTGGGTGCCTCAATCTACTCAATGGCCTTGTTCTTATCCGGGTTTGCCTCGATCCCACACTGCGACACAAAGAACCCGAGAAGTTTTCCAGACGGAACACCAAAGACACACTTCTCAGGGTTCAGCTTGAGGTTGATCTTGCGTAGGTTGGCAAACGTGTCTTCTAAGTCTTGTACAAGGGTCGCCTTGTCCTTGGTTTTAACCACTATGTCATCCATATAAGCCTCCATATTTCTATGTAGCGGGGCCTTAAAACCAATCCGAACCGCCCTTGCGGATGTCGAGCCAACACTCTTCAACCCGGAAGGCATCCGTAAAAAGCAATACGTACCACATGGGGTGATAAATGCTGTCTTCTCTTCATCTTCTCTTGTCATGAAGATCTGGTGGTATCCCAAGTAGGCGTGGAGGAATGACAACTAATCACACCCGGCCGTGGAGTCAACAATCTGGTCGATGCGCAGCAACGGGAAGGGGTCCTTAGGACAAGCCTTATTGATATCTGTGTAGTCAATACACAACCTCCACTTCCCATTTTCCTTGCGCACCACCACCGGATTGGCCAACCACGTCGGATGGAGCACTCCCCTCACCAATCCTGCCGCTTCCAATTTCCTGATCTCCTCTGTGATGAACTCCTGTCGTTCCAAAGCTTGCTTCCTGACCTTCTGCTTGACGGGTCACGCATGGGGACAGACAGCAAGGTGGGGCTCAATCACTTCCCTGGGAACGCCGGGGATGTCGGATGCTTGCCACGCAAACACATCGACATTCGCCCGCAGGAAAGTGACGAGCACGCTTTCCTATTTGCTGTCAAGGGTGCAGCTTATGGTGAAAGCCCCTCCCGTGCCATCCTCCTTGACGGACACCCTCTTTGTCTCTGGTGGTGCAGTTCTGGATTTCTTGCTCTTGCCGGTGGAGCTCTCTGGCACGTCCTCGACGGTACCACAACACTCCGAAGAGCTGCGCTTGCCAGAGTGGGTGCGAGAGGTCTTGCCGGGCTTCTTCTTCCCTCTCGGGGCTTCGGCGGCAGGAGCAAGTGCCTTGGCGGCAGCTGCTGCAACTGCTTCCCTGTAGAGTAGGTCAGCATAGATCAGCGCATCCTTCTTGTCGCAAGGGACGGTGATGATGGTCATCGGCCCAGGCATCTTCAGTGTGTTGTAGGCATAATGCGACGCCGCCATGAAGTTGGCTAGTGCCGGGCGGCCGAGGATCTTGTTGTAGGGCAAGGGGATCTCGGCTACGTCGAAGACAATCCTCTCCGTCATGTAGTTAACCTCGCCTCCAAACATCACAGGTAATGTGACCTTCCCCTTCGGTTGGCTTCTTCCCGGGTTGACCCCTTGAAACGTGCCCGTCTCCTCGAGGTCTCCGTCGGGAATTTGCAGCCTCTTGATCACAACGGGCGAGATTAAGTTCAGACCGGCTCCGCTGTCAACCAGCATCTTGTTCACCTTGAGGTTGCGTATCGTCGGTGGGACAAACAACGGCAAACACCCGACTGCAGTGGTGCGATCAGGGTGGTCCTCAGCATCAAAGATGATGGGCGTGCTGGACCACTTCAGTGGCTTCTGAGTGTCGAACGATGGCTCCACTGCTGTGATCTCACGCGCCCACTACTTGAGCTGGCGGTGAGAAGTGTGCAGCGAGGCGCCTCCATCGACGCACATGGCCTCCATAGCCTTCTGAAACTCTTGCTCGCCGGACTCGTCGTCCTCGTCATTATCATCGTCTTCTTGCTTCTTGTCGTGGCCCCAGGCGGGCCTCTTTTGCTGGTTATCCTTGCCGCGGCGGCCCCCTTGCCCGCCACGCTTCTTGCCGGATCCTTCGGTGCCATCTTGGCCCTTCTCCTTGTCCCGCCTCTCATATTCGGCTTTTTGCTTTTCAGCAAGCAGCTCGACATGTCGACAATTCTGGAGGTCGTGGCCCTTGGTGTGGTGGATCTTGCAATACTGCTTGTCGGAGCCCCCCGGCTTGTCGGCAGTCGCCAAGGCCCGGCAAGGGGCGCACCCGGCAATTTCCTTGCCGGGGTCGTCTGCCTTGGCCTTCTTGGCGGCGCCGGTGCTGTCGGATCTCTCGACGGCAAGCACGGTCTTGCCCTTGCGTTTCCTGTTGCGACGCCGGCCCTTCTTCGTCGGGGCGGCAGTGTCTTCATCAGTAGAGTCCGTTTCCACGCCGGCGTCCTCGCCGGGGTACTTCCTTACCTCTTCAGCCCGGGCGCACCTATCGGCCAGAACGTAAAGTTCGGCCACATCCTTAACCTTGTTCATCGCCAGCTCTTCGCGCATCTTATAGTTGCGCATGTTCTGATGGAACGCGCTAATCACGGTGATGGGATGAACATCGGGGATGTTGTACTGCACCCGGTTGAACCTCTGGATGTACTTGCGCAGGGTTTCCCCTTCCTTCTGGGGAATGATATGCAAATCACTGGCCTGGCCATGAGCTTGGTGGCCTCCGGTGAACGCACCAACGAACTCATGGCACATATCTGACAAAGAAGAAATGGAATCCGCCGGCAAGTGCATCAACCAAGACATGACGTTGGGCTTCAGTGCCAATGGGAAGTAATTGGCGAGCACCTTATCATCGCGAGCTCTGGCAGCTTGCATCGCGATGGTGTAGATGCTGAGGAACTCTGACGGATGGGTCTTGCCATTGTACTTCTCGCCGACGTCGGGCTTGAACATGCGGTGGGACGGCCACTGGAACTGCCGCAGCTCACGGGTGAAGGCTGGGCAGCCCACCTCGTAAGGTAGGCCGCCGGAGCCCCCCGGAGCTGGGTGGTCCATAGCGGGGCCCGCCCGCTTATCCGACTAGTGGCGTGTATCGCGCCGGCGCTCGATGGTGGTTCGAGCGTCTTCATGGGCTCGCTCCCGAAGAACTTGGCGTTGATCGCGGTGGGTCCGTGGGTCGGACGACGTATGGAAATGTTATCACAAGCGTCGTCACGACGGACCGGCACCGGCGGCAACTGGCGTGGGGGAGGAGAGTGCACTGTGGCTGCGGCTCCCTCGGTCCTTCCACCGCTGGCATGTGGTGGCTCGACGGAGCGCCGGCCCGAGGGCCCTACCGGTCGTGGATCATCTTTGTTGGCGACGGCGACGAGGCTCCGAATGGTGGCTCTCCACTCGTCGAGCTTCTCCGCAGCAGGAGGGAAGTCGAGGAGCAGCTGCGCGCGTGCCAAAGCTTCTGCTGGCGTGGGTGGTGGCGAAAGCTGCATGGACTGTGGCATGCTTCGACTTCTAACCACGTTAGAAGGAGCTCTATCACGGCCCAGCGGCTGCGTGCCATTCTCGCCAGCACTTCGGGGGGCATGCTGGCCTCCTTCGTCTCGTAGATGATGCACAGGGCTCTTCGCACAGCGGTGCCCAGGGTCACTGGCGTGGTGACACTGCTCGTCACGCACACCATGGGAAGAGCACGCTGTGGGCGCCGGGGTGGGCGTCTTGGAGGTCGCCGCGCCGCCCGTGGGTGGTACGGCGGCGACCTCGGAGGGCCCCGCGCCGCCTGCGGGGGGCCCAGCTCCATCTCTGGATTTTGCAGTGTGCGGCCCGTCATCTTGCGTACGAACGACGCCGCTCGCCAGCCTCTGACTCCCAGAGCGATGTTTGTGCTCGCGGGCCGTGCCTCGGGTCCTGTCCGCGACAGGCCCGCTGCTCGCCCGCACTGGTACGGGCCGTCTGGCTCCCGATGAACCGACTGCCGTGGCCGCCTTCTTCTTGGGAGCCATGGCGACGAAGAACTGCTAGGCCAACTGCTAGACCAGATTCTCACAACTGCGCCCCCTACCTGGCGCACAAAGATGTCGGTGAGGACGACGCCTATGGGGTCACTGGGATCCCTTCTACGGTCGGCGGGCACGGGGTCGTAAGAAGAGCAGGTTTAGGAGCTAGCACATGGATCGTTTACCCAGGTTCAGGCCGCGAGGACGCGTAAAACCCTAGTCCTGCTTTGGTGGATGTATTGAGTGTTCTTGGGCTTTCGAACTAGCTATGGTGGCCGTGTAGTTCCAAAAATCCGAATCCCTCTCCTGGTCGCCTCGAGCCTCCTTTTATAGGGAAAAGGGGTTGCCACAGTGGCACACACACTACTGGAATCAGCTAATTTGCCATCTGCCAGCTCTTTGCCGTCTGCTAGCTGACGGCAAAGAAGCTCTTTGCCATCAGCTACCCAAAAGCAGACGGCAAAGAAAGGGCAGACGGCAAAGAAGCTCTTTGCCGTCTGCCAGCTCTTTGCCGTCGGCCAGCGGACGGCAAAGAATCTTTGCCGTCCGCTGGCGGACGACAAAGAGTGAGGTGGCCCCCACCCCCCGCCCGTTTTTGAAAAACTTAACGGGCCACCTCTTTGCCGTCCGCTAGCAGACGGCAAAGAGGCAAAAAAGCGGACGGCAAAGGGGGGCGGACGGCAAAGAGCCTACTACCTAACGGCCCGTACCCCCCGCCCGTTACTCACTTCTTCCCTCTCCCTCGCCGTTTCTCTCCTCCCACGCCGCCGCCCGCCGCGCGCCGCCGCCGCCCCGTCGCCCCCGCCGCCCCGGGGCCCCGTCGCCCTCACCGCCCCGGCCCCCCGCCGCCCCGCGCCCCACCGCCCGGGCCCGGCCCCCCGCCGCCCCAGGCCCGCCCCCTGCCGCCCCAGGCCCGCCCCCCCGCCGCCCCAGGCCGCCTCCTCCACCGCCCCGCCCCCTCCTCCACCGGCCTCCTCCACCCCCCAAGTGAGCCCCCATTTTTCAGTTTTTTTTTCAGTTTTTTTCTTTTTTTTCCTTTTTAGTTTTAGTTTTAGTTTAGATTTAGTTTTAGTTGTAGTTTTAGGTTTAGTTTTAGGTTTAGGTTTAGTTGTAGGCTTAGTTTAGTTTGAGGAAAGAAGAAGAAGAAGAGAAAAAGAGGAGAGGAGGAGAAGAAGAAGAGGAAAAAGGAAAGGAAGAAGAAGAAGAGGAGGAGGAGAAGAAAAAAGAAGAAGAGGAAGAAGAAGAAGAAGAAGAAGAAGAAGAAGAAGAAGAGAAAAAGAGGAGAGGAGGAGAAGAAGAAGAGGAAAAAGGAAAGGAAGAAGAAGAAGAGGAGGAGGAGAAGAAAAAAGAAGAAGAGGAAGAAGAAGAAGAAAA
The DNA here is from genome assembly GCF_002575655.3 of Aegilops tauschii subsp. strangulata. Classification (NCBI taxonomy): domain Eukaryota; kingdom Viridiplantae; phylum Streptophyta; class Magnoliopsida; order Poales; family Poaceae; genus Aegilops; species Aegilops tauschii. The sequence goes on along the minus strand of NC_053041.3, from coordinate 326,742,953 downwards.
AAGAGGAGAGGAGGAGAAGAAGAAAAAAGAGGAGAGGAGGAGAAGAAGAAGAGGAAAAAGGAAAGGAAGAAGAAGAAGAGGAGGAGGAGAAGAAAAAAGAAGAAGAGGAAGAAGAAGAAGAAAAAAGAGGAGAGGAGGAGAAGAAGAAGAGGAAAAAGGAAAGGAAGAAGAAGAAGAGGAGGAGGAGAAGAAAAAAGAAGAAGAGGAAGAAAAGGAAGAATAGGAAGAAGAAGAAAAGGAAAAAAGAGGAAAAAACCCCGACCCGACACGGCATCCCGACCCCGACACCACACCCCGACCCCTAGACCCCGACCCCGACACCCCGACCCCGAGCCTGACCCGACACCCCGACCCCGACACCGACACGGCACCCTGACCCCGACCCCGACCCCGACACCCCGACCCCGAGCCTGACCCGACACCCCGACCCTGACACCGACACGGCACCCCGACCCCGACCCGGCACCCCGACCCCGAGACCCCGACCCCGACACCGACACGACACCCCGACACCGACACCCTGACACCACACCCACCCTTACCCCGACACCGACACGGCACCCCGACCCCGATCCGGCACCCCGACCCGGCACCCCGACCCGACACCCCGACCCCGAGACGGCACCCCGACCCGACACCCCGACCCGACACCTCGACCCGGCACCCCGACCCGACACCCCGACCCCGAGACCCCGACCCCGAGCCTGACCCGACACCCCGACCCCGACACCGACACGGCACCCCGACCCCGACCCGGCACCCCGACAAGACACCCCGACCCCGAGCCTGACCCGACACCCCGACCCCGACACCTACACGGCACCCCGACCCCGACCCGGCACCCCGACCCCGAGACCCCGACCACGATACCCCGACCCGGACCCCGACCCCGACACCCCTACCCCGAGCCTGACCCGACACCCCGACCCCGACACCGACACGGCACACTGACCCCGACCCGGCACCCCGACCCGACACCCCGACCCCGAGACCCCGACCCCGACCCCGACACGGCACCCCGAGACCGATACGACACCCCGACCCCCGACACCTCCCGAAAAGGTGTTCTTTGGCCTTCCAGAAGCCGACGGGGTCATATATTTGTGAATTATTAGTTAGGTCATATATCTTTCGATTTTGTTATGAAAAACATCATATATAATTGTGTTGATCGGGTAGTTTTAAATGTGCAGTTGTTTCATCGCTGCGAGGTTTGGTGTTCGACGACCTCGCCGTGCGTTTGACGAGCTCTGCCCCTTCGTTCGTGGGTGAGCACAAATGACATGTCCTCCTCCCCCATTAATTATTTGATCTATTCCGATGAAACTTGATAGCTAGATATATATGTGTCTTGAATCATCAGTATGCGTAACCAATATGTGTCTCCCGTTCGAAAGCGTCATAGTTATAAATATGCATGCATTTGCATATTTATAACCTTGATTCTTTCGAATTGTCCAACGCTATCCATGGACAGCCCGAGTATGTTTAGATTGGGTTCGTTTTCCCATATGCTTTGCTCCGGATCCGACGCATAAATTTCGTCAGTGCCTCCCCTGTTGTTCTCCGGGTACACATCCTCCCTGTTTATTGCAGAGACGTGTATCAGGAGAACAGCGGGGAGGTGCTGCCGAAATTTTGCGTAGGATCCGGGGCATAGCATGGGAAAATGAACCCAATCTAAACATACTCGGGTGGGATTAGGACCTATCATTACCTATTAGAGTGTAGGTTGCATGGACGTAATAAAATTGACAAAGTAGATCAACTGATGAATACATACATGCTGAATTATATATATATATATATATATTTGTTGTGTGTCTAGTAGCTCTGAAAGTCAAGATGAGTGATCGTGCATGGATGTACACCGGTCACACTGGTCAGAACAAATGGAGCACTGAATGGTTCACAAAAACCAAGGGGTTTGTGCGAGCCGCATTTGCAAATGGCCAGAGGAAAACCTGGTGCCCCTGTTTACGGTGCGGCAATTGGGAAAAGAGGACAGAGGCTGAAATGGGCAAACACCTGCAGAAGAGTGGTTTTACGCCCGATTATATGGTGTGGACATTTCATGGTGAGTCTGCCCAACGTGACCGAGCTGAGGTGGATCATCGTCGCACCGACGAGCATGGTACCGGGATGGAAAACATGGTGCAAGACTTTGATGATGCTCGGGATTCGGACGAGGAGATGGAGGAATCTGCAAAGGCCTTCAATGAAATGTTGGAGTCTTCAAAATGTCCGCTCCATGAGCACACTGAGCTTTGTCAGTTGGATGCCATCTCACAAGTAATGGCTCTGAAGGCTCAGTTCAACTTGGGCAGAGAATGCTACGATGCAATGATGACAGTATTTGGACGCTTTCTACCCAAAGGCCATGTAATGCCTGCAAACCTATACCAGTCGGACAAAATCCTCCGTGCACTGAAGATGCCCTATGATAAGATACATGCCTGTGAGAAAGGATGTGTCTTGTTTAGGCTTGACTATGCGGACTTGAACTATTGTCCCATTTGCAAGTCTTCCAGGTATGTTGTGGTAGACAACGGTATGGGTGAGAAGACACAGACCAAAATCCCCGTTAGTGTTCTTCGGTATATGCCAATCGTACCAAGACTTCAACGTCTTTTCATGGTCGAAGAGACGGCCAGACAGATGACATGGCACAAAACGGGCAAAAGAACCGAACTAGATGCAGATGGGAATCTGATGATTGTACACACATCGGATGGTGTTGCGTGGAAAAAGTTTGATGAATTACATGGTGACAAAGCGGCAGATCCGAGGCATCCTCGAGTCGGCATCAGCACGGATGGGTTCAGTGTGTTTGGTATGACGGCAGCCCAATACAGTTGTTGGCCCGTATTTGTCTTTCCACTCAATCTCCCCCCCGGACAGATTATGCAAAGAAAGAACATTTTCCTGATGTTGATAATTCCAGGGCCCAACTATCCGGGGAAAAATATGAATGTGTACATGCAACCGCTTAAGGACGAATTGCAAGAAGCCTAGGATAATGGGTTCAAGACATACGATGCCTATAGCAAACGGAACTTCATAATGTGTGTCTGGTACATGTACTCGACGCATGACTTGTCGGCGTATGCGCTATTCGTTGGCTGGTGTGTGCATGGAAGGTTCCCGTGCCCCACATGCAAGGGACCTCTTGAGTTTCGTTGGCTTCAGGCCGGTCGCAAGTTTTCTTGCTTCGACATGCATAGAGAGTTCCTGAATCCTCGCCATAAGTTCAGGAAAGACAAGAAGAACTTCATCAGAGGTAGAGTTGTCAAAAACTCTGCACCACATGCATTGACAGGCCAACAGACCCTGGATCAGTTAAACGCTCTCGAGCCAGATCCCGAGCGTCCAGGGCACTTCAAGGGGTATAATTCTAAGCACGCCTGGGCTCACAAAACATGCTTATGGGATCTGCCTTACTTCAAAGACCTCCTTTGCCCACACAACATCGACGTGATGCACACTGAGAAGAATATCGCCGAGGCACTTTTTGGTACATTGTTCGGCATAGATGGGAAGTCAAAGGATAATACTAAGGCTAGAGTCGATCTGGAGGCGCTATGTGATAGGCCGTTACAAAACATGAAAGAACCGAAAGGAAAGCAGAACTGGACGAAGCCAAAGGCATGGTTCAATCTTGGAAGGCCGGCTATGAGGGAAATTATCTTGTGGGTGAAAATGCAGTTGATGTTCCCCGATGGGTATGCAGCGAATCTACAGAGGGGAGCCAGTCTTGATAAATTGAAGATATTTGGTCTCAAGAGTCATGATTGGCACATATGGATTGAGCGGGTAATGCCGGTGATGTTGCGTGGCTTCATCCCTGAGGATGAATGGCTAGTACTGGCAGAACTCAGCTATTTCTTCCGTGTTCTTTGTGCGAAAGAACTATCGCCTGGCGTGCTAGAAGAAATGGAAGAGTTGGCGCCGGAGTTGATCTGCAAGTTAGAGAAGATCTTTCCACCGGGCTTCCTTAATCCAATGCAACATTTGATTTTGCATCTCCCGACCGAGGCAAGATTGGGGGGGCCCGTGCAAAATCGTTGGTGCTACCCAACTGAGAGGATGCAGAAGACGCTTCGACAAAAATGTAAAAATAAACGTAGAATTGAAGCATCGATGGCTGAGGCATTCATCACTGAGGAGGCGGCAAACTTCGTGACAGCACACTACGAAGCCAAAAATCGTCATTTGCATAATCCGAAGCCTCGGTACAATGCTGACGACCCTAAAAAGGGTGGATCCAACCTCAGCCTATTCAAAGGGAATCTCGCACCAGCCAGTGTTTCAAATCCAGTATCTTTGTATAATGAACAATGGCGGACCTTTTCGTTGTATATCTTCAACAACCTGATAGAAGTGCGGCCGTACATCGAGTAAGTTCTCGGTACATAGTTTCGCAACTTCTATTTCCTTTGAACTGCTCTTATTCCTGGATATTTCATACAGTCGATACGTCGCCTTATTCTCGTATGGAGCGGTGATCCAAAAGGATTCTGTCGAAGAGTATGAGCTTCTCGCAAAGCAAGGAGGCGGCTATCCCGGTTTCATCTCTTGGTTCAAACAAACGGTAATTTCTATTAGACTTGTAGGCTAATTTGTAGGCGGCTATCCCGGTTTCATTCGCTAATTTGTGCGTAATGCAACAATCCTTTCATATTAAACTTGTAGGCTAATTCAGAGTCTATGGACGCCGAATTGAGACAAGTCGCTAATGGTTTTGACTATAAGGTCCGTTCATTTGACAAATACGACATCAACGGGTATCGCTTTCTTACCTATGGCAAAGAGCTATCTATGGCCGACCGAAAGTCTACAAATTGTTGTGTATCTGCTATCGGCGAAGGAGGTACCGAGTATTATGGGAGAGTTGAAGCAATTTATGAACTTCTATTCTATGGTGAAAACCCACCGAATGTCGTAGTCTTCAAATGTTATTAGTTTCATCCAAGGAGACTAGAAGGACTCATGAACATATAGGGCTAGTTGAAATCAACCAAAGCACCCATTTAGATGTTCCTGATGTCTATATTACGGCTCAATAGGCGACCCAAGTATTCTATCTACCGTGGGCCTGCCAAACTAATCCAAATCTGAAAGGTTGGGATGTCGTTTATGAAGTGCCGCCACGTGCTAGACTATCTCCCCCAAAGGAAGAGGATTATGAACCTCACATTAACCCAGACACATATGAAGGAGAATTCTTCCAAGAGACACGTCTTTCCAAAAAGCGTTTCAAGAACCGCTATACTTCACCCCAAAACATTGAAGTAGACAGCGACAGTGAATCCGACATCACCCCAGAGGAGGAACAAGAAGAGCCGGAACAAGAAGAGCCGGAACAAGAAGAGGTTACTGCTGCGGATGACCTGTCATTGCTTCACCGATTACGTCAAGGTGGCCTTGCACATGTTGATGCCACTGAACCCTATGAGCCCGTCATTGATTATAGTGATGATGATGATTATGCATTTATTGATGATACTGATCGAGATTATTAGTAGTGTCAGGTATTAAAAATTTTAATGTTGTACTTGATGATGATACACTTAAGTGATACACATATTATTATTCATGTCGGTCTTTTTTTTATGTTGTACTAATTTCGTTTACTGTTTGTCATGGCAGGTGTTGAAAGATGGTGGGCGCTGGTCCGGAGCGCGCCAAGGCCCCTTCTTCGTCGGCGCGTGGTCTGAGGTCTTCGATTCCAGATATACCTCTCCGCCGAGCGTTGCTGGACAGTATGTCCACACCGCCGGGCCCTTCTTCGTCGACCGCGGTGCCCAGCAGGGGACAAGGTAGGAAGAGAGGAGGTGGGGCACGTGGTCGCGGGAGAGGAGGTAGGGTGACTGCTAGGGCACCTTCCTCGCCGCCACCCCTAGCTCTTTCACCCGAGCACGTGACTGCTAGGGTGGACTCGTCCGAGGAGGAGGCTACACGGACTCCGGTCCACGAGCCTCCGGTCCACGGGTCTTGGGCCCACGAGCCTCGGGTCGACTGGCCTTCGGCCCACGAGAGTTCGGCCCACGAGACCCCGGAGGAGCACACGTCCGGATGGGGTACCTGGCCGGATCAGCCCGAGGAACCGAGTGGCCATGCTGGTGATGGCGGGGAGCCGACTGATCTTGAGGAGGAGGGTGGCACCGTGTACCAGCGTGGTGCTACACGGCTCCCGTCCGTGCCGGCGACCCGCGAGCAGAGGTGGTTGATCTTCCCTGATGGGGAGAGGTACGTAAGTGCATTTAATATTTTTGTACCTTCTGCATTCACGTTTCTTCAAATAACTAATGCGTTGGCCTTGTCATGCTGCAGGGGTTGGGACCACCATCATAGTGTCCGCCGGCCCAACTCCGTCCTTGGAGTTCTTTGCCGGCAAAACTTCCCGGGGTTTGTCACGTTGCCTGGTGAGGGTCGGCTTCCAGAGCTTGGGTTGAGCTGGGAGCACTACGTGGCTGCCCCGGCCCCGCCGGATGTCATTATCGACGGTGTCGTGTGCGACACGAGGGCAGACATGGTGATCAGGACGTTCTGGGTAATTTCTCCTTTACACATTTCAAAATCTTCAACTAGCTAGTTATTAATTGTACTAATCAATATTGTGTCATTTGATTGCAGACATTCTACAGGTGTGAGGAGGGATACAAGGAGGACTGCGCAAATGTTATCCAGAACGTCTACAAGCGCCTACTCCAGAACTTACGGCACGAGGCTCGGGTGCAGGCTGTTCGAGACTACTACGCCTTGCGTGGTATCAAGAAGACCAAGCCGGCGTGCCGCGATAAGTTCCTGAGTAAGGAGCAGTACATGAAGGTAATTCTTAAGGCCTTCTACTTAAGTTCCTTCATTTAGTAATTCTTAGCCGTAGCGCTAAAGTTTCTATTTGCTAACTTAGGCGCCTCTGAGATGGTGTGCGGATCGGATGGATTGTTGGGAGGTGTTGGTCGATGAGTGGTGCTCACAAGAATGGCTAGCCCTCCACAACCAGGCCAAGGACAAACGTGCCCAAATGGAAGGTGTGCCACACCATCAAGGCAGCTCCAACTTATATCAGTTCGGGCGCAACTGGGTATGTGGTTTGCTTCATGATTCATGCAATTCATTCATCATGCTAGCTTGAGCCCTTTAATTACTAATTTTCATTGTTTCTCTCTTTCAGGCACGCCACAATAAGGCGGATAAGGTGCCAGAGGTGTACGACCTGTATGCCATGGCCCACACTGGCTCTTACAAGAAAGTCAAGGCTTTCTCTCAGTCTGACCTCGATGATGCAAACAACTTCACCAACATCTCCTCCCACAACAAGCTCGTGAGATATAGAGATGAGGGGAAGGCGAGGAAAGGGGAGGACTTTAACCCGAGCCAGGGTCCCGTTGATCCAGAGCTGGTGATGATATCTGGTGGCGGGAGGTCCCATGGCTCCATAGCCATTGGAGATGGACTTATCCGTTGTCCTAGCACTCTCCCGGAGATCAAGGCGCGCCAGTCGAGCTCCGCTCCTGAGATAAGGCCTCGTGAACGGCCAGTGCAACTCGCCATCAAGGTTAGTGATACGTACTCAGTTATCTTTCTCCATTACATTGTGTGCGCTTCCATCAATGATTACAAATGGTCATGTGAGTGGTGTTGCAGGCTGCTATACAGACTGAGAGAGATAGAACGGAGAAACTTCTGGCGGAGGCGGCGGAGAGGCAGCGGGAGATGGAGGAGAGGACGAGAAAGATGATGGAGGAGGAGAGGGCACGGAATGACATGCAGGCAAGGGCCATGTACGAGCTCCTTGTGGTAAGTTTCTTCTGCAGATTACTTGCTAGTCTTAACATTTGAGTCTCATTACTAACTAGTATGACTCTGTTCTGAAAACCAAATGTGCAGTCTGTGTGCGAGAAGTCCGGTCAGCCCACTCCGCTGATGCCAGTGATTGCTCCTGGGAGCACGGTGAGTTTAGTTTGAATGGACATTACTTGGTAGTCTTAACATTTGAGTGTCGTAATGCTAACGAGACATTGGAAATGATCTTTGGTGCAGCTTAACTCCAGAAACGCATCGCACGATCCTTCTCCAGGTAGCGGCACTAGCCACCCCGCTCCTACACCTCCCTGATCACGGTAAGTTTCTCTAGTGTTTTGCTTAACAAATGCATAAAGACCTAGACTTAGCTTTATTTCCTCCAATATGCTTACCATAATGACCTAGAGTTAGCTTATTTTCCTCCAAAATGACCCATTTTACCTAGGTTAGCTTATAAATGATGCAGTTCATCCAAGTTAGCTCAAAAATGACCCATTTTACCTACATTAGCTCCTAAATGATCCAGTTTACCTACGTTAGCTTTAAAATGGCCCATTTCACCTAGGTTAACTCCAAAATGACCCATCTTACGTAGGTTATCTCATAAACGATCCATTTCAACTAATTTAGCTCATAAACGATCCATTTGACCTAAGTGAGCTAAAAAACGATCCATTTCACCTAAATTAGCTCTTAAATGATCCATTTCACCTAAGTTAGCTCAAAAAGATCCATTTCAACTAAATTAGCTCTAAAATGACCCATTTTACATAGATGAGCTCCTAAATGATCCATTTTACCTACGTTAGCTTTAAAATGACCCATTTCACCTAGGTTAGCTCCAAATGACCCATTTCACCTAGGTTAGCTCCAAAATGACCCATTTCACCTTACTTAGCTCAAAAACGATGCCCTTCACCTTAGTTAGCTCATAAACGACCCATTTCAACTAAGCTAGCTCATAAATGATCCATTTCAACTAAGTTAGCTCATAAACAACCCATTTCAACTTAGTTAGCTCATATATGATCCATTTCACCTAAGTTAGCTCATAAATGACATATACTTCTTGTTCTAGTCTTCTTCTTGTTCTAGTCACCTATTTCTAACTTTCTTATTTACCATTTTCCAGATTTCATTCACTTGATGGAAGCTAGCTTGCTATGATGGAGTGCTTGCTTTTCCTTTGATGAAACTTTGCATTGTATCTAGCTTGCTATCTTCATGACACTTTGCATTGTAATATATATATGGATGGAACAATGTGTATGGATGGAACTTCCTTATGTATGAACAATGTGTATGGATGAAACTGATGTGATATGTGATATGAAACTTATGTGCTAGATATGTGTTGGATATGTGCTGGATATGAAACTTATATATGTGATATGTGCTGCAAATTGTGGGATTTAATAAAAAACAGAAAAAACAGACAATATGCAGGCTCTTTGCCGTCTGCCACCGACGGCAAAGAGCTCTTTGCCGTCTGCCGCGGATGGCAAAGAAGCCACGTGGCAGCCAACTGTGCTTCCTGGGAGCTGACCCATTTGGTCAGTTTGCCTATAGTGGAAGACGGCAAAGACTTTGCCGTTCGTGGCAGACGGCAAAGAACCTGCACTTTGCCATCAGTGGCAGACGGCAAAGAACCTGCCATCTAGTGACGTGTAGATGACATCATAAGGCGGACGGCAACGACCAAAGGCTCTTTGCCGTCCGCCGCCAGGAAGCAGACGGCAAAGCAGCTGTTTACCGTAGCCTTCTTTGCCGGAGCCTTTTGCCGTCCACGGCTGACGGCAAAGGTCTTTGCCGTCCGCCTTTCGAGCCTTTGCCGTCCGCCATGGCAGACGGCAAAGTAGCTGTTTCCTGTAGTGACAGGAGGTGGAAAGGCCTACAGTGCGTGAGCTTACCGCACGGCATTACCGGACAAAGTGCATTAAATGCGCTACTTAGGTGTACATTAGCTTTATTGGGGACGGGAATGAGGCCCGTCCCATCCGTCGCCGCTCCTCCTCGCTTCGACACGCGTCCAGGCCAGCGATGCATGCGGAGCCATGTAGGCAGGCAGGCAGCTGAGGTGGCGCGGTGGTAGGGCCTTCACGAAGATCTACATGCCACCACGCAGGTGCTTGCTGATTTGGCCTGGAAGCTGCATGTTGCCACGCAGGTGCCTGCCCAGCTGCTTGGGCTGGCAGCTGCATCCGAACGGTGGCGGAGTCTTGGTTGGTGCGGGCCTGGCAGTGGCCCCGCTGACGCCCTCGGCAAGGGCCTTGCCGGGGGGCCCGGCAAGGGTCTTGCCGTGGTGTCGCAGTCGTCCCCAGCAAGACGCTTGCCGGGGGTCTTGTGGGTTTCCTTGGCGAGGATCTCACCGAGGGTCGTCGTCTTCTGATCCTCATCTGATCTTGTGTGTTTATGATCTTGACAAAGATCTGCATGCCACCACGGAGGCCCCTCCCGAGACCTGGTCCCAATGTAGTTGGTCGGGTTGGAACCTGTGGGCTCAAGGGTGGCTTGCTCTGTTGGTGTTGGGCAAGCTGCCCCGGCAAGGCTCTTGCCGGGGCCGCGGAGGCCGCCCCGGCAAGGGTCTTGCCGGGGGAGTCCACCTCGCCCCTTTGCTGTCATGTGTTTCTGGTCTTGGCGCTGTCTCTGATCGCCTTGTGCCTTTGGCTTCTCCCCGGCTTCCCTCCCCTACCCTGCTTAGTGTAGCCGTGGGCGCGGCTCCGACTGTCCATGCACAAGTAAAGGGGTAAAAAGGAGCGCCCCTACTTTTGTACATCAACACTTCGCGCTCCTAACTCCGATCCAGCCACCTCCGAGAGGGAACTGTTTCCGGCGATTCTTTCCGCGAGTTTCTCGCACTTCTTCCCGGTGAATCCCTCCACCCCATGCAAGCCACACCCTCCATTTGCATGATTGCAATGTGGTAACATGGTTTACTTATTTAAACTTGTTTAAAATATTGCATTAGCTATGTATGATTTTGTTCATGGCTTTTCTCAGGGTATTATTTTGATCTTGCTATTGCCATGATATTGTTTGCAGTTCTAGGACTAATATTTTGCAAGAGGTGGATGACATGTGGCCATTGGATTATTAGTGGCTTATATTATGATTATTTTCATGTTGATATCTGATATTATGTGGAGTATTATATTGGGTTTTGATGATATCATGTGGATCTTAGGTTAATATTTTGATCTTGTTATTGGTTTATTAGTTTCTTGGTACTTGGATTCATCATGATCTTAGTTGATGTGCTACCCTCGAAGTTTTAGGTTATGACTATACTATTCTCTGGATTATTTGTTGGATATTGCTATGACTTGGATCACAGGTTGATACATGATATCGGAGTATCAGGTATCCCAGATCTATTGGCATTAAGTTGGTCAGGTGCCACCTAACCGGGCTTTTCTAGTGCAACCACATTGGCCTTTATGGGAAGGCCCTAACGCGGTCTATTGGCATGCCTCTTGCCGGTGCCTCCAACGAGGGAAGGTTATGGGCGTGCATTACCCTGGCCCGGTAAGCAGACATAACGTTGTGTGCCCGTAGTTGTTGTTAGGCGCCATTTTGTCCCCGTTTAGGACCGTTTATGTTTTGCCATGACGGTGGCCGTTTGGTGTCATTGGTTGACATCGGGGCCACCCAGGACTGAACCCAAATGGGGCGTTGGTCGGAGTGGCCGGGAGAGTGTCATGAAGTAGATCGATTTTGTCGGAGCCCCATTGGTCCACCCGAATGGGAGTGTGAGGCCATGGGTTCCGTGGTGTGGGTACAGTGTGCTAACCTCTGCAGAGAGTGTGTGTTTAATCTATCGATAGCCGTGTCTTCGGTCATGGGCACATGTTCGTACTAGGTCACGCCGTTCGATCAACACGCACATGACGGAATGACTTATAGGTGATTTATATGTTGATGTATTGTGAGCAGTAAAAGTTTGGCAGGATGTTGATGATGATGTTGGAATGATCTCGAGGATGATCATACAGTTGGTGATGTGGTCACAAGGTGATCATGTGGATGCTTTGATCACGAGGTGATCATGTTGATGTTTTGATCACGAGTTGATCAGGTGGATCACGAGGTGATCGAGATGGTATATTGCATGGCCGGTTAGCCAAGAGTGAGATGGTTGTTGAGATTGAGATGTTGGTTTATCAGTATTGTAGTAGTTTCATGTCAGGTTTAGTAGTTGCTTTCGCATCATAGTAGTTGTTAATTAATTAACTTGTTTAATGCTACGTTGTTGTTTTGCCTTGATGCTTTTGGTTGTTGTGAGCTTGCAAGTACATTCAATGTACTGACCTGGCGTGTCATGCCAGATTGCAGGTGATGCCATGATTGATTCCTTGCTTGTCGAGGTTACCGTGCGTGCGAGCTAGATTGTGTCCCAGCCAGAGTCCCTTGCAGAGTGGAGTTCACCACCTTCAACGTTGTTCCGCTGCTAGAAGTATTCCGCTGCTACGAGTTATCCCGCTGCTAGCATAGAGCTACCTTAGCAGGCATAGTGTCGCCGTGCTGATGTGATCTTTTGTAACATCAGACCCTTGTATTATTATCCTTTGTAATAAGAGCTGATTTGTTCTATGTCAAGCAGTGCCGTATTCCAGAGTCTTCTCCTCGATCTCTGGGCTAGAATACAGGGTGTTCTGGTCTCTCTGAGCCGGGGTGCCAAACCTTTTGATGAAGCGTGAGTAGTTTACCACACACCTACGGGTCCATAGCTAGTAGCTAGATGGATTCTTCTCTCTCTTTGATCTTCAATACAATGTTCTCCTCGATGTTCTTGGATATCTATCCGATGTAATATTCTTTTGTGGTGTGTTTGTCGAGATCTGATGAATTGTGGATTTATGATCGGATTATCTATGAATATTATTTGAGTCTTTTCAGAACTCTTTATGCATGATTAAATATCTCTTTATTTCTCTTTGAATTATCGGGTTGGTTTGGCCAACTAGATTGGTTGTTCTTGCAATGGGAGAGGTGCTTAGTTTTGGGGTTCAATCTTGCGGTGTCCTCACCCAGTGACATAGTAGGGGTAGAGAGGCACGTATTGTATTGTTGCCATCAAGGGTGAAAAGATGGGGTTTTCATCATATTGATTGAGTTTATCCCTCTACATCATGTCATCTTACTTAAGGCGTTACTTCGTTCTTATGAACTTAATACTCTAGATGCATGCTGGATAGCGGTCGATGTGTGGAGTAATAGTAGTAGATGCAGGCAGGAGTCGGTCTACTTGACACGGATGTGATGCCTATATTCATAATCATTGCCTTGGATATCATCATAACTTTGCGCTTTTCTATGAATTGCTTGACATAATTTGTTCACCCACCGTATTATTTTCTTCCAAGAGAGAAGCCTCTAGTGAAACCTATGGCCCCGGTTCTATTTTCCATCATATATTTTCATGTCTATAAACCAAAAAACCCCAAAAATACCTTGCTGCAATTTATTTGTTTTTACTTTGTTTTACGTTTTAGTAATCTTTTATATCTATCTATATCAGATCTCATCCTTGCAAGTGACCGTGAAGGGATTGACAACCCCTTTATCGCGTTGGGTGCAAGTGTTTGATTGTTTGTGCAGGTGCATAGATTGGAGACTTGCGTGTACCTCCTACTGGATTGATACCTTGGTTCTCAAATTGAGGGGAATACGTATCTCTACTTTGCTGCATCACCCTTTCCTCTTAAGGAAAAAACCAGCGCAAGCTCAAGAAGTAGCAGGAAGAATTTCTGGCACCGTTGCCAGGGAGGTTCTACATCAAGCCTACCAAGTACCCACCATAAACTCTCATATCTTGCATTACATTATTTGCCATTTTCCTCTCATTTTCCTCTCCCCCACTTCTAAAACATTTTCAGAAAAAACACAAAAATATCTGCCTTTTTATTCACCCTTCTTCCGTTTGTCTTTTCCATTTGCTTTTTGTTTGCTCGTGTGTTAGATCGTTTGCCTTGTCACGATGTCTCAAGAAAATACCAAATTGTGTGACTTTTCCAATACTAATAATAACGATTTTATTAGTACTTCGATTGCTCCCGCCACTAGTGCGGAATCTTATGAAATTAATGCCGCTTTGTTGAAACTTGTTATGAAAGATCAATTTTCTGGCCTTCCTAGTGAAGATGTCGCATCCCATCTAAATAGTTTCGTCGAGTTATGTGATATGCAAAAGAAGAAAGATGTGGATAATGATATTGTTAAATTGAAGCTATTTCCGTTCTCGCTACGAGATCGTGCTAAAACTTGGTTTTCGTCTTTGCCAAAAGATAGTATTGATTCATGGAATAAGTGTAAAGATGCTTTTATTTCCAAGTACTTTCCTCCCGCTACAATCATCTCCCTTAGGAACGACATAATGAACTTTAAGCAACTTGATCATGAACATGTTGCACAATCTTGGGAGAGGATAAAATTGATGATAAGAAATTGCCCTACTCATGGTTTAAGTTTATGGATGATCATACAAAAATTTTATGCCGGATTGAATTTTGCATCTAGAAATCTTTTAGATTCCATTGCGGGTGGTACTTTTATGGAAATTACATTAGGAAAAGCTACTAAACTCCTAGATAATATTATGGCAAATTGTTCTCAATGGCATAGCAAAAGATCTTCCACTAGTAAAAAAGTGCATGCGATTGAAGAAATTAATACTTTGAGTGGAAAGATGGATGAACATAAAATTGTTTGCTAGTAAGAGTTATCCTATCGATCTTAATGATATGCCTTCGTCCACTTTGATTGATAATAATAATGAATCTATGGGTGTGAATATTGTTGGTAGGAACAATTTTGGTAATAGTGCTTATAGAGGTAATTTCAACCCTAGGCCGTTTCCTAGTAATTCCTCTAATAATTATGGTAATTCCTACAACAATTCTGATGGAAATTATAATAAAATACCCTATGATCTTGAGAATGATATTAAATATTTCATTAATTCTCAAAAGAATTTCAATGCTATGGTTGAAGAAACATTGCTCAAGATTGATGATTTGGCTAGGAATGTCGATAGAATTTCTCTTGAGATTGATTCTTTGAAAATTAGATCTATGCCACCCAAGAATGGTATTAATGAATCTTTGAAAGCTATTAAAATTTCTATTGATGAGTGCAAAGAAATAACCGCTATGATGCGTGCTAAATGTAACGCCCGGATAATTAAGCTACAGTAATCCCACGCTAATGATGCCACGTCATCACGGTTACTGTTGTTCACCTCGCGATGATTCGAAACCGTTTCAAAATTTAAATTCAAATTAATGTCAATAATAAAAGTTTTCAAAAATTTAAACAAAAATGTTCGGTGGATGCCAGATACTGCACTGATAATTATTGTGGAGAAAACACATTTTTAGAAAATGCCTAACTATTTTAAAATGATGTAAAACAGAAAAGAAAGTAAATAAAAAGAAAAAGAAATTACAAAAAGAAAAGAAAACAGAACAAAAAAAACAAAGGAGGAACCCCCCTCCCCCCACTAGACCCTGGCCCAATAGCCCCCCCTCCCTGCTGGACCGCGGCCCAGCTGGCCATTGGGCCAACCAGGCCGGCCCAGGTCGGCCCCCACCCCTCTCACCTTATCCACTCCTCCCCCACTCTCCACCGACAGCCTCCACTCCCCCCCCCCGAAAAATCCCCCTCCTCTGCCTCCCCCGATCTAGATCGGCAGGAGACCCCCGCCGAACCCCGTCGCCGCCCGGAGCTCGCCCTCGCCGGAGCGCTGCCCCGCCGGCCTGCCCTCGCCTCCTCGCCGGCCTGCACCCCGCCACCGCGTCGCCGTCGTCCTCGCCTCCTCCCCGAGCCCCACTGCCGTGACCCTACACCCCCGGTGAGGCCACGGCCTCGTCCTCCTCTCTCCCTCGCCCCCGCGCTCGCCGTGGCCCTCGCGCCCGTTGGCCGCGCCTGGGCTCGCCCTGGTCACGCCCCCGACCGCACACACGCGCGCCCGCACGGCCATCGCCCGTGCGCGCCCCGACCGTGCGCCCGCGTCGGCCACGCCCCGCCTGCCCCCCCTCGCCGCGCTAACCCCCGCCGTCTCCTCGGGCCCCTGCTCGCCATGCCCGCGCCCGCACCGCGCCCGTCCGCCACCGCTGCGGCCAGAGCGTCGGGGCCGTGCCCGAGTGGCTCGGCCATGGCCTCGCCCTCCCCAGTCTCTCCCTCTGTCCCGTGGCCGCGCCACCGCGCCTGCCCCTCCGCGCTGCTCCGACCGCACCGGCGCCACCCCTCGCCTCCGCCAGCCGTCGCCGGAGATGGCTGCGCCGGCGAGCCCCTCCATCGGTGCCCCGGCGTCCTCGTCCCGCCCTGTGGGCGAGCGCTTGCTCAGGTGCGCCCGCACCCGTGGGCCAAACCCGCAGTGCCCCCTGGGCCACTGCCAGGTGGGCCTCGCCCCCTCTGGGCCACTGCCAGGTGGGCCTCGCCCCCCCTGAGCCACTGCCCCCTGGGCCCGAACCCCGTGGGCCTATGACAAACGGGGCCGAGCCCAGAGAACGTTTAAAAAAAAGAAATGAAAAATGATTTAAAAGAAAATAATAAATATAATAATAATAATTATTATTATTATTATAATTATAAAAGTAATGAATTAATTAATAAAAATTAATAAATAAGTAAATAAAGAAAATAAAAATAAAAATAAATTTTAATTAATTAATTAATTAATTAACTAAATTAATTAAGTTAATTAATCCTGTTTAAACTAATCTAACTAGTTAATTAAATTAACCTAAACAAAGAATGACAGGTGGGTCCCACTGGACCCACATGTCAGTTTGACTTAGTCAACCCCAGTTGACTGCTGATGTCAGCATGACATCATGCTGATGTCATAAATCTAAATTTCGAATTAAATTAAATTCCAGAAATTAATAAAATCTTTAGAAAATCATATCTTTTAATCCGTAACTCGGATTAAAATATTTTCAACATGAAAGTTGCTCAGAACGACGAGACGAATCCGGATACGCAGTCCGTTCGTCCACCACACCTCCCTAACCTATCAAACTCGCAACTTTTCCCCCTCCGGTCCATCTGTCCGAAAACGCAAAACATCGGGAATACTTTCCCGGATGTTCCCCCCCTTCGCCGGTACCACCTACTGTCGCGTGAGGACACACCTCGCACTGCTCATTGTCATGTCACGCATCGTCATGTTTATGTTTGCATTGTATTTACCGTTTCTTCCCCCTCTTCTCTCCGGTAGACTACGAGACCGACACTGCTGCTGCCCAGTTCGACTACGGAGTTGACGACCCCTCCTACTTGCCAGAGCAACCAGGCAAGCCCCCCCCCCTTGATCACTAGATATCGCCTATTCTTCTCTATACTGCTTGCATTAGAGTAGTGTAGCATGTTACTGCTTTCCGATATCCTATCCTGATGCATAGCCTATCCTTGCTACTACTGTTGTTACCTTTACCTGCAATCCTACATGCTTAGTATAGGATTCTAGTTTTCCATCAGTGGCCCTACATTCTTGTCTGTCTGCTGTGATATACTATCGGGCCGTGATCACCTGGGCGGTGATCACGGGTATATACTTATATACTATATACATGACACATGTGGTGAATAAAGTCGGGTCGGCTCGTAGGAGTACCCGCAAGTGGATCTTTGTGGCGGAGCGACAGGGCAGGTTGAGACCACCGAGGCGAGAGGTGGGCCTGGCCTTGGACAGCGTCCGCGGTTACTTCGACATAACACGCTTAACGAGTTCTTGGTATTTGATCTGAGTCTGGCCATTTGGTCTATACGCACTAACCATCTACGCGGGAGTAGTTATGGGTATCCTGGCGTCGTGGTATCAGCCGAAGCCTTCGTGACGTCAGCGACTGAGTGGCGCGCGCCGGATTGGAATGGAACGCCACTAGGCTAGGTCTGCTTCCGGCCGCGTACGCAACATGCAGGTGTGCATAGGGCGATGGGCCCAGACCCCTGCGCGCATAGGGTTAGACCGGCGTGCTGACCTCTCTGTTGTGCTTAGGTGGGGCTGCGACGCGTTGATCTTACGAGGCCGGGCATGACCCAGGAAAGTGTGTCCGGCCAAATGGGATCGAGCGTGTTGGGTTATGTGGTGCACCCCTACAGGGAAGTTTATCTATTCGAATAGCCGTGTCCCTCGGTAAAAGGACGACCCGGAGTTGTACCTTGACCTTATGACAACTAGAACTGGATACTGAATAAAATACACCCTTCCAAGTGCCAGATACAACCCGGTGATCGCTCTCTAACAGGGCGACGAGGAGGGGATCGCCGGGTAGGATTATGCTATGCGGTGCTACTTGGAGGACTTCAATCTACTCTCTTCTACATGCTGCAAGATGGAGATGGCCAGAAGCGTAGTCTTCGACAGGACTAGCTATCCCACTTTTATTCTGGCATTCTACAGTTCAGTCCACTGATATGCCCCTTTACACATATACCCATGCATATGTAGTGTAGCTCCTTGCTTGCGAGTAATTTGGATGAGTACTCACGGTTGCTTCTCTCCCTCTTTTTCCCCTTTCCTTTCTATCTGGTTGTCGCAAGCAGATGTTGGAGTCCAGGAGCCAGACGCCACTGTCGACGACGACACCTACGACACTGGAGGTGCCTACCACTACGTGCAGGCCGCTGACGACGACCAGGAGTAGTTAGGAGGATCCCAGGCAGGAGGCCTGCGCCTCGTTCGATCTGTATCCCAGTTTGTGCTAGCCTTCTTAAGGCAAACTTGTTTAACTGATGTCTGTACTCAGATATTGTTGCTTCCGCTGACTAGTCTATGATCGAGCACTTGTATTCGAGCCCTCGAGGCCCCTGGCTTGTATTATGATGCTTGTATGACTTATTTATGTTGTAGAGTTGTGTTGTGATATCTTCCCGTGAGTCCCTGATCTTGATCATACACATTTGCGTGCATGATTAGTGTACGGTCAAATCGGGGGCGTCACAAGTTGGTATCAGAGCCAACTGCCTGTAGGAATCCCCCTTTCCAACTCCTTGGCCGAAGTCGAGTCTAGTCATTGAAAAACTTTTACTAACATGGCTGTGTGGCTTACGGGCCCACGTCGCCATTGGGTGGTACTAGGATCTTTTACTCCTCGACCTTTACTCTAGGACTCTGAACTCTCTTCTACTCGGGTTAAATGAATTTACTAACTCTAACACTAGGATCCCGTTACCGCATTCACCCCAAAGTTGGATAAGCCATAGTTGTTTCTTAGAATAGGATTTTGAACAATTCACACACTGTCATTTGACTCCATTGAAACGTCTTTGCTTTCAGATGGAACCCACGAGGCAGGTCGTGCGTCACACGACGGCCATTGGTGCCTCGGGATCACCTGCTGTGCTAGCTGAGATGATGACCTATCTGGGTTATCGCTGGCACCCTGAGTACACCGTCTACGAGGAGTACTAGGACTTTAACCAGGAGCAGTACCATGCCATCGTCCACCTCTACTCGCGGGAGTATGACTCCACTACTATGCTGCACACCGCACATGGTGTTGGTGTGACCATCGATATGGCTGTCCACGATGCTGCCTATGCTGCTCTGACACGTCTTCGTGGAGAGTATCGGGAGTTGGACACCTCCCCTTTCAGGCACATTGCTATCGCCTCTGATGTTGGTGCAGAGGGATACTATACTACTGCCTACTCCACTGTCACCCGAGAGCCCTTCTACCATCAGAACCTGGTTCTACATGCTGATGGGCTGGATCGAGCTAACCGAGCTCTTTGCCACGAGATGTACACCACCTGTCAGCACCTTTACCGTGCTCTGACGCTGCTGCACCCCTTTGTCCGATCTGGACAGCTACCGCGTAGTGCGATCTACCCAGCCAGGACCGTGATGCCCCACGGTGTCGGTTGGCCAGAGGTGGGAGGCTACTCTCCCACACTTGGTCCTCTTCTGCCACCTGAGCGTCAGGCTCTACACCTGAGTATCCGCGGCCCCCAGTCTGCTGACGTGGAGGGCTATCCGTTGCCTCATTACCAGCTGTCGGGCTACGATTACCTCCATAGTACCTCTTGGGACTGATGTAGGCTTGCTTGTAGTGTTAGATGCATTCGCCGCGAGCCTGTGTGCCGCCTATGATGTTTTAGTCTATGTACTGAACTCTATGCATGACCCCTTTTGTAAGCTATGCCGACTACTATGTAGTAGCTATCGTGCTCCTTTCATTATGCATGTTTCATCATGAATGATTCTTGTCTTTGCAAATTTCTCAATGCTGAACTACCCTTGTTATATATTAGCAGGATGGTTAGACCAGGTGGTCGTGGTCGTGGTGGCGATGCCCCACCACCACCTGAGTACATGGCTGGTATGATCCATTAGCTCGAACTGAACCGCCAATTCATGGAAAATATGATGGCGTTTCCTCGCCCCAATATGAACCAGCAGCCAGCCCAAGTGACTCTTCAAGATTTCATACGCCTCAACCCAACCATCTACCGCAGCTCAACTCAGCCTCTGGATGCTGATGACTGGCTCCGTGACATCACCTATGAGATGGAGTCTGCCGATGTAGCCCCTGCCAGCTATGTCAACTTTGCTTCCTTCTTTCTGAAGGGACCCGCAGCTCAATGGTGGGACAGCCACAGGCGTACTCTGCCACCTGGAACAATCATCACCTGGCCAGACTTCCAAGCTGCTTTCCGTGCCCGCTTCATTCCTCAGGGAGTCATGGACCGGAAGAAGCGTGAGTTCGGCAACCTCACCCAAGGCAACAAAACTGTTGAAGCTTATCAGCGGGAGTTTCTGGACTTGTCTCGCTATGCTGAAGAGGACATTGCAACTGATGCACGCAGACAGGAGAAGTTCCGTGATGGCCTTCAAGCTGACATCAAGCTCGCACTTCTAGTGCATGACTTTGCTGATTTCGCCACCTTGGTGAACAAGGCCATCAATGTCGAAACTGATCTGCAGGAATACCAGAGCTCTCACAGGCGCAACCGTGACACGGGCTCATCTTCGGGCTCGCCCTCACAGAAGCGTAAGATATGGATCCCGAACAGCATGTATCGTCCAAATGCATCTGCCCCAAGGCAGACCTATGCTACACCGCGTCTGCCTCCTCCACCATCTAGGCAGTCAAAGCTACCAGCTCCCCCACCTGGGGCTCCTGTTCCCACTCCCAATAATGGCTTGTGCTTCAGGTGTGGTCAACCAGGACACCGTGCTAGAGAATGCAACCAGAACCAGAATCAACTGGCCCTTCCAGCAACTGGCCGTGGTAACAATCAGCCCCGCAACAACAATGCTAAGTCTTATGGTCGTGCTGATGCCAACCACGTTGATCTCAACGAAGCTCAAGACCAGCCTGCTACTGTGATCGGTACACTCCTCGTAAATTCAGTACCAGCATCCGTTTTATTTGATACAGGTGCATCGCATTCATTCATGTCAGAAGATTTTGCATACAACCACGACGTTAAATGTGAGGAGATGAACACCTCGGTACTGGTCAAAACCCCCGTGGGACAGTGTCAAACCTCCTTGGTTGGCATCGATGTCCCCGTGGAAATCGAAGGGCTGGAATTCTATGCCTCTCCCATTATCCTGAAGTCGTCTAACATCGACCTCATTTTTGGTATGGATTGGTTGAAAGCGCATACTGCTTCTATAGTTTGCGCCACTAAGACCGTCCATCTGCTACACCCTTCAGATGAGATAGTTACTTACCAAGCCCATCTGGTGCAAAATGCCGAGGCAAGGCTCTATGCATTGAATGCTGCACCACTCGAGGGCATGGAAAACATTCCCGTTGTGCGTGAATTCCTCAACGTCTTTCCTGAAGAACTTCCAGGGATTCCCCCTGCTAGAGCTGTCGAATTCATCATCGACTTGAAACCAGGCACCACTCCTATAGCCAAGCGACCCTACAAAATGCCGCCGCATGAACTCCTTGAGCTTAAGGAGGAAATCGACAAATCTCTTCGCAAAGGATTCATTCGCCCAAGTTGCTCTCCTTGGGGAGCACCTTCTCTCTTTGTCAAGAAGAAGGATGGGACAAACCGGTTAGTTCAAGACTACCGTCCTATAAACCAAGCTACCATTCAGAATAAGTACCCTCTTCCTCGGATCAATGATCTGTATGATCAACTGGCGGGTTCGTCAGTGTTCTCTAAGCTCGACATGAGGTTGGGTTACCACCAGATCCGTGTTCGCGAAGAGGATATCCCAAAGACCGCCTTCGTGACTCGCTATGGTTCATACGAGTACACCGTCATGTCTTTCGGGTTAACCAATGCTCCAGCCACCTTCTGTCGTCTGATGAACTATATATTCATGGATTACCTCGACAAGTTCGTCGTGGTTTATCTAGATGATATCCTGGTATTTTCCAAGAACGAAGAAGAACATGCTGAACATCTTCGACTTGTGCTGGAAAAGCTACGAGAACATCAACTATATGCCAAGTTCTCCAAATGTGAATTCTGGCTACCGGAAGTAACCTATCTTGGGCATGTCATCTCTAAGGATGGTATTGCCGTCAACCCCGAGCGAGTTCAGGCTATTCTTAATTGGACTCCTCCGAAGAACGTTAAGCAAGTCAGAAGTTTTCTCGGTCTCGCCAGCTATTGCCATCGATTCGTCGAGAACTTCTCCAAGATCGCCAGGCCTCTGACTAACCTGTTGCATAAGGGCGTCAAGTTCCATTGGACAGACAAATTTCAGGAAAGTTTCCAGGCACTCAAAGACAAGTTGACTTCTGCCCCAGTTCTAGCTCCACCTGATACTAAGAAGGACTTCGTCATTTACTGCGACGCTTCCCGTCAAGGATTAGGCTATGTCCTAATGCAAGATCGCAAAGTGATTGCTTATGCCTCTCGGCAATTGCGCCCTCACGAAGAGAACTACCCAGTTCACGACCTCGAACTTGCTGCTGTCATTCATGCGCTGAAGCAGTGGCGACATTACCTTCTTGGTAATCGTTGCGAGATCTTCACTGACCACCAAAGTCTGAAGTATCTGTTTACTCAGCCAGACATGAACCTCCGTCAGCATAGATGGATGGAGCTTGTTGCAGACTTTGACTTGGGTATTTCCTATACGCCACGCAAGGCTAATGTAATGGCTGATGCCTTGAGCTGCAAGTCTTACTGCAACCACCTCCAGGTTCACAAAGTTCAGCCCTCGCTTGTTGAAGAATTCAGGAAGCTGAACCTCCATATTGTTCCTCCGGGTGCACTCGCTCCCCCTACTAAGGAGTTTGGCAAGGTGAACCTCCAGGCTGTTACCCAGGGTTCCCTCAATACCCTAGTTGCTAAACCAGATCTCGTGGATAGCATCAAAAGGCTACAGAAGTATGACTCTGAAGCCCACAAGATTAAGCGCTACCTCGCAGAAGGAAAGCCCTCATTCTTCACCATTGCTGAAGATGGCACCCTATACTTCAAGGGCCGCCTAGTGGTGCCATGTGCAGAGAAAAACCTGGATATGACACAGGAAGTTATGAAAGAAGCTCATGATACGCCTCTATGTATCCATCCTGGTAGTACAAAGATGTACCAAGACATCCGTCAGAGATTCTGGTGGTCTAATATGAAGCAAGACATTGCTCGTTATGTTGCTGAGTGTGACGTTTGCCGTCGTATCAAAGCAGAACACCAAAGGCCTGCTGGAACTCTGCAACCTATCTCTATACCTGAATGGAAATGGGACCATGTTGAGATGGACTTCGTCACTGGATTTCCCAAGTCACAGAAAGGTAATGATGCTATTCTTGTCGTCATTGACCGGCTTTCCAAAGTTGCACATTTCCTGGCGGTCAAGGAAACGATCACTGCTAGTCAACTGGCAACGCTCTATATGTCCAGGATGGTTTTACTCCACGGTATTCCATTGGTTATCAGTTCAGACCGTGGCAGCTTATTCACTTCAAGATTCTGGGCAAGTTTCCAAGAAGCTATGGGAACTCATCTGTCATTCAGTACTGCGTTTCATCCTCAATCGCAAGGGCAAGTTGAACGCGTCAACCAATTCTCGAAGACATGCTTCGAGCTTGTGTTATTTCCTTCGGCAAGAAATGGGAGGAATCTCTCCCGTATGCTGAGTTCTCTTATAATAATAGCTATCAAGCTAGTCTGAAGATGGCCCCCTTCGAAGTGTTATATGGACGAAAGTGCCGAACCCCTCTGAACTGGTCAAAAACTGGGGAACGTCCACTCTTCGGTCCGGATATTATCCAAGATGCCGAAGAACAAGTCCGCATTATCCGTGAGAATCTCAAGACTGCCCAGTCACGTCAGAAGAGTCAGTATGACCGTCATCATAAAGACATGGTCTATCAACCTGGCGAAAAGGCTTATCTTCGAGTCACACCTATGAAGGGTGCTCACCGCTTCGGGATCAAGGGCAAGCTAGCTCCTCGATATATTGGCCCATTCACTGTTCTCGAAAGGCATGGAAAAGTGGCATACCAACTGGAGCTACCGCCGAACCTTTCTCAGGTTCACGATGTGTTCCATGTGTCACAGCTCCGCCGTTGCTTCAAGGACCCAATCCGAGCTGTGGATCATGAAGTGCTCGAATTGCAGCAAGACCTCTCCTATAAGGAGCATCCGGTCCGCATTCTCGACCAAGCTGAACGCCGCACACGTCAGAAGGCGATCAAGTTTCTCAAAGTCCAGTGGTCGCACCATTCTGAAGATGAGGCCACTTGGGAACGAGAGGATCGTCTGCGCGAAGAATACCCCGCACTGTTTCCTTCTACCTCCTAAATCTCAGGACGAGATTTCTTGTAGTGGAGGAGATTTGTAACGCCCGGATAATTAAGCTACAGTAATCCCACGCTAATGATGCCACGTCATCACGGTTACTGTTGTTAACCTCGCGATGATTCGAAACCGTTTCAAAATTTAAATTCAAATTAATGTCAATAATAAAAGTTTTCAAAAATTTAAACAAAAATGTTCGGTGGGTGCCAGATACTGCACTGATAATTATTGTGGAAAAAACACATTTTTAGAAAATGCCTAACTATTTTAAAATGATGTAAAACAGAAAAGAAAGTAAATAAAAAGAAAAAGAAATTACAAAAAGAAAAGAAAACAGAACAAAAAAAACAAAGGAGGAACCCCCCTCCCCCCACTGGGCCAACCAGGCCGGCCCAGGTCGGCCCCCACCCCTCTCACCTTATCCACTCCTCCCCCCACCCTCCACCGACAGCCTCCACTTCCCCCCCCCCCGAAAAATCCCCCTCCTCTGCCTCCCCCGATCTGGATCGGGAGGAGACCCCCGCCGAACCCCGTCGCCGCCCAGAGCTCGCCCTCGCCGGAGCGCTGCCCCGCCGGCCTGCCCTCGCCTCCTCGCCGGCCTGCACCCCGCCACCGCGTCGCCGTCGTCCTCGCCTCCTCCCCGAGCCCCGCTGCCGTGACCCTACACCCCCGGTGATGCCACGGCCTCGTCCTCCTCTCTCCCTCACCCCCGCGCTCGCCGTGGCCCTCGCGCCCGTTGGCCGCGCCTGGGCTCGCCCTGGTCACGCCCCCGACCGCACACACGCGCGCCCGCACGGCCATCGCCCGCGCGCGCCCCGGCCGCGCGCCCGCGTCGGCCACGCCCCGCCTGCCCCCCTCGCCGCGCTAACCCCCGCCGTCGCCTCGGGCCCCTGCTCGCCGTGCCCGGGCCCGCACCGCGCCCGTCCGCCACCGCCGCGGCCAGAGCGTCGGGGCCGTGCCCGAGTGGCTCGGCCATGGCCTCGCCCTCCCCCGTCTCTCCTCTGTCCCGTGGCCGCGCCACCGCGCCTGCCCCTCCGCGCTGCTCCGACCGCACCGGTGCCACCCCTCGCCTCCGCCAGCCATCGCCGGAGATGGCTGCGCCGGCGAGCCCCTCCATCGGTGCCCCGGCGTCCTCGTCCCGCCCTGCGGGCGAGCGCTCGCTCGGGTGCGCCCGCACCCGTGGGCCAAACCCGCAGTGCCCCCTGGGCCACTGCCCGGTGGGCCTCGCCCCCTCTGGGCCACTGCCAGGTGGGCCTCGCCCCCCCCTGAGCCACTGCCCCCTGGGCCCGAACCCCGTGGGCCTATGACAAACGGGGCCCAGCCCAGAGAACGCTTAAAAAAAGAAATGAAAAATGATTTAAAAGAAAATAATAAATAAAATAATAATAATTATAATAATTATTATTATTATAAAAATAATAAATTAATTAATAAAAATTAATAAATAAATAAATAAAGAAAATAAAAATGAAAATAAATTTTAATTAATTAATTAATTAACTAAATTAATTAAGTTAATTAATCCTGTTTAAACTAATCTAACTAGTTAATTAAATTAACCTAAACAAAGAATGACAGGTGGGTCCCACTGGACCCACATGTCAGTTTGACTTAGTCAACCCCAGTTGACTGCTGATGTCAGCATGACATCATGCTGATGTCATAAATCTAAATTTCGAATTAAATTAAATAATTAATTAAATTCCAGAAATTAATAAAATCTTTAGAAAATCATATCTTTTAATCCGTAACTCGGATTAAAATATTTTCAACATGAAAGTTGCTCAGAACGATGAGAAGAATCCGGATACGCAGTCCGTTCATCCACCACACCTCCCTAACCTATCAAACTCGCAACTTTTCCCCCTCCGGTCCATCTGTCCGAAAACGCAAAACATCGGGAATACTTTCCCGGATGTTCCCCCCCTTCGCCGGTACCACCTACTGTCGCGTGAGGACACACCTCGCACTGCTCATTGTCATGTCACGCATCGTCATGTTTATGTTTGCATTGTATTTACCGTTTCTTCCCCCTCTTCTCTCCGGTAGACTACGAGACCGACACTGCTGCTGCCCAGTTCGACTACGGAGTTGACGACCGCTCCTACTTGCCAGAGCAACCAGGCAAGCCCCCCCCTTGATCACCAGATATCGCCTATTCTTCTCTATACTGCTTGCATTAGAGTAGTGTAGCATGTTACTGCTTTCCTGATGCATAGCCTATCCTTGCTACTACTGTTGTTACCTTTACCTGCAATCCTACATGCTTAGTATAGGATTCTAGTTTTCCATCAGTGGCCCTACATTCTTGTCCGTCTGCTGTGATATACTATCGGGCCGTGATCACCTGGGCGGTGATCACGGGTATATACTTATATACTATATCCATGACACATGTGGTGAATAAAGTCGGGTCGGCTCGTAGGAGTACCCGCAAGTGGATCTTTGTGGCGGAGCGACAGGGCAGGTTGAGACCACCTAGGCGAGAGGTGGGCCTGGCCCTGGACGGCATCCGCGGTAACTTCGACATAACATGCTTAACGAGTTCTTGGTATTTGATCTGAGTCTGGCCATTTGGTCTATATGCACTAACCATCTACGCGGGAGTAGTTATGGGTATCCCGGCGTCGTGGTATCAGCCGAAGCCTTCGTGACGTCAGCGACTGAGTGGCGCGCGCCGGATTGGACTGGAACGCCACTAGGCTAGGTCTGCTTCCGGCCGCGTACGCAACTTGCAGGTGTGCATAGGGCGATGGGCCCAGACCCCTGCGCGCATAGGGTTAGATCGGTGTGCTGACCTCTCTGTTGTGCTTAGGTGGGGCTGCGACGCGTTGATCTTACAAGGCCGGGCATGACCCAGGAAAGTGTGTCCGGCCAAATGGGATCGAGCGTGTTGGGTTATGTGGTGCACCCCTGCAGGGAAGTTTATCTATTCGAATAGCTGTGTCCCTCGGTAAAAGGACGACCCGGAGTTGTACCTTGACCTTATGACCACTAGAACTGGATACTGAATAAAATACACCCTTCTAAGTGCCAGATACAACCCGGTGATCGCTCTCTAACAGGGCGACGAGGAGGGGATCGCCGGGTAGGATTATGCTATGCGGTGCTACTTGGAGGACTTCAATCTACTCTCTTCTACATGCTACAAGATGGAGATGGCCAGAAGCGTAGTCTTCGACAGGACTAGCTATCCCCCTTTTATTCTGGCATTCTGCAGTTCAGTCCACTGATATGCCCCTTTACACATATACCCATGCATATGTAGTGTAGCTCCTTGCTTGCGAGTAATTTGGATGAGTACTCACGGTTGCTTCTCTCCCTCTTTTTCCCCTTTCCTTTCTATCTGGTTGTCGCAACCAGATGTTGGAGTCCAGGAGCCAGACGCCACTGTCGACGACGACACCTACGACACTGGAGGTGCCTACTACTACGTGCAGGCCGCTGACGACGACCAGGAGTAGTTAGGAGGATCCCAGGCAGGAGGCCTGCACCTCGTTCGATCTGTATCCCAGTTTGTGCTTTCCTTCTTAAGGCAAACTTGTTTAACTTATGTCTCTACTCAGATATTGTTGCTTCCGCTGACTCGTCTATGATCGAGCACTTGTATTCGAGCCCTCGAGGCCCCTGGCTTGTATTATGATGCTTGTATGACTTATTTATGTTGTAGAGTTGTGTTGTGATATCTTCCCGTGAGTCCCTGATCTTGATCGTACACATTTGCGTGCATGATTAGTGTACGGTCAAATCGGGGGTGTCACACTAAACAAGATTGATTTGTAAAAGCGTGTTCTTCTAGTTTTTGTGAGAATAATGATGAAGATCTTAAAGAGATTGGTGTGACTCCTATTGAATATTTGTTTTCTTGTATAAATGTTAATAAAGATGGGACTGGAGATGAGTCAACTTTAGCTAGAAGGCATCCCAATGATTCGGAGTTTAAAGATCTTAATGCAATAATTGATAAAAGTGGGATTGGAGAGGTCAAAACTTTAAGTAGCAATGAACCCACTCTTTTGGATTTCAAGGACTTTAATTATGATAATTGTTCTTTGATAGATAGTATTTCCTTGTTGCAATCCATGTTAAATTCTCCTCATGCTTACAATCAAAATAAAGCTTTTACTAAACATATCGTTCATGCTATGATGAAATCTTTTGAAGAAAAACTTGAGTTGGAAGTTTCTATCCCTAGAAATATTTACGATGAGGGGAACCTACTATTAAGACTAAAATTAAAGATTATGAGTGCCATGCTTTGTGTGATTTGGGTGCTAGCGTTTCCACGATTCCAAAAAAATTATGTGATGTGCTAGGTTTCTGTCAATTTGATGATTGTTCTTTAAATTTGCATCTAGCGGATTCCACTATTAAGAAACCTATGGTAAGGATTAATGATGTTATTATTGTTGCAAATAGAAATTATGTGCCCGTAGATTTTATTGTGCTAGACATAGACTGCAATCCTACATGTCCTATTATTCTTGGTAGACCTTTCCTTAGAACTATTGGTGCAATGATTAATATGAAAGAAGGAAACATTAGATTCCAATTTCCGTTAAGGAAAGGCATGGAACACTTTCCATGAAAGAAAATTAAGTTGCCATATGAATCTATTATGAGGGCTACTTATGGTTTGCATACCAAAGATGACAATACCTAGATCTATGTTTTATGCCTAGCTAGGGGCGTTAAACAATAGCGCTTGTTGGGAGGCAACCCAGTTTTATTTTTATGTTTTTTGATTTTGGTTATATTTTCCGATAAATACAAATTATTACCTCTATAGTAATTGTGTTTTTGTGTTTCAATTAGTGTTTGAGCCAAGCAAGACCTTTGGGATGGTCTACGGTGATAGATGATTTGATCTTGCTGAAAAACAAAAACTTTTGCGCTCATTGCAAAAAATTTAATAAATCATAGAAACGTGCTTTTGATCAGATTTTTTTACACAGGATCTATATACAAATTGACAAGGTTCTCCTAATTATTCAGAATTTTTGGAGATACATAAGTATACGAAGTTTTCAGATTGCTACAGACTGTTCTGTTTTTGACATATTCTATTTTCTATGTGTTGTTTGCTTATTTTGATGAATCTATGGGTAGTATCGGGGGGTGGTATGAACCATGGAGAAGTTGGAATACAATAGATATTACACCAATATAGATAAAGAATGAGTTCACAACCGTACCCAAAGTGGTGATTTATTTTATTATACTAACGGATCTTATGAGTTTTTCTGTTGAGTTCTGTGTTGTGAAGTTTTCAAGTTTTGGGTAACGATTTGATGGACAATGGAATAAGGAGTGGCAAGAACCTAAGTTTGGGGATGCCCAAGGCACCCCAAGGTAATATTCAAGGACAACAAAGCATCTAAGCTTGGGGATACCCCGGATGGCATCCCCTCTTTTGTCTTCGTCCATCGGTAAATTTACTTGAGGCTATATTTTTATTCACCACATGATATGTGTTTTGCTTGGAGCGTCTTGTATGATACGAGTCTTTTTTTTAGTCTGCCACAATCATCCTTGCTATACACATCTTTTGAGAGGGACACACATGAATCGTGAATTTATTAGAATACTTTATGTGTTTCACTTCTATCTTTTGAGCTAGGCAGTTTGCTCTAGTACTTCACTTATATCTTTTTAGAGCACGACGGTGGCTTTATTTTATAGAAATTGTTGAACTCTCATGCTTCACTTATATTATTTTGAGAGTATCTAAACAGCATGGTAATTTTCTTAGGTTATGAATTTAGTCCTAATAAGATGGGCATCCAAGAGGGATATAATAAAAACTTTCATATAAAGAGCGTTGAATAAGATGAGAAGTTTGATTCCTTATGATTGTTTTGAGATATAAAGATGGTGATATTAGAGTCATGCTAGTGATTAATTGTTGATTGGTAGAAATACTTGTGTTAAAGTTTGTGATTCCCGTAGCATGCACGTATGGTGAACCGTTATGTGATGAAGTCAAAGCATGATTTATTTTTTGATTGTCTTCCTTATGAGTGGTGATCGGGGACGAGCGATGGTCTTTTCCTACCAACTATCCCCCTAGGAACATGCGTGTAGTACTTTTTGATAGCTAATAAACTTTTGCAATAAGTATGTGAGTTCTTTATGACTAATGTTGTGTCCATGGATTATACGCACTCTCACCCTTCCACCTTTGCTAGCCTCTCTAGTACCGCGCAACTTTCGCCAGTGCATTAAACCCACCATATACCCTTCCTCAAAACAACCACCATACCTACCTATTATGGCATTTCCATAGCCATTCTGAGATATATTGCCATGCAACTTCCACCATTCCGTTTTATTATGACACGCACCATCATTGTCATGTTGCTTTGCATGATCATGTAGTTGGCATAGTATTTGTGGCAAGGCCACTGTCCATTATACATGACACTCTTGATCATTGCACATCCTGGTACACCGCTGGAGGCATTCATATAGAGTCATATCTTGTTCTAGTATCGAGTTTTAATTCTTGAGTTGTAAGTAAATAAAAGTGTGATGATCATCATTATTAGAGCATTGTCCCATGTGAGCAAAGGATGATGGAAGCTATGACTCCTCACAAGTTGGGATGAGTATCACACTTTACAAAAAATAAAAGAGGCCAAAAGAAGCCCAAATAAAAAATGAGAGAAAATGAGAGAAGGGACAATGTTACTATCCTTTTTCCACACTTGTGCTTCAAAGTAGCACCATGATCTTCATGATAGAGAGTCTCCTATTTTGTCATTTTAATATACTAGTGGGATTTTTTCATTGTACAACTTGGCTTTTGTATTACAATGATGGGCTTCCTCAAATTGCCCTAGGTCTTCGTGAGCAAGCACATTGGATGCACACCCACTTAGTTTCTTTTTGAGATTTCATACACTTATAACTCTAGTGCATCCGTTGTATGTCGATCCCTACTAACTCACATTGATATCTATTGATGGGCATCTCCATAGCCCGTTAATACGCCGAGTTGATGTGAGACTTTCTCCTTCCTTTTGTCTTCTCCACAACCACCATATTCTATTCCACCTATAGTGCTACATTCATGGCTCACGCTCATGTATTGTGTGGAAGTAGAAAAATTTTGAGAACACCAAAAGTATGAAACAATTACTTGGCTTGTCATCGGGGTTGTGCATGATAAAATACTTTGTGTGATAAAGATGGAGCATAGCCAGACTATATGATTTTGTAGGGATAACTTTCTTGGGCCAAGTTATTTTGAGAAGGCATGATTGCTTTATTAGTATGCTTGAAGTATTATTGGATTTATGTTAATATTAAACTTTTGTTTTGAATCTTATGATCTTAATATTCATGGCACAATAAAGAAGATTACATGGATGAATATGTTACGAGCATTCCACATCAAAAATTCTATTTCCATCATTTACCTACTCGAGGACGAGTAGGAATTAAGCTTGGGGATGCTTGATACGTCTCCAACGTATCTATAATTTTTTGATTGTTCCATGCTATTATATTATCTATTTTGGATGTTTTATATGCATTAATATGCTATTTTATATTATTTTTGGGACTAACTTATTAACCTAAAGCCCAGTGCCAGTTTCTGTTTTTTTCCTTGTTTTTGAGTTCTACAGAAAAGGAATATCAAACGGAGTCCAAACGGAATAAAACTTTCGGGATGATTTTTCTTAGAGAGAAGACACCCAGAAGACTAGGGGAGAGGGCCAGAAGAGTCCCTAGGAAACCACAAGCCCTCAGGGAGTGCCCTAGGGGGGGCCTGGCTTGTGGGCCCCTCGGGAGTCCACCAACCTCAGTCTCAGTTCTATAAATCCTAAAATATTCCCAAACCACCAGAAGCGTCCACCAAATTACTTTTCCGCCGCCGCAAGCCTCTGTTCCCGTGAGATCCCATCTTGGGGCCTTTTCCGGCACCCTGCTGGAGGGGGATTCGATCATGGAGGGTATCTACACCAACTCTATTGCCCTTCTGATGAAGCGTGAGTAGTTTACCACAAACCTACGGGTCCATAGCTAGTAGCTAGATGATACGTCTCCATCGTATCTACTTTTCCAAACTCTTTTCCCGTTTTTTGGACTATATGTCGGAGTTATTGGCCATGGGTAGCCTCATCTGCCCCCATGGAATTTCAAGACATCGGGTTTGGCTGCGCCCCTCAAGCCTCAAAGCTTGACCATCGCCTTCTTGCGGCCGGCTGGTCCAAGCGACCGGCTGTCGGAAGGCGGCGGACCCCAGAAGACGACCACGAAGCGAGCCGCCTCCTAGCAGGCGGCCTCCAAAGAGGCCGGCTCCTAGCAGGCGGCCCCAGGTGCCCTCAAAGTCTGCACCCCCATGAATGTGATGAGACAGGGCGTGGCTACAGCGAAGCCTGCCACCCCCGAATCCTAGACGGGTCGTGGCCACAGTGCGCCGTACCAGCTGGAGATCTCCTGCGCGGCGCGGCACTGTGGCCCCTCCGCCCGTGACGCATGACGGGCTGTCGGTATGGCCCGCGGGCGGCGGGCCCTACCTGTCTGTGAGAAGCTAGAAGGCGGCAAGCCTAGCGAGTCGGCTTGGGGAAGAGGCCGACACCCGGCAGGCGGCCCTCCGCCTTCCTAGGAGTTTGTGCGCCATTAACCAGAAGAGACGGGGAGTGGATACAGTGAACGCCCGCCAAGCGGCGGAACTGTAGCCACGCCTTCCCCGACAAAGCAAGCATCATTAGAAGCACGGCTACAGTAATGAGCAGCCGGCAAGACCCACCAGCGGCGGGCGCGGCCTGTCGGCCAAGTACAAGACAGCCGGCGGGGCCCACGCCTTGGCGAACTCCAAGACCCGCCGCGCTCCCGCGAGGGCTGTAGAGCCTTCCATGCCTCAAGCCGGCCGGCGGCCACTTCCAACCAGTCGGCAGTACGACTTGGGTGCGTGGAGCTTGCCTGTCTGGCCAGAGGGCGGAGATCGCCTGAGCCCCAGCATGTTGTAGTCGGCAGAACATGCGGTTGGCCGGATGGAGACGAGCCTGAATGCTGAGGAGCTGCTCGCCAAGGGTCCGAGGGGCGTCGGTAGCAATCTTCACGCCTGCCGCCATCTGCTCTTCGCGGCGAGCCTCAATAGCCTGGTTGGCGGCGATGGAGTTGCCAGGGAACAAGTCTGCTCAAGCAAAGCAACAAGTCAGAAGCTAGAAGCCGGTTCACTTAACAACCGACAGCCGAGAGAAAGAGAAGAAAGCTCACCGTCAACTATGTCTTCGATCTGGCCATAGCCAGCGGTCAGTGCCGCCTCCGTCCCGGCCCAACCCGAGTGCTCGGTCTTGAACTCGGCCAGGAGCTTGGCTTCACTGTCCTCCACCTACTTCAGGGCCGCCTTCTGAAGCTCCGCCTGGTCCTTTAGTTCCTTGGCCAGACGGTCGCGCTCCTGGGTCACCCGGTTGCACTCGTCCTCCTTGGCACGCAGTGTGGTGTTGGCTTCGCCCAGTTGCTGCTGCAAGACGATGTTGGTCTCTGCAAGATCAAGAAAGAAAATATATCAACAATCTAGAAGGAAGAAAAACAATTACCGGAAGATTCGACCCGACTACTCAGCAGTCGGCTCGCATCTCGAGGACTACAGCCCGTGGGTGCGCTGACGCGCCCCCGTGGAGAAAAGAAGATGGAGTGCTTACTCCGGCTCTCCGTCTAATCAACGGTCCGTCGGTCCAGCTCCCGGACATTGGCGTTGAAGGTGGCCGCACAGATATTGTGGTAATCCTGCAACAGAGCAACAGAAAAATAAGTGAGCCAGAGCTCAGAACCCACTATGAAGTTCCAAGCCGCCTGCTCAGCAGCCGGCCCGGAACTCAGGGACTACACCCAGTGGGTGCACTGGCGCGCCCCCACGAAAGATTGCAAGAAACAAAAGCAAGAAGCAAGTTACGTACTCGGACGGTGGCCCGCGTCTTCATGAATGCCTTCATGCATTGCGAGAGGGTGGCGGCTTTGGCCTTGAAATCGGCTTGGACATCTTGCGCCGCCTTGATCAAGGCGCTCATCCCGCCCCCGTGCACCCACTCTACCGGTGCGGTGCTGGTGGCGTCGACTTCAGTGGCCAATGAGCTGGCGCTCCCAACCTCCATCGACCTAGGCGCCGATGCCGCTTTCTCCATACGGCGGCGCACTGGAGTGCGGGCCGTGGGAGCCGAGCCACCACCAGCTCGCGTCCGGCTGGCATCACCAATGGGGCTGCCGGCTGGCTGCCGTGCGCATCCCTTGTCGGCGGACACGGAGACACCTCCATCTCGGGCAAGACAGCATCGCCGCCTTCCCTCTCCATGACCGGCTGCTCGTCACCGGCTGCCCCAGCTGGCGCCGAGAACTCTGGCGCTGGTGGCGCGGAGCGCAGGGGGGTGATGAGCTGTGGGATCTGCTGGCGTGTGGCGTCTTTTGCCCGCTTCTTTGCCTCAGCGTTAGCTTGGGCCTAGGCCGCGACCTCTGCGTCCGCTTGCGCCGCCTTGGCTGCGGCCGCCTTGTCGGCCCCCACCTGCTTGGCGACGGCTTCTTTCTCCTCCCGCACCTCCCGTGCATTCCTTTCCTGCGCTTCCCGGAGGTCGGCGGCCGGGTCGATATGACGGGTATTGGCGGAGCCCTCCGCCGCCCTGATCACAGAGGCTGAGGTCGACCGCTCAAGAGAGAGCGGGGCCCTGCTCAAAAGAAGGGTGAAAAGGGGATTCAGAGGGAATCGACAAGATAAAAGAATAAAAGAAGACACAAGAGAAAAACATACGACGACACCATCGGAAGCTGCTTGGGGGCCTTCTGGAATTTGGCCGCCTTCATGGCGGTCGTGTTCTTGACCGCGGTGGTCGACTGCTTGGGCTTCTTGGGACGGCTGCCGAATAGCAGCACGCCTCGGTGTTTCGACCTGCCGCCTAGTGCGATCGGCGCGGCCGAGGAGCTCGAGCCCGCCCTGTTGGCAGGCGGCGGACGGCGCGGCTCCTCTTCCTCGTCCTCTTACTCCTCGTCGTCGTCCGACCAGTCCTCCACGCCTCCTCCTCCTGCAGAGCTGCCTACTCCAACACCACCGCCTGTGGCGTCGTCCTCCAAGGCGGCCGCCCCCAAGTCACGGTCCGCCACGTCGCTCATTTCCCGGTCCGGCATAAAGGCGATGTTGGCCTCCAGCTGGGAGGGGAGGACCTGCATCATGGACGAACTGGTCAGCCGGCAAGAGAGAACCCGGCAAGAGAGAACCCGGCAAGGGAGAACCCGACAAAGGAGAACCCGGCAAGAGAGAACCTGGCAAGAGAGGACCCGACAAGAGAGAAACCGGCAAGAGGGAAAGAAAAGAATCAAGAGCTTACCATAGGCGGCGGATCTGCGCGGGAGTACGGCCGCTTGCCGAACTGCCACTCCTCCGGCTTGAGCTTGAGGTTGGCAATCTCATTCACCAGATAGGCCAGCTCTGTAGTCGGCATCTCCTTGGTGCACATCCGGCACGGGTCGCGATGCCCACTCATCTGGCTTATGATGTGAGGCCGGCCTTGAAGCAGGAGGACTCGGTGCACCACGAAGGCGACTAGCAAGTCAGACGCCTTGAGGCCCTCCGACTCCTTCATCACCTTGAGGCGGCCGATGGTGGCGGAGGCGTCGGGCGACAGTGGCTTCGGCTTGAAACCCCAATTGGTGCGGGGCTCGGCAGGCGGACCGGCCACGTAGGCCGGCAGGTTGATGAAGTCGATCGCCGGGTTGACGTTCTTCACGTATAAGTATGACTTTTGCCACAGCTTGACCGACTGTATCAACTTGATGGCTGGAAAGGCGTTCCGGGCACCCAGGCGCCGCACAACAATGAAGGCCCCGCATTGAGCCGCCTCCTCCTTCGCGGAGGTGCCGAGCTTCGTGTAGAAAAAGGCCCCCCAGAGCTCGAGGGTGGGGAGGATGCCGAGATAACCCTCGCAGAGTGTGACGAAAGCCCACAGCAGCACCATCATGTTTGGTGTGAGGTGGTGCGGCTGGAGTCGGTGGAAGGTCAGGAAGGAGCGGAGGAAGCCGCTCGCTGGCAGGCCGAAGCCACATAGGAAGTGCGAGTGGAAGATGACTCGCCCGCCTTCCTCCGGCGCCGGCGAGATCTCGTCGGCGGGCGGCACGCACGTCTTGATGTAGCCCGCGCCGGACAGCCACCGCGTGTCGCGGAGGAACGCTAGATGGTCCTCATGGATGTTGGAGCCGTCCCAGTCACCGAAGCGCTCCATGGCGGCTCGAGTTCGACGAGGACGAACGGCGGAGCGGAGAGAAAGCTCAGGAAGAAGAAACTCGACGGCGAGCCGCGGCAGCACTTCGGCGGAGTGTGGAGCGCGGCGGCGGTGGAGAAGAGGCAAAGGAAAGTAGGGACGAGGGAGAGGAGAGCGCGCGGGCCTCTGCCGTTCCCCTCCTCCCCCTACTTATAGCCCCGTGGCTACGGAGCCGAGGGGGCGGGGCGTGGCATCATGGGATTAACTGCGCCCAAGACCCCACGACCCCGCATTTATCGTGCAGTGATGGCGCGTGGTAAAGGCGCGCGGAATCCTAACCGTCACCTCGGCCACAACGTATCTGCGCGCGTGCTGAGGCCCGGTAGTGGCGGGCCAGGCCTGCGGCAACGTCCCGTCACGCGTGGGCTGGCAGGCCGGCCTGGCCAGCTGATGCCGCGTGGCGCGCGAGCGGCGGGCGGCTAGCCTAGAGGCCTAGCTAGCACGCTGCGTGGCTCCCGCCACGACAATTCAAAATCTGTCAGGCGGCCATCCGCTGCGTCCGACTCCTGGCAGTCGGCGTTCCAAAAGACAGACAAAACAAGCAATCAGGACTACTCAGAGTAGGAAGCTGCAGGGGCACCCCGCCTTGTCAGCCGCGGTGACCCACCAGCTTCGGGGACTATTGTTCGAGTTATTGGCCATGGGTAGCCTCATCTGCCCCCCATGGCATTTCAAGACATTGGGGCCGGCTGCGCCCCTCAAGCCTCAAAGCTTGACCACCGCCTTCTTGCGGCCGGTGGGTCCAAGCGGCCGGTTGTCGGAAGGCGGCGGACCCCAGAAGACGGCCACGAAGCGAGCCGCCTCCTAGCAGGCGGCCCCAGGCGCCCTCAAAGTCTGCACCCCCATGAATGTGATGAGACGGGGCATGGCTACAACGAAGCCTGCCACCCCCGAATCCTGGACGGGTCGTGGCCACAGTGCGTTGTACCAGCTGGAGATCTCCTGCACGGCGCGGCACTGTGGCCCCTCCGCCCATGACGTCACCCCAGTCAGAAGGACCATGCTCCCATGACGGGCTGCCGGTACGGCCCGCGGGCGGCGGGCCCTACCTGTGTGTGAGAAGCTAGAAGGTGGCAAGCCTGGCCAGTGGGCTTGGGGGAGAGGCCGGCACCCGGCAGGCGGCCCTCCCCCTTCCTAGAAGCTTGTGCGCCATTAACCAGAAGAGGTGACGATTGGGGAGTGGCTACAGTGAACGCCCGCCAGGCGGCGGAACTGTAGCTAGGCCTTCCCCGACAAAGTAAGCATCATTAGAAGCACGGCTACAATAATGAGCACCCGGCAAGAACCGCCAGCGGCGGGCGCGGTCTGCCGGCCAAGTACAAGACAGCCGGCGGGGCCCATGAGTCGGCGGGCCCCAACAACCAGCGGAGAAGCTGGCTACAAGAGACACTAATGGCCTGGGCCTACACCCGGCCAGTTTACCATTGTACCCCTGGGGGTAGGCCTATATAAACCCCCCAGGGCACCCATGCAAAGGGTTCTGACCCTTAGCCAACACACACACGTAGAGAGAGGAGAGAGCTAGCCTTGCCCTTCTTCTACCTCTAGCAAACAGCTCAAGGAGCATCTTATAGCTACTTGTTGATATAGTGAGCATGTGGAGACCCCGCAAAGCAGGACTAGGGGTGTTATCTCCTAGGAGAGCCCCGAACCTGGGTAAAGTTCGCCGGCGTACGTGTCTATGCCTCATCCCGCTTCCTAGCACCGCGACGTCTTACTATCCCCCATCATGATAAGCCACCCGTTGGCATTTGTCGCACCAAAACCCCGACAAGGTAATTAGCATGATTTGAATGGAACTAACCCAGACTGATGTTTTTTGAGTAGAATTGCCTTGGTGTTATTTTTGTGTAGAAACAAAAGTTCTCAGAATGACCTGAAAATCCACGGAGAATATTTTTGGAATAAATAAAAATATTGGCGAAAGAATCAACCGGAGAGGACCCACCTGCTGTCCACAAGGGTGGAGGGGCGCCCCCTACCTTGTGGGTCCCCTGGACCTCCACCGACCTGAACTCCAACGCCATATATTCACACTTAGGGAGAAAAAATTAGCGAGAAGGATTCATCATGTTTTACGATACGGAGCCGCCGCCACCTCCTGTTCTTCATCGGGAGGGCAGATCTGGAGTCTGTTTTGGTCTCCGGAGAGGGGGATTCCTCGCCATCATCATCACCAACCTTCCTCCATCACCAATTTCATGATGCTCACCGCCATGCGTGAGTAATTCCATCGTAGGCTTGCTGGACGGTGATGGGTTGGATGAGATTTATAATGTGATTGAGTTAGTTTAGTTAGGGTTTGATCCCTTGTATCTACTATGTTCTGAGATTGATGTTGCTATGACTTTGCTATGCTTAATGCTTGTCACTAGGGCCTGAGTGCCATGATTTCAGATCTAAACCTATTATGTTTTCGTGAATATATTTGTGTTCTTGATCCTATCTTGCAAGTTGTCGACACCTATTACGAGTTATGATCCGCATACCCCAAGGTGACAATAATTGGGATTCTTTCCGCTGATTACCGTAGTTTGAGGAGTTCATACTAAGTGCTAATGCTTTGGTCCGATTCTCTATTAAAAGAAGGCCTTAATATCCCTTAGTTTCCATTAGGACCCCGCTCCCATGGGAGGGTAGGACAAAAGATGTCATGCAAGTTCTTTTCCATAAGCACGTATGACTATATTCGAAATACATGCCTACATTATATTGATGAATTGGAGCTAGTTCTGTGTCACCCTAGGTTATAACTGTTGCATGAAGAATGCTATCCGACTTAATTATCCATCATTGATCCATTTCCTACGAGCTTTTCACATATTGATCTTTGCTACGTTACTTTGTTGTTGCCACTGTTACAATTGCTACGAAACTGCTACTCCTACTTTTATCACCGTTACCGTTACTTCCATACTACTTTGCTGCGATATTAAGTCTTTTGGGTGTGGTTTAATTGACAACTCAGCTGCTAATACTTGGGAATATTCTTTGGCTCCCCTTGTCTCGAATCAATAAATTTGGACTGAATACTCTACCCTCAAAAACTGTTGCGATCCCCTATACTTTTGGGTTATCAAGACCTTTTTCTGGCGCCGTTGACGGGGAGCATAGCTCTATTCTCCGAGTCACTTGGGATTTATATATGTTGATCACTATGAAGAATTTGAAAGATACTAGAACCAAGATTTTTCCCTCTAGTACGAGAGGAGGTAAGGAACTGCCATCTAGCTCTGCACTTGATTCACCTTCTGTTTTGAGTAAGCTTGCGACACCTACATCTCCTATTGATTCTGATATGTCACATGTTATTGATGATGCTACTTCTGCTACGAATGATGCTTATGATGCTACTACCTTGCTTGATAAAACTGTGCCACTGGGTGAATTACTTGATAAACATCTTGCTAGAGTTAGAACTACTGATTATGCCGAAGATGATGATATTTTTGAAACTAATAAAATATTGAAACTGAACACTTTGAGACACCTGTTAGACCTAGCTCTCCTAGATATGAACTTCCTGTTATGCCTGAGGGTTCTGTTATGGATGGAGAGGTAGCTAGGGACTTTCTTGCTTGTAAGGATAGAGATGATCTTAAGAAATTATTATGCAAGTGGAAATAAAAGTCTTTGAATGCTAGAATGCAATATGATCCTAAGTTTTCTACTTCACCTATCTTTGTTACTGATAAGGATTATGAATTTCTTTCGATCCTGAGATAATTACTTTGGTTGAATCTGATCCTTTCCATGGTTATGAATCTGAAACTGTTGTGGCACATCTTACTAAATTGAATGATATAGCCACCCTATTTGCTCATGAGGAAAAAATTCGCTATTACTACATTCTTAAGTTGTTTCCTTTCTCGTTAAAGGGTGATGCTAAGTTATGGTTTAATTCTCTTGCTCCTGGTTGTGTGTGTAGTCCCCAGGATATGATTTACTACTTCTCTGAAAAATATTTCCCTGCTCATAAGAAACAAGCTGATTTAAAGGAAATATTTAATTTTGTGCAAATTGAAGAAGAGAGTCTCCCACAAGCTTGGGGGAGGCTTCTCCAAGTACTTAATGCTTTGCCTGATCATCCTCTCAAGAAAAATAAAATACTTGATATCTTTTATAATGGACTAACTGATGCTTCTAGGGACCACTTAGATAGTTGTGCTGGTTGTGTTTTCAGGGAACGAAGTGTTGAGCAAGCTGAATTGCTATTGAATAATATATTGAGTAATGATAATGATTGGAAACTTCCTGAACAAATTAAGCCAACTCCCAAGAAAAGAGGTATTCTATTTCTCAGTCCTGAAGATATGCAAGAGGCTAAGAAATCTATGAAAGAAAAAGGTATTAAAGCTAAAGATGTTAAGAATTTACTGCCTGTTGATGAAATACATGGTCTTGATAACCCAACACAGGTAGTAGAGGTAAATTTTATCTATAGATTTGATGAAGGTGATATTCCTCGTAATAAGTGTAACGCCCACGATGCGGCTATATCTCCCACGTGTCGAGGCACGACTTAGAGGCATAACCGCATTGTAGGTAATGTCGCAAGAAGGGTCATCTTCACACAATCCCATGTAATGAACAAGAATGGGATAACGAGAGTTGGCTTACAATCGCCACTTCACACAATACATAAATTAATTCATACATCATCCAAAATCCACACATAGACCGACGACGGTCAAATCCAAATGAAAATAAGATAACCCCAAATGCTAGATCCCCGACCGTCCCAACTGGGCTCCACTACTGATCATCAGGAAACGAAACATAGTAACGACCACGTTCCTCGTCGAACTCCCACATGAGCTCGGTTGCATCATCTGCACTGGTATCCTCGGCACCTGCAACTGTTTTGGTAGAATCTGTGAGTCGCGAGGACTCAGCAATCTCACACCCGCGAGATCAAGACTATTTAAGCTTGTAGGAAGGATGGGGTAATGAGGTAGAGCTGCAGCAAGCACTAAGAATATAAGGTGGCTAACATACGCAAATAAGAGCGAGAAGAGGAGCAACGCAACGGTCGCGAAGCTAGAAATGATAAGAAGTGATCCTGAAACTACTTACGTTCATGCATAACCCAAACCGTGTTCACTTCCCAGACTCCACCGAAAAGAGACCATCACGGTTACACACACGGTTGATGTCTTTAATGTAGTCAAGTGACAAGTTCTCTACAACCGGACATTAACAAATTCCCATCTGCCACATAACCGCGGGCACGGCTTTCGAAAGATAATACCCTGTAGGGGTGTCCCAACTTAGCCCATTATAAGCTCTCACGGTCAACGAAGGATAAACCTTCTCCCGGGAAGACCCGATCAGTCTCGGAATCCCGGTTTACAAGACATTTCGACAATGGTAAAACAAGACCAGCAAAGCCGCCCGAATGTGCCGACAAATCCCGATAGGAGCTGCACATATCTCATTCTCAGGGCACACCGGATGAGCCAGACGTCGGGTTGGCATAGACCCTGGTTGCCCAGGGGGCGCCGGACA
This sequence comes from Aegilops tauschii subsp. strangulata, assembly GCF_002575655.3. NCBI lineage: Eukaryota > Viridiplantae > Streptophyta > Magnoliopsida > Poales > Poaceae > Aegilops > Aegilops tauschii. The sequence goes on along the minus strand of NC_053041.3, from coordinate 326,700,654 downwards.
TCGCTCGGTTTGGGCCAGCACTCGAAGGAGCACTGGTCCGGGGGTTTAAATAAAGATGACCCTCGGGCTCGCGAAAACCCAAGGAAAAAAGGCTTAGGTAGGCAAATGTAAAACCAAGGTTGGGCCTTGCTGGAGGAATTTTATTCAAGGCGAACTATCAAGGGGGTCCCATAAATCACCCAACCGCGTAAGGGACGCAAAATCAAGGAACATAACACCGGTATGACGGAAACTAGAGCGGCAAGAGTGGAACAAAACACCAGGCATAAGGCCGAGCCTTCCACCCTTTACCAAATATATAGATGCATTAATTAAATAAGAGATATTGTGATATTCCAAAATATTCATGTTCCAACATGGAACCAACTTCAACTTCACCTGCAACTAGCAACGCTATAAGAAGGGCTGAGCAAAAGCGGTAACTTAGCCAAACAACGGTTTGCTAGGAAAGGATGGTTAGAGGCTTGACATGGAAATATGGGAGGCATGATATAGCAAGTGGTAGGTAGCGCAGCATAGCAATAGAGCGAACAACTAGCAAAGCAAAGATAGAAGTGATTTTGAGGGTATGGTCATCTTGCCTGCAAGGTTCCTAGAGTTGTCGAAAGCTTGATCCTCGTAAGCGTACTCAACAGGTTCCTCATTCACGAACTCGTCTCCCGACTCTACCCACAGCAAGAACGCAAGCAATGGAACCACAATCAAACACGGGAAATGCACAAGCAACATGATGCAATACATGCATGATATGCGAGATGTGATATGCGATGCATATGCGTGCTCCAGGAGAAAAAGGATGAACAAGGCATCAAATTGGCAAACCAAGTATGCCACTGGAAAGATGATATGATTTCGGTCGAAATCGATATAAAGATCACCCGAAACGGATGCACGGTTTGCAAATGGCAAGCAAAACAAGAATGACATAATTCTGCGGTTAACAGCATGATAGCACATAGAATACATCAAGTAACTATGCTACAGCACCCCAACATAGCAACAAAGCATATGGCAGTGATCCACAAGAGATGGTTGACAAAAGATGAACACTGAGCTTCGGCTAGATCTCACAATAACAGGTTCAAACAAGCATGGCAAAAGTGCAAAAGAAACAGCATCGGGTAGCAATGTTCAGAGCAATCAATCAACATGCTACAGGAACTTATCATAGCAAAACAAGGCATGGCATGAATCTACTAAATGCATAGAACAAAAGTCCCTTACTGATCATTAGCCAAAAAGGCACAGAAGATATGATGGCACCCATGTAAACATAGAAAGTTTCGTTAACAGGTTTCAGACTTAACAGAAAACAGAGCATGGCATTAACAGAATTATGAACGCATCTTTGTGAGCTCTATTCACTCATCACAAAGCAATGCATAACAAAACAAGCATACTTACAGCAAGATGGCATGTTCATGAAGCTAACCATGGCAAGAGCAAGTTCATAGAATGTATGGATAAACTACAACAACCTTGGCAAAATTGAAAATCATGTTAACATTCTGCCAGGAACATTTTATAGAAAAAGTAGAGCAAGATTGAGACATGCTAGGTCACTCCATAATTGCAAACAGGGGCATGGATGGATAGAGCACAACTATATGTCCGAAACATCCTTACTGGACATACTCAAAAGAACCATGGATCTCACTGTAGCCACATGGATACATGGCATCAAAATAACAGCAGGAAAAGACAGCAAAATCCAAAGTCCCTGAAAACAGAAACATCACAAGGCCTAGTTTGCATGCTTGTGCTAGTCACCACATAGATCACAAAAATACATGGCATACACCCCTGTAAAGATGGCATGACCTAGATCAAAACACATGTAGAGCTCATGCCCATAAGATGCACACATCAAATGCAACAGAAATAACAAAACATCAAGTTCTGATAAGTAACAGCAGTAAACATCATATAGCACTCTTGCACCAGAGGTTTGAGCACCCAGATGAACTCAAACGAGCATGGTACAATGGAACAAAAAGAAGAGCATAACCTGGTGAACATTTCGATATATCATGCATGCAAAACGGAGCAGTATGCAATGGGATATGCCATGATGAACATAGCAACATAATATGGGCAAAACAGGACTTAGCAGAAAAACGAGGGGGGAAAAAGTCAACCTCGATCTAGGGTTTTGTGGGCACGTGAGCCGAGGTTCACCGGATCTTTGCCGGAGTTGGAGGAAGGGCGGCCGAAGCTCGGGGAAAAGCACCGGTGGGTCGAGGTCGACGGATCCGGCCGGCCCCTCGCCGGATCTGGCGCCGGCGGAGGCAACGGCGACCGGCGCGGGCGCGGCGGACGAGGTTCACCGGAGGCGGCGCGGGAGCTCGCCGGCTCGGGCGCGGGAGCGCCGGCGATGGAGGGCGGAGCGGCGGGCGGAGGCAGCGCGCTCGGGCGGCGGGGCGGCGATGGGCTCGGGCGGGCCCTCCTCGGGCTCGCCGGGCCGCAGCGGCGGGGCGGCGGCGCCTGCCACGTGGCAGCGCGGGGTTGGCGCGGAGGCGATTTCGTCCGGCTCGGGCCGGACGTGTCCGGCGGCGGAGAGGGGAAGGGGTTAGGGTTGGTCTGCGCGAAAAATTCGGAGGGGATCACATATTTATAGGTAGAGGGAGCTAGGAGACTGCAAATGGAGTGCGGTTTTTGCCCACACAATCGTGATCCAACGACAGAGAGCATGGAAGTGACTTAGATGGGTTATTGGGCTGTTTTGGAGGGGTGTTTGGCTGCAACACACAAAAGGCCTTTGCGGTTACCAGGTTAACCGTTGGAGCATCAAACGACCTCCAAATGGAACGAAACTTGACAGGTGGTCTACCGGTGGTGTACCAAGGCCACTTGGCAAACCTCGGTCCATTCCGAGAACGTTTAACACCCGCTCACGAAAAGAGACAAGAGGGGTGCGCCGGTGCATGTGGGAGTGTCGGATTGCAAAACGGACAACGGGGAAAAAACTCGGATGCATGAGACGAACACGTATGCAAATGAGATGCACATGATGAAATGATATGAAATGCATGACATGAACAAAATGCAAAACGAAAGACAAAAACCCAACCACGAAGAGAATATCATAACACATAGCCGAAAATGGCAAGAGTTGGAGTTACAAATATGGAAAGTTACATCCGGGGTGTTACAATAAGTCTGCTAGTCAATGCTTGGATGAATTTGATAATTTATTGTTAAACAAGAAAATTTCAATGCTTATGTTAGTAGACAATTGAAACGTAATGCTTACATGCTTGACTGCTTGGGTGAATATATGATTAGAACTGTTAGTGATCTTAAGATTATTAGTAAGCATGCTTCCATGGTAAAAACTCAAGTAGAACAAGTACTTAAGGCACATGATGATTTGCTCAATGAGTTGAATAGTAAGAACAATGATAATGCTATTAGGGTTATGACTAGATGTGGTAAAATGACCCAGGAACCTCTGTATCCTGAGCGTCCTCCTAAGAGAGTTAAGCAAGATTCTCAGAGAATTAATACCGATGCACCTAGTCCTAGTAATAAAAGGAAAAAGAAAACTGATAGGACTTTGCATGCTTCTAGTGAACCTGTTATAGACACACCTGAGAGTCCAAATGATATTTCTATTTCTGATGTTGAGACACAATCTTGTGATGAGCATGAACCTAGTGCTAATGTTAATGATGATGTTCATGTTGATGCTCAACCTAGTAATAATAATGATGTGGAGGTAGAACCTGTTGTTGATGTTGATAACCCACAATCAAAGAATCAACGTTATGATAAGAGAGACTTCATTGCTAGGAAACATGGTAAAGAAAGAGAACCATGGGTTTAGAAACCCATGCCCTTTCCTCCTAAGCCATCCAAGAAAAAGGATGATGAGGATTTTGAGCACTTTGTTGAAATGCTTAGACCTGTATTTTTGCGTATGCATTTGCCTGATATTCTGAAAATGTCTCCTTATGCTAAGTATATGAAAGATATTGTTACTAATAAAAGAAAGATACCAGAAGCTGAAATTTCCACCATGCTTGCTAATTATACTTTTAAGGGTGGAGTACCAAAGAAACTAGGAGATCCTGGAATACCAACTATACCATGCTCCATTAAAAGAAACTATGTTAAAACTGCTTTATGTGATTTGGGAGCTGGTGTTAGTGTTATGCCTTTCTCTTTATATCGTAGACTTGAATTGAATAAGTTGACACCTACTGAAACCTCTTTGCAAATGGCTGATAAATCAACTGCTATACCCATCGGTATTTGTGAGGATGTGTCTGTTGTGGTTGTAAAGGTTACTATCTTAACGGACTTTGTTATTCTTGATATTCCCGAGGACAACAGTATGTCGACCATCCTTGGAAGACCCTTTTTGAATACTGCAGTCGCTATTATTGATTGCAACAAGGCAACGTCACTTTTCATGTTATTGGTAATGAGCATACGGTACACTTTCCGAAGAAACAACCTCAAGTTCAAAGCAGTATTAATTCTATTGGAAAAATTTCAACTATTACTATTGGAGGTTTTGAATTCCCTTTTCCTACTGTCAAAAAGAAATATGATATTCTTATTGTTGGGGACATGCATATCCCCGTTGAGGTAACCTAGTCTTATTCGAAAATTCTCCGGCTTCATGTTATTCGAAAGAAGTTTGATAATAAGACTTGATCAACCTTGTTAATGGATTCCTTTTGATGGGCATGAGATGGATGAATTTAGAAAGCACAACTTTCTGTACCTACTTTTTACTTTCTGTTATTTAGAATAAATAAAGCAAAAATAGCATTATTCCTCTGTTTTTTGAATTATCCGTGCAATAAAAAATGTCCCAAAAATAAAAGTTCTCCAAATGCCCTGAAAATTTAGTATGATTTTTTATAGAATATATTAGAATTTCTGGCACTGAGAATGTACCGGGGGACTGCACTAGTGGAACACAAGGGTGGAGGTCGCGCCTTACCCCCTAGGCGCGCCCCTGCTTTGTGGGTCCCCCTCACTTATTCCAACACCCATCCACTTCATCTTCCTCTAGAAAAAATCATCATGTTGCTCAAACCCGTGTCCTAGCTCATCTTGCTGCCATTTTTGATCTCCTTGTGCAAAGCTCCATTTGCAAAACTATTCAGGGGGGATTGTTCTTCGGTATGTGACTCCTCCAATGGTCCAATTAGTTTTTGTTCTAGTGCTTTATTATTGCAATTTTTGCTGCTGTGATGACCTTATTCTTGAGCTTGCATGTCAAATTTATATGGTCCAAAGTAGTTTTGATGCATGATATAGCCTTTAGACACTTGTAGGATTAGTTGCTATCAATCTTGTTGAGTTGTTTCACTTTTAGTTTGAGTCACTAAAAATTTCAGAAATTTTTCAGAGGAAGAAAAATGTTTAGGAAAATATACCAAGCTGGTTCCTCGAGGAAGCAAGCCCCAATTATCGCTATACGTGAGCCGGACCTTGAACCACCAAGAGAAGCTCAAGTACGGCCTTGCAAATGGCCGTTGGATCAATTCATGGTTCATGCAAGTTTCAAGGATGAATTTGATGCATACGTACAAAATACTGGCCTGGAGGACTTCGTGTCAGATAAGTGTCGGCAATACTATCACCTCACTGATTCATTTGTGCGAAGATTTAAATTTACATCCCAATGTAATACTCATTCTGTCTTATTTCATCTTTATGATAAATCATATACCATGGACCTAGAAGATTTTAATGACGCAAGCAAAATCCCACAATGGAGCATTCTTAGTGAGCCTCGCAAAACTGAATACAATGATTTCCTTGCTAGCATCGCTGTGGGAGAAACTAGAAATATTACACAAGCTTCCATGGGGAGCATTCATTTTCCTGCCATACATTATTTTGCTCTCTTCATAGGTAGAAGCATTAATGGTAAACATGATCATAGCCACTTTTGTGCATCGGATCTTAGTGTCCTCAAGTGTGTGGTGTTGGGTGACAAGCGATATAATTTAGGGGCTATTATTGCGAGGAGATTACACCTTAATGCTAAAAATGGAGATTTCCTTGGTGGAATTTATGCCACCCGTTTAGCTAATTATCTTGGGGTGCCCATAAAGGGGAATGACATTGAGTTACCACTTGCTTTCCTTGATTAAATGCTTTGGTACGCTATCAGTTTCTTGTGAGGAATGAACAGTCCCTCCTGTACCGACTAATCTTTACAAACAGTGTGCTGTCCATATTACTCTTCCTACTCCTGCCTTCTTTAACTTTCAAGTAAGAGGGAGATATTTTATAACCAGAGAGGAGGCATAGGAGTGTGAGAGAGAGGTGGAGGCCGCTCGCCTCCATGATGCAGCCCTTCAGGCTATAGCTGCTGCATCCCAGTACAACCCCGACTATAACTTTGGATATCCGCCAGGCCAGCCGTGCCCATAGACCAACTTAGGCCAAAAGCCTAAGCTTGGGGGAGTACGTATTTCTCACTGACATTACATTCATGTTCACACACTCATTCTAGTTGTCGGTGTTCATACTTTTTATTGTATTATCCATGTTTGTTTATTTCGTTTCTCGCTTTCTTCTTGTGTGTTTGAAAACTTTGAGAAAAACCAAAAAAATAGTTGTAGCTTCTTTTTAGTTTCCTTCTTTGTTTAGTAGTAGTACCATTAAATTAAAACCCAAAAAGATTTCTCGTTCTTCTTTTGCTTGTTGGGAGCTTTCCCGTGTAAATAGTTTTTCTCGTTCTTGTTTTTGCTTTCTTCAGAAAAACAAAAGCTCCAAAAACATTTCAGTGTGTTTCTTTGAAATTCTTTTTCCTTTCTTTGGGACGAGAGGAGAAGACCACGATGAAATTGATGAGTGGCTCTCATATGCATTACTGTTGATCTAACAAAAAGCCCAAATTACCTTATCTTCTCCTTTGAATAAATGTTTGCAGATTCCAGCTTAGTCCAATGCACGTGCACGCTTATTATTATCCACACCATTTGGTCGTGCAAGTGAAAGGCAATAATGACGATATATGATGAAGTGATTGAGATGAGGAAAAGCTGGTATGAACTCGACCTATCTTGTTTTTGTAAATATGATTAGTTCATCATTCTTGATTCATCCCATTATGAATGAAACCTGTTTGCAATGACAATTAGAGATTATAGTTACTCATGCCATGCTTAATTAGCTAGGAGTTTATAATGGTTTACCTAGCATGCCAACATGCAAATTAAAATGGTTATGATGTAGTATGATAGGATGGTATCCTCTGAATGATACGAGTGGCTTGACTTGGCACATGTTCACGCATGTAGTTGAAACAAAATCAACATAGCCTCCACGATATTTATGTTCATGGTGATTTATATCCTACTCATGCTTGCACTCAATGTTGGTTAATCTCAATGCATGTTTATGACTGTTATCGCTCTGTAGTTGGTCGCTCCTCAATCTTCTACTAGCCTTCACTTGTACTAAGCAGGAATACTGCTTGTGCATCCACTTCCGTAAACCTAGAGTTGTTCCATTGAGTCCACCATACCTACCTATATGCAGTATTTACCTGCCGTTCCAAGTAAATTTGCATGTGCCAAACTCTAAACCTTCAAATAATAATCTGTTTTGTATGCCTGAATCGCTCATGTAGCGACTGGGGGTTGTCAGTATCTTCCATGGTAGGTGGGTTATTCTCATGATGAGTGTTTATTCACTTGTCATTCACGAGAAAGTGGCTGGTAATCGGGATGCCCAGTTCCATGCTCAAATCAAATCAAAATATAATATCAAACAAAACTCCCCCAGGACTGTTGTTTGTATGGACAGTAACCGTTGTTTCGGACCAGCCGTGGAGTGTGCTTGTTGGTGGAGGGGGAGTAAAACTTTACCATTCTGTTTGGGAACCGCCTATAATTTTTTTATCATGGAAGATACCGAGATCTCTTAGTTGTTATGTTGACAATGGAAGCATACCGCTCAAAATTATATTCATCTCTATTTTAAAGCTCGAGTTCTGGCACCTCTGCAAATCCCTGCTTCCCTCTGCGAAGGGCCTATCTATTTACTTTTATTGTTGAGTCATCATCCTCTTATAAAAAGCATCAGTTAGAGAGTACCACTGTCATTTGCATGTGTTGTTATTAATTGTGAAAGTGCTGGTTATCGACTAGAGGGGGGTGAATATGCGATTTTTATGGAAGTATTCAAAACACGAGGTCTTTGAAGACAAACAGATGAAATGGACCTATTGATATAAAGCGGAAAATAGACTGCACTAGACAAGCCATAGTCAAGTAAGCAAAGTAGCAAAAGCACGAAGACTATCAGCAGCTAGGTAGTATGGATCAGGATGGAAGACAGTATGAAACAAACAGTAAATAGTCTTCCACAGTGAAGTCAATCAGATCAGACAAGCAAGCAATGACTTCACGAAGACAAGCTGAAAAGTAAGGGAAGTGGGGAATAGAACCAGTTGCTTGGTGAAGACAAGGATTTGTTAGATGAAAGTGCTAGTTATCGACTAGAGGGGGGTGAATAGGCGATTTTTATGAATGTCTTCAAAACACGTGGTCTTTGAAGACAAACAGATGAAATGAACCTATTGAAATGCAGCGGAAGATAGACTACACTAGACAAGCCATAGTCAAGTAAGCAATGTAGTGAATGTACGAAGACTATCAACAGCTAGGTAGTATGGATCAGGATGGAAGACAATATGAAGCCAAATAGGTAATAGTCTTCACATAGTGAAGTCAAATAGATTAGACAGGCAAGCAATGACTTCACGAAGACAAATAGTAAAGTAAAGGGAGGTGGGGATAGAACCAGTTGCTTGGTGAAGACAGGGATTTGGTAGACCAGTTCTAGTTGCTATGACAACTGTACGTTTGGTTAGGGAGGCTGAGATTTAACTCAGAAGACCGCGTCTTCACCTTATTCCCCTTGAGCTAAGGACTACCAGTCCTCGCCCAATAACTCTGGTAAGTCTTCAAGGTAGACTTCCAAACCTTCATAGACTTTGTTCACCAGCGATCCACAATGACTCTTGGATGCTCAGAACGCGACGCCTAACCGGCTGGAGGATTCACAGTCCTCAAGTGTAACAAGTCTTCAGGTCACGCGGACAGAAAGACTTCAGTGATGCCTAACACTCTTTGGATCTGGGTGTTTTGGGATTTGTCCTCGCAAGGATCTCTCTCAAATGCTTCGGAGTGGGTTCCTCTCAAACGACAAAAGCCATGCACTAACTCTGAGCAGCTGCCAATTTATGGTGTAGGGGGTGGGCTATTTATAGCTAGGAGGCAACCCGACCTGATATGTCCGAAATGAACCTGGGTCACTAAGGAAGCGACACATGTCCAATGGTCGGATTTCAATCACACTCGGAAGCTTTACTTGGGCTACAAGCAAAGCTGACTCATCCAGCTCTGGATAAGATTTGCTCTCATTGTCTTCGCTCGAAGACATAGGATTTTGGTTTATCATCACATCTGTCGCTCTGACTTTGTTCACTTGGACCCCACTTAATAGTACGGTGGTTCCTATGACTCAACAAAGAAGAAAAGAAAACTATGAAACAACTATGTCTTCGCACTCCATAGTCTTCAAGTGAATGTCTTCACATGTCTTCACGAACACCATTGTCTTCAATGTCTTCACACATTTTTAGGGGTCTTCTCTGGTAGGTAAACCGAATCAATAGGGGACTACTACCTGTGTTATCCTGCAATTCTCACAAACACATTAGTCCCTCAACCAAGTTTGTCGTCAATACTCCAAAACCAACTAAGGGTGGCACTAGATGCACGGACAGTAGACCAGTTCCAGTTGCTGTGACAACTATACACCTGGTTAGGGAGGCTGAGATTGAACTCAGAAGACCGTGTCTTCACCTTATTCCCCTTGAGCTAAGGACACCCAGTCCTTGCCCAATCACTCTGGTAAGCATTCAAGGTAGACTTCCAAACCTTCATAGACTTCGTTCACCGGCGATCCACAATGGCTATTGGATGCTCAGAATGCGACGCCTAACCGGCTGGAGGATTCACAGTCCTCAAGTGTAATAAGTCTTCAGGTCACGCAGACAGAAATACTTCAGTCATGCCTAACACTCTTTGGCTCTGGGTGTTTTGGGCTTTGTCCTCGCAAGGATCTCTCTCTTAAAGGCTTCGGAGGTGGGTTGCTCTCAAACAACAAAAGTCATGCACTAACTCTGAGCAGCCACCAATTTATGGTGTGGGGGGTGGGCTATTTATAGCCAGGAGGCAACCTGACCTGATATGTCCGAAATGAACCTGGGTCACTAAGGAACCGACACGTGTCCATCGGTCGGATTTCAAACACACGCGGTAGCTTTACTTGGGCTACCAGCAAAGCTGACTCATCCAGCTCTGGATAAGATTTGTTCTCATTGTATTCGCTCGAAGACATAGGATTTTGGTTGAGCATCACATCAGTCACTCTGACTTTGTTCACTTGGACCCCACATAACAGTACGGTGGTTCCTATGACTCAACAAAGAAGCAAAGGAAACTACGAAACTACTATGTCTTCGCACTCCATAGTCTTCAAGTGAATGTCTTCACATGTCATAATATTCATCGTGAATGTCTTCACGAACCACCATTGTCTTCAATGTCTTCACACATTTTTAGGGGTCATCTCTGGTAGGTAAACCAAATCAATAAGGGACTATTACCTGTGTTATCGTGCAGTTCTCACAAACACATTAGTCCCTAAACCAAGCTTGTCGTCAATACTCCAAAACCAATTAGGGGTGGCACTAGATGCACTTACAATCTCCCCCTTTTTGGTGATTGATGACAAACTGGTTGAAGTTTTCAACGGGGATAAAAGTATGTGAAAGTTAAAGATCAAAGTCATTGTCTTCGTAAGTTGCCAAAGGCTCCCCTTAAAGATGTGCTATAAGTAGTTTGCTTTTGAATGCAAATGCACATGGCAGGTTTTACTTTATGGAGATCCTCTTCAACTGACGAAGACAATTCATCATGCATATATAAGAATAACGATGATAATGACATGCATAATGAGAAATGTGCGTCTGCAAAATGACTTCATGTAGAATTTATCATCGCATCACAAAGTAGCAGCAAAAGTAGTAGATGACCATCAGGTTTAAGTGTTGTAACTCAAGAGCCAAATAGTTTCAAAATGAGAGTTGTAAGAACTTAGCAAAAATAATGCAACCACCCCATATGGACCAGCTTGAAGACTATCAACCTCATATGCGTCTCCCCCTTTTGTCGGTAAGGACCAAAAAGGTTTGAAGACATAGAGGATCTACTCATTCCCAGTTGGAGTAGATGTTGGAGCAGGGTCGATGTTGGAGTTGGGCGGTGCAGACGGGCCTGAAGCAGAATCGCGGTGAAGTGCAGCCAGAGTTGGTGAAGTGGCGTCATCTTCTTCATCGACGACTCTCGCAACAACAGTTGCAGCCGAAGACGAATGCTCAGAATCTTCAATTGAAGGTGTGCGATGCCAGCTTGCAGATTGCGGAGGCCTGGAGTCCAACTTGAAGTTCTCAGTGAAGCCATCTTCGTGAAGATCATCTTCAGAGCAGAGCAATGTGAGACTCTTCCAGGATCGCTGACAGGCTTCATGCGCAACGAATGAGTTCTTGGTGCCCAAGTTGCGAATGCGATTAACATCCACCTAGAGACTCTGCACTTGATGCTTCAGCCAGTCATGATGCCTATCCTGCTTTTGATGTAGAGAAACCAGAAGCTCACAGTCGTTGAGGACATGGGGACGCTTTTGAGGCCTTTGAGCAATGGTGCTGGCAGTGGCTTCAGTATTAGCACGGTGCGGCAGACGCAAGTTGCTAGCTAGAGGATAAGCAGGAGTTGCATAGTTTGGCACATGAATCCCTTCAATAGGCTGCGTGAAGCTTTGGAATTCTGCATTTTGAAGATGGACTGGCTTCTTTGCTGGCTCAGGGTAGATGGCTTCAATGGACATATCAACATCAGCAGAAATACAATATGGTTGCACGCTGAAGGTTGATAGTTGATGGTTGAATGAAGCTTGATCAAACGCATCACCCACGGAGCATAGAATTTCAGTCCAAAAAGATCAATCCGAGAGGCTACAAGCTATCGGATGAAGAAATCCTGTGTGTTGAATATGATGCCGTTGATGATATAGAAAACCAATGTCTTCATGGCGCCTTCGAATTTAGCTTCAGAGGAATTTCCATTGATTGGCCAGAGAGTACGCCTCAGAATGTGATAAACTGTGCGCGGCAAGTACTCAAGGTCTTTAACAAAGAATTCCTCGGGGTATTCGGCGTCATGGGGCATCTGTTGGGCTCATACATCTGGGTTTCTGGAATATGCTCTGCATCAACATCTGGCTCATGTTGGGCTCTGGTTTCTGGAATATGCTCTGTAATTCGTTCTGATGAAGCTGACAACCAGGTTCATACAACTCACCTGTAGTGGGCAAGGAAGTAAGCTCAATGATGTCCTGAGCTTTGGCTTCATGATGAATGTCACCTGTCATCCACTCCAGGATCCATGTCTTCAGATCCCTGTTGTAGCCTCGAATGTGCAATGTAGCATAGAACTGTAGCAGAAGTTCTTCGTTCAAGTTCTCCTTATCAGTCACAAACGGTAGCTACCCAACGTCTCTGAAGCAGTCCAATGCATCCTCAAGGCATGGCAGCCCAGCCATACCATCACAATCCAGACGCTTATGAGGAAAAATCCGGTCCTGATTGTATAAGATGCAGGAGTAGTAGCTTCGCTGCTAATGGCTCCAAAACCTGTCAAAGGAGATCTTGGGCTTCGTGTATAGGTTCTTGGCGCTTTCAAAGAAGGTGTTGTGCTCTCTGAAGCTGAGCACACTGAACGAGCCCTGAGTTGTTGCAGCACTGGGAAGCCTTGGCAATCTTGGCTTTGGCTTCTGAATCTGAGGCCTCTTCTCCATGTGATAATCATATTGAGGGCCGGGAGCAGTGGGTGGAACCATGATAGGACATCTGACAGTCACCAACTCACCACGACTAAACGCCCATTGCATGGTATGAGGCCTTGGTGGAGGAACGGTGTCATCAGAAATGATTGGCTGCATAATGGTGTCAGTAGCAGCATTGGCTTCGGGCTCCACATTGTCTTCAGCCATGACAATGCCATTGGCTTCAGTAGTGTTGGTTGTGGCAGCCTCATTGTTTTCAACCTCCAAAATGACTGGAGGGTCGGGCAAGATCACATTCTCTTCGGGTTGGACTGGATCACTGGAAGGGGGAGTAGCTTCTCTCTTCTTCTTCTTTCTCTTCTTCATCAGCTGATGCAGTCGGAATGTCTTCAACAGCTTTAGCTTTAGACTCAGAAGCAGACACAGAAGGGATGGCTTCATGGAACACTTCACGTGCCACTAAGATGGTGTTTTGCACATCCTCTTCTGGAATGCTTGACATGGAGACCTGGGGCCTGAGGCCTTTGCGAAGCCTGCGGAATGCTGGCGACACCTTTGGAGAGGGAGTGGTCTGTTCCATGAAGTTATCATCATCAAGCACCGGAGTGGTGACTTGAGCTGGTGGAGTACTTGGGATCTCATCTTGCAGAGGGGTGTCTTGTTGTTGTTGCTCAAACCATGAGTCATCTTGAGCAACTGGCGTCAAGGAATGACCAATGCTAATGAGTTCACTGCTCGTGAGAGCAGGCGATGATATCGACTTGGGTTCAAGCTGAGGAAGGACTTCATCACTACAAAAAAATTATACTTCCGTGATGATACGCGTTTGTCATAGTAGGTCACGTTTTCTGTCATGCATGTGCATCCATGACGATTTTATGACAGAATCAAGATAGTCGTACCTCTGCTGTCGTAGAAGTGATCCATGACATTACCAAAATTATCATCTCGAAAGTGCCCACTTCCATGACGATAAATTGCGCGTCATAGAAGTGCTTTCGTCAAGGGTGACTGACACATGGCATCCACCGTAACGGGTCGCCGTTAAGCTATCGGGTTCCGGTTTGGATCCGATAACCCGTTAACAGCCCGGACCAATGGGGATTTCCACGTGTAAAATTATCATTGGCTGGAGGAAACACGTGTCGGCTCACCGTTGGGATAGATGTCATCCAGTCATTGGACAGATTGCGCCAATGATACGTCGACATGTGGCACGGCCCAACAAAGGCCCATTCCTATGAAAAGGCCGGCCCGTTTGACTTGGTCAAAAGATAGCGGGCCGACCCACGGAAAGATTGTTAACGGCCTGTTCGCACATAGCCCATTTACAGCCCACTAACCTAGGGCCCGTTACGGCCTATCCGAATTAGGCCCAGTAGCGTCATCTTGGCCGTCCAATATGATTCCAGCCCGTTGTAACTTCCGGCCCATGTCTGGCCCATGATGTCTTTCGGCCCATATGAGTCACTTTGTAACTCTTGGCCCATTAACGACCCATGGTGAAACTGGCCCGTAATGAACATTATATCGCTTTATACCCATTAACGGCCCATTATTCCATTGGGCCATTTCAAGCCCATGTTATCTTCCGGCCTTCTCAGGGCCCATTTATTCGTGGGCTCATTTCCAGCATTCGATTACTTACGGCCTGTTACTCGCCTTTTCTGATTGTGGGCCAAATTCAGCCCGTGGTTACAATCGGCCCGTTTGTGGCCTGTTAATCCGTTGGGCCGTTTTCATAGCGTCATCAAATACGGCCGATTAACGACGGCCCGTTATGGTCGGCCCATGAACGGATGATTCCAACTCTAGCCCATTTAACGCCCATAATGCGGTCCGTTATTGGCCCATGTTTGGCCAATCGATCATACAACCCGTAGAAGGCCCATTGATGCTACTCCCCATAGAAGGCCCATTGTTTCTATGGCCCGTAGGAGGCCCATGGTTATTGTGGCCTAGTTTTAAAAATAGGTTATTGCGGCCACTAGCAAACCGCGGAAAAAGAACTACACTGACTACAAGCAAACAAATAAACAAGACAACAAGGAAATATATCAGCAAGCAACTTATGCTAGGCCACAAACACAGTCTTGCCGCAACACAGCTGACTGATGTCTTTTAGCTTGTAGCTGAGACTGAAGAAGCCGAAGTGATTCAGGCAGCGAGTTCGAAGAGCTTGTGCCAGCGGTACTAGCCAGTAACTCGAACACTACATCAACGCAGGACTGTGGGGTTTTCTCACTGTCTACAAGATCGTTTTTATCACCTTTCTTGGAGATCAACATGGCTATCTCACTATCTTGAACCTTATCTACATTACTTTCTCTACCATTGCATAGTTGGGTGCTCTTCTCCAATATTCTGTTCGCATACTACAAGAGAAACAAGCAGACACATCACAAGTTTAGCATGTAGTATACGAAACTCATTTTGGTAAACCGGTTCAGTAGTAAGGTGGACATGATAACAACATGAAACAAACATATATCTATGTACGATGGTCACTGTATTGTCCATATCATTCTAGTTTATGTTGCCAAATCAAGATAGAGACACAGTTCAACTCATATATTTTTAAGACACAGCAACATAGACAGAATATAAGTGTTAGAAACTACACAGCATTGGCAACACTTGTAATGTGCATCACATGAGAACATAACTGTTTATACAACTGAAACTGAAATCAAGATAGAGCAAGAAGTTAGAACAGCAATCCGGTTAAAGAAATAGGTTTAAAACATACCTGTTGCGCCATTGGAGTTTCAATTGGATCCTTCAAATTCGAAAGTAGTGGGATGAGTAAATACAGTGATGCAACAGCAAAGGAGTATGGACCATAGCTACGGAATCTGACATGAGAACAGTTGCTCTTCTGCTTTAAACATGGAGTTTGGGTTTGCTATGGTGGTCTTCGTGCTTTGGGCACTGCAGTTGCTTTACAAACTGCTCGTGTGGGGGTACTTTATGGTGGACATGGTGCTTTGTCAACTAGAAGTGGGTTACTATCCGCTGGGGTTGGGGTTAGATGGGTTGTAGCTGGTTCTCTTCCCAACGGTGTAAGTGTGCAATCTGGAAGAGTCTCGATTATGTGTGGTGGGGCTAGTTTGTGGGCCAGTACAACCATGGTTCTACCTGCATCGATGGGTAGCACTGTCTTTTGTGAAGAACGGGTTTTTGCTCCCTTAGATACTGCCATCGCCCCCTCCAATTCAAATGGCTGATAAACAAGAAAAGAAATTGACGTACAAACAATGTATGATAGACAGATGTGGTAATTCACATATATGTTGTCTAACCAAACAAGGCAGCATGACACAATTTCACATATATGATACCTAACTAAACAGGATAGCATGACACAGTTTCAGATATATGATGGATAACTTAACAGGATATAATGCCATAATTCAACATATGATGAGTATCTTAACAGGATGACATGACAAAACTATATGATGTCTTTCTAAAATAGGTTGGGATGAAATAATTCACATACATGTTGTCTAAGTATACAGGATGGCATGATATAATTGACATAATTGATTTCATATACTAAGCAGCTGGCACTCGCATGTATGATCTCTAAACTAAGCAGATGGAATTTAATATTGTGCATACGATGTCTAAACTAAGCAATGCAAGACACCATATGCATGATATGAGAAATATAAACATTGCAACTTAGAGCATACATCTCAGGTGGGATATAGGACTGGTCATCTGTCTCTGAATCCTCCTCTGAGGAGCTCCGTGTAACCATCAAGATATATGCTTCAACAGGTACCATTGCCAGCTCTGAAGACCTTGTTTTCACTCCTGATTTTTCCATAACCGGCTCAAATGGCTGATACACATGAAGAGTAGTTCAATATACACTGATTGTCGACAAATGTAATACGTAATGAAAAATAAGATGGCATGAGATAATTCACATATATGATGCATGGCTACATGGCGGTGCATAATTCACATATATGATAACGGGCTGAAAAACATGGCATTGCATAATTCACATATCTGATATAGAAAGCAAACAGGAGGCATTCACACAAAGTATTTCTAATCTAAGCAGATGGCATGGCAATATAAGACACCTTATGCATGATATGAGCAATATAACCCTGCCAAGTTAGAGCATGCACCTCGGGGGGGGGGGGATACGACTGGCCATCTGTCTCTGAATCCTCCTCCGAGGAGCTATCTGTAACCAGCAAGAAATCTGCATCGACAGGTAGCACTGACTGCTCAGAAGACCTTGTTTTCACTCCAGATTTTCCCATGACCGACTCAAATGGTTGATGCACAGCAAGAGTAGATGAATGTATAAACATTGTTGACAAATGGAATACATTATAAAAAAATATGGCACGATACAATTCACATATACGATGACTGGCTAAACAGGATGTCATTGCATGATTCACGTATATGATGCCTGGCAAAAGAAGATGGCATTGCATAATTCCCATATACTCCCTCCGTTCTTAAATATTTGTCTTTTTAGAGATTTCAAGTGGCTACCACATACAGATGTATATAGACATATTTTAGAGTGTCGATTCACTCATTTTGCTCCGTATGTAGTCACTTGTTGAAATCTCTAAAAAGACAAATATTTAGGAACGGTGCGAGTATGATATAGAAAGCAAACAGGTGACATTCACACAAAGAAAATCTAAACTAAGCTGATGACATATAACATGTATAATGTAAGCAAGGCGCCACATGCATGATATGACCAACATCAGCATGCCAGGTTAGAGCAAACACCTCAGGTGGTAAATAGGAGTGGTCGGCTCCCTCTGAATCCCCATCTGAACAGTTATCTTCCTCTGGAATACAATCTGGAATGGTGGGAGGGGGGCACTTCGCCCACCATGGAGCGGCGTCTTCATGACATTATATTCCCACGCAATGGTCTTCTCTTTTTCTCTAGATGTTCAGTACGATTGTGTACAATAACTGACATGCATAATAAAAAAAGTTAGATTTTGTAAGGCCTAAGGGGTGCATGCAGAAATCAAGACTGATGGTAGCAAACGAGTGGATAGATCCAAAACTAATGATAGCAGGTAGATCATAGCTTCAGTTTAAAAAGATAGACAATGGATCATCTACTGTTTGTTGCCCACCCAACATGAACCACATAGGAGACCCCGGATGAACCAGATAGTAGACATATACTATTCATTGCTGACTCGATATGTGCCCCACGGGCATTTTAAAACTCAAGTTTGAATGATAAAGTAGCAGGTAATAATAACCGATGTATATAACGTAAGCAAACACGAAAGAGTGCGACCTCTCTTCCGGAACTATGTAGTCCTCAGGTTCATCTGCAAAGTTGATGATGGTAATGCAGTTGGCGTGGCTGCCGGCAACGGGGAAGATGATCTGAGGCGGCGAAAGAAAGTCTGCAGGGGGAATCTCCGCTGCAGTGAACGCGTCTGTCGATGGTGCACCTCAGGTGGCGTGGATGACGGCACGGCAAGAGCAAGACATAACACATAGAGTTTTCTTTGATGACTATCTAAAAATGGAGTAAATCTGTAAGGGCTCCTTAGAATTGCAGGATTCTATAAACGCAAGGACAGGAAAAACACATGAATAGGATAGGAATGCACATGCAAAACAGAGCATTTGGAAACATAGGATTTCTGTCAACCTGGGTGTTTGGTTCACATGAATTGTAAGAACACAGGAATGGAGAAACATGGTCAAATTAAAATCAAACCACGTGAAAATAAAAAAATAAGAATCTTATTATGCCAGTAATGCAATTAGTCTTGTTCGTCATGCATATTAATTTGAAAAGGACGTCCAAGTGGATATTAAAATTCCTACGTTTTTTCTTTCAAAGAGACACCAAAGGAAAAAAATCCTCCAGTTTTGGTTTGCTCCACTCCTTCTAACCAAATGCACGAATAGTAGTACCATAGTAGTTCCATAGCAAAGGATCCCTGAGGGATCGACATGAATGCAGAGTAACAAAGTGATGCGACGAGTGTACAACCTCTTTGGCATAGCCTTGTCGACCTCAACATCATTGGGTTGGACGTGGAGGATGGTGATGCTGGTGTGACTGTCGGAGGCGGGGAAGAAGATCTCAGGCCTCTGGAAACGACGTCGAGGGTACTGCTCCGCTGTGATGGACGGTTTCGTCGTTGGAGCAGCTCCGATGAGGTGAACAGCGGCGAGGCTGAAGCAGGACAAGACGGACAACGTTAATCTGAAGTGGGACTCTAATATCATCTGCAATAGATGATGTAATATACATCACCAAAAGTGCTAGATGTAAAATGCATCAGCCACGCCACGGCCGCTCCGACAGATGCTGTAAATACTGTTCACTCTGAACTTAACTGAAGAAACTGAACTTTATAGTCGAAACTGAATTTTACTGTCGAAACTTATTGAACTAGTAGCACAGCATTGCAATAGATGCTTAGGGCGTTCAAGCACTAGTAGCAGAGAAGCAGCGATCTAAATCAGCAGACGCTCGAGCAGGGAATGCACGAGCAGAGAGCAAGTCATGCAACAGCACCGCGAGCGAGTGCTAAAGCAGCAACTCCTGTAGCTGCCAGAGGTCGTGCAGCAGCAGCAGAGCGAGCGAGAGCAAGAGCAGAGTAGCAACACAAACAAGAGCAAGAGTGGAGCAGCAGGAAATGATTGTAAGTCAAGGAAAGTCTTGGTCGTAAGTCAAGGAAAGTCCAAGGGGAAGCCCAAAGGGCCCTGGATCCCCAAGAAAGTAAAAGATCAAGCAGGAAATGATGTGTTGGATTTCCCATGTCACATTCATACCAAGAAGGATGAAGAGGGTAATCTGATTTATCCTACACACACCACTCGACAGTGTCGACTCCTGATCCAGCAATTCCAAGAGAAGCAGCCCAGTGAAAAGGAAAAGGAGTCAGACAAGGATGAGGACAAGGAAGAAGGTGATGATGGTTTTCCCAACGTCAATTCCACTCTGGTGATTTTTGCTGACATCGAAAGCAAAAGTCAATTGAAAGTCATCAATGGAGAAATAAACATGGTTGCCCCGGCAACGACAACATACTTGAAGTGGTCGAAAACTGCGATCACATTCGACCAGTCTGATCACCCGGCACGCGTTGCCACTCCAGGGCGGCAAGCGCTGGTAGTCGACCCAGTGGTTGGAGGCACTCGACTAACCAAAGTGTTGATGGATGGTGGCAGTGGTCTTAATATTCTTTACGCTGAAACATTAAAGGGGATGGGCATTCCGATGTCCAAGCTTAGTGAGAGCAACATGAGCTTTCACGGCGTTATCCCTGGAAAGAAGGCTGAATCTCTCGGCCAGATAACTCTTGATGTGGTTTTTGGTGATTCGAAGAATTACCGTAAGGAAAAGTTGACATTTGAGGTGGTAGATTTTCAAAGTGCTTATCATGCTATTTTGGGCAGGCCTGCATATGCCCGTTTTATGGCTCGACCGTGTTACGTCTATCTTAAGTTGAAAATGCCTGGACCCTGAGGCGTGATCACAGTTACTGGTAATCGGCAGAAAGCAGAAGAGTGCCTTCAGAAGGGCTAAAAAATTGCTGATGAACAGATGGCAGCAGTTGAAATGCAGGAATATCAAAAGAATGCTGATCCGAGTGATTTGCTGCGGGCTAAGAAGCCCGCTTCAGAGTCTGCATTTTAGTCGCCCGGTGAAACAAAGTCGATTCATATTCACCCGACCGATCCCAATGCTGCTCGGACTCATATCTCAACGACGCTTGACAGCAAATAGGAAGAACCGCTCATCTAGTTCCTCTGTGAGAACTCGGACATCTTCGCATGGAAACCTTCTGACATGCCGGGTGTACCCAGGGAACTGGCTGAGCACCATTTGCGAGTCGACCCAAAGGTAAAACCAGTCAAAGAGCATATTTGACGGTCCGCCGTATAGAAGAGAAAGGCAATTGGCGAGGAAGTGGCTCGGCTTTTGGTTGCTGAGTTCATCCGAGAGATTTACCACTCCGAGTGGCTTGCCAATGTCGTCATGATTCCTAAGAAAGATGATTCACTCCGCATGTGCATCGACTTCAAGCATATCAATCGGGCCTTCCCGAAGGATCGCTTCCCTCTTCCTCGCATCGATCAGATAGTCGACTCGACTGCGGGGTGTGAGCAGTTGTCTTTCCTGGAAGCATATTCCGGGTACCATCAGATCCGACTATATGGACCCGATGAAATAAAAACAGCTTTCATCACCCCATTTGGGTGCTTTTGTTATGTCACCATGCCTTTTGGTCTCAAGAATGCTGGTGCCACATTCATGCGCATGATACAGAAGTGCCTGCTCACTCCAATCAATGGGAATGTGGAGGCATATATGGATGACATCGTGGTTAAGTCACGCAAAGGTTCTGACCTGCTGACTGATCTCGCTGAAACTTTGCCAATCTAAGGAGGTATGATATCAAGCTCAATCCATCGAAGTGTACGTTTGGAGTTCCGGGTGGCAAGTTACTCAGTTTCCTTGTTTCCGGATGTGGGATCGATGCAAACCCAGAGAAGGTTGGTGCAATTCTCCGAATGAAACGCCCCGTTTGTGTACACGATGTTCAGAAGCTTACTGGTTGTTTGGCCACTTTCAGTCAATTCATCTCTCATCTCGGTGAAAAGGCACTGACTCTTTATCGACTGATGAAGAAATCTGACAAGTTCGAGTGGACTCCTGAAGCCGACGCAGCGTTTGCAGAGCTCAAAACCCTGCTTTCCACCTAGCCGGTGCTTGCTGCCCCAATCAGCAGAGTGCCTTTACTACTTTATATTGTAGCCACTGGACAAGTTGTCAGTACAGTACTCACGGTCGAGCGGGAAGAAGAAGGCAAGGCCTACAAGGTTTATCGCCCAGTGTACTATATTTCTGAAGTTTTAACCCCATCCAAGCAAAGATACCCACATTGTCAGAAGCTTGTCTTTATGGGATCTTCTTGACCACGAAGAAGGTTGCACACTACTTCTCAGATCATTCCATTACAGTCATGAGCGACGCTCCATTGTCAAAAATATTGAATAACAGAGATGCAACTGGTCGAGTTGCTAAATGGGCGATTGAACTCCTTCCGCTGGATATCAAGTTTGAGGCAAAGAAAGCAATCAAATCCCAGGCAATAGCAAATTTTCTCGTCGAGTGGATTGAACAACAACTACCGACTCAGATTCAGTCGGAGCATTGACCATGTTCTTCGACGGGTCCAAGATGTTGAATGGTTCAGGTGCTGGGGTAGTCCTGGTATCCCCGCGAGGCGACAAGCTCAGTTATGTTCCCCAGATTCACTTTGACTCTTCCAACAATGATGCTGAATATGAGGCACTTCTGTACGGGTTGCGTATGGCCATTTGACTCGGCGTCCGACGCCTAATGGTTTACGGTGACTCAGATTTGGTAGTCAATAAAGTGATGAAGGAATGGGATGTTAGGAGTCCGGCTATGACTGGTTATTGCAATGCAGTAAGAAAGTTGGAAAAGAAGTTTGAGGGTTTAGAGCTTCACCATATACCCCGACTGAAAAATCAAGCAGCCGATGACTTGGCAAAGATAGGTTCCAAGAGAGAGACCATTCCCAGCAATGTGTTTTTGGAGCATATTCACACACCTTCGGTCCAAGAAGATCCTTTGACCGAAGAGCCCCCACAGCCTAAGAGCTCCACTGATCCGACTGAATTTGAAATCACAGCCGTGGTCGACTTGGTCATGGAGGTTTTGGTTGTCATTCCCGATTGGACAGTGCCGTACATTGCATATATTCTCAGGAAGGAACTCCCAGAGGATGAAGAAGAGGCTCGTCAGATCGTCCGTCGATCCAAAGCCTTTACTGTGATGGGTGGACAGCTTTACAGAGAGAGTGCCACTGGAGTCAGTCAGAAATGCATCACACAGGAAGAAGGCCGAATGATCCTCATTGATATCCACTTAGGGACCTGTGGTCACCATGCGTCCTCTCGGACCATCGTGGCCAAAGCATACCGAGCCGGGTTTTACTGGCCACATGCCAACGAGATGGCGAAAGAAATAGTCGACAAGTGTGAGGGTTGTCAGTTCTACTCCAACATGTCCCACAAACCTGCTTCAGCTTTGAAGACCATCCCACTCGTCTGGCCATTTGCAGTTTGGGGTTTAGACATGGTCGGACCTTTGAGGACTGGTAGGAGTGGCTTCACCCACGTACTCGTAGCAGTCGACAAGTTCACTAAATGGATTGAAGCTAAACCTATCAAAAACCTCGAAGCAAGTACTGCTGTCAGCTTCATCAGAGAGTAAACATTCAGATATGGAGTTCCGCACAGTATCATCACAGATAATGGGTAAAACTTTGATTTAGATAAGTTCAGTGCTTCCTGTGCTTCCCAAGGCACTCGGGTCGATTATGATTCAGTCGCCCACCCACAGTCGAATGGGCAAGCAGAAAGAGCAACCGGTTTGATCCTCAAAGGGCTGAAATCCTGATTGATGCGTGATCTCAAACATGCAGCAGGTGCTTGGGTGGATGAGCTACCATCAGTACTTTGGGGATTGAGAACAACTCCAAATCGGTCGACTGGTTGAACTCCGTTCTTCCTAGTCTACGGGGCTGAAGCTGTGCTCCCGAGTGACTTGCTTCACAACGCGCCCCGAGTGGAACTTTTCTCAGAAGCCGAGCAGAACAAGCTCGACAAGATGCTGTTGATCTTCTGGAAGAGGAAAGAGAGATGTCCCTAATCAGCTCGACCATTTATTAGCAAGACCTTCATCCATTCCATGCTAGGAACGTGAGAGGTCGAGCATTTCAAGAGGGAGACCTGGTTCTCCGAGTGGATCAGCAACAACCACAAGCTTGCTCCCGCGTGGGAAGGACCTTGCATCATCACCAAGGTGCTCCACAATGGAGCATATCATCTCTACAATGTGGAGCACAATAAAGACGAACCGCACGCTTAGAATGCAGAGTTGCTCCGTCGTTTTTATACTTAAGCACTCAAACTTTTGAGATGTAATAAGAGATACATGTTTAGGTTGTTTATCAAAGACACAGTTTTACAGTCTTCTAAATGATTGTCGTCGATTATGCATGTGTTTGAAATCCCCCAGTGGGTGGCTTAGCTGCGAATCCGTTTCGCCTAAGTTTGAAAAATCCCACCGAGTGAGGAGCAAGTCTCTCACTCGGGGGCTTAGCTGCGAATCCGTTTCACCTAAGTTTGAAAAATCCCACCGAGTGATGAGCAAGTCTCTCACTTGGGATCTTAGTTGTAGTCCCGCACTCGCCTAGGTTTGAAAAAATCCTACCGAGTGAAGAGCAAGTCTCTAACTCGGGTGCTTAGCTGCAGTCCCGCACTCGCCTAACTTTGAAAAAATCCTACCAAGTGAAGAACAAGTCTCTCACTTGGGGGCTTAGCTGCAGTCCCGCACTCGCCTAAGTTTGAAAAAATCCTACCGAGTGAAGAGCAAGTCTGTCACTCGGGGGCTTAGCTGCAGTCCCACACTCGCCTAAGTTTGAAAAAATCCTACCGAGTGAAGAGCAAGTCTCTCACTCGGGGGCTTAGCTGCAGTCTCGCACTCGCCTAAGTTCAAAGAAATCCCACCGAGTGTAGAGCAACCCTCTCACTCGGGGGCTTAGCAGTCCAGTGCTCGCCTAAGTTCAAAGAAATCCCACCGAGTGAAGAGCAACCCTCTTACTCGGGGGCTTAGCTGCAGTCCAGTGCTCGCCTAAGTTCAAAGAAATCCCACCGAGTGAAGAACAACCCTCTCACTCAGGGGCTTAGCTGCAGTCCAATACTCACCTAAGTTCAAAACACGTTCCGAGTGAAGAACGATCTTCTTGCTCGGGGACTCGGCCATACGCTCCATCCTAATCCACAAGGATGACGAGCTACAGGTCAATTGCGACCTTCTCCTTAGAGTTGCGCCATAAATACAATGTGCGCTCCATCCTGATCCGCAAGGACGACGAGGTGCAGGTCATCTGCGACCTTCTCCTCAGAGCTGCGCCATAAGTACAATATGCGCTCCATCCTGATCCACGAGGACGATGAGGTGCAGGTCGTCTGTGACCTTCTCCTCAGTGTTGCGCCATAAGTACAATATGCGCTACATCTTGATCCGCAAGGACGACGAGGTGTAGGTCGTCTGCGACCTTCTCCTCAGAGCTGCATCACAAGGACAAAATACTATTCCGAGTGAAGAAATAAGTCCCACTCGAAGGCAAACTCAAGCATATTCCAAGAAAGGCTAAGTTTAAGATAAATCCCACGAGGTTCCCAACCACGGATTAAAAGTACTCAGGTATCAGTCCCGAAGGAGTTTAACGGTTACAAAAACCACTCGGCATACCGAGGCAAATTTAATCGGATCATAAAAGTTTGTTCACTCCGCAGGAGGTGGACTTGCAGGCTCGACGAATTCATCCAAGTCGATTCCATCTGCAATGTGAGTGGCGGCGGCAATAAAAGTCTCCATGAAAGACTGGAAGTCAAGCCTCTTGGTGTTGGCGACTTTGATTGCTGTGAGCTTCTCTTCTTTGGCTTCCTTGCAGTGGACACGAACCAGAGACAGAGCCACATCAGCACCACACCGGGCAGAAGACTTCTTCCATTCCTGCACTCGACCAGGGACCTCATTGAGTCGAGTCATCAGAGACTCGAGGTCATTTTGGAGCGTCGCCCTTGGCCAGAGTGCTGTGTCGATTCGCGACACCGCGACTTTCAGCCGAGCAAGGTAGTCAACAACGCTAGCAACACGAGATTCCAGTCGGAGCACGTTCATGGCAGCTTTGTCTTTAACTAGGGAGAGAATGGGGTCCAAGCTTGTCTTAATTCGCCCAGTCTCTTCCTCGAAGTTCTGGCAGAATTCTGCACTCGCAATAAAATCATGGGTCAACAACTATGTAACGAGTCGAAAACAACAAGTCAGTCGGACAGGGAAAAGCACCTTCAAGCATAACGAACAACTTCTTGGCAAGCCCTCCCAGATAATTCTCCAACTCGTCTCTCTTGCGGGCGATGTCTTCCATTTTGTCGGTCAGGTTTCTTTTGTCCCTCTTCAATCGAGTTGCCTCCTTGTTGGCTTCGTCAAGAGCAGCCTTCAGCTTGGTGTTCTCTTCTTCCAGCTTACCAGCTGAGGCCAGCTTCTCATCGGCAAGTGCAGTTTTCTCTTTTGATGTTTTCTATGCCGCTGCAAGCTCCAGATCCTTCTGCGCCAAAGCCTTGTTCGTCATTTCTGAAAGAGACAACACTTAGTTCAGAGGAAGGAAATAGCACTTATTTCAGGAAAAAGTCAGTCAACAAGTTTTTCATACCAGCGGCTTCATCCTTGGCTTTCTGCAAATTCGTCTTGGCTAACTCCAGATCAAGATTGAGCTGGATCTGTTTCTGCTCCAGGTCAACAAACCGAGCTCCAAGTTCACAAGATTTCAGTGGTTAAGAGATAATCAGTCGACAGACATGAAGATTGGTTGCTTCCGAGCAATAGATTGACAAGTTCAAAAAGTTCTAAGACTACTGCCGAATCAAACATCCAACAGTAGTCTCGGGGACTACACCCAGTTGGTGCACTTAGTGTGCCCCCACTAGTCCAGTTTCCACTCGACGTTGTCCGGCTAGGCCGAGTGTAAAAAAAGAACGATGCAACAGTTGTTATAAGACCCCAACTGACTGCCCGCAGTCGACCACGGTCTCGGAGACTACACCCAGTGGGTGCACTCAGCGTGCCCCCATTGGTTCCGATTCCACTTGACATGTTCCGGCCAGACCGAGTGAAAAAACTAAAGAACAAGATATTTTTATCAAGACCTCCGCCGAATCACACATTCGACGGCGGCCTCGGGCACTACACCCAGTGGGTGCACTCTGCGTGCCCCCACTAGTCTAAAGTTACAATCAACATAACCTAGTTGATTCGATCGAGAAAACACCCAGTGGGTGTACAGATACAAAAGTACAGACTGACAGATAGATGCACAAGAGAAGTTTTCAGGTAGCATATCCGAACTGAACAAGTGAGAAGCTAAAGGATCAGTCGGAAATCAACCAACCTAGACGTTAGTCTGGAGAGCTGAGTTGGCATCATAAGCAGCTTGACTGGCATCCCGAACCACATTCATCGACTCCATCATGATGCCTGCCTGGCGTATAGCTTCCCTGGCAGCACCCACTTGGTCCTCTGGGACATGATGCGCAGTGAAGAGTGAAGACGGTGGATCAGCTGGAATCTGTGCAGTCGACGCTGAGGGCTGGGCACTCGACAGTGGTACGGCAAAAGTCATTGAGGCCCGGTTGGCATCGCCGGTCTCCTGGATCACCGGTTCCGTCACTGGCGTCGACTGAGGCGTCTTACCAGTTGATGTTTTCCTGCTCCTCCTTCCCATGGGCCTCAGCGGCACGTCGTCGTCATCGTCTGGAAGATCAATCACATCGGGAGGAGCTGTAAAAGAATCTATCGCTAGAGTTCAATCAACCGACAAAATGGCTGAGAAAGTAAAAACAGAAGTGCAAGAGTCATACCCGCATTAGAAGTGACCGCGTCCTCCATCTCCTCGTCATCATTTCTGTAAGCAGAAGTCCCAGAAGTAGCGGCACTACAGATTCAAAAGCCATTCGGTTGGAACAGATAAATAAGTCGACCAGAGAACAAGTCGTGTCAAACCGAGAAGTCAAGTTCAAGGATTACCCAGTAGCAATAGGTACAACCACTTTGATCTTGGGCAAGGCCTTCCGAGGTTTTTGTGGTCCAACTTTGGGCTGCTTTGGAGCCTTCTCAGTCGGCACAAGAGAAGCCGTCCGAGTGCACTTTGAAGACTGTCCAGTCTGCGCAGCTGCTTTCCCACGGATGCTGGCTGGGTCGTGGGTATGCTTGGATCGCCTTTCCATGCGATGGGGAGAATCGACCTCTTCACCATCGCTCGGGTCGTCACTCTCCTCCTCCTCCCCTCCGTCAGACTGCCAGTCGGTGCTTTCCTCTCCGCTCACCTCTCCCTCCTGCTCTTGTACCTGCTCTCCGTTGGGCATTGAATACATCTTAGTGAAGACCTGTAAGACAACGAGTTGAACAGATAACAGTCAGTTGACAAGAACAATTACAAGATAGATCAAGAAGACACTCGGAAATTCAGAGTCGGACCTTGTCTGGTTCATAAGAGTTGTCGAGTGGAGGAATCCTTCTGGATCCTCTAGGGTTATCCTTGTTGCCGGTGATGCCCTGCAGCAATTGCGCCACCGTACCCTCTTCAACTTCTTCTGGGTGAATCCGAGTGGTGTCGTCAATGCCCGAATACAGCCACATCAGATGGTCACGGGCCTGAAGTGGCTGGATGCGTCGACTAAGAAAGACCTCTAACAGATCCATGCCAGTCAATTTGTCACGGACAAGCTGGATCACTCGCTCAACCAAAGTATTCACCTCCGCTTTCTCCGCCAGAGTCACTTTCAAGGAAGAAGGTTTTTTGACTCGAGCCATGGAAAAGGGGGGGAGTCAAGTTGACTGGACGGGAGTCGGCTGGTCCTTGTAGTAGAACCAGGTCGACTGCCACCCTCTGACTGACTCGAGAAGAATCATGGCTGGGAAGGTGCTCCTACTCCTCATTTGGATCCCAAGACCCCCGCACATCTGGATCACGTGCATCCTCTCATCACTCGGGTTGGCATTTTTGACCGACTGAGAACGACAGGTGAAAATGTGTTTGAAGAGACCCCAGTGCGGTCGACACCCCAGAAAATTCTCACAATGGACACATATGCGGCAAGATACGTGATGGTGTTGGGGGAGAAGTGGTGAAGTTGAGCTCCAAAGAAGTTCAAAAATCCTCGGAAGAAAGGATGGGGAGGCAGAGAAAAACCGCGGTCAACGTGAGTGGCGAGAAGGACGCACTCACCCTCCTGCGGCCGCGGCTTGGTTTCGTCCTCTGGGAGCCGCCAAGACCCGTGGGGGATCAGGACCCCCTCGACCAAATCCTCCACGTCCTCCAGCTAGATCATCGACCGGATCCAGTTGCCCTGGATCCAGCCGGGCGACAGGCCAGATCGCGACGAAGATCCGCCCCAGCTTCGCCTTCGCCGTCGCCTTCTTCGCGCGCTCCAGGGCCACCGTCTTCTCCTTCCCCATTGCGGTGGTCGGAGCTCGAGCAGAGCGGCGGCGCCAAGGGAGGAAGTGGATACGATGGAGAGACAGAGGAGAAAGTTAGAGAATGGGATGCACTGTGCAGAAAACCCCAGCCGCGGCACTTTATATAAGGCCCTCTCCCGAGTGGCTGACTCGTGGGCCCAGGTAATCCTGTCAAATCCCGCAACAGTCGTGTGCGCGGTACGTGGCGAAAAAGGTGGCGCGGAGATCGAGGCGTCCCTGCCTAATCCACTCCGATTACTGCGGCCTCCTCCGTCCCGCGCGCTTCCCAAAATTTCAAATCCCACAAGATCCGGGAGCAGTAGAGCAATCTGTCAGACCGAAGATTTTTATACCTTGTCAATCACTCGAAGCTTATTGATGAAAGTTCACTCGACAACTTCTGAATGGCTCAAGGTGGCTGTAAATGAAGTTGAAACTTTTTGAGTCGTTCACCAACCTAAGTAAAGCGCTTCTGAAGCAAGACAGTTGAGTCGGAACCTCCTTCAACTTCAATTCCACTCGGACCCAGACCCATTCGGGGGCTAATGATGACAACATGCACCTAGGGCAGGGCAATAGACCTGATCTAAGTACCCTACCCAAGGACACTGCCCTGCAATCAAAGACATCCGAAGGACAATAGATTCTACTGACTGGAATCACCACAGGACTCAACCCACTCGACTGAGTGTTCACTCGGATATCCCAATTCGATTCGACCATACCAGAATCCACTCGGAGGACAGAAGGTCTAAATTCACTCTGAATGACAACGGTTAGGCATTCACTCCGTATTCTTAATGGTCATTTATGTAACTTTAATGCTGGCATTACCAGTAACGTTCATACCTTTATGTACATTGAACCCTGTGTAACTGAGGGCCGGAGGGGTCTGGCAAACTCTATATATGCCACCCCCCTCCTCAGGCACAAGGGCTGGCACCCCTGTTACTCCACACATATAATCCAATCGACCGAGCTCCTGGTCACCGAGACGTAGGGCTGTTACTTCCACTGTGAAGGGCCTGATCTCGTAAATCTTGTGTGTACAACTTCACCATAGCTAGGATCTTGCCTCCTCATATATACCCACCATTCTACTGTCAGTCTTAGAACCACGACACTCACTGCAACCAACCTAACAACCAAATACAGATAAACAAGGCATCTGCTTGATAACTGGACAAATGCTCACTGCAACCAACCTAAGAACCAAATACAGATAAACAAGGCATCTGCTCAATAACTGGAAAAATGCTCACTGCAACAAACCTAACAACCAAATACAAATAAACAAGGCATCTACTCACTATAAACACAAATATAGCCATTCGTGAAACTGAAGTGGACAATTCATACTTAAACATCACATAGCCCTATTGAACAATACATTCTTGCATAACTGAAATAATTAAACACGGCACAGTTAAAACACCGCATGGAAAGTGCTACTACAAGAAATGGTACGGGTTGGAAAGCTAGAAAAGGTAAGATTTGCTGATAGGATGTTGCCTCACATGTCATGGACAGGATCCTTCCAGTTGGAAGAGCACAGACCCATGGTGCACTCTCTGATGTCACGGATGGGTTGTTTCACCTTGGAAGAACCTTTGTGGGTGCCCTCCTCGTGGTCAATGAGATCGGACTTGGCAATTGAGGATCCCAAGTCGCCGCCATAGAACGTGTCCTTCAGAAATGAAAAAATGGCCTCGATGGCATACAAGGATCGCAAATCCTTGACCGCGTGGCGGAGGAGATCAGCCGAAGGGCCGTCAAAGAGATCGACGGTGGTTGAAACAGAGGAGTTGGGGATGGACCACTTAACCTGTGACATGGCCCGCGTGAAGCCGTCGCGGCCGACGAGTTTGATGTCGTAGCCAGCTTTCCCGAGATACAGTAATACGCTAGCGCGCTGAGGTGAAGCCTTTGGCATGGCAACGTAGTCAACGTCTTTGCTGCCTTCCGTGACAAGGTGTTGCTCCGAGATCGACAGGTCAGGGCGAACGACGGCCACCTCGCCAACGTCTGCCGGAGAGGCCATGATAAACCTCTTCTTGGCCGAATGCTCGCCGGGATCCCCGAGATATGTGGTCGAGCTTAGGCTGCAACATTCGGGAGCAGGGGATGTGGATCTGGCGGGGAGGGACACCGCATGCCTCATCTAAAAACTCAGCGGAGTGGGCGATGGTATGGGAATCACTAGGTAACCTGAACTTTATTATCTAAGATAGGAGGAGCGGGCAGACTGACAAGGGTTGGCGGCGATGGCGGCGGTGGTGGCGGGGAGCTAGGGTTCGAGGGGGGAGGGGGCCGAGTGAGGGGACTCTGGAGGGGGCGGGGTGGTGTTTGAGGATACTCCACGGCTACTGAAAATTTTAGTAATGGTGATGGAAGAGGGAGGGCGGCGGTTCAAATGCCTCGGCTACTACAATTTTACTATAAGGTCGGTGCTGGAGGAGTATGGGCGACGGTTGAAGTATGGCGGCTAGTAAAATTTTGGTAGAGGAATTGATGTGGGGCGGGAGTACCCAAGATCGTGCATGGTCCAATAAGAATATGTGTGTATGATAATAATGAAAAGCGGTGGAACCGCCGATTTTTGCAACGCTCAAGGCGGGTAGTTTGTTTTTAGTTTTCTAGCTAGCTGGTCTATTGCACACGGTTCGTCCTAATTTTTAGACGTAGACGTGTAATTCAATCTAAATAAACTACCCGCCTTTAGCTTGCGCGGGTGGTGATTTTACAACGCACTTGCATCGCACACGGTTAAGCCAGTACATCCACCTTTGCTCGCGCTTGCGCGGTCGTGGTGATTCACGACGCACTTGCATCACACATGGTTAAGCCATTATACCTGTGTCCGTTGAGCGTCATCAGAGTCTTTGCAGCAAAAAAACGTTAGAGAGGGTTAGAAGACAGCCCCACCAACATGTGGCCCAAATATATATGAGTGAAATGGGTGGTCTGTGATGTTCAAAATTCCAATGCACAACTTTGACCGCGCGGGCCCATGGTAGGGCGCATCGTTGAAGATCGATGAGATGGGCCAAAAGTAAAGAACCACCTGGAAGTGGCCAAATATATGTAGGAATATAGGGTGTGATGTTTAAAACTTTAAATACACAATGACTAGGGTGCTTGACCCACCACCCACTTCATGTCAGCGGGGTGGATGCACGTAATGATACTTTGGTCATACATGCATGTCGCCATGACCTACCATAAGACGGACTAGTGAATCTATCGTTTGGTCAAACGACAACTGTTGTTGTCGATAAACCGCTTGGGCCAATAGATTGAACCATCATAAAAAATCGCACGAGAGGGATCACAAAACCAGCACCTCCTGCATGCGGCCCAAAATGATGTACGTTGGAAGTGGTGATGTGTGTTTTCAATATCGAATAATGTACAATTTAGATGTGGTGCCTGCCTCTCGAGACATACAACAACCATGAAAGCCAGGTAGTTAAGGACGAGATACGCAGGGTACGGTGTCGGTCGAACCCAGCAATCCGAGCATGTGGGAGGGAATCCTGAGAACGCATGAGCTCGAGCTTTGGTTGAACGACATGTGATGGTGACCGACCCTAACACGAACTAGGAGGAATCCATTCATGGCCAACACATACCCCTCGTTATAGGTCAAAGGGATGATATATATACACTCGGGGAGCCCACAGATATGCGTGTCATCACAAAAACCGCACAAGGGAGACGTGGTCGATCAGATGACTTCATATACACTGCATGCGGCCCGAAAATATGTATGGGTACTGTCGGTGTCAAAATCGGCGGATCTCGGGTAGGGGGTCCCGAACTGTGCGTCTAGGATCGATGGTAACAGGAGACGGGGGACACGATGTTTACCCAGGTTTGGGCCCTCTCTATGGAGGTAATACCCTACTTCCTGTTTGATTGATCTTGATGAATATGAGTATTACAAGAGTTGATCTACCACGAGATCGTAATGGCTAAACCGTAGAAGTCTAGCATATGAATATATGGTAATGAATGTCCCTTATCCGGACTATGCTCTCCGGTTTATATAGACACCGGAGAGATCTAGGGTTACATGGGGTTGGTTACATAAGAGGGAATCTTCGTAGTCGGTCGCCTAGCTTGCCTTCCATGCCAAGGAGAGTCCAATCTGGACACGAGTATAGTCTTCGGCCTTCATATCTTCACAGCCCATCAGTCCGACCCATGGATAACAGGCTGGACGCCCGAGGACCCCTTAGTCCAGGACTCCCTCAGTAGCCCCTGAACCTGGCTTCAATGACGAGGAGTCCGGCGTGCAGATTGTCTTCGGCATTGCAAGGCGGGTTCCCTCCTTCCGAACTCTGCTGACAACTATTTATGACACTGTATTACGTCTGCCCGATCAGTATTCCCAATCTTTGGCCAGCCCTTCGCCCCACGTCTCGGGACGCGGTTTTATTGGCATGTCTTGTCAAAGCAGGGATCGTGTCCCTTATTCACGGGATTTCCAATAATGTAGGCGTGGGTAACCCAACCGTCCCCTGGGTACAACTCTTTGAGGATAGGTAAGTTTCGTGACCCAAGAGAGGACGTTCAATATTCTGGGCCTTTATATAGAGACCTAGACTTGTCTTTTTCTCCTATGCTTGCTTCTTCCTCAACCCCAGCCACCTCGAGTTCTAGCCCTCGGGTTCCAATCACCACCAGCCCCAATCATGTCCGGGTCCAACCGCTCGGGCCGGTGGGTGGCCTCTTCTGTCATGGAGGAGGATATTGCGAAGCTCCGCGTGGCGAGGTATCTGACCCCAGAAATCCTTCATCGACTTCCCGCCGAGGGGCAGGTTATTCCCACCCCCAAATCTAGCGAGAGGGTAGTATTTGTGTCCCACTTCCTCCAAGGGTTAGGGTTCGCGCTTAACCCCTTCGTTCGGGGGCTCATGTTCTACTATGGGCTAGATTTTCACGATTTGGCCCTGGACTCTGTTCTTCTCATCTCGACATTCATCGTCACGTGTGAGGCCTTCCTCCGGACTCCTCCGCACTTAGGTTTGTGGCTCAAGACTTTTGGTGTGAGGCCACAAGTGGCAGAGGAGGAGCAGGCAGAGTGCGGCAGCATTATAATAAGCAAGCTTGCCAGCGCAGTTTGGTTTGAAGGATCTTTCGCCAAGTCTTCCGACCTATGGCAGCAGGGATGGTTTTATGTCAACGAGCTGCGGGGCTCGAAGTGGGCAGCTACGCCTGCGTTCCGACCTGGCCCTCCAATTCAGCTCGCTTCATGGATCAATAAGGGATTAAACTGGGGATCCGCCAACGAAGTGCAGACTCTGCAAAGTCGCATCCGAAGCCTTACCGAGAAGGGCATCGATCTTGTGAACGTCGTTCAAGTAATGCTAGTCCGCCGGACCCTGCCATGTCAACGGTGGCCTCTCCGTATGTGGGAGTTTAATCCAAAAGGGAAGCGGACTCTTTAGCACTTCTTTGGCACCACGCACGAAGGAATGTGGAAATTATATTTCGGGGAAAGGGAGCAATGGCCGGACACCACCGAAGATGTTGGCCTCGACTGTAATCATCCGTACACCATGGTAAGTATCCTATTCCCGCACACCTTCCATCCAAGCATCTCTTGACAAGATATTGAACAATCCATCCCTATACAGGACTGGATAAAAGAAAGCGGTGTTAATCTGGTGTCCGGCGCCCCTTCCCGAAGACTCTGCGACCGCCCTTCTGACGAGAATGCTGATTCCGACACCGTTCCAGGGGCCTTCAGAGGGGGGCGAGAGTGGGGAGCCCAGAGGCAATACCCACCCCGAGGATGAATTAGACGCCGTGTTCGGGGAAACCGAAACCCTTTTGCCCAAGGGAAAAGATACAGTGGAAGCCCTCCATGGCAAAAAGAGGGCCGCTTCCAAAGGTCAGGAGGGGAAGCCACCCAAGAGAGGAAAAACTCCATCATCGGGCAGCTTGGGCCGGGCAGGCGATGTTGCCGCAGAGCTTCGCGATGAGGATAAACCTCTGGCCAAACCGTAAGTGCGGCAGGGTACTTTAATCATACCTCATTCCTTTCTTATTACTGAAGTAATGCGTACGTCTTCGCAGGTTAACGCCTGGTGTTTCTCAATCGTCCTCCTCCTCGGGATATCTTCTCCCAGAGATGATGGAGAGTGACACGCCTTCTCCGGCCTCCTCGCCCAACAGGGCGGATGATTCTGAGGTATCGTCCCGGGGGGCTCCTCCTGGTCGACAAGTAGTGCAGGAAACGGAGAAAGCATTACCCGAAGGTGGTGCCTCTGTCACTCAAGGTTCGGGAATCAAGCATGATGGCCTCGTGCTATCCAGCTTACAGCCAGAGACGATTCTGGAGGCGAGTGAGCGGATTCCTTCAAAGGAATACCGTACTCCGGCGGCAGTCTCCGGAGACCTGGAAGCGCCGGAAGAGCTGACGACATGCTGCAACAAGCGTCCGTTTCGGAGGAACACCGTGCCTTGAAGGTTACGATGGCCGAAAAGGTTCTATCCCGAAGAGCGGGTTGAACGAGGCCTTCACAAGCCTCCTAAAGGGTTTTGAGGTTTGTGATGTAATTTTGCCAATGGAGTTTTATTGATAGAATGCACCTGTTGTATATGCAGTAGCCCCTGAGACTCGGATTGCCTTCCAGAGGAAGCGATCGGAGGATCGCAAAAAATATGCTCAAGTACTAACCTTGATTTTACTTGGAATACAGGCTGCCTCCCCTCATGCGGCTACCCGAAATACGGAAGTGGCCGAACTGCAGCGAAAGCTGGACGTTGCGGAGGATGACATTGCATTGATCAACAGGCGTCTTGACGACTCGCAAGGTATATATTTCGAGCATTCCTTACACCAATGTGCTTGTAATGTAATCCGGACTCTAAAAAGAGTTTTATATGAAATGTGCATGAATGCAGATGGTGCCGCCGCCGTGGAGGCCCTTCGGGCGGAGCTAGCTCGGGCCAAGGAGCAGGTCCGGCTTAATAATGCGGCTGCCGAAAAGGCATCGGCTGAGTTGAAAGCCAAACAAGCTGCACGGCACCAAGACAAGGAGAAGATGTCCACCATGGCGCACGAGTTAGAGAAGGCGGCTAGCCGCTGTAAACTTCTTGAGAAGGAAATGAAGCCAAAACGGCTGAACTTGACAAGGCCTTACGAGAGGCGAGAGAAGCGCGGTCTGAATCGAGAGCGGCTTGTGAGGAGATCCGGCAAGCTGTGGAGATTGCGGCTGGCAAGCCCTTTTTGCTACAGACTGAGTTCGGCGATCCGAACTTTGTTCAGCTTAACCAAGTATGGAGTTCTCCGGACGAATTTCCGGACTTACCGAAGAGTTCTTCCGATGCGGCACAGTTTTACCACGCACAAGAGGGGTGTGCCACGGAGAAGCTTTTCTGGTCGCAATTCGGCGCGTCAAAGCGCCCTTTGTTGCTCAATGAACAGATGTCCCAGTGGGCTGAGCTTCATAGGATATCTGGCGACGCCATGAAGAACGTCATAATCCGGTTGTGGCCAAGTGAGCCTATTCCGAGTAGTTATTTTGGCCTGGTGCAGCGGCTTGTCGACGTGGTGCCACATATCGACGCTGTGAAGCGGTCGGCATGCATTAAAGGTGCACGGATGGCCTTTGCCCGAGTCAAAACATTTTGGGGCAAGATGAAGGCCATCGATGTTGCGGCGAGATGTCCACCCAAGGGCAAGGACCGTTATGAGCCGGAGCACTATTTTGAAGACGTCTTAGAGGCCGCCCGCTTGATAGAGGGTCAATGCTCGAAAGATATAATGTTCGAGTGATTTATATAATGATGTAACAGACAACTTTATAGTTATCTATTTATATTTTGCTCAAAGGCTTGAATTCCTCCTCTGTGGCTGTTTTAGTATAATCTGAAAGTTTTCCAGTCGCCGGCTTCAACCCCCTCGTAGGAAGTATGGGGGTGTTCGGAGAAGCATTTAATCACTCTTTATCCAACGTATTGGTCCATAAAGGAGGTGATAATGCGGTGAACCAGGCAATCAGACTATAGGGCGTTAACACTTTCACTTAGCCATAGGAGTTTTATGGTGGGGCTACGACATAGCTCCTGGCATGTATATGGCGCATACTGCCTTACATATGGTGATCTAAAAAAGATCCCTCGTGTGACATCGAGAATCACTAAAGATTCGAATAAGTCATCAAGTGGTTGACCAGCTCTCGCCGCATCATGACAGTCAGTTTTTGGCTTTCTCTACTGAGGTGCTCATCCGATCTAGGCCAGGGCACAATTGCAGTAGTTCTCCCTTTACTACCCTAGCTGATAGAGCGGAACGTAGGGTAGCAAGCACATGAGCCGGGCAACCCAACTATTGACCAAAGACAATGATTCGGAGCTGATGCATATAAGGCCAAACTTGCGACGCCGAAGTACGCTATAGAGCTGTTCAGACTTTTACTGGCGACTCGTTTGTTCCCATACCGGGCCCCTGGCAAGTTATGCCGAGGCGCGTCTTGTAAGGCAGCCGTTACGGCCGGACTCATTGTAGGAAGAGCATGAAATATTAGTTCGGTAAAATTTACTGGGAGCGAAGCAATATGCCAATGATGAATATAGAGAGTAAAAACCACAACCCAGCTATTTGACATGCTCGGGGTTGGGAACAGAGGAAAAGGGCATGGTACAGGCTCAAAAGGAAGAGTGCGGTCTACAAAAGCTTATTTTGGACCTCCTGTCGCACGTCTGCGCCGCCCGTCCTCGGGGAGGGGAATCCTTAACGGGAGTGGCCCCTTAGGTGAGTGTGCGGATCCGAACTTCGAGAGAGTCTGATGTAGATGCTGTCCAGATGGTCACCTATTTTTAGGAAATTATACAAAAAAATAAGAAAGACGGATAAAAATGTCACGAGGATTCTTGCAGGGTTGTCCATATTGTGCTTCCGCCGATGCCCATGGTATCTTGAGTGCGTAGTAATGTACGCGTCGTGTAAACTTTGCCGGTACAGTAGGTGGGCGGCGGAAGCCGAACTGCTATTTCCATTCTGGGAGTGGTCGAACTTCAGAGGGAAAGTGTTTCTGGGCCCTGGTGTTCGGCGGCGAGCCGATCCGTCGTCTCTGTCGCCTGGTGGCCTCCTCCCCTTGTGATCGGCGTTGAGTTTGCCTGCCTGCTTAAGGACCCAACAGTTTTTGTTGGTATGATTAGCTGGCCTATCAGGGTGACCGTGAATCTGACAAGGTCGGTCCAATATCCTGTCAAGGGTGGATGGTCCATCCTGGTTTGCCTTTAGTGGCTTCTTCTGTTGACCGGGCTTCGGATTGCGAAATCCGGCGTTCACCGCTGTGTCGCATGTATTACTGCGACTGTTGTGTTTGGTTCGTCGTGGCTTACCGTTGCCGTCTCGAATTTCAGAAGTGCCCGGGTCGCTGGCGTTTTTGCTTTTACGAGCGAGCCAGTTGTCTTCTCCCGCACAAAAGCGAGTCTTTAGAGCGGTAAGGGCTGTCATGGACTTGGGTCCTTCCTGGCCGAGGTGACGCGCTAGCCATTCATCTCGGACGCCATGTTTGAAGGCTGCGAGGGCTTCTACGTCCAGACAGTCGACAATTTGGTTCTTTTTGACTAAGAACCTGGTCCAGAGCTCCCTGACTGACTCGCCGGGCTTTTGGACAATATGACTTAAATCATCGGCATCTTGGGGCCGGACATATGTTCCTTGGAAGTTGTCTCAAAAGGCGTCTTCCAAGTCTTCCCAACTACCAATAGAATTTTCTAGTAAACTGTTTAGCCAGTAGCGAGCTGGCCCCTTAAGCTTGAGAGGTATGTATTTAATGGCATGAAGGTCATCTTCGCGGGCCATGTGAATATGGAGGAGGTAATCCTCAATCCATACCGCGGGATCTGTTGTTCCGTCGTATGATTCGATGTTAATGGGTTTGAACCCGTCTGGGAATTCATGCTCCATTACCTCGTCGGTGAAGCAAAGAGGGTGTGTGGCTCCTCTATGTTGGGCCACACTGTGAAGCACCTCCGGCGGACTCCGCTTACGGAGTTCGGACCGGGCGTGGTCGGCTCTGCAGTGTCCGAATGGGTGACCATCATAGTCAGTCGGGGTGTATCTCCGTGACCTGTACATCGAACTTGTGCGCCCTGCTCTATCCTCCGGGTCTTGGTTGATGTCGCGAGTGTTCCCTTGAGCTGTTTTGCTCTTGATTTGAGGGCCTGATGGGTTGTTATGTTGCTCTGTATGGGCTGCTGCTTTGTCTGGACCGAACTGTGGCCGGCCCGCCGCATTGTTCGATGGTGGTGTGGACTCCAGCGCCCTGCCATCGTATTGAGGGAGCCACCTACCCTTTGGGTGGCTTTTTTCTGGGTTACTAAGGCTGTATTCTTCGGCGGCCAAGACCTTGGTCCATCTATCATTGAGCAAATCTTGGCTTGCTTGAAGTTGCAGCTGCTTCTTCCTTAAGCTCTTTGCAGTGGCTATAAGCCGGCGTTTGAACCGCTCCTGCTCGAGAAGTTCCTTAGGCATGATAAAATCCTCGCTGCCGAGGATCTCATCTTCCTCGGAGGGTGGGAGATAATTGTTGTCCTCCGAGTCTCCATATGTGGCCTGTTCATCAGGGCCATCTTGCCCACTTTCCTGTTCCTCCTGTTCGGATTCTACCACAACAGGGTCTTCATTGTCCAGAGTGTTTTCTTTTCTCGTGCTAGCAGTGTTTTCTCTTGGGTGATGTGGCTTGGAGCGGCGTCGTGGGCACCGGTGGTCGGACTACATACCAGGAGGTTTATTCTCGACTGGATCCTCCTCATCATCGGGTGTGTCTATCATACACACATCATACCAGGAAGTGGCCATCCCGTGTCTAGCGGGTAGCGAGCTCTGGTCCTGCCCCTCATCGTCGTCCATACCGGCGATGTCTTCGGGGCAGGGGTCAGGCATGTTGGTTGGGTCTTCGACAGTGGCTATAGAGTGGGTGGCGGGTGGGAAGAAAAATTCTCCATCATCCGCCGTAAGTTCGAACCGAACATAGTTCGGTGATGAGCCATCTGCTAGGGATAGGTTTTTTAATGAGTTTAGTAAGTCGCCCATGGGCGAGTGTTGGAAGACATCC
Source organism: Aegilops tauschii subsp. strangulata (assembly GCF_002575655.3). Classification (NCBI taxonomy): domain Eukaryota; kingdom Viridiplantae; phylum Streptophyta; class Magnoliopsida; order Poales; family Poaceae; genus Aegilops; species Aegilops tauschii. The sequence continues at coordinate 326,660,589 of NC_053041.3, read as the reverse complement.
GCGACGCTGAACTTGAAGATCGATAACCGATCGAGTTCGGTATCCACGGACTCGCAGCGTTCAGAACTCGGCGCCGGAGAAGAGTCCGGGATTCCGTTGATGCAGATGTCGTACGCAGTGGAATCTGCGAGCGGCTCCAATGCCACAGAATTGGTAGCCCCCGTGATGGGGTTAAGCTTCCCAACTTTGGGGGACTTGATCTGCTCCGGATCTAAGGCCAGAGCTGCTGCAGGAGCTCTCTCCTGGATGCGGCCCGATGACAGGTTTAAGCCATGTCCATCGGGGCAGCGGGGAGCGATTCCTGTGGTCTCGAATCCGTCAAAGATCAAGTCTCCATGGATGTTCGCAACGTAGTTCAAGCTTCCCAATCTGACCTGATGGCCAGGGGCGTAGCTGTCGATCTGCTCGAGATGGCCAAGCGATTTGGCCCGCAGTACGAAGCCGCCGAACATGAAGATCTGTCCGGGGAGAAAGGTTTCTCCCTCGATAGCGTCATCATCGACGATTGAAGCGGCCATCAAACCTTTTGACGATGGCACAGTGGAACTCTCATTGAAAGCACCAATGTCGGTGTCAAAACCGGCGGATCTCGGGTAGGGGGTCCCGAACTGTGCGTCTAGGATCGATGGTAATAGGAGACGGGGGACACGATGTTTACCCAGGTTCAGGCCCTCTCTATGGAGGTAATACCCTAATTCCTACTTGATTGATCTTGATGAATATGAGTATTACAAGAGTTGATCTACCACGAGATCGTAATGGCTAAACCCTAGAAGTCTAGCCTATGAATATATGGTAATGAATGTCCCTTGTCCGGACTATGCTCTCCGGTTTATATAGACACCGGAGAGATCTAGGGTTAGATGGGGTTGGTTACATAATTGGGAATCTTCATAGTCGGTCGCCTAGCTTGCCTTCCACGCCAAGGAGAGTCCAATCCGGACATGAGTATAGTCCTCGGCCTTCATATCTTCACAACCCATCAGTCCGGCCCATGGATAACAGGCCGGACGCCCGACGACCCCTTAGTCCAGGACTCCCTCAGGTACGGTGGTGTGTGATGTGTTTAAATCCCGAATGCACAACTTCGATGGGCCACCAACTATATTACAAACCGAACACCGTACCTGACCCCAAGCCAGGTTCACTACGTGTGTGGTCAGTTTCCCAACTTTGAGGCCGGGAGGGGGGGTGTCGTCCAACGCATGCGCTCAAACTTTATTTGGTCTAACATGGCACACATAGCAATAGGAAACCATCATGGTCAAACCCTTCTCGTATGTTGGGTCAAAGGGATAGATTATGTGGTCCCCCCTCATTATCGGTCAAGGATAATATATATACCTCGGGGAGCCCAGAGATATGTGCGGCGTCTATAAACTTCACAAGGGAGACATGCTCGATCAGAACACCCGGCCCCCTATACCCTGCATGCGACCCGAAAAAATGTATGGGTCTCGTGTGTGATTTGTTCAAATCCCGAAAGCACAAGTTCGATGGGGCACCAACTACATCAGTAACATTACAAACTGAACATCGTACCCACACGGCCATGTTAAAGACGTACGATGTCAGGAACGCGAGGGAGTCCTGGATTAGGGGGTCCTCGGACAGCCGGACTATATCCTTTGGCCGGACTGTTGGACTATGAAGATACAAGATTGAAGACTTCGACCCGTGTCCGGATGGGACTCTCCTTTGCGTGGAAGGCAAGCTTGGCAATACGGATATGTAGATCTCCTCCCTTGTAACCGACTCTGTGTAACCCTAGCCCCGTCCGGTGTCTATATAAACCGGAGGGTTTAGTCCGTAGGACAACAACAATCATACCACAGGCTAGCTTCTAGGGTTTAGCCTCTACGATCTCGTGGTAGATCAACTCTTGTAATACTCATATCATCAAGATCAATCAAGAAGGAAGTAGGGTATTACCTCCATCGAGAGGGCCCGAACCTGGGTAAACATTGTGTCCCCCGCCAACTGTTACCATCCACCTTAGACGCACAGTTCGGGACCCCCTACCAGAGATCCGCCGGTTTTGATTTCGACATTGGTGCTTTCATTGAGAGTTCCACTGTGCCGTCATCATAAGGAAGGATGGCTCGCCTCGTTGTCAGGGACAACATCACCTCTGGGGGAGCCCTGGCTGTAGGCCAAACTCTCCGACTAGGCGGCTTCGTCATGACCGCCCGTTCGGTCGCTGCGCCGACGATGACTTCTCGGGTCATCAAAAACAGCCTCCACATCGGCTCGGAACTTACCGGGCGGATGGATCCAATGGAGCTCTCCTCTTTGGACGAGCTCTTGGATCGCATCGCCGCTTTGGGAGTCGCTACGGACTATGATCGGATTGGGCTTAAACCCGACCAAAGGGAGATTAACCCCCCGCCGGTCACCCAGCAGATAGCGGTGGTGGAGGAGCAATGCGGCGATTGTTCCTCTATCTTGAGGACAAACTATGTCCGGATTCCCGAGCTCTCTGAGCCGGATACCCGTCTACGGGAGGCGCCCAAACCCTGAACCTAGAATCAGGCAGCGGGCCGGACCTACTGGGCAACATCCTGGAGCCCGAACTTCCAAGATCGGAAACTCCTCTGCCCCTGGGTCTCAGATCGGGTCAAGGTACGGACTTAAATCCACCCACCCACCCAAGGACATGACTCACTGTGGATCCTCGATGCATATTCCGGTTACCACCAAATTAAGATGGCGGAGTCCGATCAAGCCGCAACGGCATTTATCACTCCATACGGCCCCTTCTGTTTTAACACAATGCCCTTCGGGCTCAAAAACGCCGGTGCAACGTATCAACGCATGATTCAGACATGCCTGGAAAAACAGATCAGCAAAACAGTGGAGGCATACGTAGACGATGTGGTCGTCAAAACCACACACGTCGAATCCTTAATAGACGACTTGAGGCTCACGTTCGACAATCTCCGAACATACGACATCAAGCTCAATCCGGACAAATGCGTTTTCGGCGTGCCCGCCAGAAAGCTCCTGGGCTTCATCGTCTCCAGTAGAGGAATTGAAGCAAATCCGGCTAAAATCCGAGCTCTGTCATAGTTGGCTATCCCAACTGACCTCAAGCAAATCCAGAAGTTAACTGGATGCGTGGCGGCCTTAAGCCGCTTTATCTCCCGATTAGGAGAAAAGGCACTACCCCTTTATCGCCTCCTTCGGCGCACCGAACACTTCGAGTGGACGGACGTGGCCACGGCCACGGCTGGATTGGAAGAAATAAAAGTCATCCTGGGTACCAACCCAATCTTGGCCGCGCCAAATGTCGGCGAACCAATGATGTTATATATAGCAGCAACTCACCAAGTTGTAAGCGCAATGCTCATCGTCAAACGAGAGACGGACGGACATAAATTCCCACTTCAAAAGCCCGTATATTATGTATCCACTGTCCTCACTCCATGCAAATCACGGTACCCACATTATCAAAAGATAGCTTACGCGGTATTTATGGCATTCCAGAAATTACGACACTACTTTCAAGAGTGTTTAATCACGGTGGCCTCGGAAGTACCACTCAACGACATAATAAACAACCGCGATGCCACAGGCCAGATTGCCAAATGGGCTATCGAGCTCCTCCCGTTCGACATAAGATATAGACCACGGTGAGCCATTAAGTCGCAAGTACTGGCCGATTTTGTCGCCGAGTGGACAGAAGCCGAACTCCCTAAAGAATGCGGCGCGTACTCCAACTGGATCATGCACTTCGACAGCTCTAAAATGCTAGCTGGTCTGGGGGCTGGCGTTGTTCTGACGCCCCCCATCGGAGATACAGTCCAATACGTACTCCAAATACTATACACAGACTCCAACAACGCCGCCGAATACGAGGCCCTATTACATGGTCTCCGGATAGTAGTTTCCATGGGCATTCAATGCCTAGAGGTGCGTGGGGACCGAACCTTGCAATATCTCAAATAAATGGAGACTTCGACGCCAAGGATCTGAAAATGGCGGCTTATTGCAACGCCGTCCTCAAAATGTCAGCTCGGTTCGAGGGCTTGAATTCCACCATGTGGCTCGGGAAAACAATCAGGCGGCGGATATCCTCGCCCATATCGGCGCTAAGCGCGATCCTGTCCCACCTAACATCTTCTTGAAAAGGCTATTTAAGCCATCCGTGGTATGGGAAGGGGACACCGGTAACAATAGTCCGGACCCGACCACAACACCAGACACCGGACACTCTGACACAATCGGAGGCTCTGCCACCGAAATAACACCTTCAGCCCACGTGATAATGGCCGTCATCGCCCCGTGGACAGAACCATTCTTGGCCTACCTAACCAGGCAGGAACTACCCGAGGACCAAAATGAGGCACGCTGCATAGTGCGGCGGTCTAAAGCCTACAAGGTCCACGAGGGAGGTCTACAAGGTCCTCAAAGTGGGAAGCCATAAGAAAAAATACTTACTGGTCATGGTGGATAAATTCACCAAATGTATAGAAGCCAAACCTGTCAAAACGGCCGAATCCGGACCAGTGATAGGCTTCATATCCGGGGTGGTACACCGTTATGGCGCCCCCCACAGCATCATCACCGATAACGGCTCGAACTTCACATCCGACGAGGTAAAACTTTGGTGCAGCAACATGGGCATCAAGCTCGATTATGCATCTGTCTATCACCCGCAAACTAACGGTCAAGTCGAGCGAGCAAATGGTCTTATAATGAGCGGCATTAAACCCAGATTAGTGCGGTCCTTAAAGGAATCAAACACGCATTGGGTAGAGGAGCTCGACTCCGTACTATGGGGCCTGCGGACCACGTCGAATCGCACTACCGGATACACACCGTTCTTTATGGTGTACGGCGCAGAGGCGGTACTGACCTGCGACATAATTCATGATTCACCTCGAGTGCACATGTATGAAGAAAAAGAGGCCGAGCTCGATCGGCAGGATAGTTTGGACGCCCAGGAGGAGGAGCGTGACGTGGCAAAAGCCTGTTCCGCATTCTATCAGCAACATGCTCGAAGGTATCAAAGCAGAGAAGTACGGGCCAAAGCTTATAACGTTGGTGAACTCGTTCTACGCCTACCGGAGAAGAAAAATAACAAGCTCAAGCCCCAATGGGAAGGTCCCTTCATTATTGACTATGTTCTGACTGGTGGAGCGTACCATCTGCGGGATGAATCGGATAATCGACTCGAGCCAAAGCCATGGAACGCAGCCAGACTCCGAAGGTTCTACGCCTAGTGTCGGACTCTATGTTCGTCTCCTTACCTCCGTCAATTTTTTACATATCCGCTATCTGTCTTTTCTCTCTTTCTCTCTTCTTTTTTCCTTTTCTTCAAGGCCTTAAAAGGCTAAATTGTGTCTTGACTACACAATCTTGACGCGCTAACCGCGCTCATTATACATGGGGGCTTCTTATACAGAAGCTTAATATAACTATTTTCCGGCCTTTATGCCCCACACATGTGTTATTCTTCCACATGTACCTTTTTTCACCATTATATGCATCGATATGACTTAAGTTTTGGCCAAGCTGGGTTGCCTGGCTCTTGTGTTTATGCCCTACGTTCCCGTTAATTCGGCTAGGGCATAAGGGAAGCACCTCTGCGATTGTTACTGCCGGGTCAGCCGGACGTGTACCTCAGACTGGGTGAAGCCGAAAGCTAGCGTTCTTAAGGGAATACTCGGTCGGTGAACAAAAGATGACTTTTATTCATTTTAATACATGCCCCAGCTGTTTATAGCCTGCGTCTCTTTTCGCAGTTCGGACATGCACATTAGGGCATGCGTACCCAGGGAAAGGAACCCTTAACGGAACTATTCTCCCTAAAAGATGTTTCTTACTATCCATGTAATATAACATAGCTAGTTGGGTACTTGTCAGTTCAAGCACTTATGACCCCTACGCCTGGTTTCCACGCGTACCTCAGTTCTTACATAACTGAGCGGGTATTCGGATACACTCCGGACTATCAGGTCCAGAGGTAGAAGAGAAAAGGTCCGCCATGACAAATGATTTACAATCCGGCTAGGGACAATATATGTAACTTGAAGTACACAGTCACTTAGACTAACTAAATTCTTCTTCTATACCATCCAACAGGCTGTCTACCCTACAATCCTGTTGGGAATACTTTGCGGCTAATTCTACTTGGTCATACACCAAACTGACGGGGATCTCTTTCCCATCGGGCCCCACAGGTCCGACCTCGGCCATGTGGTTTGGGTCAGCTTTGGTATATCGCATCTTCACCATGGCCCAGGCTTCCCTTGCCCCTTGTCAGCAGGCTGATATCTTCCATAATCGGAAGCACCGCCGCGCTCCCTTGAGCTTCTCTATAAGCTCCCCCATGCCTCCTGGCGAGGTAACGGATGGCCACAAGGCTTGGGCAATACCCTGCATCACCTGTCGAACTTGTTCGTGCAGTTGTGAGAGCTCTGGTAGAAGATCACCCACAGACCCGGGCATCTCCTCCGCGAGACGACCCGTTAGCATTCCTGCAGACATAACTCTGTTAGCCGGCTTCTTCCCCGAACTCTTTCAAAAGTTCGTTCAAGCACTTACTGAAAATGTCGCGCCGAAGCCGCTTATTCTCCTTCACGGAGTCTGCAAGCTGGGCTCGAACATCTTTCAGTTCCACTACCAGCTGGACATTGGCGTCTTGGAGATCATTTTTCTCCTGCCTAACCCGCGTAAGCACGCGCTCGCCAGCATTTAGCTGTCGATTCGCACGTTGCGCATCCCCCGGCACAGCCTTCGGATTCACTCCGGAGTCATCTGCAACATCTATTGTTAGATTTGCATGTACACCGCATACTATCTGGTACCTGTCATTCTATGCAATGGAAACAAGTGTTACCAGAGGGGGCCTTCTCGGATTCCTTCAACGCGACAACTGCGGCCCATAGCTGGGCTTTGCACTCTTCCAGCTCTTGAGACAATTGGGTATTCTTCTCTGTAAGAACCTGCACAAATAATGATCCTTAAATCAGTTGTGTCAACTGTTTCAAGTCTCAGGGGCTACAGATATATATAATCATCAGATTTTCTTACCCGTATATCCTTTACATATTGGTCCGTGGCTCTGGCAAAACCATTTTGAGCAGCATCGATGTACGCATCTCCTGAGTTGAAGGCATCGAACGTCTCTTGGGAGAAACAAGCGTCACGGAGTACGGTGCGGCGGCGCCGGTGATTCATGGCACTCTCCACTTTGGAATTAGTAGCGGATAGCCTATCCGCATCCTCTATAGGAGGAGCATCCGGCGTTCGCCCTTTGTTAGCTTCCGCCTCTATGTCCGGCCCTGGAGCCCAACTGGTGGAGGCGTGATCGGCAACCGCTCCGGATATAGTCCGGCGAGCGTTTTTCCTACTAGGAAACATGGACGTTATTATATTTTAAAAGACGACAACCGCGGAGCGAGGTTCTGTATCATACCTCTGCGACGGCGTCTCGGTCCTGACCACCTTCCTTTTTAGCCTACCCGGCTTCGGTGCCCCTTGTTGGCGAGTCACTGCGGTTCGGCATGGCGTCCCGAGGGCCTTCCCTGTAAGACACCATATGTGTACAGTAGGTGAAGTGCAAAAAAAGGGATCCTTCTCGGAAGTTGGGACTCCGGTTTTACTTACATGCGATGCAGGGAGTAGCCCAGGATAGTCGGCTATGATGGCCACCATGGCATCATCGTAGCTCAATTGACAGAATGTCCTGTCGATCAGCTCCACAAATATGTCCGGATCCTCTTCGAGTCCGTGATCGAGGGCCCGGTCAGGGTCCTCCGGTTGTGGAGGCGGGCTGTTAACCTCCCTTACAGCTTTTCGCAGTTCCTGCCATGAAACGGCAAGGTAAGTACTTATGACAAAGAATGCGGGAAGGCCGGGAGTAAAAAGTGACAGCTCACCCAGCTTGGAGGGTTGTACATGGAGAATCCATCCCGTGGCTTAATGCGGATGAACTCCTCTTCCTCTCCCTTGTACAAATCGGATAGAATTTTTGCTAGAGCAGCAACTGAGTCTGGTCCCTTACGCCCGCAGTGGGTGGCATCATCTTCCCCGTTAAAGTGCCACATGGGGTGCCCTCGATATTGAAGTGGCTGTACCCCCCCAATTATACATATTGACATAACCTCGATTATTGTCAGTCCTGATTGAGCCAGCCTTTTTATCCAGCCCATCAGGTAAAGGACTTCTCTGTTATCTTCCTCCTGAGGGCTCAGAGGGCGCCAGCTGCAGCGTTTCTTCGGGGGGGCGTTGTCGAACTCAGGGAGGCTCATCCGAATAGGGTCCAGAAGGGGGACGTCCTCCATATAAAACCACTCCGAAGGCCAGTCCTCGGATGTCTTCTTCGGAGTACCGGACAGGTAATCGGTCCCGGCGATGCGCCATATTTCGGCTCCACCCACTTGGTACAGTGACCCCTACTGTGTATGGGGTACGAGGCAGAATAGCCTCTTCCATAGCTCGAAATGAGCTTCGCAGCCCAGAAACAGCTTGCAGGGGGCGACATAGCCAGCAATGTGTAATATGGAGGCGGGAGTGAAATTATGCAGCTGGAGGCCATAGAACGCAAGGAGCCCGCGGAGGAACGGATGAATTGGAAATCGAAGCCCTCTTAATAAATAAGGGACGAGGCATACCCGCTCCCCCATGGATGGGCTGGGAAAGATCTCCGCTTGCCCCCCGCCGTTATAGGTGGCGAGCCCGGCTCGAACGGGGACCATATACGCTGGGGGGAGAAATCCCTGGGTCTGCAACTCTACTAATTGGCTGTGGGGGACGGAACACTCCTTCCAATTGCCAGGCTTAGGACTACGGGAGCGAGAGGAGGAGCTGCGATGACCGGCCATGTTGGAATGGATTTTTTCCGGGCGCGCTCCGATGGATACTCGCTGTGGGAGGATGGTGTGATCTGGATCTGAGAATCCCCTGTTGGGGAACGTAGTAATTTCAAAAAAAATCCTACGCACACGCAAGATCATGGTGATGCATAGCAACGAGAGGGGAGAGTGTTGTCCACGTACCCTCGTAGACCGAAAGTGGAAGCCTTAACACAACGCGGTTGATGTAGTCGTACGTCTTCACGATCCGACCGATCAAGTACCGAACGCACGACACCTCCGAGTTCAGCACACGTTCAGCTCGATGACGTCCCTCGAACTACAATCCAGCTGAGTGTTGAGGGAGAGTTTCGTCAGCATGACGGCGTGGTGACGATGATGATGTTCTACCGACGCAGGCCTTCGCCTAAGCTCCGCAATGATATTATCGAGGTGTAATATGGTGGAGGGGGGCACCGCACACGGCTAAAATATCGTATATCAATTGTGTGTAGAGAGGTGCCCCCTGCCCCTGTATATAAAGGAGAAAGGGGGAGGCCGGCGGCCAAGGACGTAGAGGCGCGCCAGGAGGAGTCCTACTCCTACCGGGAGTAGGACTCCCCCCTGTCCATGTTGGACTAGGAGTAGAAGGTGGAGGAGGTGGAGGGGAGGAAGGAAGGGGGGGCGCCGCCCCCCTCTCCTTGTCCTATTCGGACTGGGGGGGAAGGGAGGGCGCGGCCCTGCCCTGGCCTCCTCTCCTCTCTTCCACCTAGGCCCACTAAGGCCCATTAAGTTACCGGGGGGTTCCGGTAACCTCCCGGTACTCCGGAAAAATCCCGATTTCACCCGGAACACTTCCGATGTCCAAACATAGGCTTCCGATATATCAATCTTTATGTCTCGACCATTTCGAGACTCCTCGTCATGTCCGTGATCACATCCGGGACTCCGAACAACCTTCGGTACATCAAAACATATAAACTCATAATATAACTGTCATCGTAACTTTAAGCGTGCGGACCCTACGGGTTCGAGAACTATGTAGACATGACCGAGACACCTCTCCTGTCAATAACCAATAGCGGAACCTGGATGCTCATATTGGTTCCCACATATTCTACGAAGATCTTTATCGGTCAGACCGCATAACAACATACGTTGTTCCCTTTGTCATCGGTATGTTACTTGCCCGAGATTCGATCGTCGGTATCTCGATACCTAGTTCAATCTCGTTACCGGCAAGTCTCTTTACTCGTTCCGTAATACATCATCCCGCAACTAACTCATTAGTCACAATGCTTGCAAGGCTTATAGTGATGTGCATTACCGAGTGGGCCCAGAGATACCTCTCCGACAATCGGAGTGACAAATCCTAATCTCAAAATACGCCAACCCAACAAGTACCTTTGGAGACACCTGTAGAGCACCTTTATAATCACCCAGTTACGTTGTGACGTTTGGTAGCACACAAAGTGTTCCTCCGGTAAACGGGAGTTGCATAATCTCATAGTCATAGGAACATGTATAAGTCATGAAGAAGGCAATAGCAACATACTAAACGATCGAGTGCTAAGCTAACGGAATGGGTCAAGTCAATCACATCATTCTCCTTATGAGGTGATCCCGTTAATCAAATGACAACTCATGTCTATGGCTAGGAAACATAACCATCTTTGATCAACGAGCTAGTCTAGTAGAGGCATACTAGTGACACTCTGTTTGTCTATGTATTCACACATGTATTATGTTTCCGGTTAATACAATTCTAGCATGAATAATAAACATTTATCATGATATAAGGAAATAAATAATACTTTATTATTGCCTATAGGGCATATTTCCTTCAGTCTCCCACTTGTACTAGAGTCAATAATCTAGTTCACATCACCATGTGATTTAACATCAATAGTTCACATCACCATGTGATTAACACCCATAGTTCACATCGTCATGTGAGCAACACCGAAAGGGTTTACTAGAGTCAATAATCTAGTTCACACCGCTATGTGATTAACACCCAAAGAGTACTAAGGTGTGATTATGTTTTGCTTGTGAGATAACGGGTCTGTCACATTCAGATCCGTAAGTATTTTGCAAATTTCAATGTCCACAATGCTCTGCATGGAGCTACTCTAGCTAATTGCTCCCACTTTCAATATGTATCTAGACCGGGACTTAGAGTCATCTAGATTAGTGTCAGAACTTGCATCGACGTAACCCTTTACGACGAACCTTTTGTCACTTCCATAATCGAGAAACATATCCTTATTCCAGTAAGGATAATTTTGACCGCTGTCCAGTGATCTACTCCTAAATCACTATTGTACTCCCTTGCCAAAGTGTAGGGTATACAATAGATCTGGTACACAGCATGGCATACTTTATAGAACCTATGGCTCAGGCATAGGGAATGACTTTCATTCTCTTTCTATCTTCTGCCGTGGTCAGCTTTTGAGTCTTACTCAATTTCACACCTTGTAATACAGGCAAGAAACTCTTTCTTTGACTGTTCTATTTTGAACTACTTCAAAATCTTGTTAAGGTATGTACTCATTGAAAAAACTTATCAAGCGTCTTGATCTATCTCTATAGATCTTGATGCTCAATATGTAAGCAGCTTCACCGAGGTCTTTCTTTGAAAACACTCCTTTCAAAAACTCCTTTATGCTTTGCAGAATAATTCTACATTATTTCTGATCAACAATATGTCATTCACATATACTTATCAGAAATGTTGTAGTGCTCCCACTCACTTTCTTGTAAATACAGGCTTTACCGCAAGTCTGTATAAAACTATATCCTTTGATCAACTTATCAAAGCGTATATTCCAACTCCGAGAGGCTTGCACCAGTCCATAAATGGATCGCTGGAGCTTGCACACTTTGTTAGCTTCCTTTGGATCGACAAAACCTTCCGGTTGCATCATATACAACTCTTCTTCCAGAAATCCATTCAGGAATGCAGTTTTGACATCCATTTGCCAAATTTCATAATCATAAAATGCAGCAATCGCTAACATGATTCGGACAGACATAAGCATCGCTACGGGTGAGAAGGTCTCATCGTAGTCAATCCCTTAAACTTGTCGAAAACCTTTCGCAACAAGTCGAGCTTTATAGACAGTAACATTACCGTCAGCGTCAGTCTTCTTCTTGAAGATCCATTTATTTTCAATGGCTTGCCGATCATCGGGCAAGTCAACCAAAGTCCATACTTTGTTCTCATACATGGATCTCATCTCAGATTTCATGGCCTCAAGCCATTTTGTGGAATCTGGGCTCACCATTGCTTCTTCATAGTTTGTAGGTTCGTCATGGTCTAGTAACATAACCTCCAGAACAGGATTACCGTACCACTCTGGTACGGATCTTACTTTGGTTGACCTACGAGGTTTAGTAACAACTTGATCTGAAATTTCATGATCATCATCATTAACTTCCTCACTCATTGGTATAGTCGTCACAGGAACCGTTTTCTGTGATGAACTACTTTCCAATAAGGGAGCAGGTACAGTTACCTCATCAAGTTCTACTTTCCTCCCACTCACTTCTTTCGAGAGAAACTCCTTCTCTAGAAAGGATCCATTCTTAGCAACGAATGTCTTGCCTTCAGATCTGTGATAGAAGGTGTAACCAACAGTCTCCTTTGGGTATCCTATGAAGATACATTTCTCCGATTTGGGTTCGAGCTTATCAGGTAGAAGCTTTTTCACATAAGCATCGCAGCCCCAAACTTTAAGAAACGACAACTTTGGTTTCTTGCCAAACCACAATTCGTAAGGCGTCGTCTCAACGGATTTTAGATGGTGCCCTATTTAACGTGAATGCAGTTGTCTCTAATGCATAACCCCAAAACAATAGTGGTAGATCGGTAAGAGACATCATATATCGCACCATATCTAATAAAGTACGGTTACGATGTTCGGACACACCATTACACTGTGGTGTTCCAGGTGGCGTGAGTAGTGAAACTATTTCACATTGTTTTAACTGAAGGCCAAACTCGTAACTCAAATACTCTTCTCCACGATCAGATCGTAGAAACTTTAATTTTCTTGTTACGATGATTTTCCACTTCACTCTGAAATTATATGAACTTTTCAAATGTTTCAGACTTCTGTTTCATTAAGTAGATATACCCATATCTGCTCAAATCATCTGTGAAGGTCAGAAAATAATGATACCTGCTACGAGCCTCAATATTCATCGGACCACATACATCTGTATGTATGATTTCCAACAAATCTGTTGCTCTCTCCATAGTTCCGGAGAACGGCGTTTTAGTCATCTTGCCCATGAGGCACGGTTCGCAAGCATCAAGTGATTCATAATCAAGTGATTCCAAAATCCCATCAGTATGGAGTTTCTTCATGCGCTTTACACCAATATGACCTAAACGGTAGTGCCACAAATAAGTTGCACTATCATTATTAATTTTGCATCTTTTGGCTTCATTATTATGAATATGTGTATCACTACGATCGAGATCCAACAAACCATTTTATTGGGTGTATGACCATAGAAGGTTTTATTCATGTAAACAGAACAACAATTATTCTCTAATTTAAATGAATAACCGTATTGCAACAAACATGATCAAATCATATTCATGCTCAACGCAAACACCAAATAACACTTATTTAGTTTCAACACTAATCCCGAAAGTATAGGGAGTGTGCGATGATGATCATATCAATCTTGGAACTACTTCCAACACACATCGTCACCTCGCCTTTTACTAGTCTCTGTTTATTCTGCAACTCCCGTTTCGAGTTACTACTCTTAGCAACTGAACCAGTATCAAATACCGAGGGGTTGCTATAAACACTAGTAAAGTACACATCAATAACATGTATATCCAATATACCTTTTTTCACTTTGCCATCCTTCTTATCCACCAAATAGTTGGGGTAGTTCTGCTTCCAGTGACCAGTCCCTTTGCAGTAGAAGCACTTAGTCTCAGGCTTAGGACCAGACTTAGGCTTCTTCACTTGAGCAGCAACTTGCTTGCCGTTCTTCTTGAAGTTCCCCTTCTTCCCTTTGCCCTTTTCTTGAAACTAGTGGTCTCGTCAACCATCAACACTTGATGTTTTTTTTGATTTCTACCTTCGTCGATTTCAGCATCACGAAGAGCTCGGGAATTACTTTCGTCATCCCTTGCATACTATAGTTCATCACGAAGTTCTACTAACTTGGTGATGGTGACTAGAGAATTCTGTCAATCACTATTTTATCTGGAAGATTAACTCCCACTTGATTCAAGCGATTGTAGTACCCAGACAATCTGAGCACATGCTCACTGCTTGAGCTATTCTCCTCCATCTTTTAGCTATAGAACTTGTTGGAGACTTCATATCTCTTAACTCGGGTATTTTCTTGAAATATTAACTTCAACTCCTGGAACATCTCATATGGTCCATGACGTTCAAAACGTCTTTGGAGTCCCGATTCTAAGAACTTAAGCATGGTGCACTAAACTATCAAGTAGTCATCATATTGAGCTAGCCAAACGTTCATAACGTCTGCATCTGCTCCTGTAATAGGTCTGTCACCTAGCGGTGCATCAAGGACATAATTCTTCTGTGCAGCAATGAGGATAATCCTCAGATCACGGATCCAATCCGCATCTTTGGTACTAACATCTTTCAACATAATTTTTCTCTAGGAACATATCAAAAATAAACATAGGGAAGCAACAACGCGAGCTATTGATCTACAACATAATTTGCAAAATACTATCAGGACTAAGTTCATGATAAATTTAAGTTCAATTAATCATATTACTTAAGAACTCCCACTTAGATAGACATCTCTCTAATCATCTAAGTGATCACGTGATCCATATCAACTAAACCATGTCCGATCATCACGTGAGATGGAGTAGTTTCAATGGTGAACATCACTATGTTGATCATATCTACTATATGATTCACGCTCGACCTTTCGGTCTCCGTGTTCCGAGGCCATATCTGCATATGCTAGGCTCGTCAAGTTTAACTTGAGTATTCCGCGTGTGCAACTGTTTTGCACCCGTTGTATTTGAACGTAGAGCCTATGACACCCGATCATCACGTGGTGTCTCAGCACGAAGAACTTTCGCAACGGTGCATACTCAGGGAGAACACTTATACTTTGAAATTTTAGTGAGAGATCATCTTATAATGCTACAGTCAATCAAAGCAAGATAAGATGCATAAAAGATTAACATCACATGCAATCAATATAAGTGATATGATATGGCCATCATCATCTTGTGCTTGTGATCTCCATCTCCGAAGCACCGTCATGATCACCATCATCACCGGCGCGACACCTTGATCTCCATCGTAGCATCGTTGTCGTCTCGCCAACTATTGCTTTTACGACTATCGCTACCGCTTATTGATAAAGTAAAACAATTACATGGCGATTGCATTTCATACAATAAAGCGACAACCATATGGCTCCTGCCAGTTGCCGATAACTCGGTTACAAAACATGATCATCTCATACAATAAAATATAGCATCATGTCTTGACCATATCACATCACAACATGCCCTGCAAAAACAAGTTAGACGTCCTCTACTTTGTTGTTGCAAGTTTTACGTGGCTGCTACGGGCTTAGCAAGAATCGTTCTTACCTACGCATCAAAACCACAATGATAGTTTGTCAAGTTGGTGCTGTTTTAACCTTCGCAAGGACCGGGCATAGCCACACTCGGTTCAACTGAAGTGAGAGAGACAGACACCCGCCAGTCACCTTTAAGCAACGAGTGCTCGCAACGGTGAAACCAGTCTCGCGTAAGCGTACGCGTAATGTCGGTCCGGGCCGCTTCATCTCACAATACCGCTGAACCAAAGTATGACATGCTGGTAAGCAGTATGACTTATATCGCCCACAACTCACTTGTGTTCTACTCGTGCATAGCATCAACGCATAAAACCAGGCTCGGATGCCACTGTTGGGGAACGTAGTAATTTCAAAAAAATTCCTACGCACACGCAAGATCATGGTGATGCATAGCAACGAGAGGGGAGAGTGTTGTCCACGTACCCTCGTAGACCGAAAGCGGAAGTGTTAACACAACGCGGTTGATGTAGTCGTACGTCTTCACGATCCGACCGATCAAGTACCGAACGCACGGCACCTCCGAGTTCAGCACACGTTCAGCACCATGACGTCCCTCGAACTCCGATCCAGCCGAGTGTTGAGGGAGAGTTTCGTCAGCACGACGGCATGGTGACGATGATGATGTTCTACCGACGCAGGGCTTCGCTTAAGCTCCGCAACGATATTATCGAGGTGTAATATGGTGGAGGGGGCACCGCACACGGCTAAAATATCGTATATCAATTGTGTGTAGAGAGGTGCCCCCCTGCCCCTGTATTTAAAGGAGCATGGGGGAGGCCGGCGGCCAAGGAGGTAGAGGCGCCCCAGGAGGAGTCCTACTCCTACCGGGAGTAAGACTCCCCCCCTTTCCATGTTGGACTAGGAGTGGAAGGTGGAGGAGGTGGAGGGGAGGAAGGAAGGGGGGTGCCGCCCCCCTCTCCTTGTCCTATTCGGACTGGGGGGGAAGGGGGGCGCGGCCCTGCCCTGGCCTCCTCTCCTCTCTTCCACCTAGGCCCACTAAGGCCCATTAAGTTACCGGGGGGTTCCGGTAACCTCCCGGTACTCCAGAAAAATCCCGATTTCACCCGGAACACTTCCGATGTCCAAACATAGGCTTCCAATATATCAGTCTTTATGTCTCGACCATTTCGAGACTCCTCGTCATGTCCGTGATCACATCTGGGACTCCGAACAACCTTCGGTATATCAAAACATATAAACTCATAATATAACTGTCATCGTAACTTTAAGCGTGCGGACCCTACGGGTTCGAGAACTATGTAGACAAGACCGAGACACCTCTCCGGTCAATAACCAATAGCGGAACCTGGATGCTCATATTGGTTCCCACATATTCTACGAAGATCTTTATCGGTTAGACCGCATAACAACATACGTTGTTCCCTTTGTCATCGGTATGTTACGTGCCCGAGATTCGATCGTCGGTATCTCGATACCTAGTTCACTCTCGTTACCGGCAAGTCTCTTTACTCATTTCGTAATACATCATCCCGCAACTAACTCATTAGTCACAATGCTTGCAAGGCTTATAGTGATGTGCATTACCGAGTGGGCCCAGAGATACCTCTCCGACAATCGGAGTGACAAATCCTAATCTCGAAATACGCCAACCCAACAAGTACCTTTGGAGACACCTGTAGAGCACCTTTATAATCACCCAGTTATGTTGTGATGTTTGGTAGCACACAAAGTGTTCCTCCGGTAAACGGGAGTTGCATAATCTCATAGTCATAGGAACATGTATAAGTCATGAAGAAAGCAATAGCAACATACTAAACGATCGAGTGCTAAGCTAACAGAATGGGTCAAGTCAATCACGTCATTCTCCTAATGAGGTGATCCCGTTAATCAAATGACAACTCATGTCTATGGCTAGGAAACATAACCATCTTTGATCAACGAGCTAGTCTAGTAGAGGCATACTAGTGACACTCAGTTTGTCTATGTATTCACACATGTATTATGTTTCCGGTTAACACAATTCTAGCATGAATAATAAACATTTATCATGATATAAGGAAATAAATAATACTTTATTATTGCCTCTAGGGCATATTTCCTTCATCCCCGTCTCTTTAACAGACGATCTACCCACATGGCTAGGGTGGCAATTGTAAAAATGCCCCGACTTCTCGCATTCGCTCGACGCGTGGGGAATATCCATTATTAGGCGCGGAAGCCAAGGAGTGCAACATTTATGGGAAGCTAGACACTACTCAAACAAGTATTCAGAATTTGGAGAAGAACCCGCCTTGCAATGCCGAAGACAATCTGCGTGCCGGACTCATCGCCATTGAAGCCTGGTTCGGGGGCTACTGAGGGAGTCCTGGATTAGGGGGTCCTCGGACAGCCGGACTATATCCTTTGGCCGGACTCTTGGACTATGAAGATACAAGATTGAAGACTTCGACCCATGTCCGGATGGGACTCTCCTTGGCGTGGAAGGCAAGCTTGGCAATACGGATATGTAGATCCCCTCCCTTGTAACCGACTCTGTGTAACCCTAGCCCCCTCCGGTGTCTATATAAATTGGAGGGTTTAGTCCGTAGGACAACAACAATCATACCATAGGCTAGCTTTTAGGGTTTAGCCTCTACGATCTCGTGGTAGATCAACTCTTGTAATACTCATATCATCAAGATCAATCAAGCAGGAAGTAGGGTATTACCTCGATCGAGAGGGCCCGAACCTGGGTAAACATTGTGTCCCCCGCCTCCTGTTACCATCCGCCTTAGACGCACAGTTCGGGACCCCCTACACGAGGTCCGCCGGTTTTGACACCGACAAAGGCAACTTCGAGGCGGGTGGGGGGGGGATAGGGGTCGGGTGCCGTCCAATGCTTGTGCTAAAACTTGATTTGCTCTACATAGCACACGGAGCAAAGAGTAAACCCTTCTCGTGCGTTGGGTCAAAGGGATAATTTGTGTGGGCCTACATATGTCGATCATTCTTTGATTTTTTAGAACAAAAAATAACCAATAAAAAACATAGTCTTCAAATTAGCAAAACAAGGATCCCAAGGTTTATATAATCGCCATGACAAGTCACTATAGAGACATTTATCTCTATAATGACCGTATCATAGTGTTTAAATGAAGCTTGAGATATGCAACTTCCCACCGGGTCACCCATCCTTAGACTACTCTAGCCCGAGCACGCTTAACTTCTGCGTTCTATTCGACTAGGCTAGAGGATGGGAAGCCGCCCCTTGCTGATAGGAATTGCCTCCTTGCCTTTAAGGCATTTCACGCTGGTCACCCTATTGGACCTACTCCCTACTATTACACACATTTGTGCTTTTAGAAACTGTGTGTGATATTTACATGGCCGGTGTGTCGCCGCCTAGCCTTCTATAAGCACTGACACTGGTGATGACCCACAAGTATAGGGGATCTATTGTATTCCTTTCGATAAGTAAGAGTGTCGAACCCAACGAGGAGCAGAAGGAAATGACAAGCGGTTTTCAGCAAGGCATTCTCTGCAAGCACTGAAATTAGCTGTAACAGATAGTTTTGTGATAAGATAAATCGTAACGGGTAAGAAGTAAAAAAAGTAACTAAGGTGCAGCAAGATGTCCCAATCCTTTTTGTAGCAAAGGACAAGCCTGGACGAACTCTTATATAAAGCAAAGCGCTCCCGCGGACACATGGGAATTACTTTTAAGCTAGTTTTCATCATGCTCATATGATTCGCGTTCGTTACTTTGATAATTTGATATGTGGGTGGACCGGTGCTTGGGTGCTGCCCTTCCTTGGACAAGCTTCCCACTTATGATTAACCCCTCTCGCAAGCATCCGCAACTACGAAAGAAGAATTTAGATAAATCTAACCATAGCATGAAACATATGGATCCAAATCAGCCCCTTACGAAGCAACGCATAAACTAGGGTTTAAGCTTCTATCACTCTAGTAACCCATCATCTACTTATTACTTCCCAATGCCTTCCCCTAGGCCCAAAAAATGGTGAAGTTTCATGTAGTTGACGTTCACATAACACCACTAGAGGAAAGACAACATACATATCATCAAAATATCGAACGAATACCAAATTCACATGATTACTTATAACAAGACTTCTCCCATGTCCTCAGGAACAAAATCACAAAGAATATTCATGTTCATAATCAGAGGAGTATTAATTATCATTAAGGAACTAAACATACGATCTTCCACCGAATAAACCAACTAGCATCAACTACAAAGAGTAATCAACACTACTAGCAACCCACACATACCAATCTGAAGTTTTGAGACAAAGATTGGATACAAGAGATGAACTAGGGTCTGAGAGGAGATGGTGCTGGTGAAGATCTTGATGGAGATTGATCCCTTCTCGATGAGAGGATCGTTGGTGATGATGATGGCTTTGATTTCCCCCTCCCAGAGGGATGTTTCCCTGGCAGAACAGCCCCGCCGAAGCCCTAGATTGGTTCTGCCCAAGTTTCGCCTCGAGACGGTGGCGCTTCATCCCGAAAGCTTCCTTCTGATTTTTTTCCAGGTCAAAACACACTATATAACAGAAGATGGGCGTCGGGGGCCTGCCAGGGGGCCCACAAGGACGGGGGCGTGCCCAGGGGGTAGGGCGCGCCCTCCACCCTTGTGGCTAGCAGGTGGCCCCCTCTAGTGCTTTCTTCGCCTAATATTTTTTATGTATTCCAAAAATATTCTCCGTGAAGTTTCAAGACTTTTGGAGTTGTGCAGAATAGGTCTCTAATATTTGCTCCTTTTCCAGTCCAGAATTCCAGCTGCCGACATTCTCCCTCTTCATGTAAACCTTAAAAAATAAGAGAGAAAAGGCATAAGTATTGTGATATAATGTGTAATAACAACCCATAATGCAATAAATATCAATATAAAAGCATGATGCAAAATGGACGTATCAAGTCCCCCAAGCTTAGACCTCGCTTGTCCTCAAGCGAAAGCTGAAATCGAAAAATATGTCCACACGTTTAGAGATAGAGGTGTCGATAAAATAAAATACGGGCATGAGGGCATCATGATCATCTCTAAAACAGCAACATATAATGCCATATAATTTCTTATGCTAAAGTAACAATTTGTTCACAAAGTAAAGTATGAATCGGAAACTTCATTGAAAACTAACAAACTATGATCTCAGTAATTGAAGCAAATGCAATTTATCATAACATCGGAAAGAGTCAATATAAGAGCTTTTCAGCAAGTCCACATACTCAACTATCATTTAGTATTTCACAATTGCTAACAGTCACGCGATACTTATGGGTACAAAGTTTCAATCGGACACAGAGGAAGATAGCGGCTTATAGTTTCCCCTCCCAACCTTTTACCTCAAGGGTAATGTCAACAGTAATACTTTATGATAACCTACATCCGAGTGGATATATATATATATATATATATATATATATATATATATATATATATATATATATATATATATATATATATATATATATATCCGGATCTCTCCAACACATAGTGCTTGCTAAAGGAAAAAGTGTAAAAAGGAAAGGTGATGATCACCATGACTCTTGTATAAGGGTAGAAGATAAAAATAAAAGATAGGCCCTTCGCAGAGGGAAGCAGAGGTTGTCATGCGCTTTATGGTTGGATGCACAAAATATTAATGCAAAAGAACGTCACTTTATATTGCCGCTTGTGATACAGACCTTTATTATGCAGTCCGTTGCTTTTATTTCTTCCATATCACAAGTTCCTATAAAGCTTATTTTCTTCACACTAATAGATCATACGTATTTAGAGAGCAATTTTTATTGCTTGCACCAATGACAACTTACTTGAAGGATCTTACTCAATCCATAGGTAGGTATGGTGGACTCTCATGGCAAAACTGGTTTAAGAGATGTTTGGAAGCACAAGTAGTATCTCTACTTGGTGCAAAGAATTTGGCCAGCATGAGAGGGAATAGGCAAGCTCAACATGTTGGATGATCCATGACAATATAACTTCTATTCAGATATAAGAAAACATAACCCATTATGTTGTCTTGCTTGTCCAACATCTACTTTTTAGCATGTCATATTTTAATGAGTGCTCACAATTACAAAAGATGTCCAAGATAGTATATTTATATGTGAAGCCTCTTTTTCTTTATTACTTCCTATTAATTGCAACAATGACCAAAACTATGTTTGTCGACTCTCAACAACTTTTATTCATCATACTCTTTATATTGAAGTCATTACTCTCCATAAGATCAATATATGATATTTTTATTTCTTTTTGTTCCTTTCTTTTATTTAATTCCCTCAAGATCATAGCAAAATAACAAAGCCCTCAACTCAAAACTACTCTTTATTATATATAACTCAAGGACTCAATTACATAGATAGAGATCAAAACAAAACTCAAAGCTAGATCATACTAAAAACTTTATTCTACTAGATAGATATAACCAAAAGGTTCGAACTAAGAAAAGCGATAAAGATAAAGATGTGGTGGTGATACGATACCGGGGCACCTCCCCCAAGATTGACAGTTGCCAAGGGGAGTGCCCATACCCATGTATTTATGTCTCTTTCTTCGAAGGTGGTGATGATGAAGTTGTTGATGATGTAGGCTTGTCATCCATCTTCCAAGGCATAGGCTCACCGTCATAGAAAGATGAAAGAGTCTCCTGGATCCTCAGATCTGCAGCCAAACTCATTCTCTTAAATATGTATTCATACTCACAGTTTTGGTTTTGCAGGTCATAGATCTGGGCTTGGAGGTGCTCGATTTTCTCATGAAGCTTGAAGATGGCCTCCCCAATGTTCTTGGCGTCCAGCTTGTGGTTGTTGGTGAACTCCGCGATCATCATGTGATTGGCGTTGAGTCCACGTTCCACCATCCCTTGGCACAGGAAAACTTGCTGCTCCATTGCTTCGAGTCTTGTCTCCATGCTTCCGGTCTTCTTCGGCCCTTCAACATCGCGGATGTGCAGCACCCCCTCACGCATCTCAATGGTTTGAGGGTGTTGCAGCACCTCCGGGAGGTAAGGGTTGATGACATTCTCGAAAAACTTGTCCTTGGGGGTGCTTGGAGACGTCATGGTGATCTAGATCTGTCAGAAAAACAGCTCGAAACAAAAACAGGAGATATTGTCGTGGTACGGTGGTCAAAACCTTCGGGAGATTATATAATGAATTTTTTCTGACCAAAAGAAGTATCGTGCAAGAAAACGGAGCCGGAGGGCACACGAGGTGGCCACAAGGTAGGGGGCGCGCCCAGGGGGGTAGGGCGCGCCCTCCACCCTTGTGGTCGCCTCGTGTCTCTTTCGGACTACATTTAATTTTCCTAATTTTTTAAATATTCCAAAACGGAGAAAAATTGCTATTAGAACAGTTTTGGAGTCCGTTTACTTACCGTAGCACATACCTATTCCTTTTCGAAGTCTGAAATGTTATGGAAAGTGTCCCTTATGTACTCCTCCGGTGTTACGGTGTCAATTATATTGGTTTCAACATTTATGGGAGCACCTGAGATATAATGTTTGATTCTTTGACCATTTACCACCTTCGGATTTGTGCCTTCGGCGTTGTTGATTTTGATGGCACCGGAACGATAGACCTCCTCGATAATGTCAGGACCTTCCCATTTAGAGAGAAGTTTTCCTGCAAAAAATCTTAAACGAGAGTTTTATAGCAAAAACATGATCACCTACGTTAAACTCACGATTTTGTATCCTCTTGTCATGCCATCTTTTAACCTTTTCTTTACACAACTTGGCATTTTCATAGGCTTGGGTTCTCCATTCATCAAGCGAGCTAATGTCAAATAACCTCTTTGCACCGGCAAGTTTGAAGTCATAATCGAGCTCTTTAATAACCAAATATGCCTTATGTTCTAGTTCGAGAGGTAAGTGGCAAGCCTTTCCATAATCCATTTTATATGGAGACATACCCATAGGGTTCTTATAAGCAGTTCTATAAGCCCATAATGCATCATCATGTTTCTTAGACCAATTCTTTCTAGATCTATTAACAGTCTTTTGCAAGATCAATTTAATCTCTCTATTGCTCAATTCTACTTGACCACTAGACCGAGGATGATATGGAGATGCAATTCTATGGTTAACATCGTACTTAGAAAGCACCATGAATAAAATGTGAACCACCATCAGTCATTAAATATCTAGGGACCCAAACCTCGGAAAAATAAATTATTTAAGCATCTTAATAGAAGTGTTATGATCAGCACTACTAGTTGGAATAGCTTCTACCCATTTAGTAACATAATCAACAACAACTAAAATATGTGTATACCCATTAGAGGAAGGAAAAGGTCCCATACTCAGGAACAAATGTAACTACTCACAAAGCATATTCATGTTCATAATCAGAGGAGTATTAATTATCATTAAGGATCTAAACATATGGTCTTCCACTGAATAAACCAACTAGCATCAACTACAAGGAGTAATCAACATTACTAGCAACCCACAGGTACCAATCTGAGGTTTTGAGACAAAGATCGGATACAAGAGATGAACTAGGGTTTGAGAGGAGATGGTGCTGGTGAAGATGTTGATGGAGGTTGACTCCTTCTCGACGAGAGGATCATTGGTGATGACGATGGCTTCGATTTCCCCCTCCCGGTGGGATGTTTCCTCGGCAGAACAGCTCCGCCGGAGTCCTAGATTGGTTCTGCCCAAGTTCCGCCTCGAGACGGCAGCGCTTGATACGTCTCCAATGTATCTATAATTTATGAAGTATTCATGCTGTTATTTTATCATTCTTGGATGTTTTACAATCATTTTATAGCAACTTTATATCATTTTTTGGGACTAACCTATTGACCCAGTGCCAAGTGCCAGTTGCTGTTTTTTGCTTGTTTTTTTACATCGCAGGAAATCAATATCAAATAGAGTCTAAACACCGCGAAACTTTTGGGAGATTTTTTATGGACCAGAAGACATCCATTGGGCCAGAGCAGCACCTGGGGGGTGCCCCGAGGGGGGCACAACCCACCAGGGCGCGCCTGGGGGCTCAAGTGCGCCTAGGTGGGTTGTGCCCACCTCGATGGCCTCCCGCACCCCCTCTTTACCCTAGAAACTCACAAATATTCCAAAAACCTTCAGGGTTAACCTAGATTAGATGTTCCGCCGCTGCAAGGCTCTGTAGCGACCAAAAACCAATCTAGACCCCGTTTTGGCACCCTAACGGAGGGGGGAATCATCACCGGTGGCCATCTTCATCATCCCTGCGGACACCATGATGAGGAGGGAGTAGTCCACCCTCGGGGCTGAGGGTTTGTACCAGTAGCTATGTGTTTAATCTGTCTCTCTCGTGTTCTTGAGATGTCACGACCTTGATGCATTGTGGGCTTTCTTAATATAGTCGGATCGTATGGTGTTTTCCCCTCTCTATCTTGTTGTGATGAATTGAGTTTTTCCCTTTGAGAATTTGTTGTTATCGGATTGAATACTTTTATGGATCTGAGAACACTTGATATATGTCTTGTAATTGAATACTCGTGGTGACAGTGGGGTATCGTATTGATTCACCTGATATATGTTTTGGCACTCAACTCGCGGATTCCCGAGGTGACATTGCGGTAATCTATGCATAGGGGTTGATGCACGTTCTTGCCTTTGTTTCTCCGTTAGAAATCTTGGGGCACTCTTTGAAGTTCTTTGTGTTGGATTGAATATTATGAATCTGAATTTGCTTTGGTGTTATTTTAGTACGAACTCTTGGTTAGATCGATCGGAAAGAATAGCTTGGTGTTATTTTAGTACGAACTCTAGGATAGATTGTTCGGAAAGAATAGCTTTGGGGTGGTTTCGTACCCTACAAACAATTCCGTCTTATGTTCTCCACTAGATAGGAACTTTTGAGTGATTCTTCGTTGCACGTTGAGGGATGGTTATATAATCCAATTATATTAGCATTGTTGAGAGGTTGCACTAGTGAAAGTATGGACCCTAGGCCTTGTTTTCAAGCATTGCAATACCGTTTTTGTGCTCGTTTCCTATTTGCTACCTTGCTGTTTTTATTTATTCATATTATAAAAATAAATTTCTACCATCCATATTACACTTTTATCACCATGTCTTCGCCGAACTAGTGCACCTATATAGTTTGCCATTGTATTGGGTGTGTTGTGGACACAAGAGATTTCTTGTATTTGGTTGCAGGGTCGTTTGAGAGAGACCATCTTCATCCTATACCTCTCACGGATTGATAAACCTTAGGTCATCCACTTGAGGGAAAATTGCTACTGTCGTACAAAACTATGAGCTTGGAGGCCCAACACGAGTCTACAAGAATAAAGTTGCGTAGTAGACATCAAGCTCTTTTCTGGCGCCGTTGCCGGGGAGGTGAGTGCATGAAGGTATATCTTTAGATCTTGCAATTGAATCTTTTAGTTTCTTGTTTTATCACTAGTTTAGTTTATAAAAGAAAACTACATAAAAAATGGAATTGAGGTTGCATCATATTATTGATCATCTTTATAATGTCTTTCGTGAAAATGATGGAAAGGAAATTTGTGCTCAATTTTTAGAACAAGAATGCTATAAAATGTTTGGCATAGAATCCATGAATGATGAGCATGATTGCAATGTTGCTAGTATGAATTCTTTGAATATCCATGATGCTAGTGATATGCAAAGCCATAAGCTTGGGGATGCTATATTTGATGAAGATGATATTTTTAGTCCCCCAAGATTTGATGTGCAAATTTGTTATAATGATTGCATGCCTCCTATTTATGACGATTATAATGATGAAAGTGTATTTGGAGAGGTCATGACTTTATTTAGTGATGAATCCACCATTTTGGATGAGGCTTCAATTGACTATGGTAACAAAGTTGTTATCTATGATGATTATGGTGAGGACATGTATGCTATAAAGAATAATGATAACCATTACTATTATTGATGAGAAGAAATTTTCTGATGTGGAGACTAACAAAATTTCTATGCTTATGTATCATGAAAAGAATGCTTTATGTGATAGCTATATTGTTGAATTCATTCATGATGCTACTGAAAATTATTATGAGGGAGGAACTTATGATTGTAGGAATTGCAATAATATCAAGTTTCCTCTCTATGTGTTGAAAGTTTTGAAGTTATGCTTATTTTGCCTTCCTATGCTAGTTGATTATTGTTCCCATAAGTTGTTTGCTCACAAAATCCCTATGCATAGGAAGTGGGTTAGACTTAAATGTGCTAGTCATATGCTTCATGATGCTCTCTTTGTGTTTCAATTCTTATCTTTTATGCGAGCATCATTGAAATCATCATGCCTAGCTAAAAGACATTAAAGAAAAGCGCTTGTTGAGAGACAACCCAACACTTTTACCTACTGTTTTTGTGTGTTAACATGATTATGCTACTGTAGTAATCATGTTTTATTGCTTTTGTTCCAATAAAGTGCCAAGTAAAGCCTTTAGGATCTTCTTGGGTGAGAGTTGTTTGATCTTGCTGAAAAACAGAAACTTTTGCACTCACGAAAATAACTTTCATAAATCACGGAAATGTGCTTTTGCTCTGTTTCTTTTTGCAGAATATTCATATACAAATTGCTCAGGTTGTTCTAATTTTTCAGAATTTTTGGAGTAGCAGAAGTATGGTTTGAGTACACATTACTACAGACTGTTCTGTTTTTGACAGATTCTGTTTTTAATGCATAGGTTGCTTGTTTCCTAGTTTCTATGGCTTATACTGCTCAATATAAATTGTGGAAATGATAGGTGACTATAGTCATTGTGTGAGAACAATTATGAATCTTGTCTTTGATAGTACCAAAGTGAAATAATTTGCTCTTTATCATACTAACCTATCTCACGAAGTTCCGTTAAGTTTTGTGTGATTGAAGTTTTCAAGTTTTGGGTGAGATGTCGATATGAGGAGAATAAGGAGTGGCAAGAACCTAAGCTTGGGGGCACCCCAAGGTGATATTCAAGGAAGATCCAAGCAACTAAGCTTGGGGATGCCCCGGAAGGCATCCCCTCTTTCGTCTCCAACATTATCGGTAACCTCACTTGGAGCTATGTTTTCACTTGTCACATGATATGAGTTTTACTTGGAGCGTCATTTTATTTTGTTAAAATTTGCTTCTTGTTGTTTATAATAATGTTTTGCATCTTTATTTTCAATAAAAATGTCAAGGATAGCCTTTACTGTGCTTATTTTGCAAGTATACATGTTGCTGTTTGAAAAGAGAAAGTTTACCGTTGTTGCAAAAATTCCCAAGAAAAGTCAGAATGTGATAAACTGTTGAAACTTTTTGCATCATAAGCTCTGATAAATTTTCTACAGGGTGGTAAATTTTCATAATTTTTGGAGTTAGGGAAGTATGATAAATCTTGCATTCTTTACAGACTGTACTATTTTGGCAGATTATTGTTATGTTTGCATTGTTTGCATATGTTTGCTTGTTTAATGACTCTGTTTGAGGATAGGAGTATTAAATATGTAGAGGCATTTGGTATGCAATGTTGAATAATAGTTTTTTTGATTTGCTACACTGGAGAATGATAAAGTTTTTGCATTGGTTTATACTAACTTATCTCACGAGTTCTTGTTGAGTTTTGTGTGGATGATGTTTTTAAGATTTAGGAAAACCGTGATATAATAGGAATTAAGGAGACACAAAAGCTCAAGCTTGGGGATGCCCAAGGCATCCCAAGATAATATTTCAAGAAGTCTCAAGCATCTAAACATGGGGATGCCCCGGTAGGCATCCCACCTTTCTTCACCAAACAATTATCGGTTAGTATCGGTTGAACCTAAGTTTTTGCTTCTTCACATGATGTGTGATATCCTTGGAATGCCATTTTATTTTGTTTTGCTTGCTGTTTTAATAAAGTACTTGGATCTGAAAGTTTTTAAATAAAATAGAGTCCTCAAATAGTTTCCAGGGAGGCTAGGTAAGCGGCACGCACATCCCGTCAACGAAGCTCTTTTCTATGGAATTGCCCTTGTGCTTCACTTGTATCTTTTTGAGCACGGTGTGCTTTAATATTTTTTAAGAAATTCTCTCTTATTTAACTTAAATTAATTTGAGAGAAAGAAATATTATGCTCATGAACTTCACTTATATCTTTTTGGAGTAGCTTGTCATTTACTCTTGTGCTTCACTTATATCCTATGAGTAAATTGTTGAATAAATTGAATGTCATGAAGTTGAAATCATATCATGCCTAGTGGTAGCTTCACATTGGGTTTAGAAAGTGAAATCTTTTGAGGATTGACAATCATAATATTAGTCATACAAGCAATTCACGAATAATTAGTATAAGGAAGAGAACTTTCACATGCAAATACACTATCTTGGAAATCTTTTGTGATTGTGAGCCCAAATCAAAATATTATATGCCAAAATTGTTGACGTTGGACAAGGAAGGCAACGTAATGCTTTATGTTTGTTCATATTCACATAGAAGTTATATTGTCATAGATCCTTCAATATGTGGTGTTTGCCCCCCATCTTTGCTAGCCAAAAATTCCGCACCAAGTAGAGATACTACTTGTGCATCCAAGAAACCCTTAAACCCAAATCCTATCTTCAAGAGTCCACCATAACTACCTAGGGATCGAGCAAGATCCCTCAAGTATGTTGTCATCGGTGCAATAAGGCAATAAAAATTGCTTCTAAAAGTGTGAGATCATTTAGTGTAAGAGAAAGTTGAGCGTTGTACGAACTTGTGATGGTGAAGAATAAAAGCGACAGACTGCATAATAAAGGTTGCCATCACAAGGGGCAATAAACCATGACGTTCTTTTGCACTAAGGGGTTGAGCATACAAACAAATAAGCGCATTGCAACCTCTGATTCCCTTTGCGAAGGCCTATCTTTTACTTTTCAGTATTTACTTTTATGCAAAGAGTCAAAGTTTTTCCCTCTATTTCTTTTTATTTTTCTCCTTTTGGCAAGCATCATGTGGTGAGGAAAGATCTAGGCACATATGTCCAATTGAATATGGGTAGCATGAGTTATTGTTGTTGACATCACCCTTGAGGTGAATACGTTAGGAGGCAAAACAATAAGCCCCTATCTTTCTATGTGTCTGGTTGAAACGTTTTGCTCATGTGTATGCGGTGAGTGTTAGCAATCATAGAAGACTATAAGATGGTTGAGTATGTGGAGCTCTTACTTAAACTCTGTTGAATAAGTTAAATTACAATTGCTTGGTGACTGAGAACATAGGTTGTTGAGTTTCAAGAGAATTCATTGTTTGAACCTTAACATGTGAATTGGTTGCCACTATAACATGAGAAGTTTTATAAGAAAGAATTGTTGTTGTGATGCTAGGAAAAGTGATTGAAATTGTCATTGATCAAACTTATGCACTTTGCTAGCATTCACACTTCATAAATTGTTTCTTTTATAATTTACCTACTCGAGGACGAGTAGGAATTAAGCTTGGGGATGCTGATACGTCTCCAACGTATCTATAATTTAGGAAGTAGTCATGCTATTATTTATCATTTTTGGATGTTTTACAATCATTTTATAGCAAATTCATATCATTTTTGGGACTAACCTATTGACCTAGTGCCCAGTGCCAGTTGCTATTTTTTGCTTGTTTTTTACATCGCAGGAAATCAATATCAAACGGAGTCCAAACACCGCGAAACTTTTTGGAGATTTTTTATGGACCAGAAGACATCCATCCCACGCCCCTCCTCCTCGGCATATCTCGTTGCCAGTCATGTCGCGCCCATCACCGTTCAAGGCTCCACCGCTCCACCCCGTAAGCAGCAGGGCAACATTGTCGTCCAGGGCGGCGGGCCCGGAGGCCCCGCCGGGAAGGCACGCACGCGCCCAGGGAAGGTCCTTGAGAGACACAACAAAGCAGAATGCAACCTAAGATGCAGGTAGAGGGAAAGAAAAATTGAGTGGAGCTGATAAGAGTAAACACTATAAGATGGCAAAATGCTTTCTCAACAGTGAAATCGGTGGCACAGATTTGTGTTGATTGGTGACTCCGAGATATAGTAGATTCACAGACAGAGCACATCGGTGAGACCGAAGTAGTTCCTTTTGGTGGTACCGATTAACTTTGTACAAGTAGAACTTGTGCTTCGATCTGGCCGATAGGCTTTGGATCGGTCTGACCGAGTTCAACACAAAGGAAAAATTTGTCAACACAACTCACTTGTAATTGAAATTTTACAAAGATTTTCAAGGAATTTAGATAAAATTTACAATGAATTTGACTTAGAAGAATAAAAAAGATCACAGAGAATAGAAAAGGATATAGAGGAAGTTTTTTTAAAGAGAAACCCATTAGCAACAAGAAATCAAAAGAAATGTAACTAACGGAAGGAAACACTAGAGAACTTCATCTAGAGGTGGTCTGTGACATAGTCACCTATGTTAGAGTATGTTGACTTAGGAGTCAAGTGAGATCACTTGATGATAGGTCATACTCATTGTTAGGCTCAAAATGGGGTTGCCATTTTCCATTTAAGCGTCTTAATGTATTCACATCTTGATGAGTTGCTTTAACTCATGACTTGGAGGAAAGCTTCATAAGATGAAAAAACATACCTTGGGTTTGTTATTGAACTTGATCATGTAGGTGAACTTGTGGTGGATGCTCAATGTTCATGTAGACCATCAAGAGTTGGGAGCATCCCTATGAATTTGAAGCTCATCTTCCTACATGGGTTAGTCTTGCAAAGTCATCAGAGTGAAATTCATCATATAAATTTTGTCAAAAGGATATGTCGAGGGTAGACTTGTTCCTTGATCACAACAACCAAAACATAGATACTTGGTAATGCAATGATTGCTCATGATGTGAGTGATTTGCAATCTCATAGAATGAGGCTCATCAAAGTACCTTCAAGGGTTAGATACCATACAAGGGTGCAAGTATATCCAAGATAAATGATCATCAACATAAGAGAAATATCAAGGATTACTCATATAGGCCCATGCCTTGCATGTATCCACATGAATCTCTATTACAAATTTGAGGCATCAATGATGTTCAACTCACTCCTCAAGCGACAAAATATCTTTTCATCAAGCGGTTTAGTGAAGATATCCGCCAATTGCTTGTCAGTTCGAACATGCTTAAGATTAATGTCTCCTTTAGCAACATGATCATGAATGAAATGGTGACGAACTTCAATATGCTTCGTTCGAGAATGTTGCACGGATTGTGTGTAATCTTAATAGCACACTCATTGTCACAAAGCAATGGAGCATGTCTCACATGTATCTCCTAATCTTTGAGAGTTCGGGTCATCCAAAGTAATTGAGCACAACATGATCCTGCGGCAATGTATTCCGCTTCAGCGGTGGATAATGATACCCGATTTTTTTTCTTTGAAGACCAAAAGACAAGGAATCTACCAAGAAACTGACATGTGCCCGAAGTGGACTTTCTATCAACCTTGTCACCAGCATAGTCCAAGTAGGGATAGCCAACAAGATCAAAAGATGACCTCTTGGGGTACCAAATGCCAAAGTTTGGTGTATGAATCAAATATATCACTATCCTTTTCACAACCTTAAGATGACATTCTTTTGGAGCAGCTTGATACCATGCACACATGCACACACTTAGCATAATATCGGGATGGGAGGCACAAAGATATAATTACGAACCAATCATAGATCGGTAAACCTTTTGGTCAACTGGGTTGCCATCCTTAGTCAAGTCAAGATGTCCACTAGTAGACATGGGTGTTTTCATACCTTTGCTTTCTTGCATATTGAACTTCTTGAAGAGATCCTTGGTATACTTTGTTTGTGAGACAAAGGTACCTTCCTTAGTTTGCTTGATTTGCAAGCCAAGGGAAAAATTGAGTTCACTCATCATAGACATCTCAAACTTTTCGAACATCAACCTTCCAAACTTTTCACTAAAATGAGGGTTAGTAGAACCAAATATGATATCGTCAACATAGATTTGGCACACAAATAATTCACCATGAACTCTTTTAGTGAAGATAGTAGAACCAATTTTCCCAATTTCAAAACCCTTTTCAATAAGAAACTTAGTCAAGCATTTATACCAAGCTCTAGGGGCTTGTTTAAGACCATAAAGAGCTTTGTGAAGTTTGTAGACATGATTAGGTTTCTTGGGATTAACAAATCTTAACATAAACTTCCTCCTCAATTTCACCATTTAGAAAGCACTTTAATATCCATTTGGTATAAGGTGATATCATGGTGATTGGCATAAGCAAGTAAAATGCGAATGGACTCAAGTCTAGCAACAGGGGCATATGTCTCACCATAGTCCATACCTTCGACTTGAGTGTAGCCTTGAGCAACGAGAAGAGCCTTGTTGCGCACCACTTGTCCATCCTCATATTGCTTATTCTGGAATACCCACTTTGTTCCAATGATGTTTTGATCATCGTTGGGCTTCTCAACCAATGTCAACACTTGGTTTTGCTCAAAGTTGTGTAGCTCCTTGATACGTCTCCAACGTATCTATAATTTTTTTTTGTTCCATGCAATTTTATTATCTGTTTTGGATGTTTTATATGAATTAATATGCCATTTTATATTATTTTTGGGACTAACTTATTAACCTAGAGCCCAGTGCCAGTTTATATTTTTTTTCTTGTTTTTGAGTTTTACAGAAAAGGAATATCAAACAGAGTCCAAACGGAATAAAACTTTCGTGATGATTTTTCTTGGACCAGAAGACACCCAAAAGATTTGGGGAGAGGGCCAGAAGAGTCACGAGGGAACCACAACCCCTCAAGGCACACCCTAGGGGGGGCGTGCCCTTGGCTTGTGGGCCCCTCGGGAGTCCACCGACCTTAATCTCAGCTCTATAAATTCTAAAATATTCCCAAACCACCAGAAGCGTCCACCAAAATAATTTTCCGCCGCCGCAAGCCTCTGTTCCTGTGAGATCCCATCTTGGAGCGTTTTCCGGCACCCTGCTGGAGGGGGATTCGATCACGGATTGCATCTACACCAACTCTATTACCCTTTTGTAACACCCTAGTTTTTGGCCCTTTTCTTTTTCTTTTTGATTTATTGGTTTTTGCTCTGATTTTCTTTTTGGAGTGGATCTGTGGCCTTGCAACCTAGGAGATCACCTCCATTTCTTCTCCCAAGTGGCTCATCAATCTCAAATCTTTCCCAAGATCAAGTCATTTTCATTCTAGCCCATCCCTAAAATTCTTTTCTAAGGAATATTCCTTTGTCTAAGGAACATTCCTGTCACTCCCAAAATTCCCAAATAATTCTTATAATTTCTTTGGGTCATATATTGCTCAAATATGCCCAAACTTTCCTGTCCTAGCACAAAAATAATTCCCCAATATTTATTCTTCATTTTTGTCCAGTGTGGCTTTCTGTGAAGGAAGTGCCACCTATCCTTTCTTGATTGCTCCCAAACTTTTTGGGCATGATATGTCATCCAAATAATTGCCTCATGCAAAAATTCAACTTCATTTGCCTAGCCAACTTCCCTTGGTTACTTTTCAAAGTTTCTGTCAAACAGAAGGCATTGTGAAGGAATTACTAGCTAGGGTTATCCAAATGAGTTGAAATTTTGCATGGTCCTTCATATCATCCAATAAAAGCTCTCCTCAAGAATTGAGCTCATGCAATGCATCCATGTGAGCTCACCTTCAATTCTTTGTTTCTGTCCAAATTTTCAGTTGGTGAAGCAAGTATATTTTATCTTGCTCCATTATGGCTGAAAAGTTTCCTAAGCCTTCTGCTATCCATATAACCTATCTCCACAAAATTTGGGCTCATTTTATCTAGCCATTTTCCCTCAGGATTCTCCCTAAGTTTCTGTCTAGAGAGGTGCTATATGAAGGATGTACCATTTTGGCTTGGCCAAATGGCATGAAATTTTTATGGCACTCTCATATGACCAAATCATTCTGCCATGTTCATTTTTAGCCCAAGTCATCACTCCTAGTTAGTGCTTCTTCCTGTTCTTCTTTCTGGACCAATTTATGTAGTTATAAAGCAACTATATTAAATACTTGTCCAAATCATCTCAAAATTTACAGGACCATAGTCCTTCCTGACATAAACTCTCCAGACATCCTATTTGGCTCTAATCTCACCTATTTTGATCACTACATCATGATTCAGTTTGATGCAGAAAACTTCAGAGCTCACTTCCCATCTACCCACATCACCTTTCACTGAGATACCACCTCAGTTGCGACCTATCCTGGAGGGACTCCACCCCAGACATCATTTGGCCGACCCCCATGCACTGTATGCACCAGTGCACGCGGTGACCACCGACTTGGCATGCAGTGCGTGCGTCCAGGACGTCGTTTGTTTCGGGCCCCTCCTGTGCTCAGCGTCTCAGCGAGCACAAGCGTGTCTCCCAGCTCACCCTTGCCGTCCTCTTCTCCCCGGACCTTTTCCCCCCTCCAGCAGCCCGCTAGCTGGCGCTCGTCGTCGCGCGCCCACAGGCTTACAGTGGCCGACAGGGCCTTAATGGCAACTGTCTGCTTCCTCCCCATGTCTCTTGGCTCCCTCTGCCCCAGCGAGCTCCCCCCTGTGCATCCCTGTCTTCTACCTCCGAGCTCGAGCGCGTGCACACGCGTCCGTGGCTCTGGCCACGCGTCCGCGGTGACGGCCAGCTTGGCCTCCTGGTCCCCGCCTATATATAGGTCTCCCCGCGGCCTCCCGATCACTTCATCGTCTCCACCGTCCTCCTCTACCCCTCCCCTTCCACCCGCCCGAGCTCCAGGAGCTCTCCTTGCCACTGTCGGTGTCAAAACCGGCGGATCTCGGGTAGGGGGTCCCGAACTGTGCGTCTAAGGTCGATGGTAAGAGGAGACGGGGAACACGATGTTTACCCAGGTTCTGGCCCTCTTGATGGAGGTAATACCCTAATTCCTGCTTGATTGATCTTGATGAATATGAGGATTACAAGAGTTGATCTACCACAAGATTGTAATGGCCAAACCCTAGAAGTCTAGCCTGTATGATTATGATTATTCCCTACGGACTAAACTCTCAAGTTTATATGGACACCGAAGGGGCCTAGGGTTGTACAGAGTCAGTTTACAGAGGAAGGGATCTTCATATCCGGATGCCAAGCTTGCCATCCACGCAAAGGAGAGGCCCATCCGGACACGGGAGGAAGTCTTTTATCTTGTATCTTCATGGCTTATCAGTCCGGCCCACGTCATATAGCCCGGACGCCCGAGGACCCCTTAGTCCAGGACTCCCTCAGTAGCCCCTGAACCAGGCTTCAATGGCGATGTGTCTGGGGCGCAGATTGTCTTCGGCATTGCAAGGCGGATTCCTCCTCCGAATAGTTCAAAGTAGTCCTCGAACACAGAAAATGTGTCCGTACAAGCTCCACATACAGCCGCAAAGAGTATAATATTTAACAAGTCCCATCTACTGATATCTTTTGTAGTGAGACACACGTCTCTGCATGGTTATTATTTCGAACCATTTTTTAGCCTCCCGCTCCATGTTTCGAGATGCGGTTTTCATTGGCACGTCTTGTCGAAGCAGAGGTCGTGTCCCCTTATCAAGGGATCCTTATCAATATGGGCGTCGGTAATCCAACCGTGTCGTTGGCGATCCCTTGGGAATAGGCGAGCTTTAAGGCCCGTGAGGAGGCGTTCGATATTCATCGCCTTTATAAAGGGGTACAGATCCGTCTTTCTCCCCCCACGCCTATCTCTTCCTCAATATTCCCAACCTCAGGCTCCAGCGCCCAGGATTTGATTTCTTCCATTGTTACCAGGCCCTTTAGTTATGTCCGGATCCATCTCCCAAGGCAGGTGGGCAGCCTCCTCGATCACAGAGGAGGATATCGCGAAGCTTCGGAAGGCGAGGTACCTGACTTCAGAAATCTTCCACAGGCTCCCTGCTGAGGGGCAGGTCATCCCCACACCAAAATCCGGCGAGAGGGTTGTATTCGTCTCCCACTTCCTCCGCGGGCTAGGGTTCGCCCTTCACCCCTTCGTTCGCGGCCTCAGGTTCTATTATGGGCTAGATTTTCACGATCTGGCTCCAGACTCTTTTCTTCACATCTTGGCATTCGTCGTCGTGTGTGAAGCCTTTCTCCGCATCCCCCCACACTTCGGCCTATGGCTCAAGACCTTTAATGTGAAGCCAAAGGTAGTTAACGGGGAGCAAGCAGAGTGTGGCGGCACTACGGTGAGCAAGCTGGCCAATACTATCTGGCCAAAAGGTACCTTCGCGGAAAGTTCCAACTTATGGCAGTAGGAGTGGTTCTATATCACCGAACCCCGCGGTACCAAATGGGCAGCCGTACCTGCATTGCGGTCTGGCCCTCCATTGCGGCTCGCATCGTGGATAAATAAGGGGCTAGACTGGGGATCAGCTAATGAAGTGCAGACGCTGCAAAGTCGTATCTGAAGTATCCTTGAAAGGGATAATGGCCTTATTAACGTGATCCGAGTGATGCTAGTCCGCCGGATCCTCCCGTGCCAGCGACGGCCCTTCCGTATGTGGGAGTTCAATCCGGAAGGACCGCAGACCCTTCAGCAATTCTTCGCCACAACGCACGAAGGTATGTGGAAACTATTATTCAAGACTCGAAAGCAGTGGCCAGACACATCCGAAGACGTCGGTCTCGACTGCAACTATCCGGATACCTCGGTAAGCACCCAATTTCTGAGCGCAATTCGGTTGATTATCCCATAGCAATGCACTTAGAGTTCCATATTTGACCAGGGATGGATAAAGAAGGTGGAATGAATTAGGTGTTCAGCTCCACTTCCGAAAGACTTGGCCGATCCTGTGTTGACGAGGATGCTGGTCCCGGCACCGTATCAAGTGCCAGCGCAAGAGGGCAAGAAGAAGATTGAGGAGGACGAAAGCAGCTTCCCTTCTGCAGGTATGTCGAACACTATGTCCGGGGAGACTGCAGCTCCCTCTCCGAAAGACGAAGGGGAAGGAGAAGGTGATATCCCTTCCCCTCATGGGAGGAAAAGGACTGCATCTGAAGACTTGGAGGTTGAAGCACCCAAGAGAGGGGAGGTATCCCTTCCATATGGTTCAGGTTCCGAAGCCGATGTCGTCGCAAGGTACCGCTCTAGGGACAAGCCCCTTGCCGAATCGTAAGTGAACAAGGATGCTCTAGACATATCCCATTCTTTTCAGGTTGCAGGGGTAACATTTAAACAATATGCTTCCAGTTCGGCCCACAGCCCACCCCGCTAGTCCTCCTCATTAGGGGACTTAACTCCGGGGATGATGGAAAGCGAGACGCCTTCTCATGCTTCCTCGCCTCCTAGGGCAGACGACTTCGAGGTGTCATCTCAGAGAATCTCCCCTGACCATCAAGCGGCGTGGGGGACGATGAAAACCACGTCCGAGGGTGGTACTTCGATCATCAAGGGTCCAGGGGGCGCAGCCCCTACGGGGGCCAGTAATGAAGGCCCCGAACTATCCGGCTTACGGCAGAAGACGACTCTAGGGTCGAGCCAATGCACCCTTTTGAACAGAATGCATACTCACGCAGCAGTCTCCAGGAATCCAGAGGTGCCGGATACTCTGATGAGCACATTACAAAGTGTATCCATTTCAGAGGAACATCGTACCTTAATGGGTACGGTAGTTGAAAGGGTTTTGTCCGCGAGAAGCGGATTGAATAAAGCCTTCATAAGCCTGTTGAGAGGCTTCGAGGTATGCAATGTAATAGGTTAACTATTTTTTATGCACAATGCGTCTGTGTATAGATAGTATCCATTGATGCTCTCGTCGGCTTCCACAGGGAGGCGATCAGAGGATCAAAAAGATATGCTCAGGAAGTAACCTAATTAATTTGAACACAGGCTATTATGTCCATGGCGACCGCCCAAGCTATGGAAGTTGCAGATCTAAAGCAGAAACTTGAGTTGGTGGATGAGGACATTACTCTTATTAACAGGCGGCTCGACGAGGCACAAGGTATGTGTTGGGGCAGCTTGTTTATGTATGTATACTAGTATGAGCATGAAGCGGAAAATCATATACTGTGACAAGCATAACTGTAGATGGTGCTGCCGCGGTTGAGACCCTTCGGGCTGAACTTGCCCGGGCCTAGGAGCAGGCCAAAGCAAGCGATGCGGCTTCCAAGAAGGCGGCTGCAGATTTAAAGGCCGAACAGGCCGCTCAGCGCCAGTGCCAGGAGAGAATATCTACCATGGAGCGGGAGCTGAAGGATGCCACTAGAAGATGCAAATTCCTCAAGGAGGATAACAAAGCCAAGGCAGCGAAACTTGACAAAGCCTTACTAGAGGCGAAAGAAGCGCGATCCGAATATAGAGCGGCTCGGGAGGAGATCCAACAGGCTGGGGAGATAGCGGCTGGTAAGCCCTTTCTTTTACAGACTAAGTTTGGCGACCCAAAGTATGCTCAGCTTAACCAAATGTGGAGTTCTCCAGACGCGTTCTTGGATCTGCGGAAGAGTGTTTCCGACGCGGCGCAGTTCTTCCAAGCACAGGAAGGACGTGTTGCGGAGAGGCTTTTCTGGTCGCAATTCAATGTGGCCAGGCGTCCGGCGCTGCTGAACAAACAGATGGCCCAGTGGGCCGAGCTACACAAGATGTCCAGAGCTGCCATGAAGGACGTTGTGGTTCGACTATGGCCAGCCGAACCCGTTCTGAGCAGCTATTTTGGTTTGGTGCAGCGGCTTGTCGAGGCAGTGCCGCGTATTGATGCGGTCAAGCGGTCGGTGTGCATAGAAGGTGCCCGGATGGCCTTTGCCCGCGTCAAGATGTACTGGGCAAAGATGAAGGTCACCGATGTTGCAACCAAGGGTCCGCCTGGATGCAAGGACCATCGCACACTGGAGCATTATTTGG
Organism: Aegilops tauschii subsp. strangulata; assembly: GCF_002575655.3. Lineage (NCBI taxonomy): Eukaryota > Viridiplantae > Streptophyta > Magnoliopsida > Poales > Poaceae > Aegilops > Aegilops tauschii. The sequence goes on along the minus strand of NC_053041.3, from coordinate 326,621,450 downwards.
AGGACGTCCTAGAGGGCGCTCGCTTGATAGAGGATCACTGCTCGAAGGATATTATATTTGAGTAAATGTATCGAAATTGTGAAAACAATATTATGATACGTTAAAGCTGTGTTATATACCTTTGCCATTATTTCCTCCTGTGCGGCCATTTCTTATAGCCTGAAAGTTTGCCAGTCGTCGGCTTCAGCCCCCTAGCATATAATACAGGGGTGTTCAGAATAGCATCTGATCACTCTTGACCCAACTTCTTGGTCCAGAATGGAGGTGTCAGTGTGGCGAAATAGGCAATCGGACTATAGGGCTTTAACACCTTCACTTAGCCATAGAAGTTTTACTGTGGGTCTACGATGTAGCCCTGGTATGTACGCAGTTATCCGAATATGGTTATGTTACATAGGTGACCATAAAAACGGTCCTTCGTGTAATACGGAAGGAATCGCAAAAGATGCTAATAACTCACCGAGTGGTTGACCAGCTCTCGCCGCATCAAGACAGTCAGTTTTCGGCTTTCTCTACTGAGGTGTTTGACCGGGTGAACCAGAAACACAATCGCAGTAGTTCTCCCTTTACTACCCTAGCCGATAAGACGGAACGTCGGGTAGCAAGCACATGAGCCGGGCAACCCAAGTATTGACCAAAGACATGATTCGGAGATGATGCATATAATGCCAAACTCGTGACGCCGAAGTATGCTATAGAGTTGTTTGGACTTTTTTGGCAACCCATATGTTGCCATATTGAGCCCCTCGCGATTTGTGCCGAGGTATCTGTGCGAACAAGTGAAGAAGCAAGGTACGCTTGTATGCGGAAAAGCAAATACTGAAGATTATGTTCGCTAAAATCTGATTGATACGTCGAACATAATCGTGCAGATTATGACACCACTACCCAGGCCATTTAACGTGCTAGGGGTGGAGGGCTGAGGAAAAAGGCTCTATACAGGTTTCAAATAGAGTTGTTGGTTTACAAAAATCTTTTGGACCTCCTGTCGCACGTTTGCGCTGCCTATGCCTCTGCGAAAGGCTTCCTTAGAGGGAGCCATCCCTTGTTATTTGTAGGAAAGCCAGGCTCGTAAAGAGTCCTTTCAGGTCCATAGGACGGAGGGGTATTCATTCCCCTGTGGCAAAAAGATAAGAAAATAGTTAAAAAAGAGGAAAGGCTAAAGTCCAGACTAACCGCTTTGTAGGCCTGTCCGTATTATGCCTCCACCGATGACCAAGGTATTTTGAGTGCATAATTATGTATGCGCGGTACGAACTCCGCGGGTATAAGAGGCGAACGACGGAGGCAGAACTGCAAATCCAGCTCTAAAATTGACCGGTCCTGTATAGTAGAGGCCGGCGGTTTAATGACCGATGAGATATGCGGCTTGAGGAGGCCACTTTGTACTTCGGTTGTAATTGCCACAGTGTGCTCCTTAGTGCGGAGGGAGCGTTCCTTGTTTCTGATGACCGTTATGGTGCCGCGTGGTCCGGGCAGCTTAAGTTTTAGATATGTGTAGCTTGGGACCACATTGAAACGAGCAAAAGTGGTCCGCCCGAGCAGTGCGTGGTTGCCAATACGGAACGGGACAATATCGAAGATCAAGTCTTCGCGTCGGCAGTTTTCTAGTGAACCGAAGATGACTTCCAGTGAGATTGAGCCTGTGCCGTGAGCTTCTACGCCGGGTATTACTCCCTTGAAGGTAGTTGTGGTGGGCTTGATCCTTAAAAGGTCAATGCCCATTTTGCGGACAGTGTGTTGGTAGAGTAAATTGAGGCTACTGCCGCCGTCCAAGAGGACTCATGTGAGATGGAATCTGCCGATAACTGGATCCAGGAGCAGAGCTACCGAACCTCCATGACGGATACTGGTTGGGTGGTCCTTGTGATCAAAAGTGATCGAGCAGGCTGCGCATGGGTTGAATTTTGGGGCGTCCGGCTTTATGGAGTGGTCATTTCATAGTTCGTGCTTGCGCTCCTTTTCAGAGGTATGCGTCACGTATATCATGTTTACTGTTTTTACTTCGAGGGGAAATTATTTCTGTCCCCCGGTGCTTGGTAGGCGGGCCTCCTCTTCTTCACTGTCGCTGGGCGGCCCCTTCCCCTTGTGTTCGGCATTGAGCTTGCTGGCTTGCTTGAAAACCCAACATTTTCTGTTGGTATGGTTGGCGGGTTTGTCGGGGCTGCCATGGATCTGACAAGGCCGGTCCATTATCTTGTCTAGACTGGATGGACCATCTCTATTTGCCTTGAATGGCTTCTTCCGTTGACTGGTTTTGGAGCCACTAAATCTGGCGTTGACCGACGTGTCTTGGGCTACTGCATTATTATAGTGACGCTTGTCTTTATTGTGTCGTGGCTTGCCATTGCCGTCCCTGACTTCGGAGGTGCCAGGATCGCTCGCGCTATTTCTTCTACGAGCGAGCCAGCTATCCTCTCCTGTGCAAAAGTGGGTCATTAGTGCGGTGAGAGCTGCAATGGACTTGGGCTTTTCTTGGCCGAGGTGGCGGGCGAGCCACTCGTCGCGGACACTATGTTTGAAGGCCGCGAGTGCTTCGGCATCCAGGCAGTCAACAATTTGATTCTTTTTAATTAGGAACCTAGTCCAGAGTTTCCTTGCTGATTCTCCGGGCTGCTGGATTATGTAACTGAGATCATCGGTGTCCGGAGGCCGGACATATGTACCTTGGAAATTGTCGCGAAAGGCGTCTTCCAAGTATGCCCAGCTGCCAATGGAGTTCTCTGGGAGGCTGTTCAACCAGTGCCGAGCTGGTCCCTTGAGTTTTAGGAGGAGATATTTGATGGCATGAAGATCATCACCACATGCCATATAAATATGGAGAAGAAAATCCTCAATCCATACCGCAGGATCTATTGTTCCATCGTATGATTCGATATTCATGGGTTTAAACCCTTCTAGGAATTTGTGCTCCATTACTTCATCAGTGAAGTAGAGGGGGTGTGCGGCGCCTCTATATCGGGTCACATCGCGGCGCAGCTCGGATGGAGTCCGTCTGCGGTTTTCGGCCCGGACGTGGTTATGCTTGTCGCTTCCGGCTAGGTAGCCGTCGTCGCGCGTCGGGGCACGCCCCCGTGATCCGTAGATTGACCTGGTCTGACCTGCTCTATTTTCTAGGTCCTGCCGCAGGTCATATGTATATCCCCGAGCTATTGTGTCTCTGCCTTTACGGCGAGGTAGTGTGGGCTGGTGTTCGGCTTGAGTTGCCGTTTTGTCCTGGCCACGTGGTGGTCGGGCAGCCGCGTTACGCGCTGATGGTGCAGGTTTAAGTGCTCGTCATCGAATTGAGGTAGGAGTGTACGCTTTCGGTAACTTTTGGTTGGGCGCTCGAGGCCGTATTCCTCGGCTGCGAGGACATTAGTCCACCTGTCGTTGAGTAGGTCTTGATCAGCTTGAAGCTGCCGCTGCTTCTTTTTCAGGCTCCTAGCAGTGACTATTAGCCGTCTCTTAAAGTGCTCCTGCTCGAGAGGTTCCTTAGGCACGATAAAGTCTTCGTCGCCGAGGCTCACCTCATCCTCGGAGAGTGGAAGATAATTGCTGTCCTCTGAGTCTTCGTTTATGGCCTGTTCATCAGGGCTAACTTTCCCATCTCGATCATCCTGTTCGGAGGTTGGCTCGACGGGTTTTTCTTGTTCTTCGGCGTCGTCCAGAGTATTGTTGTCTCTCGTGCTGGTATTGCTGTCTTTTCCACGGTGTGATTTAGAGTGGCGCCACTGACGTCGGTGCTTTGGTTGTATCTCAGGAGGTTTATCCTCTACTGGGTTTTTCTCGTTATCGCCGTTACCCTCTTTGGGTGTATCCACCATGTATACGTCATATGAAAAGGTGGCCGTCCAGCATCCGGAAAACGGCGGGTTTTGCGCCTGCTCTTCTCCAGCATCGTCGTCCATACCGTCGATGTCTTCAGAGCCGTAATTGAGCATGTCAATTAAGTCCTCGAGAGTGGCTATGAAGTGGGTGGTGGGTGGGACATAAAATTCCCCGCTCTCAGCCCCTAGTCCGGGCTGGGCGTAGTTCGGACGTCGCTCCTCTGTAATAACGAGCGATCACATCAAGTCCTGAGCCTCGCTTAAAGGCGCGGTTTGGCAAGGGAGAAAAGAGTCCGTGGAGTACGGCAGGAAGGAGACTTCTTGGCCAAGCTCACATGATACTGACTCCGAAGGTTTGGAGCAGTGTCCGAAGAAGAGTCCGGCTTCCTGATGGTTGCCAGTGACACTACTTCCTCCGACTCTCCCATACTGGGCTTAGTGGCCACAGATAGTCCGGCGGGCTCAGGGATCCCGTCTTCGGCCCTGGCAATGCGTTCCGGATGTAAGGCCAGAGCGGAGGTTGGGGTCGTGAACCCTTGGATGATCAAGTCTCCTCGGATATCAGCGACATAGTCCAGATTTCCAAAACTGATCTGGTGACCAGGGGCGTAGCTGTCGACCTGCTCTAGATGGCCAAGCGAGTTGGCCCGCAGTGCGAAGCAGCCGAATACGAAGATCTGGCCGGAGAGAAAAACCTTCCTCAGGGTAGCATCGTTGTAGATGATGGATGGAGCCGTCAAACCTTCTGGTGACAACACCGCAGAACTCTCAATGAAAGCACCAATGTCGGTGTCAAAACCGGCGGATCTCGGGTAGGGGGTCCCGAACTGTGCGTCTAAGGTCGATGGTAACAGGAGACGGGGGACACGATGTTTACCCAGGTTCCGGCCCTCTTGATGGAGGTAATACCCTACTTCCTCCTTGATTAATCTTGATGAATATGAGGATTACAAGAGTTGATCTACCATGAGATCGTAATGGCCAAACCCTAGAAGTCTAGCCTGTATGATTATGATTATTCCCTATGGACTAAACTCTCCGGTTTATATAGACACCGGAGGGGCCTAGGGTTGTACAGAGTTGGTTTACAGAGGAAGGGATCTTCATATCCGAACGCCAAGCTTGCCATCCGCGCAAAGGAGAGTCCCATCCAGACACGGGAGGAAGTCTTTTATCTTGTATCTTCATGGCTTATCAGTCCGGCCCACGTCATATAGCCCAGACGCGCGAGGACCCCTTAGTTCAGGACTCCCTCAGCCGTCCATCATGCCACGGCCGCCGTCACTGTTTCCTCTGATTCCGGCGACCTAGGCCCCCATCCCCTCCTCCTCCACCCCCATACGCCTCCTCCACCACCTAGATGCCGCCCTGGTGCCCCCTCCTCCTCCGGTGGCTTTTTGCGGTGAGTTCGCCGACACCAGAAGACCTCGTCCGCCGGTGACGAAGTCGTCATCGCCTCAGTCCACCTCGTCGGTCTCCAAGGGGACATATGGATGCGGCTCGACGCGCTGATCTCGTCGGTGTGCATCACGTCCCGGGAGGTAGCATACATCGCCGGCAGTCACCGTCAAGGTGAGCCCCTGCATCGGCCTCGCGCGGGCTAGAGGTTGAGGGCGCTGACCTGGCTAGGCGGGCCCCGCTTTGCATCGATCCCACCCGTCAGCCGCTCGTGCGTTGACCCGGCTCGGATGACATGCGTATGTTTCTCGAATACGTTTTCAGTTTTTCTAGTTATGGGCCTATTGGTGAAGTTTATTTTATAGACTGGTCCCTGGATTTCAAACGCTTATATCTTCGTGTCGGTGAGGACGACACCTATGGAATCACTGGGATCGTTTACCCAGGTTCGGGCCGCGAGGATGCGTAAAACCCTAGTCCTGCTTTGGTGGATGTATTGAGTGTTCTTGGGCTTTCGAACTAGCTACGGTGGCCGTGTAGTTCCAAAAAGCTGAATCCCTCTCCTGGTCGCCTCGGGCCTCCTTTTATAGGGAAAAGGGGTTGCCACAGTGGCACACAGGAGGTCGAAAGGCCTACAGTGCGCGAGCTTATCGCATGGCATTACGGGACAAAGTGCATTAAATGTGCTACTTAGGTGTCCATTAGCTTTATCGGGGACGGGAACGAGGCCCGTACTGTCCGTCGCCGCTCCTCCTCACTTCGACACGCGTCCAGGCCAGCGATGCATGCAGCGCCATGTAGGCAGGTAGGCAGCTGAGGTGGCGCGGTGGTAGGGCCTTCATGAAGATCTGCCTGCCACCACGCAGGTGCTTGCTGATTTGGCCTGGAAGCTGCATGTTGCCACGTAGGTGCCTACCCAGCTGGTTGGGCTGGCAGCTGCATGCGAACGGCGGCAGAGTCTAGGTTGGTGCGGGCCTGGCAGTGGCCCCAGTGACGCCCTCGGCAAGGACCTTGCTGGGGGGGCCGGCAAGGGTCTTGCCGTGGTTTCACAGTCGTCCCCAGCAAGACGCTTGCCGGGGGTCTTGTGGGTTTCCTTTGCGAGGATCTCGCCGAGGGTCGTCGTCTTCCGTTCCTCATCTGATCTTGTGTGTTTATGATATTGACAAAGATCTGCATGCCACCACGGAGGCGCCTCCTGAGCCCTGGTCCCAATGTAGTTGGTCGGGTTGGAACCTGTGGGCTCAAGGGTGGCTCGCTCTATTGGTGTTGGGCAAGCTGCCCGGCAAGGCTCTTGCCGGGGCCGCTGAGCCCACCCCGACAAGGGTCTTGCCGGGGGAGTCCACCTCGCCCCTTTGCTGTCTTGTTTTTCTGGTCTTGGCGTTGTCTCTGATCGCCTTGTGCCTTTGGCTTATTCCCGGCTTCCCTCCCCTGCCCTGCTTAGTGTGGCCGTGGGCGCGGCTCCGACTGTCCGTGCACAAGTAGAGGGGTAAAAGGAGCGCCCCTACTTTTGTACACCGACAGGAGCCCCCGGGCCTGGGCCACACATAAGCGCGACATGTTGTTGGGCCAGGCCCAAAACGGTGCGCGGGCAGTCAGGGCGGGATTTTACCGCAGTAATTTTTCATCCGCTGCGTTTCCCCACGACCTGCGTGCGACATGGAGGGTCGTGCGTGACGTGTGTGTCATGCATGGGGGCGGTCTCTGCATGCATGCGTCACATCGTGGTAAAGAGGTGGCTCGCGCCTTCCCCATAAAAAGAGGGAGGCGTGGAGGCGCGGCTCATTTACTGGGTGGACTCGGGTCTCAGTCTTCAAGGCGCCCACGCCGCACGATCATGGGACGGGGAACGGTCGCCTCACCCGTCCCCTCAATTCTGCTCGCTCGCCACACGCCCTCCATGCAGGTGGCAGGCGGTGGGGGCGGGAAACCGGGCCGTCGCTGATTGGGGCAGCGGGTCGGTTCTGATTCCCCGCGCCTCCGATGGCTGGATTGGATGAATGGGGCAACCGAGCCCCGACCCCGCCCCTTTATAAGGAGGGGGAGGGGGATGCCATCCCACATTTTCTCTGCATCCATCCTCTTCCTCCTTTGCTCCTTTCTTCCACCCGCCATGGCGAGAGGGGGTGTTGGGCCTTCGACCGTGGCGGCAAGGGTCGCCGCTCGACAGCTTGTTCCCCCTTCTCGGTAGCCCGTGGTGGCGGAGCTGGCTATGAGAGGAAGGGGGAGGGGGCGAGGCCGAGGTCGGCGCGGCGATCGGGGGCGAGGCAGCGCAGTAGTCGTGCCCCCGCCAGCGATGCCTCCGGTGATGGAGGGCCACGTCAAGGACCAGCCCCGCGAGTTCTTCATCAGGCTGCGCCGGCAACCGCGTCGTCGTCTCCGCCTCCCCACACCTTTCGCTCTAGAGATGGAGCTCGATCCGCTCCAGACCCTCAGGCTGCACATGAGGGGCTGCGGGAACGATGGCACGCGGGTCGACATCGACTTCCCCGCTCCTCACGTCATGTACCTCTGTCGTGGATGGAAGACGCTCGCTCGCATCCACAGCCTGACGGCGGGGCTCGTCCTATACTTCAAGTTAATGGAGGGCGGCCTACTCTCCGTCAAGGTCTTTGGAGATCTTCGAACTCGCCTGAAGTGCTGCGTGGAGAGCTCCTCCGACGATGAAGATTCCTCCTCGAGTGGGAGTGACGAGGAGGACAGCGACAGCGATGACAAGGGAGTCGAGCGGCGGGAAGCCGACTCCGACTTCGACTGACCGCATCGCTCCTCCCTCGGCCACGCGCCCTGCCGAGGGCCATCCTCGCCAAGCTCTCCATCGGGGAGCTCCCCGTCGTCTCCTTGGGCGGCTGGCATAGGAGGGCCGGAGAAGGTGAAGAAGCCGGGTGGCGGCCGTCAAGTCGGAGTACGCGGGCACCGACGCCTTCGTCACGTATTGCCGGCCCGCTGCCTCGTCTTCCAGCTCCTTTCCCGGCACCAAGATGTTCTCTTGGTGCCTTTTGCTCCTCGTACCTTGCCTAGGAGCTCTTTTTGCCCCCTTGCTGCCTTGTTCCACCTTCTAAGGAGAGGGACAAGAAAGGGATTACGAGTACCTTCTCTCTTTTTAGCTTGTAAGCCCGCGGGCACTTGTTAATTTTAAGACTTGTAATCCCCTTGCTCATGTTTTAAATTCCGTATGAACTATACCTATATCGGATGTTTTTAATGAAAAAGGGTGTTTGCCAGGTTCTCCATGCGTGAGCGAGGCCCACGCCAAGGACGAATCCTTCTTATTTTTAAGAGAAACATTGCCGCCCGTTAACAGGCCTTGCCATCTCTCCACTTCAGCCGACCATTCTTGCGCTCTTGGCGGAGGCGGGGGTGAAGTAGAGTTAGGCCCCTCGTTCATTTCCTTGCCACCGCGGCTACGACCAAATTCCGACCCAAGAGGTAGCTCTTGGGTACAGGAAAAGGGGAGCACGGTGGTTTTAAGAACGTAAATGAGGTTTCACATGTCCCAGTTCTACACGGAAACGCATAACAGGGGGATGAAAGACTTATCTGAATCCGCAGCCCCCGGCAACCTTGGCTTGCCATGGTTGGATCCTTGTATCTTCAGCCCCCGGCAGTCTTGGCATTCCGGGGGCGGAGCGCCGGTCCGTTTTCTTTCTCCCAAGCGGCTCAGCAGAAGTGTCCATGTGCCCTGCGAACCAAAGAGAACAGAGAGACGCACACTCGACCTCTAGGCTAGGGGTTAGTCGCCGCTAAGCACTATCAACCCTAACCGAGGGAAAGACTTGACCTAGCATGCATGCTATAACTTAGGGTGCCAGCTTCATTTATTTATGCTCAGGGTCTGCGCCTGGCTTTGTACAGAGGGTTACATGCCTTGCCAGCAAGGCTTGTACAAAAGGTGGTTTGCCGGGGGGGCCGGCAACCGTGACTTATGGGTAAAACTTGTGAAGATGTTCGATGTTCCAGGAATTGCTTACTGGGACAGCATCTTCGGTCTCCAGGCGGACTGCACCGGGCCTGGTGACTCGTATTACCCGATAAGGGCCTTCCCACTTTGGCGTCAACTTGTTGGAATTCTTGGCCGACTGAACACGCCGAAGAATAAGGTCGCCTTCCTCAAAGCTTCGGGCATGAACCTTGCGGCTATGGTAGCGGCACAAGGCTTGCTGGTAGTGTGCTGCTCTCACAGCCGCCCGAAGACGATCTTCCTCAAGGAGCGTTGCGTCATCTTGCCGCAATTGCTCTTGCTCAAGCTCGTCATAAGCGAGCACTCGAGGTGACCCGTATATGAGTTCCGTGGGGAGAACTGTTTCTACCCCATATACTAGGGCAAAGGGTGTCTGGCCGGTGGCTCGATTTGGCGTTGTCCTGATCGACCAAAGACCGCCGGCAACTCATCAATCCAGCGCCTTCTCCTCTTGTGCAGCCTGTCAAAAATCTTCGTTCTCAGGCCTCGCAATACTTCAACATTTGCCCTCTCTGCTTGGCCGTTGCTCCGTGGGTGTGCCACGGAAGCAAAACAGACCTTGCTGCCGAGGTCTTGGATGTATTGCATGAAGGTGTGGCTTGTGAACTGTGTGCCATTGTCGGTGATGACTCTGTTTGGTACACCAAAACGGCAGACTAGCCCCTTGAAGAACTTGACGGCTGACTGTGCTGTAACCTTCCTCACTGCCTCCACCTCCGGCCACTTTGTGAACTTGTCGATTGCGACGTACAAGTCTCAAAGCCCCCGACAGCGCGAGGGAAAGGGCCCAGTATGTCGAGCCCCTAGACCGAGAACGGCCAGGAGAGAGGGATTGTTTGAAGGGCTTGGGCTGGTTGATGAAGCTTCTTTGAATGGAACTGGGACGCTTCACACCTGGTTACTAGTGCCGTCGCATCCTGGAGGGCAGTGGGCCAGAAGAAGCCTTGCCGGAATGCCTTGCCGGCAAGGTCTCTCGACCGTATGTGGGAACCACATATGCCTCCATGTATCTTTGCCAATAGCTCCAGTCCTTCCTCCCGGGGGATGCACTTCAATTTCACACCGTTCGGTCTTTTTCTGTACAGGACGTCATCGACGAACTGGTACAAGGCAGACCGACGGGCTACTTTTTCCGCTTCTTCCTGCTCCTCAGGAAGTTCCCCTGTCTGGAGGAAACGGATGGTATGCTGTGCCCATGCCGGAGCCTGGGGTTCGACGGCAAGGACCAAAGGCATCTCTTCCACCACGGGGGCAGCCGTCTCTACGGCCAGGGCGTGGCGCCCTGCCGGAGCCAGCCGCCCCTTGGCAGGCTCGGAATCCGCGGCAACACCCTTGCCGATGGCCCCTGGGGGCTCGGCGGGTAAGTACTTGCCAGGGCCTGATTTCCTCCGCTTGTTCTGCTCCGTTGATGGTTCGACGGACGGTTGAGTCAACCGAAGCAAAAAGGTACCTGGTTCCACAGGTAGCTTGAATGCAGCGCGCTTTGACAGGTAGTCAGCGATGTCGTTCTCCGCTAGGGGAACGTGCTCCGCTTGTATATCGTCGAAGCGCTCCTCTAGCTTCCTCACCTCATCTACGTAGGCCTCCATCAACGGACTCTGATAATCTTTGTTGACTTATCTGACGACAAGCTGCGAATCACCGCTGACGATGAGCTTCTTCACCCCAAGGTCTGCCGCGATCCTGAGGCCAGCAAGCAGCCCCTCGTACTCAGCAGTGTTGTTCATGGACATCTCCCTGGGAAAGTGCATCTGGATCACATACTTGAGGTGCTCTCCGGTGGGTGCGACAAGCAGCACACCAGCACTGGCGCCTTGCAGCGCGAAAGCCCGATTAAAGTACATGATCTAGTCGTGACTTGTTTCCTTGCTGGGGAGAGCGGTCTCCTGAATTTCTTTGTCGGGCATTGAGGTCCATTCTGCAATGAACTCTGCCAAGACTCTGCTCTGGATTGTTGAAGTACTTTCAAACTTCAACCCAAAGCTTGACAACTCCAAGGCCCACTCCACAATCCTTCCGGTCGCATCTGGGTTGTGTAGTATCCGTTGCAACGGGAGGCGGGTGACGACAGTGATCTCGTGGGCTTGGAAGTAATGACGCAGCTTCCTCGAGACCATAAGGAGGCCGAAGAGCAATTTCTGCACACCGGAGTACCTTGACCTAGCCCCCTGCAAGAGGGAGCTGACAAAGTAAACCGGGTGCTGCATCATCTTCTTCTTCTGCACCACTTCACTTGGCTGCGTGGGCCCTGTCCCGATGGCGTCAGACTCTGCCGGGGGCCTTGCCTTGCCGGCACCAGGCCCTGCCGGGGGAATCTCTGACTTGCCATCCGCCGGTCCTGCTGTTGCCACTGCCTCTTCGTCGACCTCCCTCTCTGCCACTAGTGCGGCGGTGACCACTTAATTCGTTGCCGCCAGATACAGTAGCAACGGCTCCCGTGGTTTAGGCGCAACCAGTATCGGCGTAGAGGAAAGGTATTTCTTCAGTTTCTGCAGCGCTGCCTCGGCCTATGGGGTCCACTCCATTGGGCCTGCTTTCTTCAAGATTTTGAAAAAGGGAGGGCACTCTCAGCGGACCTGGACATGAATCTGTTCATGGCGGCAATGCAGCCAGTGAGCCGGCGCACATCCTTGATCCGCTTGGGTGCCTCAATCTGCTCAATGGCCTTGTTCTTATCCGGGTTTGCCTCGATCCCACACTGCGACACAAAGAACCCGAGAAGTTTTCCAGACGGAACACCAAAGACACACTTCTCAGGGTTCAGCTTGAGGTTGATCTTGCGTAGGTTGGCAAACGTGTCTTCTAAGTCTTGTACAAGGGTCGCCTTGTCCTTGGTTTTGACCACTATGTCATCCATATAAGCCTCCATATTTCTATGTAGCTGGGCCTTAAAACCAATCCGAACCGCCCTTGCGGATGTCGAGCCAACACTCTTCAACCCGGAAGGCATCCGTAAAAAGCAATACGTACCACATGGGGTGATAAATGCTGTCTTCTCTTCATCTTCTCTTGTCATGAAGATCTGGTGGTATCCCAAGTAGGCGTGGAGGAATGACAACTAATCACACCCGGCCGTGGAGTCAACAATCTGGTCGATGTGCAGCAGCGGGAAGGGGTCCTTAGGACAAGCCTTATTGATATCTGTGTAGTCAATACACAACCTCCACTTCCCATTTGCCTTGCGCACCACCACCGGATTGGCCAACCACGTCGGATGGAGCACTCCCCTCACCAATCCTACCGCTTCCAATTTCCTGATCTCCTCTGTGATGAACTCCTGTCGTTCCAAAGCTTGCTTCCTGACCTTCTGCTTGACGGGTCACACATGGGGACAGACAGCAAGGTGGGGCTCAATCACTTCCCTCGGAATGCCGGGGATGTCGGATGCTTGCCACGCAAACACATCGACATTCGCCCGCAGGAAAGTGACGAGCACGCTTTCCTATTTGCTGTCAAGGGTGGAGCTTATGGTGAAAGCCCCTCCCGTGCCATCCTCCTTGACGGACACCCTCTTTGTCTCTGGTGGTGCAGTTCTGGATTTCTTGCTCTTGCCGGTGGAGCTCTCTGGCACGTCCTCGACGGTACCACAACACTCCAAAGTGCTGCGCTTGCCGGAGTGGGTGCGAGAGGTCTTGCCGGGCTTCTTCTTCCCTCTCGGGGCTTCGGCGGCAGGAGCAAGTGCCTTGGCGGCAGCTGCTGCAACTGCTTCCCTGTAGAGTAGGTCAGCACAGATCAGCGCATCCTTCTTGTCGCAAGGGACGGTGATGATGGTCATCGGCCCAGGCATCTTCAGCGTGTTGTAGGCGTAATGCGACGCCGCCATGAAGTTGGCTAGTGCCGGGCGGCCGAAGATCTTGTTGTAGGGCAAGGGGATCTCGGCTACGTCGAAGACAATCCTCTCCGTCATGTAGTTAACCTCGCCTCCAAACATCACAGGCAATGTGACCTTCCCCTTCAGTTGGCTTCTTCCCGGGTTGGCCCCTTGAAACGTGCCCGTCTCCTCGAGGTCTCCGTCGGGAATTTGCAGCCTCTTGATCACAACGGGCGAGATTAAGTGCAGACCGGCTCCGCTGTCAACCAGCATCTTGTTCACCTTGAGGTTGCGTATCGTTGGTGGGACCAACAACGGCAAACACCCGACTGCAGTGGTGCGATCAGGGTGGTCCTCAGCGTCAAAGATGATGGGCGTGCTGGACCACTTCAGTGGCTTCTGAGTGTCGAACGATGGCTCCACTGCTGTGATCTCACGCGCCCACTACTTGAGCTGGCGGTGAGAAGTGTGCAGCGAGGCGCCTCCATCGACGCACATGGCCTCCGTAGCCTTCTGAAACTCTTGCTCGCCGGACTCGTCGTCCTCGTCATTATCATCGTCTTCTTGCTTCTTGTCGTGGCCCCAGGCGGGCCTCTTTTGCTGGTTATCCTTGCCGCGGCGGCCTCCTTGCCCGCCACGCTTCTTGCCGGATCCTTCGGCGCCATCTTGGCCCTTCTCCTTGTCCCGCCTCTCATATTCGGCTTTTTGCTTTTCAGCAAGCAGCTCGACATGTCGACAATTCTGGAGGTCGTGGCCCTTGGTGTGGTGGATCTTGCAATACTGCTTGTCGGAGCCCCCCGGCTTGTCGGCAGTCGCCAAGGCCCGGCAAGCGGCGCACCCGGCAATTTCCTTGCCGGGGTCGTCTGCCTTGGCCTTCTTGGTCGCGCCGGTGCTGTCGGATCCCTCGACGGCAAGCACGGTCTTGCCCTTGCGTGTCCTGTTGCGACGCCGGCCCTTCTTCGTCGGGGCGGCGGTGTCTTCATCAGTAGAGTCCGTTTCCACGCCGGCGTCCTCGCCGGGGTACTTCCTTACCTCTTCAGCCCGGGCGCACCTATCGGCCAGAACGTAAAGTTCGGCCACATCCTTAACCTTGTTCATCGCCAGCAATTCGCGCATCTTATAGTTGCGCATGTTCTGATGGAACGCGCTAATCACGGTAATGGGATGAACATCGGGGATGTTGTACTGCACCCGGTTGAACCTCTGGATGTACTTGCGCAGGGTTTCCCCTTCCTTCTGGGGAATGATATGCAAATCACTGGCCTGGCCATGAGCTTGGTGGCCTCCGGTGAAGGCACCAACGAACTCATGGCACATATCTGACAAAGAAGAAATGGAATCCGCCGGCAAGTGCATCAACCAAGACATGACGTTGGGCTTCAGTGCCAATGGGAAGTAATTGGCGAGCACCTTATCGTCGCGAGCTCTGGCAGCTTGCATCGCGATGGTGTAGATGCTGAGGAACTCTAACGGATGGGTCTTGGCATTGTACTTCTCGCCGACGTCGGGCTTGAACATGCGGTGGGACGGCCACTGGAACTGCCGCAGCTCATGGGTGAAGGCTGGGTAGCCCACCTCGTAAGGTAGGCCGCCGGAGCCCCCCGGAGCTGGGTGGTCCATAGCGGGGCCCGCCCGCTTATCCGACTAGTGGCGTGTATCGCGCCGGCGCTCGATGGTGGTTCGAGCGTCTTCATGGGCTCGCTCCCGAAGAACTTGGCGTTGATCGCGGTGGGTCCGTGGGTCGGACGACGTATGGAAATGTTATCACAAGCGTCATCACGACGGACCGGCACCGGCGGCAACTGGCGTGGGGGAGGAGAGTGCACTGTGGCTGCGGCTCCCTCGGTCCTTCCACCGCTGGCATGTGGTGGCTCCATGGAGCGCCGGCCCGAGGGCCCTGCCGGTCGTGGATCATCTTTGTTGGCGACGGCGACGAGGCTCCGGATGGTGGCTCTCCACTCGTCGAGCTTCTCCGCAGCAGGAGGGAAGTCGAGGAGCAGCTGCGCGCGTGCCAAAGCTTCTGCTGGCGTGGGTGGTGGCGAAAGCTGCATGGACCGTGGCATGCTTCGACTTCTAACCACGTTAGAAGGAGCTCTATCACGGCCCAGCGGCTGCGTGCCATTCTCGCCAGCACTTCGGCGGGCATGCTGGCCTCCTTCGTCGCGTAGATGATGCACAGGGCTCTTCGCACAGCGGTGTCCAGGGTCACTGGCGTGGTGACGCTGCTCGTCACGCACACCATGGGAAGAGCATGCTGTGGGCGCCGGGGTGGGCGTCTTGGAGGTCGCCGCGCCACCCGTGGGTGGTACGGCGGCGACCTCGAAGGGCCCCGCGCCGCCTGCGGGGGGCCCAGCTCCATCTCTGGATTTTGCAGCATGCGGCCCGTCGTCTTGCGTACGAACGACGCCGCTCGCCAGGCTCTGACTCCCAGAGCGATGTTGGTGCTCGCGGGCCGTGCCTCGGGTCTTGTCCGCGACAGGCCCGCTGCTCGCCCGCACTGGTACGGGCCGTCTGGCTCCCGATGAACCGACCGCCGTGGCCGCCTTCTTCTTGGGAGCCATGGCGACGAAGAACTGCTAGGCCAACTGCTAGACCAGATTCTCACAACTGCGCCCCCTACCTGGCGCGCCAAAGATGTCGGTGAGGACGACGCCTATGGGGTCACTGGGATCCCTTCTACGGTCGGCGGGCACGGGGTCGTAAGAAGAGCAGGTTTAGGAGCTAGCACACGGATCGTTTACCCAGGTTCGGGCCGCGAGGATGCGTAAAACCCTAGTCCTGCTTTGGTGGATGTATTGAGTGTTCTTGGGCTTTCGAACTAGCTATGGTGGCCGTGTAGTTCCAAAAATCCGAATCCCTCTCCTGGTCGCCTCGAGCCTCCTTTTATAGGGAAAAGGGGTTGCCACAGTGGCACACAGGAGGTGGAAAGGCCTACAGTGCGTGAGCTTACCGCACGGCATTACCGGACAAAGTGCATTAAATGCGCTACTTAGGTGTACATTAGCTTTATTGGGGACGGGAATGAGGCCCGTCCCATCCATCGCCGCTCCTCCTCGCTTCGACACGCGTCCAGGCCAGCGATGCATGCGGAGCCATGTAGGCAGGCAGGCAGCTGAGGTGGCGCGGTCGTAGGGCCTTCACGAAGATCTACATGCCACCACGCAGGTGCTTGCTGATTTGGCCTGGAAGCTGCATGTTGCCACGCAGGTGCCTGCCCAGCTGCTTGGGCTGGCAGCTGCATCCGAACGGCGGCGGAGTCTTGGTTGGTGCGGGCCTGGCAGTGGCCCCGCTGACGCCCTCGGCAAGGGCCTTGCCGGGGGGCCCGGCAAGGGTCTTGCCGTGGTGTCGCAGTCGTCCCCAGCAAGACGCTTGCCGGGGGTCTTGTGGGTTTCCTTGGCGAGGATCTCGCCGAGGGTCGTCGTCTTCTGATCCTCATCTGATCTTGTGTGTTTATGATCTTCACAAAGATCTGCATGCCACCACGGAGGCGCCTCCCGAGACCTGGTCCCAATGTAGTTGGTCGGGTTGGAACCTGTGGGCTCAAGGGTGGCTTGCTTTGTTGGTGTTGGGCAAGCTGCCCTGACAAGGCTCTTGCCGGGGCCGCGGAGGCCGCCCCGGCAAGGGTCTTGCCGGGGGAGTCCACCTCGCCCCTTTGCTGTCATGTGTTTCTGGTCTTGGCGCTGTCTTTGATCGCCTTGTGCCTTTGGCTTCTCCCCGGCTTCCCTCCCCTACCCTGCTTAGTGTAGCCGTGGGCGTGGCTCCGACTGTCCATGCACAAGTAAAGGGGTAAAAAGGAGCGCCCCTACTTTTGTACATCGACACTTCGCGCTCCTAACTCCGATCCAGCCCCCTCTGAGAGGGAACTGTTTTCGGCGATTCTTTCCGCGAGTTTCTCGCACTTCTTCCCGGTGAATCCCTCCACCCCATGCAAGCCACACCCTCCATTTGCATGATTGCAATGTGGTAACATGGTTTACTTATTTAAACTTGTTTAAAATATTGCATTAGCTATGTATGATTTTGTTCATGGCTTTTCTCAGGGTATTATTTTGATCTTGCTATTGCCATGATATTGTTTGCAGTTCTAGGACTAATATTTTGCAAGAGGTGGATGACATGTGGCCATTGGATTATTAGTGGCTTATATTATGATTATTTTCATGTTGATATCTGATATTATGTGGAGTATTATATTGGGTTTTGATGATATCATGTGGATCTTAGGTTAATATTTTGATCTTGTTATTGGTTTATTAGTTTCTTGGTACTTGGATTCATCATGATCTTAGTTGATGTGCTACCCTCGGAGTTTTAGGTTATGACTATACTATTCTCTGGATTATTTGTTGGATATTGCTATGACTTGGATCACAGGTTGATAGATGATATCGGAGTATCAGGTATCCCAGATCTATTGGCATTAAGTTGGTCAGGTGCCACCTAACCGGGCTTTTCTAGTGCAGCCACATTGGCCTTTATGGGAAGGCCCTAACGCGGTCTATTGGCATGCATCTTGCCGGTGCCTCCAACGAGGGAAGGTTATGGGCGTGCGTTACCCTGGCCCGGTAAGCAGACATAACGTTGTGTGCCCGTAGTTGTTGTTAGGCGCCATTTTGTCCCCGTTTGGGACTGTTTATGTTTTGCCATGACGGTGGCCGTTTGGTGTCATTGGTTGACATCGGGGCCACCCAGGACTGAACCCAAATGGGGCGTTGGTCGGAGTGGCCGGGAGAGTGTCATGAAGTAGATCGATTTTGTCGGAGCGCCATTGGTCCACCCGAATGGGAGTGTGAGGCCATGGGTTCCGTGGTGTGGGTACAGTGTGCTAACCTCTGCAGAGAGTGTGTGTTTAATCTATCGATAGCCGTGTCTTCGGTCATGGGCACAAGTTCGTACTAGGTCACACCGTTCGATCAACACGCACATGACGGAATGACTTATAGGTGATTTATATGTTGATGTATTGTGAGCAGTAAAAGTTTGGCAGGATGTTGATGATGATGTTGGAATGATCTCGAGGATGATCATACAGTTGGTGATGTGGTCACAAGGTGATCATGTGGATGCTTTGATCACGAGGTGATCATGTTGATGTTTTGATCACGAGTTGATCAGGTGGATCACGAGGTGATCGAGATGGTATATTGCATGGCCGGTTAGCCAAGAGTGAGATGGTTGTTGAGATTGAGATGTTGGTTTATCAGTATTGTAGTAGTTTCATGTCAAGTTTAGTAGTTGCTTTCGCATCATAGTAGTTATTAATTAATTATCTTGTTTAATGCTACGTTGTTGTTTTGCCTTGATGCTTTTGGTTGTTGTGAGCTTGCAAGTACATTCAATGTACTGACCTGGCGTGTCATGCCAGATTGCAGGTGATGCCATGATTGATTCCTTGCTTGTCGAGGTTACCATGCGTGCGAGCTAGATCGTGTCCCAGCCAGAGTCCCTGCAGAGTGGAGTTCACCACCTTCATCGTTGTTCCGCTGCTAGAAGTATTCTGCTGCTACGAGTTATCCCGCTGCTAGCATAGAGCTACCTTAGCAGGCATAGTGTCGCCGTGCTGATGTGATCTTTTGTAACATCAGACCCTTGTATTATTATCCTTTGTAATAAGAGCTGATTTGTTCTATGTCAAGCAGTGCCGTATTCCAGGGTCTTCTCCTCGATCTCTGGGCTAGAATACAGGGTGTTCTGGTCTCTCTGAGCCGGGGTGCCAAACCTTCTGATGAAGCGTGAGTAGTTTACCACACACCTACGGGTCCATAGCTAGTAGCTAGATGGATTCTTCTCTCTCTTTGATCTTCAATACAATGTTCTCCTCGATGTTCTTGGAGATCTATCCGATGTAATATTCTTTTGTGGTGTGTTTGTCGAGATCTGATGAATTGTGGATTTATGATCGGATTATCTATGAATATTATTTGAGTCTTTTCAGAACTCTTTATGCATGATTAAATATCTCTTTATTTCTCTTTGAATTATCGGGTTGGTTTGGCCAACTAGATTGGTTGTTCTTGCAATGGGAGAGGTGCTTAGTTTTGGGGTTCAATCTTGCGGTGTCCTCACCCAGTGACATAGTAGGGGTAGAGAGGCACGTATTGTATTGTTGCCATCAAGGGTGAAAAGATGGGGTTTTCATCATATTGATTGAGTTTATCCCTCTACATCATGTCATCTTACTTAAGGCATTACTTCGTTCTTATGAACTTAATACTCTAGATGCATGCTGGATAGCGGTCGATGTGTGGAGTAATAGTAGTAGATGCAGGCAGGAGTCGGTCTACTTGACACGGACGTGATGCCTATATTCATAATCATTGCCTTGGATATCATCATAACTTTGCGCTTTTCTATGAATTGCTCGACATAATTTGTTCACCCACCGTATTATTTTCTTCCAAGAGAGAAGCCTCTAGTGAAACCTATGGCCCCGGTTCTATTTTCCATCATATATTTTCATGTCTATAAACCAAAAAACCCCAAAAATACCTTGCTGCAATTTATTTGTTTTTACTTTGTTTTACGTTTTAGTAATCTTTTATATCTATCTATATCAGATCTCATCCTTGCAAGTGACCGTGAAGGGATTGACAACCCCTTTATCGCGTTGGGTGCAAGTGTTTGATTGTTTGTGCAGGTGCATAGATTGGAGACTTGCGTGTACCTCCTACTGGATTGATACCTTGGTTCTCAAATTGAGGGGAATACGTATCTCTACTTTGCTGCATCACCCTTTCCTCTTAAGGAAAAAACCAGCGCAAGCTCAAGAAGTAGCAGGAAGAATTTCTGGCACCGTTGCCAGGGAGGTTCTACATCAAGCCTACCAAGTACCCACCATAAACTCTCATATCTTGCATTACATTATTTGCCATTTTCCTCTCATTTTCCTCTCCCCCACTTCTAAAACATTTTCAGAAAAAACACAAAAATATCTGCCTTTTTATTCACCCTTCTTCCGTTTGTCTTTTCCATTTGCTTTTTGTTTGCTCGTGTGTTAGATCGTTTGCCTTGTCACGATGTCTCAAGAAAATACCAAATTGTGTGACTTTTCCAATACTAATAATAACGATTTTATTAGTACTTCGATTGCTCCCGCCACTAGTGCGGAATCTTATGAAATTAATGCCGCTTTGTTGAATCTTGTTATGAAAGATCAATTTTCTGGCCTTCCTAGTGAAGATGTCGCATCCCATCTAAATAGTTTCGTCGAGTTATGTGATATGCAAAAAAAGAAAGATGTGGATAATGATATTGTTAAATTGAAGCTATTTCCGTTCTCGCTACGAGATCGTGCTAAAACTTGGTTTTCGTCTTTGCCAAAAGATAGTATTGATTCATGGAATAAGTGTAAAGATGCTTTTATTTCCAAGTACTTTCCTCCCGCTACAATCATCTCCCTTAGGAACGACATAATGAACTTTAAGCAACTTGATCATGAACATGTTGCACAATCTTGGGAGAGGATAAAATTGATGATAAGAAATTGCCCTACTCATGGTTTAAGTTTATGGATGATCATACAAAAATTTTATGCCGGATTGAATTTTGCATCTAGAAATCTTTTAGATTCCATTGCGGGTGGTACTTTTATGGAAATTACATTAGGAAAAGCTACTAAACTCCTAGATAATATTATGGCAAATTGTTCTCAATGGCATAGCAAAAGATCTTCCACTAGTAAAAAAGTGCATGCGATTGAAGAAATTAATACTTTGAGTGGAAAGATGGATGAACATAAAATTGTTTGCTAGTAAGAGTTATCCTATCGATCTTAATGATATGCCTTCGTCCACTTTGATTGATAATAATAATGAATCTATGGGTGTGAATATTGTTGGTAGGAACAATTTTGGTAATAGTGCTTATAGAGGTAATTTCAACCCTAGGCCGTTTCCTAGTAATTCCTCTAATAATTATGGTAATTCCTACAACAATTCTGATGGAAATTATAATAAAATACCCTATGATCTTGAGAATGATATTAAATATTTCATTAATTCTCAAAAGAATTTCAATGCTATGGTTGAAGAAACATTGCTCAAGATTGATGATTTGGCTAGGAATGTCGATAGAATTTCTCTTGAGATTGATTCTTTGAAAATTAGATCTATGCCACCCAAGAATGGTATTAATGAATCTTTGAAAGCTATTAAAATTTCTATTGATGAGTGCAAAGAAAGAACCGCTATGATGCGTGCTAAATGTAACGCCCGGATAATTAAGCTACAGTAATCCCACGCTAATGATGCCACGTCATCACGGTTACTGTTGTTCACCTCGCGATGATTCGAAACCGTTTCAAAATTTAAATTCAAATTAATGTCAATAATAAAAGTTTTCAAAAATTTAAACAAAAATGTTCGGTGGGTGCCAGATACTGCACTGATAATTATTGTGGAGAAAACACATTTTTAGAAAATGCCTAACTATTTTAAAATGATGTAAAACAGAAAAGAAAGTAAATAAAAAGAAAAAGAAATTACAAAAAGAAAAGAAAGCAGAACAAAAAAAACAAAGGAGGAACCCCCCTCCCCCCACTGGACCATAGCCCAACAGCCCCCCCCCCTGCTGGACCGCGGCCCAGCTGGCCATTGGGCCAACCAGGCCGGCCCAGGTCGGCCCCCACCCCTCTCACCTTATCCACTCCTCCCCCCACTCTCCACCGACAGCCTCCACTTCCCCCCCGAAAAATCCCCCTCCTCTGCCTCCCCCGATCTGGATCGGGAGGAGACCCCCGCCGAACCCCGTCGCCGCCCGGAGCTCGCCCTCGCCGGAGCGCTGCCCCGCCGGCCTGCCCTCGCCTCCTCGCCGCCCTGCACCCCGCCAACGCGTCGCCATCGTCCTCGCCTCCTCCCCGAGCCCCACTGCCGTGACCCTACACCCCCGGTGAGGCCACGGCCTCGTCCTCCTCTCTCCCTCACCCCCGCGCTCGCCGTGGCCCTCGCGCCCGTTGGCCGCGCCTGGGCTCGCCCTGGTCACGCCCCCGACCGCACACACGCGCGCCTGCACGGCCATCGCCCGTGCGCGCCCCGACCGTGCGCCCGCGTCGGCCACGCCCCGCCTGCCCCCCTCGCCGCGTTAACCCCGTCGCCTCGGGCCCCTGCTCGCCGTGCCCGCGCCCGCACCGCGCCCGTCCGCCACCGCTGCGGCCAGAGCGTCGGGGCCGTGCCCGAGTGGCTCGGCCATGGCCTCGCCCTCCCCCGTCTCTCCCTCTGTCCCGTGGCCGCGCCACCGCGCCTGCCCCTCCGCGCTGCTCCGACCGCACCGGCGCCACCCCTCGCCTCCGCCAGCCGTCGCCGGAGATGGCTGCGCCGGCGAGCCCCTCCATCGGTGCCCCGGCGTCCTCGTCCCGCCCTGCGGGCGAGCGCTTGCTCGGGTGCGCCCGCACCCGTGGGCCAAACCCGCAGTGCCCCCTGGGCCACTGCCAGGTGGGCCTCGCCCCCTCTGGGCCACTGCCAGGTGGGCCTCGGCCCCCCTGAGCCACTGCCCCCTGGGCCCGAACCCCGTGGGCCTATGACAAACGGGGCCCAGCCCAGAGAACGTTTAAAAAAAGAAATGAAAAATGATTTAAAAGAAAATAATAAATAAAATAATAATAATAATAATTATTATTATTATTATAAAAATAATAAATTAATTATTAAAAATTAATAAATAAAGAAAGAAAGAAAATAAAAATAAATTTTAATTAATTAATTAATTAATTAACTAAATTAATTAAGTTAATTAATCCTGTTTAAACTAATCTAACTAGTTAATTAAATTAACCTAAACAAAGAATGACAGGTGGGTCCCACTGGACCCACATGTCAGTTTGACTTAGTTAACCCCAGCTGACTGCTAATGTCAGCATGACATCATGCTGATGTCATAAATCTAAATTTCGATTTAAATTAAATAATTAATTAAATTCCAGAAATTAATAAAATCTTTAGAAAATCATATCTTTTAATCCGTAATTCGGATTAAAATATTTTCAACATGAAAGTTGCTCAGAACGACGAGACGAATCCGGATACGCAGTACGTTCATCCACCACACCTCCCTAACCTATCAAACTCGCAACATTTCCCCCTCCGGTCCATCTGTCCGAAAACGCAAAACATCGGGAATACTTTCCCGGATGTTCCCCCCCTTCGCCGGTACCACCTACTGTCGCGTGAGGACACACCTCGCACTGCTCATTGTCATGTCACGCATCGTCATGTTTATGTTTGCATTGTATTTACCGTTTCTTCCCCCTCTTCTCTCCGGTAGACTACGAGACCGACACTGCTGCTGCCCAGTTCGACTACGGAGTTGACGACCCCTCCTACTTGCCAGAGCAACCAGGCAAGCCCCCCCCCCTTGATCACCAGATATCGCCTATTCTTCTCTATACTGCTTGCATTAGAGTAGTGTAGCATGTTACTGCTTTCCGATATCCTATCCTGATGCATAGCCTATCCTTGCTACTACTGTTGTTACCTTTACCTGCAATCCTACATGCTTAGTATAGGATTCTAGTTTTCCATCAGTGGCCCTACATTCTTGTCTGTCTGCTGTGATATACTATCGGGCCGTGATCACCTGGGCGGTGATCACGGGTATATACTTATATACTATATACATGACACATGTGGTGAATAAAGTCGGGTCGGCTCGTAGGAGTACCCGCAAGTGGATCTTTGTGGCGGAGCGACAGGGCAGGTTGAGACCACCTAGGCGAGAGGTGGGCCTGGCCCTGGACGGCGTCCACGGTTACTTCGACATAACACGCTTAACGAGTTCTTGGTATTTGATCTGAGTCGGGCCATTTGGTCTATACGCACTAACCATCTACGCGGGAGTAGTTATGGGTATCCCGGCGTCGTGGTATCAGCCGAAGCCTTCGTGACGTCAACGACTGAGTGGCGCGCGCCGGATTGGACTGGAACGCCACTAGGCTAGGTCTGCTTCCGGCCGCGTACGCAACGTGCAGGTGTGCATAGGGCGATGGGCCCAGACCCCTGCGCGCATAGGGTTAGACCGGCGTGCTGACCTCTCTGTTGTGCTTAGGTGGGGCTGCGACGCGTCGATCTTACGAGGCCGGGCATGACCCAGGAAAGTGTGTCCGGCCAAATGGGATCGAGCGTGTTGGGTTATGTGGTGCACCCCTGCAGGGAAGTTTATCTATTCGAATAGCCGTGTCCCTCGGTAAAAGGACGACCCAGAGTTGTACCTTGACCTTATGACAACTAGAACTGGATACTGAATAAAATACACCCTTCCAAGTGCCAGATACAACCCGGTGATCGCTCTCTAACAGGGCGACGAGGAGGGGATCGCCGGGTAGGATTATGCTATGCGGTGCTACTTGGAGGACTTCAATCTACTCTCTTCTACATGCTACAAGATGGAGATGGCCAGAAGTGTAGTCTTCGACAGGACTAGCTATTCCCCTTTTATTCTGGCATTCTGCAGTTCAGTCCACTGATATGCCCCTTTACACATATACCCATGCATATGTAGTGTAGCTCCTTGCTTGCGAGTACTTTGGATGAGTACTCACGGTTGCTTCTCTCCCTCTTTTTCCCCTTTCCTTTCTATCTGGTTGTCGCAACCAGATGTTGGAGTCCAGGAGCCAGACGCCACTGTCGACGACGACACCTACGACACTGGAGGTGCCTACTACTACGTGCAGGCCGCTGGCGACGACCAGGAGTAGTTAGGAGGATCCCAGGCAGGAGGCCTGCGCCTCGTTCGATCTGTATCCCAGTTTGTGCTAGCCTTCTTAAGGCAAACTTGTTTAACTTATGTCTGTACTCAGATATTGTTGCTTCCGCTGACTCTTCTATGATCGAGCACTTGTATTCGAGCCCTCGAGGCCCCTGGCTTGTATTATGATGCTTGTATGACTTATTTATGTTGTAGAGTTGTGTTGTGATATCTTCCCGTGAGTCCCTGATCTTGATCGTACACATTTGCGTGCATGATTAGTGTACGGTCAAATCGGGGGCGTCACAAGTTGGTATCAGAGCCAACTGCCTGTAGGAATCCCCCTTTCCAACTCCTTGGCCGAAGTCGAGTCTAGTCATTGAAAAACTTTTACTAACATGGCTGTGTGACTTACGGGCCCACGTCGCCATTGGGTGGTACTAGGATCTTTTACTCCTCGACCTTTACTCTAGGACTCTGAACTCTCTTCTACTCGGGTTAAATGAATTTACTAACTCTAACACTAGGATCCCGTTACCGCATTCACCCCAAAGTTGGATAAGCCATAGTTGTTTCTTAGAATAGTATTTTGAACAATTCACACACTGTCATTTGACTCCATTGAAACGTCTTTGCTTTCAGATGGAACCCACGAGGCAGGTCGTGCGTCACACGACGGCCATTGGTGCCTCGGGATCACCTGCTGTGCTAGCTGAGATGATGACCTATCTGGGTTATCGCTGGCACCCTGAGTACACCGTCTACGAGGAGTACTAGGACTTTAACCAGGAGCAGTACCGTGCCAGCGTCCACCTCTACTCGCGGGAGTATGACTCCACTACTGTGCTGCACACCGCACATGGTGTTGGTGTGACCATCGATATGGCTGTCCATGATGCTGCCTATGCTGCTCTGACACGTCTTCGTGGAGAGTATCGGGAGTTGGACACCTCCCCTTTCAGGCACATTGCTATCGCCTCTGATGTTGGTGCGGAGGGATACTATACTGTTGCCTACTACACTGTCACCCGAGAGCCCTTCTACCATCAGAACCTGGTTCTGCATGCTGATGGGCTGGATCGAGCTAACCGAGCTCTTTGCCACGAGATGTACACCACCTGTCAGCACCTTTACCGTGCTCTGACGCTGCTGCACCCCTTTGTCCGATCTGGACAGCTACCGCGTACTGCGATCTACCCAGCCAGGACCGTGATGCCCCACGGTGTCGGTTGGCCAGAGGTGGGAGGCTACTCTCCCACACTTGGTCCTCTTCTGCCACCTGAGCGTCAGGCTCTACACCTGAGTATCCGCGGCCCCCAGTCTGCTGACGTGGAGGGCTATCCGTTGCCTCACTACCAGCTGTCGGGCTACGATTACCTCCACAGTACCTCTTGGGACTGATGTAGGCTTGCTTGTAGTGTTAGATGCATTCGCCGCGAGCCTGTGTGCCACCTATGATGTTTTAGTCTATGTACTGAACTCTATGCATGACCCCTTTTGTAAGCTATGCCGACTACTATGTAGTAGCTATCGTGCTCCTTTCATTATGCATGTTTCATCATGAATGATTCTTGTCTTTGCAAATTTCTCAATGCTGAACTACCCCTGTTATATATTAGCAGGATGGTTAGACCAGGTGGTCGTGGTCGTGGTGGCGATGCCCCACCACCACCTGAGTACATGGCTGGTATGATCCAGCAGTTCGAACTGAACCGCCAATTCATGGAAAAATATGATGGCTCAGTTTCCTCGCCCCAATATGAACCAGCAGCCAGCCCAAGTGACTCTTCAAGATTTCATACGCCTCAACCCAACCATCTACCGCAGCTCAACTCAGCCTCTGGATGCTGATGACTGGCTCCGTGACATCACCTATGAGATGGAGTCTGCCGATGTAGCCCCTGCCAGCTATGTCAACTTTGCTTCCTTCTTTCTGAAGGGACCCGCAGCTCAATGGTGGGACAGCCACAGGCGTACTCTGCCACCTGGAACAATCATCACCTGGCCAGACTTCCAAGCTGCTTTCCGTGCCCGCTTCATTCCTCAGGGAGTCATGGACCGGAAGAAGCGTGAGTTCCGCAACCTCACCCAAGGCAACAAAACTGTTGAAGCTTATCAGCGGGAGTTTCTGGACTTGTCTCGCTATGCTGAAGAGGACATTTCAACTGATGCACGCAGACAGGAGAAGTTCCGTGATGGCCTTCAAGCTGACATCAAGCTCGCACTTCTAGTGCATGACTTTGCTGATTCCGCCACCTTGGTGAACAAGGCCATCAATGTCGAAACTGGTCTGCAGGAATACCAGAGCTCTCACAGGCGCAACCGTGACACGGGCTCATCTTCGGGCTCGCCCTCACAGAAGCGTAAGATATGGATCCCGAACAGCATGTATCGTCCAAATGCATCTGCCCCAAGGCAGACCTATGCTGCACCGCGTCTGCCTCCTCCACCATCTAGGCAGTCAAAGCTACCAGCTCCCCCACCTAGGGCTCCTGTTCCCACTCCCAATAATGGCTTGTGCTTCAGGTGTGGTCAACCAGGACACCGTGCTAGAGAATGCAACCAGAACCAGAATCAACTGGCCCTTCCAGCAACTGGCCGTGGTAACAATCAGCCCCGCAACAACAATGCTAAGTCTTATGGTCGTGCTCATGCCAACCACGTTGATCTCAACGAAGCTCAAGACCAGCCTGCTACTGTGATGGGTACACTCCTCATAAATTCAGTACCAGCATCCGTTTTATTTGATACAGGTGCATCGCATTCATTCATGTCAGAAGATTTTGCATACAACCACGACGTTAAATGTGAGCAGATGAACACCTCGGTACTGGTCAAAACCCCCGTGTGACAGTGTCAAACCTCCTTGGTTGGCATCGATGTCCCCGTGGAAATCGAAGGGCTGGAATTCTATGCCTCTCCCATTATCCTGAAGTCGTCTAACATCGACCTCATTTTGGGTATGGATTGGTTGAAAGCGCATACTGCTTCTATAGTTTGCGCCACTAAGACCGTCCATCTGCTACACCCTTCAGATGAGATAGTTACTTACCAAGCCCATCTGGTGCAAAATGCCGAGGCAAGGCTCTATGCATTGAATGCATTGAATGCTGCACCACTCGAGGGCATTGAAAACATTCCCGTTGTGCGTGAATTCCTCGACGTCTTTCCTGAAGAACTTCCAGGGATTCCCCCTGCTAGAGCTGTCGAATTCATCATCGACTTGAAACCAGGCACCACTCCTATAGCCAAGCAACCCTACAAAATGCCGCCGCCTGAACTCCTTGACCTTAAGGAGGAAATCGACAAATCTCTTCGCAAAAGATTCATTCGCCCAAGTTGCTCTCCTTGGGGAGCACCTTCTCTCTTTGTCAAGAAGAAGGATGGGACAAACCGGTTAGTTCAAGACTACCGTCCTATAAACCAAGCTACCATTCAGAATAAGTACCCTCTTCCTCGGATCAATGATCTGTATGATCAACTGGCGGGTTCGTCAGTGTTCTCTAAGCTCGACATGAGGTTGGGTTACCACCAGATCCGTGTTCACGAAGAGGATATCCCAAAGACCGCCTTCGTGACTCGCTATGGTTCATACGAGTACACCGTCATGTCTTTCGGGTTAACCAATGCTCCAGCCACCTTCTCTCGTCTGATGAACTATATATTCATGGATTACCTCGACAAGTTCGTCGTGGTTTATCTGGATGATATCCTGGTATTTTCCAAGAACGAAGAAGAACATGCTGAACATCTTCGACTTGTGCTGGAAAAGCTACGAGAACATCAACTATATGCCAAGTTCTCCAAATGTGAATTCTGGCTACCGGAAGTAACCTATCTTGGGCATGTCATCTCTAAGGATGGTATTGCCGTCAACCCCGAGCGAGTTCAGGCTATTCTTGATTGGACTCCTCCCAAGAACGTTAAGCAAGTCAGAAGTTTTCTCGGTCTCGCCAGCTATTGCCATCGATTCGTCGAGAACTTCTCCAAGATCGCCAGGCCTCTGACTAACCTGTTGCATAAGGGCGTCAAGTTCCAATGGACAGACAAATTTCAGGAAAGTTTCCAGGCACTCAAAGATAAGTTGACTTCTGCCCCAGTTCTAGATCCACCTGATACTAAGAAGGACTTCGTCATTTACTGCGACGCTTCCCGTCAAGGATTAGGCTGTGTCCTAATGCAAGACCGCAAAGTGATTGCTTATGCCTCTCGGCAATTGCGCCCTCACGAAGAGAACTACCCAGTTCACGACCTCGAACTTGCTGCTGTCATTCATGCGCTGAAGCAGTGGCGACATTACCTTCTTGGTAATCGTTGCGAGATCTTCACTGACCACCAAAGTCTGAAGTATCTGTTTACTCAGCCAGACCTGAACCTCCGTCAGCAGAGATGGATGGAGCTTGTTGCAGACTTTGACTTGGGTATTTCCTATACGCCACGCAAGGCTAACGTAATGGCTGATGCCTTGAGCTGCAAGTCTTACTGCAACCACCTCCAGGTTCACAAAGTTCAGCCCTCGCTTGTTGAAGAATTCAGGAAGCTGAACCTCCATATTGTTCCTCCGGGTGCACTCGCTCCCCCTCCTAAGGAGTTTGGCAAGGTGAACCTCCACGTTGTTACCCAGGGTTCCCTCAATACCCTAGTTGCTAAACCAGATCTCGTGGATAGCATCAAAAGGCTACAGAAGTATGACTCTGAAGCCCACAAGATTAAGCGCTACCTCGCAGAAGGAAAGCCCTCATTCTTCACCATTGCTGAAGATGGCACCCTATACTTCAAGGGCCGCCTAGTGGTGCCATGTGCAGAGAAAAACCTGGATATGACACAGGAAGTTATGAAAGAAGCTCATGATACGCCTCTATGTATCCATCCTGGTAGTACAAAGATGTACCAAGACATCCGTCAGAGATTCTGGTGGTCTAATATGAAGCAAGACATTGCTCGTTATGTTGCTGAGTGTGACGTTTGCCGTCGTATCAAAGCAGAACACCAAAGGCCTACTGGAACTCTGCAACCTATCTCTATACCTGAATGGAAATGGGACCATGTTGAGATGGACTTCGTCACTAGATTTCCCAAGTCACAGAAAGGTAATGATGCTATTCTTGTCGTCATTGACCGGCTTTCCAAAGTTGCACATTTCCTGGCGGTCAAGGAAACGATCACTGCTAGTCAACTGGCAACGCTCTATATGTCCAGGATGGTTTTCCTCCACGGTATTCCATTGGTTATCAGTTCAGACCGTGGCAGCTTATTCACTTCAAGATTCTGGGCAAGTTTCCAAGAAGCTATGGGAACTCATCTGTCATTCAGTACTGCGTTTCATCCTCAATCGCAAGGGCAAGTTGAACGCGTCAACCAAGTTCTCGAAGACATGCTTCGAGCTTGTGTTATTTCCTTCGGCAAGAAATGGGAGGAATCTCTCCCGTATGCTGAGTTCTCTTATAATAATAGCTATCAAGCTAGTCTGAAGATGGCCCCCTTCGAAGTGTTATATGGACGAAAGTGCCGAACCCCTCTGAACTGGTCAGAAACTGGGGAACGTCCACTCTTCGGTCCGGATATTATCCAAGATGCCGAAGAACAAGTCCGCATTATCCGTGAGAATCTCAAGACTGCTCAGTCACGTCAGAAGAGTCAGTATGACCGTCATCATAAAGACATGGTCTATCAACCTGGCGAAAAGGCTTATCTTCGAGTCACACCTATGAAGGGTGCTCACCGCTTCGGGATCAAGGGCAAGCTAGCTCCTCGATATATTGGCCCATTCACTGTTCTCGAAAGGCGTGGAAAAGTGGCATACCAACTGGAGCTACCGCCGAACCTTTCTCAGGTTCACGATGTGTTCCATGTGTCACAGCTCCGCCGTTGCTTCAAGGACCCAATCCGAGCTGTGGATCATGAAGTGCTCGAATTGCAGCAAGACCTCTCCTATAAGGAGCATCCGGTCCGCATTCTCGACCAAGCTGAACGCCGCACACGTCAGAAGGCGATCAAGTTTCTCAAAGTCCAGTGGTCGCACCATTCTGAAGATGAGGCCACTTGGGAACGAGAGGATCGTCTGCGCGAAGAATACCCCGCACTGTTTCCTTCTACCTCCTAAATCTCGGGACGAGATTTCTTGTAGTGGACGAGATTTGTAACGCCCGGATAATTAAGCTACAGTAATCCCACGCTAATGATGCCACGTCATCACGGTTACTGTTGTTAACCTCGCGATGATTCGAAACCGTTTCAAAATTTAAATTCAAATTAATGTCAATAATAAAAGTTTTCAAAAATTTAAACAAAAATGTTCGGTGGGTGCCAGATACTGCACTGATAATTATTGTGGAGAAAACACATTTTTAGAAAATGCCTAACTATTTTAAAATGATGTAAAACAGAAAAGAAAGTAAATAAAAAGAAAAAGAAATTACAAAAAGAAAAGAAAACAGAACAAAAAAAACAAAGGAGGAACCCCCCTCCCCCCACTGGACCCTGGCCCAACAGCCCCCCTGCTGGACCGCGGCCCAGCTGGCCATTGGGCCAACCAGGCCGGCCCAGGTCGGCCCCCACCCCTCTCACCTTATCCACTCCTCCCCCCACTCTCCACCGACAGCCTCCACTCCCCCCCCCCCCGAAAAATCCCCCTCCTCTGCCTCCCCCGATCTGGATCGGGAGGAGACCCCCGCCGAACCCCGTCGCCGCCCAGAGCTCGCCCTCGCCGGAGCGCTGCCCCGCCGGCCTGCCCTCGCCTCCTCGCCGGCCTGCACCCCGCCACCGCGTCGCCGTCGTCCTCGCCTCCTCCCCGAAGCCCACTGCCGTGACCCTACACCCCCGGTGAGGCCACGGCCTCGTCCTCCTCTCTCCCTCGCCCCCGCGCTCGCCGTGGCCCTCGCGCCCGTTGGCCGCGCCTGGGCTCGCCCTGGTCACGCCCCCGACCGCACACACGCGCGCCCGCACGGCCATCGCCCGCGCGCGCCCTGGCCGCGCGCCCGCGTCGGCCACGCCCCGCCTGCCCACCTCGCCGCGCTAACCCCCGCCGTCGCCTCGGGCCCCTGCTCGCCGTGCCCGCGCCCGCACCGCGCCCGTCCGCCACCGCCGCGGCCAGAGCGTCGGGGCCGTGCCCGAGTGGCTCGGCCATGGCCTCGCCCTCCCCCGTCTTTCCCTCTGTCCCGTGGCCGCGCCACCGCGCCTGCCCCTCCGCGCTGCTCCGACCGCACCGGTGCCACCCCTCGCCTCCGCTAGCCGTCGCCGGAGATGGCTGCGCCGGCGAGCCCCTCCATCGGTGCCCCGGCGTCCTCGTCCCGCCCTGCGGGCGAGCGCTCGCTCGGGTGCGCCCGCACCCGTGGGCCAAACCCGCAGTGCCCCCTGGGCCACTGCCCGGTGGGCCTCGCCCCCCCTGAGCCACTGCACCCTGGGCCCGAACCCCGTGGGCCTATGACAAACGGGGCCCAGCCCGGAGAACGCTTAAAAGAAAATAATAAATAAAATGATAAATAAAATAATAATTATTATTATTATAATAATAAATTAATTAATAAAAATTAATAAATAAATAAATATAGAAAATAAAAATAAAAATAAATTTTAATTAATTAATTAACTAAATTAATTAAGTTAATTAATCCTGTTTAAACTAATCTAACTAGTTAATTAAATTAACCTAAACAAAGAATGACAGGTGGGTCCCACTGGACCCACATGTCAGTTTGACTTAGTCAACCCCAGTTGACTGCTGATGTCAGCATGACATCATGCTGATGTCATAAATCTAAATTTCTAATTAAATTAAATAATTAATTAAATTCCAGAAATTAATAAAATCTTTAGAAAATCATATCTTTTAATCCGTAACTCGGATTAAAATATTTTCAACATGAAATTTGCTCAGAACGACGAGACGAATCCGGATACGCAGTCCGTTCGTCCACCACACCTCCCTAACCTATCAAACTCGCAACTTTTCCCCCTCCGGTCCATCTGTCCGAAAACGCAAAACATCGGGAATACTTTCCCGGATGTTCCCCCCCTTCGCCGGTACCACCTACTGTCGCGTGAGGACACACCTCGCACTGCTCATTGTCATGTCACGCATCGTCATGTTTATGTTTGCATTGTATTTACCGTTTCTTCCCCCTCTTCTCTCCGGTAGACTACGAGACCGACACTGCTGCTGCCCAGTTCGACTACGGAGTTGACGACCCCTCCTACTTGCCAGAGCAACCAGGCATGCCCCCCCTTGATCACCAGATATCGCCTATTCTTCTCTATACTGCTTGCATTAGAGTAGTGTAGCATGTTACTGCTTTCCGATATCCTATCCTGATGCATAGCCTATCCTTGCTACTACTGTTGTTACCTTTACCTGCAATCCTACATGCTTAGTATAGGATTCTAGTTTTCCATCAGTGGCCCTACATTCTTGTCCGTCTGCTGTGATATACTATCGGGCCGTGATCACCTGGGCGGTGATCACGGGTATATACTTATATACTATATACATGACACATGTGGTGAATAAAGTCGGGTCGGCTCGTAGGAGTACCCGCAAGTGGATCTTTGTGGCGGAGCGACAGGGCAGGTTGAGACCACCTAGGCGAGAGGTGGGCCTGGCCCTGGACGGCGTCCGCGGTAACTTCGACATAACACGTTTAACGAGTTCTTTGTATTTGATCTGAGTTTGGCCATTTGGTCTATACGCACTAACCATCTACACGGGAGTAGTTATGGGTATCCCGGCGTCGTGGTATCAGCCGAAGCCTTCGTGACGTCAGCGACTGAGTGGCGCGCGCCGGATTGGACTGGAACGCCACTAGGCTAGGTCTGCTTCCGGCCGCGTACGCAACTTGCAGGTGTGCATAGGGCGATGGGCCCAGACCCCTGCGCGCATAGGGTTAGATCGGCGTGCTGACCTCTCTGTTGTGCTTAGGTGGGGCTGTGACGCGTTGATCTTACGAGGCCGGGCATGACCCAGGAAAGTGTGTCCGGCCAAATGGGATCGAGCGTGTTGGGTTATGTGGTGCACCCCTGCAGGGAAGTTTATCTATTCGAATAGCCGTGTCCCTCGGTAAAAGGACGACCCGGAGTTGTACCTTGACCTTATGACAACTAGAACTGGATACTGAATAAAATACACCCTTCCAAGTGCCAGATACAACCCGGTGATCGCTCTCTAACAGGGCGACGAGGAGGGGATCGCCGGGTAGGATTATGCTATGCGGTGCTACTTGGAGGACTTCAATCTACTCTCTTCTACATGCTACAAGATGGAGATGGCCAGAAGCGTAGTCTTCGACAGGACTAACTATCCCCCTTTTATTCTGGCATTCTACAATTCAGTCCACTGATATGCCCCTTTACACATATACCCATGCATATCTAGTGTAGCTCCTTGCTTGCGAGTACTTTGGATGAGTAATCACGGTTGCTTCTCTCCCTCTTTTTCCCCTTTCCTTTCTATCTGGTTGTCGCAACCAGATGTTGGAGTCCAGGAGCCAGACGCCACTGTCGACGACGACACCTACGACACTGGAGGTGCCTACTACTACGTGCAGGCCGCTGACGACGACCAGGAGTAGTTAGGAGGATCCCAAGCAGGAGGCCTGCACCTCGTTCGATCTGTATCCCAGTTTGTGCTTTCCTTCTTAAGGCAAACTTGTTTAACTTATGTCTGTACTCAGATATTGTTGCTTCCGCTGACTCGTCTATGATCGAGCACTTGTATTCGAGCCCTCGAGGCCCCTGGCTTGTATTATGATGCTTGTATGACTTATTTATGTTGTAGAGTTGTGTTGTGATATCTTCCCGTGAGTCCCTGATCTTGATCGTACACATTTGCGTGCATGATTAGTGTACGGTCAAATCGGGGGTGTCACACTAAACAAGATTGATTTGTAAAAGCGTGTTCTTCTAGTTTTTGTGAGAATAATGATGAAGATCTTAAAGTGATTGGTGTGACTCCTATTGAATATTTGTTTTCTTGTATAAATATTAATAAAGATGGGACTGGAGATGAGTCAACTTTAGCTAGAAGGCATCCCAATGATTCGGAGTTTAAAGATCTTAATGCAATAATTGATAAAAGTGGGATTGGAGAGGTCAAAACTTTAAGTAGCAATGAACCCACTCTTTTGGATTTCAAGGACTTTAATTATGATAATTGTTCTTTGATAGATAGTATTTCCTTGTTGCAATCCATGTTAAATTCTCCTCATGCTTACAATCAAAATAAAGCTTTTACTAAACATATCGTTCATGCTATGATGAAATCTTTTGAAGAAAAACTTGAGTTGGAAGTTTCTATCCCTAGAAATATTTATGATGAGGGGAACCTACTATTAAGACTAAAATTAAAGATTATGAGTGCCATGCTTTGTGTGATTTGGGTGCTAGCGTTTCCACGATTCCAAAAAATTTATGTGATGTGCTAGGTTTCTGTCAATTTGATGATTGTTCTTTAAATTTGCATCTAGAGGATTCCACTATTAAGAAACCTACGGTAAGGATTAATGATGTTCTTATTGTTGCAAATAGAAATTATGTGCCCGTAGATTTTATTGTGCTAGACATAGACTGCAATCCTACATGTCCTATTATTCTTGGTAGACCTTTCCTTAGAACTATTGGTGCAATGATTAATATGAAAGAAGGAAACATTAGATTTCAATTTCCGTTAAGGAAAGGCATGGAACACTTTCCATGAAAGAAAATTAAGTTGCCATATGAATCTATTATGAGGGCTACTTATGGTTTGCATACCAAAGATGACAATACCTAGATCTATGTTTTATGCCTAGCTAGGGGCGTTAAACAATAGCGCTTGTTGGGAGGCAACCCAGTTTTATTTTTATGTTTTTTGATTTTGGTTATATTTTCCAATAAATACAAATTATTACCTCTATAGTAATTGTGTTTTTGTGTTTCAATTAGTGTTTGAGCCAAGCAAGACCTTTGGGATGGTCTACGGTGATAGTTGATTTGATCTTGCTGAAAAACAGAAACTTTTGCGCTCATTGCAGAAAATTTAATAAATCATAGAAACGTGCTTTTGATCAGAATTTTTTACACAGGATTTATATACAAATTGCCAAGGTTCTCCTAATTATTCAGAATTTTTGGAGATACATAAGTATACGAAGTTTTCAGATTGCTACAGACTGTTCTGTTTTTGACATATTCTATTTTCTATGTGTTGTTTGCTTATTTTGATGAATCTATGGGTAGTATCGGGGGGTGGTATGAACCATGGAGAAGTTGGAATACAATAGATATTACACCAATATAGATAAATAATGAGTTCACAACTGTACCCAAAGTGGTGATTTATTTTATTATACTAACGGATCTTATGAGTTTTTCTGTTGAGTTCTGTGTTGTGAAGTTTTCAAGTTTTGGGTAACGATTTGATGGACAATGGAATAAGGAGTGGCAAGAACCTAAGTTTGGGGATGCCCAAGGCACCCCAAGGTAATATTCAAGGACAACCAAGCATCTAAGCTTTGGGATACCCCGGATGGCATCCCCTCTTTTGTCTTCGTCCATCGGTAAATTTACTTGAGGCTATATTTTTTTTCACCACATGATATGTGTTTTGCTTGGAGCGTCTTGTATGATACGAGTCTTTTTTTTAGTCTGCCACAATCATCCTTGCTATACACATCTTTTGAGAGGGACACACATGAATCGTGAATTTATTAGAATACTTTATGTGTTTCACTTCTATCTTTTGAGCTAGGCAGTTTGCTCTAGTACTTCACTTATATCTTTTTAGAGCACGACGGTGGCTTTATTTTATAGAAATTGTTGAACTCTCATGCTTCACTTATATTATTTTGAGAGTATCTAAACAGCATGGTAATTTTCTTAGGTTATGAATTTAGTCCTAATAAGATGGGCATCCAAGAGGGATATAATAAAAACTTTCATATAAAGAGCGTTGAATAAGATGAGAAGTTTGATTCCTTATGATTGTTTTGAGATATAAAGATGGTGATATTAGAGTCATGCTAGTGATTAATTGTGGATTGGTAGAAATACTTGTGTTAAAGTTTGTGATTCCCGTAGCATGCACGTATGGTGAACCGTTATGTGATGAAGTCAAAGCATGATTTATTTTTTGATTGTCTTCCTTATGAGTGGTGATCGGGGACGAGCGATGGTCTTTTCCTACCAACTATCCCCCTAGGAACATGCGTGTAGTACTTTTTGATAGCTAATAAACTTTTGCAATAAGTATGTGAGTTCTTTATGACTAATGTTGTGTCCATGGATTATACGCACTCTCACCCTTCCACCTTTGCTAGCCTCTCTAGTACCGCGCAACTTTCGCCAGTGCATTAAACCCACCATATACCCTTCCTCAAAACAACCACCATACCTACCTATTATGGCATTTCCATAGCCATTCTGAGATATATTGCCATGCAACTTCCACCATTCTGTTTTATTATGACACGCACCATCATTGTCATGTTGCTTTGCATGATCATGTAGTTGGCATAGTATTTGTGGCAAGGCCACTGTCCATTATACATGACACTCTTGATCATTGCACATCCTGGTACACCGCTGGAGGCATTCATATAGAGTCATATCTTGTTCTAGTATCGAGTTTTAATTCTTGAGTTGTAAGTAAATAAAAGTGTGATGATCATCATTATTAGAGCATTGTCCCATGTGA
This sequence comes from Aegilops tauschii subsp. strangulata, assembly GCF_002575655.3. NCBI lineage: Eukaryota > Viridiplantae > Streptophyta > Magnoliopsida > Poales > Poaceae > Aegilops > Aegilops tauschii. The sequence continues at coordinate 326,584,134 of NC_053041.3, read as the reverse complement.
GCAAAGGATGATGGAAGCTATGACTCCTCACAAGTTGGGATGAGTATCACACTTTACAAAAAATAAAAGAGGCCAAAAGAAGCCCAAATAAAGAATGAGAGAAAATGAGAGAAGGGACAATGTTACTATCCTTTTTCCACACTTGTGCTTCAAAGTAGCACCATGATCTTCATGATAGAGAGTCTCCTATTTTGTCATTTTAATATACTAGTGGGATTTTTTCATTGTACAACTTGGCTTTTGTATTACAATGATGGGCTTCCTCAAATTGCCCTAGGTCTTCGTGAGCAAGCACATTGGATGCACACCCACTTAGTTTCTTTTTGAGATTTCATACACTTATAACTCTAGTGCATCCGTTGTATGTCGATCCCTACTAACTCACATTGATATCTATTGATGGGCATCTCCATAGCCCGTTAATACGCCGAGTTGATGTGAGACTTTCTCCTTCCTTTTGTCTTCTCCACAACCACCATATTCTATTCCACCTATAGTGCTACATTCATGGCTCACGCTCATGTATTGTGTGGAAGTAGAAAAATTTTGAGAACACCAAAAGTATGAAACAATTACTTGGCTTGTCATCGGGGTTGTGCATGATAAAATACTTTGTGTGATAAAGATGGAGCATAGCCAGACTATATGATTTTGTAGGGATAACTTTCTTGGGCCAAGTTATTTTGAGAAGGCATGATGCTTTATTAGTATGCTTGAAGTATATTGCTTTTATGTTAATATTAAACTTTTCTTTTGAATCTTATGATCTTAATATTCATGGCACAATAAAGAAGATTACATGCATGAATATGTTACGTAGCATTCCACATCAAAAATTCTATTTCCATCATTTACCTACTCGAGGACGAGTAGGAATTAAGCTTGGGGATGCTTGATACGTCTCCAACGTATCTATAATTTTTTGATTGTTCCATGCTATTATATTATCTATTTTGGATGTTTTATATGCATTAATATGCTATTTTATATTATTTTTGGGACTAACTTATTAACCTAAAGCCCAGTGCCAGTTTCTGTTTTTTCCTTGTTTTTGAGTTCTACAGAAAAGGAATATCAAACGGAGTCCAAACGGAATAAAACTTTCGGGATGATTTTTCTTAGACCAGAAGACACCCAGAAGACTAGGGGAGAGGGCCAGAAGAGTCCCTAGGAAACCACAAGCCCTCAGGGAGTGCCCTAGGGGGGCCCTGGCTTGTGGGCCCCTCGGGAGTCCACCAACCTCAGTCTCAGTTCTATAAATCCTAAAATATTCCCAAACCACCAGAAGCGTCCACCAAATTACTTTTCCGCCGCCGCAAGCCTCTGTTCCCGTGAGATCCCATCTTGGGGCCTTTTCCGGCACCCTGCTAGAGGGGGATTCGATCATGGAGGGTATCTACACCAACTCTATTGCCCTTCTGATGAAGCGTGAGTAGTTTACCACAAACCTACGGGTCCATAGCTAGTAGCTAGATGATACGTCTCCATCGTATCTACTTTTCCAAACTCTTTTCCCGTTTTTTGGACTATATGTCGGAGTTATTGGCCATGGGTAGCCTCATCTGCCCCCCATGGAATTTCAAGACATCGGGTTCGGCTGCGCCCCTCAAGCGTCAAAGCTTGACCATCGCCTTCTTGCGGCCGGCTGGTCCAAGCGACCGGCTGTCGGAAGGCGGCGGACCCCAGAAGACGACCACGAAGCGAGCCGCCTCCTAGCAGGCGGCCTCCAAAGAGGCCGGCTCCTAGCAGGCGGCCCCAGGCGCCCTCAAAGTCTGCACCCCCATGAATGTGATGAGACAGGGCGTGGCTACAGCGAAGCCTGCCACCCCCGAATCCTAGACGGGTCGTGGCCACAGTGCGCCGTACCAGCTGGAGATCTCCTGCGCGGCGCGGCACTGTGGCCCCTCCGCCCGTGACGCACGACGGGCTGTCGGTATGGCCCGCGGGCAGCGGGCCCTACCTGTCTGTGAGAAGCTAGAAGGCGGCAAGCCTAGCCAGTCGGCTTGGGGAAGAGGCCGACACCCGGCAGGCGGCCCTCCGCCTTCCTAGGAGTTTGTGCGCCATTAACCAGAAGAGATGGGGAGTGGATACAGTGAACGCCCGCCAGGCGGCGGAACTGTAGCCACGCCTTCCCCGACAAAGCAAGCATCATTAGAAGCACGGCTATAGTAATGAGCAGCCGGCAAGACCCGCCAGCGGCGGGCGCGGCCTGTCGGCCAAGTACAAGACAGCCGGCGGGGCCCACGCCTTGGCGAACTCCAAGACCCGCCGCGCTCCCGCGAGGGCTGTAGAGCCTTCCATGCCTCAAGCCGGCCGGCGGCCACTTCCAACCAGTCGGCAGTACCACTTGGGTGCGTGGAGCTTGCCTGTCCGGCCAGAGGGCAGAGATAGCCTGAGCCCCAGCACGTTGTAGTCGGCAGAACATGTGGTTGGCCGGATGGAGACGAGCCTGAATGCTGAGGAGCTGCTCGCCAAGGGTCCGAGGGGCGTCGGTAGCAATCTTCACGCCTGCCGCCATCTGCTCTTCGCGGCGAGCCTCAATAGCCTGGTTGGCGGCGATGGAGTTGCCAGGGAACAAGTCTGCTCAAGCAAAGCAACAAGTCCGAAGCTAGAAGCCGGTTCACTTAACAACCGACAGCCGAGAGAAAGAGAAGAAAGCTCACCGTCAACTATGTCTTCGATCTGGCCATAGCCAGCGGTCAGTGCCGCCTCCGTCCCGGCCCAACCCGAGTGCTCGGTCTTGAACTCGGCCAGGAGCTTGGCTTCGCTGTCCTCCACCTACTTCAGGGCCGCCTTGTGAAGCTCCGCCTGGTCCTTTAGTTCCTTGGCCAGACGGTCGCGCTCCTGGGTCACCCGGTTGCACTCGTCCTCCTTGGCACGCAGTGTGGTGTTGGCTTCGCCCAGTTGCTGCTGCAAGACGACGTTGGTCTCTGCAAGATCAAGAAAGAAAATATATCAACAATCTAGAAGGAAGAAAAACAATTACCGGAAGATTCGACCCGACTACTCAGCAGTCGGCTCGCATCTCGAGGACTACAGCCCGTGGGTGCGCTGACGCGCCCCCGTGGAGAAAAGAAGATGGAGTGCTTACTCCGGCTCTCCGTCTAATCGGCGGTCCGTCGGTCCAGCTCCCGGACATTGGCGTTGAAGGTGGCCGCACAGATATTGTGGTAATCCTGCAACAGAGCAACAGAAAAATAAGTGAGCCAGAGCTCAGAACCCACTATGAAGTTCCAAGCCGCCTGCTCAGCAGCCGGCCCGGAACTCAGGGACTACACCCAGTGGGTGCACTGGCGCGCCCCCACGAAAGATTGCAAGAAACAAAAGCAAGAAGCAAGTTACGTACTCGGACGGTGGCCCGCGTCTTCATGAATGCCTTCATGCATTGTGAGAGGGTGGCGGCTTTGGCCTTGAAATCGTCTTGGACATCTTGCGCCGCCTTGATCAAGGCGCTCGTCCCGCCCCCGTGCACCCACTCTACCGGTGCGGCGCTGGTGGCGTCGGCTTCAGTGGCCAATGAGCTGGCGCTCCCAACCTCCATCGGCCTAGGCGCCGATGCCGCTTTCTCCATACGGCGGCGCACTGGAGTGCGGGCCGTGGGAGCCGAGCCACCACCAGCTCGCGTCCGGCTGGCATCACCAATGGGGCTGCCGGCTGGCTGCCGTGCGCATCCCTAGTCGGCGGACACGGAGACACCTCCATCTCGGGCAAGACGGCATCGCCGCCTTCCCTCTCCATGACCGGCTGCTCGTCACCGGCTCCCCCAGCTGGCGCCGAGAACTCTGGCGCTGGTGGCGCGGAGCGCAGGGTGGTGATGAGCTGTGGGATCTGCTGGCGTGTGGCGTCTTTTGCCCGCTTCTTTGCCTCGGCGTTAGCTTGGGCCTAGGCTACGGCCTCTGCGTCCGCTTGCGCCGCCTTGGCTGCGGCCGCCTTGTCGGCCCCCACCTGCTTGGCGACGGCTTCTTTCTCCTCCCGCACCTCCCGTGCATTCCTTTCCTGCGCTTCCCGGAGGTCGGCGGCCGGGTCGATATGACGGGTATTGGCGGAGCCCTCCGCCGCCCTGATGACAGAGGCTGAGGTCGACCGCTCAAGAGAGAGCGGGGCCCTGCTCAAAAGAAGGGTGAAAAGGGGATTCAGAGGGAATCGACAAGATAAAAGAATAAAAGAAGACACAAGAGAAAAACATACAACGACACCATCGGAAGCTGCTTGGGGGCCCTCTGGAATTTGGCCGCCTTCGTGGCGGTCGTGTTCTTGGCCGCGGTGGTCGACTGCTTGGGCTTCTTGGGACGGCTGCCGAATAGCAGCACGCCTCGGTGTTTCGACCCGCCGCCTGGTGCAATCGGCGCGGCCGAGGAGCTCGAGCCCGCCCTGTTGGCAGGCGGCGGACGGCGCGGCTCCTCTTCCTCGTCCTCTTACTCCTTGCCGTCGTCCGACCAATCCTCCACGCCTCCTCCTCCTGTAGAGCTGCCTACTCCAACACCACCGCCTGTGGCATCGTCCTCCAAGGCGGCCGCCCCCAAGTCACGGTCCACCACGTCGCTCATTTCCCGGTCCGGCATAAAGGCGATGTTGGCCTCCAGCTGGGAGGGGAGGACCTGCATCATGGACGAACTGGTCTGCCGGCAAGAGAGAACCCGGCAAGGGAGAACCCGACAAAGGAGAACCCGGCAAGAGAGAACCTGGCAAGAGAGGACCCGACAAGAGAGAACCCGGCAAGAGGGAAAGAAAAGAATCAAGAGCTTACCATAGGCGGCGGATCTGTGCGGGAGTACGGCCGCTTGCCGAACTGCCACTCCTCCGGCTTGAGCTTGAGGTTGGCAATCTCATTCACCAGATAGGCCAGCTCTGCAGTCGGCATCTCCTTGGTGCACATCCGGCACGGGTCGCGATGCCCACTCATCTGGCTTATGATGTGAGGCCGGCCTTTAAGCAGGAGGACTCGGTGCACCACGAAGGCGACTAGCAAGTCAGACGCCTTGAGGCCCTCCGACTCCTTCATCACCTTGAGGCGGCCGATGGTGGCGGAGGCGTCGGGCGACAGTGGCTTCGGCTTGAAACCCCAATTGGTGCGGGGCTCGGCAGGCGGACCGGCCACGTAGGCCGGCAGGTTGATGAAGTCGATCGTCGGGTTGACGTTCTTCACGTATAAGTATGACTTTTGCCACAGCTTGACCGACTGTATCAGCTTGATGGCTGGAAAGGCGTTCCGGGCACCTAGGCGCCGCACAACAATGAAGGCCCCGCATTGAGCCGCCTCCTCCTTCGCGGAGGTGCCGAGCTTCGTGTAGAAAAAGGCCCCCCAGAGCTCGAGGGTGGGGAGGATGCCGAGATAACCCTCGCAGAGTGTGACGAAAGCCCACAGCAGCACCATCATGTTTGGTGTGAGGTGGTGCGGCTGGAGTCGGTGGAAGGTCAGGAAGGAGCGGAGGAAGCCGCTCGCTGGCAGGCCGAAACCACGTAGGAAGTGCGAGTGGAAGATGACTCGCCCGCCTTCCTCCGGCGCCGGCGAGATCTCGTCGGCGGGCGGCACGCACGTCTTGATGTAGCCCGCGCCGGGCAGCCACCGCGTGTCGCGGAGGAACGCTAGATGGTCCTCATGGATGTTGGAGCCGTCTCAGTCACCGAAGCGCTCCATGGCGGCTCGAGTTCGACGAGGACGAACGGCGGAGCGGAGAGAAAGCTCAGGAAGAAGAAACTCGACGGCGAGCCGCGGAAGCACTTCGGCGGAGTGTGGAGCGCGGCGGCGGTGGAGAAGAGGCAAAGGAAAGTAGGGACGAGGGAGAGGAGAGCGTGCGGGCCTCTGCCGTTCCCCTCCTCCCCCTACTTATAGCCCCGTGGCTACAGAGCCGAGGGGGCGGGGCGTGGGATCGTGGGATTAACTGCGCCCAAGACCCCACGACCCCGCGTTTATCGCGCAGTGATGGCGCGTGGTAAAGGCGCGCGGAATCCTAACCGTCACCTCGGCCACAACGTATCTGCGCGCGTGCTGAGGCCCGATAGTGGCGGGCCAGGCCTGCGGCAACGTCCCGTCACGTGTGGGCTGGCAGGTCGGCCTGGCCAGCTGATGCCGCGTGGCGCGCGAGCGGCGGGCGGCTAGCCTAGAGGCCTAGCTAGCGCGCTACGTGGCTCCCGCCACGACAATTCAAAATCTGTCAGGCGGCCATCCGCTGCGTCCGACTCCTGGCAGTCGGCGTTCCAAAAGACAGACAAAACAAGCAATCAGGACTACTCAGAGTAGGAAGCTGCAGGGGCACCCCGCCTTGTCAGCCGCGGCGACCCACCAGCTTCGGGGACTACTGTTGGAGTTATTGGCCATGGGTAGCCTCATCTGCCCCCCATGGCATTTCAAGACATCGGGGCCGGCTGCGCCCCTCAAGCCTCAAAGCTTGACCACCGCCTTCTTGCGGCCGGTGGGTCCAAGCGGCCGGTTGTCGGAAGGCGGCAGACCCCAGAAGACGGCCACGAAGCGAGCCGCCTCCTAGCAGGCGGCCCCAGGCGCCCTCAAAGTCTGCACCCCCATGAATGTGATGAGACGGGGCATGGCTACAACGAAGCCTGCCACCCCCGAATCCTGGACGGGTCGTGGCCACAGTGCGCCGTACCAGCTGGAGATCTCCTGCACGGCGCGGCACTGTGGCCCCTCCGCCCATGACGTCACCCCAGTCAGAAGGACCATGCTCCCACGACGGGCTGCCGGTACGGCCCGCGGGCGGCGGCCCCTACCTGTGTGTGAGAAGCTAGAAGGTGGCAAGCCTGGCCAGTGGGCTTGGGGGAGAGGCCGGCACCCGGCAGGTGGCCCTCCCCCTTCCTAGAAGCTTGTGCGCCATTAACCAGAAGAGGTGACGATTGGGTAGTGGCTACAGTGAACGCCCGCCAGGCGGCGGAACTGTAGCCAGGCCTTCCCCGACAAAGTAAGCATCATTAGAAGCACGACTACAATAATGAGCACCCGGCAAGAACCGCCAGCGGCGGGCGCGGTCTGCCGGCCAAGTACAAGACAGCCGGCGGGGCCCATGAGTCGGCGGGCCCCAACAGCTAGCGGAGAAGCTGGCTACAAGAGACACTAATGGCCTGGGCCTACACCCGGCCAGTTTACCATTGTACCCCTGGGGGTAGGCCTATATAAACCCCCCAGGGCACCCATGCAAAGGGTTCCGACCCTTAGCCAACACACACACACATAGAGAGAGGAGATAGCTACCCTTGCCCTTCTTCTACCTCTAGCAAACAGCTCAAGGAGCATCTTATAGCTACTTGTTGATATAGTGAGCATGTGGAGACCCCGCAAAGCAGGACTAGGGGTGTTATCTCCTAGGAGAGCCCCGAACCTGGGTAAAGTTCGCCGGCGTACGTGTCTATGCCTCATCCCGCTTCCTAGCACCGCGACGTCTTACTATCCCCCATCATGATAAGCCACCCGTTGGCATTTGTCGCACCAAAACCCCGACAAGGTAATTAGCATGATTTGAATGGAACTAACCCAGACTGATGTTTTTTGAGTAGAATTGCCTTGGTGTTATTTTTGTGTAGAAATAAAAGTTCTCAGAATGACCTGAAAATCCACGGAGAATATTTTTGGAATAAATAAAAATATTGGCGAAAGAATCAACCGGAGAGGACCCACCTGCTGTCCACAAGGGTGGAGGGGCGCCCCCTACCTTGTGGGTCCCCTGGACCTCCACCGACCTGAACTCCAACGCCATATATTCACATTTAGGGAGAAAAAATTAGCGAGAAGGATTCATCATGTTTTACGATACGGAGCCGCCGCCACCTCCTGTTCTTCATCGGGAGGGCAGATCTGGAGTCTGTTTTGGTCTCCGGAGAGGGGGATTCCTCGCCATCATCATCACCAACCTTCCTCCATCACCAATTTCATGATGCTCACCACCATGCGTGAGTAATTCCATCGTAGGCTTGCTGGACGGTGATGGGTTGGATGAGATTTATCATGTGATTGAGTTAGTTTAGTTAGGGTTTGATCCCTTGTATCCACTATGTTCTGAGATTGATGTTGCTATGACTTTGCTATGCTTAATGCTTGTCACTAGGGCCTGAGTGCCATGATTTCAGATCTGAACCTATTATGTTTTCATGAATATATTTGTGTTCTTGATCCTATCTTGCAAGTTGTCGACACCTATTACGAGTTATGATCCGCATACCCCAAGGTGACAATAATTGGGATTCTTTCCGCTGATTACCGTAGTTTGAGGAGTTCATACTAAGTGCTAATGCTTTGGTCCGATTCTCTATTAAAAGAAGGCCTTAATATCCCTTAGTTTCCATTAGGACCCCGCTCCCATGGGAGGGTAGGACAAAAGATGTCATGCAAGTTCTTTTCCATAAGCACGTATGACTATATTCGAAATACATGCCTACATTATATTGATGAATTGGAGCTAGTTCTGTGTCACCCTAGGTTATAACTGTTGCATGAAGAATGCTATCCGACTTAATTATCCATCATTGATCCATTTCCTATGAGTTTTTCACATATTGATCTTTGCTACGTTACTTTGTTGTTCCCACTGTTACAATTGCTACGAAACTGCTACTCCTACTTTTATCGCTGTTACCGTTACTTCCATACTACTTGGCTGCGATATTAAGTCTTTTGGGTGTGGTTTAATTGACAACTCTGCTGCTAATACTTGGGAATATTCTTTGGCTCCCCTTGTGTCGAATCAATAAATTTGGACTGAATACTCTACCCTCAAAAACTGTTGCGATCCCCTATACTTTTGGGTTATCAAGACCTTTTTCTGGCGCCGTTGATGGGGAGCATAGCTCTATTCTCCGAGTCACTTGGGATTTATATATGTTGATCACTATGAAGAATTTGAAAGATACTAGAACCAAGATTTTTCCCTCTAGTACGAGAGGAGGTAAGGAACTGCCATCTAGCTCTGCACTTGATTCACCTTCTGTTTTGAGTAAGCTTGCGACACCTACATCTCCTATTGATTCTGATATGTCACATGTTATTGATGATGCTACTTCTGCTACGAATGATGCTTATGATGCTACTACCTTGCTTGATAAAACTGTGCCACTGGGTGAATTACTTGATAAACATCTTGCTAGAGTTAGAACTACTGATTATGCCGAAGATGATGATATTTTTGAAACTAATAAAATATTGAAACTGAACACTTTGAGACACCTGTTAGACCTAGCTCTCCTAGATATGAACTTCCTGTTATGCCTGAGGGTTCTGTTATGGATGGAGAGGTAGCTAGGGACTTTCCTGCTTGTAAGGATAGAGATGATCTTAAGAAATTATTATGCAAGTGGAAATAAAAGTCTTTGAATGCTAGAATGCAATATGATCCTAAGTTTTCTACTTCACCTATCTTTGTTACTGATAAGGATTATGAATTTCTTTCGATCCTGAGATAATTACTTTGGTTGAATCTGATCCTTTCCATGGTTATGAATCTGAAACTGTTGTGGCACATCTTACTAAATTGAATGATATAGCCACCCTATTTGCTCATGAGGAAAAAATTCGCTATTACTACATTCTTAAGTTGTTTCCTTTCTCGTTAAAGGGTGATGCTAAGTTATGGTTTAATTCTCTTGCTTCTGGTTGTGTGTGTAGTCCCCAGGATATGATTTACTACTTCTCTGAAAAATATTTCCCTACTCATAAGAAACAAGCTGATTTGAAGGAAATATTTAATTTTGTGCAAATTGAAGAAGAGTGTCTCCCACAAGCTTGGGGGAGGCTTCTCCAAGTACTTAATGCTTTGCATGATCATCCTCTCAAGAAAAATAAATACTTGATATCTTTTATAATGGACTAACTGATGCTTCTAGGGACCACTTAGATAGTTGTGCTGGTTGTGTTTTCAGGGAACGAAGTGTTGAGCAAGCTGAATTGCTATTGAATAATATATTGAGTAATGATAATGATTGGAAACTTCCTGAACAAATTAAGCCAACTCCCAAGAAAAGAGGTATTCTATTTCTCAGTCCTGAAGATATGCAAGAGGCTAAGAAATCTATGAAAGAAAAAGGTATTAAAGCTGAAGATGTTAAGAATTTACTGCCTGTTGATGAAATACATGGTCTTGATAACCCAACACAGGTAGTAGAGGTAAATTTTATCTATAGATTTGATGAAGGTGATATTCCTCGTAATAAGTGTAATGCCCACGATGCGGCTATATCTCCCACGTGTCGAGGCACGACTTAGAGGCATAACCGCATTGTAGGTAATGTCGCAAGAAGGGTCATCTTCACACAATCCCATGTAATGAACAAGAATGGGATAACGAGAGTTGGCTTACAATCGCCACTTCACACAATACATAAATTAATTCATACATCATCCAAAATCCACACATAGACCGACGACGGTCAAATCCAAATGAAAATAAGATAACCCCAAATGCTAGATCCCCGACCGTCCCAACTGGGCTCCACTACTGATCATCAGGAAACGAAACATAGTAACGACCACGTTCCTCGTCGAACTCCCACTTGAGCTCGGTTGCGTCATCTGCACTGGTATCCTCGGCACCTGCAACTGTTTTGGTAGAATCTGTGAGTCGCGAGGACTCAGCAATCTCACACCCGCGAGATCAAGACTATTTAAGCTTGTAGGAAGGATGGGGTAATGAGGTAGAGCTGCAGCAAGCACTAAGAATATAAGGTGGCTAACATACGCAAATAAGAGCGAGAAGAGGAGCAACGCAACGGTCGCGAAGCTAGAAATGATAAGAAGTGATCCTGAAACTACTTATGTTCATGCATAACCCAAACCGTGTTCACTTCCCAGACTCCACCGAAAAGAGACCATCACGGTTACACACACGGTTGATGTCTTTAATGTAGTCAAGTGACAAGTTCTCTACAACCGGACATTAACAAATTCCCATCTGCCACATAACCGCGGGCACGGCTTTCGAAAGATAATACCCTGCAGGGGTGTCCCAACTTAGCCCATTATAAGCTCTCACGGTCAACGAAGGATAAACCTTCTCCCGGGAAGACCCAATCAGTCTCGGAATCCCGGTTTACAAGACATTTTGACAATGGTAAAACAAGACCAGCAAAGCCGCCCGAATGTGCCGACAAATCCCGATAGGAGCTGCACATATCTCATTCTCAGGGCACACCGGATGAGCCAGACGTCGGGTTGGCATAGACCCTGGTTGCCCAGGGGGCGCCGGACATCGCTCGGTTTGGGCCAGCACTCGAAGGAGCACTGGTCCGGGGGTTTAAATAAAGATGACCCTCGGGCTCGCGAAAACCCAAGGAAAAAAGGCTTAGGTAGGCAAATGTAAAACCAAGGTTGGGCCTTGCTGGAGGAGTTTTATTCAAGGCGAACTATCAAGGGGGTCCCATAAATCACCCAACCGCGTAAGGGACGCAAAATCAAGGAACATAACACCGGTATGACGGAAACTAGAGCGGCAAGAGTGGAAAAAAACACCAGGCATAAGGCCGAGCCTTCCACCCTTTACCAAATATATAGATGCATTAATTAAATAAGAGATATTGTGATATTCCAAAATATTCATGTTCCAACATGGAACCAACTTCAACTTCACCTGCAACTAGCAACGCTATAAGAAGGGCTGAGCAAAAGCGGTAACTTAGCCAAACAACAGTTTGCTAGGAAAGGATGGTTAGAGGCTTGACATGGCAATATGGGAGGCATGATATAGCAAGTGGTAGGTAGCGCAGCATAGCAATAGAGCGAACAACTAGCAAAGCAAAGATAGAAGTGATTTTGAGGGTATGGTCGTCTTGCCTGCAAGGTTCCTAGAGTTGTCGAAAGCTTGATCCTCGTAAGTGTACTTAACAGGTTCCTCGTTCACGAACTCGTCTCCCGGCTCTACCCACAGCAAGAACACAAGCAATGGAACCACAATCAAACACGGGAAATGCACAAGCAACATGATGCAATACATGCATGATATGCGAGATGTGATATGCGATGCATATGCGTGCTCTAGGAGAAAAAGGATGAACAAGGCATCAAATTGGCAAACCAAGTATGCCACTGGAAAGATGATATGATTTCGGTCGAAATCGATATAAAGATCACCGGAAACGGATGCACGGTTTGCAAATGGCAAGCAAAACAAGAATGACATAATTCTGCGATTAACAGCATGATAGCACATAGAATACAACAAGTAACTATGCTACAGCACCCCAACATAGCAACAAAGCATATGGCAGTGATCCACAAGAGATGGTTGACAAAAGATGAACACTGAGCTACGGCTAGATCTCACAATAACAGGTTCAAACAAGCATGGCAAAAGTGCAAAAGAAACAGCATCGGGTAGCAATGTTCAGAGCAATCAATCAACATGCTACAGGAACTTATCATAGCAAAACAAGGCATGGCATGAATCTACTAAATGCATAGAACAACAGTCCCTTACTGATCATTAGCCAAAAAGGCACAGAAGATATGATGGCACCCATGTAAACATAGAAAGTTTCGTTAACAGGTTTCAGACTTAACAGAAAACAGAGCATGGCATTAACAGAATTATGAACGCATCTTTGTGAGCTCTATTCACTCATCACAAAGCAATGCATAACAAAACAATCATACTTACAGCAAGATGGCATGTTCATGAAGCTAACCATGGCAAGAGCAAGTTCATAGAATGTATGGATAAACTACAACAACCTTGGCAAAATTGAAAATCATGTTAACATTCTGCCAGGAACATTTTATAGCAAAAGTAGAGCAAGATTGAGACATGCTAGGTCACTCCATAATTGCAAACAGGGGCATGGATGGATAAAGCACAACTATATGTCCGAAACATCCTTACTGAACATACTCAAAAGAAGCATGGATCTCACTGTAGCCACATGGATACATGGCATCAAAATAACAGCAGGAAAAGATAGCAAAATCCAAAGTCCCTGAAAACAGAAACATCACGAGGCCTAGTTTGCATGCTTGTGCTAGTCACCACATAGATCAAAAAAATACATCGCATACACCCCTGTAAAGATGGCATGACCTAGATCAAAACACATGTAGAGCTCATGCCCATAAGATGCACACATCAAATGCAACAGAAATAACAAAACATCAAGTTCTGATAAGTAACAGCAGTAAACATCATATAGCACTCTTGCACCAGAGGTTTGAGCACCCAGATGAACTCAAACGAGCATGGTACAATAAAACAAAAAGAAGAGCATAACCTGGTGAACATTTCGATATATCATGCATGCAAAACGGAGCAGTATGCAATGAGATATGCCATGATGAACATAGCAACATAATATGGGCAAAACAGGACTTGGCAGAAAAACGAGGGGGGGGGGGAAAGTCAACCTCGATCTAGGGTTTCGTGGGCACGTGAGCCGAGGTTCACCGGATCTTTGCCGGAGTTGGAGGAAGGGCGGCCGGAGCTCGGGGAAAAGCACCGGTGGGTCGAGGTCGACGGATCCGGCCGGCCCCTCGCCGGATCTGGCGCCGGTGGAGGCAACGGCGACCGGCGCGGGCGCGGCGGACGAGGTTCACCGGAGGCGGCGCGGGAGCTCGCCGGCTCGGGCGCGGGAGCGCCGGCAATGGAGGGCGGAGCGGCGGGCGGAGGCAACGCGCTCGGGCGGCGGGGCGGCGATGGGCTCGGGCGGGCCCTCCTCGGGCTCGCCGGGCCGCGGCGGCGGCGCGGCGGCGCCTGCCACGTGGCAGCGCGGGGTTGGCGCGGAGGCGGAGGCGATTTCGTCCGGCTCGGGCCGGACGTGTCCGGCGGCGGAGAGGGGAAGGGGTTAGGGTTGGTCTGCGCGAAAAATTCGGAGGGGATCACATATTTATAGGTAGAGGGAGCTAGGTGACTCCAAATGGAGTGCGGTTTTCGCCCACACAATCGTGATCCAACGACAGAGAGCATGGAAGTGACTTAGATGGGTTATTGGGCTGTTTTGGAGGGGTGTTTGGCTGCAACACACAAAAGGCCTTTGCGGTTACCAGGTTAACCGTTGGAGCATCAAACGACCTCCAAATGGAACGAAACTTGACAGGTGGTCTACCGGTGGTGTACCAAGGCCACTTGGCAAACCTCGGTCCATTCCGAGAACGTTTAACACCCGCTCACGAAAAGAGACAAGAGGGGTGCGCCGGTGCACGTGGGAGTGTCGGATTGCAAAACGGACAATGGGGAAAAAACTCGGATGCATGAGACGAACACGTATGCAAATGAGATGCACATGATGAAATGATATGAAATGCATGACATGAACAAAATGCAAAACGAAAGACAAAAACCCAACCACGAAGAGAATATCATAACACATAGCCGAAAATGGTAAGAGTTGGAGTTACAAATATGGAAAGTTACATCCGGGGTGTTACAATAAGTCTGCTAGTCAATGCTTGGATGAATTTGATAATTTATTGTTAAACAAGAAAATTTCAATGCTTATGTTAGTAGACAATTGAAACGTAATGCTTACATGCTTGACTGCTTGGGTGAATATATGATTAGAACTGTTAGTGATCTTAAGATTATTAGTAAGCATGCTTCCATGGTAAAAACTCAAGTAGAACAAGTACTTAAGGCACATGATGATTTGCTCAATGAGTTGAATAGTAAGAACAATGATAATGCTATTAGGGTTATGACTAGATGTGAAAATGACCCAGGAACCTCTGTATCCTGAGCGTCCTCCTAAGAGAGTTAAGCAAGATTCTCAGAGAATTAATACCGATGCACCTAGTCCTAGTAATAAAAGGAAAAAGAAAACTGATAGGACTTTGCATGCTTCTAGTGAACCTGTTATAGACACACCTGAGAGTCCAAATGATATTTCTATTTCTGATGTTGAGACACAATCTTGTGATGAGCATGAACCTAGTGCTAATGTTAATGATGATGTTCATGTTGATGCTCAACCTAGTAATAATAATGATGTGGAGGTAGAACCTGCTGTTGATGTTGATAACCCACAATCAAAGAATCAACGTTATGATAAGAGAGACTTCATTGCTAGGAAACATGGTAAAGAAAGAGAACCATGGGTTCAGAAACCCATGCCCTTTCCTCCTAAGCCATCCAAGAAAAAGGATGATGAGGATTTTGAGCGCTGTGTTGAAATGCTTAGACCTGTATTTTTGCGTATGCATTTGCCTGATATTCTGAAAATGTCTCCTTATGCTATGTATATGAAAGATATTGTTACTAATAAAAGAAAGATACCAGAAGCTGAAATTTCCACCATGCTTGCTAATTATACTTTTAAGGGTGGAGTACCAAAGAAACTAGGAGATCCTGGAATACCAACTATACCATGCTCCATTAAAAGAAACTATGTTAAAACTGCTTTATGTGATTTGGGAGCTGGTGTTAGTGTTATGCCTTTCTCTTTATATCGTAGAATTGAATTGAATAAGTTGACACCTACTGAAACCTCTTTGCAAATGGCTGATAAATCAACTGCTATACCCATCGGTATTTGTGAGGATGTGTCTGTTGTGGTTGTAAAGGTTACTATCTTAATGGACTTTGTTATTCTTGATATTCCCGAGGACAACAGTATGTCGACCATCCTTGGAAGACCCTTTTTGAATACTGCAGTCGCTATTATTGATTGCAACAAGGCAACGTCACTTTTCAAGTTAATGGTAATGAGCATACGGTACACTTTTTGAAGAAACAACCTCAAGTTCAAAGCAGTATTAATTCTATTGGAAAAATTTCAACTATTACTATTGGAGGTTTTGAATTCCCTTTTCCTACTGTCAAAAAGAAATATGATATTCTTATTGTTGGGGACATGCATATCCCCGTTGAGGTAACCTAGTCTTATTCGAAAATTCTCCGGCTTCATGTTATTCGAGAGAAGTTTGATAATAAGACTTGATCAACCTTGTTAATGGATTCCTTTTGATGGGCATGAGATGGATGAATTTAGAAAGCACAACTTTCTGTACCTACTTTTTACTTTCTGTTATTTAGAATAAATAAAGCAAAAATAGCATTATTCCTCTGTTTTTTGAATTATCCGTGCAATAAAAAATGTCCCAAAAATAAAAGTTCTCCAAATGCCCTGAAAATTTAGTATGATTTTTTATAGAATATATTAGAATTTCTGGCACTGAGAATGTACCGGGGGACTGCACTAGTGGAACACAAGGGTGGAGGTCGCGCCTTACCCCCTGGGCGCGCCCCTACTTTGTGGCTCCCCCTCACTTATTCCAACACCCATCCACTTCATCTTCCTCCAGAAAAAATCATCATGTTGCTCAAACCCGTGTTCTAGCTCATCTTGCTGCCATTTTCGATCTCCTTGTGCAAAGCTCCATTTGCAAAACTATTCAGGGGGGATTGTTCTTCGGTATGTGACTCCTCCAATGGTCCAATTAGTTTTTGTTCTAGTGCTTTATTATTGCAATTTTTGCTGCTGTGATGACCTTATTCTTGAGCTTGCATGTCAAATTTATATGGTCCAAAGTAGTTTTGATGCATGATATAGCCTGTAGACACTTGTAGGATTAGTTGCTATCAATCTTGTTGAGTTGTTTCACTTTTAGTTTGAGTCACTAAAAATTTCAGAAATTTTTCAGAGGAAGAAAAATGTTTAGGAAAATATACCAAGCTGGTTCCTCGAGGAAGCAAGCCCCAATTATCACTATACGTGAGCCGGACCTTGAACCACCAAGAGAAGGTCAAGTACGGCCTTGCAAATGGCCGTTGGATCAATTCATGGTTCATGCAAGTTTCAAGGATGAATTTGATGCATACGTACAAAATACTGGCCTGGAGGACTTCGTGTCAGATAAGTGTCGGCAATACTATCACCTCACTGATTCATTTGTGCGAAGATTTAAATTTACATCCCAATGCAATACTCATTCTGTCTTATTTCATCTTTATGATAAATCATATACCATGGACCTAGAAGATTTTAATGACGCAAGCAAAATCCCACAATGGAGCATTCTTAGTGAGCCTCGCAAAACTGAATACAATGATTTCCTTGCTAGCATTGCTGTGGGAGAAACTAGAAATATTACACAAGCTTCCATGGGGAGCATTCATTTTCCTGCCATACATTATTTTGCTCTCTTCATAGGTAGAAGCATTAATGGTAAACATGATCATAGCCACTTTTGTGCATCGGATCTTAGTGTCCTCAAGTGTGTGGTGTTGGGTGACAAGCGATATAATTTAGGGGCTATTATTGCGAGGAGATTACACCTTAATGCTAAAAATGGAGATTTCCTTGGTGGAATTTATGCCACCCGTTTAGCTAATTATCTTGGGGTGCCCATAAAGGGGAATGACATTGAGTTACCACTTGCTTTCCTTGATTAAATGCTTTGGTACGCTATCAGTTTCTTGTGAGGAATGAACAGTCCCTCCTGTACCGACTAATCTTTACAAACAGAGCGCTGTCCATATTACTCTTCCTACTCCTGCCTTCTTTAACTTTCAAGTAAGAGGGAGACATTTTATAACCAGAGAGGAGGCATAGGAGTGTGAGAGAGAGGTGGAGGCCGCTCGCCTCCATGATGCAGCCCTTCAGGCCATAGCTGCTGCATCCCAGTACAACCCCGACTATAACTTTGGATATCCGCCAGGCCAGCCGTGCCCATAGACCAACTTAGGCCAAAAGCCTAAGCTTGGGGGAGTACGTATTTCTCACTGACATTACATTCATGTTCACACACTCATTCTAGTTGTCGGTGTTCATACTTTTTATTGTATTATCCATGTTTTTTTATTTCTTTTCTCGCTTTCTTCTTGTGTGTTTGAAAACTTTGAGAAAAACCAAAAAAATAGTTGTAGCTTCTTTTTAGTTTCCTTCTTTGTTTAGTAGTAGTACCATTAAATTAAAACCCAAAAAGATTTCTCGTTCTTCTTTTGCTTGTTGGGAGCTTTCCCGTGTAAATAGTTTTTCTCGTTCTTGTTTTTGCTTTCTTCAGAAAAACAAAAACTCCTAAAACATTTCAGTGTGTTTCTTTGAAATTCTTTTTCCTTTCTTTGGGACGAGAGGAGAAGACCACGATGAAATTGATGAGTGACTCTCATATGCATTACTGTTGATCTAACAAAAAGCCCAAATTACCTTATCTTCTCCTTTGAATAAATGTTTGCAGATTCTAGCTTAGTCCAATGCACGTGCACGCTTATTATTATCCACACCATTTGGTCGTGCAAGTGAAAGGCAATAATGACGATATATGATGAAGTGATTGAGATGAGGAAAAGCTGGTATGAACTCGACCTATCTTGTTTTTGTAAATATGATTAGTTCATCATTCTTGATTCATCCCATTATGAATGAAACCTGTTTGCAATGACAATTAGAGATTATAGTTACTCATGCCATGCTTAATTAGCTAGGAGTTTATAATGGTTTACCTAGCATGCCAACATGCAAATTAAAATGGTTATGATGTAGTATGATAGGATGGTATCCTCTGAATGATACGAGTGGCTTGACTTGGCACATGTTCACGCATGTAGTTGAAACAAAATCAACATAGCCTCCACGATATTTATGTTCATGGTGATTTATATCCTACTCATGCTTGCACTCAATGTTGGTTAATCTCAATGCATGTTTATGACTGTTATCGCTCTGTAGTTGGTCGCTCCTCAATCTTCTACTAGCCTTCACTTGTACTAAGCAGGAATACTGCTTGTGCATCCACTTCCGTAAACCTAGAGTTGTTCCATTGAGTCCACCATACCTACCTATATGCGGTATTTACCTGCCGTTCCAAGTAAATTTGCATGTGCCAAACTCTAAACCTTCAAATAATAATCTGTTTTGTATGCCTGAATCGCTCATGTAGCGACTGGGGGCTGTCAGTATCTTCCATGGTAGGTGGGTTATTCTCATGATGAGTGTTTATTCACTTGTCATTCACGAGAAAGTGGCTGGTAATCGGGATGCCCAGTTCCATGCTCAAATCAAATCAAAATATAATATCAAACAAAACTCCCCCAGGACTGTTGTTTGTATGGACAGTAACCGTTGTTTCGGACCAGCCGTGGAGTGTGCTTGTTGGTGGAGGGGGAGTAAAAACTTTACCATTCTGTTTGGGAACCGCCTATAATTTATCTATCATGGAAGATACCGAGATCTCTTAGTTGTTATGTTGACAATGGAAGCATACCGCTCAAAATTATATTCATCTCTATTTTAAAGCTCGAGTTCTGGCACCTCTGCAAATCCCTGCTTCCCTCTGCGAAGGGCCTATCTATTTACTTTTATTGTTGAGTCATCATCCTCTTATAAAAAGCATCAGTTAGAGAGTACCACTGTCATTTGCATGTGTTGTTATTAATTGTGAAAGTGCTGGTTATCGACTAGAGGGGGGTGAATATGCGATTTTTATGGAAGTCTTCAAAACACGAGGTCTTTGAAGACAAACAGATGAAATGGACCTATTGATATAAAGCGGAAAATAGACTGCACTAGACAAGCCATAGTCAAGTAAGCAAAGTAGCAAAAGCACGAAGACTATCAGCAGCTAGGTAGTATGGATCAGGATGGAAGACAGTATGAAACAAACAGTAAATAGTCTTCCACAGTGAAGTCAATCAGATCAGACAAGCAAGCAATGACTTCACGAAGACAAGCTGAAAAGTAAGGGAAGTGGGGAATAGAACCAGTTGCTTGGTGAAGACAAGGATTTGTTAGATGAAAGTGCTAGTTATCGACTAGAGGGGGGTGAATAGGCGATTTTTATGAATGTCTTCAAAATACGAGGTCTTTGAAGACAAATAGATGAAATGAACCTATTGAAATGCAGCGGAAGATAGACTACACTAGACAAGCCATAGTCAAGTAAGCAATGTAGTGAATGTACGAAGACTATCAACAGCTAGGTAGTATGGATCAGGATGGAAGACAGTATGAAGCCAAATAGGTAATAGTCTTCACATAGTGAAGTCAAATAGATTAGACAGGCAAGCAATGACTTCACGAAGACAAATAGTAAAGTAAAGGGAGGTGGGGATAGAACCAGTTGCTTGGTGAAGACAGGGATTTGGTAGACCAGTTCTAGTTGCTATGACAACTGTACGTTTGGTTAGGGAGGCTGAGATTTAACTCAGAAGACCGCGTCTTCACCTTATTCCCCTTGAGCTAAGGACTACCAGTCCTCGCCCAATAACTCTGGTAAGTCTTCAAGGTAGACTTCCAAACCTTCATAGACTTTGTTCACCAGCGATCCACAATGACTCTTGGATGCTCAGAACACGACGCCTAACCGGCTGGAGGATTCACAGTCCTCAAGTGTAACAAGTCATCAGGTCACGCGGACAGAAAGACTTCAGTGATGCCTAACACTCTTTGGATCTGGGTGTTTTGGGATTTGTCCTCGCAAGGATCTCTCTCTCAAATGCTTCGGAGTGGGTTCCTCTCAAACGACAAAAGCCATGCACTAACTCTGAGCAGCTGCCAATTTATGGTGTAGGGGGTGGGCTATTTATAGCTAGGAGGCAACCCGACCTGATATGTCCGTAATGAACCTGGGTCACTAAGGAAGCGACACATGTCCAATTGTCGGATTTCAAACACACTCGGAAGCTTTACTTGGGCTACAAGCAAAGCTGACTCATCCAGCTCTGGATAAGATTTGCTCTCATTGTCTTCGCTCGAAGACATAGGATTTTGGTTTATCATCACATCTGTCGCTCTGACTTTGTTCACTTGGACCCCACTTAATAGTACGGTGGTTCCTATGACTCAACAAAGAAGAAAAGAAAACTATGAAACAACTATGTCTTCGCACTCCATAGTCTTCAAGTGAATGTCTTCACATGTCTTCACGAACCACCATTGTCTTCAATGTCTTCACACATTTTTAGGGGTCTTCTCTGGTAGGTAAACCGAATCAATAGGGGACTACTACCTGTGTTATCCTGCAATTCTCACAAACACATTAGTCCCTCAACCAAGTTTGTCGTCAATACTCCAAAACCAACTAGGGGTGGCACTAGATGCACTGACAGTAGACCAGTTCCAGTTGCTGTGACAACTATACGCCTGGTTAGGGAGGCTGAGATTGAACTCAGAAGACCGTGTCTTCACCTTATTCCCCTTGAGCTAAGGACACCCAGTCCTTGCCCAATCACTCTGGTAAGCATTCAAGGTAGACTTCCAAACCTTCACAGACTTCGTTCACCGGCGATCCACAATGGCTATTGGATGCTCAGAATGCGACGCCTAACCGGCTGGAGGATTCACAGTCCTCAAGTGTAATAAGTCTTCAGGTCACGCAGACAGAAATACTTCAGTCATGCCTAACACTCTTTGGCTCTGGGTGTTTTGGGCTTTGTCCTCGCAAGGATCTCTCTCTTAAAGGCTTCGGAGGTGGGTTGCTCTCAAACAACAAAAGTCATGCACTAACTCTGAGCAGCCACCAATTTATGGTGTGGGGGGTGGGCTATTTATAGCCAGGAGGCAACCTGACCTGATATTTCCGAAATGAACCTGGGTCACTAAGGAACCGACACGTGTCCATCGGTCGGATTTCAAACACACGCGGTAGCTTTACTTGGGCTACCAGCAAAGCTGACTCATCCAGCTCTGGATAAGATTTGTTCTCATTGTCTTCGCTCGAAGACATAGGATTTTGGTTGAGCATCACATCAGTCACTCTGACATTGTTCACTTGGACCCCACATAACAGTACGGTGGTTCCTATGACTCAACAAAGAAGCAAAGGAAACTACGAAACTACTATGTCTTCGCACTCCATAGTCTTCAAGTGAATGTCTTCACATGTCATAATCTTCATTGTGAATGGCTTCACGAACCACCATTGTCTTCAATGTCTTCACACATTTTTAGGGGTCATCTCTGGTAGGTAAACCAAATCAATAAGGGACTATTACCTGTGTTATCGTGCAGTTCTCACAAACACATTAGTCCCTCAACCAAGTTTGTCGTCAATACTCCAAAACCAATTAGGGGTGGCACTAGATGCACTTACAATCTCCCCCTTTTTGGTGATTGATGACAAACTGGTTGAAGTTTTCAACGGGGATAAAAGTATGGGAAAGTTAAAGATCAAAGTCATTGTCTTCGTAAGTTGCCAAAGGCTCCCCTTAAAGATGTGCTATAAGTAGTTTGCTTTTGAATGCAAATGCACATGGCAGGTTTTACTTTATGGAGATCCTCTTCAACTGACGAAGACAATTCATCATGCATATATAAGAATAACGATGATAATGACATGCATAATGAGAAATGTGTGTCTGCAAAATGACTTCATGCAGAATTTATCATCGCATCACAAAGTAGCAGCAAAAGTAGTAGATGACCATCAGGTTTAAGTGTTGTAACTCAAGAGCCAAATAGTTTCAAAATGAGAGTTGTAAGAACTTAGCAAAAATAATGCAACCACCCCATATGGACCAGCTTGAAGACTATCAACCTCATATGCGTCTCCCCCTTTTGTCGGTAAGGACCAAAAAGGTTTGAAGACATAGAGGATCTACTCATTCCCAGTTGGAGTAGATGTTGGAGCAGGGTCGATGTTGGAGTTGGGCGGTGCAGACGGGCCTGAAGCAGAATCGTGGTGAAGTGCAGCCAGAGTTGGTGAAGTGGCGTCATCTTCTTCATCGACGACTCTCTCAACAACAGTTGCAGCCGAAGACGAATGCTCAGAATCTTCAATTGAAGGTGTGCGACGCCAGCTTGCAGATTGCGGAGGCCTGGAGTCCAACTTGAAGTTCTCGGTGAAGCCATCTTCGTGAGGATCATCTTCAGAGCAGAGCAATGTGAGACTCTTCCAGGATCGCTGACAGGCTTCATGCGCAACGAATGAGTTCTTGGTGCCCAAGTTGCGAATGCGATTAACATCCACCTAGAGACTCTGCACTTGATGCTTCAGCCAGTCATGATGCCTATCCTGCTTTTGATGTAGAGAAACCAGAAGCTCACAGTCGTTGAGGACATGGGGACGCTTTTGAGGCCTTTGAGCAATGGTGCTGGCAGTGGCTTCAGTATTAGCACGGTGCGGCAGACGCAAGTTGCTAGCTAGAGGATAAGCAGGAGTTGCATAGTTTGGCACATGAATCCCTTCAATAGGCTGCGTGAAGCTTTGGAATTCTGCATTTTGAAGATGGACTGGCTTCTTTGCTGGCTCAGGGTAGATGGCTTCAATGGACATATCAACATCAGGCAGAAATACAATATGGTTGCACGCTGAAGGTTGATAGTTGATGGTTGAATGAAGCTTGATCAAACGCATCACCCACGGAGCATAGAATTTCAGTCCAAAAAGATCAATCCGAGAGGCTACAAGCTATCGGATGAAGAAATCCTGTGTGTTGAATATGATGCCGTTGATGATATAGAAAACCAATGTCTTCATGGCGCCTTCGAATTTAGCTTCAGAGGAATTTCCTTTGATTGGCCAGAGAGTACGCCTCAGAATGTGATAAACTGTGCGCGGCAAGTACTCAAGGTCTTTAACAGAGAATTCCTCGGGGTATTCGGCGTCATGGGGCATCTGTTGGGCTCATACATCTGGGTTTCTGGAATATGCTCTGCATCAACATCTGGCTCATGTTGGGCTCTGGTTTCTGGAATATGCTCTGCAATTCGTTCTGATGAAGCTGACAACCAGGTTCATACAACTCACCTGTAGTGGGCAAGGAAGTAAGCTCAATGATGTCCTGAGCTTTGGCTTCATGATGAATGTCACCTGTCATCCACTCCAGGATCCATGTCTTCGGATCCCTGTTGTAGCCTCGAATGTGCAATGTAGCATAGAACTGTAGCAGAAGTTCTTCGTTCAAGTTCTCCTTATCAGTCACAAACAGTAGCTACCCAACGTCTCTGAAGCAGTCCAATGCATCCTCAAGGCATGGCAGCCCAGCTATACCATCACAGTCCAGACGCTTATGAGGAAAAATCCGGTCCTGGTTGTATAAGATGCAGGAGTAGTAGCTTCGCTGCTAATGGCTCCAAAACCTGTCAAAGGAGATCTTGGGCTTCGTGTATGGGTTCTTGGCGCTTTCAAAGAAGGTGTTGTGCTCTCTGAAGCTGAGCACACTGAACGAGCCCTGAGTTGTTGCAGCACTGGGAAGCCTTGGCAATCTTGGCTTTGGCTTCTGAATCTGAGGCCTCTTCTCCATGTGATAATCATATTGAGGGCCGGGAGCAGTGGGTGGAACCATGATAGGCCATCTGACAGTCACCAACTCACCACGACTAAACGCCCATTGCATGGTATGAGGCCTTGGTGGAGGAACGGTGTCATCAGAAATGATTGGCTGCATAATGGTGTCAGTAGCAGCATTGGCTTCGGGCTCCACATTGTCTTCAGCCATGACAATGCCATTGGCTTCAGTAGTGTTGGTTGTGGCAGCCTCATTGTTTTCAACCTCCAAAATAACTGGAGGGTCGGGCAAGATCACATTCTTTCGGGTTGGACTGGATCACTGGAAGGGGGAGTAGCTTCTCTCTCTTCTTCTTTCTCTTCTTCATCAGCTGATGCAGCCGGAATGTCTTCAGCAGCTTTAGCTTTAGACTCAGAAGCAGACACAGAAGGGATGGCTTCAGGGAACACTTCACGTGCCACTAAGATGGTGTTTTGCACATCCTCTTCTGGAATGCTTGACATGGAGACCTGGGGCCTGAGGCCTTTGCGAAGCCTGCGGAATGCTGGCGACACCTTTGGAGAGGGAGTGGTCTGTTCCATGAAGTTATCATCATCAAGCACCGGAGTGGTGACTTGAGCTGGTGGAGTACTTGGGATCTCATCTTGCAGAGGGGTGTCTTGTTGTTGTTGCTCAAACCATGAGTCATCTTGAGCAACTGGCGTCAAGGAATGACCAATGCTAATGAGTTCACTGCTCGTGAGAGCAGGCGATGATATCGACTTGGGTTCAAGCTGAGGAAGGACTTCATCACTACAAAAAAATTATACTTCCGTGATGATACGCGTTTGTCATAGTAGGTCACGTTTTCTGTCATGCATGTGCATCCATGACGATTTTATGACAGAATCAAGATAGTCGTACCTCTGCTGTCGTAGAAGTGATCCATGACATTACCAAAATTATCATCACGAAAGTGCCCACTTCCATGACGATAAATCGCGCGTCATAGAAGTGCTTTCGTCAAGGGTGACTGACACATGGCATCCACCGTAACGGGTCGCCGTTAAGCTATCGGGTTCCGGTTTGGATCCGATAACCCGTTAACAGCCCGGACCAATGGGGATTTCCACGTGTAAAATTATCATTGGCTGGAGGAAACACATGTCGGCTCACCGTTGGGATAGATGTCATCCAATCATTGGACAGATTGCGCCAATGATACGTCGACACGTGGCACGGCCCAACAGAGGCCCATTCCTATGAAAAGGCCGGCCCGTTTGACTTGGTCAAAAGATAGCAGGCCGACCCACGGAAAGATTGTTAACGGCCTGTTCGCACATAGCCCATTTACAGCCCACTAACCTAGGGCCCGTTACGGCCTATCCGAATTAGGCCCAGTAGCGTCATCTTGGCCGTCCAATATGATTCCAGCCCGTTGTAATTTCCGGCCCATGTCTGGCCCATGATGTCTTTCGGCCCATATGAGTCACTTTGTAACTCTTGGCCCATTAACGACCCATGGTGAAACTGGCCCGTAATGAACATTATATCGCTTTATACCCATTAACGGCCCATTATTCCATTGGGCCATTTAAAGCCCATGTTATCTTCCGGCCTTCTCACGGCCCATTTATTCTTGGGCTCATTTCCAGCATTCGGATACTTACGGCCTGTTACTCGCCTTTTCTGATTGTGGGCCAAATTCAGCCCGTGGTTACAATCGGCCCGTTTGTGGCCCGTTAATCCGTTGGGCCGTTTTCATAGCGTCATCAAATACGGCCGATTAACGACGGCCCGTTATGGTCGGCCCATGAACGGATGATTCCAACTCTAGCCCATTTAACGCCCATAATGCGGTCCGTTATTGGCCCATGTTTGGCCAATCGATCATACAACCCGCAGAAGGCCCATTGATGCTACTCCCCATAGAAGGCCCATTGTTTCTATGGCCCGTAGGAGCCCCATGGTTATTGTGGCCTAGTTTTAAAAATGGGTTATTGCGGCCACTAGCAAACCGCGGAAAAAGAACTACACTGACTACAAGCAAACAAATAAACAAGACAACAAGGAAATATATCAGCAAGCAACTTACGCTAGGCCACAAACACAGTCTTGCCGCAACACAGCTGACTGATGTCTTTTAGCTTGTAGCTGAGACTGAAGAAGCCGAAGTGATTCAGGCAGCGAGTTCGAAGAGCTTGTGCCAGCGGTACTAGCCAGTAACTCGAACACTACATCAACGCAGGACTGTGGGGTTTTCTCACTGTCTACAAGATCGTTTTTATCACCTTTCTTGGAGATCAACATGGCTATCTCACTATCTTGAACCTTATCTACATTACTTTCTCTACCATTGCATAGTTGGGTGCTCTTCTCCAATATTCTGTTCGCATACTACAAGAGAAACAAGCAGACACATCACAAGTTTAGCATGTAGTATACGAAACTCATTTTGGTAAACCGGTTCAGTAGTAAGGTGGACATGATAACAACATGAAACAAACATATATCTATGTACGATGGTCACTGTATTGTCCATATCATTCTAGTTTATGTTGCCAAATCAAGATAGAGACACAGTTCAACTCATATATTTTTAAGACACAGCAGCATAGACAGAATATAAGTGTTAGAAACTACACAGCATTGGCAACACTTGTAATGTGCATCACATGAGAACATAACTGTTTATACAACTGAAACTGAAATCAAGATAGAGCAATAAGTTAGAACAGCAATCCAGTTAAAGAAATAGGTTTAAAACATACCTGTTGCGCCATTGGAGTTTCAATTGGATCCTTCAAATTCGAAAGTAGTGGGATGAGTAAATACAGTGGTGCAACAGCAAAGGAGTATGGACCATAGCGACGGAATCTGACATGAGAACAGTTGCTCTTCTGCTTTAAACGTGGAATTTGGGTTTGCTATGGTGGTCTTCGTGCTTTGGGCATTGTAGTTGCTTTACAAACTGCTCGTGTGGGGGTACTTTATGGTGGACATGGTGCTTTGTAAACTAGAAGTGGGTTACTATCCGCTGGGGTTGGGGTTAGATGGGTTGTAGCTGGTTCTCTTCCCAACGGTGTAAGTGTGCAATCTGGAAGAGTCTCGATTATGTGTGGTGGGGCTAGTTTGTGGGCCAGTACAACCATGGTTCTACCTGCATCGATGGGTAGCACTGTCTTTTGTGAAGAACGGGTTTTTGCTCCCTTAGATACTGCCATCGCCCCCTCCAATTCAAATGGCTAATAAACAAGAAAATAAATTGACGTACAAACAATGTATGATAGACAGATGTGGTAATTCACATATATGTTGTCTAACCAAACAAGGCAGCATGACACAATTTCACATATATGATGCCTAACTAAATAGGATAGCATGACATAGTTTCAGATATATGATGGATAACTTAACAGGATATAATGCCATAATTCAACATATGATGAGTATCTTAACAGGATGACATGACAAAACTATATGATGTCTTTCTAAAATAGGTTGGGATGAAATAATTCACATACATGTTGTCTAAGTATACAGGATGGCATGATATAATTGACATAATTGATTTCATATACTAAGCAGCTGGCACTCGCATGTATGATCTCTAAACTAAGCAGATGGAATTTAATATTGTGCATACGATGTCTAAACTAAGCAATGCAAGCCCCCATATGCATGATATGAGAAATATAAACATTGCAACTTAGAGCATACACCTCAGGTGGGATATAGGACTGGTCATCTGTCTCTGAATCCTCCTCTGAGGAGCTCCGTGTAACCATCAAGATATATGCTTCAACAGGTACCATTGCCAGCTCTGAAGACCTTGTTTTCACTCCTGATTTTTCCATAACCGGCTCAAATGGCTGATACACATGAAGAGTAGTTCAATATACACTGATTGTCGACAAATGTAATACGTAATGAAAAATAAGATGGCATGAGATAATTGACATATATGATGCCTGGCTACATGGCGGTGCATAATTCACATATATGATAATGGGCTGAAAAACATGGCATTGCATAATTCACATATCTGATATAGAAAGCAAACAGGAGGCATTCACACAAAGTATTTCTAATCTAAGCAGATGGCATGGCAATATAAGACACCTTATGCATGATATGAGCAATATAACCCTGCCAAGTTAGAGCATGCACCTCGGGGGGGGGGGGGGATACGACTGGCCATCTGTCTCTGAATCCTCCTCCGAGGAGCTATCTGTAACCAGCAAGAAATCTGCATCGACAGGTAGCACTGACTGCTCAGAAGACATTGTTTTCACTCCAGATTTTCCCATGACCGACTCAAATGGTTGATGCACAGCAAGAGTAGATGAATGTATAAACATTGTTGACAAATGGAATACATTATGAAAAAAATATGGCACGATACAATTCACATATACGATGACTGGCTAAACAGGATGTCATTGCATGATTCACGTATATGATGCCTGGCAAAAGAAGATGGCATTGCATAATTCCCATATACTCCCTCCGTTCTTAAATATTTGTCTTTTTAGAGATTTCAAGTGGCTACCACATACAGATGTATATAGACATATTTTAGAGTGTCGATTCACTCATTTTGCTCCGTATGTAGTCACTTGTTGAAATCTCGAAAAAGACAAATATTTAGGAACGGTGCGAGTATGATATAGAAAGCAAACAGGTGACATTCACACAAAGAAAATCTAAACTAAGCTGATGACATATAACATGTATAATGTAAGCAAGGCGCCACATGCATGATATGACCAACATCAGCATGCCAGGTTAGAGCAAACACCTCAGGTGGTAAATAGGAGTGGTCAGCTCCCTCTGAATCCCCATCTGAACAGTTATCTTCCTCTGGAATACAATCTGGAATGGCGGGAGGGGGGCACTTCGCCCACCATGGAGCGGCGTCTTCATGACATTATATTCCCACGCAATGGTCTTCTCTTTTTCTCTAGATGTTCAGTATGATTGTGTACAATAACTGACATGCATAATAAAAAAGTTAGATTTTGTAAGGCCTAAGGGGTGCATGCAGAAATCAAGACTGATGGCAGCAAACGAGTGGATAGATCCAAAACTAATGATAGCAGGTAGATCATAGCTTCAGTTTAAAAAGATAGACAATGGATCATCTACTGTTTGTTGCCCACCCAACATGAACCACATAGGAGACCCCGGATGAACCAGATAGTAGACATATACTATTCATTGCTGACTCGATATGTGCCCCACGGGCATTTTAAAACTCAAGTTTGAACGATAAAGTAGCAGGTAATAATAACCGATGTACATAAAGTAAGCAAACACGAAAGAGTGCGACCTCTCTTCCGGAACTATGTAGTCCTCAGGTTCATCTACAAAGTTGATGATGGTAATGCAGTTGGCGTGGCTGCCGGCAACGGGGAAGATGATCTGAGGCGGCGAAAGAAAGTCTGCAGGGGGAATCTCCGCTGCAGTGAACGCGTCTGTCGATGGTGCACCTCAGGTGGCGTCGATGATGGCACGGCAAGAGCAAGACATAACACATAGAGTTTTCTTTGATGACTATCTAAAAATGGGGTAAATCTGTAAGGGCTCCTTAGAATTGCAGGATTCTATAAACGCAAGGACAGGAAAAACACATGAATAGGATAGGAATGCACATGCAAAACAGAGCATTTGGAAACATAGGATTTCTGTCAACCTGGGTGTTTGGTTCACATGAATTGTAAGAACACAGGAATGGAGAAACATGGTCAAATTAAAATCAAACCACGTGAAAATGAAAAAAAATAAGAATCTTATTATGCCAGTAATGCAATTAGTCTTGTTCGTCATGCATATTAATTTGAAAAGGACGTCCAAGTGGATATTAAAATTCCTACGTTTTTTCTTTCAAAGAGACACCAAAGGAAAAAAATCCTCCAGTTTTGGTTTGCTCCACTCCTTCTAACCAAATGCACGAATAGTAGTACCATAGTAGTTCCATAGCAAAGGATCCCTGAGGGATCGACATGAATGCAGAGTAACAAAGTGATGCGACGACTGTACAACCTCTTTGGCATAGCCTTGTCTACCTCAACATCATTGGGTTGGACGTGGAGGATGGTGATGCTGGTGTGACTGTCGGAGGCAGGGAAGAAGATCTCAGGCCTCTGGAAACGACGCCGAGGGTACTGCTCCGCTGTGATGGACGGTTTCGTCGTTGGAGCAGCTCCGATGAGGTGAACAGCGGCGAGGCTGAAGCAGGACAAGACGGACAACGTTAATCTGAAGTGGGACTCTAATATCATCTGCAATAGATGATGTAATATACATCACCAAAAGTGCTAGATGTAAAATGCATCAGCCACGCCACGGCCGCTCCGACAGATGCTGTAAATACTGTTCACTCTGAAATTAACTGAAGAAACTGAACTTTACAGTCGAAACTGAATTTTACTGTCGAAACTTATTGAACTAGTAGCAGAGCATTGCAATAGATGCTTAGGGCGTTCAAGCACTAGTAGCAGAGAAGCAGCGATCTAAATCAGCAGACGCTCGAGCAGGGAATGCACGAGCAGAGAGCAAGTCATGCAACAGCACCGCGAGCGAGTGCTAAAGCAGCAACTCCTGTAGCTGCCAGAGGTCGTGGAGCAGCAGCAGCGCGAGCGAGAGCAAGAGCAGAGTAGCAACACAAACAAGAGCAAGAGTGGAGCAGTAGGAAATGATTGTAAGTCAAGGAAAGTCTTGGTCGTAAGTCAAGGAAAGTCCAAGGGGAAGCCCAAAGGGCCCTGGATCCCCAAGAAAGTAAAAGATCAAGCAGGAAATGATGTGTTGGATTTCCCATGTCACATTCATACCAAGAAGGATGAAGAGGGTAATCTGATTTATCCTACACACACCACTCGACAGTGTCGACTCCTGATCCAGCAATTCCAAGAGAAGCAGCCCAGTGAAAAGGAAAAGGAGTCAGACAAGGATGAGGACAAGGAAGAAGGTGATGATGGTTTTCCCAACATCAATTCCACTCTGGTGATTTTTGCTGACATCGAAAGCAAAAGTCAATTGAAAGTCATCAATGGAGAAATAAACATGGTTGCCCCGGCAACGACGACATACTTGAAGTGGTCGCAAACTGCGATCACATTCGACCAGTCTGATCACCCGGCACGCGTTGCCACTCCAGGGCGGCAAGCGCTGGTAGTCGACCCAGTGGTTGGAGGCACTCGACTAACCAAAGTGTTGATGGATGGTGGCAGTGGTCTTAATATTCTTTACGCTGAAACATTAAAGGGGATGGGCATTCTGATGTCCAAGCTTAGTGAGAGCAACATGAGCTTTCACGGCGTTATCCCCGGAAAGAAGGCTGAATCTCTCGGCCAGATAACTCTTGATGTGGTTTTTGGTGATTCGAAGAATTACCGTAAGGAAAAGTTGACATTTGAGGTGGTAGATTTTCAAAGTGCTTATCATGCTATTTTGGGCAGGCCTGCATATGCCCGTTTTATGGCTCGACCGTGTTACGTCTATCTTAAGTTGAAAATGCCTGGACCCTGAGGCGTGATCACAGTTACTGGTAATCGGCAGAAAGCAGAAGAGTGCCTTCAGAAGGGCTAAAAAAATTGCTGATGAACAGATGGTAGCAGTTGAAATGCAGGAATATCAAAAGAATGCTGATCCGAGTGATTTGCCGCGGGCTAAGAAGGCCGCTTAAGAATCTGCATTTTAGTCGCCCGGTGAAACAAAGTCGATTCATATTCACCCGACCGATCCCAATGCTGCTCGGACTCATATCTCAACGACGCTCGACAGCCAATAGGAAGAAGCGCTCATCCAGTTCCTCTATGAGAACTCGGACATCTTCGCATGGAAACCTTCTGACATGCCGGGTGTACCCAGGGAACTGGCTGAGCACCATTTGCGAGTCGACCCAAAGGTAAAACCAGTCAAAGAGCATATTCGACGGTCCGCCGTATAGAAGAGAAAGGCAATTGGCGAGGAAGTGGCTCGGCTTTTGGTTGCTGAGTTCATCCGAGAGATTTACCACTCCGAGTGGCTTGCCAATGTCGTCATGATTCCTAAGAAAGATGATTCACTCCGCATGTGCATCGACTTCAAGCATATCAATCGGGCCTTCCCGAAGGATCGCTTCCCTCTTCCTTGCATCGATCAGATAGTCGACTCGACTGCGGGGTGTGAGCAGTTGTCTTTCCTGGAAGCATATTCCGGGTACCATCAGATCCGACTATATGGACCCGATGAAATAAAAACAGCTTTCATCACCCCATTTGGGTGCTTTTGTTATGTCACCATGCCTTTTGGTCTCAAGAATGCTGGTGCCACATTCATGCGCATGATACAGAAGTGCCTGCTCACTCCAATCAATGGGAATGTGGAGGCATATATGGATGACATCGTGGTTAAGTCACGCAAAGGTTCCGACCTGCTGACTGATCTCGCTGAAACTTTGCCAATCTAAGGAGGTTGATATCAAGCTCAATCCATCGAAGTGTACGTTTGGAGTTCCGGGTGGCAAGTTACTCAGTTTCCTTGTTTCCGGATGTGGGATCGATGCAAACCCAGAGAAGGTTGGTGCAATTCTCCGAATGAAACGCCCCGTTCGTGTACACGATGTTCAGAAGCTTACTGGTTGTTTGGCCACTTTCAGTCAATTCATCTCTCATCTCGGTGAAAAGGCACTGACTCTTTATCGACTGATGAAGAAATCTGACAAGTTCGAGTGGACTCCTGAAGCCGACGCAGCGTTTGCAGAGCTCAAAACCCTGCTTTCCACCCAGCCGGTGCTTGCTGCCCCAATCAGCAGAGTGCCTTTACTACTTTATATTGTAGCCACTGGACAAGTTGTCAGTACAGTACTCACGGTCGAGCGGGAAGAAGAAGGCAAGGCCTACAAGGTTTATCGCCCAGTGTACTATATTTCTGAAGTTTTAACCCCATCCAAGCAAAGATACCCGCATTGTCAGAAGCTTGTCTTTATGGGATCTTCTTGACCACGAAGAAGGTTGCACACTACTTCTCAGATCATTCCATTACAGTCGTGAGCGACGCTCCATTGTCAAAAATATTGAATAACAGAGATGCAACTGGTCGAGTTGCTAAATGGGCGATTGAACTCCTTCCGCTGGATATCAAGTTTGAGGCAAAGAAAGCAATCAAATCCCAGGCAATAGCAAATTTTCTCGTTGAGTGGATTGAACAACAACTACCGACTCAGATTCAGTCGGAGCATTGACCATGTTCTTCGACGGGTCCAAGATGTTGAATGGTTCAGGTGCTGGGGTAGTCCTGGTATCCCCGCGAGGCGACAAGCTCAGTTATGTTCCCCAGATTCACTTTGACTCTTCCAACAATGATGCTGAATATGAGGCACTTTTGTACGGGTTGCGTATGGCCATTTGACTCGGCGTCCGACGCCTAATGGTTTACGGTGACTCAGATTTGGTAGTCAATAAAGTGATGAAGGAAGGGGATGTTAGGAGTCCGGCTATGACTGGTTATTGCAATGCAGTAAGAAAGTTGGAAAAGAAGTTTGAGGGTTTAGAGCTTCACCATATACCCCGACTGAAAAATCAAGCAGCCGATGACTTGGCAAAGATAGGTTCCAAGAGAGAGACCATTCCCAGCAATGTGTTTTTGGAGCATATTCACACACCTTCGGTCCAAGAAGATCCTTTGACCGAAGAGCCCCCACAGCCTAAGAGCTCCACTGATCCGACTGAATTTGAAATCGCAGCCGTGGTCGACTTGGTCATGGAGGTTTTGGTTGTCATTCCCGATTGGACAGTGCCGTACATTGCATATATTCTCAGGAAGGAACTCCCAGAGGATGAAGAAGAGGCTCGTCATATCGTCCGTCGATCCAAAGCCTTTACGGTGATGGGTGGACAGCTTTACAGAGAGAGTGTCACTGGAGTCAGTCAGAAATGCATCACACCGGAAGAAGGCCGAATGATCCTCATTGATATCCACTTAGGGACCTGTGGTCACCATGCGTCCTCTCGGACCATCGTGGCCAAAGCATACCGAGCCGGGTTTTACTGGCCACATGCCAACGAGATGGCGAAAGAAATAGTCGACAAGTGTGAGGGTTGTCAGTTCTACTCCAACATGTCCCACAAACCTGCTTCAGCTTTGAAGACCATCCCACTCGTCTGGCCATTTGCAGTTTGGGGTTTAGACATGGTCGGACCTTTGAGGACTGGTAGGAGTGGCTTCACCCACGTACTCGTAGCAGTCGACAAGTTCACTAAATGGATTGAAGCTAAACCTATCAAAAACCTCGAAGCAAGTACTGCTGTCAGCTTCATCAGAGAGTTAACATTCAGATATGGAGTTCCGCACAGTATCATCACAGATAATGGGTCAAACTTTGATTTAGATAAGTTCAGAGCTTCCTGTGCTTCCCAAGGCACTCGGGTCGATTATGATTCAGTCGCCCACCCACAGTCGAATGGGCAAGCAGAAAGAGCAACCGGTTTGATCCTCAAAGGGCTGAAATCCTGATTGATGCGTGATCTCAAACATGCAGCAGGTGCTTGGGTGGATGAGCTACCATCAGTACTTTGGGGATTGAGAACAACTCCAAATCGGTCGACTGGTTGAACTCCGTTCTTCCTAGTCTACGGGGCTGAAGCTGTGCTCCCGAGTGACTTGCTTCACAACGCACCCCGAGTGGAACTTTTCTCAGAAGCCGAGCAGAACAAGCTCGACAAGATGCTGTTTATCTTCTGGAAGAGGAAAGAGAGATGTCCCTAATCAGCTCGACCATTTATTAGCAAGACCTTCATCGATTCCATGCTAGGAACGTGAGAGGTCGAGCATTTCAAGAGGGAGACCTGGTTCTCCGAGTGGATCAGCAACAACCACAAGCTTGCTCCCGCGTGGGAAGGACCTTGCATCATCACCAAGGTGCTCCACAATGGAGCATATCATCTCTACAATGTGGAGCACAATAAAGACGAACCGCGCGCTTAGAATGCAGAGTTGCTCCGTCGTTTTTATACTTAAGCACTCAAACTTTTGAGATGTAATAAGAGATACATGTTTAGGTTGTTTATCAAAGACACAGTTTTACAGTCTTCTAAATGATTGTCGTCGATTATGCATGTGTTTGAAATCCCCCAGTGGGTGGCTTAGCTGCGAATCCGTTTCGCCTAAGTTTGAAAAATCCCACCGAGTGAGGAGCAAGTCTCTCACTCGGGGGCTTAGCTGCGAATCTGTTTCACCTAAGTTTGAAAAATCCCACCGAGTGATGAGCAAGTCTCTCACTTGGGGGCTTAGTTGTAGTCCCGCACTCGCCTAAGTTTGAAAAAATCCTACCGAGTGAAGAGCAAGTCTCTAACTCGGGTGCTTAGCTGCAGTCCCGCACTCGCCTAAGTTTGAAAAAATCCAACCAAGTGAAGAACAAGTCTCTCACTTGGGGGCTTAGCTGCAGTCCCGCACTCGCCTAAGTTTGAAAAAATCCTACCGAGTGAAGAGCAAGTCTGTCACTCGGGGGCTTAGCTGCAGTCCCACACTCGCCTAAGTTTGAAAAAATCCTACCGAGTGAAGAGCAAGTCTCTCACTCGGGGGCTTAGCTGCAGTCTCGCACTCGCCTAAGTTCAAAGAAATCCCACCGAGTGTAGAGCAACCCTCTCACTCGGGGGCTTAGCTACAGTCCAGTGCTCGCCTAAGTTCAAAGAAATCCCACCGAGTGAAGAGCAACCCTCTTACTCGGGGGCTTAGCTACAGTCCAGTGCTCGCCTAAGTTCAAAGAAATCCCACCGAGTGAAGAACAACCCTCTCACTCAGGGGCTTAGCTGCAGTCCAATACTCACCTAAGTTCAAAACACGTTCCGAGTGAAGAACGATCTTCTTGCTCGGGGACTCGGCCATACGCTCCATCCTAATCCGCAAGGATGACGAGCTACAGGTCAATTGCGACCTTCTCCTTAGAGTTGCGCCATAAATACAATGTGCGCTCCATCCTGATCCGCAAGGACGACGAGGTGCAGGTCATCTGCGACCTTCTCCTCAGAGCTGCGCCATAAGTACAATATGCGCTCCATCCTGATCCACGAGGACGATGAGGTGCAGGTCGTCTGTGACCTTCTCCTCAGTGTTGCGCCATAAGTACAATATGCGCTACATCTTGATCCACAAGGACGACGAGGTGTAGGTCGTCTGCGACCTTCTCCTCAGAGCTGCATCACAAGGACAAAAGACTATTCCGAGTGAAGAAATAAGTCCCACTCGAAGGCAAACTCAAGCATATTCCAAGAAAGGCTAAGTTTAAGATAAATCCCACGAGGTTCCCAACCACGGATTAAAAGTACTCAGGTATCAGTCCCGAAGGAGTTTAACGGTTACAAAAACCACTCGGCATACCAAGGCAAATTTAATCGGATCATAAAAGTTTGTTCACTCCGCAGGAGGTGGACTTGCAGGCTTGACGAATTCATCCAAGTCGATTCCATCTGCAATGTGAGTGGCGGCGGCAATAAAAGTCTCCATGAAAGACTGGAAGTCAAGCCTCTTGGTGTTGGTGACTTTGATTGCTGCGAGCTTCTCTTCTTTGGCTTCCTTGCAGTGGACACGAACCAGAGACAGAGCCACATCAGCACCACACCGAGCAGAAGACTTCTTCCATTCCTGCACTCGACCAGGGACCTCATTGAGTCGAGTCATCAGAGACTCGAGGTCATTTTGGAGCGTCGCCCCTGGCCAGAGTGCTGTGTCGATTCGCGACACCGCGACTTTCAGCCGAGCAAGGTAATCAACAACGCTAGCAACACGAGATTCCAGTCGGAGCACGTTCATGGCAGCTTTGTCTTTAACTGGGGAGAGAATGGGGTCCAAGCTTGTCTCAATTCGCCCAGTCTCTTCCTCGAAGTTCTGGCAGAATTCTGCACTCGCAATAAAATCATGGGTCAACAACTATGTAACGAGTCGAAAACAACAAGTCAGTCGGACAGGGAAAAGCACCTTCAAGCATAACGAACAACTTCTTGGCAAGCCCTCCCAGATAATTCTCCAACTCGTCTCTCTTGCGGGCGATGTCTTCCATTTTGTCGGTCAGATTTCTTTTGTCCCTCTTCAATCGAGTTGCCTCCTTGTTGGCTTCGTCAAGAGCAGCCTTCAGCTTGGTGTTCTCTTCTTCCAGCTTACCGGCTGAGGCCAGCTTCTGATCGGCAAGTGCAGTTTTCTCTTTTGATGTTTTCTGTGCCGCTGCAAGCTCCAGATCCTTCTGCGCCAAAGCCTTGTTCGTCATTTCTGAAAGAGACAACACTTAGTTCAGAGGAAGGAAATAGCACTTATTTCAGGAAAAAGTCAGTCAACAAGTTTTTCATACCAGCGGCTTCATCCTTGGCTTTCTGCAAATTCGTCTTGGCTAACTCCAGATCAAGATTGAGCTGGATCTGTTTCTGCTCCAGGTCAACAAACCGAGCTCCAAGTTCACAAGATTTCAGTGGTTTAGAGATAATCAGTCGACAGACATGAAGATTGGTTGCTTCCGAGCAATAGATTGACAAGTTCAAAAAGTTCTAAGACTACTGCCGAATCAAACATCCAACAATAGTCTCGGGGACTACACCCAGTTGGTGCACTTAGTGTGCCCCCACTAGTCCAGTTTCCACTCGACGTTGTCCGGCTAGGCCGAGTGTAAAAAAAGAACGATGCAACAGTTGTTATAAGACCCCAACTGACTGCCCGCAGTCGACCGCGGTCTCGGATACTACACCCAGTGGGTGCACTCAGCGTGCCCCCACTGGTTCAGATTCCACTTGACATGTTCCGGCCAGACCGAGTGAAAAAACTAAAGAACAAGATATTTTTATCAAGACCTCCGCCGAATCACAGATTCGACGGCGGCCTCGGGCACTACACCCAGTGGGTGAACTCTGCGTGCCCCCACTAGTCTAAAGTTACAATCAACATAACCTAGTTGATTCGATCGAGAAAACACCCAGTGGGTGTACAGATGCAAAAGTACAGACTGACTGATAGATGCACAAGAGAAGTTTTCAGGTAGCATATCCGAACTGAACAAGTGAGAAGCTAAAGGATCAGTCGGAAATCAACCAACCTGGACGTTAGTCTGGAGAGCTGAGTTGGCGTCATAAGCAGCTTGACTGGCATCCCGAACCACATTCATCGACTCCATCATGATGCCTGCCTGGCGTATAGCTTCCCTGGCAGCACCCACTTGGTCCTCTTGGACGTGATGCGCAGTGAAGAGTGAAGACGGTGGATCAGCTGGAATCTGTGTAGTCGACGCTGAGGGCTGGGCACTCGACAGTGGTACGGCAAAAGTCATTGAGGCCCGGTTGGCATCGCTGGTCTCCTGGATCACCGGTTCCGTCACTGGCGTCGACTGAGGCGTCTTACCAGTTGATGTTTTCCTGCTCCTCCTTCCCATGGGCCTCAGCGGCACGTCCTCGTCATCTTCTGGAAGATCAATCACATCGGGAGGAGCTGTAAAAGAATCTATCGCTAGAGTTCAATCAACCGACAAAATGGCTGAGAAAGTAAAAACAGAATTGCAAGAGTCATACCCGGATTAGAAGTGACCGCGTCCTCCATCTCCTCGTCATCATTTCTGTAAGCAGAAGTCCCAGAAGTAGCGGCACTACAGATTCAAAAGCCATTCGGTTGGAACAGATAAATGAGTCGACCAGAGAACAAGTCGTCAAACCGAGAAGTCAAGTTCAAGGATTACCCAGAAGCAATAGGTACAACCACTTTGATCTTGGGCAAGGCCTTCCGAGGTTTTTGTGGTCCAACTTTGGGCTGCTTTGGAGCCTTCTCAGTCGGCACAAGAGAAGCCGTCCGAGTGCACTTTGAAGACTGTCCAGTCTGCGCAATTCCTTTCCCACGGATGCTGGCTGGGTCGTGGGTATGCTTGGATCGCCTTTCCATGCGATGGGGAGAATCGACCTCTTCACCATCGCTCGGGTCGTCACTCTCCTCCTCCTCCCCTCCGTCAGACTGCCAGTCGGCGCTTTCCTCTCCGCTCACCTCTCCCTCCTGCTCTTGTACCTGCTCTCCATTGGGCATTGAATACATCTCAGTGAAGACCTGTAAGACAACGAGTTGAACAGATAACAGTCAGTTGACAAGAACAATTACAAGATAGATCAAGAAGACACTCAGAAATTCAGAGTCGGACCTTGTCTAGTTCATAAGAGTTGTCGAGTGGAGGAATCCTCCTGGATCCTCTAGGGTTATCCTTGTTGCCGGTGATGCCCTGCAGCAATTGCGCCACCGTACCCTCTTCAACTTCTTCTGGGTGAATCCGAGTGGTGTCGTCAATGCCCGAATACAGCCACATCAGATGGTCACGGGCCTGAAGTGGCTGGATGCGTCGACTAAGAAAGACCTCTAACAGATCCATGCCAGTCAATTTGTCACGGACAAGCTGGATCACTCGCTCAACCAAAGTATTCACCTCCGCTTTCTCCGCCAGAGTCACTTTCAAGGAAGAAGGTTTTTTGACTCGAGCCATGGAAAAGGGGGGGAGTCAAGTCGACTGGACGGGAGTCGGCTGGTCCTTGCAGTAGAACCAGGTCGACTGCCACCCTCTGACTGACTCGAGAAGAATCATGGCTGGGAAGGTGCTCCTACTCCTCATTTGGATCCCAAGACCCCCGCACATCTGGATCACGTGCATCCTCTCATCACTCGGGTTGGTATTTTTGACCGACTGAGAACGACAGGTGAAAATGTGTTTGAAGAGACCCCAGTGCGGTCGACACCCCAGAAAATTCTCACACATGGACACATATGCGGCAAGATACGTGATGGTGTTGGGGGAGAAGTGGTGAAGTTGAGCTCCAAATAAGTTCAAAAATCCTCGGAAGAAAGGATGGGGAGGCAGAGAAAAACCGCGGTCAACGTGAGTGGCGAGAAGGACGCACTCACCCTCCTGCGGCCGCGGCTTGGTTTCGTCCTCTGGGAGCCGCCAAGACCCGTGGGGGATCAGGACCCCCTCGACCAAATCCTCCACGTCCTCCAGCTAGATCATCGACCGGATCCAGTTGCCCTGGATCCAGCCGGGCGACAGGCCAGATCGCGACGAAGATCCGCCCCAGCTTCGCCTTCGCCGTCGCCTTCTTCACGCGCTCCAGGGCCGCCGTCTTCTCCTTCCCCATTGCGGTGGTCGGAGCTCGAGCAGAGCGGCGGCGCCAAGGGAGGAAGTGGATACGATGGAGAGACAGAGGAGAAAGTTAGAGAATGGGATGCACTGCGCAGAAAACCCCAGCCGCGACACTTTATATAAGGCCCTCTCCCGAGTGGCTGACTCGTGGGCCCAGGTAATCCTGTCAAATCCCGCAACACTCATGCGCGCGGTACGTGGCGAAAAAGGTGGCGCGGAGATCGAGGCGTCCCTGCCTAATCCACTCCGATTACTGCGGCCTCCTCCGTCCCGCGCGCTTCCCAAAATTTCAAATCCCACAAGATCCGGGAGCAGCAGAGCAATCTGTCAGACCGAAGATTTTTATACCTTGTCAATCACTCGAAGCTTATTGACGAAAGTTCACTCGACAACTTCTGAATGGCTCAAGGCGGCTGTAAATGAAGTTGAAACTTTTTGAGTCGTTCACCAACCTAAGTAAAGCGCTTCTGAAGCAGGACAGTTGAGTCGGAACCTCCTTCAACTTCAATTCCACTCGGACCCAGACCCATTCGGGGGCTAATGATGACAACATGCACCTAGGGCAGGGCAATAGACTTGATCTAAGTACCCTACCCAAGGACACTGCCCTGCAATCAAAGACATCCGAAGGACAACAGATTCTACTGACTGGAATCACCACAGGACTCAACCCACTCGACTAAGTGTTCACTCGGATATCCCAATTCGATTCGACCATACCAGAATCCACTCGGAGGACAGAAGGTCTAAAGTCACTCTGAATGACAACGGTTAGGCATTCACTCCGTAGTCTTAATGGTCATTTATGTAACTTTAATGCTGGCGTTACCAGTAACGTTCATACCTTTATGTACATTGAACCCTATGTAACTGAGGGCCGGAGGGGTCTGGCAAACTCTATATATGCCACCCCCCTCCTCAGGCACAAGGGCTGGCACCCCTGTTACTCCACACATATAATCCAATCGACCGAGCTCCTGGTCACCGAGACGTAGGGCTGTTACTTCCACTGTGAAGGGCCTGAACTCGTAAATCTTGTGTGTACAACTTCACCATAGCTAGGATCTTGCCTCCTCATATATACCCACCATTCTACTGTCAGTCTTAGAACCACGACACTCACTGCAACCAACCTAACAACCAAATACAGATAAACAAGGCATCTGCTTGATAACTGGACAAATGCTCACTGCAACCAACCTAAGAACCAAATACAGATAAACAAGGCATCTGCTCGATAACTGGAAAAATGCTCACTGCAACAAACCTAACAACCAAATACAAATAAACAAGGCATCTACTCACTATAAACACAAATATAGCCATTCGTGAAACTAAAGTGGACAATTCATACTTAAACATCACATAGCCCTATTGAACAATACATTCTTGCATAACTGAAACAATTAAACACGGCACAGTTAAAACACCGCATGGAAAATGCTACTACAAGAAATGGTACGGGTTGGAAAGCTAGAAAAGGTAAGATTTGCTGATAGGATGTTGCCTCACATGTCATGGA
The DNA here is from genome assembly GCF_002575655.3 of Aegilops tauschii subsp. strangulata. Lineage (NCBI taxonomy): Eukaryota > Viridiplantae > Streptophyta > Magnoliopsida > Poales > Poaceae > Aegilops > Aegilops tauschii. The sequence continues at coordinate 326,542,421 of NC_053041.3, read as the reverse complement.
CAGGATCCTTCCAGTTGGAAGAGCACAGACCCATGGTGCACTCTCTGATGTCACGGATGGGTTGTTTCACCTTGGAAGAACCTTTGTGGGTGCCCTCCTCGTGGTCAATGAGATCGGACTTGGCAATTGAGGATCCCAAGTCGCCGCCATAGAACGTGTCCTTCAGAAATGAAAAAATGGCCTCGATGGCATACAAGGATCGCAAATCCTTGACCGCGTGGCGGAGGAGATCAGCGGAAGGGCCGTCAAAGAGATCGACGGTGGTTGAAACAGAGGAGTTGGGGATGGACCACTTAACCCGTGACATGGCTCGCGTGAAGCCGTCGCGGTCGACGAGTTTGATGTCGTAGCCAGCTTTCCCGAGATACAGTAATACGCTAGCGCGCTGACGTGAAGCCTTTGGCATGGCAATGTAGTCAACGTCTTTGCTGCCTTCCGTGACAAGGTGTTGCTCCGAGATCGACAGGTCGGGGCGAACGACGGCCACCTCGCCAACGTCTGCCGGAGAGGCCATGATAAACCTCTTCTTGGCCGAATGCTCGCCGGCCCCGAGATACGTGGTCGAGCTTAGGCTGCAACATTCGGGAGCAGGGGATGTGGATCTGGCGGGGAGGGACACCGCATGCCTCATCTAAAAACTCAGCGGAGTGGGCGATGGTATGGGAATCACTAGGTAACCTGAACTTTATTATCTAAGATAGGAGGAGCGGGCAGACTGACAAGGGTTGGCGGCGACGGCGGCGGCGGTGGCGGGGAGCTAGGGTTCGAGGGGGGAGGGGGCCGAGTGAGGGGACTCTGGAGGGGGGCGGGGTGGTGTTTGAGGATACTCCACGGCTACTGAAAATTTTAGTAATGGTGATGGAAGAGGGAGGGCGGCGGTTCAAATGCCTCGGCTACTACAATTTTACTATAGGGTCGGTGCTGGAGGAGTGTGGGCGACGGTTGAAGTATGGCGGCTAGTAAAATTTTGGTAGAGGAATTGATGTGGGGCGGGAGTACCCAAGATCGTGCATGGTCCAATAAGAATATGTGTGTATGATAATGATGAAAAGCGGTGGAACCGCCGATTTTTGCAACGCTCAAGGCGGGTAGTTTGTTTTTAGTTTTCTAGCTAGCTAGTCTATTGCACACGGTTCGTCCTAATTTTTAGACGTAGACGTGTAATTCAATCTAAATAAACTACCCACCTTTAGCTTGCGCGGGTGGTGATTTTACAACGCACTTGCATCGCACACAGTTAAGCTAGTACATCCACCTTTGCTCGCGCTTGCGCGGTCGTGGTGATTCACGACGCACTTGCATCACACATGGTTAAGCCATTATACCTGTGTCCGTTGAGTGTCATCAGAGTCTTTGCAGCAAAAAAAGTTAGAGAGGGTTAGAAGACAGCCCCACCAACATGTGGCCCAAATATATATGAGTGAAATGGGTGGTCTGTGATGTTCAAAATTCCAATGCACAACTTTGACCGCGCGGGCCCATGGTAGGGCGCATCATTGAAGATCGATGAGAGGGGCCAAAAGTCAAGAACCACCTGGAAGTGGCCAAATATATGTAGGAATATAGGGTGTGATGTTTAAAACTTTAAATACACAATGACTAGGGTGCTTGACCCACCTCCCACTTCACATCAGCGGGGCAGATGCACATAATGATACTTTGGTCATACATGCATGTCGCCATGACCTACCATAAGACGGACTAGTGAATCTATCGTTTGGTCAAACGACAACTGTTGTTGTCGATAAACCGCTTGGGCCAATAGATTGAACCATCATAAAAAATCGCACGAGAGGGACCACAAAACCAGCACCTCCTGCATGTGGCCCAAAATGATGTACGTTGGAAGTGGTGATGTGTGTTTTCAATATCGAATAATGTACAATTTAGATGTGGTGCCTGCCTCTCGATACATACAACAACCATGAAAGCCAGGTAGTTAAGGACGAGATACGCAGGGTACGGTGTCGGTCGAACCCAGCAATCCGAGCATGTGGGAGGGAATCCTGAGAACGCATGAGCTCGAGCTTTGGTTGAACGACATGTGATGGTGACCGACCCTAACACGAACTAGGAGGAATCCATTCATGGCCAACACATACCCCTCGTTATAGGTCAAAGGGATGATATATATACACTCGGGGAGCCCACAGATATGCGTGTCATCACAAAAACCGCACAAGGGAGACATGGTCGATCAGACGACTTCATATACACTCCATGCGGCCCGAAAATATGTATGGGTACTGTCGGTGTCAAAATCGGCGGATCTCAGGTAGGGGGTCCCGAACTGTGCGTCTAGGATCGATGGTAACAGGAGACGGGGGACACGATGTTTACCCAGGTTTGGGCCCTCTCTATGGAGGTAATACCCTACTTCCTGTTTGATTGATCTTGATGAATATGAGTATTACAAGAGTTGATCTACCACGAGATCGTAATGGCTAAACCGTAGAAGTCTAGCCTATGAATATATGGTAATGAATGTCCCTTATCCGGACTATGCTCTCCGGTTTATATAGACACCGGAGAGATCTAGGGTTACATGGGGTTGGTTAGATAAGAGGGAATCTTCGTAGTCGGTCGCCTAGCTTGCCTTCCACGCCAAGGAGAGTCCAATCTGGACACGAGTATAGTCTTCGGCCTTCATATCTTCACAGCCCATCAGTCCGACCCATGGATAACAGGCTGGACGCCCGAGGACCCCTTAGTCCAGGAGTCCCTCAGTAGCCCCTGAACCTGGCTTCAATGACGAGGAGTCCGGCGTGCAGATTGTCTTCGGCATTGCAAGGCGGGTTCCCTCCTTCCGAACTCTGCTGACAACTATTTATGACACTGTATTACGTCTGCCCGATCAGTATTCCCAATCTTTGGCCAGCCCTTCGCCCCACGTCTCGGGACGCGGTTTTATCGGCATGTCTTGTCAAAGCAGGGATCGTGTCCCTTATTCACGGGATTTCCAATAATGTAGGCGTGGGTAACCCAACCGTCCCCTGGGTACAACTCTTTGAGGATAGGTAAGTTTCGTGACCCAAGAGAGGACGTTCAATATTCTGGGCCTTTATATAGAGACCCAGACTTGTCTTTTTCTCCTATGCTTGCTTCTTCCTCAACCCCAGCCACCTCGAGTTCTAGCCCTCGGGTTCCAATCACCACCAGCCCCAATCATGTCCGGGTCCAACCGCTCGGGCCGGTGGGTGGCCTCTTCTGTCATGGAGGAGGATATTGCGAAGCTCCGCGTGGCGAGGTATCTGACCCCAGAAATCCTTCATCGACTTCCCGCCGAGGGGCAGGTTATTCCCACCCCCAAATCTAGCGAGAGGGTAGTATTTGTGTCCCACTTCCTCCAAGGGTTAGGGTTCGCGCTTAACCCCTTCGTTCGGGGGCTCATGTTCTACTATGGGCTAGATTTTCACGATTTGGCCCTGGACTCTGTTCTTCTCATCTCGACATTCATCGTCACGTGTGAGGCCTTCCTCCGGACTCCTCCGCACTTAGGTTTGTGGCTCAAGACTTTTGGTGTGAGGCCACAAGTGGCAGAGGAGGAGTAGGCAGAGTGCGGCAGCATTATAATAAGCAAGCTTGCCAGCGCAGTTTGGTTTGAAGGATCTTTCGCCAAGTCTTCCGACCTATGGCAGCAGGGATGGTTTTATGTCAACGAGCTGCGGGGCTCCAAGTGGGCAGCTACGCCTGCGTTCCGACCTGGCCCTCCAATTCAGCTCGCTTCATGGATCAATAAGGGATTAAACTGGGGATCCGCCAACAAAGTGCAGACTCTGCAAAGTCGCATCCGAAGCCTTACCGAGAAGGGCATCGATCTTGTGAACGTCGTTCAAGTAATGCTAGTCCGCCGGACCCTGCCATGTCAACGGTGGCCTCTCCATATGTGGGAGTTTAATCCAAAAGGGAAGCGGACTCTTTAGCACTTCTTTGGCACCACGCATGAAGGAATGTGGAAATTATATTTCGGGGAAAGGGAGCAATGGCCGGACACCACCGAAGATGTTGGCCTCGACTGTAATCATCCGTACACCATGGTAAGTATCCTATTCCCGCACACCTTCCATCCAAGCATCTCTTGACAAGATATTGAACAGTCCATCCCTATACAGGACTGGATAAAAGAAAGCGGTGTTAATCTGGTGTCCGGCGCCCCTTCCCGAAGACTCTGCGACCGCCCTTCTGACGAGAATGCTGATTCCGACACCGTTCCAGGGGCCTGCAGAGGGGGGCGAGAGTGGGGAGCCCAGAGGCAATACCCACCCCGAGGATGAATTAGACGCCATGTTCGGGGAAACCGAAACCCTTTTGCCCAAGGGAAAAGATACAGTGGAAGCCCTCCATGGCAAAAAGAGGGCCGCTTCCGAAGGTCAGGAAGGGAAGCCTCCCAAGAGAGGAAAAACTCCATCATCGGGCAGCTTGGGCCGGGCAGGCGATGTTGCCGCAGAGCTTCGCGATGAGGATAAACCTCTGGCCAAACCGTAAGTGCGGCAGGGTACTTTAATCATACCTCATTCCTTTCTTATTACTGAAGTAATGCGTACGTCTTCGCAGGTTAACGCCTGGTGTTTCTCAATCGTCCTCCTCCTCGGGATATCTTCTCCCAGAGATGATGGAGAGTGACACGCCTTCTCCGGCCTCCTCGCCCAACAGGGCGGATGATTCTGAGGTATCGTCCCGGGGGGCTCCTCCTGGTCGACAAGTAGTGCAGGAAACGGAGAAAGCATTACCCGAAGGTGGTGCCTCTGTCACTCAAGGTTCAGGAATCAAGCATGACGGCCTCGTGCTATCCAGCTTACAGCCAGAGACGATTCTGGAGGCGAGTGAGCGGATTCCTTCAAAGGAATACCGTACTCCGGCGGCAGTCTCCGGAGACCCGGAAGCGCCGGAAGAGCTGGCGACATGCTGCAACAAGCGTCCATTTCGGAGGAACACCGTGCCTTGAAGGTTACGATGGCCGAAAAGGTTCTATCCGCGAAGAGCGGGTTGAACGAGGCCTTCACAAGCCTCCTAAAGGGTTTTGAGGTTTGTGATGTAATTTTGCCAATGGAGTTTTATTGATAGAATGCACCTGTTGTATATGCAGTAGCCCCTGAGACTCGGATTGCCTTCCAGAGGAAGCGATCGGAGGATCACAAAAAATATGCTCAAGTACTAACCTTGATTTTACTTGGAATACAGGCTGCCTCCCCTCATGCGGCTACCCGAAATACGGAAGTGGCCGAACTGCAGCGAAAGCTGGACGTTGCGGAGGTTGACATTGCATTGATCAACAGGCGTCTTGACGACTCGCAAGGTATATATTTCGAGCATTCCTTACACCAATGTGCTTGTAATGTAATCCGGACTCTAAAAAGAGTTTTATATGAAATGTGCATGAATGCAGATGGTGCCGCCGCCGTGGAGGCCCTTCGGGCGGAGCTAGCCCGGGCCAAGGAGCAGGTCCGGCTTAATAATACGGCTGCCGAAAAGGCATCGGCTGAGTTGAAAGCCAAACAAGCTGCACGGCACCAAGACAAGGAGAAGATGTCCACCATGGTGCACGAGTTAGAGAAGGCGGCTAGCCGCTGTAAACTTCTTGAGAAGGAAATGAAGCCAAAATGGCTGAACTTGACAAGGCCTTACGAGAGGCGAGAGAAGCGCTGTCTGAATCGAGAGCGGCCTGTGAGGAGATCCGGCAAGCTGTGGAGATTGCGGCTGGCAAGCCCTTTTTGCTACAGACTGAGTTCGGCGATCCGAACTTTGTTCAGCTTAACCAAGTATGGAGTTCTCCCGACGAATTTCCGGACTTACCGAAGAGTTCTTCCGATGCGGCGCAGTTTTACCACGCACAAGAGGGGTGTGCCACGGAGAAGCTTTTCTGGTCGCAATTCGGCGCGTCAAAGCGCCCTTTGTTGCTCAATGAACAGATGTCCCAGTGGGCCGAGCTTCATAGGATATCTGGCGACGCCATGAAGAACGTCATAATCCGGTTGTGGCCAAGTGAGCCTATTCCGAGTAGTTATTTTGGCCTGGTGCAGCGGCTTGTCGACGTGGTGCCACATATCGACGCTGTGAAGCGGTCGGCATGTATTAAAGGTGCACGGATGGCCTTTGCCCGAGTCAAAACATTTTGGGGCAAGATGAAGGCCATCGATGTTGCGGCGAGGAGTCCACCCAAGGGCAAGGACCGTTATGAGCCGGAGCACTATTTTGAAGACGTCTTAGAGGCCGCCCGCTTTATAGAGGGTCAATGCTCGAAAGATATAATGTTCGAGTGATTTATATAATGATGTAACAGACAACTTTATAGTTATCTATTTATATTTTGCTCAAAGGCTTGAATTCCTCCTCTGTGGCTGTTTTAGTATAATCTGAAAGTTTTCCAGTCGCCGGCTTCAAGCCCCTCGTAGGAAGTATGGGGGTGTTCGGAGAAGCATTTAATCACTCTTTATCCAACGTATTGGTCCATAAAGGAGGTGATAATGCGGTGAACCAGGCAATCAGACTATAGGGCGTTAACACTTTCACTTAGCCATAGGAGTTTTATGGTGGGGCTACGACATAGCTCCTGGCATGTATATGGCGCATACTGCCTTACATATGGTGATCTAAAAAACATCCCTCGTGTGACATAGAGAATCACTAAAGATTCGAATAAGTCATCAAGTGGTTGACCAGCTCTCGCCGCATCATGACAGTCAGTTTTTGGCTTTCTCTACTAAGGTGCTCATCCGATCTAGGCCAGGGCACAATCGCAGTAGTTCTCCCTTTACTACCCTAGCCGATAGAGCGGAACGTAGGGTAGCAAGCACATGAGCCGGGCAACCCAACTATTGACCAAATACAATGATTCGGAGCTGATGCATATAAGGCCAAACATGCGACGCCGAAGTACGCTATAGAGCTGTTCAGACTTTTACTGGCGACTCGTTTGTTCCCATACCGGGCCCCTGGCAAGTTATGCCGAGGCGCGTCTTGTAAGGCAGCCGTTACGGCCGGACTCATTGTAGGAAGAGCATGAAATATTAGTTCGGTAAAGTTTACTGGGAGCGAAGCAATATGCCAATGATGAATATATAGAGAGTAAAAACCACAACCCAGCTATTTGACATGCTCGGGGTTGGGAACAGAGGAAAAGGGCATGGTACAGGCTCAAAAGGAAGAGTGCGGTCTACAAAAGCTTATTTTGGACCTCCTGTCGCACGTCTGCGCCGCCCGTCCTCGGGGAGGGGAATCCTTAACGGGAGTGGCCCCTTAGGTGAGTGTGCGGATCCGAACTTCGAGAGAGTCTGATGTAGATGCTGTCCAGATGGTCACCTATTTTTAGGAAATTATACAAAAAAATAAGAAAGACGGATAAAAACGTCACGAGGATTCTTGCAGGGTTGTCCATATTGTGCTTCCGCCGATGCCCATGGTATCTTGAGTGCGTAGTTATGTACGCGTGGTGTAAACTTTGCCGGTACAGTAGGTGGGCGGCGGAAGCCGAACTGCTATTTCCATTCTGGGAGTGGTCGAACTTCAGAGGGAAAGTGTTTCTGGGCCCTGGTGTTCGGCTGGCGAGCCGATCCGTCGTCTCTGTCGCCTGGTGGCCTCCTCCCCTTGTGATCGGCGTTGAGTTTGCCTGCCTGCTTAAGGACCCAACAGTTTTTGTTGGTATGATTAGCTGGCCTATCAGGGTGACCGTGAATCTGACAAGGTCGGTCAAATATCCTGTCAAGGGTGGATGGTCCATCCTGGTTTGCCTTTAGTGGCTTCTTCTGTTGACCGGGCTTCGGATTGTGAAATCCGGCGTTCACCGCTGTGTCGCATGTATTACTGCGACTGTTGTGTTTGGTTCGTCGTGGCTTACCGTTGCCGTCTCGAATTTCAGAAGTGCCCGGGTCGCTGGCGTTTTTGCTTTTACGAGCGAGCCAGTTGTCTTCTCCCGCACAAAAGCTAGTCATTAGAGCGGTAAGGGCTGTCATGGACTTGGGTCCTTCCTGGCCGAGGTGACGCGCTAGCCATTCATCTCGGACGCCATGTTTGAAGGCTGCGAGGGCTTCTACGTCCAGACAGTCGACAATTTGGTTCTTTTTGACTAAGAACCTGGTCCAGAGCTCCCTGACTGACTCGCCGGGCTTTTGGACAATATGACTTAAATCATCGGCATCTTGGGGCCGGACATATGTTCCTTGGAAGTTGTCTCGAAAGGCGTCTTCCAAGTCTTCCGAACTACCAATAGAATTTTCTAGTAAACTGTTTAGCCAGTAGCGAGCTGGCCCCTTAAGCTTGAGAGGTATGTATTTAATGGCATGAAGGTCGTCTTCGCGAGCCATGTGAATATGGAGGAGGTAATCCTCAATCCATACCTCGGGATCTGTTGTTCCGTCGTATGATTCGATGTTAATGGGTTTGAACCCGTCTGGGAATTCATGCTCCATTACCTCGTCGGTGAAGCAAAGAGGGTGTGTGGCTCCTCTATGTTGGGCCACACTGTGAAGCACCTCCGGCGGACTCCGCTTACGGATTTCGGACCGGGCGTGGTCGGCTCTGCAGTGTCCGAATGGGTGACCATCATAGTCGGTCGGGGTGTATCTCCGTGACCTGTACATCGAACTTGTGCGCCCTGCTCTATCCTCCGGGTCCTGGTTGATGTCGCGAGTGTTCCCTCGAGCTGTTTTGCTCCTGATTTGAGGGCCTGATGGGTTGTTATGTTGCTCTGTATGGGCTGCTGCTTTGTCTGGACCGAACTGTGGCCGGCCCGCCGCATTGTTCGATGGTGGTGTGGACTCCAGCGCCCTGCCATCGTATTGAGGGAGCCACCTACCCTTTGGGTGGCTTTTTTCTGGGTTACTAAGGCCGTATTCTTCGGCGGCCAAGACCTTGGTCCATCTATCATTGAGCAAATCTTGGCTTGCTTGAAGTTGCAGCTGCTTCTTCCTTAAGCTCTTTGCAGTGGCTATAAGCCGGCGTTTGAAACGCTCCTGCTCGAGAAGTTCCTTAGGCACGATAAAATCCTCGCTGCCGAGGATCTCATCTTCCTCGGAGGGTGGGAGATAATTGTTGTCCTCCGAGTCTCCATATGTGGCCTGTTCATCAGGGCTGTCTTGCCCACTTTCCTGTTCCTCCTGTTCGGATTCTACCACAACAGGGTCTTCATTGTCCAGAGTGTTTTCTTTTCTCGTGCTAGCAGTGTTTTCTCTTGGGTGATGTGGCTTGGAGCGGCGTCGTGGGCACCGGTGGTCGGACTACGTACCAGGAGGTTTATTCTCGACTGGATCCTCCTCATCATCGGGTGTGTCTATCATACACACATCATACCAGGAAGTGGCCATCCCGTGTCTAGCGGGTAGCGAGCTCTGGTCCTGCCCCTCATCGTCGTCCATACCGGCGATGTCTTCGGGGCAGGGGTCAGGCGTGTTGGTTGGGTCTTCGACGGTGGCTATAGAGTGGGTGGCGGGTGGGAAGAAAATTCTCCATCATCCGCCGTAAGTTCGAACCGAACATAGTTCGGTGATGAGCCATCTGCTAGGGATAGGTTTTTTAATGAGTTTATTAAGTCGCCCATGGGCAAGTGTTGGAAGACATCTGCGACGCTGAACTTGAAGATCGATAACCGATCGAGTTCGGTATCCACGGACTCGCAGCGTTCAGAACTCGGCGCCGGAGAAGAGTCCGGGGTTCCGTTGATGCAGATGTCGTACGCAGTGGAATCTGCGAGCGGCTCCAATGCCGCAGAATCGGTAGCCCCCGTGATGGGGTTAAGCTTCCCAACTTTGGGGGACTTGATCTGCTCCGGATCTAAGGCCAGAGCTGCTGCAGGAGCTCTCTCCCTCGATAGCGTCATCATCGACGATTGAAGGGGCCATCAAACCTTTTGACGATGGCACAGTGGAACTCTCATTGAAAGCACCAATGTCGGTGTCAAAACCGGCGGATCTCGGGTAGGGGGTCCCGAACTGTGCGTCTAGGATCGATGGTAATAGGAGACGGGGGACACGATGTTTACCCAGGTTCAGGCCCTCTCTATGGAGGTAATACCCTACTTCCTACTTGATTGATCTTGATGAATATGAGTATTACAAGAGTTGATCTACCGTCGTAATGGCTAAACCCTAGAAGTCTAGCCTATGAATATATGGTAATGAATGTCCCTTATCCGGACTATGCTCTCCGGTTTATATAGACAGCGGAGAGATCTAGGGTTAGATGGGGTTGGTTACATAATTGGGAATCTTCATAGTCGGTCGCCTAGCTTGCCTTCCACGCCAAGGAGAGTCCAATCCGGACATGAGTATAGTCTTCGGCCTTCATATCTTCACAGCCCATCAGTCCGGCCCATGGATAATAGGCCGGACGCCCGACGACCCCTTAGTCCAGGACTCCCTCAGGTACGGTGGTGTGTGATGTGTTTAAATCCCGAATGCACAACTTCGATGGGCCACCAACTATATTACAAACCGAACACCGTACCTGACCCCAAGCCAGGTGCACTACGTGTGTGGTCAGTTTCCCAACTTCGAGGCCGGGAGGGGGGGTGTCGTCCAACGCATGCGCTCAAACTTTATTTGGTCTAACATGGCACACATAGCAATAGGAAACCATCATGGTCAAACCCTTCTCGTATGTTGGGTCAAAGGGATAGATTATGTGGTCCCCCCTCATTATCGGTCAAGGATAATATATATACCTCGGGGAGCCCAGAGATATGTGCGGCGTCTATAAACTTCACAAGGGAGACATGCTCGATCAGAACACCCGGCCCCCTATACCCTGCATGCGACCCAAAAAAATGTATGGGTCTCGTGTGTGATTTTTTCAAATCCCGAAAGCACAAGTTCGATGGGGCACCAACTACATCAGTAACATTACAAACTGAACATCGTACCCACACGGCCATGTTAAAGACGTACAATGTCAGGAACGCGAGGGAGTCCTGGATTAGGGGGTCCTCGGACAGCCGGACTATATCCTTTGGCCGGACTGTTGGACTATGAAGATACAAGATTGAAGACTTCGACCCGTGTCCGGATGGGACTCTCCTTGGTGTGGAAGGCAAGCTTGGCAATACGGATATGTAGATCTCCTCCCTTGTAACCGACTCTGTGTAACCCTAGCCCCGTCCGGTGTCTATATAAACCGGAGGGTTTAGTCCGTAGGACAACAACAATCATACCACAGGCTAGCTTCTAGGGTTTAGCCTCTACGATGTCGTGGTAGATCAACTCTTGTAATACTCATATCATCAAGATCAATCAAGCAGGAAGTAGGGTATTACCTCCATCGAGAGGGCCCGAACCTGGGTAAACATTGTGTCCCCCGCCTCCTGTTACCATCCGCCTTAGACGCACAGTTCGGGACCCCCTACCAGAGATCCGCCGGTTTTGATTTCGACATTGGTGCTTTCATTGAGAGTTCCACTGTGCCGTCATCATAAGGAAGGATGGCTCGCCTCGTTGTCAGGGACAACATCACCTCTGGGGGAGCCCTGGCTGTAGGCCAAACTCTCCGACTAGGCGACTTCGTCATGACCGCCCGTTCGGTCGCTGCGCCGACGATGACTTCTCGGGTCATCAAAAACAGCCTCCACATCGGCTCGGAACTTACTGAGCGGATGGATCCAATGGAGCTCTCCTCTTTGGACGAGCTCTTGGATCGCATCGCCGCTTTGAGAGTCGCTACGGACTATGATCGGATTGGGCTTAAACCCGACCAAAGGGAGATTAACCCCCCGCCGGTCACCCAGCAGATAGCGGTGGTGGAGGAGCAATGCGGCGATTGTTCCTCTATCTTGAGGACAAACTATGTCCGGATTCCCGAGCTCTATGAGCCGGATACCCGTCTACGGGAGGCGCCCAAACCCTGAACCTAGAATCAGGCAGCGCGCCGGACCTACTGGGCAACATCCCGGAGCCCGAACTTCCAAGATCGGAAACTCCTCTGCCCCTGGGTCTCAGATCGGGTCAAGGTACGGACTTAAATCCACCCACCCACCGAGGGACACGACTCACTGTGGTTCCTCGATGCATATTCCGGTTACCACCAAATTAAGATGGCGGAGTCCGATCAAGCCGCAACGGCATTTATCACTCCATACGGCCCCTTCTGTTTTAACACAATGCCCTTCGGGCTCAAAAACGCCGGTGCAACGTATCAACGCATGATTCAGACATGCCTGGAAAAACAGATCAGCAAAACAGTGGAGGCATACGTAGACGATGTGGTCGTCAAAACCACACACGTCGAATCCTTAATAGATGACTTGAGGCTCACGTTCGACAATCTCCGAACATACGACATCAAGCTCAATCCTGAAAAATGCGTTTTCGGCGTGCCCGCCAGAAAGCTCCTGGGCTTCATCGTGTCCAGTAGAGGAATTGAAGCAAATCCGGCTAAAATCCGAGCTCTGTCATAGTTGGCTATCCCAACTGACCTCAAGCAAATCCAGAAGTTAACTAGATGCATGGCGGCCTTAAGCCGCTTTATCTCCCGATTAGGAGAAAAGGCACTACCCCTTTATCGCCTCCTTTGGTGCACCGAACACTTCGAGTGGACGGACGTGGCCACGGCCACGGCCGGATTGGAAGAAATAAAAGTCATCCTGGGTACCAACCCAATCTTGGCCGCGCCAAATGTCGGCGAACCAATGATGTTATATATAGCAGCAACTCACCAAGTTGTAAGCGCAATGCTCATCGTCGAACGAGAGACGGACGGACATAAATTCCCACTTCAAAAGCCCGTATATTATGTATCCACTGTCCTCACTCCATGCAAATCACGGTACCCACATTATCAAAAGATAGCATACGCGGTATTTATGGCATCCCGGAAATTACGACACTACTTTCAAGAGTGTTTAATCATGGTGGCCTCGGAAGTACCACTCAATGACATAATAAACAACCGCGATGCCACAGGCCGGATTGCCAAATGGGCTATCGAGCTCCTCCCGTTCGACATAACATATAGACCACGGCGAGCCATTAAGTCGCAAGTACTGGCCGATTTTGTCGTCGAGTGGACAGAAGCCGAACTCCCTAAAGAATGCGGCGCGTACTCCAACTGGATCATGCACTTCGACAGCTCTAAAATGCTAGCTGGTCTGGGGGCTGGCGTTGTTCTGACGTCCCCCATCGGAGATACAGTCCAATACGTACTCCAAATACTATACACAGACTCCAACAACGCCGCCGAATACGAGGCCCTATTACATGGTCACCGGATGGTAGTTTCCATGGGCATTCAATGCCTAGAGGTGCGTGGGGACCGAACCTTGCAATATCTCAAATAAATGGAGACTTCGACGCCAAGGATCCGAAAATGGCGGCTTATTGCAACACCGTCCTCAAAATGTCAGCTCGGTTCGAGGGCTTGAATTCCACCATGTGGCTCGGGAAAACAATCAGGCGGCGGATATCCTCGCCCATATCGGTGCTAAGCGCGACCCTGTCCCACCTAACATCTTCTTGAAAAGGCTATTTAAGCCATCCGTGGTATGGGAAGGGGACACCGGTAACAATAGTCCGGACCCGGCCACAACACCAGACACCGAACACTCTGACACAATCGGAGGCTCTGCCACCGAAATAACACCTTCAGCCCACGTGATAATGGCCGTCATCGCCCCGTGGACAGAACCATTCTTGGCCTACCTAACCAGGCAGGAACTACCCGAGGACCAAAATGAGGCACGCTGCATAGTGCGGCGGTCTAAAGCCTACAAGGTCCACGAGGGAGAGCTTTATAAGAAAAGCACTACCGGAGTCCTTCAAAGGTGCATCTCCGAGGAAGAAGGGCGGAAGATTTTGGCATAAATCCATGCTGGACTCGGCGGCCACCACGCCGCAGCCCGGGCCCTTGTAAGCAAGGCCTTCCGTATAGGTTTCTATTAGCCGACGGCCCGAGCGGATGCATAGGATATGGTTCAACGCTGCATCAGTTGCCAGCTTTTTGCAAACCAGAGCCATATGCCGCCTACCATTCTCCAAACAATCCCCATTACTTGGCCCTTTGCGGTCTGGGGGCTTGATATGGTCAGACCCCTCAAAGTGGGAAGCCATAAGAAAAAATACTTACTGGTCATGGTGGATAAATTCACCAAATGTATAGAAGCCAAACCTGTCAAAACGGCCGAATCCGGACCAGTGATAGGCTTCATATCCGGGGTGGTACACCGTTATGGCGCCCCCCACAGCATCATCACCGATAACGGCTCGAACTTCACATCCGACGAGGTAAAACTTTGGTGCAGCAACATGGGCATCAAGCTCGATTATGCATCTGTCTATCACCCGCAAACTAACGGTCAAGTCGAGCGAGCAAATGGTCTTATAATGAGCGGCATTAAACCCAGATTAGTGTGGTCCTTAAAGGAATCAAACACGCATTGCGTAGAGGAGCTCAACTCCGTACTATGGGGCCTGCGGACCACGTCGAATCGCACTACCGGATACACACCGTTCTTTATGGTGTACGGCGCAGAGGCGGTACTGACCTGCGACATAATTCATGATTCACCTCGAGTGCACATGTATGAAGAAAAAGAGGCCGAGCTCGATCGGCAGGATAGTTTGGACGCCCAGGAGGAGGAGCGTGACGTGGCAAAAGCCCGTTCCGCATTCTATCAGCAACATGCTCGAAGGTATCAAAGCAGAGAAGTACGGGCCAAAGCTTATAACGTTGGTGAACTCGTTCTACGCCTACCGGAGAAGAAAAATAACAAGCTCAAGCCCCAATGGGAAGGTCCCTTCATTATTGACTATGTTCTGACTGGTGGAGCGTACCGTCTGCGGGATGCATCGGATAATCGACTCGAGCCAAAGCCATGGAACGCAGCCAGACTCCGAAGGTTCTACGCCTAGTGCCGGACTCTATGTTTGTCTCCTTACCTCCGTCAATTTTTTACATATCCGCTATCTGTCTTTTCTCTCTTTCTCTCTTCTTTTTTCCTTTTCTTCAAGGCCTTAAAAGGCTAAATTGTGTCTTGACTACACAATCTTGACGCGCTAACCGCGCTCATTATACCCGGGGGCTTCTTATACAGAAGCTTAATATAACTATTTTCTGGGCTTTATGCCCCACACATGTGTTATTCTTCCACATGTACCTTTTTTCACCATTATATGCATCGATATGACTTAAGTTTTGGCCAAGCTGGGTTGCCTGGCTGTTGTGTTTATGCCCTACGTTCCCGTTAATTCGGCTAGGGCATAAGGGAAGCACCTCTGCGATTGTTACTGCCGGGTCAGCCGGGCGTGTACCTCAGACTGGATGAAGCCGAAAGCTAGCGTTCTTAAGGGAATACTCGGTCGGTGAACAAAAGATGAATTTTATTCATTTTAATACATGCCCCAGATGTTTATAGCCTGCGTCTCTTTTCGCAGTTCGGACATGCACATTAGGGCATGCGTACCCAGGGAAAGGAACCCTTAACGGAACTATTCTCCCTAAAAGATGTTTCTTACTATCCATGTAATATAACATAGCTAGTTGGGTACTTGTCAGTTCAAGCACTTATGACCCCTACGCCTGGTTTCCACGCGTACCTCAGTTCTTACATAACTGAGCGGGTATTCGGATACACTCCGGACTATCAGGTCCAGAGGTAGAAGCAAAAAGGTCCGCCATGACAAATGATTTACAATCCGGCTAGGGACAATATATGTCACTTGAAGTACACAGTCACTTAGACTAACTAAATTCTTCTTCTATACCATCCAACAGGCTGTCTACCCTACAATCCTGTTGGGAATACTTTGCGGCTAATTCTACTTGGTCATACACCAAACTGACGGGGATCTCTTTCCCATCGGGCCCCACAGGTCCGACCTCGGCCATGTGGTTTGGGTCAGCTTTGGTATATCGCATCTTCACCATGGCCCAGGCTTCCCTTGCCCCTTGTCAGCAGGCTGATATCTTCCATAATCGGAAGCGCCGCCGCGCTCCCTTGAGCTTCTCTATAAGCTCCCCCATGCCTCCTGGCGAGGTAACGGATGGCCACAAGGCTTGGGCAATACCCTGCATCACCTGTCAAACTTGTTCGTGCAGTTGTGAGAGCTCTGGTAGAAGATCACCCACAGACCCGGGCATCTCCTTCGCGGGACGACCCGTTAGCATTCCTGCAGACATAACTCTGTTAGCCGGCTTCTTCCCCGAACTCATTCAAAAGTTCGTTCAAGCACTTACTGAAAATGTCGTGCCGAAGCCGCTTATTCTCCTTCACGGAGTCTGCAAGCTGGGCTCGAACATCTTTCAGTTCCACTACCAGCTGGACATTGGCGTCTTGGAGATCATTTTTCTCCTGCCTAACCCGCGTAAGCACGCGCTCGCCAGCATTTAGCTGTCGATTCGCACGTTGCGCATCCCCCGGCACAGCCTTCGGATTCACTCCAGAGTCATCTGCAACATCTATTGTTAGATTTGCATGTACACCGCATACTATCTGGTACCTGTCATTCTATGCAATGGAAACAAGTGTTACCAGAGGGGGCCTTCTCGGATTCCTTCAACGCGGCAACTGCGGCCCATAGCTGGGCTTTGCACTCTTCCAGCTCTTGAGACAATTGGGTATTCTTCTCTGTAAGAACCTGCACAAATAATGATCCTTAAATCAGTTGTGTCAACAGTTTCAAGTCTCAGGGGCTACAGATATATATAATCATCAGATTTTCTTACCCGTATATCCTTTACATACTGGTCCGTGGCTCTGGCAAAACCATTTTGAGCAGCATCGATGTACGCGTCTCCTGAGTTGAAGGCATCGAACGTCTCTTGGGAGAAACAAACATCACAGAGTACGGCGCGGCGGCGCCGGTGATTCATGGCGCTCTCCACTTTGGAATTAGTAGCGGATAGCCTATCCGCATCCTCTGTAGGAGGAGCATCCAGCGTTCGCCCTTTGTTAGCTTCCGCCTCTATGTCCGGCCCTGGAGCCCGACTGGTGGAGGCGTGATCGGCAACCGCTCCGGATAATAGTCCGGCGAGCGTTTTTCCTACTAGGAAACATGGACGTTATTATATTTTAAAAGACGACAACCGCGGAGCGAGGTTCTGTATCATACCTCTGCGACGGTGTCTCGGTCCTGACCACCTTCCTTTTTAGCCTACCCGGCTTCGGTGCCCCTTGTTGGCGAGTCACTGCGGGTTCGGCATGGCGTCCCTAGGGCCTTCCCTGTAAGACACCATATGTGTACGGTAGGTGAAGTGCAAAAAAGGGATCCTTCTCGGAAGTTGGGACTCCGGTTTTACTTACATGCGATGCAGGGAGTAGCCCAGGATAGTCGGCTATCATGGCCACCATGGCATCATCGTAGCTCAATTGATAGAATGTCCTGTCGATCAGCTCCACAAATATGTCCGGATCCTCTTCGAGTCCGTGATCGAGGGCCCGGTCAGGGTCCTCCGGTTGTGGAGGCGGGCTGTTAACCTCCCTTACATCTTTTCGCAGTTCCTGCCGTGAAACGGCAAGGTAAGTACTTATGACAAAGAATGCGGGAAGGCCGGGAGTAAAAAGTGACAGCTCACCCAGCTTGGAGGGTTGTACATGGAGAATCCATCCCGTGGCTTAATGCGGATGAACTCCTCTTCCTCTCCCTTGTACAAATCGGATAGAATTTTTGCTAGAGTAGCAACTGAGTCTGGTCCCTTACGCCCGCAGCGGGTGGCATCATCTTCCCCGTTAAAGTGCCACATGGGGTGCCCTCGATATGGAAGTGGTTGTACCCCCCCAATTATACATATTGACATAACCTCGATTATTGTCAGTCCTGATTGAGCCAGCATTTTTATCCAGCCCATCAGGTAAAGGACTTCTCCGTTATCTTCCTCCTGAGGGCTCAGAGGGCGCCAGCTGCAGCGTTTCTTCGGGGGGGCGTTGTCGAACTCAGGGAGGCCCATCCGAATAGGGTCCAGAAGGGGGACGTCCTCCATATAAAACCACTCCGAAGGCCAGTCCTCGGATGCCTTCTTCGGAGTACCGGACAGGTATCCGGTCCCGGCGATGCGCCATATTTCGGCTCCACCCACTTGGTACAGTGACCCCTCCTGTGTATGGGGTACGAGGCAGAATAGCCTCTTCCATAGCTCGAAATGAGCTTCGCAGCCCAGAAACAGCTCACAGGGGGCGACATAGCCAGCAATGTGTAATATGGAGGCGGGAGTGAAATTATGCAGCTGGAGGCCATAGAACGCAAGGAGCCCGCGGAGGAACGGATGAATTGGAAATCGAAGCCCTCTTAATAAATAAGGGACGAGGCATACCCGCTCCCCCATGGATGGGCTGGGAAAGATCTCCGCTTGCCCCCCGCCATTATAGGTGGCGAGCCCGGCTCGAACGGGGACCATATACGCTGGGGGGAGAAATCCCTGGGTCTGCAACTCTACTAATTGGCTGTGGGGGACGGAACACTTCTTCCAATTGCCAGGCTTAGGACTACGGGAGCGAGAGGAGGAGCTGCGATGACCGGCCATGTTGGAATGGATTTTTTCCGGGCGCGCTCCGATGGATACTCGCTGTGGGAGGATGGTGTGATCTGGATCTGAGAATCCCCTGTTGGGGAACGTAGTAATTTCAAAAAAATTCCTACGCACACGCAAGATCATGGTGATGCATAGCAACGAGAGGGGAGAGTGTTGTCCACGTACCCTCGTAGACCGAAAGTGGAAGCCTTAACACAACGCGGTTGATGTAGTCGTACGTCTTCACGATCCGACCGATCAAGTACCGAACGCACGGCACCTCCGAGTTCAGCACACATTCAGCTCGATGACGTCCCTCGAACTACGATCCAGCTGAGTGTTGAGGGAGAGTTTCGTCAGCACGACGGCGTGGTGACGATGATGATGTTCTACCGACGCAGGCCTTCGCCTAAGCTCCGCAACGATATTATCGAGGTGTAATATGGTGGAGGGGGGCACCGCACACGGCTAAAATATCGTATATCAATTGTGTGTAGAGAGGTGCCCCCTGCCCCTGTATATAAAGGAGCAAGGGGGAGGCCGGCGGCCAAGGACGTAGAGGCGCGCCAGGAGGAGTCCTACTCCTACCGGGAGTAGGACTCCCCCCCTTTCCATGTTGGACTAGGAGTGGAAGGTGGAGGAGGTGGAGGGGAGGAAGGAAGGGGGGGTGCCGCCCCCCTCTCCTTGTCCTATTCGGACTGGGGGGGAAGGGAGGGCGCGGCCCTGCCCTGGCCTCCTCTCCTCTCTTCCACCTAGGCCCACTAAGGCCCATTAAGTTATCGGGGGGTTCTGGTAACCTCCCGGTACTCCGGAAAAATCCCGATTTCACCCGGAACACTTCCGATGTCCAAACATAGGCTTCCGATATATCAATCTTTATGTCTCGACCATTTCGAGACTCCTCGTCATGTCCGTGATCACATCCGGGACTCCGAACAACCTTCGGTACATCAAAACATATAAACTCATAATATAACTGTCATCGTAACTTTAAGCGTGCGGACCCTACGGGTTCGAGAACTATGTAGACATGACCGAGACACCTCTCCGGTCAATAACCAATAGCGGAACCTGGATGCTCATATTGGTTCCCACATATTCTACGAAGATCTTTATCAGTCAGACCGCATAACAACATACGTTGTTCCCTTTGTCATCGGTATGTTACTTGCCCGAGATTCGATCGTCGGTATCTCGATACCTAGTTCAATCTCGTTACCGGCAAGTCTCTTTACTCGTTCCGTAATACATCATCCCGCAACTAACTCATTAGTCACAATGCTTGCAAGGCTTATAGTGATGTGCATTACCGAGTGGGCCCAGAGATACCTCTCCGACAATCGGAGTGACAAATCCTAATCTCAAAATACGCCAACCCAACAAGTACCTTTGGAGACACCTGTAGAGCACCTTTATAATCACCCAGTTACGTTGTGACGTTTGGTAGCACACAAAGTGTTCCTCCGGTAAACGGGAGTTGCATAATCTCATAGTCATAGGAACATGTATAAGTCATGAAGAAGGCAAGAGCAACATACTAAACGATCGAGTGCTAAGCTAACGGAATGGGTAAAGTCAATCACATCATTCTCCTTATGAGGTGATCCCATTAATCAAATGACAACTCATGTCTATGGCTAGGAAACATAACCATCTTTGATCAACGAGCTAGTCTAGTAGAGGCATACTAGTAACACTCTGTTTGTCTATGTATTCACACATGTATTATGTTTCCGGTTAATACAATTCTAGCATGAATAATAAACATTTATCATGATATAAGGAAATAAATAATACTTTATTATTGCCTATAGGGCATATTTCCCTCAGTCTCCCACTTGTACTAGAGTCAATAATCTAGTTCACATCGCCATGTGATTTAACATCAATAGTTCACATCACCATGTGATTAACACCCATAGTTCACATCGTCATGTGAGCAACACCCAAAGGGTTTACTAGAGTCAATAATCTAGTTCACACCGCTATGTGATTAACACCCAAAGAGTACTAAGGTGTGATTATGTTTTGCTTGTGAGATAACTGGTCTGTCACATTCAGATCCGTAAGTATTTTGCAAATTTCAATGTCCACAATGCTCTGCATGGAGCTACTCTAGCTAATTGCTCCCACTTTCAATATGTATCTAGACCGGGACTTAGAGTCATCTAGATTAGTGTCAGAACTTGCATCGACGTAACCCTTTACGACGAACCTTTTGTCACTTCCATAATCGAGAAACATATCCTTATTCCAGTAAGGATAATTTTGACCGCTGTCCAGTGATCTACTCCTAGATCACTATTGTACTCCCTTGCCAAAGTGTAGGGTATACAATAGATCTGGTACACAGCATGGCATACTTTATAGAACCTATGGCTGAGGCATAGGGAATGACTTTCATTCTCTTTCTATCTTCTGCCGTGGTCGGCTTTTGAGTCTTACTCAATTTCACACCTTGTAATACAGGCAAGAAACTCTTTCTTTGACTGTTCTATTTTGAACTACTTCAAAATCTTGTTAAGGTATGTACTCATTGAAAAAACTTATCAAGCGTCTTGATCTATCTCTATAGATCTTGATGCTCAATATGTAAGCAGCTTCACCGAGGTCTTTCTTTGAAAACACTCCTTTCAAAAACTCCTTTATGCTTTGCAGAATAATTCTACATTATTTCTGATCAACAATATGTCATTCACATATACTTATCAGAAATGTTGTAGTGCTCCCACTCACTTTCTTGTAAATACAGGCTTCACCGCAAGTCTGTATAAAACTATATCCTTTGATCAACTTATCAAAGCGTATATTCCAACTCCGAGAGGCTTGCACCAGTCCATAAATGGATCGCTGGAGCTTGCACACTTTGTTAGCTTCCTTTGGATCGACAAAACCTTCCGGTTGCATCATATACAACTCTTCTTCCAGAAATCCATTCAGGAATGCAGTTTTGACATCCATTTGCCAAATTTCATAATCATAAAATGCAGCAATCGCTAACATGATTCGGACAGACATAAGCATCGCTACGGGTGAGAAGGTCTCATCGTAGTCAATCCCTTAAACTTGTCGAAAACCTTTCGCAACAAGTCGAGCTTTATAGACAGTAACATTACCGTCAGCGTCAGTCTTCTTCTTGAAGATCCATTTATTTTCAATGGCTTGCCGATCATCGGGCAAGTCAACCAAAGTCCATACTTTGTTCTCATACATGGATCTCATCTCAGATTTCACGGCCTCAAGCCATTTTGCGGAATCTGGGCTCACCATTGCTTCTTCATAGTTTGTAGGTTCGTCATGGTCTAGTAACATAACCTCCAGAACAGGATTACCGTACCACTCTGGTGCGGATCTTACTTTGGTTGACCTACGAGGTTTAGTAACAACTTGATCTGAAATTTCATGATCATCATCATTAACTTCCTCACTCATTGGTATAGTCGTCATAGGAACCGTTTTCTGTGATGAACTACTTTCCAATAAGGGAGCAGGTACAGTTACCTCATCAAGTTCTACTTTCCTCCCACTCACTTCTTTCGAGAGAAACTCCTTGTCTAGAAAGGATCCATTCTTAGCAACGAATTTCTTGCCTTCAGATCTGTGATAGAAGGTGTAACCAACAGTCTCCTTTGGGTATCCTATGAAGATACATTTCTCCGATTTGGGTTCGAGCTTATCAGGTAGAAGCTTTTTCACATAAGCATCGCAGCCCCAAACTTTAAGAAACGACAACTTTGGTTTCTTGCCAAACCACAATTCGTAAGGCGTCGTCTCAACGGATTTTAGATGGTGCCCTATTTAACGTGAATGCAGCTGTCTCTAATGCATAACCCCAAAACAATAGTGGTAGATCGGTAAGAGACATCATATATCGCACCATATCTAATAAAGTACGGTTACGATGTTCAGACACACCATTACACTGTGGTGTTCCAGGTGGCGTGAGTAGTGAAACTATTTCACATTGTTTTAACTGAAGGCCAAACTCGTAACTCAAATACCCTTCTCCACGATCAGATCATAGAAACTTTAATTTTCTTGTTACGATGATTTTCCACTTCACTCTGAAATTATATGAACTTTTCAAATGTTTCAGACTTCTGTTTCATTAAGTAGATATACCCATATCTGCTCAAATCATCTGTGAAGGTCAGAAAATAATGATACCTGCTACGAGCCTCAATATTCATCGGACCACATAGATCTGTATGTATGATTTCCAACAAATCTGTTGCTCTCTCCATAGTTCCAGAGAACGGCGTTTTAGTCATCTTGCCCATGAGGCACGGTTCGCAAGCATCAAGTGATTCATAATCAAGTGATTCCAAAATCCCATCAGTATGGAGTTTCTTCATGCGCTTTACACCAATATGACCTAAACGGCAGTGCCACAAATAAGTTGCACTATCATTATTAATTTTGCATCTTTTGGCTTCATTATTATGAATATGTGTATCACTACGATCGAGATCCAACAAACCATTTTATTGGGTGTATGACCATAGAAGGTTTTATTCATGTAAACAGAACAACAATTATTCTCTAATTTAAATGAATAACTGTATTGCAACAAACATGATCAAATCATATTCATGCTCAACGCAAACACCAAATAACACTTATTTAGTTTCAAAACTAATCCCGAAAGTATAGGGAGTGTGCGATGATGATCATATCAATCTTGGAACTACTTCCAACACACATCGTCACCTCGCCTTTTACTAGTCTCTGTTTATTCTGCAACTCCCGTTTCGAGTTACTACTCTTAGCAACTGAACGAGTATCAAATACCGAGGGGTTGCTATAAACACTAGTAAAGTACACATCAATAACATGTATATCCAATATACCTTTGTTCACTTTGCCATCCTTCTTATCCACCAAATAGTTGGGGTAGTTCTGCTTCCAGTGACCAGTCCCTTTGCAGTAGAAGCACTTAGTCTCAGGCTTAGGACCAGAGTTAGGCTTCTTCACTTGAGCAGCAACTTGCTTGCCGTTCTTCTTGAAGTTCCCCTTCTTCCCTTTGCCCTTTTCTTGAAACTAGTGGTCTCGTCAACCATCAACACTTGATGTTTTTCTTGATTTCTACCTTCGTCGATTTCAGCATCACGAAGAGCTCGGGAATTACTTTCGTCATCCCTTCCATACTATAGTTCATCACGAAGTTCTACTAACTTGGTGATGGTGACTAGAGAATTCTGTCAATCACTATTTTATCTGGAAGATTAACTCCCACTTGATTCAAGCGATTGTAGTACCCAGACAATCTGAGCACATGCTCACTGCTTGAGCTATTCTCCTCCATCTTTTAGCTATAGAACTTGTTGGAGACTTCATATCTCTTAACTCGGGTATTTTCTTGAAATATTAACTTCAACTCCTGGAACATCTCATATGGTCCATGACGTTCAAAACGTCTTTGGAGTCCCGATTCTAAGCACTTAAGCATGGTGCACTAAACTATCAAGTAGTCATCATATTGAGCTAGCCAAACGTTCATAACGTCTGCATCTGCTCCTGTAATAGGTCTGTCACCTAGCGGTGCATCAAGGACATAATTCTTCTGTGCAGCAATGAGGATAATCCTCAGATCATGGATCCAATCCGCATCTTTGCTACTAACATCTTTCAACATAATTTTTCTCTAGGAACATATCAAAAATAAACACAGGGAAGCAACAACGCGAGCTATTGATCTACAACATAATTTGCAAAATACTATCAGGACTAAGTTCATGATAAATTTAAGTTCAATTAATCATATTACTTAAGAACTCCCACTTAGATAGACATCTCTCTAATCATCTAAGAGATCACGTGATCCATATCAACTAAACCATGTCCGATCATCACGTGAGATGGAGTAGTTTCAATGGTGAACATCACTATGTTGATCATATCTACTATATGATTCACGCTCGACCTTTCGGTCTCCGTGTTCCGAGGCCATATCTGCATATGCTAGGCTCGTGAAGTTTAACCTGAGTATTCCGCGTGTGCAACTGTTTTGCACCCGTTGTATTTGAACGTAGAGCCTATGACACCCGATCATCACGTGGTGTCTCAGAACGAAGAACTTTCGCAACGGTGCATACTCAGGGAGAACACTTATACTTTGAAATTTTAGTGAGAGATCATCTTATAATGCTACCGTCAATCAAAGCAAGATAAGATGCATAAAAGATTAACATCACATGCAATCAATATAAGTGATATGATATGGCCATCATCATCTTGTGCTTGTGATCTCCATCTCCGAAGCACCGTCATGATCACCATCGTCACCGGCGCGACACCTTGATCTCCATCGTAGCATCGTTGTCGTCTCACCAACTATTGCTTTTACGACTATCGCTACCGCTTAGTGATAAAGTAAAACAATTACATGGCGATTGCATTTCATACAATAAAGCGACAACCATATGGCTCCTGCCAGTTGCCGATAACTCGGTTACAAAACATGATCATCTCATACAATAAAATATAGCATCATGTCTTGACCATATCACATCACAACATGCCCTGCAAAAACAAGTTAGACGTCCTCTACTTTGTTGTTGCAAGTTTTACGTGGCTGCTACGGGCTTAGCAAGAATCGTTCTTACCTACGCATCAAAACCACAACGATAGTTTGTCAAGTTGGTGTTGTTTTAACCTTCGCAAGGACCGGGCATAGCCACACTCGGTTCAACTAAAGTGAGAGAGACAGACACCCGCCAGTCACCTTTAAGCAACGAGTGCTCGCAACGGTGAAACCAGTCTCGCGTAAGCGTACGCGTAATGTCGGTCCGGGCCGCTTCATCTCACAATACCGCTGAA
The DNA here is from genome assembly GCF_002575655.3 of Aegilops tauschii subsp. strangulata. Taxonomy (NCBI): domain Eukaryota; kingdom Viridiplantae; phylum Streptophyta; class Magnoliopsida; order Poales; family Poaceae; genus Aegilops; species Aegilops tauschii. The sequence goes on along the minus strand of NC_053041.3, from coordinate 326,517,179 downwards.
CCAAAGTATGACATGCTGGTAAGCAGTATGACTCATATCGCCCACAACTCACTTGTGTTCTACTCGTGCATAGCATCAACGCATAAAACCAGGCTCGGATGCCACTGTTGGGGAACGTAGTAATTTCAAAAAAATTCCTACGCACACGCAAGATCATGGTGATGCATAGCAACGAGAGGGGAGAGTGTTGTCCACGTACCCTCGTAGACCGAAAGCGGAAGTGTTAACACAACGCGGTTGATGTAGTCGTACGTCTTCACGATCCGACCGATCAAGTACCGAACGCACGGCACCTCCGAGTTCAGCACACGTTCAGCACCATGACGTCCCTCGAACTCCGATCCAGTCGAGTGTTGAGGGAGAGTTTCGTCAGCACGACGGCATGGTGACGATGATGATGTTCTACCGACGCAGGGCTTCGCCTAAGCTCCGCAACGACATTATTGAGGTGTAATATGGTGGAGGGGGCACCGCACACGGCTAAAATATCGTATATCAATTGTGTGTAGAGAGGTGCCCCCCTGCCCCTGTATTTAAAGGAGCAAGGGGGAGGCCGGCGGCCAAGGAGGTAGAGGCGCGCCAGGAGGAGTCCTACTCCTACCGGGAGTAGGACTCCCCCCCTTTCCATGTTGGACTAGGAGTGGAAGGTGGAGGAGGTGGAGGGGAGCAAGGAAGGGGTGGCGCCGCCCCCCTCTCCTTGTCCTATTCGGACTGGGGGGAAGTGGGGCGCGGCCCTGCCCTGGCCTCCTCTCCTCTCTTCCACCTAGGCCCACTAAGGCCCATTAAGTTACCGGGGGGTTCCGGTAACCTCCCGGTACTCCGGAAAAATCCCGATTTCACCCGGAACACTTCCGATGTCCAAACATAGGCTTCCAATATATCAGCCTTTATGTCTCGACCATTTCGAGACTCCTCGTCATGTCTGTGATCACATCCGGGACTCCGAACAACCTTCGGTACATCAAAACATATAAACTCATAATATAACTGTCATCGTAACTTTAAGCGTGCGGACCCTACGGGTTCGAGAACTATGTAGACAAGACCGAGACACCTCTCCGGTCAATAACCAATAGCGGAACCTGGATGCTCATATTGGTTCCCACATATTCTACGAAGATCTTTATCGGTCAGACCGCATAACAACATACGTTGTTCCCTTTGTCATCGGTATGTTACTTGCCCGAGATTCGATCGTCGGTATCTCGATACCTAGTTCATTCTCGTTACCGGCAAGTCTCTTTACTCATTCCGTAATACATCATCCCGCAACTAACTCATTAGTCACAATGCTTGCAAGGCTTATAGTGATGTGCATTACCGAGTGGGCCCGTGATACCTCTCCGAGAATCGGAGTGACAAATCCTAATCTCGAAATACGCCAACCCAACAAGTACCTTTGGAGACACCTGTAGAGCACCTTTATAACCACCCAGTTACGTTGTGATGTTTGGTAGCACACAAAGTGTTCCTCCGGTAAACGGGAGTTGCATAATCTCATAGTCATAGGAACATGTATAAGTCATGAAGAAAGCAATAGCAACATACTAAACGATCGAGTGCTAAGCTAACGGAATGGGTCAAGTCAATCACGTCATTCTCCTAATGAGGTGATCCCGTTAATCAAATGACAACTCATGTCTATGGCTAGGAAACATAACCATCTTTGATCAACGAGCTAGTCTAGTAGAGGCATACTAGTGTCACTCAGTTTGTCTATGTATTCACACATGTATTATGTTTCCGGTTAACACAATTCTAGCATGAATAATAAACATTTATCATGATATAAGGAAATAAATAATACTTTATTATTGCCTCTAGGGCATATTTCCTTCATCCCCGTCTCTTTAACAGACGATCTACCCACATGGCTAGGGTGGCAATTGTAAAAATGCCCCGACTTCTCGCATTCGCTCGACGCGTGGGGAATATCCATTATTAGGCGCGGAAGCCAAGGAGTGCAACATTTATGGGAAGCCGGACACTACTCAAACAAGTATTCAGAATTTGGAGAAGAACCCGCCTTGCAATGCCGAAGACAATCTGCGTGCCGGACTCATCGCCATTGAAGCCTGGTTCGGGGGCTACTGAGGGAGTCCTGGATTAGGGGGTCCTCGGACAGCCGGACTATATCCTTTGGCCGGACTCTTGGACTATGAAGATACAAGATTGAAGACTTCGACCCGTGTCCGGATGGGACTCTCCTTGGCGTGGAAGGCAAGCTTGGCAATACGGATATGTAGATCCCCTCCCTTGTAACCGACTCTGTGTAACCCTAGCCCCCTCCGGTGTCTATATAAACCGGAGGGTTTAGTCCGTAGGACAACAACAATCATACCATATGCTAGCTTTTAGGGATTAGCCTCTACGATCTCGTGGTAGATTAACTCTTGTAATACTCATATCATCAAGATCAATCAAGCAGGAAGTAGGGTATTACCTCGATCGAGAGGGCCCGAACCTGGGTAAACATTGTGTCCCCGCCTCCTGTTACCATCCGCCTTAGACGCACAGTTCGGGACCCCCTACACGAGATCCGCCGGTTTTGACACCGACAAAGGCAACTTCGAGGCGGGTGGGGGGGGATAGGGGTCGGGTGCCGTCCAATGCTTGTGCTAAAACTTGATTTGCTCTACATAGCACACGGAGCAAAGAGTAAACCCTTCTCGTGCGTTGGGTCAAAGGGATAATTTGTGTGGGCCTACATATGTCGATCATTCTTTGATTTTTTAGAACAAAAAATAACCAATAAAAAACATAGTCTACAAATTAGCAAAACAAGGATCCCAAGGTTTATATAATCGCCATGACAAGTCACTATAGAGACATTTATCTCTATAATGACCGTATCATAGTGTTTAAATGAAGCTTGAGATATGCACCTTCCCACCGGGTCACCCATCCTTTAAGGCGTTTCACGCTGGTCACCCTATTGGACCTACTCCCTACTATTACACACATTTGTGCTTTTAGAAATTGTGTGTGATATTTACATGGCCGGTGTGTCGCCGCCTAGCCTTCTATAAGCACTGACACTGGTGATGACCCACAAGTATAGGGGATCTATTGTATTCCTTTCGAGAAGTAAGAGTGTCGAACCCAACGAGGAGCAGAAGGAAATGACAAGCGGTTTTCAGCAAGGCATTCTCTGCAAGCACTGAAATTAGTTGTAACAGATAGTTTTGTGATAAGATAAATCGTAACGGGTAAGAAGTAACAAAAGTAACTAAGGTGCAGCAAGATGTCCCAATCCTTTTTGTAGCAAAGGACAAGCCTGGACGAACTCTTATATAAAGCAAAGCGCTCCCGCGGACACATGGGAATTACTGTTAAGCTAGTTTTCATCATGCTCATATGATTCGCGTTCGTTACTTTGATAATTTGATATGTGGGTGGACCGGTGCTTGGGTGCTGCCCTTCCTTGGACAAGCCTCCCACTTATGATTAACCCCTCTCGCAAGCATCCGCAACTACGAAAGAAGAATTTAGATAAATCTAACCATAGCATGAAACATATGGATCCAAATCAGCCCCTTACGAAGCAACGCATAAACTAGGGTTTAAGCTTCTATCACTCTAGCAACCCATCATCTACTTATTACTTCCCAATGCCTTCCCCTAGGCCCAAAAAATGGTGAAGTTTCATGTAGTTGACGTTCACATAACACCACTAGAGGAAAGACAACATACATATCATCAAAATATCGAACGAATACCAAATTCACATGATTACTTATAACAAGACTTCTCCCATGTCCTCAGGAACAAAATCACAAAGAATGTTCATGTTCATAATCAGAGGAGTATTAATTATCATTAAGGAACTAAACATACGATCTTCCACCGAATAAACCAACTAGCATCAACTACAAAGAGTAATCAACACTACTAGCAACCCACACATACCAATCTGAAGTTTCGAGACAAAGATTGGATACAAGAGATGAACTAGGGTCTGAGAGGAGATGGTGCTGGTGAAGATCTTGATGGAGATTGACCCCTTCTCGATGAGAGGATCGTTGGTGATGATGATGGCTTTGATTTCCCCCTCCCAGAGGGATGTTTCCCTGGCAGAACAGCCCCACCGAAGCCCTATATTGGTTCTGCCCAAGTTTCGCCTCGAGACGGTGGCGCTTCATCCCGAAAGCTTCCTTCTGATTTTTTTTCCAGGTCAAAACACATGATATAACAGAAGATGGGCGTCGGGGGCCTGCCAGGGGGCCCACAAGGACGGGGGTGTGCCCAGGGGGTAGGGCGCGCCCTCCACCCATGTGGCTGGCAGGTGGCCCCCTCTGGTGCTTTCTTCGCCTAATATTTTTTATGTATTCCAAAAATATTCTCCGTGAAGTTTCAAGACTTTTGGAGTTGTGCAGAATAGGTCTTTAATATTTGCTCCTTTTCCAGTCCAGAATTCCAGCTGCCGACATTCTCCCTCTTCATGTAAACCTTAAAAAATAAGAGAGAAAAGGCATAAGTATTGTGATATAATGTGTAATAACAACCCATAATGCAATAAATATCAATATAAAAGCATGATGCAAAATGGATGTATCAAGTCCCCCAAGCTTAGACCTCGCTTGTCCTCAAGCGAAAGCTGAAATCGAAAAATATGTCCACACGTTTAGAGATAGAGGTGTCGATAAAATAAAATACGGGCATGAGGGCATCATGATCATCTCTAAAACAGCAACATATAATGCCATATAATTTCTTATGCTAAAGTAACAATTCATTCACAAAGTAAAGTATGAATCGGAAACTTCATTGAAAACTAACAAACTATGATCTCAGTCATTGAAGCAAATGCAATTTATCATAACATCGGAAAGAGTCAATATAAGAGCTTTTCAGCAAGTCCACATACTCAACTATCATTTAGTATTTCACAATTGCTAACAGTCACGCGATACTTATGGGTACAAAGTTTCAATCGGACACAGAGGAAGATAGCGGCTTATAGTTTCCCCTCCCAACCTTTTACCTCAAGGGTAATGTCAACAGTAATACTTTATGATAACCTACATCCGAGTGGATATATATATATATCCGGATCTCTCCAACACATAGTGCTTGCTAAAGGAAAAAGTGTAAAAAGGAAAGGTGATGATCACCATGACTCTTGTATAAGGGTAGAAGATAAAAATAAAAGATAGGCCCTTCGCAGAGGGAAGCAGAGGTTGTCATGCGCTTTATGGTTGGATGCACAAAATATTAATGCAAAAGAACGTCACTTTATATTGCCGCTTGTGATACAGACCTTTATTATGCAGTCCGTTGCTTTTATTTCTTCCATATCACAAGTTCCTATAAAGCTTATTTTCTTCACACTAATAGATCATACGTATTTAGAGAGCAATTTTTATTGCTTGCACCAATGACAACTTACTTGAAGGATCTTACTCAATCCGTAGGTAGGTATGGTGGACTCTCATGGCAAAACTGGTTTAAGAGATGTTCGGAAGCACAAGTAGTATCTCTACTTGGTGCAAAGAATTTGGCCAGCATGAGAGGGAATAGGCAAGCTCAACATGTTGGATGATCCATGACAATATAACTTCTATTCAGATATAAGAAAACATAACCCATTATGTTGTCTTGCTTGTCCAACATCTACTTTTTAGCATGTCATATTTTAATGAGTGCTCACAATTACAAAAGATGTCCAAGATAGTATATTTATATGTGAAGCCTCTTTTTCTTTATTACTTCCTATTAATTGCAACAATGACCAAAACTATGTTTGTCGACTCTCAACAACTTTTATTCATCATACTCTTTATATTGAAGTCATTACTCTCCATAAGATCAATATATGATATTTTTATTTCTTTTTGTTCCTTTCTTTTATTTAATTCCCTCAAGATCATAGCAAAATAACAAAGCCCTCAACTCAAAACTACTCTTTATTATATATAACTCAAGGACTCAATTACATATATAGAGATCGAAACAAAACTCAAAGCTAGATCATACTAAAAACTTTATTCTACTAGATAGATATAACCAAAAGGATCGAACGAAGAAAAGCGATAAAGATAAAGATGTGGTGGTGATACGATATCGGGGCACCTCCCCCAAGATTGACAGTTGCCAAGGGGAGTGCCCATACCCATGTATTTATGTCTCTTTCTTCGAAGGTGGTGATGATGAAGTTGTTGATGATGTAGGCTTGTCATCCATCTTCCAAGGCATAGGCTCACCGTCATAGAAAGATGAAAGAGTCTCCTGGATCCTCAGATCTGCAGCCAAACTCATTCTCTTAAATATGTATTCATACTCACAGTTTTGGTTTTGCAGGTCATAGATCTGGGCTTGGAGGTGCTCGATTTTCTCATGAAGCTTGAAGATGGCCTCCCCAATGTTCTTGGCGTCCGGCTTGTGGTTGTTGGTGAACTCCGCGATCATCATGTGATTGGCGTTGAGTCCACGTTCCACCATCCCTTGGCACTTGAAAACTTGCTGCTCCATTGCTTCGAGTCTTGTCTCCATGCTTCCGGTCTTCTTCGGCCCTTCAACATCGCGGATGTGCAGCACCCCCTCACGCATCTCAATGGTTTGAGGGTGTTGCAGCACCTCCGGGAGGTAAGGGTTGATGACATTCTCGAAAAACTTATCCTTGGGGGTGCTTGGAGACGTCATGGTGATCTAGATCTGTCAGAAAAACAGCTCGAAACAAAAACAGGAGATATTGTCGTGGTACGGTGGTCAAAACCTTCGGGAGATTATATAATGAATTTTTTCTGACCAAAAGAAGTATCATGCAAGAAAACGGAGCCGGAGGGCACACGAGGTGGCCACAAGGTAGGGGGCGCGCCCAGGGGGTAGGGCGCGCCCTCCACCCTTGTGGTCGCCTCGTGTCTCTTTCGGACTACATTTAATTTTCCTAATTTTTTAAATATTCCAAAACGGAGAAAAATTGCTATTAGAACAGTTTTGGAGTCCGTTTACTTACCGTAGCACATACCTATTCCTTTTCGAAGTCTGAAATGTTATGGAAAGTGTCCCTTATGTACTCCTCCGGTGTTACGGTGTCAATTATATTGGTTTCAACATTTATGGGAGCACCTGAGATATAATGTTTGATTCTTTGACCATTTACCACCTTCGGATTTGTGCCTTCGGCGTTGTTGATTTTGATGGCACCGGAACGATAGACCTCCTCGATAATGTCAGGACCTTCCCATTTAGAGAGAAGTTTTCCTGCAAAAAATCTTAAACGAGAGTTTTATAGCAAAAACATGATCACCTACGTTAAACTCACGATTTTGTATCCTCTTGTCATGCCATCTTTTAACCTTTTCTTTACACAACTTGGCATTTTCATAGGCTTGGGTTCTCCATTCATCAAGCGAGCTAATGTCAAATAACCTCTTCGCACCGGCAAGTTTGAAGTCATAATCGAGCTCTTTAATAACCAAATATGCCTTATGTTCTAGTTCGAGAGGTAAGTGGCAAGCCTTTCCATAATCCATTTTATATGGAGACATACCCATAGGGTTCTTATAAGCAGTTCTATAAGCCCATAATGCATCATCATGTTTCCTAGACCAATTCTTTCTAGATCTATTAACAGTCTTTTGCAAGATCAATTTAATCTCTCTATTGCTCAATTCTACTTGACAACTAGACCGAGGATGATATGGAGATGCAATTCTATGGTTAACATCATACTTAGAAAGCACCATGAATAAAATGTGAACCACCATCAGTCATTAAATATCTAGGGACTCCAAACCTCGGAAAAATAAATTATTTAAGCATCTTAATAGAAGTGTTATGATCAGCACTACTAGTTGGAATAGCTTCTACCCATTTAGTAACATAATCAACAACAACTAAAATATGTGTATACCCATTAGAGGAAGGAAAAGGTCCCATACTCAGGAACAAATGTAACTACTCACAAAGCATATTCATGTTCATAATAAGAGGAGTATTAATTATCATTAAGGATCTAAACATATGGTCTTCCACCGAATAAACCAACTAGCATCAACTACAAGGAGTAATCAACATTACTAGCAACCCACAGGTACCAATCTGAGGTTTTGAGACAAAGATCGGATACAAGAGATGAACTAGGGTTTGAGAGGAGATGGTGCTGGTGAAGATGTTGATGGAGGTTGACTCCTTCTCGACGAGAGGATCATTGGTGATGACGATGGCTTCGATTTCCCCCTCCCGGTGGGATGTTTCCCCGGCAGAACAGCTCCGCCGGAGTCCTAGATTGGTTCTGCCCAAGTTCCGCCTCGAGACGGCAGCGCTTGATACGTCTCCAATGTATCTATAATTTATGAAGTATTCATGCTGTTATTTTATCATTCTTGGATGTTTTACAATCATTTTATAGCAACTTTATATCATTTTTTGGGACTAACCTATTGACCCAGTGCCAAGTGCCAGTTGCTGTTTTTTGCTTGTTTTTTTACATCGCAGGAAATCAATATCAAATAGAGTCTAAACACCGCAAAACTTTTGGGAGATTTTTTATGGACCAGAAGACATCCATTGGGCCAGAGCAGCACCTGGGGGTGCCCCGAGGGGGGCACAACCCACCAGGGCGCGCCTAGGTGGGTTGTGCCCACCTCGATGGCCTCCCGCACCCCCTCTTTACCCTAGGAACTCACAAATATTCCAAAAACCTTCAGGGTTAACCTAGATTAGATGTTCCACCGCCGCAAGGCTCTGTAGCGACCAAAAACCAATCTAGACCCCGTTTCGGCACCCTGCCGGAGGGGGGAATCATCACCGGTGGCCATCTTCATCATCCCGGCGGCCACCATGATGAGGAGGGAGTAGTCCACCCTCGGGGCTGAGGGTTTGTACCAGTAGCTATGTGTTTAATCTGTCTCTCTCATGTTCTTGAGATGTCACGACCTTGATGCATTGTGGGCTTTGTTAATATAGTCGGATCGTATGGTGTTTTCCCCTCTCTATCTTGTTGTGATGAATTGAGTTTTTCCCTTTGAGAATTTGTTGTTATCGGATTGAATACTTTTATGGATCTGAGAACACTTGATATATGTCTTGTAATTGAATACTCGTGGTGACAGTGGGGTATCGTATTGATTCACCTGATATATGTTTTGGCACTCAACTCGCGGATTCCCGAGGTGACATTGCGGTAATCTATGCATAGGGGTTGATGCACGTTCTTGCCTTTGTTTCTTCGGTAGAAATCTTGGGGCACTCTTTGAAGTTCTTTGTGTTGGATTGAATATTATGAATCTGAATTTGCTTTGGTGTTATTTTAGTACGAACTCTTGGTTAGATCGATCGGAAAGAATAGCTTGGTGTTATTTTAGTACGAACTCTAGGATATATTGTTCGGAAAGAATAGCTTTGGGGTGGTTTTGTACCCTACAAACAATTCCGTCTTATGTTCTCCGCTAGATAGGAACTTTGGAGTGATTCTTCGTTGCACGTTGAGGGATGGTTATATAATCCAATTATATTAGCATTGTTGAGAGGTTGCACTAGTGAAAGTACGGACCCTAGGCCTTGTTTTCAAGCATTGCAATACCGTTTTTGTGCTCGTTTCCTATTTGCTACCTTGCTGTTTTTATTTATTCATATTATAAAAATAAATTTCTACCATCCATATTACACTTTTATCACCATGTCTTCGCCGAACTAGTGCACCTATATAGTTTGCCATTGTATTGGGTGTGTTGTGGACACAAGAGATTTCTTGTATTTGGTTGCAGGGTCGTTTGAGAGAGACCATCTTCATCCTATACCTCTCACGGATTGATAAACCTTAGGTCATCCACTTGAGGGAAAATTGCTACTGTCCTACAAAACTATGAGCTTGGAGGCCCAACACGAGTCTACAAGAATAAAGTTGCGTAGTAGACATCAAGCTCTTTTCTGGCGCCGTTGCCGGGGAGGTGAGTGCATGAAGGTATATCTTTAGATCTTGCAATTGAATCTTTTAGTTTCTTGTTTTATCACTAGTTTGGTTTATAAAAGAAAACTACATAAAAAATGGAATTGAGGTTGCATCATATTATTGATCATCTTTATAATGTCTTTCGTGAAAATGATGGAAAGGAAATTCGTGCTCAATTTTTAGAACAAGAATGCTATAAAATGTTTGGCATAGAATCCATGAATGATGAGCATGATTGCAATGTTGCTAGTATGAATTCTTTGAATATCCATGATGCTAGTGATATGCAAAGCCATAAGCTTGGGGATGCTATATTTGATGAAGATGATATTTTTAGTCCCCCAAGATTTGATGTGCAAATTTGTTATAATGATTGCATGCCTCCTATTTATGACGATTATAATGATGAAAGTGTATTTGGAGAGGTCATGACTTTATTTAGTGATGAATCCACCATTTTGGATGAGGCTTCAATTGACTATGGTAACAAAATTGTTATCTATGATGATTATGGTGAGGACATGTATGCTATAAAGAATAATGATAACCATTACTATTATTGATGAGAAGAAATTTTCTGATGTGGAGACTAACAAAATTTCTATGCTTATGTATCATGAAAAGAATGCTTTATGTGATAGCTATATTGTTGAATTCATTCATGATGCTACTGAAAATTATTATGAGGGAGGAACTTATGATTGTAGGAATTGCAATAATATCAAGTTTCCTCTCTATGTGTTGAAAGTTTTGAAGTTATGCTTATTTTGCCTTCCTATGCTAGTTGATTATTGTTCCCATAAGTTGTTTGCTCACAAAATCCCTATGCATAGGAAGTGGGTTAGACTTAAATGTGCTAGTCATATGCTTCATGATGCTCTCTTTGTGTTTCAATTCTTATCTTTTATGCGAGCATCATTGAAATCATCATGCCTAGCTAAAAGACATTAAAGAAAAGCGCTTGTTGAGAGATAACCCAACACTTTTACCTACTGTTTTTGTGTGTTAACATGATTACGCTACTGTAGTAATCATGTTTTATTGCTTTTGTTCCAATAAAGTGCCAAGTAAAGCCTTTAGGATCTTCTTGGGTGAGAGTTGTTTGATCTTGCTGAAAAACAGAAACTTTTGCACTCACGAAAATAATTTTCATAAATCACGGAAATGTGCTTTTGCTCTGTTTCTTTTTGCAGAATATTCATATACAAATTGCTCAGGTTGTTCTAATTTTTCAGAATTTTTGGAGTAGCAGAAGTATGGTTTGAGTACACATTACTACAGACTGTTCTGTTTTTGACAGATTCTGTTTTTAATGCATAGGTTGCTTGTTTCCTAGTTTCTATGGCTTATACTGCTCAATATAATTGTGGAAATGATAGGTGACTATAGTCATTGTGTGAGAACAATTATGAATCTTGTCTTTGATAGTACCAAAGTGAAATAATTTGCTCTTTATCATACTAACCTATCTCACGAAGTTCCGTTAAGTTTTGTGTGATTGAAGTTTTCAAGTTTTGGGTGAGATGTCGATATGAGGAGAATAAGGAGTGGCAAGAACCTAAGCTTGGGGGCACCCCAAGGTGATATTCAAGGAAGATCCAAGCAACTAAGCTTGGGGATGGCCCGGAAGGCATCCCCTCTTTTGTCTCCAACATTATCGGTAACCTCACTTGGAGCTATGTTTTCACTTGTCACATGATATGAGTTTTACTTGGAGCGTCATTTTATTTTGTTAAAATTTGCTTCTTGTTGCTTATAATAATGTTTTGCATCTTTATTTTCAATAAAAATGTCAAGGATAGCCTTTACTGTGCTTATTTTGCAAGTATACATGTTGCTGTTTGAAAACAGAAAGTTTACCGTTGTTGCAAAAATTCCCAAGAAAAGTCAGAATGTGATAAAATGTTGAAACTTTTTGCATCATAAGCTCTGATAAATTTTCTACAGGGTGGTAAATTTTCATAATTTTTGGAGTTAGGGAAGTATGATAAATCTTGCATTCTTTACAGACTGTACTATTTTGGCAGATTATTGTTATGTTTGCATATGTTTGCTTGTTTAATGACTCTGTTTGAGGATAGGAGTATTAAATATGCAGAGGCATTTGGTATGCAATGTTGAATAATAGTTTTTTTGATTTGCTACACTGGAGAATGATAAAGTTTTTGCATTGGTTTATACTAACTTATCTCACGAGTTCTTGTTGAGTTTTGTGTGGATGATGTTTTTAAGATTTAGGAAAACCGTGATATAATAGGAATTAAGGAGACACAAAAGCTCAAGCTTGGGGATGCCCAAGGCATCCCAAGATAATATTTCAAGAAGTCTCAAGCATCTAAACATGGGGATGCCCCGGTAGGCATCCCACCATTCTTCACCAAACAATTATCGGTTAGTATCGGTTGAACCTAAGTTTTTGCTTCTTCACATGATGTGTGATATCCTTGGAATGCCATTTTATTTTGTTTTGCTTGCTGTTTTAATAAAGTACTTGGATCTGAAAGTTTTTAAATAAAATAGAGTCCTCAAATAGTTTCCAGGGAGGCTAGGTAAGCGGCACGCACATCCCGTCAACGAAGCTCTTTTCTATGGAATTGCCCTTGTGCTTCACTTGTATCTTTTTGAGCATGGTGTGCTTTAATATTTTTTAAGAAATTCTCTCTTATTTAACTTAAATTAATTTGAGAGAAAGAAATATTATGCTCATGAACTTCACTTATATCTTTTTGGAGTAGCTTGTCATTTACTCTTGTGCTTCACTTATATCCTATGAGTAAATTGTTGAATAAATTGAATGTCATGAAGTTGAAATCATATCATGCCTAGTGGTAGCTTCACATTGAGTTTAGAAAGTGAAATCTTTTGAGGATTGACAATCATAATATTAGTCATACAAGCAATTCACGAATAATTAGTATAAGGAAGAGAACTTTCACATGCAAATACACTATCTTGGAAATCTTTTGTGATTGTGAGCCCCAATCAAAATATTATATGCCAAAATTGTTGACGTTGGACAAGGAAGACAACGTAATGCTTTATGTTTGTTCATATTCACATAGAAGTTATATTGTCATAGATCCTTCAATATGTGGTGTTTGCCCCCCATCTTTGCTAGCCAAAAATTCCGCACCAAGTAGAGATACTACTTGTGCATCCAAGAAACCCTTAAACCCAAATCCTATATTCAAGAGTCCACCATACCTACCTAGGGATCGAGCAAGATCCCTCAAGTATGTTGTCATCGGTGCAATAAGGCAATAAAAATTGCTTCTAAAAGTGTGAGATCATTTAGTGTAAAAGAAAGTTGAGCGTTGTACGAACTTGTGATGGTGAAGAATAAAAGCGACAGACTGCATAATAAAGGTTGCCATCACAAGGGGCAATAAACCATGACGTTCTTTTGCACTAAGGGGTTGAGCATACAAACAAATAAGCGCATGGCAACCTCTGATTCCCTCTGCGAAGGCCTATCTTTTACTTTTCAGTATTTACTTTTATGCAAAGAGTCAAAGTTTTTCCCTCTATTTCTTTTTATTTTTCTCCTTTTGGCAAGCATCATGTGGTGAGGAAAGATCTAGGCACATATGTCCAATTGAATATGGGTAGCATGAGTTATTGTTGTTGACATCACCCTTGAGGTGAATACGTTAGGAGGCAAAACAATAAGCCCCTATCTTTCTATGTGTCTAGTTGAAACGTTTTGCTCATGTGTATGCGGTGAGTGTTAGCAATCATAGAAGACTATAAGATGGTTGAGTATGTGGAGCTCTTACTTAAACTCTGTTGAATAAGTTAAATTACAATTGCTTGGTGACTGAGAACATAGGTTGTTGAGTTTCAAGAGAATTCATTGTTTGAACCTTAACGTGTGAATTGGTTGCCACTATAACATGAGAAGTTTTATAAGAAAGAATTGTTGTTGTGATGCTAGGAAAAGTGATTGAAATTGTCATTGATCAAACTTATGCACTTTGCTAGCATTCACACTTCATAAATTGTTTCTTTTATAATTTACCTACTCGAGGACGAGTAGGAATTAAGCTTGGGGATGCTGATACGTCTCCAACGTATCTATAATTTAGGAAGTAGTCATGCTGTTATTTATCATTTTTGGATGTTTTACAATCATTTTATAGCAAATTCATATCATTTTTGGGACTAACCTATTGACCTAGTGCCCAGTGCCAGTTGCTATTTTTTGCTTGTTTTTTACATCGCAGGAAATCAATATCAAACGGAGTCCAAACACCGCGAAACTTTTTGGAGATTTTTTATGGACCAGAAGACATCCATCCCACGCCCCTCCTCCTCGGCATATCTCGTTGCCAGTCATGTCGCGCCCATCACCGCTCAAGGCTCCACCGCTCCACCCCGTAAGCGGCAGGGCAACATTGTCGTCCAGGGCGGCGGGCCCGGAGGCCCCGCCGGGAAGGCACGCACGCGCCCCGGGAAGGTCCTTGAGAGACACAACAAAGCAGAATGCAACCTAAGATGCAGGTAGAGGGAAAGAAAAATTGAGTGGAGCTGATAAGAGTAAACACTATAAGATGGCAAAATGCTTTCTCAACAGTGAAATCGGTGGCGCAGATTTGTGTTGATTGGTGACTCCGAGATATAGTAGATTCACAGACACAGCACATCGGTGAGACCGAAGTAGTTCCTTTTGGTGGTACCGATTAACTTTGTACAAGTAGAACTTGTGCTTCGATTTGGCCGATAGGCTTTGGATCGGTCTGACCGAGTTCAACACAAAGGAAAAATTTGTCAACACAACTCACTTGTAATTGAAAATTTACAAAGATTTTCAAGGAATTTAGATAAAATTTACAATGAATTTGACTTAGAAGAATAAAAAAGATCACAGAGAATAGAAAAGGATATAGATGAAGTTTTTTTAAAGAGAAACCCATTAGCAACAAGAAATCAAAAGAAATGTAACTAACGGAAGGAAACACTAGAGAACTTCATCTAGAGGTGGTCTGTGACATAGTCACCTATGTTAGAGTATGTTGACTTAGGAGTCAAGTGAGATCACTTGATGATAGGTCATACTCATTGTTAGGCTCAAAATGGGGTTGCCATTTTCCATTTAAGCGTCTTAATGTATTCACATCTTGATGAGCTGCTTTAACTCATGACTTGGAGGAAAGCTTCATAAGATGAAAAAACATACCTTGGGTTTGTTATTGAACTTGATCATGTAGGTGAACTTGTGGTGGATGCTCAATGTTCATGTAGACCATCAAGAGTTGGGAGCATCCCTATGAATTTGAAGCTCATCTTCCTACATGGGTTAGTCTTGCAAAGTCATAAGAGTGAAATTCATCATATAAATTTTGTCAAAGGATATGTCGAGGGTAGACTTGTTCCTTGATCACAACAACCAAAACATAGATACTTGGTAATGCAATGATTGCTCATGATGTGAGTGATTTGCAATCTCATAGAATGAGGCTCATCAAAGTACCTTCAAGGGTTAGATACCATACAAGGGTGCAAGTATATCCAAGATAAATGATCATCAACATAAGAGAAATATCAAGGATTACTCATATAGGCCCATGCCTTGCATGTATCCACATGAATCTCTATTACAAATTTGAGGCATCAATGATGTTCAACTCACTCCTCAAGCGACAAAATATCTTTTCATCAAGCGGTTTAGTGAAGATATCCGCCAATTGCTTGTCAGTTCGAACATGCTTAAGATTAATGTCTCCTTTAGCAACATGATCATGAATGAAATGGTGACGAACTTCAATATGCTTAGTTCAAGAATGTTGCACGGATTGTGTGTAATCTTAATAGCACACTCATTGTCACAAAGCAATGGAGCATGTCTCACATGTATCTCCTAATCTTTGAGAGTTCGGGTCATCCAAAGTAATTGAGCACAACATGATCCCGCGGCAATGTATTCCGCTTCAGCGGTGGATAATGATACCCGATTTTCTTTTTTTGAAGACCAAAAGACAAGGAATCTACCAAGAAACTGACATGTGCCCGAAGTGGACTTTCTATCAACCTTGTCACCAGCATAGTCCGAGTAGGGATAGCCAACAAGATCAAAAGATGACCTCTTGGGGTACCAAACGCCAAAGTTTGGTGTATGAATCAAATATATCACTATCCTTTTCACAACCTTAAGATGACATTCTTTTGGAGCAGCTTGATACCATGCACACATGCACACACTTAGCATAATATCGGGATGGGAGGCACAAAGATATAATTACGAACCAATCATAGATCGGTAAACCTTTTGGTCAACCGGGTTGCCATCCTTAGTCAAGTCAAGATGTCCACTAGTAGACATGGGTGTTTTCATACCTTTGCTTTCTTGCATATTGAACTTCTTGAAGAGATCCTTGGTATACTTTGTTTGTGAGACAAAGGTACCTTCCTTAGTTTGCTTGATTTGCAAGCCAAGGGAAAAATTGAGTTCACTCATCATAGACATCTCAAACTTTTCGAACATCAACCTTCCAAACTTTTCACTAAAATGAGGGTTAGTAGAACCAAATATGATATCATCAACATAGATTTGGCACACAAATAATTCACCATGAACTCTTTTAGTGAAGATAGTAGAACCAATTTTCCCAATTTCAAAACCCTTTTCAATAAGAAACTTAGTCAAGCATTTATACCAAGCTCTAGGGGCTTGTTTAAGACCATAAAGAGCTTTGTGAAGTTTGTAGACATGATTAGGTTTCTTGGGATTAACAAATCTTAACATAAACTTCCTCCTCAATTTCACCATTTAGAAAGCACTTTAATATCCATTTGGTATAAGGTGATATCATGGTGATTGGCATAAGCAAGTAAAATGCGAATGGACTCAAGTCTAGCAACAGGGGCATATGTCTCACCATAGTCCATACCTTCGACTTGAGTGTAGCCTTGAGCAACGAGAAGAGCCTTGTTGCGCACCACTTGTCCATCCTCATATTGCTTATTCTGGAATACCCACTTTGTTCCAATGATGTTTTGATCATCGTTGGGCTTCTCAACCAATGTCAACACTTGGTTTTGCTCAAAGTTGTGTAGCTCCTTGATACGTCTCCAACGTATCTATAATTTTTTGTTGTTCCATGCAATTTTATTATCTGTTTTGGATGTTTTATATGAATTAATATGCTATTTTATATTATTTTTGGGACTAACTTATTAACCAAAAGCCCAGTGCCAGTTTATATTTTTTTTTCTTGTTTTTGAGTTTTACAGAAAAGGAATATCAAACAGAGTCCAAACGGAATAAAAGTTTTGTGATGATTTTTCTTGGACCAGAAGACACCCAAAACATTTGGGGAGAGGGCCAGAAGAGTCACGAGGGAACCACAACCCCTCAAGGCACACCCTAGGGGGGGCGTGCCCTTGGCTTGTGGGCCCCTCGGGAGTCCACCGACCTTAATCTCAGCTCTATAAATTCTAAAATATTCCCAAACCACCAGAAGCGTCCACCAAAATACTTTTCCGCCGCCGCAAGCCTCTGTTCCTGTGAGATCCCATCTTGGAGCGTTTTCCGGCACCCTGCTGGAGGGGGATTCGATCACGGAGGGCATCTACACCAACTCTATTGCCGTTTTGTAACACCCTAGTTTTTGGCCCTTTTCTTTTTCTTTTTGATTTATTGGTTTTTGCTCTGATTTTCTTTTTGGAGTGGATCTGTGGCCTTGCAACCTAGGAGATCACCTCCATTTCTTCTCCCAAGTGGCTCATCAATCTCAAACCTTTCCCAAGATCAAGTCATTTTCATTCTAGCCCATCCCTAAAATTCTTTTCTAAGGAATATTCCTTTGTCTAAGGAACATTCCTGTCACTCCCAAAATTCATAAATAATTCTTATAATTTCTTTGGGTCATATATTGCTCAAATATGCCCAAACTTTCCTGTCCTAGCACAAAAATAATTCCCCAATATTTATTCTTCATTTTTGTCCAGTGTGGCTTTCTGTGAAGGAAGTGCCACCTATCCTTTCTTGATTGCCTCATGCAAAAATTCAACTTCATTTGCCTAGCCAACTTCCCTTGGTGACTTTTCAAAGTTTCTGTCAAACAGAAGGCATTGTGAAGGAATTACTAGCTAGGGTTATCCAAATGAGTTGAAATTTTGCATGGTCCTTCATATCATCCAATAAAAGCTCTCCTCAAGAATTGAGCTCATGCAATGCATCCATGTGAGCTCACCTTCAATTCTTTGTTTCTGTCCAAATTTTCAGTTGGTGAAGCAAGTATATTTTATCTTGCTCCATTATGGCTGGAAAGTTTCCTAAGCCTTCTCCTATCCATATAACCTATCTCCACAAAATTTGGGCTCATTTTATCTAGCCATTTTCCCTCAGGATTCTCCCTAAGTTTCTGTCTAGAGAGGTGCTATATGAAGGATGTACCATTTTGGCTTGGCCAAATGGCATGAAATTTTTATGGCACTCTCATATGACCAAATCATTCTGCCATGTTCATTTTTAGCCCAAGTCATCACTCCTAGTTAGTGCTTCTTCCTGTTCTTCTTTCTGGACCAATTTATGTAGTTATAAAGCAACTATATTAAATACTTGTCCAAATCATCTCAAAATTTACAGGACCATAGTCCTTCCTGACATAAACTCTCCAGACATCCTATTTGGCTCTAATCTCACCTCTTTGGATCACTACATCATGATTCAGTTTGATGCAGAAAACTTCAGAGCTCACTTCCCATCTACCCACATCATCTTTCACTGAGATACCACCTCAGTTGCAACCTATCCTGGAGGGACTCCACCCCAGACATCATTTGGCCGACCTCCATGCACTGTATGCACCAGTGCACGCGGTGACCACCGACTTGGCATGCAGTGCGTGCGTCCAGGACGTCGTTTGTTTCGGGCCCCTCCTGTGCTCAGCGTCTCAGCGAGCACAAGCGTGTCTCCCAGCTCACCCTTGCCGTCCTCTTCTCCCCGGACCTTTTCCCCCCTCCAGCAGCCCGCTCGCTGGCGCTCGTCGTCGCGCGCCCACAGGCTTACAGTGGCCGACAGGGCCTTAATGGCAACTGTCTGCTTCCTCCCCATGTCTCTTGGCTCCCTCTGCCCCAGCGAGCTCCTCCCTGTGCATCCCTGTCTTCTACCTCCGAGCTCGAGCGCGTGCACACGCGTCCGTGGCTCTGGCCACGTGTCCGCGGTGACGGCCAGCTTGGCCTCCTGGTCCCCGCCTATATATAGGTCTCCCCGCGGCCTCCCGATCACTTCATCGTCTCCACCGTCCTCCTCTACCCCTCCCCTTCCACCCGCCCGAGCTCCAGGAGCTCTCCTTGCCGCTGTCGGTGTCAAAACCGGCGGATCTCGGGTAGGGGGTCCCGAACTGTGCGTCTAAGGTCGATGGTAACAGGAGACGGGGAACACGATGTTTACCCAGGTTCTGGCCCTCTTGATGGAGGTAATACCCTAATTCCTGCTTGATTGATCTTGATGAATATGAGGATTACAAGAGTTGATCTACCACAAGATCGTAATGGCCAAACCCTAGAAGTCTAGCCTGTATGATTATGATTATTCCCTACGGACTAAACTCTCAAGTTTATATGGACACCGAAGGGGCCTAGGGTTGTACAGAGTCAGTTTACAGAGGAAGGGATCTTCATATCCGGATGCCAAGCTTGCCATCCACGCAAAGGAGAGGCCCATCCGGACACGGGAGGAAGTCTTTTATCTTGTATCTTCATGGCTTATCAGTCCGGCCCACGTCATATAGCCCGGACGCCCAAGGACCCCTTAGTCCAGGACTCCCTCAGTAGCCCCTGAACCAGGCTTCAATGGCGATGTGTCTGGGGCGCAGATTGTCTTCGGCATTGCAAGGCGGATTCCTCCTCCGAATACTTCAAAGTAGTCCTCGAACACAGAAAACGTGTCCGTACAAGCTCCACATACAGCCGCAAAGAGTATAATATTTAACAAGTCCCATCTACTGATATCTTTTGTAGTGAGACACCACGTCTCTGCATGGTTATTATTTCGAACCATTTTTTAGCCTCCCGCTCCATGTTTCGAGATGCGGTTTTCATTGGCACGTCTTGTCGAAGCAGAGGTCGTGTCCCCTTATCAAGGGATCCTTATCAATATGGGCGTGGGTAATCCAACCGTGTCGTTGGCGATCCCTTGGGAATAGGCGAGCTTTAAGGCCCGTGAGGAGGCGTTCGATATTCATCGCCTTTATAAAGGGGTACAGATCCGTCTTTCTCCCCCCACGCCTATCTCTTCCTCAATCTTCCCAACCTCAGGCTCCAGCGCCCAGGATTCGATTTCTTCCATTGTTACTAGGCCCTTTAGTTATGTCCGGATCCAGCTCCCAAGGCAGGTGGGCAGCCTCCTCGATCACAGAGGAGGATATCGCGAAGCTTCAGAAGGCGAGGTACCTGACTTCAGAAATCTTCCACAGGCTCCCTGCTGAGGGGCAGGTCATCCCCACACCAAAATCCGGCGAGAGGGTTGTATTCGACTCCCACTTCCTCCGCGGGCTAGGGTTCGCCCTTCACCCCTTCGTTCGCGGCCTCAGGTTCTATTATGGGCTAGATTTTCAAGATCTGGCTCCAGACTCTTTTCTTCACATCTTGGCATTCGTCGTCGTGTGTGAAGCCTTTCTCCGCATCCCCCCACACTTCGGCCTATGGCTCAAGACCTTTAATGTGAAGCCGAAGGTAGTTAACGGGGAGCAAGCAGAGTGTGGCGGCACTACGGTGAGCAAGCTGGCCAATACTATCTGGCCAAAAGGTACCTTCGCGGAAAGCTCCAACTTATGGCAGTAGGAGTGGTTCTATATCACCGAACCCCGCGGTACCAAATGGGCAGCCGTACCTGCATTCCGGTCTGGCCCTCCATTGCGGCTCGCATCATGGATAAATAAGGGGCTAGACTGGGGATCAGCTAATGAAGTGCAGACGCTGCAAAGTCGTATCCGAAGTATCCTTGAAAGGGATAATGGCCTTATTAACGTGATCCGAGTGATGCTAGTCCGCCGGATCCTCCCGTGCCAGCGATGGCCCTTCCGTATGTGGGAGTTCAATCCGGAAGGACCGCAGACCCTTCAGCAATTCTTCGCCACAACGCACGAAGGTATGTGGAAACTATTATTCAAGACTCGAAAGCAGTGGCCAGACACATCCGAAGACGTCGGTCTCGACTGCAACCATCCGGATACCTCGGTAAGCACCCAATTTCTGAGCGCAATTCGGTTGATTATCCCATAGCAATGCACTTAGAGTTCCATATTTGACCAGGGATGGATAAAGAAGGTGGAATGAATTAGGTGTTCAGCTCCACTTCCCAAAGACTTGGCCGATCCTGTGTTGACGAGGATGCTGGTCCCGGCACCGTATCAAGTGCCAGGGCAAGAGGGCAAGAAGAAGATTGAGGAGGACGAAAGCAGCTTCCCTTCTGCAGGTATGTCGAACACTATGTCCGGGGAGACTGCAGCTCCCTCTCCGAAAGACGAAGGGGAAGGAGAAGGTGATATCCCTTCCCCTCATGGGAGGAAAAGGACTGCATCTGAAGACTTGGAGGTTGAAGCACCCAAGAGAGGGAAGGTATCCCTTCCATATGGTTCAGGTTCCGAAGCCGATGTCGTCGCAAGGTACCGCTCTAGGGACAAGCCCCTTGCCGAATCGTAAGTGAACAAGGATGCTCTAGACATATCCCATTCTTTTCAGGTTGCAGGGGTAACATTTAAACAATATGCTTCCAGTTCGGCCCACAGCCCACCCCGCTAGTCCTCCTCATTAGGGGACTTAACTCCGGGGATGATGGAAAGCGAGACGCCTTCTCATGCTTCCTCGCCTCCTAGGGCGGACGACTTCGAGGTGTCATCTCAGAGAATCTCCCCTGACCATCAAGCAGCGTGGGGGACGATGAAAACCACGTCCGAGGGTGGTACTTCGATCATCAAGGGTCCAGGGGGCGCAGCCCCTACGGGGGCCAGTAATGAAGGCCCCGAACTATCCGGCTTACGGCAGAAGACGACTCTAGGGTCGAGCCAATGCACCCTTTTGAACAGAATGCATACTCACGCAGCAGTCTCCAGGAATCCAGAGGTGCCGGATACTCTGATGAGCACATTACAAAGTGTATCCATTTCAGAGGAACATCGTACCTTAATGGGTACGGTAGTTGAAAGGGTTTTGTCCGCGAGAAGCGGATTGAATAGAGCCTTCATAAGCCTGTTGAGAGGCTTCGAGGTATGCAATGTAATAGCTTAACTATTTTTTATGCACAATGCGTCTGTGTATAGATAGTATCCGCTGATGCTCTCGTCGGCTTCCACAGGGAGGCGATCAGAGGATCAAAAAGATATGCTCAGGAAGTAACCTAATTAATTTGAACACAGGCTATTATGTCCATGGCGACCGCCCAAGCTACGGAAGTTGCAGATCTAAAGCAGAAACTTGAGTTGGTGGATGAGGACATTACTCTTATTAACAGGCGGCTCGACGAGGCACAAGGTATGTGTTGGGGCAGCTTGTTTATGTATGTATACTAGTATGAGCATGAAGCGGAAAATCATATACTGTGACAAGCATAACTGTAGATGGTGCTCCCGCGGTTGAGACCCTTCGGGCTGAACTTGCCCGGGCCTAGGAGCAGGCCAAAGCAAGCGATGCGGCTTCCAAGAAGGCGGCTGCAGATTTAAAGGCCGAACAGGCCGCTCAGCGCCAGTGCCAGGAGAGAATATCTACCATGGAGCGGGAGCTGAAGGATGCCACTAGAAGATGCAAATTCCTCGAGGAGGATAACAAAGCCAAGGCAGCGAAACTTGACAAAGCCTTACTAGAGGCGAAAGAAGCGCGATCCGAATATAGAGCGGCTCGGGAGGAGATCCAACAGGCTGGGGAGATAGCGGCTGGTAAGCCCTTTCTTTTACAGACTAAGTTTGGTGACCCAAAGTATGCTCAGCTTAACCAAATGTGGAGTTCTCCAGACGCGTTCTTGGATCTGCGGAAGAGTGTTTCCGACGCGGCGCAGTTCTTCCAAGCACAGGAAGGACGTGTTGCGGAGAGGCTTTTCTGGTCGCAATTCAATGTGGCCAGGCGTCTGGCGCTGCTGAACAAACAGATGGCCCAGTGGGCCGAGCTACACAAGATGTCCAGAGCTGCCATGAAGGACGTTGTGGTTTGACTATGGCCAGCCGAACCCGTTCTGAGCAGCTATTTTGGTTTGGTGCAACGGCTTGTCGAGGCAGTGCCGCGTATTGATGCGGTCAAGCGGTCGGTGTGCATAGAAGGTGCCCGGATGGCCTTTGCCCGCGTCAAGATGTACTGGGCAAAGATGAAGGTCACCGATGTTGCAACCAAGGGTCCGCCTGGATGCAAGGACCATCGCACACTGGAGCATTATTTGGAGGACGTCCTAGAGGGCGCTCGCTTGATAGAGGATCACTGCTCGAAGGATATTATATTTGAGTAAATGTATCGAAATTGTGAAAACAATATTATGATACGTTAAAGCTGTGTTATATACCTTTGCCATTATTTCCTCCTGTGCGGCCATTTCTTATAGCCTGAAAGTTTGCCAGTCGTCGGCTTCAGCCCCCTAGCATATAATACAGGGCTGTTCAGAATAGCATCTGATCACTCTTGACCCAACTTCTTGGTCCAGAATGGAGGTGTCAGTGCGGCGAAATAGGCAATCGGACTATAGGGCTTTAACACCTTCACTTAGCCATAGAAGTTTTACTGTGGGTCTACGATGTAGCCCTGGTATGTACGCAGTTATCCGAATATGGTTATGTTACATAGGTGACCATAAAAAACGGTCCTTCGTGATACGGAAGGAATCACAAAAGATGCTAATAACTCACCGAGTGGTTGACTAGCTCTCGCCGCATCATGACAGTCAGTTTTCGGCTTTCTCTACTGAGGTGTTTGACCGGGTGAACCAGAAACACAATCGCAGTAGTTCTCCCTTTACTACCCTAGCCGATAAGACGGAACGTCGGGTAGCAAGCACATGAGCCGGGCAACCCAAGTATTGACCAAAGACATGATTCAGAGCTGATGCATATAATGCCAAACTCGTGACGCCGAAGTATGCTATAGAGTTGTTTGGACTTTTTCGGCAACCCATATGTTGCCGTATTGAGCCCCTCGCGATTTGTGCCGAGGTATCTGTGCGAAACAAGTGAAGAAGCAAGGTACGCTTGTATGCGGAAAAGCAAATACTGAAGATTATGTTCGCTAAAATCTGATTGATACGTCGAACATAATCGTACAGATTATGACACCACTACCCAGGCCATTTAACGTGCCAGGGGTGGAGGGCTGAGGAAAAAGGCTCTATACAGGTTTCAAATAGAGTTGTTGGTTTACAAAAATCTTTTGGACCTCCTGTCGCACGTTTGCGCTGCCTATGCCTCCGCGAAAGGCTTCCTTAGAGGGAGCCATCCCCTGTTATTTGTAGGAAAGCCAGGCTCGTAAAGAGTCCTTTCAGGTCCATAGGACGGAGGGGTATTCATTCCCCTGTGGCAAAAAGATAAGAAAATAGTTAAAAAAGAGGAAAGGCTAAAGTCCAGACTAACCGCTTTGTAGGCCTGTCCGTATTATGCCTCCACCGATGACCAAGGTATTTTGAGTGCATAATTATGTATGCGCGGTACGAACTCCGCGGGTATAAGAGGCGAACGACGGAGGCAGAACTGCAAATCCAGCTCTAAAATTGACCGGTCCTGTATAGTAGAGGCCGGCGGTTTAATGAACGATGAGATATGCGGCTTGAGGAGGCCACTTTGTACTTCGGTTGTAATTGCCACAGTGTGCTCCTTAGTGCGGAGGGAGCGTTCCTTGTTTCTGATGACCGTTATGGTGCCGCGTGGTCCGGGCAGCTTAAGTTTTAGATATGCGTAGCTTGGGACCACATTGAAACGAGCAAAAGTGGTCCGCCCGAGCAGTGCGTGGTAGCCAATACGGAACGGGACAATATCGAAGATCAAGTCTTCGCGTCGGCAGTTTTCTAGTGAACCGAAGATGACTTCCTGTGAGATTGAGCCTGTGCCGTGAGCTTCTACGCCGGGTATTACTCCCTTGAAGGTAGTTGTGGTGGGCTTGATCCTTAAAAGGTCAATGCCCATTTTGCGGACAGTGTGTTGGTAGAGTAAATTGAGGCTACTGCCGCCGTCCATGAGGACTCATGTGAGATGGAATCTGCCGATAACTGGATCCGGGAGCAGAGCTACCGAACCTCCGTGACGGATACTGGTTGGGTGGTCCTTGTGATCAAAAGTGATCGAGCAGGCTGCGCGTGGGTTGAATTTTGGGGCGTCCGGCTTTATGGAGTGGTCATTTCGTAGTTCGTGCTTGCGCTCCCTTTCAGAGGTATGCGTCACGTATATCATGTTTACTGTTTTTACTTCGGGGGGAAATTATTTCTGTCCCCCGGTGCTTGGTAGGCGAGCCTCCTCTTCTTCACTGTCGCTGGGCGGCCCCTTCCCCTTGTGTTCGGCATTGAGCTTGCTGGCTTGCTTGAAAACCCAACATTTTCTGTTGGTATGGTTGGCGGGTTTGTCGGGGCTGCCATGGATCTGACAAGGTCGGTCCATTATCTTGTCTAGACTGGATGGACCATCTCTATTTGCCTTGAATGGCTTCTTCCGTTGACTGGTTTTGGAGCCACTAAATCCGGCGTTGACCGACGTGTCTTGGGCTATTGCATTATTATAGTGACGCTTGTCTTTATTGTGTCGTGGCTTGCCATTGTCGTCCCTGACTTCGGAGGTGCCAGGATCGCTCGCGCTATTTCTTCTACGAGCGAGCCAGCTATCCTCTCCTGTGCAAAAGTGGGTCATTAGTGCGGTGAGAGCTGCCATGGACTTGGGCTTTTCTTGGCCGAGGTGGCGGGCGAGCCACTCGTCGCGGACACTATGTTTGAAGGCCACGAGTGCTTCGGCATCCGGGCAGTCAACAATTTGATTCTTTTTAATTAGGAACCTAGTCCAGAGTTTCCTTGCTGATTCTTCGGGCTGCTGGATTATGTGACTGAGATCATCGGTGTCCGGAGGCCGGACATATGTACCTTGGAAATTGTCTCGAAAGGCGTCTTCCAAGTATGCCCAGCTGCCAATGGAGTTCTCTGGGAGGCTGTTCAACCAGTGCCGAGCTGGTCCCTTGAGTTTTAGCAGGAGATATTTGATGGCATGAAGATCATCACCACATGCCATATAAATATGGAGAAGAAAATCCTCAATCCATACCGCAGGATCTATTGTTCCATCGTATGATTCGATATTCATGGGTTTAAACCCTTCTAGGAATTTGTGCTCCATTACTTCATCAGTGAAGTAGAGGGGGTGTGCGGCGCCTCTATATCGGGTCACGTCGTGGCGCAGCTCGGATGGAGTCCGTCTGCGGTTTTCGGCCCGGACGTGGTTATGCTTGTCGCTTCCGGCTAGATAGCCGTCGTCGCGCGTCGGGGCACGCCCCCGTGATCCGTAGATTGACCTGGTCTGACCTGCTCTATTTTCCAGGTCCTGCCGCAGGTCATATGTATATCCCCAAGCTGTTGTGTCTCTGCCTTTACGGCGAGGTAGTGTGGGCTGGTGTTCGGCTTGAGTTGCCGTTTTGTCCTGGCCACGTGGTGGTCGGGCAGCCGCGTTACGCGCTGATGGTGCAGGTTTAAGTGCTCGTCATCGAATTGAGGTAGGAGTGTACGCTTTGGGTAACTTTTGGTTGGGCGCTCGAGGCCGTATTCCTCGGCTGCGAGGACATTAGTCCACCTGTCGTTGAGTAGGTCTTGATCAGCTTGAAGCTGCCGCTGCTTCTTTTTCAGGCTCCTTGCAGTGACTATTAGCCGTCTCTTAAAGTGCTCATGCTCGAGAGGTTCCTTAGGCACGATAAAGTCTTCGTCGCCGAGGCTCACCTCATCCTCGGAGAGTGGAAGATAATTGCTGTCCTCCGAGTCTTCGTTTACGGCCTGTTCATTAGGGCTAACTTTCCCATCTCGATCATCCTGTTCGGAGGTTGGCTCGACGGGTTTTTCTTGTTCTTCGGCGTCGTCCAGAGTATTGTTGTCTCTCGTGCTGGTATTGCTGTCTTTTCCACGGCGTGATTTAGAGCGGCGCCACTGACGTCGGTGCTTTGGTTGTATCTCAGGAGGTTTATCCTCTACTGGGTTTTTCTCGTTATCGCCGTTACCCTCTTTGGGTGTATCCACCATGTATACGTCATACGAAAAGGTGGCCGTCCAGCATCCGGAAAACGGCGGGTTTTGCGCCAGCTCTTCTCCAGCATCGTCGTCCATACCGTCGATGTCTTCAGAGCCGTAATTGAGCATGTAAATTAAGTCCTCGAGAGTGGCTATGAAGTGGGTGGTGGGTGGGACATAAAATTCCCCGCTCTCAGCCCCTAGTCCGGGCTGGGCGTAGTTCAGACGTCGCTCCTCTGTAATAACGAGCGATCACATCAAGTCCAGAGCCTCGCTTAAAGGCGCGGTTTGGCAAGGGAGAAAAGAGTCCGTGGAGTACGGCAGGAAGGAGACTTCTTGGCCAAGCTCACATGATACTGACTCCGAAGGTTTGGAGCAGTGTCCGAAGAAGAGTCCGGCTTCCTGATGGTTGCCAGTGACACTACTTCCTCCGACTCTCCCATACCGGGCTTAGTGGCCACAGATAGTCCGGCGGGCTCAGGGATCCCGTCTTCGGCCCTGGCAATGCGTTCCGGATGTAAGGCCAGAGCGGAGGTTGGGGTCGTGAACCCTTGGAAGATCAAGTCTCCTCGGATATCAGCGACATAGTCCAGATTTCCAAAACTGATCTGGTGACCAGGGGCGTAGCTGTCGACCTACTCTAGATGGCCAAGCGAGTTGGCCCGCAGTGCGAAGCCGCCGAATACGAAGATCTGGCCAGGGAGAAAAACCTTCCTCAGGGTAGCATCGTTGTAGATGATGGATGGAGCCGTCAAACCTTCTGGTGACAACACCGCAGAACTCTCAATGAAAGCACCAATGTCGGTGTCAAAACCGGCGGATCTCGGGTAGGGGGTCCCGAACTGTGCGTCTAAGGTCGATGGTAACAGGAGACGGGGGACACGATGTTTACCCAGGTTCCGGCCCTCTTGATGGAGGTAATACCCTACTTCCTCCTCGATTAATCTTGATGAATATGAGGATTACAAGAGTTGATCTACCATGAGATCGTAATGGCCAAACCCTAGAAGTCTAGCATGTATGATTATGATTATTCCCTACGGACTAAACTCTCAAGTTTATATGGACACCGAAGGGGCCTAGGGTTGTACAGAGTCAGTTTACAGAGGAAGGGATCTTCATATCCGAACGCCAAGCTTGCCATCCGCGCAAAGGAGAGTCCCATCCAGACACGGGAGGAAGTCTTTTATCTTGTATCTTCACGGCTTATCAGTCCGGCCCACGTCATATAGCCCAGACGCGCGAGGACCCCTTAGTTCAGGACTCCCTCAGCCGTCCATCATGCGACGGCCGCCGTCACTGTTTCCTCTGATTCCGGGGACCTAGGCCCCCATCCCCTCCTCCTCCACCCCCATACGCCTCCTCCACCACCTAGATGCCGCCCTGGTGCCCCCTCCTCCTCCGGTGGCTTTTTGCGGTGAGTTCGCCGACACCAGAAGACCTCGTCCGCCGGTGACGAAGCCGTCATCGCCTCAGTCCACCTCGTCGGTCTCCAAGGGGACATATGGATGCGGCTCGACGCGCTGATCTCGTCGGTGTGCATCACGTCCCGGGAGGTAGCATACATCGCCGACAGTCACCGTCAAGGTGAGCCCCTGCATCGGCCTCGCGCGGGCTAGAGGTTGAGGGCGCTGACCTGGCCAGGCGGGCCCCGCTTTGCATCGATCCCACCCGTCAGCCGCTCGTGCGTTGACCCGGCTCGGATGACATGCGTATGTTTCTCGAATACGTTTTCAGTTTTTCCAGTTAGGGGCCTGTTGGTGAAGTTTATTTTATAGACTGGTCCCTGGATTTCAAACGCTTATATCTTCGTGTCGGTGAGGACGACACCTATGGAATCACTGGGATCCCTACTACGGTCGGTGGGCGCGGCATCGTAAGAAGAGCAGGTTTAGGAGCTAGCACACGGATCGTTTACCCAGGTTCGGGCCGCGAGGATGCGTAAAACCCTAGTCCTCCTTTGCTGGATGTATTGAGTGTTCTTGGGCTTTCGAACTAGCTACGGTGGCCGTGTAGTTCCAAAAAGCTGAATCCCTCTCCTGGTCGCCTCGGGCCTCCTTTTATAGGGAAAAGGGGTTGCCACAGTGGCACACAGGAGGTCGAAAGGCCTACAGTGCGCGAGCTTGTCGCACGGCATTACGGGACAAAGTGCATTAAATGCGCTACTTAGGTGTCCATTAGCTTTATCGGGGACGGGAACGAGGCCCGTACTGTCCATCGCCGCTCCTCCTCACTTCGACACGCGTCCAGGCCAGCGATGCATGCAGCGCCATGTAGGCAGGTAGGCAGCTGAGGTGGCGCGGTGGTAGGGCCTTCATGAAGATCTGCCTGCCACCACACAGGTGCTTGCTGATTTGGCCTGGAAGCTGCATGTTGCCACGCAGGTGCCTACCCAGCTGGTTGGGCTGGCAGCTGCATGCGAACGGCGGCAGAGTCTAGGTTGGTGCGGGCCTGGCAGTGGCCCCAGTGACGCCCTCGGCAAGGGCCTTGCTGGGGGGCCCGGCAAGGGTCTTGCCGTGGTTTCACAATCGTCCCCAGCAAGACGCTTGCCGGGGGTCTTGTGGGTTTCCTTGGCGAGGATCTCGCCGAGGGTCGTCGTCTTCCGATCCTCATCTGATCTTGTGTGTTTATGATATTGACAAAGATCTGCATGCCACCACGGAGGCGCCTCCTGAGCCCTGGTCCCAATGTAGTTGGTCGGGTTGGAACCTGTGAGCTCAAGGGTGGCTCGCTCTATTGGTGTTGGGCAAGCTGCCCGGCAAGGCTCTTGTCGGGGCCGCGGAGCCCACCCCGACAAGGGTCTTGCCGGGGGAGTCCACCTCGCCCCTTTGCTGTCTTGTTTTTCTGGTCGTGGCGTTGTCTCTGATCGCCTTGTGCCTTTGGCTTATCCCCGGCTTCCCTCCCCTGCCCTGCTTAGTGTGGCCGTGGGCGCGGCTCCGACTGTCCGTGCACAAGTAGAGGGGTAAAAGGAGCGCCCCTACTTTTGTACACCGACAGGAGCCCCCGGGCCTGGGCCACACATAAGCGCGACACGTTGTTGGGCCAGGCCCAAAACGGTGCGCGGGCAGTCAGGGCGGGATTTTACCGCAGTAATTTTTCATCCGCTGCGTTTCCCCACGACCTGCGTGCAACATGGAGGGTCGTGCGTGACGTGTGTGTCATGCATGGGGGCGGTCTCTGCATGCATGCGTCACATCGTGGTAAAGAGGTGGCTCGCGCCTTCCCCATAAAAAGAGGGAGGCGTGGAGGCGCGGCTCATTTACTGGGTGGACTCGGGTCTCAGTCTTCAAGGCGCCCATGCCGCACGATCATGGGACGGGGAACGGTCGCCTCACCCGTCCCCTCAATTCTGCTCGCTCGCCACACGCCCTCCATGCAGGTGGCAGGCGGTGGGGGCGGGAAACCGGGCCGTCGCTGATTGGGGCAGCGGGTCGGTTCTGATTCCCCGCGCCTCCGATGGCTGGATTGCATGAATGGGGCAACCGAGCCCCGACCCCGCCCCTTTATAAGGAGGGGGAGGGGGATGCCATCCCACATTTTCTCTGCATCCATCCTCTTCCTCCTTTGCTCATTTCTTCCACCCGCCATGGCGAGAGGGGGTGCTGGGCCTTCGACCGTGGTGGCAAGGGTCGCCGCTCGACAGCGCGTTCCCCCTTCTCGGGAGCCCGTGGTGGCGGAGCTGGCTACGAGAGGAAGGGGGAGGGGGCGAGGCCGAGGTCGCCGCGGCGGTCGGGGGCGAGGCAGCGCAGTAGTCGTGCCCCCGCCAGCGATGCCTCCGGTGATGGAGGGCCACGTCAAGGACCAGCCCCGCGAGTTCTTCATTAGGCTGCGCCGGCAACCGCGTCGTCGTCTCCGCCTCCCCACACCTTTCGCTCTAGAGATGGAGCTCAATCCGCTCCAGACCCTCAGGCTGCACATGAGGGGCTGCGGGAACGGTGGCACGCGGGTCGACATCGACTTCCCCGCTCCTCACGTCATGTACCTCTGTCGTGGATGGAAGACGTTCGCTCGCATCCACAGCCTGACGGCGGGGCTCGTCCTCTACTTCAAGTTAATGGAGGGCGGCCTACTCTCCGTCAAGGTCTTTGGAGATCTTCGAACTCGCCTGAAGTGCTGCGTGGAGAGCTCCTCCAACGATGAAGATTCCTCCTCGAGTGGGAGTGACGAGGAGGACAGCGACATCGATGACGAGGGAGTCGAGCGGCGGGAAGCCGACTCCGACTTCGACTGACCGCATCGCTCCTCCCTCGGCCACGCGCCCTGCCGAGGGCCATCCTCGCCAAGCTCTCCATCGGGGAGCTCCCCGCCGTCTCCTTGGGCGGCTGGCATAGGAGGGCCGGAGAAGGTGAAGAAGCCGGGTGGCGGCCGTCAAGTCGGAGTACGCGGGCACCGACGCCTTCGTCACGTATTGCCGGCCCGCTGCCTCGTCTTCCAGCTCCTTTCCCGGCACCAAGATGTTCTCTTGGTGCCTTTTGCTCCTCGTACCTTGCCTAGGAGCTCTTTTTGCCCCCCTGCTGCCTTGTTCCACCTTCTGAGGAGAGGGACAAGAAAGGGATTACGGGTACCTTCTCTCTTTTTAGCTTGTAAGCCTGCGGGCACTTGTTAATTTTAAGACTTGTAATCCCCTTGCTCATGTTTTAAATTCCGTATGAACTATACCTATATCGGATGTTTTTAATGAAAAAGGGTGTTTGCCAGGTTCTCCATGCGTGAGCGAGGCCCACGCCAAGGACGAATCCTTCTTATTTTTAAGACAAACATTGCCGCCCGTTAACAGGCCTTGCCATCTCTCCACTTCAGCCGACCATTCTCGCGCTCTTGGCGGAGGCGGGGGTGAAGTAGAGTTAGGCCCCTCGTTCATTTCCTTGCCACTGCGGCTACGACCAAATTCCGATCCAAGAGGTAGCTCTTGGGTACAGGAAAAGGGGAGCACGGTGGTTTTAAGAACGTAAATGAGGTTTCACATGTCCCAGTTCTACACGGAAACGCATAACAGGGGGATGAAAGACTTATCTGAAGCCGCAGCCCCCGGCAACCTTGGCTTGCCATGGTTGGATCCTTGTATCTTCAGCCCCCGGCAGTCTTGGCATTCCGGGGGCGGAGCGCCGGTCCGTTTTCTTTCTCCCAAGCGGCTCAGCAGAAGTGTCCATGTGCCCTGCGAACCAAAGAGAACAGAAAGACGCACACTCGACCTCTAGGCTAGGGGTTATTCGCCGCTAAGCACTATCAACCCTAACCGAGGGAAAGACTTGACCTAGCATGCATGCTATAACTTAGGGTGCCAGCGCTTCATTTATTTATGCTCAGGGTCTGCGCCTGGCTTTGTACAGAGGGTTACATGCCTTGCCGGCAAGGCTTGTACAAAAGGTGGTTTGCCGGGGGGCCCGGCAACCGTGACTTATGGGTGAAACTTGACAAGATGTTCGATGTTCCAGGAATTGCTTACTGGGACAGCATCTTCGGTCTCCAGGCGGACTGCACCGGGCCTGGTGACTCGTATTACCCGATAAGGGCCTTCCCACTTTGGCGTCAACTTGTTGGAATTCTTGGCCAACTAAACACGCCGAAGAATAAGGTCGCCTTCCTCAAAGCTTCGGGCATGAACCTTGCGGCTATGGTAGCGGCGCAAGGCTTGCTGGTAGTGTGCTGCTCTCACAGCCGCCCGAAGACGATCTTCCTCAAGGAGCGTTGCGTCATCTTGCCGCAATTGCTCTTGCTCAAGCTCGTCATAAGCGAGCACTCGAGGTGACCCGTATATGAGTTCCGTGGGGAGAACTGTTTCTACCCCATATACTAGGGCAAAGGGTGTCTGGCCGGTGGCTCGATTTGGCGTTGTCCTGATCGACCAAAGACCGCCGGCAACTCATCAATCCAGCGCCTTCCCCTCTTGTGCAGCCTGTCAAAAATCTTCGTTCTCAGGCCTCGCAATACTTCAACATTTGCCCTCTCTGCTTGGCCGTTGCTCCGTGGGTGTGCCACGGAAGCAAAACAGACCTTGCTGCCGAGGTCTTGGATGTATTGCATGAAGGTGTGGCTTGTGAACTGCGTGCCGTTGTCGGTGATGACTCTGTTTGGTACACCAAAACGGCAGACTAGCCCCTTGAAGAACTTGACGGCTGACTGTGCTGTAACCTTCCTCACTGCCTCCACCTCCGGCCACTTTGTGAACTTGTCGATTGCGACGTACAAGTCTCAAAGCCCCCGACAGCGCGAGGGAAAGGGCCCAGTATGTCGAGCCCCTAGACCGAGAACGGCCAGGAGAGAGGGATTGTTTGAAGGGCTTGGGCTGGTTGATGAAGCTTCTTTGAATGGAACTGGGACGCTTCACACCTGGTTACTAGTGCCGTCGCATCCTGCAGGGCAGTGGGCCAGAAGAAGCCTTGCCGGAATGCCTTGCCGGCAAGGTCTCTCGACCGTATGTGGGAACCACATATGCCTCCATGTATCTCTGCCAATAGCTCCAGTCCTTCCTCCCGGGGGATGCACTTCAATTTCACACCGTTCGGTCTTTTTCTGTACAGGACGTCATCGACGAACTGGTACAAGGCAGACCGACGGGCTACTTTTTCCGCTTCTTCCTGCTCCTCAGGAAGTTCCCCTGTCTGGAGGAAACGGATGGTATGCTGTGCCCATGCCGGAGCCTGGGGTTCGACAGCAAGGACCAAAGGCATCTCTTCCACCACGGGGGCAGCCGTCTCTACGGCCAGGGCGTGGCGCCCTGCCGGAGCCAGCCGCCCCTTGGCAGGCTCGGAATCCGCGGCAACACCCTTGCCGATGGCCCCTGGGGGCTCGGCGGGTAAGTACTTGCCAGGGCCTGATTTCCTCCGCTTGTTCTGCTCCGTTGATGGTTCGACGGACGGTTGAGTCAACCGAAGCAAAAAGGTACCTGGTTCCACAGGTAGCTTGAATGCAGCGCGCTTTGACAGGTAGTCAGTGATGTCGTTCTCCGCTAGGGGAACGTGCTCCGCTTGTATACCGTCGAAGCGCTCCTCTAGCTTCCTCACCTCATCTACGTAGGCCTCCATCAACGGACTCTGATAATGTTTGTTGACTTATCTGACGACAAGCTGCGAATCACCGCTGACGATGAGCTTCTTCACCCCAAGGTCTGCCGCGATCCTGAGACCAGCAAGCAGCCCCTCGTACTCAGTAGTGTTGTTCATGGACATCTCCCTGGGAAAGTGCATCTGGATCACATACTTGAGGTGCTCTCCGGTGGGTGCGACAAGCAGCACACCAGCACTGGCGCCTTGCAGCGCGAAAGCCCAATTAAAGTACATGATCTAGTCGTGACTTGTTTCCTTGCCGGGGAGAGCAGTCTCCTGAATTTCTTTGTCGGGCATTGAGGTCCATTCTGCAATGAACTCTGCCAAGACTCTGCTCTGGATTGTTGAAGTACTTTCAAACTTCAACCCAAAGCTTGACAACTCTAAGGCCCACTCCACAATCCTTCCGGTCGCATCTGGGTTGTGTAGTATCCGTTGCAACGGGAGGCGGGTGACGACAGTGATCTCGTGGGCTTGGAAGTAATGACGCAGCTTCCTCGAGACCATAAGGAGGCCGAAGAGCAATTTCTGCACACCGGAGTACCTTGACCTAGCCCCCTGCAAGAGGGAGCTGACAAAGTAAACCGGGTGCTGCATCATCTTCTTCTTCTGCACCACTTCACTTGGCTGCGTGGGCCCTGTCCCGATGGCGTCAGACTCTGCCAGGGGCCTTGCCTTGCCGGCACCAGGCCCTGCCGGGGGAATCTCTGACTTGCCATCCGCCGGTCCTGCCGTTGCCACTGCCTCTTCGTCGACCTCCCTCTCTGCCACTAGTGCGGCGCTGACCACTTAATTCGTTGCCGCCAAATACAGCAGCAATGGCTCCCGTGGTTTAGGCGCAACCAGTATCGGCGTAGAGGAAAGGTATTTCTTCAGTTTCTGCAGCGCTGCCTCGGCCTATGGGGTCCACTCCATTGGGCCTGCCTTCTTCAAGATTTTGAAAAAGGGAGGGCACGCTCAGCGGACTTGGACATGAATCTGTTCATGGCGGCAATGCAGCCAGTGAGCCGGCGCACATCCTTGATCCGCTTGGGTGCCTCAATCTGCTCAATGGCCTTGTTCTTATCCGGGTTTGCCTCGATCCCACACTGCGACACAAAGAACCCGAGAAGTTTTCCAGACGGAACACCAAAGACACACTTCTCAGGGTTCAGCTTGAGGTTGATCTTGCGTAGGTTGGCAAACGTGTCTTCTAAGTCTTGTACAAGGGTCGCCTTGTCCTTGGTTTTGACCACTATGTCATCCATATAAGCCTCCATATTTCTATGTAGCTGGGCCTTAAAACCAATCCGAACCGCCCTTGCGGATGTCGAGCCAACACTCTTCAACCCGGAAGGCATCCGTAAAAAGCAATACGTACCACATGGGGTGATAAATGCTGTCTTCTCTTCATCTTCTCTTGTCATGAAGATCTGGTGGTATCCCAAGTAGGCGTGGAGGAATGACAACTAATCACACCCGGCCGTGGAGTCAACAATCTGGTCGATGCGCAGCAACGGGAAGGGGTCCTTAGGACAAGCCTTATTGATATCTGTGTAGTCAATACACAACCTCCACTTCCCATTTGCCTTGCGCACCACCACTGGATTGGCCAACCACGTCGGATGGAGCACTCTCCTCACCAATCCTGCCGCTTCCAATTTCCTGATCTCCTCTGTGATGAACTCCTGTCGTTCCAAAGCTTGCTTCCTGACCTTCTGCTTGACGGGTCACGCATGGGGACAGACAGCAAGGTGGGGCTCAATCACTTCCCTGGGAACGCCGGGGATGTCGGATGCTTGCCACGCAAACACATCGACATTCGCCCGCAGGAAAGTGACGAGCACGCTTTCCTATTTGCTGTCAAGGGTGGAGCTTATGGTGAAAGCCCCTCCCGTGCCATCCTCCTTGACGGACACCCTCTTTATCTCTGGTGGTGCAGTTCTGGATTTCTTGCTCTTGCCAGTGGAGCTCTCTGGCACGTCGTCGACGGTACCACAACACTCCGAAGAGCTGCGCTTGCTGGAGTGGGTGCGAGAGGTCTTGCCGGGCTTCTTCGTCCCTCTCGGGGCTTCGGCGGCAGGAGCAAGTGCCTTGGCGGCAGCTGCTGCAACTGCTTCCCTGTAGAGTAGGTCAGCACAGATCAGCGCATCCTTCTTGTCGCAAGGGACGGTGATGATGGTCATCGGCCCAGGCATCTTCAGCGTGTTGTAGGCGTAATGCGACGCCGCCATGAAGTTGGCTAGTGCCGGGCGGCCGAGGATCTTGTTGTAGGGCAAGGGGATCTCGGCTACGTCGAAGACAATCCTCTCCGTCATGTAGTTAACCTCGCCTCCAAACATCACAGGCAATGTGACCTTCCCCTTCGGTTGGCTTCTTCCCGGGTTGACCCCTTGAAACGTGCCCGTCTCCTCGAGGTCTCCGTCGGGAATTTGCAGCCTCTTGATCACAACGGGCGAGATTAAGTTCAGACCGGCTCCGCTTTCAACTAGCATCTTGTTCACCTTGAGGTTGCGTATCGTTGGTGGGACCAACAACGGCAAACACCCGACTGCAGTGGTGCGATCAGGGTGGTCCTCAGCGTCAAAGATGATGGGCGTGCTGGACCACTTCAGTGGCTTCTAAGTGTCGAACGATGGCTCCACTGCTGTGATCTCACGCGCCCACTACTTGAGCTGGCAGTGAGAAGTGTGCAGCGAGGCGCCTCCATCGACGCACATGGTCTCCGTAGCCTTCTGAAACTCTTGCTCGCCGGACTCGTCGTCCTCGTCATTATCATCGTCTTCTTGCTTGTTGTCGTGGCCCCAGGCGGGCCTCTTTTTCTGGTTATCCTTGCCGCGGCGGCCTCCTTGCCCGCCACGCTTCTTGCCGGATCCTTCGGCGCCATCTTGGCCCTTCTCCTTGTCCCGCCTCTCATATTCGGCTTTTTGCTTTTCAGCAAGCAGCTCGACATGTCGACAATTCTGGAGGTCGTGGCCCTTGGTGTGGTGGATCTTGCAATACTGCTTGTCGGAGCACCCCGGCTTGTCGGCAGTCGCCAAGGCCCGGCAAGCGGCGCACCCGGCAATTTCCTTGCCGGGGTCGTCTGCCTTGGCCTTCTTGGCGGCGCCGGTGCTGTCGGATCCCTCGACAGCAAGCACGGTCTTGCCCTTGCGTTTCCTGTTGCGACGCCGGCCCTTATTCGTCGGGGCGGCGGTGTCTTCATCAGTAGAGTCCGTTTCCACGTCGGCGTCCTCGCCGGGGTACTTCCTTACCTCTTCAGCCCGGGCGCACCTATCGGCCAGAACGTAAAGTTCGGCCACATCCTTAACCTTGTTCATCGCTAGCTCTTCGCGCATCTTATAGTTGCGCATGTTCTGATGGAACGCGCTAATCACGGTGATGGGATGAACATCGGGGATGTTGTACTGCACCCGGTTGAACCTCTGGATGTACTTGCGCAGGGTTTCCCCTTCATTCTGGGGAATGATATGCAAATCACTACCTTGGCCATGAGCTTGGTGGCCTCCGGTGAAGGCACCAACGAACTCATGGCACATATCTGACAAAGAAGAAATGGAATCCGCCGGCAAGTGCATCAACCAAGACATGACGTTGGGCTTCAGTGCCAATGGGAAGTAATTGGCGAGCACCTTATCGTCGCGAGCTCTGGCAGCTTGCATCACGATGGTGTAGATGCTGAGGAACTCTGACGGATGGGTCTTGCCATTGTACTTCTCGCCGACGTTGGGCTTGAACATGCGGTGGGACGGCCACTGGAACTGCCGCAGCTCACGGGTGAAGGCTGGGCAGCCCACCTCGTAAGGTAGGCCGCCGGAGCCCCCCGGAGCTGGGTGGTCCATAGCGGGGCCGCCCGCTTATCCGACTAGTGGCGTGTATCGCGCCGGCACTCGATGGTGGTTCGAGCGTCTTCATGGGCTCGCTCCCGAAGAACTTGGCGTTGATCGCGGTGGGTCCATGGGTCGGACGACGTATGGAAATGTTATCACAAGCGTCGTCACGACGGACCGGCACCGGCGGCAACTGGCGTGGGGGAGGAGAGTGCACTGTGGCTGCGGCTCCCTCGGTCCTTCCACCGCTGGCATGTGGTGGCTCGACGGAGCGCCGGCCCGAGGGCCCTGCCGGTCGTGGATCATCTTTGTTGGCGACGGCGACGAGGCTCCGGATGGTGGCTCTCCACTCGTCGAGCTTCTCCGCAGCAGGAGGGAAGTCGAGGAGCAGCTGCGCGCGTGCCAAAGCTTCTGCTGGCGTGGGTGGTGGCGAAAGCTGCATGGACCGTGGCATGCTTCGACTTCTAACCACGTTAGAAGGAGCTCTATCACGGCCCAGCGGCTGCGTGCCATTCTCGCCAGCACTTCGGCGGGCATGCTGGCCTCCTTCGTCTCGTAGATGATGCACAGGGCTCTTCGCACAGCGGTGTCCAGGGTCACTGGCGTGGTGACGCTGCTCGTCACGCACACCATGGGAAGAGCACGCTGTGGGCGCCGGGGTGGGCGTCTTGGAGGTCGCCGCGCCGCCCGTGGGTGGTACGGCGGCGACCTCAGAGGGCCCCGCGCCGCCTGCGGGGGTCCCAGCTCCATCTCTGGATTTTGCAGCGTGCGGCCCGTTGTCTTGCGTACGAACGATGCCGCTCGCCAGGCTCTGACTCCCAGAGAGATGTTGGTGCTCGCGGGCCGTGCCTCGGGTCCTGTCCGCGACAGGCCCGCTGCTCGCCCGCACTGGTACGGGCCGTCTGGCTCCCGATGAACCGACCGCCGTGGCCGCCTTCTTCTTGGGAGCCATGGCGACGAAGAACTGCTAGGCCAACTGCTAGACCAGATTCTCACAACTGCGCCCCCTACCTGGCGCGCCAAAGATGTCGGTGAGGACGACGCCTATGGGGTCACTGGGATCCCTTCTACGGTCGGCGGGCACGGGGTCGTAAGAAGAGCAGGTTTAGGAGCTAGCACACGGATCGTTTACCCAGGTTCGGGCCGCGAGGATGCGTAAAACCCTAGTCCTGCTTTGGTGGATGTATTGAGTGTTCTTGGGCTTTCGAACTAGCTATGGTGGCCGTGTAGTTCCAAAAATCCGAATCCCTCTCCTGGTCGCCTCGAGCCTCCTTTTATAGGGAAAAGGGGTTGCCACCGTGGCACACAGGAGGTGGAAAGGCCTACAGTGCATGAGTTTACCGCACGGCATTACCGGACAAAGTGCATTAAATGCGCTACTTAGGTGTACATTAGCTTTATTGGGGACGGGAATGAGGCCCGTCCCATCCGTCGCCGCTCCTCCTCGCTTCGACACGCGTCCAGGCCAGCGATGCATGCGGAGCCATGTAGGCAGGCAGGCAGCTGAGGTGGCGCGGTGGTAGGGCCTTCACGAAGATCTACATGCCACCACGCAGGTGCTTGCTGATTTGGCCTGGAAGCTGCATGTTGCCACGCAGGTGCCTGCCCAGCTGCTTGGCCTGGCAGCTGCATCCGAACGGCGGCGGAGTCTTGGTTGGTGCGGGCCTGGCAGTGGCCCCGCTGACGCCCTCGGCAAGGGTCTTGCCGTGGTGTCGCAGTCGTCCCCAGCAAGACGCTTGCCGGGGGTCTTGTGGGTTTCCTTGGCGAGGATCTCGCCGAGGGTCGTCGTCTTCTGATCCTCATCTGATCTTGTGTGTTTATGATCTTGACAAAGATTTGCATGCCACCACGGAGGCGCCTCCCGAGACCTGGTCCCGATGTAGTTGGTCGGGTTGGAACCTGTGGGCTCAAGGGTGGCTTGCTCTGTTGGTGTTGGGCAAGCTGCCCCGGCAAGGCTCTTGCCGGGGGCCGCGGAGGCCGCCCCGGCAAGGGTCTTGCCGGGGGAGTCCACCTCGCCCCTTTGCTGTCATGTGTTTCTGGTCTTGGCGCTGTCTCTGATCGCCTTGTGCCTTTGGCTTCTCCCCGGCTTCCCTCCCCTACCCTGCTTAGTGTAGCCGTGGGCGCGGCTCCGACTGTCCATGCACAAGTAAAGGGGTAAAAAGGAGCGCCCCTACTTTTGTACATCGACACTTCGCGCTCCTAACTCCGATCCAGCCCCCTCCGAGAGGGAACTGTTTCCGGCGATTCTTTCCGCGAGTTTCTCGCACTTCTTCCCGGTGAATCCCTCCACCCCATGCAAGCCACACCCTCCATTTGCATGATTGCAATGTGGTAACATGGTTTACTTATTTAAACTTGTTTAAAATATTGCATTAGCTATGTATGATTTTGTTCATGGCTTTTCTCAGGGTATTATTTTGATCTTGCTATTGCCATGATATTGTTTGCAGTTCTAGGACTAATATTTTGCAAGAGGTGGATGACATGTGGCCATTGGATTATTAGTGGCTTATATTATGATTATTTTCATGTTGATATCTGATATTATGTGGAGTATTATATTGGGTTTTGATGATATCATGTGGATCTTAGGTTAATATTTTGATCTTGTTATTGGTTTATTAGTTTCTTGGTACTTGGATTCATCATGATCTTAGTTGATGTGCTACCCTCGGAGTTTTAGGTTATGACTATACTATTCTCTGGATTATTTGTTGGATATTGCTATGACTTGGATCACAGGTTGATAGATGATATCGGAGTATCAGGTATCCCAGATCTATTGGCATTAAGTTGGTCAGGTGCCACCTAACCGGGCTTTTTCTAGTGCAACCACATTGACCTTTATGGGAAGGCCCTAACGCGGTCTATTGGCATGCCTCTTGCCGGTGCCTCCAACGAGGGAAGGTTATGGGCGTGCATTACCCTGGCCCGGTAAGCAGACATAACGTTGTGTGCCCGTAGTTGTTGTTAGGCGCCATTTTGTCCCCGTTTGGGACCGTTTATGTTTTGCCATGACGGTGGCCGTTTGGTGTCATTGGTTGACATCGGGGCCACCCAGGACTGAACCCAAATGGGGCGTTGGTCGGAGTGGCCGGGAGAGTGTCATGAAGTAGATCGATTTTGTCAGAGCGCCATTGGTCCACCCGAATGGGAGTGTGAGGCCATGGGTTCCGTGGTGTGGGTACAGTGTGCTAACCTCTGCAGAGAGTGTGTGTTTAATCTATCGATAGCCGTGTCTTCGGTCATGGGCACAAGTTCGTACTAGGTCACACCGTTCGATCAACACGCACATGACGGAATGACTTATAGGTGATTTATATGTTGATGTATTGTGAGCAGTAAAAGTTTGGCAGGATGTTGATGATGATGTTGGAATGATCTTGAGGATGATCATACAGTTGGTGATGTGGTCACAAGGTGATCATGTGGATGCTTTGATCACGAGGTGATCATGTTGATGTTTTGATCACGAGTTGATTAGGTGGATCACGAGGTGATCGAGATGGTATATTGCATGGCCGGTTAGCCAAGAGTGAGATGGTTGTTGAGATTGAGATGTTGGTTTATCAGTATTGTAGTAGTTTCATGTCAGGTTTAGTAGTTGCTTTCGCATCATAGTAGTTGTTAATTAATTAACTTGTTTAATGCTACGTTGTTGTTTTGCCTTGATGCTTTTGGTTGTTGTGAGCTTGCAAGTACATTCAATGTACTGACCTGGCGTGTCATGCCAGATTGCAGGTGATGCCATGATTGATTCCTTGCTTGTCGAGGTTACCGTGCGTGCGAGCTAGATCGTGTCCCAGCCAGAGTCCCTGCAGAGTGGAGTTCACCACCTTCATCGTTGTTCCGCTGCTAGAAGTATTCCGCTGCTACGAGTTATCCCGCTGCTAGCATAGAGCTACCTTAGCAGGCATAGTGTCGCCGTGCTGATGTGATCTTTTGTAACATCAGACCCTTGTATTATTATCCTTTGTAATAAGAGCTGATTTGTTCTATGTCAAGCAGTGCCGTATTCCAGGGTCTTCTCCTCGATCTCTGGGCTAGAATACAGGGTGTTCTGGTCTCTCTGAGCCGAGGTGCCAAACCTTTTGATGAAGCGTGAGTAGTTTACCACACACCTACGGGTCCATAGCTAGTAGCTAGATGGATTCTTCTCTCTCTTTGATCTTCAATACAATGTTCTCCTCGATGTTCTTGGAGATCTATCCGATGTAATATTCTTTTGTGGTGTGTTTGTCGAGATCTGATGAATTGTGGATTTATGATCGGATTATCTATGAATATTATTTGAGTCTTTTCAGAACTCTTTATGCATGATTAAATATCTCTTTATTTCTCTTTGAATTATCGGGTTGGTTTGGCCAACTAGATTGGTTGTTCTTGCAATGGGAGAGGTGCTTAGTTTTGGGGTTCAATCTTGCGGTGTCCTCACCCAGTGACATAGTAGGGGTAGAGAGGCACGTATTGTATTGTTGCCATCAAGGGTGAAAAGATGGGGTTTTCATCATATTGATTGAGTTTATCCCTCTACATCATGTCATCTTACTTAAGGCGTTACTTCGTTCTTATGAACTTAATACTCTAGATGCATGCTGGATAGCGGTCGATGTGTGGAGTAATAGTAGTAGATGCAGGCAGGAGTCGGTCTACTTGACACGGACGTGATGCCTATATTCATAATCATTGCCTTGGATATCATCATAACTTTGCGCTTTTCTATGAATTGCTCGACATAATTTGTTCACCCACCGTATTATTTTCTTCCAAGAGAGAAGCCTCTAGTGAAACCTATGGCCCCGGTTCTATTTTCCATCATATATTTACATGTCTATAAACCAAAAAACCCCAAAAATACCTTGCTGCAATTTATTTGTTTTTACTTTGTTTTACGTTTTAGTAATCTTTTATATCTATCTATATCAGATCTCATCCTTGCAAGTGACCGTGAAGGGATTGACAACCCCTTTATCGTGTTGGGTGCAAGTGTTTGATTGTTTGTGCAGGTGCATAGATTGGAGACTTGCGTGTACCTCCTACTGGATTGATACCTTGGTTCTCAAATTGAGGGGAATACGTATCTCTACTTTGCTGCATCACCCTTTCCTCTTAAGGAAAAACCCAGCGCAAGCTCAAGAAGTAGCAGGAAGAATTTCTGGCACCGTTGCCAGGGAGGTTCTACATCAAGCCTACCAAGTACCCACCATAAACTCTCATATCTTGCATTACATTATTTGCCATTTTCCTCTCATTTTCCTCTCCCCCACTTCTAAAACATTTTCAGAAAAAACACAAAAATATCTGCCTTTTTATTCACCCTTCTTCCGTTTGTCTTTTCCATTTGCTTTTTGTTTGCTCGTGTGTTAGATCCTTTGCCTTGTCACGATGTCTCAAGAAAATACCAAATTGTGTGACTTTTCCAATACTAATAATAACGATTTTATTAGTACTTCGATTGCTCCCGCCACTAGTGCGGAATCTTATGAAATTAATGCCGCTTTGTTGAATCTTGTTATGAAAGATCAATTTTCTGGCCTTCCTAGTGAAGATGTCGCATCCCATCTAAATAGTTTCGTCGAGTTATGTGATATGCAAAAGAAGAAAGATGTGGATAATGATATTGTTAAATTGAAGCTATTTCCGTTCTCGCTACGAGATCGCGCTAAAACTTGGTTTTCGTCTTTGCCAAAAGATAGTATTGATTCATGGAATAAGTGTAAAGATGCTTTTATTTCCAAGTACTTTCCTCCCGCTACAATCATCTCCCTTAGGAACGACATAATGAACTTTAAGCAACTTGATCATGAACATGTTGCACAATCTTGGGAGAGGATAAAATTGATGATAAGAAATTGCCCTACTCATGGTTTAAGTTTATGGATGATCATACAAAAAATTTATGCCGGATTGAATTTTGCATCTAGAAATCTTTTAGATTCCATTGCGGGTGGTACTTTTATGGAAATTACATTAGGAAAAGCTACTAAACTCCTAGATAATATTATGGCAAATTGTTCTCAATGGCATAGCAAAAGATCTTCCACTAGTAAAAAAGTGCATGCGATTGAAGAAATTAATACTTTGAGTGGAAAGATGGATGAACATAAAATTGTTTGCTAGTAAGAGTTATCCTATCGATCTTAATGATATGCCTTCGTCCACTTTGATTGATAATAATAATGAATCTATGGGTGTGAATATTGTTGGTAGGAACAATTTTGGTAATAGTGCTTATAGAGGTAATTTCAACCCTAGGCCGTTTCCTAGTAATTCCTCTAATAATTATGGTAATTCCTACAACAATTCTGATGGAAATTATAATAAAATACCCTATGATCTTGAGAATGATATTAAATATTTCATTAATTCTCAAAAGAATTTCAATGCTATGGTTGAAGAAACATTGCTCAAGATTGATGATCTGGCTAGGAATGTCGATAGAATTTCTCTTGAGATTGATTCTTTGAAAATTAGATCTATGCCACCCAAGAATGGTATTAATGAATCTTTGAAAGCTATTAAAATTTCTATTGATGAGTGCAAAGAAAGAACCGCTATGATGCGTGCTAAATGTAACGCCCGGATAATTAAGCTACAGTAATCCCACGCTAATGATGCCACGTCATCACGGTTACTGTTGTTCACCTCGCGATGATTCGAAACCGTTTCAAAATTTAAATTCAAATTAATGTCAATAATAAAAGTTTTCAAAAATTTAAACAAAAATGTTCGGTGGGTGCCAGATACTGCACTGATAATTATTGTGGAGAAAACACATTTTTAGAAAATGCCTAACTATTTTAAAATGATGTAAAACAGAAAAGAAAGTAAATAAAAA
Organism: Aegilops tauschii subsp. strangulata; assembly: GCF_002575655.3. NCBI lineage: Eukaryota > Viridiplantae > Streptophyta > Magnoliopsida > Poales > Poaceae > Aegilops > Aegilops tauschii. Next base: position 326,472,427 of record NC_053041.3, on the reverse strand, counting down.
GAAAAAGAAATTACAAAAAGAAAAGAAAACAGAACAAAAAAAACAAAGGAGGAACCCCCCTCCCCCCACTGGACCCTGGCCCAACAGCCCCCCCTGCTGGACCGCGGCCCAGCTGGCCATTGGGCCAACCAGGCCGGCCCAGGTCGGCCCCCACCCCTCTCACCTTATCCACTCCTCCCCCCACTCTCCACCAACAGCCTCCACTCCCCCCCCCCCGAAAAATCCCCCTCCTCTGCCTCCCCCGATCTGGATCGGGAGGAGACCCCCGCCGAACCCCGTCGCCGCCCGGAGCTCGCCCTCGCCGGAGCGCTGCCCCGCCGGCCTGCCCTCGCCTCCTCGCCGGCCTGCACCCCGCCACCGCGTCGCCTCGTCCTCGCCTCCTCCCCGAGCCCCACTGCCGTGACCCTACACCCCCGGTGAGGCCACGGCCTCGTCCTCCTCTCTCCCTCGCCCCCGCGTTCGCCGTGGCCCTCGCGCCCGTTGGCCGCGCCTGGGCTCGCCCTGGTCACGCCCCCGACCGTGCGCCCGCGTCGGCCACGCCCCGCCTGCCCCCCCTCGCCGCGCTAACCCCCGCCGTCGCCTCGGGCCCCTGCTCGCCGTGCCCGCGCCCGCACCGCGCCCGTCCGCCACCGCCGCGGCCAGAGCGTCGGGGCTGTGCCCGAGTGGCTCGGCCATGGCCTCGCCCTTCCCTGTCTCTCCCTCTGTCCCGTGGCCGCGCCACCGCACCTGCCCCTCCGCGCTGCTCCGACCGCACCGGCGCCACCCCTCGCCTCCGCCAGCCGTCGCCGGAGATGGCTGCGCCGGCGAGCCCCTCCATCGGTGCCCCAGCGTCCTCGTCCCGCCCTGCGGGCGAGCGCTTGCTCGGGTGCGCCCGCACCCGTGGGCCAAACCCGCAGTGCCGCCTGGGCCACTGCCAGGTGGGCCTCGCCCCCTCTGGGCCGCTGCCAGGTGGGCCTCGCCCCCCCTGAGCCACTGCTCCCTGGGCCCGAACCCCGTGGGCATATGACAAACGGGGCCCAGCCCAGAGAACGTTTAAAAAAAAGAAATGAAAAATGATTTAAAAGAAAATAATAAATAAAATAATAATAATTATTATTATTATTATAATTATAAAAATAATAAATTAATTAATAAAAATTAATAAATAAATAAATAAATAAAGAAAATAAAAATAAAAATAAATTTTAATTAATTAATTAATTAATTAACTAAATTAATTAAGTTAATTAATCCTATTTAAACTAATCTAACTAGTTAATTAAATTAACCTAAACAAAGAATGACAGGTGGGTCCCACTGGACCCACATGTCAGTTTGACTTAGTCAACCCCAGTTGACTGCTAATGTCAGCATGACATCATGCTGATGTCATAAATCTAAATTTCGATTTAAATTAAATAATTAATTAAATTCCAGAAATTAATAAAATCTTTAGAAAATCATATCTTTTAATCCGTAACTCGGATTAAAATATTTTCAACATGAAAGTTGCTCAGAACGACGAGACAAATCCGGATTCGCAGTCCGTTTGTCCACCACACCTCCCTAACCTATCAAACTCGCAACTTTTCCCCCTCCGGTCCATCTGTCCGAAAACGCAAAACATCGGGAATACTTTCCCGGATGTTCCCCCCCTTCGCCGGTACCACCTACTGTCGCGTGAGGACACACCTCGCACTGCTCATTGTCATGTCACGCATCGTCATGTTTATGTTTGCATTGTATTTACCGTTTCTTCCCCCTCTTCTCTCCGGTAGACTACGAGACCGACACTGCTGCTGCCCAGTTCGACTACGGAGTTGACGACCCCTCCTACTTGCCAGAGCAACCAGGCAAGCCCCCCCCTTGATCACCAGATATCGCCTATTCTTCTCTATACTGCTTGCATTAGTGTAGTGTAGCATGTTACTACTTTCCGATATCCTATCCTGATGCATAGCCTATCCTTGCTACTACTGTTGTTACCTTTACCTGCAATCCTACATGCTTAGTATAGGATTCTAGTTTTCCATCAGTGGCCCTACATTCTTGTCCGTCTGCTGTGATATACTATCGGGCCGTGATCACCTGGGCGGTGATCACGGGTATATACTTATATACTATATACATGACACATGTGGTGAATAAAGTCGGGTCGGCTCGTAGGAGTACCCGCAAGTGGATCTTTGTGGCGGAGCGACAGGGCAGGTTGAGACCACCTAGGCGAGAGGTGGGCCTGGCCCTGGACGGCGTCCGCGGTTACTTCGACATAACACGCTTAACGAGTTCTTGGTATTTGATCTGAGTCTGGCCATTTGGTCTATACGCACTAACCATCTACGCGGGAGTAGTTATGGGTATCCCGGCGTCGTGGTATCAGCCGAAGCCTTCGTGACGTCAGCGGCTGAGTGGCGCGCGCCGAATTGGACTAGAACGCCACTAGGCTAGGTCTGCTTCCGGTCGCGTACGCAACATGCAGGTGTGCATAGGGCGATGGGCCCAGACCCCTGCGCGCATAGGGTTAGACCGGCGTGCTGACCTCTCTGTTGTGCTTAGGTGGGGCTGCGACGCGTTGATCTTACGAGGCCGGGCATGACCCAGGAAAGTGTGTCCGGCCAAATGGGATCGAGCGTGTTGGGTTATGTGGTGCACCCCTGCAGGGAAGTTTATCTATTCGAATAGCCGTGTCCCTCGGTAAAAGGACGACCCGGAGTTGTACCTTGACCTTATGACAACTAGAACTGGATACTGAATAAAATACACCCTTCCAAGTGCTAGATACAACCCGGTGATCGCTCTCTAACAGGGCGACGAGGAGGGGATCGCCGGGTAGGATTATGCTATGCGGTGCTACTTGGAGGACTTCAATCTACTCTCTTCTACATGCTGCAAGATGGAGATGGCCAGAAGTGTAGTCTTCGACAGGACTAGCTATCCCCCTTTTATTCTGGCATTCTGCAGTTCAGTCCACTGATATGCCCCTTTACACATATACCCATGCATATGTAGTGTAGCTCCTTGCTTGCGAGTACTTTGGATGAGTACTCACGGTTGCTTCTCTCCCTCTTTTTCCCCTTTCCTTTCTATCTGGTTGTCGCAACCAGATGTTGGAGTCCAGGAGCCAGACGCCACTGTCGACGACGACACCTACGACACTGGAGGTGCCTACTACTACGTGCAGGCCGCTGACGACGACCAGGAGTAGTTAGGAGGATCCCAGGCAGGAGGCCTGCGCCTCGTTCGATCTGTATCCCAGTTTGTGCTAGCCTTCTTAAGGCAAACTTGTTTAACTTATGTCTGTACTCAGATATTGTTGCTTCCACTGACTCGTCTATGATCGAGCACTTGTATTCGAGCCCTCGAGGCCCCTGGCTTGTATTATGATGCTTGTATGACTTATTTATGTTGTAGAGTTGTGTTGTGATATCTTCCCGTGAGTCCCTGATCTTGATCGTACACATTTGCGTGCATGATTAGTGTACGGTCAAATCGGGGGCGTCACAAGTTGGTATCAGAGCCAACTGCCTGTAGGAATCCCCCTTTCCAACTCCTTGGCCGAAGTCGAGTCTAGTCATTGAAAAACTTTTACTCACATGGCTGTGTGGCTTACGGGCCCACGTCGCCATTGGGTGGTACTAGGATCTTTTACTCCTCGACCTTTACTCTAGGACTCTGAACTCTTTTCTACTCGGGTTAAATGAATTTACTAACTCTAACACTAGGATCCCGTTACCGCATTCACCCCAAAGTTGGATAAGCCATAGTTGTTTCTTAGAATAGTATTTTGAACAATTCACACACTGTCATTTGACTCCATTGAAACGTCTTTGCTTTCAGATGGAACCCACGAGGCAGGTCGTGCGTCACACGACGGCCATTGGTGCCTCGGGATCACCTGCTGTGCTAGCTGAGATGATGACCTATCTGGGTTATCGCTGGCACCCTAAGTACACCGTCTACGAGGAGTACTAGGACTTTAACCAGGAGCAGTACCGTGCCATCGTCCACCTCTACTCGCGGGAGTATGACTCCACTACTGTGCTGCACACCGCACATGGTGTTGGTGTGACCATCGATATGGCTGTCCACGATGCTGCCTATGCTGCTCTGACACGTCTTCGTGGAGAGTATCGGGAGTTGGACACCTCCCCTTTCAGGCACATTGCTATCGCCTCTGATGTTGGTGCGGAGGGATACTATACTGCTGCCTACTCCACTGTCACCCGAGAGCCCTTCTACCATCAGAACCTGGTTCGGCATGCTGATGGGCTGGATCGAGCTAACCGAGCTCTTTGCCACGAGATGTACACCACCTGTCAGCACCTTTACCGTGCTCTGACGCTGCTGCACCCCTTTGTCCGATCTGGACAGCTACCGTGTACTGCGATCTACCCAGCCAGGGCCGTGATGCCCCACGGTGTCGGTTGGCCAGAGGTGGGAGGCTACTCTCCCACACTTGGTCCTCTTCTGCCACCTGAGCGTCAGGCTCTACACCTGATTATCCGCGGCCCCCAGTCCGCTGACGTGGAGGGCTATCCGTTGGCTCACTACCAGCTGTCGGGCTACGATTACCTCCACAGTACCTCTTGGGACTGATGTAGGCTTGCTTGTAGTGTTAGATGCATTCGCCGCGAGCCTGTGTGCCGCCTATGATGTTTTAGTCTATGTACTAAACTCTATGCATGACCCCTTTTGTAAGCTATGCCGACTACTATGTAGTAGCTATCGTGCTCCTTTCATTATGCATGTTTCATCATGAATGATTCTTGTCTTTGCAAATTTCTCAATGCTGAACTACCCCTGTTATATATTAGCAGGATGGTTAGACCAGGTGGTCGTGGTCGTGGTGGCGATGCCCCACCACCACCTGAGTACATGGCTGGTATGATCCAGCAGTTCGAACTGAACCGCCAATTCATGGAAAATATGATGGCTCAGTTTCCTCGCCCCAATATGAACCAGCAGCCAGCCCAAGTGACTCTTCAAGATTTCATACGCCTCAACCCAACCATCTACCGCAGCTCAACTCAGCCTCTGGATGCTGATGACTGGCTCCTTGACATCACCTATGAGATGGAGTCTGCCGATGTAGCCCCTGCCAGCTATATCAACTTTGCTTCCTTCTTTCTGAAGGGACCCGCAGCTCAATGGTGGGACAGCCACAGGCGTACTCTGCCACCTGGAACAATCATCACCTGGCCAGACTTCCAAGCTGCTTTCCGTGCCCGCTTCATTCCTCAGGGAGTCATGGACCGGAAGAAGCGTGAGTTCCGCAACCTCACCCAAGGCAACAAAACTGTTGAAGCTTATCAGCGGGAGTTTCTGGACTTGTCTCGCTATGCTGAAGAGGAAATTGCAACTGATGCACGCAGACACGAGAAGTTCCGTGATGGCCTTCAAGCTGACATCAAGCTCGCACTTCTAGTGCATGACTTTGCTGATTTTGCCACCTTGGTGAACAAGGCCATCAATGTCGAAACTGGTCTGCAGGAATACCAGAGCTCTCACAGGTGCAACCGTGACACGGGCTCATCTTCGGGCTCGCCCTCACAGAAGCGTAAGATATGGATCCCGAACAGCATGTATCGTCCAAATGCATCTGCCCCAAGGCAGACCTATGCTGCACCGCGTCTGCCTCCTCCACCATCTAGGCAGTCAAAGCTACCAGCTCCCCCACCTGGGGCTCCTGTTCCCACTCCCAATAATGGCTTGTGCTTCAGGTGTGGTCAACCAGGACACCGTGCTAGAGAATGCAACCAGAACCAGAATCAACTGGCCCTTCCAGCAACTGGCCGTGGTAACAATCAGCCCCGCAACAACAATGCTAAGTCTTATGGTCGTGCTCATGCCAACCACGTTGATCTCAACGAAGCTCAAGACCAGCCTGCTACTGTGATGGGTACACTCCTCGTAAATTCAGTACCAGCATTCGTTTTATTTGATACAGGTGCATCGCATTCATTCATGTCAGAAGATTTTGCATACAACCACGACGTTAAATGTGAGGAGATGAACACCTCGGTACTGGTCAAAACCCCCGTGGGACAGTGTCAAACCTCCTTGGTTGGCATCGATGTCCCCGTGGAAATCGAAGGGCTGGAATTCTATGCCTCTCCCATTATCCTGAAGTCGTCTAACATCGACCTCATTTTGGGTATGGATTGGTTGAAAGCGCATACTGCTTCTATAGTTTGCGCCACTAAGACCGTCCATCTGCTACACCCTTCAGATGAGATAGTTACTTACCAAGCCCATCTGGTGCAAAATGCCGAGGCAAGGCTCTATGCATTGAATGCATTGAATGCTGCACCACTCGAGGGCATTGAAAACATTCCCGTTGTGCGTGAATTCCTCGACGTCTTTCCTGAAGAACTTCCAGGGATTCCCCCTGCTAGAGCTGTCGAATTCATCATCGACTTGAAACCAGACACCACTCCTATAGCCAAGCGACCCTACAAAATGCCGCCGCATGAACTCCTTGAGCTTAAGGAGGAAATTGACAAATATCTTCGCAAAGGATTCATTCGCCCAAGTTGCTCTCCTTGGGGAGCACCTTCTCTCTTTGTCAAGAAGAAGGATGGGACAAACCGGTTAGTTCAAGACTACCGTCCTATAAACCAAGCTACCATTCAGAATAAGTACCCTCTTCCTCGGATCAATGATCTGTATGATCCACTGGCGGGTTCGTCAGTGTTCTCTAAGCTCGACATGAGGTTGGGTTACCACCAGATCCGTGTTCGCGAAGAGGATATCCCAAAGACCGCCTTCGTGACTCGCTATGGTTCATACGAGTACACCGTCATGTCTTTCGGGTTAACCAATGCTCCAGCCACTTTCTCTCGTCTGATGAACTATATATTCATGGATTACCTCGACAAGTTCATCGTGGTTTATCTAGATGATATCCTGGTATTTTCCAAGAACGAAGAAGAACATGCTGAACATCTTCGACATGTGCTGGAAAAGCTACGAGAACATCAACTATATGCCAAGTTCTCCAAATGTGAATTCTGGCTACCGGAAGTAACCTATCTTGGGCATGTCATCTCTAAGGATGGTATTGCCGTCAACCCCGAGCGAGTTCAGGCTATTCTTGATTGGACTCCTCCCAAGAACGTTAAGCAAGTCAGAAGTTTTCTCGGTCTCGCCAGCTATTGCCATCGATTCGTCGAGAACTTCTCCAAGATCGCCAGGCCTCTGACTAACTTGTTGCATAAGGGCGTCAAGTTCCAATGGACAGACAAATTTCAGGAAAGTTTCCAGGCACTCAAAGACAAGTTGACTTCTGCCCCAGTTCTAGCTCCACCTGATACTAAGAAGGACTTCGTCATTTACTGCGACGCTTCCCGTCAAGGATTAGGCTGTGTCCTAATGCAAGACCGCAAAGTGATTGCTTATGCCTCTCGGCAATTGCGCCCTCACGAAGAGAACTACCCAGTTCACGACCTCGAACTTGCTGCTGTCATTCATGCGCTGAAGCAGTGGCGACATTACCTTCTTGGTAATCGTTGCGAGATCTTCACTGACCACCAAAGTCTGAAGTATCTGTTTACTCAGCCAGACCTGAACCTCCGTCAGCAGAGATGGATGGAGCTTGTTGCAGACTTTGACTTGGGTATTTCCTATACGCCATGCAAGGCTAATGTAATGGCTGATGCCTTGAGCTGCAAGTCTTACTGCAACCACCTCCAGGTTCACAAAGTTCAGCCCTCGCTTGTTGAAGAATTCAGGAAGCTGAACCTCCATATTGTTCCTCCGGGTGCACTCGCTCCCCCTCCTAAGGAGTTTGGCAAGGTGAACCTCCATGTTGTTACCCAGGGTTCCCTCAATACCCTAGTTGCTAAACCAGATCTCGTGGATAGCATCAAAAGGCTACAGAAGTATGACTCTGAAGCCCACAAGATTAAGCGCTACCTCGCAGAAGGAAAGCCCTCATTCTTCACCATTGCTGAAGATGGCACCCTATACTTCAAGGGCCGCCTAGTGGTGCCATGTGCAGAGAAAAACCTGGATATGACACAGGAAGTTATGAAAGAAGCTCATGATACGCCTCTATGTATCCATCCTGGTAGTACAAAGATGTACCAAGACATCCGTCAGAGATTCTGGTGGTCTAATATGAAGCAAGACATTGCTCGTTATGTTGCTGAGTGTGACGTTTGCCGTCGTATCAAAGCAGAACACCAAAGGCCTGCTAGAACTCTGCAACCTATCTCTATACCTGAATGGAAATGGGACCATGTTGAGATGGACTTCGTCACTAGATTTCCCAAGTCACAGAAAGGTAATGATGCTATTCTTGTCGTCATTGACCGGCTTTCCAAAGTTGCACATTTCCTGGCGGTCAAGGAAATGATCACTGCTAGTCAACTGGCAACGCTCTATATGTCCAGGATGGTTTTACTCCACGGTATTCCATTGGTTATCGGTTCAGACCGTGGCAGCTTATTCACTTCAAGATTCTGGGCAAGTTTCCAAGAAGCTATGGGAACTCATCTGTCATTCAGTACTGCGTTTCATCCTCAATCGCAAGGGCAAGTTGAACGCGTCAACCAAGTTCTCGAAGACATGCTTCGAGCTTGTGTTATTTCCTTCGGCAAGAAATGGGAGGAATCTCTCCCGTATGCTGAGTTCTCTTATAATAATAGCTATCAAGCTAGTCTGAAGATGGCCCCCTTCGAAGTGTTATATGGACGAAAGTGCCGAACCCCTCTGAACTGGTCAGAAACTGGGGAACGTCCACTCTTCGGTCCGGATATTATCCAAGATGCCGAAGAACAAGTCCGCATTATCCGTGAGAATCTCAAGACTGCTCAGTCACGTCAGAAGAGTCAGTATGACCGTCATCATAAAGACATGGTCTATCAACCTGGCGAAAAGGCTTATCTTCGAGTCACACCTATGAAGGGTGCTCACCGCTTCGGGATCAAGGGCAAGCTAGCTCCTCGATATATTGGCCCATTCACTGTTCTCGAAAGGCGTGGAAAAGTGGCATACCAACTGGAGCTACCGCCAAACCTTTCTCAGGTTCACGATGTGTTCCATGTGTCACAGCTCCGCCGTTGCTTCAAGGACCCAATCCGAGCTGTGGATCATGAAGTGCTCGAATTGCAGCAAGACCTCTCCTATAAGGAGCATCCGGTCCGCATTCTCGACCAAGCTGAACGCCGCACACGTCAGAAGGCGATCAAGTTTCTCAAAGTCCAGTGGTCGCACCATTCTGAAGATGAGGCCACTTGGGAACGAGAGGATCGTCTGCGTGAAGAATACCCCGCACTGTTTCCTTCTACCTCCTAAATCTCGGGACGAGATTTCTTGTAGTGGAGGAGATTTGTAACGCCCGGATAATTAAGCTACAGTAATCCCACGCTAATGATGCCACGTCATCACGGTTACTGTTGTTAACCTCGCGATGATTCGAAACCGTTTCAAAATTTAAATTCAAATTAATGTCAATAATAAAAGTTTTCAAAAATTTAAACAAAAATGTTCGGTGGGTGCCAGATACTGCACTGATAATTATTGTGGAGAAAACACATTTTTAGAAAATGCCTAACTATTTTAAAATGATGTAAAACAGAAAAGAAAGTAAATAAAAAGAAAAAGAAATTACAAAAAGAAAAGAAAACAGAACAAAAAAAAACAAAGGAGGAACCCCCCTCCCCCCACTGGACCCTGGCCCAACAGCCCCCCTTGCTGGACCGCGGCCCAGCTGGCCATTGGGCCAACCAGGCCGGCCCAGGTCGGCCCCCACCCCTCTCACCTTATCCACTCCTCCCCCCACTCTCCACCGACAGCCTCCACTTCCCCCCCGAAAAATCCCCCTCCTCTGCCTCCCCCGATCTGGATCGGGAGGAGACCCCCGCCGAACCCCGTCGTCGCCCAGAGCTCGCCCTCGCCGGAGCGCTGCCCCGCCGGCCTGCCCTCGCCTCCTCGCCAGCCTACACCCCGCCACCGCATCGTCGTCGTCCTCGCCTCCTCCCCGAGCCCCACTGCCGTGACCCTACACCCCCGGTGAGGCCACGGCCTCGTCCTCCTCTCTCCCTCGCCCCCGCGCTCGCCGTGGCCCTCGCGCCCGTTGGCCGCGCCTGGGCTCGCCCTGGTCACGCCCCCGACCGCACACACGTGCGCCCGCACGGCCATCGCCCGCGCGCCCGCGTCGGCCACGCCCCGCCTGCCCCCCTCGCCGCGCTAACCCCCGCCGTCGCCTCGGGCCCCTGCTCGCCGTGCCCGCGCCCGCACCGCGCCCGTCCGCCACCGCCGCGGCCAGAGCGTCGGGGCCGTGCCCGAGTGGCTCGGCCATGGCCTCGCCCTCCCCCGTCTCTCCCTCTGTCCCGTGGCCGCGCCACCGCGCCTGCCCCTCCGCGCTGCTCCGACCGCACCGGTGCCACCCCTCGCCTCCGCCAGGCGTCGCCGGAGATGGCTGCGCCGGCGAGCCCCTCCATCGGTGCCCCGGCGTACTCGTCCCGCCCCTGCGGGCGAGCGCTCGCTCGGGTGCGCCCGCACCCGTGGGCCAAACCTGCAGTGCCCCCTGGGCCACTGCCCGGTGGGCCTCGCCCCCTCTGGGCCACTGCCAGGTGGGCCTCGCCCCCCCTGAGCCACTGCCCCCTGGGCCCGAACCCCGTGGGCCTATGACAAACGGGGCCCAGCCCAGAGAACGCTTAAAAAAAAGAAATGAAAAATAATTTAAAAGAAAATAATAAATAAAATAATAATTATAATTATAATTATAATTATAAAATTAATAAATTAATTAATAAAAATTAATAAATAAATAAATAAAGAAAATAAAAATAAAAATAAATTTTAATTAATTAATTAATTAACTAAATTAATTAAGTTAATTAATCCTATTTAAACTAATCTAACTAGTTAATTAAATTAACCTAAACAAAGAATGACAGGTGGGTCCCACTGGACCCACATGTCAGTTTGACTTAGTCAACCCCAGTTGACTGCTAATGTCAGCATGACATCATGCTGATGTCATAAATCTAAATTTCGATTTAAATTAAATAATTAATTAAATTCCGGAAATTAATAAAATCTTTAGAAAATCATATCTTTTAATCCGTAACTCGGATTAAAATATTTTCAACATGAAAGTTGCTCAGAACGACGAGACGAATCCGGATACGCAGTCCGTTCGTCCACCACACCTGCCTAACCTATCAAACTCGCAACTTTTCCCCCTCCGGTCCATCTGTCCGAAAACGCAAAACATCGAGAATACTTTCCCGGATGTTCCCCCCTTCGCCGGTACCACCTACTGTCGCGTGAGGACACACCTCGCACTGCTCATTGTCATGTCACGCATCGTCATGTTTATGTTTGCATTGTATTTACCGTTTCTTCCCCCTCTTCTCTCCGGTAGACTACGAGACCGACACTGCTGCTGCCCAGTTCGACTACGGAGTTGACGACCCCTCCTACTTGCCAGAGCAACCAGGCAAGCCCCCCCCCCTTGATCACTAGATATCGCCTATTCTTCTCTATACTGCTTGCATTAGAGTAGTGTAGCATGTTACTGCTTTCCGATATCCTATCCTGATGCATAGCCTATCCTTGCTACTACTGTTGTTACCTTTACCTGCAATCCTACATGCTTAGTATAGGATTCTAGTTTTCCATCAGTGGCCCTACATTCTTGTCCGTCTGCTGTGATATACTATCGGGCCGTGATCACCTGGGCGGTGATCACGGGTATATACTTATATACTATATACATGACACATGTGGTGAATAAAGTCGGGTCGGCTCGTAGGAGTACCCGCAAGTGGATCTTTGTGGCGGAGCGACAGGGCAGGTTGAGACCACCTAGGCGAGAGGTGGGCCTGGCCCTGGACGGCGTCCGCGGTAACTTCGACATAACACGCTTAACGAGTTCTTGGTATTTGATCTGAGTCTGGCCATTTGGTCTATACGCACTAACCATCTACGCGGGAGTAGTTATGGGTATCCCGGCGTCGTGGTATCAGCCGAAGCCTTCGTGACGTCAGCGATTGAGTGGCGCGCGCCGGATTGGACTGGAACGCCACTAGGCTAGGTCTGCTTCCGGCCGCGTACGCAACTTGCAGGTGTGCATAGGGCGATGGGCCCAGACCCCTGCGCGCATAGGGTTAGATCGGCGTGCTGACCTCTCTGTTGTGCTTAGGTGGGGCTGCGACGCGTTGATCTTACGAGGCCGGGCATGACCCAGGAAAGTGTGTCCGGCCAAATGGGATCGAGCGTGTTGGGTTATGTGGTGCACCCCTGCAGGGAAGTTTATCTATTCGAATAGTCGTGTCCCTCGGTAAAAGGACGACCCAGAGTTGTACCTTGACCTTATGACAACTAGAACTGGATACTGAATAAAATACACCCTTCCAAGTGCCAGATACAACCCGGTGATCGCTCTCTAACAGGGCGACGAGGAGGGGATCGCCGGGTAGGATTATGCTATGCGGTGCTACTTGGAGGACTTCAATCTACTCTCTTCTACATGCTGCAAGATGGAGATGGCCAGAAGCGTAGTCTTCGACAGGACTAGCTATCCCCCTTTTATTCTGGCATTCTGCAGTTCAGTCCACTGATATGCCCCTTTACACATATACCCATGCATATGTAGTGTAGCTCCTTGCTTGCGAGTACTTTGGATGAGTACTCACGGTTGCTTCTCTCCCTCTTTTTCCCCTTTCCTTTCTATCTGGTTGTCGCAACCAGATGTTGGAGTCCAGGAGCCAGACGCCACTGTCGACGACGACACCTACGACACTGGAGGTGCCTACTACTACGTGCAGGCCGCTGACGATGACCAGGAGTAGTTAGGAGGATCCCAGGCAGGAGGCCTGCACCTCGTTCGATCTGTATCCCAGTTTGTGCTTTCCTTCTTAAGGCAAACTTGTTTAACTTATCTCTGTACTCAGATATTGTTGCTTCCGCTGACTCGTCTATGATCGAGCACTTGTATTCGAGCCCTCGAGGCCCCTGGCTTGTATTATGATGCTTGTATGACTTATTTATGTTGTAGAGTTGTGTTGTGATATCTTCCCGTGAGTCCCTGATCTTGATCGTACACATTTGCGTGCATGATTAGTGTACGGTCAAATCGGGGGTGTCACACTAAACAAGATTGATTTGTAAAAGCGTGTTCTTCTAGTTTTTGTGAGAATAATGATGAAGATCTTAAAGTGATTGGTGTGACTCCTATTGAATATTTGTTTTCTAGTATAAATATTAATAAAGATGGGACTGGAGATGAGTCAACTTTAGCTAGAAGGCATCCCAATGATTCGGAGTTTAAAGATCTTAATGCAATAATTGATAAAAGTGGGATTGGAGAGGTCAAAACTTTAAGTAGCAATGAACCCACTCTTTTGGATTTCAAGGACTTTAATTATGATAATTGTTCTTTGATAGATAGTATTTCCTTGTTGCAATCCATGTTAAATTCTCCTCATGCTTACAATCAAAATAAAGCTTTTACTAAACATATCGTTCATGCTATGATGAAATCTTTTGAAGAAAAACTTGAGTTGGAAGTTTCTATCCCTAGAAATATTTACGATGAGGGGAACCTACTATTAAGACTAAAATTAAAGATTATGAGTGCCATGGTTTGTGTGATTTGGGTGCTAGCGTTTCCACGATTCCAAAAAAATTATGTGATGTGCTAGGTTTCTGTCAATTTGATGATTGTTCTTTAAATTTGCATCTAGCGGATTCCACTATTAAGAAACCTGTGGTAAGGATTAACGATGTTCTTATTGTTGCAAATAGAAATTATTTGCCCGTAGATTTTATTGTGCTAGACATAGACTGCAATCCTACATGTCCTATTATTCTTGGTAGACCTTTCCTTAGAACTATTGGTGCAATGATTAATATGAAAGAAGGAAACATTAGATTTCAATTTCCGTTAAGGAAAGGCATGGAACACTTTCCATGAAAGAAAATTAAGTTGCCATATGAATCTATTATGAGGGCTACTTATGGTTTGCATACCAAAGATGACAATACCTAGATCTATGTTTTATGCCTAGCTAGGGGCGTTAAACAATAGCGCTTGTTGGGAGGCAACCCAGTTTTATTTTTATGTTTTTTGATTTTGGTTATATTTTCCAATAAATACAAATTATTACCTCTATAGTAATTGTGTTTTTGTGTTTCAATTAGTGTTTGAGCCAAGCAAGACCTTTGGGATGGTCTACGGTGATAGTTGATTTGATCTTGCTGAAAAACAGAAACTTTTGCGCTCATTGCAGAAAATTTAATAAATCATAGAAACGTGCTTTTGATCAGAATTTTTTACACAGGATTTATATACAAATTGCCAAGGTTCTCGTAATTATTCAGAATTTTTGGAGATACATAAGTATACGAAGTTTTCAGATTGCTACAGACTGTTCTGTTTTTGACATATTCTATTTTCTATGTGTTGTTTGCTTATTTTGATGAATCTATGGGTAGTATCGGGGGGTGGTATGAACCATGGAGAAGTTGGAATACAATAGATATTACACCAATATAGATAAATAATGAGTTCACAACTGTACCCAAAGTGGTGATTTATTTTATTATACTAACGGATCTTATGAGTTTTTCTGTTGAGTTCTGTGTTGTGAAGTTTTCAAGTTTTGGGTAACGATTTGATGGACAATGGAATAAGGAGTGGCAAGAACCAAAGTTTGGGGATGCCCAAGGCACCCCAAGGTAATATTCAAGGACAACCAAGCATCTAAGCTTGGGGATACCCCGGATGGCATCCCCTCTTTTGTCTTCGTCCATCGGTAAATTTACTTGAGGCTATATTTTTATTCACCACATGATATGTGTTTTGCTTGGAGCGTCTTGTATGATACGAGTCTTTTTTTTAGTCTGCCACAATCATCCTTGCTATACACATCTTTTGAGAGGGACACACATGAATCGTGAATTTATTAGAATACTTTATGTGTTTCACTTCTATCTTTTGAGCTAGGCAGTTTGCTCTAGTACTTCACTTATATCTTTTTAGAGCACGACGGTGGCTTTATTTTATAGAAATTGTTGAACTCTCATGCTTCACTTATATTATTTTGAGAGTATCTAAACAGCATGGTAATTTTCTTAGGTTATGAATTTAGTCCTAATAAGATGGGCATCCAAGAGGGATATAATAAAAACTTTCATATAAAGAGCGTTGAATAAGATGAGAAGTTTGATTCCTTATGATTGTTTTTTTTAGATATAAAGATGGTGATATTAGAGTCATGCTAGTGATTAATTGTGGATTGGTAGAAATACTTGTGTTAAAGTTTGTGATTCCCGTAGCATGCACGTATGGTGAACCGTTATGTGATGAAGTCAAAGCATGATTTATTTTTTGATTGTCTTCCTTATGAGTGGTGATCGGGGACGAGCGATGGTCTTTTCCTACCAACTATCCCCCTAGGAACATGCGTGTAGTACTTTTTGATAGCTAATAAACTTTTGCAATAAGTATGTGAGTTCTTTATGACTAATGTTGTGTCCATGGATTATACGCACTCTCACCCTTCCACCTTTGCTAGCCTCTCTAGTACCGCGCAACTTTCGCCAGTGCATTAAACCCACCATATACCCTTCCTCAAAACAACCACCATACCTACCTATTATGGCATTTCCATAGCCATTCTGAGATATATTGCCATCCAACTTCCACCATTCCGTTTTATTATGACACGCACCATCATTGTCATGTTGCTTTGCATGATCATGTAGTTGGCATAGTATTTGTGGCAAGGCCACTGTCCATTATACATGACACTCTTGATCATTGCACATCCTGGTACACCGCTGGAGGCATTCATATAGAGTCATATCTTGTGCTAGTATCGAGTTTTAATTCTTGAGTTGTAAGTAAATAAAAGTGTGATGATCATCATTATTAGAGCATTGTCCCATGTGAGCAAAGGATGATGGAAGCTATGACTCCTCACAAGTTGGGATGAGTATCACACTTTACAAAAAATAAAAGAGGCCAAAAGAAGCCCAAATAAAAAATGAGAGAAAATGAGAGAAGGGACAATGTTACTATCCTTTTTCCACACTTGTGCTTCAAAGTAGCACCATGATCTTCATGATAGAGAGTCTCCTATTTTGTCATTTTAATATACTAGTGGGATTTTTTCATTGTACAACTTGGCTTTTGTATTACAATGATGGGCTTCCTCAAATTGCCCTAGGTCTTCGTGAGCAAGCACATTGGATGCACACCCACTTAGTTTCTTTTTGAGATTTCATACACTTATAACTCTAGTGCATCCGTTGTATGTCGATCCCTACTAACTCACATTGATATCTATTGATGGGCATCTCCATAGCCCGTTAATACACCGAGTTGATGTGAGACTTTCTCCTTCCTTTTGTCTTCTCCACAACCACCATATTCTATTCCACCTATAGTGCTACATTCATGGCTCACGCTCATGTATTGTGTGGAAGTAGAAAAATTTTGAGAACACCAAAAGTATGAAACAATTACTTGGCTTGTCATCGGGGTTGTGCATGATAAAATACTTTGTGTGATAAAGATGGAGCATAGCCAGACTATATGATTTTGTAGGGATAACTTTCTTGGGCCAAGTTATTTTGAGAAGGCATGATTGCTTTATTAGTATGCTTGAAGTATTATTGCTTTTATGTTAATATTAAACTTTTGTTTTGAATCTTATGATCTTAATATTCATGGCACAATAAAGAAGATTACATGGATGAATATGTTACGTAGCATTCCACATCAAAAATTCTGTTTCCATCATTTACCTACTCGAGGACGAGTAGGAATTAAGCTTGGGGATGCTTGATACGTCTCCAACGTATCTATAATTTTTTGATTGTTCCATGCTATTATATTATCTATTTTGGATGTTTTATATGCATTAATATGCTATTTTATATTATTTTTGGGACTAACTTATTAACCTAAAGCCCAGTGCCAGTTTCTGTTTTTTACCTTGTTTTTGAGTTCTACAGAAAAGGAATATCAAACGGAGTCCAAACGGAATAAAACTTTCGGGATGATTTTTCTTAGACCAGAAGACACCCAGAAGACTAGGGGAGAGGGCCAGAAGAGTCCCTAGGAAACCACAAGCCCTCAGGGAGTGCCCTAGGGGGGCCCTGGCTTGTGGGCCCCTCGGGAGTCCACCAACCTCAGTCTCAGTTCTATAAATCCTAAAATATTCCCAAACCACCAGAAGCGTCCACCAAATTACTTTTCCGCCGCCGCAAGCCTCTGTTCCCGTGAGATCCCATCTTGGGGCCTTTTCCGGCACCCTGCTGGAGGGGGATTCGATCATGGAGGGTATCTACACCAACTCTATTGCCCTTCTGATGAAGCATGAGTAGTTTACCACAAACCTACGGGTCCATAGCTAGTAGCTAGATGATACGTCTCCATCGTATCTACTTTTCCAAACTCTTTTCCCGTTTTTTGGACTATATGTCGGAGTTATTGGCCATGGGTAGCCTCATCTGCCCCCCATGGAATTTCAAGACATCGGGTTCAGCTGCGCCCCTCAAGCCTCAAAGCTTGACCATCGCCTTCTTGCGGCCGGCTGATCCAAGCGACCGGCTGTCGGAAGGTGGCGGACCCCAGAAGACGACCACGAAGCGAGCCGCCTCCTAGCAGGCGGCCTCCAAAGAGGCCGGCTCCTAGCAGGCGGCCCCAGGCGCCCTCAAAGTCTGCACCCCCATGAATGTGATGAGACAGGGCGTGGCTACAGCGAAGCCTGCCACCCCCGAATCCTAGACGGGCCGTGGCCACAGTGCGCCGTACCAGCTGGAGATCTCCTGCGCGGCGCGACACTGTGGCCCCTCCGCCCGTGATGCACGACGGGCTGTCGGTATGGCCCGCGGGCGGCGGGCCCTACCTGTCTGTGAGAAGCTAGAAGGCGGCAAGCCTAGCCAGTCGGCTTGGGGAAGAGGCCGACACCCGGCAGGCGGCCCTCCGCCTTCCTAGGAGTTTGTGCGCCATTAACCAGAAGAGATGGGGAGTGGATACAGTGAACGCCCGCCAGGCGGCGGAACTGTAGCCACGCCTTCCCCGACAAAGCAAGCATCATTAGAAGCACGGCTACAGTAATGAGCAGCCGGCAAGACCCGCCAGCGGCGGGCGCGGCCTGTCGGCCAAGTACAAGACAGCCGGCGGGGCCCACGCCTTGGCGAACTCCAAGACCCGCCGCGCTCTTGCGAGGGCTGTAGAGCCTTCCATGCCTCAAGCCGGCCGGCGGCCACTTCCAACCAGTCGGCAGTACGACTTGGGTGCGTGGAGCTTGCCTGTCCGGCCAGAGGGCGGAGATCGCCTGAGCCCCAGCACGTTGTAGTCGGCAGAACATGCGGTTGGCCGGATGGAGACGAGCCTGAATGCTGAGGAGCTGCTCGCCAAGGGTCCGAGGGGCGTCGGTAGCAATCTTCACGCCTGCCGCCATCTGCTCTTCGCGGCGAGCCTCAGTAGCCTGGTTGGCGGCGATGGAGTTGCCAGGGAACAAGTCTGCTCAAGCAAAGCAACAAGTCAGAAGCTAGAAGCCGGTTCACTTAACAACTGACAGCCGAGAGAAAGAGAAGAAAGCTCACCGTCAACTATGTCTTCGATCTGGCCATAGCCAGCGGTCAGTGCCGCCTCCGTCCCGGCCCAACCCGAGTGCTCGGTCTTGAACTCGGCCAGGAGCTTGGCTTCGCTGTCCTCCACCTACTTCAGGGCCGCCTTGTGAAGCTCCGCCTGGTCCTTTAGTTCCTTGGCCAGACGGTCGCGCTCCTGGGTCACCCGGTTGCACTCGTCCTCCTTGGCACGCAGTGTGGTGTTGGCTTCGCCCAGTTGCTGCTGCAAGACGACGTTGGTCTCTGCAAGACCAGGAAAGAAAATATATCAACAATCTAGAAGGAAGAAAAACAATTACCGGAAGATTCGACCCGACTACTCAGCAGTCGGCTCGCATCTCGAGGACTACAGCCCGTGGGTGCGCTGACGCGCCCCCGTGGAGAAAAGAAAATGGAGTGCTTACTCCGGCTCTCCGTCTAATCGGCGGTCCGTCGGTCCAGCTCCCGGACATTGGCGTTGAAGGTGGCCGCACAGATATTGTGGTAATCCTGCAACAGAGCAACAGAAAAATAAGTGAGCCAGAGCTCAGAACCCACTATGAAGTTCCAAGCCGCCTGTTCAGCAGCCGGCCCGGAACTCAGGGACTACACCCAGTGGGTGCACTGGCGCGCCCCCATGAAAGATTGCAAGAAACAAAAGCAAGAAGCAAGTTACGTACTCGGACGGTGGCCCGCGTCTTCATGAATGCCTTCATGCATTGCGAGAGGGTGGCGGCTTTGGCCTTGAAATCGGCTTGGACATCTTGCGCCGCCTTGATCAAGGCGCTCGTCCCGCCCCCGTGCACCCACTCTACCGGTGCGGCGCTGGTGGCGTCGGCTTCAGTGGCCAATGAGCTGGCGCTCCCAACCTGCATCGGCCTAGGCGCCGATGCCGCTTTCTCCATACGGCGACGCACTGGAGTGCGGGCCGTGGGAGCCGAGCCACCACCAGCTCGCGTCCGGCTGGCATCACCAATGGGGCTGCCGGCTGGCTGCCGTGCGCATCCCTAGTCGGCGGACACGGAGACACCTCCATCTCGGGCAAGACGGCATCGCCGCCTTCCCTCTCCATGACCGGCTGCTCGTCACCGGCTCCCCCAGCTGGCGCCGAGAACTCTGGCGCTGGTGGCGCGGAGCGCGGGGGGTGATGAGCTGTGGGATCTGCTGGCGTGTGGCGTCTTTTGCCTCCTTCTTTGCCTCGGCGTTAGCTTGGGCCTAGGCCGCGGCCTCTGCGTCCGCTTGCGCCGCCTTGGCTGCGGCCGCCTTGTCGGCCCCCACCTGCTTGGCGACGGCTTCTTTCTCCTCCCGCACCTCCCGTGCATTCCTTTCCTGCGCTTCCCGGAGGTCGGCGGCCGGGTCGATATGACGGGTATTGGCGGAGCCCTCCGCCGCCCTGATGACAGAGGCTGAGGTCGACCGCTCAAGAGAGAGCGGGGCCCTGCTCAAAAGAAGGGTGAAAAGGGGATTCAGAGGGAATCGACAAGATAAAAGAATAAAAGAAGACACAAGAGAAAAACATACGACGACACCATCGGAAGCTGCTTGGGGGCCTTCTGGAATTTGGCCGCCTTCGTGGCGGTCGTGTTCTTGGCCGCGGTGGTTGACTGCTTGGGCTTCTTGGGACGGCTGCTGAATAGCAGCACGCCTCGGTGTTTCGACCCGCCGCCTGGTGCGATCGGCGCGGCCGAGGAGCTCGAGCCCGCCCTGTTGGCAGGCGGCGGACGGCGCGGCTCCTCTTCCTCGTCCTCTTACTCCTCGTCGTCGTCCGACCAGTCCTCCACGCCTCCTCCTCCTGCAGAGCTGCCTACTCCAACACCACCGCCTGTGGCGTCGTCCTCCAAGGCGGCCGCCCCCAAGTCACGGTCCGCCACGTCGCTCATTTCCCGGTCCAGCATAAAGGCGATGTTGGCCTCCAGCTGGGAGGGGAGGACCTGCATCATGGACGAACTGGTCAGCCGGCAAGAGAGAACCCGGCAAGAGAGAACCCGGCAAGGGAGAACCCGACAAAGGAGAACCCGGCAAGAGAGAACCTGGCAAGAGAGGACCCGACAAGAGAGAACCCGGCAAGAGGGAAAGAAAAGAATCAAGAGCTTACCATAGGCGGCGGATCTGCACGGGAGTACGGCCGCTTGCCGAACTGCCACTCCTCCGGCTTGAGCTTGAGGTTGGCAATCTCATTCACCAGATAGGCCAGCTCTGCAGTCGGCATCTCCTTGGTGCACATCCGGCACGGGTCATGATGCCCACTCATCTGGCTTATGATGTGAGGCCGGCCTTGAAGCAGGAGGACTCGGTGCACCACGAAGGCGACTAGCAAGTCAGACGCCTTGAGGCCCTCCGACTCCTTCATCACCTTGAGGCGGCCGATGGTGGCGGAGGCGTCGGGCGACAGTGGCTTCGGCTTGAAACCCCAATTGGTGCGGGGCTTGGCAGGCGGACCGGCCACGTAGGCCGGCAGGTTGATGAAGTCGATCGCCGGGTTGACGTTCTTCACGTATAAGTATGACTTTTGCCACAGCTTGACCGACTGTATCAGCTTGATGGCTGGAAAGGCGTTCCGGGCACCCAGGCGCCGCACAAAAATGAAGGCCCCGCATTGAGCCGCCTCCTCCTTCGCAGAGGTGCCGAGCTTCGTGTAGAAAAAGGCCCCCCAGAGCTCGAGGGTGGGGAGGATGCCGAGATAACCCTCGCAGAGTGTGATGAAAGCCCACAGCAGCACCATCATGTTTGGTGTGAGGTGGTGCGGCTGGAGTCGGTGGAAGTTCAGGAAGGAGCGGAGGAAGCCGCTCGCTGGCAGGCCAAAGCCACGTAGGAAGTGCGAGTGGAAGATGACTCGCCCGCCTTCCTCCGGCGCCGGCGAGATCTCGTCGGCGGGCGGCACGCACGTCTTGATGTAGCCCGCGCCGGGCAGCCACCGCGTGTCGCGGAGGAACGCTAGATGGTCCTCATGGATGTTGGAGCCGTCCCAGTCACCGAAGCGCTCCATGGCGGCTCGAGTTCGACGAGGACGAACGGCGGAGCGGAGAGAAAGCTCAGGAAGAAGAAACTCGACGGCGAGCCGCGGCAGCACTTCGGCGGAGTGTGGAGCGCGGCGGCGGTGGAGAAGAGGCAAAGGAAAGTAGGGACGAGGGAGAGGAGAGCGCGCGGGCCTCTGCCGTTCCCCTCCTCCCCCTACTTATAGCCCCGTGGCTACGGAGCCGAGGGGGCGGGGCGTGGGATCGTGGGATTAACTGCGCCCAAGACCCCACGACCCCGCGTTTATCGCGCAGTGATGGCGCGTGGTAAAGGCGCGCGGAATCCTAACCGTCACCTCGGCCACAACGTATCTGCGCGCGTGCTGAGGCCCGGTAGTGGCGGGCCAGGCCTGCGGCAACGTCCCGTCACGCGTGGGCTGGCAGGCCGGCCTGGCCAGCTGATGCCGCGTGGCGCGCGAGCGGCGGGCGGCTAGCCTAGAGGCCTAGCTAGCGCGCTGCGTGGCTCCTGCCACGACAATTCAAAATCTGTCAGGCGGCCATCCGCTGCGTCCGACTCCTGGCAGTCGGCGTTCCAAAAGACAGACAAAACAAGCAATCAGGACTACTCAGAGTAGGAAGCTGCAGGGGCACCCCGCCTTGTCAGCCGCGGCGACCCACCAGCTTCGGGGACTACTGTTGGAGTTATTGGCCATGGGTAGCCTCATCTGCCCCCCATGGCATTTCAAGACATCAGGGCCGGCTGCGCCCCTCAAGCCTCAAAGCTTGACCACCGCCTTCTTGCGGCCGGTGGGTCCAAGCGGCCGGTTGTCGGAAGGCGGCGGACCCCAGAAGACGGCCACGAAGCGAGCCGCCTCCTAGCAGGCGGCCCCAGGCGCCCTCAAAGTCTGCACCCCCATGAATGTGATGAGACGGGGCATGGCTACAACGAAGCCTGCCACCCCCGAATCCTGGACGGGTCGTGGCCACAGTGCGCCGTACCAGCTGGAGATCTCCTGCACGGCGCGGCACTGTGGCCCCTCCGCCCATGACGTCACCCCAGTCAGAAGGACCATGCTCCCACGACGGGCTGCCGGTACGGCCCGCGGCGGCGGGCCCTACCTGTGTGTGAGAAGCTAGAAGGTGGCAAGCCTGGCCAGTGGGCTTGGGGGAGAGGCCGGCACCCGGCAGGCGGCCCTCCCCCTTCCTAGAAGCTTGTGCGCCATTAACCAGAAGAGGTGACGATTGGGGAGTGGCTACAGTGAACGCCCGCCAGGCGGCGGAACTGTAGCCAGGCCTTCCCCGACAAAGTAAGCATCATTAAAAGCACGGCTACAATAATGAGCACCCGGCAAGAACCGCCAGCGGCGGGCGCGGTCTGCCGGCCAAGTACAAGACAGCCGGCGGGTCCCATGAGTCGGCGGGCCCCAACAGCCAGCGGAGAAGCTGGCTACAAGAGACACTAATGGCCTGGGCCTACACCCGGCCAGTTTACCATTGTATCCCTGGGGGTAGGCCTATATAAACCCCCCAGGGCACCCATGCAAAGGGTTCCGACCCTTAGCCAACACACACACACGTAGAGAGAGGAGAGAGCTAGCCTTGCCCTTCTTCTACCTCTAGCAAACAGCTCAAGGAGCATCTTATAGCTACTTGTTGATATAGTGAGCATGTGGAGACCCCGCAAAGCAGGACTAGGGGTGTTATCTCCTAGGAGAGCCCCGAACCTGGGTAACGTTCGCCGGCGTACGTGTCTATGCCTCATCCCGCTTCCTAGCACCGCGGCGTCTTACTATCCCCCATCATGGTAAGCCACCCGTTGGCATTTGTCGAACCAAAACCCCGACAAGGTAATTAGCATGATTTGAATGGAACTAACCCAGACTGATGTTTTTTGAGTAGAATTGCCTTGGTGTTATTTTTGTGTAGAAATAAAAGTTCTCAGAATGACCTGAAAATCCACGGAGAATATTTTTGGAATAAATAAAAATATTGGCGAAAGAATCAACCGGAGAGGACCCACCTGCTGTCCACAAGGGTGGAGGGGCGCCCCCTACCTTGTGGGTCCCCTGGACCTCCACCGACCTGAACTCCAACGCCATATATTCACATTTAGGGAGAAAAAATTAGCGAGAAGGATTCATCATGTTTTACGATACGGAGCCGCCGCCACCTCCTGTTCTTCATCGGGAGGGCAGATCTGGAGTCTGTTTTGGTCTCCGGAGAGGGGGATTCCTCACCATCATCATCACCAACCTTCCTCCATCACCAATTTCATGATGCTCACCGCCATGCGTGAGTAATTCCATCGTAGGCTTGCTGGACGGTGATGGGCTGGATGAGATTTATCATGTGATTGAGTTAGTTTAGTTAGGGTTTGATCCCTTGTATCCACTATGTTCTGAGATTGATGTTGCTATGACTTTTCTATGCTTAATGCTTGTCACTAGGGCCTGAGTGCCATGATTTGAGATCTGAACCTATTATGTTTTCGTGAATATATTTGTGTTCTTGATCCTATCTTGCAAGTTGTCGACACCTATTACGAGTTATGATCCGCATACCCCAAGGTGACAATAATTGGGATTCTTTCCGCTGATTACCGTAGTTTGAGGAGTTCATACTAAGTGCTAATGCTTTGGTCCGATTCTCTATTAAAAGAAGGCCTTAATATCCCTTAGTTTCCATTAGGACCCTGCTCCCATGGGAGGGTAGGACAAAAGATGTCATGCAAGTTCTTTTCCATAAGCACGTATGACTATATTTGAAATACATGCCTACATTATATTGATGAATTGGAGCTAGTTCTGTGTCACCCTAGGTTATAACTGTTGCATGAAGAATGCTATCCGACTTAATTATCCATCATTGATCCATTTCCTACGAGCTTTTCACATATTGATCTTTGCTACGTTACTTTGTTGTTGCCACTGTTACAATTGCTACGAAACTGCTACTCCTACTTTTATCACCGTTACCGTTACTTCCATACTACTTTGCTGCGATATTAAGTCTTTTGGGTGTGGTTTAATTGAAAACTCAGCTGCTAATACTAGGGAATATTCTTTGGCTCCCCTTGTGTCGAATCAATAAATTTGGACTGAATACTCTACCCTCAAAAACTGTTGCGATCCCCTATACTTTTGGGTTATCAAGACCTTTTTCTGGCGCCGTTGACGGGGAGCATAGCTCTATTCTCCGAGTCACTTGGGATTTATATATGTTGATCACTATGAAGAATTTGAAAGATACTAGAACCAAGATTTTTCCCTCTAGTACGAGAGGAGGTAAGGAACTGCCATCTAGCTCTGCACTTGATTCACCTTCTGTTTTGAGTAAGCTTGCGAAACCTACATCTCCTATTGATTCTGATATGTCACATGTTATTGATGATGCTACTTCTGCTACGAATGATGCTTATGATGCTACTACCTTGCTTGATAAAACTGTGCCACTGGGTGAATTACTTGATAAACATCTTGCTAGAGTTAGAACTACTGATTATGCCGAAGATGATGATATTTTTGAAACTAATAAAATATTGAAACTGAACACTTTGAGACACCTGTTAGACCTAGCTCTCCTAGATATGAACTTCCTGTTATGCCTGAGGGTTCTGTTATGGATGGAGAGGTAGCTAGGGACTTTCCTGCTTGTAAGGATAGAGATGATCTAAAGAAATTATTATGCAAGTGGAAATAAAAGTCTTTGAATGCTAGAATGCAATATGATCCTAAGTTTTCTACTTCACCATCTTTGTTACTGATAAGGATTATGAATTTCTTTCGATCCTGAGATAATTACTTTGGTTGAATCTGATCCTTTCCATGGTTATGAATCTGAAACTGTTGTGGAACATCTTACTAAATTGAATGATATAGCCACCCTATTTGCTCATGAGGAAAAAATTCGCTATTACTACATTCTTAAGTTGTTTCCTTTCTCGTTAAAGGGTGATGCTAAGTTATGGTTTAATTCTCTTGCTCCTGGTTGTGTGTGTAGTCCCCAGGATATGATTTACTACTTCTCTGAAAAATATTTCCCTGCTCATAAGAAACAAGCTGATTTAAAGGAAATATTTAATTTTGTGCAAATTGAAGAAGAGAGTCTCCCACAAGCTTGGGGGAGGCTTCTCCAAGTACTTAATGCTTTGCCTGATCATCCTCTCAAGAAAAATAAAATACTTGATATCTTTTATAATGGACTAACTGATGCTTCTAGGGACCACTTAGATAGTTGTGCTGGTTGTGTTTTCAGGGAACGAAGTGTTGAGCAAGCTGAATTGCTATTGAATAATATATTGAGTAATGATAATGATTGGAAACTTCCTGAACAAATTAAGCCAACTCCCAAGAAAAGAGGTATTCTATTTCTCAGTCCTGAAGATATGCAAGAGGCTAAGAAATCTATGAAAGAAAAAGGTATTAAAGCTGAAGATGTTAAGAATTTACTGCCTGTTGATGAAATACATGGTCTTGATAACCCAACACAGGTAGTAGAGGTAAATTTTATCTATAGATTTGATGAAGGTGATATTCCTCATAATAAGTGTAACACCCACGATGCGGCTATATCTCCCACGTGTCGAGGCACGACTTAGAGGCATAACCGCATTGTAGGTAATGTCGCAAGAAGGGTCATCTTCACACAATCCCATGTAATGAACAAGAATGGGATAACGAGAGTTGGCTTACAATCGCCACTTCACACAATACATAAATTAATTCATACATCATCCAAAATCCACACATAGACCGACGACGGTCAAATCCAAATGAAAATAAGATAACCCCAAATGCTAGATCCCCGACCGTCCCAACTGGGCTCCACTACTGATCATCAGGAAACGAAACATAGTAACGACCACGTTCCTCGTCGAACTCCCACTTGAGCTCGGTTGCGTCATCTGCACTGGTATCCTCGGCACCTGCAACTGTTTTGGTAGAATCTGTGAGTCGCGAGGACTCAGCAATCTCACACCCGCGAGATCAAGACTATTTAAGCTTGTAGGAAGGATGGGGTAATGAGGTAGAGCTGCAGCAAGCACTAAGAATAATAGGTGGCTAACATACGCAAATAAGAGCGAGAAGAGGAGCAACGCAACGGTCGCGAAGCTAGAAATGATAAGAAGTGATCCTGAAACTACTTACGTTCATGCATAACCCAAACCGTGTTCACTTCCCAGACTCCACCGAAAAGAGACCATCACGGTTACACACACGGTTGATGTCTTTAATGTAGTCAAGTGACAAGTTCTCTACAACCGGACATTAACAAATTCCCATCTGCCACATAACCGCGGGCACGGCTTTCGAAAGATAATACCCTGCAGGGGTGTCCCAACTTAGCCCATTATAAGCTCTCACGGTCAACGAAGGATAAACCTTCTCCCGGGAAGACCCGATCAGTCTCGGAATCCCGGTTTAAAAGACATTTCGACAATGGTAAAACAAGACCAGCAAAGCCGCCCGAATGTGCCGACAAATCCCGATAGGAGCTGCACATATCTCATTCTCAGGGCACACCGGATGAGCCAGACGTCTGGTTGGCATAGACCCTGGTTGCCCAGGGGGCGCCGGACATCGCTCGGTTTGGGCCAGCACTCGAAGGAGCACTGGTCCGGGGGTTTAAATAAAGATGACCCTCGGGCTCGTGAAAACCCAAGGAAAAAAGGGTTAGGTAGGAAAATGTAAAACCAAGGTTGGGCCTTGCTGGAGGAGTTTTATTCAAGGCGAACTATCAAGGGGGTCCCATAAATCACCCAACCGCGTAAGGGACGCAAAATCAAGGAACATAGCACCGGTATGGCGGAAACTAGAGCGGCAAGAGTGGAACAAAACACCAGGCATAAGGCCGAGCCTTCCACCCTTTACCAAATATATAGATGCATTAATTAAATAAGAGATATTGTGATATTCCAAAATATTCATGTTCCAACATGGAACCAACTTCAACTTCACCTGCAACTAGCAACGCTATAAGAAGGGCTGAGCAAAAGCGGTAACTTAGCCAAACAACGGTTTGCTAGGAAAGGATGGTTAGAGGCTTGACATGGCAATATGGGAGGCATGATATAGCAAGTGGTAGGTAGCGCAGCATAGCAATAGAGCGAACAACTAGCAAAGCAAAGATAGAAGTGATTATGAGGGTATTGTCATCTTGCCTGCGAGGTTCCTAGAGTTGTCGAAAGCTTGATCCTCGTAAGCGTACTCAACAGGTTCCTCGTTCACGAACTCGTCTCCCGGCTCTACCCACAGCAAGAACACAAGCAATGGAACCACAATCAAACACGGGAAATGCACAAGCAACATGATGCAATACATGCATGATATGCGAGATGTGATATGCGATGCATATGCGTGCTCCAGGAGAAAAAGGATGAACAAGGCATCAAATTGGCAAACCAAGTATGCCACTGGAAATATGATATGATTTCGGCGAAATCGATATAAAGATCACCGGAAACGGATGCACGGTTTGCAAATGGCAAGCAAAACAAGAATGACATAATTCTGCGATTAACAGCATGATAGCACATAGAATACATCAAGTAACTATGCTACAGCACCCCAACATAGCAACAAAGCATATGGCAGTGATCCACAAGAGATGGTTGACAAAAGATGAACGCTGAGCTACGGCTAGATCTCACAATAACAGGTTCAAACAAGCATGGCAAAAGTGCAAAAGAAACAGCATCGGGTAGCAATGTTCAGAGCAATCAATCAACATGCTACAAGAACTTATCATAGCAAAACAAGGCATGGCATGAATCTACTAAATGCATAGAACAAAAGTCCCTTACTGATCATTAGCCAAAAAGGCACAGAAGATATGATGGCACCCATGTAAACATAAAAAGTTTCGTTAACAGGTTTCAGACTTAACAAAAAACAGAGCATGGCATTAACAGAATTATGAACGCATCTTTGTGAGCTCTATTCACTCATCACAAAGCAATGCATAACAAAACAAGCATACTTACAGCAAGATGGCATGTTCATGAAGCTAACCATGGCAAGAGCAAGTTCATAGAATGTATGGATAAACTACAACAACCTTGGCAAAATTGAAAATCATGTTAACATTCTGCCAGGAACATTTTATAGCAAAAGTAGAGCAAGATTGAGACATGCTAGGTCACTCCATAATTGCAAACAGGGGCGTGGATGGATAGAGCACAACTATATGTCCGAAACATCCTTACTGAACATACTCAAAAGAAGCATGGATATCACTGTAGCCACATGGATACATGGCATCAAAATAACAGCAGGAAAAGACAGCAAAATCCAAAGTCCCTGAAAACAGAAACATCACGAGGCCTAGTTTGCATGCTTGTGCTAGTCACCACATAGATCACAAAAATACATGGCATACACCCCTGTAAAGATGGCATGACCTAGATCAAAACACATGTAGAGCTCATGCCCATAAGATGCACACATCAAATGCAACAGAAATAACAAAACATCAAGTTCTGATAAGTAACAGCAGTAAACATCATATAGCACTCTTGCACCAGAGGTTTGAGCACCCAGATGAACTCAAACGAGCATGGTACAATGGAACAAAAAGAAGAGCATAACATGGTGAACATTTCGATATATCATGCATGCAAAACGGAGCAGTATGCAATGAGATATGCCATGATGAACATAGCAACATAATATGGGCAAAACAGGACTTAGCAGAAAAACGAGGGGGGAAAAGGTCAACCTCGATCTAGGGTTTCGTGGGCACGTGAGCCGAGGTTCACCGGATCTTTGCCGGAGTTGGAGGAAGGGCGGCCGGAGCTCGGGGAAAAGCACCGGTGGGTCGAGGTCGATGGATCCGGCCGGCCCCTCGCCGGATCTGGCGCCGGCGGAGGCAACGGCGACCGGCGCGGGCGCGGCGGACGAGGTTCACGGGAGGCGGCGCGGGAGCTCGCCGGCTCGGGCGCGGGAGCGCCGGCGATGGAGGGCGGAGCGGCGGGCGGAGGCAGCGCGCTCGGGCGGCGGGGCGGCGATGGGCTCGGGCGGGCCCTCCTCGGGCTCGCCGGGCCGCGGCGGCGGGGCGGCGGCGCCTGCCATGTGGCAGCGCGGGGTTGGCGCGGAGGCGGAGGCGATTTCGTCCGGCTCGGGCCGGACGTGTCCGGCGGCGGAGAGGGGAAGGGGTTAGGGTTGGTCTGCGCGAAAAATTCGGAGGGGATCACATATTTATAGGTAGAGGGAGCTAGGAGACTCCAAATGGAGTGCGGTTTTCGCCCACACAATCGTGATCCAACGACAGAGAGCATGGAAGTGACTTAGATGGGTTATTGGGCTGTTTTGGAGGGGTGTTTGGCTGCAACACACAAAAGGCCTTTGCGGTTACCAGGTTAACCGTTGGAGCATCAAACGACCTCCAAATGGAACGAAACTTGACAGGTGGTCTACCGGTGGTGTACCAAGGCCACTTGGCAAACCTCGGTCCATTTCGAGAACGTTTAACACCCGCTCACGAAAAGAGACAAGAGGGGTGCGCCGGTGCATGTGGGAGTGTCGGATTGCAAAACGGACAACGGGGAAAAAACTCGGATGCATGAGACGAACACGTATGCAAATGAGATGCACATGATGACATGATATGAAATGCATGACATGAAAAAATGCAAAACGAAAGACAAAAACCCAACCACGAAGAGAATATCATAACACATAGCCGAAAATGGCAAGAGTTGGAGTTACAAATATGGAAAGTTACATCCGGGGTGTTACAATAAGTCTGCTAGTCAATGCTTGGATGAATTTAATAATTTATTGTTAAACAAGAAAATTTCAATGCTTATGTTAGTAGACAATTGAAACGTAATGCTTACATGCTTGACTGCTTGGGTGAATATATGATTAGAACTGTTAGTGATCTTAAGATTATTAGTAAGCATGCTTCCATGGTAAAAACTCAAGTAGAACAAGTACTTAAGGCACATGATGATTTGCTCAATGAGTTGAATAGTAAGAACAATGATAATGCTATTAGGGTTATGACTAGATGTGGTAAAATGACCCAGGAACCTCTGTATCCTGAGCGTCCTCCTAAGAAAGTTAAGCAAGATTCTCAGAGAATTAATACCGATGCACCTAGTCCTAGTAATAAAAGGAAAAAGAAAACTGATAGGACTTTGCATGCTTCTAGTGAACCTGTTATAGACACACCTGAGAGTCCAAATGATATTTCTATTTCTGATGTTGAGACACAATCTTGTGATGAGCATGAACCTAGTGCTAATGTTAATGATGATGTTCATGTTGATGCTCAACCTAGTAATAATAATGATGTGGAGGTAGAACCTGCTGTTGATGTTGATAACCCACAATCAAAGAATCAACGTTATGATAAGAGAGACTTCATTGCTAGGAAACATGGTAAAGAAAGAGAACCATGGGTTCAGAAACCCATGCCCTTTCCTCCTAAGCCATCCAAGAAAAAGGATGATGAGGATTTTGAGCGCTTTGTTGAAATGCTTAGACCTGTATTTTTGCGTATGCATTTGCCTGATATTCTGAAAATGTCTCCTTATGCTAAGTATATGAAAGATATTGTTACTAATAAAAGAAAGATACCAGAAGCTGAAATTTCCACCATGCTTGCTAATTATACTTTTAAGGGTGGAGTACCAAAGAAACTAGGAGATCCTGGAATACCAACTATACCATGCTCCATTAAAAGAAACTATGTTAAAACTGCTTTATGTGATTTGGGAGCTGGTGTTAGTGTTATGCCTTTCTCTTTATATCGTAGACTTGAATTGAATAAGTTGACACCTACTGAAACCTCTTTGCAAATGGCTGATAAATCAACTGCTATACCAATCGGTATTTGTGAGGATGTGTCTGTTGTGGTTGTAAAGGTTACTATCTTAACGGACTTTGTTATTCTTGATATTCCCGAGGACAACAGTATGTCGACCATCCGTGGAAGACCCTTTTTGAATACTGCAGTCGCTATTATTGATTGCAACAAGGCAACGTCACTTTTCATGTTAATGGTAATGAGCATACGGTACATTTTCCGAAGAAACAACCTCAAGTTCAAAGCAGTATTAATTCTATTGGAAAAATTTCAACTATTACTATTGGAGGTTTTGAATTCCCTTTTCCTACTGTCAAAAAGAAATATGATATTCTTATTGTTGGGGACATGCATATCCCCGTTGAGGTAACCTAGTCTTATTCGAAAATTCTCCGGCTTCATGTTATTCGAAAGAAGTTTGATAATAAGACTTGATCAACCTTGTTAATGGATTCCTTTTGATGGGCATGAGATGGATGAATTTAGAAAGCACAACTTTCTGTACCTACTTTTTACTTTCTGTTATTTAGAATAAATAAAGCAAAAATAGCATTATTCCTCTGTTTTTTGAATTATCCGTGCAATAAAAAATGTCCCAAAAAAAAAGTTCTCCAAATGCCCTGAAAATTTAGTATGATTTTTTATAGAATATATTAGAATTTCTGGCACTGAGAATGTACCGGGGGACTGCACTAGTGGAACACAAGGGTGGAGGTCGCGCCTTACCCCCTGGGCGCGCCCCTGCTTTGTGGGTCCCCCTCACTTATTCCAACACCCATCCACTTCATCTTCCTCCAGAAAAAATCATCATGTTGCTCAAACCCGTGTTCTAGCTCATCTTGCTGCCATTTTCGATCTCCTTGTGCAAAGCTCCATTTGCAAAACTATTCAGGGGGGATTGTTCTTCGGTATGTGACTCCTCCAATGGTCCAATTAGTTTTTGTTCTAGTGCTTTATTATTGCAATTTTTGCTGCTGTGATGACCTTATTCTTGAGCTTGCATGTCAAATTTATATGGTCCAAAGTAGTTTTGATGCATGATATAGCCTGTAGACACATGTAGGATTAGTTGCTATCAATCTTGTTGAGTTGTTTCACTTTTAGTTTGAGTCACTAAAAATTTCAGAAATTTTTCAGAGGAAGAAAAATGTTTAGGAAAATATACCAAGCTGGTTCCTCGAGGAAGCAAGCCCCAATTATTGCTATACGTGAGCCGGACCTTGAACCACCAAGAGAAGCTCAAGTACGGCCTTGCAAATGGCCGTTGGATCAATTCATGGTTCATGCAAGTTTCAAGGATGAATTTGATGCATACGTACAAAATACTCGCCTGGAGGACTTCGTGTCAGATAAGTGTCGGCAATACTATCACCTCACTGATTCATTTGTGCGAAGATTTAAATTTACATCCCAATGCAATACTCATTCTGTCTTATTTCATCTTTATGATAAATCATATACCATGGACCTAGAAGATTTTAATGATGCAAGCAAAATCCCACAATGGAGCATTCTTAGTGAGCCTCGCAAAACTGAATACAATGATTTCCTTGCTAGCATCGCTGTGGGAGAAACTAGAAATACTACACAAGCTTCCATGGGGAGCATTCATTTTCCTGCCATACATTATTTTGCTCTCTTCATAGGTAGAAGCATTAATGGTAAACATGATCATAGCCACTTTTGTGCATCGGATCTTAGTGTCTTCAAGTGTGTGGTGTTGGGTGACAAGCGATATAATTTAGGGGCTATTATTGCGAGGAGATTACACCTTAATGCTAAAAATGGAGATTTCCTTGGTGGAATTTATGCCACCCGTTTAGCTAATTATCTTGGGGTGCCCATAAAGGGGAATGACATTGAGTTACCACTTGCTTTCCTTGATTAAATGCTTTGGTACGCTATCAGTTTCTTGTGAGGAATGAATAGTCCCTCCTGTACTGATTAATCTTTACAAACAGTGCGCTGTCCATATTACTCTTCCTACTCCTGCCTTCTTTAACTTTCAAGTAAGAGGGAGATATTTTATAACCAGAGAGGAGGCATAGGAGTGTGAGAGAGAGGTGGAGGCCGCTCGCCTCCATGATGCAGCCCTTCAGGCCATAGCTGCTGCATCCCAGTACAACCCCGACTATAACTTTGGATATCCCAGGCCAGCCGTGCCCATAGACCAACTTAGGCCAAAAGCCTAAGCTTGGGGGAGTACGTATTTCTCACTGACATTACATTCATGTTCACACACTCATTCTAGTTGTCGGTGTTCATACTTTTTATTGTATTATCCATGTTTGTTTATTTCTTTTCTCGCTTTCTTCTTGTGTGTTTGAAAACTTTGAGAAAAACCAAAAAAATAGTTGTAGCTTCTTTTTAGTTTCCTTCTTTGTTTAGTAGTAGTACCATTAAATTAAAACCCAAAAAGATTTCTCGTTCTTCTTTTGCTTGTTGGGAGCTTTCCCGTGTAAATAGTTTTTCTCGTTCTTGTTTTTGCTTTCTTCAGAAAAACAAAAACTCCAAAAACATTTCAGTGTGTTTCTTTGAAATTATTTTTCCTTTCTTTGGGACGAGAGGAGAAGACCACGATGAAATTGATGAGTGGCTCTCATATGCATTACTGTTGATCTAACAAAAAGCCCAAATTACCTTATCTTCTCCTTTGAATAAATGTTTGCAGATTCCAGCTTAGTCCAATGCACGTGCACGCTTATTATTATCCACACCATTTGGTCGTGCAAGTGAAAGGCAATAATGACGATATATGATGAAGTGATTGAGATGAGGAAAAGCTGGTATGAACTCGACCTATCTTGTTTTTGTAAATATGATTAGTTCATCATTCTTGATTCATCCCATTATGAATGAAACCTGTTTGCAATGACAATTAGAGATTATAGTTACTCATGCCATGCTTAATTAGCTAGGAGTTTATAATGGTTTACCTAGCATGCCAACATGCAAATTAAAATGGTTATGATGTAGTATGATAGGATGGTATCCTCTGAATGATACGAGTGGCTTGACTTGGCACATGTTCACGCATGTAGTTGAAACAAAATCAACATAGCCTCCACGATATTTATGTTCATGGTGATTTATATCCTACTCATGCTTGCACTCAATGTTGGTTAATCTCAATGCATGTTTATGACTGTTATCGCTCTGTAGTTGGTCGCTCCTCAATCTTCTACTAGCCTTCACTTGTACTAAGCAGGAATACTGCTTGTGCATCCACTTCCGTAAACCTAGAGTTGTTCCATTGAGTCCACCATACCTACCTATATGCGGTATTTACCTGCCGTTCCAAGTAAATTTGCATGTGCCAAACTCTAAACCTTCAAATAATAATATGTTTTGTATGCCTGAATCGCTCATGTAGCGACTGGGGGCTGTCAGTATCTTCCATGGTAGGTGGGTTATTCTCATGATGAGTGTTTATTCACTTGTCATTCACGAGAAAGTGGCTGGTAATCGGGATGCCCAGTTCCATGCTCAAATCAAATCAAAATATAATATCAAACAAAACTCCCCCAGGACTGTTGTTTGTATGGATAGTAACCGTTGTTTCGGACCAGCCGTGGAGTGTGCTTGTTGGTGGAGGGGGAGTAAAAACTTTACCATTCTGTTTGGGAACCGCCTATAATTTATTTATCATGGAAGATACCGAGATCTCTTAGTTGTTATGTTGACAATGGAAGCATACCGCTCAAAATTATATTCATCTCTATTTTAAGGCTCGAGTTCTGGCACCTCTGCAAATCCCTGCTTCCCTCTGCGAAGGGCCTATCTATTTACTTTTATTGTTGAGTCATCATCCTCTTATAAAAAGCATCAGTTAGAGAGTACCACTGTCATTTGCATGTGTTGCTATTAATTGTGAAAGTGCTGGTTATCGACTAGAGGGGGGTGAATATGCGATTTTTATGGAAGTCTTCAAAACACGAGGTCTTTGAAGACAAACAGATGAAATGGACCTATTGATATAAAGCGGAAAATAGACTGCACTAGACAAGCCATAGTCAAGTAAGCAAAGTAGCAAAAGCACGAAGACTATTAGCAGCTAGGTAGTATGGATCAGGATGGAAGACAGTATGAAACAAACAGTAAATAGTCTTCCACAGTGAAGTCAATCAGATCAGACAAGCAAGCAATGACTTCACGAAGACAAGCTGAAAAGTAAGGGAAGTGGGGAATAGAACCAGTTGCTTGGTGAAGACAAGGATTTGTTAGATGAAAGTGCTAGTTATCGACTAGAGGGGGGTGAATAGGCGATTTTTATGAATGTCTTCAAAACACGTGGTCTTTGAAGACAAACAGATGAAATGAACCTATTGAAATACAGCGGAAGATAGACTACACTAGACAAGCCATAGTCAAGTAAGCAATGTAGTGAATGTACGAAGACTATCAACAGCTAGGTAGTATGGATCAGGATGGAAGACAGTATGAAGCCAAATAGGTAATAGTCTTCACATAGTGAAGTCAAATAGATTAGACAGGCAAGCAATGACTTCACGAAGACAAATAGTAAAGTAAAGGGAGGTGGGGATAGAACCAGTTGCTTGGTGAAGACAGGGATTTGGTAGACCAGTTCTAGTTGCTATGACAACTGTACGTTTGGTTAGGGAGGCTGAGATTTAACTCAGAAGACCGTGTCTTCACCTTATTCCCCTTGAGCTAAGGACTACCAGTCCTCGCCCAATAACTCTGGTAAGTCTTCAAGGTAGACTTCCAAACCTTCATAGACTTTGTTCACCAGCGATCCACAATGACTCTTGGATGCTCAGAACGCGACGCCTAACCGGCTGGAGGATTCACAGTCCTCAAGTGTAACAAGTCTTCAGGTCACGCGGACAGAAAGACTTCAGTGATGCCTAACACTCTTTGGATCTGGGTGTTTTGGGATTTGTCCTCGCAAGGATCTCTCTCTCAAATGCTTCGGAGTGGGTTCCTCTCAAACGACAAAAGCCATGCACTAACTCTGAGCAGCTGCCAATTTATGGTGTAGGGGGTGGGCTATTTATAGCTAGGAGGCAACCCGACCTGATATGTCCGAAATGAACCTGGGTCACTAAGGAAGCGACACATGTCCAATGGTCGGATTTCAAACACACTCGGAAGCTTTACTTGGGCTACAAGCAAAGCTGACTCATCCAGCTCTGGATAAGATTTGCTCTCATTGTCTTCGCTCGAAGACATAGGATTTTGGTTTATCATCACAACTGTCGCTCTGACTTTGTTCACTTGGACCCCACTTAATAGTACGGTGGTTCCTATGACTCAACAAAGAAGAAAAGAAAACTATGAAACAACTATGTCTTCGCACTCCATAGTCTTCAAGTGAATGTCTTCACATGTCTACACGAACCACCATTGTCTTCAATGTCTTCACACATTTTTAGGGGTCTTCTCTGGTAGGTAAACCGAATCAATAGGGGACTACTACCTGTGTTATCCTGCAATTCTCACAAACACATTAGTCCCTCAACCAAGTTTGTCGTCAATACTCCAAAACCAACTAAGGGTGGCACTAGATGCACGGACAGTAGACCAGTTCCAGTTGCTGTGACAACTATACACCTGGTTAGGGAGGCTGAGATTGAACTCAGAAGACCGTGTCTTCACCTGATTCCCCTTGAGCTAAGGACACCCAGTCCTTGCCCAATCACTCTGGTAAGCATTCAAGGTAGACTTCCAAACCTTCACAGACTTCGTTCACCGGCGATCCACAATGGCTATTGGATGCTCAGAATGCGACGCCTAACCGGCTGGAGGATTCACAGTCCTCAAGTGTAATAAGTCTTCAGGTCACGCAGACAGAAATACTTCAGTCATGCCTAACACTCTTTGGCTCTGGGTGTTTTGGGCTTTGTCCTCGCAAGGATCTCTCTCTTAAAGGCTTCGGAGGTGGGTTGCTCTCAAACAACAAAAGTCATGCACTAACTCTGAGCAGCCACCAATTTATGGTGTGGGGGGTGGGCTATTTATAGCCAGGAGGCAACCTGACCTGATATGTCCGAAATGAACCTGGGTCACTAAGGAACCGACACGTGTCCATCGGTCGGATTTCAAACACACGTGGTAGCTTTACTTGGGCTACCAGCAAAGCTGACTCATCCAGCTCTGGATAAGATTTGTTCTCATTGTCTTCGCTCGAAGACATAGGATTTTGGTTGAGCATCACATCAGTCACTCTGACTTTGTTCACTTGGACCCCACATAACAGTACGGTGGTTCCTATGACTCAACAAAGAAGCAAAGGAAACTACGAAACTACTATGTCTTCGCACTCCATAGTCTTCAAGTGAATGTCTTCACATGTCATAATCTTCATCGTGAATGTCTTCACGAACCACCATTGTCTTCAATGTCTTCACACATTTTTAGGGGTCATCTCTGGTAGGTAAACCAAATCAATAAGGGACTATTACCTGTGTTATCGTGCAGTTCTCACAAACACATTAGTCCCTCAACCAAGTTTGTCGTCAATACTCCAAAACCAATTAGGGGTGGCACTAGATGCACTTACAATCTCCCCTTTTTTGGTGATTGATGACAAACTGGTTGAAGTTTTCAACGGGGATAAAAGTATGTGAAACTTAAAGATCAAAGTCATTGTCTTCGTAAGTTGCCAAAGGATCCCCTTAAAGATGTGCTATAAGTAGTTTGCTTTTGAATGCAAATGCACATGGCAGGTTTTACTTTATGGAGATCCTCTTCAACTGACGAAGACAATTCATCATGCATATATAAGAATAACGATGATAATGACATGCATAATGAGAAATGTGCGTCTGCAAAATGACTTCATGCAGAATTTATCATCGCATCACAAAGTAGCAGCAAAAGTAGTAGATGACCATCAGGTTTAAGTGTTGTAACTCAAGAGCCAAATAGTTTCACAATGAGAGTTGTAAGAACTTAGCAAAAATAATGCAACCACCCCATATGGACCAGCTTGAAGACTATCAACCTCATATGCGTCTCCCCCTTTTGTCGGTAAGGACCAAAAAGGTTTGAAGACATAGAGGATCTACTCATTCCCAGTTGGAGTAGATGTTAGAGCAGGGTCGATGTTGGAGTTGGGCGGTGCAGACGGGCCTGAAGCAGAATCGCGGTGAAGTGCAGCCAGAGTTGGTGAAGTGGCGTCATCTTCTTCATCGACGACTCTCGCAACAACAGTTGCAGCCGAAGACGAATGCTCAGAATCTTCAATTGAAGGTGTGCGACGCCAGCTTGCAGATTGCGGAGGCCTGGAGTCCAACTTGAAGTTCTCAGTGAAGCCATCTTCGTGAAGATCATCTTCAGAGCAGACCAATGTGAGACTCTTCCAGGATCGCTGACAGGCTTCATGCGCAACGAATGAGTTCTTGGTGCCCAAGTTGCGAATGCGATTAACATCCACCTAGAGACTCTGCACTTGATGCTTCAGCCAGTCATGATGCCTATCCTGCTTTTGATGTAGAGAAACCAGAAGCTCACAGTCGTTGAGGACATGGGGACGCTTTTGAGGCCTTTGAGCAATGGTGCTGGCAGTGGCTTCAGTATTAGCACGGTGCGGCAGACGCAAGTTGCTAGCTAGAGGATAAGCAGGAGTTGCATAGTTTGGCACATGAATCCCTTCAATAGGCTGCGTGAAGCTTTGGAATTCTGCATTTTGAAGATGGACTGGCTTCTTTGCTGGCTCAGGGTAGATGGCTTCAATGGACATATCAACATCAGGCAGAAATACAATATGGTTGCACGCTGAAGGTTGGTAGTTGATGGTTGAATGAAGCTTGATCAAACGCATCACCCACGGAGCATAGAATTTCAGTCCAAAAAGATCAATCCGAGAGGCTACAAGCTATCGGATGAAGAAATCCTGTGTGTTGAATATGATGCCGTTGATGATATAGAAAACCAATGTCTTCATGGCGCCTTCGAATTTAGCTTCAGAGGAATTTCCTTTGATTGGCCAGAGAGTACGCCTCAGAATGTGATAAACTGTGCGCGGCAAGTACTCAAGGTCTTTAACAAAGAATTCCTCGGGGTATTCAGCGTCATGGGGCATCTGTTGGGCTCATAAATCTGGGTTTCTGGAATATGCTCTGCATCAACATCTGGCTCATGTTGGGCTCTGGTTTCTGGAATATGCTCTGCAATTCGTTCTGATGAAGCTGACAACCAGGTTCATACAACTCACCTGTAGTGGGCAAGGAAGTAAGCTCAATGATGTCCTGAGCTTTGGCTTCATGATGAATGTCACCTGTCATCCACTCCAGGATCCATGTCTTCGGATCCCTGTTGTAGCCTCGAATGTGCAATGTAGCATAGAACTGTAGCAGAAGTTCTTCGTTCAAGTTCCCCTTATCAGTCACAAACGGTAGCTACCCAACGTCTCTGAAGCAGTCCAATGCATCCTCAAGGCATGGCAGCCCAGCCATACCATCACAATCCAGACGCTTATGAGGAAAAATCTGGTCTTGGTTGTATAAGATGCAGGAGTAGTAGCTTCGCTGCTAATGGCTCCAAAACCTGTCAAAGGAGATCTTGGGCTTCGTGTATGGGTTCTTGGCGCTTTCAAAGAAGGTGTTGTGCTCTCTGAAGCTGAGCACACTGAACGAGCCCTGAGTTGTTGCAGCACTGGGAAGCCTTGGCAATCTTGGCTTTGGCTTCTGAATCTGAGGCCTCTTCTCCATGTGATAATCATATTGAGGGCCGGGAGCAGTGGGTGGAACCATGATAGGCCATCTGACAGTCACCAACACACCACGACTAAACGCCCATTGCATGGTATGAGGCCTTGGTGGAGGAACGGTGTCATCAGAAATGATTGGCTGCATAATGGTGTCAGTAGCAGCATTGGCTTCGGGCTCCACATTGTCTTCAGCCATGACAATGCCATTGGCTTCAGTAGTGTTGGTTGTGGCAGCCTCATTGTTTTAAACCTCCAAAATGACTGGAGGGTCGGGCAAGATCACATTCTCTTCGGGTTGGACTGGATCACTGGAAGGGGGAGTAGCTTCTCTCTCTTCTTCTTTCTCTTCTTCATCAGCTGATGCAGCCGGAATGTCTTCAGCAGCTTTAGCTTTAGACTCAGAAGCAGACACAGAAGGGATGGCTTCAGGGAACACTTCACGTGCCACTAAGATGGTGTTTTGCACATCCTCTTCTGGAATGCTTGACATGGAGACCTGGGGCCTGAGGCCTTTGCGAAGCCTGCGGAATGCTGGCGACACCTTTGGAGAGGGAGTGGTCTGTTCCATGAAGTTATCATCATCAAGCACCGGAGTGGTGACTTGAGCTGGTGGAGTACTTGGGATCTCATCTTGCAGAGGGGTGTCTTGTTGTTGTTGCTCAAACCATGAGTCATCTTGAGCAACTGGCGTCAAGGAATGACCAATGCTAATGAGTTCACTGCTCGTGAGAGCAGGAGATGATATCGACTTGGGTTCAAGCTGAGGAAGGACTTCATCACTACAAAAAAATTATACTTCCATGATGATACGCGTTTGTCATAGTAGGTCACGTTTTCTGTCATGCATGTGCATCCATGACGATTTTATGACAGAATCAAGATAGTCGTACCTCTGCTGTCGTAGAAGTGATCCATGACATTACCAAAATTATCATCACGAAAGTGCCCACTTCCATGACGATAAATCGCACGTCATAGAAGTGCTTTCGTCAAGGGTGACTGACACATGGCATCCACCGTAACGGGTCGCCGTTAAGCTATCGGGTTCCGGTTTGGATCCGATAACCCATTAACAGCCCGGACCAATGGGGATTTCCACGTGTAAAATTATCATTGGCTGGAGGAAACACGTGTCGGCTCACCGTTGGGATAGATGTCATCCAATCATTGGACAAATTGCGCCAATGATACGTCGACACGTGGCACGGCCCAACAGAGGCCCATTCCTATGAAAAGGCCGGCCCGTTTGACTTGGTCAAAAGATAGCGGGCCGACCCACGGAAAGATTGTTAACGGCCTGTTCGCACATAGTCCATTTACAGCCCACTAACCTAGGGCCCGTTACGGCCTATCCGAATTAGGCCTAGTAGCGTCATCTTGGCCGTCCAATATGATTCCAGCCCGTTGTAACTTCCGGCCCATGTCTGGCCCATGATGTCTTTCGGCCCATATGAGTCACTTTGTAACTCTTGGCCCATTAACGACCCATGGTGAAACTGGCCCGTAATGAACAGTATATCGCTTTATACCCATTAACGGCCCATTATTCCATTGGGCCATTTCAAGCCCATGTTATCTTCCGGCCTTCTCAGGGCCCATTTATTCTTGGGCTCATTTCCAGCATTCGGTTACTTACGGCCTGTTACTCGCCTTTTCTGATTGTGGGCCAAATTCAGCCCGTGGTTACAATCGGCCCGTTTGTGGCCCGTTAATCCGTTGGGCCGTTTTCATAGCGTCATCAAATACGGCCGATTAACGACGGCCCGTTATGGTCGGCCCATGAACGGATGATTCCAACTCTAGCCCAGTTAACGCCCATAATGCGGTCTGTTATTGGCCCATGTTTGGCCAATCGATCATACAACCCGTAGAAGGCCCATTGATGCTACTCCCCAAAGAAGGCCCATTGTTTCTACGGCCCGTAGGTGGCCCATGGTTATTGTGGCCTAGTTTTAAAAATAGGTTATTGCGGCCACTAGCAAACCGCGGAAAAAGAACTACACTGACTACAAGCAAACAAATAAACAAGACAACAAGGTAATATATCAGCAAGCAACTTACGCTAGGCCACAAACACAGTCTTGCCGCAACGCAGTTGACTGATGTCTTTTAGCTTGTAGCTGAGACTGAAGAAGCCGAAGTGATTCAGGCAGCGAGTTCGAAGAGCTTGTGCCAGCGGTACTAGCCAGTAACTCGAACACTACATCAACGCAGGACTGTGGGGTTTTCTCACTGTCTACAAGATCGTTTTTATCACCTTTCTTGGAGATCAACATGGCTATCTCACTATCTTGAACCTTATCTACATTACTTTCTCTACCATTGCATAGTTGGGTGCTCTTCTCCAATATTCTGTTCGCATACTACAAGAGAAACAAGCAGACACATCACAAGTTTAGCATGTAGTATACGAAACTCATTTTGGTAAACCGGTTCAGTAGTAAGGTGGACATGATAACAACATGAAACAAACATATATCTATGTACGATGGTCACTGTATTGTCCATATCATTCTAGTTTATGTTGCCAAATCAAGATAGAGACACAGTTCAACTCATATATTTTTAAGACACAGCAGCATAGACAGAATATAAGTGTTAGAAACTACACAGCATTGGCAACACTTGTAATGTGCATCACATGAGAACATAACTGTTTATACAACTGAAACTGAAATCAAGATAGAGCAAGAAGTTAGAACAGCAATCTAGTTAAAGAAATAGGTTTAAAACATACCTGTTGCGCCATTGGAGTTTCAATTGGATCCTTCAAATTCGAAAGTAGT
The DNA here is from genome assembly GCF_002575655.3 of Aegilops tauschii subsp. strangulata. Lineage (NCBI taxonomy): Eukaryota > Viridiplantae > Streptophyta > Magnoliopsida > Poales > Poaceae > Aegilops > Aegilops tauschii. The sequence goes on along the minus strand of NC_053041.3, from coordinate 326,429,648 downwards.
GGGATGAGTAAATATAGTGATGCAACAGCAAAGGAGTATGGACCATAGCTACGGAATCTGACATGAGAACAGTTGCTCTTCTGCTTTAAACGTGGAGTTTGGGTTTGCTATGGTGGTCTTCGTGCTTTGGGCACTGCAGTTGCTTTACAAACTGCTCGTGTGGGGGTACTTTATGGTGGACATGGTGCTTTGTCAACTAGAAGTGGGTTACTATCCGCTGGGGTTGGGGTTAGATGGGTTGTAGCTGGTTCTCTTCCCAACGGTGTAAGTGTGCAATCTGGAAGAGTCTCGATTATGTGTGGTGGGGCTAGTTTGTGGGCCAGTACAACCATGGTTCTACCTGCATCGATGGGTAGCACTGTCTTTTGTGAAGAACGGGTTTTTGCTCCCTTAGATACTGCCATCGCCCCCTCCAATTCAAATGGCTGATAAACAAGAAAAGAAATTGACGTACAAACAATGTATGATAGACAGATGTGGTAATTCACATATATGTTGTCTAACCAAACAAGGCAGCATGACACAATTTCACATATATGATGCCTAACTAAACAGGATAGCATGACACAGTTTCAGATATATGATGGATAACTTAACAGGATATAATGCCATAATTCAACATATGATGAGTATCTTAACAGGATGACATGACAAAACTATATGATGTCTTTCTAAAATAGGTTGGGATGAAATAATTCACATACATGTTGTCTAAGTATACAGGATGGCATGATATAATTGACATAATTGATTTCATATACTAAGCAGCTGGCACTCGCATGTATGATCTCTAAACTAAGCAGATGGAATTTAATATTGTGCATACGATGTCTAAACTAAGCAATGCAAGACACCATATGCATGATATGAGAAATATAAACATTGCAACTTAGAGCATACACCTTAGGTGGGATATAGGACTGGTCATCTGTCTCTGAATCCTCCTCTGAGGAGCTCCGTGTAACCATCAAGATATATGCTTCAACAGGTACCATTGCCAGCTCTGAAGACCTTGTTTTCACTCCTGATTTTTCCATAACCGGCTCAAATGGCTGATACACATGAAGAGTAGTTCAATATACACTGATTGTCGACAAATGTAATACGTAATGAAAAATAAGATGGCATGAGATAATTCACATATATGATGCCTGGCTACATGGCGGTGCATAATTCACATATATGATAACGGGCTGAAAAACATGGCATTGCATAATTCACATATCTGATATAGAAAGCAAACAGGAGGCATTCACACAAAGTATTTCTAATCTAAGCAGATGGCATGGCAATATAAGACACCTTATGCATGATATGAGCAATATAACCCTGCCAAGTTAGAGCATGCACCTCGGGGGGGGGATACGACTGGCCATCTGTCTCTGAATCCTCCTCCGAGGAGCTATCTGTAACCAGCAAGAAATCTGCATCGACAGGTAGCACTGACTGCTCAGAAGACCTTGTTTTCACTCCAGATTTTCCCATGACCGACTCAAATGGTTGATGCACACTAAGAGTAGATGAATGTATAAACATTGTTGACAAATGGAATACATTATGAAAAAAATATGGCACGATACAATTCACATATACGATGACTGGCTAAACAGGATGTCATTGCATGATTCACGTATATGATGCCTGGCAAAAGAAGATGGCATTGCATAATTCCCATATACTCCCTCCGTTCTTAAATATTTGTCTTTTTAGAGATTTCAAGTGGCTACCACATACAGATGTATATAGACATATTTTAGAGTGTCGATTCACTCATTTTGCTCCGTATGTAGTCACTTGTTGAAATCTCTAAAAAGACAAATATTTAGGAACGGTGCGAGTATGATATAGAAAGCAAACAGGTGACATTCACACAAAGAAAATCTAAACTAAGCTGATGACATATAACATGTATAATGTAAGCAAGGCGCCACATGCATGATATGACCAACATCAGCATGCCAGGTTAGAGCAAACACCTCAGGTGGTAAATAGGAGTGGTCGGCTCCCTCTGAATCCCCATCTGAACAGTTATCTTCCTCTGGAATACAATCTGGAATGGCGGGAGGGGGGCACTTCGCCCACCATGGAGCGGCGTCTTCATGACATTATATTCCCACGCAATGGTCTTCTCTTTTTCTCTAGATGTTCAGTACGATTGTGTACAATAACTGACATGCATAATAAAAAAGTTAGATTTTGTAAGGCCTAAGGGGTGCATGCAGAAATTAAGACTGATGGTAGCAAACGAGTGGATAGATCCAAAACTAATGATAGCAGGTAGATCATAGCTTCAGTTTAAAAAGATAGACAATGGATCATCTACTGTTTGTTGCCCACCCAACATGAACCACATAGGAGACCCCGGATGAACCAGATAGTAGACATATACTATTCATTGCTGACTCGATATGTGCCCCACGGGCATTTTAAAACTCAAGTTTGAACGATAAAGTAGCAGGTAATAATAACCGATGTATATAACGTAAGCAAACACGAAAGAGTGCGACCTCTCTTCCGGAACTATGTAGTCCTCAGGTTCATCTGCAAAGTTGATGATGGTAATGCAGTTGGCGTGGCTGCCGGCAACGGGGAAGATGATCTGAGGCGGCGAAAGAAAGTCTGCAGGGGGAATCTCCGCTGCAGTGAACGCGTCTGTCGATGGTGCACCTCAGGTGGCGTGGATGATGGCACGGCAAGAGCAAGACATAACACATAGAGTTTTCTTTGATGACTATCTAAAAATGGAGTAAATCTGTAAGGGCTCCTTAGAATTGCAGGATTCTATAAACGCAAGGACAGGAAAAACACATGAATAGGATAGGAATGCACATGCAAAACAGAGCATTTGGAAACATAGGATTTCTGTCAACCTGGGTGTTTGGTTCACATGAATTGTAAGAACACAGGAATGGAGAAACATGGTCAAATTAAAATCAAACCACGTGAAAATGAAAAAAATAAGAATCTTATTATGCCAGTAATGCAATTAGTCTTGTTCGTCATGCATATTAATTTGAAAAGGACGTCCAAGTGGATATTAAAATTCCTACGTTTTTTCTTTCAAAGAGACACCAAAGGAAAAAAATCCTCCAGTTTTGGTTTGCTCCACTCCTTCTAACCAAATGCACGAATAGTAGTACCATAGTAGTTCCATAGCAAAGGATCCCTGAGGGATCGACATGAATGCAGAGTAACAAAGTGATGCGACGAGTGTACAACCTCTTTGGCATAGCCTTGTCGACCTCAACATCGTTGGGTTGGACGTGGAGGATGGTGATGCTGGTGTGACTGTCGGAGGCGGGGAAGAAGATCTCAGGCCTCTGGAAACAACGCCGAGGGTACTGCTCCGCTGTGATGGACGGTTTCGTCGTTGGAGCAGCTCCGATGAGGTGAACAGCGGCGAGGCTGAAGCAGAACAAGACGGACAACGTTAATCTGAAGTGGGACTCTAATATCATCTGCAATAGATGATGTAATATACATCACCAAAAGTGCTAGATGTAAAATGCATCAGCCACGCCACGGCCGCTCCGACAGATGCTGTAAATACTGTTCACTCTGAACTTAACTGAAGAAACTGAACTTTACAGTCGAAACTGAGTTTTACTGTCGAAACTTATTGAACTAGTAGCAGAGCATTGCAATAGATGCTTAGGGCGTTCAAGCACTAGTAGCAGAGAAGCAGCGATCTAAATCAGCAGACGCTCGAGCAGGGAATGCACGAGCAGAGAGCAAGTCATGCAACAGCACCGCGAGCGAGTGCTAAAGCAGCAACTCCTGTAGCTGCCAGAGGTCGTGCAGCAGCAGCAGCGCGAGCGAGAGCAAGAGCAGAGTAGCAACACAAACAAGAGCAAGAGTGGAGCAGCAGCGTAACCGACAGTAATAGCAGAGCAGCAGCACGAACGAAAGCAAGAGCAGTGTAGCAGCGCGACCGATAATAAGAACAGAGTCGCAACGCGAGCGAGAGCCGGAGCAGCAGCACCAGCAGCGTGAGCGAGAGCCGGAGCAGCTGCAGCTAGTGCCGATGTGGAAGTTGCCGCCGAGGAAGCAATGACATGGGGGAGAGACGCCGTGGATGAAGTAGCCGGCGACAGCGCCGTCGATGGAGACCCGCCATGGCTGCTCGGTATTGAGCACCGGCAGCCCCGTGAGATCGAATAAAAGATAAAATGAAGCGGTGAGTGCAGAACCTCCTTGGTGGCGCCGAGTTGGCCTCAGCTTCATCGGAGGAATTGGTGAGGGTGTTGCGGTTCCGATGGGGCAGGTCAAGACGGCGCTGTGGGGATGGAGGTGGCGCGATAGACGAGGCAAACATCGGGGCAGGTCCTTGGAGGTGGAGGATGGGGCGGCTGATCCGGCGGGACGATGAGATCGATGACGGATCCCCATCTGGTGCGGTGGACGACGTCGTCGGGGAAGAGTCTCCGGGTGGGCGGCGGTCAGGAGGCCAACGGAGGAGCGTGGGGTTTCGCGGGTTTTAGCGGCCTCGGTGTACGAATGGGGGGGACGAAGGGGATGGTAGGGGGAGTGCTGGCTAAGGGATCCGCTTGTCCGAAATCTAGGGTAAGTTACCAGCGTACCCCCACCAGTTTTGACCACGCGACATCGAGCCGACATTTCCGGCTGAGGGGTAGAAGGGGGATTTCACGTGTCTGGGCTGGAGGAGCGATTTTGGATGAGGAGGGAGTTTTCGCGCGCGTCTAAATTTCGGGATAACAAGGCGCGACGCGGGTTGAAGAGGCGGGAGTTTCAAAGCAGATGAGACAAAAGATACTCGAGCTTGAATGTTTCGGGATAACAAGGCGCAGATTCCATGTTCGGCAAAACAAACTTAATGTGTACAACAAAAAACAATTCATACAAGAAAGAAGAGAGTCATGTCCCCTTTTACTATATTGCTATAAATGCCATCGAAAAAACTACAAGAAAAATGTAAAAAAATCAGGAGAACAAGATAACCCTGTACAGTACCAAATCGATTCGCACTTCCCTCAACAACAACAAAAAACAAATCAATTCCCACCAAAAGAAAGAGTCATGTCCCTTTTTATATGATAACAAATGCCAGGAACTTGAATTTCAATTTTTGAATCCACGTTATGTTGAATTCAAATATATTGTTAGGTGACCTTGTGGTTTATAATGGATGTAGTCCTACATTTTGATCTTCCATCATATATGAACATCTTACTCCACCCTATGAACATATATATTGTCGTCTACCATATGGACTAAATTTGAATCAATTTTCCTTATTTGAATACGATTGTTGTCAAGTTATACCATCATTTAAATATTATCTTGATAACAAAAAACATGCATATAGCAGTAATCATATTTCACTATGAACTACATGTACCATACGATCTCCAATTCAAATATTTGTATCCATTTTATGTTGAATTCAAATCAGAGTACATTGGTCTAGGTAGCGTGATGTTCGGGATAATCTAAACCCTGTTTTCATATGTATAATTTTTGGCTGAATTGGACATGTTTTGGTATAAGCTTCTTGCAAAACCAGAGATTCTCTCAACAAGCCTCGTGGTTCTGAGAGGGAACTTGTGACCTTTGTGTGCGAAACGATATACACTGCCTCCCCCCCGATTTTCTTTACAGAGGCAACATAGAACTATATGAGTGCCCTGTTAAATTTTGGAATTATTTCGGGTTCGTTTCGCCTTTTTATACATTAATTGAGTTTCTGGACATTTAATGTGCATAATTCATATTTGAACTGCAAGCACATGCTCCGGTGCACCAAAGTTGGTTGAAAAATCACATGTGTGTCCTTGGGTGAATTTCTAGGTCCCATGCAAGAAATGGGAATGAAATTCAAACATCTGGGCGTCGTGACTCGGCCGAGAACATCGAGAAACTTGGTTTTTAAATTCCTATAAATCCAAAACTCGCCTGGAAATCATGAAACTTGGCATGGTGTCATGTCATGGCACTAACATGTTGTGGTAAAAAATTGGGCCGAATTGGAACAAGTTTTGGTATTAGCTTCTTGCAAACCGGAGCCTCTCTCAAGAAGGCTCTTGGTTCTGAGAGGGAATGTGTCACCTTTGAGTGCGAAACAATATACGCTGCCCCCCTTGAGTTTCTTTACAGAGGCAACATAGTACTACATGAGTGCCCTGTTAAATTTTGGAATTATTTCGGGTTCGTTTGGCCTTTTTAATACATTAATTGAGTTTCTGGTAATTTATTGTGCATAATTTGAATTTGAACTACAAGCACATGCTCCCGTGCACCAAAGTTGATTGAAAAATCACATGTGTGTCCTCGGGTGAATTTCTAGGTCCCATGCAAGAAATGGGAATGAAATTCAAACATCTGGGCATCGTGGCTCGGCCGAGAACATTGAGAAACTTGGTTTTAAAATTCTTGTAAATCCAAAACACGCCTGAAAATCATGAAAATTGGCATGGTGTCATGTCATGGTACTACCATGCTGTGGTAAAAAAATTGGCCGAATAGGAACAAGTTTTGGTATAAGCTTCTTGCAAACCGGAGCTTTTCTCAAGAAGGCTCCTGGTTCTGAGAGGGAATGTGTCACCTTTGTATATAATTCAAATTTGAAATACAAGCACATGCTCCAGTGCACCAAAGTTGGTTGAAAAATTACATGTGTCTCCTCGGGTAAATTTCTAGGTCCCATGCAAGAAATGGGAATGAAATTCAAACATCTGGGCATCATGGCTCAGTCGGAAACATTGAGAAACTTGGTTTTTTAATTCCTGTAAATCTAAAACATGCATGAAAATCATGAAACTTGGCTTGGTGTCATGACATGGCACCAACATGCTATGGTAATTTTGCTGTCCGATTTGCGAAGGCGCACACATTAACAATCAACAAAGTCATTTTGGAACAAGTGCTGTCATGTTACAATCGGAAACACAATATTATTGAAATCGTGAGCGTTCCACTTACCATTTACTTGCCACCACGCGTCCCCTTTTTTTTATTAGCTAGGAGGTGCCGTGCAGGGTAGCTATTTCAGTACGAGAGGTGTGCGATCAGACCGCTGCGAGTGCTTATCGGGAGGAGATCCCTTTGACCTCCATCTGCCGACCACCTCTCTCCCAGGTCTCCATTAATGGCACCCGAGCCTCCGTTTAATGGCGTGGCTATGTCTCACTCGACTGAGATTTAAGAGAGAAAAAGGAAAATCTGAACAAATTTTTTTGCATGGATCTTGATGTAAGATCCGACAGACCTATATAGCATCTACTGTGACTTATAGCATGACTGATGAATATATAAGGACGACGATAGTGGATAATAATTGTCTTACATAATTAGGAAGTAATTAAAAAAGCCACATGCGGCTACGCCCGAAATACACAAGGGCAAAAGAAGAAGGAAGACAACGATTTGGCTCGTTGATCTGTACTTTCTTGGTGCGTTGCTGCAGGCCGCGGGAACTAGTCTCCGCTGCGAGCGGCGATGAGCTCTGTCGTGTCCTCAAGACGCTGCTTGAGAGCATCCACGGATTCCTCCACCAGCCTTTGCCGCTCGATGCGGAGCATGTCATTCTCGTCCATAAGTTTCTTGACGATGACGCCGGTCCTCTTCAACAAGGCACTGGTCTCCTCTTGCTGCTCTGCACTTCGGACGATCTTCGCCCACAGCAGGTCGCGCTCGGCCCGGAGCCTCTCATTTCCCTCCCTTAGTTGTCGGATGACGCTAGTAGCCTGTTCAAATGAGGCTTTCATGTCGGCCTGCAACCTTGCCCAGCCGGAGATCTGATCCATCTGGCTACGGACGATCGCATGCATCTGCCTGTAAGAGTCGTCGCCTGCCCGCGAGACATTTTCCCAGGCCACCCAGGCGCAGCGGGACATCTCTGCTGCATTCGTGGCGTGGCGGGACATCTCTGCTACTTCCGCGGCGTGGCCGGACCAGTCTGCTGCATCGACAGCGCGGCGGGACCTCCGTGCTACTTCAGCGATGCGGCGGGACGTCTGTGCTGCTACTTCCGCGCGGCGGGACAGGTCGGCTGCTTTCGCAGCGAGGCGGGACATCTGTCGTGCTTCCGCTTCCATGCTCGCCTGTCCCTGGTGGTAATCTCTCGACCCAGAACTCATGCTGGCCATGGCAGACGCAAGGGAAGAATGCTGAATGACTTGTTTGTTTTTGTGGATGAGGAGTTGAGGAGGAATGTGCAGTCATCTTGGCATAGTAGTATTTATAACCGAGTACTAATACGCTCCTAAGTGGGAAACTATATAGGTTGTGATCCGTGTGAACAAGTTTGCAATTAAATATAGCGTGGTAGTAATTTGGAATGTGACGAGACTCAAGCTCAAAATTTATTGATGGTTCTAGTTTCGAAGTGCGGCACTATTCCCGGATGTCGTAACGTGGGCACATGTTCTTGGTCGTGGTGTAGCATATGCCATGGTACTTCTTTTTCTACTGATGTGTACGTGCAATAACTGGCACCGTTGGATACATATCTTACGGTTATTGGGGCATTCGACAGGAATAGCGTCGTGGTGAGCTATAGACTAGTCCTTTTTTCAAACGCATTACACCTATCTCTCAGGACTTCTCGCACGCACCATCTCTAGCTCCCTAGGTTGATGCCACCCACATACACTTGTACTCTGAGTTTAGTACGTTATACAGGAAGAGAAGAGGTGCACGCACTCGTCCTCTCTCACACATGCATCGTAGCTATGAATTGTAGTGTGCTCAACCATCCGATTGGCTCTATCATAGGTTTCATGTTGCTCCTTGGCCTCGAGATTGAGAAGTTTAAAACGCGCAGGCTAAGCTGGAGGCGCAATGTTTTGGTAAATGTGCAGGCCACACACGTCACCAACACGACACGAGCTTCGTCTGCCTGGTGCGCAGTCGGGTGAGTTGTCCAAGTATAGACACAACCAGGCCCTCCTTGGTATCTGCGCCTCGACTAATGCGCGGAGAAATTAGGATCGGAGGGGGTACTACTAGTAGTAGTACTACTTTGATGTGTCGCATCAACTCGCACAAGTATGCAACACTTCCTGAACAAACAAGCATATAAGTTGTTATACTTCTTACCCAAAGGATCTTTATATCCAACAGACACAAAATATCCGTTTGACTGTTGGAAATTACTTTAACTGCTGATCTGATGTCGAAGTAATTGTTGCATCGCCACCAAAACCCACCATCTCTTAAGCTAAAGTTGACCGAGCTAACCCATATATTGGCATATTACTAAGATAAACAGAAGGCACTATAGAATTATTTAGGAGGTGAGCTTGTCAATCTGAATGTGGAGGGACACCGTCCTCGACAACCCAGCCCCGGCCAGCAGCTTGGGCAGAACTGTGACTAAGGCCAGCTCCTGCACAGCAACGTCGCCAGGATCCTTGCTGCTTATCACCTCCATTTCCACCTTAACGGCGTCGGTCCTACCTTTGGGCTCCCCCGGCGGGCCGTTCGCCCACAGCTTAGCCACGTAGTGCGGCAGTGGGGACGCCCCCACTCTGATGCAGACGACCGACGTGGCGATAGGCGCGCCGATGTCGATCATGCCATCGACCAGGAAAAAACGCGCGGCCGTCCTCCTCCGCGAACAGCAAGAGCCGTGGCTCCGACAGTGGCACTTGCAGCTGGAGCACCTTGCCGTACTGGATCCTGTGCACGGGCATGGGATGCACACTAATGATGTGGTGGGAGAGCCCCGACAGCGGGCCTTCGTAGACGCAGACGGGCACGGGGCATTTGCAGGGCGTGAGCGGACACACGCTCTGGTGATCGGCGAGCTTGTGGTAAGTGACGTAGAGCCCACAACCTTCATGCGGGCACTCCACCCTCACCGAGGAGAGGACGGCGCCCACCACCGTGTTTCGCACGTCGAAGCCACCGCCGCGCTCGCACTTCTAGCACTGCCGCTGGTTCCCGGGGTGCTCGACACGGCAGTCCGCGCAGGCCAGGTGCCCTCCCTTGCACTGCACAAATCAATCGAACATCACATCAATCAAGAAACCTGTACCTTGCTCGATCAGCGAAACGGACGAGGTGTATTTGAACCTCATAAACTTGAGGCTTCAGGGGGCGGAGGAACAAGGGGCAGTGGAGCAAGGTGAGGTCCATCGAGACCATAGTGAGATCCATCGTCGGGTCCTGTTCCGTCGGCATGATCTCGCCCTCCTCGTGCACAGCCATCTCTCGCTTTAGGACCGGGGCATTAGAAAGCTTTACCGTCACATATTCATACTACTTCAAGGTTCATTAAATCAACACATGCCAGTATCAAAAGGAAAGTCATGGCATGCATGCATGCGTTGTAATTAATGCATCGGTAAACGCAAATTATTGGAATATATTGAGTGCAGTGCTTTGATGTGTCGCGTCAACTCGCACAACAATGAGAAGTTTGATTACTACAACGCCCTCTCCCTCGCGGACTGAGATCCGGTGCCTTAACTGCACCTGCCTTTGGTTGTATGATAGGTGGGCCACCCACCCGTTGGGCCCACCTGTCATAGAAGCAAAGGCAGGAGCAGTAAGTCAATGAAGCTGCGTCCCTCTCTCGCCCATGAGCGTGGTGTCTGGCAGGACTAGGAGAAGCTTTCGCTACACGCTCTCCCTCCCGCACGCGGTGGACATGCAGCAGTTCCTTCAGTGTCAGATGGCCAAAAGCATACTGTAGTACTCCACTGCAGTAGTACTCCATCATTGTTCGACTTCCCAAAGAGGCAAAGCGCCAAGCGCAGCCCGGACACTCGTGTGGCAGTTTCATGTGTACAGTAGTCTAGGATAGCATGTACCAAGCCTCTAAGCTTAAAATCGTTGGGGTCGGCTCCATGCTATGAGGCCGTCTTGAAGATTTTTTTTATTAAAATAATCTTCTGGACCTACCTGTCATCCTGGTGATTGTAGTTTGCACGCTCATCTGGTCAAGACAGGAATATATATTTTAATTTGTGGTGGCGTAAATGTTAGAGGTTGCAGCAAATATATTGTACACTGCGGGTCTTTTAGCAAAGTTTAGAGGCAAGCATGTGGGGCCAGTGCTATGATGTGTCACGTCAACTCATACAATGAGGAGAAGCTTGATTTTACTACTACACGCCTTCTCCCTCGCCCGTGCGCGCGGTGGCTCGCAGACGAGGACATGCTTTTGCTTATACTACAACAAGCTATCCCTCCCGCACGCAGTGGACGGACATGCATCAGTAGATTCGATACTGTAGAAGTAGTAGTAACATCATTGTTTGTCTTCTCGAAGAGGCGAAGAGCCACGCAACCCGAACATGGCAGTTGTGAATGCTCGCGCGGCAGTCTTTGTGTAGGGGTGGGGCGTGGTGCGGAGCCTTGGAGCACGCATATAGCCAAGCTCTTTCATGAGACAGAATTGCTATGTGAGCCCACTAGTATTGTAGTACTTGCTAGTAAAGCCTTGTAAACCGAAAAAGGAGTATTTGCCTTTCTAGAGATTTCAACAAGTGACTAGACTACACCCTAAATGAGTACTCCTACATATGGAGCAAAATGAGTGAATCTACACCGTAAATAAATACGTAGTTCTCTCGTTTTCCTCTTCGCCTTGGTCGTGGTGCACAATATTGAGTATACTAGTACTGACTAGTCTCTTTTTGACACGCATTTACGTTTTTCTTGAACACAGTACAGACGGAAGCGCTCATATACACGCGCATACGCTCACCCCTATGAACGCACACACGCACGCCCTACCCCTATGAGCACCTCCGAAAGACTGAGCCGGCATATCATCTTGAAATTTACGAAGTCACCGTAGGCACCTCGTCGTCGACGGGAACGTCTCCTGAGAGCATGGTTAATAATGTAGCCGACTGTTGGCTATAAGAAGATGCCACCTCACTTAGAGCCACCATTGAAAAATACTAATATAATAGGTTGGCTCTTAGAATGGCTATTAGGTTGGCTCTAAGCATTTAATATTTTCATGAGCAAGGTATATGATTGGAAGAGAGTTGCATGCATACTACTTTTTCTTGATATACATGCTATAGCCGGGCTGTAGAATAAGAGCCCGCTTCACTCTCTCTCCTCTCTTCTCACTCCTCCAAGTAGGACTTTAGTGACATGGCATGTCTTATAGGCTACTGACTAGGCCTAATTAGACTTGCTCTAACACGCATTTACGTTGATACGGCTTGAATGCCAACGACACAGAGGGCAGCGGTTCCCGAAACGTTGAACGGTCAATGATGCCTCCGCATTCAAGTAGTATGCAGAGGTAGGAGTAAGTAATTGGAGAAGCAGAATGGAGCATGTGAATGCAACACAGTTTAGACTGTCATATAAAGGCGCCACACCACTCCAATCCATCTACTCCTAGTCTCTGCGCAACACTGCCCACTCCAATCCAAGACCAAGACCAAGTGACCAGAAGCCACAAGCACCCATGGCGTCAATGGACGCGTGCGGCGATCGGCTGTGCCAGGTCGTCCAAGATGCCGACCTGCAGCCCTGCACCGCGGAGCATTTCCAGACAGTGTTGGCGACCGCCGGCGTCATAGCCCTCGTCGACGCCGGCTTCGCCTCTCGCATGTGCCAGATGATGGTCGACTCCATCCGCAGGTTCACCGTCGTCAAGAAGTGCGCGGACGACCTTGCCGTACTGTTCCAGCTCGCACGCCCAGGATCCTCGTTGCCTGCCACCCTCATCGGCTTCCAAGGTGATGAACTCTTTGAAGCAATGGTGGCCCTGCAGCTGCCGCAGGTCGCGACGAAGAATGTGCACCTCGAGGCCGCGCTCATCACGCAGCGCCTCACCATGCAAGAAACCATCGACCTGCACATCCACGTCTACGAGGAAATCGTCTACATAGGCTACTACAAGGCTAGCAAGGACAGAAAGACGTTGACCTTCTTCTAGCGGCTGGAATCTTTGGACGCCATTGTTCAGAAGCACATTGACCTGGCCACGAAAGCTGCTGCTACTTAGCCGTCGTTTGGTGGGCCGGCGCCCTGAGTCGAGGAGGTGGACGTCGTCGATGGATGCATCTTTCTTCTTGCCTCCTGTAACCAGCACTGCATCGCCTTGTGGCCTGATAACCCACAAGTATAGGGGATCAATTGTAGCCTCTTTCGATAAGTAAGAGTGTCGAACCCAACGAGGAGCTAAAGGCAGAACAAATATTCCCTCAAGTTCTATCGACCACCGATACAACTCTACGCACGCTTAACGTTCGCTTTACCTAGAACAAGTATGAAACTAGAAATACTTTGTAGGTGTTTTTCGATAGGTTTGCAAGAATATAAAGAGCACAAGAAGAAAAACTAGGGGCTGTTTAGATAAAGACACAACTAAGTTAGTTTTAGTAAAGAGCTTGTTGTCACGAGAAAGTTATTTGTCCCTAGGCAATCGATAACTAGACCGGTAATCATTATTGCAATTTTATTTGAGGGAGAGGCATAAGCTAACATACTTTCTCTACTTGGATCATATGCACTTATGATTGGAACTCTAGCAAGCATCCGCAACTACTAAAGATCATTAAGGTAAAACCCAACCATAGCATTAAAGTATCAAGTCCTCTTTATCCCATACGCAAACAACCTACTTACTCGGGTCTGTGCTTCTGTCACTCACGCCACCCACCATAAGCAAATCATGAACATATTGCAACACCCTACAGCGGGAATCCCTCATGCTTGTGCGACACGGAGAGCACCGTAGGACAGCACCAATAATAAAACATGCAACTCAAACCAATCTTGATCATCAAATAGCCCATAGGACAAAACGGATCTACTCAAACATCATAGGATAGCCATACATCATTGGGAAATAATATATAGCGTTGAGAACCATGTTTAAGTAGAGATTACAGCGGGTAAGAGAGAGGTTACACTGCTGCATAGAGGGGGGAAGAGTTGGTGATGATGGTGGTGAAGTTGTTGGTGAAGATTGCGGTGATGATGATGGCCCCCGGTGGCACTCCGGCGCCACCGGAAGCGAGGGAGAGAGGGCCCCCCTCCTTCTTCTTCTTCCTTGACCTCCTCCCTAGATGGGAGAAGGGTTTCCCCTCTGGTCCTTGGCCTCCATGGCGTGGGAGGGGCGAGAGCCCCTCCGAGATTGGATCTATCTCTCTGTCTCTCTCTGTTTCTGCGTTCTCGTCTGCTGCCCTTTCACCGTTTCGTGTATATATGGAGATCCGTAACTCCGATTGGACTGAAACCTTCGCCATGATTTTTTACCAAAAAATAGCTTTCTTGCAGCCGAAGAAGGGCATCAACCGCCTTATGGGTGGCCCACGAGGGTCAAGGGCACGCCCAGGGGGGCAGGCGCGCCCCCTGCCTCGTGGCCACCTCAGGCACCGTCTCGCGTGGATTTTTCTTCCGGAATTTTCCAAGTATTCCAAAAATAAGCTCCGTCCGTTTTTATCCCGTTTGGATTCCGTTTGATATGCATATTCTGCGAAACATAAAACATGCAACAAACAGGAACTGGCACTGGGCACTGGATCAATATGTTAGTCCCAAAAATAGTATAAAAAGTTGCCAAAAAGTATATGAAAGTTGAATAATATTGGCATGGAACAATCAAACTTATAGATACGACGGAGACGTGTCAGCATCCCCAAGCTTAATTCCTGCTCGTCCTCGAGTAGGTAAATGATAAAAAAAGATATTTTTTGATGTGGAATGCTACCTAGCATAATCTTGATCATATGTCTAATCATGGCATGAATATTAAGACACGAGTGATTCAAAGCAATAGTCTATCCTTTGACATAAAAACAATAATACTTCAAGCATACCAAGCAAGCAATTATGTCTTATTGAAATAACATAGCCAAAGAAAGCTCATCCCTACAAAATCATATAGTCTGGCTATGCTCCATCTTCACCACACAAAATATTCACATCATGCATAAGCCCGATGACAAGCCAAGCAATTTTTTCATACTTTTGACGTTTATCAAACCTTTTCAACTTTCACGCAATACATGAGCGTGAGCCATGGACATAGCACTATAGGTGGAATAGAATATGATGATGGGGGTTATGTGGAGAAGACAAAAAAGGAGAAATTCTCACATCGACGCGGCTAATCAACGGGCTATGGATATGCCCATCAATTGATGTCAATGTGAGGAGTAGGGATTGCCATGCAACGGATGCACTAGAGCTATAAGTGTATGAAAGCTCAAACTGAAACTAAGTGGGTGTGCATCCAACTTGCTTGCTCATGAAGACCTAGGGCATTTGAGGAAGCCCATCATTGGAATATACAAGCCAAGTTCTATAATGAAAATTCCCACTAGTATATGAAAGTGATAACTCAAGAGACTCTCTATATGAAGAACATGGTGCTACTTTGAAGCACAAGTGTGGTAAAAGGATAGTAACATTGGCCCTTCTCTCTTTTTCTCTCATTTTTTTGTAGGCTTCTTTGGCCTCTCTCTCTCTTTTTTTTGGGGGCTTCTTTGGCCACTTTTATTTTGATAACCTCACATGGGACAATGTTCTAATAATGATGATCATCACACTTTTATTTACTTACAACTCAATATTACAACTCAATCTAGAACAAAGATATGACTCTATATGAATGCCTCCGGCGGTGTACCGGGATGTGCAATGATCTAGCGTAGCAATGACATCAAAAAACGGACAAGCCATGAAAACATCATGCTAGCTATCTTACGATCATGCAAAGCAATATGACGATAAATGCTCAAGTCATGTATATGATGATGATGGAAGTTGCATGGCAATATATCTCGGAATGGCTATGGAAATGCCATGATAGGTAGGTATGGTGGCTGTTTTGAGGAAGATATAAGGAGGTTTATGTGTGACAGAGCATATCATATCACGGGGTTTGGATGCACCGGCGAAGTTTGCACCGACTCTCGAGGTGAGAAAGGGCAATGCACGGTACCGAAGAGGCTAGCAATGATGGAAGGGTGAGAGTGCGTATAATCCATGGACTCAACATTAGTCATAAAGAACTCACATACTTATTGCAAAAATCTATTAGTCATCAAAACAAAGTACTACACGCATGCTCCTAGGGGGATAGATTGGTAGGAAAAGACCATCGCTCGTCCCCGACTGATACGTCCATTTTGCGTCATGCCTTTATATCGATATTTATTGCATTATGAGCTGTTATTACACGTTATGTCATAATACTTATGCCTATTCTCTCTTATTTTACAAGGTTTACATAAGGAGGGAGAATGTCGGCAGCTGGAATTCTGGGCTGGAAAAGGAGCAAATATTAGAGACCTATTCTGCACAACTCCAAAATTCCTGAAACTCCACGAAAGTTATTTTTGGAAATAATAAAAAATACTGAGCGGAAGAAATACGTCAGGGGGGCCACCACCTGTCCACGAGGGTGTGGGGCGCGCCCTACCCCCCAGGCGCGCCCCCTGCCTCGTGGGCCCCCTGTTGGCTCTCCGGTGGCCATCTTCTACTATATGATGTCTTTCGTCCAGGAAAAAACCATAAGCAACCTTTCGGGACGAGACTCTACCGCCACGAGGCGGAACCTTGGCGGAACCAATCTAGGGCTCCGACAAAGCTGTTCTGCCGGGGACACTTCCCTCCGGGAGGGGGAAATCATCGCCATCGTCATCACCAACGCTCCTCTCATCGGGAGAGGGCAATCTCCATCAACATCTTCACCAGCACCATCTCCTCTCAAACCCTACTTCATCTCTTGTATCCAATTCTTGTCTCCAAGTCCGGGATTGGTACTGGTGGGTTACTAGTAGTGTTGATTACTCCTTGTAGTTGATGCTAGTTGGTTTATTTGGTGGAAGACCATATGTTCAGATCCTATATGCATATTAATACTCCTCTGATTATGAACATGAATATGCTTTGTGAGTAGTTACGTTTGTTCCTGAGGACATGGGAGAAGTCTTGCTATTAGTAGTCATGTGAATTTGGTATTCGTTCGATATTTTGATGAGATGTATGTTGTCTATCCTCTAGTGGTGTTATGTGAACGTCGACTACATAACACTTCACCATTATTTGGGCCTAGAGGAAGGCATTGGGAAGTAATAAGTAGATGATGGGTTGCTAGAGTAACAGAAGCTTAAACCCTAGTTTATGCGTTGCTTCGTAAGGGGCTGATTTGGATCCATATGTTTGATGCTATGGTTAGGTTTACCTTAATACTTTTGTTGTAGTTGCGGATGCTTGCAATAGAGGTTAATCATAAGTGGGATGCTTGTTCAAGTAAGAACAGCACCCAAGCACCGGTCCACCCACATATCAAATTATCAAAGTACCGAACGCGAATCATATGAACGTGATGAAAACTAGCTTGACGATAATTCCCATGTGTCCTCGGGAGCGCTTTTCTCCATATAAGAGTTTGTCCAGGCTTGTCCTTTGCTACAAAAAGGATTGGGCCACCTTGCTGCATTTTATTTACTTTTGTTACTTGTTGCTCATTACAAATTATCCTATCACAAAACTATCTGTTACCTATTATTTTAGTGCTTGCAAAAAATACCTTGCTGAAAACCGCTTATCATTTCCTTCTGCTCCTCGTTGGGTTCGACACTCTTACTTATCGAAAGGACTACGATAGATCCCCTATACTTGTGGGTCATCAAGACTCTTTTCTTGCGCCGTTGCCCGGGAGGTCTACGCAAAAGTCAACATACCAAGTACCCATCACAAACCCTTATCTCCCGCATTACATTATTTGCCATTTGCCTCTCGTTTTCCTCTCCCCCACTTCACCTTTGCCGTTTTTATTCACCCTCCTTCCGTTCGATCTTGTGTTAGCATGTGCCTTCTTTTTGCTTGCATCTTTGCTTGCTAAGAGTTTATGGATCCCCATCCACTTGCTAATCTCTTTAAGAGATCCAATTATGATGAACCTATTGCTAGTGAGTTAAGTGCACTAGATTATCTTTATGAGGTTTTGCTTGAAATTCGTGAATCTGAAAATTGTGATGAAGTACTTTATGAAGCGATTCACGATAGATCTTCGAATAAAAAACATGATTGCAATGATTTTACTATAAATCCTCTTGATGTTAATTGTGCTAAAAATAAGCAAAACCCTAAGCTTGGGGATGCTAGTTTTGCGATGTCTACTACTTGTTGCAATGATCATGATTGGGGCGATTCTTCATATGATCTTAAAAATTTATTTAAGCCCCATGATGAATATGAGATTGATAATAGTTTTTGCAATAATATTTAAAGTGGGTTTGGAAGAGTGTCAACTTTAGATCCCACATATTTGGAGCATGTTCAATCTTATGAAATTTTTGATAAAAGTGGGTTTGGAGAGGTCATGACTTTATTTTATGATAATCCTACTATTTTGGAAGAGTGTCAACTTTGCATGCATGTGGATCATGAAGAGAAAATTTTATGTGATAGCTATTTTGTTGAATTTGCTTATGATCCCACATGTAATTATTATAAGAGAGGAAAATATGGTTGTAGAAATTTTCATGTTACAAAATTACGTCTCGTTATGTTGAGATTGCAATTGTTTCTTTCCACTTCCTTGCATATGCTAGTTTTTGTGTGCTATGATAATTTATTTGCCTATAAGATGCCTATGCATAGGAAGTATGTTAGACTTAGATGTGTTTGTCACATGTTTCATGATGCTCTCTTTGTGCTTCAATTCTTGTCTTTCATGTGAGCATCATTAAAATTATAGATGCCTAGCTAGGGGCGTTAAACGATAGCGCTTATTGGGAGGCAACCCAATTTTTGTAGCGACCAGACCTCAAATGGCCTGTGCTGCTGTGCACCAGTGTCATCCCTGGATCAGTAATGCTGACACACACAGTACAAATGGAGGATTTATAACAGAGTAGCAATCACACACTTATTACATCGAAAATCTCCAAAGAGATTAAGTATAAACATGGCCTAAGGCCATCTAATAACGATAACAGCGGAAGACTTGGAAGATAAGTGAGTCCATCAACACCAGCGGCATCACCGAGTATAAGACCACGACCTAAGGCACCTTACTCGTCGTCTGAAAAGTCTGCAACATGAAACGTTGCAGCCCGAAACGGGTCAGCACATAGAATATGCTGGCAAAGTAACACATAGAGAGCAATGAACAATGATAATGCTATACTATATGCATATATGGCTGGTGGAAAAGGCTCTATGGTTACAGTTTTGCGAAAAGCCAATTTTATCCTACTGCAAAGGAATAAATTTTATTTAACTATCATGGTGGTTGAAACATTGAGAAGGTACCTCCAACTCAATCCCAATAGTGTCATCATTAACCCAGCAAAATTAATTATAAGTATCACGGTGATGAGATTCAAATGATAATCCAGGTACTAGATACTCAAGTTGTCCATAACCGGGGACACGGCTAATCATGATCAGTTTGTACACTCTGCAGAGGTTTGTGCACTTTTCCCCACAAGACTCGATCGCCTCCGCTTGATTCTCGCACTGCATGATGTTTGAGAAACGGATGACCGAGACACAGTCTTTCAGAAACAATCACTCTCTACTCTGGATGGACCGGTACACCTACTTTCCCCTACATCTGCTAGTCCACCTCTTCAAGAGATCATGTAACCTACTCCACTATGCTAGAGCCCATAATAGCTTGCGGCTGCACACGGAAGTTTCTAGCATGAATAATCTTATGATCCCTTTGAGCCTGGGTGGCGGACCTTATACAGACAGACAACACTGGGTTCTCCAGGTGCCTCAATCCACCCAGATGTGAGTTTTAGTTTCCACCTTAAGTTGCACCATTATTAACAATCTCACATCTGTCGTGAATATCACTCAAACCCAATCCACGTCTACGAGCATAGCATGGCAATATAAAAGCAACGTAGAAGTAACTCCCAAGGGTTTGATAGAAAACAGGTAATAGGTACTACCTCAACTACTACCCAGATCCCACAATTTAATTAGATCCTAATCATGCAATGTGTTTGAGGAATAGATCTAATGCAATAAAAACTGGGTATGAACGGGGTATGATCAAAGTGTTACTTGCCTTGCTGATGATCCGCAAAACCTAGCGAGTCGAAGTAACAAGCGGCACACTCCGGGTACTCTATCGCAAACAAACAAGCATACAATCAGTACTCAACTAATGCACAGGTAAAACTCGAATAAAAGATCCAACCAGAAAGTTCAACTTAAGAACTCCGGTTTGCAAAAAGAATCAACTCGAAAGAATCAACGAAAGTCAAACGGCGAAAGAAAGAAACTTCGTTTGCTAATCTGGATCTAGGTCAAATTTTACTGTAGCAAAAACTTGTTTGAGTAGGTTAAACGGAAAGAGAATTTCGAGATGAAACTCTAGGCGCTTGAATCACCTGATTCCGATAAACGAGCGAAAAGTTAAACAGATTTGATAATTCGATCAGAAATCGAATCTGACAAAATAACGAGAAAATCCGACGAAAAAGAAAAACGGACGAACGGTTAAATAACGAACGTTCGTTAACAGAGAAAAATCGATGAACGCGTTCATTAAAACGAACGGTTCGGCGAACGCTCGCGAAATAATAAAACCGAAAAAATAACCGATCTAGGGTTTTTTTTAAACAAAAGGTTTTTTTTACAGAAAACCGGTCAACACGAGACGACCGGCGGCAGTACCTCGGCGGTGAGCTCGGCGAGGGGCTCCGGCGGCGAGGGGCGGCGGGGCTCGGGGGGGGGGCTCCGGCGGCGAGGGGCTCCGGGCTCGGGCGCTCCCGGCGGCGGGCGGCGAGGCAACGGCGGGCGGCGGCGGCGGCTAGATGCGGCGGCGGTGATGAGAAAAACGGAGCGGGGGTATATATATAGAGGGGGGTGCGGGCGGCTTGGGGAAGGGGCATCCGAGGCGGCGGCGGCTCCCGTGCTCCCGTCGGACTCCGGCGGCGGCGAGGCGTGCGGGAAGAGGAGAGGCGCGACGGGGCGGGCCGTCGGCTGGGCTCGGCCCAGTCGGCGCGGGCGCGTTTGTTTGTTTTTTTTTAAAGTTCCGCGGGAAAAATTCCGTAGAAAAATAAATAAAAATCAGACAAATATGAAATAAATTTTCCCCGTCTAGTTAGAAAATCTAGAATAGGGTGAACATTTTTAACATCAAAAATAAATAATTTGAAAACATGCATATTTTTAAATGCAATAAAATTGCAAATAAAATCCAAATAATTTCGAATAATGATTTTAACATTTTTCCTCCAGTATTTCAATGTTTTGGAGAAGTCATATTTTTTCCTCTCATTTATTTAATATTGAAATATTTTTCCGGAGAGAAAAATAATTGAAATCCCAATCCTCGTTTGAAAAATCAAATAAGAAAATTCTAGAAAATCCCCAACTCTCTCCGAGGGTCCTTGAGTTGCTTAGGATTTATCGAGGATTTGTCAAAATGCAACAAAACATGATATGCAAATGATGATCTATGTATAACATTCCAAATTGAAAATTTGGGATGTTACAAACCTACCCCCCTTAAGATGAATCTCGCCCTCGAGATTCGGGTTGGCTAGAAAACAGGTGGGAGTGGTTTTTTCCGTAGATCTTCCTCTCGCTCCCAGGTGGCCTCATCTTCTGTGTGGTGACTCCACTGGACTTTGCAAAACTTAATAACCTTGCTGCGGGTAACTCGGCTGGCATACTCGAGAATCTTAATGGGTTTCTCCTCATAAGTCAAATCACTTTCCAACTGAATCGCTTCCAGTGGCACATTATCTCTTAGTGGTATCTCAGCCATTTCTGCGTGGCACTTCTTCAACTGCGAAACATGAAATACATCATGAACTTCAGACAATCCTTCGGGCAATTCCAGCTTATAGGCAACTTCTCCCATACGTTCCAACACTCTGTATGGTCCGATAAAACTAGGCGCTAACTTTCCCTTAACTCCAAAGCGCTTCACTCCTCGAAGTGGCGATACTCGAAGATACACTCTGTCTCCGACTTCGTGAACTGTCTCCTTGCGTTTAGAATCAGCATAACTCTTCTGCCTGGACTGGGCTACCTTGAGCCTATCGCGAATCAACTTTACTTTCTGTTCAGAATCCTTAATCAAATCTGGTCCAAACAACTGACGGTCTCCAACTTCGTCCCATATCAACGGTGTTCTACACCTCCTTCCGTACAAAGCTTCGAAAGGGGCCATCTTCAAACTGGTCTGATAACTGTTGTTATATGAAAACTCCGCATATGGCAAATTGTCGTCCCAACTAGATCCATAGTCTAGTGCACATGCTCTCAACATGTCCTCCAAAATCTGGTTAACTCTCTCGGTCTGTCCATCTGTCTATGGGTGAAATGCTGTACTAAATTCCAGCCTGGTTCCCAACGTTTCATGTAACTGCTTCCAAAACTTCAAGGTAAATTGGGTTCCTCTGTCTGATACAATGGTCCTCGGAACTCCATGCAAACATACTATCCTGGTCATGTATATCTTTGCCAACTTAGCACTAGTGTAAGTGGTCTTCACTGGAATGAAATGAGCCACTTTCGTCAAACGGTCGACTACAACCCATATCGAGTCATAGCCTAAACGAGTCCTGGGTAATCCTGTGATAAAATCCATGCCTATTTTATCCCACTTCCATTCGGATATCGGCAATGGTTGTAGCAATCCTGCTGGCTTCTGATGCTCTGCCTTCACTCTCTGACATACCTCACAAACTGCTACAAACTCCGCAATATCCTTCTTCATTCCGGTCCACCAGAAAATATTCTTCAAATCCAAATACATCTTGGTATTCCCTGGGTGAATCGAGTACGGTGAATCATGGGCTTCTTGCAAAATCAACTTCCTGATCTCCGGATCATTTGGCACATATACACGGTCCTCGAACCATAAGGTATCGTGCTCATCCTCACGAAATCCCTTGGCTTTTCCTTTGCTCATCTTCTCCTTTATCTCTTCAATCTCCTTGTCTGTCTTCTAAGCTTCTCTGATCTTTTCCATCAAGGTAGATTGAATCTCCAATGTTGCTAAATAGCCTCTAGGGACTATCTCCAAACATAGCTCGCGTAGGTCCTCGGCCAACTCCTAAGGTAACTCTCCTGTCATGAGGGTGTTGACATGACTCTTGCGGCTTAACGCGTCCGCTACTACGTTAGCCTTTCCAGGGTGGTAATGCAATCTCATATCGTAGTCTTTGATGAGCTCCAACCATCTCCTCTGTCTGAGGTTTAACTCCTTCTGCGTGAAAATGTACTTCAGACTCTTGTGATCCGTGTACACCTCACAATGGTTTCCGATGAGAAAATGTCTCCATGTCTTCAATGCATGCACCACGGCTGCTAATTCCAAATCATGCGTAGCATAATTCTTCTCATGGGGTTTAAGTTGTCGTGAAGCATACGAAACAACTCTTCCTTCCTGCATAAGCACTGCTCCAAGTCCTCGACGAGAAGCGTCGCAATAAACTTCATAG
Source organism: Aegilops tauschii subsp. strangulata (assembly GCF_002575655.3). NCBI lineage: Eukaryota > Viridiplantae > Streptophyta > Magnoliopsida > Poales > Poaceae > Aegilops > Aegilops tauschii. The sequence goes on along the minus strand of NC_053041.3, from coordinate 326,406,276 downwards.
TCCTTGCGTTGATCTGGCAGAATCAACACTGGTGATGTAACCAATCGTTTCTTCAACTCTTGGAAACTAGCTTCACATTCCTCAGTCCAATCGAATTTGGTGTCCTTCTTCAATAGCTCAGTCATGGGCTTAGCAATCCTTGAGAAATTCTCGATAAATCTCCGGTAGTATCCTGCAAGTCCAAGAAAACTCCGGATTTCTCCAACTGTCGTGGGTGATTCCCAACTTGTCACTGTGTCAACCTTGGCAGGGTCTACTGCAATTCCTTCTCCAGAAATAACATGTCCAACGAATCCAACTTCCTTCAACCAAAACTCACATTTGCTGAACTTGGCATATAACTGATGTTCTCTGAGCTTCTCAAGTACCAATCGTAAATGCTCTTCATGCTCTTCTTCATCCTTGGAAAAGATTAAAATATCATCAATGAACACCACGACGAACTTATCCAAAAACTCCATAAAAACTTTGTTCATCAGGTTCATGAAATAGGCCGGTGCGTTAGTCAGTCCAAATGACATAACGGTATACTCATACAATCCATATCTGGTGGTAAATGCTGTCTTGGGTATATCCTGCTCTCGAATCTTCAACTGATGGTATCCTGATCGTAGATCGATCTTGGAAAATACTTTAGCTCCTTGCAGGCGGTCAAACAAATCATTGATCATCGGCAGTGGATACTTGTTTTTGATGGTTACTTCATTCAATCCTCGGTAATCAACAACCATCCTTAGTGATCCATCTTTCTTCTCCACTAGAAGTACTGGTGATCCCCAAGGTGACGAACTTGGGCGAATATAGCCTTTATCCAATAACTCCTTGATCTGCTTCTTAATTTCCTCCAAATCCTTTGCGGGCATCCTGTACGGTCTCTTAGATATTGGCCCTGTGCCTGGCAAAAGTTCAATCAAGAACTCAATGTCTCTATCGGGTGGCATGCCTGGCAACTCTTCTGGAAATACATCCGGATAGTCCTTCACCACTCGTACTTCCTCCTGTACAACTCCTGATAAGGAATTCACTTGAGTCCTCTTTGGCATATGCCTGGATACATACTTGATCCTTTTTCCTTCTGGGGTGGTAAGCAAAATAGTCTTGCTGGCACAATCGATGTTTCCTCCATACAACGATAGCCAATCCATTCCCAAAATCACATCCAAACCTTGTGATTCCAAAACAATGAGGTCTGAGGGGAAAACATGCCTTCCAATGGCCAACGGTATCTGAAAACATCCTTGGGTGGCCATATACTCTGCTCCTGGCGAGGTTACTAACATGGGGCTTTTGAGGGCTTGGGTGGACATCTTAAACTTGTTTACGAATCCCCTTGATATGTATGAATGCGATGCACCAGTATCGAAAAGAACAGTTGCAGTAAATGACTTAACCAAAAACTTACCTATTACTGCATCAGGCTGAGCTTCAATCTCCTCCACGCTCACGTGGTTCACATCTCCTTTGTTGAACGGTTTCGGCTTCTTCCCAGAGCTTCCATTGCCATTTCCATTTTGGGCTTCGGGACAATCGGTTGCAGAATGTCCCGTCTTCTGGCACTTGAAACAGGTAATGTGACTTAGATCTCTCTTGGTTGGGGTAGATGGGTTGGTGCGGTTCTGTCCGTTTCCTCCTCCATTCCCATTACCATTCTTGGAGCCATTATGGTTGTGCGAACTACCTCCTCCATGGGTATGCTGAAACTGTCCTCCCGGCTTCGGGGTAAATCGTGGCTTCTGCTGGGCTCCAGAATTATACTTCCCTTGTCCATACTTCCTCTTGCGGTTTTCAATCTGCTGTTGCTTCCCTTCAATCATGAGGGCCCTATCTACCAGCTCCTGGTAGTTGTTGAAGGTTGCTACCATCAACTGCATACTCAGCTCATCATTCAATCCTTCCAGAAATTTCTCCTGCTTAGCAGCATCCGTAGCAACGTCATCTGGTGCATAACGTGCTAACTTACTGAAATCCTCCACATACTGGCCTACGGTGCGTCCTCCTTGGCGTAGGTTGCGAAACTCACGCTTCTTCATAGCCATAGCTCCTGCTGAAACATGAGCTGTACGGAAAGCTTGCTGAAACTGGTCCCATGTGACAGTGTCAATAGGGTGCGTGGCTGTATAATTCTCCCACCATGATGCTGCGGGTCCATCAAGCTGATGTGCGGCAAAACGCACTCTTTCCGCATCTGTGCATCCTACAGTGGTCAACTCCCTTCCAACTTTGTGGAGCCAATCATCTGCTACAATCGGCTCGGTGCTACTGGAAAACACCGGCGGGTTTAGCCTTAAGAAACGGGCTAAGTGATCAACAGGTGGTGGTGGCGGTGGGTTGTTGTTGTTGTTGTTGCCTTGGTTCTGAACTAACACTTGCATAAGGGCATTCTGTTGCTGAATCAACTGGGTGATCTCTGGCGGGAAAACAAATCCGGTGTCGCGTCTCGGAGGCATCTGATAGGTTTTAGAAAAGATGAGATTTAAGAATAGAATGAGGTCTAGAGGGAAAACACTACCCATATGCTCATGAGACAAAAACAATCAATATCACTCAATCAATCCAAACAAGGCAAAACAATCGATCTAACTAGCGTTACAAAGTGCTTGAACTATACTACTAAATGGGGGAAAACTACTACTGATATGGTAGTCTACTAAAAATTCTGATCCGTTGAAGACTCCATGATGTCTGCTCCAGCTTCATCAATCCATTCGTCTTCACTTGGTTCCGAGTCGGTGTCGTCGATGATGATGTAGTTATCCGGACAAGTGCATTCATCGACTTCTGCTTTTGGCACTGGATTTCCCACGAATGCTCCAATCTTATTCTCCAGGTCATCAATCTTCCTGACTAGTGCGTTGATTTCCTCCAAGTAATCTTCACGTGTAGTCTTGAGTTCTTCTTGGAGCTCCTTGATCTTCGTGAATGCCTTCTTCAGTTCTTCCTCTTCCGTGCACATCTGATTCTCCTGGCGTCGAATATGTTGGTTCTGCTCCTGAATGAAAGCTGCAATTGATCCATCCTTCTTGGTCTTGATCATCTCCCATTGCGCGTCTCGATGTCCACAAATTTGATAAATTTTATCCTTAAGCTCCTGGTGATAGACTTCTCCAATGCGTCCCATGGCGATGTGTGCGGCCATGCTCTTCCCTAAACTCCAAGTTGGTGCTTCGAAAACCAATCTCATGGCACTAAACATCCTTCCTGGAATGATAACTTGAATCTTCCAGCTCTCCTCTTCAGGTAATGTGGCGTTGTAGGTTCCGGTGACGCTTGGTATTCCTATGTTCAAGTACTTGGTGACTTCCTTCAAATGTCGTCCAAACGGCGTGTCTTCATCTGGTTGCATGAACTTGCTCCTTGCATTCGCCATTCCTAAAAGAGTAGAAAGTGGAGAGGAGTCAGAAATGAGAAGAGAGAAGTTTTCTAGGGCTTAAGCTTAGTGGTCGTGTCCTATAGTCAGCCTGGCTCTGATACCAACTTTGTAGCGACCAGACCTCAAATGGCCTGTGCTGCTGTGCACCAGTGTCATCCCTGGATCAGTAATGCTGACACGCACAGTACAAATGGAGGATTTATAACAGAGTAGCAATCACACACTTATTACATCGAAAATCTCCAAAGAGATTAAGTATAAACATGGGTTAAGGCCATCTAATAACGATAACAGCGGAAGACTTGGAAGATAAGTGAGTCCATCAACACCAGCGGCATCACCGAGTATAAGACCACGACCTAGGGCACCTTACTCGTCGTCTGAAAAGTCTGCAACATGAAACGTTGCAGCCCAAAACGGGTCAGCACATAGAATATGCTGGCAAAGTAACACATAGAGAGCAATGAACAATGATAATGCTAGACTATATGCATATATGGCTGGTGGAAAAGGCTCTATGGTTACAGTTTTGCGAAAAGCCAATTTTATCCTACTGCAAAGGAATAAATTTTATTTAACTATCATGGTGGTTGAAACATTGAGAAGGTACCTCCAACTCAATCCCAATTAAGTGTCATCATTAACCCAGCAAAATTAATTATAAGTATCACGGTGATGAGATTCAAATGATAATCCAGGTACTAGATACTCAAGTTGTCCATAACCGGGGACACGGCTAATCATGATCAGTTTGTACACTCTGCAGAGGTTTGTGCACTTTTCCCCACAAGACTCGATCGCCTCCGCTTGATTCTCGCACTGCATGATGTTTGAGAAACGGATGACCGAGACACAGTCTTTCAGAAACAATCACTCTCTACTCTGGATGGACCGGTACACCTACTTTCCCCTACATCTGCTAGTCCACCTCTTCAAGAGATCATGTAACCTACTCCACTATGCTAGAGCCCATAATAGCTTGCGGCTGCACACGGAAGTTTCTAGCATGAATAATCTTATGATCCCTTTGAGCCTGGGTGGCGGACCTTATACAGACAGACAACACTGGGTTCTCCAGGTGCCTCAATCCACCCAGATGTGAGTTTTAGTTGCCACCTTAAGTTGAACCATTATTAACAATCTCACATCTGTCGTGAATATCACTCAAACCCAATCCACATCTACGAGTATAGCATGGCAATATAAAAGCAACGTAGAAGTAACTCCCAAAGGTTTGATAGAAAACAGGTAATAGGTACTACCTCAACTACTACCCAGATCCCTCAATTTAATTAGATCCTAATCATGCAATGTGTTTGAGGAATAGATCTAATGCAATAAAAACTGGGTATGAACGGGGTATGATCAAAGTGTTACTTGCCTTGCTGATGATCCGCAAAACCTAGCGAGTCGAAGTAACAAGCGGCACACTCCGGGTACTCTATCGCAAACAAACAAGCATACAATCAGTACTCAACTAATGCACAGGTAAAACTCGAATAAAAGATCCAACCAGAAAGTTCAACTTAAGAACTCCGGTTTGCAAAAAGAATCAACTCGAAAGAATCAACGAAAGTCAAACGGCGAAAGAAAGAAACTTCGTTTGCTAATCTGGATCTAGGTCAAATTTTACTGTAGCAAAAACTTGTTTGAGTAGGTTAAACGGAAAGAGAATTTCGAGACGAAACTCTAGGCGCTTGAATCACCTAATTCCGATAAACGAGCGAAAAGTTAAACAGATTCGAAAATTCGATCAGAAATCGAATCTGAGAAAATAACGAGAAAATCCGACGAAAAAGAAAAACGGACAAACGGTTAAATAACGAACGTTCGTTAACAGAGAAAAACCAATGAACGCGTTCGTTAAAACGAACGGTTCAGCGAACGCTCGCGAAATAATAAAACCGAAAAAAAACCGATCTAGGGTTTTTTTTTAAAAACAAAAGGTTTTTTTACAGAAAACCGGTCAACACGAGACGACCGGCGGCAGTACCTCGGCGGCGAGGGGCTCGGGCGGCAAGGGGCTCGGGCGCGAGGGGCGGCGGGGCTCGGGGGGGGGGGGGCTCCGGCGACGAGGGGCTCCGGGCTCGGGCGCTCCCGGCGGCGGGCGGCGAGGCAACGGCGGGCGGCGGCGGCGGCTAGATGCGGCGGCGGCGGCGGGCTCCTCCGGCGGCGGTGATGAGAAAAACGGAGGGGGGTATATATATAGAGGGGGGGTGCGGGCGGCTTGGGGAAGGGGCATCCGAGGCGGCGGCGGCTCCCGTGCTCCCGGCGGACTCCGGCGGCGGCGAGGCGTGCGGGAAGAGGAGAGGTGCGACGGGGCGGGCCTTCGGCTGGGCTCGGCCCAGTCGGCGCGGGCGCGTTTGTTTGTTTTTTTAAGTTCCGCGGGAAAATTTGCGTAGAAAAATAAATAAAAATCAGAAAAATATGAAATAAATTTTCCCCGTCTAGTTAGAAAATCTAGAATAGGGTGAACATTTTTAAAATCAAAAATAAGTATTTTGAAAACATGCATATTTTTAAATGCAATAAAATTGCAAATAAAATCCAAATAATTTCAAATAATGATTTTAACATTTTTCCTCCAGTATTTCAATGTTTTGGAGAAGTCATATTTTCTCCTCTCGTTTATTTAATATTGAAATATTTTTCCGGAGAGAAAAATAATTGAAATCCCAATCCTCGTTTGAAAAATCAAATAAGAAAATTCTAGAAAATCCCCAACTCTCTCCGAGGGTCCTTGAGTTGCTTAGGATTTATCGAGGATTTGTCAAAATGCAACAAAACATGATATGCAAATGATGATCTATGTATAACATTCCAAATTGAAAATTTGGGATGTTACAATTTTATTTTTAGTTTTTTGCTTTTTTCTTCTTTTTAGGAATAAATATTTGATCTAGCCTCTGGTTATATGTGTTTTTATGTTTTAATTAGTGTTTGTGCCAAGTTAAACCTATAGGATCTTCTTGGATGATAGTTATTTGATCTTGCAGAAAATTCCAGAAACTTTCTGTTCACGAAAATAATTGTTAAAAATCACCAGAACGTGATAAAATATTGATTCCAATTGCTGCTGATCAATAAACAAAGTTTCTAGGTCTTCCTATTTTGGCTGATTTTGTGGAGTTCCAGAAGTTTGCGTTAGTTACAGATTACTACAGACTGTTCTGTTTTTGACAGATTCTGTTTTTCGTGTGTTGTTTGCTTATTTTGATGAATCTATGGCTAGTAAAATAGTTTATAAACTATAGTGAAGTTGGAATACAGTAGGTTTAACACCAATATAAATAAAGAATGAGTTTATTACATTACCTTGAAGTGGTCTTTTGTTTTGTTTTGCTAACGGAGCTCACGAGATTTTCTGTTGAGTTTTGTGTTGTGAAGTTTTCAAGTTTTGGGTGAAAGATTTTGATGGATTGTGGAACAAGGAGTGGCAAGAGCCTAAGCTTGGGGATGCCCATGGAACCCCCAAGATAATCTAAGGACACCATAAAGCCAAAGCTTGGGGATTCCCCGGAAGGCATCCCCTCTTTCGTCTACTTCCATCGGTAACTTTACTTGGAGCTATATTTTTATTCACCACATGATATGTGTTTTGCTTGGAGCGTCTTGTATGATTTGAGTCTTTGCTTTTTAGTTTACCACAATCATCCTTGCTGTACACACCTTTTGAGAGAGCCACACATGATTTGTAATTTGTTAGAATACTCTATGTGCTTCGCTTATATCTTTTGAGTTATATAGTTTTGCTCTAGTACTTCACTTATATCTTTTAGAGCACGGTGGTGGATTTGTTTTATAGAACTATTGATCTCTCATGCTTCACTTAGAATATTTTGAGAGTCTTAAACAGCATGGTAATTTGCTTAAATAATCCTAATATGCTTGGTATTCAAGATTAGTAAAAAAATTCTTATGAGCGTGTCGAATACTAAGAAAAGTTTGATGCTTGATAATTGTTTTGAGATATAAAGATGGTGATATTAGAGTCATGCTAGTTGAGTAGTTGTGAATTTGAGAAATACTTGTGTTAAAGTTTGTGATTCCCGTAGCATGCACGTATGGTGAACTGTTATGTGATGAAGTCGGAGCATGATTTATTCATTGATTGTCTTATGAGTGGTGGTCGGGGACGAGCGATGGTCTTTTCCTACCAATCTATCCCCCTAGGAGCATGCGCGTAATACTTTTCTTTGATAACTTGTAGATTTTTGCAATAAGTATATGAGTTCTTTATGACTAATGTTGAGTCCATGGATTATACGCACTTTTCTTCCTCCCACCATTGCTAGCCTTTCTAATACCGCGCACTTTTCACCGGTATCATACACCCACCATAAACCTTCCTCAAAACAGCCACCATACCTACCTATCATGGCATTTCCATAGCCATTCCAAGATATATTGCCATGCAAATTTCCACCGTTCTGTTTATTATGACACGCTCCATTATTATCATATTGCTTTGCATGATCATGTAGTTGACATCGTATTTGTGGCAAAGCCACCGTTCATAATTCTTTCATACATGTCACTGTTGATTCGTTGCATATCCCGGTACACCATCGGAGGCATTCACATAGAGTCATATTTTGTTCTAAGTATCGAGTTGTAATTGTTGAGTTGTAAGAAACTAAAAGTGTGATGATCTTCATTTTTAGAGCATTGTCCCAAGTGAGGAAAAGGATGATGGAGACTATGATTCCCCCACAAGTCGGGATGAGACTCCGGACAAAAAAAGAGGCCATAAAAAAAGAGAGAAGGCCCAAATAAAAAAAATGAGAGAAAAAGAGAGAAGGGACAATGTTACTATCCTTTTACCACACTTGTGCTTCAAAGTAGCACCATGATCTTCATGATAGAGAGTCTCTCATTTTGTCACTTTCATATACTAGTGGGAATTTTTCATTATAGAACTTGGCTTGTATATTCCAATGATGGGCTTCCTCAAAATGCCCTAGGTCTTCGTGAGCAAGCGAGTTGGATGCACACACACTTAGTTTCTTTTGTTGAGCTTTCATATACTTATAGCTCGAGTGCATCCGTTGCATGGCAATCCCTACTCACTCACATTGATATCTATTGATGCGCATCTCCATAGCCCGTTGATACGCCTAGTTGATGTGAGACTATCTTCTCCTTTTTGTCTTCTCCACAACCACCATTCTATTCCACATACAGTGCTATCTCCATGGCTCACGCTCATGTATTGCGTGAAGATTGAAAAAGTTTGAGAACGTCAAAAGTATGAAACAATTGCTTGGCTTGTCATCGGGGTTGTGCATGATTTAAATACTTTGTATGGTGAAGATAGAGCATAGCCAGACTATATGATTTTGTAGGGACAAATTTCTTTGGCCATGTTATTTTGAGAAGACATGATTGCTTAGTTAGTATGCTTGAAGTATTATTATTTTTGTGTCAATATTAAACTTTTGTCTTGAATCTTTCGGATCTGAATATTCATACCACAATTAAGAAAAATTACATTGAAATTATGCCAAGTAGCACTCCGCATCAAAAATTCTGTTTTTATCATTTACCTTCTCGAGGACGAGCAGGAATTAAGCTTGGGGATGCTTGATACGTCTCCAACGTATCTATAATTTTTGATTGCTCCATGCTATATTATCTACTGTTTTGGACATTATTGGGCTTTATTATTCACTTTTATATTATTTTTGGGACTAACCTATTAACCGGAGGCCCAGCCCAGAATTGCTGTTTTTTTGCCTATTTTAGAGTTTCGCAGAAAAGGAATATCAAACGGAGTCCAAACGGAATGAAACCTTCGGGAACGTGATTTTCAGAACGAATATGATCCAGGAGACTCGGACCCTACGTCAAGAAACAAAAGAGGAGGCCACGAGGTAGGGGCGCGCCTACCCCCCCCCCCCAGGGCGCGCCCTCCACCCTCGTGGGCCCCCTGTTGCTCCACCGACGTACTCCTTCCTCTTATATATACCTACGTACCCCGAAACGATCAGATACGGAGCCAAAAACCTAATTCCACCGTCGCAACCTTCTGTACCCACGAGATCCCATCTTGGGGCCTGTTCCGGAGCTCCGCCGGAGGGGGCATCGATCACGGAGGGCTTCTACATCAACACCATAGCCCCTCCGACGAAGTGTGAGTAGTTTACCTCAGACCTTCGGGTCCATAGTTATTAGCTAGATGGCTTCTTCTCTCTTTTTGGATCTCAATACAATGTTCTCCCCCTCTCTCGTGGAGATCTATTCGATGTAATCTTATTTTGCGGTGTGTTTGTTGAGACTGATGAATTGTGGGTTTATGATCAAGTTTATCTATGAACAACATTTGAATCTTCTGAATTCTTTTATGTATGATTGGTTATCTTTGCAAGTCTCTTCGAATTATCAGTTTGGTTTGGCCTACTAGATTGATCTGTCTTGCAATGGGAGAAGTGCTTAGCTTTGGGTTCAATCTTGCGGTGTCCTTTCCCAGTGACAGTAGGGGCAGCAAGGCACGTATTGTATTGTTGCCATCGAGGATAATAAGATGGGGTTTTTTTTTATCATATTGCATGAATTTATCCCTCCACATCATGTCATCTTGCTTAAGGCATTACTCTGTTTTTATGAACTTAATACTCTAGATGCATGCTGGATAGCGATCGATGAGTGGAGTAATAGTAGTAGATGCAGGCAGGAGTCGGTCTACTTGTCTCGGACGTGATGCCTATATACATGATTATACCTAGATATTCTCATAACTATGCTCAATTCTGTCAATTGCTCAACGGAAATTCGTTCACCCACCGTAAAATACTTATGCTCTTGAGAGAAGCCACTAGTGAAACCTATGTCCCCCGGGTCTATCTCATCATATTAATCTTCCAACACTTAGTTATTTCCTTTGCTTTTTACTTTGCTTTTATTTTACTTTGCATCTTTATCATAAAAATACCAAAAATATTATCCTATCATATCTACCAGATCTCACTCTCGTAAGTGACCGTGAAGGGATTGACAACCCCTTATCGCGTTGGTTGCGAGGATTTATTTGTTTTGTGTAGGTGTGAGGGACTCGCGCGTAGCCTCCTACTGGATTGATACCTTGGTTCTCAAAAACTGAGGGAAATACTTACGCTACTTTGCTGCATCACCCTTTCCTCTTCAAGGGAAAACCAACGCAGTGCTCAAGAGGTAGCACCGATCGCCACTCATAAGGAAGACAATCAATAAACACCTCATGCTCCAACTTCGTTACATAACGGTTCACCATACGTGCATGCTACGGAACTTGCAAATCTCAACACAAGTATTTCTCAATTTCACAATTACTCAACTAGCACGACTCTAATATCACCACCTTTATATTGCAAAACTATTGCAAGGAATTAAACATATCATATTCAGTGATCTACAAGTTTTATGTAGGGTTTTATGACTAACCATGTGAATGACCAGTTCCTGTCATCTCTCTAAATAGATATAAGTGAAGCAAGAAAGTTTAATTCTTTCTACAAAAGATATGCCCACGCTGTAACAAATATAAGTGAACCAAAAGATCATTCTACAAATGGCGGTTGTCTAAGTGAAGAGAAACAGGCAATCCAAACTTCAAATGATATAAGTGAAGCACATGAAGCATTCTATAAAGCCATACTCAAAAGATATAAGTGAAGTGCAATGAGCATTCTAGAAATCAACCAAGGATATCTCATACCATCATGGTGCATAAAAGAAAAATGAAAACTAAATGCAAAAGACGCTCCAAGATCTGCACATATCACATGAATGAAACGAATCCGAAAACATACCGATACTTGTTGAAGAAAGAGGGGATGCCTTAAGGGGCATCCCCAAGCTTAGACGCTTGAGTCTCCTTGAATATTTACTTGGGGTGCCTCAGGCATCCCCAAGCTTGAGTTCTTGCCTCTCTTCCTTCTTCTCACATCGAAACCTTCTCGATCATCGAACACTTCATCCACACAAAACTTCAACAGAAAACTCGGTAAGATCCGTTAGTATAATAAAGTAAATCACTACTCTAAGTACTGTTTCAAAACAATTCAAATTTTGTTTTTGCATTGTGTCTACTTTAATAAAACTTTTTCATGGCTTAATGCACTGATATAAATTGATAGTTTCATCAAAACAAGCAAACTATGCATCAAAAACAGAATCTGTCTAAAACAGAATAGTCTGTAATAATCTGAAAATTCACCATACTTCTGATACTTTAACAATTATGCCAAAATTAGAAAAAATAAACAATTTTTATAGAAAGACAGTGCAAAAAGAATCAGAACCATTTGACGTTCCAGTAAACAATTGAAAATCGCGCACTACAGCCAAAGTTTCTGTCCTGCACCGTACAAACCAACAAGCATTGTAAACATCCTAAAGGCAAACCTTGGCACATTATTTTTATAATACAATGGAATTGTACAAGGGGATAATTATTTTTGTTGAAAGTTTCTGTAATCAAGATTCACAAAGTTTCCGTGAGCATGAACAAAGTTCAAGGCTAGCTCCCACTTCAACAATGCTTGTCTCTCTCACTTTCACTTTTCTTTTTGAAAAAGTTTTGGGTTCCCCTCTTTATTTTTTGTTTTTTAACTATATAAAAGCACTCAACAGAAATAAATGACTCTCTAAAACTTTTGGGTTGTCTCCTTGGCAGCGCTTTCTTTAAAGCCATTAAGCTAGGCATATAGTGCTCAAGTAATGGATCCACCCGGATCCCAAGGTATATCAAAGCCAATTTTAATTAGCAATGATTTGGCATTTAGTAGTGAGCACAAGAAACATATATCATGTAATGACGAAGTCTAACTCTCTTCCTATGCATCGGCATGTCATAAAAGAACAATTCATGCACACATAGTAAAGGCCAATGCATAGTATAAACAGTTTCTTGCAATTTTATCGTGTGGGAAACATAGAGAGGTGGAGATATAGTTCCTCTCTCATAATAATTGCAAGTAGGAGCAGCAAGCACATGCATATTATACTCATCAAAATCATCATGTGCAGTGGTAAAAGGCAACCCATCAATGTAATCCTTAATAAGTGCCAACTTCTCCGATATAGTGTAGTCGGGAGAATTCAAAAAGATAATAGGACTATCATGCGTGGGTGCAATAGCAACAATTTCATGTTTAACATAAGGAACTATAGCAAGTTCATCTCCATAAGCATAATTCATATTGGCATCTTGGTCACAAGCTAGCAAGCATCATCAAAAAGGGATATTTCAAGAGAATCAACGGGATCATAATAGTCATCATAGCAATCATCCTTCGGTAAGCACGAAGGGGAATTAAACAATGTATGAGTTGAAGAGTTACTCTCATTAGAAGGTGGGCACGGGTAGCTAATCCGCTCTTCCTCCCTTTGTACTTTGCTCTCCTCCTCATCTTTTTCATCCAATGAGCTCACAGTTTCATCAATTTCTTCTTCCATAGATTCCTGCAAAATATTAGTCTCTTCTTGGACAGCGGAGTAGTCCTCAATATATGGTTCAACATAGGCATTAGAAGCATAATTATCATAGCAATATTTAAGTATGGCAAAATTTTCAGATTTGTAAAGAGTAGCACCATACGTTTCAATCAAAGAAGCAATTTCATAAGCACCCTTAAAAGCAACAAATTCTTCAATTTGTTGAACATCATAGTAACTATAAACACCCTTAGCATACGAAGATAAGATTCCATTATCAATAAAATCACATTGGTAGGGAAGGTGTTTCTTAGGGTTTTCAGAACAATAAGTAACATCATACATATAACATAAATTCCAAGCATAGCATTGCAAACGATGAATTTGAACCAATAGAATTTTCCCTTTTTCAGATATTTGGTGTCGCGCATAACAAGCATGCTCATCTAAAGATTTTCCCTCAACTAAGCTAGTTGGGGTTTCAGCATGAGCACATAGGGATCGAAGATGATCCAAGTAATAAGCTTCAGGAGTGTGATAGATTTTGAGTGGTTCTTCAACCATTGGTTCAGTAGGTACAACTAATTTTTTGGTATTTTGCGTTTCCTACCCATAACTAAAGATAGAAAAGAACTAAGAACAGCAACTAAAAATTACTTAGTGATAAAGCAAACAAGCACACACGAGAATATTCACCCCACGCTATTGCTCCCCGGCAACGGCGCTAGAAAAAGGTCTTGATAACCCACAAGTATAGGGGATCAATTGTAGCCTCTTTCGATAACTAAGAGTGTCGAACCCAACGAGGAGCTAAAGGCAGAACAAATATTCCCTCAAGTTCTATCGACCACCGATAAAACTCTACTCACGCTTAACGTTCGCTTCACCTAGAACAAGTATGAAACTAGAAATACTTTGTAGGTGTTTTTGGATAGGTTTGCAAGAATATAAAGAGCACGAGAATAAAAACTAGGGGTTGTTTAGATAAAGACACAACTAAGTTAGTTTTAGTAAAAGAGCTTGTTGTCACGAGAAATTTATTTGTCCCTAGGCAATCGATAACTAGACCGGTAATCATTATTGCAATTTTATTTGAGGGAGAGGCATAAGCTAACATACTTTGTCTACTTGGATCATATGCACTTATGATTGGAACTCTAGCAAGCATCCGCAACTACTAAAGATCATTAAGGTAAAACCCAACCATAGCATTAAAGTATCAAGTCCTCTTTATCCCATACGCAAACAACCTACTTACTCGGGTCTGTGCTTCTGTCACTCACGCCACCACCATAAGCAAATCATGAACATATTGCAACACCCTACAGCGGGAATCCCTCACGCTTGCGCGACATGGAGAGCACCATAGGACAGCACCAATAATAAAACATGCAACTCAAACCAATCTTGATCATCAAGTAGCCCATAGGACAAAACGGATCTACTCAAACATCATAGGATAGCCATACATCATTGGGAAATAATATATAGCGTTGAGCACCATGTTTAAGTAGAGATTATAGCGGGTAAGAGAGAGGTTACACCGCTGCATAGAGGGGGGAAGAGTTGGTGATGATGGTCGTGAAGTTGTTGGTGAAGATTGCGGTGATGATGATGGCCCCCGGTGGCACTCCGGCGCCACCGGAAGCGAGGGAGAGAGAGCCCCCCTCCTTCTTCTTCTTCCTTGACCTCCTCCCTAGATGGGAGAAGGCTTTCCCATCTGGTCCTTGGCCTCCATGGCGTGGGAGGGGCGAGAGCCCCTCCGAGATTGGATCTATCTCTCTGTCTCTCTCTCTTTCTGCGTTCTCGTCTGCTGCCCTTTCATCGTTTCGTGTATATATGGAGATCCGTAACTCCGATTGGACTGAAACCTTTGCCGTGAGTTTTTACCAAAATATAGCTTTCTTGCGGCCGAAGAAGGGCATCAACTGCCTTACGGGTGGCCCACGAGGGTCAGGCGCGCGCCCAGGGAGGGCAGGCGCGCCCCCTGCCTCGTGGCCACCTCGGGCACCGTCTTGCGTGGATTTTTCTTCCGGAATTTTCCAAATATTCCAAAAATAAGCTCCATCCGTTTTTATCCCGTTTGGATTCCGTTTGATATGGATATTCTGCGAAACATAAAACATGCAACAAACAGGAACTGACACTGGCACTGGGCACTGGATCAATATGTTAGTCCCAAAATAGTATAAAAAGTTGCCAAAAAGTATATGAAAGTTGAATAATATTGGCATGGAACAATCAAAAATTATAGATACGACGGAGACGTATCATGGCCTTAATGTTTTATTAGTGTATGGCATTTTTATTCCTGTCGTAAATGACATGTGTGATCCCTTGATCTTATTTGGCGTTAATTATTTGTAGTATCACTGTCTTCGACCTGGTGTACTACTACGTAGGTCCTGGTTTATTAGTCCCTTTTGTAATTTGTGCTAAATTTTGACCAAAGATTTAACTGACAAAATGTTAGTGCATGTCAACAAAAATTATATCATTTGATTTGTATTTTAACATAGTTTTCAATCATATAATTTTGGTGACATCCATGAACCTTTTTTTAGTCAAATTTATGGTCAAAATTTGGCACGGATTACGACGGGGAGCAATAAACCCGGACAGAGGTAGACTGGTCTGTCACCATCGTGTTTTGTGTCTAATTTTGACTTCAGTGACCCAACCTACATGGAGGGAGTGCTATATATATTGGCGCAACAACCAAACTTATAAAGTATATTCAAAACTGAGTGTTACTACAAGTCACGAGATCAAAACGAGAAAGTGGAACAAGTACAACATGCCTGTGCCGTTCGCGTCGCACCCCCACACGGTCGCGGTGCACAATGTAGTAACTAGTCTCTTCTTGACCCGCATTTACATTGATATGGCTTGAATGCCAAGGAGGGAGAGGGTAGCGGTTCTCGAGATGTTGAACGATCAATGATGCATCCTCAATTAGCATGCAGAGGGAATTAATTGGAGAAGTATAATAGAGCCAGCACGATGTGAATGCAACAGAGTTTGGACTCTCATATAAAGGTGCCCCACCACTCCAATCCATCTACTCCTAGTCTCTGCACAACACTGCTCACTCCAATCCAAGAGAAAGTGACCAAAAGCCACAAGCACCTATGGAGGCGATGGAGATGAGCGGCAGTCGGCTGTGCCAAATCATCCAAGACGCCGGCCTGCAGCCCCGCATCGTGCATCGTTTCCAGACAGTGCTGGCGACCGCCGGCGTCCTAGCCCTCGCCGACGCCGGCTTTGCCTCTCGCATGGACGACATGATGGTCCACTCCATCCGCAAGTTCACCGCCGTCAAGAAGCGCGCGGACGACCTTGCCGTACTGTTCCAGCCCGCGCGCCCAGGCTCCTCATTACCTGCCACCCTCATCAGCCTCCATGGTGACGAACTCTTTCAAGCCCTGGTGGCCCTGCAGGTGCCGGAGGTCGCGATGAAGAATGTGCACCTCGAGGCCGCACTCGCCACGTAGCGCCTCGCCATGTAAGAAACCATCGACTTGCACATCCACGTCTACGAGGAAATCGTCTACATAGGCCACTACCAGGCAAGCGAGGACAGAAAGACGTTGGCCTTCTTCCAGTGGCTGGAATCTTTGGAAGCCATTGTTCAGAAGCACGTCGACCTGGCCACGAAAGCCGCTGCTACTTAGCCGCCGTTCGGTGGCCCGACGCCCTGAGTCGAGGAGGTGGACGTCGTCGATGGATGCATCTTTCTTCTTGCCCCCTGTAACCAGCACTGCATCGCCTCGTGGCCTTAATGTTTTATTAGTTTAGAACTCCCTCTGTTCCCAAATATAAGTCTTTCTAGAGATTCCAGCAAGTGACTACATACGGAGCAAAATGAGTGAATCTACACTCAAAAATATGTCTACATATATCCGTATGTTGTATTCCATTTGAAATATCTAAAAAGACTTATATTTAGGAACGGAGAGAGTATATGGCATTTTTATTCCAGTCGTAACATTTTCACTGTGATGTGGGGCCACAGTTGAGCAAACTGACCATGGGCAAATCCCCACCCCGCCCACCGCGCGTCGGCTAAGTTTAGAATTAGAAGAGAGAAACGAGGGAGAAGAGCTAGCTGTAGCACGAACGCTGTTGTCAGATGGGACTCGTGCTGATAGAATAGGAGTACTGAGCACTCGTACCTCTTTTTTTGAGGGAAAAAGTAGTCTTATGTCTAGTACCACTAGTTGGGTGCGTGCGACCTATACCTTTCATCACTTTAGATCTCCTTTTCAAACCGCAGCTACGCTTCACAATACATATTTTTCACGCATTTATCCTCGTATATGTACTCCTAGGCTATTTCCACGTGCTCCCTTTCACCGACATGTGGGACATAGAGCATCTAGGTCATAATGCATGCACGACTCGGAGCATATGCCGGGGTACTTTACATTTCAGACCTCACGAATTACATGCAAACCCCCCGCAGAAGAATAAATAAATAAATGAATTACTACATGTAACCGGATTATTTTCATAGAAACCGGAGCACGTTCATTAACTTTTGTACATAACACATCGATAATAAACGACCAGACCTAAACCAGTCTAAGGGCCTCTTTGATTCGCAAGATACTGAAAACACATGAATAGTGAAAGTATGATGGCGATGAACCGATACGAGGAGAACTCTAACTCAGTTAGAGGTTAGAGTTAGATCCTAACCCTGAACTAATTCTAACCAAAGAGGTGTATGGATGGCAGGGTTAGATTGACAATAAATGCTCTTTCTCAATCATTTGACTACTTTGGACCCTATTTCCTGCCGAATTTGGTGTGGCCGGCTCTTGTGTGGCCTCCTCCCGCTCACAATTGACATAAACGAACCATCTTTACAAATCAAGCATGCAAAACATGATAAATTTTACTTTGTCCATACAAATGAGATATCCCACTTAAACATACAAGTCGTCAATCAAGCTTCACAAAAAAACACTCCATGAAACAAAGCATGAGCTAACTCATCACGGAAGTCATTCACGATAGGGAGGGAGCCCGGAGCCCCTCACACACCCGGGGAGGAGCTCATCATCGTCGCTTTGGAGGAAGGCTCTGTAGAGACCAAGCCCCGGGAACCCCTCCGACGCAGGCTGCTTGCGAGTGGAGGTCGACACCGGCATGGGTAGGAGGGCCGCTTGCCGACGACTGCGAACCGAATCTTTGGGCCTCTAGAGATAATGCAAGCCTGGAACTGAAATACCTAGAAAGGTGAACTGAATCTTTGGGCCTCTAGAAAGATTTATTACCTCCTCAAGCAGGATCAAACAATTCCATGCATGCACCACAATCTATACCAAGTTTAATCAGGATCTACTTTTCCAAATCAAAATTAGCACTAGAGCGAGCAAGATCAATGATATGGCTGTGAGACAGAGAAGGAACAAACAAACTCACCCCTCTCGTGACCTCCCTGGTAGATGCGCCGCTGCCACGCACGACAGAGGGAGAAAAACGACCAGTGAAGGGGGAGCGGCGTGAGCTTTGGAGGCCGGAGGGAGAGGGCGGACAAAGGAGGGCGGCGGAGGCCGAAGGGAGAGAGCGACCTGAGGAGAGAGAGAGGGCGAGCGGCGGAGCGGCGCTTGGGCGGGCAGCCCGATGGGAAACAGAGAGGAGTCGTGCGAGGGGGGGCGGAGGGCGCGATCTGGTGCGGGCGGGGGAGATTTTTTTAGTTCTCTTTTAGTGAGCCCGAGGAGAACTAACCCAATTAGAACCTCTCCACCGGGCTTGTTTTTTTAGCTGGGTTAGAGCAAACTAGCTCAAATTAACCCCTCCCGTTTGGATACTTTGAGGCTATTTCAACCCAAACTAGCTCTAACTCAAGGATCCAAACAAAGAGGAGTAGTACTGTACATGCTACAGTCTAGACCGTAGCACATTGTTTTTTATGGCCATATCACCACATTGTTTTCTACTGTTGGTCCACTAGGCTGCCGTGGTTCGCACTGCTGGTTCACTGGGCTGCTGTGGTTCCCACTCCTCCAGCGTGAGTAGTAGTGCTAGTATATACACTATATATACCGCATGATTCTTTGGTCATTCTTACTACGTACTTCGTCCACATGTGGGAGAGCCAACATCCGGGTCGACGTGTCATGCACCAGATTAGAGTGCGGAACAGAAGGGGGGCATCACCCCGGTCGTAGCGCCAGTAATTCATGACTATAGTGAGTAGTCATATCATAAGTCTTTCCAGCAGTAACGCACCATCAAATCGCACAGCCCGACCTTTCCAGCAGTAAGTAAGTTGAATCCGCTACTCCCTCACCCTCCTCGCCTCTCTGTCAAACCGCATACGCGAAAACTGCCGCGCGTACTGCCCGGGAAGAGCCCCGCCCTCAACTTTTAACTACGCGAAAATAGTTTGAGCTTGTTCGTTCTATATAAATACTAGTACTGTATGTTTATTCACCCATGGGGTTGTTCAGTGAATGGAGGGCCGGGGAGCACAAGTGAACAATACTACTAATAGTAAGTAGGAGTCGTACAGTTAGTCACCTTAAATAGAGAGTTTCTTTTCTTTCATGCCACGTACACAAATTGAAACGCTTGTTGTGGAGAGAAAAAGATAATCACTCCACTATATATGTATGCAGGGGCCTGAGCGCTTGCTTTACTAGGATTGCTCTCTTCATTCTCTCATCCTCTCCAGATCTAAACAAGACATCGGTAGCAACATTTTCTCTCTGCTCACCGCTGGTCACAGATCCGGCCGGATCCCTTCGGCCGATGTGTGCAGAGGACTAAGGTGCATCGTTCACGCGATCATCACCGGCGAGGGAGGAAACCCACAGCTGCCAGCGGGGCCGGATCCTCTACCCATGTCGTTCTCTCAGACGCAGCGCCGGCTCGGGTGGTCCTCGGACCCTTCTTCCTCCCTACTGTATTGTGCGCAGATCGACCTGCCGCCCCCGACATCCCGATGACCCTCAGGTATAAGTTCTTCGAAAGTGGCCTTGCTCTACTGCCCCAACTCCCCACGTGTCTGCATGTGCATATTTTTCTACTTCCATCAGCTCTTCCAAATCCACCTAAATTTTTAGTATTATTAGAGGTAAAGCTACTTCATGCATTCGAATCTAGGACTTGGTTCAAACAACAAAGAAATGGGGGAAAGTCGTAGCATGAATATAGGACTTGATTCAAAGAGGAAATAACAGGGGGAAAGTAGTAGAGACCGGATACCCAACCGGTCTCTTGGTTGAAAAGGGAAATAATGGGAAAACGCAGTACACACGGGATAAGGAACAGATCTATTATTGGTTGAAAAAAGGATAGAAAGTGGCGGCTGGTGGACAAGTCAACAGAGTATGTCCAGGATTAGATTTGCTGCCCTCGCATAGTAAAATGTCTCCAAGATTAGATTTGCTGCCCTCACATAGTAAAAGGTCTCCAGGATTAGATTTGCTGCCCTCACATAGTAAAAGGTCTCCAGGATTAGATTTGCTGCCCTCACAGAGCATGAACAAACTCGGCATCACCACTTTATGTCTCCTTGTAGGTACATTGTGCTGATGCGTCCACTGCCGTATGTCCTTATACCAACTTTTTGCTATTGTTAATGTAAGGGCGCATGTAAAATGAAGCGATCACACTGTTACCTCAAGGATATGTCTAACCAGTGTTATTGTTAATCTAAGGCCTCCAGTGATACGATGCAATTAAACTATGTTACAAATGGTACTCCTGCTGTTTTCCCCAGTATGATAAGTAAGTTGCTTCTTTACGCTGCTGAGTGACCTAGTGTCCCCACGGTCCCATGCCCTTAAACCAACTCTTTAGGTGCTATTGATTTACTGTATCTGGTATACAAGCAATGCCACCATTAAAGTAATCCCATATTTGACGAATGTCATTGTTGATCGTAATGCTTCCGGTAACATGAAGCCTTACTGACGTTTTAAAATTTCTACTGTCCTTGCGTGATTGCCATGAACATAATTAAGATGCTTCTTTTTATTTCGTGTATGTTTCGTATATTCTTTTTGTGCAGATAGGGATATCCATTTTCACCTTGTTGCTATTGTGACCTTTTTGTGAACTGCACAAAACACTTTTTGGAATAAGTGTCTTGTGCAGTTCAACTAAAATGTCACGTGGGCAACATCTCTCAATTTTGGTGGAACTGCACAAAATGGTGATTGGAGTTTCCAAAATCTCCATCAAATTCTGCTGGTAATCTCGTGCAACATTTTATTAGCCTTTGCAAGATGAGCTGTCACTGTCACCACAATGGCACTTTATTTTAGTGGAACTGCACAAAAGGATAAGCAAATTATAGTTGCACCTTACATGAGCACGACAGCCAACCTTAATGTTGCTCAATTTTTGTGCAACTACTAAAGAAGAACCTGCCAGCTCACGAGAGCAAGTACTTCTTGCTAGCTGAATGATGGAATCTTTGCTTCATTTCAGGTGATCTGCAGAAAAAGTCGCATGAATTGAATCATCGAGTGGAGCTGCAGGTTGAGTTCAAGGAGTGCCACTATTATAGTAATCATGCTCTTTCTTATTTGTGTTGTGCAAACAAGAATACTCAACTACAGATGTTGTGATGGTCAAGAGCATTCGCCAAGTTCTTGGGTGTATGACACGGCTAGCCAAGATGGATTTAATCCCGATATTCAATTTATCAAAAGGCTCTAATGGGTTGGTTCTGAATCTTGCAAGTTGGGAATCAATGAGATGTATAGGCATCTTTGTTGTACTTATTATTTGAATCTTATTTGTTGGTTCTGAATCTTGCAAGCTGGGAATCAATGAAATGTGTAGGCATCTTTGTTGTACTTATTATTTGAATCTTATTTGTTGGTCCTGAATCTTGCAAGTTGGGAAACACGGCATGATGATGCAGAGGACAACAACCATAACAAACAGTTCAAACTTGGTAGTATTATCTATGTGAAAGTGCGACAAATGTGTTGATCGTGTGCGTCCTGAGAATAATAATTCTAATTGTTGTGCATGTTGATCCTGTGGCACTGATAGAACGAGCCAATGCATTGCTGGTTTTAAGAATAAATTTCTATTAAAGGTAATTAAATTTAAATAAAGTGACCACTAACACTTGTTATTACAGTACCAATACAGACCCGCTCGTGAACCGACGTGTGGCCAGAATAGGTTCTTAATGGAGGCGTTTGAATGCGTAGAGGGTGCATGTTCTGTCGGGCGTGCAATGGGCGAGGGAGGGGTAGTAACTGTTGTCGCCTGTACACACTCAGTTTACTGTTGAATCCAGTTCCCCAAGAGCTGAAAAACGAACTGCTGCCGCCGCCTATCCACTCATTCACTTGAAGATGCTCCAATGGCGATCCGATGGGTGAGCATGCTGGATATGGACTTCAGCAAGGAGTTCACCTTTGAGTTCGCCATGAAGTCCCATGGCTGCACCAAGTTGAATGTGATGTACACCAACAATCCGGACTCGATGAAGCTTTGCCTCGCCGAGTTCAAGCAGTACCTACAGGACGAGAAAGCGGATCGCGGTCGTCTCCTGACAGGGACCAGCGGATCGCAGTCGCCCAGGTATGCGTGCGGGACGAGGTTCTCATCTACCATTGTTGTAGGGCCATCAGAGGTTCTGGAGCATTCGCCCGTTTCATCGGCAGCGCCGACTGCACCTTCGCTACGGTGGAGAGAAAGAAGAATGCGATGATTCATCCATCTGGTGCAACAAGCTTGTCGACATCTAGAAGCAATACAAGATCATCGGCAATGGGCAGGAGAAGGCATTGGCACATGGAGGATGATGTGCATTGCAGACTCTGCCCACTGCAGGTTCGAGAGACCAGGGATCATCTTTTCTTCAACTGCAATTTCAGTGTTCGTGTCTGGAATTACCTACAAATTGGTTGGCCTGCAGGGAACTCTATGTCTGATGTGGCTATTCAGGCTAGGAATGATTTTGACAAGCCTTTTTTCTTTGAAGTGGTGTTCACTGCATGTTGGAACATTTGGATCATTCGAAATGCCAAGGTTTTCAGAAATGAGAGGGCCAGATTTTATAAATGGCGTGCTGCTTTTAGGCATGATATCTCTTTGTTGCAATATAGGATTAAATCTGCCTACAAGGATGACCTTCTCAAGTGGATCTCTTTCCTTCCCCCTTAAGGCTTAGTGTAGTAAGGCTTTTATGCCCCCCTCCTCTCCTTTTAGTTTAGCTGCTTTTTCTAGATTACTCCTTGTAATCAGCTTTTGTATCTTTGTTACTTTGTTTAACAAATTTTTTGATATGATGTGGGGGTTTGCTCCACAGTTCCCAGTCAAAAAAACGGGCAGGAGAAGGAATCCATGGTTGACCTCGCCGAGACCATCATCGACCCCTGCTACGCCAACATGAAAGAAGACAACGATACCAAGGACCTGAACACGTGGGAGGTACCTCCGAATCTAGCCTACATAACCTACACGGCCAAGGACGCATACGCATGCTACGACATGTACATCAGGATCTTGGACATGAGGGCGTGTCTGCTTCCCGTAACCGACGAGTACATGGATAGCCGCAGCATCATGATCAAGCGTGCCAGGAAGGTCTAGATGTTGTACTTTATCTGTTTAAGCACTTTTATCATCTGAGTGTTTCATGCATTAGCCTATGTGTCGTAATTATCTATTTTGTCTGAAATATTTCTTCTAAGAACCCATTAACCTGTTTGCTTTTTTAGTGTCTATTTGCTTATGTATGTAACTAGTTCACTCGGCTACCGTGCTTTGAATCTCCTTCCTCCCAACATATTCCCCTTCTCAGGTGGACCCAGCAGGTCTTGTACAAAGACATATCGGACCAACCACCTATCCATTTGTATTTCTTTATTTTGTTCAATCTTTCGTCCTCTTCCTATACAGCGGCTGACCATCTGTAGCGACCAGACCTCAAATGGTCTGTGCTGCTGTGCACCAGTGTCATCCCTGGATCAGTAATGCTGACATGCACAGTACAAATGGAGGATTTATAACAGAGTAGCAATCACACACTTATTACATCGAATATCTCCGAAGAGATTAAGTATGATAAACATGGCTTAAGGCCATCTAATAACGATAACAGCGGAAGACTTGGAAGATAAGTGAGTCCATCAACTCCAGCGGCATCACTGAGTATAAGACCACGACCTAAGGCACCTTACTCGTCATCTGAAAAGTCTGCAACATGAAACGTTGCAGCCCGAGAACGGGTCAGCACATAGAATATGCTGGCAAAGTAACACATAAAGAGTAATGAACAACAATAATGCTATACTACATGCATATATGGCTGGTGGAAAGCTCTATGGTTAAAGTTTTGCGAAAAGCCAATTTTTCCCTACTACAAAGGAATAATTTTATTTAACTATCATGGTGGTTGTTAAACATTGAGAAGGTACCTCCAACTCAATCCCAATTAAGTGTCATCATTAACCCAACAAAATTAATTAAAAGTAACATGGTGATGAGATTCAAATGATAATCCAGGTACTAGATACTCAAGTTGTCCATAACCGGGGACACGGCTAACCATGATTAGTTTGTACACTCTGCAGAGGTTTGCGCACTTTTCCCCACAAGACTCGATCGCCTCCGCTTGATTCTCGCACTGCATGATGTTTGAGAAACGGATGACCGAGACACAGTCTTTCAGGAACAATAACTCTTTACTCCGGGTGGACCGGTACACCTACTTTCCCCTACATCTGCTAGCCCACCTCTTCAAGAGATCATGTAACCTACTCAACTATGCTAGAGCCCATAATAGCTTGTGGCTGCACATGGAAGTTTCTAGCATGAATAATCTTATGATCCCTTTGAGCCTGGGTGGCGGACCTTATAAAATCAGACAACACTGGGTTCTCCAGGTGCCTCAATCCACCCAGATGTGAGTTTTAGTTGCCAGTTTAAGTTGAACCATTAATAAACATCTCACATCTGTCATGAATATCTCTCAAACCCAATCCACATCTACGAGCATAGCATGGCAATAATAAAAGCAACGTAGAAGTAACTCCCAAGGGTTTGATAAGAAAACAGGTAATAGGTACTACCTCAACTACTTCCCAGCTCCCACAATTTAATCAGATCCTAATCATGCAATTGTTTGCGGAATAGATCTAATGCAAAAAAACTGGGTATGGAAAGTATGATCAAAGTGTTACTTGCCTTGCTGATGATCCGCAAAACCTAGCGATTCGAAGTAACAAGCGGCACACTCCGGGTACTCTATCGCAAACAAACAAACATACAATCAGTACTCATCTAATGCACAGGTAAAACTCGAATGAAAGATCCAACCAGAAAGTTCAACTTAAGAACTCTGGTTTGCAAAAAGAATCAACTCGAAAGAAACAACGAAAGTCAAACGGCGAAAGAAAGAAGCTTCCTTTACTAATCTGGATCTAGGTCAAATTTTACTGTAGCAAAAACTTGTTTGAGTAGGTTAAACGGAAAGAGAATTTCGAGATGAAACTCTAGGCGCTTGAATCGCCTGATTCCGATAAACGAGCGAGAAGTTAAACAGAAACGAAGATTCGATCAGAAATCGAATCTGAGATAATCGTAGAAAAAATCCGGCGAAAAAGAAAAACGGAAGAACGATTAAAGAACGGACGTTCGTTCACAGAGAAAAACCGACGAACGCGTTCGGTAAAACGAACGGTTCGGTAAACGCTCGCAAAATAATAAAACTGCAAAAAACCGATCTAGGGTTTTTTTTTAAAACAAAACCGGCGTTGAACGGGGCAGGCAGTACCTCGTCGGGGCGGGGGTTCCGGCAGGGCTCCGGCGCTCGGGGCGAGGGGCGGCGAGGGGATGCGGGGTGCGGGGCTCGGGGGGGTGCAAGGGGCGGCGGCGGCGGCAAGTGCGGCGGCGGCGGCGGGCAAGGCTGGCGGCGGCGGGATGAGAGAGAGGGGGGGGGGGGGTTGAGGGGTATATAAAGAGGGGGGAGCAAGCTTGGAGGAGGGGGCAAGCTCCGGCGGGGTCGGACTCCCGTGTCCACCATGGACACGGCGGCGGCGCTCTCCCGTGTGGAGGAAGGAGAGGGCGACGGGGTGGGCCGGCGGCCTGGCGCTCGGCAGGGCTCGGCCCAGCGGGCGCGCGCTGTTTTATTTTTTAAATGTATCGCGGAAAATAATTCACAGAAAAATAAATAAAAGTCAGAAAAATATAAAATAAATTTTCCCCGTTTTGTTAGAAAATCTAGAATAGGGTGAACATTTTTTTTAACACAAAATAAATATTTTGAAAACATGCAATATTTTTAATGCAATAAAAATTGCAATAAAATCCAAATAAATTCCAATAAATGATTTTAACATTTTTCCTCCAGTATTTCAATTGTTTTGGAGAAGTCATATTTTCTCCTCTCGTTTATTTTTAAAATGAAATATTTTCCGGAGAAAAAAATAATTAAAACCAAAATCCTCGTCTTAATATTTGATGACAATCATATATGAAAATTCGAGAAAAATCCCCAACTCTCTCCGAGGGTCCTTGAGTTGCTTAGGATTTATCGAGGATTTGTCAAAATGCAATAAAACATGATATGCAATGATGATCTATGTATAACATACCAAATTGAAAATTTGGGATGTTACAAACCTACCCCCCTTAAGATGAATCTCGCCCTCGAGATTCGGGTTGGCTAGAAAACAGGTGGGAGTGGTCTTCCGTAGATCTTCCTCTCGCTCCCAGGTGGCTTCATCCTCCGTGTGGTGACTCCACTGAGCTTTGCAAAACTTGATAACCTTGTTGCGGGTAACTCGGCTGGCATACTCAAGAATCTTAACTGGTTTCTCCTCATAGGTCAAATCACTTTCCAGCTGAATCGCTTCCAGTGGCACAGTATCTCTCAGTGGTATCTCAGCCATCTCTGCGTGGCACTTCTCCAACTGGGAAACGTGAAATACATCATGAACTCCAGACAATCCTTCGGGCAATTCCAGCTTGTAAGCAACTTCTCCCATACGTTCCACAACTCTGTATGGTCCGATAAAACGGGGCGCTAACTTTCCCTTAACTCCAAAGCGCTTCACTCCTCGAAGTGGTGATACTCGAAGATAAACTCGGTCTCCGACTTCGTGAACTGTCTCCTTTCGTTTAGAATCAGCATAACTCTTCTGTCTGGACTGGGCTACCTTGAGCCTATCGCGAATCAACCCCACTTTCTGTTCAGACTCCTTAATCAAATCTGGTCCAGACAACTCACGGTCTCCAACTTCGTCCCATAACAACGGTGTTCTACACCTCCTTCCGTACAAGGCTTCGAAAGGGGCCATCTTCAAACTGGTCTGATAACTGTTGTTATAAGAAAACTCCGCATATGGCAGATTGTCATCCCAACTGGATCCATAATCTAGTGCACATGCTCTCAACATGTCCTCGAAAATCTGGTTGACTCTCTCCGTCTGTCCATCTGTCTGTGGGTGGAAAGCTGTACTAAATTCCAGCCTGGTTCCCAATGTTTCATGTAACTGCTTCCAAAACTTCGAGGTAAATTGGGTTCCTCTGTCTGATACAATGGTCCTCGGAACTCCATGCAAACATACGATCCTGGTCATGTATATCTTTGCCAACTTAGCACTGGTGTAAGTGGTCTTCACTGGAATGAAATGAGCCACTTTCGTCAAACGGTCGACTACAACCCATATTGAGTCATAGCCTGAACGAGTCCTGGGTAATCCGGTGATAAAATCCATGCCTATTTTATCCCACTTCCATTCGGGTATCGGCAATGGTTGTAGCAATCCTGCTGGCTTCTGATGCTCTGCCTTCACTCTCTGACATACATCACAAACTGCTACGTATTCCGCAATATCCTTCTTCATTCCGGTCCACCAGAAAATATTCTTCAAATACAAATACATCTTCGTATTTCCTGGGTGAATAGAGTACGGTGAATCATGGGCTTCTTGCAAAATTAACTTCCTGATCTCCGGATCATTTGGTACATATACGCGGTCCTCAAACCACAAGGTATCGTGCTCATCCTCACGAAATCCCTTGGCTTTTCCTTTGCTCATCTTCTCCTTTATCTCTTCAATCTCCTTGTCTGTCTTCTGAGCTTCTCAAGTACCAATCGCAAATGCTCCTCATGCTCTTCCTCGTTCTTGGAAAAGATTAAAATATCATCAATGAACACCACGACGAACTTATCCAAAAACTCCATAAACACTTTGTTCATCAGGTTCATGAAATAGGCAGGTGCGTTAGTCAGACCAAATGACATAACGGTATACTCATACAGTCCATATCTGGTGGTAAATGCCGTCTTAGGTATATCCTGCTCTCGAATCTTTAACTGATGGTATCCTGATCGTAGATCAATCTTGGAAAATACTTTAGCTCCTTGTAGGCGGTCAAACAAATCATTGATCATCGGCAGTGGGTACTTGTTTTTGATGGTCACTTCATTCAATCCTCGGTAATCAACAACCATCCTCAGCGATCCATCTTTCTTCTCCACTAGAAGTACTGGTGATCCCCAAGGTGACGAACTTGGGCAAATATAGCCTTTATCCAGTAACTCCTTGATCTGCTTCTTAATTTCCTCCAAATCCTTTGCTGGCATCCTGTACGGTCTCTTAGATATTGGCCCTGTGCCTGGCAAAAGTTCAATCAAAAACTCAATGTCTCTATCTGGTCGCATGCCTGGCAACTCTTCTGGAAATACATCCGGATAATCCTTCACCACTGGTACTTCCTCCTGTACAACTCCTGATAAGGAATTTACTTGAGTCCTCTTCGGCATATGCCGGGATACATACTTGATCCTTTTTCCTTCCGGGGTGGTAAGCAAAATCGTCTTGCTGGCGCAATCGATGTTTCCTCCATACAACGATAGCCAATCCATTCCCAAAATTACATCCAAACCTTGCGATTCCAAAACAATGAGGTCTGAGGGGAAAACATGCCTACCAATGGCCAATGGTATCTGAAAACATCCTTGGGTTGCCATATACTCTGCTCCTAGCGAGGTTACTAACATAGGGGTTTTGAGAACTTGGGTGGACATCTTAAACTTATTCACGAATCCCCTTGATATGTATGAATGCAATGCACCAGTATCGAAAAGAACGATTGCAGTAAATGACTTAACCAAAAACTTACCTATTACTGCATCAGGCTGAGCTTCAACCTCCTCCACGCTCACGTGGTTCACATGTCCTTTGTTGAACGGGTTCGGCTTCTTCCCAGAGCTTCCATTGCCATTTCCATTTTGGGCTTCAGGACAATCAGTTGCATAATGTCCCGTCTTCTGGCACTTGAAACAAGTAATGTGACTTAGATCCCTCTTGGTTGGGGTAGATGGGTTGGTGCGGTTATGTCCGTTTCCTCCTCCATTCCCATTACCATTCTTGGAGCCATTATGGTTGTGCGAACTATCTCCTCCATGGGTATGCTGAAACTGTCCTCCCGGTTTCGGGGCAAATCGCGGCTTCTGCTGAGCTCCAGAATTGTACTTCCCTTGTCCATACTTCCTCTTACGATTTTCAATCTGCTGTTGCTTCCCTTCAATCATGAGAGCTCTATCTACCAGCTCCTGGTAGTTGTTGAAGGTTGCTACCATCAACTGCATACTCAGTTCATCATTCAGCCCTTCCAAAAATTTCTCCTGCTTGGCAGCATCTGTAGCAACGTCATCTGGTGCATAACGTGCTAACTTACTGAAATCCTCCACATACTGGCCTACGGTGCATCCTCCTTGGCGTAGGTTGCGAAACTCACGCTTCTTCATAGCCATAGCTCCTGCTGAAACATGAGCTGTACTGAAAGCTTGCTGAAACTGGTCCCATGTGACAGTGTCAATATTGTGCGTGGCTGTATAATTCTCCCACCATGATGCTGCGGGTCCATCAAGCTGATGTGCGGCAAAACGCACTCTTTCCGCATCTGTGCATCCTACAGTGGTCAACTCCCTTCCAACTTTGCGGAGCCAATCATCTGCTACAATCGGCTCGGTGCTACTGGAAAACAGCGGCGGGTTTAGCCTTAAGAAACGGGCTAAGTGATCAACAGGTGGTGGTGGAGGTGGGTTGTTGTTGTTGTTGTTGCCTTGGTTCTGCACTAACACTTGCATCAGGGCATTCTGTTGCTGAATCAACTGGGTGATCTCTGGCGGGAAAACAAATCCGGTGTCGCGTCTCGGAGGAATCTGATAGGTTTAGAAAAGATGAGAGTTAAGAATAGAATGAGGTCTAGAGAGAAAACACTACCCATATGCTCATGAGACAAATACAATCAATATCACTCAATCAATTCAAACAAGGCAAAACAATCGATCTAACTAGCGTTACAAAGTGCTTGAACTATACTATTAAATGGGGGAAAACTACTACTGATATGGTGGTCTACTAGAAATTCTGATCCGTTGAAGACTCCATGATGTCTGCTCCGGCTTCATCAACAAAGTCATCTTCACTTGGTTCCGAGTCGGTGTCGTCGATGATGATGTAGTTATCCGGACAAGTGCATTCGTCGACTTCTGCTTTTAGCACTGGATTTCCCATAAATACTCCAATCTTCTTCTCCAGGTCGTCATTCTTCCCTACTAGTGCGTTGATTTCCTCCAAATAATCCTCGCGTGTAGCCTTGAGTTCTTCTTGGAGCTCCTTGATCTTGGTTAATGCCTTCTTCAGTTCTTTCTTGTCCGTGCACATCTGGTTCTCCTGGCGACGAATATGTTGGTTCTGCTCCTGGATGAAAGCTGCGATTGATCCATCCTTCTTGCTTCTGATCATCTCCCATTGCGCGTCTCGACGTCCACAAATTTGGTAAATTGTATCCTTAAGCTCCTGGTGGTAGACTTCTCCAATGCGTCCCATGGCGATGTGTGCGGCCATGCTCTTCCCTAAACTCCAGGTTGGTGCTTCGAAAACCAATCTTATGGGTTCAGTAATTGGCACAAACGTCCTTCCTGGAATGTGAACTTGAATCTTCCAGCTCTCCTCTTCAGGTAACGTGGCGTTGTAGGTTTCGGTGATGCTTGGTATTCCTATGTTCAAGTACTTGGTGACTTCCTTCAAGTGTCGTCCAAACGGCGTGTCTTCATCTGGTTGCATGAACTTGCTCCTTGCATCCGCCATTCCTAAAAGAGTAGAAAGTGGAGAGGGGTCATAAATGAGAAGAGAGAAGCTTTCTAGGGCTTAAGCTTAGTGGTCGTGTCCTACAGTCAGCGTGTGCTCTGATACAAACTTTGTAGCGACCAGACCTCAAATGGTCTGTGCTGCTGTGCACCAGTGTCATCCCTGGATAAGTAATGCTGACACGCACAGTAGAAATGGAGGATTTATAACAGAGTAGCAATCACACACTTATTACATCGAATATCTCCGAAGAGATTAAGTATGATAAACATGGCTTAAGGCCATCTAATAACGATAACAGTGGAAGACTTGGAAGATAAGTGAGTCCATCAACTCCAGCGGCATCACTGAGTATAAGACCACGACCTAAGGCACCTTACTCGTCGTCTGAAAAGTCTGCAACATGAAACGTTGCAGCCCGAGAACGGGTCAGCACATAGAATATGCTGGCAAAGTAACACATAAAGAGTAATGAACAACAATAATGCTATACTACATGCATATATGGCTGGTGGAAAGCTCTATGGTTAAAGTTTTGCGAAAAGCCAATTTTTCCCTACTACAAAGGAATAATTTTATTTAACTATCATGGTGGTTGTTAAACATTGAGAAGGTACCTCCAACTCAATCCCAATTAAGTGTCATCATTAACCCAACAAAATTAATTAAAAGTAACATGGTGATGAGATTCAAATGATAATCCAGGTACTAGATACTCAAGTTGTCCATAACCGGGGACACGGCTAGCCATGATTAGTTTGTACACTCTGCAGAGGTTTGCGCACTTTTCCCCACAAGACTCGATCGCCTCCGCTTGATTCTCGCACTGCATGATGTTTGAGAAACGGATGACCGAGACACAGTCTTTCAGGAACAATCACTCTTTACTCCGGGTGGACCGGTACACCTACTTTCCCCTACATATGCTAGCCCACCTCTTCAAGAGATCATGTAACCTACTCAACTATGCTAGAGCCCATAATAGCTTGTGGCTGCACACGGAAGTTCCTAGCATGAATAATCTTATGATCCCTTTGAGCCTGGGTGGCGGACCTTATAAAATCAGACAACACTGGGTTCTCCAGGTGCCTCAATCCACCCAGATGTGAGTTTTAGTTGCCACCTTAAGTTGAACCATTAATAAACATCTCACATCTGTCATGAATATCTCTCAAACCCAATCCACGTCTACGAGCATAGCATGGCAATAATAAAAGCAACGTAGAAGTAACTCCCAAGGGTTTGATAAGAAAACAGGTAATAGGTACTACCTCAACTACTTCCCAGCTCCCACAATTTAATCAGATCCTAATCATGCAATTGTTTGAGGAATAGATCTAATGCAAAAAACTGGGTATGGAAAGTATGATCAAAGTGTTACTTGCCTTGCTGATGATCCGCAAAACCTAGCGATTCGAAGTAACAAGCGGCACACTCCGGGTACTCTATCGCAAACAAACAAACATACAATCAGTACTCATCTAATGCACAGGTAAAACTCGAATAAAAGATCCAACCAGAAAGTTCAACTTAAGAACTCTGGTTTGCAAAAAGAATCATCTCGAAAGAAACAACGAAAGTCAAACGGCGAAAGAAAGAAGCTTCGTTTACTAATCTGGATCTAGGTCAAATTTTACTGTAGCAAAAACTTGTTTGAGTAGGTTAAACGGAAAGAGAATTTCGAGACGAAACTCTAGGCGCTTGAATCGCCTGATTCCGATAAACGAGCGAGAAGTTAAACAGAAACGAAGATTCGATCAGAAATCGAATCTGAGATAATCGTAGAATAAATCCGGCGAAAAAGAAAAACGGACGAACGGTTAAAGAACGGAGGTTCGTTAACAGAGAAAAACCGACGAACGCGTTCGTTAAAACGAACGGTTCGGTAAACGCTCGCAAAATAATAAAACTGAAAAAAACCGATCTAGGGTTTTTTTTAACGAAGGGTTTTTTTTAAAACAAAATCGGTGTTGAACGGGGCAGGCAGTACCTCGTCGGGGCGGGGGTTCCGGCGGGGCTCCGGCGCTCGGGGCGAGGGGCGGCGAGGAGGTGCGGGGTGCGGGGCTCAGGTGGGGGGTGCAAGGGGTGGCGGCGGCGGCGGCAAGTGCGGCGGCGGCGGCGGGCAAGGCGGGCGGCGGCAAGTGCGGCGGCGGCGGCAGGCAAGGCGGGCGGCGGCGGGATGAGAGAGAGGGGGGGTTGAGGGGTATATAAAGAGGGGGGAGCAAGCTTGGAGGAGGGGGCAAGCTCCGGCGGGGTCGGACTCCCGTGTCCACCATGGACACGGCGGCGGCGCTCTCCCGTGCGGAGGAAGGAGAGGGCGACGGGGTTGGCCGGCGGCCTGGCGCTCGGCTGGGCTCGGCCCAGCGGGCGCGCGCTGTTTTTTTTAAATGTATCGCGGAAAATAATTCACAGAAAAATAAATAAAAGTCAGAAAAATATAAAATAAATTTTCCCCATCTAGTTAGAAAATCTAGAATAGGGTGAACATTGTTTTAACACAAAATAAATATTTTGAAAACATGCAATATTTTTAATGCAATAAAAATTGCAATAAATTCCAATAAATGATTTTAACATTTTTCCTCCAGTATTTCAATTGTTTTGGAGAAGTCATATTTTCTCCTCTCGTTTATTTTTAAAATGAAATATTTTTCCGGAGAAAAAAATAATTAAAACCAAAATCCTCGTCTTAATATTTGATGACAATAAATATGAAAATTCGAGAAAAATCCCCAACTCTCTCCGAGGGTCCTTGAGTTGCTTAGGATTTATCGAGGATTTGTCAAAATGCAATAAAACATGATATGCAATGATGATCTATGTATAACATACCAAATTGAAAATTTGGGATGTTACACCATCATAGCCTATGGCGTTGGCCAGGCCATCCCTCTACTCCCACACATTGTCCGGCGGCGGCAGCTCCACCGGCCCACCCTGCACCCGAACAAGTCAACCCTCGTACTCCCCTCCGCCTACGTCTTCCCCCGCTCTGGTTCGTTCGGTCCGAGGTCTCGACGTCGTCCCCCACCTTGGTGCTCTCGCCGTGGCACCGCCGTCTATCGTTCCCAACATGGTTAGCAAAACAAGAGGAATCGGGAGACAACTGTTCGTTGAGAGGCTGACAGTCCCGGGCCCACCAGGTCCATGGCCTAGGTTTTGTTGTTTAACATGGGCAGCCCAGGACATGTTTCAATGTTTTTTGGATCCAGCAGGTATCAAGCGTCCTGTGGGCCTCCCAACCTAGCTTGTCTATAACATCAGCAGCCCAAGTTTTGTTTGTTTTTTCAAGATGACGCACAACTCAGTTCTATTTTTCTATAAGAATGCAAAACTGAACCTATGTTTTCCCTTCTATAATAGTATATATATATATGTATATTTATATCCTATTTTATTACATATATATATAATAGAAACAACATAAGGTTCCGTTAAACATATCGTTCGGCCAACCATTTTATAGACCTTCTCACTTCTTTTATTTTTCGTTTTCACTAATCCTATATCTGAATTTTCTCCCACTTTCTTTTTCGATGTAAACTGAGTTTTCTCCCAGTACTTTTCCCTAGAACAAACTCAACTGCCCCACGTCTAGCCTTAAAAATAATAATACCCCACATCCTATTAACTCATCAAATTAAAATGATATTTTATTTCGCAAATTGAAAGTTCTTACAAAATAATAATTATAATTGGTTATATATAACTTGGCAAGTTAACTCCTAGTGATTGCGTACATAAGCTTGCAAAGATTTTACTGACCAATGCAGTAATAGACATGCAATCATGTGTTTATGTTTTTATAACATTTCTCCGTCTAGCCCAACATGATATTTTCACCCAGCCCAGCAAGTCCGCGGATTTCGAGAAAAATGCAAATGGGCTTTAAATTCTACCATAGTATATAAACAGGCTGCATAGATGCTACACCATTGTTTCACCCAGCCCACCAAATGGATTAAAAAACAAATGGACTGGCGGACATGTGGGCCAGTAGGTCGAAGCCTAAGAACTTTCGCAAAAAATAAAAATACAAAGGTCGAAGCCTAAGCAAGGCATTGGATTTACATCCAACGACCCACATTCTTATTCAATCTCTCGTCTTCTTCCCCCAGCGCTGCCGAGACCGCCTGCTCCAGCCTACGGCGTCCAGCGGCACTGTTTTGTGCGCCTCGCAGCGAAACACTATCCCGCCGACGGCTAGGCCATCCCTCCACTCCGCACCTCATGTTATTCTCTGCCGAGTGTAGGCCCACCCGCACCCGAACCAGTCAAGTTTCCCACTCCTCTCCGTCTGCGACTCCACTGCCGCGTCTTCCCCATCTCCGGGTCATTCCAGTCCGGGGCCTCGCCGTCGTCCACCGCCTCGCTGCGCTCGGCGCGGCGTGGTCAACAAACCAGAGTTGTCGGAAGAGGACTGTACATGGAGAGCCTGACGGCTGGGACCCACGAGGTCCATGGTTGCACGCAAGGAATGTTCCTCCTTATTAAGCTGAAAAAAATGTTTCCTCCCCCTGACAGCTGGGACCACCGGCTGTATCTTCGCACGGAAGGAAGTGCCTCCTTGTTATGCGAAAAAACTATTCCTCCCAATGACAGCTGGGGCCCGGCAGATTTGGTGGCTGACTTGTGGGCCTACTAAGCAGACGTGTACGCAGGGCTTTGTCAACTTCATCAACAAATGATTCTAGTAGCTGGACCATTGGATGTTAATCCAACAGCCGTGCTCCTTCTTCAACCTGTGTTCTTGCTCCTGTCTCCCATGGGCGGCAGTGCTGTCGCGCACCCGAACCAGTCAAGTTTCCCACTGCTCTCCATCTGTGACTCCACTGCCGCGTCTTCCCCATCTCCTGGTCATTCCAGTCTGGGGCCTCGCCGTCGTCCATCAGCCTTGGTGTGCTCGGCACGGTGTGGTCAACGTGGTCAATAAACGAGAGTCATCGGAAGATGACTGTACGTGAGAGGCTGACAGTGGGGACGCACCACGCCCATGGAAGCATGCATGCAACTGCATCCTTTTTACCCTAAAAAATAATGTTTTCTCCCCCTAACTGCTGGGACCCACCAGCTACATCTTCGCACGCAAGGAAGTGCCTGACAGTTGGGACCCACCTGGTCGAAGCATACGTAGCGTTGTCATTCTGGTCACGAACATGTACGTACATACTGGTCGATCGGTCTGTCTATAGGCTACAACGATGAACCGTGGCCGAGTAAGGAAGAGCACGTGTCGTAGTAGAGGCGCAGACGTAGCATGTACACGTACGTACAGCCAGGGTGCAAGAAAGTAAATACGACCATGTACGTACATACGGGCGGGGTCTCGAACGCCTACTCGCGCATACATACAGCCAGGGCTCGTGTACATGGCTGGGTCAGAACGGAGAAACTGCGTCGTCGTGTTGATCGGGAGCCAACCGGCTTGGACAGAACAACCGATCGAAACGAGGCCTGGCGTACTGCAGAACGGAGGAAACGGCCTTGTGTTCGACCGGCCAGGGTCGGAACGGGATCCTGCTCATCAGGAGGGGTCTGGCATACCGCAAAACGGAGGAAACAGACTTCTCTTGGACCTCCTACGGTCGAAACAGGGTCCTGTTGATCGGAAGGGGTGTGGCATGACAAGCTGTCTCAACCGCTTCCGCCCAAAAGTGTCTTGGCATCTTGTATTCATTAAGCACCATTCTCGCCATCTCAATAAGAGTCCGATTCTTCCTCTCAACAACTCCATTTTATTGAGGTGTGTACATAGCCGAGAACTCATGTCAAATTCCTTTTCGTCCAGAATGGTATCCACATTAGCGTTCTTGAACTCTGTTCCATTATCGCTTCAAACCTTCTTGGTCTTCACTTCAAATTGATTTTGGGCCTTCCCAGCGAAGTTCTTGAAGATAGTTTGAACCTGCGACTTGTCATCAAGAAAGAACACCCACGTAAATCTGAAAAAAATCATAAACAATGACCAAGCCGAAAGAGTTACCACCAAGGCTCTTGTAAGCATTGTGACCGAAAAGGTCCATGTGAAGTAGCACAAGTGGTCTTCTTGTGGTCATGATGTTCTTTACGGGATGACTTCCTCCAACTTGTTTTCCTGCTTGGCAAGCACTACAAAGTCTATCCTTGTCAAATATAGCATCTTTAATACCAAGGATATGATCACCTTTAATGAGTTTATCAAGATTTCACATGCCAACATGTCCTAACCTTCTATGCCATAACCAACCTTTAGAAGATTTAGTAATTAAACAAGGGCGAGGTTGGGCTCTTTTAGTGAAATCAACAATGTATAGATCACCTCTACGAATGCCGGTAAAGACCATATTATGATTATCTCGATGAAACACTTGGCAATCTACTTCGGTAAATAGAACATTGAAACCAAAGTCAGCTATTCTAGATACGGAAAGAAGATTGTAACCTAGAGATTCCATGAGCATAACATTTTGAATGGAGCTATCATTGGATATGGCCACGTTACCAAGGCCAAGTACCTTACACTTGGAGTTGTCTCCAAAAGTCACTTACTTGCGCGGACCATCATTTTTGGCAAGCTCATGGAACAAGTCTTTATCTCTGGTCATGTGATCGGTACATCCACTATCAAGAATCCACTCTTTTACTCCGGATATGTAATTTCGAAGATTTGCCATGAGACTAAGATTCCTCATAGTCTTACCACATTCGATGTCGAATTATTCCTCCTCTTCATAATAACCATGCTCAATGTCATCATCATCATCATCATCATCATGCGTGTGACCATCACCTAGTTCAACTGATTGGTTATATTTGTGACCATGAAAATGTGCAAGTTTATGAATCCTAATTATTTCCGTGATGATGTTGCTAATGGTTCCAACAGCACCCTTAGCACGCATAAGGTCACGAAGATCAAATAGATATTCATGATCCTAAAAAAATAGATATTCATGATCCTAAAAAAATAGATATTCATCAAACTTGGGATCACTAGGCTTCATCTTGTGAAAAGCAATGGACTTTTGAATAATTTCATTCAGTTTTTTCAAGGAATAATTTGGAAAGCGTTCCTCAAGGTAATTCCATATAGTGTATGTGCATTCAAAGTTTTGCAAGCAAACAAGCACATTTCTAGGCAATCCTCTAGTTCTAAGATTGCGAACCATGTCAAGATACTCATTGGGGGTAGGATGCAAAGGATTAATGGGAGGCACATAAGGGCTAAGAATATACTTGCTCAAATTATATTCATTGAGGATCTCAAGCATTTCATTTTTCCAAGAATCGGAAAACTCCACATCAAGAATAGGCACTCTATGTCTGATACTCCCTAACGTAGACTCATCCATCTTCCTCCAATGGTGATTAAACCAAAGCAATGGAGACCAATGCTCTTATACCAATTGAAAGGATCGAGAAGAGGGCTCTAGAGGGGGGTGATTAGTCCGTTAACAAGTAAAAGTGGTAGTTTTTTAGTTCTTCAAGTTAAGGTTGAGTTTAGCACATGTTAATGGGAACACAATACATTTTACACAAGCATAGCAAAGTATGAGTAGCGAAAAGATTAAAGCATGCAAGTGCAAGAATGTAAAGGGATGGGAATTGGAGGGTGCAAACGCAATGGAGACGCGCAAATTTTTTGGCGTGGTTCCGATAGGTGGTGCTATCATACATCCATGTCGACTTCAACCCACGAAGGGTAATGGTTGCGTGGGTCCACTGAGGGCTCCATCCACGAAGGATCCACGAAGAAGCAACCTTGTCTATCCCAGCATGGCCATCGTCCACGAAGGACTTGCCTCACTCCGGTAGATCTTCACGAAGTAGGTTATCTCCTTTCCCTTACACACTTCTTGGTTCAACTTCACATCATGACGGAGGCTCCCAAGCGGCACCTAACCAATCTAGGAGACACCACTCTCCAAAAGGTAATAGATGGTGTGTTGATGATGAACTCCTTGCTCTTGTACTTCAAATGATAGTCTCCCCAACACCCAACTCTCTCTCACAGATTTGGCTATGGTGGAAGAAGGGCTTGAGTGGAAAGCAACTTTGAAAAGTCTAGAAATCAAGGTTCAAATGGTAGGAATCGAATCACTTGATCTCAACACATGAGTAGGTGGTTCTCTCTCAGAAAATGAATGGTGGAAGTGTAGGCACATTATGATGGCTCTTTTCTCTAAGGAAGAAGGGGTGGAGGGGTATATATAGCCTCCACACAAAATCCAATAGTTACACACTTTTGACCCAACTCGGTGGCACTACTACGAATGCTGGAGCTCACGCGGGAGGGGATGTTGCGGTTGCTGGAGCCGGACCCGTAATTCACGGACGGGGAGAAGGTGCTACAAGCGCTCTACATCGCTGATATTTTTTCTACAGCACAATGTTCACGAGAGGCCTCACGCACTAGGCTACAAACTCAAAGCCAAATAACAAGTTCATGGGCGATCTGTTCCCGCCTGCATATTAAAACACAAAGCCAGCAGCCGAGCAAACATTGCACGTCTTCGTCTCAAGTCCCGAGGTCCTCACACCGACAGTTGCATGTGCACAAGAGCATGTACCATTATGTCGATCAAAGCACAAAGTATGGGTTTGCAAAAGGAGACTCACTCACCGCATGTGAGGGTTAACAGAAGGGAGAAAAGAAGGTCATCCCACATGAAGCATCAGAGTATATAAACAACAAACTATAGTAGCAGTTGATAACCCACAAGTGTAGGGGGTCGTTTTTAGCCTTCTTCGATAAATAAGAGTGTCAAACCCAACGAGGAGCTAAAGGCAGAAAAAATATTCCCTCAAGTTCTATCGAGCACCGATACAACTCTACGCACACTTGACGTTTGCTTTACCTAAATCAAGTATGAGACTATTTTGCAAGAGTAAAACTACGAGTACTTTGCGAGAATAAAACTACGAATAAATTGCGAGATAATAAAAGTGGATAGCTTTTGTCAACAAGAAAGTCATTTGTCCCTAGGCAATCGATAACAAGTACCGGTAATCATTCATGTAATTTTATATGAGGGAGAGGCATGAGCTAACATACATTCTCTACTTGGATCATATGCACTTATGATTGGACCCCTAGCAAGCATCCACAACTACTAAAGATCATTAAGGTCATGAAACCCAACCATAGCATTAAGTATCAAGTCCTCTTTATCCCATACGCAACAACCCGCCTACTCGGGTTTAAGCTTATGTCACTCTCGCAACCCACCATAAGTGAATCATGAATGTATTGCAATAACCTCCAGCGGGGACCCCCCCCCCCCCACGTTTGCACGAGATAGAGGGCACCGTAGGACAACACCATAAATAAAATATACAATAACACCATCCAAGATCACGATTAACCCACAGGACAAACCGATCTACTCAAACATCATAGGATAGCCAAATATCATTGGGAAATAATATATGGAGTTGAGCAACATGTTTAAGTAGAGATTACAGCGGGGAGAAGGGGTGTTACACCGCTGCATAGAGGGGGAGAGAGTTGGTGTTGACGGTAGCAAGATTGTTGATGTAGATCGTCGTCACAATCCTAGCCCCGGCGGAACTCCGGCGCCACGAGGAGAGAGGGGGAGAGAGCCCTCCTCCTCCTCCTTCTTCTTCTTCTTTGGCCTCCCCCTAGATGGGAGGAGAGTTACCCCTCTAGTCCATGGCCTCCATGGCGGCGGAGGGGCCGGAGCCCCTCCGATATTGGATCTCCATCTCTGTTCTCTTCTGTCTCGCGTTCCCTAGATCCGGCCTTCACGGTTTCTTAAATTCCTGGAGATCCGTAACTCCGATTGCGCTGGAATTTTTACATGATTTTTCCCATAAATTATCTTTCTTGCACTAGAAGAACGGCCCCAACCACCTTATGAGGAGGGCATAAGACACCTGGGCGCGCCTGGCACCCCCTGGGCGCCCCGGTGTATCTTGGGGCCTGTGGGCCCCCGTTTATGTTGATTCCACCTTCCAAAATTCACATATATTCCAAAATAATTCTTCGTAAATTTTAATCGCGTTTGGACTTTGTTTGATATGGATTTTCTGCAAAACAAAAAACATGCGAAAAACAGGAACTGGCACTGGGCACCGGACCGATAGGTGAGTCCAATAAATCATATAAAAAGTTGCCAAAAATATGTGAAAGTTGTAAAATATTGGCATGAAACAATCAAAAATTATAGATAAGACGGAGACATATCAACATCCCCAAGCTTAATTCCTGCTCGTCCTCGAGTAGGTAGATGATAAAAAAGATAATTTTTGATGTGGAATGCTACCTAGCATAAACTTGATCATATGTCTAGTCATGGCATGACTATTCAGATATAAGTGATTCAATGCAATAGTCTATAATTTGACATACAGACATCAATACTAAGGCATCCCAACAAAAGATCGTGTCTTTCAAAATATCAAAGCTAAAGAAAGCTATCCCTACAAAATCATATGGTCTTGTCATGCTCTGTCTTCTTAACACAAAGTATTTATCACGCACAACCTCGATGACAGGCCGAGCAATTGGTTCATACTTTTTAACGCGCTTCAACTTTTTCAACCCTCACGCAATACATGAGCGCGAGCCATGGATATAGCACTACGGGTGGAATAGAGTATGATGATAGGGGTAAATATAGAGAAGACAAAAAAGTAAGAATGTCTCACTTCGACGCAGCTAACCAACGGGCTATGGAGATTCCCATCAACTGATATCAACGTGAGGAGTAGGGATTGCCATGCAACGGATGCACTATGAGATAAAAGTGTATGAAAGCTCAATATGAAAACTAAGTGGGTGTGCATCTAATCCTATAATGAAAAATTCCCACTAGTATATGAAAGTGACAACATAGGAGACTCTCCATATGAAAAACATGGTGCTACTTTGAAGCATAAGTGTGGAACTAGCATTCCCCTTCTCTCTTTATTTTTTTCTTTTTTTGTTCTTTTTTTTCTTTATGTTTTCCTTTTCTTTTCTTTACTTTTTTTAATATTTTTTCTCTTATTTTCCGGAGTCTCATCCCGACTTATGGGGGAATCATAGTCTCCATCATCCTTTCCTCACTAGGGCAATGCTCTAAAAATGAATAATGATGATCATCACACTTCTATTTACTTACAACTCAATAGAAATAAAAATTACAACTCGATACCTAGAACAAATAATGACTCTATATGAATGCCTCTGGTAGTGTACCAGGATGTGCAATGATCTAGCATAATAACGATATCAAAGAATGGAAAATCCATGGAAATAACATGCTAGCTATCTTACGATCATGCAAAGCAATATGACAATGAATGATCAAGTCATCAAAACGGAAGCGGTGGAAGTTGCATGGCAATATATCTCAGAATGGCTATGGAAAGGCCATAATAGGTAGGTATCATGGCTGTTTTGAGGAAGATATAATAAGGCTTATGTGTGATAGAGCGTATCATATCACGGGGTTTGGGTGCACCTAAGAAGTTTGCACTGACTCTCGAGGTGAGAAAGGGCAATGCACGGTACCATAGAGGCTAGCAAATTGCGGAAAGGTAAGAGTGCGTATAATCCATGGACTCACATTAGTCATAAAGAACTCATATACTTATTGCAAAAGTTTATTAGCCCTCGAAGCAAAGTACTACTATGCATGCCCCTAGGGGGATAGATTGGTAGGAAAAGACCATCGCTCATCCCCGGCCGCCACTCATAAGGAAGACAATCAATAATAAATCATGCTCCAACTTCATAGCATAACGAGAGACTATACGTGCATGCTTCGAGAATCACAAACCTTAACACCAATATTCTTACTAACCACAACCGTTTACTAGTACCTCCCGCATATTTCATCTCTATATCGCAAAACTATTGCAAGGAAGCAAACATATCATATTCAGTGATCCACAAGTTTTATGTAGGGTTTTATGACTAACCATG
This sequence comes from Aegilops tauschii subsp. strangulata, assembly GCF_002575655.3. NCBI lineage: Eukaryota > Viridiplantae > Streptophyta > Magnoliopsida > Poales > Poaceae > Aegilops > Aegilops tauschii. The sequence continues at coordinate 326,363,489 of NC_053041.3, read as the reverse complement.
CAATTGACCAATTCCTTTTGACTCTCTAAATAGATATAAGGAAAGCATGAGAGTTTAATTCTTTCTAAAAAATATCATGCTCTAACAATATAAGTGAAGCAAAAGAGCATTCTACAAACAACGGTTTTCTATGTTAAGAGAAACAGGCAATCCAAACTTCAAATGATATAAGTGAAGCACATGAAGCATTCTATAAAGCCACACTCAAAAGATATAAGTGAAGTGCAATGAGCATTCTATAAATTAACCATGGACTATCTCATACCAGCATGGTGCATAAAAGAAAAGTAAAAACTAAGCGCAAAAGACGCTCCAAGATTTACACTTATCACATGAATGAAACGAAGACGAAAACATTCTGATACTTGTTGAAGAAAGATGGGATGCCTTCCGGGGCATCCCCAAGCTTAGGCGCTTGAGTCTCCTTGAATATTTACTTGGGGTGCCTTGGGCATCCCCAAGATTGAGCTCTTGCCTCTCCTCCTTCTCCTCATATCGAGACCTCCTCAATCTTTGATCACTTCATCCACACAAAACTCAACAGAAAGCTCGGTAAGATCCGTTAGTATAATAAAGCAAATCACTACTCTAAGTACTATTGCAAACCAATTCATTTTTTTTGCATTGTCGCTACTGTAATATAACTTTTCATGGCTTATTCCACGGATAGAATCGATAGTTTCATCAAAACAAGCAAAACAATGCATCAAAAACAGAATCTGTCTTAAACAGGACAGTCTGTAGTAATCTGAACATTCACCATACTTCTGGCACTCCAAAAATTCTGAAAAATTAGGAAACAATTGGTATAGCAAGACTATGTAAAAAGTTTCAGAAACTTTCGATGTTCCAGTAAAAAATGTAAAATCAGGTTCTACAACCGAAGTTTCTGTTTTTGCACCGCACATACCAACAAGCAATCTACTCACCCTAAAGGCAAATATTGGCACATTATTTTTATAATACAATGGAATTTTACAAGGGGATAATTATTTTTGTGACAATCTTCATGAAAAATTCTACATTGTTTCCATGAGCATGAACACAAGTGTGCAAGGTCGACCCTCACTTCTCCAATGCATAACTTCCAATCGCTTCTCTTTTGTCGAGAAGTTTTAAGTTCCCCTCTATATTTTTTTGTTTTTAAACTTTATAAAAGCACTCAACAGAAATAAATGACTCTAAAACTACTGGGTTGTCTCCCAGGCAGCGCTTTCTTTAAAGCCATTAAGCTAGGCATAAAGTGCTCAAGTAATGAACCCACCCGGATCCCAAGGTATATCAAAGCCAGTTTTAGTTCACAAGGATTTGGCATTTAGTAATGAGCACAAAGCAACATATATCATGCAATGACGAAGTCTAACTCTCTTCCTATGCATCGGCATGTCATACAAGAACAATTCATGCACATCAAGTAAAGGCCAATACATAGCATAAGAAGTTTCTTGCAATTCTTTCATGTTGGAAACATAGAGAGGCAGAGATGTAGTTCCCTCTCAGAATAATTGCAAGTAGGAGTAGCAAGCACATGCATATTACATTCATCAAAATTATCATGTGCTACGGTAAAAGGTAACCCATCAATGTAATCCTTAATAAGTGCAAACTTCTTCGATATAGTGTAGTTGGGAGAATTCAAAAAGATAATAGGACTATCATGTGTGGGTGCAGTAGCAACAATTTTATTCTTAATATAAGGAACTATATCAAGTTCATCTCCATAAGCATAATTCATATTGGCATCTTGGCCACAAGCATAGCAAGCATCAATTTCATCAAAAAGGGATATTTCAAACGAATCAACGGGATCATAGCAATTATCATAGCATCCATCCTTCGGTAAGAACGAAGGGACATTAAACAATGTATGAGTTGAAGAGTTACTCTCATTAGAAGGTGGGCACGGGTAGCTAATCCGTTCTTCCTCCGTTTGTTCTTCGCTCTCCTCATCATCTTTTTCATCCAATGAGCTCACAGTTTTACCAATTTCTTCTTCCATAGACTCTCGCAAAATATAAGTCTCTTCTTGGACAGCAGAGACTTTCTCAATAAATACATCAATATCATAGCAATATTTAAGGATAGCAAAATTTTCAGGTCTATAAACTGAATCATCAAAATCTTCAAACTTTAAAAATATAGATTCAATTTCATAAGCACCCTTAAAAGCAACAAATTCTTCTATTCGTTCCACATCATAGTAATCATATATACCATTAGCATAAGAAGCCAAGGTTTCATTATCATTAAATTTGCACGAAAAGGGAAGGTGTGGAGCCTTTATCCTGGAGCAACAAGTATAATCATATCTTAAGCATAGCTCCCAAGCATACCAATGCAACATATGAATTTGATCCCATAACAATTTCCCTTTATGAGTCAAGCGATAATCCCTAAAGTATTCACGTTGATCCAACGTTACTTCCATTATATAGTTGAATGGGGTTTTCTCAGGATTATCAAAGTAGTGCAAAAATATCTCTCACATAACGAGCATCGAGGGTTTTAGGAGGTTCCCCATCTCCATGAGTAGCAAGTACAACTATTTTTTTTGGTGTTTCTTGTCGCATATCCATAACTAAAGATAGAGAACAACATAGAACGGGAAATAAAAACTACTTAGTGATAAAGCAAACAAGCACACACGAGAATATTCACCCCACACTATTGCTCCCCGGCAACGGCGCCAGAAAAAGGTCTTGATAACCCACAAGTGTAGGGGATCATTTGTAGCCTTCTTTGATAAATAAGAGTGTCGAACCCAACGAGGAGCTAAAGGCAGAACAAATATTCCCTCAAGTTCTATTGACCACTGATACAACTCTACGCACACTTGACGTTTGCTTTACCTAAAACAAGTATGAAACTACTTTGCAAGAGTAAAACTACGAGTACTTTGCGAGAATAAAACTACTAATAAATTGCAAGATAATAAAAGTGGATAGCTTTTGTCAACAAGAAAAGTCATTTGTTTTAGCAATCCGACCTCAGATGGTCAAATCTCTGTGTATAAGTGTCATCCCTGGATCGGTAATGCTGACACACACAGTACTTGAAGGATTTATAACAGAGTGCAATCACACACTTATTACATCGAATGTCTCAAAAGAGAACTTATTACAATAATATGGGTTAAGGCCATCTAAATAAGATAACTGCGGAAGCATCGAAAGGTAAATGAGTCCATCAACTCCAATGGCATAGCTGAGTGCACGACAATGACCTAGCGCATCTTACTCTGTGTATGAAAAGTCTGCAACGTAATACATTGCAGCCCGGAACGGGCCAGCACATGGAATATGCTGGCAAAATAACACTATACAGTAATGAACAAAATAAATGCTAACACTACATGCATATATGGCTGGTGGAGGCTCTACGGTTAACATGTTTTTGCGAAAAGTCAATTTTTCCAACCACAAAGGAATATGTTTCATTTAACTATCATGGTAGTTGAAACATTGAGAAGGTTCCTCCAACTCAATCCCAATTAAACAGTATTAATAACCCAACAAATTAATTTAGAGTGATGAGATCAACATGATAATTCAAGAACCAGATACTCAAGACGTCCATAACCAGGGACACGACTAACCATGATTAGTTTGTACACTCTGCAGAGGTTTGCGCACTTTGCCCCACAAGACTCGATCTCCTCCGTTGGATTTCTCGCACTACATAGTGTTTGAGAAATGGATGACCGAGACACAATCTTTCAGAAGCATTAACTCTTTACTCTGGGTAGACAGTTACACCTACTTTCCCCTACATCTGCTAGCCTACCACTGAAAGATATCACACAACATACTCAACTATGCCAGAGCCCATAATGGCTTGTGGCTGCACACGGAAGTTTCTAGCATGAATAATCTTATGATCCCTTTGAGCCTGGGTGGCATTCCATAGGATGATCACACGGGTACTCCGGGATATCCTAGGACAACACTGGATTCTCCAGGTGCCTAGACAACCAATCCACCCAGATGTGTATTTAAGTAGCCACCTTAAGTTAACCATTAATTAACAATCTCACATCTATCATGGATACAATCAAACCCAAACCACGTCTACTAGCATAGCATAGCGGTATAAGCATAACGTAGAAGTAACTCCCAGGGTTTGATAATAAAAGGGAAATAGGTTCTACCTCATCATCTACTTCCCAAACCCACATGTTAAGAGATCCTACTCATGCAATGCTTGAGGATTGTAACTAATGCATAAAAACTAGGTGATAAAGGGATATGATCAAAGTGTTACTTGCCTTGCTGATGATCTGCAAACCCTAGAGACTCGTAGTAACATGCTTCGCACTCCGGAAATTCTATCGCAAACAAACAATAGCATACATAAGCACTCAAGCATAGATGAAAGGGTAAAACTCAGATGAGAAAGATCAAATCTGAAAGTTCAACTGAAGAGCTTCGATTTGCAAAAAGAATCAATCGAACCGGAGCTACGAAACTCAAACTACGATCAAAATAAGTTCGAATTCAAATATGCTTGAAACAAATTTAAAATCACAAAATCATGTTTAAGTTGATTAACTGGAAAGAGGGGTTCAAGACGAAGCTTTTGGTGTTGGTTTCACTGGATTTGGACGAACGGTTGAAAAGTTGCGAGGGTTTGAAGATCAGGGGCTAATTTGCGATAAAAATAACCACGGATAGGTCGCTGGCAACAATAAAACAGAAAAAGAAAAATCTATCGGACGAACATCCGCTAACAGAGACAAACGAACGAATTCATTCGTTAAACCGAACTAAACAGAGAGCGTTCGCTAAATAACAAACCCTAAAAAACGATCTTCAAACGTAAACCGAAAAAAAACGAACGACAAACCGGCGAACCGGGATTGGTTTATACCGATTAAACGGCGGCAACGAGGTGGGGCTCCGCCGAGGCGGTGGCATCGGCACAGGGCGGCGGGGCAGCAACGCGGTGCGCGAGCGGCGGCAGCAGGCGGCGCGGGGCGGCGGCGCTGGTGTCGGGGCTGGGGGCGGGACGAGGTGGAGAGGGCGGCCTCGGGGCGGTTTATAAAGGGGGCCGGGGTGAGGGCGGCTTGGGGAAGGGGCGACGCGGGCGGCGGCTCAGGATCGGACTCCGCCAGAGTTCGTCGCGGTCACGGCGGGGAAGGGGGCGGCGAGCGGGACGGCTGGGCCATCGGCCGAGTGCGGTCCGAAAGATTTTTTAAAAATAAATTCCGCCGAAGAAAAATCCTAAATAAATATAAGAAAAATCTAAAAATTACAAAAACAATTTTCACCGTCTAACTAAAATATTTAGAACAAAGTGAACATTTTTCTGGCCTAAAAATGTAATTTTGGAAAATGCAGTTTTTTCTAATTCAAATAAAATAGCAAATAAAATCCAAATAAATTATTTATTTGATTTTAACATTTTTCCTCCAGTAATTTTTTATTTTGGAGAAGTCATATTTTCTCCTCTCTTTTATTTTTAATATTGTAAATATTTTGGAGAGAAAAATTATGAAAATAAAAAAGATCCTCTTTTCAAATTTGAGAAAAAATTCAAATATGAAAGTAATGAAATTCCCAACTCTCTCCGTGGGTCCGTGAGTTGCTTAGGATTTCTAGGATCGCAAACGGGATGCAAATAAAATATGATATGCATATGATGACCTATGTATAACATCCAAATTCAAAATTCGGATGTTACAAACCTACCCCCTTAAGATGAATCTCGCCCTCGAGATTCGGGTTGGCTAGAAAATAGGTGTGGGTGGTCTTTCCGTAGGTCTTCCTCTTGTTCCCAGGTGGCTTCATCCTCGGTATGGTGGCTCCACTGAACTTTGCAGAACTTGATAACCTTGCTGCTTGTAACTCGGCTGGCAAACTCGAGGATCTTGACAAGTTTTCCTTGTAGGTTAAATCACTATCCAACTGAATTGCTTCTAGGGGCACTGTGTCTCTTAGAGGAATATCGGCCATCTCTGCATAGAACTTCTTCAACTAGGAAACGTGAAACACATCATGAACTCCTGATTGTCCTTCGGGTAACTCCAACTTGTATGCCACTTCTCCCATATGTTCCAAAACTCGGTATGGTCCTACAAATCTCGGGGTTAACTTTCCCTTAACTCCAAAGCGTTTAACTCCTCGGAGTGGTGACACTCGTAGATACGCTCTGTCTCTAATTTCATAGACTACCTCCTTGCGTTTTGAATCTGCATAACTCTTCTGCCTGGACTGAGCTACCTTCAGTCTCTTGCGAATCAACTTAAGCTTCTCTTCATATTCCTTGATCAAATCTGGTCCAAACAACTGGCGGTCCCCAACTTCATCCCACATCAACGATGTCCTGTACCTTCTCCCATACAAAGCTTCGAAAGGTGCCATCTTCAAATTAGCTTGGTAACTGTTGTTGTATGAGAACTCCGCGTACGGTAAATTATCATCCCAGCTGGATCCATAATCTAGCGCACAAGCTCTCAACATGTCCTCCAAAATCTGATTTACTCTCTCGGTTTGTCCATCTGTCTGCGGATGAAAGGCTGTACTGAACTCTAGCCAGGTACCCAAAGTCTGGTGCAGCTGATGCCAAAACTTCGAAGTAAACTGTGTTCCTCTATCTGATATGATGGTGTGACGCCCGGATATTTAGGCTACAGTAAACCTCTGCTAATGATGACACGTCACCTAGGTTACTGTTGATAAACTAGCGTCAGTACAAAACAATTCAAATTCAAATTTAAAATAAAAACAAACAACAAAGTTTTCAAACACTAAAAACTAAAATGTTCACAATATTGCAAAAATTACCAAAGCTGTTATAAAAATAAAACCAACAATTTAGAAACTCCAGAAATGCCCCTAGAAATTAAAACAGTGGCCAACGGCACATCACTTGGCCTTTTCGATTTCTAAAATAATTAAACCTTTTCGAAAGACCTTCAGCTTTTTGTGGCATTGCTATATAATGCAATGATGTTCATGTGACAAGCTACATGATTTACAAAAGTCCTTTGGTGGTTAAGCAATTAACAAACGAGAGCAAAAATAAAATAAAAACTGTAGAAAAAAGAAATAAAAGAACCCCCCCCCCCCCCGCGACTGGGCCTTGGCCCAGTTGGCCGAAGGAGCCAGTCGGCCCAGCCGACTCACTCCCGCACCCCTGGCCTACTAGGCCTCCTCCACCCCCCGAAACCCTAACCCCCCACCCCCACTCGCTCCACTACACGCCCCCACTCTCCCTCTCCCCCGATCCAATCGGGATCAGGCTCGCCACCGCCTGCCGTTGCCTAGGGAACCCCATCGCCAGCCGGCGCCGGCCCCGCCCCTCCCAGAATCCTCCGCATCCCTCCTCTCCCTCGTGCGGCATCGCCTGTAGCCGCGGCTCGCCTAGTCACCGACCCGTCGCCGTCGCGCGCCATCGCCCTGCGCCCGTCCTTCGCCGCCCCGTCGTCGCCGGTGCTCCCCGTAGCCCGCCTCTTTGTCCACCTCCCCGCTGGGCTACATCGCCCCTCGCCGCTGCCCGAAGGCCTCCCCATCGCCGGACCACCCGCCGTCGCTGCTCGTCGCCGCAGCCCGGAGCTCCTCCGCCTTGTCCGTCACCCCGTCCTCGAATCCCCTTCGACCGCTCCACTGAGCCCATTGCCTTCCCCCTGGAGCTCCCCTGTGAGGAACCCCCCTCCTATCCTCCTTCCCCTCCTCCCGTACGGCCACCGTCCGCCACTCCCTCACGTCGCGCGCGCGTGCGCCGACGCGCACCAAGGTGCCCCGCGCTCCTCCCCCTGCTCTGGTCACCGAGGCCCGCGCCTGTCGTGGCCTTGCTCCGCGCCCGCCGCGGACCTCTGGCCGCGAACGGCGTCCCCCGCCACCCCCAACTGCTCCGCCTTCCTCGCTTCACCCCCTGGCGCTGGTGCCGTCGCCCCGCCGGTGCCCTGCCCCGCGGCTGGATCGGGCGAGCGCCCTATCAGATGGGCTGCGCCCAGCGCCCGCCCCGTTAAGGCCTTGGGCCTATGACATATGAGCCCCACGCCCCAGAACAAAAAAAAGGAACTAAAACAATAATAATGATTAAAATTAATTAATCAATCAATTAACTAACCCTGGTTAATTAACCTAATTAGTTAATTAAAACACTAATCTGTCACTGACTAATGGGGCCCATGCCCAGAAATAAAACAAAAGATAAGAGATTAATTAAATAATAATTGCTACATTAATTAATTAGTTACTAAGTTAATTAGTTAACTTCATTAACTTGCTTAATAACCTAATCAACCAATTTAGTTAGTCAATTATTGTTTAGTAAGACATGTATCAATGACACATGGGTCCCACTGGTCCCATTGACCAGTCAAACCGCTGACTAGGATAACCCAGTCAATGACCTGCGGGTCCCATGGGCCCTTTTGACCAGTCAACGGTCCAGTCAAACTCTGACTGGACATTTGACCAGGGCCCCACCTGTCAGCCTCACTACCACCTCTTTGGGTACACTTATGTGTACCCATACCATTTATTATTTAAATGAATTTCGAATTAAATTAAATCCAGGGAATCTAAAAATGTTTAAATCTTTATAAATTGATATAAAATAATCCGTAGCTCGGATGAAAATACTTTGTACATGAAAGTTGCTCAGAACGACGAGACGAATCCGAATACGCAGCCTGTTTGTCCGCCACACATCCCTAGCATAGCGAACACACAACTTTCCCCTCCGGTTCATCTGTTCGAAAACGCGAAACGCCGGGGATACTTTCCCGGATGTTTCCCCCCTTCGTCGGTATCACCTACTACCGCGTTAGGGCACACCTAGCACCGCGTATTGCCATGTTATGCTTTGTGATGCATTGATTTCTTTGTTATTTATTGTGTTCCCCCTCCGTTACTTCTTTCCGGTAGACCCCGAGACTGCCGGTGACCCCAGTTCGACTACGGAGTTGACGACCCTTCCTTGCCAAAGCAACCAGGCAAGTCCCCCCCTGATCACCAGATATCGCCTATTCTTCTCTATACTGCTTGCATTAGAGTAGTGTAGCATGTTACTGCCTTCGGTTAATCCTATTCTGATGCATAGCCTATCATTGTTGCTACAGTTGTTACCCTTACCTGCTATCCTACTCCTTAGTATAGGATGCTAGTGTTCCATCAGTAGCCCTACACTCTTGTCTGTCTGCCATGCTATACTACTGGGCCGTGATCACTTCGGGAGGTGATCATGGGTATATACTATATACTTTATATACATGACACATGTGGTGACTAAAGTCGGGTCGGCTCGTTGAGTACCCGCAAGTGATTCTGGTGAGGGGGCTGAAAGGACAGGTGGCTCCATCCCGGTAGAGGTGGGCCTGGGTTCCTGACGGCCCCCAACTGTTACTTTATTGCGGAGCGACAGGGCAGGTTGAGACCACCTAGGGGAGAGGTGGGCCTGGCCCTGGTCGGCGTTCGCGGATACTTAACACGCTTAGCGAGATCTTGGTATTTGATCTGAGTCTGGCCATTTGGTCTATACGCACTAACCAGCTACGCGGGAACAGTTATGGGCACTCGACGTCGTGGTATCAGCCGAAGCTCTTTTTGACGTCAGCGACTGAGTGGCGCGCGCCGCATTGGACCGTAAGCTCGAGCTTGTATTAAGGGGGCTAGGTCTGCTTCCGGCCGCGTACGCAACATGCAGGTGTGCAATGGGCGATGGGCCCAGACCCCTGTGCGCATAGGGTTTAGACCGGCGTGCTGACCTCTCTGTTGAGCCTAGGTGGGGCTGCGACGTGTTGATCTTCCGAGGCCGGGCATGACCCAGAAAAGTGTGTCCGGCCAAATGGGATCGAGCGTGTTGGGTTATGTGGTGCACCCCTGCAGGGAAGTTTATCTATTCGAATAGCCTTGTCCCTCGGTAAAAGGACGACCCGAAGTTGTACCTTGACCTTATGACAACTAGAACCGGATACTTAATAAAATACACCCTTCCAAGTGCCAGATACAACCCGGTGATCGCTCTCTAACAGGGCGACGAGGAGGGGATCGCCGGGTAGGATTATGCTAAGCGATGCTACTTGGAGGACTTCAATCTACTCTCTTCTACATGCTGCAAGATGGAGATGGCCAGAAGCGTAGTCTTCGACAGGACTAGCTATCCCCCTCTTATTCTAGCATTCTGCAGTTCAGTCCACTGATATGCCCCTTTACACATATACCCATGCATATGTAGTGTAGCTCCTTGCTTGTGAGTACTTTGGATGAGTACTCATGGTTGCTTTCCTTCCTCTTTTCCCCCTTTCCTTTCTATCTGGTTGTCGCAACCAGATGCTGGAGCCCAGGAGCCAGACGCCACCGTCGACGACGACTCCTACTACACTGGAGGTGCCTGCTACTACGTGCAGCCCACTGACGACGACCAGGAGTTAGTTAGGAGGATCCCAGGCAGGAGGCCTGCGCCTCGTTCGATCTGTATCCCAGTTTGTGCTAGCCTTCTTAAGGCAATCTTGTTTAACTTATGTCTGTACTCAGATATTGTTGCTTCCGCTGACTCGTCTATGATCGAGCACTTGTATTCGAGCCCTCGAGGCCCCTGGCTTGTATTATGATGCTTGTATGACTTATTTTATTTTTAGAGTTGTGTTGTGATATCTTCCCGTGAGTCCCCGATCTTGATCGTACACGTTTGCGTGTATGATTAGTGTACGGTCAAATCGGGGGCGTCACAAGTTGGTATCAAAGCCAACTGCCTGTAGGAATCCCCCTTTCCAACTCCTTGGCCGAAGTCGAGTCTAGTCATTGAAAAACTTTTACTAACAGGGATGTGTGGCTTACGGGCCCACGTCACCATTGGGTGGTATTAGGATCTTTTACTCCTTGTCTATACTCTGGGACTCTGATCTCTCTTCTATTCACGTTAAGTGAATTTTGCTAAATCTAACATTAGGATCTCGTTATCACCTTCACCCGGAGAGCCCCTTATTACTGATGATCGTCTGCTGCACGTGAAGACCCTGAAGATACTCTCCGCTGATAACCCGAGAACTTGTGTTCATCGCTTTTGCAATTCCCTTCCATCGATAAACTCCTATGGATAACCACGTATACTCGCCATTCATACAATGTTTCCCCGTTGATCTTGTTATTACAAGATACCCCGAAATTCTCTCTGTTGTTCTGAGAATCCTTTGAGCTTACTGCCTTGCTGTTCCTTGTCACCTGAATACCCCTACGGATAATTCTCGCACTTACCGAGTATCCGCTCGTCCCCAGTTGATTCAAGTAATTCACAAAAGTCTTTGAAATACTATTTGAACTTCCGAAAATCCTGAGCAGCCTATTGCTCTTGAAATTCTTGCTTACTTGCATTATGATTAATATTAAGTCTCGTAATCTTATGGGCATCTCTTGTCATTACCATTTTGAGTCCGTTGATTCAATTTGTTGCGAATGCTCGCAATCCTCAATCAGATCCTAGAATTCATCCTTCCAGCTCAGACGTCATTTGAAACGTGAGCTGGTTCTCCCCCAATCAAATTGTCGTCGATTGTGCCCCTATGTCTATTGAACTTATCCATCCTTGATCAGAGCGTCTATTTCTGATCCTTCGCCTTGTAAATCATAATTCCTTTGCAATTGAGCTCTAAGTTACTTAGTTGTTTCTATAATCCAAGGTCTTTCCATTGGTTCTTCCTCTGGTTGTGTGCCGATACTCACATCAGCTCCGCTATGGACCGTCGGATCCTTTGTTGGAATATCATCCGACAGTATCTTTCGTATGCAAAAACCTCGAGAAGTTCTTTCCTTGATACACAATGCCTTCAGTAAATTGTATCCTCTCGTTTTGTCACCCATGCTCTACTATCGAGCTTGAGTTATCTACCCCTGAAGTTTGTGATATATGTTTCCACGAAGCCGCAATGGCTTGAACCTATGCCTTCCTTAATATGTGTGAACTCGAAAGTTTTCACGAGTCGTACTCTTCTGGTATTTTGCCATATAAAATTTCAACACTACAACTTCATCGAACGCGAGAAGTAAATGAAAGGATATGCATTGGAGAAGTGGGAGTCGACCTTGAACTTTGTGTTCATGCCCATGGACACGATGTAGATCTTCTCATCGAAGCTTCTTTTAAAATTAGTTATTCCCTTGGTATAAGTTCATCTTATATCTGGGATCTGGCCTTTTGCAATCGTGGTTCCGACCACGTTCTCCTTTAAACACCATTTCTCGTGCAAGTTTAAGCACTTGACTTTTGCAGAGCAAAACCCAATCTAACCTCTACTTTGATCTGTCGTCGAGTATTACCCCCTGGTATCTCGAGATTATCACGAGCAATATACTTCTTATGAGTGCTTCATCAACTAATATTCTTGCCGATTCCATTTTTCCAACGGGTTCTGAGTTGTTAGAACCCCTCAAGGACACCGACAACTGAATCGAGTCCGCACTGCGATTCAACAACTCTTGGTAACCTTCATTACTTACGAGTTTGAACTCGATCACGTCATTCCTAGCCTACTCGGCTACATCATTATCGTGCTGATTTTAACTGTGCTACCTGGTCCTTAATCACGGAGCACAACCTTCGACCGTGAGCTATTCTTACATCGATCTTCCTCGTCATATCACTTCTCCTTGAACAGCAAACTTGATTTCGAGTTTGTGTCCTACCCGTGGTTCCAATAACCTTTCGCTTTCATCACTCCTTTGACTTGATGTCATCGTCGATCAGTTACATCTTCTTGAAAACCTCTCAACAAATTTGTCGTGATCATTGTCAACAATTTGACTTCTTCGAAGTTGTGTGTCGAAATTCAGGATGAGAAATACCATCCTTGCCCCTCGATGAATTGTGTTATTATCGACAACATTCTTGCCTCCCCCCAACACAAACTTGTTCATATTTTGTGTTGTACCTTGATATCCTTGCTATCTAGCTTAGGTTATGTTCTACCTTGTAGTATTACTGTCTTCTATATCAAGAATGTTGTGAGGATTGCTCCACCTCTTAAGTATTCTTGGTATAGTGATGCTTCTCGCCATCACCATTCCCTTCTTGGTCCCCGTGTTGAGTGAACTCTGTTGTGCGAATTTATTATCTCTGGCAACCCTATTGCTTCAGAGTTAATGGACAATTATTCCAATTTAGTGTGTTGGTTGCTCAATCGCCATTCCAACGTTGGGCGTGCAACCCAACCCTTATTTCGAATGCACCTTTCAAACCATGTTTAATTGTCTATGTTTTCCTCCAGCATACATCATTAAGTCATTTGATCTGGTTAATGTTATCTCCTTGTTCATATAGTTGTGGAAATCCATCCTTTTTGGAAATGTCAATGGATTGTCGCTGAGTCAATCAGTCACCTCCTCACCTCTCCTTGATTTAATGATGAAGTCTTGTTTCGGAACTCGCTTCCATGGTTTAATTCCCGAGAATCATACAATGTCACCTCGACAATTTGTGTTGCACCTTTCTTCTCAGGCATCCCGAGTCTAAGGTATTTTGACACCAATCAGATCTGAATCTCGGTCAGATATGATGGTTGGAACATATTTTCAAGAGTTATAACATTGGTACCTATATGCACCGGTAAGGTGATGTCGTGCCTAGCACGCCTGACTAGAGGACCTAGTGTTATAGTTTCCTTTTTAACAGGGTTAATCATTTTTCCATGAGGAAATTGAATGCCTTGTTTAATAAGTTTATCCTGATGGATCCTTTGTGTATCCAAAGTCCGATTTTTGCTTGAAGACCATGACAATGCTATCCCGAAGCATGTCTGTGGTAATCCAATTTTCAACAAGAACATTTGAAGCCCAATGCTAAATGTTTCTCGCTCAATTATCCAAACACCGTTGTATGGGTAATGTCATGAAATTTCTCTCACCTTACCTAAAGAGTTTTCTACATTATATCATGTCCTGGATATCATGCTCTGCTTGTCCTTGGGAAGGATATACCCTTGAAATATGTGTTTAAATACATTTTCCTTTCCATTGTTCTGTTTAAATCTGATAATCATATCTTCCTTTCCATTGTTTGGTTTAACCATTCTTGTGATTTATATGATCTGAGCAGTAATAAGTCACTGCTTTTGTAAGCACCTCGGTGTACGACTTTGTCAGTAAGAACCTGTTACTATGGTCGATGATATTCCGGTAACCACCGATGGACGAGAACTTTGCCTATTGGTCCGCCTCGTTTCGACGAGCAGGAAAATGGTTCTCTTCGTCCCTCGCCCTTGGTACCGATGTTGTTGCCGACATAAAAGACAGGCTACCCTTTGACATGCCTTGCTTGCATGATCACGCAAGACGTCTCCGCCCTTCCTACTTTTAACTCACATGGTGGGCCCATAACCCACAGTTCTGCAGGATCGAAACCTGACTCTCCTGTACAACCCTGTTTCTCATGGTTTTTCCCCACACTTGGCTTCGTATTTAATTCACGAGTCACCTTTCGTGTGATCATCAATTCTGGTATTAAACATAATACTTATTCCCGTTGCTTTGAACCCGTTTCACACTGTTTCAGGCAACGGACGATTGTCTATCCGCTTGAAACTTCTTATGGTACCTTCTTACTTGGCTCTCGATATGTTTCATTTGTTCAATTCGAGAGATACTCATGTGTTCATTCCTGGGTTGACCCCAAATGATTTCCCCTTATACCTTTCTATCGTTGTAGAGCATCCCATTACCTATTGGTAAGTACGACATAATTTTTGAAGAAAGGAGGACGACTTCATCATGAGGACCTGGAGAAGAGGATTGAAGGCATCAACTTAATGGATCGACCTCTTCGAGAAGAGTATCCAAGACCGAGAAGACCCGTTAGAATTTCGTAACCAAATCCCTTTCCCCCTAGTCCCCCTCTTAAATCTCGGGACGAGATTTCTTGTAGTGGAGGAGATTTGTGACGCCCGGATATTTAGGCTACAGTAAACCTCTGCTAATGATGCCACGTCACCTAGGTTACTGTTAATAAACTAGCGTTAGTTCAAAACAATTCAAATTCAAATTTAAAATAAAAACAAACAACAAAAGTTTTCAAACACTAAAAACTAAAATGTTCACAATATTGCAAAAATTACAAAAGCTGTTATAAAAATAAAACCAACAATTTAGAAACTCCAGAAATGCCCCTAGAAATTAAGACAGTAGACCAACGGCACATCACTTGGCCTTTTCAATTTCTAAAATAATTAAACCTTTTCAAAAGACCTTCAGCTTTTTGTGGCATTGCTATATGATGCAATGATGTTCATGTGACAAGCTACATGATTTACAAAAGTCCTTTGGTGGTTAAGCAATTAACAAACCAGAGCAAAAATAAAATAAAAACTGTAGAAAAAAAAGAAATAAAAGAACCCCCCCGACTGGGCCTTGGCCCAGTTGGCCGAAGGAGCCAGTCGGCCCAGCCGACTCACTCCCGCACCCCTGGCCTACTATGCCTCCACCACCCCCCGAAACCCTAACCCCCACCCCCACTCGCTCCACTACACGCCCCCACTCTCCCTCTCCCCCGATCCAATCGGGATCAGGCTCGCCGCCGCCTACCGTTGCCCAGGGAACCCCATCGCCAACCGGCGGCAGCCCCGCCCCTCCCGGACTCCTCCTCTCCCTCCTCTCCCTCGTGCGGCATCGCCTGAAGCCGCGGCTCGCCTAGTCACCGACCCGTCGCCGTTGCGCGCCATCGCCCTGCGCCCGTCCTTCGTCGCCCCGTCGTCGCCGGTGCTCCCCGTAGCCCACCTCTTCGTCCACCTTCCCGCTGGGCTACATCGTCCCTCGCCGCTGTCTGAAGGCCTCCCCATCGCCGGACCACCCGCCGTCGCTGCTCGTCGCCGCAGCCCGGAGCTCCTCCGCCTCGTCCGTCGCCCCGTCCTCGACTCCCCTTCGACGGCTCCCCCGAGCCCATTGCCTTCCCCCTGGAGCTCCCCTGTGAGGAACCCCCCTCCTATCCTCCTCCCCCTCCTCCCGTACGGCCACCGTCCGCCACTCCCTCAAGTCGCGCGCGCGTGCGCCGACGCGCACCAAGGTGCCCCGCGCGCCTCCCACTGCTCTGGCCACCGAGGCCCGCGCCTGCTGTGGCCTTGCCCCGCGCCCGCCGCGGACCTCTGGCCGCGAACGGCGTCCTCCACCACCCCCAACTGCTCCGCCTTCCTCGCTTCACCCCCTGGCGCTGGCGCCGTCGCCCTAGTGCGCCCTGCCCCGCGGCTGGATCGGGCGAGTGCCCTGTCAGACGGGCTGCGCCCAGCGCCCGCTTCAGCCGCCTAGCGCCCGCCCCGTTAAGGCCTTGGGCCTATAACATATGGGCCCCACGCCCCAGAACAAAAAAAAGGAACTAAAATAATAATAATGATTAAAATTAATTAATCAATCAATTAACTAACCCTGGTTAATTAACCTAATTAGTTAATTAAAACACTAATCTGTCACTGACTAATGGGGCCCATGCCCAGAAATAAAACAAAAGATAAGAGATTAATTAAATAATAACTGTTACATTAATTAATTAGTTAACTTTATTAACTTGCTTAATAACCTAATCAACCAGTTTAGTTAGTCAATTATTGTTTAGTAAGACATGTATCAATGACACATGGGTCCCACTAGTCCCATTGACCAGTCAAACCGCTGACTGGGATAACCCAGTCAATGACATGCGGGTCCCATGGGCCCTTTTGACCAGTCAACGGTCCAGTCAAACTCTGACTGGACATTTGACCAGGGCCCCACCTGTCAGCCTCACTACCACCTCTTTGGTACACTTCTGTGTACCCATAGCATTTATTATTTAAATGAATTTCGAATTAAATTAAATCCAGGGAATCTAGAAAATGTTTAAATCTTTATAAATTAATATAAAATAATCCGTAGCTCGGATGAAAATACTTTGTACATGAGAGTTGCTCAGAACGACGAGACGAATCCGGATACGCAGCCCGTTTGTCCGCCACACATCCCTAGCATAGAGAACACACAACTTTCCCCTCCGGTTCATCTGTTCGAAAACGCGAAACGTCGGGGATACTTTCCCGGATGTTTCCCCCCTTCGTCGGTATCACCTACTACCGCGTTAGGGCACACCTAGAACCGCGTATTGCCATGTTACGCTTTGTGATGCTTTGATTGCTTTGTTATTTATTGTGTTCCCCCTCCGTTACTTCTTTCCGGTAGACCCCGAGACTGCCGGTGACCCCAGTTCGACTACGGAGTTGACGACCCTTCCTTGCCAAAGCAACCAGGCAAGCGCCCCCCTTGATCACCAGATATCGCCTATTCTTCTCTATACTGCTTGCATTAGAGTAGTGTAGCATGTTACTGCTTTCGGTTAATCCTATTCTGATGCATAGCCTATCATTGTTGCTACAGTTGTTACCCTTACCTGCTATCCTACTGCTTAGTATAGGATGCTAGTGTTCCATCAGTGGCCCTACACTCTTGTCCGTCTGCCATGCTATACTACTGGGCCGTGATCACTTCGGGAGGTGATCACGGGTATATAGTATATACTTTATATACATGACATATGTGGTGACTAAAGTCGGGTCGGCTCGTTGAGTACTCGCAAGTGATTCTGGTGAGGGGGCTGAAAGGACAGGTGGCTCCATCCCGGTAGAGGTGGGCCTAGGTTCCTGACGGCCCCCAACTGTTACTTTATGGCGGAGCGACAGGGCAGGTTAAGACCACCTAGGGGAGAGGTGGGCCTGGCCCTGGTCGGCGTTCGCGGATACTTAACATGCTTAACGAGATCTTGGTATTTGATCTGAGTCTGGCCATTTGGTTTATACGCACTAACCAGCTACGCGGGAACAGTTATGGGCACTCGACGTCGTGGTATCAGCCGAAGCTCTTTTTGACGTCAGCGACTGAGTGGCGCGCGCCGCATTGGACTGTAAGCTCCCGCTTGTATTAAGGGGGCTAGGTCTGCTTCCGGCCGCGTACGCAACTTGCAGGTGTGCAATGGGCGATGGGCCCAGACCCCTGCGCGCATAGGGTTTAGACTGGCGTGCTGACCTCTCTATTGAGCCTAGGTGGGGCTGCGACGTGTTGATCTTCCGAGGCCGGGCATGACCCAGAAAAGTGTGTCCGGCCAAATGGGATCGAGCGTGTTGGGTTATGTGGTGCACCCCTGCAGGGAAGTTTATCTATTCGAATAGCCGTGTCCCTCGGTAAAAGGACGACCCGGAGTTGTACCTTGACCTTATGACAACTAGAACCGGATACTTAATAAAATACACCCTTCCAAGTGCCAGATACAACCCGGTGATCGCTCTCTAACAGGGCGACGAGGAGGGGATCGCCGGGTAGGATTATGCTATGCGATGCTACTTGGAGGACTTCAATCTACTCTCTTCTACATGCTGCAAGATGGAGATGGCCAGAAGTGTAGTCTTCGATAGCACTAGCTATCCCCCTCTTATTCTGGCATTCTGTAGTTCAGTCCACTGATATGCCCCTTTACACATATACCCATGCATATGTAGTGTAGCTCCTTGCTTGCGAGTACTTTGGATGAGTACTCACGGTTGCTTTCCTTCCTCTTTTCCCCTTTCCTTTCTATCTGGTTGTCGCAACCAGATGCTGGAGCCCAGGAGCCAGACGCCACCGTCGACGACGACTCCTACTACATTGGAGGTGCCTGCTACTACGTGCAGCCTGCTGACGACGACCAGGAGTTAGTTAGGAGGATCCCAGGCAGGAGGCCTGCGCCTCGTTCGATCTGTATCCCAGTTTGTGCTAGCCTTCTTAAGGCAATCTTGTTTAACTTATGTTTGTACTCAGATATTGTTGCTTCCGCTGACTCGTCTATGATCGAGCAATTGTATTCGAGGCCTCGAGGCCCCTGGCTTGTATTATGATGCTTGTATGACTTATTTTATTTTTAGAGTTGTGTTGTGATATCTTCCCGTGAGTCCCTGATCTTAATCGTACACATTTGCGTGTATGATTAGTGTACGGTCAAATCGGGGGCGTCACAGATGGTCCTCGGAACTCCATGCAGACATACGATCCTGGTCATAAATATCTTGGCCAACTTCGCACTCGTATAGGTGGTTTTCACTGGGATAAAGTGAGCCACTTTGGTCAAACGATCCACTACTACCCAGATAGAATCATATCCCGATCGTGTCCTGGGTAATCCGGTGATAAAATCTATGCCAAGCTTGTCCCACTTCCATTCAGGTATCGGCATAGGCTGCAGTAATCCTGCTGGCTTCTGGTGTTCTGCCTTCACTCTCTGACATACATCACATACGGCTACATACTCGGCGATACCCTTCTTCATACCAGTCCACCAGAAACACTCCTTCAAATCCAAATACATCTTGGTGTTTCTGGGGTGTATCGAGTATGGCGAATCAAGGGCCTCCTGAAGTATTAACTTCCTGATCTCCGCATTATTGGGTACATAAACACGGTCCTCAAACCATAAGGTTTCGTACTCATCCTCACGAAAACCTTTGGCTTTTCCTTCGCTCATTTTCTCCTTTATCTCAGTAATCTCCTTATCATCCTTCTGAGCTTCTCGAATCTTTCCCAATAATGTTGACTGAACCTCCATTGCTGCAACAAAACCTCGACGAACTATCTCCAAATGAAGCTCCCTGGGATCTTCGGCTAACTCCTTTGGTAATCCTCCGCTTACGAGTGTATTGACATAACTCTTCCGGCTCAAAGCATCTGCTAACCAAACGTTTCTTCAACTCCTGAAAACTTGCCTCACATTCTTCAGTCCACTCGAACTTAGTGTCCTTTTTCAACAACTCCGTCATAGGCTTCGCAATCTTTGAGAAATTTTCAATTAATCTCTGATAATATCCCGCGAGTCCAAGAAAACAGCGGATCTCTCCAACTGAGGTGGGTGCCAACCACTCAGTGACTGACTGGACCTTGGTAGGGTCTACTGCTATACCTTCTCGTGATATAACATGTCCAAGGAATCCAACTTCCGTCAACCAAAACTCACATTTGCTGAACTTGGCATAAAGCTGATGTTCCCTGAGCTTCTCGAGAACTAAACGCAAATTCTCCTTGTGTTCCTCTTCATTCTTCGAGTATACCAAAATATCATCAATGAACACCACGACAAACTTGTCCAAGAACTCCATGAACACCTTATTCATCATACTCATAAAATAGGCAAGGGCATTAGTCAATCCAAATGACATAACCGTATACTCATATAGCCCATACCTTGTGGTAAAACTGTCTTAGGTATATCCTGTTCTCGGATCTTCAGCTGGTGGTATCCTGATCGCAGATCGATCTTGGAGAATACTTTAGCTCCTTGCAGCTGGTCAAACAAATCATTGATCAACGGTACTTATTCTTGATCGTCACTTCATTCAACGCACGATAATCAACAACCATTCTCAAAGATCCATCCTTCTTCTAAACTAGGAGCAGTGGGGCTCCCCACGGTGACGAACTTCGTCGAATGTAACCTTTCACCAATAACTCCTTAATCTGCTTCTTAATCTCCTCCAAATCATTTGTGGGCCTCCGGTATGGCCTCTTTGATATTGGTCCGGTGCCTGGCAACAGTTCTATCAGAAACTCAATGTCTCGATCTGGCGGCATACCTGGTAGTTCCTCTGGAAATACATCCGGGTAATCCTTGACTATAGGCACTTCGTCCTGAACAACTCCTGAGACGGAATTTACTTGGGTTCTCCTTGGCGCATGCCGTGACACATACTTAATCATTTTTCCTTCTGGGGTGGTGAGCATAATTGACTAACTGGTGCAATCGATGTTTCCCCCATACATCGATAGCCAATCCATGCCTAGTATCACATCCAATCCTTGTGACTCCAGAATTATCAGGTCTGAGGGGAAAACATGCCTACCTATGGTCAGTGGCATCTGAAAACATCCTTGGCTTGCCATATACTCAGCTCCTGGTGAGATTACTAACATAGGTGTCCTAAGAACTTTGGTGGGAAATTTATACTTATCCACAAATCCCCTTGAAATGTATGAATGCGATGCACCAGTATCAAAAAGAACGATTGCAGTAAATGACTTAACCAAAAACTTACCTATAATTACATCTGGCTGCTCTTCAACCTCCTCCATGTTAACGTGGTTCACTTGTCCCCTGCTGAAAGGGTTGGGCTTCTTCCAGAGCTTCCATTGCCATTACCATTCTTTGCTTCAGAACACTCGGTGGCGTAGTGTCTAGTCTTCCCGCACTTGAAACAAGGCAACCCAAGATTTATCCTTTAAATTTTTGTTTCCTTTCTATTTTCAATAAATACACAATTATTCCTCTGTTATGATTGTGATTTTTATATTTAATTAGTGTTTGTGCCAAGTAATGCCTTTAGGATGGCTTGAGTGATAGTTGATTGGATCCTGTTGGAAAACAAAAACTTTTGCGTCCAGTAGCTGAATTTTTAAAAATCACAAAAGCAACAAAAAATTTGAATTTTAGACACAAGATTGATATACAAATTGCCTACGTTTTCCTAAATTTTCAATTTTTTTGGAGCTATAGAAGTATGATTAAAGTACTAATTACTACAGACTATTTTGTTTTTCACATATTCTGTTTTTGTTGCATTGTGTGCTTATTTTGATGAATCTATGGATTGTATCGGTGGGTATAAGCCATGGTAATGTTAGAATACATTAGGTATAATGCAATAATAAAATATGTATGGATTTGCAACAATACTTATAGTGGTGATTTGCTTTATTATACTAACGGATCTCACAGAGATTTTGTTAAGTTTTGTGTGATTGAAGTTTTCAAGTTCTGGGTGAAATCACGATGGATGAAGGAATAAGGAGTGAAAAGAGCCTAAGCTTGGGGATGCCCATGTCACCCCAAGGTAATATTCAAGGAGTACCAATCAAGTAAGCTTGGGGATGCCCCGGAAGGCATCCCCTCTTTCTTCTAACGACCATCGGTAGTTTTACTTGGAGCTATATTTTTATTCGTCACATATCATGAGTTTTGCTTGGAGCGTCTGGTATTATATGAGTCTTTGCTTGTTTTCATTTTTAGTTTGTCTTAATCATCCTTGATGGACACACCTATTTGAGAGATCCATAATGATGCTATGATTTGTTAGAATTGCTCTGTGTGCTTCACTTAAATGTTTTGAGCTAGGAATTGCTCTACTACTTCAGTTATATCTTTTTGAGCACGGTGGTGCTTTAGTTTTGAAAAAACATGCTCTCATGCTTCACTTAGATATTTTGAGAGTTAGTATATTTTGAAGAAATGCTCTCATGCTTCACTTACATTATTTTGAGAGTTGAAAATTTTGAAGAAATATTTATGCTCTTGTACCTCACTTAAATTTATTAGAGAGCTTGAAAAGTAGCAATGGTGATATATGAAATTAGTCCCAAATTGACAGATATTCAAGGGGGATATAAGAAAAACTTTCATGAAGATAATTGGACAATATAAACTTGATTTCTTGTAATAGTTATAAGATATGGATTTAGTAAAATGTGAGTCATGTTGGTGAGTAATTATCGTAAGTATATCTGTGTTAAGGTTTGTGATTCCCAATGCAAGCATGAAAGTCAATAGTTATGCAATGAAGTTATATCCTACTTGTAGTGCATTATTCGTTGTTAGTTAGTTTAATGCTCATTTATGATCGTTTTCCTTTCTTGGTTGGTCGCCCAATCTATTTGCTAGCCTCCATTTGTACTAAGCGGGAATGTGATACGTCTCCAACGTATATATAATTTTTGATTGTTCCATGCTGTTATATTATCATTCTTGGATGTTTTACAATCATTTTATAGCAACTTTATATGATTTTTTTGGGAATAATCTATTGACATAGTGCCCAATGCCAGTTGTTGTTTTTTGCTTGATTTTTTACATAGTGTTGCTGTAACAGCCCCAAAATTGGGTTATCAATTTTTGTGCTGTTATTCCTTCTTGGCACTCATTTTCAAAAAAATTCTCCTAAGTTTGCTGGATGACACTGAGATTTCTTGTCATTTTCCACCTTTCAAAACCTTGCTAATGTCTTTGTCAAGACCTCATTTGCATCGTCTCAAACCATCTCAAACCCTAATTCCAATTTTTTGGAATTTGGATATGTCCTTTGTGCTTACAAAGGAGCCATCATTTTCCCTGATCTATTGATCCTCCCAATTGTTCCCAGAGATCCTCCTATCTTTCTGAACCTTGGATATGCAAAAATATTGCTAAGTTCCATGCAATATTTTTGAATTGTGATTTATTCCTTTTCTTGCCTTTATGAGGAATAAAATCCAAAGGCATAGCTAGCCATCTCCTAAATTCATGAGAATTGGTGGAGTTGATACTTATGCCTAATCCAAGCTCTGGCAAATATATTGGCCATAATTAAATAAGGAAAATTGCCTTTTCCTATTTAATGTCAATATTGCATTTCTGCCATTTTCCAAAGGAACTACTATTTTTATAGCAGAGAAAATTCCCACATAAATTGTGGAACTTGTCCTTGCTATATATTCACTAGTTCCATCCTAATCTCATGTTCCTCAGTTCAAAAATTTGGCACATGATCCAATGCAAGTTTCTGCCTTCTCTGAAATTTTGCAAAGGAAGTGCTTTATTCCTAATTCCAATGGAGCTGCAATTTGGCAGGGTGGTTAACATGGTTAAATAACCCATGGATGCCAAATATCAGCTCAATCCATTCATCCTAGCTCCCTATGCAATTTTG
The DNA here is from genome assembly GCF_002575655.3 of Aegilops tauschii subsp. strangulata. Classification (NCBI taxonomy): domain Eukaryota; kingdom Viridiplantae; phylum Streptophyta; class Magnoliopsida; order Poales; family Poaceae; genus Aegilops; species Aegilops tauschii. Next base: position 326,339,842 of record NC_053041.3, on the reverse strand, counting down.
CAAAGTTTCTGACCAGAATACAACTTTGTGAAGGAAGTACCTTCATGGTATGAAACTTTTCCATCTTCTCAAGTGTCTCAAATCATTAGCCTCCACCCAAATTCAGTTCATTTCATTGGACTATGTGAGCACAGGAGCAATTCTTGGTTTCTGCCCAATTTTTCAGTTTGTGAAGCAAGTGCATTTGATCTTGCTCCATTATGGCTGAATCTTTTCCCAGGTCTTCTCATATCCTTATAACCTATCTCCACAAAATTTTGGCTCATTTCATTTAGCCATTTTCCCTGAGGATTTTTCTCAAGTTTCTGGGCAAAAATGATAGCTGTGAAGGAAGTACCATTTTGGCAAGTCCATTTGGTATGAAAGTTTTACAACATCATTGTATGTCCAAATCATCAGGCTTTGCCAAGTTTTAGCTCAATCCATCACTCCTTTTGAGTGCTTCTTCATGATTTAGTTTCTGGGTCAGATTTAGCAGTTGTACAGCAACTATGCTAAATACCCAAATGACCTCATAATTCCCAGGACCATAGTCCTTTCTACCCTAAGCCTCTCAGACAACAAATTTACCTTTTACCCTCTCTGGTTTAATCTCTAGAATGTGGCCAAGTTTGCAACAGCAAACTTGGGAAGCTTGGTTTACTCATCTCAATTTGTCTCTGCCCGTTTCTTTACCGTAGTAACATTCTATCTTTGACGGAATACGCGGTAGACATGAGCTGGCATCAGTAAAAACTCCAGAGCGCGCCTTGTTCGTGGTGATCATGAGTGTAGCCAGCCCAAAACGGTGGTCTAGCCACTGTTCTCGTCGACAACGCTGCTCCGACCGGCTCTGGCCTCGCCATTAATGTCCTACAGTTTCCCCTCGGCGTCCTCTTGCCTCTGGACCGCTCGACCCCTCCATTTTCTTCTCCGGCGAGCCGTGCCAACGACCGAACAGTGCGCTACTGTGGCCATCGTCTTCTTCCTCGCTTCTGTCTTCTTCTCCCTCTCGTCCCCGCACTTCGCCCGTCTCCATGAGCCTCTAGCACTCATCCTCTTCCCCCTCGTTGCCTTCCCGTGCACCCCCGTGACTGCTGCGGCTGGTAGAGTCGTGGCCAGACTCGCTCGGCGGCGACCGGCTCGGGTGCCCTTGCCCCGGCTATTTAAGGAGCCCGCGACCCCCTCGAAGCTCTTCAGCAGCTTCCCCACCCTCCTCTACGCCTCCCCACGCTCCTCATTTCGCCCCGGAGCTTCTCCTCGACCACCACTGCCGCCGTGGCCGCCGCCTCGGGTCTCGCCCGATTCCGGCAATGCCACGCCCCTCCCTCCATTCCACCTGCACCACTGCATCCCTCAGGCTTAGTCGAACCTCCCCGTAGCCTCAGCCCTTTCCCTTCTCCATCGTAGCCCCCACTTCACCGGCAACCGAAACTCCTTCCCGCCGTGATCTCAACCACGGCCCGTCCGGCGCCCGTCGGCGGCAGAGGCTACCACCCCGAGATGCGCCTCTTCATTCTGAGCCTCTGGGTAGGTCGACCGTCGCAAGCAGTGGCCGGAGTCGCCGACGCTCGCCGTCGGGGCAATCCCCTCCCTCGGCCTCGCTCGATCCCGAGCGGGAGGAAGAAGAACCCAGGCCAGGCGGGCCCCCTTCTGCGTGGCCCCACCTGTCGGCGACCATAGGGCGTGACCGCGCTGGCCACGTCGGATAAGTGGACGCACCTAAAGCCGAAGCCGTTTCCCCGCGCTGAAAACGTATTCTTTCCTGAGTACGTTTCGCAGGTCAGAAAGCGCATTCTTTTGTTCTTTTAGATGAAAATATGTTTTCACTTCTCTGAAGGCGTATTCTCAGAAGGGCGCTTTCTCTTTTTCAGCTCAGCCGGCCGAAGTGCTTATTTTGTGAACGTTCACTGCTTTAGTTACTTTTCTGCCTAAGAAGTGAACGGCCACAACTTTGCGCTCGTAACTCCGGTTGAGGTGATTCCAATGCGCACGTTCTCTGTTCGTCGATCTCTTTCCGTTGGTACCATTTTCATAATGTTTTCACACAGTGAAAATGCCCATTTTGCCCTTTCCCATAAACAGCCCCCTCCGAGAGAGAACTGTTTCCGACAAATCTTTCCGCGATCGTTTCGCACTTTTTCCCGGAGTATTTCTTGACCCCCAGGCAAGCCAACCTCTTATCATGAGCCCCTAACTTGCATGTTGACTTTGCTTGCACCTTGTGTGGGTGTAGTTACAGTTGTTTCTTATCGTTTTCGTCTGCAGTTATTCCGTTATGCTTATCATGCATGCTTGTGTTTTCATGATATCTTTTGCCATGCTAATTAGAATGTTGTTATTGATATTGCCATGTCACTACTCTACTTTATTTTCATGTCCTCTTTATAAAATGCTATGATGATTGTAATGCACCGTTGATATGCTGGTACTCAGTATTGTCATGTTCTTTATGCTATAGTTGTGCACTTGAGAAGTTTGACATTTTGTCCATGCATTTGTATGCTGCATGCTCATTGTTGCATTCATGTTAAATATGCTCATGATGATGGAGAAGATAATAAAATGACTTAATAATACCAAACCTCCTCCGTCATCGATGGGACCGAGTCATAGTGCCACCAAATCGAACTTCTTCAGTGCAGCCACATTTGCCTTTGTGGGAAGGCCTTAATGCAATCTATTGTCGTGCCTCTCGCTGGTGCCTCCAATGAGGGAAGGTTATGGGCACGCGCTACCCTGATCAGGTAGGCGGACATAAGCCTTGTGTGCCCAGGTTTGGTTTTGAGCTCATGTCCCCGTTTTGGACCGTTTATGTTTTGCCACGACGGTGGCCGTTGGTGTCTTTGGTAGGCACGGGGCCACCCAGGACTGAACCCAAAAGGGGTGTTGGTCGGAGTGGCCGGGAGAGCGTCATGGCAGTAGGTCGGTTTCGTCGGAATGCCGTTGGTCCACCTGAATGGGAGTGCGAGGCCATGGCTTCCGTGGTGTGGGTACAGTGCGCTACCTCTGCAGAGTATTTAAAAGTCTATCGATAGCCGCGTCCTCGGTCATGGGCACAAGTTCGTAGTAGGTCACACTATCGGGTCTTGGTCGAAATGGAGGGTAAACCTGAAATAACTAAGTTGATAAATAAATATGTGATAAAAAAATGTGGTGACTTGAACTATGGGATAGTCGTGAGAAGTCAAGGCGATGTTTTGTTATGATCACGAGACGATGTCTTGATGTGTGTTGAGCCAAGTGTGGTTCCGTTTGTGGTCCGTGAGTGATCACCGTTTGGTTACAAGGTAACCCGTTGAACCAAGTATGGTCCCGTTTGTGATCCGCGCATGATCACCGTTTGGTTGCGAGGTAACCCGTTGGGAAGAGAGTCCGAAGGACTCGGTGCACAAGTTTGGTTGCATTGCATGGGTAATATGTTGTTAGTTGCATTTAAAGAACCGTGGCAGAACAGAAGATGGTTGCATAAAGTTAACATGTTATGTCTGCATTGGATATGACCGGTAGTTTATTTTCAGCATAGTTTCATGATGCCATGCCATGCTTTGATTTATATGTTAAATTATTGCATGATTGAGATGATATGCTATGCTTTGCTATTACCATGTTATAAGCATGTTTTGATATGCCATGTTATTGCCATGTTAGTAGATGCTATGATGTTGTTCATGCTCAGTTGATCCATATCATGCCATGTTTAGTAATTGATATGAGATAGGTTGTTGCATGCGCTTGGTTCTTGCCTTGTCTTCTGCTTGTTTGGATGCTATGTATTTGGTTGTCTTGCAAGTACATTCAATGTACTGACCTGGCGTGTCATGCCAGTTTGTAGGTGGTGCCTGGATTGTTTACTTGTCTGGTCGCGCTAGGCCGTAACCTTGCGAGTCCTGTGAGTTGTGGAGCCCAGCCAGAGTTGATGAGCCGCCAAACCAAGACTTCTGCCACCATGTAAATAGACATCCGCTGCCATTTAAATAGCCTTAGGGCTATGCCAGATAATTGTATTCATCAATGATGTAATCTTATATACATGTATTTGATGAATATTCTTGTAACTGGAATGTTGTATCGTGGACCTGTCGTGCGTCAGGTGTTATCCTGGGCTGACGTGCGAAGGCCCCCTGCTCCATGCGGATCGGGGTGCCACAGTTGCTTGGCTCTCCTACTGGATTGATACCTTGGTTTAAAAAATGAGGGAAATACTTATCGTAGCTGTGCTGCATCATGCCTTCCTCTTTGGGAAAATACCGATGCATTCTCTAGCCACATCAAAGAAATTTCTGGCGCCATTGCCGGGGTGACATCATCAACACCTATCAGGTACCCAATTACAAATCTCATCCCTTATAATTTACAGTATTTGCCATTTGCCTCGTTTTCATCTCCCCCACTTCTAAAACGTTTTTGCGAAAGCTCAAAAATATTTGCCTTTTTATTTGACTTATTTTCATTTGCCTTTTTTCTCGGTTAATCTTATGTTTGCTTGTGTTACCATGTGCCTTCTATTTGCTTGCATCTTTGCTTGCTAAAAATATATTGATATGGATCCTCATCCACTTGGTAATCTTTTTAAGAGATCCAATTATGATGAACCAATTGCTAGTGATTTGAGTGCACTAGATTATCTTTATGAAGTTTTGCTTGAAGATCGTGAATCTGAAAATTGTGATGAAGTGTTAAACGATTTTTTTGTAAAGTGATTCATGATAGCTCCTTCAATGAAAAGCATGATTGCAATGATGTTATTATAAATTCTATTAATGTCAATTGTGCTAATAGTATGAAAAACCCCAAGCTTGGGGGTGCTAATTTTGATATGGCCACTAGTTATTGCAACCATCATGATTGGGGTGATTCTTCTTATGATTTTGAAATTTATTTAAGCCTCATGATGAATATGATGTTGGTAATAATGTTTGTAATAATATTGAAAGTGGGTTTGGAAGAGCGTCAGCTTTAGGTAAAAATAATCCCACATATTTGGAGAGTGTTCAATCTTATGAATTTTGATAGAAGTGGGTTTGAAGAGGTCATGACTTTAGTTGATGTCAATCCCACTATCTTCGATGATTATAAACCTTTTATGCATGTGGATCATAAAGAGAAAATTCCATATGTTAGCTATATTGTTGAATCTGATTATGATCCTACATTTATTTATTATAAATATGGTTGTGGAAATTTTCATGTCACTAAATTACCTCTCGTTATGTTGAGTTTGCTATTGTTTCCTTCCACTTCCTTGCATATGCTAGTTTTTGCTTGTCTCACTACTGGAATCAGCTTCTTTGCCGTCCGCCATGGCGGACGGCAAAGGCATGGTTCATGGACAACAAACCTCTTTGTCGTCCGCTAGCGGACGACAAAATGTCCGGATGAACACATGCCAGCAAAGGCCTTCTTTGCCGTCCGCTTCGTAGAAATGAACGGCAAAGGATTGTGCCGTCCTACGTTGGTGGCCAGCAGACGGCAAAGATCGTGGACGGCAGTGAGGTGGGGTGAGAGCCGTTAGGGGTTAACGGCGTGCTTTGCCATCAGCCAGCGGACGGCAAAGAGGCTATGGTCTTTGCCGTCGGCTGGCAGACGGCAAAGTGATCAAACATGCCAGTCCCAGGAAGCACAGGTAGCTACCACGTGGCTTGTTTGCCGTCAGCAAGCTGACGGCAAAGAGCCTGTACAGCCCTGTTTTTAATTTAATTCATTCAATTTGAGAGCAATTCACAGATATACACAACAATTCACATATATACACAACAAGCTTATCCAACACACAAGTTTCATCATATATACATACATAACCAACACATATATAGTTCCATCCTTACATATTACAAAAGTTTCACATTGTTCATCCAACACCGTTATCCATCCATCCATATAACAAGTTCCAACCATGCAAGTTCATTGATACAAAATAAAAGCACAAATGGAAAAGAAGCACTCCATCCATGCAAGCTTCCATGAATTAAATCAAATCTGGAAAATGATAAACAAGATGTTAGAAAAAGAAGAACAAAATGAAGAAGAAGAAGAAGAAGAAGACTATAAGAAGTAAACATACTTAAGTAAAATGGAGCTAACCTAGAAGAAAATGAAGAAGAAGAAGAAGAAGACTAGAAGAATACTAGAAGAAGACTAGAAGAATAAGAAGAAGAAGAAGAAGAAGACTATAATAAGCTTATTATGTAAACTTGGTCATTTTGTGCTAACATAAGTAATTTTGGAGCTAACCTATAGGAAGCTAAGCATATTAGAGACAACTTAGCATATTAGAGCCAACTTAGGTAAAATGGAGCCAACCTAGCTAATTATGCCATCTTTGAGTGAACTAAGCATATTAGAGCTAACTTATAGCTAACTTACGTCATTTTGGAGAAGAAGAAGAAGAAGACTATAAGCTTATTATGTAAACTTGGTCATTTTGTGCTAACATAAGTAATTTTGGAGCTAACCTATAGGAAGCTAAGCATAGTAGAGATAACTTAGCATATTAGAGCCAACTTAGGTAAAATGGAGCCAACCTAGCTAATTATGCCATCTTTGAGTGAACTAAGCATATTAGAGCTAACTTATAGCTAACTTACGTCATTTTGGAGAAGAAGAAGAAGAAGAAGAAGAAGAAAGAAGAAGAAGAAGAAGACTATAAGCTTATTATGTAACCTTGGTCATTTTGTGCTAACATAAGTAATTTTGGAGCTAACCTATAGGAAAGTAAGCATATCAGAGCTAACTTAGAGCTAACTTATGTCATTTTGGAGAAGAAGAAGAAGAAGAAGAAGAAGAAGAAGAAGAAGAAGAAGAAGAAGAAGAAGAAGAAGAAGAAGAAGAAGAAGAAGAAGAAGAAGAAGAAGAAGAAGAAGAAGAAGAAGAAGAAGAAAAAGAAGAAGAAGACTATAAGCTTATTGTGTAAACCTGGTCATTTTGTGCTAACATAAGTAATTTTGGAGCTAACCTATAGGAAACTAAGCATAGTAGAGATAACTTAGCATATTAGAGCTAACATAGGTTACTAAGCATATTAGAGCTAACATAGGTAACTAAGCATATCGGAGGAAACAAAGCTAAGTATATATAGATCATTTTGGAGATCAAACATACCTAACATAGTTCAGTTCTCATTGTTCTTCTCCTTCTCCTTCCTCAGCCTGATGCGCCAAGAGCTGCGAGGCGGTGGAGGCAGTGGGATGTAGTCTTCTACCACAATTGGCGTGGTCATGTCGCCTAGCTGTGGGATCGCCAGCGCCACCACCGGCGCGAGGTCATTGTTAGGCACCACCACCATCGCGAGGCCATCTTCAGGCAGGACAGGCACGACCATCGCTAGGTCATCCTCCGCCACCACCATCTCTTGCCCATGGTGCGCCACCACCATCTCTTGCCCTTGCTCAGCCACCACCATCGCTAGGTCATCCTCAGCCTGATGCCCACTCTGCTCCTCTTCTTCCCCACTCCATTCTGGATCATCATCCTTGTTGTCTTTGCTGCGGCCCGAATCACTGCTGCTTTTGCTACAGCCAGAATCGCTGTTGCTTTTGCTACAGCCAGAATCGCTGCTGCTTTGGCTGTAGCCACTGTCGCTGATGCTGCTCCCATTGCCTGTCCAAATGCAACAATGACCGTTAACAATCGATGCGAGACAAAGCCAAATGTAGAGGAATAAGAAGAGGCAGAACGTCCTGGCATCATCGTCCTCAGCGTAGCGCATGCGACACATAGTCGTGTTGAACGCCTTCATGATGAGCATGGTGGCGTCGTCGTCGTACCTGAAGAGAAGGAAGTACCCCTGTCGCAGGTCGTAGGCATGGTAGAACTTCTCCCAGCCACGACACAGGTACAGGTGGCCCTCCTTGATCAATAACTCCACGTCCCACAGCCTGCGAAACCCGCTGCCGGCCTGTCGCAGCTTCACATTATTTGGCGGATCTTCACCCAGCATGTTCATAAAAGTGTCAGGCAGCCTTTGTAGTTTGGGACAATGAGTGATGTAGCAAACAACAGAGTTATCGTAATGAGATGGTTGAAGGGGATATCTCTCCTTTTATATACCTGCCTCGTGGATGATACTGAAGTCCCAAGTATGATACTGAAGAACTCGAAAGCATCCAACTCGTACTCCGGTGTGGCAGACTGGAGTCTGCGGTGGCGGCTTCCCCCCATCTTTGATAAGCAGCAGAAGAGACCAATTATTACCCTTACAACATTATCATACAACGTTATAACATAAGAAATTTTGAGCAGAAGATAATCAACTACAACAACTTATCATTTCTCATTCAAAAAACAATGCACTTGTGGACATATGATGGCTCTAGTTGAATTTATTAGTAGCACTAGTCGTCAAAAATGTTGACTTTAGTTGAATTTCATATAATAACTATTTTAACTTCTTTGGGTCAGCAAACTAGGCAACTAGCTAGCAGTATAAAAACATTCAACTAAAGAAAAGAAAGAAACTGCAAAACGTGGCGGAACCCTAAATAAGAAAGTATAAAAGCATGTCTTTTTCTTCTTCTTCTTCCCCTCTTCTTCTTTTTTCCTCTTTTTCCTTTTCTTCTTCCTCTTCTTCCTTTTCTTCTTCTTCTTCTTCTTCTTATTCTTCTTCTTCTTCTTCTTCTTCTTCTTCTTCTTCTTATTCTTCTTCTTATTTTTCTTCTTCTTCTTCTTTTTCTTATTCTTTTTCTCCTCCTCTTCTTCTTCTTCCTTTCCCTTTCCCTCTTCTTTGCTCCTCCTCCTTGAACTCAGAGACTCCTCCTTGGACCAACCCATCTCCCACCCTACCACCACATGTTAAAGAAAGAGAGGTGAGTTGTTTCTTTGCATTTACCCTCGCCTTTGCATCCAACAAGGCAGTAGGTACATTTTGTAAGAGCCCGGTTAATATTAGTGACCTAAGCAATTTTGAGGCTTCCGGTTAATAATAGTGACCTGAGCAATTTCTGCTCTCTACTCAAATACATCTAATCCCACTCCTTTGGTTTCTGTAGACAATCTAAGATTAGTGTGGCAGAGCGGAGTCTGCGGTGGCGGGGGGAGGTTTTCCTTTCCTTCTTCTCTTCTTCTTCTTCTTCTTCTTCTTCTTCTTCCTCTTCTTCTTCTTCTTCTTTCTTCTTCTCCCTCCTCCTCTTCCTCCCTCCTCCTCCTCCTTCTACTCTTCTTCTTCTTCTAAACTAAAACTAAAACTAAAACTAATCTAAAATAAAACTAAAATAAAATAAAATAAAACTAACACTAGAACTAAACTGAAAATAAAACTAAACTAAAACTAACACTAAAACTAAAACAGAACTAAACTAAAAGAAATTAAAAAACTAAACTAAAAAAAGGGGGAGAACTCACCTGCAGGGGATCGCCGGTGGAGGAGGCGCAGGGCGGCCGGTGGACGGGAGGGCGGCCGATTGAGGAGGCGGCGGCCCGGTGGAGGGGGAGGCCGGACAACCGCGGTTGGACGGGGCGGGGGGCGACGCAGGGGAGGGGGCGGGGCGGCTGGGCGAGGGGGCGGCGGCGGCGCGGTGGAGGTCGGGGCGTCACAGAGGAGGGGTGCGGGGCGACGGGGCGAGGCAAGGGGGCGGCGGCGGGGGGGCGGCGGGGCAAGGGGGCGGCGGTGGGTCGTCGGGGAGAGAGGACGAGAGAAACACACACACACACACACACAGAGAGAGAGAGAGAGAGAGAGAGAGAGAGAGAGTGGGGCGGCTGGGGTGGGGCTCCGCCCATTAGTTAGGTCAACTCTTTGCCGTCCGCCATCCTTTGCCATCCGCTTTTTTGCTCTTTGCCGTCTGCTAGTAGACGACAAAGAGGGGGGCCGTTAGGTTTTTCTATGTAGCTCGTTAGTGGGGCCCACCTCTCTCTTTGCCGTCCGCTAGCGGACGGCAAAGAAGTGGCTGACGGCAAAGACCTTCTTTGCCAACAGCCCGTTCTTTGCCGTCCGTTTTGTGTAAGCGGACGGCAAAGACCTTCTTTGTCGTCAGCCAGCAGACGGCAAAGCATAGGCGGACGGCAAATAAGCAATTTCCAGTAGTGTCTTGATAAGTTGTTTCCTTATAAAATTCCTACGCATAGAAGTAAGTTAGACTTAAACTTGTTTTTGACAAGCTACATGCTGCTCTCTTCATGTTTCAATTGCCATCTTTCATGTGAGCATCACTAAAATTATCGATGCCTAGCTAGGGACATAAAACGATAGCGCTTGTTTGGATGCAACCCGATGAATAAAATTTATTTTTCCTTTCTCTTTCTGTTCTTGAGCGTTCACACAATTATGCTACTGTTATGATTGCGTTTTTATGTTTTAATTAGTGGTTGTGCCAAGTAAAGCCTTTGGGATTATGTTTGGTGATAGTTAGTTTGATCTTGTTGGAAAACAGAAACTTTTGCATCCAGTAAAAGAAAAAATCACAGAAGTTGTGAAAGCTTCTGAATTTTTTACACAGGATTGATATTCAAATTGCCTACGTTGTGCTAATTTGTAAGAATGTTTGGAGTTACAAAAGTATGGTTAGAGTTCAAATTACTGTAGACTGTTCTGTTTTTGACATATTCTGTTTTTGTTGCATTGTGTGCTTATTCTTTTGAATCTATGGATTGTATTGGAGGGTATAAGCCATGGAAAAGTTAGAATATAGTAGATATAATGCAATAATAAAATATGAATGGGTTTGCAACAGCACTTAGAGTGGTGATTTGCTTTATTATACCAATGGATCTCACGAAGGTTTTGTTAAGTTTTGTGTAATTGGAATTTTCTAGTTTTGGGTGAGATCATGATGGATGAAGGAATAAGGAGTGAAAAGAGCCAAAGCTTATGGACGACCATGGCACCCCGAGTTAATATTAAAGGAGAACCAAGCAACTAAGCTTGGGGATGCCCCGGAAGGCATCCCCTCTTTCTTCCAACAACCATCCGTAATTTTACTTGGAGCTATATTTTTATTCGTCACATGTCATGAGTATTGCTTGGACCGTCTTGTATTATATGAGTCTTTGTTTTGATTTTTTTATATTTATCCTTGCTGGACACACCTATTTGAGAGAGCCAAAATTATGCTATGATTTGGTAGAATTTCTCTATGTGCTTCACTTAAATTTTTTGAGCTTATCAAAAGCAATTGACATATGAAATTAGTCCCATAGTGATATATTCAAGAGGGATATAATAAAAACTTTCATGAAGATCATTGGACAAAATAAACTTGATTGTTTGTAATAGTTTTGAGATATGATGATAGTAATATGTGAGACATGTTGGTGAGTAATTATGCTTTAGTAAGAATATTGGTGTTAAGGTTTGTGATTTCCTATGAAAGCACGAAAGTTAATAGTTATGCAATGAAATAACATCCTACTTGTGGTGCATTATTCGGTGTTAGTTATTCTCAATGCTCGCTTATATGAATTTTTGTTTCTTGGTTGGATGCTTCACAATCTATTTGCTAGCCTTCATTTGTACTATGTAGAAATACTGCTTGTGCATCCAAAATCCTTAAAGCCAGTTTTGCCATATGAGTCCACCATACCTACCTATATCCGGTATTTCCATGCCGTTCTAAGTAAATTTGTATGTGCCATCTCTAATTTTCAAAATGAATTTCCTTTTTGTGTGCTCGTACCGCTCATGAAGTGGCAGGGGGTGGCCAATATTTTCCATGCAAGATGTGTTATTCCCAAGATGAGTGTTTATTCACTTGCCATTGCACGAGAGTACGGCGGTAATAGGGATGCTCAGTCCCAAAATGAAAACGAAATTTACTTTATTTTGACAAATAATAAATTCCTTGGAAAGTGTTGGTATGGACGGTACCCGTGGATACGGCTAGCCGTGGAGAGTGAAATTATGGTGGGAAAAAGAATAAACTTTATTTTATGTTTGGGAACCGCCTATGATATATCTAGCATGGCAAGTGTTGGGAATTACTCGGTCGTTTTCATTGACGGGAAAAGTATGCCTCTAAAAAAATTATCTCTGAATTTAAGCTTTGAGCTCCATCACCTCTACAAATCTCCGCTTCCCTCTGCGAAGGGCCTATCTATTTACTTTTATGCATTTTTTATTTTTTATTTTGAGTCTCCATCTTCTCTTATAAAGCACCGACTAGGGAGCACTATGATCATACTTGAGCATTGGATGTAGTTAATATGCGAGTGTGTTCGTGAATGGATCAATGATTAAGCATGATAGGCCAGGGATAACTTTCTTTAGTGTTGATATTTTGAAAGAGATGGTTGCTTGTTGATATGCTTGAGTATTGAAGTATTCATGTCAAAACTAGACTATTCCTTTGAACCATATAAAAGTCCAAATGTCCATGCAACAAAAGAAAAGAATATGTGATGAACATGTTAGGCAGCATTCCGCATCAAAAATTCTGTTTTTATCATTTACCTACTCGAGGACGAGTAGGAATTAAGCTTGGGGATTCTGATACGTCTCCAATGTATCTATAATTTATGATGTTCCATGCTGTTATATTATCATTCTATGATGTTATACAATCATTTTATAGCAACTTTATATCATTTTTTGGGACTAACCTATTGACATAGTGCCCAGTGCTACCTGCTGTTTTTTGCTTCATTTTTTACTTTGCAGAAAATCCATATCAAACGGAGTTCGAATGCAGCAAAACTTTTTGGAGATTCTTTTGGACCATAAGACAACTTAGGAGCCAAGGAAGCACCTGGGGGAGGTATGTGGGGACCACAACCCACCAGGGCGCGCCCGAGGCCCCTGGCGTGCCCTGATGAGTTGTGGGGCCCATGGGTGTCTCCTGCACCGCCTCTCTGCTCTATAAATACCCAAATATTCCAGAAACCCTAGGGAGTTAACGAAAAATAATTCCAGCCGTCGCAAGGGAACACGATCACGGAGGGGTTGTTCATCCTCATTGGTGCTCCTCCGGTGACGCGTGAGTAGTTCACCATAGACCTACGGGTCCTTAGACTGTAGCTAGATGGCTTCTTCTCTCTTTTTGATTCTCAATACAATGGTCTCTTCGAGATCTATTTGATGTAATAACTTTTTGTGGTGTGTTTCTTGGGATCCGAGGTTCGAGTGTATGATCAGATTTTTATCCATGAATATTATTTGAGTCTTCTTTGATCTCTTATATGTATGATTATTTATAGCCTCGTATTTCTTCTCTGAATCTTTGGTTTAGTTAGGCCAACTAGATTGATTTTTCTTGCCATGGGAAGAGGTGCTTTGTGATGGGTTCGATCTTGTGGTGTCCTCTCCCGGTGACTGAAGGGGCAGCGAGGCACGCATGTATGGTTGCTATTAAGGATAACAAGATGGGGGCTATTCCTACATGAATAGATCTTATCTACATCATGTCGTCGTTCTTATTGCATTACTCCATTTCTCCATGAACTTAATACACTAGATGCATGCTGGATAGCGGTCGTTGTGTGGAGTAATAGTGGTAGATGCAGAATCGTTTTGGTCTACTAATCTTGGACATGATGCCTATATATTGATCATTGCCTTGGACATCGTCATAATTATTTGTTCTTCTCTCAATTGCCGAACAGTACTTTGTTCACCCACCGTGTGCTATTTCTCGTGAGAAGCCACTAGTGAAATCTACGGCCCCCGGGTCTATCTCTTATCATATTTGCTTTCTGATCTATTTTTTGCCGCATTTATTTTTAGATCATTATTCCAAAAACCCCAAAATATCTTGCTGCACTTTTTCTTTACTTATTTTATTTCACGTTTTATCAAGATCTATTTACCCAAACTCATACAAATTTATCTATCTTTTACCGAGGAGGGATTGACAACCCCTCTTACGCGTCGGGTTGCAAGTATTTGTTCTTTGTGTGCAGGTACTGTTTACATAGTGGTGCTTGGTTCTCCTACTATATTGATACCTTGGTTTCACAACTATGGAAAATACGTATCGTAGCTATGCTGCATCATCCTGATACGTCTCCAACGTATCTATAATTTTTGATTGTTCCATGCTATTATATTATCTGTTTTGGATGTTTATGGGCTTTATTATACACTTTTATATCATTTTTGGGACTAACCTATTGACCCAGAGCCCAGTGCCAGTTCCTGTTTTTTCCCTTGTTTCAGTGTTTCGAGGAAAAGGAATATCAAACGGAGTCAAAACGGAATGAAACCTTCTGGAGAAGTTATTTTCGGAAGCAAAGCAACCCGAGAGACTTGGAGTCCACGTCAAGAAAGCAACGAGGAAGGCACGGGGCAGGGGGCGCGCCCACCCCCGGGCGCGCCCTCCACCCTCGTGGGCCCCTCGTGGCTCCCCTGACGTATTTCTTCCGCCTATATATATTCATATACCCTAAAACCTTTGGGGAACAGGATAGATCGGGAGTTTTGCCGCCGCAAGCCTCTGTAGCAACCAAAAACCAATCGGGACCCTGTTCCAGCGCCCTGCCAGAGGGGGGAACCTTCACCGGTGGCCATCTTCATCATCCCGGCGCTCTCCATGACGAGGAGGGAGTAGTTCATCCTCGGGGCTGAGAGTATGTACCAGTAGCTATGTGTTTTATCTCTCTCTCTCTCTCGTGTTCTTGATTTGGCACGATCTTGATGTATCGCGAGCTTTGCTATTATAGTTGGATCTTATGTTGCTTCTCCCCCTCTACTCTCTTGTAATGGATTGATTTTTCCCTTTGAAGTAATCTTATCGGATTGAGTCTTTAATGATTTGAGAACACTTGATGTATGTCTTGTCGTGCGTATCTGTGGTGACAATGGGATATCACGTGATTCACTTGATGTATGTTTTGGTGATCAACTTGCGGGTTCCGCCCATGAACCTATGCATAGGGGTTTGCACACGTATTCGTCTTGATTCTCCGGTAGAAACTTTGGGGCACTCTTTGAGGTTCTATGTGTTGGTTGAATAGATGAATCTGAGATTGTGTGATGAATATCGTATAATCATACCCACGGATACTTGAGGTGACATTGGCGTATCTAGGTGACATTAGGGTTTTGGTTGATGTGTGTCTTAAGGTGTTATTTTACTGCGAACTCTAGGGCTGTTTGTGACACTTATAGGAATAGCCCAATGGATAGATCGGAAAGAATAACTTTGAGGTGGTTTCGTACCCTACCATAATCTCTTCGTTTGTTCTCCGCTATTAGTGACTTTGGAATGACTCTTTGTTTCATGTTGAGGGATAGTTATATGATCCAATTATGTTATTATTGTTGAGAGAACTTGCACTAGTGAAAGTATGAACCCTAGGCCTTGTTTCCTAGCATTGCAATACCGTTTACGCTCACTTTTACCACTTGTTACCTTGCTGTTTTTATATTTTCAGATTACAAAAACCTATACCTACCATCCATATTGCACTTGTATCACCATCTCTTCGCCGAACTAGTGCACCTATACAATTTACCATTGTATTGGGTGTGTTGGGGACACAAGAGACTCTTTGCTATTTGGTTGCAGGGTTGTTTGAGAGAGACCATCTTCAACCTACGCCTCCCACGGATTGATAAACCTTAGGTCATCCACTTGAGGGAAATTTGCTACTGTCCTACAAACCTCTGCACTTGGAGGCCCAACAACATCTACAAGAAGAAGGTTGTGTAGTAGACATCAAGCAGTTTCTGGCGCCGTTGCCGGGGGGTGAGTGCTTGAAGGTATATCTTTAGATCTTGCAATCGAATCTTTTAGTTTCTTGTTTCATCACTAGTTTAGTTTATAAAAGAAAACTACAAAAAAATGGAATTGAGTTTGTCTCATACGCTTCATCTTTTTAATATCTTTCGTGAGTATGATGGAAAGGAAAATTGTGCCAAAGTACTAGAATAAGAATTTGTCACATCCTAGCTAGTTCATGCATTAGAGTGTTGCATCATGTCTACTTTTCACAGAAACTTGAAATGGGGATGCCAGAAACCCCAGCACCCCCCCTAAACACAACTAGGGTTTACTAAAATCTTTTTCAATGAACCTGAAATGCCCTCCATAAATATTCACCATCTTTGGTCCTGGCTAAAACCCCTGCCAAAAATGGTTTCATATTTTTGGAGGCCATTCTGGATTTTTGCACCAAGCCATAAGTATTTGCATTTGGGCAATTTAAATCCTATAAATATTTTTAAATGCCCAAATAATCTTGAAGGTATTTTTAGGCTGTTGAGAACATTTTCAAATGTGCCTCTGAATATTTTCAGGTTTTTCCTAAATGGAATAGTATTTCTACTATTTCAAAACACAGAACAGAAACAAATAAAAAGAAAAACAGAAAGCAGAGAAGGAACTTACCTGGCAGCCCACCTGGCGGCCCAGCACTGTGCTGGCCCATGGCCAGTCAGCTGCTTGCTCCCGCCAGAGCAGGCACCGAGGTGACGCCGGCGTGCGCGAGCTCGCCACGGCGCCACCTGCTTGCCGCCTCGCCCGTGGACGAGCTGGACGACCTCCACATCGCGCCCCCGAGCCCCTGGACACCCCCATTCGCCCCCATCGCCTCTCCCTCGCTCTCTCTCGCCATGGCCGACGCAGCCGCTGCCACCTCGCCGGAGTAGCCGTAGCCACCGCCGTCCCCGCGTCACCTGACCGTGTCCAGCAGCTCCGCCGTCGCCTTCTCCTTCGACCAAGTCGAGCCCCGAGCGCTCGCTTGCCCCGAAGCCACTGCTTCGACCTCGCCTTCACCGCCCACCGCCGGAGATCCCCTTCGCCGTCACCACCGCAGCAGTTCATCCCCGACAGCGCCACCTAGCTCATCGCCTCTGCCGTGAGCTTCTGCCCCTTCCCCATCCTCTCATTCTCGATGCCGCCCTTTGCGTCGAACGTAACCAGCAGCACCGCACACGCCGCCGCACGAGCTCGTCGCCGACGAGGCTCCGGCCATCCAACGGTCGCACCACCATGGCTGTTCGCTTCACTGCATCGCCAGGAGCCCGTAGCACCATTGCACGCCCCTCGTCGTGCTCTCTAGCGACGGGTTCGACTACACCCGTACCCCGGCAGCCGCACGGCTCGTTGCCGGCGTCGATTTCGGCGACCCCGAGCTCCACCACCACCACCAGTCGATGCGGCTCGTTCCCAGCTGCGTGTAGATGCTCTCCGCCGCCCATTTGGTCGCCGGAGCACGGATCCCGCACCCCACCGCCGCGTCTGGACGTCGCCGGCGGCTAAACGCCAGCGAGTCAGCGTGGTTTGACCACGGGTTGACTCCCCAGAGTCACTGACAAGTGGGGCCCGCCTGCTAATTAACCTGGGTTAGATTTAAGTTAATCCTAATTAGTTAATTATCTAACAGTGACACTGACACAGGGGACCCACACGTCAGGTTTGACCTGGACGACCCCGTTGACCGCTGACGTCATCATGACACACTGCTGACGTAATAAGTAACTTAATTACTGGAATTATTCTTATACAGGAAATTCCAGAAATTATCACAAACTTCAAAAAATCATAGAAAATAATCTATAGCTCAGAATGAAAAGATTTATATATGAAAAATGATCAGAAAAATCCATTCTATCCATCTGTACTGGTTTCATGCATGTTTAAGCATGTTGACCTACTGTTTAATGCAGAACAAGATAAAGCACTAACATGGGCCATTTATGAACTTGGAATTTGAATCTTTGATTCAAAATAGTCCAAACCCATCTGGTCTTAGTTGCATTAGCCCAATACATCCATTTTGCCATGTCTCATGCATGCATCATATTGTTGCACTTGCTTGGTGTTGATTGTGCTTCGATGTGTTCATTGTGGTAGGTTCTGCCTCCGAGGATATTCACGAGTATCCAACTGAAGGGCGGTATCCCACCACCACTCCGTCAGGCAAGCAACCCGTTGATCATTTCGATACAAACCCATCTTCTCGCTTCTGCTCTCATTTACTGCATTAAGACAACGCGATTCAAACTGCTGTGTGTTGCGGTAGTTGAACCCACTTTCCTTTGGCATGACCTGTCATTGCCACAGTAACTAGATGAAACCCACTAGCATGTGTAGGAGTTGATTGAGCCATGTTGTGTTCCTACAATGCTATGCTTGCTACGCTTAGAGTCGTGTCAGGTCTGGCTCATCAAGGTGATGAACTAGAGTGAAAGCGTGTGTCGGTAATGAGAGTGAGGTGTTGAATACGATTTGGTAAAGGTATCGATGGGAGGCCATGTAGGAGTACATGGTGGGTTGTTTCATTGAGACCGTCCCTAAGAACTGAGATCTGTATGCGTGATTTAAGATTCAGCTACTACCACGCATTGGGCCCGAAACCAATGGACCCCCTCGGCTTCTTAATCACCCTTGTCCTCTGTCCAGGAGTTGCACGTAGTTTCTGGTGTTTGTAGTAAGCTGGAGGCCGTGGACAGCGCTGACCAAGGGGTGGGCTGTGATGCGGTAGGCTCGTGGCACGGTGTACCGAGTCGCCCGTTTGGTGTCCGGGAACCCTGCACACATCGTTTGGGGGCCGTATGTGGAAACCTCGGCCGGACTCCCTGCGGATGGAACCTGAATAGGCGATAACCCTGGACTAGAGACTTGAGTGTTTAGGTAGGCTGTGGCCGACACCCACGTTGGGCTTCCGCTTGAAGGTTGCCGTGTACATGTCGTGTAGCGACGGTAAGTGGTGAGAGCGTGTGTGACGAAGTACACCCCTGCAGGGTATAAAACTATTCGAATAGCCGCGTCCGCGGTAAAGGACTACTTGGTCGCTTATGCAGTTCATAGACAAGTAAATGGATACTACTAAAAGTCTCAAGATAAGTGTGAGTACCGCGGATGGCTCTCTCGTGGGATGACGAGGGAGGATCCACGGTGGAGTATTGAAATGGTGATTAGTGGACTCGTGTGCGAAAACTATTTTACAAGTGGTGTCTCGTAGGATAGCTTAGCCAAGGGTCAAAGCTGGCTTGCTGCAATAACCCCACTACCTTCTTGAGAATGAACATGTATAGTAGGATCTGTTGTAAGACTTGCTGAGTACCTTTGTACTCATGTTGCTTCAATTACTGTTTTCAGACGACAACACCGCCCCTTCCGATGGGTTCTATGTAGAACTCGACGACGACGAGTGACTTGCCACCCAGGTGGTGATCTAGGCTTGTGAAGGGCCTACGTAGATAGACAGGCTTCGTCAAGCCTTCTTTCTTTCTAGTGTCTGTACCCAGACAAGTTGCTTCCGCATGTGTTTGTATGATTGTATGACTTGAGTGTCGTGTCTTGTGACCCCTATCTGTATGAACAAGTTATGTAAGGCTCTCTGGAGCCCTTTAAATAAAGTACTTTGAGTTGTAGAGTTTTGTTGTGATGACATGTTGTATTTGCACATATCGAGCATATTGTGTGTATGATTGAAATGCTTGGTATGTGTGGGATCCGACAATCTAGTTGTTTATCCTTGGCAGCCTCTCTTGTGGGGAAATGTAGTCTAGTGCCTCCTTGAGCCATAGTAGTCCGCTACAGCCCGGTTCACCGGAGTCCTGCTAGCCCAGCACTACTGCTCTGGACACTTGACTGGCCGGCATGTGTTTCATATCGTTCCTGTGTCTGTCCCTTCGGGGAAATGTCACGCGGTGACATCCGGAGTCCTGCCTAGCCTGCTACAGCCCGGGTTCCCGGAGTCCTGTTAGCCCAGTGCTACAGCCCGGATTCACACGCTGCTGACCGATACGTTCGATGTTGATTCATGTATGCCTGTCCCCATACGTTAGTGCCGCTTTGGGTTCACGACTAGCCATGTCGGCCCGGCTTCTCTGTCATATGGATGCTAGCGACATTGTCATATACGTGAGCCAAAAGGCGTAAACGGTCCCGGGCCATGGTAAGGCGACACCCGTGGGAGTACCATGCGTGAGGCCGCAATGTGATATGAGGTGTTACAGGCTAGATTGGTGTGACTTAGAATCGAGGTCCTGACAGTGTTGGCATCAGAGCCGGACTGCCTGTAGGTGCGTTAAGCCAAACTGGTCGATGTCGAGTCTAGAAATGCTTTAGTTATATGTAGGGGAATTGATTGTGGGAGGGAACGTAAGGCGCTTTTACTCCTTTACCTTATGCCCTCTGATCTGAGTCATTCTCTTCTCATTCTACGTGGGTTAAGGACTAGGCTCTCTTCTCTCTATCAGGTTCACGTGTTACTAATCCGTAGTAACTTATAGGATTGTTGGTTCCATGCTTCGGTTCAGTTTCCACTACCATAGTATGTTGTCGGTTGAACCAGAACCTTGATATGATGTTGTTGAGTGGTATTGCAAACTGTTGCGAATGTCTCAAATCTTTTTCCGAGCATTTACAGCCGTTATGCTGTCCGAATTCTCCTAGAAATACTAATGCCTTGCATTATTCCGTGCTTCCAGATGGCCACCCGTTCCCAGAATCAAGTGGTTCGTCTGACCCGGTGCCTCGGCGTACC
The DNA here is from genome assembly GCF_002575655.3 of Aegilops tauschii subsp. strangulata. Lineage (NCBI taxonomy): Eukaryota > Viridiplantae > Streptophyta > Magnoliopsida > Poales > Poaceae > Aegilops > Aegilops tauschii. The sequence goes on along the minus strand of NC_053041.3, from coordinate 326,319,499 downwards.
TGGTCACACGGCCATGCTGGTCCGAGTGATGGTTGAGAAAGGCTATCGGTGGTATCCCGAGTATACCGTCGAGGAGCAGTTTCGAGACTTTAATCAAAGCCAATATTTTTGCACAGTCAGGATTTACCCTTCCTATCCTGGAGCTACTGAACCCCTCCATTGCTCTTATGGACTTGGGGTTACCATCGAGATGTCCGTGCAGGACACAGCTTACTTGATGATGACTATCATGCGAGCTAGAACTGCCTTGCTTCAGAACACTGACTTCCGCTATATGCCAGCATCACTCCCTGGGGCACAAGGGTACTATCAGGCTACCTACTGTGATCCTACCCATGAGGATTCACTACTCCGCACCACCACCGAGATGCTTGAGGACAAGGACCGTGAGAATCGTGCCTTGCGAATGGAGCTCTTTAATGCCCGTTCTGATCACTGGGCCACTCTGACACGGGTTGCACCTGCCGTGCAGGCCGGGTATATGGACATGAGGGACTTGTACCCCGTGCGGTCTGGTCTGCCAGAATGTATGGAATGGCGTGATGTAGGAGGCATCACCCCTCCTCGTGGACCCCGTCTGCCACCGTTTGTTGGACCAAGGCCACACCCGAGTCCTTATGGACCGCAAGCTCCACAGGACCGACTGTTTCCAGATGATCATGTTCAGCTCCCAGGACATGGTGGTAACTTCTACGAAGATTACTACGGAGACGTCTGAGTTGGTAGTAGTTCCACTAATATTGTAACAGTTGTATTCCCTACAGTCTTGCATGTCTTGTGGGATACGACTTGGTGTGTATCACGTTCCGGAGGTGTAGAAAAATAATGTATAGGAGCTTGGAATGCCTCTGATGAGATGTATCGTCTTTCATCGTAGCCGTACTCTAGCCTGGGCTTGTACTAAACTATGTATGGTGTGTATGACCGTTGGTATATATATGTCGGTTTCTATATTACCATGTCATACTAATGATCATCTCTGCATTCCGTGTTATCCATTACATTCCGCATTTCCCTGCCAAGATTTAGCCATCCTTGTCTAAACCGTTGTTTTGTTTCTCCTAGGATGGTTAACACCCGCAACAACCCTGCTGTCCAGGCGCAGGGTGAAGCCAATGCTGTTAGGGGGGAGAATCTGCCTCAACCGCCTTCTCTGTCCGAAGTCATGTTGGAGGCAGAAAGAAACAAGCGTGAGACTAACCGCTTGCTAGAGCGAATCGAGAAGAATACTGCACGTCATCAGAGGAACGACTTGGTGTCCATCAATGACTTTATCAAGTTGTACCCACCGAAGTTTAACCATTCCGTCGAGCCACTCGATGCGGATGATTGGCTTCGCAGCATCACCCATAAGCTACGTTCTGCCAACGTAGCCGAAGCTGATAAGTTTACCTACGCTGCCTATCACCTCGAAGGCCCTGCTAGCCTCTGGTGGGAAAACTTTGAGGCTATGCGCCCAGCCGGCCAAATCACTACTTGGGCTGAATTCAGTGAGGCTTTCCGTGAGCATCATATTCCGGAGGGTCTCATAGATCGTAAGCGGGAAGAATTCTGCAACTTCACCCAAGGCAGACTGATCGTGGATGCATACAGCCGTGAGTTTGGAAATCTAGCACGCTATGCTCCTGAAGAGGTATCCACCGACGCCAAGAAGCAGGCAAGGTTCCGCAAGGGACTTAGCCCCGAGCTTCGCCGTGATCTTCGTCTGCACGAGTGCACCTCTTTCCAGAAATTGGTCAATAAGGCCATCAGTGCTGAGACAGGACAGACTGACTATGATGCTACATGCAAGCACTCTCGCGATTTTGGTTCCTCATCCGGCTCCGGATCTCAGAAGCGCCGGGTCTGGATTCCAAACACTGCTCTGCCACCTAGATTCACTCCGAGGCCATCCTTCGAGGTGCCTCGCCCCAACCAGCAGTATGCACCGCCCAAGGTCTATGGTGGCCCCGCTGCTAATGCTGCTCCACGCCCCAATGTTGTGACATGCTTCAAGTGTGGAGAAACAGGTCACTATTTGCGCGAGTGCCCCCGAAACAACCCCAATCAACCTGGACAGTCCGTTGGCCGTGGTAAGCCAGCAGGAAAGACTTACTACGCCAAGCCAGCCACCACTGCACGTGGCCATGTCAACTATGTTTCAGCTGAAGAAACTCATGAGGATCCCAACGTCGTCCTTGGTACGCTCCTTGTTAATTGCCATCCAGCAACTGTTCTTTTCGATACTGGAGCATCTCATTCATTTATCTCTGAGAGCTATGCTCGATTGCACAACACCACATTTTGTGACATGCCCACCTCCATGGTAATTCAAACCCCTGGTTCTAAGTGGCAAACCTCTAGGATAAGCCATGGAAATGAAATTCTTGTTGACAGATTGGTCTTCCTTGCATCACTAATAGCTCTCAAGTCCTCGGACATAAATATCATCTTGGGTATGGACTGGATGTCAGCTCATTATGCTAAGATTGATTGCTCTACTAGAACTGTTCAACTCACCCATCCGTCGGGCAAGACAGTCAATGTTCTGACCCGAGTGTCTAAGCGTCAGCTTTACTCATTAAATGCCAACCCTCTTCCAGACCTTGAAGATGTTCCGGTAGTCTGCGACTTCCCGGATGTCTTTCCAGAAGAACTGCCAGGTATTCCACCTGACAGGGATGTCGAGTTCGTGATAGACCTTGTTCCAGGAACCGTCCCAATCTCTAGAAGACCTTATAAGATGGCACCACTAGAGCTAGCCGAGCTTAAGAAACAACTCGATGAGTCCTTGAAAAAGGGTTTCATCCGTCCTAGTTCTTCTCCGTGGGCTTGCCCCGTCCTCTTCGTCAAGAAGAAGGATGGTATGGATCGGATGGTTGTAGATTACCGACCTGTCAACCTAGTCACTATCAAGAACAAGTATCCGCTCCCTAGGATCAACGACCTGTATGATCAGCTCGTTGGATCCTCAGTCTTCTCTAAAATGGATTTGAGGTTGGGCTACCATCAAATCAAAATCAAGAACGGGGACATTCCTAAAACGGCCTTTGTTACTCGTTATGGCCAATACGAGTATACCGTCATGTCTTTCGGTTTAACCAATACTCCAGCCACCTTCTCTCGGTTAATGAACTCAATCTTCATGGCGTATTTGGATAAATTTGTCGTAGTATACCTCAATGATATACTCATCTACTCCAAGAATGAGGAAGAACATGCCGAGCATCTAAGGCTAGTATTGACGAAACTTCGAGAGCATCGCCTTTATGCTAAATTCTCTAAGTGTGAATTCTGGTTGCCAGAAGTGACCTTTCTAGGCCATGTAATCTCTGGTAAGGGTATTGCTGTCAATCCCGAGCGAGTTCAAGCCATCCTTGACTGGACTCCACCTGAATCGGTCAAGCAAGTTCGGAGTTTCCTTGGCTTAGCGAGCTACTGTCGCCGCTTCATCGAGAATTTCTCCAAGGTTGCTAAACCTCTAACTGAACTCCTCAAGAAAGATAAAAAGTTCGAGTGGACCCCACAGTGCGACTTCAGCTTTCGGGAACTGAAAAGACGCCTAACATCTGCTCCCGTACTCATACCACCAGATTTTTCTAAGGACTTTGTTATCTATTGCGAGGCCTCGCGGCAAGGACTAGGTTGCATACTCATGCAAGATCGTCACGTGATTGCCTACACTTCCCGACAGTTGCGTCCACATGAGGATAATTATCCCACACATGATCTAGAGCTTGCAGCCGTAGTCCATGCACTCAAAACATGGCGACATTACCTTCTCGGTAATCGTTGCGAGATTTTCACTGATCACCAAAGTCTGAAATACATCTTCACCCAACCAGATTTGAATCTCAGGCAAAGACGTTGGGTCGAGTTGATCACAGATTACGACTTAGGAATAACTTACACCCCGGGCAAAGCCAACGTCATGGCTGATGCGCTAAGCCGTAAATCTTACTGTAACAACTTGATGTTACAACAAAGTCAACCACTTCTCCACGAGGAATTCTGTAAGCTTAACCTTCACATTGTTCCTCGGGGGTTCCTATCCACCCTGGTGGCGAAACCTACCCTTACGGATCAGATCATCAAAGCTCAGAAGGTAGATCCGGGAATCACCCGTATTAAGAGAAACATCAAGAAAGGAGTTGCGGATTGTTTCTCCATTGATGACCAAGGTGTTGTGTTCTTTGGAGACCGTCTAGTGGTTCCCAAGGTACGCAACCTGAGGCGATTGATCCTTAAGGAAGCTAATGAATCTCCTCTCACCATTCATCCCGGTAGTACCAAAATGTATCAAGACCTACGCCAGAGGTTTTGGTGGACTAGGATGAAGAGAGAAATTGCTCAATACATTGCTAATTGCGACGTCTGCCGTCGTGTTAAAGCAGAGCATCAACGGCCTGCTGGCACCCTTCAGCCTTTGGCTATTCCTGAATGGAAATGGGATAAAATCGGTATGGATTTCATTACCGGGTTCCCCAGGACCAAGAGAGGGAATAATGCTATCTTCGTTGTTGTCGATCGTCTTTCCAAAGTAGCCCACTTCCTACCTGTTCGTGAGAGTATAACCACGAGCCAGCTAGCTGACTTGTACATCTCCCGAATAGTGTCTCTTCATGGTGTTCCATTGGAAATTAACTCAGACCGTGGAAGTCTCTTCACCTCTCGATTTTGGGAAAGTTTCCAGAATGCTATGGGAACTCGTCTCTCCTTTAGCACCGCCTTCCACCCTCAATCAAGTGGTCAGGTAGAACGAGTTAATCAAATTCTGGAGGATATGCTCCGAGCTTCTGTCATCTCTTTCGGCCTGGATTGGGAGAAATGCCTTCCATTCGCCGAGTTCGCTTATAACAATAGTTATCAAGCTAGCTTGGGCAAAGCTCCTTTCGAGGTTCTCTATGGACGAAAATGTCGAATGCCTCTTAACTGGTCAGAAACCGGGGAAAGACAACTCTTTGGCCCGGATATGATTCAGGAAGCAGAAGAGTAGGTTCGCATTATTCGTGAGAAATTGAAAACAGCCCAATCTCGCCAAAAGAGCCATTATGACCGCAAACATAAGGCTATGACTTTTGAGGTTGACGAGAAGGCTTACCTTCGGGTTACCCCTTTAAAGGGAACCCATCGATTCGGTATCAAAGGCAAATTGGCTCCTTGTTACATTGGACCCTTTCGCCTTCTTGCCAAGCGAGGAGAAGTTGCCTACCAATTGGAACTACCTCCGCTTCTTTCCAAGGTTCATGACGTCTTCCACGTTTCTCAACTCAGGCGTTGCTTCTCGGATCCTATCCATGGAGTGGACCACGAAACGCTTGATCTCCAAGATAACCTCACATATTGGGAATATCCCGTTCGAATCCTTGATCAAGCCGAGCGTACCACTCGATGCCAAAACATCAAGTTTCTCAAGGTTCAATGGTCACACCATTCCGAGAAAGAAGCTACTTGGGAAAGGGAGGATCGTCTTCGACTTGAGTACCCCACCTTCTTCCCAATGGATCCTAAATCTCGGGACGAGATTCTTTTGAGTGGGGGTGAGTTGTCACATCCTAGCTAGTTCATGCATTAGAGTGTTGCATCATGTCTACTTTTCACAGAAACTTGAAATGGGGATGCCAGAAACCCCCAGCACCCCCCCTGAACACAACTAGGGTTTACTAAAATCCTTTTCAATGAACCTGAAATGCCCTCCATAAATGTTCACCATCTTTGGTCCTGGCTAAAACCCCTGCCAAAAATGGTTTCATATTTTTGGAGGCCATTCTGGATTTTTGCACCAAGCCATAAGTATTTGCATTTGGGCAATTTAAATCCTATAAATATTTTTAAATGCCCAAATAATCTTGAAGGTATTTTTAGGCTGTTGAGAACATTTTCAAATGTGCCTCTGAATATTTTCAGGTTTTTCCTAAATGGAATAGTATTTCTACTATTTCAAAACACAGAACAGAAACAAATAAAAAGAAAAATAGAAAGCAGAGAAGGAACTTACCTGGCAGCCCACCTGGCGGCCCAGCACTGTGCTGGCCCATGGCCAGTCAGCTGCTTGCTCCAGCCAGAGCAGGCACAGAGGTGACGCCGGCGTGCGCGAGCTCGCCACGGCGCCACCTGCTTGCCGCCTCGCCCGTGGAAGAGCTGGACGACCTCCACGTCGCGCCCCCGAGCCCCTGGACACCCCCATTCGCCCCCATCGCCTCTCCCTCGCTCTCTCTCGCCATGGCCGACGCAGCCGCTGCCACCTCGCCGGAGTAGCCGTAGCCATCGCCGTCCCCGCGTCACCTGACCGTGTCCAGCAGCTCCACCGTCGCCTTCTCCTTTGAGCAAGTCGAGCCCCGAGCGCTCGCTTGCCCCCAAGCCACTGCTTCGACCTCGCCTTCACCGCCCACCGTCGGAGATCCCCTTCGCCGTCATCACCGCAGTAGTTCATCCCCGACAGCGCCACCTAGCTCATCGCCTCTGCCGTGAGCTTCTGCCCCTTCCCCATCCTCTCATTCTCGCTGCCGCCCTTTGCGTCGACCGTAACCAGCAGCACCGCACACGCCGCCGCACGAGCTCGTCGCCGACGAGGCTCCGGCCATCCAACGGTCGCACCACCATGGCCGTTAGCTTCACTGCATCGCCAGGAGCCCGTAGCACCATCGCACGCCCCTCGCCGTGCTCTCTACCGACGGGTTCGACTACACCCGTACCCCGGCAGCCGCACGGCTCGTCAAGGCGTCGATTCCGGCGACCCCGAGCTCCACCACCACCACCACCAGTCAATGCGGCTCGTTCCCAATTGCGTGTAGATGCTCTCCGCCGCCCATTTGGTCGCCGGAGCACGGATCCCGCACCCCACCGCCGCGTCTGGACGTCGCCGGCGGCTAAACGCCGGCGAGTCAGCGTGGTTTGACCAGGGGTTGACTCCCCAGAGTCACTGACAAGTGGGGCCCGCCTGCTAATTAACTTGGGTTAGATTTAAGTTAATCCTAATTAGTTAATTATCTAACAGTGACACTGACACAGGGGACCCACACGTCAGGTTTGACCTGGACGACCCCGTTGACCGCTGACGTCATCATGACACACTGCTGACGTAATAAGTAACTTAATTACTAGAATTATTCTTATACAGGAAATTCCAGAAATTATCACAAACTTCAAAAAATCATAGAAAATAATCTATAGCTCAGAATGAAAAGATTTATATATGAAAAATGATCGAAAAATCCATTCTATCCATCTGTACTGGTTTCATTCATGTTTAAGAAAGTTAACCTACTGTTTAATGCAGAACAAGATAAAGCACTAACATGGGCCATTTATGAACTTGGAATTTGAATCTTTGATTCAAAATAGTCCAAACCCATCTGGTCTTAGTTGCATTAGCCCAATACATCCATTTTGCCATGTCTCATGCATGCATCATATTGTTGCACTTGCTTGGTGTTGATTGTGCTTCGATGTGTTCATTGTGGTAGGTTCTGCCTCCGAGGATATTCATGAGTATCCAACTGAAGGGCAGTATCCCACCACCACTCCGTCAGGCAAGCAACCCGTTGATCATTTTGATACAAACCCATCTTCTCGCTTCTACTCTCATTTACTGCATTAAGACAACGCGACTCAAACTGCTGTGTGTTGCGGTAGTTGAACCCACTTTCCTTTGCATGACCTGTCATTGCCACAGTAACTAGATGAAACCCACTAGCATGTGTAGGAGTTGATTGAGCCATGTTGTGTTCCTACAATGCTATGCTTGCTACGCTTAGAGTCGTGTCAGGTCTGGCTCATCAGGGTGATGAACTAGAGTGAAAGCGTGTGTCGGTAATGAGAGTGAGGTGTTGAATACGATTTAGTAAAGGTATCGATGGGAGGCCATGTAGGAGTACATGGTGGGTTGTTTCATTGAGACCGTCCCTAAGAACTGAGATCTGTATGCGTGATTTAAGATTCAGCTACTACCACGCATTGGGCCCGAAACCAATGGACCCCCTCGGCTTCTTAATCACCCTTGTCCTCTGTCCAGGAGTTGCACGTAGTTTCTGGTGTTTGTAGTAAGCTGGAGGCCGTGGACAGCGCTGACCAAGGGGTGGACTGTGATGCGTTAGGCTCCTGGCACGGTGTACCGAGTCGCCCGTTTGGTGTTCGGGAACCCTGCACACATCGTTTGGGGCCATATGTGGAAACCTCGGCCAGACTCCCTGCGGATGGAACCTGAATAGGCGATAACCCTGGACTAGAGACTTGAGTGTTTAGGTAGGCTGTGGCCGACACCCACGTTGGGCTTCCGCTTGAAGGTTGCCATGTACATGTCGTGTAGCGACGGTAAGTGGTGAGAGCGTGTGTGACGAAGTACACCCCTGCAGGGTATAAAACTATTCGAATAGCCGCGTCCGCGGTAAAGGACTACTTGGTCGCTTATGCAGTTCATAGACAAGTAAATGGATACTACTAAAAGTCTCAAGATAAGTGTGAGTACCGCGGATGGCTCTCTCGTGGGATGACGAGGGAGGATCCACGGTGGAGTATTGAAATGGTGATTAGTGGACTCGTGTGCGAAAACTATTTTACAAGTGGTGTCTCGTAGGATAGCTTAGCCAAGGGTCAAAGCTGGCTTGCTGCAATAACCCCACTACCTTCTTGAGAATGAACATGTATAGTAGGATCTGTTGTAAGACTTGCTGAGTACCTTTGTACTCATGTTGCTTCAATTACTGTTTTCAGACGACAACACCGCCCCTTCCGATGGGTTCTATGTAGAACTCGACGACGACGAGTGACTTGCCACCCAGGTGGTGATCTAGGCTTGTGAAGGGCCTACGTAGATAGACAGGCTTCATCAAGCCTTCTTTCTTTCTAGTGTCTGTACCCAGACAAGTTGCTTCCGCATATGTTTGTATGATTGTATGACTTGAGTGTCGGGTCTTGTGACCCCTATCTGTATGAACAAGTTATGTAAGGCTCTCTGGAGCCCTTTAAATAAAGTACTTTGAGTTGTAGAGTTTTGTTGTGATGCCATGTTGTATTTGCACATATCGAGCATATTGTGTGTATGAGTGAAATGCTTGGTATGTGTGGGATCCGACAATCTAGTTGTTTATCCTTGGCAGCCTCTCTTATGGGGAAATGTAGTCTAGTGCCTCCTTGAGCCATAGTAGTCCGCTACAGCCCGGTTCACCGGAGTCCTGCTAGCCCAGCACTACTGCTCTGGACACTTGACTGGCCGGCATGTGTTTCATATCGTTCATGTGTCTGTCCCTTCGGGGAAATGTCATGCGGTGACATCCGGAGTCCTGCCTAGCCTGCTACAGCCCGGGTTCCCGGAGTCCTATTAGCCCAGTGCTACAGCCTGGATTCACACGCTGCTGACCGACAAGTTCGATGTTGATTCATGTATGCCTGTCCCCACACGCTGCTGACCGAATCGGGGTCCTGACAGAATTACATAGAATGCTTGGCATAAAATATGTGAATGATGAGCATGATTGCAATGTTGTTAGTATGAACTCCTTGAATATCCATAGTACTAATGATGATTGCACTAGTCATGATGAAAATGTCTCCTATAAACATGTCAATTTTTGTGGAGTGCATTGGGTTTGCAAGTACACATCAAATAGGGAAGATTGATATTGCAAGAGGCATAAGCATTTAGAAACTAAATTTTTGCAAGAAAGGCTAGCTGTTTGTGCTGAAAATTTAAATTTTCTTAACCGTACTTGTGAACTTTGCAATGAACATGATCATTTCAGTACCCAATGCAAATTGTTTCATGATCGTATCGTGTCCAAAAATTGTGATGACTTGATTTCCCTTGCGCATCATAATGAACTTAGTTTGCTCTTGGGTTATGAAGAAATGAAACGTATAACTAAGGATATTCCAGAATTTGCCCTTGATAGAGTTCTTCATTTTAATCTAGAGGAAATTTATATGTATTACGCGGTGAATTGAATTGAAAATCCTTATATTGCCAACTACATAAAGAAAAGAAAACAAATAGAAGATGAAGAGAATACTAATGAAAGGGAAGAGACTTCCCAATATCCTCCTATTATTTCTTATGATGAATCAGGTAACGAGGAAGAGCCTTCTATCCAACCAATTTCATTAATAAGGAGCTCCAAAAAGAGGATTGAACCCACACATGATGTGGTGAAGAAGAAGAAAAGAAAAAGGAGGAGAGGTAAAAAGATCTCTCTCCCAAATAATGTTGCTCCTATTATTGTTGTGCCTCATGAAAATGAAGATGATGCACTTGATGATGATCTCGTTATGCCTATTGCTTGTTGTGATGATTATGATTGGGAAGATAATGATACTTCTTATGATCTTGAAAATCTTTTTGGCACTTGCTTGGAATATGACAATTGCTATACTATTGGTGCTATCCATACTATTAATGATGAGAGTGATTATGCTTATGATATGAAAAGGCCCAAGCTTGGGGATGCTATGTTTGATGAGGATGACACATTTGAGAATATATTTGCTGAAATTAATGTTTGTCCCAAGCTTGGGGATGCTACGTTTAATGAAGATGATATTTTTAGCCTCCCATTGATATGCAAAGTTGTTATGATAATAGCATGCCTTCTACCTATGATGATTATATTGATGAAAGTGGGTTTGGAAGAGTGTCAACTTTAGGAAGTAATGATCCCACTATTTTGGAGGATCTTGAATCTTATAATATTTATGGAAGTGGATTTGGACAGGTCATGACTTTATTTAGTGATGTATCCACTATTTCGGAAGAGGTTTCAATTGATTATGATGAGAACAAAGTTGCTACTTATGATGATTATTGTGATGAAACTTATGCTATAAAAAGTAGTGATGATTATATCTATAAAACTTGTCATGATTATGATTACCCTTTTTCTGAACATTACTCTTTTAATGTGGAAACAATTTATAGTATTCAAGTCTCTTATGAAACTCCCACTATTCCGAATGAAAAGAATTTTGCTTATGTGGAGAGTAATAAAATTTATATGCAAGTAGATCATGAAAAGAATGCTTTAGGTGCTGGTTATATTGTTTAATTCATTCATGATGCTACTGAAAATTATTATGAGAGAGGATCATATGCTTGTAGGAATTGCAATAATATCAAGTTTCCTCTCTATGTGCTTAAAGTTTTGAAGTTATGCTTGTTTTGCCTTCCTATGCTAGTTGATTATTGTTCCCATAAGTTGTTTGCTCACAAAATCCCTATGCATAGGAAGTGGGTTAGACTTAAATGTGCTAGTCATATTCTTCATGATGCTCTCTTTATGTTTCAATTCTTATCTTTTATGCGAGCATCATTGAAATCATCATGCCTAGCTAGGGGCGTTAAACGTTAGCGCTTGTTGGGAGGCAACCCAATTTTATTTTAGTTTCTTGCTTTTTGGTTCTGTTTAGTAATAAATAATCCATTTAGCTTCTGTTTAGATGTGGTTTTATGTTTTAATTAGTGTTTGTGCCAAGTAGAACCTTTGGGAAGACTTGGGTGAAGTCTTTATGATCATGCTGTAAAAAACAGAAACTTTAGCGCTCACGAGATTAGCTAAAACTTTTTACTGGAGAGTTCTATTTAGTTGATTCTTTTTGAAGATGATTACTAGACAAATTCCTCAGGTCCACCAATTTATGTTAGAATTTTTGGAGTTCCAGAAGTTTGCTTTAGTTACATATTACTACAGACTGTTCTATTTTTGACAGATTCTGTTTTTCGTGTGTTGTTTGCTCATTTTGATGACTCTATGGCTAGTAAAATAGTTTATAAACCATAGAGAAGTTGGAATACAGTAGGTTTAACACCAATATAAATAAAGAATGAGTTCATTACAGTACCTGGAAGTGGTGTTTTGTTTTCTTTCGCTAACGGAGCTCACGAGTTTTCTGTTAAGTTTTGTGTTGTGAAGTTTTCAAGTTTTGGGTAAAGATTCGATGGACTACGGAATAAGGAGTGGCAAGAGCCTAAGCTTGGGGATGCCCAAGGAACCCCAAGGTAATATTCAAGGACAACCAAGGGCCGAAGCTTGGGGATGCCCCGGATGGCATCCCCTCTTTCGTCTTCGTTCATCGGTAACTTTACTTGGAGCTATATTTTTATTCACCACATGATATGTATTTTGCTTGGAGCGTCATCTCATTTTATTTTGTTTTTCTTTCTGTTTTAATAAAGTATCAAGATATGTAATTCTTAAAATGGGAGATTCTTCACATAGTTGCATAATTATTCGACTACTCATTGATCTTCACTTATATCTTTCGGAGTAGTTTGTTGTTTGCTGTAGTGCTTCACTTATATCTTTTAGAGCATGGTGGTAGTTTTATTTTGAAGAACTAGATGAAGTCTCATGCTTCACTTATACTATTTTGAGAGTCCTAAACAGCATGGTAATTTGCTTAAATTGGGAAATTAATCCTAATATGCTAGGTATTCAAGACTAGTAAAAACTTTCTTATGAGTGTGTTGAATACTAAGAGAAGTTTGATGCTTGATGATTGTTTTGAGATATGGAGGTAGTGATATCAAAGTTGTGCTAGTTGAGTAGTTGTGAATTTGAGAAATACTTGTGTTGAAGTTTGCAAGTCCCGTAGCATGCACGTATGGTAAACGTTGTGTAACAAATTTGAAACATGGGGTGTTCTTTGATTGTCCTCCTTATGACTGGCGGTCGGGGACGAGCGATGGTCTTTTCCTACCAATCTATCCCCCTAGGAGCATGCGCGTAGTGCTTGGTTTTTGATGACTTGTAGATTTTTGCAATAAGTATGTGTGTTCTCTATGACTAATGTTGAGTCCATGGATTATACGCACTCTCACCTTTCCATCATTTCTAGCCTCTTCGGTACCGTGCATTGCCCTTTCTCACATTGAGAGTTGGTGCAAACTTCGCCAGTGCATCCAAACCCCGTGATATGATACGCTCTTTCACACATAAACCTCCTTATATCTTCCTCAAAACAGCCACCATACCTTCCTATTATGGCTTTCCATAGCCATTCCGAGATATATTGCCATGCAACTTTCCACCATCCCGTTTATCATGACACGTTCATCATTGTCATATTGCTTTGCATGATCATGTAGTTGACATAGTATTTGTGGAAAAGCCACCATTCATAATTCTTTCATACATGTCACTCTTGGTTCATTGCCTATCCCGGTACACCGCCGGAGGCATTCATATAGAGTCATACTTTGTTCTAGTATCGAGTTGTAATCATTGAGTTGTAAATAAGTAGAAGTGTGATGATCATCATTTTTCTATAGCATTGTCCCAAGTGAGGAACAAAAAAAAGGGAGAGGAAGGCCATAAAAAAGAGAAGGCCCAAAAAAAGAGAGAGAAAAAGAGAGAAGGGACAATGTTACTATCCTTTACCACACTTGTGCTTCAAAGTATCACCATAATCTTCATGATAGAGAGTCTCTTGTTTTGTCACTTTCATATACTAGTGGGAATTTTTCATTATAGAACTTGGCTTGTATATTCCAACAATGGGCCTCCTCAAGTGCCCTAGGTCTTTGTGAGCAAGCAAGTTGGTTGCACACCCACTTAGTTTCTTTTGTTGAGCTTTCATATATTTATAGCTCTAGTGCATCCGTTGTATGGCAATCCCTACTCCTTGCATTAACATCAATCGATGGGAATCTCCATAGCTCATTGATTAGCCTTGTTGATGTGAGACTTTCTCCTTTTTTGTCTTCTCCACATAACCCCCATCATCATATTCTATTCCACCCATAGTGCTATATCCATAGCTCACGCTCATGTATTGCGTGAAGGTTGAAAAAGTTTGAGATTACTAAAGTATGAAACAATTGCTTGGCTTGTCATCGGGGTTGTGCATGATGAGAGCATTCTTCTGTGACGAAAATGGAGCATGACTAAACTATATGATTTTGTAGGGATGAACTTTCTTTGGCCATGTTATTTTGAGAGGACATAATTGCTTAGCTAGTATGCTTGAAGTATTATTATTTTTATATGAACTTTTATCTTGAATCTTTCTGATCTGAATATTCATACCACAATTAAGAAGAATTACATTCAAATTATGCCAAGTAGCATTCCACATCAAAAATTCTGTTTTTGTCATTTACCTACTCGAGGACGAGCAGGAATTAAGCTTGGGGATGCTGATACGTCTCCAACGTATTTATAATTTTTCCATGCTATTATATTATCTGTTTTGGATGTTTATGGGCTTTATTATACACTTTTATATTATTTTTGGGACTAACCTATTGACCCAGACCCCAGTGCCAGTTCCTGTTTTTTCCCTTGTTTCAGTGTTTAAAAGAAAAGGAATATCAAACGGAGTCAAAACGGAATGAAACCTTCTGGAGAAGTTATTTTCGAAAGGAAAGCAACCCGAGAGACTTGGAATCCATGTCAAGAAAGCAACGAGGAAGGCACGAGGCAGGGGGGCGCGCCCACCTCCCCTGGGCGCGCCCTCCACCCTCGTGGGCCCCTCGTGGCTCCCCTGACGTATTTCTTCCGCCTATATATATCCATATACCCTAAAACCTTCGGGGAACAAGATAGATTGGGAGTTCCGCCGCTGCAAGCCTCTGTAGCCACCAAAAACCAATCGGGACCCTATTCCGGCGCCCTGCCGGAGGGGGGAACCTTCACCGGTGGCCATCTTCATCATCCCGGTGCTCTCCATGACGAGGATGGAGTAGTTCACCCTCAGGGCTGAGGGTATGTACCAGTAGCTATGTGTTTGATCTCTCTCTCTCTCGTGTTCTTGATTTGGCACGATCTTGCTGTATCGCGAGCTTTGCTATTATAGTTGGATCATATATTGCTTCTCCCCCTCTACTCTCTTGTAATGGATTGAGTTTTTCCTTTGAAGTAATCTTATCGGATTGAGTCTTTAATGATTTGAGAACACTTGATGTATGTCTTCCCGTGTGTATCTGTGGTGACAATGGGATATCACGTGATTCACTTGATGTATGTTTTGGTGATCAACTTGCGGGTTCCGCCCGTGAAACTATGCATAGGGGTTGGCACATGTTTTCGTCTTGATTCTCCGGTAGAAACTTTGGGGCACTCTTTGAGGTTCTATGTGTTGGTTGAATAGATGAATCTGCGATTGTGTGATGCATATCGTATAATCATACCCACAGATACTTGAGGTGACATTGGAGTATCTAGGTGACATTAGGGTTTTGGTTGATGTGTGTCTTAAGGTGTTATTTTACTACGAACTCTAGGGCTGTTTGTGACACTTATAGGAATAGCCCAATGGATTGATCGGAAAGAATAACTTTGAGGTGGTTTCGTACCCTACCATAATCTCTTCGTTTGTTCTCCGCTATTAGTGACTTTGGAGTGACTCTTTGTTGCATGTTGAGGGATAGTTATATGATCCAATTATGTTATTATTGTTGAGAGAACTTGCACTAGTGAAAGTATGAACCCTAGGCCTTGTTTCCTAGCATTGCAATACCGTTTACGCTCACTTTTACCACTTGTTACCTTGCTGTTTTTATATTTTCATATTACAAAAACCTATATCTACCATCCATATTGCACTTGTATCAACATCTCTTCGCCGAACTAGTGCACCTATAAAATTTACCATTGTATTGGGTGTGTTGGGGACACAAGAGACTCTTTGCTATTTGGTTGCAGGGTTGTTTGAGAGAGACCATCTTCAACCTATGCCTCCCACAGATTGATAAACCTTAGGTCATCCACTTGAGGGAAATTTGCTACTGTCCTACAAACCTCTGCACTTGGAGTCCCAACAACGTCTACAAGAAGAAGGTTGTGTAGTAGACATCACATCCCTTCCTCTTTGGGGAAATACCGACGCAGTCTCTAGCCACGTCAGTATACTGCTTGTGCATCCAGCTCCTTAAACCCAAAGTTGTGCCAAATGAGTCCACCATACCTACCTATATGCGGTATTTCCATGCTGTTCCTACTAAATTTGTCTGTGCCAACTCTAATTTTCAAAATGAATTTCCCTTTTGTGTGCCATACCGCTCATGAAGCGGGAGGGGGTGGCCAATATTTTCCATGCTAGATATTTTATTCTCAGATGAGTGTTTATTCACTTGTCATTGCACGAGAGTGTGGCAAGGTAATAGGGATGCCCAGTTCCGAAATGATTTTTAGGTTGTCAATAATAAATTCCTTGGAAAGTGTTGGTATGTAAGGCACCCGTGTATACGGCTAACCATGGAATGTGAAAGAATGGTGGAAAAAGGAATAGACTTTATTTTATGTTTGGGAACCGCCTACAATTTATCTAGCATGGAAAGTATAGCGAATTATCGGCCGTTCTCATTGACAGGAAAAGCATGCCACTTAAAACAATTTTATTTCTCAATTTAAGCTATGAGCTCTGGCCCCTCTACAAATCTCTCCTTACCTCTGCGAAGGACCTATCTTTTTGCTGTATGCAATTTTTATTTTTATTTGAGACTCCGTCATCTCTTATAAAGCACCAACTAGGGAACACTATTTTCATACTTGTGCATTGGATATAGCTAATATTCGAGTGTGTTTCATGAATGGATCAATGATTGAGCATATGGGCTAGGGATAGCTTTCTCTAGTGTTGATATTTTGAAAGACATGGTTGCTTGTTAATATGCTTGAGCATTGATGTCCTCATGTCAATTATAGACTATTTCTTTGAATCATCTAAAAGTACAAATGTCTATGCTACAAAAGAAAAGAATATATGATGAACATGTTAGGCAGCAATTTCACATAAAAAATTCTGTTTTTATCATTTACCTACTCGAGGACGAGCAGGAATTAAGCTTGGGGATGCTGATACGTCTCCAACGTATCTATAATTTTGATTGTTTCATGCTGTTATATTATCAATCTTGGATGTTTTATCTTCATTTACTAGCAACTTTATATCATTTTTTGGGACTACCCTATTGACATAGTGCCTAGTGCCAGTTGCTGTTTTTTTGCTTGTTTTTTTACTTTGCAGAATATTAATACCAAATGGGGTACAAATGCCACGAATTTTTTTGGAGATTTTTTTCTGCCTAGAAGACACCCAAGGAGCCAAAGAAGTGCACCGGAGGAGGCCGGGGGGGGCACTACCCACCAGGGCGCGCCAGAAGGCCCAGGCGCCCCCTGGTGGGTAGTGGGCTCCATGGGAAGCTTCTCCACCGACTTCCGTCTCTATAAATACTCAAAAACCCTAGGGGATTCAAGATAATACAGTTTCCGCTGCCGCAAGTTCCAGAACCACGAGATCGAACCTAGAGGCCTTTTCCGGCACTCTGCCGGAGGGGTCAACGATCATGGAGGGGTTCTTCATCATTCTTGTTGCCATTCCGATGATGCGTGAGTAGTTTACCACATACCTACGGGTCCGTAGCTAGTAGCTAGATGGTTTCTTCTCTCTTTTTGATCTTCAATACAATGTTCTCCTTGATGTTCTTGGAGATCTATTTGATATAATGACTTTTTGCTGTGTGTTTGTTGGGATCTGATGAATTGTGGGTTTATGATTAGTTCTATCCATGAATATTATTTGAGTCTTTGCTGAACTATTTTATGGATGATTGTTATAGCCTCGTATTTCTTCTCCGAAATTTTGGTTTGGTTTGGCCAACTAAATTGATTTTTCTTGCCATGGGAAGAGGTGCTTTGTGATGGGTTCGATCTTGTGGTGCTCAATCTCAGTGACAGAAAGAGGCATGACACGCATGTATCATTGCCATTAAGGATAAAAAGATGGAGTCTATTCCTACATGAATAGATCTTGTCTACATCATGCCATCATTCTTATTGCATTGCTCCATTTTTTCATGAACTTAATACACTAGATGCATGCTAGATAGCGGTGGATGTGTGGAGTAATAGTAGTAGATGTAGAATCGTTTCGTTCTACTAATCTTGGACGTGATGCCTATATACATGATCATTGCCTTGGATATCATCATGATTATTCGCTTTTCTATTCATTGCCCAACAGTAATTTGTTTACCCACGGTATGCTATTTTCTTGAGAGAAGCCTCTAGTGAAAACTGCGGTCCATGGGTCTATTTTCCTATCAGATAAAAAAATACCTTGCTGCGTTTTTCCTTTATTTATTTTATTTTGTGTTTTAGTTAGATCTATTTATCAAATCTCACACAATTTATTCTATCTCCATACCGAGGAGGGATTGACAACCCCTCTTACGCGTTGGTGTTGGTGCAGTATCTGCGTACCTTTGTTTTGGAGATTGTTGACAGAAAGAGGTATGGACTGATTTGTTTGCTAGTGCATACAGAGAGAAATAGTCCATACAGAACCGAAGAGAACGATGTCTCTGGTGCTAAGTTCAAGGAACTTCACCGAAGTATATATGCGTTGCAGAGAAGAACGAGCTATATTTGATGAAGTCATATAGACGAGAAGATCAATGTGAAGGAATTAACCCCTCTAAAGTTTATTGCTAAAGCGAAGCATTTGTTTGGGATGGTCGTCCAAACAAATTGACTGCAGTGAATGGAAGTCGAAGACATAGTGAAGATGAAGTATTCATTTCATTGTTCTTCTTTCATTTATTTGAGTCATAGGACCTCCGTACAATTAAGAGGGGTATAGGTTCTCGAAGCTTTGATCCGATGTGATGCTTAGCCAAAACCTATGAAAGTTGCGAGAGAAATCCATTTGTGTTCCGAGCAAATACTTGCCAGGAAGAGACTGTGATCTTCTTTGCTGCGAGAGATTTGTCTCAGATCGAGGAGTTAGCACTACTTGCTCCTCAAGCAATGTTACCGTTGTGCTCAAAATCTGACATTTGGACTCGTGTCGTTCGGCCATTGGCTGGTCTCGATGTCCAATTTGGTCTTTTTCCCTTCAGGGAAGGTTGCGGCTATAAATAGCCACCCCACTCCAACATTATCCGTTGGCTACTCCGCTTAAGATTTCTAAGAAGATTGATTTGAGCAACCCCTCTGCGAGTGATTTGATTTTAAGTTCCAACGAGAGAAATTCAAGAGCCCAAAGTTAGATAGTGGTTTAGCATCACAGTAGTTCTGAGTTAGAGTTCTTGTACCCGTTACTCTTGAGAGTCGCGCACTCTCTAGACGGATAGGTTTCTGCTCGAGTGTTGAAGAGTTTTTGTCTTCGCCGAGCAAGATCTTCAGCAACCAAAAGTGATTTTTGTTCACGAAGGTCGACCAAAGGTTTCAAGATCACCGACAAGGATCTACCATGAGTGAAATAAAATGGAGTTTGACCCACTTCGAGTTGAAGGAGAATATGGTGAAGAGAGTTTTTCATCCGTGTTAAGTCACAACCCCTCCAACTGGACGTAGCCCTTTGACAGAAGGGTGAACTGGTCTACCACATCTCTCCGTCGCCATCGAGCACCACTGGTTCAATCTTCTTTACCACATTTCATTCAGCGGTTTACATTTGTGACCTGTGTCGATAGTTTGTTCAATCATTATCTTCTATTGTAGTTTAATTCTCAACTGTCAATGATGTTCTGTACTTGAGTTATTCTTCGTATCTCTTCCTGTTGCTATTTCTTCATTCTGTTTTTCCATCTTCCTGCATATGTCTCACCACCTGTATCATGTTGTATCTCATTCTATTGCATCTGTTTGCATGTTGTGTTACTCTCATCGTAGTTAAACATGTGATTTCCCAAGCTCGTACTGTCATCACTTCTTTCATCAAGGAATATGCTTCCGAAGATGAAGATTGATTTAGTTCATTTCCCTCTATATTTTACTTTGCTGCTGTGATTGGGATCGGCTTCGAAACATTCAAAAGAAATTTTGAATCTCCCATTCACCCCTCTGGTCGATATACTCTCGGTCCTAACAGTTGGGTTGCAAGTTTTTGTTGTTTGTGTGCAAGTGTTGTTTACATAGTGTTGCTTAGTTCTCCTACTAGATTGATAACCTTGGTTTCATAACTGAGGGAAATTCTTACCTTTGTTGTGATGCATCATCCTCTCCTCTTCGGGAAAATACCAACGCGGGTACAAGCAATCAAAGACAAAGGAGGGATAGTAATGCTGTTCATAGAGACAAAGCAAGCAAACACTCGAAAAGGAAAACGGAAAATATTTTTGAATTTTTGTAAAATCGTTTTAGAAGTGGGGTAGATGAAAACAAGAGGCAAATGACAAATAAAGTAAATGCAAGGAGATGAAAGTTTATGCGATGCTACTTGATAGATGTTCATGATGTCTCCGCGGCAACGGTGCCAGAAATTCTTCCTGCTACTTGTGAGTTGTGTTGGGATTTCCCCGAAGAGGAGAGGATGATGTAGTACAGTAGAGATAAGTATCTCCCTCCATTAAGAACCAAGGTTATCAATCCAGTAGGAGAACCAGGCAACATCTCATTAGTAGTACTTACACACAAAATAACAAATACTTGCACCTGCCACAAACAAGGGGTTGTCAATCCCTTGGTGGTTAGTTGCAAGGTTGAAATCTCGTAGTGGTAAATAGATAAAGAAAAACACAAAATAACATAAATTTAATAAAATTGCAGCAAGGTATTTTTGGATTTTAATACATGATAAAAATAGACCCGGGGGCCATAGTTTTCACTAGAGGCTTCTCTTTTGAACATAGCATGCGACGGGTAAAAAATTACTGTTCGGCAATTGATAGAAAAGCGAATAACCATGGCAATTTCTAAGGCAATATCATGTATATAGGCATCACGTCCAAGACAAGTAGACCCACTCCTGCCTGTATCTACTACTATTACACTACACATCGACTGCTATCCAGCATGCATCTAGAGTATTAAGTTCATAAAGAACGGAGTAACGCCTTAAGCAAGAAGACGTGTTGTAGACAAAGTAAATCTAATTAATATGAATAAACCCCATTGTTTTACCCTTAATGGAAACAATACAAATACGTGTCATGTCCCCTTATATCACTGGGATTGAGCACCGCAAGATCGAACCCATCGTAGAGCACATCTCCTGTTGCAAGATAAATCAATCTAGTGGGCCAAACCAAACAGATAGATAAAGAGAAATACAAAGCTATAAAAATCATGCATAAAAGATTTCGGAGAAGACTCAAATAATATTCATGGATAATCTGATCATAAACCCACAATTCATCGGATCCCAACAAGCGCACCGCAAAAAGATTACATCGAATAGATCTCCAAGAACATCGATGAGAACATTGTATTGAAGATCAAAGAGAGAGAATAAGCCATCTATAGCTACTAGCTATGCACCCGTAGGTCTGTGGTAAATTACTCACACATCATCGGAGGGGCTGAAAGGTTGATGTAGAAGCCCTCCATGATCGATCCCCCCTGCGGCAGTGACGGTGTCATGTACTAGGGGGTACTAACATAGTCGGCCCATGCTCCTCGAACTGGGCTGGTGGGCCCTTATTCTTACCAAGATGTACTCTGGAGGCTGCACTATAGGGCGTGATCAAGACAATGTCTGCCGAAGACTTGTCGTACACTCCAAGGCTTCTCCTACCGCCTCATCGCCAAGATACTGACCTTGTAACCCTAGACACCCTACCTGGCGTGTATATAAGCCAAGGGGTTTAGCCCATAGAGGGGACATCAACGCAATCTCATTCACCTAGACCTAGAGTTAGATCACATCTTACGATCTCGAGGTAGATCAACTCTGTACTCGATACATCTATATCAATATAAACAAGACTACGACGTAGGGCTTTACCTCCATTAAGAGGGCCCGAACCTGTGTAAAACATCGTGTCCATGTTCCTGTTACCTTCTGTCTAAGATCCACAGCTCGGGACCCCCTATCCCGAGGTCTGCTAATTTTCACACTGACACTGGTGCTTTCATTGAGAGTTCCACTGTGAGATCAACAAAAGGATTGATGGCTCATCTGCAGATCAACTGCGGCAACGGTCACGAGAGAGTTTACGCCCACGACCAACTTTTGTGTCTGGCAGCATGCTCTTCTTCGCCGACTCGACTGGTCATCTGGCCTCCATAAAAAACTACGCCCCAGGTTAGAATGTGACCTTCGACGGCCTAGAGTACACCACAGATTCCCACGGCGAACTCGCCCTGTCAGGCTGGACGCCCGACCGGATTGAGGACGTGCCTGGCTCCAGAGGCTTGACTCCAAAACCAACCTCCTTCGAGGACGTCAGGCCAGGACCCTTGGTGTCACCAGAGAGCCCCGACGTAACAACTCTGAGCGGTCCTCTCCCAATCTCTGGCTCGGATGTAGATCTGGCCCGCACCTCTGAAGCTACGTTGGGTTTAGAGCCGACCGCGACACAACATCTAAGATCACTCTTGGATCCCTTTCACGCCAAAAACATGCCAAGCTATATGCCGGGCACACTTCGAGTCAGCCCCGCCGATAACCAAGCCATAAATTCCGAAGAACGATCCCACCTCAATGAGATGCTTGACAGTATCCAGAGAATGTCTATCTCAGATGATAAGACTTTGGTTTATGGCCAGATCGGACCTAAAGCCGACGACCAGGAAATTTACATCCCACCCACCACCCACCTAGTCACCATGGTCGATACTTAACCGACGTGCTGGACTTCGGCGAGGCCATGATCATGGATGAAGATGCCGATGGCCCACAAAAAACACTTCGCCTCTGGTAAACACTAGCAAGTGGACTGCGACATCCACCTATGATGTCTACATGGTTGACACCCACAGATCCCCTCTGAGGTGTCAGCGCCAACGCAGAAGGGGCAACAGTAGGGAGTCCAGCGGCAACAACATCACCGCTGATAATGGCGACATAGCAGTCGGTGACGCATATAACTTTGAGGAGGACTTTCAAGCCTCCCCAGTGCAGAATGCAAGTCCTGAAGGAAACCCCGAGGACTTAGATCCCGAGGACCGCTTTGAACGGGCCGACGACAATTACATGCCGGATTCCGAGAAAGACGACAGCCTCGACACCGAGGACTACATCATCCCCGAAGACCCTTTCAAACAAGAGCGCTTCCGACGGCGCCTCATCGCGCCGCTCAAAGCATGAAACGAAAGCACCAGCTGCTTCAAGCCAACGTAGATGCATTGAATGAAAAGTGGGTCAAAGTACTTGAAAGTGCGTTATATCGACTAGAGGGGGGTGAATAGGTGATTTTTATGAATTCTTCACTGAGGAACTTGCGGGTGAGGAAATTCCTTAGCGAAGAACTACTTGCAGCGGAATAAGTACTCAAAAGTAAACATAACAGAACACAAGCATGGTCATCATGATGAAATGAAGACAAGCACAGCGTATAGAAAGCGTAAACACAGGATAACATAGGATGAAGACAAACAGACTGAAGAAATTGAACTGAGGAAATTGAGAAAGTATTCAGTCAAATTCTTCAAACACAGATATGAACAAGTGCACAACACAGTTATGAGGAAATGAAAGAGTTGAGGAAATAGAACCAGTAAGCTTAGTGAAGACAATGATTTGGTAGACCAGTACGTCTGGTTGGAGCGGCTAGGTATTTAAACCTGAGGACACACAGTCCCGGACACACAGTCCTCACCGTATTCTCCCTGAGCTAAGGTCACACAGACCTCGCCCAATCACTCGTGGTAAGTCTTCAGGTGACTTCCAAACCTTCACAAACTCGATCACTCGGCGATCCACAATTCCTCTTGGATGCTCTAGACCATGATGCCTAACCGTCTGGAAGAAGCACAGTCTTCAAAGGTAACAAGCGTCGGATCCACGCAGGATCAATCTCTTCAGTGATGCTCAATCACTTTGGGTTTGTGGGTGTGTGGGTTTGGGTTTTCCTCACTTGATGATTTTCGCTCAAAGTCCTCGGAGGATGGGATGCCCTCAAATGACAAGTGTCAGTTTCTCTCAAAGCAGCCAACCAGCTAGTGGTTGTAGGGGGCGGCTATTTATAGCCTAGGGAGCAGCCCGACATGATAAGACATAAATGCCCTTCAATGATATGACCATTAGGTGGGTAGATATTTTGGGACAGCTGGCACAAGGCACAACAACGGTCGGAAATTTGAGTATCAAATTCCTCAGGGCTATCATGTTCCTCACTGTGTAGGCAATCCACACAGGCGAATTCCTAACTCCTCATTCAGAACAAATTCATCAAAGACCAGAAGAACTTCGTCTCTGTCACTGAAGAATATGACTGAACTGTATGAGAGTTCCAATGGCTTCACTCGAAGGGATTGGTAGGTGTAGGATTTTGAGTTGAGCATCACTTGCAAATTTTTCCTTAGTATTTCCTCGACCCCCTTTAACAGTATGGTGTTTCCTATGACTCAAGAAAGATAAAATGAAACTACGAAAACAAAAGTCTTCACGCTTCATGTTCCTCGAATGGATACCTAGTCTTCAAGGTCACACCAATTTCTTCACTTTAAAAGTCTTCAGAAAGTCTTCAGAAATCCAAAGTCTCTAGTCGAAGAACTTCATTTTTAGGGGTCGACTTTATCTGTAAATATCAAACTCCTCATAGACTTATAGACCTGTGTACACTCATAAACACATTAGTCCCTTAACCTATAAGTCTTCAATACACCAAAATCACTAAGGGGCACTAGATGCACTTACAATCTCCCCCTTTTTGGTGATTGATGACAATATAGGTTAAGTTTTCAACGAGGATAAACATATGAAGTGTAAATACTGAAATTGAGGAATTTGATTGCAAGATATAGAAGAACTCCCCCTGAAGATGTGCATAGTGAGGAATCTTCTTTTGAAGCAATGCACACTTGAAGAGTAGAATCATGGAGATCTCCCCCTATATCTTGTAATTCATACACGCATTTGACATATAATATGAAGAATTTGAAATGCATGATGAAATATGGTGACTGAAGTAATTCAGCATGCGTGCATTAACATTAACGAATGACCAAACTCAAATTTCTCCCCCTTTGTCATGAAATGACCAAAAGGATCGAAAAATGAGGACTAACGCCCCTGAAGAATATCGAGTTGATGAAGGAGCGCCAGTGTTGTTGGGGTCGTTTGTTGTGGTAGGGCCTGCCGCAGTGTGGTCCAAGTCTTCATACTCGTGGGTGTCGCGTGATGAGGAACATGAGCTGGCCACCAAGGAAGGAACCCTTGACCTTCTTGTATTTCTTCGGTGGAGGTGCAGACCAGTCAAAATTCTCCTTGAGACCCATTTGCTTCATATCTTCTTCACCATATAGATGTGACAGAATAGCACAGGTGCGACCAAAGATTTCATGGAGGTAGTAATGGTTTTTCTTCACTACATTATGTGTAGCAGTCATGTTGTGAAGAATGGAACCAAACTGCTGCTTAACCCATTTCTGGTTTCGATGCACCTTTTGGCGAAGACTAAGAAGCAGCTCACGGTCAGTCATCACCCTTGGAGCTGTGGCTTGAGGGGTAGGCTTGGATGCATTGGCAGCAGAGTCATGAGTGGAAGAGTGATCATTGGTGGAATAAGATGCAGCTTTGCGAAACTGACCATCCAATGGACGAATGCCTTCATCAATAATAGCTGGTGCCTTGCCCTTCTCATCAGCTGAGGAATATGTCCGCTTGAGGACTTCGATTGGGGGCAAGTAGCTGAGGTGATTCTGAAAATCAGCCTTGTAGTTGAGTGAAGACCTTGTTCTGAGGAATCTCATAATCCAAGGAGCATAAGTCTTCAACTCAAATGGACAGAGTGCAACATTTGCCAGAGTCCTCATGAAGAAATCATGATAGTTGACAGGAATGCCATGCATGATATTGAACAGCAGATTCTTCATGATGCCAACGACTTCTTCATCAGTTGAGTCATGGCCTTTGATTGGACTCATAGTCTTCGTTAGAATGCGATAGACTGTTCGGGGCACATATAGAAATTCCTTCACGAGGAATTTTGTCCTTGGGGCTTGACCAGGCTTCAGAGGCTTTATAAGAACTTGCATATAATGGGTAGTGAGTTCAGGCTCTTGGTACAGACAACGAGCTCCTTCAGGTGGAGGACTGATTGGCAGGGCATGAAGCAATTCAGAGGCCGGTGCTTTATAATGAGTGTTTTCAGTCATCCAGTCCAACACCCAAGTATTGATATCGTCAGCGTCACCTGTGACATGCAGTGTTGCGTAGAACTGAAGAATAAGCTCTTCATTCCAATCTACAATGGCAGAGCAAAAGTTGAGGAGGCCTACGTCATGAAGCACACTGAGGACAGGAGAGAAGCACGGCAGGGATTCCATGTCCACATGACGAATGTGCTCCTGGTCGAAGACTTTATCCTTGTTGAAGAGCAGTGAAGAATATAAGTTGGCCTGGCTGGCAGTCCAGAAGCGCTTCCTTCTAAGACGAACAGAGTCATAAGGATTATAGTCAGTGAAGAACACGTGCTCGCCGAAGAATTCATCAGCCTTGAATTTCTGCTTCTTCGAGAATGGATCCTTTGGCTTGGGCTGAGGAGTATCAGTCAATTGCATTACTACCTCAGGAATTGCAATCTCAGTTTCCACAGGCTGAGGAATTTCAGCTTCTTCTTCAGTGGCAGCCTGGGTCTTTAATTCTTCATTTACATTTTCTTCAGCACTAGTGGCTGGAATCTCTTCATGTACAGAAGGAGTTGCACGAGGTTCTTCAGATCCCATTTGTACTTCAGTGTTGACAGGGGACTGAGGAATTTGTTGAAGTGGTGTGAACAGAGGAGAGTTGGGGTGATGACTTTCCCAAAAATCATCATTCAGCACTGGTGTTGTACACCCAATGTCCACATCTTCATCTTCTTCTTTTTCTTTAACGCCAACCTCTTCAGCAGTGAACTGAGGCATCGGCGATGAGACTTGTGTGGTTGAAGGGATTGCATCCGCTTCAATTTCTTCATCCAGCTGCTCTGACGAAGCAGCAGAGGGAATGTCATCATCAGATTCACTTGGAATCACATATTCTTCATCAAAAGGAACAAGGTCCTTTGATGGCATGAAGGAGACTGGAACAGCATCAATTAGATTTGCAAAAGAGCTGGTCAATGGCTTCATCTTCTTCGGAGCTGAAGAATCTGATGAAGTTGATGCCTTCCTTTTCTTCACGGCTGCATGCTCTGCAGCCTTGGTCTTCTTCACATCTGATGCAGATGGAAGGATTAGAGTTGGTGTGGGCGCAGGAGGAGCAGAGGAATTTGGTTCAGATTCTTCAGGCACAACTGATGCAGTTGCCCTGACTTCTTCAGTTTCTTCAGGCGCACCACTAGTGGATGCCCTGGCAATTTCTTCAGTGGCTGGAATGCAGTCATCAGCCCTGGTACTCTGAGTTTCTTCAGCAGCCTGATTATCATCAGCGGTGCTGGCATTTTCTTCAGTCGGCTGAGCAGATGCTTCAGCCTGAGGATTTTCTTGTTGCGTTGGGGCTGCAACATTGGAAGTGAACTTTTCAGTCAAATTCACAAACCTGACTTTGGCTCCAAGCTAGTCAGCACGGTATATGTCAAATTCATCACTGAGTTTCTTGATCTCAGATTGAATAGTGACAAGTTCTTCAGTTGTCATAGAGACAACGTTTTTCTTCAGGAAGCGCTCCTTCTTATACTGCGCTTTGTTGATCTGCCTGGCCTTTTCAAATTTCCATTTTTCTTCTTGGATGAAGGCAGTCAGCATATGACTTTGACCGGGAGTCAGTTTGAAATTAGGCATAGGAGTATTTGGATCCTTGTGCCAGAGATCAATGTAATC
Organism: Aegilops tauschii subsp. strangulata; assembly: GCF_002575655.3. Lineage (NCBI taxonomy): Eukaryota > Viridiplantae > Streptophyta > Magnoliopsida > Poales > Poaceae > Aegilops > Aegilops tauschii. The sequence goes on along the minus strand of NC_053041.3, from coordinate 326,291,900 downwards.
ATGGATCAACTTGGGATCCAAAAGAAGAGGCATATTTGTGCCTTTGGCTCTAGCGGCCTTGAGCTGCCTGTCTCTGATGATTTCAGCAAGTTCCTCATCATCAACTTCGTCTTCATCAAACGGCACTTGGAAAGCGACCTGCTTCTTGTGAGGACTTGGGTGAGAGCCTCGTCCAGCAGTGGCCTTTGTCTTCAGCAGAGAGGGTCCAGTTGAAGAATTTGGTGCAGCTGAGGAACTAGCAGAAGCTCCTGAGGAAATAGAGATGTCTGTTGTCCTTTGGCACGTGGCGAGATGCACAAGTGCTGAGGATTTGGACGGAGCAGCTGAGGACTTTGGCGGAGGAGTGGGAGCAGTTTGAGGAGTTGGCCGTGAGGGCTTTGAAGAGTCTGGCCGTGAGGGCATTGAGGGTGAAGCACTTGGCTTATGAGCAGGCTTCTTTGCCATGGCCTTCTTCGGCTTGCTTGCAGAGGCCTCAGCAGTGGCGGCAGCAGCAGAGTCTTCATTAAATTTCCTCACTACTTCTCTTGCCTGTTTGGCCAATTTGGCCTGGTGCTTGGCCCATTCATCAGGATAATCCTCACCACGCTTGAGGCTGGTAGGATCAGCTTCTTGGCCAGGTGCTAACGGAGGTCTTGGGCATGGAGGATTTAGAGCGAATTTCTTCATATATTTGGGAGTAACATATATGTACTCCCTCCATTCCCTTACCCATCTCCTCTCTATTCTTTGAATGCGCACCTTGCGCTGATTTTTGTCCTCTTTGCCAAACTTGGCCTCATCAGGAGTGCAATAATCCTTGTATATGTCATCAGGGATCTCGAAAGCAGTATTGATTTCAGGCCTCTTTCCTCCCTTCCGTGGCTTCTTTCCATCAGCCATTTTCTTCAGCTGAGGAATTTGAACAATAGAATTCTCTAAAGAGGTGTGCAATTTTTCTTCGAGGAACGCTGCAAATGAGTTAAGTTGATGAGAACCTAGTGATTCAATAGCGGACATGTGTACCTATGAACAGAGTATAGTTGCGAGGAATTTTGGAGCGGTCATATGCGTTCTCAGAAGTTTTTCAAAAAGAACAAGTTTGAGGAATTTGACCAGATGAGTCTTGAAGAATTTCACTAAGCGTTCTTTGGCTTAGGTTCTAGAGTTATACAGATCAAAAATCCACACAATTGAGGAATCTTGAAGAAAAATATTGCTTAGAGAAACGGATCAAGAACAGATGACATGTGAGATGTTTTAGTGTGTGAGGACTTGAAGAAAAACACCTTTGAAGATTTGGTGGAAATCATTCGAATCAAAGAGGGCAGTAAAAGTAGCTTTTGATTACCCTTGGACGAAGAACACGACGAACTGGGAAGTGTAGATGTGAAGTTCGTCAGTTCAGATCTTCCACGCCCTAACTCGGCAGAGGAAGACAGCTACGGGGGCGGCGGAGTGAAGAAATCCGCAGCCAATGCGAGTACGACGGCGACAAGGTCGAGGTAGTGAAGCTCTTCCTCACCGGCGACGATGAAGTAGCGGCGGCGCTAGGGTTTGAGAAGCTCGAGCTGGAGTGAGGTCGAGCGGAGTAAAAGGGAAGTGAGGAAGGGGAGTGGTATTTATAGCCACGGTGAAAAACTATTCGCCCAAAGAAATTGGACGAGTGTGCCCCTGACCTTTCTCATTCGCTTGACATGTGTCACCCACGTACTGAGAGGTGGCGATCATGTGAGATCGTGGGTGAATAGATTAGTGTTATCGTGGAATATGGAACGGTTTGAGCAGCAAAGCCGAAAATTTAGATAAGATAAGTTAAAAGTTACGTTCGCAGATTCTTCAGCTGACAAGGACATAGTGAAGATTTTGAACGAGTTTCAAATAGAACGCATGTGAAGAATTTGTGAATAGATTGGGTTGAGTATAGCATAGAGGGAGAAGGGTTCGATCACATTCACTTGGCAGAAATAGCAACTTCAAGAAATAGCAATAAGTGAATGTTGTGGAGGACATAAACTCATATATATAAATATAGCCAATGAAGAAAACGACGGAGAAAGTGAAGACAATGCAAAGTTGAAGAAATTGAGCAACTGAGGAATTTCAAAACTGAGGAAAGACTCAAATTGAAGATTTTTCAACATTTGGTGGTGGCGTGACCCACCGTATAAGAATGATGATTTCAGACACCGCGTACAATTGTCGTAGGGCTCTAAGAATCAAATTCTTCGTTCATTTCTTCACACTTAGAGTGTTAGTCCTCATTGGTTGAAGAAAAATGTTTCTTCATGTGTTGCACATCTAAGTCATCAATTTTGCATAAGTGTTAGGATGAGTGTCCTTTTCAAAGAACATTCAAAGATTCTAAGATATTTAGCTCACACCGCAACTTGCTAAATCTCTTCTCATCCAAGGGCTTTGTGAAGATATCGGCTAGCTGTTCTTCAGTCTTCACATGCTCAATAGAAATTTCGCCCTTCAACACATGATCACGAAGAAAATGATGACGAATCTGAATGTGCTTTGTCTTCGAGTGCTGAACTGGGTTGTGAGCAATCTTGATGGCACTCTCACTGTCATACTAGAGCGGCACATTCTTCACGTTGACGCCATAGTCCTTGAGAGTTTGCTTCATCCACAGCAATTGAGCACAGCAAGAACCAGCAGCAATGTACTCAGCTTCAGCAGTAGATAGTGATATGCAGTTCTGTTTCTTCGCGGACCAACAGACCAAAGATCGTCTGAGGAAATGGCATGTGCCTGATGTTGACTTGCGGTCCACACGATCACCAGCATAGTCAGAGTCTGAATATCCAATGAGATCAAAAGCCGAGCCCTTGGGGTACCATAATCCAAGTGTTGGTGTGTGAGCTAGATATCGAAGAATATGCTTCACGGCCTTATGGTGTGATTCCTTTGGTGTAGCTTGAAATCGGGCACACATGCAAACACTAAGCATAATATCTATCCTAGATGCACATAAGTACAATAGAGAACTAATCACGGAGCGGTATACCTTTTGATCAAAGTCAATACCATTTTCATCAGTGCATAGATGGCCATTTGTGGGCATTGGAATTTTGACCCCTTTGCAATCTTGCATGCCAAATTTCCTCAGTACATCCTTGAGGTATTTCTCCTGAGATATGAATATGCCATTGCGCTGTTGACGAATTTGAAGACCTAAGAAGAATTTCAATTCTCCCATCATAGACATTTGATATTCTTCACTCATCATATAGGCAAATTCATCACTTTAACGTTGGTCAGTACCGCCAAAGATAATATCATCAACATATATTTGGCACACAAACAATTCACCATCATTGGATTTAGTGAAGAGGGTAGGATCAAGTGAACCGGGTTTGAAGCCTTTCTTCATGAGGAATTCCTTCAAGGTATCATACCACGCCCGAGGGGCCTGCTTGAGGCCATAGAGGGCCTTATGGAGTCTGAAGACTTTGTCAGGATGCTTTGGATCTTCAAAACCTGGGGGTTGATCAACATATACTACTTCCTCAAGCTTACCATTAAGGAATGCACTTTTCACATCCATTTGATATAAAGTGATATCATGATGGTTAGCATAAGCAAGTAATATGCGAATAGCCTCAAGTCTAGCAACAGGTGCAAAAGTTTCATCGAAATCAATTCCTTCAACCTGTGTGTAGACTTGAGCTACAAGCTGTGCCTTATTCCTCAACATAAGGCCATTTTCATCTTAATTGTTGCGGTAGATCGACTTTGTGCCAATGATATTGTGCTTGCGAGGATCTGGACGTTTGCCAGTTCCCAGACGTTGTTGAGCTCGAACTGATGTAATTCTTGTTGCATAGCTTGAATCTAGTCAAGCTCCAGAAATGCTTCATCTACCTTAGTCGGCTCTGTGATAGAGACAAAAGTAAAGTGCCCACAGAAGTTAGACAAATGTGAAGCTTTTGAGCGTGTGAGAGGACCTGGTGCTTCAATGTCATCGATGATTTTCTCAATTTGCACTTCGTTTGCAATGCGAGGATGAGCTGGTTGTCTTCGAGGAATTTGATCAGCATTTTCTTCAGCACCATTTTCTTCAGGTGCATTAGCTCGACGTTCTTCATGTTCTAGAATGAATTCTTCAGCAGTTTCTTCGATAGGAATGACATCCTCAGTAGCCTTGAACTTGATAGTTTCCTCAGGTGCTGGTTCATCTATCACAGAAGGGTAGGTGCTCTCGTTGCGAGCCATTAGTTTCATCGAACCGCACATCTATAGTTTCAACAACTTTGTGATGAACGTTGTTGAAGACTCTATAGGTGTGCGAGTCCTTTCCGTAACCAAGCATAAAACCTTCATGTGCTTTCGGTGCAAATTTAGAGTTGTGATGAGGATCTCTAATCCAACATTTAGCACCGAAGACTTTGAAATAACTCACATTGGGTTTCTTGTCAGTGAGGAGTTCATAAGCAGTCTTCTTGAAGAATTTGTGAAGATATACCCTGTTGATGATGTGGCACGCAGTATCAATTGCCTCAATCCAGAAACGACGAGGCGTCTTGTACTCATCAAGCATAGTGCGAGCCATCTCAACAAGAGTCCTGTTCTTGTGCTCCACGACGCCATTCTGCTGAGGAGTATAAGGAGCAGATAACTCATGAGTAATACCAAGTTCATCAAGATAGTCATCAAGACCAGAATTCTTGAACTCAGTTACATTGTCACTTCTGATTTGCTTGATCTTCACACCAAAGTTAGTTGAAGCCGTCGAGGAAAATCGTTTGAAGACTTCCTGCACCTCATGTTTGTAAGTGACAATATGCACCCATGTGTAACGAGAGTAATCATCAACAATAACAAAGCCATATTGTGATGCATCATTTGTAACTGCAGAATAATGATTAGGACCAAAGAGATCCATGTGAAGCAATTCAAATGGTCGAGTGGTAGTCATGATTGTCTTCGTTGGATGCTTGGCCTTGGTCATCTTTCCAGCTTCACAGGCTCCGCATAAGTGATCTTTGAGGAATTTGACATTTTCAATGCCAATGACATGCTTCTTCTTCGCGAGTGTGTTTAGATTCCTCATGCTAGCATGACCAAGACGTTGATGCCATAGCCAGCCTTCTGAAGCTTTTGCAAGTAGGCATACGACAGGTTGTGGTCCTATAGAGAAATCAACAATATACAAGTCTCCTCTCCTAAAGCCATCGAAGACTTTAGAATGGTCAGCTTCCATGATCACAACACAACGATACTTGCCAAATACAACAACCATATCAAGATCACAAAGCATTGAGACAGACATGAGGTTGTATCCGAAGGACTCGACAAGCATGACTTTGTCCATGTGTCGATCCTTTGAGATTGCAACCTTACCTAGACCCAATACCTGAATTTTGCCTTTGTCAGCGAAGATGATATGCTTCAGATGTGATGGAGATAAGGGAGCATCCATCAATATATTCTTGTCACCAGTCATGTGATTTGTACATCCACTATCGAGGACCCACTCATTGGCTTTGGGTTGATCATCCTGCAGATGAATTAGTGCAACTTACGAACACATATACTTCATCAGTGAAGAATATGACATCAATTTCATCACGTAATAGAACAGATAAAACAATATGAGGACGTGAGAAATGAAAGTTCATTTCTTCATGATTAGCCTGCTTCCTTTCAGGCATTCTCAGGTCTCCAGCAAATTCTTCAGACGTTTATGCACGTCTGGAGACCTGACCCAGCAGAAGAAATTAGTTCTTTTTCTTCACCACCCACATCTGAAGGGGTAGCAAAGAGTTCATCACTCTGCGAGCTCCATACAAGAAAGGTGGCATAGAAGCCAATCCATTTCGTTTCACATAAGAGGAGTTAGGATAAACATATGAATAAGCAGAGAAATTCTTCGAGGACTTATGAACGTAATGGTTTGAAGAATAATGCACATATTCATAGCCCTTAACTCTTCCCTGCGAAACAGAGGTGTTAGCACGATGATGTTCATATGAGGACTTTGATCCTTTTGAGGAATTTGATCCGCGTGAGGAATTTGGTCCGTATGAGGACTTGGATCCATATGAAGAATTTGGTCCATATGAATAATTTGATCTGGGGTTCCTATTCTTCACTGGTGGTGTCATGATGACATTCACCTGAAGATTTTCAAGGCATCTTTTGGGAACCCAGATTTTCTTCATAGGGGAACCGTTCCTGCAGTTAGTGCCAACATATCTAGCAAATACTTCACCATTCTGATTTTTGAACAGTTTATAGTTGGATTCAAACGACTCATCAGAAGAATGAGGAGATTCACATGTAAAGCCAGATAAATTGGATGGATCAACTGGAGGTCCCTTTGCAGCAACCCATGAGGTTTTGGGGTACTACTCAGGCTTCCAATATGTACCATCAACATTGAGTTTCCTCTCAAAGGCAATACCCTCTGTCCTAGGGTTCCTGTTGAGCATCTGCTTTTTAAGCACATCACAAAGAGTCTGATGCCCTTTGAGGCTTTTGTACATGCCTGTCATGTACAATTCCTTCAGCCCTGCATCATCAGTGATACTAGCAATGTCCTCAGATGAGGAATTAGTGATAGCATTGACAGTTGAAGAATTTGTAGCATTAGAAGCATTCAAACATTCAGGTGAAGAATTAGCAGATTCACGTTCAATGCACTTCAAACATGGAGGAACAAATTCTTCCTGAGCAGCGCTTATTTGTTGAGCAAGCAATGAATCGCGCTCCTTCTAAAGATCTTCATAACTCACTCTTAGCTTTTCAAGATCTTGCTTTCTTTGAAGAAATTCATAAGAAAGCTTCTCATGATCAAATAAGAGAGTGTTATGATGACCTTGAAGGTTGTCAAACCTAGACTAAAGTCTCTGAAGGTTTTTAGTCAAGGTCTTAGTGCGATCCATTTCTTCACCCAACATATCATCACTTTTGTCTAGCATATTTTGAACCTTTTGAAAAGCCTTTTGTTGTTTCACAACAATTTTAGCAAGTTTAGAATAGCTGGGCTTGAGGTTCTCATCAAATTCATCCTGACTTGATTCAGAGGAGGGATATTTGAGTACCTTGGCACCCTTTGCCATGAAGCAGTAGGTAGGAGCATAGTCATCATTGCCTTAATCAGCCTTGTTGGTGAAGTCATTTTCTTCAGAGTTGAAAATAGACTTGCTGACGAATGCAGTAGCGAGGGCTAGGCTCGCCACACCGGACTCGGACTCCTCAGATGCCTCCTCTTGCTCATGTTCCTCATATTCAGCCTCAGAGTCCATTTCCTTGTGAATGAATGCTCGAGCCTTCTTGGAGCTGCTCTTCTTGTCAGATGAAGACTTCGAGGATTTTGATGATGAAGACTTTGAAGATTTCTTCTTCTTCTTTGCGTCATCAAAACTGTAATCCTTGTATTTCTTCTTCTTTGATTCCTTTTCCCACTGAGGACAATCTTGAATGTAGTGACCAGGTTTCTTGCATTTGTGGCATAGCCTCTTCTTGTAGTCACTGGATGAGGAATCATTGCTCCTTGAGGATTTTCCAAAGCAACCACGTCTTGAGAACTTATGGAATTTCTTCACGAGCAGTGCTAGCTACTGGCTCAATTCTTCAGGATCACCAAGGCTACTACCAGAATCTTCACCTTCAGATTCAGAGACAGCCTTGGCCTTCAGGGCACGTGATCTACCATAGCTCGAACCATAGAGATCTCTCTTCTCAGCAAGCTGGAACTCATGAGTGTTTAGCCTCTCGAGGGTATCACCGGGATCAAGTGACTTGTAATCAGCACGTTCTTCTATCATCAGTGCCAGAGTATCAAATGAAGAATCAAGCGATCTCAGCAATTTCTTCACCACCTCATGGTCAGTGATGTCAGTGGCACCAAGTGCTTGAAGCTCATTTGAGATGTCAGTGAGGCAATCAAAGGTTTGTTGAACATTTTCTTTGTCGAGTCTTTTGAAGCGATTGAAGAGATTGCAAAGAACGTCAACTCGAGAGTCACGCTGTGTTGAGACTCCTTCATTGACTTTGGACAGCCTATCCCAGATAAGCTTAGAAGTTTCCAAAGCACCCACTCTACCATACTGTCCTTTGCTCAGATGGCCACATATGATATTCTTCGCTTGAGAATCGAGTTGCTTAAATCTCTTCACATCAACAGCATTCAGAGAAGGTGTGACTGAGGGAACACCATTTTCCACAACATACCAGAGATCATTATCAATTGCCTCAAGATGCATTCGCATCTTATTCTTCCAATAGGGGTAGTCTGTCCCATCGAAGGTAGGACACCCAGCAGAGACCTTGATCATACCTGCGGTCGACATAACTAAACTCCAAGCGGTTAAACCAAAATCACACAGAACAAGGGAGTACCTTGCTCTGATACCAATTGAAAGTGCGTTATATCGACTAGAGGGGGGTGAATAGGCGATTTTTATGAATTCTTCACTAAGGAATTTGCGGGTGAGGAAATTCCTTAGTGAAGAACTACTTGTAGCGAAATAAGTACTCAAAAATAAACATAACAGAACACAGGATGAAGACAAGCACAGAGTACAGAAAGCGTAAACACAGGATAACACAGGATGAAGACAAACAGACTGAAGAAATTGAACTTAGGAAATTGAGAAAGTCTTCAGTCAAAGTCTTCAAACACAGATATGAACAAGTGCACAACACAGTTATGAGGAAATGAAAGAGTTGAGGAAATAGAACCAGTAAGCTTGGTGAAGACAATGATTTGGTAGACCAGTTCCAACTGCTGTCTCAGTTGTACGTCTGGTTCGAGCGGCTAGGTATTTAAACCTGAGGACACACAGTCCCGGACACACAGTCCTCACCGTATTCTCCTTGAGCTAAGGTCACACAGGCCTCGCCCAATCACTCGTGGTAAGTCTTCAGGTGACTTCCAAACCTTCACAAACTCGGTCACTCAGCGATCCACAGTTCTTCTTGGATGCTCTAGACCATGACGCCTAACCGTCTGGAAGAAGCACAGTCTTCAAAGGTAACAAGCGTCGGATCCACGCAAGATCAATCTCTTCAGTGATGCTCAATCACTTTGGGTTTGTGGGTGTGTGGGTTTGGGTTTTCCTCACTTGATGATTTTCGCACAAAGTCCTCGGAGGATGGGATGCCCTCAAATGACAAGTGTCAGTTTCTCTCGGAGCAGCCAACCAGCTAGTGGTTGTAGGGGGCGGCTATTTATAGCCTAGGCAGTAGCCCGACCTGATAAGACATAAATGCCCTTCAATGATATGACCGTTAGGTGGGTAGATATTTTGGGACAGCTGGCACAAGGCACAACAACGGTCGGAAATTTGAGTATCAAATTCCTCAGGGCTATCATGTTCCTCACTGTGTAGGCAATCCGCACAGGCGAATTCCTAACTCATCAGTCAGAACAAATTCATCAGAGACCAGAAGAAGGTTGTCTCTGTCACTTAAGAATATTACTGAACTGTATGAGATTTCCAATGGCTTCACTCGAAGGGATTGGTAGGTGTAGGATTTTGAGTTGAGCATCACTTGGAAAATTTTCCTTAGTATTTCCTCGACTCCCTTTAACAGTACGGTATTTCCTATGAATCAAGAAAGAGAAAAGGAAACTACGAAAACAAAATTCTTCACGCTTCATGTTCCTCGAATGGATACCTAGTCTTCAAGGTCACACTAATTTGTTCACTTTCAAAGTATTTAGAAAGTCTTCTGAAATCCAAAGTCTTCAGTCGCAGAACTTCATTTTTAGGGGTCGACTTTATCTGTAAATATCAAACTCCTCATAGACTTATAGACCTGTGTACACTCATAAACACATTAGTACCTTAACCTATAAGTCTTCAATACACCAAAATCTCTAAGGGGCACTAGATGCACTTACAGTACTCTCGACAGAACAAGATCTCGAAGACCGACACCGTGGTGCGCCGAAATCATACCCACGAAGGCGTCTGCTACCGGAGTTCGATGAAGAACTAGCCACCGATGAGCCTGACCGGCCCCCTAGAGGGCCGGATAGGCCCATGCGAGAAAATCTCAAGACCCGACCGGCTCCACGCTGTTATGTCAAGGACCCCATGAACTACCTAGACCCTAATGATGTTTGACGTCACATTAAGGAAAATAGGGCGCCTCCTCGGTCTATCAATGGATCAAGAGGACGCGTGCCCATCGGGTCGGATGGCTACGATGCCTGGTTGGACATGAATGGCGGCGCTCGAGATCAAGCCTACACACGACTCTCCCCTGACCTCCAATAGGATATCACCCAATTTCGAGGTCCAACTCACCCCAGCTGTTTTACAGATAGGGTAATGGAACACCGGTTTCCAGAAGTGTCTAAGCTCATCAATATAGAATCATACGATGACACTACAGACCCAGCAGTATGGATTGAAGATTTCCTTCTCCACATACACATGGCCAACGGAGATGACCTCCATGCCGTCAAATACTTGCCGCTCAAGCTAAAGGGGACAACTAGGCATTGGCTTAACAGCCTACGTCCTCACTCCATTGGTAGCTGGGAAGCCCTTGAAGATGCTTTTTGGGCAAATTTCCAAGGCACTTACATCCGACCTCCGGACACTAACGACCTAAGCCGCGTCACCAAGTAGCTAGGAGAATCAGCTCGGAAGTTCTGGAACAGGTTCCTTACCAAAAAGAAACATATCATAGACTGCTCCGATGCCTCAGCCATCATGTCATTCAAGAATAACATCCGAGATGAATGGCTTGCCCGCCAGCTCGGCCAAGACAAGCCTAGGACCATGGGAGCCCGTACTTCACTAATGACTTGCTTTTGCGCGGGATAAGATAGCTGGCTAGCCCGAAGTAACCATAATGGCGAGGCAGGCACCTCGGAAACACGCGACGCTAATGGAAAGCCTAAATGCAAAAAAAACAAGCGCAAGCATAAAAATGGCGGGAGCGACACAGAGGACGCTGCAGTCGATGCAGGGTTCACCGGGCCTTGATCCTGACAGAAAAGGAAACCCTTTAAAGGGAATAAGGATGGACCTAGCCAGCTACACATGATCCTGGATCACTGTAACGCCCCGAGACCGATGCGCCAGATGTCTTCCAGTTATTCGCCGTCGTTGCCATGTCATTCGCTTGCGTGTTGCACTTTGCCATGTTATCATGTGCATTTCATCTTCATGCTTTTCAAAACTTGCATTCGTTCGGGTCTCCCAGTTCTCTCCTTTGTCCATTCTGAGCCCGTCCCCCTCGCACGCACCCGTCGCACCTCCCAGATCTTGTTTCGTGAGCGGGAGAAAAATGTTCTCGGAATTGGCCGAGATTTGATGAGTGGTCTTGGTACATCACCGGTAGACCGCATGTCAAATTTCATTCCATTTGAAGGTCGTTTGATGCCCCAACGGTTAACCGCGTTAACCGCGGGACACCTCTCTGTTTGCAGCCCAGCACCCCTCCACAACAGCCCACTAGCCCATCTAAACCCCCTCCATGCTCTTCGCCGTTGGATCACGATCATGTGGGAGAAAACCGCACCTCAATAGCCCTCTCCTAGCTCCCAGAATCTATATAAACACCCCTCCCCCAAAAATTTGGGCAAACCCTAGCTCTCGCATTGAAATCCGTGCCTCCACAATGCCAGCACCGCCTCCCACCGCGCGGGCCCGCGAAGCCCGAGTCCGGCCCGCCCGGCCCGTCCGCCCGCCATCGTGCACCCGCACCTCGCCTCCGCGCCCCGCGCCCGCGCCGCCGTCCCGCTCCGCCACCGCGCATCGCCGGTGCCTGCTCCGCCACCGTGCCCCGCTGGCGTCCCCCTCCGCCACTGCACCGAGCGCCACCACCCGTCCTCGCACCACCGCGCCGCCGCCTCCAGAAAGCATCCCGAGGCGCCGCCGCCGACCACCTCCTCCACCAGGCCAGACCATGTCCCCGAGCGCCTCCCCGCAACGGACACTGGCCGGATCCGGTGAGCCCAGGGCCAGATCCACCCCTTCCTCCACGGCCGTCGTCCTCCCTTCGCCGGAGCGCTAAACATGGACGCCGCCTCGCCCCTGTCTTCCCCGATCCAGGATGGATCAGGAGGAGCATGCCCGCGCAAGGCCCAGGAGTGCTAAGGCCGGCCTGATCCACCTCGTCCTTTGAATTTTTTCGATGGGTAAAAATTCTTCTAAGTCCCCAGATCTGCAATAATTTGTTGCATCCTTTGGATGGCCACAACTCTGTGCATAGATGTCCGTTTGTGATTATCTTCATATGGAAATGTTCATCTCTGAATGCTCTATGTGATGCTTGCATTTGCATTCATGTTACTGTCCATCTTGATGCCTTAATAACCGTTGCAAAACTGCTAAATGGTATAACCTGCTGAAGATTGTTGTAACTTGCCTATTTGTCTTTTTTATAGCATTTTGTGTGATTTTCTTTTGAGAATCATGTCAACATGTTATAGGAGCACACTCATGCCATCTTTAAAGTGGTTCAATCTATGTATTTTTATATTCCCTGTGGTGACTAGCACAAGAATGCAAAGTATGGTACTTGCTATTGCTGATTTCAGTGACTGATTTCTGCGATAATATGTTGCCATGTTAACTTGATGCTACTAGTGAATCCATGCATATTTGGGAGATGCTCAGTAAGGCTGTTCTGAAGATCCTACTATGCTCTATCCATGAATGCCCTTGTTTGCGATTATGGCCTGCTGTAGATTGTTGTTATCATGCTCTAAAATAGCTAAATAATGCTTCTGTCAGCCGGTTATCAGTAAGTTCATTTTTTCCATGTGAATAGCTAGTGTTTTGTCCATCCTATGACCATGTTCTTGACATGTGTAGCTGCACAAATATGCCTTATTCATGTTGATTACATTCACTTGCCATGATATGCTCTATGTTGAGTTAAAGAAGCTTGCAAACATGTCTATTTGTCGTTGTTTCTACCATGTTGACTAAATTCCACCAAGTCTGTGAATCTGTTATTGTTTCCAATCTTGCCATGATGTTTTGAGCATGTTCCATTGGTTTCTAGCAGAAGCTCAGTGATCATGTTTTGTAGTGCTCTACCTGTACAGGCTTTCCATCCCCTTTGATTCCATGAAATGTTCATGTAGTATATAATCTAGTTGTCTCAAAATATGCATCATGAATCTGTTTTCAGCCTTACTCTGTTTTCACTAGTCTGAGAATCTGTTATGACTTGCTTACTTGTCTTGATGAATGCCATTGATCTATAGGTTATATGGAGATGCTTAGTAATCATATTTTGCCATGTTTAACCTGTTCTTTAATGTCATGCTTTTGTTTGCTATGGTCGTGCACTGTAGCATCATTGTTCCATGACCCCAACATGTCAACATGTTATTTCTGCTCACATGTATGCCCTGTTTTTCACTAAGTCATAATCTGTGTTATAAAGTTGCTTTTTGCATTGATCATATTGGATTAATATTGATGCTTATGAACCCGAACCTTAATCTTATTTGAATCATGTCATCTTTACTTTAAGTTCATATCAAGTTTGTGTCCATATGTTTCATGTAGCATGTTGTTTCCTTGATTGCAATGTGCTTAGTTGTTGTTTTGGGAAGATTGTGTTTGAAACTTGTATTGAGTGTATGTGCTGAACCGTGGCTCCGTTTGGAGCATTCTCAACATGAAACTTGCTTGGTTTTGCATGTAGTTTCATCTTGCCTTGTTTCACCTTGGTTTGAGCATGTGTGCTTGATGTTTGAATGCATTTTGCATCAATGTCATGTTTAACTTGTTTTGCTCATATCTTCTAGGCCGTAGCTCCGAATTAAATGAACCTTATATGTAACTTTACTAGAAAGGCGTGTTGATCATCTTGGTGCACTTTAACTTGCGGTTTAACAACTTTAACTTAATGTTTTGTTCAGATCAGTACCAAATTCGAAATTTGCATATGGGGAGTTTCCGGAATTGTTATATGTTGTTTCCGGCCTCATTTCAACTTTCTTTGATGTGTTGTTCTTGTATGCATCATCTCTTGCCATGAGTAGCATCATGTAGCATTGTCATGCATCATACTTGGTTGAGCATGATGTCATGTTTATGTGTTGCGTGTTTACCATGTTGTTTGCTTCTTTCTGATTGTGCTCCTTCTCGATAGTTCATGTTTCATTGCGATCGTGAGGATTCGTTCAAATACGCCCGTTCGTCTTCTTCATGGACTTGTTCTTCTTCCTAGCGGGATTTCAGGCAAGATGACCGTCACCTTGGATCTCACTACTATCTTTGCTATGCTAGTTGTCTCAATGCTATCGCTATGTCGCACTACCTACCACTTGTTTATCAAGCCTTCCAAATTGCCATGTCAGCCTCTAACCTTTCCCCCCATCCTACCAAACTAATGTTTGGCTATGTTGCCGCTTTGCTCAGCCCCTCTTATAGCGTTGCTAGTTGCAGGTGCAGTTGGAGGTTGTTCCATGTTGGGACATGGATATCATGGGATATCACAATATCTCTCATTTAACTAATGCACATATATATACTTGGTAAAGGGTGGAAGGCTCGGCCTTTTGCCTGGTGTTTTGTTCCACTCTTGCCGCCTTAGTTTCCATCATTCCAGTGTTAGGATCCTTGGTTTTGCATCCCTAATAGGATGAGGGTTTATGGGCCCCTCTTGACAATTCGCTTTGAATAAAACTCTTCCAGCAAGGCCCAACATTGGTTTTACCATTTGTTCAACATAATAACTAAACATGATAATAAACTTGACGCATAGGGAGTTAGCGCTACCCGAGGTTCGTTATTCAACCTAATACAGGGGGGCCAGTGCTGATGGTGTTGGTCCCAAACTAGAGTAGCTTACGGGGCCGCCCCTTGGCAACTTCGGGTATTTTTGTCGCTGTAACCGTAGCTCATCCGTCGTGGCCTAAAACAAGATACGCACGGCTACTATCAGGGTGTCGGCACGTCGGGAGGTCTTGCTGGATTTGTTTTACCATTGTCGAAATGTCTTGTGCACCAGGATTCCGAGTCTGATCGGAGGGTCCCGAGATGGAGGATTGTCTCCGCGGAATGTGAGCTTGTCATGGGCCAAGTTGGGACACCCCTGCAGGGTTTAAACTTTCAGGAGCCATGCCCATGGTTATATGGCAGATGGGAATTTATTAATATTCGGTTGTAGAGGACTTAAACTAAACTCAATTAAAATACACCAACCGCATGTGTAACCGTGACTGTCTCTTTTCTGGTGCGTTCGAGAAGAGAACATGGTTGGGTTATGTTTGAACGTAAGTAGTTCAGGATCACTTCTTGATCATTATTAGTTTGCGATCGTTTGCGTAGCTTCTCATCTTACTCTTATACTCGTAAGTTAGCCACCATACGTTGCTTAGTCGCTTGCTGCAACCTCATGACTTATCCATTCTATACCCATTAAGCTTTGCTAGTCTTGATACCCATGGTAATGGGATTGCTGAGTCCTCGTGGCTCACAGATTACTACAACAACAGTTGCAGGTACAGGTAATGCGATAATCACGTGAGAGCGATGTTTACTTGTTTTTGAGTTCTTCTTCTTCGTCGATCTTGGGATAGGTTCCTGGTCGGCAGCCTGGGCTAGCAGGGTGGATGCCGTTTGAGTTTCTGTTTGTATTTCATCCGTAGTCGGATGTTGTTCTTATGTATGATATTTGATGTATTCTTGTGGCATTTGTATGCCTTTGTACGTATCCCAGCTATTATGTAATGGTACGATGTAATGATATCCACCTTGCAAAAGTGTTTCAATATGCGGCTCTATCCTTGGATGGGACCTTCATGTTCCGCTCGGATAGGATCGCATATTGGGCGTGACAATCACCGTGCCAAATCCACGGCACTCAGGACAAACCAGCAACCCACACTAATAGGAACTGCTAGGTCTTCAAGTAGGCTGGCAAGGTAGCGCCAGAGGGTCAAGGTAAAACCCAAAATCACAGCGAAGACGAGTACGAACCTCGGCGGCCCAACAATGGAGGCCAAAAGAAGTTTCTAACAAGGTAACATAAGTAAACATCCCTAAAAGGGAGAGGAAGCGCGTACTTAGAGACATGTATGCGGTAGAACTAGTCGCCTCGAAGTTCAGCCCGTGGTCGGCTTACCCGATCACATTAGACAAGCATGACCACCCAACCAACATCAGGCATGGCGGATCGGTTGCACTCGTCCTAGACCCAATTGTCAACGGTTTTCATCTGACGCACGTCCTTATGGACGGAGGAAGCAATCTTAACCTGATCTATGAGGACACGGTTAGGAAGATGGGCATCGACTCATCCCGAATTAAGCCGAGCACCACCACCTTTAAAGGTGTTTTCCCAGGTGTTAAAGCCCGTGAAAGTGCAACTATCCCTGGGTGGTTTTGGTAATTCCTAACAACATATAGCTCATTGAGCTAATGCTATTTCAAGATAGATATTTCAGGAAAGCTCAATGATTGGCATGGCATGGATTAGAAAGTGGACCCTTCAAAATGCTAAGGACAAAAGATTGGCTCAAGCTCAAAGCACAAGACTCTACATTTTCTATTTTAGTGATCCAAGATCACATTGAGTCTATAGGAAAAGCCAATACTATTAAGAAGGGATGAGGTGTTGCTTAATGAGGTGGTTGCTCAAAATGCTTAGTGATATGCTCCAAAACCCTCCACTACTTTCTCATATCCACATATGTCCCAAACCACAAGTCCAACTCGGCCCCATCGATTCCTTCTATCCGGCGCCACCGAGTTCAGTTGACATAGCCACTGCCAGAAACCCTAGTCTTTTCGGTCTCACCGATAAGGATCTCGGTCTCACCGAGATGGGATTGTAATCTCTCTGTTTCCCTTCATAACGTTTCAGTCAAACCGAGATGAGCGATCGGTCCCACCGAGATTGCAATGCAAACTCTCTGTTTCCCTTTCGTAACGTTTCAGTCCTACCGAGATGAGCGAATCGGTCCCACCGAGTTTGCCTGACCAACTCTCTGTTTGACTATTACCAAAATCGGTCCCACCGAGTTTGTGTAATCGGTCTCACCGAGATTACGTTACGCCCTAACCCTAATGATATCGGTCCCACCGAGTTGACATGTCGGTCCCACCGAGAATCCTAACGTTCACATTTTGAACTAAATCGGTCTGACCGAGTTCTCTGAATCGGTCCCACCGAGTTTGGTGATTTGTGTGTAACGGTTAGATTTTGTGTGGAGGCTATAAATACCCCTCCACCCACTCTTCATTCGTGAAGAGAGCCATCAGAACACGCCTACACTTCCAATACATATTTTCTGAGAGAGAACCACCTACACTTGTGTTGAGGTCAAGATATTCCATTCCAACCACATAAATCTTGATCTCTAGCCTTCCCCAAGTTGCTTTCCACTCAAATCTTCTTTCTACCAAATCCAATCCTATGAGAGAGAGTTGTGTGTTGGGGAGACTATCATTTGAAGCACAAGAGCAAGGAGTTCATCATCAACACACCATTTGTTACTTCTTGGAGAGTGGTGTCTCCTAGATTGGCTAGGTGTCACTTGGGAGCCTCCGACAAGTTTGTGGAGTTGAACCAAGGAGTTTGTAAGGGCAAGGAGATTGCCTACTTCATGAAGATCTACCCTAGTGAGGCAAGTCCTTCGTGGGCGACGGCCATGGTGGGATAGACAAGGTTGCTTCTTTGTGGACCCTTCGTGGGTGGAGCCCTCCGTGGACTCGCGCAACCATTACCCTTCGTGGGTTGAAGTCTCCATCAACGTGGATGTACGATAGCACCACCTATCGGAACCACGGATAAAAAATCTCTGTGTCAACATTGTGTTTGCTCCCTCAAACTAATCCCTTTACCTTCATATGCAATTGTTTTACATTCCGCAACTATACTCTTAGAATTGCATGTGTAGGTTGATTGCTTGACTTGTGCTAAGTTGTTAAAATCTGCCAAGAACTAGAATTGGGAAAGGCTAGATTTTTATTTGGTCAAGTAGTCTAATCACCGCCCCTCTAGACATACTTTCGATCCTACAGCCCGCTATACCAGAACGGGCACTCTGGAGGTAGTCTTCAGGTCACCGGAGAACTTCAGGAGCAAGGAGTTAATCTTCGACATCGTCCCCTATCGAAGTGGATACCATAGGCTCTTAGGGCGCACAACGTTTGCTTGCTTCAACACAGTCTCGCATTATGCTTACCTCAAGCTTAAAATGGCAGGACCTAACGGCGTTATCACAGTCAATGGTTACACCGAACGCTCACTCCGGACGGAGGAGCAGACTGTGGCCTTCGTAGCCGAGGTGCAGGTGTCCGAGGAGGTAGCCCGTGGCGGTAAATGCAACACCAGCTCTTCGAAGCACACGCGGGCCATTGGAAGTGCTAGTTATCGACTAGAGGGGGGTGAATAGGCGATTTTTATGAAAGTCTTCAAAACATGAGAGTTTCGAAGACAAACAATAGAAATGAACCTATTGATATGCAGCAGAAGGTAGACTACACTAAGCAGGCCATAGTCAAGTATACAATGAAGTGAAAGCACGAAGACTAATAGCAGCTAGGTAGTAATGATCAGGATGGAAGGTAGTATGAAGCCAAACAACAATAGAAGTCACACAGTGAAGTCAAAAAGGTAACACAGGCAGGCAATGACTTCACGAAGACAAACTATAAATAAAGAGAGGGAGAAGATAGAACCAGTTGCTTGGTGAGGGCAAGAATTTGTTGGACCAGTTCCAGTTGGTATGACAACTGTACGTCTGGTTAGGGAGGCTGAGATTTAACTCAGAAGACCGTGTCTTCACCTTATTCCCCTTGAGCAAAGGACACGCAGTCCTCGCCCAATCACTCTGGTAAGTCTTCAAGGTAGACTTCCAAACCTTCACAAACTTCGTTCACCGGTGATCCACAATGACTCTTGGATGCTCAGAACGTGACGCCTAACCGGCTGGAGGATTCATAGTCCTCAAGTGTAACAAGTCTTCAGGTCACGCGGACAGAAATACTTCAGTGATGCCTAACACTCTTTGGCTCTGGGTGTTTGTGCTTTGTCCTCGCAAGGATTTCTCTCTCCCAAAAGCTTCGGAGGTGGGTTGCTCTCAAACGACAAAAGCCGTGCACTAACTCTGAGAAGCCACCAATTTATGGTGTAGGGGGTGTGCTATTTATAGCCACTAGGCAACCCGACCTGATTTGTCCGAAATGACCCTGAGTCACTAAGGAACTGACACGTGTTCCAACGGTCAGATTTCAAACACACGCGGCAACTTGACTTGGGCTACAAGTAAAGCTGACTCATCCAGCTCTGGATAAGATTTGCTCTCATTGTCTTCGCTCGAAGACATAGGATTTGGTTGAGCATCACTTCAGTCACTCTGACTTTGTTCACCGGGACCCCACTTAACAGTACGGTGGTTCCTATGACTCAACAAAGAAGAAAAGGAAACAACGAAACAACTAAGTCTTCGCGCTCCATAGTCTTCACGCGATGTCTTCTCTTATCATAGTCTTGAATGTGAATATCTTCACATACCACCATTGTCTTCAATGTCTTCATGCATTTTTAGGGGTCATCTCCGGTAGGTAAACCGAATCAATGAGGGACTACAACCTGTGTTATCCTGCAATTCTCACAAACACATTAGTCCCTCCACCAGGTTTGTCGTCAATACTCCAAAACCAAGTAGGGGTGGCACTAGATGCACTTACAGCCATGCCAATCGAACTCAGCCACGTACCCCCACACCCTAAATAGGGGTACGGGCTCCTTGCATGCTCTCCTTGGATGGGGCACTATGTCCCCAAGGTGCATAATTTTGCACTCAAAATCCCCTAGCCCGCCATGGAACCAAAATTTATAGATAACATCAGATCGGCTCGACCAAGGAACGACATAGCTTCGAGCCTCCACATCGGCAAGGGTTTGTCAAAGAACTAGCCAGGAAAACGATATAAACGTGGCCTCAACCACACAACGGACATCTACAAGACCTCTTTCAAAGGACTCGGCCAGCAAACACTTTAAGCGCATTGCAGGGCCAAGGTTGCATTTAGCTGTGACGTCTTTGATTTTGGCCCATTCCTTTTCTTTTGGATTTCTTTGAAATTTTATTTGGAATTGCCTTTCTGTGGCTATGTGGTCCTGAAACCTGGGAAGATCATCTTTTCTTCCTCTCCCAAGTGTCTTGTCACCCTCAAACCTTTTCCCAGGACCATGTCATTTTCATATTAGCCCAACCCCAATATTTCTTTCTTGGGAATATTTCTTTTTTCTATTAAAGGAATAACCTTGTTTGCCCTAGGTTGTGAAGCAACCTATATTTTTGTCTTTCCTAAAATTCCCACAAAATTCCCAAAATTCCTTTGGACCATATGGACCTTGAATATGTAAAAATATTCAAGATTCCATGCCCATGGTAAGCACACCATACAATCTTTTCTTCCGGTCATATTTTCAGTTTGTGAAGCAACTATATTTTATATCGCTCCATAATTTCTAAAAATTTACCAGGACCTTCCGCAACCTATATAACTTTTGTTGTAGGGTGGAACCCTAGATGGAGATCTTTCATGAATTGGAGGGGAAATCCCCAAGAATAAGAAGAACACAAAGGGGGGAAACAAGAAGAACACTCAAATTGACTTGATCCAATCACACATGTGCTAGATCCACTCACACAAAGAGAGATACGAAGGTCAAAATCTAACACTAGAAGATACAAGAGGTAACTAGTTCATCCCAGTCCTATGAGGCAAGAGGTCTTGATGATCCTATGATCGGGATCCTTCTCCAAGAGGAGGCCTTGATGTCCACAAGAAGATCTTCTCCCTTAGGAGGTCATGATCTCCAAGAGGAGGAAGATGAGAAAAGCTCTCTCAATATCTCACATATACTTTGCCATCCTCTCTGATGAGCTAGGGGAAGAGTTTATATAGGCTAGGGACGAAATAAGAGGAAAACGGGGGTACAAGGGTCATTTGACCCTAAGTGCACGCAGGCACAGCCGGAGGGGTCCGGGCACCCAGGGGTAAAGAGACCGGGCACCAAGGGTCGTCGGGGAGTAGAAGACCGGGCACCTGGGGTTGAGGGCCGGGCACCCGGGGTAGCACCTAGGAGGGGGGCAGGCACCCGGTGGTCGGGGTGTGGGTACCCGATGGTTGGGGTGCGGGCAACCGGGGTGGACAAAGGGGCCGCGCCCTTTGGCGCCGTGGTCCGGGCACCCGGGGCATAGGAGGCCGGGCACCTGGGATGGTCCGAGGCCTCCGGTGTTTCATGTCTTGGTGTCCCTCTTCCTCCTCTCTCTCCCTTCTTCGATGGTGTAGATGTTCTCTTACACTTGAACTCCTCCTCGTCGTCAATGAAGCTCTGGCAATACCTATGCATGTACACGAGAGGGATGTCAAGTAGTATACCATCCTCGAAGGGGTCAAGTGAACACATGTAAAGGAGATGATTAACCTTTATGTATGTGAAGTAGATTGTGGCACCCCGATCCGCATGGAGCAGGGGCCCTTCGCACGTCAGCCCAGGATAACACCTGACGCACGACAGGTCCATGATACAGCATTCCAGGTACAATAATATTCATCAAATACATGTGTATATGATTACATCATTGATGAATACAATTATCTGGCATAGCCCTAAGGCTATTTAAATGGTAGCGGAAGTCTATTTAAATGGCGGCGGAATTCTTGGTTTGACAACATAACAACTCTGGCTGGGCTCCACAACTCACAGGACTGGCAAGGTTACGGCCTAGCACGACCAATCAAACAATCCAGGTACGACCTACAAGCTGGCAAGAGACGCCAGGTCAGTACATTGAATGTACTTGCAAGACAACCAAATACATAGCATCCAAACAAGCAGAAGACAAAGCAAGAACCAACCGCATGCAACAACCTATCTCATATCAATTACTAAACATGGCATGATATAGATCAACTAAGCATGAACAGTATCATAGCATGGCAATGACATGGCATATCAAAACATGCTTCTAACATGGCAATAACAAAACATAGCATATCATCTCAATCATGGCATAATTTAACATATCAGTCAAAGCATGGCATGGCATCATGAAACTATGCTGCATACAAACTACCTGTCATATTCAAAGCAGACATAACATGTTAACTTTATGCAACCATCTCTTGTTCCGCCATGGTTCTTTAAATGCAACATATTATTCAAGTAATGCAACCAAACTTGTGCACTGAGTCCCTCGGACTCTCTTACCAACGGGTTACCTTGCAACCAAACGGTGATCACTCACGGATCAGGAACGTAACCATACTCGGTTCAGGTTTATCCTCCATTTCCACCAAGACCCGATAGTATGACCTACTACGAACTTGTGCCCATGATCGAGGACGCGGCTATCGATAGACTTATAAACACTCTAAGGAGGTAGCGCACTGTACCCACACCACGGAACCCATGGCCTGGCACTCCCATTCGGGTGGACCAACGGCATTCCGACGAAACTGACCTACTGCCATGACACTATCCCGGCCACTCCGACCAACAGCCCTTTTGGGTTCAGTCCTGGGTGGCCCCGTGCCTACCAAATACACCAACGGCCACCATCGTGGCAAAACATAAACGGTGCCAAACAAGGACATGAGCTCAAAACCAAACCCGGGCACACAAGGCTTATGTCCGCCTACCTGATCAGGGAAACGCGCGCCCATAACCTTCCCTCATTGGAGGCACCGGTGAGAGGCACGGCAATAGATCGCATTATGGCCTTCCCACAAAGGCAAATGTGGCTGCACTGAAAAAGTTCGATTTGGTGGCACTATGACTCGATCCCGTCAATGACGGAGGAGGTTTGTTATTATTTAGTCATTTTATTATCTTCTCAATCATCATGAGCATATTTAAAATGAATGCAACAATGCGCATGCAGCATACAAATGCATGGACAAAATGTCAAACTTCTCAAGTGCACAACTATAGCATAAAGAACATGACAATACCAAGTACCAACATATCAACGGTGCATTACAATCATCATCGCATTTTATAACGATGACATGAAAATAAAGTAGAGTAGTGACATGGCATTATCAATAACAACATTCTAATTAGCATGGCAAAAGAAATCATGAAAACACAAGCATGCATGATAAGCATAATGGAATAACTGCAGACGAAAATGATAAGAAACAACTGTAACTACACCCACACAAGGTGCAAATAAAGTGAACATGCAAGTTCGGGGCTCATGATAAGAGGTTGGCTTGCCTGGGGGTCAAGAAATACTCCGGGAAAAAGTGCGGAACGATCACGAAAAGATTTGTCGGAAACAGTTCTCTCTCGGAGGGGGCTGTTTACGGGCAAGGGCAAAATGGTCATTTTCACTGTGTGAAAACATTATGAAAATGGTACCAACAGAAAGAGCTCGACGAACAGAGAAAGTGAGCGTTGGAATCACCTCAATCGGAGTTACGAGCGCAAAGTTGTGGCCGTTCACTTTTTAGGCAGAAAAGCAACTAAAGCAGTGAACGTTCACAAAATAAACACTTCGGACGGCTGAGCTGAAAAAGAGAAAACGCCCTTCTGAGAATACGCCTTCAGAGAAGTGGAAACGTATTTTCATCTAAAAGAACAAAAGAATGTGCTTTCTAACCTGGGAAACGTACTCAGAAAAGAATACGTTTTCAGCGCGGGGAAACGGCTTCGGCTTCGGGCGCGTCCACTTATCTGACGTGGCCAGCGCGGTCACGCCCTACGGTCGCCGACAAGTGGGGCCGCGCGGGAAGGGGGTCCACCTGGCCTGGCTTCTTCTTCCTCCCGCTCGGGATCGAGCGAGGCCGAGGGAGGGGATGGCCCCGACGGCGAGCGCCGGCGACTCCGGCCACTGCTCGCGACGGCCGACCTACCCAGAGGCTCAGAATGAAGAGGCGCATCTTGGGGTGGTAGCCTCTGCTGCCGACAGGCGCGGACTGGCCGTGGTTGAGCTCACGGTGGGAAGGAGTTTCGGTCGCCGGCGAAGTGGGGGCTACGGTGGAGAAGGAAAGGGCTGAGACTACGGGTGTCGGTGTCAAAACTGGCGGATCTCGGGTAGGGTTCCGGAACTGTGCGTCTAAGGTCAATGGTAATAGGAGACAGGGGACACGATGTTTACCCAGGTTCGGGCCCTCTCTATGGAGGTAATACCCTACTTCCTGCTTGGTTGATCTTGATGAATATGAATATTACAAGAGTTGATCTACCACGAGATCGTAATGGCTAAAACCCTAGAAGTCTAGCCTGTATGACTATGATAATGGGTCTCCTGCTCCGGACTAAGCCCTCCGGTTTATATAGACACCGGGAGGATCTAGGGTTACACAAGGTCGGTCACAAAGAAGGAATCTACATATTTGGTCGCCAAGCTTGCCTTCCACGCCAAGGAGAGTCCCATCCGGACACGGGTGTAGTCTTCGGTCTTGATATCTTCACAGCCCATCAGTTCAGCCCATGATTAACAGGCCGGATGCCCGAGGACCCCTTAGTCCAGGACTCCCTCAGTAGCCCCTGAACCTAGCTTCAATGACGAGGAGTCGGCGCGCAGATTTGTATTTGGCATTGCAGGGCGTGTTCCCCTTTCCGAACTCCAAGATTGTCTTCGGACGTAATGATTGTATCCGGACCTGTAACACACACCACACACAACCGCAGAGAGGGAATATAATACTCCACGAGTCCAATCCGCTGACAACTTTTTACAACATGACATCACGTCTGACTGGTCATAATTTTGAACCGTTTTTTGTCTGTCGCTCCATCTTTCGAGACGCGGTTGCCATTGGCAAGTCTTGTCCAAGCAGAGATCGTGTCCCCTTATTGCGGGTTTCTTTATCGACACAGACGTGGGTAACCCAACCGTCTTTTGGGTACAACTCCTTGGGAATAGCCAAGTTTCAAGGCCCAGGAGGAGGCGTTTGATATTCACAGCCTTTATAAAAGGGGTACATACCCGTCTTTCTTCTCCATGCTTGCTTCTTCCTCAACCCCTGCTACCTCGAGTTCCGACGCCTAGGTTTCAATCGCCACAAGATTCAATCATGTCCGGATCCAGCCGTCAAGGCCGGTGGGTTGCTTCCTCCGTTACGGAGGAGGATATTGCGAAGCTTCGGGTGGCAAGATATCTGATCGCAGAAATCCTCCATCGGCTTCCCACGGAAGGGCAGGTTATCCCTACCCCCCAGATTTGGCGAGAGGGTCGTGTTCGTGTCCCACTTCCTTCGAGGATTAGGGTTCACCCTTAATCCCTTCGTCCGGGGGCTCATGTTCTATTATGGACTAGATTTTCATGATCTCGCCCCGAACTATGTTCTTCTCATCTCGGTGTTTATCGTCACGTGCGAAGGTTTCCTCCGAACTCCTCCACACTTCGGCCTGTGGCTCAAGACCTTCAATGTGAAGCCGCAAGTGATAGAGGGGAGCAGGTGGAGTGCGGTGGTGCCACAATGAGCAAGCTTACCAGCGCAGTTTGGCTAAAAGGATCCTTCACAGAATCATTCGACTTATGGCAGCAGAAGTGGTTCTACATTACCGAGCCCCATGGTTCCAAGTGGGCAGCTGCGCCTGCGTTCTGATCCAGCCCCCCAATTCAGCTTGCATCATGGATTAACAAGGGGTTGGACTGGGGATCAGTTGATGAAGTGCGAACTCTGCAGAGTCGCATCCGAAGCCTTATTGAGAAGGACATTGACCTTGTCAACATTATTCAGGAAATGCTAGTCCGTCGGACCCTGCCGTGCCAGCGATGGCCTCTCCGCATGTGGGAGTTTAATCCAGAAGGGCCACGGACTCTTCAGCACTTCCTCGGCACTACACACGAGGGAATGTGGAAATTATTTTTTGGGAAACGAAAGCAATGGCCGGACACCACCGAAGATATTGGTCTTGACTGCAACCATGCGGACACCTCAGTAAGCACTCAATTTCCAAACACCTTTTAGTCGAACGTACCGTAATTGGGTGCTGAGCAAACCGTCTTTTTCCAGGGCTGGATAAAGAAAGTGGAACGAATCAGGTGTCCTGCCCCCCTTCCAGAAGACTCAGCGTACACCGTGCTAACGACGATGCTGGCCCCGACACCATACCAGGTGCCTATGAAGGAGGGCAAGAACAGGGAGACTAGAGGTGAAGCTTGTTCTGGAGATGAATTAAACATCGTGTCTGGGGAAATCAAAGTTTCTTCGCCCAAAGACAAAGGTGCAGGAGGAGCGAACGTCCCCTCTCCCCATGGCAGGAAAAGGGCTGCCTCCGAAGATCGGGACGGGAGGTCTCCCAAGACAGGCAAAATGCCATCGTCGGGCGGCTCGGGCTTGGCAAGCGACATCGTCGCGCTGCTCCATCATGAGGACAATCCTCCAACCAAATCGTAAGTGAAGCAGGGTGCTTTAAACATATCCTGCTCCTTTCTTGTCACCGAAGTAGCATCTAATATATATATATATATATATATATATATATATATATATATATATATATCTTCACAGTTTGGTGCACAGTTGTCTTCAGCAATCTTCTTCCTCGGGAGACCTTCTCCCGGAGATGATGGAGAGCGATACGCCTCCCCCGACCTCCTCGCCCAACAGGGCGGACGACTTCGAGGTGTTGTCATGGAGGGTTTCTCCCGATCGACAAGCACTGCGGGGGGCGAAGAGAACCTTACCCGAAGGTGGTCCATCCATTGCTCGGGGTTCGGGGGCCAACAATGAAGGTTTCGGACTATCCGGTTTACAGCCCGAGATGATTCTGGAAATGAGTGAACGGGTTCCTTCAAAGGAAGGCCGTACTCCTGCGGCGGCTTCCGAGGATCCAGAAGAGTCGGATATGTTGACGAGACTGCTGCGACAAGCGTCTGTGTCAAAGGAACACCGTGCCCTGATGGGTACGGTGGTCGCGAGGGTTCTGTCCGCGAAGAGCGGATTGAATGAAGCCTTTACGAGCCTGCTAAGAGGCTTTGAGGTTTGTGATATAAGTTTTCCAACTGTACCTTAAGCGCAAAATGCACCTATGTATAGATAGTAGCCCCTGAGACTCGGATTGCCTTCCCGAGGGAGGCGATCGGAGGATTAAAAAGATATGCTCATGTAATAATATGATGTAATTGGAACACAGGCCGTTTCCCCCTAGCGACTGTCCGGACTACAGAGGTAGCCGAGCTGCAGCGGAAGCTTGATGTGGTAGGGGATGACATTGCGTTAATCAATATGCGTCTTGACGAGTCGCAAGGTATGTATTCGGAACTGCCTGTACACATACATGTTTGTAATATAAACATGACGCTGAGAGTTGTATACTGGGATATGCATGGCTGCAGATGGTGCCGCCGCCGTTGAGATTCTTCGGGCGGAGCTGGCCCGGGCCAAGGAGCAGGCCCAGTTTAGTAATGCGGCTGCCGAAAAGGCATCGGCTGAATTAAAGGCCGAACAAGCTACTCGGCGCCAAGACGAGGAGAAAATATCCACGATGGCGTTTGAACTAAAAAATGCTACTAGCCACTGTGAATTCCTTGAGAAGGAGAATGAAGCCAAAATGGCTGAACTTGACCAGGCCTTATGAGAGGCGAGAGAAGCGCAGTCTGAATCCAGAGCAGCCCGTGAGGAGATCCGGCAAGCTGGGAATGGCTGGTAAGCCCGTTTTGCTACATACTAAGTTCGGTGATCCGAACTATGCTCATCTTAACCAAGTATGGAGTTCTCCGGACGAGTTTTTAGACTTGCCGAAGAGTTCTTCCGATGTGGCGCAGTTTTACCAAGAGCGAGAGGGGTATGCAACGGAGAAGCTTTTCTGGTCTCAATTTGGTGCGTCAAAGCGCCCTCTGTTGCTGAATGAACAGATGTCCCAATGGGCCGAGCTTCATAAGATATCCGGCGCTGCCATGAAGAACGTCATAATCCGGCTGTGGCCAACTGAGCCTGTTCCGAATAGCTACTTCAGCTTGGTGCAGCGGCTTGTTGATGCGGTGCCACGTATCGATGCTGTGAAGCGGTCGGCGTGCATTGAGGGTGAATGGATGGCCTTTGCCCGTGTCAAGACATACTGGGGGAAGATGAAGGCCATCGATGTTGCGGAGAAGAGTCCACCCAAGGGCAAGGACCATCACGCACCGGAGCATTATTTTGAAGACGTCTTAGAGGCTGCCTGCTTGATAGAGGGTCAATGCTCGAAAAACATAGTATTCGAGTGAGGTGTAAGGGAACTGTAAAAGACAATTTTATATTTAATCTGTTTTTATGTTTTGCTCGAAAGCTTTTTGTTCCTCCTGTGCGGCCGTTTTTATACAATCTGAAAGTTTTCCAGTCGTCGGCTTCAGCCCCCTCGTAGGAAGTACGGGGGTGTTCGGAAAAGCATTTGATCACTCTTGACCCAACGTCTTGGTCCATGAAGGAGGTGGCAATGCGGCGAACCAGGCAATCAGACTATAGGGTGTTAACACTTTCACTTAGCCATAGGAGTTTTATGGTGGGTCTACGATATAGCCCATGGTATGTACGCGGCTTATTTTTAGTACGCTGCGCTGTACATATGATCTGAAAAGGATCCTTCGTATAACACGGAGAGAATCGCTAAAGATTCCGATAAGTCGTCGAGTGGTTGACCAGCTCTCCCTGCATCATGACAGTCAGTTTTCGGCTTTCTCTACTGAGTTGCTTGACCAGATGAACCGGAAGCACAATCGCAGTAGTTCTCCCTTTACTACCCTAGCCGATAGAGCGGAACGTAGGGTAGCAAACACAGGAGCCGGGCAACCCAACTATTGACCCAAGACATGATTCGGAGCTAATGCATATAAGGCCAAACTCGCGACGCCGAAGTACGCTATAAAGCTGTTCGGACTTGCCGGCAACTCATTTGTTCCCATACCGAGCCCCTGGCGAGTTATGCCGAGGTGTGTGTGTAAAACAACCACAAGAGCAAAAATTCGGGTCGATTAAGAAAAAGTCAATACTGGACACTGGTTACATGTACTGGGAGTTGAGTGATATGCCAATTATTATATAGATAACAAAGCCACAACCCTGGCTATTTGACGTGCTAGGGATCGAAGGCTGAGGAAAAAGGCACTTTACAGGCTCAGAATAGAGAGCTCGGTCTACAAAAAGTTATTTTGGACCTCCTGTCGCACGTGTGCGCCGCCTGTGCTCGGTTAAGGGATTCCTTGACAGGAATAACCCTTGGATGATTGTACGAACCCGAACTCTGGAAGAGTCCTCGGGGTGACTGGCCCTTGAGCTACCTGTGGAGGGGATAATAAAAAGGAAAAAAGGGCGGTTAGAAAAGTAGGGGGGTTGCAGGCACACCCGTATTGTGCTTCCGCCGGTGCCCAGGGTATTTCAAGTGCATAATTATGTATGCGCGGTACCCACTTCGAAGGCATATTAGGCGAACGGCGGAAGCCAAATTGCTAGTCCAATATGGACATTGATCGGTCATGTTGAATGGAGACCGGCGGCGTGATGGCCGACGTGGTATGCAGCGTGATAAGGCCGCTGTGTAGTTCGGCTGAGGTAGCCGTAATATGATCTCCTGTACAGAGGGAGAGTTTCATGCGCTCACCTCTATGGGTGTGTGTCACGTATACCATGTTTACTGTTTTTGCTTCGGGAGAAAATTGCTTCTGACCCCCGGTATTTGGTTGGCGGATCTCTTCGTCGTCCCTATCGCCGGGCGGCCTCCTCCCCTTGTGTTCAGCGTTGACTTTGCCGGCCTGCTGGAAGACCCAACAGCTTCTGTTGGTATGATTAGCTGCTTTATCGGGGTGCCCGTGAATCTGGCAGGGTCGATCCAATATCCTGTCTAGATTGGATGGTCCATCTCTGTTCGCCTTGAATGGCTTTTTCCGTTGACCGGATTTTGGACTGCTGAATCCGGCATTGACCGCTGTGTCGCGTCATCTTTCATTATCATTGCGACCTTTGTGTTTGCTGCGTCGTGTCTTGCCATTGTCGTCTCGGATTTTGGAAGTGCCCGGGTCGCAGGCGCTGTTGCTTCTACGAGCGAGCCAGCTGTCTTCTCCTACGCAAAAGCGGGTCATTAGAGCGGTAAGGGCTGTCATGGGTTTAGGTCTTTCTTGGCCGAGGTGGCGGGCAAGACATTCATCCCGGACGCTGTGTTTGAAGGCCGCGAAGGCTTCCGCGTCCGGACAGTCGATGATTTGGTTCTTTTTAACTAAGAATCTAGTCCAGAGCTTCCTGGCTGACTCTCCGGGCTGCTGGACAATGTGGCTTAAGTCATCGGCATCCGGTGGCCGGACATATGTTCCTTGGAAGTTGTCGCGGAAGGCGTCTTCCAATTCCTCCCAGCTGCCAATAGAATTTTCCGGTAGACTGTAACCAGTACCGAGCTGGTCCTTTGAGTTTTAGTGGTAGGTATTTGATGGCATGAAGGTCATCTCCGCGGGCCATGTGGATATGGAGGAGGAAGTCCTCGATCCATACTGCGGGATCTGTTGTTCCGTCTTATGATTCGATATTCATGGGTTTAAACCCGTCTGGGAATTCATGCTCCATTACTTCGTCCGTGAAGCAAAGAGGGTGTGCGGCGCCTCTATACTGGGCCACACTGCGACGTACCTCCGATGGAGTCTGTTTACGGTTTTTGGCCCGGGCGTGGCTAGGTTAGTCACGTTCGAATAGGTAGCCATCGTCGCGTGTCGAGGCACGTCCTCGCGATCCATAGATCGATCTTGTGTGTCATGCTCTACTGTCCAAGTCCTGTCGACGGTCGTATGTACAACCCCGAGCTATTTTATTCTTGCCTTTACAGCGAGGTGGGGCGGTCCAGTGTTCGGCTTGAGTTGCTGCTTTATCCTGACCGCGTGGCGGTTGGTCGGCCGCGTTGTGCGATGATGGTACGGGCTCCAGCGCCTCGTCATTGAACTGAGGTAACAATTTGCGCTTCGGGTAATTTTTGGCTGGGCCGTTGAGGCCATATTCTTTGGCGGCCAGGACTTCGGTTCATCTATCATTGAGCAGATCTTGGTCAGCTTGAAGCTGCAGCTGCTTCTTTTTCAGGCTCCTTGAAGTGGCTATTAGCCGGCGTTTGAAGCGCTCCTGCTCGAGAGGCTCTTCAGGCATGATGAATTCCTCGTTGCCGAGGCTCTCCTCTTCCTCGGAGAGCGGAAGATAATTACTATCCTCTGAGTCTTCGTGTATGGCCTGTTGATCAGGGCTAACGTGCCCGACCTCCCGTTCATCCTGTTCGGAGATTGCCCCGACAGGGTCTTCATTGTCTTCGGCTTCGTCCGGGGTATTATTTTCTCCGGCGCCGATGTTGTTGTTTTTTGTACGACGTGACTTAGACCGGCGGCGCTGACGCTGGTGCCGGGGCTGTGTCTCAGCAGGTTTGTCCTTAACTGGATCCTCTTTGTCATCATTGTTAGTTTCTTCAGGTGTATCCACCATGTATACGTCACATGAAGAAGTGGCCGTCTAGCGTCCGGTATGCGGCGGGTTTTGGCCCTGCTCCTCGTCGGCATCGTCGTTCATACTGTCGATGTCGTTGGAGCTATAATCAAGCATGTCGGTTAAGTCTTCAACAGTGGCTATGAAGTGGGTGGCGGGTGGGAAGCTGAATTCTCCCCATCATCAGCCTCTAGTTCAAACCGGACATAATTCGGCTGTGAGTCCCCCGCCAGGGACAAATTCTTTAATGAGTTTAGCACATCGTCGAAGGGCGAGTGTTGGAAGATGTCTGCGGTGCTGAACTCAAAGATTGATAAGAGATCTAGTTCGGCGTCCGCGGATGCACATGGCTCGGAATTTATGACTAGAGATGAGTTCGGAGTTCCGGTGACAAAGACGTCATGTGACTTCAGTTCTATGTTTGGCTCCAACGCCGTGGAATCTGTGGCCTCCGCGGTAGGGTTGAGCCTCCTGTCCTTGGATGGTGCAATATGCTCCGGATCTACGGCCAGAGCAGTTATAGGAGCAATCTCCTGGATGTGGTCCGATGACAGATTTAGGTCATGTTCATCGGGGTGGCCAGGAGCGATCGCCGCGGTCTCGAGTCCAGCGAAGATCAAGTCTCCACGGACGTCCGCGACGTAGTTAAAGCTCCCGAATCTGACCTGATGGCCAGGGGCGTAGCTGTCGATCTGCTCCAGACGGCCAAGCGAGTTCGCCCGCAGTGCGAAGCCGCCGAATACGAAGATCTGTCCGGGGAGGAAGGTTTCTCCTTGGACAACATTGTCATTGACGATTGAAGGGGCCATCAAACCTTTTGGGGACGGCACAGTGGAACTCTCAATGAAAGCACCAATGTCGGTGTCAAAACCGGCGGATCTCGGGTAGGGGGTCCTGAATTGTGCGTCTAAGGTCGAAGGTAATAGGAGACAGGGGACACGATGTTTACCCAGGTTCGGGCCCTCTCTATGGAGGTAATACCCTACTTCCTGTTTGATTGATCTTGATGAATATGAATATTACAAGAGTTGATCTACCACGAGATCGTAATGGCTAAAACAGCATGTATGACTATGATAATGGGTCTCCTCCTCCGGACTAAGCCCTCCGGTTTATATTGACACCGGGAGGATCTAGGGTTACACAAGGTCGGTCACAAAGAAGGAATCTACATATTTGATCGCCAAGCTTGCCTTCCACACCAAGGAGAGTCCCATCCGGACACGGGTGTAGTCTTCGGTCTTGATATCTTCACAGCCCATCAGTCCGGCCCTTGATTAACAGGCCGGACGCCCGAGGACCCCTTAGTCCAGGACTCCCTTAACGGGGAGGTTTGCCTGAGCCTGAGGGATGCAGTGGTGGAGGTGGAATGGAGGGAGGGGCATGGCATTGCCGGAATCGGGCGAGACCCGAGGCGGCGGCCACGGTGGCGGTGGTGGTCGAGGGGAAGCTCCGGGGCGAAATGAGGAGCGCGGGGAGGCGCAGAGGAGGGTGGGGAAGCTGCTGAAGAGCTTCGAGGGGGTTGCGGGCTCCTTAAATAGCCGGGGCGAGGGAACCTGAGCCGGTCGGCGTCGAGCGAGTCTGGCCACGGCTCTGCCGGCCGCAGCAGTCACGGGGGCGCACGGGAAGGCGACGAGGGGGAAGAGGACGAGCGCCAGAGGCTCACGGAGATGGGCGAAGCTCACGGACGAGAGGGAGAAGAAGACAGAAGCGAGGAAGAAGACGATGGCCACATTAGTGCACTGTTCGGTCGTTGGCACGGCTGGCCGGAGAAGAAAACGGAGGGGGCGAGCGGTCCAGAGGGAAGAGGATGCCGAGGGGAAACTGTAGGACACTAATGGCGAGGCCAGAGCCGGCCGGAGCAGCGTTGCCGACGAGAACAGTGGCTAGACCACCGTTTTGGGCTGGTTACACTCGTGATCACCACGGACAAGGCGCGCTCCAGAGGTTTTACTGATGCCAGCTCATGTCTACCGCGTAGTCCGTCAAAGATAGAGTGTTACTACGGTAAATAAAAGGGCAGAAACAAATGGAGCTGAGTAAACTAAGCTTCACAAGTTTGCTGTTGCAAACTTGGCCACACTCTAGAGAGTAAACTAGAGAGGATACAAGGTAAAGTTGATGTCTGGTAGACTTAGGGTTGCAAGGACTACGGTCCTGGGAATTATGAGATCATTTGGACAAGTATTTAGCATAGTTGAAGTGCAACTACCAAATCTGGTCCAGAAATCAAATGATGAAGAAGCACTCACTAGGAGTGATGGGTTGGGCTGAAAATGATCATGGCAAGGTTATTTGGACATACAGAGATGTTGTAAAAGTTTCAAACCATTTGGAGCTTCCCAAGTGGTACTTGTTTCACAAGCATCTTCTTTGTCCAAAAACTTGGGAAAAATCCTCAGGGCAAATGGCTAACTGAAATGAGCCAAAATTTGTTAGAGCTAGGTTATAGGAGTAGGAGAAGGCTTGGGAATATCTTCAGCCACAATGGAGCAAGATAAAATACACTTGCTTCAAAAACTGAAAAATTGGGCAGAAAACAAGAATTGCTGCTGTGCTCACATAGTTCAATGAAATGAACTGAATTTAGGTGGAGGCTAATGATTTGAGATACTTGAGAGGATGGAAAATTTTCATCCCATTTGGAAACTCTATGAAGGTACTTCCTTCACAAAGTTGTATTCTGGTCAAAAACTTTGAAAAATTGCACAGGGAGCTAGGATGAATGGATTGAGCTCATATTTGGCATCCATGGGTTATTTATCCATGTTAATCACCCTGCCAAATTGCAGCTCAATTAGAATTAGGAATAAAGCACTTCCTTTGCAAAATTTTAGAGAAGACAGAATCTTGCATTGGATCATGTGCCAAATTTTGAACTGTAGAATCATAAGATTAGGATGGAACTAGTGAATATATAGCAAGGACAAGCTCCACAATTTATGTGAGAATTTTCACTACTATAAAAATAGTAGTTCCTTTGGAAAATGGCAGAAATGCATTATTGGCATTAAATAGGAAAAAGCAATTTTCATTATTTAATTGTGGCCAATATATTTGCGAGAGCTTGGATTAGGCATAAGTATCAAATCCACCAATTCTCATGAATTTAGGAGATGGCTAGCTATGCCTTTGGATTTTATTCCTCATAAAGGCAAGAAAAGGAATAAATCACAATTCAAAAATATTGCATGGGACTTAGCAATATTTTTGCACATCCAAGGTTCAGAAAGATAGGAGGATCTCTCGGAACAATTGCAAGGATCAACAGATCAAGGAAAATGATGGCTCCTTTGTAAGCACAAAGGACATATCCAAATTCCAAAAAATTGGGATTTAGGGTTTGAGAGGATTTGAGCTGATGCAAATGAGGTCTTGCCCACTGACAAAGACATGAGCAAGGTTTTGAAAGGTTGAAAATGACAAGAATAGTCAGAGTCATCCAGCAAACTCAGGAGAAATTTTTTGAAAATGAGTGCCAGGAAGGAATAACAGCACAAAAATTGATAACCCTATTTTGGGGCTGTTACAAACCTTCCCCCCTTAAAAACAATCTCGTCCTCGAGATTCCTAGGGTTACAACACAACTGAAACGATAGCCACTCCGGGGAAAAACCTTGGGGTTAATTTTTTAACCCTCTGGTTAAATTCAAACGAGTTGGGGGCACCGATAATTGGTACACCCGGGGAGGGATATGGCAAACCTGGATATATCCTCCGCGAGGGGCACTCGAGATCAATGCTAGATGCACTCAGTGAATAGTGGTTTCACCTGCTGACACGTGGGTCCAGGGCCCACACGCAGCCTCCTTCTTCTACCTCCGGCTTGCTTCTTCTTCTTTGTTGCTGCTCCGCGTGCGGCTTGGTGCAGCACACATCTAGCTCCAAGGGCAATGAAGACCCTAGTGTGGTAGTGCGCGGCGTGCACGACGCCGGTGCAGCGAGCACTCACATCGCAGGCCAGCACCTTGTCGGCACTGCTCGCGGATTCGCCTCCTGGACGTCGGTGATCAAGCGACGAGCGGTTCTCCTGGACCTCGCTCACTGTACACCGGGGTTGGGCTATAAAAGACGACAGTGTGGCGCTCCTCCAACGCACAAGTGATGCCGCTCTACTACCTCTTTGGTTCGGACGAAATCGAGTCGAGCTCCTTCAGCGAGGCTGTGTTCCTGGTGGCGCTGTGGTGGTTCCTCGCTGCGCTGCTGGGCACGCTGATCGGCTCGTCGATCCTCCTGGTGGTGCTCATCAGGAATGATCAATTTCGAGGCAATGTGCGTCCAGGTGTGGTGGCTCGAGGTGCGGAAGAAGATGGTGCATGGGGTGGTCCTCCGCCACGCTTGATTCTCCGTCGCTTTGCACCGGCGGAGTAATCGCGTGCTGCGGTGGAGCGGGTGGCCACTAGCCTGGCATCACGCAAGGCCGTGACGGTGGTGGTGGGGTCCAGATGTAGGTGAGGTGGCTGCGCCAACTCAAGAATCACAAGGAGTACGAAAAATTTCGCGGATAGCTCCAGAAATGTAGGTGTCGCGGTAGAATCGAGTTGGAACCTGTATTGGGGTAGATGTACTGGATCGAGGAAATAAAGTTGGCAGTGTTCCTCCGGAAATGAAATCGGGAAGAAGAATTAGAGACGAGGAATTACCAGACGGAAATGTCTCTGCGAGATTCTAGATTTGAAAATCTGGAACACGGTGTATGCACAGATAAATAGGGGCATGTAACTTTGCATTCCCCCGAGTACTGCCCGAATGTACTCGTGGGTGAACCGGGTATGCGTGTAGTATACAGTATAATCTAAACATACGGAGGCAATAATCACGCAACGGAGAAACACACCAGACAAATCATACTAAAGTGTGTTAGTGCTAGTGGGTATATGTACTCCTGGCATACATATACCTACACTAGCGCGCATTTTATTATAGAATCGAGACGAGTCAATGTTATTTAGTGTATGTGATCGACTAATTAAAATCTTGTTAGCAACACAGTGTCAACCCTGTCAAACATTTTGGCTTGATAGAGAGACAAGCAAAAACAACACAGAAACCAAAAACATGAAAACATTCATAACATATGGGTTACAACAGTGCAGCATACAACAAAGCACGAACGCGCTACGCGCTAAAAGAAACAACTCACCCTGGGATACATGGTTCTATCCTCATATCGGGGATGAACCAACAGACTGATCATCTTACTGCGTGACTGAGGTCATGCAGAGGACTTGCCTTGCTGGGGTGTCGGTGTTCTGGGAATGGGGGTCCCCAGACCTGCCTGCCTGCGGCCCACGGCATGGCTCTGCGAGCGGGCCCGTACGGCCCAACTTCACCAGCGAGCACTCAAGACCCTCGCGAGGGGCCAAGCCTTGCGAGGTGGACGATACAAGACCTCCTCGGGAGCGGCCCCACCAGGCAGGCTCGCGAGGGGCGGAGAGATCAAGGCAAGGCAAACCTCGCGAAGTTCTCATGACGTGAGCCATGATGACCAAGGCTAGGCGGGCGCCAGCGCGCGCAGTGTCCTTGCTTCCACTTTGGTGCTAAAGAGGCGAACGCAGACGAAGAGTACCGAGGGATCAGGAAAAGTTTTCCATATCGGTGCAACGAGACCAAGACCAGCAGGACGGAGGTCACCGTGGAGCCCAAGACGGCGTCACCACCAGAGCCTTTGGCAGGCGAAGACTACTTTTGTCAGGATAGCTTGTACTAGTTGTCCCCCTTCAAAGTCGGTCGTTGTGGCATCCCTTCCCGCTCCATATTTGGGAAGAGGACCAGGGCCTCTATAAATAGGGCTAGTCACCACAGTAGGAGGCATCGAATCCTCACCCGCACATCAGCTCACCTAGCACAAGAACACCTCTCCTCAGGAGGCTGTTCTTCCCTTGTACTGTTCATCCTCACCCCAAGAGGCAATCCACCACCACCACACTGGAGTAGGGTATTACACCACAACGGTGGCCCAAACCAGTATAAATCTTGTGTCCATGTGTTCTTTGGGTTCGGCGAGACAGCCCATGAGATCGTGGAGTGTGAGAGCGTGGGAGAGGAGAGATCTTCATGCGCACCCCAGTGTTCAAACCTCAAGGGTTTTGCCGGAACCCGAAATCCGACATTTAGCGCGCCAGGTAGGGGTGCACTAAGGCTTTTCCTCTCGTCGATCCGTGCTTCACCGCTCCACCACAACCATGTCGGACGCTCGTCGCGCCCGCGCTGAGCGCCGGGCTGCCCTCGCCACCCGCATCGCTCAGACGGCTCCTGTCGGTGGGCCTCCCCATCGTTCTCCGTCACCCGCGGCCAACGCTGCCACCAGCCCGGCTGGGAACGAGCAGCAGGCATCCTCGGTGCACCGGGATGGCCGCACCGCCACCCCGTCGTTGACCCCCGTCGGTTCGTCGTCTGAAGCTCATCGTGTCCCCATGGACGCGTGGGCCACACAGCTCATGGCGCGCGACCTCCTGCGCTACCGCCCGGTCGACGACCTCTAAGAGGACTGGTTGGACCGCATCGCCAAGCTCGTCAGCGACATAGGGGGCTCCCCTGCTCCGTCTCCCGCGCTGCCTCGTCCAACACCGGCTATGGGCAACGTAGCTCACGGAGCGCCTCCACCACCTCTGCACCAAGACGGCGCCCTGGCGCCGAGACACGTGGCCCCGCGGCGCGACCCGCCGCGCCATGCACCCGCGCGTGAAGAAAGAAGCTGTCAAGAGGTTCCTCGACCGCAAGAGAACGCTCCACCGCTCCTCGCACCGCCACGCCAGGATCGCTTGCCGTGGAAGGACTGTGCGCCACTTGCTGTGGCGACGCGGGGGCACCAATATCAAGCTCTGCCTCCACGGCGGGCCCCGGCGACCACGGCAGGCTGTCGCGCTTTCACCCCCGAGCTGCGTAGCGTCGCCTGGCCGGGCAAGTTCAAGCCGGATCTGCCTCCTCGCTACGACGGCACCCCCGACCCCGCAGAG
The DNA here is from genome assembly GCF_002575655.3 of Aegilops tauschii subsp. strangulata. Taxonomy (NCBI): domain Eukaryota; kingdom Viridiplantae; phylum Streptophyta; class Magnoliopsida; order Poales; family Poaceae; genus Aegilops; species Aegilops tauschii. The sequence goes on along the minus strand of NC_053041.3, from coordinate 326,253,619 downwards.
TTCTTACAGCTCTACGAGCTGAGCATCGAGGCGGCCGACGGCGACGAGAAAGTCATGGCAAACTGGTTACCCATGGCGTTCAAGGACGGCGCCCGTTCGTGGCTTCTAAACCTGCCTCTGGGCTCAATCTCCTCCTGGGTCGAGATGCGCGACCGCTTCATCGCCAACTTCCAGGGCACTCGCGACCGCCCCCCGGCCGCGGGTAACCTGCGTCGCGTCAAGCAGCAACCAGGAGAGACCCTCCAGAAGTACATCCAGCGCTTTAACAATGTTCTCCTCAAGATCCCCAAGGTGACAGACGAGGCCATCATCTCTGCGTTCTCCGATGGCGTCCGTGACGTCAAGATGAAGGAGGAGCTCGCTATCCACGAAGAGCTGTGCACATCTCTGGAGCTGTTCAACCTAGCGACCAAGTGCGCGAGAGCTGAGGAAGGGCGCCTTTCCATCCTCGAGCTCCCAGCTGCCGACCCAGAGGAAAAGAAAGCCAAGGCCAAGGACGTGAAGCACAACGGAGTGGCCGTGCTCGCGGCAGAGCCGGACACAAAGCGCGGCAGGGACCAGCCTGAGTCGTCCAAGAGCAGCCGACCATTCTACGCCTTCCACAACGTGCACAGCCACAACACCAACGACTGTCAAGAGCTCAGGGCCATCCGGGATGGATGCTTCGGTCGGCGCCCCGAGCGCAACGACCGGGGCTACGGCCGAGGAGGAGGACGTGGCGGAGGGCGCTGGGACGACCGTGGCCCACGCCAGGAGTGGCGTGAGCGGCCTCGTGAAGACCGTTGGCAGGACGAGCCTCGCGAGGGCTCCTGGAGGAATCAGCCTCGTGAGGACCGCCCCCAGGGAAACGCCGGTCTTCCTCCGCTGCCTCCACCACCAAGAAGGAACGACGACCATCATCAAGACGAGGGGGCTGGGGGCTTCCAGGAGTCGCGTGCGATCGCCTGCATCTTGGGCGGAGCTCAAGCCCCAGTCTCACAACGCATCTTCAAGCAGTTTGCCTGCGAGGTGAACGCAGTCCTCCCCAGGCTTGAGGCCACGCGCTCGCTCAGGTGGTCCAAGTGCGCCATCACCTTCAGTTCGGCAGATCAGCTCAAGTGCGCGGCAACCGCTGGCGCTCTCCCGATGCTTTGTTCACCCAACATCAGCAACGTACAAGTCACTAAGACCCTCATCGACGGCAGCGCAGGGCTCAACGTCTTGTCCATTGACACGTTCGACAGTCTCCAAGTGCCCTACGACCAGCTTCAGCCTACCAAGCCCTTCTCAGGAGTGACCGACGGTTCCACCACACCGATAGGGCAGGTCCGCCTCCCTGTCACCTTCGGAGAACGCAACAACTACCGCACCGAGCTCATCGACTTCGACGTCGCTCACGTCCGTCTGCCATACAATGCCATCCTCGGGTACCCGGCCCTGGCCAAGTTCATGGCAGTGACGCACCACGGCTACAACATCCTCAAGATGTCGGGACGCGGTGGGATCATCACAGTCCCCTGCAAGGAAAGAGATGCGGTGTGCTCCCTCGAGCGCGCCTTCCAACCAGCATTGATCAAACATCCCGACAACAATGCAGCACTGTACCATCCTGAGGTTGTCCACAAGAAGAAGAAGCAGCTGCTCCGTGCCGGACCTCAGGAGAGCGGCGCCGCCAGTGGTACCTCGTCAGGATCTACGCCCGCGCCTGGGGCGCCTCCCTCCCTCACATAGGAATGCGCGCCCGGTGCCTTCCTCGGGCAGGGCTCTCTCCTGGAGGGCCTCAGACCTTGCCAACGTCACGAGGGAGGCACTCGGGCACCACTTGGAGGCGTGCTTCACGGCACGTCTCCCTCAGGAGGACGCGAGGCGAGGAGCGCCCAGCGCTCAGGAGTTCATTGCCAAGACCACTCAGGAACTGCAGGATGCAAGAGTCATGCGCGGAGACTGCTGCTCACCGGGCGCAGCTCCCCATCCAGGCGAGGATGTCGGGCTGCGCTTCTGCATCGACGGCTCAACAGGGCCGCATCTCAGGAGCTCTTCTGGCCTTCGCGCGTGGGACGCTGCGAGGGCTCGCCGCACAGCTATGTTTGCATGCCATTCGGCCTGCCGAGCGTGGCATCCGCCTACCAGCGCAGCTTGCGGAGCATCCTGGCGGCTCAGGAGGCCAGGCACCATGCAGTCCTGGCGGAGATAGAGACGTCCCTCAAGGAACCACCTGGACCCCCAGAGCCTCCCAAGGCTCAGGATCCCGGAGGCCCGTGAGGAGCAACCCCCGCGGCACGCATCTTCAGCTGCCCAACATTCCTTCAACAACAGAACCAGGTGACATCTTCTAAGTTTATTTAGCTGGGAGCGCCCTTCGGGCTGCATCATTCCCAGGCTGCGTGGATCCGTCCCTGTGGCATGTAACCCTTCTTACATCTTTAGCTTACCTTGCTGGGGGCGCCCCTCGGGCTGCATTATCCCCAAGCCGCTCGGGCCTGACCCAGTGGCATGTGTCTCCCCTATGTTTACTTGAGCCAGTTTTCCTTCCATGCTTAATCTATCTATGACTGTCACCTGCTTAATTGTCACCCGCCCATGGGAGCCGCGCGCCGAGTGCCTTTCTTCAGGATCCTTCGCATGAGGAGGCTTGGCACGACGTCTATGCTTGGGCCCGTCCCTGCAGCATCGATAAATCCAACGACTGAGCTTTGTCTGGCGGGCCGGCCCCATTCACGTCACCTCCTGGGGTCGTTGGTGCTTGGCCCCCTCATGTGATAGCCTCAGGAGATTCGTTGGGCGCAGGTTGTCTAACCACCTCGCGGGGCCACCACAATCATCGAGAATCGAGACCAGGCGCAACCCGCCTTGAGGTAGGACCTCGTGAGTCCTGTGCTAGCTCACGAGTGCCCAGACACACCTCGTCTAGCCCTGCCGTGCAAGCCACGTGTCAGGGCGGGGCTGTACATGCTCCGAGGGCTCTCCGTAGTAGGGAGTCCCCTCCCACGCACCAGCGGAAGCACCATGCTCCGCACTGGCCGTCGACACTGCCGAGGAGCGGCTATGCCCGTGCAAGTGCGGAAGCGCTATGCTCCGCGCTGGTGATAAACAACTGAGGGCGGCCTTGCGGCCGTATCAACCTCAGGGAGCCCTTGAGCTCAGTGTCCGGCCTCATCGAAACACCTCCCCTCGGGAGAGTCACGCGAGGGGGCTGGGCACGGGGGCTGCGCTCGGGTCACGCCCAAGCGTATGCCACCCAACCAGGTCCCCCGGACCTAGTCGTCGAACGCCCCTCCCGAGCGGAGCCTCGACGAGGGCAAAGGTATGAAGGTTGTTTGCACGTCAAGGGGGACTCCTGAGCATCACGACTCAGGAGCCTAACTGGTCACGTAGCCCCTCACTCCTTGGTTCCGTCCTGGTCTCCGGTCGGCCCAATGGCGGTTGAGGTATGCACGGGGCCGAGCCCTGCCGACGTAGAACACTAAACCTATCCTCGCATCTCCTTCCTATAAGCTATTTGCGCATCAAGGGGGACTCCTGAGCATCGCGACTCAGGAGCCTAACTGGTCACGTAGCCCTTCACTCCTTGGTTCTGTCCTGGTCTCCGGTCGGTCCAACGGCGGCTAAGGTATGCGCGGGGCCGGGCTCTGCCGACGTAGAACATAAAGCAAATAGGAAGAAAATCGCAAAATCTCAAAGCAAATATTACAAGATATATTGTTCTCCCAAATATCAAACACAAGTTTAAACGCCTCCACGAGGCATGATGCATGTTGCAGGAGTAAGACAGGAAAGCAGCAGCGAGTAGGTCACCCTTGAGCACCGCCATCACCAGTAAGGGGTGCCCCTTCCTTGGTGGCGTCGCCCTCACCTGTACCACCGGTCGGGGCTGCAGGACCAAGAGCACCGCTGGTCAGAGGCGCGAGAGCGAAGGCGCGGAACTTCTTCAGCAGGGCCTCCACCTGACCCTTCACGGCCGCGGCAGCAGCCACACAATGCTCCTCGTCCACAGGCTCCAGTAGCTCGTCAAGGCAGGCAGCGGGATCGCGAAGATGGAGGTGGCTGAAGACACGTGTCAGTGCGGCTGAGGAAAGAACGCGGGCTTCCGCCTCGGCCATGGGACCGATTCCACTCACAACCTCCTCAAGCGCGTCAACGAAGTAGGGAAGCAGCTGGGCGGGGGCGTCCTCGTCGGTGGTCAGCAGCCTCTCCAAGCCCTTCTCGTAGAGTGCCTTCAGTGCCACGCCGGACCTCTTCTCGAGAAGCGCGAAGGCTGCGCGGTCCTCGGCCAGAACCTCAGCCTTGGCGTCATGACAGGCTTTCTCCGCCCCCACCTTCCGCTCCAGCTCCTCCAGCCGGCTGCGTTCCGCGGATTGCGCCCTCGCCAACTCTCCCAGCTCGGCGTCGTGATCCTTGATGGCATCCTCCCAGGCCTTCATCTTCTCCTTTTCCGTCTCGCGGCCAAGAGCCTCTTCTGCACACTTGTCGCACGGGGCCTTCAGCTCGGCCTCCAGACCCCGACGGCGATCTTGGGCGGCTTCGGCATCCTTCAGCGCCACTTCACGAGCAGCTCCAGCTTGGGCGGTGGCCTGCTTCTCCTTCTCGCAGGACGCCGCGGCCTGGCTCAGCGTCGCTCGCACAGACACGTAGGAATGAAGCCAGCCGGAGACCAACTCCAGGCGCCCGGCTACCAGGCGGAAGTCGGCACCCTGGAGATCTTCTCGCAGCTGGGCCATCTCCAAAAGGGCCCGCTCCAAGACATCAGGAGAAGCAGAGGGACCTGGAATCAGCGGTGCAGCGGGAGGAGAAGGAGAAGGTATCGTCGCCACAACCTGGGAGACTGGGGGCTCCTGAGCCTTGGAGACCTCGGTAGCTGAGCCGGACACAGGCGCCAACGGAGCCAGCGGGGCCACGGGGGCTGACTCCTCCTGAGGATTCTTCCCCAGGCCTCGCGAGGACGACCGAGCCGGAGAGACATGGGCGCTGATACGTCTCCAACGTATCTATAATTTTTATTGTTCCATGCTATATTATATTCTGTTTTGGATGTTTAATGGGCTTATTATACACTTTTATATTATTTTTGGGACTAGCCTATTAACCGGAGGCCCAGCCCAAATTACTGGTTTTTTTTGCCTATTTCAGTGTTTCGAAGGAAACGGATATCAAATGGAGTCCAAATGGCATGAAACCTTCGGGAACGTGATTTTCGGAACAAACGTGATCCAGAAGACTTGGAGTGGACGTCAAGCAACCGACGAGGAAGCCACGAGGTAGAGGGGCGCGCCCTCCACCCTCATGGGCCCCTCGTGGCTCCACCGACCTACTTCTTCCTCCTATATATACCTACGTACCCCCAAACCATCAAGGGGCACCACGAAAACCTAATTCCACCGCCGCAACCTTCTGTACCCGTGAGATCCCATCTTGGGGCCTCTTCCGGCGCTCCGCCGGAGGGGGCATTGATCACGGAGGGCTTCTACATCAACACCATAGCCTCTCCGATGATGTGTGAGTAGTTTACCTCAGACCTTCGGGTCCATAGTTATTAGCTAGATGGCTTCTTCTCTCTCTCTTTGGTTCTCAATACAAAGTTCTCCTCTATTCTTTTGGAGATCTATTTGATGTAACTCTTCTTTTGCGGTGTGTTTGTCGAGATCCGATGAATTGTGGGTTTATGATCCAGATTATCTATGAACAATATTTGAATCTTCTCTGAATTCTTTTATGTATGATTGGTTATCTTTGAAAGTCTCTTTGAATTATCAGTTTGGTTTGGCCTACTAGATTGATCTTTCTTGCAATGGGAGAATTGCTTAGCTTTGGGTTCAATCTTGCGGTGTCCTTTCCCAGTGACAGCAGGGGCAGCAAGGCACGTATTGTATTGTTGCCATCGAGGATGAAAAGATGGGGTTTATATCATATTGCATGAGTTTATCCCTCTACATCATGTCATCTTGCTTAAAGCGTTACTCTGTTCTTATGAACTTAATACTCTAGATGCATGCTGGATAGCGGTCGATGTGTGGAGTAATAGTAGTAGATGCAGGCAGGAGTCGGTCTACTTGTCACGGACGTGATGCCTATATACATGATCATACCTAGATATTCTCATAACTATGCTCAATTCTATCAATTTCTCGACCGTAATTCGTTTACCCACCGTAATACTTATGCTATCTTGAGAGAAGCCACTAGTGAAACCTATGGCCCCCGGGTCTATTTTTTTTTGAAGGTTCCTCCGGGTCTATTTTCCATCATATTAATCTCCCAACAACAAGCTATTTCTATTGCCATTTATTTTGCTTTCTTTACTTTTAGTCTTTATCATAAAAATACTAAAAATATTAGCTTAGCATCTCTATCAGATCTCACTCTCGTAAGTGACCATGAAGGGATTGACAACCCCTTTATTGCATTGGTTGCGAGGTTCGTATTTGTTTGTGTAGGTGCGTGGGACTCGAGCGTGGTCTCCTACTGGATTGATACCTTGGTTCTCAAAAACTGAGGGAAATACTTATGCTACTTTACTGCATCACCCTTTCCTCTTCAAGGGAAAACCAATGCAGTGCTCAAGAGGTAGCAAGAAGGATTTCTGGCGCCATTGTCGGGGAGTCTACGCACAAGTCAAGACATACCAAGTACCCATCACAAACTCTTATCCCTCGCATTACATTATTTGCCATTTGCCTCTCGTTTTCCTCTCCCCCACTTCACCCTTGCCGTTTTATTCGCCCTCTTTTTCCCTTCGTCTCTTTTTGCTTGCCTTTTTGTGTCCCGTGTGCCGTCATGGCTAGTCCTTTATCTACTCCTTTGTCTCCCGAGAACGAAGTGCTTAATTTTAAGCAAAGGGAGGGAGAAAATCTAAAAGATGCTTGGTATAGAATTTGCAATGCGCAAAATGGATCTACTAGGAAGCAATCTACTTCCGTTGTTCTTTGCAATTTTTATGTAGGCATCACTCCTTGGAATAGATTTATTCTTGATACCATTATGGGGGGAAATTTCTTGGGTAGCCATACTTTTGATTCTTATAATGCTATGATAGATTTGTTTGGCCCACCACCTCTTTTGGTTAATGGAACTATTTTAACTTTGGAACATGTGATGCAACGGCTTGAAATTATCGAAAATAAAGTTGCCACCATAGAGTTGATTGAAAATTTGGATAGAAAGATCCACAACCAAGTTACCCAATACGGATCTAAGGTAGGAGTTGCTCTTAATTTTTTTAAAGAAAAGGAACCTATGGTTAATGAAAAGATAGATCAAGATTCCATTAGAATTGATCAAATTGAGGATATTATTACCAACCTAGGGTCTTCCTTTTCTTCCGTGAAAACCACTCCTTCTAATGCTAAGATTGCCAAATTGATGTATGCTCCTAAAAATAAGGGTGAGACATCTAGTAAGGGAAATGCGGATCTTAAATCCATAAGTGTTCACCCCAACTTTCTCACTATCCTTAAGGAACCTTCTGCTACAAATGATTTTCTCGATTTTGTGCCTAGGAGTTTGATAATTAATAAAAAGAAAGAAACTCCTAAGGGTTATAGGTGTCTTATTGAAGAATTGCCTACCAAAGATGGCAATACCTAGATCTATCCTTGCTTTTATGCCTAGCTAGGGGCGTTAAACTATAGTGCTTGTTGGGAGACAACCCAATTTTATTTTAGTTTTTTGCTTTTTGCTTCTGTTTAGGAATAAATATTTGATCTAGCCTCTGGTTAGATTTTTTTTGTGTTTTAGTTAGTGTTTGTGCCAAGTTAAACCTAGAGGATCTTCTTGGATGCTAATTATTTAATCTTGCTGAAAATTCCAGAAACTTTCTGTTCATGAAAACAATTGTTAAAAATCACCAGAATGTGATAAAATACAGATTCCAATTGCAGTAGATCAATAAAAAAATTATCTAGGTCGTACTATTTTGGTGGATTTTTCTGAGTTCCAGAAGTTTGCGTTAGCTACATATTACTACAGACTGTTCTGTTTTTGACAGATTCTGTTTTTCGTGTGTTGTTTGCTTATTTAGATGAATCTATGGCTAGTAAAATAGTTTATAAACCATAGAGAAATTGGAATACATTAGGTTTAACACCAATATAAATAAAGAATGAGTTCATTACAGTACCTTGAAGTGGTGTTTTGTTTTCTTTCGCTAACGGAGCTCATGAGATTTTCTGTTAAGTTTTGTGTTGTGAAGTTTTCAATTTTGGGTAAGGATTTGATGGATTATGGAACAAGGAGTGGCAGGAGCCTAAGCTTGGGGATGCCCAAGGCACCCCAAGGTAAATCTAAGGACACCAAAAAGCCAAAGCTTGGGGATGCCCCGGAAGGCATCCCCTCTTTCGTCTTCGTCCATCGGTAACTTTACTTGGAGCTATATTTTTATTCACCACATGATAAGTGTTTTGCTTGGAGTGTCTTGTATGATTTGAGTCTTTGCTTTTAGTTTACCACAATAATCCTTGCTGACACACCTTTTGAGAGAGACACACATGAATCGGAATTTATTAGAATACTCTTTGAGCTTCACTTATATCTTTTGAGCTATATAGTTTTTGCTCTAGTGCTTCACTTATATCTTTTAGAGCACGGCGGTGGTTTTGTTTTATAGAAACTATTGTTCTCTCATGCTTCACTTATATTATTTTGAGAGTCCTACAAAACAGCATGGTAATTCGCTTAAATTGATAAATTAGTCCTAATATGATAGGTATCCAAGATTAGAAAAAAACTTTCTTATAAGTGCGTTGAATACTAAGAGAAGTTTGATGCTTGATGATTGTTTTGAGATCTGGAGCTATTGATATTAAAGTTGTGCTAGTTGAGTAGTTTTGAATTTGGGAAATACTTGTGTTGAAGTTTTCAAGTCCCGTAGCATGCACGTATGGTAAACGTTATGTAACAAATTTGAAACATGAGGTGTTCTTTGATTGTCCTCCTTGTGAGTGGAGGTCGGGGACGAGCGATGGTCTTTTCCTACCAATCTATCCCCCTAGGAGCATGCGCGTAGTGCTTGGTTTTTGATGACTTGTAGATTTTTGCAATAAGTATGTGAGTTCTTTATGACTAATGTTGAGTCCATGGATTATACGCACTCTTATCCTTCCATCATTGCTAGCCTCCTCGGTACCGTGCATTGCCCTTTCTCACATTGAGAGTTGGTGCAAACTTCGCCGGTGCATCCAAACCCCGTGATATGATACGCTCTTTCACACATAAACCTCCTTATATCCGCCTCAAAACAGCCACCATACCTACCTATTATGGCATTTCCATAGCCATTCCGAGATATATTGCCATGCAACTTTTCACCGTTCCGTTTATCATGACACGTTCATCACTGTCATATTGCCTTGCATGATCATGTAGTTGACTTCATATTTGTGGCAAAGCCACCATGCATATTATTCATACATGTCACTCTTGATTCATTTCCCATCCCGGTACACCGCCAAAGGCATTCATATAGAGTCATACTTTGTTCTAGTATCGAGTTGTAATCATTGAGTTGTAAATAAATAGAAGTGTGATGATCATCATTCATGGAGCATTGTCCCAAATATAAAAAAAGAAAGGCCAAATAAAAAAGGCCCAAAAAAAGAAGGGGCAATGCTACTATCCTTTTTTTCCACACTTGTGCTTCAAAGTAGCACCATGATCTTTATGATAGAGACTCTCTTGTTTTGTCACTTTCATATACTAGTGGGAATTTTTCAATATAGAACTTGGCTTGTATATTCCAACAATGGGCTTCCTCAAATGACCTAGGTCTTCGTGAGCAAGCAAGTTGGATGCACACCCACTTAGTTTCTTTTGTTGAGCTTTCATACATTTATAGCTCTAGTGCATCCGTTGCATGGCAATCCCTACTGCTTGCATTGACATCAATCGATGGGCATCTCCCTAGCTCGTTGATTAGCCGCGTCGATGTGAGACTTTCTCCTTTTTGTCTTCTCCACATAACCCCCATCATCATATTCTATTCCACCCATAGTGCTATATCCATGGCTCACGCTCATATATTGCGTGAAAGTTGAAAAAAGTTTGAGATTACTAAAGTATGAAACAATTGCTTGGCTTGTCATCGGGGTTGTGCATGATGAGAGCATTCTTGTGTGATGAAAATGGAGCATGACCAAACTATATGATTTTGTAGGTGTGAACTTTCTTTAGCCATGTTATTTTGAGAAGACATAATTGCTTAGTTAGTATGCTTGAAGTATTATTACTTTTATGTCAATATTAAAATTTTATCATTAATCTTTCGGATCTGAATATTCATACCACAAATAAGAGAATTATATTGAAAATTATGCTAAGTAGCATTCCCCATCAAAAATTCTGTTTTTATCATTTACCTACTCGAGGACGAGCAGGAATTAAGCTTGGGGATGCTTGATACGTCTCCAACGTATCTATAATTTTTTATTGTTCCATGCTATATTATATTCTGTTTTGGATGTTTAATGGGCTTTATTATACAGTTTTCTATTATTTTTGGGACTAACCTATTAACCGGAGGCCCAGCCCAAATTGCTGTTTTTTGCCTATTTCAGTGTTTCGAAGGAAAAGGATATCAAACGGAGTCCAAACCGAATGAAACCTTCGGGAACATAATTTTCGGAACAAACGTGATCTAGAGGACTTGGAGTGGACGTCAAGCAACCGATGAGGAAGCCACGAGGTAGGGGGCACGCCCTTCACCTTCGTGGGCCCCTCGTGGCTCCACCGACCTACTTCTTCCTCCTATATATCCCTACGTACCCCCAAACCATCGAGGGGCACAACGAAAACCTAATTCCACCACCGCAACCTTCTGACTCACGAGATCCCATCTTGGGGCCTTTTCCGGCGCTCCGCCGGAGGGGGCATTGATCACGGAGGGCTTCTACATCAACACCATAGCCTCTCCGATGATGTGTGAGTAGTTTACCTCAGACCTTCGGGTCCATAGTTATTAGCTAGATGGCTTCTTCTCTCTCTCTTTGGTTCACAATACAAAGTTCTCCTCGATTCTTTTGGAGATCTATTTGATGTAACTCTTCTTTTGCGGTGTGTTTGTCGAGATCCGATGAATTGTGGGTTTTTGATCCATATTATCTATGAACAATATTTGAATCTTCTCTGAATTCTTTTATGTATGATTGGTTATCTTTGCAAGTCTCTTTGAATTATCAGTTTGGTTTGGCCTACTAGATTGATCTTTCTTGCAATGGGAGAAGTGCTTAGCTTTGGCTTCAATCTTGCGGTGTCCTTTTCCAGTGACAGCAGGGGCAGCAAGGCACGTATTGTATTGTTGCCATCGAGGATAAAAATATGGGGTTTATATCATATTGCATGAGTTTATCCCACTACATCATGTCATCTTGCTTAAAGCGTTACTCTGTTCTTATGAACTTAATACTCTAGATGCATGCTGGATAGCGGTTGATGTGTGGAGTAATAGTAGTAGATGCAGGCAGGAGTCGGTCTACTTGTCACGGACGTGATGCCTATATACATGATCATACCTAGATATTCTCATAACTATGCTCAATTCTATCAATTTCTCGACAGTAATTCGTTTACCCACCGTAATACTTATGCTATCTTGAGAGAAGCCACTAGTGAAACCTATGGCCCCCGGGTCTATTTTCCATCATATTAATCTCCCAACAACAAGCTATTTCTATTGCCGTTTATTTTGCTTTCTTTACTTTTAGTCTTTATCATAAAAATACTAAAAATATTATTTTATCATCTCTATCAGATCTCACTCTCGTAAGTGACCGGGAAGGGATTGACAACCCCTTTATCACGTTGGATGCGAGGTTCTTATTTGTTTGTGTAGGTGCGTGGGACTCGAGCGTGGTCTCCTACTGGATTGATACCTTGCTTCTCAAAAACTTAGGGAAATAGTTACGCTACTTTACTGCATCACCCTTTCCTCTTCAAGGGAAAACCAACGCAGTGCTCAAGAGGTAGCAGTTGCCAGCGCTACCGTTCTCCATGGAGGGAGATGCAGCCAGGGCAGGCGGGCTGGTCTCGAGCGGCACCATCGCCTCCTCCTTCCTCTTCTTTGTCACAGCAGCCGGCCTGATCGTGCGGCGAAGAAGCGTCAAGGTCAAGCCGCAGAAGCAAGAACGAAACAAGGCAAAAGCACTAACTGGTCCACCGCGGCGTAGTCCACCCTCCTCTTGCTGAGCTTGAAGCACAAGAGCCTCCCATCCTGGGGTGCAGGCACACGGGTTCCAGGCGGGCCAGAAGCCACCCCAAGCGGCGTCGGAACAGGGGCGCCACCCCGGGAAATCAGCGCCGACCTGCTCTTCGTCAGGATCACGGGCGGCTCTCCATTCCCCTGGCGGGCGTCGGCCTCGTCGTCGTTAGGAAGGGTGCGGAGGATGTCGGCCTTGCTCAAGGGGGAGGTCTCCCCCGTCCCCTCAAGGGTCCCCTCCGAGTCGCGCTCCTCGTCTTCCTCCTCCTCCTCCCCATGGCGAGAATCGTCAGAGGACACCTCCATCGGCACCGTCGCAGTCGAGACCGTAGGAGGCGCTGGAGGCACCAGCCTGCGCCCATCAAAGGTTGGCATGCCAACCACAACCTGCTCCCAATCCTTGCGGCGGAACAAGGGAACGAAGACGCTCGGCGGGTATTCCTGGTCGTCCCTGACCAGGAGGCGGAGAGCCGTGGCCAGCTCTTCGTCATGCAAGGCTCCCGGGCTTAGGCGAACCTTGTCTTCTTCGTCCCCGTCCCTGAAGCGGAGCCACGCGCAGAATCAGGAATTCCCTCAGGAGCATGGCCCTAGTCACCTTCGCCGCCTTTGCGTTGCCCGGCTTCAGGTCGGCGTTCATGTTCTCCAACACCAACGTCGCCCGGTCGTCGGTGAGCTTCACGCAAGGCCACCCCTTGTCAGACTGGGGCATCTCTGTTGGCAGCACCAAGCGTGGGTGGACGCACTTGGCGTCCATCATGACCCACTTGCTCCTGAAGCCGTCGGCCTTCTTCCCGGCCATCGAGATCGAGTTTTCCTTGCCAGCCGTGATGAAGTTGGCACACCCGAAGGTATGACCACCGTTGACACGGAGGAAGAAGAAGTGGCGCAGTAGAGCCATGGACGACATCACACCGAGGTACGCCTCGCAGTAGAAGGCGAAGATTGACAGAAGGAGAACAGAGTTGGGATGGAGATGCAGCGCCTGCAGCCCGTAATGGCCAAGGACCTCATAGAAGAAGTCAGAGAAGGGGGGGAACCAGCCCCGCGATGATGCTGCTCATGAAGAAGGGGAAGAAGGTGCTTCCCTCGGGCTCCGGCACGGCAGAGCCAGCCCAGAGCTCGGTCTCCCCCCCCCCCCCCTCGTTGCTCTCTCCCACCGTCAGTAGGCGCGTGACGGCGAGGTTCTTCTCCAAGACATTGGGCGCGTCCAGAGCCGGCTCGTACCAGGCGGGCGGCGAAGAAGCCTTGGCCTTCCTTGGCGCCATTGGTCGCTGATTCGGAAGGGGATGGGAGCAGATCTGGAGATTTCTGAAGCAAGGGGCGAGAAAGGGGATCTAGAGCAAGGTGTAAGGAAGCAATGAGGGCAAGCATTGCCCACACCAGTCTTTTGTCAGTCGGGCAGTTGCCGAGGCAGCGTGGGGAAGCGGAGATGCCCATGTCCAATCAACCGCCATGCGTCGACCAAGGCCGCAGGCTGTTGGGGCCCGCGGCGCTCCACACTTGCCCTTTGGCTTCGCCTCGAAGTAAAGTCCGAGCGCGCCTTGGGCTCGGGGGCTACTGTCGGCGTTCTGGGAATGGGGGACCCCAGACTTGCCTGCCTGCGGCCCACGACGTGGCTCTGCGAGTGGGCCCGTACGGCCCAACCTCACCAGCAAGCACTCAACACCCTCGCGAGGGGCCAATCCTCGCGAGGTGGACGACACAAGACCTCCTCGGGAGCGGCCTCACCAGGCAGGCTCGCGAGGGGCGGAGAGATCAAGGCAAGGCAACCCTCACGAAGTTCTCATGACGTGAGCCATGACGACCAAGGCCAGGCGGGCGCCAGCGTGTGCAGTGTCCTTGCTTCCTCTTTGGTGCTAAAGAGGCGAGCGCAGACGAAGAGTACCGAGGGATCAGGCAAAGGTTTCCATATCGGTGCAACGAGACCGAGACCAGCAGGATGGCAGGACGGAGGTCACCGTGGAGCCCAAGACGGCGTCACCACCAGAGCCTTTGGCAGGCGAAGACTACTTTTGTCAGGATAGCTTGTACTAGCTGTCCCCCTTCAAACTCGGCCATTGTCGCATCCCTTCCCCCTCAATATTTGGGAAGAGGACCAGGGCCTCTATAAATAAGGCTAGTCACCACAGTAGGAGGCATCGAATCCTCACCCGCACACCAGCTCACCTAGCACAAGAACACCTCTCCTCAGGAGGTTGTTCTTCCCTTGTACTGTTCATCCTCAGCCCAAGAGGCAAACCACCACCACCACATTGGAGTAGGGTATTACACCACAACGGTGGCCCGAACCAGTATAAATCTTGTGTCCTTGTGTTCTTTGGGTTCGGCGAGATAGTCCGTGAGATCGTGGAGTGCGAGAGCATGGGAGAGGAGAGATCTTCGTGCGCACCCCAGTGTTCGAACCTCAAGGGTTTTGCCGGAACCCGAAATCTGACATGGGGCTCTCCAGGAGGATGAAGACTGAGCCAATCTCCATCTTCATCATCCGACACTACTATGGGTTGGGGTTCGGCTGCTGGGGGTGTGGATGAAATTGATCTGAGCAAATGCTGCTGGTGGATCCGTAAAAGATCCTGTCGAGGGTGATGATGTTTGGCTTGGGCCACAACACAGGCTGAGAGGATAGCACTGGTTCGGATGGCGTTGGGCAAACGACTTGAGATGCGAATTTACGAGCCTCACGGTAAGCTTCCTTGACAACTCGCACTTTATTGTTGTCCAGAGTTCTAAATTCGGCAAGCATCTTAGAAATCATCATCCCCTGGGAAGTGATATATTGCACCAGGCGAGCGATTGCTGGGTCATCTCCCGGAACAGTGATAGGAGGCTGAAATTCCTGCTTCTGTCACCACGGGGAAAAAGCAGAACTCCGGCCTCTCTGCCACTTGCGGGAACTTGGTTCGGAGGTATAGGATAGCCTCCACAGCAGCAGCCTGAATGGCTAAATCAGTGGTAGGCATGGCTCTACCCTGAAAAACTAAAGGCTGGCCATCCACCGCGGGACCGTGGACGATGTGTACTCTTGCATCATAGCGGTGAAGGTGAGGGACGGGTGCCGATTGGAACACCAGGTAATCGGGGCTAGCATTATAGCCAAAGGCTTTGGTGAGCATCTTAGCAAGAAGAGGTCGAAAGCCTGTATGGTTGACGGCAAAGGTGCGGGTGTAAAACATGGGAGCTTTGAAGGTGCTAGCCATGGCTGGGGTGTTGCTAGCTAGGCTTCTTTGCAGGGACATGGCTGATTGAGGGGTGAGCGATACGACGAGCGGAAAGGGGGCTTTTATAGGCAGCTATGCGGGACATGCCCGCATGGTGTGGCCCCTTTCCCTTAATGGCGAAAGGTAAGCGGTGCGGCTGACCAGAAAGAATATGGTTGCTATTGGTTCCACGGATAACTAGGCGGGGACAGCGGGGTGAAGACGTGTCGGTCCCGACTGCGCCACCTGTTGATTAATAGTGGCCATGCCGGATGCCAGGGATGGGTCAAATCCCTTAGGGCCATTACGGATTAATGGTAGCAGTGATCTAATACTAGGATAACCTATGCCAGCCTGGCTGCTCTGATACCATGTCTTGTGGCACCCTGATCCGCATGGTGCAGGGGGCCTTCGCACGTCAGCCCAGGATAACACCTGACGCATGACAGGTCCATGATACAGCATTCCAGGAACAATAATATTCATCAAATACATGTGTATATGATTACATCATTGATGAATACAATTATCTGGCATATCCCTAAGGCTATTTAAATGGCAGTGGAAGTCTATTTAAATGGCGGCGGAAGTCTTGGTTTGACAGCATAACAACTCTGGTTGGGCTCCACAACTCACAGGACTGGCAAGGTTACGGCCTAGCACGACCAATCAAACAAACCAGGTACGACCTACAAGCTGGCATGACACGCCAAGTCAGTACATTGAATGTACTGGCACGACAACCAAATACATAGCATCCAAACAAGCAGAAGACAAAGCAAGAACCAACCGCATGCAACAACCTATCTCATATCAATTACTAAACATGGCATGATATAGATCAACTAAGCATGAACAGTATCATAGCATGGCAATGACATGGCATATCAAAACATGCTTCTAACATGGCAATAACAAAACATAGCATATCATCTCAATCATGGCATAATTTAACATATCAATCAAAGCATGGCATGGCATCATGAAACTATGCTGCATACAAACTACCTGTCATATTCAAAGCATACATAACATGTTAACTTTATGCAACCATCTCTTGTTCCGCCATGGTTCTTCAAATGCAACATATTATTCAAGTAATGCAACCAAACTTGTGCACTGAGTCGCTCGGACTCTCTTACCAACGGGTTGCCTTGCAACCAAACGGTGATCACTCACGGATCACGAGTGGAACCATACTCGGTTCAACGGGTTACCTTGTAACCAAACGGTGATCACTCATGGACCACAAACGGAACCACACTTGGTTCAACACTCAGCGATCCCTCGTCTCGTGATCATATCAAAACATCGTCCTGACTTCTCACGACTATCCCATAGTTCAAGTCACCACATTTTTGTTATCACATATTTATTTATCAACTTCGTTATTTTAGGTTGATCCTCCATTTCGACCAAGACCCGACAGTGTGACCTACTACGAACTTGTGCCCATGACCGGGGACGCGGCTATCGATAGACTTATAAACACTCTGGAGAGGTAGTGCACTGTACCCACACCACCGAACCCATGGCGTCGCACTCCCATTCGGGTGGACCAACGGCATTCCGACGAAACCGACCTACTGCCATGACACTCTCCCGGCCACTCTGACCAACACCCCTTTTGAGTTCAGTCCTAGGTGGGCCCATGCCTACCAAAGACACCAACGGCCACCGTCGTGGCAAAACATAAACGGTCCCAAACGGGGACATGAGCTCAAAACCAAACCCGGGAACACAAGGCTTATGTCCACCAACCTGATCAGGGTAGCGCGCACCCATAACCTTCCCTTGTTGGAGGCACCAGCGAGAGGCACGACAATAGATCGCATTAAGGCCTTTCCACAAAGGCAAATGTGGCTGCACTGAAGAAGTTTGATTTGGTGACACTATGACTCGATCCCATCGATGACGGAGGAGGTTTGTTATTATTAAGTCATTTTATTATCTTCTCCATCATCATGAGCATATTTAACATGAATGCAACAATGAGCATGCAGCATACAAATGCATGGACAAAATGTCAAACTTCTCAAGTGCACAACTATAGCATAAAGAAAATGACAATACCAAGTAAGAGCATATCAACGGTGCATTACAATCATCATAGCATTTTATAACGATGAAATGAAAATAAAGTAGAGTAGTGACATGGCATTATCAATAACAACATTCTAATTAGCATGGCAAAAGATATCATGAAAACACAAGCATGCATGATAAGCATAACGGAATAACTGCAGACAAAAACGATAAGAAACAACTGTAACTACACCCACACAAGGTGCAAGCAAAGTCAACATGCAAGTTCGGGGCATATGATAAGAAGTTGGCTTGCCTGGGGGTCAAGAAATACTCCGGGAAAAAGTGCGGAACGATCGCAGAAAGATGTGCCGGAAACAGTTCTCTCTCAGAGGGGCTGTTTACGGGCCAGGGCAAAATGGTCATTTTCACAGTGTGAAAACATTATGAAAATGGTACCAACGGAAAGAGCTCGACGAACAGAGAACGTGAGCGTTGGAATCACCTCAATCGGAATTACGAGCGCAAAGTTGTGGTCGTTCTCTTTTTAGGCAGAAAAGCAACTAAAGAAGTGAACGTTCACAAAATAAGCACTTCGGCCGGCTGAGCTGAAAAAGAGAAAGCGCCCTTATGACAATACGCCTTTAGAGAAGTGAAAATGTATTTTCATCTAAAAGAACAAAAGAATGCGCTTTCTAACCTGGGAAACGTACTCAGGAAAGAATACGTTTTCAGCGCGGGGAAACGGCTTCGGCTTCGGGCGTGTCCACTTATCCGACGTGGGCAGAGGGGTCACGCCCTACGGTCGCTGACAGGTGGGCCGCGTGGGAAGGGGGCCCGCCTGGCCTGGCTTCTTCTTCCTCCCGCTCGGGATCGAGCGAGGCCGAGGGAGGGGATTGCCCCGACGGCGAGCGCCGGCGACTCCGGCCACTGCTCGTGACGGCCGACCTACCCAGAGGCTCAGAATGAAGAGGCGCATCTCGGGGTGGTAGCCTCTATCGCCGACGGGCGCCGGACTGGCCGCGGTTGAGCTCACGGCGGGAAGGAGTTTCGGTCGCCGGTGAAGTGGGGGCTATGGTGGAGAAGGGAAAGGGCTGAGGCTACGGAGAGGTTCGCCTGAGCCTGAGAGATGCAGTGGTGGAGGTGGAATGGAGGGAGGGGCATGGCATTGTCGGAATTGGGTGAGACCCGAGGCGGCGGCCACGGCGGCGGTGGTGGTGGAGGGGAAGCTCCGGGGCGAAATGAGGAGCGCGGGGAGGCGCAGAGGAGGGTGGGGAAGCTGCTGAAGAGCTTCGAGGGGGTCGCGGGCTCCTTAAATAGCCGGGGCGAGGGCACACGAGACGGTCGCCGTCGAGCGAGTCCGGCCACGGATCTGCTAGCCGCAGCAATCACGGGGGCGCATGGGAAGGCGACGAGGGGGAGGAGTACGAGCGCCAGAGGCTCACGGAGACGGGCGAAGCTCGCGGACAAGAGGGAGAAGAAGAAAGAAGCGAGGAAGAAGATGATGGCCACAGTAGCACACTGTTGGGTCGTTGGCACGGATCGCCGGAGAAGAAAATGGAGGGGGCAAGCGGTCCAGAGGGAAGAGGACACCGAGGGGAAACTGTAGGACACTAATGGCGAGGCCAGAGCCGGCCGGAGCAGCGTTGCCGACGAGAACAGTGGCTAGACCACCGTTTTGGGCTGGCCACACTCGTGATCACCATGGACAAGGCGCGCTCTGGAGTTTTTACTGATGCCAGCTCATGTCTACGGTGTAGTCCGTCGAAGATAGAGTGTTACTACGGTAAATAAACGGGCAGAAACAAATGGAGCTGAGTAAACTAAGCTTCACAAGTTTGCTGTTGCAAACTTGGCCACACTGTAGAGAGTAAACCAGAGAGGGTAAAAGGTAAAGTTGATGTTTGGTAGACTTAGGGTAGCAAGGACTACGGTCCTGGGAATTATGAGATCATTTGGACAAATATTTAGCATAGTTGCAGTGCAACAACCAAATCTGGTCCAGAAATCAAATGATGAAGAAGCACTCACTAGGAGTGATGGATTGGGCTGAAAATGATCATGGCAAGGTTATTTGGACATACAGAGATGTTGTAAAAGTTTCAAACCATTTGGAGCTTCCAAAGTGGTACTTGTTTCACAAGCATCTTCTCTGTCCAAAAACTTGGGAAAAATCCTCAGGGCAAATGGCTAACTGAAATGAGCCAAAATTTGTTGGATCTAGGTTATAGGAGTAGGAGAAGGCTTGGGAATAACTTCAGCCATAATGGAGCAAAATAAAATACACTTGCTTCACAAATTAAAAAATTGGGCAGAAAACAAGAATTGCTCATGTGCACACATAGTTCAATGAAATGAACTGAATTTAGGTGGAGGTTAATGATTTGAGATACTTGAGAGGATGGAAAAGTTTCATCCCATTTGGAAACTCTATGAAGGTACTTCCGTCACAAAGTTGTATTCTGATGAGAAACTTTGAAAAATTGCACAGGGAGCTAGGATGAATGGATTGAGCTCGTATTTGGCATCCATGGGTTATTTATCGATGTTAATCACCCTGCCAAATTGCAGCTCAATTGGAATTAGGAATAAAGCACTTCCTTTGCAAAATTTCAGAGAAGACAGAATCTTGCATTGGATCATGTGCCAAATTTTGAACTATAGAATCATAAGATTAGGATGGAACTAGTGAATATATAGCAAGGACAAGCTCCACAATTTATGTGAGAATTTTCTCTGCTACAAAAATAGTAGTTCCTTTGGAAAATGGCAGAAATGCATTATTGGCATTAAATAGGAAAAAGCAATTTTCCTTATTTAATTATGGCCAATATATTTGCCGAGCTTGGTTTAGGCATAAGTATCAACTCCACCAATTCTCATGAATTTAGGAGATGGCTAGCTATGCCTTTGGATTTTATTCCTCAGAAAGGCAAGAAAAGGAATAAATCACAATTCAAAAATATTCCATGGGACTTAGCAATATTTTTGCACATCCAAGGTTCAGAAAGATAGGAGGATCTCTGGGAACAATTGGGAGGATCAACAGATCAAGGAAAAGGATGGCTGCTTTGTAAGGACATATCCAAATTCCAAAAATTTGGAATTTAGGGTTTGAGAGGATTTGAGCTGATGCAACTGAGGTCTTGCCCACTGACAAAGACATGAGCAAGGTTTTGAAAGGTTGAAAATGACAAGAATAGTCAGAGTCATCCATCAAACTCAGGAGAAATATTTTGAAAATGAGTGCCAGGAAGGAATAACAGCACAAAAATTGATAACCCAATTTTGGGGCTGTTACATAGATGTCGCACCTGTCACTTGCCGAACGGACTATTGACATGGTGACGTCCGTATGTTGCTCCGCATCATCCCCGCCCCCTTGGGAAAGATCCGACCTCAGATCGAAAACCAAATCACCATGCGAAAGAGATGGCGTCGCCTTGTAGGAGTGAACGTTCACCAAGTACTCGTTGTCTTGAAACTCGAAGTTGACTCGGAGTATGCGTCCCATTGGGATGCCGTCTTCATGTTGTTGAAGAGGTTCGTGTTCGTCGCCATGGCCGAAGGGGATGGCCCTTGCTCGACCGTTTTGTCGCCGTCTTGTATGAGGCCCATATAATGTGGCACCTCGTAGCTCTTTTCCATGACCAAAGGGAATTTCCCATGCTCGGCCATTTTCCTTGAGGGGCTTATGAAGATGGAAGAGTCGCCCTCGCTTGTAGGAGGTCTCCTTGTTGTTGAAGATGTCGATGTAGGCCACTCAGGGGAAGTAGGCGAAGATGTCATACGTCCAAAGGCGAAGATGCCTGATAACACTTGGCGAAGATGTCGAAGTGGTGGTGGTAGCCGTAGCTTGCTCGTGGTGGTGCTCATCTCTCGGTCTTCTTTTGTGCTCATGAAGGTTTTCTTGACGGTGCCGCGTGGTAATTGCATCTTGTGGCCGCTCCGAAGGTGTGCGACTTGAGCGTCTCCGCGGTGAAGATGACGAAGGGGAAGAAGACTTGTATTTGGCAACCATGTCTCGTACTTGATCCATTTGTTCGTCCAACTTGGTGTCGATGTAGTCCCTTTTCCTTTCTTCACTTTGGTGAATGTCGACGGTGAGTCGCCCAATGCCGTGCATTGCTCGTTGTAGTATGAAGAGTGGGGTTTTGGTGATGTAGTTGTTCGCATCGTCTTTGTCGTGGAAGACTGGACATGAAATGCTTTGCCTATCCATCACAAGACTCGAGCAAATGTGAGTGGAAGAAAGGAAAGAACTAGACCAAATGTACCTTTCCAATGTTGAAGATGGATCAATGATCACTCAATAATGTAACAAGGAAATAGCACAATTGGTACCGGATCTTTGAACTTCTCCAGCGTATCTATAATTTTGATTGTTCCATGCTATTATATTATCCATGTTGGATGTTTTATATGTATTTATATGATTTTTGGGACTAACCTATTAACCTAGAGCCCAGTGCCAGTTTCTGTTTTTTCCTTGTTTTTGAGTTTTACAGAAAAGGAATACCAAACGGAGTCCAATTGACGTGCCAATTTTTGATGATTTTTTATGGACCAAAAGAAGCCCCCGGAGTAAAATAGTTGGACCAGAAGAGTCCCAAGCCATCCACGAGGGTGGAGGGTGCGCCCTACCGCCCTGGGCGTGCCCCCTGCCTCGTGGATAACTCGGAGACCCCCCTGACGTGTGACTGACGCCAAAAATTCCAATAAATACAGAATCCCCTGAAAAGAAACCTAGATCGAGAGATCCGCTGCCGCAAGCCTCTGTAGCCACCAAAAACCAATCGGGAACCTGTTCCGGCACCCTGCTGGAGGGGGAATCCATCATCGGTGGCCATCTTCATCATCCCGGCGCTCTCCATGACGAGGAGGGCACGATCTTGATGTATCGCGAGCTTTGCTATTATAGTTGGATCTTATGTTGTTTCTCCCCCTCTACCTTCTTGTAATGGATTGAGTTTTCCCTTTGAAGTTATCTCATCGGATTGAGTCTTTAAGGATTTGAGAACACTTGATGTATGTCTTGCATGGGATACCCGTGGTGACAATGGGGTATTCTATTGATTCACTTGATGTATGTTTTGGTGATCAACTTGCGGGTTCCGTGACCTTGGGAATCTATGCATAGGGGTTGGCACACGTTTTCGTCTTGACTTTCCGGTAGAAACTTTGGGGCACTCTTTGAAGTTCTTTGTGTTGGTTGAATAGATGAATCTGAGATTGTGTGATGCATATCGTATAATCATACCCACGGATACTTGAGGTGACATTGGAGTAACTAGGTGACATTAGGGTTTTGGTTGATTTGTGTCTGAAGGTGTTATTTTACTACGAACTCTAGGGTTGTTTGTGACACTTATAGGAATAGCCCAATGGATTGATCGGAAAGAATAACTTTGAGGTGGTTTCGTACCCTACAATAATCTCTTCGTGTGTTCTCCGCTATTAGTGACTTTGGAGTGACTCTTTGTTGCATGTTGATGGATTGTTATATGATCTAATTATGTTGTCCTTGCTGAGAGAACTTGCACTAGTGAAAGTATGAACCCTAGGCCTTGTTTTGAAGCATTGCAATACCGTTTTCGCTCACTTTTATTACCTGTTACCTTGCTGTTTTATAATTTCAGATTACAAAAACCTATATCTACCATCCATGTTGCACTTGTATCACCATCTCTTCGCCGAACTAGTGCACCTATACAATTACCATTGTAATGGGTGTGTTGGGGACACAAGAGACTCTTTGTTATTTGGTTGCAGGGTTGTTCGAGAGAGACCATCTTCATCCTACGCCTCCCACGGATTGTTAAACCTTTGGTCATCCACTTGAGGGAAATTTGCTACTGTCCTACAAACCTCTGCACTTGGAGGCCCAACAACGTCTACAAGAAGAAGGTTGTGTAGTAGACATCAAGCTCTTTTCTGGCGCCGTTGCCGGGGAGGTTAGTGCTTGAAGGTATATCTTTAGATGTTGCAATCGAATCTTTTTGTTTCTTGTTTTATCACTAGTTTAGTCTATGAAAGAAAACTACAAAAAATGGAATTGAGGTTACCTCATGTGCTTCATCTTTTTAATGTCTTCCGTGAAAATAAGGATTCCGATAATTGTGCCAAAGTGCTAGAAGAAGAATGCATTAGAATGTTTGGCACTAAATCTTTGTATGATGAGTATGATTGCAATGTTGTTAGTATTAATTCCTTGAATATCCATGATGCTAATGATATGCAAAGCTTGGAGATGCTATGTTTAATGAAGATGATATTTTTAGTCTCCCAAGTTTTGATGAGCAAATTTATTATGATGATAGCATGGCCCCCTATTTATGATGATTATATTGATGAAAGTGGGTTTGGAAGAGTGTCAACTTTAGGAAGTAATGATCCCACTATTTTGGAGGGTGTTGAATCTTATTGTGATAATTATGAAAGTGGATTTGGAGAGGTCATGACTTTATTTAGTGATGATTCCACTATTTCGGAAGAGGTTCCAATTGATTATGAGAACAAAGTTGCTATCTATGATGATTATTGTGATGACATGTATGCTATAAAAAGTAGTGGTGATTATATTTATAAAACTTGTCCTGATTATGATTACCCTTTTGCTGAACTTTATTCTTTCAATGTGGAAACAATTTATAGTATTCGAGTTTCTTATGATACTCTCACTATTCCGAATGAGAAGAGTTTTGCTTATGTGGAGAGTAATAAAATTTCTATGCTTGTAGATCATGAAAAGAATGATTTGTGTGATAATTATATTGTTGAATTCATTCATGGTGCTACTGAAAATCATTATGAGGGAGGAATATATGCTTGTAGGAGTTGCAATAATATCAAATTCCTCTCTATGCGTTGAAAATCATGAAGTAATGCTTGTTTTGCCTTCCTATGATAGTTGATTATTGTTCCCATAAGTTGTTTGCTCACAAAATCCCTATGCATACGAAGTGGGTTAGACTTAAATGTGCTAGTCATATTCTTCATGATGCTCCCATTATGTTTCAATTCTTATCTTTTATGTGAGCATCATTGTCATCATCATGCCTAGCTTGAAAGGCATTAAAGAAAAGCGCTTGTTGGGAGACAACCCAATATTTACCCCTACTGTTTTTGTGTGTTCACATGATTAAGCTACTGTAGTAATCATGTTTTATAGTTTTTGTTTCAATAAAGTGCCAAGTAGAACCTTTGGGAAGATTTGGGTGAAAGTTTATGTGATCTTGCTGTAAAAACAGAAACTTTGCGCTCACGAGATTAGTTGTCATTTTTAACAGAAGAGTGCTTTTAAGTTGATTCTTTTTGAAGAAGATTAATATACAAATTCCTCACGTCCACCAACTTATTTCCGACTTGTTGGAGTTACAGAAGTATTCGGGAGTTGCAGATTACTACAGACTGTTCTGTTTTTGACAGATTCTGTTTTCTGTGTGTTGTTTGCTTATTTTGATGAATCTATTAGTAGTATTGGAGGGTATGAACCATAGAGAAGTTGTAATATAGTAGATATTACACCAATATGAATTTAGAATGAGTTCACAACAGTACCTAAGTGGTGATTTATTTTCTTATACTAACAGAGCTTACGAGTTTTCTGTTGAGTTTTGTGTTGTGAAGTTTTCAAGTTTTGGGTAAAGATTCGATGGACTATGGAATAAGGAGTGGTAAGAGCCTAAGCTTGGGGATGCCCAAGGCACCCCAGGGTAATATTCAAGGACAACCAAGAGCCTAAGCTTGGGGATGCCCCGGAAGGCATCCCCTCTTTCGTCTTCGTTCATCGGTAACCTTACTTGGAGCTATATTTTTATTCACCACATGATATGTGTTTTGCTTAGAGTGTCATTTCGTTTTGTTTTGTTTTGCTTGCTGTTTGAATAAAATCCCAAGATCTGAAATTCTTAAATATTAGAGAGTCTTCACATAGTTACATAATTATTCGACTACTCATTGATCTTCACTTATTCCTTTTGGATTAGTTTGTCATTTGCTCTAGTGCTTCACTTATATCTCTTTAGAGCACGGCGATGGTTTTATTTTGAAGAAATAGATGAACGCTCTTGCTTCACTTATATTATTTTGAGAGTCTTAAACAGCATGGTAATTTGTTTAGGTTATGAATTTAGTCCTAACTAGTACAAATGCCCGTGCGTTGCACTGGGCGAAAAAGGAGCACAACCTGCTTCATATGCCATTACGCACCATTTTTTGTATCTAATTTTAATATACATCGATAATAAGGCTAAACTAATTAGTTCTTTATGTAGCATGAAGTTGAGACATGAAGAAGCCATCTTAGCGTTCTTCATCTGTTTTTTTGGAAGAGTAGTTTCTCATGGAATAGATTGTCAGTAATTTTTTTTTGCTTTTTTGAAAAATGCGGAAATTTCCTTATTTTTAATAAAATTTAACATTTTCATAAAAACTGGAACGCTTTTTCAAGAATAGTCATTGTTTTTATGAAAATTAGTGCATTTCTTTGAAGAGGAACATTTTTTAAGAGCTTTGTTCGAAAAGGATTATTTTGTTGTACATTTCTAAATGGAATTTTTTTAGTAATTCTTTTTTTTGGAATTTATAACCTTTTTAAAAAGTGCGCACATATTTTGAAACCAAAAAAAGTGTGAACACATGTAAAACTCTGACCATTTTAAAAAATATTTTTAGCGCGTTGATTTTTTACAGATGGTTAGTTTTGTTTTTTGGGGGGGTTACAAATAGTTGTTTTGTTGGGAAGAGTATATTCTTTTTTTTAATTATTTGGGCTTGGCACAAACAAATCACTTCACCTAGACAGAAGGGGCGCATGATCTCATCTTCCTTATCGTACTTCTCAAAAGAAAATCTTCCTACCCCTCAAAAAATTTCTTCCTGATCGTTCCCCATTCTCAAGTCTATTCTCGTTCCTTCCTGTTCCCTCCTACCCACCTTGTCCGCCGCGTTGTCCCTGTCCACCATGACCCTACCAGCTGTAGTTGCAGTTGATTCACCTGTAATGGGTGTTGGTGTTGCTGTGGTATCTGTACAACAGTGAAGGACACGGGTTTTAACGATGTTGATATTTTCATATTAAAGAGGTATACTTCCATTTAGTTCTTCAATTAGATATACTATCTGCATTGGATTATATTCATCTGCTCCTTTACATAGGCTTTTGCATCTCTGTTTCTTACAGGTCAAAAAAGTTGGGTCTCGATCCGGTGAAAGTCAATATTAACGGAAGTTTGCATTTTTTTTCTTGGACAACCATTGGGTGTCAGAGGTATCTATTAGAACCTTTCTAACATTTGCATATATATATATATATATATATATATATATATATATATATTTCTGGTAGGTTTATTTATCTATAGCTTTGAAATAGATATGTATTTTTACAGAAGGGGTCAGATATATTTCAAGTTTTGGGGAAGGTAGAGAAAGTAATGTTTAGAAAATTCAGTGCAGCTGCAGCAGCTCAAAAGCTAGTAATATGTTCCTATTTTTTGACTGGTAAGTCTATGTTTCCTTTAGCTACAGATTTTGGTATAGCTTGTACAAACATAATCGGGATCATTAGAGCTATGAAATTTCTAAATAACCATGAATGATAACTCTGATGACCCTTCTATCACCAGACTCTCCGACGGCATCAAGGAAGACGTCCGCGCCTGGGTGCGCGCCAGGGCCAAGGGGCTTGGCCAGCTTATCAATGAGACATAGTGTGTTCTGCTAGGGCCGCGCAGCACCCTTTGCTGTGCCATTGTTTTCTCGTTCACACCATCTCATTTGCGCATGTGCTCACGAAATCACCCCTGTAACTACCACTCTTTCCCCCTATCAATGCAATGATACGCAAGCCTTTTGCGTATTCATGAGACAGAGTGACCAAATTTTGATAAATAACTTTAAATGATGTATTTGACAAATTAGCTCTTTTTCAGAAACCAAAACAAAACCGTGTAAGCCCGGTGTGTACTTGCCTCTTTTTTAGAAATCAAAACCAAACTGTGTAAGACGTTGTACTAACATGTACTCATATTAGTCAAACGTTGTTGGGTATTGCTTGGGATTTGCTCTTTTTTTAGAAATCTGTGTAACATAGGCGTGTACTAACATTTCCTATATTTTTATATTAATCCAACCTTTGCCAGTCCTACTCACTACTGGAATCAGCTTCTTTGCCGGCATGGTTCACGGACGGCAAACCTCTTTGCCGTCCGCCAGCAGACGGCAAAATGTCCGGATGAACGGGTGCTAGCAAAGGCTTTCTTTGCCGTCCGCTTTTCAGAAATGGACGGCAAAGGATTGTGTCGTCCATCATCCGATGCCAGCAAATGGCAAAGACAACGGATGGCAGTGCGGTGGCGTGAGAGCCGTTAGGGGGTTAACGGCGCGCGGACGGCAAAGATTCAAATCACTTTGTCGTCCGCTGGCGGACGGCAAAGAGCTCAGCTAGGCAGTACTGCGAAGCTGCCACGTGGCCAGCTATGCCGTCTGCTGGCAGGCGGCAAAGTGATTTGAACCTTTGTCGTCCGCTGGCGGACGGCAAAGTGACCAAATAGGCAACCAGTGTTCCCAGGTTTCACAGGTAGCTGCCACGTGTCCTCTTTGCCGTCTGCTAGCAGACGGCAAATAGCTTTGCCGTCCGCTAGCAGACGGCAAAGAGGTTATATATCCCATGTGTTTGTTTGAATCCATTTAATTTCACAGGAATTCACACACAGATATACATATATATATTTTGTTCACAGGCACACACAGATACACATATATGATGTATCCAACACACAGATATACATATACATATCTATCTCCATCCATGACAACTTACATATATACATAATAAACATAGTTCCATCCATATATACATATTACATATCACAATGTTCATCCAACACATTGTTCCATGCATCCATATAACAAGTTCCATGTTTTTTATCGATACAAATGAAAAGAAGATAAGGGAAACAAGCACTCCATCCATGCAAGCTTCCATATAGTGAATTAAATCTGCAAAATGGAAACAAGAAAGTTAGAAAAGAAGAAGACTAGAATCAGAAGAAGAAGAAGAAGAAAATGAAGAAGAAGAAGAAGAAGAAGAAGTATGCATACTTAGGTAAAATGGAGCTAACCTAGCTAATTGTGCCATTTTTGAGTGAACTAAGCATATTATGCCATTTTTGATATAACTTAGAGCTAACTTCATTTTGGAGAAGAAGAAGAAAACTAGAAGAATAAGAAGAAGTTCTTCTTTTCTTCTCCTTCTTTTTCTTCTTCTTCTTCTTCTTCTTCTTCTTCTTTTCTTCCTATTCCTTCTTTTCTTCCTCTTCCTGGATTTTCTTCATCTTATTATGTCATTTGTGGACTAAATAGGCTAAATTATGTCATAAATGGACTAAATAGGCTACATAAGAAGAAAAATGCCATTTTTGAGCTTACCTAGCTAATTATGCCATTTTTTACCTAACTAAGCATATTATGAGATGTAACTTAGAGCTAACTTCATTTTGGAGAAGAAGAAGAAGAAGAAGAAAACTAGAAGAAGAAGAAGACTAGAAGAATTCTTCTTCTTCTTCTTCTTTTCTTCTTGTTCTTCTTCTTCTTCTTTTCTTCCTATTCCTTCTTTTCTTCATCTTCCTTGATTTTCTTCATCTTATTATGTCATTTGTCAACTAAATAGGCTAAATTATGTCATAAATGGACTAAATAGGCTAAATAAGAAGAAAAATGCCATTTCTAAGCTTACCTAGCTAATTATGCCATTTTTGACCTAACTAAGCATATTATGCCATTTTTTATATAACTTAGAGCTAACTTCATTTTGGAGAAGAAGAAGAAGAAGAAGAAGAAAACTAGAAGAAGAAGAAGAAGAAGAAGAAGAAGGAGGAGGAGGAGAAGAAGAAGAACACTAGAAGAAGAAGAAGAAGATCTTCTTCTTCTAGTCTCCTTCTCCTTCTTCTTCTTTTCTTCCTATTCCTTCTTTCCTTCCACTTCCTTGATTTTCTTCATCTTATTATGTCATTTGTGGACTAAATAGGCTAAATTATGTCATAAATGGACTAAACACGCTAAATAAGAAGGAAAATGCCGTTATCACGGAGGTGTAGGAATGTTCGGGGCTGCACCAGTGCCAGACAGAGGTGAAGGACCGGTCGGGGTTCCGGCATTGGCAGAAGGAGTGGTCGATGCTTGTCGGGAGCCGTGCTGCACCAAAGATCATTTCCAATAATGTCTCGTTAGCAAGTTTGCAAACTGAAATGTGAATAGTAGTAAGAAACGACCATTCAAATCAAACTCACCGTGGTCGCCGGAGCAATCTGGGGCATCGGCGGAGGGGCCTGACCGTTTTTCTCGTACATGGTCTACACATTTGGTTCTCACGAGTCAGTCATATTAGATAGTAATGCGAACATTACGTGCATGATTGGGCTTATTAATATGCACGAGAAACGTACCACGATGAGCTCGTATAGGGCCCGGTTAGCGCTGTCGTTCCGGTTCCTCTCCTCCTCCAACAGCTTAGCCGTCTTCTCCTCCATCTCCCTCTGCTTCTCCTCCACCTCCCTTTGTGCCTTCCTTTTTGCCTCCTCCACAATCGCCTTCGTCTTCGATCTCTCTTTCTCAACAATAGTCTGCAACACACCACTCCTCGTTAGCATCATGTAATCATCGACGGACACACACACAATGTAATGGAGGAAAGGTGAGAGAGTCCGTATAACTAACCGCCATGGGTCGGGGTCGGGGTCTCTTTTTTCCTTTTCTTCTTCTCTTCTTCGTCTTCTCCTCCTCTCCTCTTTCTTCTTCTTCTTCTTCTTCTTCTTCTTCTTCTTCTTCTCCTCCTCTCCTCTTTCTTCTTCTTCTTCTTCTTCTTCTTCTTCTTCTTATTCTTCTTCTTCTTCTTCTTTCTTCTCCTCCTCCTCCTCCTCCTCCTCCTCCTCTTCTTCTTCTTCTTCTTCTTCCTCCCCCTTTCTACTTATTCTACTTTTCTTCTTCTTTTTTCATTAAACCTAAAACGAAACATAAACAAAAAAACTAAACTAAATAACCTAAACTATTTAAACTAAATAACCTAAACTAATTAAACTAAATAACCTAAACTAACTCAACTGAAAAAACTTAAACTAAATAACCTAAACTAAACAGAAAAGAAAAACAGAAAAAAAACAGGGGCAGGGGCTCGTTGTGCAGGGCGGCAATGGGTCGTGGAGGGGGCGACGACGGGGCGGCGGCGAGGCAGGGTGGCGAAGGGGCGGCCCGGTGGAGGGGGAGGCCGCGGCGGGACGGGGCGGGGACGGCCACGCAGGGGAGGGGGCAGGACTGCTAGACGGCCGCGGCGCGGCTGGCCGACGTGGAAGGGGCGGCGGGGGCGCGGTGGACGTTGGGGCACCACAGGGGAGGGGTGTGGGGCGACGGGGCGAGGGGCGAGGGGGCGGCGGCGGGTGGTGGGGTGACGGGGCAAGGGGCGGCGGGTGGCTGGTGGTGGGGGCGGCGGCGGTTGGCGGTGGTCTCATCGGGGAGATTGGACAGAAAGAGAGAGAGAGAGAGAGAGAGAGAGAGAGAGAGAGAGAGAGAGAGAGAGGGAGGGGCGGGGTGGGGAGCCATTAGTTAGGTTATCTCTTTGCGGTCCGCCCCCCTTTGCCGTCCGCTTTTTTACTCTTTGCCGTCCGCTCGCGGACGGTAAAGAGGGGGCCGTTAGGTTTTTTTCTGAGCAGCTCGTTAGTGGGGCCCACCTCCCTCTTTGCCGTCCGCCCGCTAACGGCAAAGATTCTTTGCCGTCCGTTTTTTGCAAGCTGGCGGCAAAGACCTTCTTTGCCGTTCGCCAGCGGACGACAAAGATTTGGCGGGCGTCAAATAAGAAAATTCCAGTAGTGACTTGGTGTATGGATTGTTTCCGTTTGCTTTTCATCTTCCACATCTAGGAATCCATTTCCTTCTTAGTTTGTGATCAATGGAGCTCGCTTCTTCTCACAGATCCATCATTCCTTCCTTGCCTGTCTTGCTCCCTTTGTCCATAGTTACT
Source organism: Aegilops tauschii subsp. strangulata (assembly GCF_002575655.3). Classification (NCBI taxonomy): domain Eukaryota; kingdom Viridiplantae; phylum Streptophyta; class Magnoliopsida; order Poales; family Poaceae; genus Aegilops; species Aegilops tauschii. Next base: position 326,222,220 of record NC_053041.3, on the reverse strand, counting down.
CATCCATCGAGTCCACAACTCCGCATACAGTCAGCGGCCAAGCAGGCCTGGCCTGGGTCGAGGCAGCACAGGCGCCGTGGAGGAGATTGGCCTAGAGGATTAGGACGTCAGTGCGTCCCCTTCCAACCGGTGGCCAAGTAGGCTTCGGTAGTACCACGGGTGCCGACGTGTCGTTAAGGAGCTCGGCCGGGAGGAGCAGGATGTCCACGCCGGTCCCCTTGCAGCCAGTGCCAAGGCATGCCCGCGTCTCAGCCGGGGTGCTGTGGTCTCTGAAGCCATGACTGTTGCGGCGTTGTACGAGTGAGGGCAGGTACGAGCGATGATGGAGCCGAGCGTGGCTGTGTGGAGCCTGGGGAGTGGGGATGGGCGGCCGTGGTGCGGCTCCAGCGGTTGAAGCCTAGATGCGGGACTGCGGATGGCAATGTTGCTCCGTCCGTAGGAGGCAGCAGCGGAGAGAACCGAGACCCAAAGCTTGCATACGGCTGCATATATACATATCTGTAGCCCTCACTACGAAGATCCGGCAAGGTTCTGGCAAGGTTGGAAGAACCATGACACATCAATGTTGAGCACGGTGCAACGACGAGATTGAAGCAGCTTTAAGCACGGGAAGCAATCGAGCAGGGGTTCGATCGAGGGAGTTGAGGCATCTTTATACATGCCTACATCGGCCTGTGGAACGGAAAAAGGAGCACGGTCACCCCATGGGCGTGTGCTCGACCCAGAATAGGAGTTTGTCTCGGGGTAGAAGACGGGCGACAACAGCAAAAATGAAAGAGAGGATCAAAGAAGGGATCAACGGAAGAGGGAATCGAGTCGTCCTCGGTGGGGCATCGTGCTCGTGGAGGAGATCACGCGAGAGGATATATATTTTTCTTAGCATTAGAGGAGAGATTTTTTCCAAGCCCACCAGTCTTGGTCCATGGGCTAAGATGGGATAGAGACGATCTGGGCCTACAAAATTAAAAATAGCCACGCTAGCAAAACTGGTATGGCCGTGCGTGAATCGGAGGAAACTCTTGCGATGCGTACGTACCTAAATTTTTACCACGGACAAAACTAAGAAGACCAAACCAAGAATATCACCTCCTTTTAATAGTAGGTATAGATATGATAGGCACCCAAGAGGGATATAATAAAAACTTTCATATAAAGTGCATTGAATACTATGAGAAGTTTGATTCCTTATGATTGTTTTGAGATATGAAGATGGTGATATTAGAGTCATGCTAGTTGAGTAGTTGTGAATTTGAGAGATACTTGTGTTAAAGTTTGTGATTCCCGTAGCGTGCACGTATGGTGAACCGTTATGTGATGAAGTCGGAGCATGATTTATTTTTTGATTGTCTTCCTTATGAGTGGCAGTCGGGGACGAGCAATGGTCTTTTCCTACCAATCTATCCCCCTAGGAGCAAGCGCGTAGTACTTCGTTTCGATAACTAATAGATTTTTGCAATAAGTATGTGAGTTCTTTATGACTAATGTTGAGTCCATGGATTATACGCACTTCTCACCCTTCCACCAATGCTAGCCTCTTGTGTCGTGCAACTTTCGCCGGTACCATACACCCACCATATACCTTCCACAAAACAACCACCATACCTTCCTATTATGGCATTTCCATAGCCATTCCGAGATATATTGCCATGCAAATTTCCACTGTTATGTTTATTATGACACGCTCCATCATTGTCATATTGCTTTGCATGATCATGTAGTTGACATCGTATTTGTGGCAAAGCCACCGTTCATAATTTTTCATACATGTCTGTAGCGACCCGACCTTAGACGGTCAAGTCTGTGTGCATAAGTGTCATCCCTGGATCGGTAATGCTGACACACACAGTACTCGAAGGATTTATAACAGAGTAGCAATCACACACTTATTACATCGATAGTCTCCAAAGAGAACATATTACAATAAATATGGCTTAAGGCCATCTAAATAAGATAACAGCGGAAGGCTTGGAAGATAAAGTGAGTCCATCAACTCCAACGGCATAGCTGAGTGCACGACAACGGCCTAGCGAACCTTACTCTTCGTCTGAAAAGTCTGCAACATGATACGCTGCAGCCCAAAAACGGGTCAGCACATGGAATATGCTGGCAAAATAACACAGTAAAGTACTGGACAGATAATTGCTATCACTACATGCATATATGGCTCGTGTAGGCTGTATGGTTAATATGTTTTGCGAAAAGCCAATTTTTTCCTACAACAAAGGAATATATTTTATTTAACTATCATGGTAGTTGAACAACATTGAGAAGGTCGAGGGAGTCCTGGATTAGGGGGTCCTTGGACAGCCGGACTATATCCTTTGGCCGGACTGTTGGACTATGAAGATACAAGATTGAAGACTTCGACCCGTGTCCGGATGGGACTCTCCTTGGCGTGGAAGGCAAGCTTGGCAATACGGATATGTAGATCTCCTCCCTTGTAACGGACTCTGTGTAACCCTAGCACCCTCTGGTGTCTATATAAACCGGAGGGTTTAGTCCGTAGGACAACGACAATCATACCATATGCTAGCTTCTAGGGTTCCTCTACGATCTCGTGGTAGATCAACTCTTGTAATACTCATATCATCAAGATCAATCAAGCAGGAAGTAGGGTATTACCTCCATCGAGAGGGCCCGAACCTGGGTAAACATTGTGTCCCCCGCCTCCTGTTACCATCCGCCTTAGACGCACAGTTCGGGACCCCCTACCCGAGATCCGCCGGTTTTGACACCGACATTGGTGCTTTCATTGAGATTGCCACTGTGCCGTCATCATAAGGAAGGATGGCTCGTCTCGTTGTCAGGGACAACATCACCTCTGGGGGAGCCCTGGCTGTAGGCCAAACTCTCCAACTAGGCGGCTTCGTCATGACCGGCCGTTCGGCCGCTGCGCCGACGATGACTTCTCGGGTCATCAAAAACAGCCTCCACATTGGCTCGGAACTTATCGAGCGGATGGATCCAATGGAGCTCTCCTCTTTGAACGAGCTCTTGGATCGCATCGCCGCTTTGGGAGTCGCTACGGACTATGATCGGAGGCTTAAACCCGACCAAAGGGAGATTAACTCCCGCCGGTCACCCATCAGATAGCGGTGGTGGAGGAGCAATGTGGTGATTCTTCCTCTATCTTGAGGACAAACTATGTCCGGATTCCCGAGCTCTCTGAGCCAGATACCCGTCTACGGGAGGACATCGCCCAAACCCTGAACCTAGAATCAGGCAGCAGGCCGGACCTACTGGGCAACATCCCGGAGCCCGAACTTCCAAGATCAGAAACTCCTCTGCCCCTGGGTCTCAGATCAGGTCAAGGTCCGGACTTAAATCCACCCACCCACCCAGATATAAACGATCTTTCCCACATTAGGCAAGAGCCCCAGGAGACAGTACATCACTATTGGGCCAGATTCCTCCTTGTAATGAACAAGGTCAAGGACTGTCGCAAGGAAGACGTAATTTCATTCTTTTGCAATAATTGCACGGACAAGGGAATCCTCAACGCCATAAGTCGCCGTGACATAGCACACTTCGCTGACTTGGCGGCCATAGTACGGAAGTACTATGCCATGGAAAGTGCCTGGAAAAGCCAAACAAAATTTTCGGATAATCCTGCTCTGACAAAACCCCCAATCCGAACTAAAAGGGTGCACTCTCATAAGTCGCCCGACTCAATTACAAAGAAGCAAAAGCCCACTGCAGGGCGTGGAACCGTATTGGACGGATGGCTTAATGGGCCATGCAAAATTCACAGTATAGCGGATACCATACCAACACACAGCCTTAGAGCATGTTGGGTACTCCGGCAGGTGGCCAAGAGCGGTGAGGATCTCCTCATTAAAAATACCACAGAGCACCACCCTGTGGATAACAACAATACAGTATTGACAGTCTTCGAGACCTTCGCCTCAAATAATAGGCGTAAGCGAGCACTCCGCAGCCTTGCTGAAGTCTGCCACGTGGCAGCAATAAATCCATGGAGCGACACGGCTATCACCTTCAATGCCAGTGACGAACATAAATTCCGAACAGCCCGAGCACCAGCCGCCTTGGTCCTTAATCCAATTGTGGACGGCTTTCGGCTTACTAAAGTGCTCATGGACGGCGGCAGCGGATTAAACCTCGTTTATGAGAAAACTCTTCAAAAAATGGAAATAGACAGAAACCGAATTGAGCGAAGCAGCACGACCTTCAGAGGAATCATCCCTAGTCGGGAGGCACGATGCGCTGGGAAAATCACACTAGATGTGGTATTCTACACGCCGGAGAATTATAGGTCCGAAGAAATTACATTCCAAGTGGCCCCGTTCAGTAGCAGATACCACGCCCTTCTAGGGCGGGAGGCATTCATGATCTTTCAAGCCATACCCCATTACGGGTACATGAAGCTCAAAATGCACGGGCCCAATGGAATCATCACTCTAGCTAGTGATCCGGACATAGCACTCCGCGCCGAAAACAAAACAGCCGCACTGGCCCTCGAGGCATTATCCGAAGCCCTCACGGTCGAGGAATTAACTGCGCTGCGCTCCACAGTGGACAGGGACGACGTGATACTCGACAAAAGATCCAAGTCCACCTCTTTTAAACCAGCGGATGAAATAGTCAAATTCCAAGTCCATCCAACGGACCCTACAAAGACAGCATCCATCGGGGCACAGTTAAACCCCGCTGTAGACGCCGCACTACGGGAGTTCCTACGCGAGAATTGGGACATATTCGCCTGGCATCCTTCAGACATGCCAGGAATCCCACGCAGGCTGGCCGAGCATAGCCTTAACATTCTAAAGGGATTCAAGCCGGTCAAGCAAACTCTTCGGCGTTTCTCTGAACCTAAGCGACAAGCCATGGGAGAGGAGCTAGCCAAGTTATTGGAGGCCGGATTCATTAGAGAAATAAAACATCCAGACTGGCTAGCAAACCTGGTGATGGTACCAAAGAAGGACAAATCCTGGCGCATATGCGTCGACTTCAAGGACCTTAATAAGGCCTGCCCAAAGGATCCCTTCCCCCTCCCTCGCGTCGATCAAATTATCGATGCTACCGCAGGACACGACTCACTATGCTTCCTCGACCCATATTCCGGTTACCACCAAATTAAGATGGCGGAGTCCGATCAAGCCGCAACGGCATTTATCACTCCATACGGCCCCTTCTGTTTTAACACAATGCCCTCCGGGCTCAAAAACGCCGGTGCAACATATCAACGCATGATTCAGACATGCCTGGAAAAACAGATCGGCAAAACAGTGGAGGCATACGTAGACGATGTGGTCGTCAAAACCAGACACGTCGAATCCTTAATAGGAGACTTGAGGCTCACGTTCGACAATCTCCGAACATACGACATCAAGCTCAATTCGGAAAAATGCGTTTTCGGCATGCCCGCCGGAAAGCTCCTGGGCTTCATCGTCTCCAGTAGAGGAATTGGAGCAAATCCGGCTAAAATCCGAGCTCTGTCATAGTTGGCTATCCCAACTGACCTCAAGCAAATCCAGAAGTTAACTGGATGTGTGGCGGCCTTAAGCCTCTTTATCTCCCGATTAGGAGAAAAGGCACTACCCCGTTATTGCCTTCTTCGGCGCACCGAACACTTCGAGTGGACGGACGTGGCCACGGCCGGATTGGAAGAAATAAAAGCCATCCTGGCTACCAACCCAATCTTGGCCGCGCCAAATGTTGGCGAACCAATGTTGTTATATATAGCGGCAACTCACCAAGTTGTACGCGCAGTGCTCGTCGTCGAACGAGAGACGGACGGACATAAATTCCCACTTCAAAAGCCGGTATATTATGTATCCACTGTCCTCACTCCATGTAAATCACGGTACCCACATTATCAAAAGATAGCGTACGCGGTATTTATGGCATCCCGGAAATTACGACACTACTTTCAAGAGTGTTCAATTACGGTGGCCACGGAAGTACCACTCAACGACATAATAAACAACTGCGATGCCACGGGCCGGATTGCCAAATGGGTTATCGAGCTCCTCCCGTTCGACATAACATATAGACCACGGAGAGCCTTTAAGTCGCAAGTACTGGCGATTTTGTCGCCAAGTGGACAGAACCCGAACTTCCTAAAGAATACGGCGCGTACTCCAACTGGATCATGCACTTCGACGGCTCTAAAATGCTGGCTGGTCTGGGGGTTGGTGTCGTTCTGACGTCCCCCATCGGAGATACAGTCCAATACGTACTCCAAATACTATACACAGACTCCAACAACGCCGCCGAATACGAGGCCCTGTTACATGGTCTCCGGATGGCAGTTTCCATGGGCATTCAACGCCTGGAGGTGCGTGGGGACTTGAACCTCGCAATATCTCAAATAAATGGAGAATTCGACGCCAAGGATCCGAAAATGGCGGCTTATCGCAACGCCGTCCTCAAAATGTCAGCTCGGTTCGAGGGGCTTGAATTCCACCATGTGGCTCGGGAAAACAATCAGGCGGAGGATATCCTCGCCCGTATCGCTGCTAAGCGCGACCCTGTCCCACCTAACATCTTCTTGGAAAGGCTGTTTAAGCCATCCGTGGTATGGGAAGGGGACACCGGTAACAATAGTCCGGACCCGGCCACAACACCAGATACCGAACACTCTGACACAATCGGAGGCTCTACCACCGAAATAACACCTTCAGCCCACGTGATAATGGCCGTCATCGCCCCGTGGATAGAACCATTCCTGGCCTACCTAACCAGGCAGGAACTACCCGAGGACCAAAATGAGGCACGCTGCATAGTGCGGCGGTCTAAAGACTACAAGGTCCACGAGGGAGAGCTTTATAAGAAATGTTGGGGAACGTAGTAATTTCAAAAATTTCCTACGCACACGCAAGATCATGGTGATGCATAGCAACGAGAGGGGAGAGTGTTGTCTACGTACCCTCGTAGACCGAAAGCGGAAGCGTTAATACAACGCGGTTGATGTAGTCGTACGTCTTCACGATCCGACCGATCAAGTACCGAACGCACGGCACCTCCGAGTTCAGCACACGTTCAGCTCGATGACGTCCCTCGAACTCCGATCCAGCCGAGTGTTGAGGGAGAGTTTTGTCAGCACGACGGCGTGGTGACGATGATGATATTCTACCGACGCAGGGCTTCGCCTAAGCTCCGCTACGATATTATCGAGGTGTAATATGGTGGAGGGGGCACCACACACGGCTAAAAGATAGTTGATCAATTGTGTGTCAAGAGGTGCCCCCCTGCCCCCGTATATAAAGGAGCAAGGGGAGGCCGCCGGCCAAGGGAAGAGAGGCGCGCCAGGAGGAGTCCTACTCCTACCGGGAGTAGAACTCCCCCCCTTTCCATGTCGGACTAGGAGAGGAAGGGGAAAAGGTGGATGGGAGGAAGGAAGGGGGGGCGCCGCCCACCTCTCCTTGTCCTATTCAGACTGGGGGGGAAGGGGCGCGCGGCCCTGCCCTGGCCTCCTCTCCTCTCTTCCACCTAGGCCCACTAAGGCCCATTAAGTTACCGGGGGGTTCCGGTAACCTCTCGGTACTCCGAAAAAATCCCGATTTCACCCGGAACACTTCCGATGTCCAAACATAGGCTTCCAATATATCAATCTTTATGTCTCGACCATTTCGAGACTCCTCGTCATGTCCGTGATCACATCCGGGACTCCGAACAACCTTCGGTACATCAAAACATATAAACTCATAATATAACTGTCATCGTAACGTTAAGCGTGCGGACCCTACGGGTTCGAGAACTATGTAGACATGACCGAGACACCTCTCCGGTCAATAACCAATAGCGGAACCTGGATGCTCATATTGGTTCCCACATATTCTACGAAGATCTTTATCGGTCAGACCGCATAACAACATACGTTGTTCCCTTTGTCATCGGTATGTTACTTGCCCGAGATTCGATCATCGGTATCTCGATACCTAGTTCAATCTCGTTACCGGAAAGTCCCTTTACTCGTTCCGTAATACATCATCCCGCAACTAACTCATTAGTCACAATGCTTGCAAGGCTTATAGTGATGTGTATTACTGAGTGGGCCAGAGATACCTCTCCGACAATCGGAGTGACAAATCCTAATCTCGAAATACGCCAACCCAACAAGTACCTTTGGAGACACCTGTAGAGCAACTTTATAATCACCCAGTTACGTTGTGACGTTTGGTAGCACACAAAGTGTTCCTCCGGTAAACGGGAGTTGCGTAATCTCATAGTCATAGGAACATGTATATGTCATGAAGAAAGCAATAGCAACATACTAAATGATCGAGTGCTAAGCTAACGGAATGGGTCAAGTCAATCACATCATTCTCCTAATGATGTGATCCCGTTAATCAAATGACAACTCATTTCTATGGCTAGGAAACATAACCATCTTTGATCAACGAGCTAGTCAAGTAGAGGCATACTAGTGACACTCTGTTTGTTTATGTATTCACACATGTATTATGTTTCCGGTTAATACAATTCTAGCATGAACAATAAACTTTTATCATGATATAAGGAAATAAATAATAACTTTATTATTGCCTCTAGGGCATATTTCCTTCAGTCTCCCACTTGCACTAGAGTCAATAATCTAGTATTACACAGTAATGATTCTTACACCCATGGAGTCTTGGTGCTGATCATGTTTTGCTCGTGGAAGAGGCTTAGTCAACGGGTCTGCAACATTCAGATCCGTATGTATCTTGCAAATTTCTATGTCTCCCACCTGGACTAAATCCCGGATGGAATTGAAGCGTCTTTTGATGTGCTTGGTTCTCTTGTGAAATCTGGATTCCTTTGCTAAGGCAATTGCACCAGTATTGTCACAAAAGATTTTCATTGGTCCCGATGCACTAGGTATGACACCTAGATCGGATATGAACGCCTTCATCCAGACTCCTTCATTTGCTGCTTCCGAAGCAGCTATGTACTCCGCTTCACACGTAGATCCCGCCACGACACTTTGCTTAGAACTGCACCAACTGTCAGCTCCACCATTCAATGTAAATACGTATCCGGTTTGCGATTTAGAATCGTCCGGATCAGTGTCAAAGCTTGCATCAACGTAACCATTTACGATGAGCTCTTTGTCACCTCCATAAATGAGAAACATATCCTTAGTCCTTTTCAGGTATTTGAGGATGTTCTTGACCGCTGTCCAGTGATCCACTCCTGGATTACTTTGGTACCTCCCTGCTAAACTTATAGCCAGGCACACATGAGGTCTGGTACACAGCATTGCATACATGATAGAGCCTATGGCTGAAGCATAGGGAACATCTTTCATCTTCTTCTCTATCTTCTGCAGTGGTCAGGCATTGAGTCTTACTCAATCTCACACCTTGTAGTACAGGCAAGAACCCTTTCTTTGCTTGATCCATTTTGAACTTCTTCAAAACTTTGTCAAGGTATGTGCTTTGTGAAAGTCCAATTAAGCGTCTTGATCTATCTCTATAGATCTTGATGCCCAATATATATGCAGCTTCACTGAGGTCTTTCATTGAAAAACTCTTATTCAAGTATCCCTTTATGCTATCCAGAAATTCTATATCATTTCCAATTAGCAATATGTCATCCACATATAATATCAGAAATGCTACTGAGCTCCCACTCACTTTCTTGTAAATACAGGCTTCTCCAAAAGTCTGTATAAAACCAAATGCTTTGATCACACTATCAAAGCGTTTATTCCAACTCCGAGAGGCTTGCACCAGTCCATAAATGGATCGCTGGAGCTTGCACACTTTGTTAGCTCCCTTTGGATCGACAAAACCTTCCGGTTGCATCATATACAACTCTTCTTCCAGAAATCCATTCAGGAATGCAGTTTTGACATCCATTTGCCAAATTTCATAATCATAAAATGCGGCAATTGCTAACATGATTCGGACAGACTTAAGCATCGCTACGGGTGAGAAGGTCTCATCGTAGTCAATCCCTTGAACTTGTCGAAAACCTTTCGCAACAAGTCGAGCTTTATAGACAGTAACATTACCGTCAGCGTCAGTCTTCTTCTTGAAGATCCATTTATTTTCAATGGCTTGCCGATCATCGGGCAAGTCAACCAAAGTCCATACTTTGTTCTCATACATGGATCCCATCTCGGATTTCATGGCCTCAAGCCATTTTGCGGAATCTAGGCTGACCATCGCTTCTTCATAGTTCGTAGGTTCGTCATGGTCTAGTAACATAACCTCCAAAACAGGATTACCGTACCACTCTGGTGCGGATCTTGATCTGGTTGACCTACGAGGTTCAGTAATAACTTGATCTGAAGTTTAATGATCATTATCATTAACTTCCCCACTAATTGGCGTAGGTGTCGCAGAAACTGGTTTCTGTGATGATCTACTTTCCAATAAGGGAGCAGGTACAGTTACCTCATCAAGTTCTACTTTCCTCCCACTCACTTCTTTCGAGAGAAACTCCTTCTCTAGAAAGGATCCATTCTTAGCAACGAATGTCTTGCCTTCGGATCTGTGATAGAAGGTGTACCCAACAGTCTCCTTTGGGTATCCTATGAAGACACATTTCTCCGATTTAGGTTTGAGCTTATCAGGTTGAAGTTTCTTCACATAAGCATCGCAACCCCAAACTTTAAGATACGACAACTTTGGTTTCTTGCCAAACCATAGTTCATAAGGCGTCGTCTCAACGGATTTCGATGGTGTCCTATTTAGAGTGAATGCAGCCGTCTCTAAAGCATAACCCCAAAACGATAGCGGTAAATCAGTAAGAGACATGATAGATCGCACCATATCTAGTAAAGTACGATTACGACGTTTGGACACACCATTACGCTGTGGTGTTCCGGGTGGCGTGAGTTGCGAAACTATTCCGCATTGTTTCAAATGAAGACCAAACTCATAACTTAAATATTCTCCTCCACGCTCAGATCGTAGAAATTTTATTTTCTTGTTACGATGATTTTCAACTTCACTCTGAAATTCTTTGAACTTTTCAAATGTTTCAGACTTATGTTTCATTAAGTAGATATACCCATATCTGCTCAAATCATCTGTGAAGGTGAGAAAATAACGATATCCGCCACGAGCCTCAATATTCATCGGACCACATACATCTGTATGTATGATTTCCAATATATCTGTTGCTCTCTCCATAGTTCCGGAGAACGGTGTTTTAGTCATCTTGCCCATGAGGCACGGTTCGCAAGTACCAAGTGATTCATAATCAAGTGGTTCCAAAAGTCCATCAGTATGGAGTTTCTTCATGCGCTTTACACCGATATGACCTAAACTAAACGGCAGTGTCACAAATAAGTTGCACTATCATTATCAACTCTGCATCTTTTGGCTTCAATGAATATGTGTATCACTACTATCGAGATTCAACAAGAATAGACCACTCTTCAAGGGTGCATGACCATAAAAGATATTATTCATATAAATAGAACAACCATTATTCTCTGATTTAAATGAATAACCGTCTCGCATCAAACAAGATCCAGATATAATGTTCATGCTTAACACTAGCACCACATAACAATTATTTAGGTCTAAAACTAATCCCGAAGGTAGATGTAGAGGTAGCTTGCCGACCGCGATCACATCGACTTTGGAACCATTTCCCACGCGCATCGTCACCTCGTCCTTAGCCAATCTTCGCTTAATCCGTAGCCCCAGTTTCGAGTTGCAAATATTAGCAATAGAACCAGTATCAAATACCCAGGTGCTACTGCGAGCATTAGTAAGGTACACATCAATAACATGTATATCACATATACCTTTGTTAACCTTGCCATCCTTCTTATCCGCCAAATACTTGGGGCAGTTCCGCTTCCAGTGACCAGTCTGCTTGCAGTAGAAGCACTCAGTTTCAGGCTTAGGTCCAGACTTGGGTTTCTTCTCCTGAACAGCAACTTGCTTGTTGTTCTTCTTGAAGTTCCCCTTCTTCTTCCCTTTGCCCTTTTTCTTGAAACTAGTGGGGAAAAAAGTAAGTAGAATTATATTCAAAATAAAAGGGGCTTTTCGGTTCCATAGAGATAATACTTGGAAAAGGAAGCTTTGCTAAAAGCAAAATCGCGAATAAGTTCAAACATCAAAGGTACCTGTCTACGTGGATCCCGGGGGACAAAGCAAAGTCAAAGCGCTTGATCCTTTGCCCCATACTTTGAGATCTTCCTCCCCGCCGATCAAGCAGCAAGATCCCAAGTCTCCAAGTGGGCCCTCTTGGCCACCTAAGACCTTGGCTTTTTAGAGAGTTCTTATTGACCATCAACACTTGATGCTCCTTTTTGATTTCTACCTCCGGTGCCTTTAGCATTGCGAAGAGCTCGGGAATTGTCTTATTCATCCCTTGCATGTTATAGTTCATCACGAAGCTCTTGTAGCTTGGTGGCAGTGATTGAAGAATTCTGTAAATGACGCTATCATCCGGAAGATTAACTCCCAGTTGAATCAAGTGATTATTATACCCAGACACTTTGAGTATATGCTCACTGACAGAACTATTCTCTTCCATCTTGCAGCTGTAGAACTTATTGGAGACTTCATATCTCTCAATCCGGGCATTTGCTTGAAATATTAACTTCAACTCCTGGAACATCTCATATGCTCCATGACGTTCAAAACGTCATTGAAGACCCGGTTCTAAGCCGTAAAGCATGGCACACTGAACTATCGAGTAGTCATCAGCTTTGCTCTGCCAGATGTTCATAACTTCTGGTGTTGCTCTTGCAGGAGGCCTGGCACCCAGCGGTGCTTCCAGGACGTAATTCTTCTGTGCAGCAATGAGGATAATCCTCAAGTTACGGACCCAGTCCGTGTAATTGCTACCATCATCTTTCAACTTTGCTTTCTCAAGGAACGCATTAAAATTCAACGGAACAACAGCACGGGCCATCTATCTACAATTAACATAGACAAGCAAGATACTATCAGGTACTAAGTTCATGATAAATTTAATTTCTATTAATCATATTACTTAAGAACTCCCACTTAGATAGACATCTCTCTAATCATCTAAGTGATTACGTGATCCAAATCAACTAAACCATGTCCGATCATCACGTGAGATGGAGTAGTTTCAATGGTGAACATCACTATGTTGATCATATCTACTATATGATTCACGCTCGACCTTTCGGTCTCCGTGTTCCAAGGCCATATCTGCATATGCTAGGCTCGTCAACTTTAACCTGAGTATTCCGCGTGTGCAACTGTTTTGCACCCGTTGTATTTGAACGTAGAGCCTATCACACCCGATCATCACGTGGTGTCTCAGCACGAAGAACTTTCCCAACGGTGCATACTCAGGGAAAACACTTTTATCTTGAAATTTTAGTGAGAGATCATCTTATAATGCTACCGTGAATCAAAGCAAGATAAGATGCATAAAAGATAAACATCACATGCAATCAATATAAGTGATATGATATGGCCATCATCATCTTGTGCTTGTGATCTCCATCTCCGAAGCACCGTCATGAACACCATCGTCACCGGTGCGACACCTTGATCTCCATCGTAGCATCGTTGTCGTCTCGCCAACTATTGCTTTTACAACTATCGCTACCGCTTAGTGATAAAGTAAAACAATTACATGGCGATTGCATTTCATACAATAAAGCGACAACCATATGGCTCCTGCCAGTTGCCGATAACTCGGTTACAAAACATGATCATCTCATACAATAAAATATAGCATCATGTCTTGACAATATCACATCACAACATGCCCTGCAAAAACAAGTTAGACGTCCTCTACTTTGTTGTTGCAAGTTTTACGAGGCTGCTACGGGCTTAGCAAGAACCGTTCTTACCTACGCATCAAAACCACAACGATAGTTTGTCAAGTTGGTGATGTTTTAACCTTCGCAAGGACCGGCCATAGCCACACTCGGTTCAACTAAAGTGAGAGAGACAGACACCCGCCAGTCACCTTTAAGCAACGAGTGCTCGCAACGGTGAAACCAGTCTCGCGTAAGCGTACGCGTAATGTCGGTCCGGGCCGCTTCATCTCACAATACCGCCGAACCAAAATATGACATGCTGGTAAGCAGTATGACTTATATCGCCCACAACTCACTTGTGTTCTACTCGTGCATAACATCAACGCATAAAACCTGGCTCTGATACCACTGTTGGGGAACGTAGTAATTTCAAAAATTTCCTACGCACACGCAAGATCATGGTGATGCATAGCAACGAGAGGGGAGAGTGTTGTCTACGTACCCTCGTAGACCGAAAGCGGAAGCGTTAACACAACTCGGTTGATGTAGTCGTACGTCTTCACGATCCAACCGATCAAGTACCAAACGCACGGCACCTCCGAGTTCAGCACACGTTCAGCTCGATGACGTCCCTTGAACTCCGATCCAGCCGAGTGTTGAGGGAGATTTTTGTCAGCACGACGGCGTGGTGACGATGATGATGTTCTACCGACGCAGGGCTTCGCCTAAGCTCCGCTACAATATTATCGAGGTGTAATATGGTGGAGGGGGGCACCGCACACGGCTAAAAGATAGTTGATCAATTGTGTGTCAAGAGGTGCCCCCCTGCCCCCGTATATAAAGGAGCAAGGGGGAGGCTGCCGGCCAAGGGAGGAGAGGCGCGCCAGGAGGAGTCCTACTCCTACCGGGAGTAGGACTCCCCCCTTTCCATGTTGGACTAGGAGAGGAAGGGGGAAAAGGTGGAGGGGAGGAAGGAAGGGGGGGCGCCGCCCCCATCCCCTTGTCCTATTCAGACTGGGGGGAAGGGGCGCGCGGCCCTGCCCTGGCCTCATCTCCTCTCTTCCACCTAGGCCCACTAAGGCCCATTAACTTACCGGGGGGTTCCGGTAACCTCCCGGTACTCCGAAAAAATCCCGATTTCACCCGGAACACTTCCGATGTCCAAACATAGGCTTCCAATATATCAATCTTTATGTCTCGACCATTTCGAGACTCCTCGTCAGGTCCGTGATCACCTCTGGGACTCCGAACAACCTTCGGTACATCAAAATATATAAACTCATAATATAACTTTCATCGTAACGTTAAGCGTGCGGACCCTACGGGTTCGAGAACTATGTAGACATGACCGAGACACCTCTCCGGTCAATAACCAATAGTGGAACCTGGATTCTCATATTGGTTCCCACATATTCTACGAAGATCTTTATCGGTCAGACCGCATAACAACATACGTTGTTCCCTTTGTCATCGGTATGTTACTTGCCCGAGATTCGATCGTCGGTATCTCGATACCTAGTTCAATCTCGTTACCGGCAAGTCTCTTTACTCGTTCCGTAATACATCATCCCGCAACTAACTCATTAGTCACAATGCTTGCAAGGCTTATAGTGATGTGTATTACTGAGTGGGCCCAGAGATACCTCTCCGACAATCGGAGTGACAAATCCTAATCTCGAAATACGCCAACCCAACAAGTACCTTTGGAGACACCTGTAGAGCACCTTTATAATCACCCAGTTACGTTGTGACGTTTGGTAGCACACAAAGTGTTCCTCCGGTAAACGGGAGTTGCATAATCTCATAGTCATAGGAACATGTATATGTCATGAAGAAAGCAATAGCAACATACTAAACGATCGAGTGCTAAGCTAACGGAATGGGTCAAGTCAATCACATCATTCTCCTAATGATGTGATCCCGTTAATCAAATGACAACTCATGTCTATGGCTAGGAAACATAACCATCTTTGATCAACGAGCTAGTCAAGTAGAGGCATACTAGTGACACTCTGTTTGTTTATGTATTCACACATGTATTATGTTTCCGGTTAATACAATTCTAGCATGAACAATAAACATTTATCATGATATAAGGAAATAAATAATAACTTTATTATTGCCTCTAGGGCATATTTCCTTCAAGAAAAGCACTATCGGAGTCCTTCAAAGGTGCATCTCCGAGGAGGAAGGGCGGAAGCTTTTGGCAGAAATCCATGCTGGACTCGGCGGCCACCACGCCGCAGCCCGGGCCCTTGTAAGCAAGGCCTTCCGTACAGGTTTCTATTGGCCGACGGCCCGAGCAGATGCACAGGATATTGTTCAACGCTGCATCGGTTGCCAGCTTTTTGAAACCAGAGCCATATGCCACCTACCGCTCTCCAAACAATCCCCATTACTTGGCCCTTTGCGGTCTAGGGGCTTGATATGGTCGGACCCCTCAAAGGGGGAAGCCATAAGAAAAAATACTTACTGGTCATGGTGGATAAATTCGCCAAATTGATAGAAGCCAAACCTGTCAAAATGGCCGAATCCGGACCAGTGATAGACTTCATATCCGGGGTGGTACACCATTATGGCGTCCCCCACTGCATCATCACCGATAATGGCTCGAACTTCACAGCCGACGAGGTAAAACTTTTGTGCAGCAACATGGGCATCAAGCTCGATTATGCGTCTGTCTATCACCCGCAAACTAATGGTCAAGTCGAGCGAGCAAATGGTCTTATAATGAGCGGCATTAAACCCAGATTTGTGCGGTCCTTAAAGGAATCAAACACGCATTGGGTAGAGGAGCTCGACTCCGTACTATGGGGGCTGCAGACCACGCCGAATCGCACTACCGGATACACACCGTTCTTTTTGGTGTATGGCGCAGAGGTGGTACTGCCCTGCGACATAATTCATGATTCACCTCGAGTGCGCATGTATGAAGAAAAAGAGGCCGAGCTCGATCGGCAGGATAGTTTGGACGCCCTGGAGGAGGAGCGTGACGCGGCAAAAGCCTGTTCCGCATTCTATCAGCAACAGGCTCAAAGGTATCAAATCAGAGAAGTACGGGCCAAAGCTTATAACATTGGCAAACTCGTTCTACGCCTACCGGAGAAGAAAAAGAACAAGCTCAAGCCCAAATGGGAAGGTCCCTTCATTATTGACCAGGCTCTGACTGGTGGAGCGTACCGTCTGCGGGAGGCATCGGATAATCGACTCGAGCCAAACCCATGGAACGCAGCCAGACTCCGAAGGTTCTACGCCTAGTGCCGGACTCTATGTTCGTCTCCTTACCTCCGTCAATTTTTTACATATCCGCTATCTGTCTTTTCTCTCTGTCTCTCTTCTTTTTTCCTTTTCTTCAAGGCCTTAAAAGGCTAAATTGTGTCTTGACTACACAATCCTGACGCGCTAACCGAGCTCATTATACCTGGGGGCTTCTTATACAGAAGCTTAATATAGCTATTTTCCGGGCTTTACGCCCCACACATGTTATTCTTCCACATGTACCTTTTTCGCCATTATATGCATCGATATGACTTAAGTTTTGGCCAAGCTGGGTTGCCTGGCTCTTGTGTTTATGCCCTACATTCCCGTTAATTCGGCTAGGGCATAAGGGGAGCACCTCTGCGATTGTTACTGCCGGGTCAGCCGGATGTGTACCTCAGACTGGGTGAAGCCGAAAGCTAGCATTCTTAAGGGAATACTCGGTCAGTGAACAAAAGATGACTTTTATTTATTTTAATACATGCCCCCAGATGTTTATAGCCTGCGTCTCTTTTCGCAGTTCGGACATGCACATTAGGGCATGCGTACCCACGGAAAGGAACCCTTAACGGAACTATTCTCCCTGGAAGATGTTTCTTACTATCCATGTAATATAACATATCTAGTTGGGTACTTGTCTATTCAAGCACTTATGACCCCTACGCGTGGTTTCCACGCGTACCCCGGTTCTTACATAACTGAGCGGGTATCTGGATACACTCCGGACTATCGGATCCAGAGGTAGAAGCGAAAAGGTCCGCCATGACAAATGATTTACAATCCGGCTAGGGACAATATATGTCACTTCAAGTACACAGTCACTTAGACTGACTAAATTCTTCTTCTATACCATCCAACAGGCTGTCTAGCCTACAATCCTGTTGGGAATACTTTGTGGCTAATTCTACTTGGTCATACACCAAACTGACGGGGATATCTTTCCCATCGGGCCCCACAGGTCCGACCTCGGCCATGTGGTTTGGGTCAGCTTTGGTATATCGCGTCTTCACCATGGCCCAGGCTTCCCTTGCCCCTTGTCGGCAGGCTGATATCTTCCATAATCGGAAGCGCCGCCGTGCTCCCTTGAGCTTCTCTATAAGCTCCCCCATGCCTCCTGGCGGGGAGACGGATGGCCACAAGGCTTGGGCAATACCCTGCATCACCTGCCGAACTTGTTCGTGCTGTTGTGAGAGCTCTGGTAGAAGATCACCCGCAGACCCGGGCATCTCCTCCGCGGGACGACCCGTCAGCATACCTGCAGACATAACTCTGTTAGCCGGCTTCTTCGCCGAACTCTTTCAAAAGTTTGTTCAAGCACTTACTGAAAATGTCGCGCCGAAGCCGCTTATTCTCCTTCACAGAGTCTGCAAGCTGGGCTCGAACATCTTTCAGTTCCACGCCCAACTAGACATTGGCGTCTTGGAGATCATTTTTCTCCTGCCTAACCTGCGTAAGCACGCGCTCGCCAGCATTTAGCTGTCGATTAGCACGTTGCGCATCCTCTGGCACAGCCTCCGGATTCACTCCGGAGTCATCTGCAACATCTATTGTTAGATTTGCATGTATGTCGCATACTATCTGGTACCTGTCATTCTTTGCAATGGAAACAAGTGTTACCAGAGGGGGCCTTCTCGGACTCCTTCAACACGGCAACTGCGGCCCGTAGCTGGCTTTGCACTCTTCCAGCTCTTGAGACAATTGGGTATTCTTCTCTGTAAGAACATGCACAAATAATGATCCTTAAATCAGTTGTGTCAACTGTTTCAAGTCTCAGGGGCTACTGATATATATAATCATCAGATTTTCTTACCCGTATATCCTTTACATACTGGTCCGTGGCTCTGGCAAGACCATTTTGAGCAGCACGGATGTACGCGTCTCCTGAGTTGAAGGCATCGAACGCCTCTTGGGAGAAACAAGCGTCACGGAGTACGGCGCGGCGGCGCCGGTGATTCATGGCGCTCTCCACTTCGGAATTAGTAGCGGATAGCCTATCCGCATCCTCTGTAGGAGGAGCATCCGGCATTCGCCCCGTGTTAGCTTCCGCCTCTATGTCCGGCCCTGGAGCCCGACTGGTGGAGGCGTGATTGGCAACCTCTCCGGATATAGTCCGGCGAATGTTTTTCCTACTAGGAAACGTGGACGTTATTATATTTTAAAAGACGACAACCACGGAGCGAGGTTCTGTATCATACCTCTGCAACGGCGTCTCAGTCCTGACCGCCTTCCTTTTTAGCCTACCCGGCTTCGGTGCCCCTTGTTGGGGAGTCACTGCGGGTTCGGCATGGCGTCCCGAGGGCCTTCCCTGTAAGACACCATATGTGTACGGTAGGTGAAGTGCAAAAAAGGGGATCCTTCTCGGAAGTTGGGACTCCGGTTTTACGTACATGCGATGCAGGGAGTAGCCCAGAATAGTCGGCTATGATGGCCACCATGGCATCATCGCAGCTCAATTGATAGAATGTCCTGTCGATCAGCTCCACAAATATGTCCGAATCCTCTTCGAGTCCGGGATCGAGGGCCCTGTCAGGGTCCTCCGGTTGTGGAGGCAGGCTGTTGACCTCCCTTACAGCTTTTCGCAGTTCCTGCCATGAAACGGCAAGGTAAGTACTTATGACAAAGAATGCGGGAAGGCTAGGAGTAAAAAGTGACAGCTCACCCAGCTTGGAGGGTTGTACATGGAGAATCCATCCCATGGCTTAATGCGGATGAACTCCTCTTCCTCTCCCTTGTACAAATCGGACAGAATTTTTGCTAGAGCAGCAACTGAGTCCAGTCCCTTACGCCCACAGCGGGTGGCATCATCTTCCCCATTAAAGTGCCACATGGGGTGCCCTTGATATTGAAGTGGCTGTACCCCCCGCATTATACATATTGACATAACCTCGATTATTGTCAGTCCTGATTGAGCCAACATTTTTATCCGGGCCATCAGGTAAAGGACTTCTCTGTTATCTTCCTCCTAAGGGCTCCGAGGGCGCCAGCTGTAGCATTTCTTCAGGGGAGCGTTGTCGAACTCAGGGAGGCCCATCCGAATAGGGTCCGGAAGGGGGACGTCCTCCATATAAAACCACTTCGAAGGCCAGTCCTTGGATGTCTTCTTCGGAGTACCGGATAGGTATCCGGTCCCGGCGATGCGCCATATTTCGGCTCCGCCCGCTTGGTACAGTGACCCCTCCTGTGTACGGGGTACGAGGCAGAATAGCCTCTTCCATAGCTCGAAATGAGCTTCGCAGCCCAGGAACAGCTCACAGAGGGCGACATAGCCAGCAATGTGTAATCTGGAGGCGGCAGTGAAATTATGCAGCTGGAGGCCATAGAACTCCAGGAGCCCGCGGAGGAACGGATGAATTGGAAATCCAAGCCCTCTTAATAAGTAAGGGACGAGGCATACCCGCTCCCCCATGGATGGGCTGGGAAAGATCTTCGCTTGCTCCCCGCCATTATAGGTGGCGAGCCCGGCTCGAACGGGGACCATATACGCTGGGGGGAGAAATCCCTGGGTCTGCAACTCTACTAATTGGCTGTGGGGGACGGAACACTTCTTCCAATTGCCGGGCTTAGGACTACGGGAGCGAGAGGAGGAGCTGCGGCGACCGGCCATGTTGGAATGGATTTTTTCCGGGTGCGCTCCGATGGATACTCGCTGTGGGAGGATGGTGTGATCTGGATCTGAGAATCCCCGTCTCTTTAATAGACGATTTACCCACATGGCTAGGGTGGCAATTTTAAAAATGCCCCGACTTCTCGAATTCGCTCGACGCGTGGGGAATATCCACTATTAGGCACAGAAGCCAAGGAGTGCAACATTTATGGGAAGCCGGACACTACTCAAACAAGTATTCAGAATTTGGAGAAGAACCCGCCTTGCAATGTCGAAGACAATCTGCGCGCCGGTCTCATCGCCATTGAAGCCTGCTTCGGGGGCTACTGAGGGAGTCCTGGATTAGGGGGTCCTCGGACAGCGGGACTATATCCTTTGGCCGGACTGTTGGACTATGAAGATACAAGATTGAAGACTTCGACCCGTGTCCGGATGGGACTCTCCTTGGCGTGGAAGGCAAGCTTGGCAATACGGATATGTAGATCTCCTCCCTTGTAACCGACTCTGTGTAACCCTAGCCCCCTCTGGTGTCTATATAAATCAGAGGGTTTAGT
Organism: Aegilops tauschii subsp. strangulata; assembly: GCF_002575655.3. Classification (NCBI taxonomy): domain Eukaryota; kingdom Viridiplantae; phylum Streptophyta; class Magnoliopsida; order Poales; family Poaceae; genus Aegilops; species Aegilops tauschii. The sequence continues at coordinate 326,201,147 of NC_053041.3, read as the reverse complement.
CCGTAGGACAACAACAATCATACCATAGGCTAGCTTCTAGGGTTTAGCCTCTACGATCTCGTGGTAGATCAACTCTTGTAATACTCATATCATCAAGATCAACCAAGCAGGAAGTAGGGTATTACCTCCATCGAGAGGGCCCGAACCTGGGTAAACATTGTGTCCCCCGCCTCCTGTTACCATCCACCTTAGACGCACAGTTCGGGACCCCCTACCCGAGATCCGCCGGTTTTGACACCGACAAAGGTTCCTCCAACTCAAATCCCAATTAAAAGTAATTATCAACCCAACAAAATTATATTTAGAGTGATGAGATCCATATGATAATCCAAGAACCAGATACTCAAGATGTCCATAACCGGGGACACAGCTAACCATGATTAGTTCGTACACTGTGCAGAGGTTTGCGCACTTTTTCCCACAAGACTCGATCTCCTCCGTTGGATTTCTCGCACTACATGATGTTTGAGAAACGGATGACCGAGACACAGTCTTTCAGAAGCATTACTCTAACCCCGGGTGGACAGTACCAACCTACATACCCCTACATCTGCTAGCCTACCACTGGAAGAGGTCATGCAACATACTCAACTATGCTAGAGCCCATAATAGCTTGTGGCTGCACACGGAAGTTTCTAGCATGAATAACCTTATGATCCCTTTGAGCCTGGGTGGCGGACCGTAGGATGATCACACGGGTACTCTGGGATATCCTAGGACAACACTGGATTCTCCAGGTGCCCACAAGCAATCCACCCAGATGTGTATTAACACTACTAGGGAAAACCTTATACACAGAATCTTAGCAGCAACGCTGCACAAAAAGAGGCTCTACTGCTAATTAGCAGCAGCAATGTTAGGAAAAGCGCGCTACTGATGTAAATTTAACAGTAGCGCGTGATGTGTAAACCGCGCTGCTACAAAAATCCACCGACAGTACACAACAACCTAACTTTACCAGTAGCGCGGCGTCATGAAGCGCGCTACTGCTAATGCAATAGTAGTAGCTCGCTTTTTAGTCACGTCGTTGCTGCTAATTTTGAAATTGTCACACGGTTGGCCCCGTTTAGCAGTAGCGCGTGTGAGAAAAGCGCGTTGCTGCTACGCTATTATCAGTAGCGCGTTTTTCCTCCCGCGCTACCGCTAAGACGCAGCACCCCACCACCTTTTTCCACCCTCCCCCATCTCCTCTCCTTTCCCCTACCTCCCACATCCTCCCTCTCTCACTCTTCTTCTTCCTCAATACTTCTCCCCCCATTACTCTCCCTCTTCTACCTACCTTTCTCTCTCTTCATTACTCCTAGCTAACTACACCACCTCCATTAATGCATCTCCTTTCTCTTTTTCCTTCCCCCTCCACTAGTTGAAGTTGTCTCCTCCCAAATTAGCTAGCTAGGTAGATGTAGCATTTAGTTAAGTGACCTATTTGCCCCCTAACTAGATCTATCTTTGTCAAGAAGAGCTTTGTGCACTTTTGATCTCCCTACATCATCATCTCCACCGTGTGCTCGATCTCGAGATAGAGGTGATTAAAGTTTCATGCTTTTGCAAAATGGAAATATGTGTATGTGTGTGTGATATGATAATTGGGCAATATGATGGAAATTGTGTGTGTGGCATGTGTTGACGCCAAATTGTGCTTTTGAGTTGCCTATGTTTTGCCGAAATGTCGACTTATTTCCGTTTCGGCGAATTCCAGGCAAACTCTAGATCTATATATGTCCTATTTTTAGGGAAGGTCATGCCGAATTTTTGTATGACTTTGATGCACGCACGCATTTTTATAATCAATTTGTTTATTATTACTGTGCAGATGTTCATGATGGTCAGTGGAACGATGGTGGGCAGCTGGTTGCGGTCGGCGGTGCAGGACATGAAAGAAAATAACCGGACAGAGGTTTTATGTCCGTGTCGAAAATGCAAAGGAATAGTTTGGCTCGACCCCTATGACGATGGTCGTGTCGAAGCGCACCTGCTCATGACTGGTTTCATGGATGGCTATACTCGGTGGATAATTGAAGATGAGGATGATGATGTTGAGGACGCCGACGGGGCAGGCAATGACGACACGGGGCAAGACGAAGAGATAATCGATAATGGTGGCGGGGAAGAGGCCGGACATGGCGGCGGAGAAGGGGCCAAACATGGCGGAGTAGAAGGGGCCGGACATGGCAGCAGAGAGAACGTGGACTCCACGGAGCAGAGTTCATCGGTACTAAGTTCAATCATGTGGGACCCTCATGTTCAAGCACTGCTTCGCAAGGAGACGAGTACTGAGAGAGCTGCTTCTAGAGAGGAGGCTAAGCTGGAGCAACTGGTGGTAGACTCAAACACTCCATTTTATGATGGTTGCAATCCTGAGGTGACCCGCTTGAGTTTCACGCTCCAACTCCTGAAGACAAAGGCTAAAAACAAATGGACCGACACTAGCCTCGATGAGCATCTCAAGTACCTACAGGATGTTCTTCCCGCTGGGAATCTATGTCCTACTAGTGTTGATGAGGCCAAGAAGATCGTGTGCCCTCTTGATCTGCCGCATGTTAGATACCATGCATGCATCAATGATTGCATAATTTATCGGAAGGAGCACGCGGAAAAAACAAGCTGTCCGGTGTGCAATGCTTCTCAATACAAGAAGGCCGGGAAGAAATGTCCCGAGAAAGTTGTATGGTACTTACCGATCACTCCCCGTCTCAAGCGGTATTTCGTAGATCCCAAGGAAGCAAAGCTAATGCGCTGGCATGCGGAGAGGAAGAAGCCCGACGATGGCGATGATCCGAAGCTGAGACACGTCAAGGATGGAAGCCAGTGGAGAGCGTTGAACAGCTTCTATCGGTATTTCGAATGTGATGCAAGGAACATCCTGCTCGGCACGTGTACCGATGGCATGAATCCGTTTGGCAACCAGAACACCAACCATAGCACATGGCCCGTGTTTGTATGGATGTACAACCTCCCCCCTGGTTGTGCATGAAGTCGAAGTACATTCACATGAGCATGCTTATTCAAGGGCCGAAACAACCAGGAAATAATATTAATTTGTATCTGGGGCTACTTCAAGAGGAGTTAGACACTTTATGGAAAACACCGGCCAAGACATGGGACGCCAGCAAAGGCGAGTATTTCTACATGAGAGCCGCGCTGATCACGACGGTGCACGACTATCTCGGTTACGGATATGTCGCAGGCCAGGTGTGCCATGGATATTATGGATGCACGCGGTGCATGGATGATACGACGTCTCAGCAGCTAACGTCAAGGAAAGATGGCGGGTCTGGGAAAATCATGTACATGGGGCATCGAAGATGGCTCGAACAGGACGACCCGTGGAGAAACCGTGGAGATCTATTCAATGGTCACGCTGAGCATCGAGGACCTCCACGTAAGCGGAGCAGTGCCGAAATCGATGAGCTGTTGAAAAACTGGAAGGAGTGCCCCGCGCCAGGAAAGACGATGAAAAAGGCGCCGGAGCTGCTGGTGAAGGTATGGAAGACGAGGTCTGTGTTCTAGGACTTGGAGTACTGGCACAAACTCGATACACCTCATTGCCTTGATCAAATGCACATCTGTAAGAGTGTCCTTGAGAGTTTGCTCGCGACACTGATGAGCATGCCGGATAAGAACAAGGATGGGCTGAAGGCAAGAAAAGACTTGCAAGATTTGAAAATCAAGGAAGATCTGCACATGCCGCCCCGTAAACAGTCAGACGAGACAGAGACGGAGACAGAGGCGCGGGAGAAGAAGGGCAAGAAAATAAATAAAGAGGATTATTGCCCCCCTTCTTGCTTCACCTTAAGTCAGGCTGAGATCGATAAATTCTTTAAGTGCCTTACCGGAGTCAAAGTTAGTTCCGGTTACTATGGCAAGATAAGCAGATACCTAGACACGGACACGAAAAGGTTCAGCGGGATGAAGTCCCATGACTGTCATGTGATGATGACGTAGATACTACCTGTTGCTCTTAGAGGGATAATGGACAAGCATGTCCGTGACACACTTATTGGTCTCTGCAACTTTTTCGACGTCATCTCTCGAAAGTCGATCGGTCTGAAGCAGCTCCGAAGGCTACAGGAAGAGATCGTTGTGATACTGAATGAGCTTGAGATGTACTTCCTGCCCGCGTTCTTTGACGTGATGGTGCATCTGTGTGTCCATATTGCCTTCCCTTCGTTCACTCCTCTCGGGAAAAAAGTGAGAGAAAATAAAGGAAAAGAAAAAGGAAAAATGTTATATAGGTACTGGTTATAGCAGTAGCGCTTTACTGAAAAAGAGCTACAACTAGTCAAGGTAGCAGTAGCGCTTTCCGTACAAAACCGCTATAGCTACCTGTAATAGTAGTAGCGCTTTTTCTCTAAACGCGCTACTGCTATGTCCACTTAACCCAAAATCCTCACTCTCTCTGCTTCATCCCGCCTCTTTTCCCCCCAAATCCCGCCGGGGCCCTGCCCTCGCCGCGCCCCTGTGCTCGCCCCCGCCCTCGCCGCGCCCCTGCGCTCGCCCCGCCCTCGCCGCGCCCCGGCGCTCGCCCCCGACCCCGGCCCCGACCCCGACCCCGGCCTCGGCTCTGACCCCAGTGCTCGCCCCCGACCCCGACGCGCCACGGCTCCCTCCTCTGCTTCCTCCCTACCCAAACTCGGCCGTCTTCGGGCCTGCCTCCTCGCCCCTGCACCCTCTGTAAACCCCCCCCCCCAGCGCTTCTCCTCTCTCTGCTAGCTAGGATTCTTCGGTTAATTTACTTAGGTTTTAGTTAGGGCAGTAGGTTAATTAGGTTATCTATTTAGTTATGAATTTAGCTATGTTTTTATGAACCGTACATTTTAAAATAGGACAGAAATTTAGGGTTAAGCAATTGTAGTTAAAAGAAAAGGTAGCATTTAAGCAATTGTCCAAATCAACATCCCTTGTTAAAGCAAATTTAGGTAGGCTGAATTTTGGTAGGCTGAATTTATATGCAAATTTAAACTAGACATGTGATATGTGGACATGTGATGTTTTGGACATGTCATGTTTGGAATTTGGACATGTCATTTGGACATGTGATGTTTTGGACATGTCATATTTGGAAAATGATGATTATGTGCAGGGTAAATGATCCGAGTGGCCTATGTTATGCCGGAATGTTGATTCATTTCCGTTCCGGTGAATTTCAGGCGCTCGATATGTCCATTTTTGTAGCGACCAGACCTCAAACAGTCTGATCTCTGTGCATAAGTGTCATCCCTGGATCGGTAATGCTGACACACACAATACTTGAAGGATTTATAACAGAGTAGCAATCACACACTTATTACATCGAATGTCTCAAAAGAGAACTTATTACAATAAATATGGCTTAAGGCCATCTAATTACGATAACAGCGGAAGGCTTGGAAGATAAAGTGAGTCCATCAACTCCAACGGCATCACTGAGTGAAAGATCACGACCTAAGGCTCCTTACTCATCGTCTGAAAAGTCTGCAACATGATACGTTGCAGCCCAAAAACGGGTCAGCACAAGGAATATGCTCGCAAGGTAACACAAAAGAGTAATGAACAGAATAATCCTATCACTACATGCATATTTGGCTGGTGGAGGCTGTATGGTTAATATGTTTTGCGAAAAGCCAATTTTTCCCTACTGGAAAGGAATAAATTTTATTTAACTATCATGGTGGTTGTTAAACATTGAGAATGGTAAACCCCATCTCAATCCCAATTAAAAGTAATTAATAACCCAACAAAATTAATTTAGAGTGATGAGATCCACATGATAATCCAAGAACCAGATACTCAAAACGTCCATAACCGGGGACACGGCTAACCATGATTAGATTGTACACTCAGCAGAGGTTTGTGCACTTTTCCCCACAAGACTCGATCTCCTCCGTTGGATTTCTCGCACTACAAAATGTTTGAGAAACGGATGGCCGAGACACAGTCTTTCCGAAGAGGTCCCCTTAACCGATAGATAGGCCGGTACACCTACAATCTCCTACATCTGCTAGCCCATCATGGAAAGGTTTCCCACAACTTACTCAACTATGCCAGAGGCCATAATGGCATGTGGCTGCACACGGAAGTTTCTAGCATGAATAATCTTATGATCCCTTTGAGCCTGGGTGGCAGTCCATAGGAGAATCACACGGAACCCCGGGATTTCCAAAAAAATACAGGTAATCACTGGAATTCCCCAGGTGCCTCAATCCACCCAGATGTGTATTAAAGTTGCCACCTTAAGTTAACCATTAATTAACAATCTCACATCTGTCATGGATACACTCAAAGCCAATCCACGTCTACGAGCATAACATAGCAATATAAACAACGTAGAAGTAACTCCCAAGGTTTGATAATAAACAGGTGAATAGGTACTACCTCATCTACTTCCCAAACCCACAATTTAATTCAGATCCTAACCATGCAATTGTTTGAGGGTTGATCTAATGCAATAAAATTGGGTAGTAAAGAGGTATGATCAAAGTGTTACTTGCCTTGCTGATGATCCGCGAAACCTAGAGACTCGTAGTAGCACGCTTCGCACTCCGGGTACTCTATCGCAAACAAACAAGCATACAATAAGCAATCAAGCAAGGGCACGGGTAAAACTCAAATAAGAGATCAAACAAGAAAGTTCAACTTAAGAACTCCGGGTTCAAAAAGAATCAAATCAAACGAAGCAACAAAGCTCAAACGGCGAAAGAAACAAGCTTCGTTTACTAATCTGGACTAAAGTCAAATTTTACAGTAGCAAAATCTTATTTAAGTTGGTTAAACAGAAAGAGGGTTTCGAGACGAAACTCTAGGCGCTTGAATCGCCTGATTCCGATAAACGAGCGAAAAGTTATACTAAAACGAAAATCGGATCAGAAATCACGATCGAAAATAATCGCGGAAAAATCCGAGAAAAAGAAAAACTGACGAACAGGCTAACGAACGAACGTTCGCTGTCTGTGGCTAACGAGTGAACAGCGTTCGTTAAAACGAACGTACGGACGAACGTCCACTAAATAAATAAACCAAAAAAATAACACTGATCTATTCTAAAAAAACGAAAACTAGGGTTTCTGGAAAAAAACGAATCGGTTTTCTCTCAAAAACCGGCGGCGGCGGGGCGTCTACCTTGTCCGGGCTCCGGCGAGATCCGGCGGCTCGGGCGGGGTCCGGTGGGGCGGCGGGCTGCTTGGGCGGCGGCGGGGCGACAACGGCAGGCGGCGGCGGCGGCGCTAGGCGGCAGCGGCGGTGCTGGCGGCGGGGTTTGGCGGGGCGGCTCGGGTGGTGGTGGTGGGGGGGGGTCGGTGGCGGCGGTATTTAAGAGGAGGGGGCAGCTGGCTTGGGAGAGGGGCCGTCTCGGGAGGCGTGCTCGTCCCGGACTCGAGCAGCGGCGGCGGCTTCGCTTGGGACTCCGGTCCCGAGCCGGTGCGGGAGACGGCGGCGGCGCGGGGTTGGCCCGGCTCGGCTGAGCCTTCGGCCCAGTCGGGCGCGCGAACAGTTTTTTTAATAATGTCCCGCCGAAAATAAATCCTAGAAAAATAAATAAATATCTAAAAATTCCAGAACAAATTTTCACCGTCTAAATAAAATATTTAGAACAAGATGAACATTTTGTTGGCCCTAAAATGCAATTTTGAAAACGTGCAATTTTTCTAATTCAAAAAAAATTGCAATAAAATCCAAATAAAATATTTATTTGGTTTTTAATATTTTTCCTCTAATATTTCATCTATTTTGAGAAGTCATTTTATCTCCTCTCATATATTTTTTTTTGAAATATTAGGAAGGGAAAATAATCAAAACCAAATGATCCTCCTTTCAAAATTTGAGAAAACTCAAATATGTTAATAACGAAATCCCCAAGTCTACCCCCCTTAAGATGAATCTCGCCCTCGAGATTCGGGTTGGCTAGAAAATAGGTGAGAGTGATCCTTCCGTAGGTCTTCTTCTCACTCCCAGGTGGCTTCATCTTCGGTATGGTGACTCCACTGAACCTTGCAGAACTTGATTACTTTGTTACGCGTGACACGGCTGGCAAAATCAAGAATCTTAACTGGCTTCTCCTCGTAAGTCAAATCGCTATCCAACTGAATCGCTTCCAGTGGCACTTTATCTCTCAGAGGAATATCAGCCATCTCTGCGTGGCACTTCTTCAACTGAGAAACGTGGAACACATCGTGAACACCTGACAATCCTTCGGGTAATTCCAACTTGTAAGCAACTTCTCCCATACGTTCCAAAACTTTGTATGGCCCCACAAAACGTGGTGCTAATTTTCCCTTAACTCCAGAACGCTTCACTCCTCGAAGTGGGATACACGAAGATACACTATGTCTCCAACTTCGTAAACTGTCTCCTTGCATTTTGAATCCGCATAACTCTTCTGCCTGGACTGGGCTACTTTGAGTCTATCGCGAATCAGTTCAACCTTCTCTTCAGACTCTTTAATCAAATCTGGTCCAAACAACTGTCGGTCTCTAACTTCGTCCCACAACAACGGTGTTCTGCACCTCCTTCCGTACAGTGCTTCGAAAGGGGCCATCTTCAAACTAGCTTGATAACTCTTGTTATAAGAGAACTCTGCATAAGGCAAATTATCATCCCAACTAGATCCATAGTCTAGCGCACAAGCTCTCAACATGTCCTCTAGAATCTGATTTACTCTCTCAGTCTGTCCATCTGTCTGCGGGTGAAAAGCTCTACTGAACTCTAGCCTGGTTCCCAAAGTTTCATGCAACTGATTCCAAAACTTTGAAGTTGTAGCGACCAGACCTCAAACAGTCTAGTCTCTGTGCATCAGTGTCATCCCTGGATCGGTAATGCTGACATGCACAGTACTTTGAAGGATTTATAACAGAGTAGCAATCACACACTTATTACATCGAATAGTTCAAGAGAACTCAATACAATAAATATGGCTTAAGGCCATCTAAAATACGATAACAGCGGAAGGCTTGGAAGATAAAGTGAGTCCATCAACTCCAACGGCATCACTAAGTATAAGACCACGACCTAAGGCTCCTTACTCGTCGTCTGAAAAGTCTGCAACATGATACGTTGCAACCCAAAAATGGGTCAGCACATGGAATATGCTGGCAAAGTAACACATAGAGAGTAATGAACAGAATAATGCTATCACTACATGCATATTTGGCTGGTGGAAAGCTCTATGGTTACAGTTTTGCGAAAAGCCAATTTTTCCCTACCACAAAGGAATAAATTTTATTTAACTATCATGGTGGTTGTTAAACATTGAGAAGGTACCTCCAACTCAATCCCAATTAATAACGTGATTAACCCAATCAAATTAAATTAAGTAACATGATGATGAGATTCACATGATAATCCAAGAACAAGATACTCAAGATGTCCATAACCGGGGACACGGCTAATCATGATTAGTTTGTACACTCTGCAGAGGTTTGTGCACTTTTCCCCACAAGACTTGATCGCCTCCGCTTGATTTCTCGCACTACATGGTGTTTCAGAAAGGGATGACCGAGACATAGTCTTTCAGAAACACTACTCTTTACTCCGGGTGGACAGTTACACCTACTTTCCCCTACATCTGCTAGCCCACCTCTTCAAGAGGTCATGTAACCTACTCAACTATGCTAGAGCCCATATTAGCTTGTGGCTGCACACGGAAGTTTCTAGCATGAATAATCTCATGATCCCTTTGAGTCTGGGTGGCGGTCCATAGGATGATCACACGGGTACTCCGGAATATCCAAAATTACAGGCAACACTGGTTTCTCCAGGTGCCTCAATCCACCCAGATGTAAATTAAAGTAGCCACCTCAAGTTCAACCATAAATTAATAATCTCACATCTGTCATGAACAATTCACTCAAACCCAATCCACGTCTACGAGCATAGCATAGCAATATAAGCAAACGTAGAAGTAACTCCCAAAGGTTTGATAGTAAACAGGACAATAGGTACTACCTCATCTACTTCCCAAAACCCACATATTAATCAGATCCTAATCATGCAACTGTTTGCGGATTGATCTAATGCAATAAAACTGGGTGATGAAAAGTATGATCAAAGTGTTACTTGCCTTGCTGATGATCCGTGAAACCTAGAGACTCGTCGTAGCATGCTTCGCACTCCGGGTACTCTATCGCAAACAAACAATACATACATAAGCAATCAAGCAAGGGTGCACGAAATAAAACTCAAAATAAGAGATCTAACCAGAAAGTTCAACTTAGGAACTCCGGTTTGCAAAAAGAATCAATTCAAACGAAGCAACGAAGATCAAACGGCGAAAGAAACAAGCTTCGTTTACTAATCTGGATCTAAGTCAAATTTTACAGTAGCAAAAACTTGTTTGAGTTGGTTAAACGGAAAGAGAATTTCAAGACGAAACTCTAGGCGTTTGAATCGCCTGATTCCGATAAACGAGCGAAAAGTTATACTAAAACGAAAAATAGATCGGAAATCACGATCAGGAATAATCGCGGAAAATCCGAGAAAAAGAAAACTGACGAACAGGCTAACGATTGAACGTTCGCTGTCTGTAAAAAAACGAAAACCGTTCGTTAAAACGAATGAACGAACGGGCGTTCGCTATTTAACTAAACCGGAAAAAACCGATCTAATATAAAAAACGCATCTCGGTTTCGAAATAAAACCGAACGGTTTTTCGAGAAAAACCGGCGGCTACCTCGGTTCGCGTGACGGCGGCGGCGGCGAGTGGCTCCGGCGGGTGGCGGCATCGGGCGAGAGGCGGCGGGGCTCCGGCGGGCGGCGGCGGACGGCGGCGGGGCTCCGGCGGGCGGAGGTGGACGGCGGCGGGGCTCCGGCGGGTGGCGGGTCGGGCGGCGGGGCGACGCGGGCGGCGGCGGCTAGGGTTTCGGGGCGGCGGCGACTTGGGCTGAGGCGGGGCTCGGGCCGCGGCTTTAAAGGCCGGCCGGGCTGAGGTGACCGGGTCGGACACGGCCCGTAAGGCTGTTGACTTTTAAAAAAAAATCAGACGTGCAAAAGAAGTAAGAAAAGAAATACTAAACGAACTCCAAAAATCCAGAAATAAATTTGCCCCGTCCTCTAAAACTAATCCGGACAAGATGAACATTTATTTGGGCCTAAAATGCAATTTTGAAAAACGCGTATTTTTCCTAATTCGAATAAAATCAAATATTTGTTTTTATTATTTTTCCTCCAATATTTCATTATTTGTGGAGAAGTCATTTTATCCCCTTTCATATATTTTGATATGAATTATTTTTGGAGAGAAAAATAATTAAAACAAATGATCCTATTTTTAAAATTTGAGAAAACCCAAATATGAAAATAACGAAATCCCCAACTCTCTCCGTGGGTCCTTGAGTTGCGTGAAATTTCTAGGATCGAAAATCAAAATACCATAAAATATGATATGCATGATGATCTAATGTATAACATTCCAAATTGAAAATTTGGGATGTTACAAACCTACCCCCCTTAAGATGAATCTCGCCCTCGAGATTCGGGTTGGCTAGAAAATAGGTGAGAGTGGTCCTTCCGTAGATCTTCCTCTCGCTCCCAGGTGGCTTCATCCTCGGTATGGTGACTCCACTGAACTTTGCAAAACTTGATAACCTTGCTGCGGGTGACTCGGCTGGCATACTCAAGAATCTTAACTGGTTTCTCCTCATAGGTCAAGTCACTATCCAGCTGAATCGCTTCCAATGGCACTGTATCTCTCAGTGGTATCTCAGCCATCTCTGCGTGGCACTTCTTCAACTGAGAAACATGGAACACATCGTGAACTCCCGACAATCCTTGGGCAATTCCAACTTGTAAGCAACTTCCCCCATACGCTCCAAAACTTTGTATGGTCCTACAAAACGTGGCGCTAACATTCCCTTAACTCCAAAGCGCTTTACTCCTCGAAGTGGTGATACTCGAAGATAAACTCTGTCTCCGACTTCGTAAACTGTCTCCTTGCGTTTAGAATCCGCATAACTCTTCTGCCTAGACTGGGCTACCTTGAGCCTATCACGAATCAACTTCACTTTCTGTTCAGACTCTTTAATCAAATCTGGTCCAAACAACTGGCGGTCTCCAACTTCGTCCCACAACAACGGTGTCCTGCACCTCCTTCCGTACAGAGCTTCGAAAGGGGCCATCTTCAAACTGGATTGATAACTGTTGTTGTAAGAGAACTCTGCATATGGCAAATTGTCGTCCCAACTAGATCCATAATCTAGCGCACACGCTCTTAGCATGTCCTCCAAAATCTGATTGACTCTCTCGGTCTGTCCGTCTGTCTGTGGATGAAAGGCTGTACTGAACTCTAGCCTGGTACCCAAAGTCTCGTGCAACTGATTCCAAAACTTTGAAGTAAACTGGGTTCCTCTATCTGATACAATGGTCCTCGGAACTCCATGCAGACATACGATCCTGGTCATGTATATCTTTGCCAACTTAGCACTTGTATAAGTGGTCTTTACTGGGATGAAATGAGCTACCTTCGTCAAACGATCGACTACAACCCATATCGAGTCATAGCCTGAACGAGTCCTGGGCAATCATGTGATAAAATCCATGCCTAGCTTATCCCACTTCCATTCGGGTATCGTCAATGGTTGTAGCAATCCTGCTGGCTTCTGATGCTCTGCCTTTACTCTCTGACATACATCACAAACTGCTACATACTCCGCAATATCCTTCTTCATTCCGGTCCACCAGAAAGTATCCTTCAAATCCAAATACATCTTGGTATTTCCTGGGTGAATCGGATATTGTGAATCATGGGCCTCTTGCATAATCAACTTCCTGATCTCCGGATCATTGGGCACATAAACGCGGTCCTCAAACCATAAGGTATCGTGCTCATCCTCACGAAATCCCTTGGCTTTTCCTTTACTCATCCTTTCCTTTATCTCAGCAATTTCCTTGTCTATTTTCTGAGCTTCTCTGATCTTATCCATCAAAGTAGATTGAACCTCCAATGCTGCTACAAAACCTCTTGGAACTATTTCCAAACATAGTTCACGAAGATCCTCTGCTAACTTCTTGGGTAACTCTCCGGTCATGAGCGTGTTGACATGGCTCTTGCAGCTCAACGGATCGGCTACTACGTTAGCCTTCCCTGGGTGATAATGCAATCTCATATCATAATCCTTAATGAGCTCCAACCATCTCCTTTGCCTGAGATTCAACTCCTTCTGCGTGAAAATGTACTTCAAACTCTTGTGATCCGTGTACACCTCACAATGGTTTCCGATGAGAAAATGTCTCCATGTCTTCAACGCATGCACTACGGCTGCTAACTCCAAATCATGTGTAGCATAATTCAACTCATGGGGTTTAAGCTGTCGTGAGGCATATGAAACAACTCTTCCCTCCTGCATTAGCACTGGTCCAAGTCCTCGACGAGAAGCGTCGCAATATACTTCATAATCCTTGCGTTGATCTGGCAGAATCAAGACTGGCGCTGTAACCAAACGCTTCTTCAATTCCTGGAAACTAGCCTCACATTCCTCAGTCCAAATGAATTTGGTGTCCTTCTTCAACAACTCCGTCATAGGCTTTGCAATCTTTGAGAAATTCTCGATGAATCTCCGGTAATATACTGCGAGTCCAAGAAAACTCCAGATTTCTCCAACTATCGTGGGTGCTTCCCAATTTGTCACAGTGTTAACCTTGGTGGGATCTACTGCTATTCCTTCTCCGAATATAATATGTCCAAGGAATCCAACTTCCTTTAACCAAAACTCGCACTTGCTGAACTTGGCATATAACTGATGTTCTCTGAGCTTTCCAAGTACCAAATGCAAATGCTCCTTATGCTCTTCTTCATTCTTCGAATAGACCAGAATATCATCAATGAACACTACGATGAACTTATCCAAAAACTCCATAAACACTTTGTTCATCATGTTCATGAAATAGGCAGGTGTGTTAGTCAGGCCAAATGACATAACGGTGTACTCATATAGCCCATACCTTGTGGTAAAAGCTGTCTTGGGTATATCCTGCTCTCGAATCTTCAACTGGTGGTATCCTGATCGCAAATCAATCTTGGAAAATACTTTAGCTCCTTGTAGTCGGTCAAACAGATCATTGATCATCGGCAGTGGGTACTTGTTCTTGATTGTTACTTCATTCAATCCACGATAATCAACAACCATCCTCAACGATCCATCTTTCTTCTCCACTAGAAGTACGGGTGATCCCCAAGGTGACGAACTTGGGCGAATATATCCTTTATCCAGTAACTCCTTAATCTGCTTCTTAATTCCTTCCAAATCCTTAGCGGGCATCTTGTACGGTCTCTTAGATATTGGCCCAGTGCCTGGCAAAAGCTCAATCAAAAATTCGATGTCTCTATCCGGTGGCATGCCTGGCAACTCCTCTGGAAATACGTCAGGGAATTCCTTCACCACTGGTACTTCCTCCTATACAACTCCTGATAAGGAATTCACTTGAGTCCTCTTCGGCACATGTCGGGATACATACTTAATCCTTCTTCCTTCTGGGGTAGTAAGCAAAATCGTCTTACTGGCGCAATCGATGTTTCCTCCATACATCGATAGCCAATCCATTCCCAAAATCACATCCAAATCTTGTGACTCCAAAACTATTAGGTCTGAGGGGAAAACATGCCTACCTATGACCAATGGCAACTGAAAACATCCTTGGCTTGCCATATACTCTGCTCCTGGCGAGGTTACTAACATAGGTGTTCTAAGAACTTTGGTGGGCAACTTAAACTTATCCGCAAATCCCCTTGATATGTATGAATGTGATGCACCAGTATCAAAAAGAATGATTGCAGTAAATGACTTAACCAAGAACTTACCTATTACTGCATCAGGCTGTGCTTCAACCTCCTCCACATTAACGTGGTTCACCTGTCCCCTGTTGAAAGGGTTCGGCTTCTTCCCCGAGCTTCCATTGCCATTTCCATTCTTTGCTTCTGGACAATCAGTGGCATAATGTCCAGTCTTTTGGCACTTGAAACAGGTAACGTGGCTTAGATCCCTCTTGGCTGGAGTTGATGGGTTGGTACGGTTCTGTCCGTTGCTTCCTCCGTTCCCATTGCCATTCTTGGGGCCACTATGATTGTGCGAACTTCCTCCATTGTGATTGTGACCTCCATGGTTATGCTGAAGGTGTCCTCCCGAGTTCGGGGTAAAACGAGGCTTCTGGTGAGCTCCTGTACTGTACTTTCCTTGTCCATACTTCCTCTTACGACTCTCAATCTGTTGTTGCTTCCCTTCAATCATGAGAGCTCTATCTACCAACTCCTGGTAGTTGCTAAAAGTTGCCACCATCAACTGCATGCTCAGCTCATCATTCAGTCCTTCCAGAAACTTCTGCTGCTTAGCTGCATCCGTAGCAACGTCATCTGGGGCATAACGTGCTAACTTACTAAAATCCTCCACGTACTGGCCAACGGTACGTCCTCCTTGGCGTAAGTTGCGAAACTCACGCTTCTTCATGGACATAGCTCCTGCTGAAACATGGGCAGTACGGAAAGCTTGCTGAAACTGGTCCCATGTGACAGTGTCAATGGGGTGAGTGGCTGTGTAATTCTCCCACCATGATGATGCGGGTCCATCAAGCTGATGTGCGACAAAACGCACTCTCTCCGCATCTGTGCATCCTGCAGTGGTCAGCTCCCTTCCAACCTTGCGGAGCCAATCATCTGCCACAATCGGCTCGGTGCTACTGGAAAACACCGGCGGATTCAGCTTAAGAAATCGGGCTATGTGATCAACAGGTGGTGGTGGTGGTGGGTTGTTGTTGTTGTTGTTGCCTTGGTTTTGAACTAGCACTTGCATCAGGGCATTCTGCTGCTGGATCAACTGAGTGATCTCCGGTGGGAAAACAAATCCGGTGTCGCGCCTCGGAGGCATCTGATGGTTTAGAAAAGATGAGAGAATAGAATAGAATGAGGTCTAGAGGGAAAACACTACCCATATGCACATAAGACAAACACAATCATATCACTCCAATCAATTCAAACAAGGCATACAATCGATCTAACTATTGTTACAAAGTGCTTGGACTATAATATATACATGGTGGAATACTACTACTAATTTGGTGGTCTACTAGAAAAATTGCTCAGTCGAAGACTCCATGATATCTGCTCCGGCTTCATCCTCCAAATCATCCTCACTGGGGTCCGAGTCGGTGTCGTCAATGATGATGTAATTCTCCGGGCAAGTAGAATCGTCATCATCTCATCCTGGTGCTGGGTCTCCCATGAAAACTCCTAGCTTCCTTGTCTGGTCGTCATTCTTCTCCACTAGTGCGACGATTTCCTCCATAAAATCCTCGCGTGTAGCCTTGAGTTCTTCCTCCAGTTCCATGATCCTAGTCTTTGCCTTCTTTAGTTCTGTCATGTCTGTGCACATCTGGTTCTCCTGGCGACGAATGTGCTGGTTTAACTCCTGGATGAAAGCTGCAATAGATCTATCCTTCCTGGTACTGATCATCTCCCATTGCTCGTCTCAGCGCCCACAAATCTGATAGATAGTATCCTTGAGATCATTGTGGTACACTTCTCCAATGCGTCCCATGGTGATGTGGGCTGCCATGCTCTTTCCTAGACTCCAGGTTGGTGCATCAAAGGAAAACTCTATGGGCTCAGTGATTGGCGTGAACGTCCTTCCTGGAACTTGAACTTGAATCATCCAGCGCTCCTCTTCTGGTAGTGTGGCGTTGTAGGTTCCGGTGTATTCCGATGTTCAGGTACTTAGTAACTTCCTTCAAGTGTCGTCCAAAAGGTGTATCCTCATCTGGTTGCGCGAACTTGTTCCTAGCATCCGCCATCCTAAAAGAGTGGAAGAAAGAAGAGGAGTCAGAAATGAGAAGAGAGTAGTGATCTAGGGCTTTAGCTTAGTGGTCGTGTCCTACAGTCAGTGTGTGCTCTGATACCATCTCTGTAGCGACCAGACCTCAAACAGTCTAGTCTCTGTGCATCAGTGTCATCCCTGGATCGGTAATACTGACACGCATAGTACTTTGAAGGATTTATAACAGAGTAGCAATCACACACTTATTACATCAAATGTCTCAAAAGAGAACTTATTACAATAAATATGGCTTAAGGCCATCTAAAATACGATAACAGCGGAAGGCTTGGAAGATAAAGTGAGTCCATCAACTCCAACGGCAGCACTGAGTATAAGACCACGACCTAAGGCTCCTTACTCGTCGTTTGAAAAGTCTGCAACATGATATGTTGCAGCCCAAAAACGGGTCAGCACGTGGAATATGTTGGCAAAGTAACACATAGAGAGTCATGAACAGAATAATGCTATCACTATATGCATATTTGGCTGGTGGAAAGCTCTATGGTTACAGTTTTGCCAAAAGCCAATTTTTCCCTACCACAAAGGAATAAATTTTATTTAACTATCATGGTGGTTGTTAAACATTGAGAAGGTACCTCCAACTCAATCCCAATTAAGAACGTGATTAACCCAATCAAATTAAATTAAGTAACATGATGATGAGATTCACATGATAATCCAAGAACTAGATACTCAAGATGTCCATAACCGGGGACACGGCTAATCATGATTAGTTTGTACACTTTGCAGAGGTTTGTGCACTTTTCCCCACAAGACTCGATCGCCTCCGCTTGATTTCTCGCACTACATGGTGTTTGAGAAACGGATGACCGAGACACAGTCTTTCAGAAACACTATTCTTTACTCGGGGTGGACAGTTACACCTACTTTCCCCTACATCTGCTACCCCACCTCTTCAAGAGGTCATGTAACCTACTCAACTATGCTAGAGCCCATAAAAGCTTGTGGCTGCACACGGAAGTTTCTAGCATGAATAATCTCATGATCCCTTTGAGTCTGGGTGGCGGTCCATAGGATGATCACAAGGGTACTCCGGGATATCAAAAAATACAGGCAACACTGGTTTCTCCAGGTGCCTCAATCCACCAGCTGTAAATTAAAGTAGCCACCTTAAGTTGAACCATAAATTAATAATCTCACATCTGTCATGAAGAATTCACTCAAACCCAATCCACGTCTACGAGCATAGCATAGCAATATAAGCAAACGTAGAAGTAACTCCCAAAGGTTTGATAGTAAAAAGGACAATAGGTACTACCTCATCTACTTCCCAAAACCCACATATTAATCAGATCCTAATCATGCAATTGTTTGAGGATTGATCTAATGCAACAAAACTGGGTGACGAAAAGTATGATCAAAGTGTTACTTGCCTTGCTGATGATCCGTGAAACCTAGAGACTCGTAGTAGCACGCTTCGCACTCTGGGTACTCTATCGCAAACAAACAATACATACATAAGCAATCAAGCAAGGTTGCATGAAATAAAACTCAAAATAAGAGATCTAACCAAAAAGTTCAACTTAAGAACTCCGGTTTGCAAAAAGAATCGATTCAAACAAAGCAACGAAGATCAAACGGCGAAAGAAACAAGCTTCGTTTACTAATCTGGATCTAAGTCAAATTTTACAGTAGCAAAAACTTGTTTGAGTTGGTTAAACGGAAAGAGAATTTCGAGACGAAACTCTAGGCGCTTGAATCGCCTGATTCCGATAAACGAGCGAAAAGTTATACTAAGACGAAAAACAGATCGGAAATCGCGATCAGGAATAATCGCGGAAAATCCGAGAAAAAGAAAAACTGACGAACAGGCTAACGATCGAACGTTCGGTGTCTGTAAAAAAACGAAAACCGTTCGTTAAAATGAACGAACGAACGGTGGCGGGTCGGGCGGCAGGGCGGCGCGGGCGGCGGCGGCGGCTAGGGTTTCGGGGCGGCGGCGACTTGGGCTGAGGCGGGGCTCGGGCCGCGGCTTTAAAGGCCGGCCGGGCTGAGGTGTCCGTGTCGGACACGGCCCGTAAGGCGGTTGACTTTTAAAGAAAATTCGGACATGCAGAAAAAGTAAGAAAAGAAATACTAAACGGACTCTACAAATCCCGAAATAAATGTTCCCCGTCCTCTAAAAATAAGCCGGACAAGATGAACATTTATTTGGGCCTAAAATGCAATTTTGAAAAACGCGTATTTTTCCTAATTCGAATAAAATCAAATAAAATCAAATATTTCTTTTTAATATTTTTCCTCCAATATTTCATTATTTGTGGAGAAGTCATTTTATCCCCTCTCATATATTTTGATATGAAATATTTTCGGAGAGAAAAATAATTAAAACAAATGATCCCATTTTCAAAATTTGAGAAAACCCAAATATGAAAATAACGAAATCCCCAACTCTCTCCGTGGGTCCTTGAGTTACGTGAAATTTCTAGGATCGCAAATCAAAATGCAATAAAATATGATATGCATGATGATCTAATGTATAACATTCCAAATTGAAAATTTGGGATGTTACAGAAGTAAACTGGGTTCCTCTATCTGATACAATGGTCCTATGAACTCCATGCAGACATACGATCCTGGTCATTTATATCTTTGCCAACTTAGCACTAGTGTAAGTGGTCTTTACTGGGATGAAATGAACTACTTTCGTCAAATGATCGACTACAACCCATATAGAGTCATAGCCTGAACGAGTCCTGGGTAATCCCGTGATAAAATCCATGCCTAGCTTATCCCACTTCCATTCGGGTATCGGCAATGGTTGTAGCAATCCGGCTGGCTTCTGATGTTCTGCCTTCACTCTCTGACATACATCACAAACTACTACATACTCCGCAATATCCTTCTTCATTCCGGTCCACTAGAAACTATCCTTCAAATCCAGATAAATCTTGGTATTTCCTGGGTGAATCGAATATGGCGAATCATGGGCCTCTTGCAGAATCAACTTCCTGATCTCCTGATCATTGGGCACATATACGCGGTCCTCAAACCATAAGGTATCGTGCTCATCCTCACGAAATCCTTTAGCCTTTCCTTTGCTCATCTTTTCCTTTATCTCGGCAATCTCCTTGTCCGTCTTCTGAGCTTCTCTGATCTTATCCATTAAAGTAGATTGAATCTCCAAAGTTGCTACATATCCTCTCGGAACTACCTCCAAACATAGCTCGCGAAGGTCCTCTGCTAACTCCTTGGGTAACTCTCCGGTCATGAGGGTATTTACATGAATCTTGCGGCTCAATGCATCGGCTACTACGTTAGCCTTTCCTGGATGATAATGCAATCTCATATCATAATCCTTAATGAGCTCTAACCATCTCTGCTGCCTGAGATTCAACTCCTTCTGCGTGAAGATATACTTTAAACTCTTGTGGTCCGTGTATACTTCACAATGATTTCTGATGAGAAAATGTCTCCAAGTCTTCAATGCATGCACTACGGCTGCTAACTCCAAATCATGCGTAGCATAATTTAACTCATGGGGTTTAAGCTGTCGTGAGGCATATGAAACAACTCTTCCCTCCTGCATAAGTACGGCTCCAAGCCCTCGACAAGAAGCGTCGCAATACACTTCATAATCCTTGCGTTGATCTGGCAGAATCAACACTGGTGACGTAACCAAGTGTCTCTTCAACTCCTGAAAACTGGCCTCACATTCCTCAGTCCATTTAAAGTTGGTGTCCTTCTTCAACAACTCCGTCATGGGCTTTGCAATCTTTGAGAAATTCTCAATGAACCTCCGGTAGTATCCCGCGAGTCCAAGAAAACTCCGGATCTCTCCAACTGACGTGGGTGACTCCCAGTTTGTCACAGTGACAACCTTGGTGGGGTCTACTGCTATTCCATCTCCAGATATAACATGTCCAAGAAATCCAACTTCCTTTAGCCAAAATTCACATTTGCTGAACTTGGCGTATAACTGATGTTCTCTGAGCTTCCCAAGTACCAATCACAAATGTTCCTTATGTTCTTCTTCATTCTTTGAGTAGACCAGTATATCATCAATGAACACCACAACGAACTTATCCAAAAACTCCATAAACACTTTGTTCATCATATTCATAAAATAGGCAGGTGCGTTAGTCAGACCAAATGACATAACGGTATACTCATACAGCCCATATCTCGTGGTAAAAGCTGTCTTAGGTATATCCTGCTCTCGAATCTTCAGCTGGTGATACCCTGATCGCAAATCATTCTTGTAAAACACTTTAGCTCCTTGCAGCTGGTCAAACAAATCATTGATCATTGGCAGTGGGTACTTATTCTTGATCTTCACCTCATTCAGTCCTTGATAATCAACAACCATCCTTAATGATCCATCCTTCTTCTCCACTAGAAGTACTGGTGATCCCCAAGGTGATGAACTTGGGCGAATATAACCTTTATCCAGTAACTCCTTAATCTGCTTCTTAATTTCTTCCAAATCCTTTGCGGGCATTCTGCACGGTCTCTTAGATATTGGCCATGTGCCTGGCAAAAGTTCAATCAAAAACTCAATGTCTCTGTCCGGTGGCATGCCTGGCAACTCTTCTGGAAATACATCCGGAAAATCCTTCACCACTGGTACTTCCTCTTGTACAACTCCAGATAATGAATTTACTTGCGTCCTATTCGAAACATGCCGGGATACGTACTTGATCCTTCTTCCTTCTGGGGTGATGAGCAAAATCGTCTTACTGGCGCAATCAATGTTCCCTCCATACATCGATAGTCAATCCATACCCAGTATCACATCCAAACCTTGCGACTCCAATATTATCAGATCTGAGGGAAAAACATGCCTACCTATGGTCAATGGCATCTGAAAACATCCATGGCTTGCCATATACTCTGCTCCGGGTGAGGTTACTAGCATGGGTGTCTTAAGAACTCTAGTTGGCAACTTATACTTATCCACAAATCCCCTAATTGATATGTATGAATGCGATGCACCAGTATCAAAAAGAACGACTGTAGTAAATGACTTAACCAAAAACTTACCTATTACTGCATCTGGGTGAGCTTCAACCTCCTCCGCGTTAACGTGGTTCACTTGTCCCCTGTTGAAAGGGTTGGGCTTCTTCCCAGAGCTTCCATTGCCATTTCCATTCTTGGCTTCAGGACATTCATTGGTGTAATGTCCGGTCTTCTGGCATTTGTAGCAAGTGATGTGGCTTAGATCCTTCTTGGCGGGTGTTGCCGGGTTGGAACGGTTCTGTCCGCTACTTCCTTCGTTACCATTTCCGTTCTTGGGGCCACTATGATTGTGCGAACTTCCTCCATTATGAGTGTGGCCTCCATGGTTATGAACAAGTCCTCCCGAGTTCGGGGTGAAACGGGGTCTCTGCTGGGCTCCAGAATTATACTTCCCTTGTCCATACTTCCTCTTGCAGCTGTCAATCTGCTGCTGCTTCCCTTCCACCATGAGGGCTCTATCCACCAACTCCTGGTAGTGATTGAAATTTGCCACCATCAACTGCATGCTCAGCTCATCATTCAGTCCTTCCAGAAACTTCTCCTTCTTAGCTGCATCTGTAGCGACGTCATCTAGGGCATAACGTGCTAGCTTACTAAATTCATCCACATACTGGCCAACAGTGCGTCCTCCTTGGCGTAAGTTGCGAAACTCATGCTTCTTCATGGCCATAGCTCATGCTGATACATGGGCAGTACGAAAAGCCTGCTGGAACTGGTCCCATGTCACAGTGTCAATGGGGTAAGTGACTATGAAATTCTCCCACCATGATACTGTGGGTCCATCAAGCTGGTGTGCGGCAAAACGCACTCTCTCCGCATCTGTGCATCCTGCAGTAGTCAACTCCCTTTCAATCTTGCGGAGCCAATCATCTGCAACAATCGGCTCGGTGCTACTGGAGAACACCGGCGGATTCAGCCTAAGAAAACGGGCTAAGTGATCAACTGGTGGTGGTGGTGGTGGGTTGTTGTTGTTGTTGTTCCCCTGGTTCTGATTCTGGACTAGTATCTGCATCAGGGCATTCTGCTGCTGGATCAACTGAGTGAGCTCCAGTGGGAAAGCAAATCCATTGTCGCGTCTCGGAGGCATCTGCTGGGTTTAGAAAAGATGAGAAAACATAATAGAATGAGGTCTAGGGGGAAAAACACTACCCATATGCACATGAGACAAAACACAAACATATCACTCAATCAATCAATCAAGGGCATACAATTGGTCTAGAACTATCGTTACAAAAGTGCTTGGACTATACTATGTACATGGTGGAATACTACTACTGATTTGGTGATCTACTACAGAAATTGCTTGGTCGAAGACTCCATGATATCTGCTCCAGCTTCATCAACATAGTCATCATCGCTATCGTCGGGGTCCGAATCAGTGTCGTCGATGATGATGTAGTTCTCCGGGCAAGTGGAATCGTCATCTTCTCCTCCTGGCGCGGGATCTCCCATGAAAACTCCTAGCTTCCTTGTCAGGTCGTCATTCTTCTCCACTAGTACGACGATTTCCTCCATATAATCTTCGCGTGTGGCCTTGAGTTCTTCCTCCAGCTCCGTGATCCTTGTCATTGCCTTCTTCAAACCTATCATGCCTGCGCACATCTGGTTCTCCTAGCGTCGAATGTGCTGGTTTAACTCCTGGATGAAAGAGGCAATCAATCTATCCTTCCTGGTGCTGATCATCTCCCATTTCTCATCTCGGCGCCCACAAATCTGGTAGATAGTGTCCTTGAGATCATTGTGGTAAACTTCTCCAATGCGTCCCATGGTAATGTGAGCTGCCATACTCTTTCCTAGACTCCAGGTTGGTGCATCAAAAGAAAACTCTATGGGCTCAGTGACTGGCGCGAACGTCCTTCCTGGAACTTGAACTTGAATTGTCCAGCGCTCCTCTTCTGGTAAAGTGGCATTGTAGGTCCCGGTGAAGCTTGGTATTCCAATGTTCAGGTACCTAGTAACTTCCTTCAAGTGGCGTCCAAACGGGGTGTCTTCATCCGGTTGCGTGAACTTGATCCTTGCATCCGCCATCCTAAAGAGTAGAAAATGGAGAGGAGTCAGAAACGAGAAGAGAGTAGTGATCTAGGGCTTTAGCTTAGTGGTCGTGTCCTACAGTCAGCTTGTGCTCTGATACCATCGTTGTAACGACCAGACCTCAAACAGTCTGATCTCTGTGCATAAGTGTCATCCCTGGATCGGTAATGCCGACACACACAGTACTTGAAGGATTTATAACAGAGTAGCAATCACACACTTATTACATCAAATGTCTCAAAAGAGAACTTATTACAATAAATATGGCTTAAGGCCATCTAATTATGATAACAGTGGAAGGCTTGGAAGATCAAGTAAGTCCATCAACTCCAACGGCATCACTGAGTGAAAGATCGCGACCTAAGGCTCCTTACTCGTCGTCTGAAAAGTGTGCAACATGATACGTTGCAGCCCGAAAACGGGTCAGCACAAGGAATATGCTGGCAAGGTAACACAAAAGTGTAATGAATAGAATAATGCTATCACTACATGCATATTTGGCTGGTGGAGGCTGTATGGTTAATATGTTTTGCGAAAAGCCAATTTTTCCCTACTGCAAAGGAATAAATTTTATTTAACTATCATGGTGGTTGTTAAACATTGAGAATGGTAAACCCCATCTCAATCCCAATTAAAAGTAATTAATAACCCAACAAAATTAATTTAGAGTGATGAGATCCACATGATAATCCAAGAACCAGATACTCAAAACATCCATAACCGGGGACACGGCTAACCATGATTAGATTGTACACTCAGCAGAGGTTTGTGCACTTTTCCCCACAAGACTCGATCTCCTCCGTTGGATTTCTCGCACTACAAAATGTTTGAGAAACGGATGACCGAGACACAGTCTTTCCGAAGAGGTCCCCTTAACCGATAGATAGGCCGGTACACCTACAATCCCCTACATCTGCTAGCCCATCATGGGAAGGTTTCCCACAACTTACTCAACTATGCCAAAGCCCATAATGGCATGTGGCTGCACACGGAAGTTTCTAGCATGAATAATCTTATGATCCCTTTGAGCCTAGGTGGCAGTCCATAGGAGAATCACACGGTACCCCGGGATTTCCAAAAAAATACAGGCAATCACTGGAATTCCCAGGTGCCTCAATCCACCCAGATGTGTATTAAAGTTGCCACCTTAAGTTAACCATTAATTAACAATCTCACATCTGTCATGGATACACTCAAAGCCAATCCACGTCTACGAGCATATCATAGCAATATATACAACGTAGAAGTAACTCCCAAGGTTTGAAAATAAACAGGTGAATAGGTACTACCTCATCTACTTCCCAAACCCACAATTTAATTCAGATCCTAACCATGCAATTGTTTGAGGGTTTATCTAATGCAATAAAACTGGGTAGTAAAGAGGTATGATCAAAGTGTTACTTGCCTTGCTAATGATCCGCGAAACCTAGAGACTCGTAGTAGCACGCTTCGCACTCCGGGTACTCTATCGCAAACAAACAAGCATACAATAAGCAATCAAGCAAGGGCACGGGTAAACCTCAAATAAGAGATCTAACCAGAAAGTTCAACTTAAGAACTCTGGTTTGCAAAAAGAATCAAATCAAACGAAGCAACAAAACTCAAATGGCGAAAGAAACAAGCTTCGTTTACTAATCTGGACTAAAGTCAAATTTTACAGTAGCAAAATCTTGTTTAAATTGGTTAAACAGTAAGAGGGTTTCGAGACGAAACTCTAGGCGCTTGAATCGCCTGATTCCGATAAACGAGCGAAAGGTTATACTAAAACGAAAATCGGATCAGAAATCGCAATCGAAAATAATCGCGGAAAAATCCGAGAAAAGAAAAACTGACGAACAGGCTAACGAACGAACGTTCGCTGTCTGCGGCTAACGAGTGAACAGTGTTCGTTAAAATGAACGTACGGACGAACGTCCACTAAATAAATAAACCGAAAAAAAATAAAACCGATCTATTCTAAAAAACGAAAACTAGGGTTTCTGAAAAAAACCGAATCGGTTTTCTCTCAAAAACCGGCGGCGGCGGGGCGTCTACCTCGGCGGGGCTCCGGCGAGATCCGGCTGCTCCGGCGGGGTCCGGTGGGGCGGCGGGCTGCTGGGGCGGCAACGGCAGGCGGCGGCGCTAGGCGGCAGCGGCGGCGACGAACGGCGGCGCTGGCGGCGGGGTTTGGCGGGGCGGCTCGGGTGGTGGTGGTGGGGGTCGGTGGCGGCGGTATTTAAGAGGAGGGGGCGGCTGGCTTGGGAGAGGGGCCGTCTCGGGAAGCGTGCTCCTCCCGGACTCGGGCGGCGGCGGCTTCGCTCGGGACTCCGGTCCCGAGCCGGTGCGGGAGACGGCGGCGGCGCGGGCTTGGCCCGGCTCGGCTAGGCCTTCGGCCCAGTCAGGCGCGCGAACAGTTTTTTTAAATAACGTTCCGCCGAAAATAAATCCTAGAAAAATAAATAAAAATCTAAAAATGCCAAAACAAATTTTCACCGTCTAAATAAAATATTTAGAACAAGATGAACATTTTCTTGGCCCTAAAATGCAATTTTGATAACGTGCAATTTTTCTAATTCAAATAAAATTGCAATAAAATCCAAATAAAATATTTATTTGGTTTTTAATATTTTTCCTCTAATATTTCATCTATTTTGGAGAAGTCATTTTATCTCCTCTCATATATTTTTATTTTTGAAATATTAGGAAGGGAAAATAATCAAAACCTAATGATCCTCCTTTCAAAATTTGAGAAAACTCAAATATGAAAATAACGAAATCCCCAACTCTCTCCGTGGGTCCTTGAGTTGCGTAGAATTTCTAGGATCAAGCCTAAATGCAATAAAATATGATATGCAATGATGATCTAATATATAACATTCCGAATTGAAAATTTGGGATGTTACAATTTTTTAGCAAAGGTCATGCTGAAATTTTCCGTGAATTTTGGCATGATTTGTGCTAGATAGTAGGCATATCGAGTGCTGGCAGTTGCTGGGAAACGACATTTCGGCAAACATAGATTTCTTTTTATGTCATTTCTCATTTTTTCGTACTTTTAGAATTAAACGAGGAGACTTAATCATAGGAAACATGTCGAACAACGAAGAAACTAGGCCTTCTGACCAAGATGCAGACGAGATGGATTATGAGGGTGAACAAGAGTACCTCGACTATTTGACTGCTAAGCAAGGTTTGTAGGTCGGCCTCGATGATGGTACTGACGCCGACATCGACACCGACGGCGCCAGCACCGATGGCGGCGCCGAGACCGATGGCGGCGCCAAGACCGGCGGGGAAGGTACCGGCGCCGATGCCGCTACCTAAAAGAAGAAGCAGAGGATACGAAAACCTAACAAACTAGGGATTGGACGACTAGTGAGCACAAAGATGGCACCTGGCAAGTTTGAGCCATTAGAGCCGGAAGAACCTCGCAAGTGCTATGGGAACCAAGTAGGATGCATCCTACGGGAATGCGCGAGCATCAACGACGATGACTTAAGGAGTAAAGAACATTTGACGCAGTTGCTCTTGACGAAGTTGCACAAGAGATTCAAGTTCCCCGACCGGGATGATAACATAGAACAACTGTGGGATGATCTGAAGATGAAAAAGATTAACAATCACGCCATGGGCATGTTCAGAAATGATTTGGCCTCCTGGAAAGGGGGGTGAAACGAGCTATTGAGGCTGAGGAACCCCTGTCCAAGATTCTGGAGGAAAATCTAACACTTACGGAAGAGCAGTTCGAAAAGTTCAAGGACACTTGCGCTACCGAGGCAGCCAAGGCTAAGGCTGCGAAATTCAAGAGCCTTCAGCAAAGGAACACGGGGAAGCATTGCCTCGGAAGCAGTGGCTACCTCGGTAAAAGGCCCATATGGGATAAGGAGGACACGGAACATGAAGCCACGGGTATCCCAGACCCCTTCACGAAGTTCACCAACCCCTTGGAGCGTGACTTCATCAGGGCCCGCTACAAGTGGGACAAGGAAAAGAAGGTTTTTTACACGGACCAAATCACGAGGAAATTGATTAGACTACTGGTAATTATTCTTTTACCACCTTACATTTAGCTCCATATCTAGTCGACTACACATTCCTAAACGGTTCACGCTCCTTCTGCAAGAGAAGCAACACCAGCTTGCAGCCGAAAGCCCTACTTCTCCGATGAGGCCCAAGTGGGACACCCCTCTCAACTGGGCCTTGAACGAACTTAAGGGACTCCCTTTGGGCCAGCGGCCGCAATATGGTTGTGTGCACGGCGCTGGAGACGGCGCCACGTGGAAGGTGTTTTACAACGAGGGCCCGGAGGCCAAGAAGCTGAAAAAGAAGTTTAGTCAGGCGGACATCGACGCGAAGGTGAAGCTTGCGGTCGAGAAAAAAGCAGCTGAGGACGCGAAAAAAATAGCCAAGGAGAAAAATGAGTTGCTACAGCAGGCAGTCAATGCAGCTGTAACTGCCTGCAGAAATGATTTTGCTACTAACTTGGTTCCAGCTATCATCAACTGGATGAAGCAAAATCCAGACAAGATGGTACATGATTTCCCATTGCCCAGTTTTGTCGGGAGCAACTCCATGAACAACAACACAACCGCACCATCACTTGCTCACGCAACCGGGCCTCCTCTCGCAGTCGCTCCCACTCATAGCAGCTCGTCCTCAGTCTCTGGCGCGCTAGGTGGGCCTTCGTCTTTGGCTGAGCTCGACGCCTTGATGGTAATTACATGTCGCACCAACATATATATATATATATATAGAATATTCCATTTTCGTTGGCTTTCGAATGTTTTACGCCACAGACATATGTGTTTGCAGGCCAAAGAAACCCCGTGCACCATACTCTACTTGATTAAAGGCCAGAAAGTGGACGTGGGAAAGGGGGTGATAATGAACCCCTTGCAACCCACGTTCCACAACCAGCCGATCCCCGCTGGGCACTTCAGGGTTAGCTTGTCCAGTGTGAAATCGAGGCACGAGGATTTGCCTCCTCCAGTATAGCATGTTGGAGAGGACGACGAGACCCTGCCGCGGATTGGAAGCTGCAAAGGTTGGGTGCTGCTATGGCCGAAGAATCTTATTCGTCTGGAGCCGGCCGAGAGCACACCAATAACCACACATCAACAAGCATGTGCGGAGACCACCCCGCCTACGCAATTACCAGCTCCTGTAGTGCCGGGTGAGAGCGGGGAACGACGTGATGAAGGGGGTGCAATAGTACTGGCTGATGTAATCGGTCTTGTAGAACAGAGAATGGATGATGAGACGGAGGTCAACCCTATGGGTTTCCTCAATACAAACGCGTATGACTATGACATAGATATGATGAGTCAACCATATGACGAATCGGGCTATCAGCATGCTAATGAGGATATGGATGATCTGCAAGGGCAGGAAGGTCGTAGCAGGGATTGCAAAAAGTCTCTCTTCATGAAATCCTCACAGGACACGCCTGAAGATGCCGCCTCAACACAGGCTCAACTAGCCGGGGGTCGTACAGTGCTTAGCCCGGGAACACTGGGGCAGGGGTTAAGGAAGGGTCTGGAAGGTGTGCCCAAGAAAAAGGAGAGGAAGAGATCGGGGAAGATAGCTGCCTCCAAACAAGCCAGAGCACATAGCAGCCAGACGATGGATTCTGAAGAGCGTGTACCCGTGAAAGGTGCGGCCACGTTCCATCTCACGGGCAAGCCGATGCTACCGCCGAAACCGCTGGAGGCACTATCAGGGGATCTCAGGAGACTGCACAACCATGTGTTGTCGACTGAGAAAATCCTACTAGCCTCGAAGGATCCAGGATATCCGACATACACGGCTCGTGTGCCTGAGAGGAAGTGCTACGTCGACACACGACCCGTAGAGGTGTTCTTCCTGCGGTTTGACCATATCTTTGAGATGTTTCTGACAAGGCGGCTCAATTTTACAATCGTCTGCCTTTTTGCGCTACATATGAGCTCCGTCATGAAGAGAGAAGAAGTCTCGCAAATCTGTGTGGCAGATCCGTACTACATGTATGAGTATTTCTTGAGTCTCAGCGACTTTGAGCGTGAAACTGCAAGGGACTACCTCCAAAACTTCATGGTATAGAATAAGGACCAAGAAATTGTCCTCCTTCCTTATCATCCAAAGTAAGTCAGTTCCGACAACCCTTTCGTACATTTCAATCATTCCTTCTCGCTCATATGGAGAATAATTTGAGGTGTCTTTTCCCCGCAGCAACGGGCGCGCCGTCCTTATCGTTCTTTACCCACGAGTCTCCCACGCCGTGTATTTCGACCCTTCTGGAGACTACGAGAAAAAGGACTACACCCACATAATGAATATTCTAGATGATGCTCTCCAAGGCTTCAGCATTAGAGGTGGCCACATGCAAATCAGGAAACAAAGGAACAAGAAGATGGGTTTCGCGCATAAAACTAACTTCTGCTGCATCCATGTCCCAAAACCAAGCAAGAAGGATGGATTCTACATCGTCCATCTCATGATTGAGTTCAGCAGGGATCACCAAAAGCTTCGCATGACAAGCAGAAATGATGATCATATCCACAAGTGGCTAGTATCTCATGGAGAAGCCGATTATAAACTTAGAGATGACTTCTTTCGCATCCAAAGGGACATTGCGACGATCGTCATGAAAGAAGTCGTCGATGAGAAGGGGATGTTCCACCACGGCCCTATATCGCGAGCTGACGTCCGAACTCGCATAGGCATGCAACGTCTAGACCTCACGTCGTTCAAGAAGCTAGGGTCCATCCTCGACGATATGGAAGGATGGAACTTCTAGTGATTTATGATGCCGATGATGATGATATGTGTCGGTTGAACTTGTATACTTTCTGTAGCGATGAAACTTTGTGATGTCCACGGTCCCTGCCGAACTTGCATAACGCTACTTTGTTAGTTTGCGTACGATGACCTGCATACCTCTAGTTAGTTAGTTTGTGTATTGTATGTTGCATCTAGTTGCTAACCCTTTCTTTTTCATGTCGCTCTACTATATTTTGTTGCATATGATTGTACATCCTCTTGATGAAGATGCATCTCTAACAGGTACCTAGTTTCTTGATGGCCAAGTGCTATTTCGTGTACAAAGGGAAGGTTCCAGGAGTGTATGACGGGTGGCATGAGTGTCAGGCGCAAGTGTAGGGGGTCTCGGGCGCCAGCCATAAAGGCTTCAAAAGCAGACAAGAAGCACAAGCTAGTTACTTGAGGTTCTGGCGAGCGCGAGAGAGGACTCATGACCGCCGCCTCATGTACTGCATAGTTCCACTATCACTCATAGTGATAGCACTTCTCGCGTATATCATTGTTTAGATGGATGACGTTGTAGTTGCAAGTATTCGAGACTTGCATGTATCGCTATTTTTGAGATGATGACGAGATACCACTTTGTGTTGGATGATGATTATGATGAGACTATTTGTATGTATATGCTATGATTACATTTGTGGTCTCGCAGCCGTTTGTATGTGTATGATGATGACATTTGTATGTGCTAAAGATTCTTGTATAAAGCCTGTTCAAATACAAAACAAATATGCAAAAAATAATAATCAAAAACTACTAAAATACCAGTAGTGAGTGGAGGAAAGTTAGCAGCAGCGTGACTATAGCAGTAGCGCGTACGGCCAAAGCGCGCTGGAGCTATTAGCAGTAGAGAGGTTCCACGCAGCATGCTGCTGCTACACTTGCATAGCAGTAGCGCGGGCGCGCGGGCGCTTCTGCTATGGGTTAGCTGTAGCGCCTTATTAGTAGCGCCGGTCCCCACGCTACTGATATACCTAGAACCCGCGCTGCTGCTAGGCTTTTCCCTAGTAGTGTAAAGTTGCCACCTTAAGTTAACCATTAATTAGCAATCTCACATCTGTCATGGATTCACTCACCCAAACCACGTCTACAAGCATAACATAGCAATATAAGCATAACGTAGAAGTAACTCCCAGGGGTTTGATAATAAACAGGGCAATAGGTTCTACCTCAACAACTACTTCCGAAAACCCACAAGTTAAACACATCCTAATCATGCAATGTTTGAGGATTGATACTAATGCATAAAAACTGGGTATGAAAAGAGTATGATCAATGTGTTACTTGCCTTGCTGATGATCTGCAAAACCTAGAGACTCGTAGTAGCACGCTTCGTACTCTGGGAATTCTATCGCAAACAAACAATAGCACACATAAGCAATCAACCATAGATACATGGGTAAAACTCAAATAAGAAGATCTAACTAGAAAGTTCAACTGAAGAACTCCGGTTTGCAAAAAGAATCAAATCAAACGGAGCAACGAAACTCAAACTACGAAAGAAACAAGATCCGATTACTAATCTGGACTAAAGTCAAATTTTACAGTACCAAAATCTTGTTCAAGTTGGTTAAACAGAAAGAGGGCTTCGAGATGAAGATCTAGACGCTTGTTTCACCTGATTTGGATAAACGCGCGAAAAGATATACCAAATCGAAGATTAGGGCTGGAATCGCGATCGAAAATAATCGCGAAAAAACCCTGGGAAAAGAAAAACTGACGAACAGGCTAACGAACGAACGTTCGC
Source organism: Aegilops tauschii subsp. strangulata (assembly GCF_002575655.3). Classification (NCBI taxonomy): domain Eukaryota; kingdom Viridiplantae; phylum Streptophyta; class Magnoliopsida; order Poales; family Poaceae; genus Aegilops; species Aegilops tauschii. Next base: position 326,168,843 of record NC_053041.3, on the reverse strand, counting down.
TGCCTGCGGCTAACGGATGAACAGCGTTCGTTAAAACAAATGTACGAATGAACGTCCGCTATTTAATCGAACCGAGAAAAACCGAACGAACCGATCTAAAAAACAAAACTAGGGTTTTTTTTAAACCGGGATTTTACCTAAAAACCCAACGGCTCTGGATCAGATCGGCGGCGGCGGCTCCGGCGGCGCGGCGAGGCGGGGCAGCGCGGGGCGGCGGAGGGCGACGCGGCAGCAGGCGGCGGCGTGCGGCGGCGGCGGCGGCAGCGGTGCAAGGCGGCGGGGCGGCGGCTTGCGGGCGGCGGCGGCTCGCGACTTGGGGCTCCAGGGGGGGCCCGGGTCGGCTTTTAAGGAGGGGAGGGGAGGCGGCTTGCGGCAGGGGGCGGGGGAGGCGTGGCCGAGTCGGCCATGGCGGGCGGCGGCGTGCGGCTCGCAGTCTCCGCGAGGGAGACGGCGGCGCGGGGTGGCTGGGCCTACTGGGCCTCGGCCCAGTTTGGTCCGGCGAGGAAACTTTTTTTAAAACATATTCCGTTGAAAATAAATCTTAGAAAAATAAATAAAAATCTAAAAATACCAAAACAAAATTTCACCGTCTAAATAAAATATTTAGAACAGGGTGAACATTTTCTTGGCCTAAAATGCAATTTTGAAAAATGCATATTTTTTCTAATTCAAAAAATAGCAATAAAAATCCAAATAAAATATATTATTTGATTTTGGTATTTTTCCTCCAATATTTCATTTATTTTGGAGAAGTCATATTATCTCCTCTCATATATTTTTAATATGAAACATTTTCGGAGAGAAAAATAATTGAAACCAAAGTGATCCTTGTTTCGATATTTGATAAAATTTCAAATATGAAAACAAGCAAATCCCCAACTCTCTCCATGGGTCCTTGAGTTGCTTAGAATTTCGAGGATCGCAAAAATGAAATGCAATAAAATATGATATGCATGAATGACCTATGTATAACATTTTAAATTGGAAATTTGGGATGTTACAATGTCACTCTTGAATCATTGCACATCCCGGTACACAGTCAGAGGCATTCATATAGAGTCATATTTTGTTCTAATTCTTGAGTTGTAAGTAAATAAAAGGTGTGATGATCATCATTATTAGAGCATTGTCCCAGTGAGGAAAGGATGATGGAGACTATGATTCCCCCACAAGTCGGGTTGAGACTCCGGATGAAAAATAAAAAAAGAAGAGGCCAAAAAAGAGAGGGCCCCAAAAAAAGAGAAAAAAATGAGAGAAAAAGACAGAAGGGGCAATGCTACTATCCTTTTACCACACTTGTGCTTAAAAGTAGCACCATGATCTTCATGATAGAGAGTCTCCTATGTTGTCACTTTCATATACTAGTGGGAATTTTTCATTATAGAACTTGGCTTGTATATTCCAATAATGGGCTTCCTCAAAATGCCCTAGGTCTTCATGAGCAAGCGAGTTGGATGCACACTCAATTAGTTTCTTTTTGAGCTTTCATACACTTATAGCTCTAGTGCATCCGTTGCATGGCAATCTCTACTCACTCACATTGATATCTATTGATGGGCAACTTCATAGCCCGTTGATACGCCTAGTTGATGTGAGACTATCTTCTCCCTTTTTTTCTTCTCCACAACCACCATTCTATTCCACCTATAGTGCTATGTCCATGGCAAATGCTCATGTATTGCGTGAAGATTGAAAAAGTTTGAGAACATCAAAAGTATGAAACAATTGCTTGGCTTGTCATCGGGGTTGTGCGTGATTTAAATATTTTGTGTGATGAAGATAGAGCATTGATACGTCTCCGTCGTATCTACTTTTCCAAACACTTTTGCCCTTATTTTGGACTCTAACTTGCATGATTTGAATGGAACTAACCCGGACTGACGTTGTTTTCAGCAGAATTGCGATGGTGTTATTTTTGTGCAGAAACAAGAGTTCTCGGAATGACCTGAAACTTCATGGAGATTATTTTTGGAAATAATAAAAAATACTGGCGAAAGAATCAAGGCCAGGGGGCCCACACCCTGTCCATGAGGGTGGGGGCGCGCCCCCTGCCTCGTGGGCCCCCTGGAGCTTCACCGACCTCAACTCCAACTCTATATATTCATGTTCGAGGAGAAAAAAATCAAAGAGAAGGATTCATCGCGTTTTACGATACGGAGCCGCCGCCAAGCCCTAATCTCTCTTGGGAGGGCTGACCTGGAGTTCGTTCGGGGCTCCGGAGAGGGGAATCTGTCGCCTTCGTAATCATCAACCATCCTCCATCACCAATTTTATGATGCTCACCGCCGTGCGTGAGTAATTCCATCGTAGGCTTGCTGGAAGGTGATGGGTTGGATGAGATTTATCATGTAATCGAGTTAGTTTTGTTAGGGTTTAATCCCTAGTATCCATTATGTTCTGAGATTGATGTTGCTATGACTTTGCTATGCTTAATGCTTGTCACTAGGGCCCGAGTGCCATGATTTCAGATCTGAACCTATTATGTTTTCATGAATATATGTGAGTTCTTGATCCTATCTTGCAAGTCTATAGTCACCTACTATGTGTTATGATCCGGCAACCCCGAAGTGACAATAATCGGGACCATTCCCGGTGATGACCGTAGTTTGAGGAGTTCATGTATTCACTATGTGTTAATGCTTTGGTCCGGTACTCTATTAAAAGGAGGCCTTAATATCCCTTAGTTTCCAATAGGACCCCGCTGCCATGGGAGGGTAGGACAAAAGATGTCATGCAAGTTCTTTTCCATAAGCACGTATGACTATATTCGGAATACATGCATACATTACATTGATGAATTGGAGCTAGTTCTGTGTCACCCTATGTTATAACTGATGCATGAATAATCGCATCCGGCATAATTCTCCATCACCGATCCAATGCCTACGAGATTTTCACATATTGTTCTACGCTTATTTACTTTTCCGCTGCCACTATTACAATCACTACAAAACTATCACTGTTACTTTTGCCACCGTTACCGCTACTATCATACTACTTTGCTACTAAATACTTTGCTGCAGATATTAAGTTATCCATGTGTGGTTGAATTGACAACTCAACTGCTAATACTTGAGAATATTCTTTGGCTCCCCTTGTGTCAAATCAATAAATTTGGGTTGAATACTCTACCCTCGAAAACTGTTGCGATCCCCTATACTTGTGTGTTATCAAGACTATTTTCTGGCGCCGTTGTCGGGGAGCATAGCTCTATTCTTTGAGTCACTTGGGATTTATATCTGCTGGTCACTATGAGGAACTTGAAAGACGAGAAAACCCAAATTTATCCCTCAACTACGAGGGGAGGTAAGGAACTGCCATCTAGCTCTGCACTTGATTCACCTTCTGTTTTGAGTAAGCTTGTGACACCTAAACCTGCTTCTGCTATTCATTCTGATATGTCGCATGTTATTGATGATGCCACTTCTGCTATGCATGATACTTATGATGAAACTACTTCTATGCTTGATGCTACTGTGCCACTTGGTGAATTTTCTTGATGAACAACTTGCTAGGGCTAAAGAGAATGAAATTATTGAAACTGATAATGTTGATGAAAGTCGTGATGAAGATTCTCCCCCTAGATATGAATTGCCTGTTGTGCCTGAGGGTTATGTTATGGATGAAGAAACTGCTAGAGACTTTCTTTCTTGCAATGATAGGAGTGATCTTAAGAAATTATTAGCCAAGCTTAAAGAAAAAACTCTGAATGCTAGAATGAAATATGACCCTACTTTTGCTACTTCACCTATCTTTGTTACTGATAAGGATTATGATTTCTTTGTTGATACTGAGATAATTACTTTGGTTGAATCTGATCATTTTTATGGCTATGAATCTGAAACTGTTGTGGCACAACTTACTAAATTAAATGATATATCCACCTTGTTCACTAATGATGAGAAAACTCGTTGCTACTATATCCTTAAATTATTTCCGTTCTCATTAAAGGGTGATGCTAAGATATGGTTTAATTCTCTTGATCATGGTTGTGTGTGTAGTCCCCAGGATATGATTTATTACTTCTCTGCTAAATATTTCCCTGCTCATAAGAAACAAGCTGCTTTAAGGGAAATATATAATTTTGTGAAAATTGAAGAAGAGAGTCTCCCACAAGCTTGGGGGAGGCTTCTCCAATTACTTAATGCTTTGCCCGATCATCCTCTCAAGAAAAATGAAATACTTGATATCTTTTATAATGGACTAACCGATGCTTCCAGAGACCACCTGGATAGTTGTGCTGGTTGTGTTTTCAGGGAAAGAACAGTCGATCAAGCTGAATTACTATTGAATAATATGTTGACTAATGAAAATAATTGGACACTTCCTGAACCAACTCCTAAGCCAACTCTGAAGAAGAGGGGTATTCTATTTCTTAGACCTGAAGATATGCAAGAGGCAAAGAAATCTATGAAAGAAAAAGGTATTAAAGCTGAAGATGTTAAGAATTTACCACCTATTGAAGAAATACATGGTCTTAATTTACCGCATGTTGAAGAAACACATGGTCTTGATAACCCGACACAGGTAGTAAAGGTAAATTCTCTCTATATATTTGATGAAGGTGATATTCCTCATTATAAGTCTGCCAGCCAATGCTTAGATGAGTCTGACAATTTTATTGTTAAACAAGAAAACTTCAATGCATATCTTTGCAAATGGCCGATAAATCAACTGATATACCTGTCGGCATTTGTGAGGACGTGCCTGTTGTGGTTGCAAACGTTACTATTTTAACGGACTTTGTTATTCTTGATATTCCTGAGGACGATAGTATGTCTATTATTCTTGGAAGACCCTTTTTGAATACTGCAGGGGCTGTTATTGATTGCAATAAAGGCAATGTCACTTTTCATGTTAATGGCAATGAGCATATGGTACACTTTCCGAGGAAACAACCTCAAGTTCATAGTATAAACTCTATTGGAAAAATTCCATCAATTACTATTGGAGGTTTTGAATTTCCTCTTCCTACTGTCAAAAAGAGATGTGATATTCTTATTATTGGGGACGTGCATTTCCCCGTTGAGGTAACATAGTGTTAGTCGAAATTTCTCCGGTTCCATGTTATTCGGAATGAGTTTGTTAACAAGACTTGATCAACCTTGTTAGTGGATTCCTTTTGATGAGCATGAGATGGATGAAGTTAGAAGGCACAACCTTCTGTACCCTCCTTTTACTTTCTGTTATTTAGATTAAATAAAGCAAAAATAGTATTTTTTCTGTCAGTTTTCTGATTTATCCGTGCAATAAAAAATACCCCAAAAATAAAAGTTCTCCAAATGCCCCGAAATTGAAATATGATTTTTCTAGAATATTTGAGAATATTTGGCACTAAGAACACAGGAGGGGGAGCAAGCACCTGGCCACGAGGGTCCAGGGCGCGCCCCCTGCCTCGTGGGCCCATGGTGGCTCCCCTCCACTTATTCCAGCCACCACACACTCCTTCCTCCCAAAAAAATCACCAACCAGCTCAAGCACGAGTTCTAGCTCATTTTGCTGCGATTTTCGATCTCCTTGCTCAAAGCTCCACTCACAAAACTGCTTTGGGGGATTGTTCTTCGGTATGTGACTCCTCCAATGGTCCAATTAGTTTTTGTTCTAGTGCTTTATTCATTGCAAATTTTTGCTGCCTAGGTGACCCTGTTCTTGGGCTGCATGTCAAATTTATATGGTCCCAAGTAGTTCTAATGCATGATATAGTCCCTGGGCACTTGTGGGAGTAGTTGCTATCAATTTTGTTGACTTTGGTTCACTTTTATTTTGAAGTTACTAAAAATCTCAGAAATTTTTCAGAGGAGGAAATATGTTTAGGAAAATGTACCAAGGTGGTTCTTCAAGGAAGCAAGGACCCAGGCCTGCAATGCGTGAGTCGGACGATGAATCACCGAGGGACGCTCAAGTGCGGCCTTGCTAATGGTCGTCAGAAGATTTCATGGTCCAAGCAGGAATTAAAGAGGAATTTGATGCATATGTGCGTAACGCCGATTTGGAGGGCTTCGTTTCAGATAAGTGCCTCCAACATTATTACCTTACTGATTCCTTTGTGAGAAGATTTAGATTTTCATCTTCACGCAACTCTCACACGGTCCTGTTTGATCTTTATGACAAATCCTATACCATGGACCTAGAGGACTTTAGTATTGCTTGTAAACTCCCGCAATGGGGCAGTTCTAGTGAACCTCACAAATCTGAGTTTAGAGATTTTCTTGCTAGTATCACAGTGGGGGAATCTAGAGAAATAACGCAAGCTACCATAGGAGCATTCATTTTCCCGCTATACATTATTTTGCTCTCTTTATAGGCCGATGCATAAATGGTAAGGATGAGGCATGCCACATGTGTGTTCCTGGTCTCAGTGTTCTCAGGAGTGTTGTATTAGGAGATAAACATTATAACTTGGGAGCTATTGTGGCGCGTAGGTTGCATAATAACAGTATAAATGGAGATTTGTTTGGTGGAATTTATGCAACCCGTTTAGCTAATTATCTTGAGATACCTATTCGTGATTATGATATGGAATTGCCTCCTGCTTATCTAGATTTTAATGCCATGGTTCGCCATCAGTTTGTTGAGAGGAATGAATCGCCTTTCTAGTACCGACTAATCTTTGACAGGCGTCATGCTATCAATATTGTTCTCCCTGCTCCTACTCTCTTTGACTTTCAGGCAAAGGGGAGATATGTCATAACCAGGGAGGAGGCAAATGAGTACGAGAGGAGGACGAGAGCAGCCCGCCTCCAAGCTGCAGCCCATGATGCAATAGCTGCTGCATCTCAGTATGACCCCAACTATAACTTTGGATATCCGCCAGGCCAGCTGTGGCAGTAGACCAACTTAGGCCAAAAGCCTAATCTTGGGGGAGTATGTATTTCTCATTGACATTACATTCATATTCACACACTCATGCTAGTTGTCGGTGCTCATACTTTTTCACTGTAATATCCATGCTAGTTTATTTTCCTTTTTATGCTTTCTTCTTGTGTGTTTGAAAAACCTTAAGAAAAACAAAAAATTTAGTAGTAGCTTTTAGCTAGCTTACTTCCATGCTTGTAGTAGTAATAATTAAAAGAAAACCCAAAAAGATTTCTCGTTCTTCTTTTGCTTGTTGGGAGCTCTCCCGTGTAAATAGTTTTATTTCATTTGTTTTCTTTGGGGGTCGAGAGGAGAAGACCATAATGAAAGTGTTGAAGTGGCTCTTATATGCATTATTGTTGATTTAACCAAGAGCCCATATTGCCTTGTCTTCTCCTGTTTATTGAATGCTTGCAGATTCCAGCTTAGTCCAATGCACGTGCACTATTATTATTTTCCACATCGTTCGGTCGTGCAAGTGAAAGGCAATAATGACGATATATGATGAACTAATTGAGATGAGAGAAGCTGGTATGAACTCGACCTCTCTTGTTTTTGTAAATATGATTAGTTCATCGTTCCTGATTCATCCTATTACGAATAAACATGCTTGCAATGATAATTAGAGATTATAGTTGCTTATGCCATGCTTAATTAGCTAGGAGTTTATAGTGGTTTATCTTGCGTGCCAACATGCTATTAAAATGGTTGTGATGTGGTATGATAAAGTGGTATCCTCCTTTGAATGATTCGAGTGACTCAACTTGGCACATGTTCACGCATGTAGTTGAAACAAAATCAACATAGCCTTCATGATATTTATGTTCATGGTGGATTATATCCTACTCATGCTTGCACTCAATGTTTATTAATTTCAATGCATGTTCATGACTGTTGTCGCACTCTAGCTGGTCGCTTCCCAGTCTTTTTCTAGCCTTCACTTGTACTAAGCGGGAATACTGCTTGTGCATCCAATCCCTTAAACCCCAAAGTTATTGCATACGAGTCCACCATACCTTCCTATACGCGGTATCTACCTGCCGTTCCAAGTAAATTTGTATGTGCCAAACTCTAAACCTTCAAATGAAATTCTGTTTTGTATGCTCGAATAGCTCATGTATCAACTAGGGTTGTCTGTATCTTCCATGCTAGGCAGGTTATTCTCAAGAGGAGTGGACTCCGCTCCTCACTCACGAGAAAATGGCTGGTCACCGGGATGCCCAGTCCCATGCTCTAAGAAAATCAAATCAAAATAATTGCAAACAAAACTCCCCTGGGACTCTTGTTAGTTGGAGGCACTCGTTGTTTCGAGCAAGCCATGGATTGATGCTTGTTGGTGGAGGGGGAGTATAAACTTTACCATTCTGTTTGGGAACCGCCTATAATGTGTGTAGCATGGAAGATATCGAGATCTCTCGGTTGTTATGTTGACAATGAAAGTATGCCACTCAAAATATTATTTATCTCTATTTCAAAACCGAGCTCTGGCACCTCTACAAATCCCAGCTTCCCTCTGCGAAGGGCCTATCTATTTACTTTTATGTTGAGTCATCATCCTCTTATTAAAAAGCACCAGTTGGAGAGCACCGCTGTCATTTGCATCCATTACTATTAATTTATATTGGGTATGACTATGACTGGATCTCTTTTACCATGAATTACAATGTTTAGTCAGTCCTTGATCTTTAAAGGTGCTCTGCATTTATGTTTTGCGGTCTCAGAAAGGGCTAGCGAGATACCATCTTGTTATATCATATTATGATTGTTTTGAGAAAGTGTTGTCATCCGAGATTTATTATTATTGCTCGCTAGTTGATTATGCCATTGATATGAGTAAACATGATACCTAAGTGTTATTGTGAATATGGTTAGTCATAATCTTTGCTGAAAACTTGAATGCTGGCTTTACATATTTACAACAACAAGAGCAAACAGAGTTTGTAAAAGTTTTTCTTTATCACTTTCAGTTTATCAACTGAATTGCTTGAGGACAAGCAAAGGTTTAAGCTTGGGGGAGTTGATACGTCTCCGTCGTATCTACTTTTCCAAACACTTTTGCCCTTGTTTTGGACTCTAACTTGCATGATTTGAATGGAACTAACCCGGACTGACACTGTTTTCAGCAGAATTGCCATGGTGTTATTTTTGTGCAGAAACAAAAGTTCTCGGAATGACCTGAAACTTCACGGAGATTATTTTTGGAAATAATAAAAAATACTGGCGAAAGAATCAAGGCCAGGGGGCCCACACCCTGTCCACGAGGGTGGGGGTGCGCCTACCCCCCCTGGGCGCGCCCCCTGCCTCGTGGGCCCCCTGGAGCTCCACCGACCTCAACTCCAACTCTATATATTCATGTTCGGAGAGAAAAAAATCAGAGAGAAGGATTCATCGTGTTTTACGAAACGGAGCCGCCGCCAAGCCCTAATCTCTCTCGGGAGGGCTGATCTGGAGCCCGTTCGGGGCTCCGGAGAGGGGAATCCGTCGCCATCGTAATCATCCACCATCCTCCATCACCAATTTCATGATGCTCACTGCCGTGCGTGAGTAATTCCATCATAGGCTTGCTGGACGGTGATGGGTTGGATGAGATTTATCATGTAATCGAGTTAGTTTTGTTAGGGTTTAATCCCTAGTATCCATTATGTTCTGAGATTGATGTTGCTATGACTTTGCTATGCTTAATGCTTGTGACTAGGGCCCGAGCGCCATGATTTGAGATCTGAACCTATTATGTTTTCATGAATATATGTGAGTTCTTGATCCTATCTTGCAAGTCTATAGTCACCTACTATGTGTTATGATCCGGCAACCCCGAAGTGACAATAATCGGGACCACTCCCGGTGATGACCGTAGTTTGAGGAGTTCATGTATTCACTATGTGTTAATGCTTTGGTCCGGTACTCTATTAAAAGGAGGCCTTAATATCCCTTAGTTTCCAATAGGACCCCGCTGCCACGGGAGGGTAGGACAAAAGATGTCATGCAAGTTCTTTTCCATAAGCACGTATGACTATATTCGGAATACATGCCTACATTACATTGATGAATTGGAGCTAGTTCTATGTCACCCTATGTTATAACTGTTGCATGAATAATCGCATCCGGCATAATTCTCCATCACCGATCCAATGCCTATGAGCTTTTCACATATTGTTCTTCGCTTATTTACTTTTCCGCTGCCACTGTTACAATCACTACAAAACTATCACTGTTACTTTTGTCACCGTTACCGCTACTATCATACTACTTTGCTACTAAATACTTTGCTGCAGATATTAAGTTGTCCAGGTATGGTTGAATTGACAACTCAACTGCTAATACTTGAGAATATTCTTTGGCTCCCCTTATGTCGAATCAATAAATTTGGGTTGAGTACTCTACCCTCGAAAACTGTTGTGATCCCCTATACTTGTGGGTTATCAAGCATAGCCAGACTATATGATTTTGTAGGGATAGCTTTCTTTGGCCATGTTATTTTGAGAAGACATGATTGCTTTGTTAGTATGCTTGAAGTATTATAATTTTTATGTCAATATTAAACTTTTGTTTTGAATCTTATGGATCTGAATATTCTTGCCACAGTAAAGAAGATTACATTGATAAATATGTTAGGTAGCATTCCACATCAAAAAATTTGTTTTTATCATTTACCTCCTCGAGGACGAGCAGGAATTAAACTTGGGGATGCTAGATACGTCTCCAACGTATCTATAATTTTTGATTGTTCCATGCTATTATATTATCCATCTTGGATGTTTTATATGCATTTATATGTTGTTTTATATGACTTTTGGGACTAACCTATTAACCTAGAGCCCAGTGCCAGTTTTTCCTTGTTTTTGAGTTTTACAGAAAAGGAATACCAAACGAAGTCCAATTAACGTGCCAATTTTTGATGATTTTTTATGGACCAAAAGAAGCCCACGGGGTAAAATAGTTGGGCCAAAAGAGTCCCGAGCCATCCACGAGGGTGGAGGGCGCGCCCTACCCCCCTGGGCGCGCCCCCTGCCTCGTGGATGACTCGGAGACCCCCCCCCCCCGACGTGAGACCGACGCCAAAAATTTCTATAAATACAGAAACCCCCGAAAAGAAACCTAAATCGGGAGTTCCGCCGCCGCAAGCCTCTGTAGCCACCAAAAACCAATCGGGAACCTGTTCTGGCACCCTGCCGGAGGGGGGATCCATCACCGGTGGCCATCTTCATCATCCCGGCGCTCTCCATAACGAGGAGGGAGTAGTTCACCCTCGGGGCTGAGGGTATGTACCAGTGGCTATGTGTTTGATCTCTCTCTCTCTCTCTCGTGTTCTTGATATGGCACGATCTTGATGTATTGTGAGCTTTGCTATCATAGTTGGATCTTATGATGTTTCTCCCCCTCTACCTTCTTGTACTGGATTGAGTTTTCCCTTTGAAGTTATCTTATCGGATTGTGTCTTTAAGGATTTGAGAACACTTGATGTACGTCTTGCGTGGGATACCTGTGGTGACAATGGGGTATTCTATTGATTCACCTGATGTATGTTTTGGTGATCAACTTGCGGGTTCCGTGACCTTGGAAATCTATGCATAGGGTTGGCACTCGTTTTTCTCTTGACTCCCCGGTAGAAACTTTGGGGCACTATTTGAAGTTCTTTGTGTTGGTTGAATAGATGAATATGAGATTGTGTGATTCATATCGTATAATCATACCCACGGATACTTGAGGTGACATCGGAGTATCTAGGTGACATTAGGGTTTTGGTTGATTTGTGTCTTAAGGTGTTATTTTACTATGAACTCTAGGGCTGTTTGTGACACTTATAGGAATAGCCCAATGGATTGATCGGAAAAAAATAACTTTGAGGTGGTTTTGTACCCTACAATAATCTCTTCATTTGTTCTCCGCTATTAGTGACTTTGGATTGACTCTTTGTTGCATGTTGAGGGATTGTTATATAATATAATTATGTTATCCTTGCTGAGAGAACTTGCACTAGTGAAAGTGTGAACCCTAGGCCTTGTTTCGAAGCACATCAATACCGTTTTCGCTCACTTTTATTACTTGTTACCTTGCTGTTTTTATAATTTCAGATTACAAAAACCTATATCTTGGTCCAAATCATCTCAAACTTCACAACATCGTAGTCCTTCCTAGCTTAAGCCTCTGTGACATCTTTTTACTACATGTAACCATCCCATTTTACCACAACTGCTGGCCCAAATTTGCTACAACAAACTTTAGCTAACCCATCCCATCAGCCCATAGTGTCTTTAGTTGAACCATCACTTCAAAGAGGTCCCATTTGGGATAGACTACAGGCTGGACACGATCAGCCGTGCTGAGTCACCATGCACATGTCGATGCACGCGGTGACCACACGGTCTGGCATGCCAGATGCGTGCTCTGCTTCGTTTGGTGCTACTTCTTGAGCTTGCATTGATTTTTCCCTTGAAGAGGAAAGGGTGATGCAGCAAAGTAGTGATAAGTATTTCCCTCAGTTAAGAACCAAGGTATCAATCCAGTAGGAGGCACAAGCAAGTCTCCAGTCTATGCACCTGCACAAACTAACAAACACTTGCACACAACGCGAAAAAGGGGTTGTCAATCCCTTCACGGTCACGAACAAGAGTGAGATCTAATAGAGATAGGTATAAAAGATAAATAAAAGAGAAAACTATAGTAAATATAAATAAATTGCAGCAAGGTATTTTTGGGTTTTTGGTTTATAGATCTGAAAATATATGATGGAAAATAGACCGGGGGGCATAGGTTTCACTAGAGGCTTCCCTCTTGAAAGAAAACATATGGTGGGTGAACAAATTAATGTCGAGCAATTGGTAGAAAAGCGCATAGTTATGACGATATCTAAGGCAATGATCATGAATATAAGCATCACGTCCATGTCAAGTAGACCGAAACGATTCTGCATCTACTACTATTACTCCACACATCGACCGCTATCCAGCATGCATCTAGAGTATCAAGTTCATAAGAACGGAGTAATGCCTTAAGTAAGATGACATGATGTAGAGGGATAATCTCAAGCAATATGATGAAATCCCCATCTTTTTATCCTTGATGGCAAAATACGGTACGTGCCTCGCTACCCCTACCATGTCACTTGGTGAGGACACCACAAGATTGAACCCAAAACTAAGCACCTCTCCCATTGCAAGAAAACCCAATCTAGTTGGCCAAACCAAACCGATAATTCGAAGAGAAATTAAAAGATATTTAATCATGCATAAAAGAGTTTAGAGAAGACTCAAATAATATTCATAGATAATATGATCATAAATCCACAATTCATCGGATCTCGACAAACACACCGCAAAAGAATATTACTCCCTCCATCACAGTTTAAAGGGCGTACCTCACATCTCTCAGGGCCCAAGGTTGCAAGCGATTGGCAGTAATAACTGATGCACTGGAGCTGCGGTAGTTAAGGATATGCATCTAATTAATCGCGAAACAAACGCATAGTAACCTCCCCGTCCAGTAAAAGAAGGAAACCATCGCATGCATTGGTGGAGACGGTTTACAGCGAAATTTTAGCGAGTTTCCTTCCTCTTCCCACACCCCTCCTTTCTCCCCGCGCAGTTTCCTTTCTCCCCCGCGCGGTTTCCAAATTGGCGATCAAAATCTCCCGCCGATCTCCGCTGCCAAATCTAAAACGAAATTTCCAGAGTTGAAATAGGTCCGCCGATGTTCCCGCCGATGTTCCGCTCTATAAGTAGCTGCGGCGATGGAGGGACACGAACATACGGCGCTCATCTTCTCTCCTCTCTCCAATGGCGCCGCCGCAGCAAGGTGCAGCAGATCGCCGGCCTCCTCCTCTTGGCCTCCGTGGGCTTTCTAGGGTCGCTTTCCAGCCCAGAGCACCGCCGCCCGGAGCACTTCCTCCTCTTGGTCTCACCGGACGCGCGGGTGTTCCTTCCTTCTCCATCGGCACAGCTGGTTTCGAGCATCTTCCTCCTCCGACTACTTTGCCTCGACGGCGCGTCGGCCTCGCACGCCCATCTTGCCCTCCGGCACCTAACGAGGCTGGTTCCTCGAACTGGAGTGCCTCCGTCGGCGAGGCCGGTACATGCAGCGGAGGGATCGGCAGTTCTACGTTCGTGGGATTTAACCTCATCACTGGCAGCGGCGGGATCTCGTTTGGCGATGGCGGCGGGATCTCGTTTGGTGGCGACGGCGAGTCCCTGGGCTTCACATTCAGTACTGGCGCCGGTGGCAATCGGAGCAGAGAAGGATCCTCCCATGGTGGAAGCATAGAAGTTAAACCCTAAACCCTCTAGTCTCGTAGATCATGCAATTTTTGTGTGTCACTTTGAATCAAGATTAAACCCTAGTTGTAGATCATATTTAGAACATATTTGTCGTTCACTAATATTCCATCAAGTTTTGCTCCTGTTTCGGTTGATCGTGTACTCCTGTTTGTGTTATTGTTATTGTTGTTGTTATTTTTGCTTCTATTTCGGTAGTAATATGTGTTCTCTTGTCATGTCTGCATGATCCAAGGAACTGGGTTCGGTCTTGAACTCAACATGATGAACGGAGAGAACACAACAGGTTCGGCCTTTAAACATAAACAGTAATTTTCATGTACATTATCAACTATATCTCATGATTAATATGTTACTACAAGGTATTGGTGGAAATGAGGGTACCATTGGCTACCGAGGTACTGGATATAACCCAAATTTTTCCCATGCCGACGAATACCCTCCTGGTCAAGAGGTTGTTCAAACCCAAAGACAACCTATCGATTTGAGTAAGCACATTTAGAACATATTTGTCTTTCACTAATATCCCATATTTTTTGTTTGTCTAATTATTTCTCCAATGCATCTAGATGTTTTGTCGAACAAGGAGACAAGAAGACAGTACCGTAACGATGACAAGCGTCACATATATGTTGAGATCATTGCTGGTAACGGTACGAGTAAAAGGTTGAAGCATGGAGTTTCTAAAGTTGTTGCACTAGCTTGTCGTTGTCCTAGGAGGATAGTGCAAAGGGTATGGCAGGAGGCTAAAAAAGGCGGCGGCATTACTGGGGTCAAAAACAATCAGAAGCTCAAATCAGGAAGGAAGAAGATTAATTTTGACATAGATGCATTGGAGGCCATCCCACCTGGAGAGAGAACAACATTAGAACAAGTTGCTGGACATATGAACATGTCAACTTCCACTGTTTGGCGGAGGTGAGCGTCATACTATCGCATTGTTGTCAATTTTTTACATGTCAACATTTTTTATTATATGGACATCTCAAATGTGTATGTCATTGATATATTGGTTGTTATATTTTCTTGTAGGTTGAAGATGAAGGAAATTAGACGAATAACGAGTGAATTGAAGCCTGCCTTGACTCGTGCAAATGAAAGGGCTCGTGTGGAGTATGCTCTTATGCATCTTGAGCGATGTAGCCTAACGTCTGTAGGCGGTATTAATCCCACATTTAGGGCTGATATGGATGTGGTTCATATAGATGAGAAATGGTTTTATCGCACGCGGAAGACCCAGAACATGTATTTGAGTCATAGACAGAATGCACTACACCGGGAATGTAAACATAAAATCCACATTCAAAAAATTATGTTCTTGTCCACAATGGCTAGACCAAGGTATGATGCTCAAGGCAATTGTGTTTTTTATGGCAAGATTGGGGTTTGGGCTTACACAGAGTGGGTGCTAGCTAAAAAGAAGAGTCAAAACAGGTCCGCACTTGTTCTTGTTACTACTCCTACTTTCTGCTAAATTTTTATGTGCACATTATTTACTTTTTTCTATATCCATAGGTTGAGAGGGACATGGGAGGTGAAGCCTTGCCATATAGTGGACAGGGAGAGAAGTCAGGAGTACTTAGTGAAATACGTACTGTCGGCTATAAAGGAAAAGTGGCCTGAGAGCGGTAGATGGAACACCATCTACGTACAGCAGGACAATTCTAGGACTCATATAAAACCAGATGATCCACTTTTTTGCAGGAAGCTGCTAGGGGTGGTTGGGATATTAGGATGATATACCAACCACCTAATTCTCCCGACACAAACATATTAGATCTTGGTTGGTTTGCCTCAATTCAAGTCATGTTCCATAGAAAGATGCCCAAGACCATAGCCGAGATTGTCCAAAAGGTCTTGCAATGTTCCATTTGAGTATTTATATGTTATTTGTGATACATAGCTACTTGCTTATGTGCTGATTTGAGTTTTCATGCTGTTATGTGTCATAGGTTAACCAATCCCCAGATGAGTACCCCCATCAAAAGCTCAATAGGATCTGGTTGAGTCATCAAGCGTGCATGAGAGAGATCATCAAGCACAAGGGGTCTATCCACTACACGGTTCCTCACTTGAAGAAAAAAGCATTAGAGAGACAAGGACTTCCCTCGGTTCGTTTGACGATGGATCGAGAATATGTTGAGCAGGAAATTGAGTTCTTGAACTCAACATGATTTGTACTGCCTCATGTGATTGTGCTACTGTTGGAGTATTAGTTTCATTAACCTTATCAAACATTTTGTGGCCTGTTTTGTACTGCCTCATGTGATGGTGCTACTATTTGAGTATTAGTTTCATTAACCTTATCAAAAAATTGTGGACTGTTTTGAACTGAAAATTTATGCTTTTCTCCCTTGGGTGTTTGGTTTTTGAGGGTGCATTTGAGTGGTGTGTAGTGGACTGTTTTGAACTGAAAAATTTATGTTTTTCTCCCTTGCATGCACACTCCTCCATCATAAGATCATTTGAGTGGTTTATCATGGAACCATTTTCATATAACATTACATGACAAGATCATATTAAACATAAGATCATATAAAAACATATTCATCCTCACTTTCTTACATAAGATCATATGGCAATACTCCCTCCATCACTTTCTTACATAAGATCATGTAATGTTATAAACTTGAAGCATATAAAACCATTACAACTCACTTTATTTTCATCATCCGGCGAATCTAAACTTGACTATCCGGCACATTATGCGCTTTCTTTTCGTCCTCGAGATAGATAGATCGGTTGCGATGGCACCTTATGCATACCCCATCTTTGTTTATCGCCACCGTAGTCGCACAATCTTTGCACCAAACATTGTCACAGAGGCAAGGATTTCCACACGACTCACAAGAACGCAAATCTTTTGGTACCGGGAGCCTACATCCTAAGCAAAGGAATATGGAAGCCTCACCGCGGATGCCACACTTGAGGCACAAATCGGCATGAATGCACACCTCACAAGTTGAGGTCGGGTTGGAGTAGGTTTTGCGTACCACCTCTTGCTCTTGCACCGGCCCTCCGACCTCTTGCTCTTGCACCATCTCCTTCACGACATGAACGTCGAGCACGCCTAGCACCTCCTCCACGGCAGGATCCTCGAGAGCGCCTAGCACCTCCTCCATGGCAGGAATGTCGAGCACGCCTAGCCCCTCCTCCACGGCATGAACCTCCACCACTCCTTGCATCTCCTCCATGGCAGGAACCTCCAGCACGCCTAGGCCATCCTTGGAGTCCATTGGTTCGGGTTTGTGTGCCACATGGACTCCATCGTGTGGGATTTTATAGTACCCTGATGTCTACACTTGTGAATGCAAACACAAAATGAAAAAGGGAGCCGAAGGAGAGAGAGGGAAAGGAGGCCTCGCATGCACTCATGTTCACACTTGCATGCGTGAGGCCATGCGGGGCAAATAAGAAACCGATTCCCACTTGCACTCATGTTCACACTTGCATGCGCTGCACAAACCATTCATGTTCCCACTTGCATGCGGTTGAGGAAGAGAAACGAAAGCAGCCTAATGCGTCCCAATTAATAGGATAGTTAAGGAGTTGCGCCCTATTTCCGTGGGATTGTGAAAAAATCTGGTTTTGAAGAGGTGCCCAACAAACTGTGATGGAGGGAGTACATCGGATAGAACTCCAAGAACATCGAGGAGAACATTGTATTGAAGATCAAAGAGAGAGAAGAAGCCATCTAACTACTAATTATGGACACATAGGTCTGTGGCAAACTACTCACGCTTCATCGAAAGGGCAGCAAGGTTGATGTCGAGGCCCTCCGTGATCGAATCCCCCTCCGGCAGGATGACGGAAAAGTCCCCAAGATGGGATCTCACGGGAATAGAGGCTTGCAGTGGCGGAAACGTATTTTGGTGGATGCTTCTGATTTTGGGGGAATATATTTGAATTTATAGTGCAAATATTTGGGTTGGAGGACTCTCGAGGGGCCCACAAGCCCTCAGGTCACCCTTAGGGCATGCGTAGCAGGCTTGTGGCCTCCTCGGGAACCTTCTGGCCCCCTCTCCAAGTCCTGTGGGTGTCTTCTGGTCCAAGAAAAATAACCGCGCAAGTTTTATTCCGTTAGGACTCCGTTTGGTATTCCTTTTCTGTAAAACTCAAAAATAAGGAAAAAATAGAAACTAGCAAGGGGCTCTAGGTTAATAGGTTAGTCCAAAAAATAATATAAAATAGCATATTAATTCATATAAAACATCCAAAACAGATAAAATAATAGCATGGAACAATAAAAAATTATAGATACGTTGGAGACGTATCATTTGTCGGTGCTCTGACATCGCCCGACGCCGCTGTCTGCCGTACTCAAGCCACTGTCAATCCGACCCTCCTCGGCGTCCGCGTATGGCCTGGGTGGGTGCGGCGCTCCGTCCCGAACCCGCCGGTGCCTCCCCCTCAGCTGGAGGTGGATGGAGCCGCCGAGGCCAGCGTCGGCCGCGCTCGGCGTCGCCCCTCCTCTGTTCTGTCTATAGCTAGGAGAAGGGGAGCCGGAGGAGAGAGCGAAGTCAATGCAGGCCCCACACGTCAGTGACTCAGCCACCGGGCCCACGGGTTTAAGTGGAAACACACTCTCTAAAATGTGTTTTCCCTTTGGGAAAGCGTGTTTCTCTGCTGCTTCAGCCATTAATGCGCTTTCCTTATAAGGAAAGCTTATTTTGCCGAAGTGCATTTTCTTTTTAACCCCGTTGGCCGAAATCCTTATATAATGAGCGTTCATCAGTTAGCAGTAGAAAAGCACAGTTTTCATTTGTTTTTGTGCCTAAGGAACAAACGACCATATCTCCGCGACCATAACTCCGATTCAGGTGATTCAAAAGCCCGCGTTCTCTATTCGTCGAGCCCATTCTGTTGGCACCATTTTCATGATGCTATAGAACTATGAAAATTACCACTTTTCCCTTGCCACCTAAACAACTCCGCCGGGGGAGAAACTTTTCTGGCAAAATTTTCCGTGAATTCATCGTACCTCTTCCTGATGGATCCTTCATCCCTAAGCAAGCCACAACAGCCACTTGCATGTTGGCCTTGCAATATCCATGGTTTCCACTTGAATGATTGAATAATTGTGTGCTCATTTACTTATTATGTAAATGATATGCATATGCTTGTGGGTCCATGTTATTCCTCATGCCATGTTCTTTTGCATCTAGTCAGTTAAATGATTACTTGTTACTATTATTATTATGTTTCATTCTTGCATTCATTTCATATGCTAGTGATAATGCTATGCCCATATGAATTATTATCATCTGTTATGATAATACTTGTGATACTCATGATCCTCATTTTGCCATGCTCAGTTGCATCTAGTAGATTAAATGACTTATTGTTGTTGATGCATATGCTAAATGGTTATGTTGCCTACCCATGATCATGTTGATATCATGCTGATATGCATTGTTATTTCATCATACTATTTTGTTATGGCTCAGCTCGTCACCATTCAAGTTAAACCTGACACTAATCGAACTTGAACAAGTTGTTGATTGAGTCATGGTGCCATCGAACCTAGCTCACCAGTGCAACCACACTTGTCTGGATGGGGAGGCCCTAGTTTTGTTTATTGTCATCCCTCTCGCCGGTGCCTCCAACTAGGGAAGGTTATATGCGCTAGTTGTCCTAGCCTGGTAGGCGACAATAAACTTGTGTGCCCGAAGTTCTATGGTAGCATTGTCCCCGTTTGGGACCGTTTTTGGTTTGCCATGACGGTGGCCGACCACGAAGGTGGCAGATGTCTAGAGTGGGCATGCGAGGCCACCCATGGCATAGCCCAAAAGGGAGTTTATCGGAGTGGCCGGGAGAGTGTCATGCAATAGATTGGTTTTGTCGGAATGTCATTGGACCACCCGAATGGGAGCACAGGGCCATGAATTTCGTGGTGTGGGTACAATGTACTAACCTCTACAGAGTGAATAATCTATCGATAGCCGCGCCCTTGGTTATGGGCCCATTTAGTAGTAGGTCACACTATGGGACAATAGTAACAATAACCGGAGTAATAAACAACCCCATTTTGATGGGAGAAGAAGTTGGTTCATCTTTATGTGGTCACGCAATGAACACGATGGTATCATTGATACCGAAGTTGGTTGATTTGTATGGGGTGATGCGATGATCACGGGTAAAGATCGAGCTCCTTGTGATCATGTGATGATCACTATGGTATTGTTAATACCAAGCTTGGTTAATCCCGAAGTGATCGTGTGATGTTCCTGATGGTAAGTTGATAGTTGTGAGGTGACCTCCGAGCAGAGTAAGTTGGTCCGCAAGACCTTAAACATTAACCCCCCTTGCATACTAGTTCCAGTATAATCATGTTCATATCTTGAGTAACATGTTCATGCAATGCTCATCTTGTTCTAGTAATACCATGTTCATCATGGATAATTAACCTATAAATGACATGTTGTTGTTTGTCTCGATTGCTTAGGTTGCTGTGAGCTTGCGATACATTCAAAGTACTCACCTGGTGTATCATGCCAAATTGCAGGTGATGCCGTGGTTGATTGCTTGTCAAGGATCTCGAATTAAGCAAGTGTGCAGCCCCTGGTCCAAGCCAGGGTGTTGTCAGCATCTGATCGGGAAGTGTCGATCCGTCGCGTGACGCGGAAAAAATCTCCAACGATTTTGTAACCCTTGAACAGCTGACCGGCTCTCGCCGTATCATGACAGTTAGTTTTCGGCTTTCTCTACTGAGGTGCTCACCCGGTCAAAGCCAGGGCACAATCGTAGTAGTTCTCCCTTTACTACCCTAGCCGATAGAGCGGAACATAGGGTAGCAAGCACAGGAGCCGGGCAACCCAACTATTGACCAAAGACATGATTCGGATCCAATGCATATAATACTAAATTCGGGGTGCGAACTGATATATATAATAATTGTTCGGTCTTTGCTGCCATGTTGTGGGGCGATAAGTAGCCCCTGGCGGGTATGAGACGTACCAAAGAATAATGATGCAGCCGATAAGTAGATCGAAATAAAATGAAGTAAGAGGCTAAAACCATAGAAATTGGGCCGCAAACCATTTTCATTATGACTGGATGGATACGTCAAGGCGTATCTTGTACAAATAGTTCGATAAGCCTCCGGGCTATTTAACATGCCGGAATCAAGAGGGCGCAGCGTGCGGGTCCTGGGAAATAAATATAAATACTGTCAAGAAGACGTATAGAGGTTACTCTACGCACCTATGCTGCTTGCCTCCTTATATATGTCGATCCTTCGAAGGGACTGGTCAGCAGGCCCGTGGGAAAAGGAACCTGAAATAAAAAGAAAAGGTGAAAGTATGTATGTCCGGGGTCGGTCTAGCCCAACTGTAGATCCCGGGTTAGCTTCTGCCTCCGTCGATGTCCATGGGATTTTGAGTGCGTAGTTATGTACGCGTGGAGCAAATGCCACTACTTCGTCGGGACTGGGGCGGAGGTCAAATTGCTAATCGAGCTCTTGACGAGCCGTGCTGTCCTGCTGCAGTGTAGTCTGGAGCCTCTTGATGATGTCCAGGGGCTCGGCAGCCGCATTATGGTGCTGCTTGAGAAGGCCGCTCTGTACCTCTGCTGCTAGGGCGGCGGTGTGCTCCTCTGTTCGGAGGGAGCGTTCCGTATTGCCATTGACTGTTATGATGCCGCGTGGACCAGGCATCTTGAGCTTGAGATAAGCATAGTGTGGCACTGCGTTGAATCTAGCACACGTTGTTCGTCCGAGCAATGCGTGGTAGCCGCTTCGGAAGGGGACGATGTCGAAGATTAACTCCTCGCTTCGGAAGTTGTTCGGAGAACCGAAGACCACTTCCAGTGTGATTGAGCTGGTACAGCGGGCCTCTACGCTTGGCATGACTCCTTTTAAGGTAGTCTTTGTTGGTTTGATTCGTGATGGGTCAATGCCCATCTTCCGCACTGTGTCTTGATAGAGCAGGTTGAGGCTGCTACCGCCGTCCATCAGGACTCGTGTTAGGTGAAACCCGACAATAATTGGGTCAAGGACTAGTGCGGCTGAACCGCCGTGGCGGATACTGGTTGGGTGGTCTCGACAGTCGAAGGTGATCGGAAACGACGACCATGGATTGAACTTTGGGGCGACTGGTTCAACCGCGTAGACTTCCCTAAGCGCTCGCTTACGCTCCTTTTTGGGGATGTGTGTAGCGTATATCATGTTCACCGTTTTGACTTGAGGGGGAAATTTCTTCTGCCCCCCAGTGTTCGGCTGCCGGGGCTCTTCGTCCTCGTCCTCACTTTGTGATCCCTTTTCTTTGTTTTTGGCATTTAACTTGCCGGCCTGCTTGAAAACCCAACAATCCCTGTTGGTATGATTGGCTTGCTTGTCTGGGGTGCCATGTATCTAGCACGGACGGTCGAGTATGCGGTCCAGGCTGGAAGGTCCTTCATTGTTTCTTTTGTAGGGCTTCTTCCATTGGCCGGACTTGGAGCCAGTGAATCCGGCATGGACTGTGGTGTCATCGGTGTTGTTGTCATTGCTTCAGCGTTTGTGTCTATTGCGCCGGAGCTTGCCAGTGCTATTCTTGGCCTCAGAGGGGCCTGTCTCGCTGGCTGTGTTATTACTATGAGCCAGCCAACTGTCCTCTCCTGCGCAAAAGCGGGTCATGAGTGTCGTGAGGGTTGCCATAGACTTCGGCTTCTCTTGGCCGAGGTGGCGTGCAAACCATTCATCACGGATGCTGTGTTTGAAGGCTGCTAAGGCCTCTGCGTCTGGACAGTCAACAATATGGTTCTTTTTGGTTAGGCACCTAGTTCAGAATTTTCTGGCTGATTCTCCAGGTTGTTGAACTATGTGGCTTAAGTCATCGGCATCCGGTGGCCGGACATAAGTTCCTTGGAAGTTATCGAGGAGAGCCTCTTCCAAGTCCTCCCAGCTACCGATGGAATTCTCAGGCAGGCTATTTAACCAGTGTCGAGCTGGTCCCTTGAGTTTTAATGGGAGGTATTTGATGGCGTGGAGGTCATCTCCTCGAGCCATATGGACATGGAGAATAAAATCCTCGATCCATACTGCAGGGTCAGTTGTGCTGTCGTATGATTCAATGTTGACAGGCTTGAACCCCTCGGGGAATTCGTGATCCAGCACCTCATCTATGAAGCAGAGAGGGTGTGCGGCGCCTCTATAGCGGGCCGCATCGCCGCGCAGCTCTGATGAATTCTGTCTGCGGCATTCGGCCCGGGCGTGGTTAGTTTTGTCACGTCCGAATAGGTAGCCGTCGTCGTGCCTCGAGGCACATCCTCGTGATCCGTAGATCGATCTCGTATGTCTTGCTCTACGGTCCAATTCTTGCCGAAGATCGTATGTATGATCCCGAGCTGGTATGTCCCTGTTTTTGCGAGGAGGTGGGGCGGGCTGCTGTTCAGCTTGGGTTGCCGCTTTATCCCGACCGCGGGGTGGCCGGTCCGCCGCTCTATCCCGACCACGTGGTGGTCGGTCCGCATTGTGCGAGGAGGGTACGAGATCTGGTGCTTCCTCGTCAAACTGAGGTAGCAGTCTACGTTTTGGGTAGCTCTTGGCTGGGCGCTTGAGGCTGTATTCTTCAGCTATCAGGACATCAGTCCATCTGTCCATGAGCAGATCTTGTTCGGCTTGAAGATCCTGCTATTTCTTTTTCAGGCTCCTTGCTGTGGCTATGAGCTGAAGCTTAAAGCGCTCCTGCTCCAGGGGATCCTCAGGCACGATGAAACCGTCATTGCCGAGGCTTGTCTCCTCTTTGGAGGGTGGACGGTAACTATCGTCCTCCGAGTCATCTTCTATGGCCTGTTCGTCAGGGTTATCTTGCCCGTTGTCATTTTCTTCCTGTTCGGATGTAGCTCCGGCAGGGTCTTCGTTGTTTTTGGCGTCACCTGGAGTGCTATTTTCTTCGGTGCCATTGTTGCCATCTTTTGAGCATCGAGGCTTAGAGCGGAGTTTGGCGCGCCGGCGTTTGGACTGTGTCTTGTCCGTGGCTGGCTCTTCTTTGTCGTTGCCAGATTCTTTGGGTGTATCAACCATGTACACGTTGTACGAAGAGGTGGCCGTCCAGCGTCCAGTAAATGGCGGGTCTTGGCCTTGTTCCTTGTTGGCATCATTGTTCATATCGTCGATGTCTTCGGAGCCATAGTCAAGCACGTCGGTTAAGTCGTCGACGGTGGCTATGAAGTTGGTGGTGGGTGGGAAGCGAAATTCTTCGTCATCCGCCTCTAATTCAAACCGAACATAGTTCGGCTGTGAGTCCTTCTCCACGGATAAGTTCTTTAAAGAATTTAGCATATCACCAAAGGGTGAGTGCTGGAACAAGTCTGCGGCGCCAAATTCGAAAGTCGATAACCGATCCAGCTCGGTATCCGCAGGCGCACCTGATCCGGAACGTGTAGCCGGAAACGAGTCCGACGCTCCATTGACGCAGGTATTGCAGGATGTCGAGTCCGTGTGCGGCTCCAACGCCGTGGACTTTGTGGCCTTGGAGGGCACGAGCTGCTTTGGTTCCGAGGCCGTTGCAGCAACATGATCCATCTCCTGGGTGTGATCCGATGACAGATTTAAGTCATGTTCATCGGAGAGAGGGGGAGCAACTGCCGCAGTCTCGAATCCATCGGAGATCAAGTCTCCACGGGTATCCGTGACGCAGTTAAAGCTTCCAAATCTGACCTGATGGCCAGGGGCGTGGCTATCGACCTGCTACAGATGGCCAAGCGAGTTGGCCCGTAGTACGAAGTCGCCGAACACAAAGGTTTGTCCGGGGAGGAAGGTTTCTCCCTGAACAGAGCCATTACTAACGATCAAAGGGACCATCAATCCTCTTGGCGACGGCACAGTGGAACTCTCAATGAAAGCACCAATGTCGGTGTCAAAACCGGCGGATCTCGGGTAGGGGGTCCCGAACTGTGCGTCTAGGATCGATGGTAACAGGAGACAGGGAACACAATGTTTACCCAGGTTCGGGCCCTCTCTATGGAGGTAATACCCTACTTCCTGCTTGATTGATCCTCATGAATATGAGTGTTACAAAAGTTGATCTACCACGAGATCGTAATGGCTAAACCCTAGAAGTCTAGCCTACGTGAATATATGGTAATGAATGTGTCCTATCCGAACTATGCTCTCCGGTTTATATAGACACCGGAGAGATCTAGGGTTACATGGGGTTGGTTACATGAGAGGGGATCTTCATAGTCGGTCGCCTAGCTTGCCTTCCACGCCAAGGAGAGTCCAATCCGGACACGAGTATAGTCTTCGGCCTTCATATCTTCACAGCCCATCAGTCCGGCCCATTGATAACAGGCCGGACGCCCGAGGACCCCTTAATCCAGGACTCCCTCAGTCGGGGACGAGCGATGGTCTTTTCCTACCAATCTATCCCCCTAGGAGCATGCGTAGTAGTACTTTACTTCGAGGGCTAATACACTTTTGCAATAAGTATGTGAGTTCTTTATGACTAATGTGAGTCCATGGATTATACGCACTCTCACCTTTCTGCATTTTGCTAGCCTCTTCGATACCGTGCATTGCCCTTTCTCACCTTGAGATGTGGTGCAAACTCTGTCGGTGCATCCAAACCCCGTGATAGGATACGCTCTTTCACACATAAGACACCTTATATCTTCCTCAAAACAGCCACCATACTTACCTATTATGGCATTTCCATAGCCATTCCGAGATATATTGTCATGCAACTTCCACCATTATGTTTTATTATGACACATATCATCATTGTCATATTGCTTTGCATGATCATATAGTTGACATAGTATTTTTGGCTTGGCCACCGTTCATATTTTTTTATACATGTCATGCTAGATCATTGCACATCCCGGTACACCGCCTGAGGCATTCATATAGAGTCATATTTGTTTTCTAGTATTGTCACGCCCAAAATGCGATCCTATCCGAGAGAACTCGAAGGTCCCACCAAGGATAGAGTCGCATATTGAAAATGCTTTTGCAAGGTTGATATCATTACATCGTACCATTACATAATAGCTGGGGATACATACAAATGGCATACAAACGCCACAAGAATGCATCAATACATAGCAACCATCAAACTAAAGAGCGGCATCCGACTACGGATGAAAACAAATGAAAAGACAAACAACATCCACCCTGCTAGCCCAGGCTGCCGACCAGGAACCTATTCCCTGATCGAAGAAGAAGCAGAAGAAGAACTCCAAAACAAGTAAACATCGCTCTCATGTCAGATCATCGCATTACCTGCACCTGCAACTGTTGTTGTAGTAATCTGTGAGCCACGAGGACTCAGCAATCCCATTACCATGGGTATCAGGACTAGCAAAGCTTAATGGGTATGGAATGGATATGTGGCGAGGTTGCAGCAGCACTAAGCATTGTATGGTGGCTAACTTACGAGTACAAGAAGAAGATGAGAAACTACGCAACGGTCGCAAACTAGTAATGACCAAGAAGTGATCCTGAACTACTTACGTTCAAACATAACCCCATAGTGTTCTCTTCTCGACTCACCCGAAAAGAGACGGTCACAGTTATGCACGCGGTTGGTGTATTTTACTTCAGATATGTTGTCAAGTTCTCTACAACCGGATATTAAAAATTCCCATCTGCCACATAACCGTGGGCACGTCTTTCGAAAGATCAAACCCTGCAGGGGTGTCCCAACTTAGTCCATCACAAACTCTCACGATCAACGAAGGAAAATCCTCCTCCCAGAACAACCCGATCAAGCTCGGAATCCCGGTTCACAAGACATTTCGACAATGGTAAAACAAAACCAGCAAGACCACCCGGTGCATCGATACCCCGATAAGAGTCGCGCGTATCTCGTTCTCAGGACAACACCATCTATGGAAAGTGGACGGTAGCCAAAATACATCGAATTGCCCAGGGCGGCACCGCCGACTGCTAGGTAGGTGGACCAACACTCATGTCGAGCACTAGCCCGGGGGTTGATTAAGAGACCTCGGGGGCCGGCATGTCCCTATGCAAGTTTTAGTTGTTATTAGGCAAATGGTAAAACCAATGATGGGCCTTGCTGGAAGAGTTTTATTCAAAGCAAACTATCAAGGGGGCCCATAAACCCCAACCGTGTTAGGAACGCAAAATCAAGGAACATAACACCGGTATGACGGAAACTAGGGCGGCAAGAGTGGAACAGAACACCAGGCATATACATGAGCAGAGTTAATATGATGGCATGTTGGAGGCAAGCAGCATAGGTGCTCCACTGAGGCACTTGAGCCTCCATAGGTGCTCCACCAGATCCTGCTGCAGTCTCGGATCTCCTGCCGCATACTGAGGTAGGCAGTCCAGGTTGCCGGTAGCTGGTGATCAACTTTGGCTAGAGGACCCTGCGTATAGTATGGTTCAGTGTCAAACACTGGCTCTTCCTGCTCGCTCTCGATGATCATGTTGTGCAAGACGACACAGCAAGTCATGATCTCCCACATTTGATCTTTCTACTAGGTCTGAGCAGGGTACCTGACAACAGCAAATCGAGATTGGAGCACACCAAATGCCTGCTCGACATCCTTCCTGCAAGCCTCCTGTACCTTGGCAAAGTGGGACTTCTTGCCTCCTGGCACAGCGTTTGAGATAGTCTTCACAAATGTAGACCATCTCGGATAGATGCCATCAGCTAGGTAGTAACCCTTGTTGTAGTGCCGCCCGTTGACCTCGAAGTTCACCGGAGGAGAATGACCTTCAACAAGCTTGGCAAAGATAGGGGAGCACTGCAGCGCGTTGATGTCATTGTGAGTTCCTGGCATACCAAAGAAAGAGTGCCAAATCCAGAGGTCCTGTGTGGCCACCACCTCAAGTACCACACTGCAACTGCCTTTGGCGCCTTTGTACATCCCCTGCCAAGCAAATGGGTAGTTCTTCCATTTCCAATGCATGCAGTCGATGCTTCCAAGCATCCCAGGAAATCCTCTTGATGCATTCTGTGCTAGGATCCGAGCAGTGTCTTCCGCATTGGGTATTCGCAAGTATTGTGGTCCAAAAACTGCCACCACTGCCCGAAAAAACTTGTAGAAACACTCAATGGTGGTGGACTCGGCCATGCGCCCATAGTCGTCGAGTGAATCACCAGGACCTCCGTATGCAAGCATCCTCATCGCTGCCGTGCACTTCTGGATCGAGGTGAATCCAAGTTTGCCGGTGCAATCCATCTTGCACTTGAAGTAGCTGTCGAACTCCCGGATGGAATTCACAATCCTGAGGAAGAGCTTTTGGCTCATCCGATATCGGCGCCGAAATGTTTTGTCGCCGTGCAGTGGAGCGTCGGCGAAGTAGTCGGAGTAGAGCATGCAGTAGCCTTCGAGACGATGCTGGTTCTTTGCTTTGATCCAACCCAGCGCCGAACCACCTCGCCGCGGCTTTTCATTGCTCGCCAGCAGGCCGGCGAGGGCGGCGAGGACCATGAGATGTTCCTCTTCCTGGACGTCGGCCTCGGCTTCCTCCTCCAGCAGCGCGGCGAGCGCCTCCTCGTCGTCCGAGTCCATTGCCGAGGCAGGCAAATCGCTGAACACCTTGCGGGCGCAGTGGGCGCATACCCGCCGCTAAACTGCCTCTCCGTGGCCGGAAACGGCGGGAAAAGCGCCCAGCTGCTGGTGGAGGGGCTCCCTCGGCGAAACCTCTCCTCTTCTTCCGGCAGGGATGGGCACTCTAGCTGTGGCGGGTGGTTGGCGGCGGCGGGATCAGCCGGTTGGTGGCCGAGCGCGTGGGTGGTGGGAGGCGAAACTGGAAGAAAGACTTGACTTTTCGCCTAACGGTGTAGGCCAGACGCGCTTTTCCCTTGCGCCGGAGCCCCCGAGCGCCCCCTAGTGCGTCGGGTTCGGCCTGCGATCGCTGGGCCCAAAAACGGGCCGAACCGGTGGATTTGGCGTCCTGGGGGCGCAACTGGGGCGTTTTTTCGGCGCCGGCGCCGAAAAAGTCGCCTGGGGGCCTGTTGGGGGCGCGGCTGGAGATGCTCTAAGAGTATATGAGCAGCGAAAGTAGAGCATGCAAGTTGCAAGAAAGTAAAGGGATGGGATTAGAGTGTGCAAACGAAATTGGAGACACGGAGATTTTTGGCGTGGTTCCGATAGGTGGTGCTATCGTACATCCACGTTGGTGGAGGCTCCCAAGTGACACCTAACCAATCTAGGAGACACCGCTCTCCAAAAGGTAATAGATGGTGTGTTAATGATGAACTCTTTGTTCTTGTGCTTCAAATGATAGTCTCCCCAACACTCAACTCTCTCTCACAAATTTGGATATGGTGGAAAGATGATTTGAGTGGAAAGCAACTTGGGGAAGGCTAGAGATCAAGATTCTTGTGGTTGGATCGGAATGTCTTGGTTTCTCAGAAAATGAGTAGTGGAAGTGTAGGCACGTTCTGATGTCTCTCTCTCTCTCAAATGGAGAAGGGGGTGGAGGGGTATTTATAGCCTCCACACAAAATCTAACCGTTACACACAATTTACCAAACTCGGTGGGACCGAATAGTCAAACTCGGTGAGACCCACCTGGTTCAAAATGTGAACGTTAGGCTTTTCGGTGGGACCAACATGATCAACTCAGTGGGACCGATGTGCTAGGGTTAGGGCGAAACCTATACTCAGTTTGACCGATTACACAAACTCGGTGAGACCGACTTTGCTAATAAGCAAACAGAGAGTTGGTCAAGCAAACTCGGTGGGACCGACTGCATATCTCGGTGGGATCAAAATAATTGCAGCAGGCAACAGAGAGTTTGCAAGCCCATCTCGGTGAGACTGAGATCCCATCAGTGAGACCGGACTGATTAGGGTTTCTGGCAGTGGCTATGTCAAGTGAACTCGGTGGCGCCAGATAGATCAAATCGGTGGGGCCGGGTTTGACTTTGGGTTTAGGACATATGTGGAAATGAGAAAGTGGTTGAGGGCTCTTGGAGCATATCACTAAGCATTTTGAGCAAGCAAGCCATTAAGCAACACATCATCCCCTTTTAATAGTATTGGCTTTTCCTATGGACTCAATGTGATCTTGGATCACTAAGATGAAAATGTAGAGTCTTGAGCTTTTGCCAATATGTGTCCTTAGCATCTTGAAGGGGTTCCACATTCTCTTGTCCATGCCACGCCTTTGTTGAACTTCCTAAAATATACTAGATGAAGATATTAGTCCAACAAGAGATATGTTGACATTAATTACCAAAATCACCTGGGGAGCACGTGTGCTTTCAATCTCCCCCTTTTTGGTAATTGATGACAACATACATCAAAGCTTCAGATAAAGATATGAAGAATACCAAGTAAAGCTTTGGAAAGACATGTAACATGCATGTGCTACCTCTACATGTATGCAATCATGTAAATATAGAATATAAGAGCATGTGACTGCATAAGCATGTCAGAGCAAGTAATGAGTTACATGTATCTTCGTTATATGCATCAGAGAAAATGATGTAACTAGGAAATGTACCTCCATGTTCATGATTCCTTCTTGCAAACAATATGTACACCAGCAAGAAATCATCATGCACATGAGGGTGATGCATATACTTACCTTGTGGTCTAGAGCTGGCTTTGCAAGAGATGAACCTGAGTAAACAAGGTTAGATAACACACGAACACCTACTAAACAAAGCAAGTTCAGGAGACCACAAAAGTACCAAGACTGGGATGACATGTAGTGAGTGAGTACTTGGTACTCTATTTGGATAAAGACATGTCCCCAAAGAGTAAAGATATGCAATGAATTTGAAGATTTCCTTCCCTTAAGTGTCTTTCTCCCCCTGAATCTTATATTGGATAACGGGAGAACATAGGGTAAAAGAAAATCAGAGCAAAATAATCATAACAACAATCATAACACATACTAACATGTCTTTCCCCTCTCGAAGACATGTGACTTCTCTCCTCTATGGATAATAAGCATCTGGAGAAGCTTAAGGCATGATTTCTCTTTTATGTGATAAGCTTTGGTGTGCTCTCTCTCCCCCTTTGACATCAATTTCCAAGAAGGGATCTTCTGGAGCATGAGCCAAGTAGGTTTGGTCCTTGAGTCACATTACAAAGAGTGAATTGCAGAAAACATCGACATTGAAGGCTAGGGTTGCAGAAACCACAGTTCTATAGTTTTGTGCCAAAAATCACTAATTTTGAGGCTAATTTTTTGCAAAAAACACTAGTCACCTGGTTCGCTCGTTTTAATCACGATTATGACAGATGGGTCCCACAGAAAAGGGTGATGTGGCATGACATCACGGATCGCAATTAGACAGCATATAAGGGACTACATTGTAAAAGGGCATAAGAGGATAAGGTCATTTATATTCATTAAAAAACAAAGGATAAGGTTCCAGCGAGCTGCTAGCTCGTGCATGGCCGCCTGGCCACCGGCGCCACTGCTCGCACACGCGTGGCCGGCGGGGCTGCTGCTTGCTCCGGCGCCGTCGCCGCTGCTCTCTCCCCCAGGCGCCGCTGCTCGCTCGCGCCTGGCCACCTGTGCCACTGCTGCTGCTCGCTCCGGCGCCGCTGCTACTCGTCGTCGCTGACGCTCGGCGGCAGGCACCGCTGCTGCTGCTCGCTCCCATCGCCGCCCCTCCCCCCTGCTCTACCTCCCTCGCGCCCCCACAACCATGGCTCCAGCCATTAGCCAGCGCAGCCGAGCTTCGCAGCCGCCCTCGTCGCCGGCGATCCCAACCCCTCTGCTCCAGCCAACCGGCAACGCCGCCCCGACCCTT
The DNA here is from genome assembly GCF_002575655.3 of Aegilops tauschii subsp. strangulata. Lineage (NCBI taxonomy): Eukaryota > Viridiplantae > Streptophyta > Magnoliopsida > Poales > Poaceae > Aegilops > Aegilops tauschii. The sequence goes on along the minus strand of NC_053041.3, from coordinate 326,137,048 downwards.
GTCTACGGTGAGGACCCCCAGCCACCTAGCAAGCTAGCAGTGCAGCCACCCGCTTGATCCTCACCGAGATGGCACCTCCTCCATTCGTGGCCGTCCCAGCACCACCCGATGCAGACGCGGCACCACCGGCTGAATGACAGACGCCGCCCTCTTCCCCCTCCGGGCGATGCTCTGGTGGCCGTACCTTGCCGGCGACGAGACCCCATGAACGTCGCCGTGTCGTGCTGCAGTTTTGCTTTGGCAGGACCCGATTGCATTTTTATTTTTGCCCCAAGGGTGTCTATGTAAATGTAGATAAACCTGTCTAAGCCGTTCGTGCAAAATCGTAATGCCACATCAGCTTTTGTGGGTTCCACTTGTCATAATCGTCATCAAATGGGTCAAAACCAACAACTAGTGTTTTTTGCAAAAAAATAGCCTTGGAATTAGTGGTTTTTGGCACAAAACTGTAAAACTGTGGTTCATGCAACCCTAGCCTTCAATGTCGATGTTTTCTGCAATTCACTCCATTACAAAGCAACATGTAATATAAGATGCTGGTAGAGGACAAGAATCATCGAGTGGAGCTGGAACAAATAAGCAGGATGCAAATGGCAAAATGTTTTCTCAGCATTGAAATTGGTAACACCGAGTCTTTTTCTTTGGTGGCACCGAGTTGTTTCGGTTTAGCCGATAAGAAACAAATCGTTGAGGCCGAATTCAACACAGGGAGAAAAAAATTGTCATCTCAGCTCACTAGGCAAATAAGATCTCACAAAGATTTGCAAGGAATTAACTGAAGGATTTGCAATGAATTGGATGCAGGGAATGCAGAACATAACGGAGAAGAGAAAAAAGAAATCTAGATGAAGTGAAAGGAAACAAATGTGCTAGACACAAATACATGAGCACAAAGACACACTAGAGAACTTCATCTAGAATTGGTCGGTGACAAAGTCACCTATGTTAGAGTATATTGACTGAGGAGTCAAGTGAGAACACTTGATCGTAGGTCATACTCATCGTTTAAGCTCAAAATGGGGTTGCCATTTTTTGTTTAAGCATTTTGATGTATTCGCATCTTGTTGAGCTTCTCCGACCCAAGTCTTGGGGTAAAGCGTCTCTAAGATGGAATGACATACCTTGGGTGGTGGTGTTGATCTTGATCATGTAGTTGAACTTGTAGTTTGAGTTCATCTACCTACATGGGTTAGTCTTGCAAGGAAGAGCACTTGTGTATCCAAAATGACAAGCATGAAATTTGGTACCAAATGAAATTTGGTATATAAAAAAATTGTCAAAGGATATGTTGAAATGATTTATGCTTCCTTGTCTTCAACCACCAAATTGTAGAGACTTGGTGATGAAGAGATTGCTCGAGATGTGAGTGAGTTGCAAACTCATAGATTTAGATTCATCCAAGTACCTACAAGAGTTAGATAGCATGCAAGGGTACAAGTATAGATCGAAGACGTATGATCATCATCATAAGAGAAATATCAAGGATTAGTCAAAGGCTCATGCCTTGCATGCATCCAAATGGAGTGTCTACTCCAAGTTTGAGGCATCAATGATGTTCAATTCACCTCTCAAATGGCAAAATACTTTCTCATCAAGCGGTTTGGTGAATATATCCGCAATTGCTTATCGGTACGAACATGCTTAAGATCAATGTCTCCTTTAGCAACATGATCTCGAATGAAATGATGACGAACTTCAATATGCTTAGTTTGAGAATGTTGCACGGGATTGTGAGCAATCTTAATAGCACTTTCATTATCACAAAGCAATGGAACATGTTTCACATTTATCCCATAATCTTTAAGAGTTTGGGTCATCCAAAGTAATTGAGCACAACATGAACCGGCGGCAATGTATTCCGCTTTGGCGGTGGATAAGGATACCGAGTTTTGTTTCTTGGAGGACCGAGACACAAGAGATCTACCAAGAAATTGACATGTTCCCGAAGTGGACTTTCTATCAACCTTGTCATCGACATAGTCCGAGTTGGAGTAGCCAACAAGATCAAAAGAATACCTCTTAGGATACAAAATGCCAAAGTTTGGTGTATGAATTAAGTATCTCACTATCCTTTTCACAGCCTTAAGATGACATTCTTTGGGGGGCGCTTGATATCCTGCACACATGCACACACTTAGCATAATATCGGGATGGGAGGCACATAGATATGACAATGAACCAATCATAGAGCGATAAACCTTTTGGTCAACCGATTTGCCATCCTTAGTCAAGTCAATATGTCCACTAGTAGGCATGGGTGTTTTCATACCTTTGCTTTCTTGCATGTTGAACTTCTTGAATAAGTCCTTGGTATACTTCGTTTGGGAAACAGAGGTACCCTCCTTAGTTTGCTTGATTTGCAAACCAAGAAAGAACGAGTTCACTCATCATAGACATCTCAAACTTCTTCGACATTAGCCTTCCAAACTTTTCACTAAAATGAGGGTTAATTGAACCAAATATGATATCATCCACACAAATTTGGCACACAAATAATTCTCCATTAACCCTTTTAGTAAAGAGTGTAGAATCAATCTTTCCAATCTCAAAGCCTTTTTCAATAATGAACCCTATCAAACATTTATACCACGCTCTAGGAGCTTGTTTAAGACCATAGAGCTTTGTGAAGTTTGTAAACATGATCGGGTTTCTTAGGATTAACAAAGCCGGGAGGTTGTTTGACATAAACTTCCTCCCCAAGTTTACCATTTAGAAAAGCACTTTTAATGTCCATTTGATATAATGTGATATCATGATGACTGGCATAAGCAAGTAAGATGCGTATGGACTCAAGTCTAGCAATGGGGGCATATGTCTCACCATAGTCCATACCTTAGACATGAGTGTATCCTTGGGCGACGAGACGGGCCTTGTTGCGTACAACTTGTCAATCTTCATCTTGCTTATTCTGAAACACCCATTTTGTACCAATGATATTTTGGTTGTTGCCCGGCTTCTCTACCAATGTCCACACTTGGTTCCTCTCAAAGTTGTGTAGCTCTTCATGCATGGCGTTCACCCAATCCGGATCATCAAGCACTTCTTCAACCTTCATATGTTCAATACTAGAGATGAATGAATAATGTTCACAAAAATTAGCCAAACGAGTTTTTGAGCGAGTAATTCTCCCGGTTTGGATATCATCGAAGATTTGTTCGACGGGATGATCTCTTGAAACTCTTGCTCTAACTCGTGAGAGCTTTTGTTTGGGTCGGGGTGGAACATCCTCTTCATCATCTTGTTCTTCCTCTTGGCCTTCTTCGTTGTTGGTGTTGTTGTTCTCTCGTGGAGGTGGAGAAGGAGGTTGATGAGGTTCATCTTGGTGTACTTCCTCGTTTTCTTCATCTTGGCGTGTCCCACTTGTGGATGCCTCCGAGTCAACTCGTGGTTCACCTTGTCGTGAGGTAGAAGCTTCCACTTGGACGAACAAGGTACTCTCCTTCACCTCCGTTGGGCGAATCTTGCCAATAGACAAGTCTTGGATTGCTTCCGAAGGGTCTTTATCTACTACATCAATTGGCAATTGCTCTACTTGCGAGCCATTAGATTCATCAAACTTCACATCTACCGTCTCTTCAACCTTTCGGGTGAAATTGTTGTAGACATGGTAAGTGTGAGAGTTTGAGCCATAACCGGGTAGGAAACCCTCATGAGATTTAGGAGCAAATTTAGAATGACGATGCTTATCAAGAATATAGCACTTTGAGCCGAATACTCGAAAGTATCCAACTTGGGGTTTGTTACCGGTGAGAAGCTCGTATGTCGTCTTGCCGAGTAGCTTGTGAAGATATAGATGATTTGTTGCATGACAAGCTGTCTCAACCGCTTCCGCCCAAAAGTATTTTGGCGTCTTGTACTCATCAAGCATCATTCTCGCCATCTCAATAAGAGTCCGGTTCTTCCTCTCAACAACTCCATTTTGTTGAGGCGTGTACGTAGGCGAGAACTCATGTGAAATCCCTTCTTCGTCAAGAAAGGTATCCACATTTGCGTTCTTGAACTCCGTTCCGTTGTCGCTGCGAACCTTTTTGATCTTCACTTCAAATTGATTTTGGGCCTTCCTGGCGAAGTTCTTGAAGATCTTTTGGACCTGAGATTTATCATCAAGAAAGAACACCCACGTAAATCTTGAAAAATCATCGACGATGACTAAACCAAACGAATTTCCACCGAGACTTTTATAGGTGTTTGGACCAAAGAGATCCATATGAAGTAGCTTGAGTGGTCTTCTCGTGGTCATGATGTTCTTCACGGGGTGGCTTCCTCCAACCTGTTTTCCTGCTTGACACGCACTGCACAATCTATCCTTTTCAAATATAACATCTTTCACTCCAAGGATATGATCACCTTTAATAAGCTTATCAAGATTTCGCATGCCCACATGACCTAACCTTCTATGCCACAACCAACCTTTAGAAGATTTAGCAATCAAGCAAGTTCTAGGTTGAGCCTTTTTAGTGAAATCAACAATGTATAGATCACCTCTACGTATACCGATAAAGACCATATTATGATTATCTCTTCGAAACACTTGGCAATCTACTTCAGTAAATAGGACATTGAATCCAAAGTTAGCTAGTCTAGATACGGAAAGTAAATAATAGCCAAGAGATTCAACGAGCATAACATTTTAGATGGAGTTGTCATGTGAGATGGCCACCTTACCAAGGCCAACCACCTTACCCTTTGAGTTATCACCAAAAGTGACATACTTTCGAGGGCCGTCATTTTCAGCAAGCTCATGAAACATATCCTTGTCTCCAGTCATGTGATCAGTACATCCACTATAAAGAACCCATTCCTTTCCTCCAGCCATGTAGCCGCGAAGGTTAGCCATAAGACCAAAGTGTCTCATAGACTCATCGAGATCGAAGTCACTATCATCATCCTCATCGTAGTATCCATGTTCAACATCGTCTTGTGATTGATCATTACATAGAGAGAGTGATTCATTAGATGTATGATCATGGCAATGTTCATCTTTATGAATTCTAATGACTTCCGAGATGATATTACTAATGATTCCAACATCTCTTTTGGCACACATAAGGTTACGAAGCTCAAATAAAAAACCACCAAACTTAGGATCTTTAGGATTCATCTTATTTAAAGCAATGGACTTTTGAAGAATCACATCTAGATTTTTCAAGGAATAGTTTGGGAAACGTTCCTCAAGAAATCTCTATATGGTGTAAGCACAATCAAGAGTAGGCAACCAACCAATCAAATTTCTAGGCAATCCTCTAATGATAAGGTTAATAGTCCTAAGATTGTGGATCATGTCAAGTGACTCATCGAGGGTAGGATGCAAGGGGTCAACAAGGGGCGCACAAGGGCTAGTAATGTACTTGTTCAAATGATATTCATTGAAAATCTCAAGCATCTCCTTTTTTCAAGCATGAAAGAACTCTCCATCAAGTATGGGCACTCTACGTCTAAAACTCCCAATCATAGACTCATCCATCTTCCTCCAATGGTGATTTAACCAAAGCAATGGAGACCAATGCTCTGATACCAATTGAAAGGATCGAGAAGAGGTGTCTAGAGGGGGGTGATTAGACCCTCAACAAAGAAAGGTAGCAGTTTTTAAGATCTTTAAGTTAAGGTGGAGTTTTAGCACAAGTTTAAACATTCACAATACATTTCAAGCAAGCATGGTAAGAGTATATGAGCAGCGGAAAGTAGAGCATGCAAGTGGCAAGAAATTAAAGGGATGGTATTGGTGTGTGCAAACGCAATTGGAGACATGGAGATTTTTTGCGTGGTTCCGATAGGTGGTGCTATCGTACACCCACGTTGGTGGAGACTTCAACCCACGAAGGGTAACGGTTGCGCGAGTCCACGGTGGGCTCCACCCACGAAGGGTCCGCGAAGAAGCAACCTTGTCTATCCCACCATGGCCATCGCCCACAAAGGACTTCCCTCACTTGGGTAGATCTTCACGAAGTAGGCGATCTCCTTGCCCTTACAAACTCCTTGGTTCAACTCCACAATCTTGACCGAGGCTCCCAAGTGACACCTAACCAATCTAGGAGACACCACTCTCCAAAAGGTAATAGATGGTGTGTTGATGATGAACTCCTTGCTCTTGTGCTTCAAATGATAGTCTCCCCAACACTCAACTCTCTCTCTCACACAGATTTGGATATGGTGGAAAGATGATTTGAGTGGAAAGCAACTTGGGGAAGGCTAGATATCAAGATTCTTGTGGTTGGATCGGAATGTCTTAGTCTCAACACATGAGTAGGTGGTTCTTTCTCAGAAAATGAGTAGTGGAAGTGTAGGCACATTCTGATGGCTCTCTCTCAAATGGAGAAGGGGGTGGAGGGGTATTTATAGCCTCCACACAAAATCTAAACGTTACACACAATTTACCAAACTCGGTGGGACCGAATAGTGAAACTCGGTGAGACCGTCCTGGTTCAAAATGTGAACGTTAGGCTTTTCGGTGGGACCGACATGATCAACTCGGTAGGACCGATGTGCTAGGGTTAGGGTGAAACCTATACTCGGTTTGACCGATTACACAAACTCGGTGAGACCGACTTTGGTAATAAGCAAACAGAGAGTTGGTCAAGCAAACTCGATGGGACCGACTGCATATCTCGGTGGGACCGAAATAATTGCTACAGGCAACAGAGGGTTTGCAAGCCCATCTCGGTGAGACCGAGATCCCATCAGTGAGACCGAACTGATTAGGGTTTCTGGCAGTGGCTATGTCAAGTGAACTCTGTGGTGTCGGATAGATCAAATCGGTGGGGCCGAGTTTGACATTGGGTTTAGGACATATGTGGAAATGAGAAAGTGGTTGAGGGCTTTTGGAGCATATCACTAAGCATTTTGAGCAAGCAAGCCATTAAGCAACACCTCATCCCCTTTTAATAGTATTGGCTTTTCCTATGGACTCAATGTGATCTTGGATCACTAAAATGAAAATTTAGAGTCTTGAGCTTTGGCCAATATGTGTCCTTAGCATCCTGAAGGGGTTCCACATCCTCTTGTCCATGCCACGCCTTTGTTGAACTTTCTGAAATATACTAGATGAAGATATTAGTCCAACAAGAGATATGTTGACATTAATTACCAAAATCACCCAGGGAGCACTTGTGCTTTCACATAGCGAGGGTGAACTCACCAGAGGGCCCTTGGGCCAGAGCGGGGTGGTGCAGAGGGGTGGCTCGGGGCGGTCTGGGCGAACCGGGTGGTTCCGGGCCACGGTCTACGCGGGTCGGCCCGATTCAACTAAACCGGCCGGCCAGAGCGGCTCCGGCGGGGTCCACCTGCCCGGCACGGACAAAGGAGGCGGGCGGCGCGGCTTGGCTTGGGGCGACGCCAGTGGCGACGACACGAAGGGGACGACAGGGGCGCGAGACGGGGACCCGGTAGATCCGGGTGCGCCTCGCAGAGATCTGGTCGGGGCGAGGTCCGGCGAAGGGGCTACCGGCACGGGCGCAAAGGTCCACGACCGCGGTGGCAGAGCCCGATGCACGGCGGCGCAGGATCCGGGGCGCGGCGCTGGTCGCCGACAATGAGGAGGACGGCGAGGCGACCCGTGGCGGCAGGCGGGAGAGGCGGCAGTGGAGGTGGTTGCCGGTGAGGCCTCCGGCGAGCAGATGACAAAGGCGGCGAGGAGCTCAAGGGTAGGAGGCAGACCTCCCTAGATGCGGGGCGACGAGGAAGCGACGGGCTCGTCTGCGGGCGGCTCGGGCCCAGATGGGATCGGGCGGGCCTGCTACCTCTTGAGCACTGCGTTGGTTTTCCCTTGAAGAGGAAAGGGTGATGCAGCAAAGTAGCGTAAGTATTTCCCTCGGTTTTTGAGAACCAAGGTATCAATCCAGTAGGAGGCCATGCACAAGTCCCTCGCACCTACACAAACAAATAAATCCTCGCAACCAACGCAATAAAGGGGTTGTCCATCCCTTCACGGTCACTTACGAGAGTGAGATCCGATAGATATCATAAGATAATATTTTTTGTATTTTTATGATAAAGATGCAAAGTAAAGAAAGCGAAATAAAGACGGCGCCAGAAATAGCTAAGTGCTGAAAGATTAATATGATGGAAAATAGACCCGGGGGCCATAGGTTTCACTAGTGGCTTCTCCCATCAGCATAAGTATTACGGTGGGTGAACAAATTACTGTTGAGCAATTGATAGAATTGAGCATAGTTATGAGAATATCTAGGTATGATCATGTATATAGGCATCATGTCCGAGACAAGTAGACCAACTCCTGCCTACATCTACTACTATTACTCCACACATCGGCCGCTATCCAGCATGCATCTAGAGTATTAAGTTCAAAAGAACAGAGTAACGCTTTAAGTAAGATGACATGATGTAGATGGATAAACTCATGCAATATGATATAAACCCCATCTTGTTATCCTCGATGGCAACAATACAATACGTGCCTTGTTGCCCCTACTGTCACTGGGAAAGGACACCGCAAGATTGAACCCAAAGCTAAGCACTTCTCCCATTGCAAGAAAGATCAATCTAGTAGGCCAAACCAAACTAATAATTCGAAGAGACTTGCAAAGATAACTAATCATACATAAAAGAATTCAGAGAAGATTCAAATATTGTTCATAGATAAACTTGATCATAAACCCACAATTCATCGGTCTCAACAAACACACCGCAAAATAAGATTACATTGAATAGATCTCCATAAGGGAGGGGGAGAACATTGTATTAAGATCCAAAAAGAGACAAGAAGCCATCTAGCTAATAACTATGGACCCGAAGGTCTGAGGTAAACTACTCACACATCATCGGAGAGGCTATGGTGTTGATGTAGAAGCCCTCCGTGATCGATGCCCCCTCCGGCGGAGCTCCGGAAAAGGCCCCAAGATGGGATCTCACAGGTACAGAAGGTTGCGGCGGTGGAATTAGGTTTTTGGCTCCGTATCTGGTAGTTTGGGGGTACGTAGGTATATATAGGAGGAAGAAGTACGTCGGTGGAGCAACATGGGGCCCACGAGGGTGGAGGGCGCGCCCCCCTACCTCGTGCCTTCCTGGTTGATGTCTTGACGTAGGGTCCAAGTCCTCTGGATCACGTTCGTTCTGAAAATCACGTTCCCGAAGGTTTCATTCCGTTTGGACTCCGTTTGATATTCTTTTTCTGCGAAACTCTGAAATAGGCAAAAACAGCAATTCTGGGCTGGGCCTCCGGTTTATAGGTTAGTCCCAAAAATAATATAAAAGTGTATAATAAAGCCCAATAATGTCCAAAACAGAATATAATATAGCATGGAGCAATCAAAAATTATAGATACGTTGGAGACGTATCAAGCATCCCCAAGCTTAATTCCTGCTCGTCCTCGAGTAGGTAAATGATAAAAACAGAATTTTTGATGTGGAATGCTACTTGGAATAATTTCAATGTAATTCTCTTAATTGTGGTATGAATATTCAGATCTGAAAGATTCAAGATAAAGGTTTAATATTGACATAAAAGTAATAATACTTCAAGCATACTAACTAAGCAATTATGTCATCTTAAAATAACATGGCCAAAGAAATTTCATCCCTACGAATTCATATAGTTTAGTCATGCTCCATTTTCGTCACACAAGAATGCTCTCATCATGCACAACCCCGATGACAAGCCAAGCAATTGTTTCATACTTTAGTAATCTCAAACTTTTTCAACCTTCACGCAATACATGAGCGTGAGCCATGGATATAGCACTATGGGTGGAATAGAATATAATGATGGGGGTTATGTGGAGAAGACAAAAAAGGAGAAATTCTTGCATCAATGCGGCTAATCAGTGAGCTATGGAGATGCCCATCGATTGATGTTAATGCAAGGAGTAGGGATTGCCATGCAACGGATGCACTAGAGCTATAAATGCATGAAAGCTCAATAAAAGAAACTAAGTGGGTGTGCATCCAACTTGCTTGCTCACGAAGACCTAGGGCATTTGAGGAAGCCCATTGTTGGAATATACAAGCCAAGTTCTATAATGAAAAATTCCCACTAGTATATGAAAGTGACAAAACAAGAGACTCTATATCATGAAGATCATGGTGCTACTTTGAAGCACAAGTGTGGAAAAAGGATAGTAGCATTGCCCCTTTTTATTTTCTCTCTTTTTTTAGGCCTTCTTTTTTTTGGCCTTTCTCCCCTTTTTTATTAGGGCAATGCTCTATGAAAGATGATCATCACACTTCTATTTATTTACAACTCAATGATTACAACTCAATACTAGAACAAAGTATGACTCTATATGAATGCCTCCGGCGGTATACCGGGATAACAATGAATCAAGAGTGACATGTATGAAGAATTATGAACGGTGGCTTTGCCACAAATACAATGCCAACTACATGATCATGCAAAGCAATATAACAATGATGAACGTGTCATGATAAACGGAACGGTGGAAAGTTGCATGGCAATATATCTCGGAATGGCTATGGAAATGCCATAATAGGTAGGTATGGTGGCTGTTTTGAGGAGGATATAAGGAGGTTTATGTGTGAAAGAGCGTATCATATCACGGGGTTTGGATGCACCGGCGAAGTTTGCACCAACTCTCAATGTGAGAAAGGGCAATGCACGGTACCGAAGAGGCTAGCAATGATGGAAGGATAAGAGTGCGTATAATCCAAGGACTCAACATTAGTCATAAAGAACTCACATACTTATTGCAAAAATCTACAAGTCATCAAAAACCAAGCACTATGCGCATGCTCCTAGGGGGATAGATTGGTAGGAAAAGACCATCGCTCGTCCCCGACCGCCACTCATAAGGAGGACAATCAAAGAACACCTCATGTTTCAAATTTGTTACATAACGTTTACCATACGTGCATGCTACGGGACTTGCAAACTTCAACACAAGTATTTCTCAAATTGACAACTACTCAACTAGCACAACTTTAATATCACTACCTCCATATCTCAAAACAATCATCAAGCATCAAACTTCTCTTAGTATTCAGCACACTCATAAGAAAGTTCTTTACTAGTCTTGAATACCTAACATATTAGGATTAATTTCCCAATTTAAGCAAATTACCATGCTGTTTAAGACTCTCAAAATAATATAAGTGAAGTATGAGAGAATAATAGTTTCTATAAAACAAAACCACTGTCGTGCTCTAAAAGATGTAAGTGAAGCACTAGAGCAAAAACTATATAGCTCAAAAGATATAAGTGAAGCGCATAGAGTATTCTATAAATTCCGAGTCATATGTGTCTCTCATCAAAAGGTGTGTACATCAAAGATGATTGTGGTAAACTAAAAATCAAAGACTCAAATAATACAAGACGCTCCAAGCAAAACACATATCATGTGGTGAATAAAAATATAGCTCCAAGTAAAGTTACTGATGGAAGTAGACGAAAGAGGGGATGCCATCCGGGATATCCCCAAGCTTTGGCTTTTTGGTGTCCTTAGATTATCTTGGGATGCCATGGGCATCCCCAAGCTTAGGCTCTTGCCACTCCTTGTTCCATAATCCATCAAATCTTTTACCCAAAACTTGAAAACTTCACAACACAAAACTTAGCAGAAAATCTCGTGAGCTCCGTTAGCGAAAGAAAACAAAGACCACTTCAAGGTACTGTAATGAACACATTCTTTATTTATATTGGTGTTAAACCTACTGTATTAAAACTTCTCTATGGTTTATAAACTATTTTATTAGCCATAGGTTCATCAAAATAAGCAAACAACACACGAAAAACAGAATCTGTCAAAAACAGAACAGTCTGTAGTAATCTGTAACTAACGCAAACTTCTGGAACTCCAAAAATTCAGCCAAAATAGGACGACCTAGATAATTTGTTTATTGATCAGAAGCAATTGGAATCAATATTTATCACGTTTTGGTGATTTTTAACAATTATTTTCGTGAACAGAAAGTTTCTGGAATTTTCAGCAAGATCAAATAACTATCATCCAAGAAGATCCTATAGGTTTAACTTGGCACAAACACTAACTAAAACATAAAAACACATCTAACCAGAGTCTAGATCAAATATTTATTCCTAAACAGAAGCAAAAAGCAAAAAACTAAAAATAAAATTGGGTTGCCTCCCAACAAGCGCTATCGTTTAACGCCCTTAGCTAGGCATAATAGCAAGGATAGATCTAGGTATTGCCATCTTTGGCTTTCAATTTTTTAGCGGAATCATGCTCGAATCCAGGAGGTTCTTTACGTTTCCCTTCATATTCGGAAATTTTTAGATCTAAAGAATCCAACCGCTTATTGCAAAGGGTAATCAACATATTCATGCGGTGAATATTTCCGCTAACGTTCTTAAGAGGTTCAAGAGACTTTTGTAAGATCTTAGTTACTTCGCAAATCTTTTCAAAAACTTGTGTCTCTTCCTGGGTATGTTGTGGCCCCTTTTGTTGAGGTAGTGTTCCCACTATTCCCTCTATGATTTCATGCGCAACACTGGGATCAATTTCAATAAAAATTTCCTTTGGCAACACAATCCAAGAGTTGTCTATGGGACATATTCAGTCCAACATAAAAACTGCGAAGCAAAATTCTAAAACTCACCTCTAAGGTGCAATTACGATAAGATTCTATCATCCTATACCAAGCATCTTTGAAATTTTCTTCTTGTCTTTGTTTAAAGTGAAGAACTTCAAACTCAGGGGACAAAGGAGCAGATAGGGGACTAGCCATAACGACAAGCAAGCGAAAAAAGAGGCAAACGGAAAAGAGAGGGCGAATAAAACGGCAAGGATGAAGTGGGGGAGAGGAAAACGAGAGGCAAATGGCAAATAATGTAATGCGGGAGATAAGGGTTTGTGATGGGTACTTGGTATGTTGACTTTTGCGTAGACACCCCGGCAACGGCGCCAGAAATCCTTCTTGCTACCTCTTGAGCACTACGTTGGTTTTCCCTTGAAGAGGAAAGGGTGATGCAGCAAAGTAGCGTAAGTATTTCCCTCAGTTTTTGAGAACCAAGGTATCAATCCAGTAGGAGGCCACGCGCAAGTCCCTCGCACCTACACAAACAAATAAATCCTCGCAACCAACGCAATAAAGGGGTTGTCAATCCCTTCACGGTCACTTACGAGAGTGAGATCCGATAGATATCATAAGATAATATTTTTGGTATTTTTATGATAAAGATGCAAAGTAAAGAAAGCGAAATAAAGACGGCGCCAGAAATAGCTAAGTGCTGAAAGATTAATATGATGGAAAATAGACCCGGGGGCCATAGATTTCACTAGTGGCTTCTCTCATGAGCATAAGTATTACAGTGGGTGAACAAATTACTGTTAAGCAATTGATAGAATTGAGCATAGTTATGAGAATATCTAGGTATGATCATGTATATAGGCATCACGTCCGAGACAAGTAGACCGACTCCTGCCTGCATCTACTACTATTACTCCACACATCGACCGCTATCCAGCATGCATCTAGAGTATTAAGTTCAAAAGAACAGAGTAACGCTTTAAGTAAGATGACATGATGTAGAGGGATAAACTCATGCAATATGATATAAAGCCCATCTTGTTATCCTCGATGGCGACAATACAATACGTGCCTTGCTGCCTGTACTGTCACTGGGAAAGGACACCGCAAGATTGAACCCAAAGCTAAGCACTTCTCCCATTGCAAGAAAGATCAATCTAGTAGGCCAAACCAAACTGATAATTCGAAGAGACTTGCAAAGATAACTAATCATACATAAAAGAATTCAGAGAAGATTCAAATATTGTTCATAGATAAACTTGATCATAGACTCACAATTCATCGGTCTCAACAAACACACCGCAAAAGAAGATTACATCGAATAGATCTCCACAAGAGAGGGGGAGAACATTGTATTGAGATCCAAAAAGAGACAAGAAGCCATCTAGCTAATAACTATGGACCCGAAGGTCTGAGGTAAACTACTCACACATCATCGGAGAGGCTATGGTGTTGATGTAGAAGCCCTCCGTGATCAATGCCCCCTCCGGCGGAGCTCCGGAAAAGGCCCCAAGATGGGATCTCATGGGTACAGAAGGTTGCGGCGGTGGAATTAGGTTTTTGGCTCCGTATCTGGTAGTTTGGGGTACGTAGGTATATATAGGAGGAAGAAGTACGTCGGTGAGCAACCTGGGGCCCATGAGGGTGGAGGGCGCGCCCCCCTACCTCGTGCCTTCCTGGTTGATGTCTTGACGTAGGGTCCAAGTCCTCTGGATCACGTTCGTTCCGAAAATCACGTTCCCGAAGGTTTCATTCCGTTTGGACTCCGTTTGATATTCTTTTTCTGCGAAACTCTGAAATAGGCAAAAAACAGCAATTCTGGGCTAGGCCTCCGGTTAATAGGTTAGTCCCAAAAATAATATAAAAGTGTATAATAAAGCCCAATAATGTCCAAAACAGAATATAATATAGCATGGAGCAATCAAAAATTATAGATACGTTGGAGACATATCAGGGCCCCGCACGGGCCTGGCGGGCCGGCGGCGCTGGGAGGCTGGGCAGGGGCACGTGGTGTCGAGGGGTTGGGCGCGGGCGGTGGCTCAGGTGGTGGCGGGAATGGCTGGTGGAGGATAAGTGGCGGCGGGGCAGCGGCGCGGCGCAGATTTCGAGGTGGTGACGGCGACTGATCTGAGGGGAAGGCTAGAGGTAGGTGGAGGTGCTTGGGATGCCAGAAATGGAATATGGGTGCTGCTTAAATAGGCAGGGGGTCTAGGGTTAGGGGATTTAGTCCGTTTTCGGACCGTTCGATCGCCATAGGACGGTTTGGAGCGGAGGGAGTAGGTAGGTGGGCTAGGAGAGGGCTATTGGTGAGCCGTTTTCGCCCACATGATCGTGATCCGACGGCGATGAGCATGGAGGGGAGTTTGTTGGGCTAGGTGGCTAGTGTGGAGAGGTGTTGGGCTGCAAAGTGAAGGAGGGAAAGGGTCTGGTTCGTCTTAGAGTACCGAAACGTCCGGCGGTTAACACGGTTAACCGTTGGGGCATCAAACAACCTCCAAATGAGACGAAATTTGGAAGGCGGTCTACCGACCGCTCGCCAACTCTCGGCCCATTCCGAGAACGTTTTTCTCCCGCTCATAAAACAAGATCTTGGAGGTGCGGCGGGTGCGTGTGAGAGTGTCGGAATCCGAAACGGACAACGGAGAAAATGTCGAACACGACCGGATGCAAGTTTTAGAAACACATGTAGATGAAATGCATATGATGACATGACAAAGTGCAACACGCAAGCGGATGACATGGCAACGATGGCGAATAACTGGAAGACATCTGGCGCATCGGTCTCGGGGCGTTACAAGTATCGAGTTGTAATTCTTGAGTTGTAAGTAAATAAAAGTGTGACGATCATCATTATTAGAGCATTGTCCCATGTGAGGAAAGGATGATGGAGACTATGATTCCCTCACAAGTTGGGATGAGACTTCAGACTAAAAAAATGAGGCCAAAGAGCCATAAATAAATAAATAAAAAGAGAGGCCAAAGAGCCCAAAAAGAAAAGAAAAAATAAAAAATGAGAGAAAAAGAGAGAAGGGACAATGTTACTATCCTTTCCACACTTGTGCTTCAAAGTAGCACCATGTTCTTCATGAAAGAGAGTCTCCTATTTTGTCACTTTCATATATTACTAGTGGGAATTTTTCATTGTAGAACTTGGCTTGTATATTCCAATGATGGGCCTCCTCAAATGCCTGAGCAAGCAAGTTGGGTGCACACCCACTTAGTTTTCTTTTGAGATTTCAGACACTTATAGCTCTGGTGCATCCATTGCATGGCAATCCCTACTCCTTGCATTGACATTAGTTGATGGGCATCTCCATAGCCCGTTGATTAGCCTCGTCAATGTGAGACTTTCTCCTTTTTTGTCTTCTCCACACAACCTCCAACGTCATATTCTATTCCACCCATGGTGCTATATCCATGGCTCGCGCTCATGTATAGCGTGACAGTTGAAAAAACTGAAGCGCGTTAAAAAGTATGAACCAATTGCTTGGCTTGTCATCGGGGTTATGCATGATAAATACTTTATGTTAAGAAGATGGAGCATGACAAGACTATATGATTTTGTAGGGATAAATTTATTTAGCCATGGTATTTTGAAAGACATATTCCAAAATAATTCTCCAAACAATTTCGTCCAATTCCGAGAACTTTTATTTCTGCACAAAAACAACACCATGGTAGTTCTGCTGAAAACAACGTCAGTCCGGGTTAGTTTCATTCAAATCATGCAAAGTAGAGTCCAAAATAAGAGCAAAAGTGTTAGGAAAAGTAGATACTATGGAGATGTATCACTGCTATTACAATTACTATAAAACTGCTATTGTTACTACTACCGTTGCTATTGCTACTGTTACTACTACTATCAAACTATCATATTACTGTGCTACTGATCACTCTGCTGCAAATATTTAGTCTCTAGGTGTGGTTGAATTGAGAACTCAACTGCTAATACTTGCAAATATTCTTCGGCTCCCCTTGTGTCGAATCAATAAATTTGGGTTGAATACTCTACCCTCGAAAACTGTTGTGATCCCCTATTCTTGTGGTTATCAGTCGTAGATGCCGAGATCAAGCACCTTCATGTCGGCGGTGAATTGGTACCCTTGTGAGCACCACGTGCATCCTGGAACATTTGTGGAGCAGAGCAGCTCCCCCCCCCCCCCCCCCGTCCGCTACGCGCACCTTGTATGCTCTTGATAGTGGACGCACACCTTCACTGCCCTCGGGGAATCACTTGTTGATGAACGAGGTGACGCTACCTGAGTCGGCCAGCATCAACACCTCGCGGCCTTGAATCCACGCCCAGAGCTGGAACGCCTTCGGGAACACCCCTCTCGTCATGGCTGATCGCGAGATCGCCATGACTGCATCCTATCTTGGCTCCTCTGGTGGTGTGTTCTATAGATCAGACGATGCGTTGATGCCGAACAGCTCCAGCAACTCCTCCACCATGTCGAATTGCACCGATGTGGGGCAAACATTCTCGTGGCCCCAGCGCTCACCGCACTTGAAGCATAACCCCCTTGCTCTTCGATAATCTCATAGGGTCTTGATCTTTGTTGCTTCCGCCCGGGCCGTGTCGGTCCCGCGCCAACCGGTCGCCCCTTCTTGCAGTGGGTTGCGGGCCGATGGAGGAGGAAGCGGCAGCGCTGCTGGAGGTCAAATTGGCGCCTCTGGTGGCTGCGTCGCCGGTTGACGGGACGGCTCCATGTACACCCCATATGCCACTTCTTCTTACAGTAGTGCCAAGGCACACGCAGTGTCCAGGGCTGGTGGTCGTTGCAACATGACCACCACCCAGATGTCCGGCCTCAGTCCGTTGGCCGGGAGGAGGCGGCGTCTAGAAGGACACCGCCATCGTCCCCCATTGCAGATGGAACAAGTCATGGTCATTGGACCCGCGAGGTGCATCTATCGCGCCTTCAGCAGCACGAGGAGATGTGCTACGAGTTGCTGGTGGTGGCGCCATGGGATCCAGTGCCTGGGTTCCCCCGCCGTTGGCGTCGTTGGTGTCGGGTCGCCCTTGTTGGAGTGCGGATACAGCATCTCCCAGATCGGCGACGCGCCGCTCCAGATCGGGCCGCCACGCTGCCAGGTCATCCAGGCGGGTGGTGACTGCCGTGACGGCCATCGTGTTGGCCTCCATCGTGGAGGTGAGCTTGTCAGAGTAGGTCCTGGTAGCCGGATCCATGTGCTCCAGTTGCAGTTGCACTTGGCGAAGATTTCGTGTCTCGATGAACTACGCCAGAACGCGCGACGGGAAGGGTGGTGGTGGCGACTGATACCAGATGTAAGGGACGCACTAGTATCTCATAGGTTTGATGGAAATCTCACTCACAGATACGAATCACAGTAGCAATTAGAATATGTTTTCAGTAGATGAACTAGGGTTCGAGCTAGGAGGAAAGGGGATCGGGTAGTTAGTAGCTGTCGGGTGTTGTTTCGCCGTTGATCCACTGGATACCCTAGACGAGGGTTGGGTGCTGTCTTAAGTACACCTCTTGGCTGGGTCGGCCTTGTTCACCCACTCTGGGCGACCTAGTGTGGGTTGTCCTTATGCGCGCGCCTGGGCCGCGCACTGGTTTCCTCTGTGGTCCTGACTGGTGGGGTCCCATGGTCAGGGGCGCTAACAGATGAATCCCCGGGCTCTTGGCTAGAATAAGAGGTGAGGATGATGGAATGTATGTTCGGCACTATTGTGCGATTTTACAGTATGGATATTTTACAAGGAGATATCCCATGGTGTATGCTCTTTGCGGATGATGTGGTGCTAGTTGATGATAGTCGGACGTGGGTAAATAGGAAGTTAGAGTTATGGAGACAAACCTTGGAATCGAAAGGGTTTAGGCTTAGTAGAACTAAAACCGAGTACATGATGTGCGGTTTCAGTACTACTAGTTGTGAGGAGGAGGTTAGCCTTGATGGCCAGGTGGTTCCCCAGAAGGACACCTTTCGGTATTTGGGGTCAATGTTGCAGGGGGGTCGGGGTATTGATGAAGATGTGAACCATCGAATCAAAGCCGGATGGATGAACTAGCGCCAAGCTTCTGGCATTCTCTGTGACAAGAGAGTGCCACAAAAGCTAAAAGGAAAGTTCTACAGGACGGCGGTTTGACCCGCAATGTTGTATGGCTCTGAGTGTTGGCCGACTAAAATGCGACATGTTCAATAGTTAGGTGTGGCAGAGATGCGTATGTTGAGATGGATGTGTGGCCACACGAGGAAGGATCAAGTCCGGAATGGTGATATACGAGATAGAGTTGGGGTAGCACCAATTGAAGAGAAGCTTGTCCAACATCGTGTGAGATGGTTTGGGCATATTCAGCGCAGGCCTCCAGAAGCTCCAGTGCATAGTGGACGGCTAAAGCGTGCGGAGAATGTCAAGAGAGGGCGGAGTAGACCGAATTTGACATGGGAGGAGTCCGTTAAGAGAGACCTGAAGGATTGGAGTATCACCAAAGAGCTAGCTATGGACAGGGGTGCGTGGAAGCTTGCTATCCATGTGCCAGAGCCATGAGTTGGTTGCGAGATCTTATGGGTTTCACCTCTAGCCTACCCCAACTTGTTTGGGACTAAAGGCTTTGTTGTTGTTGTTGTTGTTGTTGTTGTTGGATATTCATGCTAGCAGCCACCCACGTTTCTGTGTATTAGTGTGTTAAAATGTTCTGATATGAATTAGCATGCACACTTGCTGCTTTGAAAGGCAAATTCCATCTAGCAGATTACTAGGATTCATCTGCGGCATGATGTTAAGTGGAAAAAATTAGTTAAAAGGAACAATTTGATTGCTTGTAGGTTGAGGATATTTAGGTTTTCAAGGTCCAACGTTTTTTTGTACTATGCAAAATGTTGTCATATGAGCTAGCGTGCATGCTTACTGTTTTTAACGGCAAATTCCATCTATCAGATTACTAGATTTCATCTGCATAATGATGTTCGGTGGAATAATTTAGTTGACAGAAATAATTTCATTGCTTGCAGGTTGAGGATTTGGTGCCGCTGCCCCTAGCAGGCCCAATGGTACTACTTTCGACTCGCTGGGCGAAGCATATGATTTCTACAACTTGTATTCTTGTGAAAAAGGTTTTGGGATCAGCTATGGCAAAAGCCGACTGAATGTTGAGAGGACGAAGTGCATGTAGGAAATTGTCTATGGTTGCCCGATGTTGCGTAGTAGTATGATGTTCAGCAATACAAATAGATGCAGGTTATGTGTAGTGTGCGCATTCTGATCAGATTGATTACCTATGCAGGGTAAACCTGGTGCGGAGAACACACGGTCCTGCCTTTGCAAATGCCCGGCACTCAATAGGTTGATGCGGATGGAGGACAATACGTGGTATATTGCTGATCCTCGGGAGAGTCACAATCATTCGCCCCGCCAGACTTTGGCGAGATGATACACTGGCATTGCACAAGCACATTGATGTGTAAAGTAGAGACCTGATAAAGGAGCTGAGGCGGAACAATGTCAACCTTCTGAAGGTTTATAAACATCATAGGCAGCTTTTTTGGATCTATGGAAAATGTGTCGTTCATTAAGAGGTATTTGCGAAAATCTGTGTGAAACGATAAGCAGAAAGCAGGCAGATGATAATGTGAGGAAGACGATGGAGGTTTTTGCAAAAATTGGGGCAAAGGATCCACACTTCAAATTGGAGTACAGAGTTCAGCCTGACAACGAGGGCATGATCAAGAACCTAATGTGGGCAAGCGGGAGCAACATGTTGCAGTACACATTTTTCGGCGACATCATAACATTCGGCACCACATACAGGCCCAATTTGTACGACATGCCTTCGGCCTATTTGTTGGTGTCAATAATCATTTCCAGAATGTCATGTTGGTTAGGGTGCTTGTACATGATGAGCCCGCAAAGAGTTTTGAATGGGGTTTCTCTAAATTTCTGAGAATGATGGGCAGCACAGCGCCGATGGTTGAAGTATATGAGGCTACAATTTGATAGAGAGTCGGAAGAGAATTATGTTTAAAGAATATGTGCCTCCAGGTAATCCAATGCATATATTTGTGGACTTGGAACATGTAGCCACAACTTCAATTAGCATGAGTCGAAGGTGAAATCTGCCAGGGCAGAGACCTTTGCAGCGGCGGAGGAAATGTTGGATTCCATCATGAAGACGGTCTGCTACAGGTTTGTTTTGAAGCTATGAGCGGCTAGACCCGGAGGTATTTTTTGTTGGCAGAAGCTCTTGTTCACTGGCTCAAGAATATCCTATCGGCAGCATGTGTTTTATATGGGATTCATATTTTTGCTAACTGCTATTACTCATATATATGTGGAAGATAAATGAAAAAGCCATTCCTACTGTACCGTGAAGAACTATCTTTGTGTTAACCATACCTTATTGATGCCTGTTCTAGTGTGAGAAGCCGCACTAGTGTGAAACCAACTGCTCGGAGAAAGTTCATCTGCATTTATTTTTTATTGCTTTAGGATTCATATGTTGCTGGTTCACAGTTTTTATTGACTACCTGGTAGTAACCTTCAAAAATTAGCCTTGTCGTGGTGTAAATTGTCGTGTTTATTTTGCTTCGAAATAACCAAACAAACATATCTGTGCTTGAATTGCAGTGACCCTGTTCTGTTTAAGCCATCTTTCAGAGAAAGGAAACTGCATCTGTAATTCATTTGTTTTTGGAATGGTTAATCATTTAGCTGAGTATAGTATTCATGTATGGAAAGGATGCAACCTAGTCCAACATAATTGCTTGCACAACAGTAGATGAATAAGAAATTATATGTTTCGTTCTCTTAGTTTTCCCGCTGCCTCCTTGTTTTTGGGTTTATTTATTTTTACCAGTGGCTAAGATAAAATGCTTTGTGATTGCGCAGGGTTAGAATTCAGCAAGCACCTGTAGATTGTGATCTTATGAACCCAAATAGGAAAAGTGCTCTGGAACTATCAATGAGGGCGTTCATAATAAAGCGAGATGGCAATGTTGTGAACCCTCCCATTGGAACATCGTTTGATTCTTTGGATAAGACGATGTGCCAAGAGCTCCAAGGAAATTGCTGAAGTGTTTGAAATATGGAGTGCTCGGGCACCGGAGGAATGTCTGCGGCAAACATTCAGATCCATTTGAGGCTAGCCGATATTCTTTAGCATCACTTTTATCAAAACAGTAAGAGAAATGTTCATTCCTTTGCATTGTGTTTGTAATTTGTTCCATTCCTGAGCTTTGTAGGCATGCATAACATTAGTACATTGTGTGTTCTTAATTACGTGGTACCGCCGAAAGTGTGAGTTGCTTTGGTATTTTTCTGCCCTTTGTTAGTAAACAAATTATGGTTCGTTGAGGAAATTGCAATAGTTTGAGAAAACAATTTCAGCCGAAGACCTTACTCATTGGGTCTCCATTTGGAAATTGGGCCTGCTGTTACACTGGGTGGCATTTGGTCAAGGCATATAGAAAAAAAACACTTGGCACGTCGTATGCGTTTGATGAGGTATGAGTCGTGCGTCTATGACAATAAATGAGCAGTATGAACGGCGGCCGTTTGTGGGCAAACGTGTGAGCCGTGGTCCATATGGTGCACGCCCGTCTGAGCCGTCAAGCGTGGGACGGTGATTGTGACATTAAAGTATGGTATAGGGTGGACCATCGCCTGGAAATTGATTGGGTATATTTGGATATACTATTTGGAATATAGAGGCATATACGTGTGATGGTGGCAATCTTGACGCAAGCGGACGAAGCAGATATGGAGCTCATCTGAGCTCATGCTTAGAATAGCACTTCCGACTTACATGACACTTTTGTCTATGTGTAGAAGAGAGATGCGAAAAAGAATAGTGAGCCCTCATACAAGAGCCTAGTTATATACGCATTCTTAAGCAAATACAATAAATATGAAGAAACAGAAAGAGAGAAGGTAGAAATATGTATTAATGTACTCCCTCCGTTCCTAAATATTTGTCTTTCTAATCATTTTAAAAGGACTACCACATACGGATGTATGTAGACATATTTTAGAGTGTAGATTCACTCATTTTGCTTCGTATGTGGTCACTTGTTCAAATATCTAGAAAAACAAATATTTAGGAACGGAGGGAGTAGTAGTTAACTTTATAGCCCATATTATTATATGAGTGACCATAGGTGAGCACACAACTCATCCAAGCTCATGTGAGCTCAGGTGAATAGTAAAATCAAAATAATTGAAATAAATTTGATATTTTTTTGTCAAACATTGACAAATTTTTTAGTGAATTGCAAGACATTCATATAAAACGTGGTAAAAAACAAAATCTATTCTCCAAAATGTAGTTTTTTAAAGAATTTTGGAGCATCGATTTTTTTCACCATGTTAATAACATTTTTTAGCATTTTTTTGCCACGTTTTACACGAATGTCACCTCGTTATGAAACTAACATTTGTGAATGTTTGACACGAAAAATCAGATTTTTTTTTTTACGTTTTTTAATCTTTTTTATGATTTTACTGTTCACCCCTGACACCAAAAAAACAGATTTTTTGATGTTTTTTTTATGATTTTACTGTTCACCCGAGCTCCGGATCAGAACACCACTTTCACTATAGATGATGGCTATAAATGAGATGGCAGTTTCATATAGCTGAACATTCGACGCTGTTAGGTAAATTAGTACACCTCTACAAGGTTATACCTGTTCGAATAGACATGCCCATGGTTACGGACAACTTGGAGATTTAAGATCATACAAGAAACTATCTTTTCCAGCTTCTCTATAGTTAGCATATTTGCTTCACCCAAGATCGTGGCATACCGTGAGGTGGAAGTGATATAAAGATCAGTTGTCGATTCAGAGGACTAAAAAAGTGATGAGAGATTTACACAAGGTAAACGCTTGTATCTGGTGCACCGGCCGAACTTTGCACCGGACGCCTCGAACACACTTTGAGGCCTCGTGCACGCGACCACGTTACTCTTTGGCCCCACGGACACTGCTTTCTCCTTCCTTTTATCCCCCACAACATAGCGCAACCACTCGTTGTCCCTGGTCTCTCTCTGCTACCAATCCACTCCGAGCTACCAATCCCCTACCTCCAAACTCCCAGCCATGGTCAGCCCAACACAGGAATCTTCCCCGACGAGCGACTCCCCGGTAAGCTAGAACCGGTGTACCTCCACGGCTTGCTCGGCGCCCAACCTCGTCGCTCCGTCGTTGCCGGCGAGACCCTCTCCCATCCCCGCGGCCATGGACGCCTACAACCCTCGCGGATCCCAGCGAAGTCCTCCGCCCAACGCCGGCTTCGAGTCCCGCCGACATAGCCACAGGGACAGTCCATCAGGGCGCAACAACGGCGAGTGGTGGTGCTGCACACGGTTGCTACAACCGTCGTCGACGGCTGCACAACGAGCGGTGGTGGTGGTGCGCACTGGCCATGGCATGATGAGTTTTTGCTGGAACCGGCATCCTTGTGTGCTACAACCGGCCACAGAATTTGCTACAACCGGCCACGGCATTGCCCAGAAGCTGCAACCGCGCTCACCAGAGTTGCAACCGGCGACGCTGTTGTCGACATTTTTTTCGCTACAACCATGCTCGTAGGTGCTACAACCGTGCTCACCGGAGCTACAACAGCGACGCCTTCGTCAACGATTTTTGCTACAGTCATGTCACCGGAGCTGCATCGGCGACATCATCGTCAACAATTTGCTTCAATCGGGTAGCGGGGATGCTGGAATCGTTTGGTTTTTTTGCAGCAGGGGTGGACAGAGACGACGACTTGCAATCCTCTGATTTTTTATGGAACCGACTAGTAGCGGAGCTACAACCATGTGATGTAGATGCTGGAACTGTTATCGAGAGAAGCTGGAACCGGTGTATTATTTTGCTTCAACCGACGAAATGGTGCTAAGACAACAACGGGCGCCGCCGCGGTGGGCTACAACTACAACCAGCACCATCAAAAGCTACATCCGGCGTTTTGTTTTGCTGCGAAGGTTATTGATGCAAGCATGCCTATTATTCACAGTAATTGTTTGGATGCTGTTCCAGCAAAATATATTGTTCCGGCATTGCGCCGAGGGAGAGACTCACAAAATATACGTGAGATAATCCAGTCGAATAGAAAACGTTCTGGAGACGACAACAACAACAAGTCTGGTAGTTTTGGAAGACAGCTTACTAGTTCTGTGCTTCGTTTTGGGGATTTCCTGTGTGAGATTGTACCACAAGATGAGATTGAGCCATGCTTCCGGACTCCATGTAACAATTGGATGATTGTTGAGTGTACGTGAACCTCAAAGCAAGTACTAGTTCGTTTTGGCTTCTTGTGATCAGCGTTGCCGGATTTTTAAATTATTTTTAAATTAGAAAGAGTCCAAAATTTAGGAAGTATGTGTACGTGTGTGTTAGGAGAGGTTTTAGGTGTGCGTGTCCTTTAAATTGGTTACTGCTATAAAATCAAGTTTGGACGTCATGTAAAAAGAGATTAGGTTATTTTGAGATGAATTAGACACGTGTGTGTTTTTCGGTCGTCGGCCATTATCGAGTTTAGAGAAACTTTGTCAAAAATCTCTGTTGGCGTGTGAGTTCCTGCGACGCGACGCGTAGGGGATTACAAGCTGGGCCTATACGGTTCGTCCATGTTATTCCTTCGAATTGAGGGGTTGGCGTGTTGTTTCTGCGGGATTTGCGAGCATCTTCGTAAACCTGCGACGAGTTCTTGCTGCGATGGATTTTTGTGCCGTGAAAGATCGGGCCAACAACGGACCGACCCTCGTCACGAGGTTCGCTCCACATCAAGTGGTATCAGAGCAAGGTTGATCACGGTACCAAATTTTTTCTTGCTATTTGATTCAACTATTTCAAGATGGTGAACTCGCAGCATGACAAATCTGATCATGAGGAGGTCGATGAGCTTCCGGAGGGTCTGGAGATAAGTGATGATTTGCGTATTCATCTGATGGCGATCAAGGGAGCCAACAAGAAGCTTGGGACAAGGGTTGAGGAATTGTCTGCAAATATTGTAGGCGTCGAGGACAGGTTGAACGAGTGTTTGACTGCCAGTGATCGACAACGCATTGATAGTCTACAGGTGGTGACTGAGAGTCTTAATCGGCTCACCGCGGCAGTTTAGCGCCTCCAGGCGAGAGATGTGGCACCCCGACAGTCCCGCTCACCACGACAACGTCGTGACCGCGACAACGACGATGATGGTGATTTTTCTGAGGATTCTGATGCCCGTGGAGGCTTACCTCACCGACCACGGCATGATGCTGGGGCTCACCACCATGCTGGGCGGCGTCGTGACTATGGCGGCAATGGTGTCCA
This sequence comes from Aegilops tauschii subsp. strangulata, assembly GCF_002575655.3. Classification (NCBI taxonomy): domain Eukaryota; kingdom Viridiplantae; phylum Streptophyta; class Magnoliopsida; order Poales; family Poaceae; genus Aegilops; species Aegilops tauschii. Next base: position 326,111,305 of record NC_053041.3, on the reverse strand, counting down.
TGAGGATGATGGTTTGGGTCGAATCAAGATAACCATACCTGAATTCTCAGGACGTTGTGCTGACCCGGAGAAATATTTGGAGTGGGAGATGCGTGTAAATCAGATTTTTGATGGTCACAACTACTCCGAAGAGAAGAAGGTTCGTGTTGCATCAATGGAATTTACAGAGTATGCTCTTGTATGGTGGGATAATAAGAACCGTACTCACGAGCGACCAGCGACATGGACTGACATGAAGCGAATCATGAGGGAACGTTTTGTGCCTGCTTATTACACTCGCCAGCTCCATAGTAGACTGCGTCGTCTAGTGGAAGGTACAAAATCACTTGATGGGTACTACAAAGAGATGCAAGTTTTGATGATCCGTACAGCTGTGCGTGAGTCTGCGGAGGCGACCATGGTACGTTTCTTTGAGGGGTTAGAAGAAAAGATTCGTGACCGTGTTGATTTAATGCAATATAATGATATTCATGAGTTGCTTCATCAAGCGGAGCTTGCTGAACGTTGGGTATTGGAGAAGCAAGCTTCAGAGACTCGTCCAACTTACAACAGTGGGCGACATGGTTCTTCTCCAATTGATGGTGGTTTTAGTGCTAAACCGACTCCTTCTTATAAGTCGGGAAGCATTGAACAGAGCAAACTGGCGGCTGCGTCAAAGGAGGTCTCTCAGGTTTCATCTAATGCGACTTCATCTCATCATCGCAATATTATTTGCCACAAGTGTGGAGGACGTGGACACATGAAGCATGAATGTTCCAATCAACGAAGGGTTCTACTTGTTGATGCAGAATATATTTCAGAATCTGAAGATGAGATGCCTAAGTTAGAGGATGGAATTGAAAGAGGTCATGGTGATACCATACTGTGTTATCCTCATGATGATCCTGATATGGAGAGTTTGCTAGCACATAAGGTCCAGCGAGATGACAAGGTCATTTTTGAACCAGGACAACGACGGGGTATTTTCCAAACTGCATGTACCATCAAGGGAGAAGTGTGCAAACTGATAATTGATGGCGGCAGTGCTAGCAACATGATTAGCAAGGATGTGGTGGAGTCTTTTTCTTTGCCAACATGGGAGCACCCAAGACCATACTATATGAAGTGGATAAATGATGTTGGCAAAGTGAAGGTAACTCACAGGGTGAAGGTTCCTTTTTCTGTTGATGGCTATGTTGATAAGGTGGAATGCGATGTTATGCCACTACATGTTTGTCACCTTAGTTTGGGGCGTCCGTGGCAGCATGATGTTAACGCTCTTCATCATGGGCAAACAAACAGGTACACTTTTATGCATAAGGGTAAGTTCTATGCTATTCTTCCTAAGAATGCACAGAATATAAAGTGTACTGTGGAAGTGTTCAAGAAGAAATCTCCAAGGCCTAAGTCGAAACCGAGGACGGTTTCTTTTCAAGGAATGGAGGATGATGCAAGCATGCCTATTATTCACAGTAATTGTTTGGATGCTGTTCCACCGAAATATATTGTTCCGGCATTGCGCCGAGGGAGAGAGTCACAAAATATACGTGAGATAATCCAGTCGAATAGAAAACGTTCTGGAGACGACAACAACAACAAGTCTGGTAGTTTTGGAAGACATCTTACTAGTTCTGTGCTTCGTTTTGGGGATTTCCTGTGTGAGATTGTATCACAAGATGAGATTGAGCCATGCTTCTGGACTCCATGTAACAATTGGATGATTGTTGAGTGTACGTGAACCTCAAAGCAAGTACTAGTTCGTTTTGGCTTCTTGTGATCAGCGTTGCCAGATTTTTAAATTAGTTTTAAATTAGAAAGAGTCCAAAATTTAGGAAGTATATGTACGTGTGCGTTAGGAGAGGTTTTAGGTGTGCGTGTCCTTCAAGTTGGTTACTGCTATAAAATCAAGTTTGGACGTCACGTAAAAAGGGATTAGGTTATTTTGAGATGAATTAGACACGTGTGTTTTTCGGTCGTCGGCCATTATCGAGTTTAGAGAAACTTTGTCAAAGATCTCTATTGGCGTGTGAGTTCCTGCGACGCGACGCGTAGGGGATTACAAGCTGAGCCTATACGGTTCGTCCACGTTATTCCTTCGAATTGAGGGGTTGGCGTGTTGTTTCTGCGGGATTTGCGAGCATCTTCGTAAACCTGCGACGAGTTCTTGCTGCGATGGATTTTTGTGCCGTGAAAAATCGAGCCAACAACGGACCGACCCTCGTCACGAGGTTCGCTCCACATCAGTTATGTGTCGAAACGATGGATTTTTGTGCCGTGAAAAATCGAGCCAACAACGGACCGACCCTCGTCACGAGGTTCGCTCCACATCAGTTATGTGTCGAAACGATGACCCAAGAGATGACAGCGGACGGGCACCGATGCGCCGAGCATTGATGGCGAGGGGCGGCGCAACCTGGTGCTGCAACCATGGGGCCGGGAGCTACACCCCTTGGCGGCCGGTGCTAGGAACGACGCGTCCATGGCCAAGAGCTGCAAGACAAGGTAGCCATGGTGAGCGATCTGAACGTCGACGGTTAAGGCTACAAGCGCGCGCCCAAGGCTGCGAGGAAGGCGGGCAGCAGCACTCGCCGTCGCTCTTTTCTCGCCTATTTGGGGAAGAAGATAGAGGACGGGAGGATGAGAACGAAACAGACGCTCGATCTAGACGGTTAAATCATCGGACGACCGGCCCAAATTTGGGCCGGACAACCTGTGGGTATAACTTTACCACAAAACCCCTGCTCAAGGGCTCGTGGCAAACAACAAACTGGAAGCTGGAAACACAAGAGAAAGCATGCCTTTCAAAATACACAAAGTTCTTAAATATCAATAATTAACCGTTAAGCATAGGGCTATCGTTACTTTCCAGCAACGGAACTGTCAGACGAATTTCCATGCAGTTCTTATTTCAGGATACAACGACAGTTCATGGCCACTGGAGTTCAGTTTGTGATTTAACAAATAACAAGGAAACAGCAACATGGTCCATTATTATTATCGCCTCTCGCATGAAAACCTAAACCTGTATCAACAAGACACTTGCACAAGCAAAATTTGCCCCAGTGCTTGGTACTATTTCTGCAGACATTCTTCGTCCATGAACCTGACCTTCAACAATAGTTCAAACCTCACTGCTTTGCCTACATCAGAATGCAGTTAAGAAAATGTCAAGTATGAAGATAAAAATGCAATATTTAAGTTAGGCATAAACACTGAAGGAGGAAGAATCAACCGAACGGAAGTTTATCGAGTCTTTATTACTCGAATATATTTCTATGGTTTCTTATTTCCCGTTTTGTTGGCAAGTAAATACTTCCAGTCATTGCCAAACTAGCTTGAGTGTATTTTGAGCATGTATTGACGTAATCATTTGATGATTTCTCTTCATGATCTAGTCACGTTTTTCATAAAATGACACCTGCCCCTCAAAGCAACCAATCATAATTTCGAATTACAACAACAGCAAGGATGAGAAAGTAGCATATTCATAATTAAGCTACCTCTGCACCTCTATGGTCATAGGAGAGCCACATAATTGTATGCACAAGCTCGAGTGGTGAAAAATATTAAATGCTACATACACGGAGCTCTAACCTGTCCTAGTCCAGCAAAAGAAAGGTTTATTTCAGTTGATACAAGGGAAGGACAATCAGAAGGAAATCTTAAAGCAACCAAATTTACCTGAGAGTACAGGAATGTGCCAAAGATGGCAATGGCAGCTCCTAGTGCATTTACAGGGCGGACAGGTGTACGGAAGATAATGATTGACGAAACAATAACTGATATGCGCTTCATTGTATTGCCAATGCTAAACGTCAATGGAGAAATCTGGTCCAAAGACATGTAGGACACCTGATTATACAGGTGGTAGAAAACGCTCTGTGCACCAATCCACCTACATGAGCGAACATTTACAACATCAGAAAACTGTCAATGCAAAGAAAAGTAGTTGCGATATATGTTCGGGTACAAATGCGCATAAATCCTGGTCACCTCCAACACAACATGCTGAATTGTCGACAAAGACTCCCAACAGAATATGTCAAGAGAATTAAAAGGCTATAAGCAACAGTGCTGCTAGTGAGTTATAAATGTATCAAAAATGTTGAAGTATGTCTTTAAATGGTGTGAATATGGAGATCATTTCAAGTTTCCACATGAAATTTAAGCACAAATCACAGCACATGGTATAAATGTAGAAGAAAAATGAATTCTCGATTTTTCCTGCTTACCAGAGAACGTTGGGGCCAACATCTGCAAGAGCCTTTTGCCATCCAGCGGCCCACATTTGGGGGCCTTCCATAGCAATAGCAAATGGTGTGAGTATGACCAGGGACATAATTGAAAGGCAAGCGTAGTAATTCATGCCACTGACAGACTTCCCTTTCATGCCCCGCTTCGAAAAGATGTTGCGGAAAACAAATGCAAGGTTCGATATCATGGCACCCATAAATCCTGGTGGGAGGATAAGGCTATTAGCATCATGGAAGGAGTACATCAGAATAGCTGCCTCCCCTAACCAGTGCAAGACCAATCAAGAATTGCAAAGTTGCCTATGCAGCTATAGCCCCTATTTTGTCTGGTGTCAAACTTCACGAAAAAAGGTTTTAAGCTGTATCTTCTTGTGTTAAGGAGAATGCACTAGCCACAGTTTATGTAACCATTCGCCTAATTTACACAAAGTTAAAAGATTATATATATGATTACTTTACTGTTTATTCATTTCCATAAGTTTCAAATCTAAAGCACATAGTTCTTGAAGCTCACTTGAATCCAGATAGAGTAAATAATCATTTAGCAAGTCTTTTCAGTTTTATGTCAAAAAACATTAGGAATGTCGATTATTTAACCAATTAAGAATTGTCACCTCAGTTAACTCACAGAAACTGCTTCTTTGTATCTATGAACAACATGACTATAATGGTTAGAAGCAAAAGGCACATCAATTTCTCGACAACCAATAGGGAGAGGATACGAGAGAAACAACTTAAGAGGATTTTTACTTAATTATACTCACCAATCATATTAAAGTTCAGCTCTGTCGCAGCAGCTAGACCACAACCACCAATGATCGGGAGAAGAGAAAGATATACAGGCATCGGAAATGACTCTCCGAGAATGAACCTTGACACCAAAACACTGAATGCAGGCTCAGCACTCTTGATAATGTGTGTGAATGACACTGCCACCTTTGACATGCTCACTGTGGCAGCAACATGTCCAATTGTATGAGCCACAGCAACCTTCATCAATGCAAACAACAAATATGATTCATGATTTCCATCAACAGATAAAATAGTTGCCACAGAACGAACGAACTCACCGGGAAAAGTGCTTTCCAGAAATCTAAGTCAGTCTTGGGGGCCTCAACTAGGCAGGTGACCCATGAGAAGAGCATCATCGCTGAGCCGCAGGCGAGGGATAGTGTGGAGGTGAGCCAGGGATACGGGAAAGCATTGAGAACCTTCTTGTTATAGATGTTAAAGATCACATTAAGCGCCCACCAAGTCGCAAAATAGATTGAAATCTTCAACTTTTGTGCTACTTCTGAGCTGGCTGGCACCACCTCAGCCTTTGACTCCTTGTCATCAGCCGCTGAAGCTGCACACCGGAAGTCAAGCAGCTGCCTCCGAGGCTTCAGCTCGGAAGTGTGTGGGTCATCTAGCCGTGTGAGGTAGAGTGGTCTAAGGGAGCAGGACGCAAATTTTTTCATGTTGAGAATGGACACCGACGGAACAAAAGCTGATTTAGACCGTTGATTGGTGACAGAGAAGGCGGCCGGAGAGAGCTTCACAGCAGGTATCATGGCTCCTGCAGATCAACCAAAAAACATTCATAAAGGAATAACAGATGGCAAGTGACATACAAACTGAACAAAGAGCTGCTAAAAAAATATGATGTTCCTTTTCAGTGAGACCTCCATTGAGCTGATCAAAAAATATGATGTTCCTTTTCAGTGAGACCTCCATTGAGCTGATCAAGAAAATGACATGGAACAACTTCCCCCAAAACAATGCTTGAAAATATTTACTCCAGTTTTATTGATGCAAGCTTTCCTTGAGATTATTATCGAATGAATGCATCATCCAAGCATGATCCAACCAGTTACATCTCTTGTCAGCACTATGCAATTCATGCACGTCACAGACTGGGTTTTTTTTGTCAGATAAGACCACATACGCTTTCATATTGACAGAAAGAACCATCTGCGATCCGTACAGACAAAAAAGACCATTTACACCGTGGCGGCAGACCTGGCAGCCGACAAGTGGCACCTACCACCTCAGTGGGCGGCGGCAAGACCTGCCGCCACAGCCGCCGCCGGCAGCTCGGCTGCAACAGAAATTTCCGGTCTGCAACGGAATAGGACGCACTGGTGGCCCTGCCGCCCCTCCCGATGGCGGCAGCTCCTTTTCCTACATGTATGGCAGCTCCTTATCTGACAAAAATTCAACTCACAGTACCCGCATGCACCTGCCCGCCTGCACTCGAACAAATTTAGAAGGGGTGTATGTAGTACATATCCATGAAACGTCGTGATACAAAGAGTGCACGCAGTCACTTAACACTACCATTACAAAGTCGTGTTGGTACGTGCATGATGATGCACCTTAGACTAGACATTGCTATACTACTACTTGATGTGCACACCGGCCGATTCATCTAGTGACAGAAAGGAGCACTTGTAACCGTTCACATGCATGCTACCGCGAGCAGCAGGAAAACGAGCGGCAGCCATCAGGAGTGGCAGCAGGGCCCACCAGCGTGTCGCCGTTCCGTTGCAGACCCGAATTTCTATTGCAACCGAGCTGCCGCCGTTGGCTGTGGCGGCAGGTGCCACATGTTGGCTGCCGAACCTGCCGCCACGGCATAGGTGATTTTTTTGTCAATACGGATCACAGATGGTCTTTTCTGTCTATACGAAAACGTAGGTGGTCTTATGTGACAAAAATTCCAGACTGGGAGCTATATGAGCTTGGTCACTGGAAAATCCCCAAAGGCTAAAACGCAAGGTCAAAGGTGTACATGAGGACAAATTATGCATAAGCACATCGCTTTCGCCCAGTAATCCACACGTAAGGGTGTCGCCTTTCACCCCTTTGCACAAGCTCCAACTCTCACGGTCGTCTAACTGGGCAGATTTCGCATCCATTTATGAAATATAGAACAGAGAAGCCAGAGACTGCAGCTTGCAGGAGAGGGGGTGGTACGGGGGAGGCGACGAGTTGGCGGTGCGGGAGGTACAGCGGCGAGGCGCCGACCGCGGATGATGGTTGGCAGCTGGGTGAGAGAGATGGGTGATACGGCGACGGATCATAAAGCGGTGTTGCAGATTAATTATTTTATTTTTACAGGATCGACAGAACAAACCTCTGCAAGATCTCACCTTTCTTCCCGCCCAAGAAGACTTGCTCGGATCGATAAAGCCTTCTTCTCAAATCGCGGCAAGAAGAGGTAAAAGCGGCGCCTCTGCGACGAAGGATTCGAGGACGGCAGAGGCAGGTGGGGATAGCTGGGGATCAAGATCGAACCTGGGAATCTGAGACGGGAACCCGGAGATCACAAGGAGGGAGAAGGGGATTGCTCGAGGCAGGACGGAGGTAGGAGTTTAGTTCCTTCGACGAGTATAAAGGCAAAGGGAAGGGGGGAAGGTGGCGGCTCGGGAGTGGGGCAGGGAGGTTAGGTGCCGTGTGGCTCTTTGTTAGATTGTATAAATGCCAGGGGCTTCTTGTACATGTCTTCTCCAAGGAGACCAGCCATGGTAATTTGGAGTTTTTTTTGGGTGGGGGTGGTTTTTTTTTTCAAGAGTACGCCAAGAGCGTATCGTATTTTTATAGAAGAGAGGAATGTTGATTACAAGAGACCTTTAGAGTATTGCATCCTGCTACAGTGCACATGATAGGTGGGGTTGGGTCCACATGGCAGCGACTATACTGCACCATATGCTAAGGATCCTAGGGAGGGGGAGTGGTGGCGCGTATTGATTTCAGATACAGGTTATAGAAAGGATTTGGCAATCCTTAACACATAAGTTGCCTCGCTTTCACGCATACGATAGTGACCTCCTGTATGATCTACTTTACAACAAGCAAATTTTTGGCTTGAAAGATGAACATCTATGTAAAAACAAGCTGCACAATTGTGATCTTTTCTTTGCGGGGCACAATTATGAGCTTTTACATTAAGCTTCCTTGGAATATGGAAGACCTGAGCTTGAATGTTGATTGTTGCAGCAAAATATTTTGGTAGTTGGCTTCTAATTTGCTAGTGTTCTGGGACTTGAAGAAGATTCCTTGACGCCACTGCATGAGCTAATGTCAAATTATCCGCTAGGAAAGTGATTTTGATGTTGGCGATGTGTGAAGCAATTTCCGCGACAACATATAAAGTTGTAGCCTCCGCCTCTAGTGGAGTTTTGACACTTTTAGCTGCTGCAGAGGTTAAGATACCTATTCCTTGCTTATTCTTGCCAGTGTAAATGTAAATTCCTATTCCTGTTTTCCTTGAGTTATTATTGGAGTTAGTAGTGTACTTTTTTCATGCAGCGTCGGTATAAACCTTGGAACCTGTAATTCAAGCATCTGTTTTTAGTGAGCATCCCTGCTTTTGATTGTGTGCAGATTTTACCCTTGTTTCCTGCTTTATTTTTGTTGGTAAACCTGCAATGTCTGCATAAGATAGTAAATCGTGATCATTTATTATTGCTTACATAGGAGAGTTTGATTTTTTGCCAAAACGTTTTTATTCCTGAACTTCCAAATACACCAAAGAATAGTGATTATGTTATTGAGAGAGGCATGAGGGTGATGGGAGGTTAACAAAGCCTGGATAAATAGCAGGTATTCAATAAAAGTTCTGCACAAAGAATTCAGACCTAATATTCCAGACCAAGCAGTTTTAGCAAAAGGACAAGTGAAGAATAGGTGTATGTCATTTTCTTCGTGATCACATCTTACACAATGTTTTATAATATGAGAAGAAATTTTACCTGCCCTCGTACCTGTTGGAATTGCTCTCCTAAGATGCCTTCATGCAAAATTCTGTACTCTAGGTACCATCTCATTTGTTCTCCAATTCTGTTTTAAAATTTGCTTTACACATGTAGGTACTTGTCTGGGTGTAGGCTCGCCATGTTCCTGCATATCCTGTAGGCAAGCCCTATATGCAGATTTGGATGTACATTTTCCTGAATTATGTAGCTTCCAACATAAGATGTCAATGCCTCCCAACTGAATTATTGGAACCTGCATAACGATGTTAGATGCCTGCTCATCAAAGGGTGTGCAGATAAGATTAGTGTTCCAAGATTTTTGGTTAGGCGGCCATAGATCTTTAAATTGCGAAGGATAAATGAAATTCCCATGTGTTGTAGGGTAAAACCCTAGGTGGGATCTTTTCACACTTGAAGGGGGGAAAGGGAAGAGCACACAAGAACACAAGGGGGAAATCACTCAAACAAACACAAATCACACATCCACTAGAGTAGCATACATGAGATCCACAAGAATACAAGAACAATTCAAGGAGAAAGCATTAGGGTAAAGTTCTTCCCACTCCCAAGGAGGTGAGCTCTTGGTGATGATCTTCTCCAAGAGGAGGCCTTGATAATCCACAAAGGATCTTCCCTAGAGAGGGGTCTTGATCTCCAAGAGGAGGGAAGATGAGCAAAGCTCTCTCAATGTCTATCCAATACTCTGTTAGCCCCAAAAACGAGCTAGATGAGGAGTACTTATAGGCTAGGGACGAATTGGGGGTACAACAAGGGTACATGGGTAAATTATCCTGAAATGTGCATAGCCACGGTGGAGGGTCCGGGCACCCGGGGTCAAGGGGTCCGGGCACCCGGGGGTCGCTGGGAGACGGAGGGCCGGGCACCCGGGGCGCGCCTAGGGATGGGGGCCGGGTACCCGGGGGTGTGAGGCCCGGGTCCCGGGCACCCGGGGCGTCCAGGGGGCCGCGCCCTTAGCTGCTATAGAGGTCGGGCACCCAGGGGCTAAGGGTCGGGGCACCTGGGGTGGGCGGAGGAGCGCCGAGGCAGGAGGCCGGGGCACCCGAGGCCAAAGGGCCGGGCACCCGGGGCGGCCAAGGCCAGCGTCCAGGCAGGGGTCGGGCACCCGGGGTGTCTAGGGGCGGCTCCCAGCCGGCGGCCAGGCACCCGGGGCTGCGTGTGGCCGGGCACCCGGGGTAGTACGGGACCTCCGCTTCTTCGTGCTTCGCGTGTCCTTCTTCCTCCTCCTTCTCCATGTGTACTTGGGTCTCCCTCCTAGCTTCTTCATGGACTTCTCCGTGGCACCTTAGAATGCATAAGCTTTCCATTTGAGGTAGAATCCAACTCTCATGTGAATCCAAATGAACCTCGGAGAGGAAAGAATTAACCTCGGTTTCGATGGCACGTGCGCGAGCTCTTGTCATTAGTCCTCCTTGTGGTGCTTGATGAGTTGTAGTAGAGTCCATGGGGATGATGTAGGGATGCTCCGCATCACCATGTTGGATAATAAGGTGATCATAGATGGATTCCCAAACAAGACACCATGGAGTGCTCCATATATAGAAGAGTCATCTTCAATAAGTTGATAAAAAGAATTAGAGTAAAGCAAGTGGCATATTTTTAAAATAGATGACCGGAAGACAGATTTGGGATTTTGAACTAGCTCTCTAGATTGAAGAGGCGGGAAAGTCTTTGGTTTTGAGAACACTTGAGAGAAAGCTGTCAGGGTTTTCCGCAATCCTCCATCCTGCTGAAAGTACAAGGTCCTTGTTCATAGCTTGGATGTTCCTGATTCCTAGACCCCCCCCCTCACACTTTGGAATACAGATGTCCTTCCATGCCCTAAGACAAAGTGTTCTAGACGTTGGTTTCTCTTTTATTCTTATTCATCAAAAATTTCTAATGGTGGCCATGAGCTTTGCAATCAACTTCTTGGAGAATACAATGTTAGACATGTAACACATAGGGATCGAAGCAAAGACAGAATTACTAAGAATCATATCTAGCTCCAGGAGAGAGTTTATTGGCCTTATAATCACTAAGTTTAATACGAAAATTTTCAACCTCAAAATCATAAGCTGCAAATATATCCTTGGCTGGTAGGATTAAAGAGTGCCCAAGGTGAACTGAATTAGCATCGATGTCCATATCAAGAAAATTATTTTAATGTCCTTGGAGTTTTTATGTAGGGCATATGCTTCATGTCAAGTATATTTAGAGCAACTCTAGCAGATGCACTATATTTATGACACGCTAAAATAGTTTGTGAGTCCCCCTAAAATGGATTTGTAGTACCGTCTGGCATCAGGCGGAATAAATGCTGCAAAACTAATATGGAGTTGTTATGTAGGGCACATGCTTCATGTCAAGTATGTTTAGAGCAACTCTAGCAGATGCGCTATATTTTCGACACACATAAACAGTTTGCGGCTCCCCCTAAAACAGATTTTTGGTACCATGCGACATTAGGAGGGCCGAATAGATGCCACAAACCCTGGGTTTGTGGCATCTGTTCCGCCCGCCCGACGTTGCGCGGTTCCGCAAATCCATTGTAGTTATGATTTTCAAAAATATAATTTAAATAAAGCAGCAATATAAATCAATCTTATTAATGTTTTAACATCATACAATACAATAATTCAAATCTAAATTACGATGAATGAAGAATTGTTCAAATCACACATGAATACAAATAAGACCAAATAAATAAAATGGGAGTCTATCTCCCATACAGTTGCCACTGGTGCTCAATGAGATCATTGCAGAGATGCTGGTCTGTGTCACGGTCTTCAATCTACCGGTAGGTCTCAAGAAATGCAATGATCCCATCTGGGTTCCTAGTAGGCTTGACAAGGCTACCAATATTGTCACGAAAAAACTCTAAGTTTAAATCCCTATCATCCTCACTGATCGTGTTGTGTAGAATCACACATGCACTCATGATATTTGAGAAGGATTTCTTATCCTAGAAGGGAGTAGGACCTTGGACAATAGCAAACCAAGCTTGCAACACACTGAATGCCGTCTCAGTATCTTTTTGACATGCTTCTTGTACTTGGGAGAAAATAGTGTGTTTTCTGACTACTGGTTTACTAATTGTCTTCACAAATGTTGCCCACGAAGGATAAATACCATCGGCAAGATAATACCCCATGGTATAACCATGTCCATTGATAGTGTACTTGCAAGCTGGAGCTTTTCCACTAGCTAGCTGTGCAAAAGGATGTGACCTATGCAATACATTGATATCATTGAGAGACCCTAGCAATCCAAAGAAGCAATGCTAAATCCACAAGTCATGCGAAGCCACGGCTTCAAGCACACTAGTGGGTTTATGTTAATGGCCAATGTACTACCTGACCCAAGCCTTTGGGAAGTTCTTCCACCTTCGATGCATGCTATCCACACTCCCAAGAATGCCTGGCCATCCTCTTGCTTCATTCATCGCAATCAATTTTTTTGTGTCCTCATTGGGAGTTCGGAGGTACTCAGGACCAAATACCCGGATCAGTGTCTTGGCAAACACCCACATGCATTTGAGCATGGTGCCTTCTCCAATGCAAAGATACTCATTTGTGTAATCGGCTGTAATGCCATATGCTATCACTCTTTGTCAATATTTTTTTGTATGTAGTAAATCCAAGCAAACCGGCAGCATTCCTCCGGCCAATGAAGAAATGACAACTTTTCTCGTAAGCTTCCACAATGCGAACAAAAAGAGACCTTCTCATTCAATAACGCCTACCACTGGTACAACGAGGTTCTATACAAGAGATTTTTAACCCCTTTCCGCGACGGCATTTTGAACCGTCGCCAAGTGAGTGTGTGCGATAGGAGGGTCCTTCCCACACGACCCAAAAACCGTCGGGGATAGGGAGCCATGATGCATATAGTTGTCCCTATAAAACTGTTTCTGATATCTCGAATATCCCAAACGCTCCATCCTTGCTA